>NC_140585.1:231051452-233451452 GCF_964204655.1 Triturus cristatus
AGCCCTCATACACACAGGCCGACCCCCTGTTGGGCCTAATTTGTTTTTTATGCATGTGTGGTTTTCCTGGAGCCATTATCGACAACCCAGGGAAATGTGACTTGTATAAAAAAAAAAGACCTATCCACGTATTACCACATGGGCCGAATCCCCTAGTGGTGTCCCTGTTGGCCTAGTGATATTCCTACTCGTGGATCGTGGTGCACCCCATCCACAAGCAGGAATCCGTTTGTTAGAGTCATCGATGGAAAGGGGAGACACCCTGTTTCCAGGAATGCCTTTCACAAACATGGGGGCATGTAAAACTCCCCAAAAACACAGGACGTGGGAGCAGCTCTTACCTGCTTTCCTCCAGCCTATCCAGTGGGGGTTTGTGAGGAGCACTGACATCATAGATGGGGGTAGGGAGGGTGAGGGAGGACCCAGAAGCGATTCCGCATCTCCCCCAGCCCTTAGCTTTAAAAAATCGAATCCTCCTGTGCAACACCAGAGGATCCTAATTAGCCCACCCTGGTGTTGGACAATGTCCGTTCCAAGCAGTGGGGATGTAGTGTGTGTGTGGGTTAAGAGCACTGCATGTTTACATGTATTTTAAGACAGACATCTAACTTTAAAACACATCCACTTTTACCTTTGCAAACATTGTATTTCCTTTACTTCAATACAGCAGATGTGTTCAATTTACTTCCATAGTATGGATTTCATATTACCCTTTCTCTCCTCTTCTTCATCACAGTCCTTATTTAGGGCCTGATTTAGAGTTCGGCGAGCAGGATAATCCATCACAAACGTCACAGAAATTTCGGCCACCATATTACAAGTGAATTATATCCTATGGTACTTGTACTAAGGTGAACAGGATATTCATCATATTGTTGATGGAGCATCCTGTCTGTGTTTTCAGACTTCCTGGCCAGGCATCTCATTAGTTGGGGGTGAGATATTAGCTACTGATGCCAAAGCTGGTCTTTCGTTTTTCTTACCTTGTGGGTGACTCCTGCTCTGCAAAGTCTTCATCGGTCCTCTGCTACGCAATAACGGACCTTACCATGCCTCACCCATTTCTAATTTGTCTGCTGGGTCATAGGGTACAGGTGTGGGACTCTAGGTCTGTAGCTGGTCCCCCACCCAGAGACAACATTTTTTATATATATGGTGTGTTTTTCCCCTGGGGGCATGATCGTACCCCCAGAGGACTATAAAATAATACAAAAATACAAGACTTGTCAGGGGATCGGCCCTTGTACACAGAGGCCAAACCCTGTGGGAGCTAATTTGTTTTTTTATGCATGTGTCATTTTCCTGGGGCCATGATCGGCAACCCAGGGAAATGTGACATGTATAAAAATAAATGATCTATCCACGTATTACCATGTGGGCCGACTTTTTCCTGGCCAGGCACCTCATTAGTTGGGGGTGAGATATTAGCTACTGATTCCAAAGCTGGTCTTTCTTTTTTCCTACCTTGTGGGTGACTCCTGCTCTGCAAAGTCTTCATTCGTCCTCTGTTACGCAATGACAGACTTTACCATGCCTCAACCATTTCTAATTTTTCTGATAGATTGGCCCCTGCTGGGTCATGGAGTATAGGGTGGGACTCTAGTTTTGTAGCCAAAGCAATCCCTGGGCATGGTCTCCCTGAATTCTTAGCACCCCCTGAGTCCAATGTGGTGACAATAACTAGACAAGGAAAAAGCCTGCACTATCAAATCTTGCCTAACTACTGTGGACTCATCTCCACTGGTAATTCCTTTTGCACATGGTGAGTGGTATTTTAAGTGTAAATTTAGTTTGACATGAACTATTGTGATGAAAGACAGGAAGCACAAAGGTAAGAAGAACAGTGTTTAGGCTGCAGGGCTTTATAATCATGGTTCCCACAGATGGCAGAGTAAGAGGCATGGTGACACAAAGTAAATATTCCCCCTCCAAGCTGCGCTGCCTGCCTGTTACACCTATAGCTTGGTACCTTTTTTCACTTGCTTTCTCCTTCTAACCGCATTGAGTGTAGATCCACGCAACTGGTGGGGCCACAACTGATCTCATTGATATTGCTCTTATATGTATTCCTGAGAGTCCAGTCTCCCCTAGCTGGGTTATAATGATGTTGATGATGTTAGCGAAAAAAGGGATGCATTTCACCGACGGAAGACAAAGACCACATGGAAGGATATTAAAAACAAGGTCTAGAGACAGTACTGGCCATATTCAGCAAACCAGGACTTTGTCACTTCTCCTTTCTCATCTTCTGCTGGAGATCCTTCAGCCAGCATGTTAAGCTGCCCAGAAATGTGCATGCATAGGACTGGCACTTCATCAGGACATCAAAGACCTCTTTCTACAGGAATGAGTAGTCTTTGTGTGTTGTAAGTGTTGGGTTTGTCCAGAAGAGCATCCTTGCTGCAGCAGCATTTGCATTCTGCCTGAAATCTAGACTGCTTATAAGCTGATGAAAGATTACAAAGCCCTTCTGGATACACTGGATGAGAGAGATACCTTATCTGGATATATTTCCAGAACATGGCTGAGAACTTTATTTTCTAGACCCTCAATTACCAAGGACATAGTCAATGTACTACCCTGAGACAGAAAGCGTGATAGAGTACAACCACCATGCAGCCCACTTGAGCTTTACTTGAGTAATATACATTCTAGGAAACAAATAATTCTGTGACATTTAATAGAAATAGTTAGTGGAAACCACGGGCCATATTATCAAGGAACAACGATAACATTATCGCCGCTTTAGCGGCAGAAAATTGCCACTAAAGCGGCGATAATGGGCTTGATAATATGCCCTTGTGAATTCCCATAGAAGCCCAGGTTCTGGTGTGAACCTGGGCTTCAATGGGAATTCATAAGGGCATATTATCAAGCCCATTATCGCCGCTTTAGCGGCAGGAAACTGCTGCTAAAGCGGCGATAATGTTATTGCCGTTCCTTGATAATATGGCCCTAAATTCTCCTTTATCATGGAAAGGCACACTCAATAAACTAGGAAGCGAGGGCTATATTTTCAAGATTTATGTAACATCAAAACTGTGTACTTGTGTATACACTATAAATAGTAACAATTTTAAAAACAGCTGAAATAGTGGGAATGATAATAAAAAATATTTGGCCATATTCTCAAGGAGCTATCTCTGAGTTAATGGCACTTTATCGCACCCAAAGTTGCGATAAACATATCGTCCCATTCACAAGCTGGTGTCAACAGCCCATAACACCTGTTTGCCCGCGATAGCAGCCGCAAAAAACATCGCCACAGATGACCCCGGCAACTATCGCTAATGAGATGCAGAGTAGGCATTCCAGTGCCAAAAGCTGCGAAAACACCACTCCACAACATTCTCAACAACCAGACAGATTGGTGATAAGATCACAAAACATGCGATAAGGTGCGTTAGCAGCAGGAAACTAACACCTGCTCTGACCTGGTGCAAAGTTGAACGGCAGCCTGCACCACAAAAGGGAGCACAGCCCAGACCCACACCTGAAGAACAACAAATGTCATGGAGCCACTGAACATGCGTGCCGGACACCCAAGAGGGCCACAACACCCACCGCTATCACCCCCAGGACCCCCCCCACCCCCCCAGACACTCACCGCCCCCCCGTACAAACACTGAGGCAGCGCAGACAAAGACAGCGACCCTCCCAAAATGCACCAACCACACAGACCCTACACCAGAGAATGTCATTGCCCACTACATGCCCAAAGGGACAACCCTCCTCCGCATCCTGACCACTATCGCCCACAGGCTGATGGTACCAACACAGCGGACAACCAACATCCCACCTCAGACAAAGCTGATGGCCATGCTGCACGTGTTGGCCTCTGGTACCCTCCAACAAACAAATGCCTGAGACGGAGGAGTCACACAGCCATGCCGATCCAAGTCCCACACAATGGTCATGGATGATACCATCAGCTAGGTACCCCAATATCTATACTTCCCACACACTGCTCAGGAACAGCCGGAGATCAAGCAAGGCATGTACGCCACAGCTGGCTTCCCGCACGCGTCAGGGGGCAATTGACTGCACACATGTCCTACTAGTGGCCCCTGGCAACACTGCAAACAAGAAGTGCAACAGAAAGCGCACGTATCCCACCAATGTCCAGGCAATAGTGGACCACCTGGGAATCTCTGCCAAAGCCGCCACAAACCACCTAGGTGACACACACCGCTGGAGTTGGAGTGTAGTGGACAGTGGACGCAACCATGTCACCCTAACCAGTGGGGAAGATCGCGCAAATGTAGCTTATTACGTCCCCCCGTAAGCGTGAGTGGAGTGGGCTGGCCCTGCGTACGTCAGGCCAGCGTAGGGGTGTGAATAAAAGGCATGTAACTCTGGGCGTGGTCCTCTTCCGAAATGCCCAACGTCTCTGCCAGTGCAGCACCGCTCACCCCGCCATGAGGCTAACGTCGTGAGCGGAGTCGCCAATGATCCTGTGCGCCTGCTGCATCCCGGGACGCTGGTTCCCAAACCAGTCCAGCCTGCCCCCACGCACCCAGGCCTCAATGCCCACCTGCCGACCCGGCATGTGTCGGAGAGGGCCCACCATGTACCGGTGCAATCTCCAAGCCCGAAGCCTGCGACCATGGCAGCCACCTCAGACCATCACGGCCTCCGCAACACAGGCCTGCAGTTCTCCTTACTCGTTGACATACTCCACCGGCATGCACAACGGACAAGTAGGTCACACATTTGGAATTGAGTCTTGATTACACCATGGCAGTGAACATTGTTTAAGGAAGAGTTTATGTCACTATACTCCCTTCAATGTGGTGCCACCAACTCTGTGCATAAAATTACAACCACACGTGTCTGTGGGCCCACGCGAACTACTGCCCTCGGCCTACACTGCGCACGAGTAGGTCGAAGATTTGGAACTGAACATCGATTATTCAAAGGCAGAATACATATCATTGCACGCAAGGAGAGGCGTAAGAGGATGACGTATTGCAGTCCGGAGGGAATAGGATCATCGTTACGGAGGTGATCGAACACTACCAACAACTGCCCTGGTGTCACTAACTCTGTGCATCGCGAGCCAACGACACACGTCTGTGGGCCACTGCTGACCACTGCCTCCGGCCTACACTGTGGTCCAGTAGGTCACAGAGTCTTGATTTAGCGATGGCAGTGTACCGGCATCATCGCAGACTGCACCCCCTCCCAGGCCCGCTGCCACGAAGTCCGTTCCCCGACATTCATGGACACTCTCTGGTCGTACATTGGTGCAGTCTGAGTCTATGGACTAGGGGGTAGTTTTCATCCTAATGTGGCTGTCACCGAATTGGTGGTGGCAGCAAAGCTGTCGCTTTCACTCCTCCTTTTGCTGCTTCTGGATAACATCAGACCTCTGCATCATGCCCTGGAGGACACCTTCCACTGTCCCCTGCAACCCTCCGCCACATTCACCTCGGACATCGATGAGGACCCACCCAGTCCGCGTGGCCCTACCTCAGTGCACCGCAAGTCACCGTCCCGTGGCAGTGTGCCTGTACTGACCACTATGCATCCGGGGCCACTAACTCTGTGCAGCTCACATCAGGGACCCTGTCTGAATGAATATTGGATGACCTCTGTGACGGTGGTCTTGGGGTCATCAATGCCATGTGCATGTGGCCCTGCACTGTCTGCTACCTCCGGCCTAAACTGCGGACCACCAGGGCTCACACATCAAATCGAGTCCTGACCGGCCCGGATGTCGCATCACCGCCGGAGGCACACGCCACCATCACAAGGGCCAACTCCATCCACCATCTGCCAGAGTCGAAACAGTGGTACTGGCAGACTAACGGAGTTGCTTAGGCCTGTCATGGATGCAATCATCTGCATGATCCCCTGCTCAGCACTCCAGGTGCCACTGACTCAGTGCACCGCAACCCATGGGCCGTTACTGATTGAGTTTTTTGCTGTGGAGAGGTTGCGCAGCAATGTCACCTAAGGCAGAGTGGGAGACCTGGGACGTTGATGAGGAAGTTGATGCAGGTGTAACACACCCCACTGCATCTGCATCAGGACTAACCCGAAGGGACACAATCCTAGCAATTTCGTCACATGAGCGCGCTCATCTCTAGTGCCCCAACCTCAGTGCACTGCGACTCACGGACACTTCTGTTTGAATGTTGGGTGACCGCTGTCCTTGCTCCGGCTCCCTCCATGTTGCTCAGCAGTTGACTCTGTTATGCAGGTGTTTTCTGTTTCCATTGCACTGGTGTCCACTGTTCAATTTGTTGCCAGCACCAAGCACTCCGTGCGGACTGGCTTATACTCACCCCACACACATCCAGCACAGGCGTCACTGTACATATGGCCCTGCCAATAAAGGGGCCGGGCGCACGTGCCCGTAGCCAGTACAACATGAGATATGCATGTGTCCCTGTGGTCTTGTTGTATGCATGAGGGCCCTAGGCACTACGACATTACATTGTGCTGTGTACAGCGGACACAGACATGTCACCGCAGGCAGCGGGTAAGACCTTGGACATGTAGCTTTGTCATCAGGCACTCAATGCATATGAGGAGTGGACTGGGCCGTCATACGGAGGTCCAGCATTGGGGTGAGAATGATGATTCCATGGCTCTGGGCGTGGTTCATTGCAGGACATGTGCACATGCATGTGTATCTGTCGCGGTGTGGGTCTCCTTTGTGGGATGTAGGTGGTCCCTGATGGGACTTGAACACCCACGTTTGTGATCTACTTCGGCTTCCATGAGCTCTGAGCCCACCTGCACCTGTTCGGCCGCCTCCTTTTGGCATTCTGACACCTGGCATTGGAATGCGATGTGTGCCTCGGTGAAGTGTTGGGAGCCAACCATGGTGGCGGGTGCTTCCTGCTGGGTGGTCTGTGCAGGGGCTGAGGTCTTCTCTATGTACCTTGGCTGCCCTGCTCCTGGGGTTGGGTTGCCTGAGAAGTCCATGAGCTGTTGTAGGGCCTCGGTATCCGAGGTGTGGTGGTCGTCTCCAGCATCACTGATGGGTTGTCTGGTCTGACCTGCTGGAGGTGTTTTTTGTCCCTCTGCAATGTGAAGGGGAGATGCATGTTAACATTGTGTTGACATTTATGTTTGCGCATTGTTCTTGTTTACATGCAGACTGTGTGACAATGTACATTGTGACTGTTTGGGCGGTGCTGGCAATTTGGGGGGAGACTGGACATTGGGACTACATGATGGATGTAAGGTTGTATCCATGCAGATGCATCTCACAGTTCCCTGCTCTGTCCAATGTGATTGGCCTGTTTCTGCACATGAGCGGACCCAGTTGTGTTCTCTGTTCTGCAGTGTCGGTGTTGCACTTGGTGCCACATTGTCATGGGATGTGCTGTGATTGCTATGTGTGTGTGCTGCAGTGTGCCACAGGGATGAGGGACATCATCCTGGGTCATTGTGGGTGTGCAGTGTGCTATACTTGATTGTGCATGTGTGCCATTGTGATGATCTCCCCCCGTCCCCCCAGGCCTTGGTCGTTACTCACCCTGTTGTTTTTGTGTCAGGTCCTCTCGAGCTGTGTCCCTACTCCACACTGATGACTGGCCTCCAATTACTCCTGCTCCTCCTGTGGTGCAGGACTCACACCTCCTGTCGCCATTGCTGCCTTTCTGTTGGCGGCGTCTTTGTGCCAGGTTTAGGTTTTCAGGTTATGCCAGCGCCTCTTGGCCTCATCCATTGGCCTCCTCGACACTCCGGCTGCATTCCAGGTAGTCTGATTGTGGGACAGTTGCTGGTAGTGTTCTGTCACCTCCGTGACGTTGGCCTTGTGTTGCTGCGGACTGCACCTCGTCTTCCTCTCCCTCTTCTCCCTGGCCTTTCCCGACCCCATTGTACCTTGCTATTGGTCTGTGGGGCTTGTGGAGTTCGCGTTGGCCTCTGCGCTCGGTCGGGGTGCATCCATGGTGTTGCGCACTTTTGATTATTTCTAGTGTGTTTTTCTTGTTCTGCTTTCATAGTACATTTTCCCACCAGACTCCTGGGATTTGCAGGCCTGTGGCTGGTTTTCGCATCTTTTTGTATCACGCTTGGCCTCATTGCAGCTTTTTTGCGTTCGTGTTTCGCATTTTTGCGGCGTGGCATTGATTTTAACGTGGCCATTTGACACGTTTTCTGGGGACTATCGCATGGTACCGCCATGTTGTGAATACTTGGTTAACACGGTGTAAATTTCCAGCGATAGACTGCGATGTTGTAGGTTGCGTTAAGTTACTTTTGCGATGATTATCACACGTTCTTGAGAATATGCCCCATTGTTAACATTATGATGATATCATTAAGCGTCTTTATAGCAGTACCGCCTGGCCCACCTTGCTCTTGGCTAACTAAGCTAAATTTGCTTACTTCAAATTCCAGAGATGGTTTCCTCTTACATACCTCTTCTGAACAATAGAACCAAGGGTCACCAAACAAACAGAAGCTGTTATTCTTGTCTGCATGTGCAGGCATGCAGATAAGCCAGCCAAGTGAAGTTTCAATATGTCTTCTCTGTACCCTTCAGTAAAAGGAATGTGATTAGCTTTGTATGAGCTCAGTCTTCTGTTCCTCGGTACAAAGTTCCTCTCTATCCCATTAAACTGATGTTGGGTTATATATTGAATCTAAGCACTTTTTTACATTTTGCAAAAAAACAATTATTAATAATGCTTTTGCAGATTCTCACTTACATTCTGAGGAACCATTGCCTATTGTTTAAAAACAATGTTAGACTTGAAGGATAAGCAAATTCACTAGGTCTCAGACTTGCCTTTTGATAGCTTGAATGCGCCAGCAAGTGCATCTGTCATTGTAGGGGCAGCCAGATATCAGTTCTGGATGAAGGCATGTAGAGATATTGGGCCCAAAAGTATATGTTGTTTAAAATGTTTTTACTTTGGCAGAACTTGTTTGGACCTAAGTTGGGCGAACAGTTGAAGACAGCAGTGGAGGATGTCACATGTTATACACCTGTCCATTCTTGGTTCCCCCACACCCACCACAACAGTGCCGGTGTTCTAGCCCCTTAAGCACAGGTTGCAGTCACGGGAAAACTGTAGGACCACACACCCTTATGCACAGAACAGGGGAAAATTACCCTTCTTCCACCTCTCAATGTAGTTAGTTTTCCTAATCTTCAGCCTGCTCTTCACCCACTTTAATTTCTGGTATAGAATCATCTGCATCGTTTTCTTTCTGCTTCTGTAAAGCATCTTGTATGCCTGGGTGATGGACTTGGTACCTGTAAGCTTCTCAGTCAAGTATTTTTGTGTGTTCTCATATGATAGTTGTCTCCTTAGACCTTGCAGAGGGATGCTGTAAATTTCAGGACCCTGACGACCAGCACTCATGCCCTTCTGGCTAAGGGATCAGAATAGTGGGCAGTGATGGGACTAGTGGTCTGAAGCTTTCTCAAATTCATGTTCAGAAAACATTCTAGAGAACTTTGGCTTGTAATTCAAGTAAATCAAATGAACCATTTTGTGAAGAATTTCTCATTTTGTATGTGGACATTATAGGGGATCATTTCCATGGTCTCCTCATTAGGCTTTCTTTGCATCATCGGCCTGGAAGATGCCTAATTTAATTTCCCATAATCAGTTAACCATATTTTTTTTAATTTACAGTTGACTTTGATGTTTCACAGTCTGACTCTTGAGGAGTCTAATAAGCCTATCACCTGTAAGATTCTCTTGGTTCATGGTTCGCAATTCAACACAAAAAAATCCAATCTGGTCCCCTGCCAAACAAATGGCTTTGTTGTCGCTTTATGTGCAAATGCATTACTTTAGGAACAATATTCTAAGACGATCCACTGATGGTTTCATTTTGAAGGTAAAATAGATCTCCTGTTGCCTGTGAAATAAAGGGTTTACTACAAGGTACGGCTGTTATCCTGGTCAGTCCATGGGTTCACCAGCTTTGGCGTGGATGCTCCTCCTTGTTATGTCGACCTTATGCTGGCTAATTATGTTTCCCCTATCATGTAAGTGGATGAGACTAATGGCCTTGCTTTGGTGGTCTCATCTTTTGGATGAGGGGTAGCTCAGAAACTGAAAGGTAATTCTGAAGAAAATGCCGGGTACTAGCACATGATGTTCTGGAAAGGTCCCATTGAAGCTGTGATCAATTTGGGGTCCTTCATTTTACCAGTAGAGGGTTTTTGATGGATCATTCTATGTCCTCGCTCAGATATCAGTTCACTCTTTGGGTAGTAAGAGCCCCCTGGGTAAGAACTGAGGGTATTGCAGGCTGTGCACCCAATCAACTTCATAGGTTTTTTGATCTGCTAGGCTATGTGTTCTGGCTTTTCACTTGTTTTTGTAGCACTGCTGCTGACTCCAACAGAATTACTTGATGATATTGCCTAGATTATTTTTCTTTCTAGGTTGTCTTTTTAGTGGCTATCATTTTGACACTGGGGAGAATAGCGCACTCCTTTAGAAGGAGCCATATCTACATTTCATACTTGAAGGCCTTGTTCACAGACCTTCTTTACACTTTCTATCTAATGTAATATCAGATTTTTATCCTTTTAAGAATTTGTCCTTCTCACTTTGATTTACTTATGGATGGGTTTGGTGACATGATATAAGCAGCTAATAAGGAGGGTGATCCAGTTAAGGACAATGGGGGCTAGGATCAATTCATTTTTATCTTAAGGAAAATTACCCCCAAGGCCATTGATCAAATATTATCTAGAGCAAAAAAAATAAAAAGTGTTTCTTCAGACGTCAGTGACTTGACTTTATCTAATGTAAGAAATATTTCAGAAATGAACACAGATTTTTTATTTTATCACAACCGGGTTTGCTAGAAAATTAGTCCCTCAGAAGCGTTAAAAGAAATTTGCCAAATACCCTGCAAGCTTTCTATAAAGTTAGGTGAATTCAAAACACCTTAGGCCCACAAGTGGGTCTTTCAAACATGAAATTCAGTCACCAGTCAGGAACGACAGGAAGTGTGAGGGTCAGGCAACCGGCTTTTTGGGCAGGTTCCGGTTTTCACATTTCCATTTTTTCCAAGGTGAAAATAGTGCGCCAATGCAGCACACGCTGAATAAGTCTCCAGAGATAGAAGCTGACTGTCAGAACTAGAGCTAAATGTCCGGTAACAAATAAGTGTAAGAAAAGGTTGCATGCAGAGTTTCACTATGTTTGTTCCATAGGATTGTGGCACAAAATGACGAGAACACCATAACTTGTAGTTCGGAGCATTTTGCTCCCTACCATTCTCGAATTAACCTTTCAATAGAAACAGGTGTTAACTAGTTATACTTGTTCCTATACTAACGGAGAAGATATGATATTGTTTCCCTACTCCACTATAAATCACCGTGCACTGTTTTGCATGGCTGCATGTCATTGATTTATTTTTAATACAATGGGAGGCACAGAAGATTAGTAATACTAACATCACCTACCATCATACGTAATTGATATACAAGACATTTGTCCCGTAGGTGTCGATCCTCAATAAGAATCACAGTAGACAATCGATATATTAACATCACCCTCTAATCTTTGAAAATACAAAAGAGGCAGGCTTTTTTTCTGTTTTTTGACTTCATTTAGGGCTCCGGTCAAAGCAATAAAAAATTCTCCTTTGGAGGTGTCAAAAGCAACTGCGATTTAAGGTATGGTTTCATCGCATTTAAATTTACATAGCATTGAGAATGTGTTTTTGGCAACAAGATAAAATCATGTGATCTGCCTCTATCTATGTAGGGCCAAACGCAGTGATATAAATATGGAATGATTGATCAAAATAAAGAAGATCACAGATCTCCTTATAAAATCAGCAGAAACCAGCTGATCTCATGGTATGTCTCCACATAGAGTAAGCCGATATGCGTCTGACATTGACGCCATAGGGAATAATAAGGTACTTTACACACACTAAGTGATTTAATATCTTACACAGTGTCTGAAAAAATTCACAGCCCTGAGGAAGACCTTCTTTAAAACATACCACCGGCCCTCCATGAAGGTCGAAACTCGTCAGCGTAATTGGTGTATTGAAGAGCATGGCCAAAAGTTATCCTTTCATTTTTAATATTGCTGATTTATAGGTGCAGTACTTTTGACAGAATTGATGACCACATATGTGAAATAAGATCCACTCTGACCACATTTCAAAATAGGGCCAAGCAGTACCAAATTGGACTGCAGATAAGAGGGTATAAATTAAGCTTTGCCCCATCACATGACAGTGTAGGATATTATACACCCATACTTGTCTGTTAATACCTTTTGATGAATTTGTTGAATATATTTGTATGTATTGTATTGTCTTATTAATGTGATATATTGCACCTGGTTCTTTTTTGTAAATTGTATTCACTACAAAGGAAGTGATACATTTTACCTAACATAAAACATCAGGGCTTTACACAATGCCGCCCTGCTTACCTGTTCTTGCAATCTTTACCTTCCCTTGAAATTTGTTGTAGAATGTCCTCATTTTTATGGGCCGGTTCCTATGTTGGAAAAAGTATGATTTTAACTATCATTTAGAACATGTCTATTGTAATACATAACTGAGGGGCATGTTGTGAATAACTGCAGTTTGGAACCTAAGATGGAAAATACTGTTTACCTTTACATAAAAAGTGTATGGACCGCATTGCATATTCAACTAATAGGAACATCTTTCTGGCAGATAACAGTCTATAACTTGAAGTGATGGTTTTAAATGTATTGTGTTTAATGTCTGTAATGAAATGTATTTGAGAGATGTTTTTACTTGTGTGACTGCTTTTATGGATGCCTTTTATCATGACACTGAATAAAGCAAAATATGACTATGACTATTGCATTTTGATTTGTATATGTGTTGTTTCTAAATCACGAAACAATGAGTGTAATAGTTACGTGTAAAAACAAGTAAAAGAAAAAGTTTTGATTCAGTTTATAAAAAATGAACAAATGAAACACTTTACCTTGTATATTCCCATTTATTCATTTAAATATTGAAGAGCACTCGTTTAAATGTTGAAGATTACTGTTTCAATCATTTCTATTGATAAAATCAAAAATCTGTGTACATTTCTGAAATATTTCCTACATTAGATAAAGTCAAGTCACTGACGCTCGAAGAAACAATTTTTGTTTTTCTTCATTCTCGATAATATTTGACCGATGGTCTTGAGGGTAATTTTCCTTATGATAAATATGATATAAGCAGGGCATTGTGGATCTATTCATCCCGCACAGCCCATTCTGGGGCCCAGGATTCCCTGTGTGTCACTTTTGGGGTGACTGAACAGTGGGAAGACTTCCACCCTTACTTCTGCATACTCTCAGTCTGACGTGCCATTTACTTCTCCCATTTAGATTAGAACCATAAAAGTGTTGTTGCCTCTTATCTTGCTGCCTTGGGGATTTCTTTGTATGATGTTTGTAGGGCAGTGGCTTGAGCCATCCCTGATACTTTCATCCCTGTGTAGGGTGAATGTGGGCCTTTCTTCTTCATGTTGAACCTTGCTGAATTTTGCAGTTATATCTTTGCTAAAATTCTGCTTCAGTAAATTGTGTCGCCAGTATACTTTCTAGGTCTGTATTTGCTTTATAAAAGCATGTGTGTCTTTGGACTTCCTTGTCATATTCACATTCGTATATAGGGGGCAGAGGCTGAAGTGGTAATGACCAGATTACTTACTGGGAATCTTCAGTACTGTGCCTCTGACTCTACCTTGATTCCTTGCCCCTTTTCATGTTTTCAGATGAGTTTCTATCAAGCTTATTCAACTGTACAGGAGGATTCTTGAGGTTGACAATTATTAGTTCTCATTCCATAGAGGAGGAAAGTGTGTGGCTCCGAAGGTTGGGTCATCCTCACTATGTAAGGACTGTGATGAGGAAAAGCAGAATGCAATATCATGAAGGTCATTAATAAGTAACCAGGGAGTCAAAGAACATCTGCTCACATGACCGTTTGAGTCTGAAAGGGTTTATTGACAACTTAAAAATGAACAGTCTGTGAACCCCCTTCAAAAGTGGAGAAAACTCAGGGATAGAAGGCAAGATTATTGTACACAAGGTTCAAGAATTAGTCACAAGCTTAATGCATACAATGAACACTAGCCGGTGCATAATGTGACATTGTGGCAGTGAGAAGGGATGGCCTACAGCAATGTAAATGGTTTCCCATGAGCATGCTCTTTTTGGTTTTCACTCCTCTGGAGCCAATATGCAAACAAGCTTTGGTAAATGCATTAGCTTTCACCTATGTTATTATTAATACCCTTTTGTTGTTGTATTTTGTAGTTTTGTGAGTAGTTGCACAATATAAGTTACTGTAACTCTGTTAAAGTGTTATGAGTTATTTATTGTATATATATTGTGCTGTTACTGGTGGCATTATAAAGGGGGGATAGTAGGTAAAGGGCAGAATTCAAATTAAACAAAAAATGTACTTGATAAGTAGGGTTGAAGCAGGTACAGCCATGGGCAGATTAGCTAAAGGGCGGGAACAAAAGACAAGCACAATGTAACTGCTGTGTAGGCAAAACCTAATAAATTAGTTGAACAAAAGTGCTTGAAAAGGTGTTCTGGATTTATTGGCAAGTGATAATATAAACAAATGTGTGCAGGGGGGTGGGACTGCTCAGTAGTCCTTGTGAAGAGTGAGTGGTTCATTGGGGTACACACTGTGGAATTATTAGTCAGATTAGGGCAAAAAGCCCTTTTAAAAATGTACATTATCTGTTGTGGACACACTGTAAAGGTTTTTGTCCTGTTAAAGTCACCTCACTTACTGTTCCATTATAAATCAGCCAACTGAGTAGTATGGGGCAGATTTACAAGCCCCTTGCGACAACTTTACGCTGCCGCTGCATCACTTCTCTGACGCAGCGGTGTCATAAACAATGCGCCACGCTGCGATATATTTACAACGTGAGGCATCTAGCGAGATGCGTCACGTTGTAAAGCCCTGCGCTACATTATATACCTGCGTCAGGTATAATGTATGCAGTGTGGGTGTTCCCACGCAGGAAAGCCTTGTAAAAGTGAGGCAGTTAAATCTACAAGATTTCACGGAGTCAATTTTATGACGCCACTGCGTCAAAATCTTGCGCCTGCTTGAAGCAGGTGTAAGGAGTGACACAGCATGTTGGGAATAGGCATTCCTAACCATTGCTGGAGTTGCATCGTACTTGCGATATGACTCCAGTAATGCGCTGCCCTTACGACAAAAGATGCGGCACGCATCTGTCTATACTTGCGCCACGGTGCAGAGATGTGCCAGTTCTTGTAAATCTGCCCCTATATATTTTTGAAATTGTAGTATCCTATATTTAAGGTGCCTCAAGAGGGTGGAGACCTAAAAACATCATTGCTAACAGACACGGATTATGTTTGGATTTACATCATAACAGATTTTTGAAACATAATGTAAACAAATGTCACCAAGTAGGGATCACAATATATTTGGCCACACTTCCAAAGTCAGAAGTAGCACCACATGGTTTGTTAAAGTTAAAGTGAAACTGCGTACACAACCCTAATGTAAAATAACATGAAGAACCGAATAAAAACAAGGAACATGCAGGCAACAAACTGCTTGATGTGCTGATGCGTGATGCTGCGACCACAATATTTTACAGAAACCAAAAACAAAATAATACGTTTGAATGCAGCGGTTAGAGAAATTAAAAAAAAACACAATATGAAGACAGCAAACGCATAAAATGCATACTGCTGGCACAACAGTATGTTTGAAAATGAATGGCCTAAAATTGCAAGTTCATTCATTAAAAAACATTGGAGGCAAAAATGTAAAAAAAAGCAATATATATATCTATATATATATCTATATATATATATAGATATATATATAGATATATATATCTCCAGTTACCACTCCAAAGCGCTTCCAGGCACCAAGCAGAAAGACGGACAACTTCAATTTGCTGTTGTATTTGCCGAGATGGCGTTTAATATTTCAATCAGTGCAAACGGTCATATATATATATATATCTATATATATAAATATATATATGTATAGATATATACAGCTAAGAAGCAGATTAGAAATGTGTGCATATAGGACAACGCAAACAACCAAAAAAAAGGCATTAGAAATGCATGCAGTCTGGACAAGACAAACAACCCATAAAAGGACATCAGAAATGCGTGTAGACAGGGAGAGACAAAGAACATAAAATAAATCGTGTTAACAAGCACCTTCTAAATGAACTGCGCTAGCGATCTGAAAAATGTGGCTAATGCCCTCTTTTATATACTGTAGTGATCGCCTTTCTTAATCACACTACAAAGTATTCATGGTTCTTCCGGGACTGTAGACTCCTTGTCGCATCCTTTTTGTTTTTTAAAGAAGTAAAGTGTAAGCTATTAGAAAGTGCAGACGGGCTAAATTTAGGCTAAAGGCTTAAATGCACATACCTGACCTTTAAAGTGACTTGCCACAACGTTTTACTTGTCCCACAACAGCAAATAAGCAAAACCAAAAGTCTGGAATATTAGGAAATGGTTAGAACCTTTGACGCTTTATTTGCAAAACCGACAGCTATGCTAGTAACTGAGATATTTTTTGGGAGGCTGGTCTTTACACAGTGGTTATCTTTGCTTAGGCACCTGGCTCCTTACAGTGTACATACAGTGTTTTATTATACATTTCAATTCACACAGGGGGGTGGGGCTGCTCGCTAGCCTTTGCGAAGAGTGAGTGGTTTGTCATGTATGCAGTGTGGAATTATTAGGCCCTGTTACATCGCAAGGTAGGTTAAAAAGCCCTTTTAAATTTGGACTTTATCTGTTTTGGCCACAGTTTAAAACTACTTATCCCATTAAAATCACCTCAATTAATCAATTGTCCATTAGAAATCTGCAAATTGAGTAGTATACATTTTAAAAATTTTAGTACTTTATATTTAAGTTGCCTCAAAAAGGAGCCAAGATTTTTAAATATATGCAAATCGAAAGTAGATGTAAGGCATCGAAACATATATTAAAAAAATCTGAATATGCACACAGCAAACACGCATAAAATGTGTGCTGCTGCCACAACAATAATTCACAGAACATGTAACAGCAAAAACTATAAAAGAAGTTCAAAGGCATCGGAGGCAGAAATAGTCAAAACCAATGCATGAAATGCATGCTGCTGCAACAACCGTGTAATCACAAAAATGATAAAAGTCGTTGAAAAGCATCGGCGGTAGGAATAGTAAAAAAAAACATGCATAAAATGTGTGCTGCTGAAATGAAAATATTTAACAAAACGT
The DNA here is from genome assembly GCF_964204655.1 of Triturus cristatus. Taxonomy (NCBI): domain Eukaryota; kingdom Metazoa; phylum Chordata; class Amphibia; order Caudata; family Salamandridae; genus Triturus; species Triturus cristatus. Next base: position 231,068,683 of record NC_140585.1, read on the forward strand.
ATGTACAAGATTGTTAAATAAATGTGTTTATACAGGGCAAGATAAACAACAATCAAAAGGCATGCTCTAAATGCATGCAGCCAGGGAAAGATACCAAAATGTAAACAGTAAGCAGTATGAATTGTTAACCAAAAGAAAAAAGTTCCAACCACCAACGCGGATGGGAATGAGTAGCTTGGCCATGGGAAACTGATAAGAAAAACACAGAAGGGAGAACAGGCTACAATCAATAGAAACGGAGGTAAGTAAACTGGTAAACATACGGACCAATATAAAGTGTAGGATCTTTTAAGATATATTAAAAACAATAGATTTCACATATACAGCACAAGCGCTGTGCAAGCAAAACCTAAAAAGGGGGTTTTAATTTGTCAATAGGGTTATTTTTGACAGATCAGGCTGCAAGTTTAAACTTCGGTAGTTAGTATGCATTGGTAGGCATGAAGCCATGTTTTCCTTTGTCACACTCCTGGGTGGCACAATAAGTGTTGCAGTCCACTGGTGATATTTAACTTTCCAATTCCATGGATGTATTTCTGCACTACATACTATTGCCTTATAGAAAAATGTGATATGCCAACCAGGGATTAGCTCATTTTTACATGTTTAGGGGGTCAGAGCACATACACTGGACAGCAGTGCCCCAGTGTGCAGTCTAAAAACCAGCAACAAAATTCAGCAAAAAAGGTATATCCAACAAGAGCAGTAACAGTTCTACCCCGTCGCACAGGCGTTATTTAAGTAGTATAAGTTCAATCGCACTCACCTTTCTAATGGTTCTACTGCTCAGAAACCATAAATTCAAATAAACAAATATACTTAAAAAGGGCGTGCTTAGGAAGTTGAAAAAAACATTTTTATCTAAATTTAAATTAACTCAATACAGTCCAAATTCTTATTCCAATCATTCAACACAACTTTCAAGTCCAGTCACTGCACAAAAATTATTTGGGAAGCCAAGCAAGTAAGTACTATTCCAAATTTGGCTTGATGTAGTGATCCTTCAAATACCGAGCTTCTTTTCATAGATTTCGATATAATGGAGGAGCCAAGGCATGATATTTGAAAGCAAACTTATTCTTTAGAAAATCCAACAGCAGCCCAGCCAACACGATTCATCTAAAACAGGGACTTCATCTGGGACTAGAAAAATGATTGTTCATCTCTCCTTTAAATCCCCAGTAGAACCTGCTACATTAAGCAGAATGGCGCCAATCCCCATCTACACGAATCCTTATCAATAAGCAGAATGGTGCCAACCCCCATCTACACGAATACTTATCAATAACGATTTGTGTTGATGGGATTTGGCGCCATTTTGCTTAATGTAGCAGGTGTCACTGGGGATACATTCACTCTACACCTGCATTTTTATGGGATATCTCTATCCAGAATAACATTAGTAAAAAAGAGAACAATACATTTTCTAATATCTGATGAAGTCCCTGTTAGGGATGAAACATGTTAGCTGAACTGCTGTTGGATTTTGTACAGAATAAAGAATAAGTTTGCTTTGAAATGTCATGCTTTGGCTCCTGCATTATATTGAAATCTATAAGAAGAAGCTCAGTGTTTGAATGATCACTGCAGCAAATACAGGGTTGACTTTGTTAAAGAGGCACTTTCTTAATCATGCACATGCTCCATTTGCATTCTGCATGCTGATGAGACTGTAGGGGATCTGTTATGCTGCTTACTGCAGGGAAGAGCAGTCCTTAATTTATGCAGAACTTCAGTGTAATTTGATGCACCTCCAGCAACCAAATATCCACCTTGTATGTGAACTTCTATTGCTAAAAGCTGTAGCTACACAAGTCCAGTGATAAACAAATATGGAGAAAACTAAACTATCTTACTTTCCCAATGATTTTTGGTGGGGGCTATTGGCTTTGGCAATGTGATATGCTTTTCAAAAGCGTATTTGTATACTATCAAGATAGCAACACCTTGAATAATGCAATGTGGCAAGTCATGGGAAATATTGCAATGCTTTCAAAATAGCCACCACAGCCTGCTATGTTGAGTCTCACAACATAGTGGTATCTTTAAATTATAGCAAAAATGGCACAAGATTAAAGTCAATTACATCTGCTGGAACAGGGAAATAATGCAGCCACCCAGGAAATAAAGCAGCCAAAAGGCTAAACTAACATTTCTTTAGCAGACAGTTTTCAAGGGTAAAACTCATTAAGGAATTAAGAAAGGTCAAACTTACAACTCTAGCATCAAAATAGGTTCGGAAGGCATCTCCCAGTGTATTGGAGTCATAGTGAGGATCCGCTGATATAGAGAAATAGTACATGTTAATACTTTGAAGGCAAGAAAGAGGACTCTGTAACCCTTGAGCCACTGAGAACTAATTGCAGCCTAACCCACCCAATCCTTAATGAACAGCACAGAGCACTTACATATTTTAAGTTAATTCTCCATATCTTGCTGCCTTCCTTTTTCTCTAGTTTCTAAAAGGACAGCAGAAAATAACAGTAAATAGAAGTAATCGCAATGCACATTCAACCTCATCTCACAATTCACCATCCAGTCACAAAGGGGCTGATTCACAGAACTAATCTGAGACAAAATCTTAAATTTACTACTTTTGGTATTCACAGAAGGCAAATCAATTCATAAAGCTTTATTCGGAGCTTAACACAAAGTCCATAAAAGCACATATATACATACATCAAAAAACAAAATAAACAGAACCGATTATCATAAATACAAATCAATATAAATTTAAAAAACCATTAAAATATCATACTGTTCCTAACTTTGATCGCTTGAAGGAGAAAGGTTGCAGTAAAAAAACAGACATCAGGATTAAGGTTAAAAAACAACTTCATTGAATCATGGACATTACGTGTACCATATTTTAAGAAAATAGGTTTTAGGAAGACTGAACGAAGATGACCATAAAATTTACAAAACAGTAAAAGATGCATAGTACTTTGTGCAGATTTGTGATCACATAGACAGGGGCCATTCGGATATTTTTTAATATTGGGGAAAGCGACCAAATGGTGCACAATCCCCAACCGTAATCTGGTTAATACAAAACGGTGGGAAACTCTGTTAACATAGCTCAAATATGGTTGGTAGCCAACAGACTCACAATACCTTCCATAAACCAAACTTGTAGAAGAATGTCCACCCAACATCGCCCGCCCATCAGATATATGGTTCATAAAAATAAGCTTCATCTCGCCCTTGGACAGACTAGAAGCAATGTGCATATCCTTTCTAATGTCAAATCCATAAATCTCTGAGAAGCTATTGACTACAAATTTGATCCATGGAATCCTCATATGATCATCCATTTGAAGACAATCACTAATGATTGCTCTATTTAAAGATGTCTCTTCCTTGGACCAGACAGCACGCCATAACATTAAAGGTCTTAAAGTAATATTATCTGAGAGATATTGTATCCCGAGCTCTCTGTGCGTCAATTCATTAGAGGCAGATATAGGTAAACACAAAAGTCTCTTTAAGAAAAGGTTTTCTTCTACTTGGAGACTTCGGGCTGAATAATGGCCCCAGACTCCAGCACCATATAGAGCAATCGAAAGACATCTCATTTGGTAAATTGTTAGCATGTCTTTGACCCGCTTATCCCCAATTTTACTGGCAAACTTAAACACCCCATTGGCACATTTGGCCATCTTGGCCCGGACATAAGTAATCTCACTAGACCAGCAGCCATTCTTAATAAAATTAATGCCAAGATAGTTAAAGGAATTAACCGTTTGCACTTTTTGTCCATCGATGAAATAGGAGTTGGGTTTTTTAAAGCCCAAACCACATTCCAAAATGTGGGTTTTAGATTTATTAATCAACAATTTCCTATCCCGGATGAACATAGAAAACGTATCCATCAAGCGTTGTAGGCCTATGGGCGTCCTAGATAAAATCACGGCATCATCTGCATAAAGTAAAACCGGGATCTTAAGATCATTAATATTCGGGGCATCTGCCACCACTGTTTTTAAAACTGAATCGACTTCATTTATAAAGAGGGTAAAGAGAAGGGGTGCAAGGACACACCCTTGTCGAATACCACGCCCTATCTTAAACTTGGGAGTACACTCCCCCCCCGGTCCATAACGAACACTGGTGCTAAGGTTAGAATATAATCGCGCCAGGAAATATATTATACCCTCGGGCGCCCCCAATTCCAATAATTTGGCCCATAATATACCATGGTCCACCATATCGAAGGCACTGCTCAAATCTGCAAAGCAGAGATAAAGATAACCTTTTTTAGCCCTCGTATACTTCCCTATTAGGAGGTCGAGGTTGAGACATTGCTCAATAGTCCCTCGACCCTTCCTAAAACCATACTGACAATTGGCCAAAATATTGTTAGAGTCAGCCCACTCTTCCAACCTGACCAGAAGCACACTGCTCATGATTTTTACTGAGGAATCAAGGAGGGAGATTGGACGATAATTATTCGCATCCCCCCTGTCTCCCTTCTTATAAATCGGGATAATAAGGGATTCCTCACATGTAGGTGGGACCCTATTACAAACTGCTGCATTAAAAACTTTAGTCAACAATGGGCCCCACAAATCGGGGTCTAGTTTATACAGGTCAATGGGCACCCCATCGGGGCCCTGGGCCTTCCCCCCGTTGCTCAGGGTGATACTTCCCCGTACTTCGGCTATAGAGATGTTCAGAGGTATAATAGGCCGGTCTTCTTCCTGGTCACCCCTCTGTTTAGCTGAAGCAAAAATCTCCGAAAAGTGATGAACCCAGCTCTCCTCACTTACATTAGCCGTCAATACAGGCACCTTGTCATCCTTTAAGAACGGACAATTAACCGTATCCCAAAATAGAGAAGAATCAGCTGTGACTGCCGCCAGATCAAGTTTATCCCACGCTTCTTTCCTTAGTTCAGCCTTCCTATTCTTAACGGCTGCCTGATAGGTGGCTCTCAGGTCTCTAATCTTGCTGTTGTCTCTTGGCTTAGCTAGTAGAGCATCTTTAAGCCCCTTCAGTGCAATAGTACAAACATGGTCGAACCACCCCTTATGTTTGGATACCTTAGCCTTACCATGTTTCGTAAATTTGTTGTCAATAAAATGATTAATTTTGATAAAATTATGCACAACTTGATCAGTAACCACCTTACTTTCTAAAATGGCAGAAATGTCTGTCAGACAACCTGCAACAATGGAGTTTGATACAAGCTCCGCTTTTTCCCCTTTCCATCTAATCCTGGATCCATTAGGTCGGTGCGGTTCAATGTTAACAATGGTACACGTGTTTGCACCCTGTTTCACCTTCCATAAAAAAGTCTTAATGGTGATACAGTTGTGGTCGCTAAGCGCATTATCCACGACCACCGGTGTTAAAAACCAAGGGCTAAGGCTAGAGGATATGCAAATAAAATCAATTACGGTATTTGTATTTCTTCCCCTAAAAGTAGGGATTATATTTCCGCAATCGTTTTTAGCATTAACCAGGATTTCCATGTCATAAGTGGTTAGGATTTTATTCAGAGCTTCTCCATATTTATCATGTGGGAAATGGGGAACTTCAACTCCTAAACTATCATTATATCCACAAACCCTTTGAAAGGAGAGTGGACAAGCAGCAGTGTTAAAATCTCCCATCCATATGTAATCAAAAACGGTATCATGCTCCATTAAAATATCAGCCAAGGCGGTCTCTAGTGCTAACACAACCTGATGCCTAGTATTATCAAAAACATTATTGTAAAAGTTTATTAAAAGAACATTTCTCCCGTGCTCCTGATAAAGCCATAAGATCTGGGAGTGGACCCCAACCAAAATATGTTTTTTTACCACAATGGGGACATCCACTGAAATCAAGACCAGAAGCCCTCCTTTTGCCCTACCTGAAGGGGATGCCACGGCTGGTAAATGATAGGAAACGTACCCATTGTAATTAGGTTGATCCAAACACCAGGTCTCTTGAAAACATATAATGTTAAAAAGATTAATAAACTCCAGCCAGCCAAAACAGGCATCCTTAGAGGAAATACCTGCTACGTTCCAACTACCAATTGAACATACCCGGGGGTTAGAGTTTTTGGTGTGCATTAAGCACAAGGGAGTTGGGCCACAATGATTAAGCGAAACACTAATCCATGGGGGGGGGTCCACCCCCATCGTCGTAGTCCAGGCATACACCCTCACAACGTCTGTTGACCTTAATAATATCATCCACAGGACTATTAAACACTCCTGGAGCCTCTAGGTCAACTACCCCGAAATTAACCTCACCTCCCAAAGCTTCAATGGAGACAACTTCCACCCTTATATCCGCCTGGGCAGATCCCAGTCAATCATTAGAATCCAAACCACTCAGAGGCTGGAATCTGTTAGATGTTGCCACATTAAAGGTAGTGTACAGGTTAAGGTCTCTTGTCCCCACCCTCTCACGATCAATAATAGGCTGGTTATGCAAATGCCTATAAAAATAACCAAGGGAACGGAGTACCTTGACCACGGTAGGGGGTGGAACTACCTTTCCTCAAGACAATAGAGGCAAGGTAAGGGTTTCTAAAGTTAACGACTATACAGTCTCCAACGCAATTCTTACATGAGCTACCAATCCAATTGACTCTTCTGGTGCTTATGATTTCGTCAGCTAGGGCTACTGGGAAACCACACTCCCTATGAAGCCAATCCACTGTCTTATTTTTCAAAGAGGCATGCGATTCACTGTAAGGATTATTATGACCACTCTCGCTAACCGGAGGGACATTAATCAGAACTGCCACATAAGGTGCACAGTCCGGAGGTAAATCGGGCTGGCAGGTAGCATTGATTTTAACTGTCCCTGAACTTTGTATCACCTGATTCCCCAAAACAACATTAGATGAAGAATTACATCCTGTAATCAGCGGAGGGGTAGTCCCACTAGGTCCCTTCTCTGAAATATCCCCAGAAGGAGGCATAGGAATATTAGGCATGACCGTTGTAGGAATCTCAGTTGTATTCTTAGGATTGGGGCCAACTGCTGCCTTATCCTTGACATGGTCACCAGTGTTGGGGTTAATGAATGATTCTAACAAACCTCCTAGTCTTACGACCTCAGCATTGACCTTGTTCAACTTGTTTAGGAGGGGTTTAACAATCAAGTCGAACTTAGATTCGATGGTGCTAATCAAAAGATCAAATAGCGCTCCATCTATAGTGGCCGGAGTGGAGGCCGAGGCTACATTAGAATTTCCCACATCACTAGATGAGGTTTGTGTCACTTTTTTATGTGAGCGACTCATCCCCCGCTTTGTTTGAGCAATCTTTGTGATATTCCTACATGCCCGTGGGACTCGCTGTACTCTTGTTGCCATAGGGCTTGGCAATGGAGACTCAACATGACCAACCAGACGTGATTCAGAGCCAATAACAACCCCCGAAGTTGGGCTATCATGTTGAACTTGGTCTTTGTCTTGGTCAGACACCGAAATGGAATTGTCCGGATCTGTAGGATCAATAATAGCCTTAGAAGGATTTATCGAGGGGGCAGGAACGGTAGGGATAGGGGGAGAGGTGATAGGAGGCTCCAGACGCCCCAAAGACTTTCTACGTTCCTGATTGATCTTATCCACTATTTTAACCAAATAGTTATCTATAGTAGTCCACCCTGCGGCATGTTTAGCTTTAGACATTATTGCCCCAACACAATCTTATTCACCCCCTTCAGCAAGCAGCTAACTATACGTAGCTATTGTTACTACTGCAATGGTCCAATAGAAAGTACCAGGGCTCGTAAGGTGTCAATGTACCTTGTTACTGTGCCAACATACAGCCACCTCCAGCCCCCTCCTGTCCCGGACTGTCACAGACTGTCCGCCCATTGTCCGGGCTTCGTCCTGGGCGTCCCGCGTCACGTCCCGCGCCGGGGGGACCAGTGATATTTAGCGGAAACGGGAGCCAATAGGCGGATGGGCGGGCCGCTGCACAGCTGCGGACCTCACGGGCTCCTGGGACCTGCAGTCCCGTCCGGCAGCTCCTCTCCAGCCACAGCAACACAGCGGGTTCACAGCACAGCCCCACCAAGGACAACAGGCACGGTAGGTCAAAACCCCCACCAGCGATGCGGGACCCGCGCCAGCGGGTTCCGCGAGGTTTTTTAAATGGTTTGAGGGCGGATGGGCGGGCCGCTGCACAGCTGCGGACCTCACGGGCTACTGGGACCTGCAGTCCCGTCCGGCAGCTCCTCTCCAGCCACAGCAACACAGCGGGTTCACAGCACAGCCCCACCAAGGACAACAGGCACGGTAGTTCAAAGCCCCCACCAGCGATGCGGGACCCGCGCCAGCGGGTTCCGCAAGGTTTTTTAAATGGTTTGAGGGCGGATGGGCGGGCCGCTGCACAGCTGCGGACCTCACGGGCTCCTGGGACCTGCAGTCCCGTCCGGCAGCTCCTCTCCAGCCACAGCAACACAGCGGGTTCACAGCACAGCCCCACCAAGTACAACAGGCACAGTAGGTCAAAGCCCCCACCAGCGATGCGGGACCCGCGCCAGCGGGTTCCGCGAGGTTTTTTAAATGGTTTGAGGGCGGATGGGCGGGCCGCTGCACAGCTGCGGACCTCACGGGCTCCTGGGACCTGCAGTCCCGTCCGGCAGCTCCTCTCCCGCCACAGCAACACAGCGGGTTCAAAGCACAGCCGCACCAAGGACAACAGGCACGGTAGGTCAAAGACCCCACCAGCGATGCGGGAAGGCATTTAGTAGTAGTACAGTTAGGATTTTGTCTTAAGTTAGGATTTTGTCTTAACGCCAAAACTTAAGACCAACTTAAGTTTAACATAAGTTTAATTTAAGACAAAATCCTAATTTAAGACAAAATCTTAATTTAAGACACAATCCTAATTTAAGACAAAATCCTAATTTTATTACTACTAAATGCCTTCTGTGAATACCAAAAGTAGTAAGTTTTGGATTCTGACTCAGATTAGTTCTGTGAATCTGCCCCAAAAAGAACAGTGGTTTGCTTTGGGGCTCCTAGTGAGCTGTAGCCTGTACCATGTGCACTCATTTTTTTGTTTGTTTTTTCCATGCTTTAAGGCTTCAAAAACGTAGCTGTTTCAGAGCGCTTAAACCATATAAACAGAAACACGCTTAGTAGAAGTTCATAGTATCTTAGGCTAAATGGAAAGTAGGCCCTGTCAGCCGAAATTGTACAGGGTCATCAAGACCACACTTTGACAAAATCCTGAACAAAACATTTACTGCCACATGCATCAACATAAGGAATTTCGATTCATAAATAGCGATTTTTAAGGAATCGCTATTTAGGAATTTACAATTCCTTATGCAGGTAAGAATCGTAAAATAAATTGCCATTCCTACACATTACCTAATAGCGATCCGCAAATTGCGAATCACTATTAGGTAATGTCACTATATCATTCCTATGGGCCTATAGGCCCAAAGGAATGGATGGTAATGCATTCGCAAATTGCGATTACAAGATTGGTAATCGCAAATTGTGAATGCAATTCCAAGGGTGCCAGGGGGCCTAAGGCCCCCTGATACACCCCGCAGAAAGGTAAGTGTGCACATGTGGTGCACACACATGTCCATAGGGCATGTGTGTGCACCACATGTCAATTTGAAAAATGCACTTTTGTAAATTTTTCAAAGAATTTGCAAATTACCATCAACTTGAAGTTGATGGTATTTAGCGTTTTCTAAATGCACAGTTTGCATTTAAGAAAGGCTTGATACATTGCATTTAGGGAATCATAAATTGAGATTCCCTATATGCATTCACAATTTATGTAATCACAAATATTTGCGATTACCTAAGTTGCGAATGGAAAGCCTTTGATGCATCAGAAAAGGCCTTTATGCCCTCGCAAACAGGATCGATTCTGCGAATCGGCCTGTTTGCGAGGGCAAAAATGCTTGATGCATGTGGCCCATAGTCTGTTATCAGATGCCTGTGCCCAGTATATACCCTAATAATCACGCCCCCACACTTAAACAATCAGTTAACTAAAATCTGGCATGAAATGTCTGGTCACAACTGAGCCCAATGAGTAAAGTTAAATACTCTCTAATTTTGACCAAAAAGGGGTGTTGAAAGGTTCAAGATCAGCAGGCCATGTGTAACCAGATGGCTCTGAACCAGTAAAACACAAAATGAGAACATGAGCTGCGATAAACAGCATCACAGCCTGGAGCTGGGTAAATCAAATAGCACAAAAAGAGAAAAGAAACCAGAAAATAAATGTTCAGAATTGATACGAAACCACAGGTGCTCCACATTAAAAAGTAATAAGCTAACCTGTGCATCCTGTCCTCAAATAAAGCCATTACTCATTGCAGTGGGGGGACCAGAATATATATGCAATACTTTTTAGGAAATACAGCATGTGAATGCTTGTCTTCTGAGACACTCTTACCTTCCTCCCCATGCGCTTCTCTCTGGTCTCTGCTCGGGTCGGGGTTTGGGGGGCATTCCGAGGATCCTGTAAATGCATAGTGCACATAAAGGAATTTTTTAAGGGTAGCATCTAGACCGAATCTGAAATTAACACCACAGAGTAAAAGCCATATTCAGAAAAGCATGGTCTAAGTATTTTTGAAGGATAAAACTAAAACCAGAAATGTGTTTAGCTTTATCTTTTCACAATGGCATTTATTATGTATATATGCACCCAGAAGGTATTGTTTCTCAGAGGGAGCAAGATAGAATGATCTTTATTATAAGTTTAGGCCTAAATTCTGTTCCATGTGCAAACTCCTGCTTTAACAAGTTGTGTGACAATTATCACGCCCTCACAGTTTCCCCCTGATAGAGGCAAACTTGCCAAAATGCATTGGGGAGAAAAGGCCTGTAAAACAGGTAAAACATGCTAAATTCTGTGTGTTAATTGCCAATTCGGCATTTTATGCCTCATTTTGAAGTTAAAAACATGCAATATAAGGTTTTTACTACATATGGTAAATACCTCACCGCGGGGTAATAGCATTTATTAAGTGTAGTTAAGAACTCCATTGTATTCTGTCTAACTTGTAGTGAGAGACGACGGGTCTAATACAGACTTAAATAGGTAGCACATCATCTCGTCCACCAGAGCATATTATTGGTAAAGCAAATTCTACCAATGGATTCTCAAGATTTAGCACTGCCTCTACAAAATAAAGGGGGGCTTATTTATGAGCCCTTGTGTCACTTTTGCGCCGCCAGTGCGTCACTTTTTGTGACACACCAGCGGCGTAAAAAATGCGCTATGTTGCGTCATATTTACAAAGTGACGCATCTAGGTAGATGCGTCACTTTCTAAACCCCTATGCCACATTATACCTGCGCCAGGTATAATGTATGCAGGGGGGGGCGTTCTGACGCAAGTAAGCCTCGTAGAAGTGTCGCAGTGAAATCTATGAGATTTCACTGCGCCACTTCTAGGACACAAATGCGTCAGTATCCTACACCTGCCTCACAGCAGGGGTAAGACTGATGCAGGCTCATTTGAAATGGGACTTGCCCATGTGTAAATGACCCATTGCTGGAGTTGCGTCACTTTTGGGACACACTCCAGCAATGCATCATTTTTGCGCCTACAGATACGTCAGAAATACTGACGTATCTGTAACTCCTTGCGACATGATGCGCCATACTGTAAATATGACGCATCCAGCATGTCGCAAAGAGAGCGCAATGAAAAGTGACGCATCGCTGTTTTGACGCAGCGATGCATCACTTTGCATAAATGAGGCCCAGGATTTTTAATTACGACTGAAGGAAACTCTGAATAAGGCTCTAGATACTGAAAGTGGGGTAATAAAGAGGGTGCATGTGCTTCATCTCATCTCAACTAATCTATTAGTTTTATCTTCTTGCAGAAGTAGATTGTCCTACACGTTCTGTTACTTTATAAAGAAAATTGGGGGCATATTATCAAGAATCGGCGATAACATTATCGCCGCTTTAGCGGAAAGAAACTGCCGCTAAAGAAACGATAATGGGCTTGATAATATGTCCTTGTGAATTCCCATAGAAGCCCATGTTCTGGTGTGAACCTGGGCTTCTACTGGAATTCTCCAGGGCATATTATCAAGCCCATTATCGCCGCTTTAGCGGCAGTTTCCTGCCGTTAAAGCCGCGATAATTTTAACTCCGTTCTTGATAATATACCCCTTAGTTGTGTGGCTTCTCACACTATAAGGTGACAAAACCCTTGGTCCTTTGAAAAACCCTCACACTGTAAGGTTGGGGTAGTTTATCCTATATAACATTGTATTTGTTCATTTATAGAAAGCATACATCATGGTACTTGTACATTTATACCAAACAAATGTGCCTTGTTACTTGCCCTTCCCAAAAACAAACCAAGATGTGTTGCTATCCCACTTCTCGGGGATATATCTGTGTTTAATTGCCCACCTTTACCAAAATATAGCTGTATTATTAACCCTGCTAACGCAGAATTCCCCTTTTTGTTTCTTGCCCAGGACGGATCAAAAATCGCCTGCCCTCCTGCAAGACCCTATACTCAATAAGATTGGTGACAAGTACAAGAAATCACCCGCCCAAATTGCCCTGCGCTACAATCTTCAAAGGGGTATTGTTGTTCTGGCCAAAAGTTTCAACCCAGAGCACATTAAACAAAATATACAGGTAGGCAAAATAGTGTTATTTGGTTGAATGGGTGTAGGGTGGACAACGTGGTGTATTACCCTTAGTCACGAGATTGCATAATAAAGGTACAATTGTTGCAGGGATGCTGCACAAATACAGAAGTATGGGACCTTGGTGTATAGGGACTGGGTCTTCCTACCACCATAGTACCCACAAACCCAGGACCGACTAGCTATAGTGTCTCACATGCTCTCCTACTCACTCACAGAGAAGCAAAGGATTAGACACCCCAGAACACCACACTCCCAGATCTCTCAGGAATCGCAGTAACAAGACACACCCTTTCGCTCACTCTCTTGTACTTGTCCACAATAGGATCTGATGGGGACACAACACAGTTTAAAATATTTATTTTAACAAACGTGCCCTAACATGCAGTATACATGCCACAACAAGCAGAAAAATGAATAGTAGATATAGTCAGCATAGCAGCTAGTCCATAAATCATGAAGGGAAATGTCATCATAAAAAGACAATGGAGAAAGGACTGTAGTGCCGAACCTCCCTCCCCTTCCTAAGAAGAAGTATTATTATTTAACATAAGAGCTCTGTGCTTTGTCAGCAGATCCCATACCTTAGCCTATAGATAGTAGATCTACATCATAGGTGCTGTCTCGCTCTTCTCCCTGGAAAGGTCCCTCTCCAAGTGTGTGTCACCTGTTTGTGTACAAAGCAAACACAAGGAGATGATGGACTGAGTGTTGAACATTGCAAGCACTTACCCCCAGTCAACTGATCTGGGTTTAATCCATCATCATTCTTTAGCTCACTCCGCCACCCCAGTTCAGACATGGCCATATGCAAATCAGTCTGACCCTGTGCCTCATGAGAACAGTCCAGCCCCAACCACCAAGCCATGTCTTCCCTGGACCGGAAACAAGCATCCTGGGACCGGTTTCTGGCTAATCAGCCGTCATCAGCCAGGCTAGCTTGAATCCAGTGGCAAAGTGAGCAAGGGACCCACGTCTGGGCACACCCTGCCAACTTAGGGTGAACAAAGCAAACACAAGGAGATGATGGACGGAGTGTTGAACATTGCAAGCACTCACCCCCAGTCAACTGATCTGGGTTTAATCCATCATCATTCTTTAGCTCACTCCGCCACCCCAGTTCAGACATGGCCATATGCAAATCAGTCTGACCCAGTGCCTCATGGGAACAGTCCAGCCCGAACTGCCAAGCCATGTCTTCCCTGGACCGGAAACAAGCATCCTGGGACCGGTTTCTGGCTAATCAGCCATCATCAGCCAGGCTAGCTTGAATCCTGTGGCAAAGTGAGCAAGGGACCCACGTCTGGGCATACACTGCCAACTTAGGTTGAACAAAGCAAACACAAGGAGATGATGGACGGAGTGTTGAACATTGCAGTGCCGTTGCGCGGAGGGCCTCCTGGGAGTTCTAACAGGGCAGGAACTTCCGGTAGGGGTTAGCGCACCAGCTCTCCGCGCCCCACCACTATTTAGCCGAAAGCTCGAACGCAGTGCAGCGGACAGGGCAGAATCCTGACAGCCGGTGATGCTGCTAGTTGTGCTGCTAAGCCTCGCGCATTATCTATTTTATGTGAAACGCTGTTAGTAGTTCAGAAAAGTTCTTAAATCCTTCATTGTTTTATTTGTATTAACGCCTCTGTTTTTAATAAATGCACTTTACACTTGATCTCGTTCACCTGTATTAGACTACCCCATCGTCCCGGTCCGACGCAGCTTGGGCCTCCTGGGAGTTCTAACAGGGCAGAATATTTAAATTTTTCCTGTGGCTAAACCAAAACAAGTAGTCTGTTGTACCTTGTCATTTCAAAATAAGATTTGAGGTGGTATCAGACATGCACGATGCCAATCTCTAGTACCCTAAATAGATTTTATATCAATTGTGTCCTTCCAATGCTCATAATCCTTCACGGACAAATCATTCTTGAAGGACATGGAGTAAATCAATTTTGTGTGTGTTAACATAAATTTAGTTTGGGACGGCATCTTCAATTTATAAAAATAGGACTGTGGATCAGACAGATTGTAACCAGAGAAATACAAAAATGTACTTTGTTGAGTCTTTGAACTACCCTGTAACGGTGTTGGGCAATTCTCCCATTGGGTAAAATTAAAAAAGCGTCTCTGAGTTTTAGTCTTGGCCATAATGTTTGTAGGAACCTGGGGTCACCAGGCCCTAAGGGCGGTAACGTGGCGCGAGCCGGTCGGGCAACCAGAGGGCTATGTGTTAAGCAACCATACACCACACGCTTCTCATGGACTAGAGTCACACACAATAAGGGACGCCACACCGTTTAAATTATGCAAATACTTCAAGTTTATCCAAGTATAGCTGGTCAGTTGCAGTTCAGGAAATAACAAGGTAATACATGAATCATAATACCATCGTTCAGTACATGCGACACTCTGGGTGATATCTATGCAGTGTCTAACCTCGTTCATGTACCCACGCCCGCTGGTTAAATGCAGGAGATTCTAGCGCGGTGCGCGCTTATGTAAAGTCTGTCCCTGAACAGGCAGTCTAACACAGCGTAATACTGGTAAGGGGGAACATTGGGTTCATCAACATGGCGCCTCTCGAACTGAGCGCTCCTCGTGACCACTGGCCCCTAGTACTGTGAAGCAAGGCGTATAAAACACAGCGCTACGCGCAATCAGTTGCATGTGGAAACATTTGCGTAGAACAGTTATCACAACGCGTTACTCGTAATCAGTGGCATAACATTACTTTCGAGCAGAGCATATAACACAATGCGCTACTCGCATTCCTAGGCATGTAACTACGGTCGAGCAGAGCATATAACACAGTGCGCTACTCGCGTTCCTGGGCATGTAATTACTTTCGAGCAGAGCATATAACACAGTGCGCTACTCGCATTCCTTGGCAGGTAATTACTTTCGAGCAGAGCATGTAACACAGTGCGCTACTCGCATTCCTTGGCAGGTAATTACTTTCGAGCAGAGCATATAACACAGTGCGCTACTCGCATCCCTTGGCATGTAATTACTTTCGAGCAGAGCATATAACACAGTGCGCTACTCGCATTCCTTGGCAGGTAATTACTTTCGAGCCGAGCATATAACACAGTGCGCTACTCGCAGTCCCGGTCTCTCCGGCTGGGGAAGCAGGGTCGGTGGCGTGAAGCGCCACACGAGGATAATGTCAGTCAGTTCTTTGGGCGGCTTCCAGCGGGGAGGGTGACCGGACTTGAGGAGCGGGTCCCTATGCTCCGGTGCAGTTCACAGAGCACCGCGCTCAGTATTACAGAAGGGGGGACACGGACAGGATCCCTCGGCGGGGTCTCTCCGTCGCGCAGGCAGGGGCGGGGACTCCCACGGAGGGGACAACCCGGGCCAAGTGCGGTGTGGTTTCCAGACCAGCAGGGGGCGCACCAGGGGGGGATCTCGGCCTCCGGGCTTACCTCCGTCTCGGCGTCAGCAGGCGTCCGTCCTCACGTCGTTGGGGGAACTCGGTCCCGATCTTGCGCACCTCCTCACACGGCTGCGACGGCAGCGACGGGGCCCCAGACTTCGCCTGGGCCTCGCGACACAGCAGGGCACTCCTCCAGGCCTCCAGGCCGCGGCGGTGAGCGCGCTGGCTTCGTCGTCGCAGGGGGGGGCTCAAATTAAGGATGGGGGTAAAGTGCTCAGCGGAGCACGCTGCCGGGGGTCCCAGACCAGGGCAGGGAGCGCGGGGGTCACAGCGCTAGTACCTGGTCGATCCCCGGTGACTTGGCAATCGGCTTAGTATTTTGTTCAATAGGGTAGCTTGGACACGCAGTCTCAGCTCTGGCATTCAAGGCTTACAGCTCGCTCTTGTCATGCAGTCTCAGTTCTTAAAGTTAGGTTTCAGTTCTCAGTTGACAGATGAAGTCTTTTGGCGCAGATGTATCTGGCGCCCTTAAGGGGTTCTGTTACAGGGGTAGGGATGGAGAGGGCGACTAGGTCCTTCCTAGTCAGGTTGGCAGAGAGTCTCTGGGTCCTCCTACTACTGGGCAAGATCAGTGGGATTCACAGGGCACCTCACTCACTTAAGAGGCAGTACCTAAATCCTGTCACTCTCAGAGGCATAAGTCCCTGGCTAGGCCCTACCGCCTACACTCCTGGTGGATTCTTCCAGCTCTGCTTCACCCCAATGGCCAACTCACCACAAAAGTTTCCCTCCCACTCTTAAGTAGCCCTAGGTCAGGTGACCTCTAGCCAAGGCGGCAAAAGTAAAACCCCACCTCCCTTCTAGAAGGTTCCAGCTTCTTCCAGGAGCTTCCCCACTCTAACTATGGGACAAAAAGGCGGGCTGGTGTCGCAACATTGTTGTGGGTCCCAGCCAGCTCCTGGCAGCTAGGGTGCTACTATGAAAAACGACCACCCTGCAGTAGCAGGGGTCTGTGGCAGCCATCTTGGGAGAAGGGAGCACCTGCACCTTAACACTGCAAAAACGAAAAAAATGAGGGAAAAAGGGCCAAGTCCAACATAACCCCCTTCCAGTCGAAAGCCAGGGTAGACCGATCAATGCCTTGATGGTCTTCCCTGCTTGGGGCGAGAAAAGGTGGATGCAGGCCCGCAACGGCAGGAGCACCCGCAGGTTCTCCGCCGCTCTGGAACCCAATGGTTCCCTAACAAACCTCCCTGGACCAACGAAACCACCCCACTGGGGCTCCCTAGCTAGTCGTGGCCAGGACCGGCCCCTGGGCCGTCCAGATGTCTCTGGCCCGGGTGATCTCGCGGAGTGGGGGGCAGTAGCCCCAGGCCTGTAGTGCCCGTTGACCACTCCGGTCCTCCTCCTTGCAGTTCTAAACTGCCTCTGGTCCTTCCACCTGGGGTCCACACCCTTAGGCTGACCAGCCTTCAGGGGCGAGGCTCTCCTCCCCCTAACTCTCCTTCTGGGGTTCCTCACCCTACCCTGCGAGGCACCCTCAAACCACCACTGTCTCCTCAGTACAGGGCCTTGACCCTTCAACTGCTTCCTCAACCTAGGGTCTAAACCCTTAGGCCGAGCTGGTGCCCGAGGCGAGACCTTCCTCCCTCTGCACCCCCTTCCAGATTTCCGCACCCTCCCACCTGGAAAGGTACCCCTGGAAGTCAATTTCGGGGGGACCCTGTTAATAGATGTCCCACCCGCCAGGTCAGGCAACCCCTGAGCCTGGCATCCCAGCACAGGATCTAAACCCTGCGACTGGGCCAACCCCAGAACCTCAGGAGCGCTGGTTACAGTCGCCCTGGGTCCTCCTGACACTAGGGGCTCCCCTGCACCGGATGGCACATCGGGACAGCCTAGGCTCCCAACCTGGGGCTCCCTTGCGGAACTCTCCAGGCCCTGAGACTTCGGTTGGGGCACCTCGGGACACCTCCCCGTCTCACGCCTTCCTACAGATAGGTCGTGAGGCCCTACAACCCTCTCTCCCTGGGACCTAGCTGGGCTATCTGCCACTTCTCCCACCTCGCTGGGTTGGGAGATCCCTGCACCACCCCCTTCAGGTTCACACCCCAATGCCTCCTCAGACACCCTGGTGATGTCATCCTGGGGTAAATAAACTTCTAGCTCCTGTGGAGCTTCCGGTATGCTGCCACCAGTGTCCTCACTGGACACACTCATCTGGAGGCCACGCAGCTCCAACTCCTTCATCCGAAGCTCGTGCGCCATCCTCTCCTCCATTGCCCATTTCTTATTCTACCTTTCCCTTTCTCTTTCCTGTTCCAGTTTGGCTAGCTCCCACTTTAACTGCCTCTCTTCCCTTCTGTCCTCATACTCCTGTGGAGACGCGCTCCTACTAGACCCTGTCCTACTACTGGCCCCAGAACGTCTCCCTGGGGGCACATTTTCAGACTCCTTTATGTTCACAATGTCTAGGACTTCTTGGGCGCTCTCCTCCTGAGGTGCATCTGGCGCCCCCTGTCCCTCATCCCCTCTCCCTTCTGGGTGGGCTTCTACCCATGCCCTAATGGCGGTACGGAGTTCCGGCGCTTTGGCCCTCCGCATCCCAGGCACCCCCAACTCCTGCGCGAACTCCCTTAGTTGCTTCACAGTGTACCCCTCGAGGTCAGCTAACCGGGATTCCATTCTGGCAGGTGGGGACCTAGACACTAAGGAGAAAATTCCTAGGGTGTAGGCAACAGTTAGTGGCTAACCAGGTTTCTTGCACTCTTTACCTGGACAGTGGAACTAACAATGCAGCAATCAATTTTTTCTGAGCTGTGGAACAAAAAATGTAGGATAGGCGTTTAATTGTGGCGCCCTTTGCCTCACGGAAGGGTGCTGTATGGTCACAAGTCCCAAGGATCCCACCGCTGGCCAACAATGTAGGAACCTGGGGTCACCAGGCCCTAAGGGCGGTAACGTGGCGCGAGCCGGTCGGGCAACCAGAGGGCTATGTGTTAAGCAACCATACACCACACGCTTCTCATGGACTAGAGTCACACACAATAAGGGACGCCACACCGTTTAAATTATGCAAATACTTCAAGTTTATCCAAGTATAGCTGGTCAGTTGCAGTTCAGGAAATAACAAGGTAATACATGAATCATAATACCATCGTTCAGTACATGCGACACTCTGGGTGATATCTATGCAGTGTCTAACCTCGTTCATGTACCCACGCCCGCTGGTTAAATGCAGGAGATTCTAGCGCGGTGCGCGCTTATGTAAAGTCTGTCCCTGAACAGGCCGTCTAACACAGCGTAATACTGGTAAGGGGGAACATTGGGTTCATCAACATGGCGCCTGTCGAACTGAGCGCTCCTCGTGACCACTGGCCCCTAGTACTGTGAAGCAAGGCATATAAAACACAGCGCTACGCGCAATCAGTTGCATGTGGAAACATTTGCGTAGAACAGTTATCACAACGCGTTACTCGTAATCAGTCGCATAACATTACTTTCGAGCAGAGCATATAACACAATGCGCTACTCGCATTCCTAGGCATGTAACTACGGTCGAGCAGAGCATATAACACAGTGCGCTACTCGCGTTCCTGGGCATGTAATTACTTTCGAGCAGAGCATATAACACATTGCGCTACTCGCATTCCTTGGCAGGTAATTACTTTCGAGCAGAGCATGTAACACAGTGCGCTACTCGCATTCCTTGGCAGGTAATTACTTTCGAGCAGAGCATATAACACAGTGCGCTACTCGCATCCCTTGGCATGTAATTACTTTCGAGCAGAGCATATAACACAGTGCGCTACTCGCATTCCTTGGCAGGTAATTACTTTCGAGCCGAGCATATAACACAGTGCGCTACTCGCAGTCCCGGTCTCTCCGGCTGGTGAAGCAGGGTCGGTGGCGTGAAGCGCCACACGAGGGTAATGTCAGTCAGTTCTTTGGGCGGCTTCCAGCGGGGAGGGTGACCGGACTTGAGGAGCGGGTCCCTATGCTCCGGTGCAGTTCACAGAGCACCGCGCTCAGTATTACAGAAGGGGGGACACGGACAGGATCCCTCGGCGGGGTCTCTCCGTCGCGCAGGCAGGGGCGGGGACTCCCACGGAGGGGACAACCCGGGCCAAGTGCGGTGTGGTTTCCAGACCAGCAGGGGGCGCACCAGGGGGGGATCTCGGCCTCCGGGCTTACCTCCGTCTCGGCGTCAGCAGGCGTCCATCCTCACGTCGTTGGGGGAACTCGGTCCCGATCTTGCGCACCTCCTCACATGGCTGCGACGGCAGCGACGGGGCCCCGGACTTCGCCTGGGCCTCGCGACACAGCAGGGCACTCCTCCAGGCCTCCAGGCCGCGGCGGTGAGCGCGCTGGCTTCGTTGTCGCAGGGGGGGGGGCTCAAATTAAGGATGGGGGTAAAGTGCTCAGCGGAGTACGCTGCCGGGGGTCCCAGACCAGGGCAGGGAGCGCGGGGGTCACAGCGCTAGTACCTGGTCGATCCCCGGTGACTTGGCAATCGGCTTAGTATTTTGTTCAATAGGGTAGCTTGGACACGCAGTCTCAGCTCTGGCATTCAAGGCTTACAGCTCGCTCTTGTCATGCAGTCTCAGTTCTTAAAGTTAGGTTTCAGTTCTCAGTTGACAGATGAAGTCTTTTGGCGCAGATGTATCTGGCGCCCTTAAGGGGTTCTGTTACAGGGGTAGGGATGGAGAGAGCGACTAGGTCCTTCCTAGTCAGGTTGGCAGAGAGTCTCTGGGTCCTCCTACTACTGGGCAAGATCAGTGGGATTCACAGGGCACCTCACTCACTTAAGAGGCAGTACCTAAATCCTGTCACTCTCAGAGGCATAAGTCCCTGGCTAGGCCCTACCGCCTACACTCCTGGTGGATTCTTCCAGCTCTGCTTCACCCCAATGGCCAACTCACCACAAAAGTTTCCCTCCCACTCTTAAGTAGCCCTAGGTCAGGTGACCTCTAGCCAAGGCGGCAAAAGTAAAACCCCACCTCCCTTCTAGAAGGTTCCAGCTTCTTCCAGGAGCTTCCCCACTCTAACTATGGGACAAAAAGGCGGGCTGGTGTCGCAACATTGTTGTGGGTCCCAGCCAGCTCCTGGCAGCTAGGGTGCTACTATGAAAAACGACCACCCTGCAGTAGCAGGGGTCTGTGGCAGCCATCTTGGGAGAAGGGAGCACCTGCACCTTAACACTGCAAAAATGAAAAAAATGAGGGAAAAAGGGCCAAGTCCAACAATGTTGATAACAGAATAAATCTGTGTAATTAGCCGAATTCAAACACAAATCCTCAGTGTCAAAAGCAGCGTAATATTTCAAATCAGAGATCAATGAATGAACGTCATGAACATTCCAGTCATCTGAATGTATGTTGGGCAAAACCACATCTCCCAAGGAAACGTGGAAGACGTATGGAATGTTAAAAATTTCGGTCGGCCCATGGAATTGTATGATACTTTATCCCAGACAATGCCATCAACAGCAAGGAATTCTGATATATTAACAATCGCTTGGTCTCTTTTCATTATATGGGATGACGTGTGAAGGGCCAGAACTCGTGAACAAAGTTCACAGCAGAGCATTCAGGTAAATAAAGGCCATTAATCAGTAGGAAAAACACAGTCACAAATCCGACCCACATGAAGAGGAATATCATCGTAAGCCATCCAGATATATGTCCAGGGTGGGACCAGGTAAGTTTTTTTGAACCAGGAGATAAAAACACTGGTACGTGTAAGGGTCTCCGGCACAGAAGATGATGAGGAAGATGTGTCAGAGGAAATGCTAGTACGGTCCCTGTAAAAACCACTGAACCTTAGGTGAAATAACGGGAAATGTGCTGCATCGGATGTTTTAGGTATGGTATTCTCAGGAATGTCAATTATGACTTCAACTGGAGGAGAATCATACTCAATATCTGCAGATGTAGAAGGAAAAACAGGCAATAAATCAATTGAAGTTTCCATCTCCCCTTCTGTTTGCCAGGGAGTAGTCGAAGAAAAAGAAGCCATCGCATTCAGTGAAAGATCTCGACGTGGAATGCTTGGAGGCATACTATTCAGTATAAGCCATATGGTGTAGCTTGACATGTTCGATAGAAATGTAACGATTCTCCTTATGACCAGGTAAAGGAGGCAGTTTCACAGTACTGGTGCCTTTCAAACCAAGGACTCTGACTGGTGCACGGTAGGATGGACCAAATTCTTTTTTGTTCTAAAAGTTTTCTCGAACCAGATCTCCAATTTTAGGAAGCTATCCAGAAACAGGAATCAGAACCGCTGGATCCGCGAAAGAGGGCAACTGGGTTCTTTGCTTTTTGTAGCACAATGATTATCTACGTTAAATGTTGCGGCAGCCGCCACAATGTCTAGACCATCAAGGTCTGGCGCAAACATTTTAATGCCAAAGAGCATTTTGTATGGGGTCTGCCCACACAGAAATTTTCTGGGGAGATTATTTAGTGCACGTTGAACTCCATAGAGATGAGTCAGCCAACCCCTGCCTGTACCTAAGACTCTAGCTGTCAAAGATTGCTTTAAGTCACGGTTCATCTGCTCCAAAACTGAATTGCCCTCAGGCCGGTATGGAGACGGAAATTGCGCCAACACCCCCAGAGACTTCATCGCATCCCAGATGGAAAGTGCCACAGGCAAATGTCCCGTCAAAGACATGCAAATCTTTAATGACAGTTCGAGATTCAGCACTACGTTGCAGCCAAATCCAAAGGAATCTAGTGCACAAATCCACTGCAACCAAGATATGTTTAAAAGCAGTGTCAGATGTCAAAGGACCACATTGGTCAAGATAAATACAGCCAAACGGCTGATTAGAGATGTAAAGTTGAGTGTGGGGTGAATGTGCAACAGTAGAAGGCTTAATTTGTTGACAAATGTCACAAGAAGGAACATATTTACGTGCTTGTTTATATAAACCAACCCACCAGAAACGTTGCTGTAAGAAAGACACTGTCGCTCTCACTCCCGCATGCGGAAAGATTTTTCCGTAGAAGAGAAATGCATATCAGCCGACGTGTACAAATGCGATTTATAAGCAATGGGAACCGTGTCCCCTTCATTGAATGTCAAGTAAGGGAAACCCAACCCAGCAATGAGTTCTTATGTGAAAAGCAGCCATTGAAATTATTGCAAAAATAAAAACGTGTAGTAACGTGTGCAAAGCAGCAGGCAAACTGCAACGTGCTCATGCTAAGTTAGTGAGAAACGACAATGTCCCCATGAGCCATGTGACACAATTGTTTATGGTGTTTTGTCATCATGTAGGCAGTGCAGTGCTTTGTTACCTCGTCAAACATGCATGGTTGGCAGGAGGCATCACAGTAGGACTGTATCATTTCATATGTTGTGCTATTTTATAAACCATATATCATATGTGTTGGCTGTGGTGCTGCCCAGGGATTTTTTTTATTGTATTAAGTGTTGTGGCTTGCATTTTGAGTAATGTTCAATGTGACGTGTTTCTCGCCACAATGGGCTCTTGGAATTAATACTCCAAACAGACAAGAGCCACTTGTGACAAGACCACTCTGAGTGAGAGATGTTATAAGCACGTCTTGAGCAGGAATTACTCTGATATTGTGAGAATTCCACAGCTCCCCTTTTTACACTCTGAGATTGTGTGGCACCAACTACAGTTTTCTTGATTATGCCCAGGGTATTTACCACTGAAGGTTCACAACTGAAGTCTTTGCCTCCCCACATGGACAAATGAATCAACACCTCCAACCATCACGTAGCTCACTTGGACATTGGGGGCAAGAGGTTGAAGTGACCACCCATGAAACATTCAGGTTCTTCTATCCTTTCAATACTTCTGTATTGTGTTGCCCTTGAGCTTACTGCAGCATTCCTAGTACCAAGATGCATTTGGGTGTTCTTGCTTAAAGTACTTCATTCATTAATTGATTCACCTTTCCAAGAAGAGCTTCACTCTCTGTAATTCACGTAATAAATGTGAAAGGAGTGAAGTCATCACCTAGAAACATAAATCTTTTTTTAATTCAGATATCTTGCAAATAAATGTTCTGATTACAAAATTAAAAATGTCAGATATAAATTGGGTTTTCTCATCTCAAAAAAGCACTGTAAAGAAGAGGTGACAGGCTCATTTTGACTTTGCCAGCCAGACCTCCACTCAGCTGTGCCTTCACAGGGCCAGCTACCTGCCAAGTCGAGAGTTGTTAATGGGTCAGTGGTCCTTTTTCGCAAAACTAATTCCGCACCCTGCAGGGGCTCAGTGAACACAAAACGCTGTCTTGACCACCATGCCATGCTGATATAGCTTAGCGGGCCAAATTTGTTTTTTGGACTTTCCTAATAAAATCCATTAAACCAGGGTTCGTATTTATAAAACTAAATAGCAATGCACCTTTTATCCTGAAAAGGTTGCAGTGCCAATAAAGGTGCTTCTGACAGCGAGCAAGTGGTGGCTTCTCTGTCACACACGCTTAGCCTCCCAAACCTCTCTAAAAGCGGCAGGGATGCTGATGGTTAAGTGAATAGGACATTCATCAATTTTTGGCAGATGTCCCGTTGCCACGAAACTCTAAATTTGCTCCAAAGTATCTTGTCCCTTTTATGCAAGAGCCATCATCTATCTTGAAACCCCTTGTTATTGACCAAATGGAGTATTTCATTAATATTTATCGAACAAGGTGCCAGTGAACTCTCATTTAATGAGAATCTTGCATCAACATAGAACTTGGTTATTCTTCATCATCCAGCCTCCTCAGCTTATGCAATGGTCCAGCACTTTCATCCTACTGAGGAAGCAAAATTTTCACCAAGACTATTCCGACCCCAACTTGATCACCCTACTTGAAAAATCAGCATCACCGAAGCCGCACACGCTGCTGGACACCTCCTTGAACTGATTTTCTCCTCCTTCAGAAACATCTAGATCAACTAGCCATCTCTCATCATC
This sequence comes from Triturus cristatus, assembly GCF_964204655.1. Classification (NCBI taxonomy): domain Eukaryota; kingdom Metazoa; phylum Chordata; class Amphibia; order Caudata; family Salamandridae; genus Triturus; species Triturus cristatus. Next base: position 231,093,615 of record NC_140585.1, read on the forward strand.
CGAACTGACCACGCCCAAGTCAGCTTACCCTTACCCATTCCCATCTGGAACCACAGAAGACCTACCATTACAGGACCACCCCTGCTGCTGGAATAACATACAAAGAGAAGGATTGGGCTTCCGTCCTCTCCAAGCATGGCTTAAGCATACAAGCAACCTGGCAGAAGACATCAAGAGCTTCAATGATTGGATCACCACCTGCACTGACACCATGCCCCCCACGCCCCACAAGTGCTGCTAAACAACAAGAACATGTAAATTAAGCAGCTAAAATACAGAAGACCGGAGGGTCATGAAACAGCACTGCTAACAACTAGAGTGCAAGGGAAGAATGAGCCAAGATGCCACAGACAAGGAAAAGGGATCTTCAAAGCAACCCTGAGAAGCTCCCACCAACTAATCTGGGAAAATCACAGCACTCGCAAAACACAAGACCTCTGCAACAAGCTCTCAGAATGCTTGTGCAACAAGATCACAGACAAACATCTCGGCCAGGCCCCATTGAGTTTGTAGCAAGTCTTCCTATCTTGGATTAAGAACAGACGCTGACAACATGACCCACACTCTCACCAGAGATGAGAATTTACTCACCATGAAGCCCATCCAGTCTGGACTCGGACCCTTCGCTCAACCACTCCTTCAACAAAGGATTTACCCCATTAGCAAAGCTCTCACTCCCAACCTCAACACCTCCAACAACTCTGTCACTTTTCCTCAAACCTGGAAACATGCTGCTGACACCATCCTTCTCAAGAAACCACATGTGAATCCAGTCAAGATCACTACCTACAGACCAATCTCCCTCCTACCATACCTATCCAAGGTCTTATAGAAGCTCAACAACAGATGCTTCACCGACCTTGAAGCCACACAGTCCAGATTCCAACCCAACCACAGTACCGAAACAGCCTTTTTTTCTGCAATAGGTGGCATCCCCATTGTCTTGGACAGAGAGGAAATGGCAGTCATCATCCTACTGGACTTCTTTTCAGCCTTTGACACAGTGTCACAAACAGAAAACAACAGTCAACCTAGCACCATACACTTTGGAAGCCTGAAAACTGCTCTGTAGAGTGCCCCAAGGTTTATCCATCAGGCCTAACCTCTTGAACAGATACATAACTCCACCATCCAAAGTTATCTGAGCCCATTACATTAACATCCTCTCCTACGACGATGAAACATAACTTTTAGCGCACTCTTGGACAAAACCCCCAGCCAGAGGAGCAAGTTCACCACCTGAATGATTGAAGTAGCCACCTGTATAAAATCCAACTGTCTCAAACTCAACACTGACAAGACAGAAAGTGTGATTTGGGGGGAAAAAAACCTCACTGCGGGACTCCACGTGGTTGCTGGCCATTCTTGAACCTACTCCCACCTCAGCCCACTAGCCAGGAATCTTGGCATTATCACTGATAACTAACTGAACATGACATTGACTGCACACGTCAATGTAGTAATGACATCCTGCTTCCTCAAAGATGCTGAGGAAACCCTGGAAATGGCTCCCCAGCAACCCCAGAAAAGCCATCACCCATTCCCTTGTCACCAGCAGGCTGGAATACGGGAATGCCCTCTATGCCAGAATCACCAAGCAACGCACCCAAAGACTACACAGCATCCAAATTGCGGCTGCCGGACCAGAGCTAGAATTGGAACCCAAAGTAGCCCTGGCAAATGTTGTCAGAACAGCCCCCATACGGTGCATAGTGAGCGAGCACAGCGAGCAAGCATGACCACTACAAAGAGGTTTGGAGGGTTCTCCCCCCAAAATAATTTGAGAAAAAATGGCAACATGTGCATTCTACAACACATTTTTCATTATACAATCAATTGTATTCATTTTTAAAGCACAGTAAATGATGACCTTGCAGTGCACCAGAATATGGCAATCTTTATTGGGGCTCTTCAATTATTCCCTTACTATCACCCTGCAACAATGCCTCTCATCTCTCCATATCCCCTCTCTTACTTGTATTTCATTTGTTTTATAACGCCTCTCATACCAGTGTATGGTGATGGAGCAATTTACATCACACACACATACAGAGACAATAAATCATTCATGTGTAAATCGACGTATGGGAAATGTTACATAAGACAAAGGATTCCTATGTTGTCCATACTGGCAGGCATTTTTTAGGAGTGCTTGGTCTGGGGAAGCACACACTCAGGATTCAGAATGTAGCACAGTTGTTAGGGATGACTTTACTAATAAGAATGTATTTCTACACAAACAAAACATTTTGAAAAAAATAGGATAATGAAATACTGGGGAAAAAACATAACTTTCTAACCTAGATTATGATTGTAATTTATAAACTGCATATTAACAAAAGGATCTCTGTGGCAAAAGTAGTAGCCCACTGTGCTATGCATATAAAACACTGTTGTGTGGTCTGCATAGTGCACACTCTTTGTGGCAGGTATTTTAACCCTCTGAGCTACCTTAGTTGAGTCAAAGCTGCCACTAAACAAGACTCTGATCAGCAGGTACATTAATCACCAGAGATATCTCAGCAGTTTTATTGTTGCCTGTAAACTGTTGGATATACAAAGACTCTCTAGAGTGGTTTTAAAACTGCTGCACTGCCACAGAATAGGCCCCTAGTAACAAAAGTGCCCCCCCACCCTTTCAGCCTTCCGGGAAAATGCTTGATGCCAGATACGGCCAGCCCGGCCTTGAGCCAGGCTCATCCTCAACCTTCTTCACAAGACACACATCACACCACAACTCAGGAAACTGCATTGGCTCCCAATACACAGATGTGCCCAATTCATACATTTCACCCACACATTCAAAGCACTACACAGCAGAGGCCGTGGCTACCTGAACAGTTGCATCCCCTTTAATCAACCACCCAGACACCGCCACGCTCAAATTGCTGCTAGAACTTGGAACGACCTTCAACTCCAGATCAGAGCCTTCTCCTCGCTTCTAGAGTTTTGAAAGAAGATGGGGAGTAAACTGCCGGCCCGCTGCTGCGAGGTCCATGGCTTGCTGCTGTGGGCTTCCTGACTCTCTGGGGAGCTGTGGGGCCAGATCATGGACGTGGAGCCGTGAGGTGCATCCACTGTGACAGATGCCTAAGACTGGGCCTGTGGCAGACCGACGCTCAGCTGTACCCCCTTCCCCCCCCGTGCAGGCTTTGCACCGGAGTGCAGAGGAAGAAGCGATGGAGGGACGATGAGGACCCATGTCTGCGGAGTCCCTGGAGGGAGACCCGGCGAGACTGACATCGGCTGCTGAGCATGCAATGCCATATTGGCAGACCGTCGCTGCTGAGCCTCAGGAACGGCCCTGTAATTCCGCCAATGTCCAGGCCCTTGGCCCATCAAAGTAAGCAGGCCTCTTTCTCTCTTGGGGCAGAACTGAGACCAGGAGTGTGGTGATGCTTGCCACCCCCTTCCCTCAGCTAAGATGCGACTAAGCCCAGTGGCCCGATTTTGGAGGGCCGAGCTCCGGCCGGCTGCCGGGCCTCCCTTTCCCAGCCAGCAGCCTGCTAGGAGTGCGGACCCTCCGGGGAGGAGGCAATGACCAGCAGCATGACTGATTGGACCCCTCACCCTGGCTGAGCTCTGCCTGGGCCTAATCAACTGACTGCAGACCTCCTGTAGGCCCCAGGGACATTGGGGGGGCCCTACGTGAGTGCTAGCCAGAGTTGGAGCATACATACACAGTGCCTGAGGGTGGAGAGGAGATAGCGCACCAGCAAGGACACTTCTGACAGGGCAGCCTTCAAGGCGTCCCTCAACCTCTACCACTGCATGCTGAGGGTAACAAAAAAGACAGCCCTTACCGCATGCGTCGAAACGAGCACCAACCCCACCAAGGAAAGTTTCAACATCGTTAAGGAATTTTTCAACCCAACTGCCAGTGAATACAACATCAAACCCTCACATGAGCTGTGCGACAACCTCACCCACTTCTTCCACAACATGATTGCATCTATGTACAGAAACTTCAAACCCCAACCCACACCTATGGGCTTCCTCAACAGATACACCACCACATTAACCCACACAAACCACACACTGACCACCTGGAACATCCTCTCCACCCAGGACACCACCTCCACCATAAAATCCATCTACTCGGGAGCTCCCACAGACCCATGCCTGCACCACATCTTCAGCCTCGGAAACCAAAGGATTGGCTAGGAGCTCACAACCAACTTAACACCTCTATCATCACTGCAAAATTTCCCAACGCCTGGAAACATGCCGAAGTAAGACCACTACTCAAAAAACCCTTCGCCGACCCAAACAAACTGAAAAGTTACCAGCCAATCTCAATGCTCCCATTCCCAACGAAGGTACTGGAAAAAATCTTCAACAATCAACTTGTGATACACCTGGAGCAGAACCAGCTACTTGACGCCTCCCAATCCAGCTTCCGTAGCGATCGCAGCACCAAAACTGCCCTAATCACAGCCACCGACGACATCCAAACCCTCTTCAACCAAGGAAAAACATTAGCTTTGATCCTCTTCAACCTCTCAGCAGCTTTCAACACCGAATCCCACCACACACTGATAGAAAGACTCCACCACATCGGCATCCAAGGGAACGCGCTCAGATGGATCACCTCCTTCCTCACCAGAAGAACTCAGAGGATCCACCCCCCACCTTTCACCTCTTAACCGAAGGAGATCACCTGAAAATCAACTGCCTGCAGCTAAACACAGACATGATGGAACTACTGATCTTTAGTAACAGCTGCAACACATGGAACTACTCCTGGTGGCCATCAGACTTAGGACCTGCACCCACCCCCTCCAACCACGCCAGAAACCTTGGAATCATCATTGACAGCAAGCTCACCATGAAATCACAGATCAAGGCTGTCTCCTCCACCTGCTTCCTCACTCTGTGCATGCTACATAAGCTCTTCAAGGTCTAGCCCAACCGATGAGATGCACCGTGACATAAGCCCTCATCACCAGCCGACTGGACTATGACAATGCCTTCTACGTAAGAATCACCGCACACCTTCTAGAGAGACTTCAGACATACAGAACACCGCAATCAGACTCATCCTTGGCCTTCCCAGACAAACCCATTTCACACCCCAACTCAGGAAACTCCACTGGCTCCCTGTACAGAAGAGATGCCAATTCAAGCTGCTGATCCAAGCACACAAGGCTCTGCACAACCATGGGCCCTCCTACATTAACAACCGCCTGAACTTCCACCAACCATCGAGAAGACAACGCCTCGCATCCATTTCACTTGCCCATACTCCTCGCATCTACCGATGCAGTATTGGAGGATGCTCCTTCACCCACATCACAGCAAAGACCTGGAATGCTCACCCCATGCTCCTCACTTCTAAAATTCTGAATGGCCCTCAAGACTTGGCTGTTCCAATAAGCCTCACGGGCCTGCAAGCGGCTGGACACTCTATCGGGAGATTGGTCGCGCTTTATAAATCTTGATTGATTGATTGTGGAAACAGACCCAGGAGCCTCCCATCACTACTTGTTGGCCCACCCTGGAGGCAGTTGCTTTAGGGCCCAGCCCTGTTTAGAGGCACCACCAGTTGGGAGCAGCTGCCACTATTGCACCTCACTCTCCTTTTCTCCTGGCTGTGAGTCCCGGCTGGAAGGGGGCAGTAACAATAAAGACTGGGGTGCGAGAGTGGACAAGAGGCACACCGACAGACCCTCGGTTGGGAAGGCCACTGAGCTCTTGTGGCTTTGATTAGGGAGGACACCCCACACACCTCCATGGAGGGGGGAGATCAGTGGGTCTGGTGGCCCTTGCCTGGTGCCATGTCCCCTTAGCGTTTCTGGGGATATAGTTAGAAAATGGGCCTTAGACTCACACAAACCAAAAACTTGGATATGTATGCTGTCATCATGGCAGCTGCCAGTAATGCAGAGGGGAGTAAGAGAGTGCTACCACAGACCAGGAGGCCCATCCTTTATCTGAACCTTCCCAGCGCAAAATCATAGCAGCGATAAAGGAACTTTAAGGCACGCTGAAACCTAAGCTAGACACCTTCACAGTCGACGTTCATCTACTGTGTGCAGATGTCTGAAATATCACTGAAAAAAGTAACAGCAGCCGAAATGCACACAAATGGCATGCTTTCCATAATGAAAAGATTGGAAGAACAAGTTGAAACACTAAACAGAATGCCATTATCACGGCCCATCTGGAGGACCAGGAGGGATGAACCCGGCGCAACAACATTCATGTCCCTGATGGAGCAGAGGGGTCAAGTACTACTACTGATCTCTTCTTGGAGGACCTTATCCTAACGACACTCAGTTCTAAGAGACTGTCCAAATACTTTTCAATTGAGAGGTTGCATAGGGCTCTAGGGCCCCCACCGTGTCTGGGGCCCCCGTGCACAATCATAGCCCGAGCGTTCAACTAAAGGGATCAAGATGAGATCCTCCAGGCAGCTCGCACACATGGCGACCTCCATTTTGAAAACTCGACTACTTGTTTCTTTCCTGACCTCACCCTCCAGGTGCAGTGACACTTTGAGATAAAGAAATGAAGTACATGATGCTATAGTGGCAGATGGCAAGATGCTGCAGTTCATCGGCTGAAGGGACTGTATAGAGGGTTGGAGAGTGACTGATTGAAAGGGGGGCAGTGAGCGCAAGTCTCCACCTTTCGACCACAATCCTGAGGTGCCATGATCGGATCGTTCTAGAGGTCTGCGACACTGAAACACCTGCACAAATGCATGAGTGTCTGTTTGCAGTATCCTCTGAAAATGGTAAAATGGTGGCAGAGGGTTGGTGGGATGGGTATGGGTACCTAATGCTAAACACTGTCTTTGAGGCATATACTTGTGGACTGGAGGGACTGACTACTGAGATTATGATATAGCGCACAGGACACTTAGATGTTATTAATGGTTATCATGTTCGGGATCAAGGGGATGCAATACTGAGAACACTAATCCTGACCCGTTCACATTGGCGGAAGCAGCGCACCCTCACTGTTAGATGCACACGTTAGGGCGACAGGCACTCTGCAAGTTGGAGCTGTGAGTGGTTCTAAACTCACGACGCAGAGAGTGGGGAGTTCAGGGGTTCTAAATGTTTTGCTTTATTACTATGTTACAGACTCATCTGCACTGACATACAATGAAAGAGGGTTAGGGAGAGGGACGCTACAATGCAAGCTAGGTGAGGGACCGTACCAGGGTACCTCTACCCTTGGAAGACACAACCCCACTCGCATCACACCCACATACCAATGGCAGGAAATACAGAGCAAGTCCTGAATGCCTGGACATGGAATGTCAATTGTCTAGGCAAAAACGTTACGCGCACACTAGTCCTTTAATATTTATGGTGGCACGCTACCGACCTAATACCTTAATACTCTTGAAGGAATGCACCTCCGGTGGAACCTCTATAAAGCCATGATGGCTTTGGCTACAAATTACTAGCACATGTGGGCTACAGTCCAACTTAAGAAGCAGAGGTATACTAGTCAGAAAGACTCTGCCATTCACCCCCTTGCACACTTGGCAAGGATGCTGTGTTGGCTTGACTGGAACATGGTAAAGCTTTACATTAAATGTTTGCTCTGTCAATGTACTGCCGAGGCTCCACTCCATGACACTACCGAGAGTGAGTTCCTTCATCCTAGAAATGCATAAGGGTACCATTATATTGGGGGGAAATATGAATGCTGTCATGGAGCCCGGGATAGGCAGGAGGAGGGATGCCCCCACGTGGGTAGAGGTGCTACTTCTGTCAGCCTTCATATCGGCGTTGGGCCTGATGGACTTGTGGCGGGAGCACAGGCCACAACAACAAAAGTACACATATTTCTCAGCCACACATAGCAGTTTACCCTGTCTTGATCACATTTTTACACACCATGCCCAGACGGGAGCTTTCAGGGCAACCACACATTATGCACGTGGGATCTTTGACCATTCCCCGGTGGGGGTCCTGCAGAGTGGGCTTGTGCGTGACGCTGCCTCGATCCCAAGGCTGGACATATGGTTTCTCTGTGACCGAGAAATTAAGGAGAAACTCAGAACCACCAAGGATCTCTATTTTCAGGATAATCAGGAGATAGTAACCTCCACATGTGTGTTATGTGAGCGTTTGAGGCAGCCCATGCATTGATAGGCGGGAAAAAGAAAGAGGCCAAGATTGAATTCAAGGCAATAGAATTGGACATAGCAGCCATAGAAAGGAGGACTTAGTGGCGGGAGGGGCCAACCTGCATCACCAGCTGCACCTGCGCCAGCAAGACTTAAAGGCCAAGGCCGACCAATCCAGGGTGTTGGGCATCTTAGACGAGAAGGGCGACTTACAAAAGACCAATGCGGCCATAGTTGACACCTTTGCAACCTATTATGAGAACTTATATACTCCCACGATTGTCAGGACTGTCACTGACTGTAAAGAGTTCCTAAAAGACCTTGCCCTTCCAATGCTTTTGGGCGATGCAAGTGAGGCCCTGGTGGCAAACATGACAGATGAGGAGTTGACAGTATCGATCCACGATCTACAGTCCACTAAGGCTGTTAGTCCTAATGGCCTGCCAATAGAATTGTTCATGGGGTTGGCAGACAAGGCAGCCCAACCCCTGCTTAAGATGTTTCGGTGGCACATGAGGACGGCTGCCTGCCAGAGGACCAATGTACAGCCACAATCGTAGTAATACATAAAAAAGGTTAATCCCAATTGACTGCAGGTCCAATAGACATATATCCCTACGAAATGTCGAAGCAAAGGTGCTGGTGTGGGCCATGGCGACACGGCTAAGCAAAATCATCACGTGCATTGTGCATCCAGATCATTCGGGCTTCATGCCACAGAGGAGCACCCGCTTTAACCTGAGACGTCTGTATGGAGTGCTCCAAATGACTGGCCAGCCCTGCACTTAAAAGGCAGTTCTTATGGCACTAGACGCCAAAATAGCAGTTGATAGTATAGAATGGTCCTATATGTGTGGCCTCACAGTAGTAAGACTGGGATTTGGGTTGAAATTCTCCAGTTGGGTCAGACTCCTCTAACAGGCCACTTTGGCCTGGGTACGTGTCAACGGAACAATGTCCCGTGCCTTTTGCCAATGATTTTTGCCCTACCACGCGTTGTCTGGATTAGGCATGACCTGCTGATATGAGGAGTCATGGCGGTCGGAGGTTGGGAGGAGCATGTCTTCCTTCATGCTGACGATGACCTCCCTAGTGTTAAACAACCATATTTCTCAGTGGCCAGAATTCTGACAATTTTTGATCTCTTCAGCAGTTATAAATCCATAATCTTTCCCCTATTGGGACACAGCAATTCCTTGCTGAGTTCACGGCACCAGTGGTGACTTAGGGTTTTAAATACCTAGGGATATATGTCCCCTGCGACCCCCACGCATTTATGAGCAGAAACATACACCCCCATAGACTCCACAAGGACGTGGCATATTGGTGCACCTTACCACTGTCCTTCATGGGCAGAGCCGTTCTTTACATAATAATGACCCTTCCACTTCTCCTGCATGTGCTTCAAAATACGCCATTCCCATTTCCCTCTGAGCGTTTTATTAAAATAGACAAAGAGCACTGTTTATCATGAAAATGAGGTATGCCACGCACAGCACATGGGGGGCTTGCCATCCCAGATGTCAAAAAATATTACTGGGCATCCAAACTATTGATAATCAACAAATGGGTATTCTCTGACAGGCAGGAGCTGGCCTCCATGTTGACAGGGATGTGATGGGTTATGGTGGGCATTAGGCGATCCTATACTCTAAATAAAAGGCCACAAAGCTGCAACCGCACACTGGGATGGTTGTCGCGTTCTATTGGGCGGCCCGGAGCTACTTGGGCTGGAGGGACAAGCTCACAGCTCTGACTCCGTCAGGACACAGTAACCTGCTCTAGGAAGTCGGCACTCTAGGAGGTTTCTCCAAGTGGACATTATTTTGCATAGAACATCTGGGAGAGGTATGGCAGGAACAATCCAATACAATTTGAGGTACTCCGTCAAGAATATGAGCTGGTGGAGACCGAATATTACCGATATCTATAACTGGGATATGCACTGCAAAAGCATATCCTTGAGGGCGAGCTATTGTCAGAGACATCACCTGTGGAGGATCGCCTACTTACTGAGCCAATAACTGACAAAGGTACCTCCACGATCTTAATAAAACTGGTTAATAATTTCCCCCACCTGTTGGGAGCTGTTGGGAGCTCTACGGAATGGCTGTATGGCAGACCTGGGCAACTTTGACGACGACGACTGGGCAGAGGCTCCTCAGAGCTCACCAGGAATAGTTATTCGAGCCTGGTTCAGATTAGTTCAACTCAAGATTTTGCATAGAGCATATTACCCAAGGACACTCTTACATAAAATAGGAACAGCCGATACACCACAGTGCCTCATGGGCTATAACCAAAACGGCACGTTCTTCCACATACTCTGGGATTGTCCGGAGACACAAGTGTTCTGGCGCAGGGTAACTGAGATGATGTTCCGGGTTATCACATAAAAGGTGCCCTTGGATGCAAAATGGTTGTTATTAATGATGCAGAGGAAGGACAACTGTCCCAGATATCTTACAGTCTGGATAACGATGGCTGCTGGAGTGGCCAAGCACAACATAGCCTTGACCTGGGGCGTAAGTACCTCCTCCCTAAGTACTGCGGAATGGGAGTCCAACCTTGAGTGGTGTCAAAGGGCAGAAAAGGTGATTTATTGAAGTCACAGCTGCCCAAAAAATGGGAGCAGGTGTGGGGACCCTAGCTATAACTTAGGGGCACCGATCCATGACAGATCTGAGGAGGAAGCGGGGTGGAGAGTTGTATGCCTGTTGCATTGTAAGTAGGCTTTCCTGTTTTCAGTTTCTATTTTTGGTCAATTCTGGTGGGGTTTTTTCAGTGTTTTCAAGTAATTTCAATTCCTTAAAAAACAGTGGTTATCAGTGGTTGCACATTTTTGTGCCATTAAAAACAACAGAAATAGTGTTTTTCCAGTGTTTATGGAACTTTTTGCTTTTATTATTGCTTGCTTTGCACTGATAGTGCATGGTATATAGACAGTGTACATACAGTGTATACGAGGTCCAAATACATTTTTACAAATCAAACTTTTCATAGTACACCATACAATACTTCTTCAGTGAGTCTTTGGTCATGCACGCTCGCTCTTTCCTTCCCATGTAAAATTTTATCTGTGAAAATTCCCTCTCAACATTGGCACTTGAGACAGGCAACGCCAAAATTGCCAGTACACAATTTTCTAACTCTGGCCACTGACATAGCTTTCCATGCCAATACTGGTGCACTTGAAGATCGTGATTCTCTGTGACAGGTTCTGCAACATATACTTTGAACTGGGCGCATATGCCCACAGAGTTATTGTAGCGGTCAAAAATGAAGCAGCACTTTTGAAACTCCGGAGAAAATTTCCCTTTACAGAAGGAATCTATAACTTGTGCAGAGTACCACAGTGAGGTTTCATTGACTTCAAATGCCATGGTCGGTGAAGGGCTATTTCTCATACATTGTAAAATAAGTTACTGAATTGCTCCTCAACATTTCTTTGCTTACCAAGTGGCAAGCACATGGAACATGTTGCAGTGCCAAAGTCACTAAAAGTGTCTCCCAACCTACTCTTAAGGAGATGTTTTACATCTACACCAATTATGCTGAACACATGGTTGGCAAGGGTGTGTTCAGACTCTAGTTGTTTTATTATGTCCACTACAGCAGTCATGCTTTCCTGTAAAAATCTAAGAATGCAGTAGAGTGTACTTTGTTTAAAATCACTATCAATATGTGACCAAAGATCCTCATATTTCTTGCCTTTGCCATCATCACCCAGCAAAAGTTCTTTTAACGATTGCCCCATGGATGATATAGCATTCATGGCCTCTAGGACTGAGAACCACCAGCTAAGTGACACAGTTGGGATGACTCTTTCTTTGATTCCCCACAAAGCAAAAAATGAGAAATATTTGCGTTTTAGTTTCCCCGCATAACAAAACAGTGCACCAGAATGGACTAAAAAGTCAATAGCATTATTCATTAACTCTGAAGATTGTAAAGATACTTTTTCACATATGTAGCTGAATCACTGCAATTACATACAAGATCACTCCAATCTTTATTGAACTTGGTAAGAACATTTTGCAGCAGCATTCCAAGTGACACTGCGTTCCATGTTTCCCAAAAGTCTGGTGTCATGTTTTCACCACTATCCCAGATGCTTTGTGACTGCACTCTTTTTGCAAATACCTGGCACTATACCTTGCACTGAATGTTTAGAGCCTAGGGTGTTTGGCAATTCACCTACTATCAATACTGACTCACTAGAAAAGGGGGCTGATGTATCAAGCGTTATTACCCCTGCTCCGTGGGTAAATGTGATGGTACATCTATTGGAAAGATTCTTCTGAATCCTACATTTTTCCTATCAGTGAAAGACTCAAACGTAGCCAGAAAATCAAATATGATTTTGATATTTCCTGATTCCCTACAATTTATAAAATAAATAACAAAAACACCTTAAACATGCTTCTAACCCCTGTATCTTTAGACCAAAGACCACAAAACTGAAAAAAGGAAGAAGAAACAATATTTTAGTGACATCCCAACACAGCAAACCTCAAGCAAATAATGTTAGCCCAGTCTTTCTTACAGCTACCTTATATAACAAAGTTACATTGTATTGGCCCCTTCAGGAAGAAATAAAAATGACTTTTTCACTCTCCTTTTCCTTTCTTTCAATGGCATTTAGTTTGTGGTTGTGCAGGTTTTTCTTCAGTGTTTATATGTTTACACTGGTGAGGGTTATTTCCCTTCCGGTGGGGTTTTATCAGTTATTGTAGGTTTAAACCTAAAACCGGACAGCCTAATTGTAAGAAAAGTAAAGAAAATTCTATGTAGACACCAGGCATTAGAAGCATTGTTTGTGAATTTCACCATTTATCCACCTGTTGAAAACAAACTGTAAGAACTCACAATGGTAACTTCACTCTGAAGGGAGTTGTTTCCCTCTCCTGCATGTATTGTCTGAAAAGGTTCTTAGCATTAGTGGTGGGGGTGGGCAGTGGTGGCTGTCAATTTTACCAGGGAAGGGTGTGGGGGGGCACACAGACACCTCACTCACACCTAGTCATTCACACAAACACATACACACTCATTCATTACACTCACTAAGAAATATAAATACATTCATACCTGCATGTACGCACGCACCCAAAAAAATAAAAACACACAAAACTTACCTCAACAGCAGCTCTCTGACAGGGAAGGCAGCAGTCCCAAGTCTCGTAGGTCGCAGGAGGGTTGGGACTGATGCCTTCCCTCACTGGCTGACCTATCGTCAGCCAGTGAGGGAAGGCAGAAGTCACAGTCTTGTTACTGAGTGGGATGGGGTCAGTGAGACTGCTGACACCACCCTACTGTTTGACGAGGTGTCAATGATTGACACTCGGCCCTGGGCAGTTAAGGGCTTAAAAGTTAAACGCCTAAGTCAATGACGCTCCCCCTCATCATGAGGGGGAGGGCCTTGAGACACTTTTGCCTGGCTGTGGAGGTCAAGCCCACGGGGCAGTGCAGTCCTCACCCTGGTAAGCTTCAGCTCAGACAGCTACGATCCTGCGCATTTAGGGCATGTCTAGCTCCTGGCTACCTGACCTGAACCAGAAGAGTGTCTGTCAGGCTGACCTTTGTTCAGCATGACAGACACCCTTCTTGCCCTGAAAAAAGTGGGGGGCGTGGCCCCTCAGCCCATAAGGATTGGCCGCTGCTGGAGTTGGGTGTGGATGCTAACTCTAGCGACCACCAGATGTAGTTCTCTTCCCGTAAATTATGAGTATACCCGGTAGCCCCTCTTCCTTCCGGTCACCACTAGGCAATCACCCTAGATTCAGACTGTCCCTCCCCAGGTACTAAAAATATCCCACAGTCCGGGTGACAACTGCAATACAGTTATAAGATGTGCAAGGTAACAAAAGTGGAACCCTACCCAATGCATCTTCCTCAGAAACCCAACAAAACTCAACATATAAAGCCAAACTAATGCAATCATAGCAGTCCTGGTCTGCATCAACCACACAAACTGCCATGAGGGGGATCGGGACTGCTCTCCTCCCCACTTGTCACTTCTTCGTCCAATAATGATAACTCTGTTCACTCAAATTAATTCACTGGAGGTGATCTCTTATTTGTGACAGGTGTTCGACTTTCAATTAACTCCTGAAGACATGAAAGCTCTTGATGGACTCAACAAAAACCTGCGCTATATTGACATGAAGCTGTAAGTCAATTTATCATTCAAATGTGTCTTTTATTCGATTAGACGGTTCAAAGGACTCTGGGGGATGTGTTAAAATGCATGTTTCTGCACCACTATGCACATGTGCTTCTCGGTTTTTGGCAGTCACAGGTAATAGCACTGAATGCACAGAATAGAATGTAAAAATTTTTAAAGTTGGTCATTGGTGTCAAAATTAGCAAGATTCATTGCTCTCCCTTTGACTCAAACGGTGTCTGGGAATTGTTATTGGGAGAGCAGGTGATAAAAAACACTAAATCACAGCAACAATCATATTTCACCAGAAAATTGGGGGACGTTAGAGAAAAGGGATGCTATAACGGGTCTTTGGAAAGATAAATCTTCCAATAATCAAGTCTGATCATGGATTTTCAGGAGTTTCCTTGTTTTAAGGGCCTTATTTTGTGGGAATCAGTGTGGTTCTCAGCGTCATGGAAATGTTTCTGTTGGCCATCCACTTCTCCCCAGTGAACCTGAATGGTATTTTTGTTTACGTTTTTCTTTGTTGTTTTGTAAGTAAAAATGTGATTGATTGTAACTACAATATAATTTTTTACAAATTGGGGTAGTGTTGCTTTGGCCTAACCACAGTCGGTCCAGGCCATACTAATCACCTACTGTGGTGACACTCTTTCAACAACAATGCTCAAGATGGTTCAAATCCGAATCCTCCCAGGTTAATGTGGGGCAATCACAGGGCCCAGCATATGGGATCCACTAAAATGCTGCAGTGCTTAATTTGCAAAAACTACAATAAGCCTGTGGATGCAGTCAACTGCAAGATTCTGGCACTGGCATATTGCAGGTAAGTCTGGAATAATTGGGCGCTCACAGAATATCAGAGGCATCCATGCCAAAATGCTGGTCCTGGTAATTATAGACACACGAGCATCCACTTGACATTTTGAAATAATGAGCTCGATTCCTGGGTTGTGCCTGGCTTCATTACCATGATACAACCGGAGAGAACCTCATTTAATGAATAGCCTTACACAGACTATGGTTTTGATCAGATTTGTGTGAAAATTGTGCTTTAAAGTACACTATTTGGCCTCATGTTTTTTAACCCCTCCCCCCCCCCCCCATGAATCCTCCTATTGAACTCGCTTGCTCCCTCACTGGGATTCAAAGCAAGTATTATGCCCCACCAGTTTTGAAAATCGCTACTCGCTGCTGTTAGATGAAACCCTCCAACAAAGGTTAAATGTGTCCGGACAATTACAGATGGTATATTCTTAGCAAGTAGTGTTTTCTTAAGGACTTAAGAAAAGACAGAGGGTAATTATATGTGACAGATTTCTGTGACATGATAACAAAGTTAACAGAGTGCATTACCATTTATTTCTTCAATTGACAAAGCATGTTAATAATAAATCGGATTGAACCCAATTTTCTGGTAAATTAGTCATGTGAATGGTTACAAACCAGAAATCAAATAAAATTAGGAGCCACAGATAAAAAGTAACCAGTCAGAATCTGTTAGAACTGGGGATCTCTAGTTGGCAGAGGTAGGTACCTTTGACCAAATAGGGACCCTTGCTTCTAAGTCAGGGAAAGGGGATTACACTCCTGGATAACCCCTGCTCACCCCCTCGGTTGCTTGGCATGAGCAGACAGGCTTATCTCAGAGGCAGTATGTTAAGCATTTGTGAACACATACAGCAATACAGTGAAAACACTACAGATGGACACCACACAGGTTTTATAAAAATAAGTATTCTTTGTATAGATTTAACACAAGACCACAAACGACAAAAATCCACAATACTGTACTCAAAATAGACTTCAAGGTGGATGCGTAAATCAAAACAAACAAAAGGTTCGCAGGGAGGGTGATGCATCGGTTCCTTGCTTCGGGGGAGGCGATGCATCGCGCCTCAATGCTTGCGCAGAGTAGGGGATGCGTCTGTTCCTTACCGGAGAGGAGGTGAGGCGTTGATTCTCATACTGTGTTCCGGTTACAATGCGGCAAGATGGCGCCTCGATGCGATGCGACAATCCGGTGCGATAAGATGGCGCCTTTGATGTGATGCGATGACATGAAGGCGATGCGTGCACGCCCAACGGCCGTGCGGCGACTCGACAACTTCTGAACCGCGACAAGCCCTGCGACACGCTTCTCCGGTGATGCGATGGCGACACACTTCTCGTGGTGATGTGACGGCAAACAGCTACAACGAAGGCACGCTTCTCTGGTGATGCCACGACAGCCTCTGCAGCAGCGACACGCTTCTCCGGCGATGCGACGGCAACAGGGAAGAGGAGTTGGCCTAACGGCTAGGGCGCTCGACCTCGGACCTGGGTAAATGGGTTCGAGTCTTGGTAATGACGCTGAACATCCTGTGATTCTGGACAAATCCCTTAATCTCCCCGTGCCTAACAAAAAATGAATGTTTGTCCTCATGTAACGTAACTGGTGCTATGTTAAGCGCTCTGATACCTGATTGCATTTTGGTCAAGTTCGCGCTATATAAAACTCTGCAAAAATAAAACAGCTGTGACACACTTCTTCTCGTTGAGTCAGGCTTCCAGCTCCCAGCGACACGCAGGCTTCTGCTGACAGAATTCCCAGCAAGGAAATTCAGGTGGGAGCTGGTGGTGAAGTCTTGTAGCCCTGAGACTTCAGCAGAAGGCAAGCATAAGTTCAAGCCCTTGAAGAAATATTCTGCAAGATGATGAAAGTTCCTTAAAAGTTCCTTCTCCTTTCCTTGGCAATAAAGAAACCACTACAGGCCGACCCAGCAAAACAGCACACTGGCAGAGGGACAGTCCAAACTCCTGAAGCTTCCTTGGTTCTTCTCCTTGGCAAAGGTTTGTTTTGATTTCCCAGAAGTGATCTAAAGTCTTTGGGTCTGGGCCCCAATATTTGTACTAGCAAATCCTTTGTCTCTGAAGGCAGAGAGTGTCTGTACCTAGGCCAAACCAGTTCTGGGTGCATTCTGCCAGTGCACACCTTGTTTCTTTGTCAGTGTGGGCCAGGGTCATCAGACGCACCCCAGGAGGTGGAACCAGCATTGTGGAAGGCAGGCACAGCCCTATCCAGGCCCAGGTGCTACTCCTCCCACCACTCCTCATGCAGATAGGCCTATTCAGCCTAGTGCTGACTCACCCTGTCTCCTGGAGCACCCCAGCCCCTGTCACTCACAAAACCAGACATACAATACACAACCTAGCAGAGGCAGGCTGGATGGTTAGGCAAGAAAATACCTACTTTCTAAAAGTGGTATTTTCAAACACAGAATGTTAAAACCAACTTCACTAAAAGATGCAGTTTATCATTCTGCGTTCAGGCATACCAAACTCGAATTTCTACCATGTTCCCTGGGTCAGTTAGGATTATAAGATGTTATAATCAAACTGCCCATTCTGACATATGGGGACAGGTAGCCTTGCAATAGTGAAAAACGAAATAGGCTGTAATTCACGATCAGGTCATGCCACACACATCAGGGCATGACCTACCTTTTACATACAATGCACCCTGCCCTAGGGCCTACCTTAGGGGTGTCTGATATGTAGAAAAGGGAAGGTTTAGGGACTGGCAAGTGGGTGCACTTGCCAAGTCGACATGGCAGTCCCAGACTGCACACAGTCTCTGCAATGGCAGGCCTGAGTTACACTTTACAGGCTGCTTCTGTGGGTGGCACAATCAGTGCGGCAAGCCCACCAGCAGCATTTAATTTTCAGGCCCTGGGCACCCATGGCGCACTATACTAAGGTCAGACAAGTAAATCAAATAATTCAATCATGGAGTCACTAATCAATACATGAATTTACAACAGTGAGCACTTGCACTGAGGCACTGAATAGCAGTGGCACAGTGCCCAAAGCATCTAAACCAGCAAAACATATCAAAAACAGAGGAGGCAATCAGTGAAAATTCGAAGGGAGACTCATGCCGATGGTACCAGGTCTATCAGCATCACTAAACCTTTATGTTTAGAAAGCGAACTATTGGTATCATGAAAACTTTGGCTATACACCATTTGTATGGCCTTGAGTTTAGCGTCAATTAATTAGTCCCAATGCATTCTGCATCCCAAAATTCTACTGAATCATAACGAGACAGGCGTCATTGATTGTGCAATAGGGTCAACATTTGAGCTTCCAAATTCTTAGCCTAAGGTAGTGATCCAGCGCACGACTGGGAAGAATGGTGAATAACATTTACCGATACCCTCCCTGCATCGCAGACCCGATGTCACACTAGCTCATTCACACACACAATCATTGGTGGGGCCCATAACTCCAACACTCATACGTCTCTCTCACGAGTCTGCACACACAGGAGGGATGAGTAATTCAAGCGCTGGACACGTGGGGGGAACACCTTATAACCTATAGGGAGAGAAAAGTCAATTTACAAAATATACATTAACAATTTTCACCTATAGATCCTTAATCCTAAACATCAAGGTACTCCACCCACTTGGTCAATGGACCAATTTAGTTGGATTGGTTGATGGTGATTTAGAACCAGCTAAAACACATTTTAAGATTCAGAATCCTTAACTTTCTTTAAGAAAAATCACAAACTCATTCTCCTTGTTAATCAATATTTGTTTATCTAAATTTTCATAATGACTTATATTTGCATTTGTCTCGTCAAAGTTTAGAATTTCTAGATCAATTCAAGTAAATCGCAGAACATCATATTTACCTAATCTGGCTATTTGGAGTCCTCTAATTCATTGGCTCTGCATAACCAAATTTTGTCGTAAATTGTCCGGAAAGCTGGCCAAAGCTCAAATTTCTTTGCTCAGCACGTTACAGTCCCAATTTCTCAAGGGACCAGAAATCGTGCAAGCATCTTTCATAGTTCGTAGATTTAGAAAATGTTTGCTGTCATCAAGCGGTCAGGCCGCATCTGGGTCATCAGGAAAGGCGTCACAACGAAGGTAGAAAACGAGCTTCTCTCCAAAAATAATGAAGAAGACGACCAACCCACGAACTACCATCGAACGACCCCCTTCCTATTCTACCCTTCTTTTATAATAAAAGCAAGTTAAAGAAGATACAATTTTAAGCTCTAGGACAGTCGTGATTGGCTGGTTGGGATCGTACAATTTATATTCCCAGATTTTCAGTACAGTTCGAGTGGTGAGGTCATTTGTCAGCGCAGAGTCGGCTTGTTCCGGTTTTCTGTAAGGTTGATTGCTCCCCTATCTTGGTGAATGTCCCGTTCCATATCCTTGACCGGGGACAAGTTGTGTAAAGGTCACCAAGAGGTTCAGGATACATACTCGCACATGCGCAATTGATTCCGCGCCTCACGAGATAGTGGCCACTTCTGCGTGCGACGTTAGCGGCCATATTGGATTTAGGCCCAGATGTCAACTTAAGCGAAACAAACACAAAAGAATAATTAATACATAGAAATGGTGATTCTAATGTTAACCCCTTACTAATCCCTCTATGTGTTTGTATTTATCTAGCATATAGCGACATATAAAGCCATTATATTCACCTTTTTCGATCCTCCTCAAGGATGCAACATCACAAAGCAACATATATCATGCAGTATTCTATTACCACATATACTATTATTAATATGCGTACAGATTTTAGTTTTAAAGGTTATTTAGCCATGCAAAATGCAAATCCCACATGTACCTTAAATATTATTAATGTTGTTTAGTATACATGCAACACTCGTTTAATAATATTATATTTAATAGATTATATAATTAGTATTTTCATGCAAGAATAGAGGAGGTATACAAAATTTTGCACTACCTGCTCCATCAGTAGCTTTAAATGTGTGAGCCAGACTAGCTCATATCCTGCACACATACAGAATCATGGCTTTTGTCCATTCTTAGAACTAGGTCTTAGTCTGCACGCATACAGAATCTCGGCTTTATCCATTCTCAAGACTGGCTCTTAGTCTGCATGCAAACAGAATCACAGCTTTATCCATTCTCAAGACTAGCTTAGTCTGCACATACAGAATCATGACTTTTGTCCATTCTCAAGACTGGCTAACAGTTTGCACATGAACAGAATCATGGCTTTTGTCCAATCTCAAGACTGGTAATCATACACAATCTCAGCTTTATCTATTCTGAAGACTGACTCTTAGGGCATTATTTAGATCTTGGCAGAGGGGAATACTCCGTCACAAAAGTTATGGAGATCCTTTCTGCTGTATTACGATCCCATAATATCCTATGGAGATCGTAATATGGCAGATGGGATATCCATTACGTTTGTGACGGAGTATTCCATCCGCTAATATCTAAATAAGGCCCTTAGTCTACATGCATATAGAATCATGGCTTTATCCATTCTCCGTACTATCTCTTAGTCTGCACACATATAGAATCATGACTTTTGTCCATTCTCAAGACTAGTTAATAGTCTGGACGCAATCATGACTTTATCTATTCTCAAGACTAGCTCTTAGTCTGCACGCATATAGAATCATGGCTTTATCCATTTATGTATTCTCAAGACTACCTCTTATTCTGCATGCTGACAGAACCATAGATTTATCCATTCTTCATTCTCAAGTATAGCTCGTAGCCGGCACACATACAGAATCATGGCTTCATCCATCCTCTTTGAAACTGCTGGGATTACAAGTTCAAGGTGCAGCATGCAGTCTCTCACCCCTTAGAACTGTCTGTGACATTTTGTAAACTGGTGGAATTTGTCTTTTAGAACAATTTATCATGACAACAGATATTTTTAAAATATTTTAATTAGGGCAAAAAATTCAAACATGTCAAATCAAAACAATAGTGGTAACATCATTGGAAGTTAAGACAAACCTCATGAATAAGACTTATTTCTTGTATATTAATGTCAGATTTTCTGCTTATGGTAGGACCTCTTAACTCAATTGTTAAAGCTTTGAATGTATAGTTTCTTAATGAAGGGCTGGGATATATGGCTGTCTCCTGTCATAGTGCTGTCAGTGAGGGACACATAGTTAAACAGATGACATGAGTTGACACTTTCTCAACTATTAATTTATCTTAACCACTCTCCTTAACAAGATGGACTTTTCAAATTAAATGTGTTTTTATTTTTATTCCTAGGGACATAAAGAACCCAGAGTACCCATTCAATGATGAATTCTAGGAAGAGAAGGAAGATTCCACAGCAGAACTAATATAGTCAGTTTTCACTCAACTTCCCCAATGATCCAGTCTCGAGCTAGACAAGTGTCCATTTTCATGCCACGATTATCAATGCATTTTTGCCACCTTCACCTACTTTTGATTAAACTTGTTACCTTACTCTTCTCTCTTAGTCTATGTTTTGCTTCAGCCTCTAACCCAACATTAGGTCGGTCCCTTTAGTTGCACAAACTAAAATCTGCTCCACTTCATGGAAGTCAATTCTCTTCTATCAGATACAGTTGAAAGAAACACTAAATCATCTCAGACAGATTTTCTTTGTCAAGAGTATAATGTGCATTGTGCAAAGAGAAAGGCGGAGACACCACCAACCTTTGACCAGAAGATTAGCTAATACATACACTGGTAAAATTGAACTTGGGTGCAGATATTTTGGTATGGATCATTCTTTGATTAAGTTTCTTCTGCAAGAGAGTAATAGTGGGAGATCCCTGATTATTTTATTTATCATTTTATTGGCGAGGGGGTACGTGAAGGTTTATGCCTGATGATCCTGTCTGCGCACCAATGATTTAATCAATGTTCGGCCTCCAAGCAGGACTCCTCTGGTGCATCTTTTCACCTACATTCACTTATGTTTGGCCTCAGTACTCAGAACTGCTGCACCTCTCGGCAAGATCCTAGGGTACAAGGTATCACTGTACCTTCCTACTCCTTGTGCCTGAAGATAGGTGCCGACATTGGGGTCCAGATAGTGGTAAGTCGTACCGATGTCCTATGTGGTTTGCTTCCACATTGGGTCTTCTTCTACTGATGCGCTGCACATTAACTTATCATGTAGATTCCTACTGTCTTCAGCTAGCTGCAAAGTGATGGCAACCTAAAATAAAGCTACACTCCTAATGGGGTCCTAGAAAACGTAAAAAAAAGCATGTGTAAGGTGTTTAGAATGGGACGATAATGATCTTTAATTAATTAGATCTCCAAAAACCCTAATGTTCCAGTTCTATGTTTAGGTTAGCTTCTGTACTAGAAGTACGGTACAAACGACATACAATTGCAGATAGATAGAAAGCAAACCTAGTGAAAAGTGTGCCCACGTGGAATATGAAACGAAATGGAAGGAAGGCTCCCTATGGGGTCGAGCTTTCGTTGTGGAGGTGCTAGCACCTGGTACCTGCAAGAAACATGATGACAGCAACTAAAGGCCCAAAACCACTGGGCTCTTGTGTAAAGTACCAATCCCGATTACCAATCTGACAAGACTACACACAGTACACAGCATCATTTGGTATAACCCTTTCCAAGTGAGATTTGCTATGCAAAATATGTACTAAAATTAAAGTCGTGGCTCAAAAGACATGAGGTGCCCTCTCCCCTCACTAACAGCCAGCAGTGTGCATGGTGGAATAATAACTGAGCCCACTGGGTTTACTGTCCAAACTATTTTGAGGGTGGAACATGATGGGATGTGGTTTCTAAATAGTGTTTGGGGTTTTTGCCAGTTTTCCCATTCAAGGCTATGGCTGCCTGCTGAAGAATCTTGCACAATGAAGAGGCAAAACCACAAATAATGGAAATTCAGGTGAATCCAACAAAGCAGATCTCAAAAATGGGCTAAAAGAAATGACACAGAGAACTAAGGGCCAGATGTACTAACATTAGGAATACTGATTTCCTAATTGCAATTTGGAGAGAATCACAAATAGGCAATCGGTATTTCTAATGTATGGAACTTTTGAGTTTCATTAGCGATTTCTTATGGGTCGCAAATAGACCTACCCCATGCATATTAATGAAGTGGGTCGCAATTTGCGACCCATTAGGAAACGCAGCCATCATAGTAATGGTGGCCTGAGGTCAGCAGACCACCATGTCTATGATTTTAAAAAAAAAATCACATACTTTAACTAATGTACCACGTTTCCCTTAAAGGAAAACGGGATGCGCTTAAAAAGAAGGAATGAAAAATGAGACTACTGCCAGCTATTAAAACATATTTGTTTTCCATTCTCAAAGGGGAAGGGGCCCCTGGGGACTCTTTCCATTTGTGAAGGAGTCATTAAAATATTAATGTTTTACAACCATAATTCGATCACAAACATTCATACATCCCATTCAGATTTGGTATTTGGAAGGAACGCCCTAAACACAGCCTTTCCAAAAATACCGAATCGCAAACACAAATTGTGATTTAGTAACGTGTTACTGAATCACAATTTATGTTTTGTGCATATGTAAAAGCATTTGTGTGGTTGGAAATGGCCCGATCAGCTTTTTTCGGCTGCACAAGTGTTTGGGCAATGTGCCCTCTAAAAGTTCAATTGTACAGTCAACAATTGTCAACACAATTCTAGTAATTCAATACATTTCATATTTTATTCAGTTTTGCAAATAGGCTCAAGCTTTAATCTACAATAGAAGCTCTGATGAGAAATGGAAAATATGCACCTAATTCCCACAGTTGTTGTATATATTTGGCATATTTTTGGCCCTTTCACTATGTAGATATTAATTTCCAGGTGAAGAAAAATCTGGAATGCGGTATTCTTGCATTTCTTGTACTTCCAGATTTGGCCAGATACACTTTTCATCTGAATCAGGAATTACACTTCCCTTGTGATGGACCATTGGACATGTCTGTTAACATCTGGCTTTCCACAGCCCAGGAATGACATTCTGGCCAGTGGGGAAAAACTGGATGGTGTTGTTGAATAGCCCCATCTAGGATAACGCTGGACAGGGCTTTAAGTGAGATGAAAGAGGGCCATGGGGACACTTTTGAGAATGGATATCTTGAATATCTTGAACAGGGCGCCCTGACCATCTAAGCTGTAGCTGATGGGCAATTTTTTATATGTATTCCTTTATCCAAAACTATGTGCCCACATTGCACATGCTTCCTCTGGGTCTCGAGCAGAGCCCCCGGTGATTCTGTGCAGTTCTTTTTGAGTAGGAGCCCATATGATGCCAACCTAAGCACCCTTTTAATGTGAGGTGTGTTTAGTGCTCTCAGTTTGAAAAACATTGAGGTTACGGGTACACTTACACACAGTGGAGTACCAAATTGTTGCAAAGTGGGTTATTAGTAGTGGTAAATATGCATCTACCATTGACAATAAGGCCACTAACATGGTTTAGGGCTCAGAATAGGTCTCAGTAAATAATTCCCATGCTCAACTGTGAGTAGCTTGGCTGCGAGCAGACAGGCATAACTTAGGAGACAGATATGTAAAGCATTTAAAAACACAAATTCAGTAAATAAATACTACACAACACACAATAAAAAACCCACACTGATGAATAAAAATAGGGACTAGTTTTATCTTTGAAATGGCACTGAAACAACAAAATCCAATGTAGGAAATCAGAGATATGATTTTTAAAAGATTTAACATTTTCTAGCATTTAAAAACCTATAGCGCCACTCTGGGACATCTGGTCGCACTTGTTTGGGACAAAGTCAAACTTTCAGGCCGACCACGATATAAGGGCTCTCCTTATATTTACATGACCCGCCACCCCCCTTGGGACACATAGGAGAGACCCTGGGGGCACCTAATATGCAAAACTATTGTAGATTATCACTTTTTAAGTGCCCCTACCACCAAAGTCGAGTTTGCAGTGGTTTTACTTTTAAAAGCAGTGCTGCAATACAAGGCTACTTTTAAAATGACCCCTAGCACTCAGCAGTGCACACATGCAAGTGCAGAAAGGGCTGCTGGCCTCTAAACGGCCATGCCCCATTATATACTAGGACTTAGAGGTACTTTTAATACCCCTGCCCTATTATATACTAGACACTTATATGGTAGGTCATTCCAATTGTAAGTGTACCCTAATATATACTGTATCCTAATGCATGTGGGTGTTTTCACTTGGGTTTTCAACATAGCACTGGCCCGGGTACTGTTAGCCAGAGCCCAGTGACAGTCAGTCAGTTACCACCAGTACCAATCAGCAAAGAAAATGGGGGTGCACAGGTCACACAGGATGACTTTGCAACACAAATACAATTTAGTGATGCATTTTGCATTGCATTGTCTGGCTACATCCTCTAAGAATGATATCAGTATATGTATATATGTACAAAAATCAACACCACCCGAATTCCTCTTTCGGCGCAGTGTAAATAAAACCGAAATCACAATATATGCCGATTTGAAGGAAAAGTGGGGAAGGTTTAAAACATTCTTTGAAAGTCTGACCGCCAAGTCTGAGAGTCAATGCAGGGGATGCTACTGGTACCACAAGAGGGCAGACAAACACTGCAGGCAGTTGCACCAATGGTGTATAGTTAAAGTGAGTACCCAGTTACTATCAGTGCTAACAATGGTCATTCGTGTGAATTTAACAGCGCTGGATGAATGACCAAACATCTCAAAGTGAGGGCTCTATGAACAAGGGAAAATTGTCATGATTACAGCATATGTATGCAAAGGGAAGCACTTCACGATCACACCATGTGCGTCTCCGTGTGCGTTCTTCAGAGGAAGAACAAATTCAGCACCTTTACATGCAATATAAAAACAAAACCCCTCACTTTAAAATAATACTATAATGACGAGAGGTACATTCAAACCACAATGGAGCCTGACCAGTTTATGGCAGATGAGAGCCCTCTGAAGTTGAGGCGTAGGCGTGGCTTCCCTGCTAGCATTGGAGCAGTGATATGAAAATTAAGGTACAGTCTTGGTGGCTGAAATCAGTTTGATGCACCAAACACTGCTTGCTAGAGCTACTTCGAACGTACCCGGAGCCGTGGAACATAGAATAAATCCGTTTACATTACTCATAAGCGTACGCATATTAGGGCGGCAGATGAGTTATTTTCAGAGTTATAGAGCTGAAGCCTCCGGCATGCTGACCCCTCATTAAGAACAACAAGAGTCCTGCGCTGTAAACAGACACCTTCAAAGCCCCCAGCCCTCGCCTCCTGACCTGTCCCAGGAGCGTATGTAATTGTCCTGCTGCCTTGAAAGTGGGCATGGCCGCTGAATGCAGCATGTCCTCGTGCTTGAGTTCGGAGAAACTCAATAAAGAAACTAGAAAAGGTCCGATGCAACAACCAAGTAAAGGGGCCAATTGCCATGGGAGGAATGAAAAGATGACATGGACGTACTAAGGAGGGGCTTACAAGCCTCATAATGAATCAAAAGCAAGCATTTACACACAAGCCAATGAAAAAGATGGGCAGAGTAGTGGGAGGAGCTTCCCCCACTATACTGTATACCAGTGCTTAATTTGTAAAATATGAAGTGCAGGTGCTCAAATCCTTGTCGGAGGCCACACCTACTTTTCTCTAGCTCCACCCACTTCCTCCATTGGCTCCACCCACGCCCTCTATTAGCTCCACCCACATCCTCAACTGGCACTGCGAAAAGAAGGCCATTACCTGCAATTTGATGGCACTTGCAACACATGCTAAAAAGCATCTGTATATTACTGGTGACTCCCTGGCATGTATGACAGCTCCCTGCTAGTACTGGCAGCATCCCACCATGTGGAAAGGCACCTTCATGCCACAGAGAGCATCTAGTTCTTTCAGCAGCCACATGGCAGTATTAACTACTAGATGACATGAGAAAACCACTATAATACAGGTGGCCTCATCCTGGCACATAGTGCAAACCTAACATTCCTAGCAGCATCTTCACACATTGAGCAGAGCCCTGACAGTGCCAAGAGATATAACGGAATGCTGATGTTGCCGACTCCACCCTGATCCTATTGGTGCCGGCTATTGGAAATCATTGGAGCAAATCGGGCTTGATGTTATCTTCTGTGATTTTCTCGGTCAAACTGACAGATCGAAGCATTCAGAGACATTGACAAGGACCCATCTACACCTCAGACAACAACACAGAGGCATCTCCACACCAACAACAAGCAAGCCCTGTGCAGGCTCTCCATCACCTACAATGAATCAATCCACACATATTCCCCCACACAAAAACGCCTCAACCGGCCCTCAACCTGTGTGTCAGACTGGCCTCTTCTCTTTTGTGAAACCATAAATCCACACTTCTGTGAATTTCAGGCTGGCTCTTCTTGTCACCCCAGTCTGCCCCCGCTCCCCTCCCCCCCACCAAGTGTTGCACACAGTCACACTGTGGCCTCAGTGATGCTGCATGGCCCCCCTGCCTACTACCGGGGCCGGGCACACTCTGCCTCTGCAGCCTCAGTGTGGTGATGTCTCCCTGCCTTCTGAGAGTGTTGCCCGGGCCGGGGTTACTACTCAGAGCCGTTTGTTAACGACGACGCCACCACACCCGAGTCCGACCCGAGAAAGTGAAACCATCAGGATCGGGCCATGGGAACCTAATGCGTGCGCGTCTGCGCGATCCAGCCACCTGAATTATCCAAACTTCTTTGGTACATACACTCTAGAGAAAGGTAGGCTTAGGCTAATTGCAGTTAGGGCTATTTCTGCATTTTACATTAACCCTGGGCGGACAACTACGCTACGCTCGCGAAGTTTACGTAGTTTGTGCTACTTCGCGCTACGCGAATTGCACGTAGCACAGTGCAAAATCGCGTAGCGTAGTTGGCATTTTTTGCTCGCTTGCGGTCCTCAACGTCAAGTTGGCGACCGCGAGCGAGCAAAATGACATCCCGGCAAGACTTTTTTCCTCGTTCGCGATCAGCAACATCAAGTTGTCGATCGCAACCGTGGAAAATAAACCTCCCGGCAAGATTCTCAACGCGGGGAGGTCAGGTTTCTCATTGCGAGTGGTCGCGTATGCTCGCGACCGCTCGCGTTGAGAAACTACCAGTCCGCGTTGAGAAAGCTGGCGCTCGAGTAAAAATCTACTCGAGCGGCAGAAAAAGACCGCTTACACTGTGCAAGATGCCGTTTGCAATGATTGCACAGTGTGGACAAGCATCCCGCACTGTGCAATCATCACGAACAGCGTACTACGCAGTTCGCGTAGTGCTACGTGTATCTGGCGTAGTGCGAAGTGCACTTCGCGTAGCTACGCTTAGCGTTACTATGCGAACTACGCCAAGGGTTATTGTACATACATTTGCTGTTAATGTTTCATGCAGTGAGAAGAAGAACCTGTTATTGTGGTTGTCCTTAAAATTCCCATTCCATTGTATACATTAATGCAGACTTTGCAGAGACTGCGCTGCGGGAATCAATATGAAAAGTTGTATATACATTACTGCAGCATGAGCATCACTATCCGCGTTGCGTCTACGCCACCACACCCGAGAAAGAAAGTGAAACCATTACCATCGGGATCGGCTGCGCGCACCAGCCGCCAAGTTTGGGCAAGTCAGCGAGCGGCTGGGCGGGTGGGTTAGGGAAGCAGGACCTAGCCCTAGTTTTACTTATTCCCGCAGCCTGCGCAGGTCAGTACAGTACTGCTGCGCCAGCAACTTTTATACCGCTACGGCCGGTGAGCCTTCAGCGAATCTCATTCTCTGAATGAATGAAAAGGAAAACATGGATGCATTGAATGCATGCATTGCAGCATTTGCATCCTACTATTCCTAATAATCAGTATTATATTATCGTATCTTATGGAGCTGCCTCCCTCCCCCCCCCCCCCCCGACACACGCCGGTGATCTTACAACCAGACCAGTTCCTCACTCACACTACCAAAAATAAAAATACAGCATTGTTTTTTTTTTTTTTTGCATGGTATTGGAATGGCCAGTAGTTTGTTGGCTTAGCCGCTTAGTTAGCTTTGCTCACTCAGTAGTTTACTAACTAACTCACTCACTGTTTTATTTAACTTCAATCCTTACCGTTACTCGTGGTGGGCAGTCCGGCTCAGTGAATAACTGTTTTTTTACGATCAAGCGGCCTGGTGCAGAGCACTGCTGCTGCTGTTTGCTACCCAGTGCTACCAGAACCACCAGACAGTACTGCACATCGATGCCTGCCTGCCTGCCCTGCACACAGGCTGCCCTGCCCTGCCCTCAGGCTCAGCCTCAACGTCGTCGTCTGTCGGGGGCAGTTCGGGCAGCGCCGGCGGCCCGCGGATGACTCAACAACAGATGATGTCCTGGTTAGCAGTGAGTTGTGGTGGTTATGCTGGGGCGTGGCGCGCGCGTGGTCATGTGAAATAAAAAAATCTGCACACACCGCGCGCTGCGCGTTCAGCCTCTACCCCTATCAGAACAGAACAGAAACCAAATCCAGCCCGCCCCTGGCGCCACAAAAAAACAGTGTGTGTGTGTCAGACAGTACTACTGCTGCCGCCCGTGTGTGTACTGGTCCCGAGGCCCGCGCCCGCCCACCTTCAAGCAACGCGCACGCACAGTCAACTGGGCACGCACGCACTCACTGAAGTAACCAAGGGCTGCGGCCCCCATGATCACAAGCAAGCAACTGCAACATACATCATTTATTCTCTTGGACGAATGGACGGCACCACAGGCAGCCTCAGGGAAGGCAGGGCAGCTATTGTTAACCGCTCGCTGTGACCTGCATGATTGAACACGCTGAGCACAGAGTATTATAACGGTCTGACTCGGATTATTTTAAAAAACATCAATGTGCATGTGTGACGCACGTGCGAGATGTGTAGACCCGGCCCTGTCAATTAAGTGCCTGTGCTAAGCACCGGAAAGCACCGGCACAAATTAAGCACTGCTGTATACAGCATCTCTCCACGAGACAGCGCATGCGCTGCCTAGCCGAGACCTAAAAAGGACAGGTCTTTAAGTGGGCCGGTTCTTGCCGGTGCTCAGCACCGGCAGCTAGAAAAAGCACATGCCGAAACGGGTCTCTATCTGGCTCTCTATTTCTGCCATCACCCTCGGGGTGAAAAAAGATCTTAGCTCTGCAGCAGGACCACCATTCACTGCCTTTGAGGTAATCTTACTTTTTGTATTATATATCTGTATTCAATCACAGAAGCAGCAAAATGCCAGGCGGCGTCACCTTTGCTAAGCACAGACTTTTAGCTTACGCGATTTAAGCCATGCCCATAACTGCATCGGCCACGCCCTTTGAGAGACCCGTCTCACTGGTTTTTTCCATCACACTTAAAGCCCTTGAAAAGTATAAAACATGAAATAAAGGAAAATTAAATGAATGCATGGACACAGACAATGTGAAAGGAAGGAAAATATTTAATAAAGGAAATGAACTCAAATATTGACTTACCCGTAACTGGCATTGTGACTGCATTAGCACTGCATGTCTCATTAAATACCTACAATATTAAGGCTGCCACCTGACTTGCATTTTACCAGCCTGCCATATATTTTCGTGTCCGTGCCATTATAAAAAAGCAAAAGGAATACAATTCTGTATTTTTAGCCTTTGGCATATGAACCTAAAATAGCGAGAATGTGAAGAAATCCTTTTAAAATATCTATTTTTTCAATGATTTTTAAAGGAAACAGAGGCATGATTGTTGCAAATGAATATGGAGCATTTTAAACCAATTCCTTTTCACTTACCAGATCTTGGCTGTTTCAGAATGGGAAGCTATAATATTTAGTATCCCCTATTATCAAATGTTAACATTTACTGAGATACAACTTGACATGGTCTTATGTTGGGTAGGTTAAAACAGTATTTTTTCTGGCTTATCACATCCTTCCTTGGGATCTTCACTGTCTTTTGTTATTGGAATTTAAAATATTATGGTTCATGCATTGCTATCATATCTTGTATCCCCTACTTTTCAAGGGTTTCCTTTTAGCTACTGTCTAGTTGGAATTGCATTTTATTTGACAGCGGATTACAGTATGACTATGTACATTTTATATTTTTCCATGCCCTCTCACATTCTATTTTTGTGTTATGTGTATTTGTAAAGCACTCTATCACCTCATCATCATTTTCAGGCTCCCTTGAGCCGGTGGAGCCGACGGGCTCATGGTTACGCACCTGCGCGCTACGAGAGGTATTTTACCTGATAACGATTTTAGCAGCTTACACAGCAACCCTACACACTTTCCTACTCCCTGCTGACGAGAGGCAACTACCTCGAAACACGTGTCCAGGGATGGCAACGCTACTCATACTTGCATGCATTACACGGGCATAGGCGTACCCGCCGACGCTGACCTCAGGGACCATTTTTCATTGGGGTAACACGCTTGGTAGGTGGAGCAGCGTGCGACCAATTAGACTTAACCTTATTTTCAGGCTCCCTTGAGCCGGTGGAGCCGACGGGCTCATGGTTACGCACCTGCGCGCTACGAGAGGTATTTTACCTGATAACGATTTTAGCAGCTTACACAGCAACCCTACACACTTTCCTACTCCCTGCTGAGGAGAGGCAACTACCTCGAAACACGTGTCCAGGGATGGCTAACGCTACTCATACTTGCATGCATTACACGGGCATAGGCGTACCCGCCGACGCTGACCTCAGGGACCATTTTTTATTGGGGTAACACGCTTGGTAGGTGGAGCAGTGTGCGACCAATTAGACTTAACCCTATTTTCAGGCTCCCTTGAGCCGGTGGAGCCAACGGGCTCATGGTTACGCACCTGCGCGCTACGAGAGGTATTTTACCTGATAACGATTTTAGCAGCTTACACAGCAAACCTACACACTTTCCTACTCCCTGCTGACGAGAGGCAACTACCTCGAAACACGTGTCCAGGGATGGCTAACGCTACTCATACTTGCATGCATTACACGGGCATAGGCGTACCCGCCGACGCTGACCTCAGGGACCATTTTTCATTGGGGTAACACGCTTGGTAGGTGGAGCAGTGTGCGACCAATTAGACTTAACCTTATTTTCAGGCTCCCTTGAGCCGGTGGAGCCGACGGGCTCATGGTTACGCACCTGCGCGCTATGAGAGGTATTTTACCTGATAACGATTTTAGCAGCTTACACAGCAACCCTACACACTTTCCTACTCCCTGCTGACGAGAGTCAACTACCTCGAAACACGTGTCCAGGGATGGCTAACGCTACTCATACTTGCATGCATTACACGGGCATAGGCGTACCCGCCGACGCTGACCTCAGGGACCATTTTTCATTGGGGTAACACGCTTGGTAGGTGGAGCAGTGTGCGACCAATTAGACTTAACCTTATTTTCAGGCTCCCTTGAGCCGGTGGAGCCGACGAGCTCATGGTTACGCACCTGCGCGCTACGAGAGGTATTTTACCTGATAACGATTTTAGCAGCTTACACAGCAACCCTACACACTTTCCTACTCCCTGCTGACGAGAGGCAACTACCTCGAAACACGTGTCCAGGGATGGCTAACGCTACTCATACTTGCATGCATTACACGGGCATAGGCGTACCCGCCGACGCTGACCTCAGGGACCATTTTTCATTGGGGTAACACGCTTGGTAGGTGGAGCAGTGTGCGACCAATTAGACTTAACCTTATTTTCAGGCTCCCTTGAGCCGGTGGAGCCGACGGGCTCATGGTTACGCACCTGCGCGCTACGAGAGGTATTTTACCTGATAACGATTTTAGCAGCTTACACAGCAACCCTACACACTTTCCTACTCCCTGCTGACGAGAGGCAACTACCTCGAAACACGTGTCCAGGGATGGCTAACGCTACTCATACTTGCATGCATTACACGGGCATAGGCGTACCCGCCGACGCTGACCTCAGGGACCATTTTTCATTGGGGTAACACGCTTGGTAGGTGGAGCAGTGTGCGACCAATTAGACTTAACCTTATTTTCAGGCTCCCTTGAGCCGGTGGAGCCGACGAGCTCATGGTTACGCACCTGCGCGCTACGAGAGGTATTTTACCTGATAACGATTTTAGCAGCTTACACAGCAACCCTACATACTTTCCTACTCCCTGCTGACGAGAGACAACTACCTCAAAACACGTGTCCAGGGATGGCTAACGCTACTCATACTTGCATGCATTACACGGGCATAGGCGTACCCGCCGACGCTGACCTCAGGGACCATTTTTCATTGGGGTAACACGCTTGGTAGGTGGAGCAGTGTGCGACCAATTAGACTTAACCTTATTTTCAGGCTCCCTTGAGCCGGTGGAGCCGACGGGCTCATGGTTACGCACCTGCGCGCTACGAGAGGTATTTTACCTGATAACGATTTTAGCAGCTTACACAGCAACCCTACATACTTTCCTACTCCCTGCTGACGAGAGGCAACTACCTCGAAACACGTGTCCAGGGATGGCTAACGCTACTCATACTTGCATGCATTACACGGGCATAGGCGTACCCGCCGACGCTGACCTCAGGGACCATTTTTCATTGGGGTAACACGCTTGGTAGGTGGAGCAGTGTGCGACCAATTAGACTTAACCTTATTTTCAGGCTCCCTTGAGCCGGTGGAGCCGACGGGCTCATGGTTACGCACCTGCGCGCTACGAGAGGTATTTTACCTGATAACGATTTTAGCAGCTTACACAGCAACCCTACATACTTTCCTTAACCTGCAAGGGTATCCTGGCTCTGAACCCTGCTTATGGTAGATTGGTTAATTGAAAAGCCAGGTCTTCAGGTTCCTGGGGTTTAAAAAAGAACGATGAGGCTCTGATGTGGAGTGGGGGGCCTTTCCATGCATTAGGAGCGATGTAAGAGACCATCCATCCTCCTGATTTTTTAGTGTGTATGCATGGCATGTGTGAGAGTATGAGTCCTTGGAGCAGAGTTGTCCTGGTGGTTGGTGGTAAGAGATGTGACGGTTCAGGTAGGTCTGACCTACATTGTGTAGTGCCTTTTATGTGTGTGTGTGTGTGTGTGTAAGGAGTTTGAAATGGGTGCATTTGTGTATCAGGAGCCAGTGGAACTCCCTGAGGTGTGATGTGATGTGAGTTCTGTGTGGGAAGTTGACGATGAGTCTGAGCTGCCAAGTTGTGGACGGTTTGTAGTGTTTTAGTGAGTTGCTTACAATTTACCTACAAAGCCCTCCACAACCTTGGACCTGCCTACATCAACCATCAACTGAACTTCCACCAACCCTCTAGACACCTGCGCCCCTCTTCACTTGCCCTCG
The DNA here is from genome assembly GCF_964204655.1 of Triturus cristatus. Taxonomy (NCBI): domain Eukaryota; kingdom Metazoa; phylum Chordata; class Amphibia; order Caudata; family Salamandridae; genus Triturus; species Triturus cristatus. The sequence goes on from NC_140585.1 coordinate 231,127,911, forward strand.
TACACCCCCACCTCCATTGCAGCCGCAGCGGTGGCCGCTCCTTGTCCTACATCGCTGCCAAGACCTGGAACAACCTTCCCCTCTAGCTTCGTACAGCCCCCTCACTGGAAGGCTTCAGAAAGAGACTCAAGACCTGGCTCTTCGATGGAGACACAGTGCTTAGATACCCCTGGGTGTGACAGTGTTGTATTTCACAATAGCTGTTTGATTGATTGATTGCTTGGTCATCCTGGCATAGAGAGTGTTCCTGTAGTCTAACTTGCTTGTAACAAGGGATGGGGTGACAGTTTTTCTAGTGTTGCTCGGCAGTTATTTAAAGCTTTTTTCCCAGCATCTTCAGGGTGTGGAAGCAAGATGCAATGATGCGTTGACTTGTGCGGTCATTTCCAGTTTTTGATGTTGATGTTTATTCTGAGGTTCCTGGCATGGGTGCTGGTAGTGGGTCCGAGTTCAGCCAGCTGTCAGTTGGAGTCCCATGGTGAGGTTTTCTTGCCAAACACTACTTCTCTCTTGTCAGTGTTGAGCTTGAGAAAGTTGTCATCTAATTGGTGTCTTCGGTCAGGCAAACAGTGGACTTGTATCTTGTATTCAGGGTCTTATGCAAGAGGGATAGTATGAGTTGCATATCGTTGGCAAAGGCAAGGGTGTTGATGTTGTGTTCGCAGATGACGTTGGGATCGGATCATGTATGCGTTCAAGAGGGTGGGGCTAAAGGATGAACCTTGAGGCACTCCGCAGATGAGTTTGCTGGCTTCTGGGGAGTTAGGTGCCAGGCTCACAGCTTGTCTGTTGAGAAGTAGCTGATCCAGTGGAGAGTGGGTCCTTCGTTGCCAGTCTTTTGCAGGCACCTGATTAGGATGGGGTGTGAGACCTTGCCAAATGCTGCAGAGAGGTCCAGGAGAAAGACTGCTGCTGTGTCTCCTCTGGCAAAGATCATGCGGCTGTCATCAGTGGCAGTGATGAGTGCTGTTCCTGTTCTGTGGTTGGGCCTAAATTCGGACTTTGTGACGTTGAGTAGCTGGTAGTTGCTGATGTCGCTGCTGAAGCTGGGTCAGGGGATGGTTTTTTGAGTTGGGACATATTAGTGGTATGTTTCGAGGAATGTTGCTGAGTTGATGTAGGCATTGAGGATGGGTGTTAGAGCTTCACCATTCAGTAAAAGTCTTTTGATATAGGCTTGGTGGGAGAAATGGTCAGATGGGGCCCGAGTGGATGGGCTTCATAGTAGTAGTGATTTCAGCAGTTTTGCGGCCAGTCACAAAGTCAGGGTTCGTTGTTCGGCTGTCACGGCAATTTATATTTGCATCAGTGACGGGGTCCTGTTGAGGGTCAAAGTATAGAGAAAGAATTCTAAGAACTATTTTCAAAAGTCTTGTGAGGGGGTTTTGTTGCTAGAGGCAGCAGAATGTATGGTGAAATCTTTGATGACGGCAAAGATTTCCTTGTGGCTGTTAGTGCTGGTGGAAATGCAATCTGCAAGTGCTGTTTGATTGGTGTTCTGTATCTGCTGCTGTAGCATTATAGCATTGGGGGATAGTAAATATAATCTTCCATTCACTGCTATAATATTTGGTGTCTTCTGCATTCAAGGATTAACACTTACCAGGATACAATTGCACATGGTTTTATGTGTGTTAGGTCTATACAGTATTTTTCTGCCAAACGGCACCCTTGCTTCTGTTTTCCAACAGCTTAGCCTGTGGAGAGATCAAATATTACAACACATGCATTGCCGTATCTCATACTTTTCAAGGGTTACCTTTTAGCCATTTACCAGCTGAAATAGCCTTTTATTAGATAGGAGGTTACAATATTTTTACACTTTTGATTTAAGTCCACAAGCTTTTACATACAGTTCCTTTCGGGGTTACCAAACATAATGATCCATATTGGCTATACCATTTGAAATCCCATAGGATTCAGGGGTTAAAATGTACTGGGTTACAATTTGACATGGACCTATGTTGGCTGGGTGAATATATTATTCTTCTGTCAAATCACACCCTTCCTTCTGTTTTCCACAATCTTTTTCTATGAGGATACCAATTATTATAATTCATGTATTGCTATCATATAGGTTATGTCCTGCTTTTCAAGGATTACCTTTTAGCCATTGGCTAACTGAAATTGCCTTTTATGTGTCAGGAGATTACAGTATGTGTATGCACATTTTATATTTTTACATGCATTCTAACATTCTGTTCTTGTAGGGTATACCAAATATAGTGGGCCATATGCCCTTATAATATTTGACATCAGATTTGTTTCAATGATTAACAATTACCAGGATTTAATTTTGCATGGCCTTGTGGGTTGGTGGGGTGAACACAGTATTTGTCTGCCAAATGGTACCCTTCTTTGTGTTTTCCACTCTCTCTTTCTATGGGGATACCAAATATTAAAGCTCATGCATTACTATAATTTAATTTATCCTTTACTGTTCAAGGGGTTACCTTTTAGCTGTTGACCGGATACAATTACCTTTTATTTGGCAGAAGTTTACAGTATGATTATGCACATTTTATATGTTTCCAGGCACTCTAACATTCTGTGCTTGTAGTGAAAAACCACTGGGCAATCCCAAGCATCTTGGGCTAGTATACCTTGCACCTCTTCAATGGATTACTTCTTGTTTAAATGATCTTTTCTTATCATTCTTCTTCATCATATCCAAGGGAGCAGCAATGCTGCGATGTTTTGGCTGACTGCCTGGCATTTGACAACCTTGTTAAAATCTTTCCAAACAATAGTGCTCAAGCAATGTCAACTTGTGCCCTCTTCCAGTGCTGACAATGTTTTCAGACTGTTTTCTTCAATATTCTGTTAGAAATCTCTTCTGCCTGATCTTCCGGCTATAGTTATGGCTTACCATTGTCAATGTTGTAAATGTGTCCTACCCCACCTTCTTTGACTGTACAAACGTCACTGTATTCCCCAGTCTTGCCCTGCACAGTCATTGCCCTTGATGAGTCTTCATCTCACTCACATGCTGGCCACTTTGCAGTATAGCTTGCGATCTCTGCCGTCCTTATTATTCACTGCAGATTTGGAGCCACCAATGCTTCGGTGTTCACGGTTGCTGACAGCAATGCTCTTTTATCATCTCCTCACCATCACCAATGGTACCTCCCATCTTCAGTACTTTTAAGTTGGACATTTCAACACATCTATAGATTTGACAGTATATTAGGACACTGTTGGAATTGGGGTATTAGTTTAGAGGGTAGGTACCCACCTCAAGTATTAGCCATTGACCTTGTTAGAGTTGAATTACGAAAGTCACAAAATTAAACTGAGCTCAACACTCTGGTGGCTATGGCACAGAGCAGACATGCTTAACTTAGAGACAATGGGGCAGATTTATGAGGATTTGCCGTAGGGAAGCGCAGCAGGCCTTCCTGCTGCGCTTCCCTACGGCAAAAGAAAAGGGCAGGGATGCGCCGTATCTATAAAATGCGGCGCATTCCTGTCCTTTTCCCCTGCGCCGGCGCACAATGGGCTGCCTGCGCCAACGCAGGCACCTCTGCACCATGGTGCAAGGGTGCCTGCGTTGCGGAGATGAATATTTTTGTACAGGAAGGGAAACCTTTCTGTACAAAAATAATCACAAGAGGTTTTTCCTCTTTGTATGGGTGCTGCAGAATGCAGCACACATAGATAAAGGAAAAACGAGGAGTAATAAAGATATTTCTCCCCGTTGCGCCTCCCTTACGCCTCCCCTGGGGAGGCGGAAGCTTTTGGCGCTGCCTCAGATTTAGGATTTCTCGTAAATCTGGGGCAGTGTCAAAAGGCCATGGATGTTGCTGGGAACGCCCCCAGCAACACCCATTGCACGCCCCTTTAACGCAGAACACTGCGTTAAAGGGACTGATATTTATGAGGCAGCATTAAGCCAAAAAAAGTGGCTCAGTGCTGCCTGATAAATATCACGCAGGCTTCTGCGCCACGGAACGTCACAAAAAGTGACGTTCCGATGGCGCAACGAGCCTCATAAATCTGCCCCAATGTGTAAAGAATTCATGCAGTACCAAAACAGTAATAAAGTCGAAATACAACTCAAGAACAATTCCCAACCAATCCAGGAAAATAGAGAATATTTCAATAAATAAAATGAATCTAGGACTATAGAAACCAACAACAGAGATCGGAGTTATGAATTTTTTAAGCTTGAATATAAAAATAGCGCCAAAAAGCAGTAAGCGCCAACTATGCTTATCTGGTTGTGCTTGACCGATATGTAGGTGCAAGGTAAGGCTGACCACAATGGAGCGTGGATCAGATACAGAAACTAGATTTGACTCAATCAGAAGTTTTACCTCTCTGAAATGGCAGTCAAAATTCCTCAGAGGGGCCAGGTGGCAGGCTGTGGCTGAATAGAGCGCCACGACCTCAGATTGCTGCGGAACGAGTCACAATAAAGATGTTGAGTTTTGATGTGACAGCTCAGAGCAGGAATAATTTGAGTTTTGTGCCCCAGGAAGGTTCCTGACTGGCCAGATACCTATCGCACCTTTACCTGGTGAAGATTTCTACCGTCAGACTCAGTCACTTTTTTGGAGCTTTGATTCTTCCAGCAGGGTATAGCTGCAAGCTGTAGCTCAAGAGGCATCCATGAAGTCGGATTTCCACATGATCTTGCTGAATTGGATTTGCTATTGTGGAAAACCTCTGAGCAGGAGCAAACTGAATCTTTGACCCAGCGGCAATGCACCTTCGTAGGATCGACTTGGCAGATTAATCCCCGTCATCCGGAGGTCTTTGGAGCAAAATGTTTTTAAGTCCCATATTTAAAAAATGTTAAGCGTAATACACTTTGACACAGCCAAGGGTCCCAGAAACTAGAGGACTGCACCTGAGGCTCAAGACCCACTCTAGCAGAGGCCAGAAGCAGAGTCCAGGGTAGGTCCAGTTGGAACGAGTCACCTGGGCTCTTGTAGCTTTTTTTGTGTATCCCTGCAGCTTGAACATGAGGTCAGCCTTATGATCCTTGAAGTTCACTTGCTTGCTCTGCATAGAAGAGGGAGAGCAAGGCCAGTCTATTAGTCACTTTTCAGGTCACAAACAGCAGGTACAATCCTCTTTAGCTCTTCCAGAGGTCCAGAAAGTGTTCTGCGGAGGGTACGTGGGATGCCACATTTATACCTGGCACAAGCCTGTGGGAGGGGAAACCTCATTTCCACTCCCTAACCTATGGGGTGAAAAGTACCAGGGTAACTCTATCCACTTTTGCAGCATTTCCTGTGTGACCTATTGCAAACACTCCCACAGTGTCTGTTTCAACTTAAAACCTAGATGTTAGAACCTTTCTTCCCTGGTGCAAAGATCCTGTGCCCATCCCAGAGGTGTGACCATGGAAACGAGCAACACCTTCCCTATGGTCACTCTAAACCAGTTTTGGGGGCAGCTTCTGTCCATCTGAGATTGGTGCCTGCCTGGTTGGGGGTAGATAGGAAAGGGGCAGGCCTAGTGTCAGCTAAGATTAGTTTCTGGGCCCACTTCACAGCCCATTCCGTCAAGAGGCCACTATATCTCCCCAAATCCAAGACCTTTTGTACCTGCTCCGGGAACAAATCCTCAGCAAGGCTGCCAGGTGGCTTTTGGAACTCATGCAAATGGGCCTCCAGACGCTTTAGGCAGGAAAAAGTTTACATTTTAAAAGTACCTTTTCTAAAATATGTATTTCAAATCCGACTGCCCCAGTGAATTGGGCCTGTGATAAATAGTTCAAAAAATAAAAAATAAAGAAATACGTAGCTGTTTCCTAGACAGAGATAACATTATTACATTAAAAATGCTATCACAATGCTTTTGGGGTCTTTTCACGAAAAAGGCATATATAACATTAAACCTTTACATACCCTACTTTTAAACATCATGCACCCTGCCTTATTGGCAGTAAGGCCTACTTCGAGTAATATTGAAATGTAGGTAATATTGAAATGAAAGGTTCAGGTCAGTCAAAAGGGATTACTTTGACTGTATAGCTAGGCTACCAATGGTAGAACTGTAGTAATGTTTGTGCTATCACTGCAGTGGGTGGCACAGTGGGTACTACTGTCCACTAGTTGCATTTAACTTACAGGCCATGGGTACACTTTATACCATATACTAGGGACTTTTAGGCTATCAGCCCTGCCAAGTACCATGCATCAGGAGTTAGACTAACCCAGTCTAGTGCTGCTGTTTGTATCACCGTACTAAAATGCATAAGTCACCCATTATACCTCTTCCAACTTCACAATGAGGCAGTACAGGAATGCTATACAAAAGTAGCCTAGTGGGTTTCGGCTTTCTCTGTGCTGCTGCCTTGCCCAGGCTGCTGCTCACTTGGATTTATTGCTATGGTGACCATAGTTTGAACTGAGATAGTGATATATATTTGTGTTTGACACGGCCTGATGGGGACAAAGTGGATCTGGCGGTGCCCGTTAGTCACAGTAACAAACTAATACATTGACAAAAAGTAAGTGCTGTGACCAGCCTCATGTGGAAATGGTGGCTCCTATTGTTTTCCGTTTATGCGATGCACGCCGATTCAACCAGGGGTCAGCTCCAATTATATCAGGGATTGTTTTTACATCTATGCTGTGCTGACCTAACCAATCTGGTGCTCCGTGCAAACAGTGCTTTATTTGAGCTGGTTGTTTCTGGTGCTCGGCACTGGCACTTAATTGTCAAAAACGGTACTTATGGTAGTCTGCCACATGGTGGAGCTGTTGATCTAATTTAGAGATGAGCACATGAACAGTTTTGTATTAATTAAAAATGAAATGAAAATGACAAATACCTGCCGCCCAAGGCATTCTTAGAAGTTGGGGGTCGTGGAATAGTCTGAATTGTCACTTGAAAGAGTGTGATGGTTAGCAGTTGGGATGCTAGTTTCATTTGCAGTTCTGGCAGGGGCAATGGGTGGGGCAGACTGCAATGACCTAGTGATGAGGGCCATAGCACTTATTATTCTACAAATTAAGCACTGGTGCATTGCTGTACAGTGCACTGTGTGGTAGTCAGAGGTGTAAGTGGGCACTGCGCAGGATGTTTTGCCAATGGGGAGAGAGATTGAACTACATGGCTCTTGCCGCTTGCTCCTGAGCTAGCCAGACTGCTATTGAAACAACAGTAGCAACTTGTATCAGACTTGCGTATGCGCTCTTGGGCTCCTCCCTGTCCTGCCTGGCTGAAGGGAAGAGTGCATTCAAGCCACACAACTAAGTTTTCTAACAGCTGAAGACTTTACCCTCCCTCAGACAACGGGAAACACTACAATGTAAGACCGTGCATAACCAGATAAGCATATCTGGCCATCCCTCCTCTGAGACGGATCATAGTGGTCACCCGAGAAGCTGCTAGGAAGGGTTATCATCACCAGCAGGCCGGCTCATCAGCCTACTACAGTCAGCACTCCCTGATACAGCTTGGTGGCCCCATGCCTGTCCCAGTTGAAGAAGTCACTTTCAGACTCAGCCTAGCAGGTTAGGTATGACTCGTATGAGGCACTTCTGGTGGCACAGGTGAGTCCAGCAGCAGTCTAAATGAAAGTTCAGTCACGATGAGTGCAATGAATGGGGTGATGTCTCTGTCAGAGCATGGTTGCAGGTCGTATGCTCACCTCCGTGGCATGTACAATAACCTACTGGGCTGTGGTGGGTTAGTTTATAGAGCCTCACAGTGCTTACAAGGGAGTCTTCCTGATACTTTTCTTCTTCCGTTGACTTAATTGCTTGGTTTTATTTTCAAGAAAGTGTCACTCTAAGTGTCACACATTCAGCAGTTAAATGTCACTCAAAAGTAGTGTTCCCTTAAAGGTGTGCGCCTGGGTGTCCGCGCACCTCAGTGCCCCCGAGGGTGCACTGCTGTGTGTGTGGCGTGCACACACATCCCGAGAGCATTTCACAGAGGTTAACAAAGAGTTTCATTCTAGTCAGTCTGGCTTCAGGCAGACTCTTAGTACAGAGATGGCACTGCTGGAAGTCTCTGAATCCATCAAAGAGACCCTGAATGCAGTCGGCAAAGCAGTCCAGGTTCTCTTAGACCTCTCTGCTGCTTTTGACACCGTGCCCCACGGCCACCTCCTGCAGAGGCTGAGGGAGTGTGGGGTCAAGAGCACGGTGTTGAAGTGGTTCGCCTCCTTTTTAGAGGGTAGAAATCATGAGGTCTGGTAACCTCCATTCTCGGCCAGTATGCCATCCTTGAGTGTGGGTGTGCCACAGGGCTCTATCTTGAGCCCTGTACTTTTCAATCTGTATATGGCCCCCCTGGCTACCCTGGCGGAAGAGAACGAGGTCACAATAATATCGTATGCTGACGACACTCAACTGCTGTTCATCTGCTGGAAGGGAGAGGAGTTCAACGGGGAGAAGATCAACAAGTGCCTGAAAGAAACTTTTGCCTGGTTCAAACATAACCATCTGAAATGTAACACAGACAAGTCTGAAATCATTTTCTTCGGCTCACCCCCGTTGGACGCCTGGAAACAATGTTGGCCCCAAGACATGTCTCCTTCCCAGGCTGCAGTCAGGGCTGTAAAGAACCTAGGAGTAAAAATGGACAACGCCCTCTCTATGGTACCTCAGGTTCAGTCAGTAGCTGGGACTTGTTTCAGTCTCCTGAAGATGCTCCGGAGGTTATTATTTTTACTACAAACCCCACATAGAAGAACAGTCATTCAGACCCTTATCATCTCCAGATTGGACTATGTCAACGTCATTTATCTGGGCCTCCCGGAGTTTCTACTCAACAGACTGCAGGTGGGGCAGAACGCAGCAGCCAGGGCTGTTCTGAGTCTCGGGCCCAGAGACCGGACCTCCCACCATCTAAAGAATCTGCACCGGCAACCTGTCCGCAGCAGAATTCGCTTCAAAGCTCTGGTCCTGGCTTTCAAGGCTCTGCATTGTATGGGAGCGAAGTACATCTGCAGAAGAGTCTCTTTTTACGTACCTGTCAGATCCCTTAGATCTGCTCATCGACATCTTATGGTCACCCCTACGTATCTCAGATCCCGCAAAGGCGGTCGCTCTTTCCAAGTGCAAGTGGATGGACTTTGGAACAAGTTGCCTCTTCCACTTAGGCAAGTCTCTAACCTGCTTGCGTTCAGGAAACAATTGAGAACCTGGCTGTTCCAACAAACAATATAACTTGCTTCTCCTTTTTGGGTTCTCTCTCTCTTTCTCCCCCTGCATCTGTTTTTTCTGTCTAAGCGCCGGGATACTCTATTGAGTAGCTGTGCGCTCTATAAATCTATTTGAACATAACATTACATAACATAAGATTAACAGTCAACTGATCTGGGTTTAATCCATCATCATTCTTTAGCTCACTCCGCCACCCCAGTTCAGACATGACCATATGCAAATCAGTCTGACGCTGTGCCTCATGCAATGTGGGGCCATCATCATGGGGAGGCTGGTTCGGAGGGGGAATCTTGGATCAACGTCGCTAGGTGACCAGATTCTGGCTGCTGCAGACTTTAGCTTGGCCCCCGTGGGGCCGGGGCAGACGCTCAGAAGCAGTGTCCCACTTCCCTGCTGTGCTTTTCAAAGAGGTGTCTGTCTGGGAGCAGGTGATGTGGCTGTTGGCCCATCATCACCACATCTCTCCTGGAGCAGCAGCAGCTCCCTGCATTTCTTCACCCCTCCCCTTGCAGGCCATCACCCTATGGCTTTAGTTTGCTGGGGAGGGGTAAGAGTAAGAGAAGCGAATTTGCAACTATGGAAATAAGTTCAAGTGCCAGCCTCAGCTCAACAACCTGTGATCCTGCGATTCTGGGCAAATGACTTAATTGCCCAAGGCCTAAAATAACAAGTATTTGGAATGCAATCGGTCTCGCATTTACGCAAGTATAAGCTATTGGCATTGTAAATGAAATGCCTTTATTTATGTTTTAAAAACGAAAACAAAAATAAATGGCATTGTTATTTGCAATGTCAATAGCTCAAACTCACGTAAATGCGAGACCTATTGCATTGCAAATGCTTTTTTGTACCACTGTCACGGACCTGTTATCCCTTTTTTTACATCTAAAGTTCTGGAGTACCCCTAGGGCTGGCTTCTCCAGGGAAGTTCTAAAAGACTGTTTAAACCTCGATAATTGGAACCCCATTCTATGACTGGCCTACGTTAAAAGAGTCTTTGACTCCCTGGATTTGAGTATGCTCTATAATTGCCCTGAAAATATAGGACCTTAGACTAAGGAGAGGGTTGAAAACAGCTTTGTTTCACATCGTGAAAAGGTCCAGAAATGTAATCCCTATGAAAGTTAGTTCGTTTTATGGAATGTGAATGTCGCTGTTCTGTTTTTCGCTGTTTTAAAAATATTTTGTATTAGGAACCTGTCGATCTGATTATTTTTTCTGTTATCAATTATGACTGTATTTATTCTTTGTGCTTTTATGACTAGCTTTTGTTCCAATAAGGAATTTTTGACTGACTGACATACTTTTACATCCTCATTGCCTCTGTTTACACATTCTAAGGTTATCTTAACTTCATGATTAATTTCTATTTTCAAACTACAAGACCTCCCATGCCACTCATCATGCCTGCACCAAGCTATAAATGTATGGCACGGAAATCAGCAGACCTGCTGAGTACAGTGACTGCTACCTCTCTGACTACTGCTACAATTCTGAAATAATAGCTCATTTATTCAACTTCCCCTCTGGTATCAACTTGTGATATCGATGATGTAAACAAACGTAGTACAAAGCACAAGAAATAATTTGTACTGTATCTCATTTGTTTGGCCACTAGAAGTTTTCTACTGCACATAACCCAACACTTTACAACAGGATAAGGATAGTACCTGAAATGACAGGGTCAAAGAACGCAAGGAGAGCCTCGTTGGGTGTAAGGGCAGGAAAGTAAGCCTTTTATCTTCTTTGACTAGAGTAAAAGATGTGCTGTGAATGGAAGGGCCGTGGCTGCTTGAATTTTTCAGTAAACAATTAGACCAATCCAAGAACCCTCCCAAAAGACTATTTGAAATAATCAAATCTCAATCTAAGGGTGTCTCCCATCCCCCCCAAGTTAACCCAGATTTACTCCCCAACTGCGTGGAATTTGCCTCCTTCTTCACAACAAAGACCGAAAACATAAAGACAGACCTACTCAATGATCTATTATCCCATACTGACCCACATTTGATCTCCTCACCGATCCCGCTTGTGACCCCGTTTAGCTGTTCTGCAAAGCTCGACTTCAAAAACATCACCTCCTGGGCATCCTTCAACTTCTACAGTGAAGAAACTATTCTAAAAACGCTCATGGCCCTGAATCCATCCAATCACTTCTCAGACCCGCTCCCAGCTAACTACCTAAAAGTCTTCATTCCAAGTTTAGTGCCTCTATGGACCAGGATTATAAACACCTCTCTGCTGGAAGGAGCCATCCCAGACATACTCAAGGCTGGTCAGGTATCCCCTATCTTAAAGAAACCATCGGCGGACCCGTCAGACCTGAATAACTATTGCCCAATATCCAACATCCCTACCCTGGACAAACTACTAGAACAATGTGTACACTCGCAGCTTAGCAACCATATAGATCACTTCAACCTGCTCAACCAATTCTAATCTGGTTTTCGAACAGGTCACAGTACCAAATCAGCCATGACCCACATAATAGATGACACATTAAAATATTAGACCAAAACAAAGCCTGTTTACTAATCCTGCTTGACCTATCCTCAGCCTTTGACACAGTCAAACACGACAATTTACTAGACCTCTTGAAACACAGAATGGGACTATCGGGAACGGTTCTAAACTGGTTCACTTCCTTCCTTCAAAATAGAACTCAAAGATTCAAGATCAATCAATCTCTATCCAAGTCCACCCCAGTCTCTTTAGGAGTACCCCAGGGATCTTCCCTCTCTCCGACACTCATCAATCTGTTTATGGAACCACTCACAGAGATTCTTAACTCCTCAAACATCCACTACCACATGTACGCTGATGACATTAAGGTCCACTCACTTGAGGACATCAAATCCCTCAACTCAACGCTACATAAAACGCAGACCTGGCTGGCCAAAATCCACTTAAATCTCAACACCCTCAAAACCGAATTCCTCCTAATTGCTCCCCCCAACCAAACTACCATCATTTGCGAGTGGATGAAGCATCTAACAGCACTCGACGGTCAACCTCTCATTATTGACTCTGCAAAATCGCTAGGAATTACTCTGGACAGTAAGCTAAATATGCATAATCACATCAGCGCTGCAACTAAAGGAGCAAATTTCCAGATGAACACCCTGAGACTAATGAAACCCTTCATACCTGCAAATGACTTCAAACAGGCAGTTCAAGCTCTAGTAACCCCCAGAGTGGATTATGGGAGTGTCGCTCTCTGCGGCCTTCCCAGATCAACGACGGCCCCTCTAAGAGCCTCAATAAATGCAGCCACCAGACTCATTACAGGCTCTAAAAGGAACTGTCACATCTCCCCGGACCTTTGTGCCCTCATCTGGATACCTTTTGAGGCCAGAATCCATCTGAAAATCGCCTGTATGACACACAAGGCATTGCATCACAATACCCCGAGTTAGCTAGCGGTGAAATTGGAACTTTCAGGTGGTAACAGAACCACTAGGAGCTCCTCCAATCTTTTACTGAAACCTCAACGATTTACTAAGAAGAAAACTTACAACTGTACCTTCTCAGGAATGGCTCCCAGGATTTGGAATGCCTTGCCCGTAGAAACGAGTCAGAACCCATCCGCGGCATTTTTAAAAAAAGAAGTGAAAGCGATTCTATTGGCCAAATTCACTTGAACTCCTCACAGAAACACGTATATATTTGCGAGCCTGTAAATTATAGTATTCTTATGTATATGTTTTATCAACTAACCCTCACTCAATTTTTTTCTTTTAAACAGTCCCGTATATATCTGCCATTCTGTACTGCATCGAAATAGTTTCCACTTATGTATTAGTACACCTTATATGATTTCTTTGTTTATGTCCATCACCTACAATTACCTTGTAAAGAGCTCTGATACGCGCAAGGGTCTTGTTTGCGCTATACAAAACCTTCAAAATAAATAAATAAACAGCTTCCTGTTTAGTCTTTAACTCGTCTTTCTCTATGAAAATTGCATTGAGCGGGACTCGTTGGCTTTCAAATTCTTGGAATATTGTGAACTGTGATTAAACTTGGAATGTAAACAATCAGATGGACAGATGAAGAAATCACTGGGGTGCATGTGCTAAGGCAAGTTATAAGGACCCTGTCCGCATAATATGGCAAGAAAACAAGCATGGCATCTGCTTTGATCCACAGGGTAAAAACGGCACCCCAATAGCAGACCGGCTAAGCAAGAAGAATGCACATCATTACAGTCGCCAGTAAAAGACACTGCTGCAGAATTTGCACGAGAGGATCACCCTGGAAAAGAGAAAAGTGCTTTAACTGTAAATAGGTGTATTCTGTAAAAAAAAAACTGGTTCCTTTAAAATGACCCATTGCCCTATACAGGTCTACGTACTGAGCTCAAAAGACAAATACGTTGTTTAGTGCTCCTATGGGAGGCTACACGTGAGTCGTTCCGAACTCCACTAAAATGCTTTGTATGTATGTGACCCTTCAAGAAAGTCTGTAACCTTTTTGGGCAGCAAGTACATGAACTCTTAACATTCTCTAATCTACTGTACGATGATATGTATGTTCCCTGTAATACACGTGTGCCGAGGCAAAGTATGTGCCCCTTTAAAATACCATAGTGAGCTGAAATGCTATGTCCTCCGTCCTGGCGAAAACTCTGTTCTATAAAAGGCAATTTATGAGCCCCTACAAGAGGATCTGTTTCCCTGTAAGTATACATTTTGTGAAAATGTGCATGCCAGGCTCTGTTTTTTTAATGCAGAAGAAGGTCTGTGGTCCTTAAGACGTTCTGCATCTCTGCAATATGCTAAGTATGTGCCTCTGTAGGGAACTATGGGCCTTATTCATGAGGCCTTGCAACAGTTTTGCGCATCGGCGGCGTAAAACGTGCCTCCTGTTGCACCCTATTTACAAAGTGACACATCTAAGCAGATGCGTCACTTTGTAAACCCCTGCGCTACATTATACGGGTGGGAGTTCCGACGTAAGTAAGCCTCGTAGAAGTGACAGAGTGAAATCACTTTTGCGCCTACAGATACGTTAGAAATACTGATGTATCTGTAACTCCTTGCGACATGATGCATCATACAGTAAATATGACGCATCCATCATGTCGCAAGGAGGGCGCACTGAGAAGTGAGGCATCGCTGCTTTCATGCAGCGGTGCGTCACTTCTCATAAATGAGGCCCTATATGCCCTTGCAAGATGCTACAATATGCGTGCACCCTTCTGAAATTTTCTGAGTTCCAGATAGTTCCCACGTGTGTTCTGTAGTGAAAGGTTCTGCAGCTTGCATGCTGCTATCAGGTGACCAATTAAATGTATACTTGCGTGCCAGGGGCTACATATTTAATCCTTGCACCTGTAAGAGATCCAGGTAAAACGGCAGGCTATTAACACCAATATTCCATTGTTTATCTTTGTAAATTGGCATATCTGCGCTCCAGTAAGACGTTCTGAGTTTATGCACGATAATAAATATTTGTGCATCTGACATCCTGCGCCCCTCTAAAATTTTACAATGCGCATCGCTGTAAAACATTCATTTTATTACAAAGTGCCTTTGAAAAAAATGTTTTACGCCCTCACTGGATGCTATGTGTGGTACACATCATTTATTGCCAACATGTGTTGCTGTCACAATAAACAAATACAAAATAAGACATAAACGTGTAAGGTGCAATAAGTTGTCTGATGCCCCTATTAGCTTTTTATGATGTGACCCCGGTAAGTCGTTCACCACTCCAGTAACATGTCGTGTTCCATTATTAAGTTATTTCCTTGTAAGGTGGCTTGAACGCACACCTTCTATGTTATGCAATACTTGTACGATACAAATACTGTTCCCCCATGAAGTGGTTTCTGGTCACTGTAAATGATATACTTCTTTAACCTACCTTACCACTCCTTTTCTAACTGATTATATGTCCCTGGAAGTGGTTCTGTGTTCATATGATTGGCCTGTAGCTCCGCGGTCCAGGCAGGTGTTACGTGTCTTGTAGGTATGTATATATGATGGAGCTTCTATTGACAGTAGTTGTACATGGGAGCTGGATACTGAGGTGTATCTGACTGCCCGGTAAAGGTCTCGCCAGGAGAGGTTCCCCCTGTCCCTCTACCCGTCTGACCTAATCTCAACACAGCGCTCCCTACCCGTCCCATCACTTACCCACAGGATGAGGCTCTCGCAGAGCTCGGAGTTGGTGTCCTTGTCCTTCATGGCCCTCGCAGCTCTTGCGCTCTCTCGGCAGCGGAGTACCCCTAGGAGGTTTATTTTCACTTTGCAGCTAGTGAAGTTTTATAAGAGCCCAGCCACCAGCACAGTCACGTTACAAGACGAAAGCACGATCTACGTCGTTAGACTCAGGGGCAGTATTATTTTTGACATTGGCCCACCCTCTCATTGAACCTTTGATAGGCAGTCACACTGGCTATTCACAGGCACGGCATTTCATGACTGGCAAACAACTTTAACCAAGCGGTACCAGGGTCTGCTCCATGGAGCGGATCTTGATCTAAAGTAAGCGCGTCTCTCCTCTTCTCAGCCTTTGGCTCCAAGTGTTGGGGAGGGGGTACCAGCCTTGGAGCAATTGGGGAAGCTCCGTCTTCCTCTGGCTGGTGTGCGGGGCTCTCCTCGGTGCACGGGAGCCTCACCAACACTCAGGCGCGAGATGCCTGACTTCCAGTCTTCGTGCTTCCTTTTTTGGGCGCACTACTTTAAAACAAGCATTTGCAATGCAAAGCTACTCGCATTTACGCGAGACGTATTGCATTACAAATGGGAGTGCAGGCTTTTAACAAGGCATGAACGGGAGTGATGGGGGCGAGAAGTGACAAACTGCGGAAGGGGGCGGGTTGTACATAGGGCATAAAATAGTGTTGGAGTAAAGGGGCCAATAGCCAGGGAAGGATACAAATGGCAAGATGGCCGTAAGGAGGAGGGACTAAGAAGCCTAAAACCAATCAGAAGGCAGCATTTAGGATGTAAGCCAATGAAAAAGATGGGCGAAGAGTGAGCAGAGCTTCCAGAAAGCTTTCACGCTGAAGTATATACTGCATGTCTCAACGAGACAGCGCAAGCGCTGCCTAGGTGAGACCTAAAAATGAATTTGAACTTTTGTAATGTGACTGGTGCTCATATAATCGCTGCCCTTGGGCTGAGTTCCCGCTAAAAGTACAATTAAAAAATAACCTTCTGTTTGCTCATGTTTGAAGAGTCTGCAAAGGCTGGAATAATAATAAAAGAGGATTCTTTATACAATTATAAATACGTCTGTATTCCCTATTAACATGGCTTTTCTGCCTTAGTTTAGTTTTTAACTATCTGTCATGGGTCATTAAAGCAGCTTTAGACCACATTTTAAACTGCGTTCATCTTATGTTTATTGTTTGAAGTACATATTGAAGCAGAGGAGAAAATACGAGCTTTGGGTGATTTTCATCATTTTCCTACCAGCCAGGACATTAAAATATTTGTAATGCTGGTTAAAAAAATGACCAGGTGGCAAACATAGCCACGTCAGGAGTTGTGGCCTTTGGGCCACTTTATTTAACCTCACTTGCCCAGCCAAAATGTAGTGCGTCTAGTTTTCACCAATGTTTCTGGCTCTATGAACTTTAAAATATGTTATTTATTAAAAAAAAATCTAAAAATGAGCCCAATGAGACTGGCCAAATGTTGTTTTATAAACGGGTGTGATCAGGGAATGTGGGCCACTTTTTGGGGGTGCCCCAGCCGGATTGTGATCCCAATTCGACCCTGACTGGATGCCAAAGAACTTAAAACTATTCCGCGCAGCTGCGCCCACCCACAGCGCCTATGATGATTGGGCAAATTAAATCATGGGACGGACTGGCGACTGACGTCAGTGATTGCCGCTGTGTCAGCTAAACATGAGGAGACACTGCAGCTGATATACCAGTCAAATGTGTTGTGATGGCTAATACCCCACTCAAAACCTCGCTGTTGGAAAGGAGTTTTTGTCAACCCTAGCCTACTAACAGAAGTGACCCAGTGTGATTGTGCCTGTGTGTCTTATGGACGTCCTGGTCTCTTCCATAGCTTTCTTAGGATCGAGGACTGCCTCAGACTGGGGCAAGCCACAAAAAAACATAGACCTTGGGGTAAATTGTGGCATCAGGAGGAGTAGAAGGGTGGTTGAAGGCAGAGGGGCCTACACAAAAGGCAGTAAGAGGGGGCAGCTTGTGGCAGGTGGTAATAGGACAGAATCTGCAAAAGTTAAATGATAGTAGCTGCCAGGGAAAGTTAAGCCCACAAAGTTTGAAAAGTTGTGGCTTGGTTATATATCAAAGCAGTCAGTGGGCGATTGAAAAACCTTGGTGGTGAGGGGGTTCATTCAAGAGGTGTCCATATGTAAGTAAAAGCAAAGACACTACTCACCTCAGTGCCACTGATATTATGGCAACATATTTACACAGATTTGGGCCCACAAGTCATAGTAAATTATTTGGTTAAAATTATTTTCAGGGACAGTCGTTCCTTGATAAGAATGAAGACATCCAGTAGTCTCTGCAGACCATAAGAAGTTCTTGCGATCTGAACTGCATCATCTGCAGACAGTAAACTGGTATTGGACATGCACCCAGTTGTGTCATATCTTGTCCCTTTGTAAATAAAAAAAAACTCGACATTTGATATAAGGAGTGACCAGGAAAGAAGCCAAAACCCCTTTTAAAGTCCTCTATTAGTTTTAAATGAATTGGAGCACCCACCATTTGTTGTAAAATCTCACTGCGGCTGTTACATTCAATGCATCTGTTTCAATGGATTGACTATCATGGACTAGAGCTTTGACCAGTCAAAGGCTCACCTCTGGGCCATAGATATGACCTGCAGTGAACCCTTCTTTGCTGTCATGTGCTTGCTAATAAGCAAATTTAGATTTAGGCTCTGGTCCAACGTTCCAAGCCCTTGACGATAAGCATGTTGGACCTCAGATATGATACAGTTCTGCTCAAGAAAAGCTTACAGCGGAGCCAGCAGAATGCGCTGCAGAATTTTAACTCTTGCCAGTAAAAGGGATATTGGGCAGTACTGGTGCAGATTGGAGCTTCCGAATCCCCTCTACTTCCACGGACGGAGTGATTTCACAGTCACACGCGCACACACACATCACACGCTGGTGGGGCCCATAACACCAACATTCATCCTACCACTCTATCCGTGCCATGTATAAGGGAAACACTTTTCAATACCTAACCAATCTGCATGTACCCTGAGGTCAATGGCATCAACTAGTTGCTATAGATTTGGTGAAACATCTTAACACTCTAAATACTCAATAAACATGACAATAAAATAACCACCCGACACAGTAATTCAAACAGAATATTGTTTATCTAAAAATTGTAAGAAAAGCCAATTAAATGCAAGATCATTTTCTCCATATTTACCTATTCTGGCTAAAAGTCGTTTTCTAAGTCAGAAATGGTCCTCAGCAAATAGTTAAAGTTTTCTAGCCGTCATGTAGTGTCACCGTCCTCTCCGTCAGCATCGGGACCTCTGATCATTGGTTCGGGAAGAAGTGGCGCTAGACCTCTCTAGTCTACTAATATTTATACCAAATTTACATTCCAAATGTTGCAAACATATCTTTCAAAACAGTCGATTGGCGGAAATTATGTCGTCTTGGTACATTAGGTTACAACGATGAATTTTCTCATGTATTGATAGTTTCAAATTCTGAATAGAAATTTGAAGTCCATAGCTAATTCGTTACTTCTATGGATGTCTCTTTAGGATAAAATGTATCTCATCCATGGGACCATTATAAGTTCATCAGGTCGGATTTAGAGTTGTAACAATTCTTCACGTTCAGGGGCATCTGGCATCACTCCCAGATTTGTCGTCATGTTCATGGCTTTTCAGTTCAATCAGAGGACAGGGTCGCAGTCAGCGCAAAGCCTCTTTTCATATTTTCATCTACTCGAATGCAGGCTGCGGATGGTGGCCATTATACAGCAGGCCACAATGGTCAACTTAAGCTAAGAAAACACAAAATCATAATTACTACATGGAAATGATTATACAGTGTTATTCCCCTGCTAATACCCTTATGTGTATGTATTTATCTAGCCATTTGCGACATCAAAAGCCATTACTGCATATTAATTATAAGCGCAAAACACAATAACATCACATAAGCAACATCTATACTGTCAATTTGCTCACCAGCTTAGTTCACTTATTATTTAAGCCATGCAATTGCATTCCCACGTGTAATTCTTCTGTTAATAAGGTTGGTTAGACAAGACTCGACAAAACTTTAGTAATTACTAATTAATCAGTTGTACTTTTAATAATGACATACGAAAATGAAACAGGTATTTGGTTTAAAAGTAAAAACCCTGCTCCAGCAATCCCCCCTTTGGTGATATCTTATCACCACAAAAACCAAAACCCAAAAATAAATTTAATTCCCCCTTTTTTAAGAAATTCAAAATGTCTTCTTGTTCATTTTTAAACTCTTGTTTCTTTATCATCTTCTCTTTTGGATTCTATATACATACTTTCCCTCAATTCTTCTAATTCTATTTCTTGTAGATCTCTTGCTGGTTTCTTTTGTCTCTTTTTAACATTTTCTCGTGTTATTTTCTTTTTATTTCTTCTGTATCTACAACACATACACCCTAATCTAAGAATTAATAATGCAACAATTACACACGTTAATGGAAATAATACCTTACCAAATATGGTACTACCTATTTTAGCTATAAAATTCTTAATAGCAATCATCTTATTAGCCATTTTTGTCCAGATACTTTCAGCTTCCAGTGGTACTAATTCTTCATGTAAATCAGTAATATTTTTGATATAGACCTTTAGATCTTTGCTTTGGTCAGGAATGTAAGTGCAACAATGTTGAACTTTCAGCATTCCACAGACTCCACCCTCTTTGGTGTACTTTGCCCAATTGTCTAACCAAATACAGGTATGATACCCATATTTTGCAACCATGAAGGATGGGGGGGTTCTTATTGGAGGAAGTAACTGTCCTTCCCTAGTCACAATATCCTTATCTTTGTCAAACCAGGCCTTAACTTTACTAAACAAGGATTTCTTTTTATTTTCCTCAGCGTGGTAATACATTTTCTTATTCTCCGCAACCCTTTAGTCTTTTCTACAACTGTACGATCTCCTGTCCAATTGCAGCGCGACTCACACTAACGCACCAATCCGGAGCGTTTACGTCACTGACTCAGTCCACGAATCCCAGCGCGACTCACACTAACGCACCAATCCTGGAGCGTCTACGTCACCCTGTATGTCTCCCAATCCTTGCGCGGCGTACACTAGCACACCAATCACCGTGCTTCCACCGTTCTAACCCACTGTCCAATCACAGCGCGGTCTTCGTGACGTCAGCAGTCGCTGCAGCAGCTCCTGCTCCTGTCTCCCGTCTCTCGTCTACCCCTCCTTTACAAAACTACTCGGTAGACTTTGTTTCAATTTCTACGAGTCTGTTAGTTACAACATACAAACATCTCCATTGCCTGCTTCGCTAACTACAGAACAGCAAAAGACCTTTCCCACGAGAATTCCGCCTTTCCCGAGAGCAGCGCTTACCTCTGCCCTACTACGGAATCGTTACTTCCGTTGATAAAGTAGCACATCTCTCTACTCTACCCTTCTAGCAAGCACCAATTAACTGTTTTCTCCGGAATGCTCCTAAGAATTTCACAATTAACCAGAATGCCTTCTCATTCACGCACTTTCACACCAGAAAATGTAGTACATTCACACAGAATCCTGTCTTTCCCGAGAACAGCGAACAGTCTGTCCTACTACAGAATTATATCACACGTTAACAAAGCAGCGCTTACCTCTGCTCTGTCCTTCTAACAAGCTCAGAAAATACCTATTACCCCTCTAGTAATAAGCGTTATCGGAATGCCATAAGGATCCCTGATACCTAAGACCAGAACTTCACAGGTAACCTTCGCTATCATATACACTTCTCTCACACAGAAAATACGTCTCTAATGGCAACACACAGCGATGCTACCTCATCGAACCCAGACAATGCGACGCGCAACTTCAATTGTCACACGTTTTCCCCTGTCTACATACAGGGCCAACAATCCCGCCTCTTCCGAGAGCAGCGCTTCCCTCTGCCCTACTACGGAACTGTCACCGACTTCCTACGTCCCAGAAGCCGTACACACTACATAAAACTCAATACGACTTCAACATATAGTGTTAGTACATATATCAATATCAATCAATAATCAATCAATAATCAATAAGCTTATATACACGCAAAATTCACCAGATCAAGACAATAGTTAACCATCATTCTGCTACCAAGAAACTGGTGCAGATTGGAGCTTCCGAATCCCCTCTACTTCCACGGACGGAGTGATTTCACAGTCACACGCGCACACACACATCACACGCTGGTGGGGCCCATAACACCAACATTCATCCTACCACTCTATCCGTGCCATGTATAAGGGAAACACTTTTCAATACCTAACCAATCTGCATGTACCCTGAGGTCAATGGCATCAACTAGTTGCTATAGATTTGGTGAAACATCTTAACACTCTAAATATTCAATAAACATGACAATAAAATAACCACCCGACACAGTAATTCAAACAGAATATTGTTTATCTAAAAATTGTAAGAAAAGCCAATTAAATGCAAGATCATTTTCTCCATATTTACCTATTCTGGCTAAAAGTCGTTTTCTAAGTCAGAAATGGTCCTCAGCAAATAGTTAAAGTTTTCTAGCCGTCATGTAGAGTCACCATCCTCTCCGTCAGCATCGGGACCTCTGATCATTGGTTCGGGAAGAAGTGGCGCTAGACCTCTCTAGTCTACTAATAGTTATACCAAATTTACATTCCAAATGTTGCAAACATATCTTTCAAAACAGTCGATTGGCGGAAATTATGTCGTCTTGGTACATTAGGTTACAACGATGAATTTTCTCATGTATTGATAGTTTCAAATTCTGAATAGAAATTAGAAGTCCATAGCTAATTCGTTACTTCTACGGATGTCTCTTTAGGATAAAATGTATCTCATCCATAGGACCATTATAAGTTCATCAGGTCGGATTTAGAGTTGTAACAATTCTTCACGTTCAGGGGCATCTGGCATCACTCCCAGATTTGTCGTCATGTTCATGGCTTTTCAGTTCAATCAGAGGACAGGGTCGCAGTCAGCGCAAAGCCTCTTTTCATATTTTCATCTACTCGAATGCAGGCTGCGGATGGTGGCCATTTTACAGCAAGCCACAATGGTCAACTTAAGCGAAGAAAACACAAAATCATAATTACTACATGGAACTGATTATACAGTGTTATTCCCCTGCTAATACCCTTATGTGTATGTATTTATCTAGCCATTTGCGACATCAAATGCCATTACTGCACATTAATTATAAGCGCAAAACACAATAACATCACATAAGCAACATCTATACTGTCAATTTGCTCACCAGCTTAGTTCACTTATTATTTAAGCCGTGCAATTGCATTTCCACGTGTAATTCTTCTGTTAATAAGGTTGGTTAGACAAGACTCGACAAAACTTTAGTAATTACTAATTAATCAGTAGTACTTTTAATAATGACATACGAAAATGAAACAGGTATTTGGTTTAAAAGTAAAAACCCTGCTCCAGCAGTACCACCTTGGGTCGCATCGTTCACCTTTCCAAAATATTGGAATAATTGTGGACCGCCACAGTGGGAGAACACTTTTGGCTGCAGCCCTAAGACCACTGGTGACATTTGAGGCCCACAAATCAATGTTGTTTTTAAAAACATCCATTGGAGCGACATCCAAACCTGGAGCTATACAGATAACTTCATGCATCACAAACGTAACTCTCACATCATAGGTTTATACCACAGGTCCATTCCTATCAGCCGAAGGATTAGGAGATACCTGGGAGGTAGAATAGATGTTGGTAAACTGCTCTATCCAACTAGATGCCAGCATCAAAGCATTCAATCTAGAGGAGGGTACATCATTAAATAAGGTAAACTGATGGCCTTACAAAAAAGACTACTATCCCTTGACATGCTTGCCACCATAAGAGACCCAAAGCTTTCTCCCATATTTTGTCCATCTTTGCTCACGAATTCTCTTTGTAATGCTTCTCGAATTCTGATTTGGCTCAGGGTAATGTCTTCCAGGCAGTCTGGAGGGTCCTATGGGCCTCAGTGCACGCAGAGCCAACACACTTATGTGGCATGACCCCAGGGGATCTCGTGGTAACAGTCAGTAACAAGCATTTGTAAATGCATTAGGTTTCGCCTATGGGATTAATAATAAATTAAGAGGTGTGGGAGCAGTGTATGAGTGCAGGGAGAATGGTGTGAGTGCTCACTGTGCAGGGTAAGTGGTGCATGAATTAAAGTTGATAAGTGTCTGAGTGCAATAGAAAAGGAGGAAAAGTGAGTGGCAAGCACAGGAACCAATGAAAAGCAAGGGGGCTTTAAAGCCCCTTTAAAGATTTAAATGGAATACAATAGATTTCATAAGCACAGAACAAGCGCTGTGGAGGCAAAACCTAAAAATGACTTAATCATAAAGTAATTATACTATTCATAAAATGGTCCTCATTATGCCACATAATTAGCCTTTTCTTGCCACATAATTTACTCAACCCCGTTGCATAATGTGGCTCTCCCCTGTCACATAATTCCAGTGTCCCTACCTATACACAACAATAACAGATGTAAATACAGGCGTGCACACATTTGCACTTAACGCACCACTCACTATAAGATTGCAGCAGTTTTAGAGTACTGTAAATAGGTGCTAATGGGGCCCCAACGAGCAGTGTATAGTCTGCAAATCCCAGCTTTGAATCCTGACAGGAGAGCCTAGAAGGCCCATGTGCTTGTTGTAGAGATTCTTGTGAAACCTGTAGTTTATACATTTCAATTCTGGGAAGACAGCTTTGTGGTTTATGCTCCAACTGCAATATGTGCATATCATGCTTTTGACATAAGTGTCAATCCCTGAGGGGTCACTATAGCTGTTATTTTTCTAAGGAACTAGATTTGAGCACTGTTGATTTGGGTAGCAAAAAACACGTATGATTAACATTTCAGACACTTCTGCTGGGATTGAAATGTCTATGAATGGACATTTTTCTTGTAGTTATATCAATTTAAAGATTCATTCTGGCTTCCATACTTGAGCAACTTGTTCCACTCTGGTTTTTAATGTGCTTCCTTGTAATCCTGAATTTATCATTAGAAAAGGACGGCTACAAAAAACTTGGACTCTGTAAATGACTCTTGAGGACAGTATACATAGACTTAACATTGTGTACTGGATAAGGGTCATTTACCAGAAATGTCTTTTTTCCTCATCTAACCAGAAGACAGGACGCATCACAACTTTAATCACTGTCTGCTGTCTCTCTGCACACCTTTTACTCAGTCCTTAGAGGACTGATCCCTACACTCAGCCTGCCCGCTCAGCATACCAACTATCCATCAAAGTTATTTTCCCTGCGTTCCCCAAGATAGCCTGCTCACCTCCTCAGACTGCCCACTCTCCTATCTCTTCAGTCACTGCGTCCACTGTCCTCCTCACCCCGTCTCCTGAAGAGCTACTCACAGATCATCCAGTCTGATAAAGATACGAGAGGTCGAGCATTCGAGACCTCTTGTATATACTTTAGTATCTACTTGTTATATACTTTTATGTGTATGTACTTTGTGGGCTCTGGAGATCAGCCCTGGGATTTGTCTGCTTGCGCTTAGGGGCTTTTTTTATCTGTTCAACTGCCTCTATTGACCTGTCTTGATAGAAAACTACCAGCAGAGGTCAGTAAAATACCAGAATTGCTTTCTGTTGAGGGACTTTCTTTTTTAAATTTTTCTGGCAACTGCGTCTATTTAACTTTCTTGAAAGAAAACGACTAGCAGAGGTCAGTCAAATATTAGAATCACTTTAGCATTCTCTAGATTCCAGTCCATAGAAATTGTCTTCCACGAGCACCCGTAGACAATAATTTTTTTTTTTCAAATCATGTATTTTCAGTGATATGACCACCATAGGCCCTGATTTTATATTAAAAACAGAGCTTTGGACTATACCATTTCCCGCTGAAAGACAATATTTCTTTCCATGTGTTCCCATACCTGGCGTGTCACACAGTTTGGTGCTTACTTTCCCTCCATGTTAAAGAACAGTAGATGTTTCAGCACCCAGCCTAATGTGCTGCATAGCTAAATACATATAAGGTCCCAAAGGCAAGACCGATTGCATTGCAAATGCTTGTTGCAGTTTTGTATAGCACCAACCTGACCCTAATGTACAAGAGTGCTTTACATGGCGCCAGTTACATTACACAATGTCACATTCCTTTTTTTTTGGCCTGCGGAGGTTTGATGATTTGCCCATAATCACAGGATGTGGAGTCAAAACCGAGACTCGAACGTGGATCCCCAGGGACATTTTTATAAGCCTCTTGTGCGACCGGAGCTTTTTGTCCGGTGGTGCAAATTACAAAATCATATCTATGAGGCCACGCAAAGCCACTAGGCGTGGCTTTGAATGGCCTCATAGTTATGGAGTGAGGCAAGGCAGCGCAAATCGATGTGTTGCCTTACTCTGCGCTCAGGAGGCGTTCCATGGGTGTTAGAGTGGGTTTTCCCACGCAACACCCATGGAGTTTGACAGTTCCCCAGACTTACAAGAGCATGTAAACCTGGGGAAGCACCAAAACCTTACGCCTCCTGAGGTGAGGCGTAACGAGCAGAAATAACTTTATTTCTCCTTCTGTTTTTCTCTTTCCAAGTATGCTGCACACATAGAAAGAGGAAAACGCCTCCCCGGATTATTTCTGTGCCGGAAGGTGCCCCTTCCTGCACAAAAACAATCCTGCCAACAACACAGACACCCTTGCACCCTGGTGCAAGGGTGCCTGATTTGGCGCTTGGCTGCCGAAACAGCGCTTGCGCTGGGGGAAAGGACAGGAACGCCCTGCATTAATGCATAAATACAGTGCATTCCTGCCTTTTCACTTTGGCGTGGTGCATTGCTGCACTGCTCTACGCCAAATCCCCATAAAAAGGGCTGCAGTTTCAAGTCGGAAGCTCTAGGCACACATCTGTTAAGAGCGACTGGGAGGGAAAGCTTCCTCTTTTGGTCTCATATGGCCAGGAAGCCCTTGGAATCATAATCCTTACCAGTTTTCCTGCAACCAGTACCTCACTAAAAGTAACTTCCACCTGCAGCTCCCCGCCTGGTCCTCCCCGCCTGGTCTGCATCGGTCACCTTGTGACTCTGCTTTCATTATTACTTACTGATCCCCCTTAGAATCGTTTCACATTTCTCACGAGATATTTCACTTTTTCTCCACAGTGAGGCTTTAGAGGCTCAGGGTTGCTTGGCGCAGATGCCGAGTTACAGTAGAAATCTAGACGCCAGCAGGAAGTTGTTTGTTGTCACTTCTTACATGCTTAATTGCACTCTTACTCTCTGTGTCACTCTCATAGCCCATATGTAGATCTGGTTTATTGTGACCTCAGCAGCATTTGGATCATCTGTGACTTTACACCCTTGGCTGCCACGAATTAGATCACCGCCTCCCACCTCAGTCCTAAACTGCTTCCACATCACACCCAAGTGGGCCCATATTTATTCCATCATGTCCACTTCCGGCCATCAATCAGGGGACAGCTGGAGACTGCTCACCCCAACTCAGAAGCTTTTTGCCAGGATATCTTGGGTCAGATGTACAATAAAGTCAGTTTGTGATTGCCTAAGTGCGAATTTTTGCCATGAACAATAGTGTCTTAGACACCGTTTGTGATTCCCAATGAGTTGCAAATGGACATGCCTCATCTATATTAATGAGGCAAGTCGCAATTTGGGACCCATTGTGAATGGCCTAAACTCACAAGGATGGTGGCCTGCTGGGGTCAGCAGACCATCATGTCTGTGATTGCTTTTTAAATAAAGCAATATATTTGTTTTGTAATGCAGCCTGTTTTCTGTAAAGGAAAACGGTCTGCATTATAAAAATGAAAACATTTCTTTTAATTTTTTAAGAGTGGGCAATGCTCCGCATGGCCACTGCCTGCTCTTAAAATATTTTTTCACCCACATTCTCAAAGGAGATGGGTTCTTTGGGGGACTCCTTCCCATTTGTGAATGGGTTATCGCCTCCTCTACGGAGACTAGACTACGGAGTCGGTAAATTATGAATATATTTAGCGATAGCATTCCAGTCGCAAAACATTCATACTTACCAGTGCTATTTGGTATTAGGAAGGGATGCTCTAAACATGCCCTTCCTAATACTGAATCACAAAAGCAAAATGCGATTTAGTAATAAGTTACTGAGTCACATTTTGCCTTTTGTGCATGGCAAAATGCATTTTACTGGTTGCAAATGGCCAATGCTTTGTATATCTGGCCCCTTATTTTCTTGCATATGATTCACACTGCAGATCTCTTTTACAAAAGGTAATAATAACAAAGTTCATGATTTGTACATTTTACCTGAAGAGGTGTGGGGAAGTAATTTGTAGAAGTATGGGGGTGCTGAGGGAAATTTTACAGAGAGTAATGCGGCAAGGGTGGAGAATCTGGTTCTGTGAGGAAGAAGGAGTAAGATCAAAGAAGAGAGATTAGGGTGAGGTGTTAGAATATGTGAGGTGGACCCGTATGGCACTGGATGCGACTGTTACAGGTTGCGGCCAGAGGTTTTAAGTCCTGGTATTCTATAGGAATCACACAGTTGGAGGACGTCCTGTCAGGGTCCACAATGAAATCATTTTTGGAATCACAGACAGAATATGACCTACACCATTCACAATTTTCCAGACATCCAACAGACCAAAATAACTGTCGTCCAATTTCCTGTCTCCCCCGGCTAGCTAAAATTGTGGGAAAAATCCTTAACATGCAGCTGTCCCAGTTCATCCATGAAATCATCTCTTGGACCCATCTCAGTTTGGGGGTCAGACCAGGACACAGCACCAATACAGCCCTAATCAAAGATACAGAGGAGATAAGAGCTGTTGGAGATCTTGGAGGCTCGGCAGCTCTTGTTCTCCTCCACTTATCTGCAGCCTTTGATACTGTCAATCATAAAATATTAAACAGGCTGGGTCAAAGTGGAATCAAGGACAAAGCTCTGTCGCTACTTGCCTCCTTTCTCTGTCAACTTTTAGCACCGGTCAAATTTGAGTCCTCATGTTTTTCCCTCCTGTGCGGGGTCCCTCAGGGATCCTCGCTTAGTCCCACTTTATTCAATGTCTATGTCTCCAGACTAGCAACGATAATCAAAACTTTCGACTTCTCGATCACCTCCTACACGGATCACACGCAAATTGTGTTGTCAGGCTGGACATAACGACCCTGAGTTGTCTTCTCATTTACAGGAATGCATGAGAGCAGTCATCTCCTGTATGAATAGTCACATTCTGAAGATATACCACACACCCCTGAGCAAATACACCTATGCCTGCAGTTGTAAGATCTGGGCTTATGCGGCATTTATCGGAAAAATGCAGGTAAAGGAAGAGTGTATACTTTTGCCAGTAAAAAATATAGATAATTTTCAAGAATAGAGTTCGTCCTTATGGATAATTCTCTAATAAATAAAGTTCAGGATATTAAATATATCGCAGCACATAGTTAGAATCGTTCCACGGTTGTTCTTAGGTTGAAATTCCCAGAGAAAGCTGTGTGAGAAAGAGACCTTTGATTGTAAGTTTTTACTAGATGAAAAGGTTCAATAGCAGATAGGTAATAAAACAAAATAATACTTTACTTTAAGTATGGGCTTTACCTCACTAAATATGATCTGGGTTGCTTACAAAGGAATTGTCAGTAAAGTTTCACTAGACAAGGTCAGTAAAGAATGTGAAGTAGCCTGACATTTAGAATATAACAAACAAAGCGTAGAAAGTAAATGACAAAATCGTGTACCATGCCTAGATGTAACTAGATTAAAACTAGAACTGCAAAAAGACCAAAACCATTTTAGGTGATACTAGAGAAAAATAACGAAGGGGCATATTATCGAGAAACGGTGTTAAAATTATCGCCGCTTTAGCGGCAGAAAACTGCCGCTAAAGCGGCGATAATGGGCTTGATAATATGCCCTTGAGAATTCCAATAGAAGCCCATGTTCTGGTGTCAACATGAGCTTCTATTGGAATTCTCTGCGGCATATTATCAAGCCCATTATCGCCGCTTTAGCGGCAGTTTTCTGCCGCTAAAGTGGCGATAATTTTAACGCCGTGCTTGATAATATGCCCCTTAATCTGGTGGGAAGCCACTAAATTGCACCAGTTTGAGTATGGAGAAAAGGTGTCAGGTAGGAGGTGGAAGAGGCTTATCATAGGCAATTTAGTGCTGTGCATGCAGAAGGTAAATTATCCCACACCTTTACAAGATGAAATGGTGGCTAAAACATGAACAGAGGCCAGTGCTGTCTTGTGCAGGCGCGTAGCTAGGGGGGGGCGGTGGGGGCGAACCGCCCCAGGCGGCACTATATTTAGGGCGGCCGCTCGGCACTGGTGGCCCGTTGCGGCTGCGGCGGCTTTTATAATTTATTTAGGGACACAGTGTGTCACAAAATAAATTATAAAGTCCGCCGCGGCCGCAACGGCGCGCGCGGCCAGGCGGCCCAGTTTTGAAGAGTGTACTGTGCAAGCAGCGCGCTGCGCACTGCGCGCACCTCACCTACCTGGTTGTAGTGCTGAGTGCGCCAGTGCGTCAGCGCCTGTTGCTGCATTGCAATCCGCACCATGACGTTGACGCTACATTTTGGCCGGGCCCTCGCTATGGGAGCGTAGCGGTGACGCGTCACGCGCTTCACCGCTACGCACTCTCGTGAGGGTTGATCGACGTTTTGCCTGGGTCGCGTCGGAGTCCTGGGCAGCAGGGTCCTGTGCATTGGAGTTCTGTGAGGAAACTGAAGACACTAATCTGCATCGGCATACTTGCCCTTGCTTTTTGGAGGTTCCTGAATCGTGTCTGGGTTCCTGTGTGGCCGGAGGTTCCTGAATTGAGTGGGAGATCCCTGTGCGGCCGCAGGTTCCTGAACAGCGCCGGAGTCCCTTGTATGGCGTTGGTATCGGGTGAGACAATTATATTTGTGCAATCTGCCTTTTTGTTGTTTCCGTCGTTTCCCTTGCTGCACACAATTTGATTTATTTGAAGTCAGGTAGGACCCTGTAGGCAGGTTCTCTTGTTGTGCATATTTAGTTCTTTTGCTCACCTGATTCTCTCCTCTCTGCGCTGGCGCCAGTAATTATTTTTTTTTTTGCTCTTATTTATTGTTTTGGTATTGGGTTATCTTTCCGTTCCTGTGGATTAACAGGCCTTACTGGGGCCCGTTTTTCTTTCGTGTTCTATTTTATTTTACAACCTTCATTATTTCAGAGAGATAAAGGGGCACTGGTGGATGGTGGCAGTGAGGGAGTCCAAGGAGGAGGTCATGAGGGGGAGGGGCTATGGGGAGATGAGGGGCACTTGTGGCGTGAGGCAGTGAGGCAATCTGAGGAGGAGGTCACTAGGGGGGCCATGGAGGGATGAGGGGCACTGTTGGAAGGTGGTAGTAAAGGTATTTACGGAGAAAGAGGTTATTAGTGTGGCGCCAAAAAAGACTTTCGCATCAGCGCTAAAGCCGGCCCTGTCATGGCCTTTCTATTTTTAGGTCGAGGGACCATCCGGTCTGCCGAAGGCAGAACCGGAAGTCCGGAGATTTAATGTTTCTTAGAGTGGCTATTTAGGCCGCCTCTCTTTTTAGCTCTCCTCCATTGGCTGGCTTCCTAAACGGAGGCCAGCCATTGGAGGAGAGAGCCTTCCCTCCAAATAGGCTCCGTCTTTTTCAGATTCGGGGGCGTGTTCCGTGCTGTTCTTTCCACTTTTTAGCCACGCCCTTTTTGGGCGTGTTTTTCTCTCCTCCTGCCAATGGCAAGAGGAGAGAAAAAGAAACACGCCCCGAATCCTAAACCGCCGCTGCGTTTCTCCGAGGCATTTCTGCTTCGCCTCGGAGAAAGGCAGCGGTGTGCTTCTTATTGTGTGTTCAATTGAAATAAACTCGGTTTTCTTTTGTAGTTAAGGGTGTTTTCTATTGACGGGTATTTGTGTGGAGTTTGACTGGGGAAAGTGCCTCCGTATTCAAATGCAGGGCACCTTTCTTGGGTGCCTAAAAAGAGCGATCTCTGCGCCGGGCACACGCATTTCGCATGTCCGTAGTGAGGGGGGCGGATGGTAAATACTTTGTGAACGTGAAAAGCCCCCCCCCTCCTGATCTATCTCACTCCCAAATATGTAAAAAAATAACTTCCAGAATCTTGAACGACAAAGACTCCGTAACCCTTTTGCGTCCTACGTTGCGCATTTTTTAATACACATTAAAATGCAGTCATTTAATATCCTAGAGTCTGTGTGCGTAGTTTATGCAGGGTGCACACACCGCAGTGTCCACGAATCCCAGCAGTGTGCGCGTGTACGTGCGCGCGCTGTCTGTTGAACCAGCCCCTGTGTGAGACCATCTCAGTGCCATCCTCGTTGCGGGCCATAGCTACCCACCTCTGCCACGCTCTGACCCGGCCCCAAAGAGGCGCGAGCGGGGAGTGTGCGTGGGGGCAGAGGGTGCCGGGCCGTCTGCTGACCGGTTGCTGTCACTGTGTGTTCATCCTCCCGGAGCACGGCATTCCAGAAACGGTTGCGTCAGGGGTGTTGGGAGAACGTGACGTTCATAAGCATCAAACATGTTTCTTCTTAAGTGTGAAATCCCCCGACATTTTTCTGTGTTTTGAGTGTTCTTTGAATAGAATAAATGGTGATGTTTCCTAATTTGTGATTTGTTGTCTGTTGCTCTCCAGCATAGTTTGGGATGAAAAGGAAAGCGCAGTATTGTCTCGAATAGGGGAGCTGCCTTTTGCAAGCTTCAGGACTGTCTCTTCCGCTCTGATCTAACACTATGCCTGATGGACTTTCCTTTTCACGGTGTTACGTTAGTGCGTTCTGCAGCTCAGGGCGCATTTGGATAGACAGACGGAGCACTTGTATATGACACGTGTTTTTACGGTACTCATTCGAAGTTGGAAATTACAAATGTGTTAACATATCTCGGAGTTTCGGGCAATTGGGCGCTTGTTTTATTTGTAATGTGTTTCATTAGCGTGGGTTATGTTTGAGAAGAACATGGCTGTCTTTGTAAACTCCTACCCGACACATATTATATATACACCATGTTTACTAAACCTCACTAGGTCTGGCGCGAGCCTTGCCAAGACCGGGGCAGTTCTTTTATAATGCCTTTCGCCCCCCAAGGAATGTTGCCCCGGTACCGTTTACTGTTTAATGCGTGGTTTTACATATACCTTACAATGCACTCTAAATAAACCAGAATGCACACCTTCATTAAATACTAACACATTCTATAAAATATGTGCAAGTGCATTTCGTCGTTGTTTATTTGCGTGCACTTTTCACAGAGATTTATTTAATTTTAACAGCGCTTATAACGTGCACATATTTCTAGGTTATTATACGTACATACCAAACGGGAACAGTACGAAGACTTTAAATTTAGCGCCTTACGTAGACTTTATATTTTGATTGTGCTGCCGCCATTAATGTTAGCGCCAATTCATTGCACAGCACCCCCCCCCCTCCACCCACTGCCATAATGCTGAGTAATGGCAGGCTAGCCTGTATTTGTAATATGTTGTTTATTTCCGTGCACTTTTCACAGAGATTTATTTAATTTTAACAGCGCTTTTAACGTGCACAGATTTCAAGGTTATTATACGTACATACCAAATAGGAACAGTACCACTCTGCTTACATCTCACTACCTCACAACATCACTCTCCCTCACTACATCACTGTTTCACTACCTCACTCTCTCTCACTACATAACTCTCTCTACCTCACTACTCCACTCTCTCACTACCTCACTATCTCACAACTTCTCCCTCTCAAAACATCACTACCTCACTCTCTAGCTCACAACTTCACTCTCTCTCACTCACTACCTCAATCACTCTCTATCTCACTACCTCACTCTTTCTATCTCACTAACTCACTTTCACTCTCTCTTTCACTACCTCTCTCTCTATCTCACTACATCACAACATCACTCTATGCTTATATATCACTACCTCACAACATCCCTCTCCCTCACTACCTCACTCTTTCACTACCTCACTCTCTCTATCTAACTACCTCACTCTCTATCTACCTCACTCTCTATCTCACTACCTCACTCTCAATCTACCTCACTCTCTCTCACTACCTCATTCTCTATTTCAAAACCTCACTCTCTCTCTCTATCTCACTACCTCACTCTCTATATGCTAATGCAATAGGTATCACATATGCAAAAAAAGCTAATGCCAATAGAAATGACAATGCCATTTATTTAGGGATACAAAAATGATAAAAAAATAATGAGCAATACCAATAGCTCTACCTATAATATTGCCGAGACCATTGCATTGTAAATGCTTGTTGTTTATTTAATTAGCAGTTGGGTCATAAGGGCTACTGTGGAACATACTTTAAAGTGCATGCTAATTATATTTACTGCTATATTCAATGTTTTAAGTTTGAAGGTGATTTTACTAATGTTTTTACCGGGAAAAAGCAAAGTGGAGCCCGATGGTGCCTGATATGGGGCTGGGGCCCAAGGTCAGCTGTGAGATAAGGTGCACTGGAAAGAGGAGAAGTGGATAATCAAGCCTGGTTGGGAGAGCGTTGCCGAGTCCGGGGTCAGGTGGAGGTAGTAATGAAGAGGGATTCTCCCTGAAGGCTCGCACAGAGGGAGCCTGTAAGGGAGTGCGTTGCAGAGTCCGGGGTCAGGTGGAGGTAGTAATGAAGAGGGATCCTCCATGAAGGCTCAAACAGATGGAGCCTGAGTAGTATCACTTGCCTGATACTCCCACCTCAGAAACCTCCTCTTCCCATCAAAGGAACATTACATGGAAAGTGATAATATTTAGAAAGAGATTTGGAAAAGAGTGAGTTTTACTGGTCCTATTTTTCTTGTTTCTTCTGAATATTCAAGGAGTGCCGCAGCGCCGGAACAGTTTGTCCCGGGTCTTGGATAGAGTTGAACAAGTTCCCATGGCCCCCACAACTGTGTTTAAGGATTGTGATCATAATGTGTCGCCCCTCCCTGTATTTTAGCTTTGGGCCCCCAGGCAGGCTGTGCACCATGTGTGTGCTGAGGCTGCTGTGAAGGAGAGATGCACTATTACAAGCTGGTTTTGGGTACCAAGAGCACATGTCTTTTCATTCCCAGGGAGTTGGTTGCTGCTGCTTGGAAGTAATGACAGGGAGCGACCCCTGGTTGTTGCCTTTGGGCCACCAGAGTGGGCTTTGTATCCGGTCTGTGTTGGCAAGGTGGAGCTGACTGACCCCTTTGTGCTGCGTTTAGTTTTAAGGGCACACAGTGAGTCATTCCCTGTAAATAATTAATTTGCTGTTTTTGAAAGATAAAGTATCACAGGCTTCGACACTGTTAAGTTGGTTTTGGGTCCACAGAGCACATCACGTTTGTGCAGGTCCCCACTGCTTTAATGGGGGGGACCATGATGTATGGTCATTTAATGTCAGCTGTAGATGAAGGTTACATGAACAGTGTCCTGTATGTGCATGTTTGCATTGTGTTGAGGGGATTACCCGGTAATTGTTCACGCAGCTCTCTGATGGATGTCACATGCGGTTTTTCTGAGTCCCCAAATAGATCATGCAGTCTGTGTGTTCTCTTTTGTACTGCCAGTCACCGGTGTATTCAACTGTGTAGCCTTGGACCGTGTCATGTATGTGCATGTAACTTGCATGATCAAGGTAACTATTAGCGGCGATACTACGTGTCTCTCGGACCTATTTGAAGTGCATGCCCCCCCCCCTGAGGGATAGCCCCGGGCGCCACAAGCTCTAGCTACGCCACTGGTCTTGTGAGCAATGTATTGCATTGTCCCAGGAGATTTCTGAACTAGAAATATCTGAGCAAATATGCGGACTAAACCAATGGAAATCAGCAGACCTGGACGGTACTCCCAGGAAGTTTTCTGAAGGTATCAAGAGGATTTTATTGCCTATCTGGAAAAAAAAATTCAATTCCGTTCTACTAAAAAAATACTCTAGCCAACACAAGATCCCCAAATGTGATTCATATAGGCCGATTTCTCTTTTAAATTGCTTTTTCAAGGTTGCTCTGGCATCTTGTTATAAAGGTCAACAAAAGTTGTGACAAACCTGATATGTGAAGACCAAAAGTGTTTTATTCCATGCATGATCTAAACCCATCTGTTAGTTACCTACACATTGCCACTAGCACTTATGACAAAGCATTTAACTGTACTTCGGTTTGGGAAGTGCTGAAATTATTTGGGCTGTGTTCCAAGTTAAGTAAATATGATGAAAGAATGATCTCCTTATGCCACGTAGCTGACATTAGGAATTCAATAGAAAAGATCAACATCAATAGAGGAGCAAAAAAAGGGATGTCCATTGTGTCCCCTGCTCTTTGACCTCTGTATCGAACCCCTAGCCCAATTGATTGGAGGTGATAGAAACATTCTCTCCTTTGTAACCCAGAGTTTTCTAAATAAAATTGCAGTTTATACTGGTGAATTAATCTTACATCAGAGCCTGCTTAAATAATTCCATACGTAGATGAATTGATTGTCTCTTTGATTCATTTTAAGGATATCAAATGAATAAGACTAAATGAGAATTTGTGACCTGGGTATTAAGTTATAAGGATAGTGACGTCTGTAAAGCTATACAATATGTAGGGGTTATCTTCACACAAGACTTTGGCAAGATGCCAGAAAGAAGTTTGAACACAGTTATAAAAGATATTGAAAATGTATTAAATAAATGGAAAAATCTATCATTAACAATATATGGTTGGGTAAATGTGACCAATAATGACCTTTCTTTCTAATAGTATTCCACTCAGTTTACAAGAAGAGCATTTCTAAAATTCAAGGTAAAATAAGCAGCTTTATATAGGCATCTAAGGCAATCAGGCTTTCTTAGAAAAAACTGGGCTACGTCTTCCAGATCTCAAACATATTGGTATGTTTGTCAGTTTAAAAATTGTAGAATGTTGATTTCTCTTTCAGATAACTCATATAGGGATACATTATTTTGGACTATGTTGAAATTAATTGGGCTGGAAGGTTTTCTTTATAAGTTAGCATTATTGCGCCAATATTGAACTCCGTAGGCACCCTGAACTGTATGAAGGACCAGTCCTGTATCCCCCCTAAAATAGCTTGAGATTAATTATGAGGGACAGCCATTTGGAGGCTCCACATAGATATCTTTTAACACTTTAAAGGAACAGACCACGAGAATCCTCTCCCAATTTAAATATGTGGAATTGACATTGTGGTTTTTGTCACATTTCTGGCCCAACACAGACTTTAAGGAACTGAAGAAAGATCAACTAGATATTACACCAAAAAGTAGGGAAATCTCCAAATGGTATTGGGAGCTTCGAACTGTGGAAGACAACAAATCTAAAGGAACATTCAGCTCATAGAAAGGATTCTTGCCTACACTCAAACTGGAAAACGTATGGCAAATTCTTTACTCTACTGCCATACCTCCTGCTCTAAAAAAAATCAAGTCTCTACTTTGCATAGGATTTACTGGAGCCCAGAAAAAGTAGCCCAAGTAGCCAAAGAAGACGTGGCCCGATGTAAGAAATATGATACACCCGGAAGTGAAAATGTTTTATGTTTGTGAGGTGCCCTGTGTCTATTTCCTTTTTGAGTGACAGGAGTTATACTTTATTTCCAATCTTTAAGCCATGGGTTACAGTAAGCCCAACTCTTCTATTTTTGTGACTCCATTAGTACACATCTACAAGCTGAGCACAAAAACAATTTTTACTGTTACTATTGGCCAGACATTAATTTGTAAACTCTGGCCTCACCGACTGTCCTTCAAAGACTGACTGGATTAAGGCAATCAATTTAACACATATGTAGAATAGGAAATGTTCTTCTGCTAGATCTGCACAATTCTGGCCAAGTTATGAGGTGTTTGGACAGTGGGAGCACAACAGGGCAAAGTCCAATTATCACGCCTATTCATAAGCTCCGAGACACCTACAGGTATTTGTGCGCTTTATAATTTGTTTAAATAAAATAAATATTAGTATTGGCTGGTTGGCTTGCCAGCGAAATAATGATTAATTGTGATGTATAGGATCCAGAGGCAAATGGTATACATATCATGGTGAATTTGAGGGGAAACAACCTTTATAACGTAGTCATTACATAGCACTACCTTTACATAGCAGTCATTACATCGCAACATCCTTTACATCACATGTCATTACAACGCATCCATTACATTGCATGTCACTATAATGCATGTCATTACAATGCATGTTACTACAACGCAGGCATTACATTGCAAGTCATGACAATGCATATCATTACAACGATATCCACACACAGCAGAAGCGTGGGGAGGAACCGGCTGGAGGTACAGGAAGATAAGGTATCCCATTGTAGGCTAACTCTTTCCATAAGCCATACTTTTGCACTGCTCCTTAGTCTATTTTAGTTATGAGCGGATCGCTCTGTTCTTGCCAGGAGGGCCTGCACTGCTTCTGGTGATGCACAATCCTGCATGGCCACCAAGAGCAGGTGTGCTGGCTTGGTCCTGGCCGCGCCAACAATGATGGGGCCTTCTGTCTCATGTTAAGTGTGCAGGTGCTGGTAAAAAAAATGGGGCAGTGCATACCCAGGTGAGAGGAAAGCCACTCTCCATGGGTGCTGCTCAAATTCGAATGTATGATGTTACAACAAATACATTTACAATGCATGCCTTTACAATGCAGTTTTTACATCGCAACATCCTTTACAATGCAGTTTTTACATCGCAACATCCTTTACAACGCATTCTTTTACATCGCATGCCATTAAATCGCATTTTCAGAAACTACCTTTACAACGCATTCCATTACATCACATTATACCTTTACAACACATACCATTACAATGCATACCATTACAACGCATTTAAGGTAAGTGTTGAATAGTATAGGGGTAATAATTACTATTTTAACTCCAGTGAGTGCAACAGTAGGGTAAGTGTTGGATAGTGCTGTGGTAAAAATGACTATTCTAACTCCAGTGAGTGCAACAGTAGGGTAAGTGTTGGACTGACTGACTGAATGTTTATAAAGCGCACTATTCCCGAGGCGTCTTGGCGCTGAGGTGTGGGCAAAACCGGAACAGCAGATTTATGACGACTGGCGCATCCCTGCATAGCAGCAGGGATGCGCCAGTTATTATGTGCCACTGCTGCGCCACCATGGATGCGCCGCATTTATAATGCGGCGCACCATGGGGCAAAAACGGCACAGATGCGTGACGCATCTGTGCCGAAAAGTGGCGCATTGCTGGAGTTGCGTCGCAAGCGCGACGCAGCTCCAGCAATGATCTGGGGGGCCCTATCTTTACAATGCTGCGTCAATCCTTACGCCTGCTTCAAGCAGGCGCAGGGTTTTGACGCAGCATGGGCCTAAAAGTGACTGAGTGAAATCTTGTAGATTTCACTCAGCCACTTTTAGGAGGCGTTCCTGCGCCGGAACGCCCCCACCTGCCCTGGAACGCCTACATGTGGCGCAGGGCTTTACAACGTGACGCATCTCCCAGATGCGTCACGTTGTAAATACCCCGCACCATGGCGCAGGATTTGCGCCGCTGCTGCGTCACAAAAGTGACGCAACGGCGGCGCAAAAGTGGCGCAAGTGCAACATAAATCTGCCCCCATGTTTTTATATCTTTCCTGAAGAGCGTCCTGGTGGACTGAAGTCGTAGTTGTACAGGGAGGGAGTTTCATAACTTAGCTGCTTTGAATGAGAAGCGTGTTGGCGCATTGCGAGGAAATAAAGATCGTACATCCTTCGCCCCTACTCCAAATAGGACTTTATGTACTAAGCAAAGAGCCTTGAACTCCACCCGCCGTTTTACTGGAAGCCAGTGAAGTTGCGGATGTAGGATGGTGTTTGGGTAAATTGAGCAATACTCGCGCTGCCGTATTTTGGAGTGATTTAAGTTTAGAGAGCTGACTTACGCCTGCTCCCACGTAAAGAGCATTACAGTAGTCTACTCTCGATAGAACTAGAGCACCAACCTCCGTTTAGAAAGGGATGAAAGGAAGAATATTCCGTAGGACTTTCAGCGTAAAAAAACAGGCTGAGGACACTTGATTTATCTGAGGGGCAAGAGTTAGATCGTTGTCGATCAGGAAGCCTAGGTTCCTAGCCTTGGACACCGGGGCAGGGCATGTTCTGGCTTCAGAGGGCCACCATAATTGGCTCCAGACCGATGGTTTCTGACCGAACTCTTCAACCTCGGTTTTTTCTGTATTAAGTTTTAAGAAGTTGGAGTTCATCCAGGATATCAGTGCTGTGAGGCAGTTGTGAAACCGTTCAGCTGCCGTGTTCACACTTTGCGTTACGGACACCACTAGCTGGGTGTCATCTGTGAGAAGTTGGCCTGATATATGCTGTCCACTAGTTATAGTGGGCACCTTGTATCAGTCCAAACAGCCCCTTATTGGTTATAGGTTAAAGACAACCTTTATTGAAAGCTATCCTAGTGGTAGCTATGGAGAGCAGCCTTCAGGCTAAGTCTTGAAGGAATGTAAAGCAGCTTCTTTTACCAGTCTATAATCTCTTGAGTCACTAAAAGAAAGATATCCACACCAGGTATATGTATAAAATATATGTATTTATTACTAAACACACCCTCCTAGTCTCTTTATGAGACTAGAGGTCAAAACACATAAGTTACACTTCAATAATCACAGTAAAATAGCACAAATACACGTCAGGCCCTAGGGGCAAGCCAAACCATATACTAAAACAGTGGTATAAGAACCATGACTTAACTAGAGACAAGGCCTAGAGCCTGTAGAATCGCTGGGACCCCAAGGAACTGTGGTAAATAAAAATTCCTTTACCGGGACTGAATTTGATACAGAAACATTATAAAATAGCTCAGTAAAATGAGAGGCAGAATCCGTGATATTAGAGTTTCGGAATGGGCTTTATTCCAATAATCGATTATAATCGGATGCTTCAAGTTCCATCACCACGGGGGTTCAGGAAGTGAAGTACATACTTTATTGACAGAGAAGTAACTTTTATAGTACATACATTATAATGAAGTGAATACAGTAGGCGTGACAATTTGATAAGGACATTGACGTTTGTCTGCGTAACCGAAAATGGGTGTAATAATGAGTAAAAAGGAACATGATTGGTTATGATGTCATGTATAGGTGGATCTATAAGATAATACTTGGCATAGATGCGCGCGCAGCAGTATGACGTGTAATTGACGTGTAACTAGGGGGTGACGAGGACTTGACATTTAGCTCTATATGTGGAGACGAGAAGTCTGGGGGGTCAAGTCAACCTAATCCCAAATCATATCTAACATCCTATGTTTAAAGAACTATGTTATCCACAAAAGAAGGACTCTCGGACAGAATCTACTCTATACTGACTGTGCGTGTATGTACAAGCGTCTAAGTGTCTACACTGAATGCGAGGGGGTAGGAATATTTCCTAGTAACAGGGCTA
This sequence comes from Triturus cristatus, assembly GCF_964204655.1. Taxonomy (NCBI): domain Eukaryota; kingdom Metazoa; phylum Chordata; class Amphibia; order Caudata; family Salamandridae; genus Triturus; species Triturus cristatus. The sequence continues at coordinate 231,168,613 of NC_140585.1, forward strand.
TGAATTACTTGCATGAGGACAGAGAAGATGGGCCTTTTTGCTTGATAACTGGAAGAATGTTTACTTAAACTACTAGGCAGGAATGCATCGGCTGAGGGAGAGGCAGATAATTCGAAGGTGAAATACAGTTCTTGGCAGAGAATAGGCTGATGTCAGGCTTCGTGAGCCGCGCAGAGAATGAGACAAAGTTCATGGTCATAGATGCAGGCTCGGACCGGAGCTTTCAGAGGCAGAAGGGAAAAGGAGTTTTGATGACAGAATCAGGGCCTACTTGCCTGGACTGTAAAATGGCATAAGTGAACCATATTAAGCCGATGGCTTTTCATACTTAGGAATGGAATATCCGGCCTATTCATGGCGGATCTGACAGAGGACATGTTGACGGTGGACGCACATGTATTTGCGTCTTCATAACTGGAACTGGAGGGAACCTACATGTACTTGTGACATGCACATAGAACCGTTGGGGTCCAAGATAGGGGACATAACTGACCAGGAAAATCCATATTTCCACATTCCCTCCTTGTCCCCTACTTGCCCTTCAAGAGATATCAATCTTCATTAATCCATTGACCTGTTCATATAGCATCATTTGTTCTTCTTTCTTCTTCCGGGATCCTGAACGTAAATCTTGATGTGGAATGCACGATGTGGCACACAGACCACAAATCGCTGGTCCACATTGTAGACATAGACAGCAACTGAATAGTATGAGAAGGCCAATACCTAGGAAGGATAAAACTCTCCATCCCCAGGCTGATACCGCATTCCAAAACCAACTGGACCAAGTCCAAGTGCCTGGGTTCTGGTGTATCTGGCTTACAATCTTATGAAGGCGAGTGATGGCTTTATATACAGATGGCGAATTTTCTGGTATGAATACGCAGCAGCTTGATCCGATGACCCTACAAGCTCCGCCCCTATCAGCCAGGATGACGTCAAGGACAAGACGATTTTGAAGCACAATAATCCGCATAGCAGACTGCTCTTCTGTTAAATTGCCTAAGGCGGAAATAGTCTCATTCACTACTGCTTCAAGGGTTCTAGTTAATCTACGTATCAGCTTACTATTAGTAACAGTACCTATATAGGGAAAGATGCCTTTATTAAAATCTACATACTTGTCCCATGCCGTTTCAGTGTAATCGACAATGGGGAGATCTCTCCGTTCTCTGTTGTGTACTAAATGAATATTTCTGTAATAATCAGGAGGAGCTAGGAAAACAGGTGGCAAAAGGAATGCAATGTAGCAGGTACCATCCCAATCTAGGGGTAGACGCATATATGCAATCTGACCACATATGAAGTAGGAGTGGCGAGAAGCTCTAAATGAAGATTTTCCTTGATCACTGAATTCTACTATAGTAGTGCATTTACTATGGCCCATATGTATGGAACCAACCTTTCTTACACACAATTCACCTTTTGCTGGGAATACTGACATGGTGGGTAAGACTAGTTCAACTTCGGATACGACATTTAGAATCATGAGATTAGGTGTAAAATTACCTAATCCATACACTTCATTTTCTAGATCAGTTCCTGTTCTTTTGGGGCGACCCTCCTTGTCAGGGTAGCAGACTTTGAGTAAAACTAGGTTCAGGTTTCCCCATATCCAATGATCTTGGTAAACTGCTGTGTCTGAGTCTATGGAATTGATTAAACTGAACCATGCTCCACAGGAGCCATTGTGTGTAAATGGGTGTGGAAAGAATGGCAGGACTCCTTCATAATTCTGATAGGGAGGGAGTCGGCCACACACCCAACAATTTGTGGCATTACTAGTCTGATGGGAATGATGTAACATACTGATGAAAGTGTTATTGCGCAGCGCAAGTCTATAAGACAATTCATGCGGAGGTAAGTCACTAAAAGAATGTTCAGCAGTAACATTATAAACATGTCTAGAAATAGGGTAATATATGTGCAACAACATACTTGTAATAATTATTAAAAGACTCAATAAAAACAAAATTAATAATGTCACTATACAGTGGCTACGCAGTGATTTACAATACGCCTGTTGTTTCAACATTTTACGGGTATTTCCTCTACTCAGGTCCAAGGGATACATGTCAGAGACAATTCAACCGCTTCACCTTGGAGAGGACTTAAACAATCAAATTGCTCGACTGGTTGGGCCTAAGCTTTAGTTTATAACTTTCAGATTTGTTCGGTTCAACAAAAGGGAGTTTTGAATCAGTCTGTGAAGTAGTGCAGGGCACAGTGTCTATATCCGAGGATAGTCCATGAAATTTCTTAATATGGCTTGAATGAATCCAGCCCTTGCGGCCCTCGATCTTCACGGCTGTTCTTGTGGTCAACAGGACCAACTTGGGTGCTTTCCACCTGGGCTCCAGCTGAGTCTTTCGGTCGAAATTCCTCACAAAGACAAGATTACCCGGAACAACGTCATGGGGTTTCACCTCAGTGTTGTCGGGAAAGGCTGCAGCTACCTGTGAACGAGAAGATTGTAGTGCAGACATCAAGGAAGCCAAGTAATCTGTCAGCATATTACAGTCAATATCAGTTATTTTACGTGGTATAGGCGTCCCCCACATATTTGGTGGTCTACCGAAGATCACCTCATACGGGGATAGCCCTGTTCGAGAGTGTGCTACCATTCTCATGTAAAATAGTGCAACTGGTAACGCTACTACCCAGTCGACACCTTTCTCTCTGCATATCTTGGACATTCTGATTTTCAGTATCTGGTTGTGTCTTTCTACGAGACCTGCTGCCTCGGGGTGTCGGACACAGTGGAATTTCCACTGATATCCTAACAGAAGTGAAACATGTTTCATTAATTCTGATGAGAACGGCTGGCCGTTATCTGAGTAAACAGCACGTGGTAAACCGTATCGTGGGAAAAATTCTCGAACCAACTGTTTGGCAGTAGTCGGAGCAGTGTAATCTGAAACCGGGTATGCCTCCGTCCAACGGGACAGAGCGCAGACAACTACGAGAACATATTTGAATCCTCGACATCGTTCCATCTGGATATAATCCATCTGTAGGACTTCAAAAGGGTGATCAGGAGGATGAAATCCACCCTGTTCTACGGGAACACTTTTTCCTGGGTTGAACTGGCAACAGATCATACAGGTACGGACCTTTTGTTTGGCTGCTGCTCGTAAATGTTTATTAAACCAAATGTGTTGAATGCTGTCTAGCATAGCTTTTTCTCCTAGATGTGCCGGACTATGTATAGTGTTAATTATAACTTGGACCATTGAATCAGGAAGGAACCATACAGACTTTTCCTTCATCATCCATCCTTGGTCCGTTTGGATCCCTCCTAATTCAGTCCATTTCTTTATTTCGTCTGGTGTAGCATGTGTCTGTATGTCAATTACGTCAAGAGTAGGATCTTTAACTGTCATACAATGTGTCGGTGTCAGGACTATTGTCTTTGTCATGTCAGGGGTTTGAGTTTGAGCGGTCAGTTTAGCTGTTCTGTCGGCTAGATCATTGCCTTGGGAAATGATATCAGTAACCTTCGTATGGGCCTTACATTTCATAATTGATATTTCAGTAGGTAGATGTATTGCATCTAATAAGGCATGAATGAGGGGTCCGTGCTGAATGTGGGCACCGTGGGAAGTTAAATAACCTCTCTCTCGCCACAGCACGCCGAAGTCATGTACAACTCCGAATGCATAACGTGAGTCAGTGTATATGTTGACTTTTTTATTCGTGGCTTGAATACAGGCTTGTGTCAGAGCGATGAGCTCTGCGGCTTGAGCTGACAAAGTATTTATACGATTAGTTTCAATGACTTCAGTATCTGTTGTGACTGCATAAGCGGCCACTAATTCTCCTGTACTTGTTCTCATACATGAACCATCGACATAAAATGTCAAGTCTGGATCTGACAATGGAACATCGGTCAAGTCTTGTCTGGGTTTTGTCGTTACAGTAATAACTTCAATACAGTCATGGGCTAGTGGGTCTGTTCCGGTTACTGGCAAAAGTGTGGCAGGATTCAATGTGTTACAGCGTCTTATTTCTATATGTGGCTGAAACAATGTAAGTTCATACCCTGAAAGTCGTGCTATGGTCAAGTGTTGTGTTTGTGTTCTATTTATAAGAACCTCTACTGCGTGTGGTACTTGAACTGTCAATGGATGTCCTAACACTATGGCATCGCTTTGTCTGATTGCTAAAGCTGTCGCTGCCACTGATTTCAGACACGCAGGCAAAGCCTGAGCTACGGGATCTAATGTACTAGAAAAATAAGCACATGGTTTGTGGGCTCCTGCTTGATCCTGTGTGAGTACTGACAAAGCAGTACCTTCGCGTTCTGTAACAAAGAGTGTAAACTGTTTTCTGTAACATGGTGTTGCTAAAACAGGTGCTTGACATAAAGTTTTCTTTAGGCTTTCAAAAACTTGTGTATGTTCTTGAGTCCAAGGGAGAACAGTCGATGTGGCTGCCTCCTGGGTTGTCAACTGAATGAGTGGTTTTGCTAGAAATGCATATTGCGGGATCCACTGTCTACAGTATGAAGTGAGGCCTATGAAAGCCCGCACCTCCTTTTGTGTCTTGGGTATCGGCATGTTAGCTATTAACTGAATGCGGTCTGGTGTAAGCTGCCTTCCCTCCTTGGACAGCGAGTGTCCAAGATAAATAACTCGCTGGACACAGAATTGCAGCTTAGAAGGGGACACCTTGTGCCCCTTTTCGGCTAGAAATTGTAAAACTGTCAGTGATGCTTTTTCACATTCAGGTTCGCTTCGGACGGTGATCAGCAGATCATCGACGTATTGAAGCAGAGCAGTGTTAACTGGCATGTGGATACTATCGAGTTCTCGTTTCAGTGCTTGGCTATAGATGCTGGGGCTTTCTGTAAATCCTTGAGGTGCGCGTGAGAATTTAAAGCTACGTCCATTTAAACTAAATCCGAACAAATATTGGCTTTCCGGATCTATTGGGACGCTGAAAAAGGCATTCTTGAGATCGATTACAGTGAAGAATGTCGCTTCGGAATCAATAGCTGTCAGTAATGACGAGATATCTGGGACCACAGGGAATTGTGGCACAATGCATTTGTTTAACTCGCGCAGATCAATAACCAATCGATATACTGGCGGGGCCTTCGGATCTGTTCGTTTAAGAATCGGTATTATCGGTGAATTACATATATTGGAGTCTGTTTCCACAACTACTCCTTGGGCAATGAGCTCGTCAATGATTTGTAGTAAAGCCACTACAGCATCTGGTGGTAACTTGTATTGTCGCATTCGTGGTAGCACCACTCCTGCCTTTAATGTGACTCGATATGGTGTAATATTCATGCATCCAACATCAGTAGGGCCTTGTGCCCATAGTCGTGTAGGTAAAATCTGTAATCGGGGATCCATGTCTCTAGACACATAGTGACCTTTAAAATCACGTAAAAACAGTCTTACTCCTTCCGGAGAACAACATATTATAGCTCCTAGAGCTTTTAACGTTTTTATTCCTAATAGATTTTCTGGACATGATTTGGTAAGCAATAAATCTGTAGTTCGGGTCAAAGGTCCTATCGTAAGTGGCAGAGGTTGTGACACTTCATTAACAATAGGTTTTCCTGAAAAACCAAGGGAAATATTCTGTGAGCCTGAGAGGGGTGCCCCTGGACCTTCACTACGTTTTATGGTCGTTCGACTTGCCCCTGTATCGAGTAGAAATTTTCTATCTTGGCCTAATAATTCACTATGTACATAAGGTCCTTCTTGGTCTACTGGAATTTCAATAAGGGGTAAGTCAACTTCCCTCTCTAGGCTTGTTCATGCGTAACGCTGATACTCGGGATATTCATACTGTGCGGTCTGATACATTTGTCGTGTTGTTGTTTGTGTGGCAGCAACAGGCATTGGGGGTGCAGCTGGCACAAAGTGTATTGGCTGTTGTGCGGCTGGCATGGCCTGGGCATGCTGCATAGCTCCTTGTTCATTCTGATCTTGTCTGAGTGGCCGTTATCTTTCTTGTGTTTTACCTATGGCGATATTATGTTTTAAGACTGGACAATCGTGTACGTAATGACCTGGCTTTTTACAATAATTGCATGTCCCTTTTACAGGTCCGGTTGAATCGGAATGTGTCATACCCTTTTTATGTCCTTCAGCTGGAACTGTTTGGGAAACTAGCATTTTCATTTTCGTGTCTTTCATGCGTCTGTGTTCATGTTCCTGTTCCTCTTTAATTCTATTGTGGTGGTACTGTAACATTTGTAACATTTGTGTTGGAGTGTTACCTTGCCAGGTACTCTCGAATTTTAATACTCTATTCTTTACTGGGGGCAGGGCATTTTCCACTAATTTTGTTACAAACAGATGCGGGTATGATTCGCTACTTGCTTTTATGCCACTATTTATACCAAAACATTTCTCGAATCGGGCATAGTAATCGCTAGTGTCTTCATCTTGCTTCTGTTTACAGGCTGAAATTGTACCCCAATCTTCCTTTTTAGTAGATAATAAACGTGGCAGTACCTGTACTAGTAGACCTGGTAGTGCTTTAGTTTTATCCCCAAGCCCCGAACCTGGACCTCGGGCCCTTTCTTCTGCTTCTAATGCTGACCATTCTATCTTTTGATCTCCTACCTCCCACTCTTTTTCCTTGAGTTTCTCATAAATGCCAGCAGGCATCAACACCTTTAATATTGTCATAATGTCGGGGTAGGTATACTCTCCCATGAGTAACATGTCTTTAATTTCTCGGTGAAAACCCGCTGGGTCTTTGTCATGACTGGGTACCACTTTCTTCATTTCTAACAATTCTATTTTCGATATGGGCGTATATACAAATACACGTTTAAACTGATTGTCCTCACCCTTTATTGGGTGCACTTCTCGTAAGGGATTCTGCCTATCTATGTGATACGTAGTTCTTTCCTTGACGGACAATGGAACATGTTCTGAACATACAAAAAGAATATACTGCTTTCTTGATTCTAGAATTTCTTTAATTAATTCAGTACCTGGACCTCTCCATTTATTCATAAGTAATTCAGTCAGTATGTCAGGCAAGGGACCAGGGTCCGAATGCCGACTCCGATATAGTATAATGAGTTGTTGAATCATATAAATCCCAGCTAACCTTTGTTCATCTGGGGTAAGATTCAAAAATGTGCGTACTACTGTATCATCGCTATATTTTCCGGGACTGTCCACCCAATGGACAGCTGCCCTGGCTAAATCTTGTTCATCCATAGAATCGAGGAAATGATAACCCCTTCGTTCTCGGAGTAGTTTGTCGGTGGTTTGGAACGAATGCTCGTTAGACCTTATATTAATTATAGGTATTTGGAAATTCCTGTTATTATCTGGACATATCGGATGTATTGAGTCAGTATGATATCTAGTCTGATTCCTATTACAAGATCTTCCTCTACCCACATAGGCTATGGTGTCCGACTGTCCTGTGGGCAGTCCTGACCCTTCTTCCTCGTTTTGTTCGAATTCGTCTACCTCTAATCGCTCTTCGTGTAGGCGTTCTATTTCTTTACGGATCTTTCGACACATGGCTATTATACAATTTTGTTTATCATGTCTCCCTTCTGATATATTCTGGCTCCATCTTGTAAGAATTTTCATTACTTCCGGGTCTACCCCCGGTCGGTCTTGATTTCTGATCACACAGTTTATGAGGAAACGTAACAGTTCCCCCTGTATCTCTACTTTCTGGTATTCCATAGCTCTGTAAATACATTCTGGATCTCGCCCTGTTTGGACAAAATGATATATATTATCTAGATGCGCAGTCATTCCTGGTAACTTCGCTAAATACACTGCGGCTCGTCTGATACGCAAGGATGCTAGGGTCATTTCGTCCTCCTTTCCAGGCACCGGGTCATATCTACAATCTATAAGAAGTTCCTTAAGCGCACGGGCACTAAGGAGTTTGGGTGTACGTGAATGCGCTGACTCTTGAAAAGTAAGTTTATTTATTCTGGGTGGCGTAGAAAAAATATTGGTAGCACCTCCCGTGGCCCCATCTGGGGCGTCGGGTGTGAAAGGATTCGTCGAACGTGACACAGCAACTATAGGTGTGGACTCAGCTATGGAAGCACCTGTAGAAACAGATGCAGAAACAGAAGTGCTTGCCGGAACTTGTGACTCTATTTGCTGCTGTAGGGATACGGGCACTGGATCTTGGCGTTGAACCTCCCTGGTATGCGGTCTATGTGGGGCGGAATTAGCATACTCGGGAGCTGCGTCATCTAAATATGAGGAAAGAAAAACATCTTCTGCGGTTCTAGGATGCCCCTTAGGATGTACCTTGATTGGAAATAATGGGGGTGGCAGGTCTTTCGGTATCTCTGGAGTAGCCTTAGGTAATCCTTCGGCCAGAAGGGGATACATACCATTCATAAGGGCATTTCTTTGTCTGTCTACTTGTTCTGATTTCACTCGGATTCCTTCCTCAATTAATAGTTTTTCTTGAACCTTGCTTGAACTTTCTTTACTCTTCTCTTCCTGTCTACGTGCTTTTTCTGTTCGTCTATGTGATTCTTTACGCCATAATTCAACGGCGTCTTTCTGTGACTGTCTGACTTTCCTTTTCCATAACTCTTCCTCGACTTTCATGATGCACTCTGCATCCCAGGTCCCCGCTGTGGGCCACCTCTGACTTTCTGGTAATCCCTTGGTATAGTCTACCCATAAATCAAGAAATAATATAGCGTCTAAGCCATGTTTGTGATACATAAAGTGCCCTGGAGTGTCCCTAGGAGGAATAGGGACGGCTTCTTCGAGAACCCCTTTTCTGGTAGTGATCTGTCTTAATTTCGAAAAGAGCGGCATATTGAGAACTGACCTTATACTTGATTTTGACCTGATACTTGAATTTGAACAGACATAATACAATAAACACGATAATGAACAGTCATTCATACCACGATATACAGAACATACTTAAACACTTTAAACATTAAACATTAAACTTTTAACTGAAACAACAATGATGATCGTCTGCATAACTAATCACCAAGCTTAATTCTCGACAATAACTAGACAATAACTAGACACTTCGGAATACTTCGGAATACTTGATATACTGCTAAACAGTACAGATACACTGCTAAAACAGTGCAGACCGGATTTGTGTACCCAAACCCGTCTTGACCGGCACAACCTATGTGCACGTCAGAAATGCCTCCCCAGCAATGGTACTCACCGGGTAGCTTCGGAAACGGAAGGCCTCAGTAACTTGAACTTGAACCGGACTGGACTCGACTCGACTCGACTCGTCGGACACTGGACTTGACTTCGGACTGGTGGGTCTCTGTATACCTCGGATCTTGCTCTCTCAGCTAGGCTCTGGTCGGGATACTTCGCACTTCTCACCGCCTCGTCTGGGTGTTGATCGCAGTCTCAGTCGCCCCCGCTTGACCGGAGGGAGATACAGGAAATCCTGCTGGTACGCGTTATTGTCCGTCCAGCTGTGGCAGGAGACCGGGCCTGCAACGCACCGCCGGCGCGTGAGATGAGAAAGTGTCCCTGTTCGGGCGCCATCATGTGGTAAATAAAAATTCCTTTACCGGGACTGAATTTGATACAGAAACATTATAAAATAGCTCAGTAAAATGAGAGGCAGAATCCGTGATATTAGAGTTTCGGAATGGGCTTTATTCCAATAATCGATTATAATCGGATGCTTCAAGTTCCATCACCACGGGGGTTCAGGAAGTGAAGTACATACTTTATTGACAGAGAAGTAACTTTTATAGTACATACATTATAATGAAGTGAATACAGTAGGCGTGACAATTTGATAAGGACATTGACGTTTGTCTGCGTAACCGAAAATGGGTGTAATAATGAGTAAAAAGGAACATGATTGGTTATGATGTCATGTATAGGTGGATCTATAAGATAATACTTGGCATAGATGCGCGCGCAGCAGTATGACGTGTAATTGACGTGTAACTAGGGGGTGACGAGGACTTGACATTTAGCTCTATATGTGGAGACGAGAAGTCTGGGGGGTCAAGTCAACCTAATCCCAAATCATATCTAACATCCTATGTTTAAAGAACTATGTTATCCACAAAAGAAGGACTCTCGGACAGAATCTACTCTATACTGACTGTGCGTGTATGTACAAGCGTCTAAGTGTCTACACTGAATGCGAGGGGGTAGGAATATTTCCTAGTAACAGGGCTATGAATTACTTGCATGAGGACAGAGAAGATGGGCCTTTTTGCTTGATAACTGGAAGAATGTTTACTTAAACTACTAGGCAGGAATGCATCGGCTGAGGGAGAGGCAGATAATTCGAAGGTGAAATACAGTTCTTGGCAGAGAATAGGCTGATGTCAGGCTTCGTGAGCCGCGCAGAGAATGAGACAAAGTTCATGGTCATAGATGCAGGCTCGGACCGGAGCTTTCAGAGGCAGAAGGGAAAAGGAGTTTTGATGACAGAATCAGGGCCTACTTGCCTGGACTGTAAAATGGCATAAGTGAACCATATTAAGCCGATGGCTTTTCATACTTAGGAATGGAATATCCGGCCTATTCATGGCGGATCTGACAGAGGACATGTTGACGGTGGACGCACATGTATTTGCGTCTTCATAACTGGAACTGGAGGGAACCTACATGTACTTGTGACATGCACATAGAACCGTTGGGGTCCAAGATAGGGGACATAACTGACCAGGAAAATCCATATTTCCACAGAACCACCCAAGGTAGTGACACAGGGGACCCACGGGGGCTGTGTACAGTGTGTGAACACAGCCACGAGCTCCCGTTAGCTTCTATGGGGAAAGTCGTGGTTAGATTTTTAAAGATTAGGGACACAGAAATGAGTCAGGACCAAACCCTTTTGGACTTAGGAAGTTCTAGGGTTAGCACCCATGGGAGCACCGGAGTACTCGTGTTACCTCACCCAGGGAAGCCGGATGCATAGGTGTCTTTTGGTGTCGGGTCGCGTCGTCGATTTCAATGGGAGCTGGCGAAGAAGTGCTGCTGCCATGAGGATGCGAAGTGTCCGAAGAGATCCAAGCCTGGATCGAAGATGAGAAGAACCTGAAAGCAGAGGGGACAGAGTCTGGGTCACTAGCCAGTGACCAGGAAGGTGATGAGCAGATGCCCACCGATGTCGGGTGATTTCAGGTGAAAGAGGTGAAGCTTGACTCTTCAGCCACGAGATCCAGGAGGCGTCGAGGACAACCAGGAGCTGGATTCGAGCTGTCCCACGAAGGATGTCGAGTGCTGCAGTGTCAGTGCCGATTGGACACAACAAGCCTTGGCAACAGCAACCCACGCAGAAACAAGAAAGATGCTTCGGTGCAGACCAGCAAGGTCTGTGAGACTCACCACTTGGTTGGGAGTCAGGGCACATCTGGAGCAACCAGGGAAGCCCAAGGAAATACAAAGTTACCCCCTCAGGGACCCATCAGTCAACAGACCAGGGATCGCGAAGGGACCTCGAGGCGAACACAAAATGGCGCCCCACGGGTCACTCGGAATGACCAGGCTGACAATCTTAGGTGGATTCAGTGCTCGAGGTGGGGGCTACAAATCAGTCCAAGCACGACTTCAAGAGATGTCGAGAAGTCAATGCACTTACAGAAATACACGTTGACCAGGAGTTCTGGTTCCACACTACTCACGAGGGCTGTGGGTCTCAGCTTTGCTGGGGACTCAGGTCGGCCTCTAAGATGTCTGGAAATCCTCTTCCTGGGCTGCAAATACTCTAGAGTCCGGCGGGAGCTTCGGAAATGCAGACCAGCAAATTGCTTCGTTGGTGCCTGCCAAGCGAGTCACTCCTTGACCCCAAGGGAGATTTTTTTCAGTCCTCTGGTCTTGAGCAGAGCGTCGAAGGTCCAGAATTCAGCTTCAGAGTTTCGTCCAGGGTAATCTAAAGTCCTAAGGAAAGGGGTCCCATACTAAGGTAGGGGGTTGGACATACCCATGGGACCCTCCTATGGGAAGGTTTGGAAAGAGGGGTGGCTACACCCATTTCCTTTGTCCAGTTTAACGCCAAAGCAGGAGCTGGAAGCCCCTGAACTGGTTTGAGCTGGACTAGGCACAGGGACACAAAATGTGCCCCCAGTGCAGGACTTCAAAGCACTCGGAGAGTGCTCCCACCGAGCCCCAATACACATAAGCCTGTCTGGGAGGTGGTTACACCTCCCTGTGACAGGAAACCTATTGTCCAGGCCTCCCCTGCCGGAGTTTCGGTCAGCAGCAGGAGGCCAGACCTGTGTCTGTGGCTGCAGCATCCATTTTATGATGCCAGGGCTCTATTAAGTTTCTACTGGGTATACCAGCGCTGTCATGTCTCTCCCACTAGAAGTGTGGGATCATACGCCCACACCAGTTACTGGTGTGGGGGTATGATTCCAAGGTGTTTGACACCAAACACGACTTGTTTCCGTGCAGTCAGTCCAAAGTTATTATTTACCGTTTGGTTATATGTCATGGCCAGGCTGCACTACTGACAACCCCGGAGAAGAGATTCCGAAGGCTGAAGAGGGGCTCAGCTCATGCCTGGGCACCCCTTCACATATAACCAAGCACCCTGCCTTCAGGATTGATATGGCCTGCCATAGAGGTGACTGATAGGTTTGTATGTGCAGTATATGGTGAGATATAGTGAACCTATATCTCAGTTAGGGGTGCATGCACCACCTTACCCAGGCTGCAGTAGCAGACCTGTGGTATAATTTTGGGTGGCTTTCCAGGGGTGGCATAATACATGCTTCAGCCCCTGGTAGGCCCCTGGGGTACCTATGCCCTGGGTACATAGTATACCATATACTAGGGACTGAATAGCAGGGTCCCAGCCAGGCAAAAGTCGGAAAACAGTGACACACCAGCAAAAAGTGGGGGTAAACATGTGAAGCAGATCCTACTCTCCTACATCATCCGTGTATGACACAAGCCTAAGACCATGGCTTTCTATTAATCTGGTGAAAGGGGGAACGTATATGTTAAACATAGTCGGGGACAAGGCCGAACCCTGGGGGAGTCCACTTGGGAGAGTGAACATTTCTGACCGAAGTCCATCCCAGTGAATGAATTGTTCCCTAGATGACAAGAATGTTGTTAATAGGGCTAAAGCTTTACCACTAATACCAACAGCCTTCGTACTAATACCGCATGATTTACGGTGTCGAAGGCTGCGGTAAGATCAAGCAATATTGGGGCGGCCCTCCCACCTCCGACCATCACCTTGCGGATCTCTTCTGTCACCATGATCAGGGCTGACTCAGTGGAGTGCTGAGATCTAAAGCCATGCTGTGTGGAGTCAAGGATGCTATTTAGATCCAGATATGCCGTCAGTTCAGAGTTCATAGCTTTCTCCAAAATTTTGGAGGGTAGAGGTAGGCAGGAAATCAGGCGGTAGTTTTTAGCCTCTAAGTGATCGAGCGTGTTTTATTTTTTTAGTGTAGGTCGCATACAAGCCTTTTTCCAGCTCAAAGGAAAGGCCCCTGAGCTTGTGATTTGATTTAATAACGGGGTCAGGGATGCGCTGATCTCCTCCGGCGCCAGCTGTAAGATGTGTGGGGGGCAGGGAGCAAGTGGGGACCCAGATTTAGTTTGCAGCAGTATGTCTACCACTTTTTCTTCTCCTAATGCGGAGAACCGAGTTAGTAAACTACTACTCCTAAACTGAGAAAAATCCTAACTTTAAGACTTTGGGTGTTCACAGAACGCATTTAGGAGTCCTAAAGTTAGGAGTCCTAACTTTACTACTCCTAAACTGAGAAACATCCTAATTTTAAGACTTTCTGTATTCACAGAAGGCATTTAGGAGTCCTAAAGTTAGGAGTCCTAACTTTACTACTCCTAAACTGAGAAAAATCCTAACTTTAAGACTTTCGGTATTCACAGAAGGCATTTAGGAGTCCTAAAGTTAGGACTCCTAACTTCTGTGAATACCGAAATGAGTAAGTGCCTTCTGTGAATACCAAAATGGTAGTAAGTTTAGGATTTTGTCTTAAGTTAGTTCTGTGAATTGGGCCCACTGACTATAGCAACTCTTAGGTGATACCCAAACCTAGCCATATTTACTTGTCCAACGAGTAGATGGGGGGAACCAATAAAGGAGGACCAGAAGACCTCTAAACACCACTTTCCCAATAGGGCAGCGGGCCCTACCTTCCCCTGAAGAGATAGTAAAAGGCCTTAGCACAGGCATTTGCCAGTAATCGCTAGTTTTCTCACAGAACTAAAGTGGCACACTCAGTTTAGGATCTAATGTTACTGTATAGCCCAGGAAACCCTGACTGACCCGGGACTCCTGAAAAGGTTCCCACATTTGCATTGTTAACCTTGTAAAATGATTACAAAATATGTTCAGTGGCACGTAATGCAATGTAATATAGAGGACCTGATTCACAAAGATAAACTTGGAGAGCTATTTACAAAGGTAAATTTGTGAATAAATCTACATGCGTACATTTACTCTTACGCTTTTGAGTAAATGTACTACTTTTGTCTACTCACAGCCACAAAAGAGCAGTAGTAATTCCAGCATCACAAATTGCCAACCACTGGTACTGCAACACCCTCACAACGAAAAAGAGCACATGGGATTTTTTTTTTTTTTAAATATTCTTTTTTATTTTTATTCCAGATATTTATCAATTAAATGGAATGTTCAAAAATATATATTATAAAAATACATAGTACTCAATAAAAATAATATTTTAATAATCTTTTTTAATTTGAAAATAAAGGTAACTTTATTTTTGTAAGAAAACAACTTAATTAATTCTAATTAATCCTATACATAATGTCTTGTGATTTAAAAAAAATAATAAGTAAATACAAACAGTATATGGTAGGTGGGGTTTTTAAAAATAAATCTTTAAAACAATTTATATATGAGAACATTTAGAGCCTGATTACAAGGTCTGAGGACCGCCAGGTTCGTGGTGGCATGGTGGTCCAGCCACGGCCGCACTGGCAGTCCAATTCCCCCATTACGAGTTCGGCGGTCAGACCGATCTCAGACCGTGTTTGCCGCTAGGGAACTTACCTGTACAGAGACTCCACATTCAGGGCAGACAGAGCCCACACAGAAAAGGCAGGTGAGGCGGAGGTGGAACCTCAGCGTATAGGTTTGTGAATAGCATTTTGCAGAGCTCTCATGGTACTACTAACATTGTAAAAAATACAGTTTGTGATTAGACTCCTTAAAATCCAGACAGAGATTAAGGGCCTGATTACGAGTTTGGCGCAGTGGAGCCGGCGCAACGCCACCTCTGCTGTGCCAAACCCGTACAATACCACCTAAGGACCGCTGCCCATATTGCGAGTTGGGTGAAGGGGGCCTGACATGGGCTCCCAAAGACCGATTCCGGCAGCCTTTTCGATCCAGGTACAACGACTCGTAAAGGCTGTCTGAATCGTTCATCGTACTTGCTCGCTTGGAAAACCTACTCTATAGAGCAGTACGATTCGGCTCCGGAGGGCTCTATTTCTCCGTATGCCTTCCGGAAATGATTTGGTCAGCGCTAAGGGTTTCCAGGCATCGTACTTGGTTGTTCGAAATTGGGAACGAGTCGGTCGGAAACAAAGGCTCCAGATTGGTTTAGGTAAGACCAAATCCGATTCGGAGCCCTTGCGGCCGAGATCAGAATTGGGCCCTCTGTCTTGAGCTGATAAATCTTCCTTTGACATCAGCATCTGTACCGGCTTCTTGGAAACATGCCAAAGTTATTCCCCTTTTGAAAAAACCTGCTCTGGATGTTTCCAAACCAGAAAATGTTCGTCCTATCTCCCTACTCCATTTCTTGCTAAAATCACTGAGCCTCATATTAACACTATTTAAAAAAAATTCTGGAGACTAACCAAATTCTGGATATCTCTCAGAACAGCTTTAGACTACGACACCGCACTGAGTCTGCGCTGCTATCAGTTACTGAGCACCTGCAGGGCTCCTTATATAAAGGCTGATCTTCTGCTCTGATTCTGCTCGATTTGGCCACCCTTTTGATACCGTATCTCATAATATTTTGTTGCAGCGTTTACAGTAGCTTGGTATTAGTGGAGCTGCATTGCCCTGGTTTTCTTCCTTTCTTCCTGAATGATATTTTCATGTTGTTTATTCCCCATATAGTTCAAAATTACACACTCTCAATCAATCAATCCGGAATTTGTAAAGTGCACTACTCACCCGTGAGGGTCTCAAGGAGCTGGGGGGAGGGGTGGCGTGCAGCTACGAATCAGCAAAAGAGCCAGGTCTTGAGGCTCTTCATGAAGATGTGCAGAGTGGGGGAACGTCTGCGACATGGTGTTCCCCACGGCTCCGTACTGAGCCCAACCCTATTTAACATTTATATTTAACCATTGGCTCTGGTTGCGAAAACCCGGGGGCTTATGCTGGTATCCTATGCTGGTGATACCCAGCTTGTGATCTCCTTTTCCAACAATTCTACTCTAGACCTGGCTAAATTCCAAAGCGGCATTGTGGCAGTCACTTAGTATAAGAGGCCTATTGCCTACAACTGAATTCAAGTAAATCTGAAATTCTTCTCCTGGGAAGAGATATCCACCCGTGAGGCGATCTTTGGTGGTACCATTCTTTGGGGCCACCCCGTAGTCCAAGGTGGTAGAAAAAAATGTAGGTGTCTGTCTGTAGTGCCCTGGCCTTTGAAGCTCAGGCAATATCAGTGGTAGGTGTATGTTTCGGACTTCTCCGCGGGCTCACACCTATTCGTGGATTTTTTTATTCTTACACACGACAGGTTATCATTCAGTCTACCTTTCTTTCAAGGCTAGACTACTATAATATACTGTATCTAAGATCCAATAAGACAGTGACCAGAAGACTCCTGCTAGCCCAAAATGCTGCAGCAGAACTGCTATTTGCCCTTCCCTAGTTTTTCTCGGTCTCCAGCTTTATCCACAGACTCCATAGCCTCCCTGTGGATAAGAGCAAGAATTGCTTAAAGGTCCCGTGCACTGCACACTAAATCCTAGCCTCTCAGGAGCCTTCCATTTTACTTCACCCATATCTGCCCTCGTAGGTTCTGCGCTCAGCCAATCTCAATTTGGCATATGTCCGGCATCCTCATACTGTGGAAAGGCGACTTAACTACCTGTGAGGCCTTCTGCAATTGGATCAATGCGCAAAATGTATTCTTGAAATTTACCCACACAGTATCGGATTCTAACATCCCCTTCCTTGATTTAAGGGTATGGCTTACCAACACGGGTCTCAGCACCAATCTCTATAGGAAGGCGACAGATAGAAACAGTCTCCTCCTATATGATAGCCACAGCCCCTAAGTCACTCAGGAATAACCTCCCTTTCAGACAGTTTCTCTGCATTAGGAGAAATTGTACCACCCTGTCTGATTACAAAACGGAGGCTCAACACCTACAACATAACTTAAGGGAAAGAGGCTATCCACCACAACAGATTAGGCACTCATACAAGAGGGCTATGAATAATCCAAGAGAGGTTTTACTCCAGGTCACAGAAAGGGAACCCACTGATGTGCTCACCTGTGTCACATCATTCACCCAAAACTCATCTTTCATTAAGAAAACAATCAACAAACATTGAGATATAGTGAACTCAGGGGATTTAACTCTCTCACGTCCCAGGTTTGTATTTAAACGCACATCCAACCTGAAGGATACATTGGTGCATACCAGACCCAGAAGCAAGCAACCAGGCGCCCAATGGATGCTATGGGACCTACCCCCCGTTACTGGACACTATCCCTGCGGGGGTTGCTCCGTCTGTAATCAGACGAATGTTTTCAAGGAGATCCAAATGTCCGAGACCTTTACATGGCAACTCAAGCGACACACTAACTGTAACACAGCCAGATGTATATTCCTCCTCACTTGTCCATGCGACAAAAAGTACATAGGGATGACGATGAGGCAGATCAAGCTACGAATCACTGAACACAAATTCTGCAAATAGTAACAACAACATTCCTGTCCTGACATTCCCATGCACATATTCCACCCTATTTGCGCCTATGTGCCTAACCAAGTTCTCAAAGTGTAATTGTGCTCAATACCCCAAAGATGGAGAAAAGCTCAGACTTAGGCATAACTGCAGTCTTAAAAGCAGGCCCTTAGTGCTTTTTTAGTGCTCTTATAACAGTAATTCATAATACCAAAGTGACCTACGTTCAACTCCCAAGGATCCCACCTTTTACCCCTGATCTGGAAGTCTTATTCCCTTGCTCATTGACATAAAAAATTAGTCTTCCCCGTCTTCGCTCATCACTTCTTTTACCACATATTGTCCAACATGCAACCCCTTGGGACTCTATTAACAGATAAGAGTATCAAATTTCAACAATATGCAGATGATACACTGCTGTACCTGAAAGTGTCCTCCACTCCAGACGTCCAATGTCTCAAACACTTCCTGAGCCTCATCTAGACATGGATGTCCTGTGTTTTTCTGAAACTGAATCCCACTAAGACAGCATTCCTGTTCTGTGACAAGAACAACACGGAAGAAAGAATACAATCTGGGTTCAGTATTAATATACCTTGATTACTTCCAAACCCACCTTTAGCTGATTGTCAAGCCACTTTGTGTCAGCATGGGCAGCAGCCTCACCCTGAAGGAATACACTGCCCAAAACAAGCACAGTCTAGTATCTGGTCTCTCTTCTGCAGAAAGTAAAACGGTTTCTTCCAGGAAGGTACATCAGAACTCCAGTTCAAGTCTTCGTGCTCTTGTATCTGCATGATGGGAATGCCCTGGTTAATGGCCTCCCAGACTTCACTTGCCTCCCCTACCCCTGAAGGGCATTTTGCTCATCACAGCAAGTCTCATCCTAAGACTGAAGAAATATGGTAACATCACCTCCATCCTGGTGAAATTCAATTTGTCTCCTCTTGCCAGCCCTTACCATCTTCAATTAATTGCATTATTAACAAAGCCACTACAGCAGAACCCCCGCTTACCTTGCAGACAAGCTCTGAGCACAACCACAGTCAGGACACCATCAGACACGAGACTAAAGAGTACAAACAAAACAAGTGAGAGCAGGTCTTTTCCATCTGTGCATCTTAGATCTGAAACAACATCCTACAGCCATCAGGACCCCTCCCCCCCCCCAACACTGCTCAAATTAGGGAAGAGTTGATGATGCACCTCTTTAAAAACACCACATAACCATTAATTAAGAGTACACTTTTGCTCCCAAAACCCGGCCACTTCGGCTATCACTCTTTGACTCTATATAGCACTCGCTGCCATTTGCTATACAAATACCTGGCAATTCCTTTACAGCCTTATCTGCCACTGGTCCATTCCCATTGTCTTCGGTACACACTTTGACCCCTTCACCTGTATAATGCATGCCATATTTCCTACTTATGTTCCACTCTCTCCTCTGGATGTTACCCCTAGTATTTTAAAACCGAGGTTGTTCTGCATGCCACCAGATGAAACAACATTCTGTCAGTCCTTCTACCCAACAGTTATGAGGAGCCAAGGTAGACCTTCGCCAGGATAATAATCAGTCCAAGTGCACCAGGATCCATCAAAGACACACATCCAAGTGAGGACTTTCAAACAACCAATATCATAGTAGCCTACTTAATTGAATTAGACACAGTTATACAACCTGGGCTGTTAATTCAAACCTAGGCTATGAGCAAGATCTTTGAGCTCGAGACACATGGCTTCCCTTCATTCAAGAGGATCTTGTGGTATCTGATGCTTCTGACCATAGTTCATGGTCTGCTAAGTTTTGTTAATTAGAAGAGAATTAACTACCCAGATAGCAGTAGCGGATACTCATTCCGTTTTACAACCTAACATTCTAGTTGATTTTTGTAGCCCAACTTCTAAATGAGTCATTTTTCAGCCTGGTGGCTGGGATTTAGCGGCAGGACATATTAACTAGAAGCCTAACTTCCACAGGAGTTGGTGTGTACAAAATGTTTACTGACCCCGTGAAGTGAAACAAGGTCAAGAGTTCTGCCCAGGGTGACTTTAGGTGGTTTCCTGACTTTGTCTAACTTCATGACTTTGCATTCCCAACCCATAACAGTGGCAGAATCACACTGTGAGTCTGCTGCTTCTGACCACTCTCATGGATAAGGGATCAGGGAGCAAGAGACTGGGTGTTGCAGGGGGTTCTGCACAGCAGGAATACTGGGGTTTGGGGTGGGTCTTGTTCTACATAGAGAGTGGTACAGGGGGGTGCGCACAGCAGGAAGTGAATAGTGTAAGAGGCAGGAGCAAGGGAATTGAGAGGCAAGCACTTTCCTAAAAAAGAGGTGATAGAATTAGAGAGGGGAGTGTCCTTGCATTGAGAGAATTTCGGCCACCACAGCCAAGTTACCAAACCATTAACCAGATGCAATTTCAATAATATTCCATTGCACATTATATTTAATAATGCGTTTCCGTATCGATCTTTATGGTTCTACAGGAAAGCAGTATAATTATGACTAACCAGCACTTCCTAAGACAGTAGAAAATAATAATCAGAACTAGCAAATACCTTGGTGCGACGTTGATTTAGTGTCATTGCCCAGCAGCATTAAACAATCTATTGCTTTTCTACAAGATTGTTGCTTTCCCATAAGAAATCCATAGCATGCTTCGGTATAGGCTATCCTATTAATGGAAATGGTCTGCACAGTGTTCCTAAGGTTGTACATGTTGTTGCTTAGGTCTACCTGCTAAGGTCAGAGAGGTTTTTGAGCAGAATCTGCCTGCTATGGATAGTGTGGGTTCATTATAACTTGGCAAGTTTAGCTGCTATGACCAGGGAGGGTTTGGAGGCATCCTCTGAGCTGCATCTGCTTGCTATGGCCAGGGTGATTATTTGTATTTTTCATTTGGTAAAGCCCTGCTTTCGACCTGAAAGGAGCATCATGGCGCTGAGCAGAAATGTAGCTATCTTTCAAGAGACATGAATAACCGGATAACAATGATTAGATGAGTGAGGAGCACAACGAGTTAGGGGATGCAAAGATCCAGGTTTTTAATGGATTCCTAAAAAGAGGTTCTTTTTTTAAAATGTATTTTAATGCAAGAAAATATTCGCAACCATTGATACAGGATTAGCATACGTTGAGTCAATTACAGTTTATACATCGGAGTTTGTTTGTTTAGCTAACCCCACGTGGCATTATTTGTTGAAGAAGAGAGAAAGGCAGACAGAAAAAAGTAGGAAAGCAAGGGGTGAGAAAAAAGAGGTAGGGGACAGGTACGGCGAGAGATATGTTCTTTATTAATAATAACATCTGACAATCTGTGGCAATGTTGGAGCATGCATGTAGGCCTGACAGGGCTATATTGGTTGAGACCCGTTGAGACCAGTTCGATTCAATTGTCCTGGTGGTACGACCCTAGTGAGGGTGCCAGAGTGTGAGTCGCTGGCCTAGCATTCTCATGGAGGCTCTTAAGAGTCTAGGCAAGTGTCAAGAGACTTCCACATCCCTCTGGAAGCCAGTTTCCAGGGTGAATTCTGCAGTGCAATACTGTCCGCTCCTCTAAGATGAGTGATCCAGTTGACCCTGCCCTTGTTAGTTGTCTTACTTGTGTCTTTCCAGTTGGCGAGAACCAATTTCACTGCTGCTGTCAGTAACAGGTCTAGTAGGTCTTTGTCATGTTCCGTCCTCAATTCCGTGCACATAAATGCCGTGGTGAGGCTGCAAAATTATTTTGTTAGCGTACATTCAAACAAACCATTTATGAAACCAAAGATTTTTTCCCAGAATGCTTTGAGTGTTGGGCATTGGAAGATGAGATGTGCTAGGTCCCCCTTTTCCTTGTTACAGTTCCAGCATAATGCGTCCTCCCTGAGGCCTAATTAGAGCAAGCGTGCAGGGGTCCAAAAAGCCTTGTGAAGTAGCCAAAATTTGGTTTGTACGAGCACTGGGAGATCTTATTGTGTGAGGCCGAGGCCCATAGTGTTGCCCATTCTTGTTCGTTAAGTGAAGTTTTAATTTGTTTATCCCAGTAGGCAACTGTCTTATCATTGAGTTTAGAGGTTTTTGGGCAGAGGAGTTTGTAGAGCTGCGAGACTTGGTGCCCTAATTTATTAATGTTTGATACATACCGGAAGATTGAAGGTTGTGGGGCAGATAGCTTAGTTTTAGGCAGGGCCGTTCTGATTTTCAAAAAGTAATAGAATTCAGTGTCATTTTGATGGTGTCTTGCTTTGAGGTCTGTGAATATTATGGGGTATGTTTCGTTTTCTAGTTGGTAAGGGTAGTAGATACCTTTCTCACTCCATGTATCGAAGGTTAGGCTTTTCCCTTTATACAGGATCCTGCTATTGGCCCAAAGTGATTCCATTTCAGACCCTTTGATGCTGTTCTCCAGCTTCTTATCTACCTTTAGTAGCGTGATTTTTGTGTTTTTAAAGATAGGCTTTGAGGTGTGGGGGATCTATTTGCTGTTAGTAGGGTCAGTGGGCTCAGATTGTTCAGGATGGCCCTCCCTACCTGTAGCCATACCGGTATTTACTCGGACGACGGAGATATCCAGTACGAGCCTTGTCTTGCTAGGAATGCTAACTGGTATAATCTGAAGTCTGCTAGGTTTACCCCTCCTTGGTATTTATCCAATCTTAGTTTCTTAATGCTTGTCCATGCTTTCTTCCCGAGCCAGAGGAATTTAGAGATCAGGATATCCACTTTGCGGTGGAAATCATCTGTGAGGAGGAGCATACTGATCAAATAGTTAACCATTGGGGTGATCATCATTTTAATTGTTTTGATTCTACCCCACCGCGTTATGAATTTTGGGGACCATGATTCCAGAAGTTTCTTAATCTTTTCCAGTAGTAGTTTCTCGTTGTGGTGTAGCGTATCCATTAGGTCGCTACCAAATTGTATCCCTAGGTATTTGATATACCCTGTCTGCCAGGCCAAGCCCGACCCCCCCAGGATGTCTTTAGTGCAGTGAATGTTTAGTGGTTTGCATTCAGATTTGTCTTGGTTTAGCTTATATCCTGAGAACCCAGAATATTCTGCTATCATAGTCATCAGTATCTCGATTGAGGCCTTCGGTTGTTCCGTTACTATTAGTATGTCGTCTGCATACGTGGCTAATTTTATTTCAACGCCATTGATATCGACCCCTTTTATGTTAGTGTTTAACTTTATATCCTGGCTAAGGGGTTCTAAGGCCAGTAAGAATAACAAAGGGGTCAGTGGGCAATCCCTGTCTAGTACCTTGTTGCAATGTAAAGGGTTCAGAGAGTGATCCATTGACTACGATACGTGCTGAAGGATCACCATACAGGGCCATAACCATCCGTATGAATCCCTCCCCTAAGTTCAAGGATTGCATGCAGCATTCCAGGAAGGCCCAGGAGTCTTTATCAAAGGCCTTCTCTGCATCTAATGCGATAGCTAAAGCCGGTTCTGCTTTAGTGGTCACATGTTCCAATATATGGAAGAGAAGTTGGGTGTTGTCGTTAGACATACGAGTGTGTAGGAAACCAACTTGGGAGTTGCTTATTAGTTTGGGGAGAGCAGCGTTGAGTCTAACTGCCAGTATCTTAGCATATATTTTGCAGTCCACGTTAATAAGGGATATGGGTCTGTAGTTTTTTGGTGATAGATGGTCTTTATCCTCTTTTGGGATGACTATTATGTTAGCTTCTGACATGGATTGGGACACTGCCCCCCTAGATGCAGAGTGGTTAAATAGCTTTTTCATGGTTGGTTTGAGCTGTTTTAAGAAGGTCTTATAAAAAGCGGCTGTATACCCGTCCAGCCCAAGGGCTTTATTTTCTTTCAGAGATTTGACCGCCATTTCAATTTCAGTGTAGTTAATTTCTTGACCTAGCCCAATTGTATCCTCGGTGCTTAACTTCAGTAGCCCGCTTCTGTCAAGGTATTTTGTACATTCCTCTAGGATAAGGGTCTGATTGTTTTTGTAAAGCTCTTGATAGAACTCTTGGAATGTCTTGAGGATGTCTTTGTGCCTTGTGTGGGTTTTGTTGTTTGAATCTGTGATGGCTGAGACGACAAACTGGTTGCGTTTATGTTTTAGGTAGGAAGCAAGGAGTTACCCCGCTTTATTGACTTCGCATAGGTTAAGGGCTTTGTATTTATTAAACCACAGTCCTGCTCACTCACTCAAGATTTAGTTATATTCGTGTTTATTTTGTGTTAGTTTTGCTAAGAGCTTGTTGTCTTGTGTGGACTTTGCATGGGCCGTTTCTAATCTCTTGATCTCCTCCTCAAGCTGAGCTAGTCTTAGGTTTGTACTCTTGTTTATTTTTTACTTCATTTCAATTATTGTGCCTCTGACGGTAGCTTTTAGGGCATCCCAGAGTGTATTGGTGCCATTGGTGCTAGTTCCCGGGGAGTCGTGGTATTTGAGGTAGTCATTTATTGCCTCCTCAATCTTTTTTTTGTTCGCAGGGTCTGATAGTACCTCGCTGTTGAACCGCCACCTCCGGGGGACAGCTTCGTTATGGCACCCGCTCAGTTTTAGGCTGATACATGAGTGGTCTGATACTAGTCTTGGAGCTATCTCTGAGTGTTCAATTAGGTGTGTGTGAGACCCCGAGATTAGTATGTAATCTATCCTAGTGTAGGAATTGTGTGGGTTAGAGTAGAATGTGTAGTCCCTAGTGTCGGGGTGCTGGAGGCGCCATGCGTCCTTAAGGTTGAATTTGGCACAGATATTTTGGAGTGCTGTGTGCGAGTTTGCGGGGTGATATTCACAGGAGGATTGTCAATCCGTTATGTGGTCCAATGGGATGTTAAAATCTCCCGTCACCACCATGAGGTCGTTTTGGGGGAAGCTATCTAGCGTGCGAGACACCTCCGACCAGAAGGATGGATCGTCTGCATTGGGGCCATATATGTTTGCTACGTGGATTAGTTCCTCCCCCCTTCTCAAATGTGTTACTAGCAGTCTGCCCTCGCTATCATGGGACTGTGAGTCTATTGTTATGTTTGATCTTTTGGATAACAAAGTCAAAACCCCTTGCTTCTTTTTATCGGCTGGTGAGCAAGCTATTTGTGAGATCCAGTTACCTCTCACTAGTTTGGCATCCTCCATGGATAGTTTGGTTTCTTGAAGAAGTACTATATTTCCTTTAGTTTTAGCTAGGTAATCTATTATCTGCCGGAACTTGATAGGGTGGTTAAGACCTTTGACATTGAGGGACACTATGTTGAGATCCGTTGTCAGGTTGAGTGTGTTATTGATGGACATCAACTAGGGTGTAGCTTGGCATGTGCCTTTGTTCTATATACCCAATTCTCCGATTGGCTGTCTCGGAGTACGGGGGTAGGATGCGGCCATATTTGTTCTGCTTCCCTACTCCCCCGGTACGGTGAGTCTATGGTCCCCAGATGTTCTGCAGGCAAAGTAGGTGTCTTCTCCGGGTATGTACGTATGGCAGGTTTCTTAAATGCGTTGGCTACCAGGACATGCCAGATAAATGTTGTAGAGACAAAAGATGTGAAAAAGGAAAAGGAGATAGAGAATATAGAAAGCAAAGATCTGAGAAACCCTAGTGCGGATTCCTCTCCTCCCATACCGTCCCCCCTGCCCCTCCCGCCCCTCCCCCCATTGAAAATACTCGTATGTCGGAGGTGCGATGGCAGGATCGCCGTCCTGCCTCACGGAGAATCCCTGACGGGTGGTTTGATCCGCTGTACTCCTTAAGGTTTTGGGTCCATACATTGTTATCTTACAATACATACAGAGTGTCTGAATAGAGACCCTATACAGTATCTTTGTCTATAAAGGATACGATGCAGCGCTTTCCATGACTTCCCTCTCTTAACATTGGGCCATCGTTGCGGTGTGTCTGTTGGTCTGAGATGGGCAAGGAATCTATTGTATAGGTTACTGAGGTAGATAGCGGTTGCAGGATGTAGGGCTCGACTGCCCTAACTGTGCAGAGCAAGGCATACATTGAGGTAGATAATGGTTGTTGATTTCTTCTTAAAGCAGCTACAGGCAAGTCGCGCTGCATAGCCTACTGAGGTAGATAACGGTTGCAGTTCACAACTGGCCACAAGAAAGCTGTCTTGCTAGTGAGGCGTGAGATCGAGCTTCATCCTGTAATCGGTTGCAGCGACGGTACCCTTTTGCTGGAGCCGGTTTGTGACGTTTCCATCTCTTGAGCTGCTGGGCCATCCAGGAGGGTCGCCAGGTCCTTTGGGTCGCTGAAATAGAGGTGTTTACCTTTGTCTATTATCTTGAATTTTGCAGGGCGCACAAATGCGAATTGAATGTTTTTGCTCCTTAGTTTGTCACGTAAGGCAAGGAACCCCTTTCTGATATCTACAGTGGGCTTAGAGTAGTCTTGTGTAAGAATGATCTTATGACCTTTCCAGCTAATTTGGTGATTTTTGCGGGCATAGTTAAAAATTACCTCTGTGTGCTGTGATCTCAATGGTTTGCAGATGATATGCCGTGCTGCATGAGTTGTTGAAGATTTAAAATGGGAACTCTGTGCACCCTATCCAGCTCAAACTGACGATCAAACTTTAGGTTGGTAAGTTTGAGGATCAGGTCCTCGAGAAAGTCAGAGCAGGATCCCGCTGCGCCTTCTGATCCCTCCGGGATCCCTAGTATTCCGATGTTCCCTCTCCGGTTGCGATCCACAATCTCCGCTGTATGTTTCTGGAGCGACGCGGTAATTTTTGATAGTGCTTTCATCTCCTGACTTGAGATGTGGGTAGAATCCTCTACATCGCTAATCCTTTGTTCAGCTGCTACGAGTCTATTGTTCACTGTATTCAGGTCCGCTCTGACCGCTGCAATCTCAAGTTGGATGGCGTCCGTGGTGTGCTTTGTGGTCTTAGCCAAGTCGTGAACATCAGCTAGTTTCTTTAGGATAATTTCTAGGGTGCTGTTGATGTCTGGCTTTTGTTTGAGCGGGTAGTCGGATATCGCTGGTTCACCTTTGCTCTTCTTTAGTTGTTGTTGTTGTAGTCTTGTTTCTCTTTCCGCCATGTTCGCAACCACTGTGCTCTCGCCGTATTTGTTGTTTACACCCCCACTTTCACTGCTGCTACCTATCTGGTTCTGCTTTGTTCGTTGTAGGAGCCTTCACCTGGAATGAAATCCCTGGTGCCCCCAACTTCATCTACTTCAGTTGGCTCTCAGGATTCCTGTGGTTTAGCGCTAGATGAGACGAGGGTGGGGCAGTATGTGGTCAGATCGCCTTTGGTGTCCTCCTTATAGCTGCTACAGCTGTGGGTAGCTCGCTTCCTTCTCTCTCGCTCCCACTTTCAGCCACTTGGTCCCTCTGCTATGAGCACTATGTTGAAACGCACACCAGGGCTCCTTAGGGATCAATTGGGACTTGTCCGACCCTGTTGATGGTGCTGGCGGTAGGGGATTATGTTGTTCTGGACTTAACTGTCACAAGGTTCCTCACCGCAAGTGTTGCACTGCCAGGTCTAGCTGCGTTGATTTCAGTTTTAGATTTGGATTTTATGTTCTTTAGTATAAGCGGGTGAACCAGCTGCTCTATGAGGTTTTCTACACAGTACTGGTATCTTCCTTGAGCTTTGTTAGAGTGGGTGCCATTTTGATCGTATGTTGTGTTGAGTCACTGTTGTCAGTCCCGGTTTCGGTTTCGCTCTATGGGTAAGCTGACGTTATGAGGCTCTGAGTAGCACCCCTCTGTATGTAGAACTTTGCTGTCTTTTATTTTCGAAGATCTTGCTTAACAGAAGGGTATACCCTCCCGGGTAAACCACCTACTGCCGCTGGTGAGGCGAGACTTCTCTTGTGTTTGGGCGCCTCAGCTTGCCTTTCATGCCATCCAAGCCTCATTCAGCGACGCACCTTACCCCGACTGCCGGCACTCGCCCCCTCCCAAGATCACTTATCTTCCTGTCGCCTCTCCTTAGCATACAGTGTGATCTGCTTGTTTAGGCTTCCAGCGTGGTCTTTGTTGCAGCGGCGCCATTTTCTGGCTCTTTCGGTTTCAGTTTTTTGGGGCAGCCCGCACCATTAGGCTGCATCATCCACAATAGTTTAATCCTTTTGTACCTTTTAGTAAGCCCTGAGACACCCGTTCCCGCTCTTCCGGTCTTCAGCGGTAATCCACCAACTTCTGCCAATTGCTGTTGGAGAGTCGAGACCTCTCCTGCGTTCTGTCACCTCAGCTTGCTCTCCAAGCCTCATTCGGTGATGCGCCATGTGTCCTACAGCCGGCGCTCACCCCACCTAGGTCGCCACTCTTCCTGTCGCCTACTTCTCTAGGCTCACAGCGCGGACTTTGTTGCAGCGGCTGCCATTTTCTAGCAATCTGCCCTAGAGCTCCTGTCAGTTTTGTTTTCGTTTTTTCCGGGGATGCCTGCACTATCAGCATTAGTTTTATTTCTTTTCCTTCTTTTGGTATCTCTTAAGAAGCCCCGAGACACCCTCGCCCGCTCGTCCGGTCTTCAGCGGTCTTCAGCACGAGGTGTCGCAGTGCCGGATAGCGTGTGATTGATGGCGCGTCTGTAAGCCGCTGTCGTTGTTGCCACCCTTGCTCACACACCCTCTCGTTCAATGGTTTCTGCCCCTATGCGCGCTTTGTCATCTGGGCTCCTCAGGGTTCTGTCCACCACTGTTGGCACTAGCTGGCGGTGGGGGTCAGCAGTGCTCCGTCGCGTCTCAAACCGCTGCCTAACCAATGTTCGTGATCGGTTTTGGTTCTGTAGCGTGTTGGGATGCCGCCATTTTGCCCTACACGTCTCCTACCTGCACCCACGTCGAAGTATGGGTTTTTCTCGGTCTTGTCGGTATCAGTGACCACTCGAGAAGGAAGCACCTCTGACCAGGGCACTTCCGATGCTTCAATTGTCTAACGCTGCATCTTTTGCGTCAATTCTTGTTGGAGTTTTTTAGTTTGTTTCTCCGTTCCAGCGGAGCGGCATGATCAGGCAGCCATCAGCTCTGCCATCCAAGCCACGCCCCAAAGAGGTTCTGATTCAATGGATATCAGATGACTGGGTAGAGGTTTCCAGGCTTTGGACCCAGGAGCAGCCAGGGATTTAGCACCTTTTGTCTTACACCTAAAAGAGGGAAATTTGAATAGGTTTGCTGATAAGGATCTGAACAGGCGGGTACTATCATAAGGCGTAAACCTGGATGTTAAATATTTGGGCCCTAGTGATCTGAAATCTCCTAGGGTAATTAACAGGATCTTAAATAGTACTCTTTTATAGATGGGTAGCCAATGAAGGGTTTTTAAGGCTGCTGAGGCCGAGGAGCGGCGCTGCACTTTCAGTACCAGACGTGCGGCTGCATATTGTACTGTCTGAAATTTTCTCAGCACCAGCTTATTGGTGTCTGCATACAAGCTGTTGCAATGGTGTACTATTACTGTGCAAGTCTATCTGCTATGCTCAGGGATGGTTTATGCACTACATCTTCTGAAATTAATCTGCCTTATATATGGCCAATGTAGGTCTATTGTGCACAAATCTACCTACTATGGTCAGGCATGATTAGTGTGGTTTCTGTGCAAGTCTGTCTGTTTTGGTCAGGGAGAGTTTATGTGCTATTTCTGTTTGAGTCTACCTGCTATGGTCAGGAAGGGTTTATGTGGTGTTTCTAAGCTAAACATGACGCTATGTCCCGGGTGTGTCCATGTGCTGTTTCTGAGCTGTGCCTATAGACAATAGCTAGGCTGGAAGTACATCCTATTTCTACAGATGTTGGTCTACGTGTTGATCTCATGTTGGGTTTACTTGTGTTTGATACACGGAGGCTGCATTCCAAATCACGTGATTTTCCATTTCTTCTATGACTCCTGTTTACTCAGTTCTCCTCATCAGTTATGCTGTGTGTTAAAATGTGCTTTGTTCTGCAGGTGGAGTGCCATGTGTATCTGAACCAGAGTAAACTACTCGAGTACTGCAAGTGGAAGAATGTTGCCTTGGTGGCGTACAGTGTCCTTGGCACAAGAAGAAATTCACATTGGTAGGAATAAAAAGAGCACTGACAACGGGTGGCAAAGAGAACTGATAAATGTCTTAAGACTGAGTGCATGAATGAGTGTTTCACACTCCGCTAAAGGTGAAAACCCACTAACCGACGCAAGACAATGCCTTTGGTAACAGAAGAAGGACTAATGCTCTCTATTTTAGAAGTGGGGGGTTTGGGATTATTTTTTACTAGTGGACAGATATTCAGACTTACTTCAGCTCGAATACCCCATTACAGGGAAATACTCTAAGCTTCTCCAAATTAGTCAGAGAGCGCATGTATAGAAGAAGGGGAAGGGGAAGTTATCCTTGTATGAATGTCAGCTTTACTATAACATAGCCAAGTGGCCAGTGATGAGAACACATGCTGTATACATTCTCAACTAATTTATCAATTAATTAAGTGATTGGGTTCCTACTACTAGATGTACAGCACCAATGGCTTCAGGGAAATCTGAACTGGACTTCTGCCTCTTTCTTTATAAGTATACAGACCTCTTCAGGTAAATGCAATTTGATGTATAGCTAGGATTCAGACAGTATTTTTCAATGTGGTTTCCTGATGAAGGCAGCATGATCACCGAAACATGCGCCAATATATTGAAGAAACCACAAATTTATGATGTTATAAGCCAGGTTATAAACCACCATATTGTCTTATTTTGTTTTGATAGCTTATGTATTGTTTGTACACATTGTGATGTTATATTGTTTTCTGTGATTATCTAAACCTCGCACTGCTGAATCATCTCAAGGTATATACAGGTGCCCTAGTTATGTTACATCACCCACATATATTCAAGGTCTGAAATTGTATTGTATTGTTATGTCATTTTATGTATATTTATTGTCTGTTATTTTTAGAACTTTACCAATTCATGAGCTCTCTAGCCATTTTTACAATAGTTGTGTATTAATAAAACAAATTTTAATATTAAAAGTGGTACATTGAGTCTGTTGCTAGTATCATAGATTCATGGTCGAATATTTTCTTAAGATCAATTGGTTGTCTAGGGATTCTTTAATTGAACGGTAGTATTTTCCCTGTCCTAGGAACGTTTAGTAGTAACAAGGGGTCTTTTTATTTACATTATAGCTCGGATACTGTAGCTTAATGTGGTAGTCTTCCCCAAGGTAAAACATGCCTGGTGTTGTCCTGCCATCCGCCTCCACAAATCCAAAATGTTAGAAT
The DNA here is from genome assembly GCF_964204655.1 of Triturus cristatus. NCBI lineage: Eukaryota > Metazoa > Chordata > Amphibia > Caudata > Salamandridae > Triturus > Triturus cristatus. The sequence continues at coordinate 231,199,660 of NC_140585.1, forward strand.
CCGGGTTCTCTGGTTGGCACAGGTAGGTACTTGTGTCAATCAGGGAACCTTTCCTCTAGTCAGGGTAAGGGGGTACACTCCTAAAATAACCCCTGCTCACACCCTTGGTAGCTTGGCACGAGCAGACAGGCTTATCTCAGAGGCAGTGTGTAAAGCATTTGTGATCACATACAGTATCCAAGTGACAACACTACAAATGGACACCACACAGGTTTTATATTAAAAATAAGGATTCTTTATATAGAGTTACCACAAGACCATTAAACGACAAAAATACACAATACTGTTACTTTAGATGGTAGAATTTTGCTTAGTTCTCTTAAGTTCTTAAATGCGACACTTTAAGTCAATGTACCTTTTAGATGCGACACGCAGGGCAACGAAAGTGTTGCAACGATGTTGATGCGATGAAGTTTTTGGTGCAAAGAAATAAAGACGTGAAGATCTTCCAGATGCGTTACTCTTCTCCGATGTTGCGAGAAGACTTGACTCGATGCGTCAGCTGCAGCGGCGTCACCCTTTACTCGATGCGACAACAGCGGCCTGTGCAGCGGCACTCTTCTCCGACGTTTGCGAGACGCTTCCGCTCGATGCGATGTTGCAGCGGCGACACCCCTTTACGCGATGCGATGACAGCAGCTACGACGGCGGCACGCTTTTCCGTGGATGCGAGGCGCTTTTCTTGATGCGGTGCAATGCGACAACTACGATGGCTGTGATGGTGACATGATTCTTCCTCGATGCGAGACTCTTCTCTTGATGCGGTGCAATGCGTCAGCTACGATGGCTGCGATGGCGACACGCTTCTTCGGCATTGCGAGACACTTCCTGGATGATGCGAGACACTTCCGTTTGATGCAAGGCTGCAGCAGTGACACACTTTACGAGATGCGACGACAACAGCTCCGACGGCGGCACGCTTCTCATCCTTGAGTCGCGCTTCCAGCTCCTTGCGACTCGCAGTCCCTTAGAAGACCCAACAACAGCAGCAGGCACTTCCAAAGAACTTTGGGGAGCTGGGGGGTGAAGTCTGTTGTTCCTGAGACTTCAGCAGGAGGCAAGCTCTATTCCAAGCCCTTGGAGATCTTTTTAAGCACAAGTTGAAATAAAGTCTTTTGTAGTCTTTCTCCTCTCCTTCAGCAGCAAGGCAACCACTGCAGGCCAATCCCCCTGGTCAGGGACAGTACTCCTCCTTACAGCTTTGCCAGTTCCTTCTCCTCAGGCAGAGGTTCTTCTTGTCAAGCAGGATCTAATTTCTTGGGAGCAGGGTCCCAATACTTATACCCCTAATTCCTTTGTTCCTCTGGGGTAGAGGGGCCTTTGCCCAGTCCAAGCCAGGTCCGGAGCACTTTGTTGACATGACTCTGACTTTCCATTCAGAGTGCAGGGCAGAGACATCAGCCGCTCCACAGGAGGTGGAGCCAGCATTGTGGTGGCAGAGCAAAGCCCTATTCAGAGTCCAGGTGTACTCCTCCCACCCATCTGGATGTCAATCTCTCTATTCACCACCAGGCTACCTAGCCCTGCCCCTCTGGGTTTCCCCAGCCCTGCCACTCACACAAACCCGACAGGCAGATACACATCATAGCAGAGGCGGGCTGAGATGGTTAGGCAAGCAAATACCAACTTTCTAAAAGTGGTATTTGCAAACACAGAATATTAAAATAAACTTTACTAAAAGATGTATTTTATTATTCTGAGTTCAGGCATACTAAACTCGAATTTCTACCATGTTCCCTGGGTCTGTTAGGATCATAGAATGTAACAATTCCAACAGCCCATTCTGTCCTATGGAGAACAGGTAGCCTTACAATAGTGAAAAACGAAAATGGCTGTAATTCACTATTAGGACATGTCACACACATCAGGGCTTGTCCTACCTTATGCTTACATTGCACCCTGCCCTTGGGCCTACCATAGGGGTGACTAATATGAAGTTAAGGGAGGGTTTAGGGACTGGCAAGTGGGTGCACTTGCCCAGTCAGCATGACAGTACCAGACTGCACACAGGTTCTGCAATGGCAGACCTTAGACACATTTTACCAGGCCGCTTCTGTGGGTGGCACAACCAGTGCTGCAAGCCCACCAGCAGCATTTGTATTTACAAGCCCTGGGCACTCCTGGTGCACTTTACTGGGGTCTGACAGTAAACCAAATAAGCCAATCATGGAATCCAACCAACATATACATTTTAAATAGGGAGCACTTGCACTGTGGCACTGGTTGGCAGTGGCACAGTGCTCTGAGCAGCCAACACCAGCAAAATACATGAGGCACAGCAACAAAAAGTGGAAGGGAGACTCACGCCAAGGTGCCAGGTCTAACACAAAACATATCTTGTTACTTGTCCTTACAGAAAACAACCATTGGGGAATTACTCCACTAGAAATCAAAACAAAATATGTGTGTAGGAAACTGGGGTATTAGTTGAAGGGGTAAGTATCCACCTCAAATAAAATCTCAATCCTTGCTAGGGTGAACCACTAAAGTCACTAAATGAACCTAAGTTCAACTCCCTGATATTTATGGCACTGAGCAGAGAGGCATAACATAAAGGCAATGCCTAGAAAATGTATGCTGCGCTATCATAGTAATATATTTGAAATGCAAAACAATAAAACAAAATGAATTAGAAAAATAGATTAAAATCTAATAAACAAAATGACAAACTTCAATAAAGGGAACCGAAGATATGTATTTTAAAGTAGAACTAATGCCAGGAAGCACAAAATCCAATGATAGTCAATGATCCCGGTGGAACAGGACCTACTATACCTACTGTACACTTCTAAAGCCCCCCCAGGCCCTCGGGAGAGGCATTTAGTGACTCACAGGTTGTCAGGGAGAGCCTGTCTAGGTCCAGTTGCCCCATGTCAGGTGGACAGTTGTAGGATAGGCCTTTTGTAGCTTTTTTGTGTCTGTGTAGCTTTAACAGCAGTTCAGCCTTATGACCCTTTGAGTTCACTTCTTTGTCCTGGTTACAGGAAAGAGAACAGGTCTAGTGATCCAGGGCACTTACCAGGTTGCAGACAGCAGGTTCTTCTAAACTCCCTCAGGTCCAGAAGTGTTCTGAAGTCGGTGCTTGGTGTTGCCACATGTATTCCTACTAGGAACTAGAGGGTGGGAATGACCCCTGGAGATACCCTAACCAATTGGCTAAAGGTTTCTGGGGCTACCTCAACCTACATTGTCCATTTTCAAGATGGGTTTGAGGGCTGCGGGTGTGTGTGGGGTGTGTACTATGGTAATCCTAGTGTCCTCCCACATCTAGTGACAAAAAAGAGTTTAATATAGTCCCTGTCCCCACAACAACTTCAGAGACAGATGTCTGTTATAACAAAGCTAAGCTTTCAGCAACCAGACAGTGGATACACACACGATGTTTAAGCATTCTGTTGCCCTCCTTTGTAGTGTGCCCCAAATGTTATTTGTAAAGCTAGTAGGCCTGTCAAACAGCTCGATAATATCCTATGCTGACGATTCCCAACTAGTCGTATCAATCTCTAGCAATATGGAGGAAACAGCAGACCGGTTCAACCACTGTATGATACAGGTGAACTAGTGGATGAGCTCAAACTGCCTGCCCTCAAGTTGATTGGGGGAAAGACGGTTGTACTCCTATTAGATACAGACATCTTATTTTGGTCGCACAGATGGTGGCCAAGTGGACTGGGTGATTTTCCAATCCCAGTCAAGAAAGTGAAGAATCTGGGCATCATATTTGACAAGAATGTAACCTTTAAATAACCAGATCGGCAATCTTTCCTCTATTGTCTTCTTCATTGTAAAGTTAAATAGGAAAGTTCGCACCTTCATCCCGCCAAATTTCATGAAAACACTTGTGTAGGTATTAGCCCTATCAAGACTTGACTACTTAAATGCCCTGTATATGGGACTGCAAAAGCAGCATTTACTCAAGCTGCAACACCTACAAAACGCAGCAGCCATATTGCTGCTAGATATTCCTACATTTCAATCGGTTTCGCACGGACTGAGAACGCTGCAGGGGAATGGCCCTCAATACCTGAAACAGCATTTAACCTGGTATATGCCTACTAGAATGCTAAGATCATCACTCCTACAAATCTCCAAATCCAGCAAAGCTCGATGGGGTGGAAGAAGCTTTATCCTGGGGACAGTGAAATCCTGGAACTCACTTCCGATTGACATAAAAAATAGTCCATAACTGCTCTCCTTCAGAAAGGCACTAAAAACTTGGATTTTTGCCGACTAAACCTCCACCCCCCTTCTTGCGGCATCTTACTGCTTAGCACCGAGATGCCCTTGGGCATTCGTGCCCTTTACAAATTAGCAAATCAAATCAAAATTAAATCAAATATTGACAAACGAAGCCCACTGTGATTGAGGCTTAACTGGCTGGGAAAACAGCAGAAAGGCCCTGCCCAGGTTTCAGCTAACATTTACCTGTGACACAGGAGGCCTCTTTGAAGTGTTCTCCAAGTGCCATATGAAAATCCCCAGCAATCCTGTCAAGTAAGATGTGGCATTGAAGCAGGATTTGACTCTTTATTATCAAAAAGTGTCCTTCCAGCTCCCTTGCTCACTCTTACGGGTGCAGCGGGGTCATCTCTGCCTATTCAGGAGAGCCTATTAGTTTGCTCCAGATAAAGAGTTTATACATTATTTATGCCTATTTTAATGCTAATTACTGACCATCTGAATTGGGAGAACAAAATGCAGTATTAGCTTCCAGGGGCTTCAAGCAGGGCAAAGGTAAATTTTTACAAATTATTTGTCCATATCCTTTAGAACAAATTTGACTTCACTATTCAATTGGATTTTTAACAGCAATTAACCATAGTTGTTTAGTTATGTTTCTACCTAGTCCTATACTCCAAAATACAGGATTAGCATTTAATATTGGATCCAAGTGTTTTGCTATGGAACGGGCAAACCTCCTCCAGTGAAAATAGCTTTGAGTGCATTTTCACTGTAAGTACCTGTTTAACATTAACGTTTTACATGTCCTACTTTCAGATACCATGCACCCTGCCTTTATAGTCAATCGGACCTACTTAGGGGTGACTTATAAATATTTAAATGGTAGATATAGACCTGTCAAAAAGGGTTATTTTGACAAGTAGAATTTGCATATGAAACGTGTACACTAGTGGAAGGCCTGCAGTCATATTTACATTGCCGCGGTAGTGGTTAGCCCAAAGGGTGCTGCGTTCTACTTGTGACATTTAACTTACAGGTCCTGGGTACAACTTGGTATTATATAGTAGGGTCTTATAGGTAAGTTAAAGATGCCAATCAGGACTATATCTTGGCGAAAGGAAGAGCACAAACACTTTACCATTGGCAAGCAATGGTAAAGTTTACAGAATTTTAAAGCCAGCAAAAAACAGGTGTCAGCTTCAAGGAAGTCAGGCCTCTTAGTGCATAAAGTGAGGGGGGGACCAATAAACTGACTATGAGACATCAAAGCAACCACAAACAATTGCCTGTGCAACAATGCAATGGGGGAGATGTCAATGTACTGTGACAAGGAGATAATTAGATTCACTCCAACTAATTGCCTATACTTCTACCCCACGATTCCTACAATGCATATCTCAGATATTTTTACAGAGCCTCACTTAAATTAGTGTAATGATATTTTAGTCTAACTAGAAATTTTGTGTCTGTGAGGCGTAAAAGTTGGAGATACAAGGTTAGATAGAGCAATAATTACTGATGTTAGCAGCTTTCCCTGCTTCCCTGCTAAACACAGAAGTCAGCATAATGTTATAAATGCAGTTATTAAAATGTATACACATAGCCATCCGTGGATACAGAGATATGTCACTTCTGGGCTATCAAGCTTTTGCAAAATGACAGTAACAATGCCTCTGAAAGGAAACAAGATTTGTCAAAGTCAAAAAGTCTGTCTTATTTTTGTGATGTAGAAGCCAACCTCATTGGCTCTGCCTCTGTCACACAGTTGGGAAGTGAGATGCTGGGTGCATTGAACATCGACACCAGCCTAACAGCAGAATGACATCAATGCCACCAGCACATTGAAAGGATGCAGCTGCACAGTGGCAGAGTAGAGGATGAGAGGAACCACCGCATCATGGGAGGGAAGTGATCAAGGAGTGACATCTACTAGGCATAGTCTAGCTGTTGATTGTCCAATGAAAGGGTGACTCTTTGCATTATCCACAGTCTTACCTGCACAGTAGAATACACATGAAAGTGCTTAGGTATCTCCTTAAGGCTAGTAGGGTCTTAGGAGGAAAAACCTACTGGCACTCTGACGAGGCTTAATTGAAGATGGAAACCTATGTTGCAGCACCAAACTCCCCCAGACATCAATAAGAGCCATATCAAAATATACAGAAAAAGAATCCAGATGGAATCTAGCTGGAAGAAGCAAAAACATGGACATAAATAGAGAACAAGTGGGACTTGCAATGCAACTTTCTCTTGTGGCTGCCTGCTTTGTATAGTATCATTATTATATTTATAGATCACACTTATCACCAGAAAGGTAACATGGCGCAAAGGAACCTTGAATACCAAGGGAACAGCAGCTACACACCCACCCAGAATGGGCCCAAGAGTTTCTAAGGAAAACGCCAGGTTTCCTAAAAGACAGCAGGTCTTCTGATAGTCTGAGGGAGGCAGGAAGCTGATTCCAAAGTTGAGCTGCTCTCACTGCAAAAGCCCGACCTCCCTGTCTTGTTTTCTTGAAATTAGCCTTGGGATTATCTTTGAATACGGTTCTGCAGAGGGATTGGTACAAGTCCGGGAAGAGCTTTGAAAACAATGCATAGAGGTTTACCAGTATAGCTCCTCAAGGGTGTCCAAGGCGGGCGACCTCCTAGAACGATTCAGAGCTAGTGTTGCCGCAGCGGCCTAGACTCTCTAAATCTATTTTATTAAAAATTCAGGGGGACCTAGGAGGACAGAGTTACAACAATCAAGCCTGTTCAGGATCACACTACGAATGATTGAAGTTTTGGCATGAAGTGGCAGCATGGGAAGACGTTTCTGAGAGGCCCCAAAGGAGCGAGAAACAGGTCCCAGCTACTTTTGTAGTATAAACTTAAAGGGACAGTTTATGATCAAAAAAGACTCCTAGATAGCTGCAGTGGCTCGGTTAAACTGGGGGGCATCCCTGATGTAATCCCAAATCTTAACAATCTTTTCCTCAAATAATAGGGTGAGGTTGTCGGGACGGTGAATTGTCCCTTTTCAGACAGTCAGGGTTAGATACTTCCCGCATAATGTCAAAAAAATTCTTGGTATTGTCAGGAGCAATTAGAATTGTGGTACCATAGTGATCTGCTTTTGCTTTGTTAATCCCCTTTTTGTGATCATATAGGAAGGATCTTAGCCGCATGTTCTTCTCCTCTTTGAGGGAACTGTGCCATTTCCTCTCTAGTTGTCTGCAGATTAGTTTAAACTTTTTTAAGGAGGAGTTATACCAAAGGGCAGATGGGTGACTCTGCTTTTTCCTGACTTGTACAGGAATTGCATTCTCCAGGAGTTCGATGATTTTACCCTCCAAGATGTTATAGTTCTCATCTACAGACTTGTCTAGATCGAAAGAATTCAGTATGTTGGATAGACTTTTTCAGAAGTACACTCCAAGGGGCATATCATCAAGGCCATGCGATAATTATCGCCGGCCAACTCTGAATTTTATCGCGGAGATAGCGTGCTATCAGCAACGCTTATCTCCAAAGCGATAAAATTCAGAGTGCAAGCTGCCAATTGTGCGATTATCGCTGGAAATACAGCGATAATCGTACAAGGTTTAGCGAAAGCTTGCTGATAGGGCAAGGCATACTTAGCCATGATATCCACCTTACATAGGATATCATGGCTAAGTCAGTTTTGAAGCAGGCGTAAGGAAAGTAGCAATAACAGAGGTTATGACTACTTTGCTTGTCGCTCTGCAGGTTTGCGTGCCCATTGATAATTGGAGAAATGTCACTTAGCGACATTTCTCCAGCTATGTCAGGGCAGGAACGCCCACTTTGCATCTCATTAGAGATGCAAAGATGGGCATTGGCGGTAAGGGCAATAATGCAAGGATTCACGCGATAGCGTGACCTTGCTGATTAGGCGCTTTCCATCCGAAAACGGATGCTAAAGCGGGGATAATTTTATCTCCGGGGCTTGATGATATGCCCTCAAGTTTTTACCCAGTTCTACCTGAATGCATTCTGGCTGCTTCCTTCTTAGCTAGAATACACTTTCTGACCAAAAAGAGGTTCACCCAGCAAAGAAGGGGAGTTTCTTCTACAGAGATCAGGTTTCAGGGGCTAGAATAAGATCTCTCTTATGGCCACTGGAATGTGTGGGACCAGTGACCAGATACCTAGAACTAGGATGTTGCAGGACCTGCTAAACTCTCTGACCAGGGTGAGGGGGGAAATTCCTCAGCTCACATGTTCAAGTCTCCCAGGATACAGAAATTATAGTGGGTCAGTGCCATATTGGAGATAGTCTCTATATCGAGGATGTAGGTGAAATACTGCCAGGCCAGGGGGCGGTAACATAGAATACCTGACATCAATATATATATATGATTCAAATATATATGATTATGATATGATATGATTCAAATTTGAAGTGACATCATAGGAAAGACCCATACTTAATTTTGGATAGGAAAACTCCAATAGTACTATATGGACAGCCACTAGCATGAAAGGGTAGCACATAGGTTTTCGGAATCACGCATCAATGAACACAGGTAGGTGACCACGCCTGGCATTCTTCATCTTTTGCTGGATACCACAGCTCCAGTGGCTCTGGGTGATCACAATATCACCAGCGCGACCCTCATCTGTGCGCTGGGAACAGTGTCCTGCTATGCGCTGACAGATCTTGTGGTGCACCATAAACCTTTCTCTGAGCTTGGATAGCCTCAGTAAGCCCTGGGCACAACTGTGACAGGAGCTGTCAAGAATGCTCACTGTATGAGAAGCATCACAGTAGAAGGCGTGAAGAGCTACCAGGAGGCCATCTAACAAAAAGAATAAATGAATCCTAATACAGCTGAAAAGCTAGCAATAGAAGGGGAGAGAGGAGTCTGTCTGATGCCCGTCCCTTTGGTGAATTTGTTCAGGGATAGGCAGCCCTTGAATGATATGCTCCTTGGGCTCTAGGCTAGCTAACGGCAAATTAGTAAAGATCCAGAAACTCTGCTGCTCAACCCTCTCTGTAACTAAAACAGGGTAGGTGAGTTACCACAAACTCTGTAAAAATATCTACACCGTAAGAACGTTAACCCAGCTGGTTAGCAATTATAACACTGCACATGTCACTGCCTGTCTATCTTGTGACTGCTATACCTGTTATGGTACATTTCCAATACAAGAGTCTGTAGTCCACAGTAGAAATCTAACACTGATCAAAATTTGATGGAGCATAGTCAAATCTGAAGGACCATAGCCAAAATCTCGAAAAAATGTAAAAACACCTTTATAACTAGACTGAGCAGTCTGGCACTTAGCCTGCCTGTTCATTACAGCCCAATATACTGATAACTCACCCTCAGCAGACAACAACCTGCAAACAGTTATTTCACTCTCTACGCCCAACATCCTCTGTGCAACTAAGGCTTGGCCTGCGTTCCCGCTGAGCAAAGCTGTGACACACAAACTCAACCCCATAATAGAACATATAAAAATATAAATTTCTCAAAATGCAGCTACCACAGTTTCAACCTAGATAGTACAAAGATCACATTGTTCACCCACTAATAGATCACAACAATCCCTCATGTAAGAGTCTCTAAGCATCTCCTATGTAAGTGTGCTCCTCACAGAATAGATATCACTACCCAGTTTCCTCTCAACACATACAAAAAAAGAAAAGAAGAGTACCCCCCCCCCCATAAGCATCACCCTTAGTGAGTCCAAGAAACGCAAGGCCATAATTGCAAAGAAAACTCAATAGGAACCCTGCCTGAGCCTGTATACAACAGAAAAATATAAAATTGCAAATCGCTGAAACCAAGCAAATTAAAATGGCTTCTCCTAAACTACAGATAATAAGTGCATTGTTGATTTGATACTTAAACATAAACCTGCATGCCCTACCTGACGGAGGCATTGGTTGCACATTCAGCTCGCACAGTCATCTTTACAAGGACACAATATATTACATGAGAACAGAGAAGACAGACCTGTAAATGGTGTTGTGACAATTTACTCCTTGCACTCTCATGCCCACCACCAGGGGGCCTACCTGAGGGACTTTCCAATTTTTAAATAAGATTCTGGACCTTTTGTTATATCCATATACTGACGTACAGCCTCTTGGACACTATTCTAAAATTCCAACTCATTCTAGATCCATGCCACGTTTTGTGAAAGCCTGTCTGCTTCTCTTGCTGCTACTTCTCCATCTCTGCATGCCAAAGATGTGTATAAGAATTGAGCATACCTGTGGCTTGCTGGTGCTAACACTTCAGGCATGTGATCATCGTGAGGTCTTTAAAGCCCTAGTTTCATTCAGTCCTGCATTGGTCATTGTAGCAGTGTCCCCGTTTGATCAGTCCACTGTTTCCCGAGTTGCTTAGCTTTTGCTAGTCCTTATTTCCAGACTATTCCTAAGGCTTATCCATGCTCCTTGAACTAGCATTTTCTGCAGTGCTAACTTGATTCCCAATTCATAGGCCAGCACTATTTTAATGTATCCTTGACTCTTGAACACTCACTCCAGTAGTTACCATTTTGACAGTCCCTGCCTTTGTTTCCCTTTACCTTAATTTTAGTTTCTAGTTTGCTAACTTCCTATCCCTGCTGTCTTAGCTTCCACTTTCCTTGTGTGGTTTATTACTTGCCTTCTCCAAGTGTGCCTTTAGTTTCCATTTTTCCTGTAAAGCACCATCTGCTTTAGCTTCTTATCTATTGTGGCTGTGTATTTTGATCCTCTCATTTTGCTGTTACCAGCTTGGCTGTTCCTTTGTGATTGCTATGATTTGTGGGCAATGCTTAGAATCATGGTGGTGTTTCTTACTCACTGTGAGTATTGTCCTTATCTTACTTTTATGCCATTGCCATAGGTATCAGCTCCATATACCCGGCCTTGCATGTATAATATATCGGTGGGTATTTGTAGTTAGTATCTGTAACAGCAATTGTGGGTGAGGAACGTCCTGAGCGTCTGTGTGAAGAAATACAGGGAAACAGGATGGTTCTTGTGATGAACTTCTTTATTCAAGTTTCAGGTACAGCAACAACGTCCTAGCCACATGACAGCCAACAGCAACTGACTCTGAGCACTTGGCAACATTGATCAAGCACTCAGTACATTTTAGATTCATATGGGTAGAATGGTCTACATAGAAGCAGCTAGCTAGCACTGAGCAACACTTAGGCATTTACCACACACTTTCCTCCCAATTTCAAAATTGCAGGTTGTGGGAACAGAGAGTATATTAAATTCAAAACATAGTTGAGTAGTTTCTGTGGAGTTTTTCATGTGCGAATGCTCCTACGCAGAGAAGAACAAGCCTAGAAGAAACAAGTTGGTCGTCTCGACCGGAGGGAACAAAGGGACGTACAGGAGCGACCCTACTCAAATTCCAAATACGCCCATCATCAAGTTTAAGAAACAGCTTAGTCATCCTACAAGGAGCGGAGAATTTTTCACCACCAGACTTCTGAGGAAAGCGTACCCTCAAACTGTCACCCACACTAACCAAGGTGCGAGAAACCGCATGTCTGGCATCAAAGTTGGCCTATCTTTTAACTGACATGAGATCCTGCAGAGCCCGCCATTGAGCATCTTCACGAATCTCAATGTCAGCACCTTTCCCTTTAATCTAAGTCTGGAACTTGTTAGTATTGGGAGTGCGCCCCCTAAACAACTCAAAAGGGACTTTCTCAGTGGTGGAGTGGGGAGTTAAGCGGTAAGCCATAACTCTCTCAAGTATCACAGACCTCCCGTCACGGTTTTGTTCCTTGGCCAGTTGAATCAATTCCTTCAGCACACTGCAAATTTCTCCATCATTCCGTTGCACTCCGGGTGGTAGAGAGAACAACACTTGTGTTCAATTCCTTTATTGGCCAATAACTCTTCCATCTCTCTTGACACGAGCTGTACCCCATTGTCAGTCAGGAGAGATTCAGGGAGACCTTCTCTGCAGAAAAAGTCCTCCAAGAATTTTGTGACATCTCTGGTTTCTCTACTCTGAGTTACCTTGACCTCAGGCCATCTGGAGTACATGTCAATCAAGACTAGAACATAAGATTGGCCCACTTTATAGAAGATCCAAGGCTACATGTTGCCAACACCGTGTGGGAGCCTCTCGTATAATCATAGGTTGGACCCTAGTCTTGCCAATTTTATCACAGGCATTGCCCTCTATGCAGTCTCTCACCATGTGCTCTACAAGAATATCGATACCGGTCCACCAGAAGTGCAGACGAACCCTCTCCTTTGTTTTGGAGATGCCTTGGTGACCCAGGTTGGCCAACTTAACTATTTTCTGTCTGAGGGATGTTGAAGGGACAAGACGCGTTCCTCTCCAAAGTAAATCATTATTCAGCTAAAGTTAGTTCCTTACATTCCAAAATTTCCGCACACCTTCAGACAAGCTCTTGATACCCGCCCACCCTCCTAATACCAATCTGCACACATCAAGTAAATCAAGGTCACTTTTCATAGACTCTCTTCACTCTGACTCAGACACAACTCCTTCGATAACCTCGCACACTTTTAAGTCATCAATTTCCCACGTATCTTTGGGGTCAAGAGAGGTTTCGTCACATTGCATGGGCACTAAGCGAGAGAAACAGTCTGCTACTTTGTTGCCCACCACGGAGATGTATTTTACGACAAAGTCAAAATCCTGGAGTGCTATGACCCACTTACATATTGAAGAGGAAACAGCGTCGAAGGCCTTTTTACAGAACAAGTCTTTCAAGGGTTTATGATCTGAATGGACGACAAAAGAGGTACCCCAGAGAATTTTTTTGAGTTTCTTGATGGCCCAGAAAATGCAGTAATGAAGTTCTGGACCAACAAGAGCTCTTGAGAGAAACATGATGGTTTCTTCCTTGCCATCCCATGCCTGTTTAAGGACAGCGCCTAAGCCTTTAGAACTGGCGTTAGTGACAAGAATGGAGCTCGAAGAAGTGTCAAAGCTCTGCAGAGAGGGAGCGGAACAAAGAGCTTTCTTGACTCCCTCGAATTCCAACTGGCACTGGGTAGACCAAGAGAACTTCACACCTTTCTTTAAGAGGGACCTAAGAGTGAAGGTGCGGCAGGCAAATCTTGGAACAAATTTATTGTAGTACTCGGCCATTTCCAAGAAGGTTATCAGTTCATCCCTGGACTGCGAGACGGGAAGTTCCAAAATGGTCTTCACCAGGCGCTATCTGGGCCTAACTCCATCACCAGTCAAGAGGTGGCCCAGATAATCAATTTCAGGGAGATTAAACCTGCATCTATTTTCACGCAGCGTAAGACCTCTCGCACTGAATCGTTCAAATACACTCCTCAGTCTCACATCGTGTTCACCTTGAGATGAGCCATGGATCAAGACGTCATCTTGGTATATTTTGACTTCCTCCACACCACTCAACACGTCTTCCATGGCTCTCTGAAAAACGGAGGCAGCAGAGATCAGGCCATAGGGAAGACATGTAAACTTGTATGTTCTAAAAGGGGTTATGAAGGCAGTCAAGTCCATGGACTTATCAATTTTGACCTGATGATATGCAGCACAAAGATCTAAGGTAGACAAGATGCGTGCATCCCTCAACTGGGCTAACATTTCAGTAAATTTTGGGAGGGGGTAGCTGTCGGCGACCACCGTGCGGTTGAGGGCGCGAAGATCCACACATAGGCGTATCTGGCCTGAGGCTTTGCGTGCAAGGACTACCAGGGCTAACCATTCACTCGCCTCAGTCTCAACGATGATACCTTCTTCCTTCAATTTCTCAAGTTCGGAGCGCATAGGGTCCCTCATAGCCAAAGATACACTGCGCACTTGCATGTGACTGGTTGAGCATCAGGTTTTAGGGTGGTCTTGTGAGTGTAACCCGAGAGGCCTCCCAATCTTTCGCTGAAGACTTCTTTGAATTCAGAACGTAGGACACAGTTTGGATCATTCACATGAGAAACACTCACATTACACTCACTCGAGACAACCTTTGAAGGAACAGACCGTGGGGAGATGTCTCTGAGGATAATGCAGGGATCACCACCAGGAACTAAGGACACACCTGGGTCAGCCTGGTGAAACCAGCTGATTAAGCTGTCACCTCTGCATGAAACATAAATCTTCCCTGCAGTTAGTCTTCCTTTGTATTCAATATTGCCGATGAAATAGCCAAACAATTTTATTGGTTGACCACCATAGGCTAAAGGTTTTATATCAGGTTTGTACACTTTTATTTTCCCAGGCAGCTTCAAGTCAAAAAACTCTTTAGGGATGAGAGAGCTCTTTGCCCCAGTCAAACAGCATCCTAATGTTACAATCATTCACTAGAACCTCATCAACAGGCCCCTTACTATTGTTTTTATTATTGAGTGTGATAACCTCCCGGCAGTGCAGCTCGTCAGAGTCACTTCCACTCTCAAAGGAAACCTCCTTGACACGCCTGCTTGACTTATTCTTTTTGGCTCTACAAGCTTTGGCTAGGTGCCCAACTTTTCCACAGTTGTGACACTTAGAAGTGAGAGCAGGGCACGACTTGTCATTGGCAAGGTGACCGATCATGTCGCATTGGTAGCATTTCATTCTTGTGTTCCCCATTACTTTGGAGTAAGAAGAGGTATGGGCAGGTTCACGTTGTTTCCAAACTGGCTTCGAGGGATTTTTTGTAACAGTGTGAACATTTTCCTCCAAAACACCATTCTCTTTTTTAATGACTTCCACGCAAGCCAGGGAGTGTTCTATCCTCTTGGCTATCACCACAACTTCATCAAGTTTTGGGTCATCTTTTTGCCAAAGCTCGTCCTTAATTTTCTCAACGCTGCAACCCAGCATAAACTCGACGTGTATGCGCTCTTCAAGAAATCTTTACAGGTGGCGCCCAATTTACGCAGAGCAATAATGTACGCTTCAATAGACTCATCGCTTTTTTGCACTCGCTTTCCAAAATGGTAGCATTCCAAGATGGTGCTAACCTTTGGGAGGTCGAGTTTCTTAAGGCAGATTTCGAACTCATTCAGGCTATCTGACTCACTATCATTCTGATCTGGAAGATGTTCGAGCACTTCATGCCCTTCAAAACGCAGACAGTGCAACAGTAACACTGATTTTCTTTCAGCACTCAGAGATAACCCGCATAATTAAGGAAAACCTTTTTAGGAGTAACATTTTGCATTTTACAACTAAGGGACCGATTCCGATCCGGGTCGGAAAGCACTCCGACCGAGTCGGATCCGGAGTGTTTTCTGACCGAGCTGGACCCCTACAGTCCGACCGAGCGATTACGATGCGCACGTATGCTGTCGGACTCGGTTCGGTCGGACTCCCATAGAAGTCAATGGGAGCCAGTTGTACGACGCGTACATGTGCTCCCATTGACTGAATGGGTACGTCTCAAACAAGTGCGCCCCCAACAGTGGGTACACGTCGGTACCATCCGCGCCGTGCGTGCCTGTGTGAGGGAGTCCCATGGGTCTCCCCCTGTGTGCGAGTCGGATGGCTGCGGGTGTCGGGGGGTCCGACGCTGATGCCCGTAGTCCGACTCCGGGAGCTTTTGCGAGCCGGACACTCCGGCTCGCACAGGCTGTCCGACACGTGCATCGTACTGGCTCGGTCGTGAATCGCATCCATTGCACACCACGGTTAGCTTACGACCGAGACGTACGGAGCGGTTTGGACCCGGAAACGACTCGGTCGGTGAATTTCATGTAGCATGCATCGTACTGGCTCACTCGTACAGCTGTACGAGTCGGGCGGAAAAGACGCGTACGGCTCGTAGTTTTTCCTGCCGGATCGCGTTCAGTGCCCTTCCGACCCGGATCAGAACTGGCTCCTCAGTTGTAGAAGGGTATATCATGTTTGTAAAGCTGGCGTGTAACAGTCACACCTGTATCATCAAAAGTAATGCAAATGAGTAAATAAGTACATGTGATTAACACTAAAAGTATCGGTTGGACTTGACCCTTTTTGGCTAAAGTTCCCTAAACTTTTTGCCTTCCCCCTAGACCTTTTTTTTTCTGACATGGTGTTGCCAACTTAGAGGCTTTGGACACTATGCCACTGCGGATCAGTGTCAAAGTGCAAGTGCTCCCTGTGTAAAGTGTAATGGTAATTGGTTGTCCATAATTGCTATGTTTGCCTTACTAGTAAAGTCCCTAGTAAAGTGCACTATGTGTGCCAGGGCTGGTAATGCAAATGCTACTAGTGGGCCTGCAGCACTAATTGTGCCACCCACGCAAGTAGCCTTAAAGAGGGAACTCAGGCCTGCTACTGCAGTGCCTGTGTGCAGTTTGTTAAACAGTCATGTTGTCATGACAAGTGCACCCACTTGCCAGGCCTTACCCTTCCCTTTCTATGCACATCAGACACCACTATGGTAGGTCCAAGGTACCCCCTGGGCAGGGTGCAGTGCTTGTGAAAGGGAGGAAATGTACTAAGGTGTGTACCATGTCCTGACAGTGAAATAATCTCCATTTCGTTTTTCACTGTTGAAAGGCCATCTTGCCCATAGGATAAAATGGGGAGGCTATGTAATACGTTTTCCATCCTATCTTCCCAATGGCTTAAGATGAAGAGGTGAAGTTTAGTATGCCTGAACTCACAACTCAATAACACATCTTTTTGTGAAGGTGGTTTTTGCATTGTGCGTTTAGAAACCACTCTTTTAGAAGTGGCTGGGTTTTTGTGCTCTAACATTTCTGTGTGTCTCTGCCTGGTTGTAGATTGACTGTCTGGATTTGAAAGTGATAGGATCTGGGATTGTCTTGACCCAGGGGAAGAGTGGAGACAGCAACAGGGTGACCTGCATCTGGAGTGTAGGGAGGAGGAGTAGCCCCTAGAGGTGAAGAGGTCTGGTTTGCTGCCATAAAACAATGGTCCCATCTCCTGCTGAGTGATTGACAATCCAGACCCCCACTAATCAAAGGAAGAAGGTGTCACTGGCAAAGAGGCACCCAGAAGCGGTTTGAACAGGGGTCAGTGCCCCCCTGAACACAAAGACTTCAAAGACATTTAGGGGTATAACTATGAGAGCTGAAGCCCCTGAACTTTGGAGAAATGGATTCATCAAGACTGAACAAGACTGAAACTACTTTGTGGTCAAGAGGAACCTCTGCCAAGGAAGAAACAGCTAAAGAGACTGAAGGAAAGGACTGACCCTTGCTGTGTGTTCTGGGGCTGGCCTGCAGTTTGCTGCTTTAACCAAGGAGAGGCTAAAGGGACTTTGCGGTGTGCTGTGTCCTCCTGCTTGAAAGGACTTTGCTGTGTGCTGTGTCCAGAAGTAACTTATCCCCAAGGGCCCGAGGTGAGCTGGCTCCCTGGGGCGGAAACTCAGGAACACTAAGGTTTGCAGGAGAGTATCAGCGACGCTGTGTACGTGTGCTTTTTGCAGCCTGAGACCCTTGTTAGAATTGCCCTGTAATCGTTGGAACCTGGAGTCCAAGCGAGTCTCAGCGATGCTGTGTGCGTGTGCTTTGTGCAGCCTGAGACCTTCATGAGGATTGCCTTATCGTGCACCCAGAGTCCAAGTGAGTCTCAGAGATGCTGTGTGCATGTGCTTTGTACAGCCTGAGACCTTTGTGAGGATTGCCCTGTTATCTTACACCCGGAGTCCAAGTGAGTCTCAGCGACGCTGTGTGCGTGTGCTTTGTGCAGCCTGAGACCTTCGTGCGAATTGCCTTGTCATTGTGCACCCGGAGTTCAATTGAGTCTCAACGACGATGTGTGCGTGTGCTTCATGCAGCCTGAGACCTTCGTGAGGAGTGCTCTGTGATTGTGCACCCGAAGCTGAAGGGAGTCTCAGCGACGCTGTGTGCATGTGCCCTGTTGCAGCCTGAGATCTTCGTAGCACCAGCGGCACTGACCGGCGGCCCCGGAGGAGCTGAGCCGCTGGCCCGAGCCTGCCGTTGCCAGGGCGGGACCTCGAACCAACCCCGTTGAGGGAGGGCCAGAGTCCCACTGCCTGGAATCCACAAAGATTGCATCGGAGGCCCAAGTCACGGGAAGAGGAGAGGAGAGTGGGTCGACGGCTCGGAGGGAGACTCTCTCGGCCTCTCCCATTCCTGCAGCGCGACCGTCTGCATCTGCTCGCTGCCCGTACTTGCCAAAGGAGTGGCAGTACCGGGGCCAGAGTGCAGGGCTGCACTTTTGTTCACATAATACCTGTGTGGGGGCAAGTGTTGACAGAAGCTGACTGTAAGTCAGTACGAGTGGCAGAGAGACCGCCTAAGGCACCGTGATCGGTGCTGTAGTGTATTACGCATTGCATTATTTCTGCATTACGAACTACCTGATTGTCGTATTACATATTGCATTATTTCTGCATTACGAACTACCTGATTGTCGTATTACGCATTGCATTATTTCTGCATTACGAACTACCTGATTGTTGCATTGCGCATTGCGTTAGGTTGCATAACGAACTACCTGATTTTTACATTGCAAAGTGCCTGATTCTAGCATTATGAACTGTAAAGCATTGCATTAGGACTGCAGTGGATCATTTAGAATTGTTCATTAATATCGCCAGAACTTACAAGGGCTGGCTGGCTTAACAACCGGCCAGGAGGAATATTACAATTACACTTTTGTTGGATTTATATTGTGTGGTCTCATCGTATATCTTTTTACATAAATTCATACTCGTCCATTTGTGGTGTCATCATTGGGTTACTGAGAGTGTGGTTGCAAATACTTTACACATTTGCCTTAAAGATAAGCCTGGCTGCTCGTGCCAAGCTACCAAGGGGGTGAGCAGGGGCTATCTGAGAAGGTGTCCTTCTGTTCCCTGACGTGGAAGCAAGGGTCCCTTTTTGACCTAAGGTACCTACCTCAGCCAATTAGCGACCCCCAGGTCTAACAGTATCGAAAGTATCTGACGTGACTTCTAGTTTGTTGAGCGCGTGTAAAATTCAAGTCAAGTGTGTCAACGCAGTGAGTAGTAATTGGTGTGCTGAGAGTATCAATGCAAGCAGAGGTAAACCGCAATTGAGGGTTCAAGGAGTTGATGCACAAATGTAAATAGAGATGCTGTGCGTACCAGCATAGTAATGCTTTCTGAAATTGGGTTGCTGTGTGCATCAGCGCAGAACAAGATGCACCATAAACCAAGAAATGATGAGATTTGCTATGCTGAGCCTATCAGCGCAAGCGTAGACAAGCAGAAGTTGAGAGTTCAATGAGCTGATACGCAAATGTAAGGAGAAATGCTGTGCGTATAAGCGTAGTGATGCTTAGTAATAATGAGCCGCTGTGCGCATCAGCGCGAAATAATATGCATGGAGATCAAAGAAATGTTGAACTTGCTGTGCACATCAGCGTGTTCTTAGAACTGAATCGACGTGCTCATTAAATGCAGAAGAAACACGGAAGCTGTGCGTATCAGCGTGTCGTAAGGGAAACACGGGGACTCCGCAGGCTAAGTTGGTAAGAAACAGGAAAGCTGCATGGCAACGGTAAGTTTGTGTCACATATGAATGCGCTGGATGTCAGGCCTGCGAAGCAGTGACGTCGGTCCTCGCTGCGAGAAAGAATGGAGGCGTTCGCAGGAGACAAGCATACGTTTGGCGGAAGCAGATAGGAGCACTTTTGAAAAATCCTTCGAGGAGAGCTCGCAGTCAAGTCTTAACTGTATGTGTAAGGGTTTCCATTATTGTACACTCCTCAAATTGAAGGACATAAACGAGTTCTGTCACAGGGAAGGTAGCTCCGATCAAATCAGCATAGAACGTGAGAATAGATTGCTGTACTTTACATGCGCGTTATGTAGAAGAAAGAAAACGCACTGAAGAGAACGGGCATGCAGGTCACAGGTGACAACACAAGGCAGGGCAGAGGGGCAGAGAGGCAGCCAGGGAAAGTATCCTTCTCAGAAAACAGCTTGCACAGTACCTTGAGAGAATTAATGCTTATCTGTGTTAGAACGTTTGCTGTGATGACCAGGAGAAGACTTCTTCTTGTCATCTCTTGAGGTGACCTTGCTTGGGTTCAATCTTCTTCGCTCGTCGCCATTGTGAAGAAGTACAGGGGACACAGGATGGTTCTTGTGATGAACTTCTTTATTCAAGTTTCAGGTACAACAACGTCCTAGCCACAGGACAGCCAACAACAACTGACTCTGAGCACATGGCAACAGGGATCAAGCACTCAGTACATTCTAGAGTCATATGGGTAGAATGTTCTACATAGAAGCAGCTGGCTACCACTGGGCAACCCTTAGGCAATTACCATAGTCTGTCTTACGTTGTGGAATATCTGAGTGTTTTACCACTCATTCCCTTTATTGTTAATGTAGTTAGTTATATGCATGTCTTGCACATCTGGGGGGTTTGTTATTCTGAATGCTGAATAGCCTCTTGAGTGCCTGTTCTCTCTAAGCTTCGACTTCTTGTTACCTTGGATGGCTCTTTCCTAGTTTATCTCTTTTCTACGCTGACTCCCTCTCTTAACTTGGACAGTCCTATACCCAAAATGGGGTTACCATATCTACCCTGCTACCAATCCTTGCCAAAGTCCCTGATAACTATAGCGATCATTCATGTAGAACACATTATGTGTACCGTTTTAGTATCTCAATAAACTATATCCTTTTCATGCAGAAATCAAACCACTTATTGAATCTATTAAATGAGTGGTCCCAGTACAAGCCCCCTACATGTTCATATCTGCCAGAATTGTCTTCAAAGCATAGAAACTGAACACGCCTCACTACCTGAAAAAGAAAAACTAATACTATTAGGCTGGAGAAGACTCTTTCTCAACATAAACAAACTACATCTGGAAACAATTTTGTGCAAGAAGGCAATCAGGGTGCATGAGAGGGGCCGAAGGGGCAGTGGAAAGGGAGGGGTATGTGGATTGGTAGGAGAACTAAGAGAGAAAACAATATTTTGCAAAATATTCAATATTATGAGGACCTTCAAAACAGAGAGTTTATGTACATTTTTGTCTGTCTGAATGTAAAGATCCCTGGGGAAATCCAAATAATATCACACAATACCCAACTGAAAGCCCCTGTACCCAACTATTTATCAGAAAATACATTTATTAGGGGGGTGTAACACCCCAAACACCCCCCACCCCCACAAAGCTAAGCCCCTGATAACACCCGATAATGCTGCACACCGCCAGAAAGTTATCAGAGGCTTTTCTGAGACCTTTGTGGTTCTGGAAGAGTCTTGTAGAACCAATGTTTCTAGGGATTGTTCCCAAAATATTATAGAAATGGCTGAAAGTAATGTTAAGAGGCTTGACATTCCTAAATGTTTCCCACCATCTTTGATCTCCTACTAAATAAATTGGCACGTGCATCAGAGCATAACTACTGCTACAAACATGGTGATGCTAATTTTAAATGATCTAATAGAAATAGCATACTGAATATGGGAATAGGTTAACAGGAAATGAATGAAAAAGCGAGAATACAATGAATTTGTAAGAAGAAAAAGCAGTAAATGGGGAAATAATCTGAGAAAGGCAAAATGTTAATAAAACAAAAACAATGGAATTTTTCAAAATCATACAGAGATATATTGAGAGGTGAATGGAGAGAAAAGATTACAAAAGTTAAGTAAATTTAATAGTACAGATGTTTAGAGATTTAAAGTAGGGCAGAGAGCAGTAAGAGTGTTCTATTTTGAGAGAAACGCAGTGGGAGTCCAACGAGAAGAGGATTAGGCAAGGGGGTCAGGAATAGGTGTGTCAGCACTAACGAAGAAGTGGTGAAACAAAGGCAGGGACTCGTAAGTGGGAAGTTGCAGCTCCACTCTTTATGCGCTGGCTCAGTGAACTAATGCACCCACCCCGTGGATCTGTGCTTGAGGTTAATATCCAGCTGGTTCCACACAACCTTTTATTTTTCTGAGGTCGATAAAATGAGTGCAACTAATTTGGGTAACTATAAACATCTGTTTCCTATGAATGAGGCCAAGAGACTCCTCTGTGGTGACTGTGTTCTCTCCAAATATGCCTTTTATGTTATAAAACAGCAACGGAGGGTAACAGATGCACAGAGAAGAACATTTATAAAAATCTATATATTTGTGAGTCCAGAGGTTACATAGACATGGAGGAAATTAACAGTGCTAGGGAAAATGTTGCAAATGAAAGAGGATTTAAAACATGAACTACAAAAACAAGGGGTAATAATACTTGGGCCTGATTCTGATGCGGGTAGGAAGGCCTCCTTACAGCATTTGCTCTGTCCAAATTGGATCGGGAACGCATCTTTCCGATCGACTCGGAAAGGTTTCCGACCGACCGAGTATGATGCGAGTTAGGCGTTAGGAATATCCCAATCCCAACCCGACGGCATTTGGAATGACCGAGCCATACGGAGCAGAATCATATGTCTCTATGCTGGCTTTGGACAGCTTTTCTGAATCGTGGCCTTCTGACTCGAATCAGTAGTTGAAATCAGAATTTGGGGGCCCATAGTGGGCCCCCCTGCACCCAGAGCCTTCCCTATCAGGCCTGTGGGGGTACCCATGGGTCCCCCCTTACTAGCCATGTGTGGCAGGGGGTGCCCAGCACAGGGTGCCCGATTTTCCCCAGCCACCCCTTTCTTCAATGGGAGCCTATGCATTTGTTCGGAATGAAGGCTCCTATTAAGGTCGATGGGTGTCCAACCAAATGGTATCTGGAAGAATCTGGATGCATCGTATGCTGTCTGTTGGACTCTCTCGATCCGATTTGGTCGGAAACCATTCCCAAACACATTCGGTCTGGAAGGTTTTAAAACCGCATCAGAATCAGGCCCTAAGTGTGAACAAACCTTAAAAATAACAAGAAACATATTTTAAAATTTAGGTGAATAATGTGCTACACATTTGAAATTTTTTCAGATTTAATAATTTAAATTTAATCTTTCAAATGTAATGATTTCCTAACTTTTAAATGTTTTTCGAAGATCTCTTAATACATTTATAAACTCAAAACAATTGTCAGATAAGGCTTATTTTTTTAAAGGCTTTTCATGGCATGATGGCATCGATTTTGGGTACATTTTGAAATGGAGCTAAGACTGCAACTCGGAAACATCAGCGGAAAATAGTGAGCACCTCCTCCCTGGTTCAACCATCAGTTCTTGTTTTCCGAGTGTTTCATTTCTGTGTCTCTAAAAAGATGCTTATGATGGAGCGCAACCTTAGTTGTCAAGGCAACATTGAACACTGGGGCAAACTCCAGCCCCAAGAGGACTTGCAAATAATGATATTGCCACAACCTGAAGATATCTCTCAGTATCAGTCAGAACATCTGCTTCAGTGCCTTCACTGAAATGTTCAATTATACAGTAGTAAATTCTATTACTTTGTATCCATTCCTCTTCGTTCAAATCATGAATTACTCTATGAGGCATGTCCTTCTCCCAGGATGTGCACGTTGCTGCCCTCTTTCCATGAACAACAAGCATTTGCAATGCAATAGGTCTTGCATTACTGAAAGTTTGAGCTAGTGGTGTTGCATTATTATTTGTTACGCCAATAGCTCAAACTTTCAGTAAGGTGAGACCTATTGCATTGTAAATTCTTGTTTTTGCAAGTTACATAGTGCAGGGGTTCCAGAAGTACTGCGGCCTGCAGAACAAATTCTGCCCGCTATTGTGTACATACAACGTTTCAGGCCTAGTATGGGGATTAATATGCCAGGCACGAAATTTACGGTCTCCATAGTGCATATTGATCTGCCCTTGCTCTTGACTGCCTTTTACCTGCTTTTTGCCAGCCAGTCTTTTATTTTGGCGATGGAACAGCAACCGGCAACAGTGCACCTGCGCCGGGTATGTAATGCACAAGCGTAACTATGTGTTGAAGGCTGGTTTACCAGGTGATGGTCGGTTGTGTTTACTTTGCTGGACACAACAGGCTCCACACGCATTGTGCTTATAAAGTTTTAACAACCAGCTACAAGTATTGAGTTGGGCTGGCCCGCGCATGACAAGAAAAGACGTGCTACTTCCCATTATTAAAGATGTACCACAGTGTGCCGTGCTGGGAAAAAAAATTGTTGAGTTGGTTGAGGCAAGCACAACAAGACGCACAGCTGCTATTGTTTAAGATGTTTGAAAGAATGTTGAGTTAAAAGCAGCGCACAACACGACACGCAACCTCCATTGTTTAAGATCAAGCGTGGCATGGCACGCAGCAAAAAAGTATATATAATATTGCCATGTACTCACTTTTACTGAGCAGCAAATCCTAATGCAAACAAAAGCATAACAAAACACAGCAAAAATTACAAGAACGTGGTTAGTAGGGTTGGGGAACAATGTAGCTGTTGTGCCTGCAACTGCAGCTACGACAAAGAAGTGATTAACAAAAAAGTGCTGTGAAACAGTAAATAATGAATATGGTCACATGCAAAATATGGGAGGTTATAACAGTAGAAAAGGCGAGACTATGGAGAGATTACAAAAGAAAAGAAATTAACCAATGAAAACGAAGCATTTACAAACGACAGTCAAAGGAACCAGTTAAAAGCAAGGGCAGAACATGGGCGGAGCTTAAAGCCCATATCTTGAATACAGCATGTCTTGAAGAGGCAGCACAAGCGCTGCCTAGATGAGACCTAAAAACTACAGCCCCACTTCTGTTAGGTGGACAAAAGACCTGCCTACCCAGGCACATCCAGTATTGTCTGAAGCTAGCAATATCTAAAGTCCCATATTTCTGCAAACCATGAGGGAGGGAGAGAGGGTTTTAATGACTGAAATGAGAAGAAATGTACTAATAGTAATGGAATTACTGCTATTTAATTTACACTTAACCTCCTCATCCACATCTGCATTCCAGTCTTTAGTTTGTCTATTAGGAATACTTCACAAAGAGCAGAACAAAATCGCCCACCCCTGTTGACTTTATGTCATAAACACAACAAGACAAGGGAGGCTATGAAACACCTGTGTAGATGTATTCCAGGAAAAGCAGCCTGCCTGTCAGGAAAGCTTTTGACCATAAGAACTCTAGAAGTAACCCCGCCCTACTCCTGAGCTAAAGTCATTTTTATTTTTTAAAAGTCCATGTAAGCAACTGCAAAGATCCTAAGACCAACAACAAGTCTCAACGCAGATCACCAACCTTCTTGGGTAGATGAGACACTGCAACACTGAAAACCTCAAAAGGTACCAACTCCAGTGTGAAGAATAACCTTGTTCCTGGAGATAATAAAACCCCAGAAATTACTGTCTCCAGAGCTGCCACCTAGTCATAACTGCTGGTATCTCTTGTGATGATTGCAATCTTGGAGGTTTCAAGCAATTTCTTTTCCTGAGACGTAAAGGATTCTGCCAATGATGTTCCCTTCCACTGAAGGAATCCACATTGATACAAATTTCAGAATCCTGATAAGTTGGCCTTCATGCTGACAGCAAATAACAAACAACATCCCTGGATAAAATCTGCTCCAATGAACTGCTGTCAGAGCTGCAGCCATATCACTCTGCATTTGTAAGCAAGACTTTTTTCTGTTCAATGGTCGTGATCCAGAAAAGCTGACACTTGCCTCTGAAGCTTGCTCACTCAATGATCCAGAACAACCACTTTACCTAGATCTGTTCAAAATCTGGCCCCAGTGAATTCCATGTCTGGTGATGGAACCAGATAAGACGTAAGAAAGCTGTGTGCTTGTAGTAAAGCTAAGACCTGCCATAAATTAGGAGAGGCATGGCACTTTCATAACCAGTGCACCAACCTGTCATCCAGAAAAGGATGACTCAAGTATGGCCACTACTGGAGCCAGAGCCTTTTTGAAGACTCTCCATACTAGTGATCTAGAGTTGCCAAAAATTCTTCTTAGAGGATCAAAGGAATCATTTTCAGCAGACATGTCCGTCTTCATTGAATTGTTGGCCCCCAGACATTCACCATCTGCAGATCCCGAACTGGACAAAAAATGCCTTAAGCTTTTTCCACTAAAAACAGGATGACGGATCTTGCTGATTTTGTTCATTGGAGGAAACTGGTACCATTGCTGTCTTCCATATCAAATCCTTCATTCCTGATGGTGAGATGTCTGCATTTACCTTGCATCTGGGAATGGGAGTACGAATGTAAGCTAGCTCTGGAAGAATGAATACAAAGTTTATAGTATGGCCCTTCTGCACTATCCCAAATCCTCACATGCCTGACACATCAGTTTCCTAAACCTTTTTTTAACTGGGTTGTGATGGCCTGATGTCTTATTCTTTTTTAAAAGATGAGTCTGAAAATACGTTCCCCTAAATTTTTAACACTGGTGCTTCCCAGCATCCTAAGAGTTTGAAGTGGGAAACCATGCATCCTGTCCTAAAAAGCCTTCTTCAGTAACCAAAAAGCTATATTCCTAATAACAGAATATTTAAAAAGGCAGTAGTATCAGCACGCTTCACTCTCCAATCAATGAGCCACAGATGACGACAAATCGAGACAGCACCTTTGATGGCCAGAGCTGATGCCACAGACCATCACATGCTACATCTAACACAAATCTTGCTTGTTCCATTTGGACTGAAAGGTCAGAACAATCCTCATCCTCTTGCACAGCTGGTGCAAGCATGTCAAAATCGTTGGCCAATGATTGTGCCACATTTCACAGATAAATTATTGCCAGCATATGCCTTCTTAGGAGAACTTTCAGTGCATCAAAAGGATTTGTGGCTGTAAATTTTTCCAGATTGACCTAAATTCTTCCAATCCGATGCACTAACGCTGATTCACTCTTTCATGGATGCAGCAAAGTATTTTCTGATTATTTGCATGAATCTGGGTAGTCATTTTAGACCTGTCAGCCTTAGGGTGGTCCTGCTAGCCTTAGTACTCTGCACACTTTACCACTATTAACCAGTGCTAAAGTGCTTGTGCTCTCTCCTCTAAACATGGTAGAGTAGGCTTACAACAAAGTTACATACTTAATGTACTTATAAGTCCCTAGTATAGTGGTACTACATGTGCCCAGGGCCTGTAAATTAAATGCTACTACTGAGCCTTGAGCACTAATTGTGCCACCCTCTTAAGTAACCTGTTAAACATATCTCAGGCCTGCCATTGCAGCCTGTGTGTGCATTTTTAAACTGCTATTTTGACCTGGCAAAATCAACCTTTTGCCAGTCCGAAACCCCTACATCACCCCTAAGGTTGGCCCTAAACAGCCTACAGGGCAGGGTGCAATGTATTCAAAAAGTAGGACATGTACTTTTCGGCTACATGTCCTGATAGTGAAAACCCAAACTTGTTTTTCACTATTGAAAGGCCTACTCTCCCATAGGATGACATTTGAGTTACCTTATTACATCTAATAAGAATAACTTGCAAATGGGAGCAGATAAACAATTCTTGTTTGGTGTATTTGGAATTGTAATGCAAATTCCTCCTTTATGGTAAAGTCAGATTTCAAATTATAATTTTGATAATGGCAGTTTTATAAATTTGCCATTTTCCTGCCTCAGTCATGTAGTGCCTGCAGCCCGTCTCTGGTGCACATGACTAGGTGTAGCTGGCAGTTGGCCTTTGAGTATTCCTCCCAGACAGCCACACACTGTAGAGAGCTTAAGTGTGCCTGGATGGGCCATCACTGGATGTGGGGGAGGCAGAGGGGAGCTGGGCACAGCCCCGCTTACACTTGAATAGGCTGTGTCTTGCCCTCACACAAAGGATTACATATTCCCTGTAGTTAGTCTGGAGCCAGGGCACGTGAGGAAGTAAACCTGATCACATCAAACGGAATTCTCTGGAAGCTTCTCCCACTTCAAATAAGATAGTAGGTATAAATATCAACTCTTCAGATCACTTCTGGCCCTATGGACTCTGCCAGGAAGAAGAACTGCCAGACTGTGAAGTTTGCCCTTCTGACCTGCTGTGCTGGTCAAGGACTGTTCTGCTTCCCAAAGACTGCTATTGCTACACCAGGACTTTTCTGCTGTGAGCTGCCCTGCCTAAATCATCCTGCCTGTATGTTCTAACTCAAAGATCTTCTAGTGTCAGTTGGCTGACCTCCTGTACTCAAGCCACAGGGACAGAACAGTCTTCTCTGTGCCATGCATCTTCAATGCAGGACCGTTCATCGCAATGACAGCTCTGGACGCTTCATCCAGCGCAATGCATCTCAGTGCCAACAACCGGCCCAGTACCCCGCAGCTCTGATGCAGGACCAGGCATCGGGTCAGAGACTCCGCCAGCCAAACCCAGCACAACACATCTCGATGCCAACAACCAGGCCAGTTCAATACAGTGCAGCGCATCTCAACACGAGTCTTCACAAGTCCCAGCGGCTTCAACAGCACCAGCCCAGCCTCAACCTCAGCACCAATGCATTGCTTCGTAAGACTTCATAAGCCCCAGAGGCTTGCTTGATGATGATGTAGGACCTCTCATCACAAACTCCCGTCACTGGTCACTGACTTTGCTATGTTACGCATCTTTGCACAGGACCTTGCATTGCAAGCTCCACATCAACGTTCTTTCGACGCCGGCCAGTGTAACTCAATGCAAGGACTTTGCATTGCTCCACAACCAGGATTTAAGGTACTCTTGTTCAGTGGGACTAACTGGGTTCCTGTAGCAGGCCTGCACTCCATCATGGTTGGCCTGAACTTGGGACTTTATCCTGGTCCAGCGCGACCAGATTTCCACAGTTGGCTCTTTGTGCTTTTTGGGGGTATATTCACCAAAGGCTTTAAAATTGCATATCTCCGGTTCTATCAATTGGATTTATGTTGTTTTGGTCTTGATTTATTTATTAAAATGTACTATATTTTCAAGAAAGAACATTGTAGAGGGACTTTATCTTCTGTTCCTTTGAGTAGAACAAACATTCTGAGGAATCTTCTTCCTTCTGCTATCTTCCAGGTTGGTAATTTCAAGTTTGAGAGTAGAGAAAGTTTTGTCGTTCTTGAGTAGGTGTTTGGATTGACCTTTGAGGCGGTCTTCTGCCATGCTTATTCAGTTTTCAGCGTTCGATGCTCTCAAGTTTAGTTCGTTGAGATCCCTTATGATTGCTGCTGCTTCTGTTTGCAACATGTCATTGTATGTTCTTTTGTGCTTTGAGCAATGTCGTGGACATCAGTTAGTTTTTTAAGGATCATCTCCAGACTGGACTGGTTGTCATGTCTGTCTTTAATAGATGATTCAGGCTTCAAGGCTTCATGCTTGGATCTCTTTAGTCCACTTTTGCTTTCTTCATCTTTGAAGGTTTTGTGATCTATCCGGTCTGCCATGTTTGTGGTGTCTCTGATTTCTTCTGAGAGTAGAAAGAAGGTAGGATATTAAGGCAATGATAGTGCGGGGAACAACCTTTACAACGCAACTGTTACAACGCACTACACTTACAACGCATTTTTTACAACGCATAATCCATTACAACGCACTACACTTACAACGCATGACACTACAACGCATTTTTAAAAAATACCTTTACAACGCATACCATTACAACGCCTACCATTACAACGCATAATATTACACTACACTATCCAACACTTACCCTACTGTTGCACCCCCTGGAGTTAGAATAGTAATTTTTACCCCTATACTATCCAACACTTACCCTACTGTTGCACCCCCTGGAGTTAGAATAGTAATTTTTACCCCTATACTATCCAACACTTACCCTACTGTTGCACCCCCTGGAGTTAGAATAGTAATTTTTACCCCTATACTATCCAACACTTACCCTACTGTTGCACCCCCTGGAGTTAGAATAGTAATTTTTACCCCTATACTATCCAACACTTACCCTACTGTTGCACCCCCTGGAGTTAGAATAGTAATTTTTACCCCTATACTATCCAACACTTACCCTACTGTTGCATCCCCTGGAGTTAGAATAGTAATTTTTACCCCTATACTACCCAACACTTACCCTACTGTTGCACCCCCTGGAGTTAGAATAGTAATTTTTACCCCTATACTATCCAACACTTACCCTACTGTTGCACCCCCTGGAGTTAGAATAGTAATTTTTACCCCTATACTATCCAACACTTACCCTACTGTTGCACCCCCTGGAGTTAGAATAGTAATTTTTACCCCTATACTATCCAACACTTACCCTACTGTTGCACCCCCTGGAGTTAGAAAAGTAATTTTTACCCCTATACTATCTAATACTTACCTTAAATGCAATTAAATATTATGCGTTGTAATGGAATGCGTTGTAATGGTAGTTTTTAAAAATGCGTTGTAGTGTCATGCGTTGTAAGTGTAGTGCGTTGTAATGGATTATGCGTTGTAAAAAATGCGTTGTAAGTGCATGCGTTGTAAAAGTTTGCGTTGTAACGTCATACATCCGATAGTGCCAGTTCATTGACTAGGTTACAAAAAGGTGGCTGGTTAACTAGGTCTATGGTAGTGGTCAGCAGGGGGGTAGACTTCCCAGGGGATTACGCCAGATCAGCCAATTCGATCTAATGAGTGACTGACAAATTGTCAATCAGGAGGAGTAAGATGGATCTGTAGGAGACCTGCTGTGCAGTATCGATTGCGTCGGTATTACATCTACAGTGTGTTGAATTTATAAGTTATTTATAGGTTATTTTATGTTACACATCCATCACATGTCCATCGCATATCCATTGTGTGTCTCACAAGAATCTATGCAAGGTGCGTGAGTCAGGGCGTGGGCTAAAGTCCTGGCTAGAGTAATTATTACATTATGTGCTGGAATACTCTAAGTGGTGGGTTCATGTTAGACCCGGCCCTCGTAACATAGCCAGACCTGACCCCTGCACCTCACACCAGCCCCCGAGCCCACGGCCTAGCCGATCCTCCCCACCAGAACACACACACCCGACCCGGACTTCCCCGTCCGTGGCCTTCCTCCTTCGGCCACACCGGGCCCGCATGCCCACTTCATGCACCAAGATGGCCGCCCGGCCCCAGCGCGACCCTGGCCTAGAGGCGCCACTCCGGCTGGAGGACATCACGCTCCCCTTGGGATGAGAAAGGGAGGAGCAGTTTCCATCACACCTCTGCGCTTCCCTGGGAAGGTGGGTTTCGATCGACCCGCCGGCCTCCCCGAGGGCTGGCTCCACGCCTGCTGGGTGTCTGGGACTCCTCCCGACCCGGCCCTGAAAGGATCAAAGGACAATGGCAGGAAACCCCAACAAGCGACCCCCAGGTGACAAGACCCCTGCCTGCACAGACTCCGGACATCAAAGAGGAGTCGCCCTATAACAAGGGGTGCTCTGGGACTGTCCGGCAGATTCGCCTTGGAAACATCTGAGCCCTGCTGAGTGACTCGCGGCTCCCTGAAGATCGTAAGACCTCCGAACTTGTGCTTGAGCCCTGCTGAGTGACTCGCGGCTCCCTGAAGATCGTAAGACCTCCGAACTTGTGCTTGAGCCTGCTGAGTGACTCGCGGCTCCCTGAAGATCGTAAGACCTCCGAACTTGTACCTGAGCCCTGCTGAGTGACTCGCGGCTCCCACAGACTCTCTTGGTCCCGCCGGACCCCACGACGACAAGCGTATCCCCCAGCTCGAGGATTGTGAGCTGTGCGCCGGGTACGCTCCTGCATCTGATCCGTATCCCCAAAGACTGTCCCGCTACCTCCTAACCCCCCTCCAAGACTCTGTGAGCCCGCGCTCCACTTGTATATATTTGCCTTACCGATCATAAAGATCCTACAACTCCGATCTGATAAAGATTGATTCTTAAGAACTCTCGGTGTGGTGTCTCTTTGTCTTGTGGTGCCGAGTGTACGATCCTGGATACGAGGTTCCTCCCCTGAGGAGTCTCCCGCCAGTGCCCGGCTACGATACCTCGAGGGTGGGTCTCAGGACAGTCAGGGCCCCCTCCGGGCCCCTCTGAGGTCGCCTTCTAACATTGGTGGCAAGCGACGGGATTCGGGCCCATAATCTAGAGATCGTACCGTGAACGGCTGACGCACTACCGACAAAGATGGCAGAAGGAAACGCCGTGGTTCTCACAGAAAACGACACCAGTACCGTGTTCCAGGTGGAACAGCTGGAAGAGTACACACACAAAGAACTAAAGCAATTCTGTAAGGAACACAAAATCGCTACCACTGGTCTCAACACCAAAGAAGATATGCAAAAGGCACTGAAAGCTTGGGTGGATTCTGGAGCCTCCCGCCCAGAAGGAGCGGTGGAGCCCCACGACGAAGCTGGACCCTCCCAAGGAGAACGCAGCAGCAACCAGGTGCGAGGCTTCGTACCAGACGGGGGCCTATCCCCGGAGGAACTCGCAGACAGAGAAAGAAGTCTCCATCACGAACTCGAATTAGCCAAACTCAAAATTGAGGGCGAGTTGAAATTAGCCGAGAAAAAGCTAGCGGTGGAACAGCTGCGAGTGCAGGGAGAACTAGAAGAGAAGAAACTCCAACGGGAACACGAAGGAAGGAGACTTCAACTGGAACATGAACGCAGCTTGAAGGAAATGGAGCTGAAAGCAAAAAGCGAAGAAGCGCGGCTCCCGGGGAACCGAGAGGCGGCCTCCCCGGCGGAGCAGAAGGTCCACATCCCCAAGGATGTGGTCAAAGAATATTACAAAAACGATGACATTCAACAGTGGTTCCGGGCCTACGAGGTCGCCATGACCTCCCATCGGGTCCCGCAGAAGGATTGGGGGGACGGGTTATGGGGACGATTCCTGAGTGAAGGGAGAGATACCCTGCTCGACCTACCAACCTCCATGCAGACCTCCTATGACCACATGAAAGCGGCCCTCCTCACAAGGTACGGCCTCACCCCGGAGATGTACCGCCAGCGGTTCCGGGACTGCAGGAAGATCCCGGGTACCACCTGGGTGGAGTATGTGAATTTCTTCAGCCGCGCCTTCGATGGGTGGATCAAGGGCAGCAAGGTAACCACCCTGGAAGAACTAACAGACCTTATGTTGTGGGAACACCTGGCTGCGAACTGCTTTGTGGAACTGCGCCAGCATCTGCTCGACAGCAAGCTCACAGATCCGAGAAAGCTGGCCATCGAGGCGGATCGCTGGACCAACACCCGGGTCTCCCGGGGCCCTGTAGGAGAGTACCCCCGAGCCAGTCAGGGACCACCCCGCCAGAGAGGGGGGGGAAACCAGGGAGGACAGAGGGAGTCCCAATCTAGTCCCCCGAAGTCCCAACCTCCGCCTTTCCCGGCACCCCCACCAGCTGTATCCGGCCCCCCCCTGAGACGGGGGCACCGGGTGACCATCACTTGTTTCCGTTGTCAGAAGCCCGGGCATTACGCCAACGACCCTGAATGCCCCATGGCCCCACACACCACCCAGGCAGCACCCCCCGCTAGACAGATAGCCAATGTAGCACTGGGGGAGGAGGTTGAGGAGACCAAAGAGTGGGAACCCGCAGCCATGGCCCTAGTATCCCTAGGAGATAGAGAAATGGTCCCTGGAAGCCTCCTGCCCTCCAACACGAAGAAATATGGGCAGCTTGTAACGATCAATGGCCACCAAGTAGAAGCCCTCCGTGACACCGGGGCCAGCATCACCGCTGTCCTCAGTCATTTAGTCCACGAAGACCAGGTCCTCCCCAACGTCTTTTGCCCGGTCATTTCCGCAGACAACGCGGAAAGCCTATGTAAGGTAGCCCTGGTGCCTTTTGAGTGGGGAGGGGTGGTCGGTAAACTGAAAGTCGCAGTGAGAACCTACCAGCCAGTCGACTGTCTCCTGGGGAACGACCTGGAATGTTCCCCCTGGAAACAAGTCGAGCGCAAGAACCACCTAGGGATCATGGGCCTCCCTGAGTGGGTGTGCGCCACCACCCGATCCATGGCGACCCGACTGACCCCCCTGAGGGAAGTCGACGACGCCCCGACCACTGAAGATAGGATGGTCCCCGCCGAGGGTCCCCACATCCCCCCACAAGAAGGGTCGGTCGCCAGTGACGAACCCCCGCCTTCCGACTCCGCCCAGGTCACCGAGTTAGGCGATCTGCCCGAATTGGCCCAGTGGCGCCACAAGGGGGGCCCCTCCCGAGAGGAGTTCTGCCGAGAGCAGGCTACCTGTCCTTCCCTGGTCGGGCCCCGGCAACAGGCCGAGGCCCAGGCCGCAGGCGACCAGACTGGGACGCACCGGGTGTATTGGGAGAATGACCTTTTGTACAGCGAGCAGAAGTCGGTGGAGCTAGGGTCCGGCCGGGAGCTGGTGGTACCCCTACGCTTCCGAAACCTCCTCCTGGGCTTGGCCCACGACGTTCCCCTCGCAGGCCACTTGGGCCAGGACAAAACCTACAGTCGCCTCGTGACTCACTTCTACTGGCCCAGAATGAAAGCAGATGTAGAAGCCCACTGCAAGTCCTGTCCCACGTGCCAGGCCAGTGGGAAGAGCGGAGGAAAGCGCAAGGCTCCCCTCCAACCCTTCCCTGTCGTCAGTACCCCTTTTGAGCGGGTCGGGAACGACATCGTGGGGCCTCTGGACCCCCCCAACCTCCCAAGGGCACCGTTTTATCCTCGTCCTGGTGGATCATGCCACCCGATACCCTGAGGCCATCCCCCTGCGCACCGTCACAGCCCCCGTGGTGGGCCAGGCGTTGATGGGAATCTTCTCCCGCATGGGTTTTCCCCGCGAGGTCGTGAGCGATCTTGGTACTAACTTCATCTCCCGATACATGAAGTCCTTATGGCAACAATGCGGGGTGTCCTATAAATTCACCACCCCGTACCACCCCCAAGGAAACGGCCTGGTAGAGCGGTTTAACCGGACTCTGAAAGGGATGATCGCGGGCTTGGAAGAGCCCCTCCGGCGTAAGTGGGACGTCCTGCTCCCCTGCCTCCTATTCGCCTACCGAGAAGTTCCCCAGAAATCCTTGGGGTTCAGCCCCTTTGAGTTACTCTACGGACACCCCGTCAGGGGGCCCCTCAGCCTGGTCAAGGAAGGGTGGGAGGCGGCGCCCCGAGGCCCCCCCGAGATGTGTTCCGTTACGTCCTGACCCTCCGAAACCAGACTAGGAGGTTCCGAGAGATGGCCGAGGCCAACCTGGAGGCGAGCCAGGAGATGAAGCGCTGGTACGACCAGAACGCCACTCTGGTCGAGTTTCAGCCGGGCCAGCAGGTATGGGTCATGGCCCCCGTGAAACCCTGCGCCCTCCAGGATAAATGGACCGGGCCCTTCAAAGTGGTTGAGCGGAAGAGCCAGGTCACGTACTTGGTGGACGTCCAGTCACCCCGGGACCCCCTCCTGGTCCTCCACGTGAACCGCCTCAAGCCCCACTTTGTGCGGACAGAGCTGAGCCTCCTACTGGCCACTGATGACGGGTCCGAGGAGGAGTCGGATCCTCTCCCTGATCTCCTGTGCACCGCAGAGAAGGACGGCTCCGTAGAGGGAGTGAACCTCTCCCCATCCCTCACTCCCCAGCAACGTGAGGATTGCCGCCAGCTCCTAGGGCAGTTCTCCGACCTCTTCTCCCTGGTCCCCAAAGTCACCGACTGGTGTGTCCATGACGTGGATACCGGGGACAGCCCACCGGTGAGACACCGAGCCTACCGAGTCCCTGATCGGGTCCGGTCCTGTATTCAAGCCGAGGTCTCGAAGATGTTGACCCTAGGAGTGATCGAACCCTCAGACAGCTCCTGGGCCAGCCCCGTGGTCCTGGTCCCAAAAGCAGCTGCCCCCGGTGTCGCCCCAGAACTCCACTTCTGCGTGGACTACCGGGGACTCAATGAAGTCACCCGAGCCGATGCCCACCCCATTCCCCGAGCCGACGAGCTCATTGACCGGCTCGGGGCTGCTCGGTTCCTCAGCACCTTCGATCTCACCTGTGGCTACTGGCAAATTGCGCTCACAGAAGGAGCCAAGGAGCGGTCCGCCTTCTCCACCCCGGATGGGCACTATCGCTTTCGAGTGATGCCCTTCGGGATGAAAAATGCCCCGGCCACCTTCCAGCGACTGGTAAATAGAGTCCTGGCCAGGCTGGAAAAATTCAGTGCTGCATATCTCGACGATATTGCAGTTTTTAGCTCTGAATGGAGTGAGCACCTCCAGCACCTTCGGAGGGTGCTGACCGCCCTGCACCAGGCAGGCCTCACCGTGAAAGCCAGCAAGTACCAGATTGGGCAAGGTTCGGTAACCTACCTGGGGCACCAGGTCGGAAGCGGGCAGGTCGCCCCTCTACAGCCCAAAATCAACGCCATCCTAGCCTGGGAACCCCCCACTACCCAAACGGAGGTCCGAGCCTTTCTGGGCCTCACGGGCTACTACCGGAGATTCATCCGGAATTACGGCAGCCTGGTCGGTCCCCTCACGGGACTCACGTCCAAGAAACCGCCCAAGAAAGTGCAGTGGACCCCTGCCTGCCAAGAGGCGTTCGATGCCCTGAAAGCGGCCATGTGCACTGCCCCCGTCCTCCAGGCCCCCGACTACTCCAAGGAGTTTGTGGTACAAACTGATGCCTCCGAGCATGGCATCGGGGCAGTCCTCTCCCAGGTGAATGACCAAGGCCTAGACCAGCCCGTAGCCTTCCTCAGCCGAAGGCTGTTGCCCAGGGAACAGAGATGGAGCACCATCGAGCGCGAGGCGTTCGCCGTAGTCTGGGCCCTCAAGAAGTTACGCCCTTACCTGTTCGGCACCCATTTCAAGGTCCAAACCGACCATCGCCCCTTACGATGGCTCATGCAGATGCGAGGAGAAAACCCCAAGCTACTGCGGTGGTCAATCTCCCTCCAGGGGATGGATTTCACCGTGGAACATTGCCCTGGTACGGACCACGCCAACGCCGATGGCCTCTCCCGGTTCTTCCGCCTCAGCGAAGAGAACCCCCAAGAGGATGGGTAGTTCTCTCCGGCTTTCAGCTGGGGGGGACGCGTGTTAGACCCGGCCCTCGTAACATAGCCAGACCTGACCCCTGCACCTCACACCAGCCCCCGAGCCCACGGCCTAGCCGATCCTCCCCACCAGAACACACACACCGACCCGGACTTCCCCGTCCGTGGCCTTCCTCCTTCGGCCACACCGGGCCCGCGTGCCCACTTCATGCACCAAGATGGCCGCCCGGCCCCAGCGCGACCCTGGCCTAGAGGCGCCACTCCGGCTGGAGGACATCGCGCTCCCCTTGGGATGAGAAAGGGAGGAGCAGTTTCCATCACACCTCTGCGCTTCCCTGGGAAGGTGGGTTTCGATCGACCCGCCAGCCTCCCCGAGGGCTGGCTCCATGCCTGCTGGGTGTCTGGGACTCCTCCCGACCCGGCCCTGAAAGGATCAAAGGACAATGGCAGGAAATCCCAATAAGCGACCCTCAGGTGACAAGACCCCTGCCTGCACAGACTCCGGACATCAAAGAGGAGTCGCCCTATAACAAGGGGTGCTCTGGGACTGTCCGGCAGATTCGCCTTGGAAACATCTGAGCCCTGCTGAGTGACTCGCGGCTCCCTGAAGATCGTAAGACCTCCGAACTTGTGCTTGAGCCCTGCTGAGTGACTCGCGGCTCCCTGAAGATCGTAAGACCTCCGAACTTGTGCTTGAGCCTGCTGAGTGACTCGCGGCTCCCTGAAGATGATCGTAAGACCTCCGAACTTGTACCTGAGCCCTGCTGAGTGACTCGCGGCTCCCACAGACTCTCTTGGTCCCGCCGGACCCCACGACGACAAGCGTATCCCCCAGCTCGAGGATTGTGAGCTGTGCGCCGGGTACGCTCCTGCATCTGATCCGTATCCCCAAAGACTGTCCCGCTACCTCCTAACCCCCCTCCAAGACTCTGTGAGCCCGCGCTCCACTTGTATATATTTGCCTTACCGATCATAAAGATCCTACAACTCCGATCTGATAAAGATTGATTCTTAAGAACTCTCGGTGTGGTGTCTCTTTGTCGTGTGGTGCCGAGTGTACGATCCTAGATACGAGGTTCCTCCCCTGAGGAGTCTCCCGCCAGTGCCCGGCTACGATACCTCGAGGGTGGGTCTCAGGACAGTCAGGGCCCCCTCCGTGCCCCTCTGAAGTCGCCTTCTAACAGTTCACTCTTGATGGAGTGCGGTATATCTGTGTTTGCCGCGTTGCCTATAATTGAATTGTTGGTTTCACAGGTCATACAGGTCTCACAGGCAAACATAATCTATTCACAATCATTGGCTTCACCAGTGTTCAGATAATAGTTTTGTTTTCAGACTATGTTATGTAATGTGGTCTGTCACTGTGCATGCATTGTCTTGAGCACATATTTAGGCACTGTCAAATGGTGAATACAGGGTGATTATTGGGTACTGGAGTTAAGGCATGAGGGTTATAAGGCTTCCACACTAGGCCTGCATAAATCAGCGTGACTGACAGGATTGGCAGTGAAAAGTCAAGATCGGGCAGATGAGGCACAGTTCATACAGTTCACAAATCACAATTTTACTGCAGTGGGGCCCGCATTGCATCGCACAGTATAGTGCAATTTGGGCCATCGCGAGCATCGGATGCATTCTATGTGCAGAGTAGTGGGTTTGAGGGCCGCGCGTCTGGTCTGCCACGCAGTGAAATATGTTTGTGTGTGTCGCGCTGTATAATAAAGAGAGTATGACTTGCCGCGATAGGGATCCTTATAATAGGCCCTGTAGGAGCTGATGCAGCCATTACTGTTCAGTTGTAGGAACTGGCTTCCAGTCAAAGGGGTAGCCGCCAGTATCTTGCGCTCATGTGGTTCTTGCCGATGGGCTGGTTCCTAAGGCACTCGGGCCTCAACGGACCCTAAGATGTGATCACCAGCATGTCGAGGCACTGATCCTCGTGGGAGAGCAGTGAGAAGGTGATCGGAGCCAGGAAATTTGGCTGGTAATGCAGTGGGTTCAGCAGAGCTTAACAGGGAGCCGTTGGCTTGCGTGGGCGCTAGCCACACCCCCAACACCCCAAATTCTGTGACAACCTCTCCGCTAAACCTGCACTTTTTTACCCCCCAAATGCATGGACTGTTCTTGGCGGTGCCTTTAACCTCCTAATGGACCCTTTTTTGACAGACAATCTGCCTTTAGATACAGAACACTGAAATCCCACATTTCACTAAATGCCCTGTGCTCAGCTCACAAACCAACAGATGTCTGGAGACTCCACAACCCCACTGGTAGTGATTTTACAGTCGCCCCGCATAACATCTTTTCCAGAATCAATTATCTTCCAGTAGACTCCACTCTTATCCAACATGTCTACACAGCCTCCATAAAACCCATCGTTATCTCAGACCATACAGCCATTTCAATAACTTTCCAACTTCTTCCAATTCCTCCCTTCCCCAAAAGCAAAGACCCGGAATTTGAACCTAGAGATCCTGAAATACTCCGACATGGTCAAGGAGCTCCATAATGGGATATCCCAAGTCTTTCAGATAAAGGAAACTCCGCATCCACCTCCATAATTCTTTGGGACTCTCTGAAATGCTACTGTAGAGGTCTGATTATAAGCCGGATGTCCCAGAAAAACAAGCTAATTAACTCCTACCTAGATCAATTAGCATCAGAGATAAAAGCCAAAGAGCAGACCAATAGGAAAACGAATGATCCTGCTACCCTGATCACACTCGAGTAACAAAACTTGAGGGGGCCCCCTGCAAGATACGTGGAGGGGCCACCTCTGGACTCAATCAGGAGCTCTCCTGTCAGAGTATTGTGCTGAGGGGCCCCCTGGAGGTTGTGCCCTCCCCCCACCGCGGGCGCCTGGGTTGCGCCACTGCCTGACCATCCTAAAAAGTCTGAAATATGAGTTCAACTCCATAATCTGCAAATGCGCATACTTATGGGTTCATGCCCAAAAGGGCAAAAAGTTATTCTACTTGAATAAAGCAGGAAAGTCCCTGGCGCCCTACCTAAAATTCAGGCGCAAATCTAACATTAGCCAGACAATTAAAGATGAAGGGACTGATTTACAAGCCCCGTGCGCCACTTTTGTGACGCAGCGGCGGTGCAAAGCTAGCGCCATGCTGCGACAGATTTAGAACGTGACGCATCTAGGGAGATGCGTCACGTTGTAAAGGACTGCGCCACATTAAACCCGCGTCAGGTTTAATGTATGCAGGGTGGGCGTTACGTCGGAAAAAGCCTCGGGAAAATGATGCAGTGAAATCTACAAGATTTCATGCAGTCACTTTTCCGACACTGGTGCGTCAAATCCTTACGCCTGCTTCAAGCAGGCGTAAGGCGTGATGCACCATGTTAGGGATAGGGCAGGTTGGAACAGTGCTGGAGTTGCGTCGCGCTTGCGACACAACTTCAGCACTGCGCCAACCTTACGCCGGCAGATGCGTCACGCATCTGCTTGTCCTTGTGCCACGATGCACCGCAAGGGCAAATTTCCGTGACGCATCTTCCCTGGCGCATCCCTGCTGATTTGCAGCGATACGCCAGGGAACGTAAATCTGCCCCGAAGTATATCAGTTACAAACATCGACAGAAGCGATACTTAAGGTTTTCCAGCGATTCTATACCAAATTATACACCCCCTCTGTCAACACTCCCCTTGCCGCCTGCTGAGAATTCTTACACACTTTGCCAATTTTCACAAATTTCCAAAAGTGAACAAACGTCACTGGCCAGACCAATTACCGGAGAAGAGATTATTCAAACCATCAAAAGTATCCCATCAGGAAAGGCACCGGGAACGGACGGTTTTCCAATTCAATTTTATAAAACCTCTGCCCCTACAATCATTGCCACACTAAACTCGACCCTGTCTCGCCCTGTCTCACTTCCCTATTCACAATCATTGGCTTCACCAGTGTTCGGATACTAGTGTCGTTTTCAGACTAGGTGCATTTTCATGCACTGTTATGTCTCACAATTGTGACTAGGGTACGTTTGCATGTGAGACCTGTATGAGCTGGGAAACCAACAGTTCAATAAAAGGGGAAGAAGCAAACCCAGCTATACTGCACCCTCAGATATAGTCCACTGCACTGTAAAGTAATGCTCTCTATCCCAGTGCACGCGGTGCATTGAGCACGTATTTAGGCTGCAAATGCCGGCAACACGTTTTTGATACATAAATGTCGCCATTTCATGATGTCCGCAAGAGGATACAATGTAGTCCGTTCTCTAAGCTGTAACTAAATAGAAAATGTGGGCGGTCCTTTAGAGGGTAGGCAACTGCAAGCGGGACAGCGGATTGGCTACACTGCTGCATACAGATTTACATATTAGTACTGTCGGGTTACCAGTACAACTTTTTCTGCAATGGCCGTTTTTTTCTTAAAAAACATCGCAGATAACTCGTGATAAGCTTTGACTGAGACCCGGACAGCTGTGGACAGACACGAGTAGCAAAATATTCTCACCCTCACACTCACGAGAGAGTCCGATTCTGTGGTGTTCCTCCGTTAACCTTCCTTTCCGATCCTTCTGGTTCTTGCAAGTGATGAGTGGGTTATCACGCTCGTGCGTGACGTGTGCCGTCCCATCCTTGTTACGACTGGGCACATCACCCTTCTGAGCTTGAACTGAAGGATCGCCGGGAACAGACGTTTCTCACTCAGTTAAGTTTAAAATATAGAATTATTCGATGAGATCTGTTTTGCATACATATCACTTTGGAACCGTTCATGGAAAACTTAATCGAAGGGTTTCAGTTTTATGAACGGTGTAATCACTTCTCCGTTCACGTCATGCACTCCTAAAGACGTCCGTAGATCTACGCACGTTCGTTTCATGCACTCCTCGTGTAGGAATGCGGGTTTAGGAGCTGAGCTGGAATAGTCTTATTGCGGCAGTGCAATGCGCTCACCATTGATGATAAAAATTCAGCTAGATCCCTATCGTATTTGATTGGGTTATTGCATGTTTTAAGACACAAGCTCCAAGCACAGTAAAATCGATGAGTTGGCAATGCACCTGCTGCAAACATCACCAGGTACATTCCAAGGGATATCCCTTGATCGTAAAGCGTTTTAACTCATTCTTTTGATCCTGTGGGTTAATTGACGCCAATTTTCGAGTCCCAACAACAATTTGGTTTGCACTGCGTTCAATAAAAACAATCATAATACTGTACAGTATTTATTTATATATCAACCTACCTAAATGCAGCATTTTAAGTACACATTTGATAAGAAATTGCACTTTTATGGCTGGTCCCACTATATATTCCTCTGGACTCTGCACATTGAGAGATCAACCTGTGCTTGATTTGAGCCAGTGGTTTCTTATATGCATATGGCTGGGTGAAAACGATCATCATCTCATTACCGGGCTGGACCCTTACAACTACGAAACATCAAGAGACCAATGAGGCACTCCTAGCAATCTGAAAGACACAGGGGCATATGAACAAGCGCTATATCTACGCTTTTTTGGTTTTAAAAGCCAAAGAAGCGGAGATAAAAACATCGCCCTATCAACAACAGGGTGCTAACATGCAAAATTGCATGTTAGCACCCTTTTTCACTACGCTTCCCTTTGCATCTAAAGTGGGCGTTCCAGAGCAAAATAATAGGAGAAGTGTCGCTAAGCGACATTTCTCCTATTATCAAGCTTCACGCTAACCCTGTTAGAGACAAAAAAAAGCAGCGCTAACCACGGTTAACGCTGCTTATTTACGTCTGCTAATTGTCACATTTAGCCATGTAATCCAATGGGAGGTAGATTACATGGCTAAATCCACCACGGGCTATCAACAAGGATATCCCTATCCTTGTAGTTTTATCGCTGCATTACCAGTGATAACCTTCCAAAATGCTGCTATTTTTTATCCGGTTAGCGTTGTTAATAACGCGATAACCAGGCGATATTATCCAGCTATAGCGGGCGCTAAAAAAATTAACGCTAAGCGCCCTTAGCGTTCATTTTCCCTGTTCCTTATTAATATGCCCCCAGGTTCTAAGAGGAAGTTGTCCCATGCATCGTTAACGCCACCCCAGTCCTGACAAGACTTGCCTTCACAGAGTTGAGACGGCACCAAAAGTAAGCTCCGCAGTGGACTCCACCGATGCTCCTGAGGCACCAAGTTCGAACTGTTTATACCACCCATGTCACTGTGAGAGCACGCAGGACCGACCAATGGTGCGTGAGTGGACATTGACCCAACTGACATGATGTCAACAGATCCGGTCTCAATCTACACAGTGTTCGTGCCCAGAAGTAGCTGCCAAACCATGGACGAGTGCAGAGATGCCCAGGTGCTCCCAGCTGCACCCACCCACTGCTGTGCTGAGGACTGCCTCTCCAGCTGGGTGACAAAACTGATAGTGACCATCGGCCCCAGGAAATAGAGCTCAGAACAACTGTGCCTACGCTTGAACGATGCACCGTACCTCAAGGATCAGAAATCACCACCAACCTTAAACATATCAAGTTCAAGATAGCGGCAGAAAGCAACATGTTGGAAATTACAAAACAACACTTTGAGCTGAGGGGCGGACAAGAAGTCGAGAAATGGGAAAGCTTTACCACAACCATGGAAGCATATGCAACTAAGATCAAACTATCAAACCAGCAGAGATTCAGTGGCGTAAAGCCCATACTACAAACTGCGAAGCAAGAAATCAAGCTCATAAAAAATTCCATCTATCGCCTACTGAGACAACTCCGCCACCAGCCCAATGATAAAACTCAATTGCAACTATTACAGAAGCAAAAGAGGCAATGGAAAAAACTAAAAAGGGATGCAATCAGAGATACGGAGAACGACCTCTGGACATAAATACGCACCGACATTAAGCACAATAGTGCCAGATTCTGGATCACTATAATTCAATTTATCCACCCTAATCATGACGGAATCTCTTCGAACATCTCAGAGGAAGTCTGGGTAAAATACCTCAGGCCCCATTTCCATCAAGACAAAGTGCGCATGGTCAAGAACTTCAAAACGTTTCAGAAGGCCAAACCACCATCAAGGCCTGGGCTGCAAATAACCTTATGGTATTTTGGAAACTAGGAGGAGATATACCAACAGAGGACCTGCAAATGAACCATACTAACATCATCAAATGGCAAATAGGAAATGGAAGGAGAGAAGGTGCCCCTGGCCGAAATGGAATACCACCAGTACTCTATAAACAAGAGGCACATTTTTGGGCAGAAGCTCTGGAATCATTATTTGGAGAAATAAGGAAGCTGAATACCCTGCCCTGCTCTTGGAGAGGATCAATTATTTCACCAATTTATAACTCTGGAGAAAAGTCAAAATCACAAAACTATCGACTAGTGGCCCTAATAGACAATGAGGCAAAATTCTTTGCTGGTATGCTACTAGAGGAGCTCCAGGCATGGGCCATAGAGAGATCCGCTATCCCATTACACCAGACTGGATTCGCGAAATCAGTTGGGACAACTACAAATATACTCAGTATATGACAATGCTTATGGATAAGGCGGAATCTGCAAGGATGCCCCTTCACCTACGTTTCATCGATTACAAGGCCTCCTTCGACCATGCAATCGCAACAGACTCTGGTCCAAACTGCAAAGCTGGGGGCTGACACAGCCCAGTGGCAACAAAACCTTAGGGGGCCCCCCTGCAAAGTACTGCTAGGGGGCCCCCTTATTCGATCACTCTACCACCCGCTGGTTTAAAGCACCTGACCCTCATAACCTACCTCAAAGCT
This sequence comes from Triturus cristatus, assembly GCF_964204655.1. Classification (NCBI taxonomy): domain Eukaryota; kingdom Metazoa; phylum Chordata; class Amphibia; order Caudata; family Salamandridae; genus Triturus; species Triturus cristatus. Next base: position 231,244,222 of record NC_140585.1, read on the forward strand.
AGCAGCAGTGTTTTCACTGATACAAATGGCTTCAAGGAAATCAACAAGTTCTGCAGTCAGGGAGACAGGGTATATAAAAACTGTTTTTTGGTGTTATTGATTTACAAAATGAAGCTATAAGTGAAAAAGGGGACATGATTGGTGATATGAAGGGATTCCAGGGCACAGTCAAAGGGCTACGAGCATTTCAAAGTTAGTAGTGAGCAAAACTGGCGCCTTTGTGCTACTGAAAATTCCATTTGCAGTGCACCAATGGACCATGTTAATGTCTCACATTTCTTGATCAATCCTTTCCGGTCAGCCACTCATCTTTAGCCCTCATTCTTTCATAACCATTTCTGCTTTGAACAGTTCACCTGATCTCTTATTCTTCAAGCACTTTTACCCCTTTCCAGCATATTTAGGCCTCCCTCCCACTAGCACTGATGTCATTTACCTTTGTCGTTCTTATCTCTAGCATTCCCAGTAACGCTACTCCATGCTTCCAGTTCTCTTCTCTCTGCCAGCTCTCTTTATTCCACTTCTGTCCTCCGGTTTCATAAATTGTTTGGAGTTTCCTCTTCAAACACAAGATTATTTTCTTCATTCTCATGCTGCTGTCATGATCCCTCACACTTACGGTACGTGTTCTGACAATTTCTCCCTCTGCTCTATTTCTCCTGGGTTTCTTTGCACCCCAGTCTCTCATTAGTACACTATCTCTTCCAATTTGCTGCTTACCTTCAACTCTGATTCTCTGATTCTCTAAACTATACCTCTAACGTTTCACACTCATTCCTATCTCTCCCGGTTTTACTGCCATCCTAAGCTCATTCGCCTCTCCCTCCTCATATTTACCTTCAACTTGCACACATCACATTCTCCCATATCTATACCACCCCTCCCTCTTACATTTAATTTTACCTTTGCCCACTAAATATCTCTCTTCAGTTAAACTCTTACTTTCCACTTTATTCTCCTCATTGTCTCACAATCACCTCTCAATGCTACTGTCAGCACGGTCTCTGATCTTCTTGCTTCTGCATCCTCAGTTTCAAAACTATCTTCATCTTTACCCTTTTGTTCATTTCCAAACCCCTATCACACTGGTTTCCTTCACAGATACCTCCCTCATTCCCATGCACCTACTTACTTCTTGTTTCTGTCTTTTATTACTCAGAATTTTCCTTTCAGCTCACTCAACTTCAGCTTCCCTTACTCCTTAACCTCTTTATTTCCATATTTTACACTTGTGCAGTGCAATCTTCATTCACACACCCACAGCAGGTACTATGCGGGTGGCAGCATTGCAAAGGAGAGAAAATGTCCTCATGCAGGTTATGCACAAGCAGTACCGGAGTACGTTTTCTTCACACAAAAGAGAAATAGCACAGCAATGTACTACAAGCTTTCCTGATGCAAAATAGGCATAGCTGAGGCAACTTCTGTGCAAACTTCCTTCAAACAAAGAACAGACACCACGAGCAACAGCACTGCAAACTTTCCTGGCATAGAAAAGGTACAGCATGGACATCAGCATTCAAATTGCTATCACATCAGTGCGTTACTGTGAGCATCAGTGCAAGCTTCTCTAGCAAGACAAGTCCAGCATGGGTAGCAGATGTGAAAGCTTCTCTCGCACTAAACATGAAAAATATGAGCAGCAGCTGTAGAGGTCTCCCCCAAGAAACAGATACAGCCCAGGAACCAAGAGTTCTGCAAATATCCCTCACAAGAGTGGTACACCATGGAAAACTCCAAGCAGTGACAGCCGCCTTCATTAGAGAGGTACTGTAGTGACAGCAGCTGTGTAAGGATCTCTCACCCAAACAGGTAGAACACCACAGCAGCAGAGCAAGCCTATGTGACAAAAAGTGATGAAGTATGGAGGGATAGGTGTGCACAGGTGCCAACATGTCACGTGTGACACCGTCAGTCATTCCTGGCATTTTATCTAAAAGCAAGGTGCAAACAAGGATTTCTGATCCCATGTTTAAAAGCTAAACTCAAAACTACTAGTTCCAGAATGCACATTTATCTTGGATAAAAAGCTAGAACCAGCTAAGGTTTCTCATATGATGGCAGGAGAGTGTGGGTGTATGTGAACACGTACACACCACTATGTCAAACTTGCCAGGTACATATCATAAAATATACAACCTCAGTGTGCTATCAGGTGCATTTGGGTTATGCATTAAAGAAGCATTTTTTTAAATCTTGTAGCTTTCAGAGTTATCATATATAGGTTTTAGAGATACCTGGAGGATCCAATATGCTTTTTAAAGATTATTTCTTTTTATTTTACCTATGGTTCCAATTCACCTTATGGGGCGTGCCTAGGTTCCATTTCAATATGCGGTTTTTGGTATCTGTATATTATTTTCGTCTGTTTAGACCATTTAAATGAACATGAAAAAAACGCAGTTTGGAGAGTTCATAATGATCTAAGTAAAGACGTAAGCCAGGGGACTCTGCACCATGGAAAATAAAATTTGGCTGGATGATTGGCACTGTGCCTCACTTTTTGAATTCAGGGCAGATCACACAAAATCCCAGGGCTGGATTTCACATTACAGGCACCCAGTATGGCAATCTTTGTTGGTACCCTGCCCCACTGCCCATTACATGCTTCTACATGGATTCCATCACTACCTCCTGCCCCACTGCCCATGACTTCCTTCTACATGGATTCCCTCACTACCTCCCTCCATCGGTGCATCTCATCTCTCCATAATCTCATGTATCGTGTCAGAGCACGCTTTATGTCACACAGACATAGTGCACAGAGACAAGAAATCCCTCTACCCAGTCCTTAGTTACTTTTTTTTAAATGGTGCTTTCATGTTAAAAAATCTTTTTTTTTCATTTACCAACCCAATTAGTGTCCTCAGTCTTGGATCAGTACCTAAAAAAATTAAAATGGTGCCTTTTCCATTCCGCTGGCATGGACGTACTTTGTAATGCATGGGCACTGGATTGGAATGATGGGACTGGCATCTCGCCTTTTTTTTTCTCTTCATTTTGACAATGCTGCCAGGCATCCTGATGCTGTACAGGACCGCCAAAAGCAAAAGGCTAAGCCAAAAGGTCCCAAGGGCGCGACCAATTGGATTTACCAGTGCTTGTATTTATGAATCTTAAATTTAATAACATCCTCTGGTGGGGGCATTCCAGTGATACCAGCAGAGTTCATGTCATATTATTTTGATATCAAAGGCATGATAGGTATTTTTGCCTGATATATTTTTCCTGATGGACTCTGCCCAGACCTGCTGCAAATCCAAGAGTAGATACATGCTGGTGGTATCTGTAGCAGACCCCATTACGGGCCACCATATCTGATCACCTTTGTTGCATTTGCATAGAATAAATACCTGGAACTTAGCTAACAGTACCCAAATGGGTAGCGACATATTTAATTATTTTAATGTTTTTATGACACACTCATCGGACCGAATAATGCGACCAAGTTATGGGCTCATTGTTGTTTTTAGTAGGATTTATCTGGGAGTCCAATGGAACTGAACTACAGTAGTTGAAATGTGAGAGGGACGCTACTATGATGAAGGTGATTTGGCCTTCAGTTTGCAGTAATGGAGGCATCCACGGAGGCATGGGAAGTGGGAAACAATCTTTTTATTCATTGAGTTAACCTGAATGGTGAAAGAGAATTGAGAGTCGAAGATGGCTGCCAGATTTCTAACTTAATTACAGGGGTAAGTAAGCGACAGAGGCTAGATTGTTTTCAAGAGTCTGCTTTACATGGCCAATGAGCAGCATCTCAGCTTGTGCATCATTCAGGCAAAGTCAATTGTCTGTGTTCCATTTGTGTGTGTTGGAAGCAGTTGTGCACTTTGGTTCTATTTTCCGCACCTTGCTGCCTACCCTGTCAATTCTAGAATTTATATTGGGGACCTTAACCATCTTGTAGGCTAGCTCTACTGTGTAGGTCCCTTAAGGCAGCCACTACTCTTCTCTGCTGGCGGAGCTGGTAGGAGAACCAGGCTGGGGCCTACAATGATACTCACTCCTGTTTTTTGCCGTGGCCTGGACCCTGGTCCCATCTGCGACACTTTTAACACCTGGAATAATAAGACTTCATGCTCCCTCTCAGTCAGTCTCTCATTCAGAGGCCCCCAACACTGGAGCCTGCTACTACCGTGTTCTGACACTCAAATACAGCAGTCAGCAACAGAAAGATGACCAGTCAACCTTTGTGAAAGGCCTTCCACTGAGCTGCAACACGAGTTGCTGCATTTTTAGCAACTTTTGACCTGTTTGAGATAGAACCAAATCTTTTTAGTTAAACTCTGCAGTAGATAGTGGATTATGTTGCAAATGCGGCAATTCCATAACTATGGAGAAAATGCAGCAGCCACAAAATTGCATAATTCCAGTGACCCAGGTTTAGCAGCGTGCTCAGTGCAATGCACTGGCATACACTTTATCTTTATAAGGGTTTTGTGATGTTCTTGAGGTACTCAAAGCAGTCTCCCTTGTTCCAAAGCACAGTGTGCCTCCACCATATGACTCGATTCTTCCCAAACTGCCCAGCTAGTTTGTCTATCTCCTCCTGAGTGTAGTGCCTGGTGTTTGTGAGACATGCATGGACCGTATCATAAACGTCTCACACCCTTACAAAAATGGAAATATACACATCTGTTTAAGCACACAGCCAGTGGCCGTTCTGTGTTTTTGCAAGCCTAATCATCAGTTTGTGTACATGCATTCTGTTTTGATTTGCACATTTGCTCATATTTTATCAGTGGGTGACCCTATATGCAGTTGATTCTATCTGGGAATAAGAAAAAAACAAGCACTGCTTTGAATTATTGAAAAACATGTTTCTTTTTAGCATTCTCACATAGGCAAAGCTTTATACAAGTGCAATAACTGCTAAAAAGAAATACCAATCTGCGCACCTGACAAATCAGAACAGGGGGTATATGTGTGCAAAGTAGGATCGGGTAAACAGATCACAGAAACGCTGCTGCGACTGTGCAAACTGAAGTGTGCACACACGTTTATGCAAAGGCGCAGATGTTCATGCTTCAGACCAGTATGTTGCGTGTTGACAGAGTATGTGCACTTCCTTGACTTTTAACTGGAACATGTTGAAGTACATGATATGGTACCCTGGTCATAGTTTTCCAAAGAAAATATATCCCAATTGTATTTGAAACAAATCTTATTTCGTACAACTGTTTCCCATTGTATTTTCACTAAAAAGTTCCGTGATGTACCAAAGTCACAATAGTATTAGAAATGGATTTATATTTTCAAGATGATTTGACCTTTTTTTCTTAGCTTAGGTAATTTGGCAGTAGATGCTGCGGGTGCTGATTGCCTGCCTTTATTCTTTTTTAATTCCCAGCATCCTATTTCCACGAGAATTGTTAGACGTGTTTTTTGTTAAAAAAGAAATCCAAAAGCGTATTCTCTCCATGCACTTTGTGCATCACTGCTGAGAACTTCAAACCTGCTATTAAAACCTCGCAGAATGGGCAGGTTTATGAGCGGGGGAAGCTGGGAGGTGCAAGGTGCATCTATCTTATCTGTGCCTCTCCTCTCCGGATTGTGATATAGTGTTGTTCCAGGGATTGGAATGCAATCGCTGTTGCACCCGTGTAGGCTCAGACACTAATATGACTGCTGCAACACTCTTTTGGGGGCAGGAACCATGACTTAAGTTGCTTCCTGACATATTCTGTAACGCAATTCTCGAGCCACCCGCTCACAAGGACAGTCTCAGGGGGCATTAACAGCTCCCACCACCCACTGAGACTCAGTCCCACGGTCCTCGCCACCACCCATGCCACGGACACTCCTGCTACTAGGCTCAGCCTCGGACGCAGCGCAGACTGACTCACCTGACCGGAGGGCTGGGCCTAGCCTGCAGCTTCTGCATTTAGGCGCGAGCAGGACGGGTAGGCAGCAGGGCAAGGTTAGCCAGGCAGGGGCCAGGGAGCTATTAAATTAAGCTCAATTATGGCCGCCGGTGACAGACTTCCGACAGTAGGAGCGGCTGCGTGGCTGGGTCTTCTTGGGATGCCTCACGCGCACTTTTAATTGCGCGCGTGCTCAATGCGCGTCAGAACAAAAATGTAAATCAGGGCATGATTGGTCAACAGCCCTGCCCCACCCTGAAGAACGCGCACACGCGTTTCGGAAGCAACTGCGCGCACCCAGACCCATCATTTATTCTAAAGAACCTCACCATTTATTAAGAGCCTCAGGGGCACGTGGCGCGCGTGTGCAGCAGTTGTTTATTAAAGGTGCCGTGCGTACTGCACATCGCGCACCATGACCATCAATTCATGATAAAGACGTAAGTGAGGGCGGGGGGCCCCTGGAGAGCAGGGGCCCCCCGGAACGTGGGGGCCATTGTTACGCCCATGGAGAGAGGTGATGATTTATGTATGGTTTACGTGTGCAGAATGTCACTTCCAGGAGGAGGGTCCCTTCAGTTCTGATACTTGAAAGAGCACGATCTCTTCAGATGATCACACTTCATGTTCTGGCTTTGTCAGCAGCTATGAGCTGTCGCAGAAAGCGTGGCTTTCATGTTATCTCGTCCTTTCGCCGTCCTTTTGCCGCCTGGAAATCTGTACAAACCCTTCCAATTGTGTGCGGCCTTCTGCGAGCACGCACAATCTGAGTACCGCAGGTTACCTGACGTTTGAACAACATGAGCGGCAAAAACTTTAATGATCAACGCGGTGCGCAATGTGCAATGCAACTCACACACCACCGTTTGGAGACAAGTGGTAAATCCATTATGCTGATTTGAGGGCTTATAAAGGTTATCACAATCTCCACACAAGCACACATCGACGCTCCCTCACACACACACCCACTGGGTAACAAACCTTGAGGGGGCCTCGGGCTCAATCAGGAGCCCTGCAGCCAGAGTGCTGTGCTGAAGGGGCCCCCTGGAGCTTGGGGCCCCCCCGCACCGCGGGGGCTGCGGAGGCCTGTGTTACGCCCCTGACACAGCCCCTACTAAACTTGCTGATAAATCTGCACACCGACACATGGGTACAGATAAAGCTGGGTAATGGGTCACTCCTGTCAAGGCGTATACCAGCGGAAAAAGGGCTGAAGCAAGGATGCGTACCAGCACCTACACTTTTTAACCTGTTTATAGCTGACCTAGTCACGCAATTAAATAGCTGCAACTCACATGCCCCAAAAATAGGAGACAAATTGCTACCCTGTCTCCTATACGCGGACGATATAGTCCTGATTAGCCAAACAAAAGTAGGACTTCAACACCTTTTAAATGCTGCACATGATTTCTCCAAAGCAAATGATTTATTGATGAATCTGGATAAAACAAGAACCATGACGGTCGGCAAAAAAAGGAGACAACCAGCAGCTTGGTTTTGGGGAGAGACCAGAATTGAGGACACAAGGGAATACAAATATTTAGGTGCCTTGCGCTGGCTACCTCCTTAAAAACATTAAATACCAAACTAAACGGACCATCGATTCTGCCCTTGGTACAGGTTGTCCGCGCAAAGCTACTGCCAACAATCACCTATGGCAGCGAGGCACAGAAAGGAATAGATGCCAAAATACTCGACGCCACAGTAACAACTTCATACAGGATCATCTTTGGGCTACCTAAATACACCTCGCCTGCACAAATCAGTCTCGAGTTTGGAATACAGAAACAATAGATTGCAAGACAAGGGGCTTACATCATCACCTGGGACAAAGTGCAGAAGGCCCCCCAGTAACTCTAAATGAGCAGTTATGGAAGGAGATAAAACTACACACTGCAACACCTGCTGCGGAGTATCTCAACAGCAGCTTACATAACATGGGGCTAAACCAGCTTTGGGTAACATCTACAACTGCCACCACTTTTAAAAAACTGGTGTGGAAGACAGTGAAACATCTTTCATGGCTGGAGGACAAGGCTTCTTTATCAAAAAGGTCCCATCCATGGATGACTTTGAACACCTATACGAAGCCTTCCGTGCAAAACTACTTTAACCTAGGTTATGCAAAAAACACAAAAATCAGTTTTATGAAATATGGCTTGGTCTGCTACCCGGTATACAGCATATACCACCTTAGCTAAAGAAGAAAGTGGGCTCTACGTGCCGCTTATACGGATCAGCATCAGATGACCTGTTGCATATATTATGATCCTGTAAAGAACTTTTAAAAGAACGGAAGCAATTGCTAAAACAACAATTTAATCTACGAGGGGTTCGCACCAGGAGGCAAGCAGCATTGGCATGCTTTGCATCTAATGATCCACAACTGAATTGCCGTCTAGTAAAGTAACTGAGGTTATGCGAACAGAAATTGCCAGTAATGCAGGGAGAAAAGAACCAAGCTGTATTAAAGATAAGCAAGACCGCGAGGAGGAGTTGAGAAGAACTCCTCTATCTTCACCGCTTTCACTGGCACATCTGCCCTTTGTTTCCGGAGTCAAACTTCTCCTAACTAAACTAGGACATAACCAGGGAAAGGAAGAAATAACTGGAATAAGTACTACCCCCTAGCGAACTAGAACCGACCTGCGGGACATTACAGACGTCGAGGTTACTGCCATAAGGAGCTGACAGCATATTTAGCCGAAAATCACTTTAGCTGGAAAAAAGTGAACACATAGCCTGTTGCTTTACTGGCTGAAGTAGAGCAATGTTTTTAGAAACAATTTATAAATACAAGCAATGTGAAGAAAGGAGTTTTATGTACGTACATTTCTTCTTTTTATTGAATTTTTTTGTATTGCAACGGTTTTAATTAACTATGCAAATAAATTCAACCTTGAATCACTGCTGTGCTGCGGACTGCCTCTCGACGCTGAGCGAATAAGTGGTGTCTAGTGTGTTTCTGTTTATTCCCACAGGTTGGACTTGTTTTTAATAAAATTTGTGAGAAATGTAGTGTTCTGCTGGACACGTTCTATTGTCCCAGCATGTACTGGCTTACCAGTCAAATCCTTGGGGGATGGCCTTTACACCCACCCCACACCCATCCAACACAGGCATCCCCGGTCATGCGACCCTGGCAATAAAAGGGCCCGAGTGCACATGCTCATGGCCTGTTTTGTAACTATACCCATTGTGTCTACGCCATACACTTATCCACAATTTTACAGACCTGAGATCATGATAGCCCTGCAAGGTTATTGTTTGTAAAGGTTTCTATAGACATATCCTATTTGTTTTGTTAGATTATTTTTTTCTTAAATTGAAGTAACTAATAGAGAATGAGTAGATTACCCGCTAGATAATGTAAATGTGAGAGCCACTTCGGTAAATATACACCTTTCATTCTAGCTGACAAAAATAGCTTTCAATTTTGTATTGTTTAAAAAAAAATTAAAAGTTAAAATCCCAAAACACAGATTGAAAAAGCTGACTCTGACGTTTCATATGCTCGGCGTGTGTCATGGCAAGCGAGGGTGGCCTTGAATTGCCTGATTAAAATACTGCAGCTTTTACTTCTATGACAACTTCTGACATATTTTAGTTGCTATCACCCATTGCATGTATAGGTTACTTGTCAGTGTCTCTCTAACGTGTGTCTGCCATTTATTTTCATGAAAGTTGGTTAAATAACAAACGTGGTGATATCGTGAAGCTGCACTTTTCAAGCACGTCTAATGTATATCCAGTGCTTTAAATGGGCCGGTACTCACCTGTACTGAGTACCGGCACTTCCAATTTTCTAGCCGTCAGTACCGGCACTTTTTTTCAGTCTGGGATAGTACCGGTACCCTGATTGATGGCATGGCAGGCTAAGGTTTGGTATCGCCTCCAATGCAGTCGCATGGAGCCCCTGAAGGAGCCTTTTGCAGAGATGCTGCTAACGTTCTGTAGTGCCCATTAGAATTTCCCCACACTGCAGGGGTTGGGGAGGGCTTGCTTAACGCTGTGATTAACAGGACAGGGTCTAGGCAGACCCTGCACTGTTGATTAGGTGTTCAACAACCATTATGCTGAAAGTGCTTTAGCCACCTCCCCCTCATCCCCCCTATTAGGTGTGTGAAATAGCCTGGCCTCGGGCTGCTGGTCAGTAATCCAGCCCATCTTTCTCAAAGCCGGTTTTCTTATGTTTGTTTTTTGCAGCACAGGAGCTGCTTTCCATTGTGTGGCTGCACTTACATGATAACAGCGACGGATCCATGGGTGTGAAAGTAGCCCTGCCCAAAGAGCAATGAACAGCAGGGAACGCTGCAGCACTCCAGAAATGAGCTCCTGTGACAACCCGAGATGCACATAGAAGGAAGGGGGAGGAAGGATTGTAAACAAGCATTTACAATGCAATAGTTCTCGCATTTGCAGGAGTTTATGCTATTGGCATTGTAAATGACAATGCTTTTTATTTATCAGTTTTAAAAATCAACATATCAGTCAATCAGTCAGTCAAGAATAGCTTTATTCGGTTAAAAATTTTAAAACCATCAAAGCATACAACGAAATTTCATGTTGCAAGTAGTTACAATTACAGTGATCTGAAAAATCCATTAATACAATACCAAATAAACACAATTAACAATATTTCATAAATAGTAGATAATACAATAAAGTTGGCACATAATCACAATAAAAAGTATGTCATCCAAATGGTTCTGCAATTTTTATATATCCCATAAAACCAACACTAATTCATTAATCCATGTTCTCCAACTAATAAAAACTAAAAGTGAGGGAGGTTCCCAGGGGACTGCACCCTATTTCTACACCTGATGGCCCCTGTGATGTAGCTGGCTACCCCGAAACAAACCAATGGTGATCCTAGCATTTGCAGATAAACCAATGCGAGCCTCACTTGCTCAAAATTACGATTCTTAAAAATAGGACAGATAAATTTCTTGCGCTGCAAAGTATAGAATTTACAAAAGAAAACCATATGCAGCGTGTTTTGTTCTGAAGTGTTATCACAAGGACAGGGCCCCAGGGTTCCCTCTTTGAAAAAACCCTTAGGGTAAGCTAAAAGCCAGAGAAGCATGCCATATTTGAACCTTATTAACAAAAACAGATGGAATGGTTTGCTTATATAGGTCAAGTATGGCTGGATCTCTCTGCCTATACTTAGCGTAACAAATCTCCTCACTGTCGGCTTACCTAGTTCCCCTCCTTCCCTCAGCAACATTGCTCTGCTCACGAACTGAGTCTTGAAGGCTTTTATTTCTGTTTTACTCAGCGCACTTGGTTTATCAAATAGATCGAGGTAGCCAAGTGACTCCAAATTAGTTTTGATATATCGCAACCAAGGAATACACATGGCTGTATCAAGAGACAAACAGTCTTGAATAATAAGTTGATTTAGGTTCGGAGGATGCTGTGCCCAAACTCTCAACCAGCCTAATAATGGAGCCACAGAAATTTGGTCCATAAGGTAACCTACCCCCAGGTCTTCATGAATGTTAAAAATAGGAGCAGATGTGGGGAGTGACAGCAATTTCCGGAAAAAGGCATTTTCTACTGATTGGATCTCTGTCGAAGCCTTATAACCCCATACCTCGCTACCATATAGGGCCATAGGGACACACTTGGCGCTATATATCTTCATAAGAGCGGGCAGGGGTTTACAGCCCAAGCGTTTTGCAAAGCCCAGCAGGGCTCCTGTTGCCCTAGCAAGAATATTCTTTTTTTGGGCGTATTGCATGACCCAAGTTCTCCTGTCATCAAAGACAATCCCCAGATATGGGAAGGTCTGCTCTTTTGTGAGCTCCTGTCCATTACAGTAGAATTTAGCCTTTTTCGCCCCCCTACGACCAATTGACATGGAGTGTGATTTTTTAAAATTTATTAATAAATCTAAAGAGACCATAAAATCATTAAATCCGTTTAAAAGGGCTTGTAGGCCTCTCGCGGTTCTTGCCATCAGAACCGTGTCGTCCGCATACAGTAATACGGGGATCAATTTTGTGCCGGCTCTGGGGATGTCCTTACTGGTCGAAATTAAGGCATCACCCAGATTGTTAATGTAAAGCGAGCAAAGCAGGGGGGCAAGAATGCACCCCTGTCTTACCCCTCACTTCACCTGCCAAGCTTCTGACAGACTCCCGTCATCACTGTAGCGGACGACTGCGGTGGTGTCCTCGTGAATAAGCGCCAGGAATGATATCAACACCGGGTCAAGCCCCAATACCACTAGGGAGGCCCATAATTTTTGGCGATTTACAAGGTCGAAAGCAGTGAACAAATCCATAAAAGCTAGATGTAAGTCCCCCTGCTTAGCGACCGTGTACTTCCCAATGATAAGATGTAAATTGAGGCATTGACCCACAGTGCCCTTTCCTTGTCTAAACCCATATTGTAGATCAGAAATTATAGATTTATCCTCCAGCCAATTTGTTAATCTAGCGAGAACTACTTTACCCATTATTTTCATGGCAGAATCTAAGAGAGAGATAGGCCGATAACATGCCGGATCCTCGCTTGAACCCTTTTTAAATAATGGTACTATAACTGCTTTGCCCCATGAACTAGGAGCACCCGCCTTAGATGCTGCATTAAAAACAGAAGTTAAAAACTTCGCCCAATACCTTGAATCTGCCCTATAAAGGTCCGCGGGGACACCATCCAGACCTGGTGCTTTACCTTTTGCCATTGACTCAATGGCCTCCTGGACTTCGTCTTCCTTAAAATGAATTTTCGAAGCCTGGTTAATATCCCCATAGTTTACTGGATTAAGTTGTAAAATTTCAGAATAGAGACCACTAAAGTGAGCCACCCAATTATCTGGTGGAATAAGACAATCTTTATTTGTGTTCTCCAGCTCGTTAAAAAGTGGGCTATTAATCACTTTCCAAACTTGGGAGCTATTTTTTAAAACACTTGCTTCTGACAATTCCTCCCAGGCCATATTCTTTAATTGAATTTTCCTTGCCTTTATTACTTTTTTGTAAGACCTTCTTGCCTCCACAATCTTACTTGCATCTTTCCCACTTTCTTTCAATGCTAACAAGAGTGCAGAGTGCGCACTAGAACATGCATGATCAAACCAGTTTTTAAATTTTTTAGGCCTTGGTCTCCCATAGTGGGTTAAGTTGCCCACTACCTGTATTGTTATTCTCTCGAAGGCACCAAGGATTTCCACTGGTTGTGAGTCTGTTGACAAAACTATACTTAAATCCACGATGTTACTATTGTACAAATTCTCAAGGAAATCGGCCGGGGTGATGACGTCCCATCTCAAACGTCTTCCCTGATTAATAGAGACTAATTTTAAGTTAGCAATCGTAGGCAGAGGGTTTATCTTAGTCACAGCCTTGATATTAATTTCCATGGTGAGAGGATTGTGATCACTTAAGGCATTTTGAGTGACACAAAAAGAACCTATAAGGTACTTCAAAAGGCAAGAAACAAAAATATAATCAATCGTACTATGATGGCCCTGTCCAGTAAATGTAGGGACAGGCGATAAGGAATCTTGTACAGGAGCAAATAGGTGAAGGGCAGATACAATATGCTCTAGGTACATCCCACCCTTAGAATGTTCAAAGTGAGTTACCTCTTGAGGGCAGTGATCATAATTAATATTTTCAAAACAATTGAGATGACATGCATGAATATTAAAATCGCCAAAAAGTAAAAAAGAATAAGGTGTAACATTACTTGCATCAAACTCGTCGAAGAATGTAAACAGTGCTTTTAGGTGCTCCAATTCATCAGACCTAGTAAATGAATTATAAAAATTCACCACTAATAATGAGGGGAGATTGGCACCTTCAAGTTTAACCGCCAGTATGTTTGGAGAGCTGGTCACTACTAGTTCTATACTATACAGTAACTTGAGGCTAAATAATAACGAGAGACCCCCCCGAGATCTCCCCATAGAGGAGGGCACAGCGTTTTTATTAAAGGACTGATACCCATCCAAATAAAAGGGATCTTTAGCCTCCCAAGTCTCTTGAAGGGCAATTATATGGTGGGTAGAAAGGAAAGCCTTCCAGTTTGTATTGCCTCTTTTAGTTCGCAGGCCTGCAATATTCCACGAAAGTCATAATTTTATTTGTTGATGAAGTTACCCCCCCCCCCGCCCCCTCTCTTGTGGCACAAAATTCACCGGATTCAATAAATGGAGTTGAAAATCACCAACCTCACTATTTACAGGAACCGTGATAGTCACATTGCCAGTTCCAGGAGGAACTATTTCACACTCGTCTACTTGTACCACCTCAGAGGTTATCTGGTTAGTTCCTTCACCATAAACTACCTTTAGGGGTAAAATTCTGTCACCAGAGCCATTAAGGTCGATATTATCTTCCGCAGTCAGCACCGACCCAGATTCTTCAGAAAAAAACCAATCTAGGATCATTGTGATGGACCTGAGTATTAACCACACTGAGTCAGTCATTGACATCTAGAGTGCTAAGGGTCTCATATCTGTTGCTAAGAGCCAGTGTCCTACTCGCAGGGACGAAATGAGGGATATGTCCACTGTTTCCAGTGGGCCCCAAAATATGGGGTGGATAAAAAAAAAACAACGGGAGAACATTGACATAGTCCTGGTGTAATCTAATCGACCCTGCCTGTCTTAAGATGTTAACTACTAAATCTGGAGAGCTGAAGCTCACTACAACACAGTCACCCTTCAACGCCTTATTAGACTTCCCCACCCATGGAACCCTTCTAACGATTTTAAAACTTTCAAAAAGGTGGCTCCCAAGAACTGTCTTACCTGCCAAAAAGTGGAGTGCTTTATTTTTTAAGGAAGACCAATGCTCTTCCCTCCCATCACTAGGTTTCGGAACATTTGCCAAAATTACAGTATACGGGCAGGCCTCCGGCGGCAAATGCAAAGGTCGTTCCCTTGATGGATGCGCAGGAAGAGGGCTTAATCTCCCTATCGTGTCCCTGTGCCTCGAGCTAACACCACCATTGGTTCCTAAGGCAGCTGGAAGAGGATTAATGGGACCTACAGCAGTGGTCGTCATAGACTCAGCTAGATCAGAAACTCTGGTTACTACTCCACTTAAGGGGTGCATCTCAGGTGGATTTAGCCTTGGCAATGATACTTCCTGGCCTGCTATGTGACGTTCGATGAGAGCGAATCTGACATCAATTTTATTAAGTCTGTCCATAACTGGCAGTATAATCGCACTCAATCGCTCATCCATAAGCTGTAATAAGTCGGCCGTCTTAACTCACGTAGTAATTATTTCCCCCTGATCGGTGTTCTCGTTACGCCCATGACTCTTATCGACCGTGGCCTGGATGGCCCCAGTACTTCCCTGAGGAACCAACCCATGAGCGGAATCTATGTTCCTGGGTTGTTTAGCTTGTTGACGACTTCCTTTAGGGCCTTTATTCGCTTTTCTTTTGCCCTTAACTATTTTAGTAGCAACAACAGAACGGTCACGTGACTGCCGAGTACGTGTTGCTGGGGGTGAGAAAAGAGGACTAGAGGTATTCACAGAGACTGGAGGAATAACTGAGCTGGACTCTGACACAGACTCAACGGAAAAATGACATCCAGCCTGTATGACACCTGAACCTAAAATAGGATCACCAGATCGTTTCACAGGATTAGGCTGGGATAATGGCTCCAAAGATAGCCTCCATTCCACCATTTCAATTTCCCTAGTAACAACACTTTCAGCTTTTTTCAGAAAAGCGTCTAATGTCCCCGTACCCCCCATTGCAGAACACTTACTGTTGCTTTTAGCCATGGCAAACAAAAACAATACTCACAACTTACAGTTTTAACAAATCGCAAGACGATGGAAACTCTCAAGATGCAAAACGCCCCCAAATCGCACACAGCCTAGATAAACTTTACGTTGGAATACCGAGACAAGACCAACCTCTTCAGCCACGTGCAGTTACGGGCGTGACAATAAGCACCTCCCAGGCACCTAACGTGCTACACCAGCCAAACCCTAACTCACAAAGTACTGGACAGCACAGTCCTCGCTGGTCTGCTACAGTCAATGGCACCAATCCAAATGTCACACCTCGGGCGATAAGGGGGGTGGCCCAGCCCAGCCTCTGTCTGCCCCTGACGGCCACAGACGGCCCGTCCTTTGCCCGGGCTTCGCCCGGCGCGTCCCGCACGCGTCCCGCGAAGCGGGCCTCAGCGATTCTTAAACACTCCTCCGGGCGCAGCCGTGACGTCAGCAGAGCGCGCCGCCGCAAAGGACCTCGGGATTTGTGGTCCCGTAGCGGCGGCGCTGATGTCAGAGGCAGGGGCTCCCGCTGAGCAGTAGTGCGCTATACAGGACTCTTGGCGGTGTCGGCAATAAACAAGGGCTCCAGCCGGTATCAAGTTCCAATGGGCTATTGGTTCCCCCCGCTCCGCCGGCCTCAGCGATTCTTAAACGCTCCTCCGGGCGCAGCCGTGACGTCAGCAGAGCGCGCCGCCGCAAAGGACTTCGGGATTTGTGGTCCCGTAGCGGCGGCGCTGATGTCAGAGGCAGGGGCTCCGAGCTGAGCAGTAGTGCGCTATACAGGACTCTTGGCGGTGTCTGCAATAAACAAGGGCTCCAGCCGGTATCAAGTTCCAATGGGCTATTGATTCCCCCCGCTACGCCGGCCTCAGCGATTCTTAAACGCTCCTCCGGGCGCAGCCATGACGTCAGCAGAGCGTGCCGCCGCAAAGGACCTCGGGATTTGTGGTCCCGTAGCGGCGGCGCTGATGTCAGAGCCAGGGGCTCCCGCTGAGCAGTAGTGCGCTATACAGGACTCTTGGCGGTGTCGGCAATAAACAAGGGCTCCAGCCGGTATCAAGTTCCAATGGGCTATTGGTTCAACAAATCAATAAAAGGCATTGTCATTTACAAATGCCAACAGCTCAAACATTCGCAAATGCATTTTGATTCTTCTGCAAGGCTGTCCCTGCAGCCATTAATTAATACGCCAGGGGCAGGGAGGCGGACAGGGAGGGAGGAGGGAGAGGCAGAGGAGAGGACTGGATTTGGGGGGAGGCGAGGGTTACCTCTGGCTGTAAGTTTAGCCGCAGGCTGCTGGGGTGATGAAGACAGCACGCCTTGCAGCACACACAAGCAACTCTGCCAAAAAAGTAAACTGAGAGATGCAGCCTAGAGCCAAACCAAAACAATCAAGGGGCATATTATCAAGCAGGGCGTTAAAATTAACGCCGCTTTAGTGGCAGAAAACTGCCGCTAAAGTGGCGATAATGGGCTTGATAATATGCCGCAGAGAATTCCCATAGAATACCATGTTGACACCAGAACATGGGCTTCTATGGGAATTCTCTGCGGCATATTATCAAGCCCATTATCGCCGCTTTAGCTGCAGCTTTCTGCCGCTAAAGCGGCGATAATTTTAACGCCGTTTCTTGATAATATGCCCCCCTATGAGTCCCTTTTTACAGTCATCTGCGATAAGAATATCGATTTTTAACTCTCAGCTGAAGCAGCAGACCTCTTCTGTTTCTCTCTCACACAGACATTTAATGTAAAGCTACTTTACAACAGGCTATTTCAATTTGCCCCAACGTTACTCTGTCAGTACTTTTCAAACTTTATTATCACTGCATATCAAAGCGGACCAGACAGCATGCGATTGCAACAAACAGCAGCAAGGCACACCGCCATTGTTCGCGCCGAGATTGTGAAACGAGACATCTGTTTCCTATTATTGCGCACGCCTCTGTGCACGATAATTGCAACCAGATGTCGGGTCTGCGGGTAACCGACACCAATAGGCCATGGACGGAGCAATGCGCCCGCCTTTGGCCAATTGCGTGCTGTCTTTGTTAATAAGATGCACGCAAAGGCCAATAGCGTGGGCCAAAACAAAAAGCACACGCACAAGCGTCTGCGATTCTTAGGTTAGTTTTGAAACCCCCCTACATGAAGTCTTCGACAGAACAGCGCATGTGCGCTGTTACAGGCTCGACCTAAAAAGTGAGGTGACAGCTTAAGTTAGAATTTTTTCAGATAACAATACCAGATATGTGTTTAGTTTTGAACTGGGTGCTTAGGAATTGTATTGTAATACAAATTCAAATCTGCTTTATTTCTTGAAGTAATTGGTTTAGCTATTGATGAACCACATGTCTGAAATTCAGTTTAAAACGCTGTCCTGCAGAATTTACAGGGCACGGCGGAGCGTGTGCACACACAGTCTCACACACACACACATGCACACAGTCTCACACACACATGCACAAGCACACAAGCACACACAGACACACACACACACACTTCCCCAGCTTGGAAATACTTTTGTGCTGCTTTTGTTTACTGGAATTTTTTTTTTTTAAATACAGGCCTCAACATTAAGCATGCTCTATCAACAGAAACAATGAAATACAGGACAACAAATTACAGGCCAGGTGGCAAATTTAGGGTATGGGTACATCATGGAGGGGAGAAGAGGAGGCAAGTGGGGGAAAAACAATGACAAAATGTAAGAGACTTGTGGAGTAAGTAAGGGGCATATCAACAACAACCGGCGATAATTATCGCTGAGCGCACTTAGCGCTCGGATAATTATCGCCGGCTAGCGCCGATTTTTATCGCTGAGATCGCGTGCTATTAGCAATGCTTATCTCATCAGCGATAAAAATCCTAGCGCTAACTGGCTAACGTGTGATTATCGCTGGAAACCCAGCGATAATCTCACGTTAGCTAGTTGATAGGGACTCACAAACTTAGCCGTGATATCCACCTTCCATAGGATATCATGGCTAAGTCAGTCCTGAAGCAGGCGTAAGGAAAGTAGCGATAACAGGTGTTATCGCTACTTTTCCTGACCCTATGCTTCATAGCGTTAGGCTTGCTGATAGGAGAAATGTCGCTTCGCGACATTTCTCCTGTCGTGCCAGGTCAGGAACGCCCACTTTGCATCTCATTAGAGATGCAAAGCTGGGCGTTAGGAATCCTGACGCTAATGCAAGGTTTCACGCGTTAGCGTGACCTTGCTGATTAGGCGATAAAATTATCGCCGCTTTTCGGACGAAAACGGCCGCAAAAGCGGCGATATTTTTTTATCGCCTGCTTGTTGATATGCCCCTAAGTGAGCTGTGGCAGTAAGAGGGGCAGAACCAGGGAGAGAAGATTAGAGTCTGGGAAGAAATGAGAGGTTAATCGTGAATGGAGAGTTGATGTGGATGTAAAGACACTGAACCAGAAAAGGACAGGAAGAGCCTGGCCGTGGGGAAAATGGCTGAGGGAGTGCTTTAAATGGGCCGGTAGTCACAGGTACTGAGTACTGGCACTTCTTATTTTTATCACTGGAAATACCGGCCCTCTGTCACTACCTAGGAGAGTACCAGTACTCATGAAAGGTAAGCTCATTGGCTGCTAGTGCTGGTGAGCACTAGGCTGTCCGAGAAGAAGCTGTCTCTGACAGCCAAGGCGCTTCTGTAGTCCTTAGCTTGGCCGCTTTTGTGTACGTCTGCTTAGTCTGCTCATTTCTTTGTGTGTGTGCACGCTTGCGGATATATCGCATTGTCGCAAACAACAACAAATAACGGTATGACATTAAGAAGTTGCAAATATTAAAAAACAAGGATATTTTTAACATACTATGCTGTTTAGCTTTCATTTTGTGTGATGATTTAACCTGTTTTGTTAACATAAATGCCTTTCTGTGGGGTTTTGATATGTGCTGCAACTGGTATAGAAGTCATTATGTATCATCGTATCTTGGCCATAGCCCCGCCCACTTGCCACACCTCTAGCTTATTTTAATGAGTATCTGCACTTATGTTTCCCATTTAAAGCACTGCGTATATCCATAGTTAGCTGCAAAAACTTTCTCTTTTAGGACAAATGTTTGGCGAAAATCAATATTCGAAGTTATAACATTTTTAAAGTTGTGTAATTGGATTGCTTGCGATCAGCGTAGCATACTCAAAGATTGGGCTGAGACAATCTCTGTTTTCATTAAACGTTCAAGTGTTCATTTATATTCGAGGTACACCTCCTAAATGCAACTTCATCCCCGGCAACTCACGTTTTTAATACATAAATGTCGCCATTTCATGATGTCCGCAAGAGGATACAATGTAGTCCGTTCTCTAAGTTGTAACTAAATAGAAAATGTGGGCGGTCCTTTAAGGCGGGGCAACAGCAAACCGGACAACGGATTGGCTACACTGCTGAATTGACATTTACATATTAGTAGTGTCGTGTTAACAGTACTTTTTCTGCAATGGCCGTTTTTTTCTTAAAGAACATCGCAGATAACTCGTGATAAGCTTTGACTGAGACCCGGACAGCTGTGGACAGACACGAGTAGCAAAATATTCTCACCCTCACACTCATGAGAGAGTCCGATTGTGTGGTGTTCCTCCGTTAATCGTCTTTCCCGATCCTTCTGGTTCTTGCAAGTGACGAGTGGGTTTTCACGCTCGTGCGTGACGTGTGCCGTCCCATCCTTGTTACGACTGGGCACATCACCCTTCTGAGCTTGAACTGAAGGATCGCCGGGATCGGATACTTTATAATTATTGAGGTTTAAAGTAGCGCAAGTAGTTGTTTTGGTCTGCTTTGGGTAGGTAATTCTTTGGAAGAGATCACGGAAAACTGGAGCGAAGGGTTTCATGTCATGCACTCCTAAAGACGTCCGTAGATCTACGCACGTTCGTCTCATGCAGTTCTCATGTAGAAATGCGGGTTTAGTAGCTGAGCTGGAATACTCTTATTGCGGCAGTGCAATGCCCTCACCACTCGGAAAAATTCCTGCTAGATCCGTATCGAGTTTGGTTGGGTTTTTGCATGTTTTAAAACACAAGCTCCAAGCACAGTAAAATCGATGAGTTGGTTATGCACCTGCTGCAAACATCACCATGTACATTCCAAGGGAGATGCCTTGAC
Organism: Triturus cristatus; assembly: GCF_964204655.1. Classification (NCBI taxonomy): domain Eukaryota; kingdom Metazoa; phylum Chordata; class Amphibia; order Caudata; family Salamandridae; genus Triturus; species Triturus cristatus. The sequence goes on from NC_140585.1 coordinate 231,264,968, forward strand.
CGTGAAGCGTTTTGACTCATTTGTTTGATCCTGTGTGTTAATTGATGCCAATTATCGAGTCCCAACAACAGTGGTGGCTGGTGACATTTGAAAGTGGTGAGGGCGTAAAAAAAGGGTCTAAATGTGTTTTGTGTCATAGCGAGACTGATTGACTAAAGGGGAACTGCAGGACCCTCACGCCAAGGAAATTTTGAAGAACAAAAAAAAAAGGCCCAAAGGATGCAGGTTAAACCACATTTCAGAAAGCAAGAATATTTATAAAAGTAGGTAGGATATGTAGACTTGAAATAATTAAACACATTTAAAACTGTCCCATATCGTGCTTCATTCCTGCTTGCACCCGTGCCATCCATTAAGCCTGACTGCATTATTTTAAAAGAATAGGGAACATTGGCGTTAGCCGCCTGACCTTATTGCCAAAGAAAGATGAACTATATGTCACCTCAGGTCTCCATTAGGGCCAAAGATTGGGTGGCGAAAACAGTGACCAAGTCTCCATAACCACACTCTCTCAGATGCATTGAATTAGTCATATAGCGCCACTCATACCAGTGCAGGGTGTCTGAGCACTTTGCATCACACGCATATTACACACAGACATTCAATCATACATGTGTAAATCACTGTGTAGGAAATGTTACGTAAGCCAAAGGACTAAAAGTGTAGGAGTCACATGTCATCCATACTGGTAGGCAGCATAGTTTAAGAGTGCTTGGTGTGGAGAAGCACAAACTCGGAGTCGAAAAAGAAACAGCATAGTTGGGAGTTTTCTTTAATAATAAGAATCGATTTCTAGCCAAATTAACCCTTTTTGCAACATTGATCAATGTTCTGTACTTTGCAGCGTGTATGCAGTTCTAGGATGAAAGTTAATACCTCACTATTCTATATTAGGACTAAGGACTTTAAATTATACATTGCAAGTAACCTGCTGATCTGTTTACATCTGTAATCTACATGGTACACGTTCTCTGCAGCAGGCATATTAACCCTCTGCACTAACTTCACCTAAGTCAAAACCACAACTATACAAAACACTGATCTCTCTCCAGGAAGATAATTAATCACACGAGTTATCTTGACATTTATGTGAGGCCTGGTAATTGCGGGGTGAAAGAAACGCTGCAGCAGGTGCTTCAAAGGCATAATAAACTTTCAAACACGGCGCCCCCAGGAAGCCAGCACCCGCGCGGTGGCAACGATCGCATCGCCCTAAAGCCGGCCCTGACTGGCATTGATAGGGCACCGGAGGGTCTAAAATAGTAATGAATGTACATAACTATTTTAGGCCTAAGGAGGGCCTAAAATAGTTTTGTACATTCATAACTTCACAGTAACGGCCGGCATGATGGGGGTGGGGGTCGTCACGGGGGGTGGAGGCGGGTGGGTAAATGAAAGAATATTATAAAACTTACCATCCTCGTCCTGCAACATCTTCTGGATGCGTTCCAACTCCCGCTCCGTCCTGCACACCGCAGCTTCTGGATGCGTCCAAACTGCCGCTCCCGCCGTCCTGAAGCTCTCGTCGTCATGTCGTCATGAATGAGAGGCAGCCTCCCTCCCTCCGCTCTGCCAATCACAACGCTGAGGCGCAGTAGAGAGCGCCCCAGCCGGGACCATTTTCGCTATGTAGAGTGGGCGCCGTGGGCGGTGCTGCTCGAGGGCATGGGGGGAGTGGCTTGCCCAGTGTTGTGCATACGGACTGTTTGATCGGCCCCAGGGCCGGCCAAACAGTCCCTATGCACAACACTGGGCAAGCCACTCCCCCCTGCCCTCAAGCAGGACCGCCCACCCCCGATCAGGCACTTCTGCTTTCTCGCTGTGCGAGAAGGCAGAAACATAAATGGTAGTTATTACCATTTATGTTTCTGCCTTCTCGCACTGCGAGAAAGCAGGGGGGCGGCGCCCAAACGCCCGTATGGAGGAGCCGCCACTGCCCAACAACAATAGGGGGGCATATTAGCAAGACCGGCGTTAAAATTATCGCCGCTTTAGCTGCCGCTAAAACGGCGATAATGGGCTTGATAATATGCTCTATGGAATTCCAATTGAAGCCCATGTTAGGTGTGAAGGACAGCTAACCTGAGCTTCAATTGGAATTCCATAGAGCATATTATCAAGCCCATTATCGCCGTTTTAGCGGCGGTTTTCTGCCGCTAAAGCAGCGATCATTTTATCGCCTGTCTTGATAATATGCCCCTTGGTTTGCACTGCGTTCAATACAAATAATCATAATACTGTACAGTATTTATTCATATATCAACCTACCTAAATGCAGCACTTTAAGTACACATTTTATAAGAAATTGCACTTTTATGGCTGGTCCCACTATATATTTCTCTGGACTCTGCACATATAGGGGCATATTTACAAGCAGGCGTTAAAAAATTATTGCCGCTTCTGCGGCCGTTTTCGGCCGGAAAGCGGCGATAATTTTATCGCCTAATTAGCAAGGCCACGCTAACGCGTGTAACCTTGCTTTAGCGTCAGGATTCCTAAAGCCCATCTTTGCATCTCTAATGAGATGCGAAGTGGGCGCTACTGTTATCGCTACTTTCCTTACGCCTGCTTCAGGACTGACTTAGCCATGATATCCTATGGAAGGAGGATATCATGGCTAAGTTTGTGAGTCCCTGTCAGCAAGATAACGTGAGATTATCGCTGGGTTTCCAGCGATAATCTCACGTTAGGCAGTTAGCGTGAGGATTTTTATCTCTGAGGAGATAAGCGTTGCTAATAGCACACTATCTCAGCGATAAAAATCCACGTTACCCGGCGATAATTATCCTCACGCTAAGAGCGCTGAGCGATAATTATCGCCGGGTGTTGCTGATATGCCCCTAAGAGATCAACCTGTGCTTAATTTGAACCAGTGGTTTCTGGTACCCGGCACCGGCACTTACATGCACAGAGCTGGCTGAAAACGATCGCATTAACCGGCCTGGACCCTTACAACTACGAAACATCAAGAGACCAATGAGGCACTCCTAGCAATCTGAAAGACTTGGGGGCATATCAGCAACAACCGGCGATAATTATTGCTAAGCGCACTTAGCGCTAGGATAATTATTGCCGGCTAGCGTGGATTTTTATCGCTGAGATAGCGTGCTATTAGCAACGCTTATCTCAAAAATGATAAAAATCCTAGAGCTAACTGCCAAATATGAGATTATCGCTGGATATCCAGCGATAATCTCACGAAGTTTGGCGTTAGCTTGATGATAGGGCCTCACAAATTTAGCCATGATATCCACTTTCCATAGGATATCATGGCTAAGTCAGTCCTGAAGCAGGCGTAAGGAAAGTAGCGATAACATGGGTTGTCGCTACTTTTCCTGCCACTATGCTTCATAGCGTGGGGCTTGATGATAGGAGAAATGTCGCTTAGCGACATTTGTCCAGTCATGTCAGGTCAGGAACGCCCACTTTGCATCTCATTAGAGATACAAAGCTGGACATTAAGAATTTGTGCGCTAATGCAAGGTTTCACACGATAGCGTGACCTTGCTGATTAGGCGATAAAATTATTGCCGCTTTTCGGCTGAAAACGGCCGCAATAGCGGCGATAATTTTCTATCGCCGCCTTGTAGATATGCCCCCAAGTGTCCAGAGACTATCTGAGAGCCCACCTGCACCTCGGTCATGTTGCAAAGCACACCAATCATTTATCATCCACCCTTGCGGTTGCGCAAATGACTTGGCCGGGGTTTCGGTTGGCGATCCTGCAGTAGACTACAAGCAGCTCTGCACAGTCCACGCGGTCCTGTGGCAACCCATCAGAATCGGCCTGTAGGGAATCCGCGCACGAGAGATGGTCTCGAAGCTGTTCCAACGACAAGGTACCGGAGGTACCAGGGGGCATATTATCAAGCACAGTTTTCTGCCACTAAAGCGGCGATAATTTTAACCCTGTTTCTTGATAATATGCCCCCAGGTTCTAAGAGGAAGTTGTCCCAAGCATCGTGAACCCCACCCCAGTCCTGACAAGACTTATAACATTTTTAAAGTTGTGTAATTGGATTGCTTGCGATCAGCGTAGCATACTCAAAGATTGGGCTGAGACAATCTCTGTTTTCATTAAACTTTCAAGTGTTCATTTATATTCGAGGTACACACCTCCTAAATGCAGCTTCATCCCCGGCAACTCACGTTTCTGATACATAAATGTCGCCATTTCATGATGTCCGCAAGAGGATACAATGTAGTCCGTTCGCTATGTTGTAACTAAATAGAAATTGAGGGCGGTCCTGTAAGGGAAGCAACTGCAAACCGGACAACGGATTGGCTACACTGCTGCATCACATTTACATATTAGTACTGTCGTGTTAACAGTACAACTTTTTCTGTAATGGACATTTTTTTCTTAAAGAACATCGTAGATAGCTCGTGATAAGCTTTGACTGAGGCCCGGCCAGCTGTGGACAGACACAAGTAGCAAAATATTCTCACCCTCACCCTCATGAGAGAATCCGACTCTGTGGTGTTCCTCCGTTAATCTTCCCTTCCGATCCTTCTGGTTCTTGCAAGTGATGAGTGGGTTTTCACGCTCGTGCGTGACGTGTGCCGTCCCATCCTTGTTACGACTGGGCACATCACCCTTCTGAGCTTGAACTGAAGGTTGGTTAGGAACAGCTAGTTTATAATTTGTAAGAATTAAGATAAGGATAGAACAACAGAAAATCTTATTTCAAGAACAGAAACCATGTGGCATATTATCAACAAACAGTGTTAAAATTATCACCGCTTTAGAAGCGGCCGCAGAGAATTCCCATAGAAGCCCATGTTCTGTTGTCAATTCTATGGGAATTCTCTGCGGCATATTATCAGGCCCATTATCGCTTTTTCTGCCGCTAAAACGGCGATAATTTTAACGCAGTGCTTGATAATATGTCCTCAGGGTTTTAAATACCTTATTTCTGTTGGAGAAGAAAGTTAAGGAATTGATGCCTGTGATAAATGCAAGAGACTTGGGGGCATATCTACAAGGACGGCGATAAATAGACGCAAAGCACGCTTAGAACTTTTCTAGTTCTTGCGTCTATCGCTTGATTATATCGCCCTGTTAGCGCGTTATTTACAACGCGTTTCCCCAGGGCGATATAATTACCAGCGATAGCGGGGAGATCGCCGTTTTTCAGGGAACATCGCTGGTTTTCCAGCAATGCTCCCTGCAAAACGGCGATAACCTTGCTGATACGACTCACAGGGTTGTATCAGCACAATCCACCCCATAATAGGTATGCCTAAGTCTGCATTTATGCAGACGTTAGTTTCCGGCGCAAACAGCGGTTTTCGCCCAAAACTTACGTCTGCTAAAATGCGTTGGCAGCCTTGTAAATATCGTGACGTTCACATCAGCGATATTTGCAAGGTTGTCTGCCCAGTGACGCCCACTTTGCATCTCACTAGAGATGCAAAGGGAGGCATTGGGTAAAAGGGTGCTAACATGCGCTAATGTATGTTAGCACCCTCTTGTTAATAGGGCGATATTTTTATGTCCGCTTTTTTGGCTTTAAAAGCCTGGAAAGCAGAGATAAAGCCCTTGTAAATATGCCCGTAGGATAGGTGTGCTGTGTAGAGGCATTCCAAGATGGAAGTAACCTATCTATTGAGAGATATTCTGCTGGAAGTAGATTGTTTGACCAAAGTGGATCTCAAGGAGGTGTATTTTTTTATCCAAACAGCAGAAGGGTTTCAAAAATATCCCCCATTCATGTCGGAAAAAAGGTCGTACCAGTTCAGGAACCTCCTTTTCAGATTGCCTTTATCCCTGAGGGTGTTTCAGCAAGGTGTTATGCCTTGTAACCCTGGGAGGACAACTACGCTACACTCGCAAAGTTTGCGTAGTTTGTGCTACTTCGCGCTACGCGAATTGAACGTAGCACAGTGCAAAATCGTGTAGCGGGCATTTTTTGCTCGCTCGCGGTCCTCAACGTCAAGTTGGCGACCGTGAGTGGGCAAAATGGCATCCCGGCGAGACTTTTTCCTCGTTCGCGATCAGCAACATCAAGTTGCCAATCGCGAGCGTGGAAAATAAACCTCCCGGCGAGATTCTCAATGCGGGAAGGTCAGGTTTCTCATTGCAAGTGGTCGCATATGCTCGCGACTGCTCGCGATGAGAAGCTACCGGTCTGCGTTGAGAAAGCTGCAGCTCAAGTAAAAATCTACTCGAGCAGCAGAAAACAACCGCTTGCTCTGTGCAAGATGCCGTTTGCAATGATTGCACAGTGCGGACAAGCATCCAGCACTGTTCAATCATCGCGAACAGCGTACTACGCAGTTCGCGTAGTGCAACGCGTATCTCGCGTAGCACAAAGCGCACTTCGCGTAGCTACGCGTAGCGCTACTACCCAAACTACGCCCAGGGTTAATGCCTTGTCCTTGTGGTGGCTTACCTCAGAGAAGTGGTGCAAGACTAATTGTGCGTTAGGACAAGATTTTACTGATATCACAGGATGCACTAGATGAAAAAGCTCCATTGAACAAATTGAGAATATTGTTGAAGAAATTTGGGGGCATATCAGCAACAACCGGCGATAATTATCGCTAAGCGCACTTAGCGCTAGGATAATTATCGCCGGCTAACGTTGATTTTTATCGCTGAGATAGCATGCTAATAGCAACGCTTATCTCAAAAGCGATAAAAATCCTCACGCTAACTGCCTAATGTGAGATTATCGCTGGAAACCCAGCGATAATCTCACTCAATGTGGTGTTAGCTTGATGATAGGGACTCACAAACTTAGCCATGATATCCACCTTCCATAGGATATCATGGCTAAGTCAGTCCTGAAGCAGGCGTAAGGAAAGTAGCGATAACAGGGGTTATTGCTACTTTTCTTGCTGCTATGCTTCATAGCGTGGGGCTTGATGATAGGAGAAATGTCGTTTAGCGACATTTCTCCTGTCATGTCAGGTCAGGAACGCCCCCTTTGCATCTCATTAGAGATGCAAAGCTGGGCGTTAGGAATTCCTACCCTAAAGCAAGTTTTCACGCGTTAGCGTGAGCTTGCTAATTAGGCGATAAAATTGTCGCAGATTTTTGGCTGAAAATGGCCGCAAAAGCGGCGATAATTCTATCGCCTCGCCTTGCTGATATGCCCCTTAGGGGCATATTATCAAGGGCCTTATCTCCGCTTTTTAGGCTTTAAAAGCCCAAAAAGCGGAGATAATGTTTTCGTCCTATTAACAAGTGGGTGATAACATGCATTAGCGCATGTTAGCACCCTTTTACTCGACGCCTCCCTTTGCATCTCTAATGAGATGCAAAGTGGGCGTCACTGGGCAGAACAACCTTGTAAATATCGCTGACGTGCACATCGCGATATTTACAAGGAGGCCCAGGCATTTCTGCAGACGTTTGTTTTTGGCTATACCTAATAATGGGGGTGGATTATGCTGATAAGACCACAGGGTCGTATCAGCAAGGTTATCACCGTTTTCCATGGAACATCGCTGGTTTTCCAGCGATGTTCCATGGAAAACAATGCTATCGCAGGAATAATTATTGCCATTGCACTATGCGTTGTTAATACAGCGCTAGCATGGCGATAATTACCTGCGATGGTCGTAGATAACAATTCTCACGCATAGAACGGCCAGCGATATTTATCGCTGGCTGCTGATAATATGCCCCTTGGTTTTGTGGTAAATTTAGAAAAATCAGTTTTGGATCCAAGTCATGATTTGGATTTTTTGTGCTTCCAGGTACATACGAGGAAGTCACTCTTGAAGCTTCCGCAGAGGGCACTCTGGCTGGTTTGTGACCATTAGAGCAGGCATAGCATCAGAAAGTCTCTGAAGCACACCTGTAGACTGCTGCTCAGATCCATCTCTTAGTCACACTCTCAACCTAGGAGTTCAGTAGGGGGACTTGGGGGCTGTGCTGAGGCATTTGACATAAATACATTTCAGACTGTAACAAATTTCAAGATGGAAATGTCTTATCTCTCTGAGTGAAATGGCAGCCTAGAATCAGCTTCTCCCACTGACCTTCGGCTGCCCTTCTCTTCTGTGTGTGTTCAATTCACCAATACCCACAGCTGGACTCCTGTAGACCCACTGAGAACACAAACCCATCCACGCCTTGCTCTGATGTATATGTGTGTAAACTGAGGCAATCATGTGAAACTACTGAATGGACTAGTAAACTAATGTTTTGAGTGGGCTATAAATCATGTCACTCTTACAATGTTTTTTTAATCCATGGAAGTTGCCAGTCAAATGAGATAGTTCCAATCATACAGTTTGATTGAAATGACCCGGAGCCACATAAGCATTGAAGGCTGCTATTTTTTGCTGCAATATCTACAGCTTCACTGCAAATTGAATGTTGGAATTTTGGGAAAATATAAAAGCTGCAATATTTTGTTTGCCTCACTTTCAAAGCGCGGATCTATTGTGAGTACTCTAGAATAGAGCATAATGCAGATACTTTGCAGTATTACAAATTTTCAAGATATATGATTTTTCGTGCAGTGGTAGGAGGTTTATATTCACTGTCAGAGAGTGAACTGTTAACCTTTAATACATAGGGCCTCATTTTCAACAAAATGACACCAGTGGCGTCACTAGGGTTGGTGTCACCCGGGGCGGGTAACTCATGGTGTCACCCCCTCACGACTTACCGCATGGACCTCCTCCGCTCCGAGTCCACCAGTGGACACAGTTGGCAAATAACGGGACCATACAGAATCATTAGTAACGTTTGTAAATGTAGGTCCTATATTTACAAAGGCTATAGAAGAAAAATTTAATTCAACAAGGTCAGAGGTAAAAGACTGTAATAAGTTAAGAACTAAGAACTACATAGAAAATGTTACTTTTTCGACATTAAACTTTAAATTTTACTATTATAGGAGATAAGGTTGTAACCGTTCTGCATTGGGTTTGCACAATCAGGACTGCCACCACTAGGGTACACCTGCTTGTGCTTAGACATCAAGCCTTCTAAGGTCTAGTGGGGCCTTGTAAGGTCTAGCATGGGAATATGCTCCCTCAGTAGAGTGGTCTGGTGGACTGGTCATGAAGGCTGAACCCAACTCCCCAGTTCCAAATTCGACAGCTCTGGCCATAGTGCCACATCCTCTCCCCCACTGAACACCATACTGCCCCACTGAGAGAAACTCGCACAGCCTTCAGCTACAACCTAATTGTGCCGCTATAAACACTTCGATGTGGCTCAATTCAAATTATGCACTCGATAAGAGTAATATGCTGCCTAACAAAAAAAGTTAAAAGCAACCACTCATAGGGAATGCAATATTAAGTAAAGCATGTGAAATGTAAGCAGAAACAACATGGTTACCAGCGGCGTCACTAGGGTTGGTGTCACCCAGTGCGGTAACTCATGGTGACGTGCGGTCCCCACCCCCCCTAGTGGCGCCACTAGCTCTATGCTATGTGTGCAGAGTTCTCCGTACCCAGCGACTTCGTATTCGGAGGGAGAACTCCGCCCACGTAAGTATAGGGAGTGTAGAATAGTTAAACACTGCATATAGTTTGTGAATACCACATAGTAAACTTACACAAAAGTGTAAGTTTACATTTGTGACTCGGGCCCTCATCTTTATAAACCATTAGTTGTCCTGACTCCAAAATGCCATATTTTACAGTGATGAAGCCACATGCCCATCTAAACCGCATAACTGTGGGATATCACCACCTAATCCTAGAGCATGTAGAAACAGTGCTTCAGTCCAAAGTAATACGAGCCTCGCCACATGAAGGGGAAAGATGTGAGTCTGCGCTTTGTGCCAAGGAGTCTTTCATTCCTTCACAGGCCTTCGCTCGAGTCGGTGTGTTGTTCATAGGGTCTCTCTGCCACGTTCCATACAAAGACTCATCCACTGAACGGCGGACTCAGTCCACCGCTTGATGGGTGGGAGGTCAAGAAAGGGGATGTTCGAAATGGTATCCACATCCAAAGTGAGTGATTCCCAAGCAGGGTGCATTGGCTCAAAACAACAATTTAGGTCACCCACTATTACCACATTTATGCTTGGATCGACAGTATCCAAAAACCCATCCAGTTGTAAAAAGGTGTTTGAGCCACGCCCACCAGGAAGGCCCCTATTATATACATTTATAATCAAAATTTTGGGGTCATTATTGTGTTGCAAAGAGATGATCAGTAAATCGGGGCTATCAATGGTCGTTTCGGTGAGGCTATACCTAAGGGTTTGCCTAACCCATATGCAGAGTCCCCCCGAAGGACGGCCCTTTGAGCCACTAGATGCCCCCTTAAAAAAGTTCACATACCCAGGGAAGTAAATAGGGTCCACAGCCCACGTTTCCTGAAAAACGAGGATATCGTGGGTGATTACCCAAGCAGACCAGTCCTCCGTGGAGATTTTACTTCGGAGACCGGCAATGTTCCATGAGGCCAGGGTAAGGGGGGGGAGCTGGGGATATCAGGTGACAATAAAGAGGGTGAGGACCGCGGGACTGCTGGGTAGGAAACACTAATATCAGGTGCCATACTTTCAGTCTCAAGAACACAGGGAACAGTGGGCGTGGTTGCTGGTTTAGCAATAAGCGACACACCAGCGCAAGGTGTCCGCTCAATTCTTTGTGTGTTGCCAGTTATAAAACTGGAAGACAGAAAATTATCATGGCACGCCAGGGCGGGTGGAAGAAGATCTAGAATGCTAGGGGGGGCTATAACAGGGTCACAAACAGGATCAGAAAGCAAAGCACCCGGACCCGAAAATACCCTCCTAGGCCCACCCCAACTAACAAACCCGGGATGAAAAAAAGTCATCTGAAACCTTAAACACACTACCCTGGTTATGACAGTTTATGAATGGTCAATCGACCCCGTCCAAATTATTCAGAGGGGCAAAGGAATTAAACAATGGAAGATGAAAATCTAAACCTGGCTGGCTGGCGGACAAAACCCCTATTGACCCTTTCCCAGCCAGGTGCCACATCACCAGATATAACACGCTGGCCAAGAGGATAAAAATATGACAAATCCAGGGTGATTATTCCAGTGACATTCGTAGTATTAGGATGGGAGCATATATGGGTCACCACCATAGGATCCCGAAAATTAATAATCACACAATCACCCTCCACTCTTTTAACCCCTTTACCCAACCAACACACCCTACGGACAGTAAGAATTTCAGCACAAAGTCTAGCCGGTAGTGGCCTATAACGATTTACCCAATGAATTACTTTATTCTTCAACTCACTGTGAGATTCAGTCTTGACCTGCAGGAGCCTGGGAACGCCCGCCATAATGACTGTGTATGGATTCGACTCCGGGGGGAGATTAATACAGGGAAATTTGAGAAAGGGACTGTCGTCCTCAGTGTTAAATTGACCAGTTGCAGAGTTACTCAAATTAGTAACAGCATTGCTAACTGGATCGACAGTCATGGCGAGAGTAGATGGAGTATGAGATACTTCCGCAACATGTACATTAGGAACAGGTAGATCGGAGGATGCGCCAACCTGGGGGATGGTGCCACTAGAAACAACCCCTACTTCAAGAGCTGTATCAGGAGTTAATGAAATCTTGGGGACAGATTGTGTCACTATGATCTTCTCCATTAAGGACGAGTTAGACAACATCACACTCTCTAATTTCTCTAGAGAAGTAGAAAGACGATTAACTCTCTCATAAAGGGGTAGAAAAAAAGATTTAAGTAGTTGCTCTAGGGATTCAAGATGTCCAAGGGGCAGGGGAGTATGGGATAGCGTGGGACACCCAACGGTGGTAAGGGTGCCACGAGACAAATTGGGGAGAGGGGGGAGACAAGGTTTTACAGGTTTGGACAATTTGGACACTTTAGCACGTTTACCCCTGGGATGCGCTCCCCCGCATTTTCTCTTCTTATTGATGGACGGAGATTTACTAACCGGAATCGTAATATCGTCACCGGGCTGCTTATTGGTGAGCAGCGAGTGGTTATCACTCGTATTAGAAGGCTGACCACAGGGTGCAGAAGTATTGGTAATAGCAGGTGAGTTATCCAACGAACTCAAGGTTAGAGGGGCCACTGACCCAAGCTCGTTGTTACCTGGTTGATCGATGAGTGGTTGGGGCGACCTAGAATCAGGGGAAGTAGCTACCATAATATTACCAAGGGACGATCTCTTAGCAGAAATTTCTAAGGACAATCTTTTTTCTGTCAAGATAATTTCCTGTTCAAGAACCCTAGCTGCTCTCGTGATAAAGTTGTCCAGGGTCCCTGTAACACGACCCACAGTGCTGTCCTGCGTGAACTTCCTACCAGACTGTTCTGCTTGGGTTTTCGGATCAGATAGAACCCGCTCATCAGAGCCTCACTAACCCAGCCAGAACGTTACCCCCTCCCTAGAACCTATTTACAATCCTACAACCCTATATATCTATCACCTAAGGACAGGGGATTCCTACTATGCATACCAAGATCTCACAATCGGCGGCCTCGCGATCCCATACGGATCCAGACCTTTCTGCCCATACGACCGTATCACAAGTGGCGGCCTCGCGGTCCCATACGAACCCAGACCTCTCTGCCCATACGACAGTATCAGCACAATCGGCGGCCTCGCGGTCCCATACGAACCCAGACCTCTCTGCCCATACGACAGTATCAGCACAATCGGCGGCCTCGCGGTCCCATACGAACCCAGACCTCTCTGCCCATACGACAGTATCAGCACAATTGGCGGCCTCGCGATCCCCTACGAATCCAGACCTCTCTGCCCATACGACAGTATCACAAGTGGCGGCCTCGCGGTCCCATACGAACCCAGACCTCTCTGCCCATACGACAGTATCACAAGTGGCGGCCTCGCGGTCCCATACGAACCCAGACCTCTCTGCCCATACGACAGTATCAGCACAATCGGCGGCCTCGCGGTCCCATACGAACCCAGACCTCTCTGCCCATACGACAGTATCAGCACAATCGGCGGCCTCGCGATCCCCTACGAATCCAGACCTCTCTGCCCATACGACAGTATCAGCACAATCGGCGGCCTCGCGATCCCCTACGAATCCAGACCTCTCTGCCCATACGACAGTATCACAAGTGGCGGCCTCGCGATCCCCTACGAATCCAGACCTCTCTGCCCATACGACAGTATCAGCACAATCGGCGGCCTCGCGATCCCCTACGAATCCAGACCTCTCTGCCCATACGACAGTATCACAAGTGGCGGCCTCGCGGTCCCATACGAACCCAGACCTCTCTGCCCATATGACAGTATCAGCACAATCGGCGGCCTCGCGATCCCCTACGAATCCAGACCTCTCTACCTAGACAGCAGTCTCATACGACAGTTCATCCTATGATCATCATAACATACAAAAAGGGAATCAGTCTCACTATTCATCAGATCACACAAGGATTGCCAGTTCGGGCATAGCCTGTTCTCAGGTTTGAGGGGCTCCTCTTTCCCTTATTCAGTTACCACTTACCTGATCAGGGTTAACATCTGTTCATGTAGCCACAGCTGACTAGAAGAATAGGCTACCCTCTTATACAAGAACACGCAGCACATGTTGGTTCACTACAAACTGGATACTTTATTACTCATTGCATACACAATCACATAACATTACGATATGACACATAACCTGCAAAGAAAAGTGAAAGATTAAGTTGTACACTCTAATAAGAAAGGGTCGACATCACCTTAGTAGTATGTAGCCTGCACTCAGTGGTCATCTAGGCTCCCTTCTCGTCTGTGCCTCGGCTCGCCTGGAATCACCCTTCTCCGAGTCACTGGGACCTCTTCCTTATCGGCTCCTCTCTCCTCTCTGGCTATTCTGTTAGGAAAGCATCTTTCTCTCAGTTCTTCTCCGCCTTCAAGATGGCGTCTGTCTTCCCTGGAATAAGTAGTAGCTTTACTGCTAACGGCTAGATGCCGCCTACGGACTGAACATGTAACTGCCTCAGACTTTCACTAATATAGAGGTGCATTTCCTCATGGAAAATTCCGGCCCGTAACCTGCCGCCCACCAAATTCTTGTACCTCCCCGTACCAAGGACACGTTCCCAGCCGGCCGGCTTGATGTAGTGTCTTCGGCATGAAGAAAAATACAATCCTTCGATAAGGGCCGGCCTGAACCGGTTCTCTCCAAGCGAATAACACCTCATAACTAAAACATTACTCTTGGCCTAGAAGCATCCCAAGCTGCCGAAGCAGAAAGAAAGATGGAGTCTCTCCCGTTTGAGGCCTACCAGGCCTGAATTCAGCACAGCTCCATGAAATACCCTCACTACAGGACAGGTTATCCCTAATACTAACGAATCTATCCCCTAGGCTATGTGTGCAAGCCCTGATCTATGGGGAAGAGCACAGAATCATGTCGAAGTGCCTAGTAAATAGGCTCCATTCACTACTCTAACCCTTAGGCTTGAATGGTAAGAGACTGAAGTCACATTCAATCACTTGTTAACACAAGAAGGCCAGGAAAATCGAGCAGAACATTTCACCCTTGACTTCAGTCTATTATACATTCATTAAACAGAACTAACATCTGTGGAAGAATAATATGAAACAAAACTAACTGATCTATGTCTAGTACCAGGTGTGCAGAATTGAAGTAGTGAAGGAATACACTGAATAAAGCAACAGATGGAAATCAAAATGGCGATAGTGATCAGAATACCTCCTAATATTTGACGTAACAAATGCAAATCAGGTAACCAATTAAAGAGCCAGTCAAACCAGCCCTGATCAATGTGTTTTCTAACTTCTTCTGTCAAGTCATGTAGCTTATTAATGTGAGCTCGAATGGATTGTGTATGATCAGACAAGTTAAAACAACAAAGACCCTCAAAATCAGAACAATCGTGTCCATGTTTAAGCAAAAGATAATCAATGGCCGCTCGATTTTGCAAGATAGCCCTTCGTTCACCCTGGGCGTCTAATAGCATGTCCGAAAGGACTGTAGAAGTATTATTAATGGATTTCACCATCCAGCAGGCCATTTTCTCAATAGATTTGGCATTATAAACTGCCAAAGCAGGAACACCAATAATTGAAATAGCCAGGCTAAGGTATTCGGACTTAGAATATAAATGCAAAGATGAGTCACAATCCTCCTGTAACCTCACTGTATCTCGAATCACACGAGAGTTGGCATTCGGATGTGAGGAAAACATCAATAAACTCAATCTAGTAATGGCACAAGGGCCTCCAGAAATATTTGCGGGGACATATGGCCAGGAAGTATTACCACATGAGAAAAGCCATCCGGCAGGTAGTAACATCGTGCGATAATGACTGGGGGCAACTACCATACTCTTGCAAGTCATGTTATTCTGAACAGAAGTACATATTTTCGGCGTCCTTTGAAGGAACAAAGTTTGTTCATGAGCGGTGAATGAGGTGGCCCCTTTCAATTTTAAACGCATACATTCCGAAATTGCACTAGGATTACACGTAAGGAAAAAACACAAATCACCTTGTGTGATATTATAGGTAACTATTTGGGACTGGATGGGGGGTATCGGGTCTGACAGTTCAGTACACAAGGGGCAATACTCGTGGGTAGCGAAATCGCCCAGAAGAACATTGGGGCGAGCAGTTGATATATTGAAAATATGAGTCAAAGTCTCCAACGAAGCAGGGACAGCAACCAAACAAGTTGCCAAAATGTCATTCACTGATCTCATCGGTGTCAAGCAGAAATGAGGGGCGTTAGTCACCCGTTTCGCTAGTGAAGTCCAAAAGTTCGACGACGAATCCCACGCAGCGAAGGAACGCGACACTCGGGTTCTCAACTCCGCCCGGGTTGATGGGATCCCTCCTCTCTCGTCGTACCATCCCAAAAGGAGTCCAACACCGACACATCCTGCAGCAACAGTCCAAAGAATGATCTGAAAAAGAATCAAATACAGGCATTATTCATTCTCGTAAGTAACATTTGTCAGCCGGGACTGCTTCCCAGCTATCTTTCCCTGGTCTCATAACTAAAATGGTGTTGTCTTGACCGGTTGCAATCACTTCTGCTTGTTCAGGGGGATTCTTAGGCGACTGCACCCAAACTCTGGCCCCAGGATTATCTGTGGAGCCAAAACCTTTCTGGCCTCGTACCGTTAGCAACGTTGGGGCAGTGCCTTTTGTGATCTCACCGCTGAACACAGGCATTATTAGCAATTGAGCCACTCGGTCAGTTTTATGTATCAGTAAGTCAACCTCACTGCTATTCAGCAGGAGCACCTTAATCTCTCCCTGATAATCACTATCAATGATTCCTCCAAGCACCTGAATGCCTTTTACAGCCAGCCCCGATCTAGGGGCAATTAATCCGAAATTTCCAGGTGGTATCTGAACACAAACACCTGTCTCAATGATGACTCGATCTTTACTTTTTATAATGGTGTCATCCATGGCATGCAAGTCTAAACCTGCCGACCCTGGGGTCGCTCTGCATGGAGCCAAAGCTCCGGGAGTAATCTCCCAGTACATCACAGTCTCTCTGATCTCATTGGGTTTAGCAACAACATTCGGAGGAAACAAACGCATAAGTGGGGATTCAGCATTTAGAAAAGGACGGTTATTCAAAATCAATAGCGCTTGAGGCAAAAAATCTCGCCAATTCTTATACTTGTCATCTGTTAATTTGCGCAGTTGGTCTTTTAGCAGGCCATTCAACCTCTCCACAAGGCCCGAGGCCTGTGGATAATATGGTATATGAAACACCCATTCAATATTGTTTTCCACACAGAATTCCTGTACCAATCTTCCACGAAAATGAGATGCATTATCAGATTGAATTTGGAATGGCACACCATAATACATCATAATCAATTCCAATGTTTTAATAGTATTCAATTGGGTAGCTTGCTTACAGGGAAGGGCCACCAACAGGCCACTGTATGTATCAACAATGGTGCAAACATATTGACAATTCCTACTCATAGGAAGTGGACCAATGTAATCAATCTGCCAAATTTGAGCGGGCAATTTCCCGCGATGTAAATGACCTTTAACAATTTGGGGCACTTTGCGCTGCCTGATATGCTGACAAATGGGACAATGTAGAATAACATTTTTAATTAAATCTAGGGGAATATAAATTCCTCGATCAGCAGCCCACCTGCTAGTGGCTTTCTCTCCAAAGTGTCCTGCTTTCTGGTGGGCCCATTTCGCCAATCCCGCAATATCAGAATCTTGCGTGTCCACCACTGCCTCAGCAATTTTAGATTTCTCATCTGCAATGTTATGAAAGAATTTGTCAAGAGAGTCTATCGGGGTATGAGCATCCACATGGAAGATTGTAACAGTACTCTGTGGGAGCATTTCCCAAATCTCCTGCCATAATTCTTTTCCCCACAATTCCTTGGAATGGATTTTCCAACTATGGGAATGCCAAGTCGGTAACCAAACTGCCAGTCCATTGGCAGTAGACCAAGAATCGGTAAAAATATGACATGTGCCAGGTAACTCTTGTTTCAGAACTTGATAAACAGCATAGAGTTCAGCAAATTGACTGCTCTTACCCTCACCAGTTGTTCTCAGCAATTTTTGTGTGATCGGATTATAGGACACTGCCTTCAAATGCCGTTTCGTCCCTATGAACCTTGCTGAACCATCCGTAAACCAGACATGGTTTCTGTCCTCTGCGGACAAATCATCAAAAGGTTTACCCCACTTAACAGGAGACTCCTGTACTAAAGGTACGGAACATTCACTCTCAGTTTCAGTTGATGGCGCCCGTGCCACCTGCTCATGCAAAGATGCAACTCCTTTTTGTCCCACACGTGCCCTGTCTTGTATATACCATTTCCATTTAATCACACTCGCCTCTTGAGCGTATCCAATTCGGTGAGTTTTCGGCGAACTCATAACCCACTGCATGATAGGAATTTCAGGTCGCAAAACTATATCATGTCCCAAAGTCAATTGCTCGGTATCCACCAGAGCCCAATAACATGCAAGCAACTGTTTCTCAAAAGGTGTATAACGCTCACCAGCATCAGGTAACTTTTTGGTCCAGAAACCTAACGGTACTCTACTCTTGCCTTGTTTCTGCCACAAACTCCAATTCGCATAAAGGCCTTGTACAGACACATTCAAATCCACATCACCATCACATACAGGCCATAAATCCAGAGCATGCTGAATTGCTTCTTTTGCCAGACTGAACGCATCTTGCTGTGGTTTATCCCATTCAAATGCATTCTTTTTACGAGTGACACGGTACAAAGGGGCCAATATTTGACTCAAATGAGGAATATGCTGGTGCCAAAATCCAAACAAACCAATGAAGCTTTGGGCTTCTTTCCTATTTCTCGGAACTGCAAAATCAAGAATTTTCTGTTTAACCTGAGGGATCACTTCTCGGTGCCCTTCATGCCAATTAATACCCAAAAATTTCACAGCCTGGGACGGACCTTGTAATTTATCCGGGTTGATTTCCCAACCTTTCTCACGCAGGCACTCAATGACTCTATCCAATTGGGTCTGAACTTCCTCTTGTGATTCGCCTTGGATCAAAATATCATCAATATAGTGACATATCTGAATTTGTGGATGAACCGGTACCTCAGCCAGATGCTCTGCCACCAGCCGGTGACATATCGTAGGACTATGCACATAGCCCTGAGGAAGACTTCTAAACGTCATCTGACGCCCGTTCCACGTAAAACTGAATTGTTCCTGACACTCAGGGGCAATCGGAATCGAAAAGAAAGCATTAGCAATATCAATGGACGCATACCATGTACCTGGATGTTTTTGGATTCTTTCAATTAGGGTAACAACATCCGGTACTGCAATAGTCAAAGAGGGTGTGTGTCTATTCAATTCTCGATAATCAACAGTCATGCGCCAAGAATTATCACTCTTACGTACAGGCCAAACAGGATTATTCCAAGCAGAAGTAACTGGGGTGATAACACCTGCATCCACCAACTCCTGAATAGTGGTACTAATCTCTTCATGACCACCCGGAATACGATACTGCTTCTGACTAACCACTTTTGTCGCCTGGGGAACTTTTATGGGGGGCATTCTTAAACGACCAACCCGTACAGGCCTGGACGATATATAATGTTTAGTTCCAAATTGGTAACATCCATCATCTAAGTGCAAAGTCATTCCTTTCAAAATATCAATTCCAATTATGAATTCTAAGAGTGGTACCACTAATACAGAGTATTCTTTTCTAGGAATTCTACCTATTCTCATTTCAAGTAAAGTTTGAACTGCGGGAGTTTCCTTTCCACCTAATCCGGTAATTGTAAAAGGCTGACCTTTAAACTTCTTTGATTTTCCATGAATAAGAGTGGCCTCCGCTCCTGTATCTACCAATGCTCGGGCCCTTTGGACATTACGATGTCTCCAATAAATATCAATATCTACATAGGGTCTATTATCTCTGTGAGCCCATCTGTGTACTGGAGCTTGACCTATTTCCTAGTCATCTTTACTGCGTTCTGTGTACCAGGATAAATCAGGATAAAGATTCTCACGTTTCCCAGGTATCGATACCTCCTGTTCATATCCATCTCCATTACGAAATGGATTCCTGTTCTCTGCATTGTACTGCGGGTTTCGATCGGCCAATCTGTGTCGATCCTCTCTCCTTCTCAACTCAGGGGATTGATCCCTATCATCTCTACGTCTGCTGTTAACATAATCATCTCTCCCCCTCTCTCTTTCCCCCTCTCTCTCCCTGTTTCTCTCATGACGGGGGGACAAATCACGTACATAATGGCGATCATCACGACGATCAGAGCGCCCACGGCGGTCGTCATCACCGCTACCGTCAGAAAAACCACGATCACACTCAGTTGTCCAAACACGCCGGGCACCCTCCTTTCGATCCAAGCCACGTTTGAGAAACATTTCCCACAAACGAGAAGTGGTCTCACCATCAATGTCCTCCTTCCGCACACCATCGGCCATAAGACCAAAAAACATATCACGTCTAGTAAGTTTATTGTCACCAGGAGTACGAGTGTCAGGCCGGGATTGCCGTTCAGGTTTAAACCAATCACCCAACTCACCGAGTTGGCGTACCGATTCCAGCACCACAGATAACATGTTACCAGTCTGATTAATCAATAAAGTCATCATAACCTGCTTATAAGCAACAGGGGAAGAACGAATAATACGATTCCACACAGAAGATGTCAAGAAACCATCAAGCAACCTGTCAGCAGTATGCAGAAAAATTGCCGTTTTCATCACCTCCTCTTTGAGACGTTGTGTAGCATCGCGCAAAGTATACCACGGTTTGTCATTCACAGGCCAATCAGATTCAGTAGGATTTTTTTGATTACAACCCTCAGTCGCCAATTGAAGCAAAGAAATTTGACCACCAACATTAAAGTTACGAAAATGATCCTGTACAGTAGAATCCGAACTCAAGGAACAAAACTTCAAACAATCGCCAGCATCCAACATAATGCCAGCAGCGCCCAGTTCATAAAGGCGCACCATCCATGTGAGTAAGGTCTCACCAGCTCGCTGCCGAAATCTCTGTAAAATATCACTAATTTCTTGTTGAGTAAAATCCTCCAAAGAGTCTAAAGCAATACCATTCGGAGCACCGGGAGCCTGCTGCAACTTCCGCCGAAAAACCGGATGCACCGAGACCGCGGGACGAGCAGCACAAGGAGCTCGACCAGTACACGTAGAGGAACAATCAGTGTAAGAAGCATCGACCCCACTCGAAGGACGAACGCAATCATGGAGTGCACCAGCAGAGGCGCAAGAAGCAGACTTACAATCACGGCCGGAGCGAGAGGACTCGCGCTTGGCAGACTCCTCACCCGAGGAAGGAGAATCACTCGAGTTCCAGATATTACCATCCCATTCATCAGGATTCCAATCCAGTCCGGCTTTCGCCATGACCAGACGCACCTTTCGCTTCGAAACCCGACCACGCCGATTTTTGTATTTATAACGAGCAATTCGCACAGCCGCCCTCTCGGCAATAGTTTGGTACGTCTCAAGTTTGTCAGCAAGCAACTTATTTTGACACCGCAACAAAGTATGAGCATTCTGAATCTCAACAAAATTCGC
Organism: Triturus cristatus; assembly: GCF_964204655.1. Classification (NCBI taxonomy): domain Eukaryota; kingdom Metazoa; phylum Chordata; class Amphibia; order Caudata; family Salamandridae; genus Triturus; species Triturus cristatus. The sequence continues at coordinate 231,285,953 of NC_140585.1, forward strand.
TTCCACATCCTTATGCACATTCTGTAACTTCAACAACCTCTCATGCAGGATCCTGTACGCAGACAGAACAATCCAACCTCTGCGCCCCAAAACAGGAAGTTCATCACCCTTAGATACCGGCGCCTTCTGTAAACAAGTAATCACATCAGCCGGCTCCGCCAGCTCCAAAAAAGAATTCCAATTCTCACTCAAACCAGTAGAATCAGCCCACTCACGGGCTAAGGCTTCATAAGGCGTTGAATCCCAGCCGGGAATATCAACGGGTAACTTAAAAGTAGATTTCGACTTTCTAGAAAACATGTTTGAAAAGAAAGAAAAAGAGAAAAAGAAAAAGAAGAAAGAGAAAAGAAAACTACACTCACAGTTATATAGAAATAATATACAAACGAAACCACGCACGCACCGAAAGCAAACACGATACAACCACAACGCACACAGGTTTCGTAAACGGTTCGTGACGCCAAATGTTCTGCTTGGGTTTTCGGATCAGATAGAACCCGCTCATCAGAGCCTCACTAACCCAGCCAGAACGTTACCCCCTCCCTAGAACCTATTTACAATCCTACAACCCTATATATCTATCACCTAAGGACAGGGGATTCCTACTATGCATACCAAGATCTCACAATCGGCGGCCTCGCGATCCCATACGGATCCAGACCTTTCTGCCCATACGACAGTATCACAAGTGGCGGCCTCGCGGTCCCATACGAACCCAGACCTCTCTGCCCATACGACAGTATCAGCACAATCGGCGGCCTCGCGGTCCCATACGAACCCAGACCTCTCTGCCCATACGACAGTATCAGCACAATTGGCGGCCTCGCGGTCCCATACGAACCCAGACCTCTCTGCCCATACGACAGTATCAGCACAATTGGCGGCCTCGCGATCCCCTACGAATCCAGACCTCTCTGCCCATACGACAGTATCACAAGTGGCGGCCTCGCGGTCCCATACGAACCCAGACCTCTCTGCCCATACGACAGTATCACAAGTGGCGGCCTCGCGGTCCCATACGAACCCAGACCTCTCTGCCCATACGACAGTATCAGCACAATCGGCGGCCTCGCGGTCCCATACGAACCCAGACCTCTCTGCCCATACGACAGTATCAGCACAATCGGCGGCCTCGCGATCCCCTACGAATCCAGACCTCTCTGCCCATACGACAGTATCAGCACAATCGGCGGCCTCGCGATCCCCTACGAATCCAGACCTCTCTGCCCATACGACAGTATCACAAGTGGCGGCCTCGCGATCCCCTACGAATCCAGACCTCTCTGCCCATACGACAGTATCAGCACAATCGGCGGCCTCGCGATCCCCTACGAATCCAGACCTCTCTGCCCATACGACAGTATCACAAGTGGCGGCCTCGCGGTCCCATACGAACCCAGACCTCTCTGCCCATACGACAGTATCAGCACAATCGGCGGCCTCGCGATCCCCTACGAATCCAGACCTCTCCACCTAGACAGCAGTCTCATACGACAGTTCATCCTATGATCATCATAACATACAAAAAGGGAATCAGTCTCACTATTCATCAGATCACACAAGGATGGCCAGTTCGGGCATAGCCTGTTCTCAGGTTTGAGGGGCTCCTCTTTCCCTTATTCAGTTACCACTTACCTGATCAGGGTTAACATCTGTTCATGTAGCCACAGCTGACTAGAAGAATAGGCTACCCTCTTATACAAGAACACGCAGCACATGTTGGTTCACTACAAACTGGATACTTTATTACTCATTGCATACACAATCACATAACATTACGATATGACACATAACCTGCAAAGAAAAGTGAAAGATTAAGTTGTACACTCTAATAAGAAAGGGTCGACATCACCTTAGTAGTATGTAGCCTGCACTCAGTGGTCATCTAGGCTCCCTTCTCGTCTGTGCCTCGGCTCGCCTGGAATCACCCTTCTCCGAGTCACTGGGACCTCTTCCTTATCGGCTACTCTCTCCTCTCTGGCTATTCTGTTAGGAAAGCATCTTTCTCTCAGTTCTTCTCCGCCTTCAAGATGGCGTCTGTCTTCCCTGGAATAAGTAGTAGCTTTACTGCTAACGGCTAGATGCCGCCTACGGACTGAACATGTAACTGCCTCAGACTTTCACTAATATAGAGGTGCATTTCCTCATGGAAAATTCCGGCCCGTAACCTGCCGCCCACCAAATTCTTGTACCTCCCCATACCAAGGACACGTTCCCAGCCGGCCGGCCTGATGTAGTGTCTTCGGCATGAAGAAAAATACAATCCTTCGATAAGGGCCGGCCTGAACCGGTTCTCTCCAAGCGAATAACACCTCATAACTAAAACATTACTCTTGGCCTAGAAGCATCCCAAGCTGCCGAAGCAGAAAGAAAGATGGAGTCTCTCCCGTTTGAGGCCTACCAGGCCTGAATTCAGCACAGCTCCATGAAATACCCTCACTACAGGACAGGTTATCCCTAATACTAACGAATCTATCCCCTAGGCTATGTGTGCAAGCCCTGATCTATGGGGAAGAGCACAGAATCATGTCGAAGTGCCTAGTAAATAGGCTCCATTCACTACTCTAACCCTTAGGCTTGAATGGTAAGAGACTGAAGTCACATTCAATCACTTGTTAACACAAGAAGGCCAGGAAAATCGAGCAGAACACAGACCTTAAGGAAGACATTCTTAGAGAAGAAGAACACACAGAACCGGGGGCGGCCGAGGAAGAGGTGCACGGGAAAGAATCTAAAAACACTTAGTAAACAGTGAAGGTATTACAGCAACTGCTGCAACTGGCTAACAATCTACAAGTAATAGGAGGATAATTCACGCTAGCACAACAGTTCGTGTGACATAGGCAGTGACACCCCTATGAGTATAGACCCGTCCCGTCCACGGCCGTCCACGAACGGCCACAAACGGCCCGCTCTTTGCCCGGTCTTCGCCCCGTGCTACGTCCAGCGCGCGTACCGCTAGCGCGTTCAGGCGGGGTCTTGCAAAAGAACAGAAGGGCAAGAGGGGGCGGGGTCGGAAAGAGGAACCAGGTGAGTCAAATCAGCTGGGCGCTGAGCACCGTGGTCCTCGCAGTCCCGCAGCAGTGCGATACAGCAGCCTTCCCCCTTCTAGCAGCAAAGCGTCCTGGCAGGTCCTTAGGCAATGGGAGACACACACAGAATGAACACCAGCCGAGATTTTATGCAACCAAGCCCTACGAGCGGCTCCCGCGAAGCGGGGGCCGCGAGGCGTTGCGTGGATGGTGGAGGCAGGAACGGGAAGAGGCACCAGGTGAGTCCAATCAGCTGGGCGCTGAGCACCGTGGTCCTCGCAGTCCCGCAGCAGTGCGATACAGCAGCCTTCCCCCTTCTAGCAGCAAAGCGTCCTGGCAGGTCCTTAGGTAATGGGAGACACACACAGAATGAACACCAGCCGAGATTTTATGCAACCAAGCCCTACGAGCGGCTCCCGCGAAGCGGGGGCCGTGAGGCGTTGCGTGGATGGTGGAGGCAGGAACGGGAAGAGGAACCAGGTGAGTCCAATCAGCTGGGCGCTGAGCACCGTGGTCCTCGCAGTCCCGCAGCAGTGCGATACAGCAGCCTTCCCCCTTCTAGCAGCAAAGCGTCCTGGCCGGTCCTTAGGCAATGGGAGACACATTCAAAATCCCAAATCAGGTCAGTAGCAACAGCCAATTTAGATGAAAATGCCAGACCATAAAATCTTGTTGTCAAGACACAAGTAAGGGACTGTCACCAATACAGCCCTCAACCCCAAGTTGCCATCCCAATAGATCAAGGAACTTTCTTCAATATTCGCCAAATACATTTTTTTTTTTGGTATCACCAAAAGATCAACCCCCCCCAGGTTTGAAAAATCAGTAACACAAAGTTGTACCAAGGTATTTAACATTAATCCTAATAAACTCAAAAATAAAAACTTAAGTTAGATCTACGACAACTCAGATCAGTCATCATGATTGCAAACTGAAGACAGGAGTGTCCCACGATCCAGAAGCTTGTCATGTATGCCGGAGAAGAGATTTGACAACCTGGAAAGAAAAAAGATGTTAGCAAGACCAAAAAAACGATGTCAAATTCATTCAAATCTCTAACATATCTTAGCAGTTTGCTATCCAACGGCCTAACCTTACAGTTGTTGCGCAGAAAAAACCCCCTCTGACCGCTTCCAGAGCTGTTCCTATTCTAATAGAATGGGTACCAAATTCTAAAAGATGTAAGACCTAACTAAAGCAACATTTTCTCGAGACCCCTAACAGATGTGATCTGACAACGTAGACTCAACCTGATGCTGAAACAGAAAATTTGTATTTGGATAACTTTCAAATTGGTCAAATTGGAACCAAGCTGATCATGGGCATAGCGGACCGCTAAGCTTCTGCAATACCACCGTAGCCCCTTGTCTTCTTTGGTCTGTTTTAGATGATTCTAAAAGAATATTTAACAAATTTGGTGTGGTTGATACGTTGGAATATTTTAGCCCAGGAAAAAACTGATTTTCTTAACTCGGATATCCTAAAAGCTCCAATAACTATAACATGCAGACTTGAAATAATAAATCTTCCAATGTGGAACAACCAAGTCTAGGCAGTGTTGGTACAAATGCCTCCCAGAAGGAAAAAATATATCGGTTTGCGCAGCACCGTGCCACATCCCTGTATGTAAGGCCAACCTAAAAAACATTTTTTATTCCCAAATCATCTAAAGAGGAGTCATAACCCTAAAAAGTACTTACCATAGAGAGAAAGGCCTTAAAGCTTCCCCGCAATGGTGGTAAGGGATACATTCTTATCAATGTTACTCAGAATAACACGCAGTATGTTGATGTTACTTAGTAAAGAGCCTACTTGATCATTGTTACAACAAGCCATATATGACTGGAGAAAATAGTACACTTTATATTAAAAGCACGCAACACAGCATGACACAGCATGAATCTCTGCAATAAGTTCAGCAGACGTTTTTCTTTTGCCTTTTGACTAGTTACCGGATCCACTTACAGTTTGTTGTGGATATGAAAGGCACTGATTTGCTGCCAAATACTTACTCCAAACTGTCTACACTACAATCAGAGGAAAGAATTCAAAGAATGAAATACTGTGATTCTCATTAATCCACGCACCCTTTCCGGACTAAAAAGCCCACAGCCAATATTCCTACCGCGTCAGAATATATATATTTTTTTATTTTTTTACTAACCATACAACACGTTCGCCCAGAGACCTGATAGGAAAACCATCCAAAAATAAAACTTTAAGAAACATTATCTCAAACTCTGAATCGGATCTCATGGACAGAGACGTTCTGAGCCTGTGATGAGGAAACAAAATGGCAGCCATAGCAACGCCCAACCTCTAACAGAAAGATCTCCCAGCATTTAGTACCCTGCGAGCAAAATTGAGGTGACCTAGAACCACTGCATTCCAAAAAGAGTAAGTTTGATGGCATCCTAGCAGGTGTCAGCAAGTGCGCACTTCCCTGCACTGTAGTAACTGGTCACCTGACCTCCATTTTCACTGCAATAATCTACATACTGAAGAATATGAGGCATGTAGAAGATACTTTGCCTTCTCTTTAGCCTGAGGCCCGCCTAACTCTTGCATTAAAGATTAAAAGAAATGGAGTGCCTTGACACACTGTTGTGATCCTTGTGATCGAACAAAAAGAAAATTATCCATATAATGGGACACTTGGGAATGAGATGATCGGAATAAGAAAATCCCTTGCAGAAAAAGAGCTAAAATCTCCGAACAGCTGACTAGAGACTGCACAACCCGTGGGCAAAACTTTGTTGACAAAGAAATGTCCTTGAAAGTGTATGTCAAGGAATTCAAAGTCTTGTGGATAAACTGGAAGTAACGTAAAAGCAGATCTAATGTCACATTTTGACTAACTCCGCTCCTTAGCCGGCCTTCTTACCACACCAAAAGCTACCTCCACTAAAGCAAACTGCACCACAGTGTCTTCCTTGGTGATAAAATCGTTCACAGACAAAAACTTTTGGCCAAGAAAATGTTATATCAAGTGAAAATCTCCCTGAGTCTTTCTAGGAACCATTCCCAAAGGAGAATTGATAAGGTTGTGAAGAGGCCAAGAAAAGAAAGGGGGCCAGCCAACCTACCCTCCGCAATTTCAGAGTGTATTATGAGTTATGACCTGTGGGAATTGTTCTGCAGATTTTAAATTTAGAGCAAACCTGCTGCGTCTAGGACCTTAATAATTTGAGCTGAAAACCTTCTTTTTAAAACTCCCCCACTCAAAATTCGAAGCGTTTTTCCTAGTGAAGATAAAGAATTGAAGCTAATAACAACACATGGAGATATAAAGTGTTGATGGACTGAGCAGTACAAAACGCCCATGTTAATGTTAACTACAATTCAAAGGCGTCACTGACTTTACTACAGCATAAAGACAATACCACTGCATTATATAGAAATATAAGCCTACTACCTGACCTACGATATAAAGCTAACACCGCTGACTCACCAAAGCTGCTGATTGACCTACAGTAAGTAAACATTACAAACTTAACTGCTTTTGTGACGTAAGGCTGTAATGGGGCGCCCCTCCCTCTACCTGGACTAGTAGGGAAACCGGATCTTTGTTCGCTAAAAATATTGCAAAAAAGGAGTGTTGACCACATTTGGAACATTCATGGCTATATTTACATGGATCCTTCTGTCAGAAACCTGTTAGAATTCCAGCAGGCTCCTGTAGTGAGATCTTGAGATTTTGCCCAAGTGCCCTCCCCACTTAGGGTGGGGAGCAATAGCAAGCCCACTAGCAGTATGCATCGTAGTGAGAGGTCTCCGAGAGATACATCTATTGCACCCTTTATTTGTTATCCATGTCACCTCAAGGCTTCTCTGTAACTAGGGCTAGACGGGCTCAAAAATCTTGCCATAATGTAGCCGGGCAAGAAATCCCAAATCTTGACCGAGCCTTTCTAATCGTATCCATGTATTTGAAATTGAGATCGAACGTTCTGGAAATCTTATACAGTAAACAATTGTAAAAACTAAAATTTTGTGGTCCAAGAATTCATATTAGTCGGAACCCTGGGTCTTTTAAGTTGCTCCCCAGCCTCCTCCCTAGAGCCTTCTTTGGATTGAATCTCCCTGTGCAGTAACCTGAAACGCCACAACAAAATCTCCATCCCAAATCTTGTGTTTGGTATGCTTGTCAAGACATGACCCCAAGAGCATCGACAGTCCCGTATAGGGAAACTTAAGACCTATGACTTTTGTCCCTACCATCTTTCTCCTTAGCAAATTTACAAAATCAGATTCTGTAACAGTGGAGGTGCCTCATTCTGGCAACAAACCTAGCCTCCGCGGCCTTACCAACAACCCCAGTTGCTTTACGTTTCCTAGAAACATTTGAGTAATGAATATCAATTAGCGGCTCACCTGCTTTACAGGGCTTGATAGATGTTTAAAGCTTTTCTTGCTGGCGCTTCAGATGCCTTGGAAAAAAGCTCAAACTCCTCCCAACCCTTTCAGATTCTTGTATCTGCAAAATATTACTCGGAAAATCTTGTTAATAATTCCCTGCCCCCCTCTAACCCTCCCCTGTTTTGAGAGAGAAAAGATTATTAGACAAAATCATTATCGCTAGCAATCTCACCCTCTTCCAAATCAGATAATTCATCATCACCAATAGCATAAAACCCCTTGACGAGCCCCACTGCAGGCTGGTTGAGCTCCATCGCCCACACCACCATCAAATTGTCGGCAGATCCCCGCTTTTTGAACTGCATTTTTGTGAGTGGACGAAGGCATTAGAAAAAACCCGCTCCGAGATTTTCCTTTTGCTGATGAGTAGATGAACAGGACGCTTGATACCTATTCAAAAGAGTATTTCTGCACCTGATGCCCTTTTGCAGACTTTTCTTCTGGTTGGCCTGCAAGACACTAGAACTCGCAGACATGTGGAAGGAAAACAAACAGGACGCGTGATACCTGAAAACGAACAGGACGCTTGATACCTGTTCAAGGCACATCACTGCACCTGATGCCCTTTTGCAGGCTCGTATTATGATTGGCCTGCAAGACGCCAGAAATCGCAGACTCGGATGAAATAGCAATTTTCTTGTCCCTCACCGCTAACCCACATCCATTTCCCCTACCCTTTATGCTCACCATTAAAAATTCACTGACGCTGCCCTACTCAAAGCAGTAAAAAAGGGGGAGGGGATAATAGGAATATCATAATTAGTAGTTGAACTTAAGAAAGCAATGACCAGAACAACAACAAATTTGCTATAAGTTAAACCCCCACAGGTAGCGCCATTACCCCAATTTCTACCAAAAACACATCGTGTCAAAAACGGACCCAGCAAGCCTTGGACCAATAACCATTCTACTCTGCGTAACAAAAAAACAGCCCAAAAAACTCCCAAAGACTGTGAAGACTCGGCCATAATAAACCCTACACCCCATATGTATATTACAAAATAATTGATTAAATGGTAGAAAGCCAATTGTATAATCACTACGTCGTTGTACATTCGCAAGCACTTAGAAAACCCCAAATTAGCACAAAACATAACTAATTTTACCTTCCCGCTAGAAAAATTGAAAGGCTCATCAGAGACAAAAACCCCAGAAACAAAAATTGGGTCATCTAAAGACATTTGAAAAGCATTTAATATTATTGCTAAAATACTTTCACCATTTTAGTACAAAAAAGCATTTAACCACTAGATGGCACAGTTACACTTCTCAACAGTTTACCACCAAATTGAAACACTAAATTCAAACTAGCTCCGAAAACCATTTATAACCACACAATTCATCTCAAATAAAACAATCTCTGAGGCACAAAAACTGCCGCGCTGCCGCCTACCTTAGCCTAGGACCCCCAACTGGCACTAATTAGAACGCGGCGTTTGAAACCGCCGCGTTCTAAAGCAGGCGCCTCGCCTGCGCGCGCTCGGTCTGGGCTCTACCATGCCTGAAGCTGCCCGGGGGTGGACATTCTTCGAATGCCACCCCCAAGCCCCCATTCTCAGTATGCAAGTATTGCAAACAGCAATGGTCACTCGATTTATTGCCACTCAATTTACCGATCTCGGGAAGATGAGAGGCTGTCTGAAGTGGTCTTGCCACAGCTAGATCACGTGAAACTCAGCCCACAGCAGAGGTCAACGGTGAGCGATCGATGTATGTAAAAATTAGGCTTACCATACCTGTGCTGGTACATCCTCACATTTCGGGTTTGTGCTGATTCGTGTGGGTATGAGAGGGCACCTGCCCTCTACACACTGAGCAGGTCTTCTGTTGTGGAGAGATGTGTTACACAGCTGCGAAGTCACGTGGCCGGGCCTGGCTTTTTAGACAACAGTGCTGTACGTGCAGGGGTAGTTGAACCTCTGATTTTAATGTTATAAGTCCATCGAAATACACCATACTTACCGCACTAAGGGGCATATCAGCAAGGGCTGGCGATAAAATTATCGCCGCTTTAGCGTCCGTTTCGGACGAAAAGCGGCGATAATTTTATCGCCCTATCAGCATGGATACGCTAACGCGTGGATCCATGCCTTAGCGCCCATTTCCTTAGCGCCTCGCATCGCATCGCTAATGAGATGCGAGGTAGGCGTTCCCGGCAGGAATCCAGAGAAAATAAAAGCTTACCCGGCTTCTCCCTATCAACAAGGGAATCGCTATCCCGCCTAGCGACTTAAAAAGCAGCGCTAACCGGGTGTATCGCCGGTTTCTTACGCCTACTATTTTTATTACCTAGCCATACTTGTCATGGGAGGTGGATTGTCATGATAAGTCCACATCTCCCTATTTACTATATTTGCCCTAACGATATGTTTTATCTATGGAAATACTGAGAAAATGCCGAATTACACCGCTATTGGCGATGCGCGTTGCTAATAAAGCGCTAGCCGGGCGATAGAATCCGGCGATAGGCGGCGTTAAAATTGTTCACGCTAAACACGGCCAGCGATAATTATCGCTGGCCGTTGATGATATGCCCCCACAAGCGCTTTTCACGAACCGTCAGTTCAACAAACCCACGCGTTAATGACGGTGAAACGGCGTGTCCTTTGATTCCTGATAACTTCATGAGAAGTGACATCACCCACATAATGGGTTAATTTTGTTATTTTTAAGAACATTCTGTATTGAGACTCCAAAGGATGCAGCGAGTTAATAAACATTCATAGGCAACAAACAGCAAGGGTCCCGGAGTAGTGTTTACATGCCATAAAGCGCTTCAACGCCTTTCTTAGGGAAGTAAGCACTATGGGGCAGATTTATGACGACTGGCGCATCCCTGCATATCAGCAGGGATGCGCCAGTTATTATGCGCCACAGCTGCGCCACCATGGATGCGCCGCATTTATAATGCGGCGCACCATGGGGCAAAAACGGCACAGATGCGTGACGCATCTGTGCCGAAAAGTGGCGCATTGCTGGAGTTGCGTCGCAAGCGCGACGCAGCTCCAGCAATAATCTGGGAGGCCCTATCTGTACAATGCTGCGTCAATCCTTACGCCTGCTTCAAGCAGGCGCAGGGTTTTGACGCAGCATGGGCCTAAAAGTGACTGAGTGAAATCTTGTAGATTTCACTCAGCCACTTTTAGGAGGCGTTCCTGCGCCGGAACGCCCCCACCTGCCCTGGAACGCCTACATGTGGCGCAGGGCTTTACAACGTGACGCATCTGGGAGATGCGTCACGTTTGTAAATACCCCGCACCATGGCGCAGGATTTGCACCGCTGCTGCGTCACAAAAGTGACGCAACGGCGGCGTAAATGAGGCGTAAGTGCAACATAAATCTGCCCCTATATAATTACAATTCCAGTACATAAAAACTCAGGCACTAACACACCTATGTGAATAAGAACCCATTGGTTAGCTCACATGTGGGGCAAAAAAGGATAACAGAAAGAAAGCGCTATTTTTGTTAGACCAGACTGAGGCTTCCTGTCCTGACTAAGCCATGGGCCCACATTAAGGTGGAAACAATGAGCTTGAAGGGAGAGTGTAGACATTCGGTTGAACGAGGGAGGAAAGTGAATGTGACCTAGGGAGGCGAAAATTGACAGAGGAAGCCGGTGAGAGAGAGAGAGAGAGTATAGAAGCCGAGAGAAAGTGACCCAGAGCATGAGAGGGTGAGAAACAGAACCACTGAGAGTGAAAGAGATAATTAGAGAAAGAGGGGGAGAGAGAGAGAGGGGTTTGGGAAAGACAGAAAGAGAGCGAGAGAGAGACGGAGTGCGTTTACCTTCAAGAATAGGGAGCAGATGAGTAATAATTTATGGTCACACTTGCCCCATTATTTATTGCGAAGTAAAGGATAACAGACACTTTGGAAGAACATTTAAGATTTTTAAAGATTTCGGGGCAGATTTATGAGGCCCGTTGCGCCATCGGAACGGGATGTATGTCGATACATCGCGCACCCTTCCATCCCGTGCTTTAACCACGCGCTCAATACATCGCAAAGTCCAATACATCGCCATCTTTTACATCGCACGTTGGTGCAACGCGAATGCTTTGATGCCTATAGGCAAGTAGCTAACATCGCCGACGATCAAATCGCTCGTCATTACATCGCATAATTTGTGATCCCGCAAACGAAAGGGAGTTCCGTGCCACAGTGGGGCCCGCTACGGAGTATGGGGCATATCAACAACAACCGGCGATAATTATCGCTCAGCGCTCTTAGCGTGAGGATAATTATCGCCGGCTAGCGTGAATTTTTATCGCTGAGATAGCGTGCTATTAGCAACGCTTATCTCAATAGCGATAAAAATCTACACGCTAACAGGCTAACGTGAGATTATCGCTGGAAACCCAGCGATAATCACACGTTACCTTGTTGATAGGGACAGGCAAACTTAGCCATGATATCCTCCTTCCATAGGATATCATGGCTAAGTCAGAAAATTAGCAGACGTAAAAAAGCAGCGTTAGCCGCGGTTAGCGCTGCTTTTTTTGTCTCTAACAGGGTTAGCGACATTCTTGATAATAGGAGAAATGTCGCTTAGCGACATTTCTCCTATTATTTTACTCTGGAACGCCCCCTTTGCATCTCATTAGAGATGCAAGGGGAAGCGTAGAGTAAAAGGGTGCTAACATGCAAATTTGCGTGTTAGCACCCTGTTGTTGATAGGGCGCTAGTTTTATCTCTGCTTTTTTGGCTTTTAAAGTCAAAAAAGCAGAGATAAAGCCCTTGTTGATATGCCCCTATATATCTCCTAGGCCTGGGTGCATGATACATCGTGCTGCTGCTGGGGATAGCTGGCACCTGATGTTGCAGCAAAACGTGTTGCATGCGTGCGGCAGGCAAACACCACTTGCCGCCCACCAGAGAATTCTTTAGGTAGAGATTGTGAGTGATATGAGCATTTTTTCATTCCAAATCCTGATGAGCAGGGTACAGTGTTCCAGTTGTTTGTAATATTTCAATCTTGTGTTCCCAGCACTCGGCTGTAGCCCAAAACACGGCCGCCTGCTTTTTTAATATCTTCCACTTGGTGGCAGCGGAGTCATGTCTTTTGTACATGTTCGCCCTTATATTATTGTACCGGTGAACGAACTGCTTGTGACATATTTCAGTGCAAAATTGCGCCACTCCATGTCACCAACATTACTAACCAAGGGCTCCTGATAAAGCTTACCGCAGTTGAGAGAGTATAAGGAGCGCGCGGTTGATGAGTTAGTGTATTAGTATCCATAGTGGGCAATATGACAATCACACGGCGAACACCCACGTCGGCAGGTATGTACATTTCCCATCTGTAATAATGTGTATATTGTCGACAATCTTTCATTCAATGTCCCTAAGCAAATGCTGTCTAAGAAAGACATATTACAAATGCACTGAAGTGAAGTGCACAGGCAAACTCGGGTGGTGCAAAATGAATAAATGGGAGCAACGTTAAGAGTGTGTTAGATCTAACACAAAGTTGTCGTTGTGTGGCCTCAGCTATTTAAGCTTCTCGGGAACATATCAGTGACGACATCCAGGCTGTTCCAGACCATAACATCTCAGAATGAACGCCTCTTTGAGGGAGCCAGCAAAGTGTACATTGAACCTAGAAGGACCGGCAGAGCTGGTCAAAGCAGCCAGCATGGTGCATAAAAAACCCAGAATTGCTGCACGAAGTTGCGCAGTATATTGTAGCGCGAGTATGTATGTCACAAAGCTGTCTCAGTATTATTACTAACAGACCTGGAATTTATTTGTTCGACCTTAAGTCGAATTTTCTCGGTTCAAAAGCGCCCCCCTTTTCTTCTCATTCCTTGTCTTACATGCGAGGGGGGGGAGGGGGGGAGGGGGGGCAGTGAAATGACGTCTCGTATTGACGGATGCTTAGGTACACCACAGCCAGATGCGAGAAAAATCTGAATAAAATATACTCCGAGATTCCTTAATCCTGAATAAATGAAAGTCTAAATGAGGATAAAGGGGGTCTGATACGAAAGACCTTGAGGCCCACAGGCCTCGTCACCAAAGTTAATGTATGTTAAACGGAGACGCAGGATAACGAGAGAGGCTTTTACCGCCTGTCAGTACAGACGGAGGGTGGGGGGTGGGTGGGTGTGGGGGTCGTAATGGGTGTGGGGGTTGTAAATCGTTTCTGCGTTGCAATTGCTTGCGTTTTAAACGGTCGCGATGTCAATGTGCATGCGCGTTACTAGCATGCGATCTAAAAGCATGCGGTGTCAATCCTCCTGCGATGTAAAAGCCGCGTTGCGATGGCAGCGCGTGAAAACAGAGTCGTTGTGATGGGTGTTTCCCATCGGAACGTCACTTTTTGATATTTATCAGGCAGCACTGAGACACTTTTTTTGGCTTAATGCTGCCTCATAAATATCAGTCCCTTTAACGCAGTGTTCTGCGTTAAAGGGGCGTGCAATGGGTGTTGCTGGGGGCGTTCCCAGCAACATCCATGGCCTTTTGACACTGCCCCAGATTTACGGCTGGAGTCAAGCTATCCTGGCTGATGACGGCTGATAGCCAGAAACCGGTCCTAGGATGCTTGATTCCGGTCCAGGGAAGTAATGGCTTGGCAGTTCGGGCTGGACTGTTCCCATGAGGCACAGGGTCAAGACTGATTTGCATATGGCCATGTCTAAACAGGGGTGGCGTAGTGGGCAAAAGAACAATGGATTTAACCCAGATCTCTTGACTGGGGGAGAATGTCTGCATTGTCAGCATTCCGTCCATCATTTGTTTGTTGTAACGCTTTTCGCCCTAAGTGGGATGGGTATTCCCAGACGTGGGACCCGTGCTCACTACGCCACTGGAGTCAAGCTATCCTGGCTGATGATGGCTGATAGCCAGAAACCGGTCCTAAGATGCTTGATTCCGGTCCAGGGAAAACATGGCTTGGCAGTTCGGGCTGGACTGTTCCCATGAGGCACAGGGTCAAGACTGATTTGCATATGGCCATGTCTGAACTGGGGTGGCGTAGTGGGCAAAAGAACGATGGATTTAACCCAGATCTCTTGACTGGGGGAGAATGTCTGCATTGTCAGCATTCCGTCCATCATTTGTTTGTTGTAACGCTTTTCGCCCTAAGTGGGATGGGTATTCCCAGACGTGGGACCCGTGCTCACTACGCCACTGGAGTCAAGCTATCCTGGCTGATGACGGCTGATAGCCAGAAACCGGTCCTAGGATGCTTGATTCCGGTCCAGGGAAGACATGGCTTGGCAGTTCGGGCTGGACTGTTCCCATGAGGCACAGGGTCAAGACTGATTTGCATATGGCCATGTCTGAACTGGGGTGGCGTGGTGGGCAAAAGAACGATGGATTTAACCCAGATCTCTTGACTGGGGGAGAATGTCTGCATTGTCAGCATTCCGTCCATCATTTGTTTGTTGTAACGCTTTTCGCCCTAAGTGGGATGGGTATTCCCAGACGTGGGACCCGTGCTCACTACGCCCCTGGAGTCAAGCTATCCTGGCTGATGACGGCTGATAGCCAGAAACCGGTCCTAGGATGCTTGATTCCGGTCCAGGGAAGACATGGCTTGGCAGTTCGGGCTGGACTGTTCCCATGAGGCACAGGGTCAAGACTGATTTGCATATGGCCATGTCTGAACTGGGGTGGCGTAGTGGGCAAAAGAACGATGGATTTAACCCAGATCTCTTGACTGGGGGAGAATGTCTGCATTGTCAGCATTCCGTCCATCATTTGTTTGTTGTAACGCTTTTCGCCCTAAGTGGGATGGGTATTCCCAGACGTGGGACCCGTGCTCACTACGCCCCTGGAGTCAAGCTATCCTGGCTGATGACGGCTGATAGCCAGAAACCGGTCCTAGGATGCTTGATTCCGGTCCAGGGAAGACATGGCTTGGCAGTTTGGGCTGGACTGTTCCCATGAGGCATAGGGTCAAGACTGATTTGCATATGGCCATGTCTGAACTGGGGTGGCGTAGTGGGCAAAAGAACGATGGATTTAACCCAGATCTCTTGACTGGGGGAGAATGTCTGCATTGTCAGCATTCCGTCCATCATTTGTTTGTTGTAACGCTTTTCGCCCTAAGTGGGATGGGTATTCCCAGACGTGGGACCCGTGCTCACTACGCCACTGGAGTCAAGCTATCCTGGCTGATGACGGCTGATAGCCAGAAACCGGTCCTAGGATGCTTGATTCCGGTCCAGGGAAGACATGGCTTGGCAGTTTGGGCTGGACTGTTCCCATGAGGCACAGGGTCAAGACTGATTTGCATATGGCCATGTCTGAACTGGGGTGGCGTAGTGGGCAAAAGAACGATGGATTTAACCCAGATCTCTTGACTGGGGGAGAATGTCTGCATTGTCAGCATTCCGTCCATCATTTGTTTGTTGTAACGCTTTTCGCCCTAAGTGGGATGGGTATTCCCAGACGTGGGACCCGTGCTCACTACGCCACTGGAGTCAAGCTATCCTGGCTGATGACGGCTGATAGCCAGAAACCGGTCCTAGGATGCTTGATTCCGGTCCAGGGAAGACATGGCTTGGCAGTTCGGGCTGGACTGTTCCCATGAGGCACAGGGTCAAGACTGATTTGCATATGGCCATGTCTGAACTGGGGTGGCGTAGTGGGCAAAAGAACGATGGATTTAACCCAGATCTCTTGACTGGGGGAGAATGTCTGCATTGTCAGCATTCCGTCCATCATTTGTTTGTTGTAACGCTTTTCGCCCTAAGTGGGATGGGTATTCCCAGACGTGGGACCCGTGCTCACTACGCCACTGGAGTCAAGCTATCCTGGCTGATGACGGCTGATAGCCAGAAACCGGTCCTAGGATGCTTGATTCCGGTCCAGGGAAGACATGGCTTGGCAGTTCGGGCCTGACTGTTCCCATGAGGCACAGGGTCAAGACTGATTTGCATATGGCCATGTCTGAACTGGGGTGGCGTAGTGGGCAAAAGAACGATGGATTTAACCCAGATCTCTTGACTGGGGGAGAATGTCTGCATTGTCAGCATTCCGTCCATCATTTGTTTGTTGTAACGCTTTTCGCCCTAAGTGGGATGGGTATTCCCAGACGTGGGACCCGTGCTCACTACGCCACTGGAGTCAAGCTATCCTGGCTGATGACGGCTGATAGCCAGAAACCGGTCCTAGGATGCTTGATTCCGGTCCAGGGAAGACATGGCTTGGCAGTTCGTGCTGGACTGTTCCCATGAGGCACAGGGTCAAGACTGATTTGCATATGGCCATGTCTGAACTGGGGTGGCGTAGTGGGCAAAAGAACGATGGATTTAACCCAGATCTCTTGACTGGGGGAGAATGTCTGCATTGTCAGCATTCCGTCCATCATTTGTTTGTTGTAACGCATTTTATAGATACGGCGCTTCCCTGCCCTTTTCTTTTGCCTTAGGGAAGTGCAGCAGGAAGGCCTGCTGCACTTCCCTACGTCAAAACCTCATAAATCTGCCCCTTCGTTTCGATCGGCACGGTATGTAATTTAGACCCAGGCCTTTAGAATTGCCTTGGCGTTCTTTGGCAGGGAGATGAAAACACCCACTCCGCGCGTTTCTCTCCCACCGTGGACGCAGCAGCCGCACAGGGCTGCTCACCACGGGCACTTCCCGCCTCATCCCACGCACTGCCACGGTACAACAACCTTACAGCCTAGCGGAGCCATCAAAGTTGTTAATGTAGGCTGCCATTTACCTTCTAAAACCGTAGGTTTAAACCTGTTGTAAGAAGCGAATAATTCTTCTTGTAAATCATTTTGTCTCCTTATAATTTTTTCAGTCCAAATAGCACGGCTCCTGTGCCAATCTCTCACAGACTTCGCATGCACTGTCTGAACCAAAATCCAAAGAAGTACCCTTTTGATTCGCTCCTGCCATTCCCTCTCCCCCCACCCCCTCTACCTTGTCAGAGTTGTAAGAGTTCTGACGTTTCGCAGGTCCTGTCCAAAATTTCCGTGGTGCTGGCACATGTAGTACTGAATCAGTCGTGGCCAGCAAAACGGGTGGGTTGGTTCGCGCGCGGGAAGGGGGCAGGGGAGGGGGGTGGGATGAGGGAAGTGGCATGGTAATCTTCAGTAAAAAATAAAAAACTTACCTGCTTTCTCCAAAACCGCATCACCCGCCGCCTCAGCTCCTGCTTGCTCTAGAGTCCTGGCGCCCTTTTAGGCACCCTCCCTCCTCACGGGCCCTAAGCCAATCGCAACGCTGCAATGGCAGTGTTGTGATTGGCGAGGAGCAGCGGACAGCGCCCCAGCTGGGCCATTTTCTCGATGTAGGCTGCATGTAGCAGCCTACATAGAGAATAAGGGGGAGTGCGCATGCCTGCTTTGTTCGGCCCTGGGGCCAACCAAACAGTCTGTACCCACAACATGGGTAAGCCACTCCCCCCCTGCCTGCGAGCAGCACCGCCCACCCGCCCGCCCCCAACCAGGCACAGAGGCACTTCTGCTTTCTCGCAGTGCGAGAAGGCAGAAACATAAACGGTAGTTTTTACAGTTTATGTTTCTGCCTTCTCGCACTGCGAGAAAGCAGTGGGGCAACGCCCCCACGCCCCAATGGGGGAGCCGCCACTGAATTTTAAGAACATTTCTTTCGTTTTTCGATTCATTCCAATGTTGAGATATGCTTGTGGCTGCATTCTTCCGTAGTCACTGAGCGTGATCGAACTGTGCGTTCTTTTTGTTAATGCCTCCTTGTCCTCAATAGAAGAGATGATTTGTGCTGATTTTTTAGCTACTTTTTTGAAAGACAAGAGATCTGTTGGAGTGCCCCAAAGGTCTGACAGACCCAGGACTTGAAGTGAATCAAATAGATAATCTCTAGCGGAAGATTTACGATGTCGGAGAAGCTCTTCCCATACGTTGGAGTTTAGAGAACCAACCTCAGCGCTGCAAATCTTGTGCCAGCTGGTAACGTACGCACTCCGCCTTTCTAGTGGTTGTTTCAGAATACCGAATTCTAACCAGATTTGTGCAGGCGAGATGTATCTTGGCAGGTTAAAGATAGCCCTGTTTGAGTTAGCTATTACTATGTCCAGTAATGCGGCGTCCTTCCCTTGAAGCGATTCACTCCCATGGGTGAGAGTCGGCTGTAACTTTGCGCGCAAAACCTGAAGAAGAGGGTTGAGCGTTAGGTCGGGGAGTTTGGCTTTTAAAGATTTTATCACCAGGTAAGTCACGGTTCCCTTTCCTTGTAAGGAGTCCAGTTGAGGTTTGAACGAGTTCTTGAAGTCCAGAATTACTCCCAAATATGTGTAGGTGGTTACCAAGTCCAGCCCTTGTCCGTTTACGTGCCAATTGATTTTCCTCTTTTTTTTGTAGTTCACTGCCATAACCTTAGATTTGTTGAAGTTTATTTGCAGGGTGTTCCTTTCTGAAAAGGAGTGGGCTACATTTAGAAGGTGCTGGAGGCCTATTGGTGTCCGGCTTATCAGCACCAAGTCGTCCGCGTAAAGCAAATTGGACAGTGGAATTTTCCCTAGTTTTCGGTGCATGACAGAGGCATTTATCGAGTTCCCCTGGTAAGTCAGCAAGAAAAAGGTTAAATAAGATTGGTGCTAACACACAACCCTGTTTTAATCCTTTTGTTGTCGGAATGAGTTTAGAGAGGTGTGTACCCGCTCCTAGTTTAACTTTAATCCAGGTGTTTGAGTGGAGTAATATCAACACGTCTAGAAGAAGTTTTGGTTTTTCCCAGTTGTCCAGTTTCTGACAGAGTTTATTGCGATCCAGGTGGTCGAATGCAGCAGTGTAATCAATGAAGGAGAGGAAAAGGGGAGTTTTGGTCTCTTTTGCTGCGTCCATCAGCAGGGTTAGTGCCATGATGTTAGTTGTAGTCCCTTGACCCCTGCAGAAACCAGTTTGATTGGTCGGGATGATTGAGTTTTCAAATGCCCATGTCGTTAGCTCCTCCAGTATGGTTCCTGCAAAATACTTAGCCTCCACATCTATGAGGGCAATAAGCTGATAATTATTTGAATGTTTCCTATTGCCATGTTTGAAGATTGGGCTGATTACTGACCCATGCCAGGACTCCGGAAGAGTCTGGGTGTTCTTTATGTTTTTGAATATCGGTGTTAGTGCTGGGCTCCAAAATTCCGTGTCTGATTTGTACAGCATTGGTGGAATGCCGTTTAGTCCGGGGGCACCTGTCCGTCTGCCCCTGGCTATTTGCCTTTTGACATCGGCTGGTGTGGTAGCCAGATGTCCAGACTCGGTGTGGAAAGAAGAACTTGGGTCATGCATTAATTTCTCCATTCGAGGTGGTAGCGTGGCTCCATTAGTGACTGTTTCTTGGGTCATGGCCGTTGTATAGTAATTGTCTATTTTTTCCCTCTGAGCTTCTTTGCTGAACTTCTTTGTCCCCACCTCTTCAAGGCTGTCCTCATTGGCAGCGTTTATGGTGTTAAAGTGTTTGAAGAGGTATTTTGTCCATGCCTCCTCCGTTATGTTTGAGTTTAGGCCGAGATGGTCTGGGTTCTTTATTCTTTTGATCATTTGCCAGAACCTTGAGCTATTTTGCCATTTTGATTCATAGAGGAGTTTCGCCCATAGCTCGTCGTATTTTTGTTTCTGTTTTTCCCATTTCTTCCGTTGTAACAGTTGTTTCGCTTTCCGTAGGATTGTTTGCAGGTCGTAGTTTGTTGGATCTTTTCGCATCTGTCTCAGTGTTAGGTTTATTAACTGGTTTTGTGTTTTCATTTCTGGAGTGAGTTGTAATTTGGTTGATGTTCCCTTTCCTTGTCATGTCCTGTTTGGCGGTCCTTTTATCAATTTCACGCTGATGTCTAGGATGAAGTTTTGCCATACTTCTGACAGCTTTGTTGTGGAGCTTGCCATTTGAGTGAAAAGAGTTTTCGCTGCAAGGCTTATGGAGTCGATGTTGCAGGGATTGCACTGAAGCCGCCTTAGATTCAAAGTCACTTCAATGTCAATACCTGTGTATGGTTCAGTCTCAAGAAGTGAGTTGACTTTTATTGTGGCTTCTTGGGGCAGGTGGTCGCTGAGGTCGTTCGACCCTATCTTGAACGCCGTTACCCTGCCAAGCATATTTAGCGATGTAAATGTGTAGTCCAGATGGGAAGATTGCTTGTCAGAATGAAAAGGATCTGCATAGTGCTCTACCACCGGAGTGCGTCGATTGTCTACTCTGCTGACGGTGATCAGGTGAAAGGGTCCAACAGGTTCACATGTCGTGCTACATTGCCATGTGTGTACTCTCCCCCCAGCAGTGTGTCCGAATTGGTAATGTTGCCAAACTACACTGTGTTGCTCTGACCATGGACCTGCATCACCTTGCACAGGTGTGTGTACACATGCGTAGTTCCACACACATGCATCCGGAGTCCTGACGAAGGCAGACATGTCCTCTGTTGGGGTGGGATATGTGAGCAGTCCCCACCATGCAACAAGTTGTTGGGACCTGTGCTGTGGGTGTCAATCCGATGTGGCTGCAGGAACGTAGTTACTCGTCCATGAATGTCCGTGCAGCTTCATGTGCAATGTGTTCCAATAGTACGTTGTTGTCGTGTTCAAGGAACACCAGGATGAGCTAATCCATTAACTGGTCCGGGTAGGTGTGCTCAGCCCACGCAGTTTCACCAATCCACAACACAGCCCAATAGGGGAGTGCCTGGATGTGGTCACTGCACACGAGGAACTGTGCAATCTCCCATGCACAACTGCCAATACATACGCAGTATTATTATTATTATGAATATTTATAGAGCGCACAGCTACTTCCAACAGAAGTGTCCTGGCGCAAAATAGTGTCCCTGCAAATAAACTTCAACAAATCTAAGGTTAGTGTCCCCTATGTCAGTAAGTCAAGGCATCCCATACACGGCTGTCTCGGTTACACTCCTGTTCGTGATCCAACAGCAACGTTGGGGAGAATGGGTTGCTGTTTCCGTGAGTGTCAAGGGCATCCCATGCGGGGGTACCTCAGGCAGGGGCTTCTGTGGATGGGGTGTGAATGAGTTGGATAGTTCATTTGCGCAATCCGTGGTGTGGGAGTCGTCCCCATCTGACATGGCATTTCTCTCAGGGTGTTCCAGCTGCATTCAGGACCATGGTCAGAGGTGCAGGTGTCCTCCCGCCTATTGCATTGGAACAAAGAAGCTTTCATCCCTAATGCTTGTCTGACTGCTACTTGCGTTTTCGGAATGTAATCTGGCTTTGGCGCTGAGATTGAGACAAGGCCTTGGGTCATGGGGTACCGATGGCGATACACACATACATGTGGACCCAGGTGCCCGAGAGGCCTTGCGCTGCTTGTGCAAACTCACTCCGGGGCATATCAGCAAGCAGGCGATAAAAAATTATTTCGGACGCAAAACGGCGATAATTTTATCGCCTTACCAGCAAGGTCAAGCTTTCGCGTGAAACCTTGCCTTATCGCCATTTCCCTTAACGCCCATCTTTGCATCTCTAATGAGATGCAAAGTGGGCGTTCCTCTCCAGGATAATGGGAGAAATGTCGCTAAGCGACATTTCTCCTATTATCAAGCCTCACGCAAAGCAGCATAGCGACAAGAAAATTTGTGATAACCTCTGTTATCGCTACTTTCCTTACGCCTGCTTTGAAACCGACTTAGCCATGATATCCTATGGAAGGTGGATATAATGGCTAAGTACGTGAGGCCCTATCAGCAAGCTATCGCCAAAAGTTGTGATTATCGCTGTATTTCCAGCGATAATCGGACATTTGGCAGCTTGTGCTCTGAATTTTATCGCTTTGGATATAAGCGTTGCTAATAGCACGCTATCTCCGTGATAAAATTCAGAGTTGGGCGGCGATAATTATCCTCACACTAAGAGCGCTGAGCGATAATTATCGCCGGCCCTTGCTGATATGCCCCTCCGTCTCTCTTCCTCGCTCACTCCCTCCCTCTCTCCCTCTCTTTCCTTTGTTGGGTGCATGGTACAGCTTCTTCTCTTGGATTTTGTCTTCCAGGCTGTGTCGTACAGATTCTCCATTGAGGACCCGCTAGGACTCATCCGAATGGTTGTTTTGGCTTTTGTTTGAATGGTGTTTTGTGTTGGTGATTGCATTGCTGTATGACTGATTCTCCATTTTCTGGCCAGCATGTATGTGGATTTTCCTGCTTGTGCCACATCAGGAAAATTATTTTGTTTTGGGATTCGTAATGTTGGTGTGCAGTTTCTTTGTCCGGAGTTGGGGAAGGGCCTGGGGGGGGGTTGCGGGCCTGGGTGTGGTGTCGGTGGGTGTTGTGGCCCTCTTGGGTGTCCGTGCTGCATGGGCAGTTGCTTGGGGGCATCTGTTGTTCTTCATGTGTGGCTATGGGCTGTGCTCCCTTGTCTGGTGCAGGTTGTGGTCCGACTTTGCACCAGGTCAGAGCAGGTGTTAATTTTCTGGTTCTAATGCGCCTTATCGCATGTTTTGTGTTCTTATCGTAGATCTGACTGGTCTTTGAGAATGTTGCAGAGTGATGTTGTTGCTGCTTTTTGCTCGGGTACGCCTACTCTGCATCTCATTAACGATAGTTGCCAGGGTCATCAGTGGCGATGTTCGTTGCGGATGCTAACGCCTGAAAAGTGGTGCTGTAGGCTGTTTGCACCGGCTTGTGAATGAGCAGGTAAATTTATCATGACTTTGGCTGCGCTAAAGTGCTGTTAACTCGGAGATAGCTCCTTGAGAATATGGCCCATTGTCTTTACAATGCTAAAAGCTTAAATTCTCGCAAATGGGAAACCTATTGCATTCCAAATGCTTGTTTGTAAAAGCGCCCTATGCCGAGCTTTCCCTTTAATGGCGGCCACAGCCTATTCTTTAGATGATCCACATCTAAAGTAAGGTGCATGGCCATCATTAAAGTGAAGGTGCAGTACGGGGTGGTTTTACAAAAAAAAGCATTTGTTTAAGTTGTCAAACAAATGTTTTTTTTTTGCAAAAGCGTCCAATGCCACATTTTGACTTTAATGGCGGCCATGCCCCTTTCTTTAGTAGTGGCTCGTGTAAAGAAAGGAGCGCGGTCACCATTAAAGTGAAAGCACAGAATGGGGCGCTTTTATGAAAAAATATAATTTGTTGTCAAATTCATGTCAGCCACGCCCCTTTCTTTAAGATGCAGTTCGTCTATGCAGCAGCCATTTAAGCAAAAGTGCTACTTTTTACAAATTTAGAAGACTAAAGTAGCACTCCCACACAATATATAGGTAAAGTACCCAACTGGTACAGATTGTCAGTTCTTATTCAGATCATATATGTCTGTCCTGTTGTCAAGAAAGATAGGGTTAATTCCTTCAAATGATTAAGCTGTCACGTGATAAATCCAGGACCCTTGGAATATTAACTGTTTTTCATCATTTCTTTATTGATGCAGGATTGTAAGTTCCAAATACACGGACCAGCCGACACGTGTTTCGTCTTACAAAAGACTTTTTCAAGGCAATAAATTCAGTACGGTAGTTGATAATGTATCCAGTCCTGTGGTTCATAAACGCGAATTCCGAGTAGTTGAATGGTGCGGAAGGTGTTCAGGCGGTGACAAGTAGTGAGTGCACTCTTATCAAGGAGTTAGCACGTCACTTATATCAAGCAGCACATTGGAGATACTAACTGTTGAGCTTTTTACTTACTTTCCAACTTGAAGATACAACAGCGCATATATTCTTACTGGATGGTGCGACCATACATATGATGTTTTTACATGGGAATTCGCGTGAATGATGAAAAACAGTTAATATTCCAAGGGTCCTGGATTTATCACGTGACAGCTTAATCATTTGAAGGAATTAACCCTATCTTTCTTGACAACAGGACAGACATATATGATCTGAATAAGAACTGACAATCTGTACCAGTTGGGTACTTTACCCATATATTGTGTGGGAGTGCTACTTTAGTCTTCTAAATTTGTAAAAAGTAGTGTTTGTATGTCTTGTACATATGGATGATGTCCCTAGGTAGTGGATATTAATTGAAGCTTTGAGCACTCTACAATCATTACTTACTCTTACATATTGTTGACGCCTCAAATTCATTTGTCTAAGTTATTACATATAAACAGTGTGGTGTGCCGTTCCTCCCTATTCTTAGGGACACTACTACCTATTTTTTCATTTAAGCAAAAGTGGGTTATGGGGCACTTTTAAAAATAAAAAGCATTTGTTAAGCAAAAGTGCCATGCTGTGCAGGGAGCATTTTTGAAAGATAAAGCGCAGCGTCCATGATCGGGCCCTGCGCTGTCATGAAAACAGGGTGGGTTAGGGAGAGCCTGCCGTGCCTGCAAAAGCAGCTAAATTAAAGACATTAAAGAAATAGTGCTCACAGAGTGTAGCTAAAACAGACTGTGCAACAACACAAGTAAAAAGTCCAGTCCTTATAGGAGGTTACAAATGCAGACAAGGCATTACTAGGGCAGGACAAGCAAGCCTATTAACGAATCAGAAGCAGCCATTTAGAAAGGACAGTAACGGAGCCAATAGAAAAGATGGGCGGAAAGTGTGCAGACCTTTAAGTCCATAGCTGAATACAACATGCCTCGCAGAGAAGCACTTGGGCTGCCCAGGCTCGACCTAAAAAGAGAGTGCTTGGTTTAAGAAATATTGTCTAAGACCTCCTTCCCGGCATCTTTGTGGAAATGGTCCCCTTTTCATACTACTAAACTTTCCCCTATTCAGTAAACTGCATGGAATGGTGGTAAGACGAAGAAGAACAAAAGGAGAAACTCAGAACAGACTGCTGAGGTTCTTCTGAGTTTTTCCTGTGTTTTGTGAGCAACAACAGAACATGCTGTTTCTGAACTGTTCTCTTCCTGCAGCTGCCACAAAATATACAGTGCAACAACCCAGGTAACAATATTGGTCGTAATTTGTCTAATGCCTAACAACGCTCCATAAGCTGTACCTACGGCTTGCAGATCTTAACTCCACAGTCTAGGTACACTGCAGAAAGGCGACTGACATTTTCAGTACTGGCCAGCAGATCAATGGGGCATATTTACAAGCTGGCGATAAAAAATAATCGCCGCTTTTGCGGCCGTTTTCGGCCGAAAAGCGGAGATAATTTTATCGGCTAATTAGCAAGGCCACGCTGACGCGTGAAACCTTGCTTTAGCGTGGGGATTCCTAATGCCCAGCTTTGCATCTCTAATGAGATGCAACGTGGGCGTTCCTGACCTAACATGACAGGGGAAGTGTCGCTAAGCGACATTTCTCCTATCATCAAGCCCCACGCCATGAAGCATAGCGGCAGGAAAAGTAGCGATAACCCCTGTTATCTCTACTTTCCTTACGCCTGCTTCAGGACTGACTTAGCCATGATATCCTATGGAAGGTGGATATCATGGCTAAGTTTGTGAGACCCTATCAGCAAGCTAACGCCACACTACGTGAGATTATCGCTGGGTTTCCAGCGATAATCTCACGTTAGGCAGTTAGCGTGAGGATTTTTATCGCTGAGGAGATAAGCGTTGCTAATAGCACGCTATCTCAGCGATAAATATCCACGTTACCCGGCGATAATTAACCTCACGCTAAGAGCGCTGAGCAATAATTATCACCGGGTGTTGCTGATATGCCCCCTAGACCGCCAGCAGGGGTGAGCCCTTATGTCTGCGAGCCTGTCTAAGACTAATAGCTTGCTTAATCTCCACAACGGCCCCAACAGCGCTGGGATGCCTGGCTTCACCTTGGGGGTGCCCAGGAGTGGACATTTGCACAGGAAAAAGCCAGGAAGGGTTCCACAGCGGTATGAGTACAGCGCCAGGACACCCCAGGGTAACAGTGCGCTATACAAGTACAACACATTTACATTTACATTTACTAAAAGGCAAATCTCATTTCTGCTGTGCGAGGCAACAAGGTTATAATATATGTTAAGGCTTAAGTACAAAACAGTTGAATATTTTTGTGATTGGTGTTGTAGTGAAGCGATGGGGAAAAAACACTTTTACCAAACAATAAGAGTGTATTGAGTGAAGGTGGAAAGATAGATAAACGACGAAGACCAACATTGTGCCGCAAATGCAAATTTATTTTAAGGCACAAGCCGTTCTGTACTTAGGTGAATGAGGAGGAGAGGATTGTTATTTTGGTTCACATGTAATAAATCAAATGCAAGTTCCAGAATGCGCCAAAAGGCAGTCATCTGTGATTTGATTCTATGGACATAAAATATCCAATAAAATCCTTCAAGAACACGTAGGCATAGAGATAGTAATGGCACAATGCTCACTCACAATAACGACACAATTAACTCAATTTCCCTTAAAAATATAGGGGCATATTCACAAGGGCTTTAGCTCCGCTTTGTTGGCTTAAAAAGCCAAAAAAGCGGAGATAAAACTATCGCCCTATTTACAAGAGGGTGCTAACATGCATAATCGCATGTTAGCACTCTTTTTCCCAATGCCTCTCTTTGCATCTCTAATGAGATGCAAAGTGGGCGTCACTGGGCATACCCCAGATGGACTACCTTGCAAATATCGCTGATGTTCACATCGCGATATTTACAAGGCTGCCCCAACATTTTAGCACACGTTAGTTTTTGGAGAAAACTGCTGATTTCTCCAAAAACTAACGTCTGCTAAAATACAGACTTACCTATCCCTAACATTGGGGTGGATTATGCTGATACGACCCTGTGGGTCGTATCAGCAAGGTTATCGCTGTTTTGCAGCGATGTTCCCTGCAAAACGGCAATAACCTTGCTATCTCTGGAAATTTTATCACCCTAGAGAAACGTGTTGTTAATAACTCACTACCAGGGTGATAAATTCTAGAGATAGCCTGCGATAACAAAATTATCGCTAAGCACGGCCAGCGATAATTATCGCTGGCCATTGATAATATGCCCCATAATTAGTGGAAAGTCCTTTACATGATAAAATACCACCTGGGAACAATTAAAGTACTCTTTGAGAGGATTCTAGGACATCTACTCTGGGCTTCTATTGGAATTCTCTAGGGTATATTATCAAGCCCCCTATCGCCGCTTTAGCTGGTGGGCAGGTTTGAGTCCACATTGGCTGCAGTTGAACTATTAAGATAATGGGCTGTGTGTATCCATTATCAGCACTCACTCTTTGCTAAGTGATCTTGTTTGTTTTGTTGTGTTAATGCTTTTGCTGCACCTGTTTGACTTACAACGTGCTTTCTCTTTCCACAAACTCGATGTTTGTGTTCCTTTATTTTGAGATGCTTTTAGTATTACTGTCACACACACAACCACACACACAACCACAACCACACACACAACCACACACACACACACAACCACAACCACACACACACAACCACACATACAACCATACAACCACACACACAACCACACACACAACCAAACACACACAACCCCACACACAACCACACACAACCCCACACACAACCACACACACAACCATAACCACAACCACACACACAACCACACACACAACCACAAGCACAACCACACCCAACCACACAACAACACACAACCACACACAACCACACACACACAACCACACACAACCACAACCACACAAACACAACCACACAAACAACCACACACAACCACAACCACACACACACAACCACACACACAACTACACACACACAACAACACCCACAACCACACCCAACCACACCCACAACCACACACACAACCACGCCCACACACACACACACACAACCACACACACAATCACACACACAACCACAACCACACACACAACACACACAACCACACACACAACCACACACACAAACACAACCACACACAACCGCACAAACAACCATACCCAACCACACATCCACACACACACCCACAACCACACCTGCACCCACAACCACACCCACACACACACAACCACACACACAACCACACACAAGCATACACACACACAACCACACACACACAACCACACCCAGCCACAACCATATACACAACCACACACACACAACCACACCCAACTGTACACACACAACCATACACACAACCACACACACAGCCACACACACACCACACACAACCACAACCACACACAACCACACACACACATCCACACACACAACCACGCCCGCACCCACAACAGCACCCACACCCACAACCGCACACACACACAACCACACACACACACACAACCACACATACACAACCACACACACACAACCACACACACACAACCACACACACAACCACACCAAGCATTGGCATAGCCAATAGGTCTTGCCTTTGGGACCTTATAAGTGTTTAGCCACGCAACAGTTGATGTGGTTGCACCAAGGATATTGTGCTGCATAACTAAATACTTAGAAGGTCTCAAAAGCGAGACCTATTGGCTATGCCAATGCTTGTTAAAGGTTCACTATCAGACTGGTGAAAACAGTGAGAGCGACTATGCAACCTCGAATAAATAAAAAGGAGAAGATAGAAGTATAATCTACCAAATGCCATGACATGACGATTAATTCCGAAACAATAATATGATATAAATAGCATTTGTGAAAAACATGGCCGCCAGCCGATTCTGCTCAACTATTGACATCAGAGTAGTCCAAGGGCAAGAGATTGTTGTGACTTCGCTGAGTCAGGCCAGGTATGAGAGCAGTGACAAGTGTTGTGCTTAAAGTCCTGTGCTTCTTGCTACAGTTACGAGTTGAATTCGATTCGAATGTCTTTAATTGACCAACATCTTTGGTAAAATAAAAGGAAATCATGTCAGCAAAACATAAAATCCTACAGTAAACAAGCAGGAAATGTGACCAGCCCGGCCTCCAGTAATAAAATCACCCCCCACTAGCTGCATAAATAGCACACCGGTAAAACAATAGTCCAGCTTTGCTAGAAACCCATAAACTGTCACCCTACCCTATCCAGCTGCCTGCCGCTTTCTGAGCCAGAGCAGAGAGGAAGTCTGTGGGATCTACTAAAACCAGCATTGGCATAGCCAATAGGCCTCGTCTTTGGGACTTGCTGCATAACTGAGGGGAATATTATCAACGGGCAGCGATAATTATTGCTGGCCGTGCTTAGCGATAATATTATTATCACAGGCTATCTCTGGAATTTTTCGCCCTGGTAGCGCGTTATTAACAACACGTTTCTCCAGGGCAATAATAATTCCAGAGATAGCGAGGTTATCGCCCTTTTGCAGGGAACATCGCTGGTCCTCCAGCGAAGTTCCCTGGAAAACGGCGATAACCTTGCTGATACGACCCACAGGGTCCTATCAGCATAATCCACCCCCTATGTTAGGGATGGCTAAGTCTGGATTTTAGCACCCGTTAAATTTTGGCGAAAACAGCCGTTTTCGCCAAAATCTAACGTCTGCTAAAATCATGTGGGCTGCCTTGTAAATATCGCGATGTAAACATCAGTGATATTTGCAAGGTAGTCCATCCGGGGTACGCCCAGTAACGCCCACTTTGCATCTCAAGGGAGGCGTTGGGAAAAAGGGTGCTAACATGCGATTCTGCATGTTAGCACCCTCTTGTAAATAGGGCGCCGGTTTTATCTCCGCTTTTTTGGCTTTGTAAGCCAAAAAAGCGGAGATAAAACCCTTGTAAATATGCCCCTAAATACTTATAAAGTCCCAAAGGCGTGACCTATTAGCTATGCCAATGCTTTTTTTTAAATATCCACACCTAGTTCAAGTAAAGTAAAACGATCACATGTTAAGAAAAATATGACAAAAATCGAGCAAAACCGTTAAAGGATGAAATGTAATACTACTGCGAAGGGCATTTCTTGGCCCAAAAACGAAGGGCCCGATTCACAGAATTAACTTAAGACAAAATCCTAAACTTACTACTTTTGGTATTCACAGAATGCACTTACTACTTTTGGTATTCACAGAATGGATTTACGACTACTAACTTTACGTCCGCACTCGGGCCGGATATTCCGTCCCCGAGGCGGGGCTTACGGGCCGGAGGCGGAGCTTCCGGCCCGGAGGTGGGGATTCCGGCCAGTGGCGGAGATTTAGCCATGGCCAAAATCTCCACCTCTGGGCCGGAAGCTCCGCCTCCGGCCCGGAAGCCCCGCCTCCGGCCCAGAAGCCCTGCCGCCGGGCTGGAAGCTCCGCCTCCGGGCTGGAATTTCTGGCCCGAGTGCAGACGTAAAGTTAGTAGTCGTAAATCCATTCTGTGAATACCAAAAGTAGTAAGTGCATTCTGTGAATACCAAAAGCAGTAAGCGCATTCTGTGAATACCAAAATGGTAATAAGTTTAGGATTTTGTCTTAAGTTAGTTCTGTGAATCGGGCCCGAAATGTTTCTCACAAAGAATAAGAGTCATTCCACATATTCTTGTGAATGAAACTAGCAGCCCTCCAGTAGTTGTTTGGAGATGTGTTTCGCAGACAGACTTCGTGAATGGAGAGGGATCAGCACAGGGGTTATCACTGTTCCTTGCCCATCCTGCCTTCTGTGTACTGCTTCTGGTGGTATAATACCAACTAGACTCATTCACCTTCTAGCCAGTCCTAAAAGCCATTATTCCACTGCCTCGCTAATCCTGGGAAAGTAATGAATGAATGCACTGGTTATTTATTAAACATTAAAACGGCAGTCTTAAATCCAATTAAAAATGTGTGGGTTTAAGGAAAAATGCTCATGGGTTTTTTAAATGAAATCCTAAGCTTCCACCTTCAAATGGGTAGAAGTTTATGCTTTTAATTGACTTTCTGAAATATGTATTTACAGTGTAGTGACCTGGCATATTGCGTGACTAACAAAGGGGCATATTATCAAGGACGGCGTTAAAAATTAGCGCCGCTTTAGCGGCCGGAAACTGCCACTAAAGCGGCGATAATGGGCTTGATAATATGCCCTTGAGAATTCCAATAGAAGCCCAGGTTATGGTGTGAACATGGGCTTCTATCGGAATTCTCCAGGGCATATTATCAAGGCCATTATCGTTGCTTTAACGGCAGTTTTCTGCCGCTAAACCGGCGATAATTTTAATGCCGTCCTTGATAATATGCCCTTAAGTTCTGCACTAGGAGAACAGTATATCCTGTTTCCTAGTCCCTAGCGGTAGATATTTGTAACTGCCCTTACTTTCTCAAGCAACCTTAATGTTGGCATATGTAAAGCTGATTTGTCGTAGAATTGGCTTTTTTAACTTGTATTTCGCTACTAAGTTTTGAAATATTAGTCTGCACACATTAACAAAACACCTTCTGAATAAATAGATAAGGGTTCTTAAAAGTATTATTTTTTTATACACGGTGCAAAGTTAGCTCACTGCTCTAATCTCCTAGATGCAGGTGCGCTACAGCAAAGGCTGCACGGACAGTGAAGGACTGGGCCTTTCAAGTAAAACTATACTATGCAAATTTCTAAAGCGCATGGCTACCCTAAGGCTTCCCAGCGCTAGCCGAACTACAGTTAGAACACCTGTGCTGAGCAGGGATCCGTATGAATAGATGTTAATTATTTGGGAAATATCCAAGGGGCATATTATCAAGAAACAGCGTTAAAATTATCACCGCTTTAGCGTCAGAAAACTGCCGCTAAAGCGGCGATAATGGGCTTGATAATAGGCCCTTGAGAATTCCCATAGAAGCTTATGTTCTGGTGTCAACATGGGCTTCTATGGGAATTCTCTGCGGCATATTATCAAGCCCATTATCGCC
The DNA here is from genome assembly GCF_964204655.1 of Triturus cristatus. NCBI lineage: Eukaryota > Metazoa > Chordata > Amphibia > Caudata > Salamandridae > Triturus > Triturus cristatus. The sequence continues at coordinate 231,317,974 of NC_140585.1, forward strand.
GCTTTAGCGGCAGTTTTCTGCCGCTAAAGCAGCGATAATTTTAACGCCGTGCTTGAGAATATGCCCCCATGTTCTTAACAGCTTCCTGAGCAGCTACCATCCATAGATCGATAGGCAGTGAGTTCCATAGTTTTGGAGCAAGATGGGGGAAGGAGTGGCCATGCACACTGTGGACGAGCCTGTTTAGCCGTCCTTAAGCCACAGCAAAGTTGCAAAGCCCCCCAAAAATGAAAAAACAGTGGCTGTGTACCACTTAGCATGGAGTCTCGAAGCTTCCTGGTGACGTGTTCCAGTCCCTCGCGGCACCTCTTATCCATTCCCCTGTGAGGGGGTAATATATGCTCCGTGGCCTGTTGGCCTCTTTTGTACTGTAGCAGCTGCGTGTGTCCATGTCTGGCTTGAAGGTGCACTGGTCCAGCCGTGTGTGAGTTGCGGTGATAAACAGCAGAGAGAGTGCGGGTGAAGTTGTGTCGCCACAGATTTGTGTGTGGGGGTTCTTCAAGGGAGGGTTGGATTGCTTTAGCAGAGCTGTTTATTGTCATTAATAGCACTTAAATATAATAAATAATCCACATTTGTAAAGCGCGAACAATCACCCGTAAGGGTCTCTAGGCGCTGAGGGTCATCGGGAAGATTAAGCAAGCTATTGCCCAGAGTCACATGGTGCTGGGCTAATCTGCCGCCGGCGATCAAACCGTGATCCCCAGATTCCGGAGTCAGTCGCCCTGGCCGCGGCGCCACACCTCATCCCTAATGGCTACTCTAGTCAGTATCGGGGGAGTGAGTGCATCCCAGAAATACAAATCAGCGAACCCTGCCAGCCAGGAGTGAGGTGCATTGGCAGAGCTGAGTGGAAAGGCGAGCAGGCTGAAGGTCAGGATTGAGGTGATTTGGGAGAGTAGTGTGCGGGCCCAGATCTGCAATATTAGGGCTGCCCCAGGATGGCATTGAGTGGTGCGTGGGCCTCTCTGGTGGAAACGCAGATACTACTTGTGCATGGGGAAGGGGTGAGACATCTCTTCCTCACCGGTTTCTCTCACTGAGCCCATCCCTTCCCCACTGCTCTCTGTGCTCCTGGCTGTATATATCACCTTTTAAAATGTGTCTCTGTTGTTCTCTCTTCTCTCTGTTTGTGCCGCAGATCTGCCACTGGGCTGGGAGATGGATTCCACCCCGGAGGGGGTTGTGTACTTCATCAAGTAAGTGTGGAGGGTCCACGTGCTTTGTGGCACGGGCCTGTGGCTCTGGGTGGAAGGAGTGAATGGGTGCACGTGGCCTGAGGCAGGGGCGGCGTCTGCTCTGCAGATGAGACGGTGCTTGGTGTCAAGCGCCATGTGATCCCCTGTGATTCTTGAAATGTAAAGGGAGCCGGTGTTTGCAGTGCAGGTGCACCCTGTGCCTGCCCCAAGGCAGTGGTAAGAGACTGTTTGCAAAGAAGGTGCTACCTGTGCATTCCATTGGAGGGCATGGGTGTGGGTGTCTGGGGCGGACAGGAGGGGATCACGTGACTTGGCCCTGTCTGGTTTCAGCAGTACGGCGAGGGCTTTGCATATGGACTCTGACTCTATGGTTGCAATGCAAGAGCAGCCTGGACACTGGCAGGATGAAGGGGCACTGCAAAGGGGGCACAGATGCCAGGACGGCTCAGAGTTACACTCTCGCTGCTGACAGATGTCTCACCTGTACGTCACGAGTCCTATTCCCTGCAGGGCTGACTCCCTCTTTAATACTAACAAGATTGAGGCATTGAGTACATTTACGATGGTAATTGTAACATCTGTTATGAACAGAGTTTAGGAAAGACAAGCACGGAGATATAAAGCACTATATGTAAAAGCAGCTTGTTCCATTTGCGGGAAGCACGAGGCACTTGATATAGGTTGGATGGAATGGGCGGTGCCAGGCCGGAGGCAGGGGTGGTGGCAGCATGGTGGAGAAGTCCTGCACGTTAGTAGGGTGGAAAAATGGCACTGACCATTGGTAAGCTGTCAGAGACACGCTTTGCCATTGGCAGGACGGCTACAACACTGCCCATTCACAAAAAAATGGAAGGAACAGAGACTGACCACTGAAGAGAGAAAAGTGGGCATTTTCACGTTAAAGGAGCTGGCATTGGCTAGTGCTTGAGGCAACGAAGTAGTCAGAAAAACAAGCGCAGTGTGCGCAGACTGCAGGAATGCGAGGTATGCAGCTGGCACCCGGCCGCGCTGCTGCTCACTCCCGACGACCCTAGGCCACAGGACACAGAAGACGGGACATGCACCTGCTTTACGCCAATTGCGTGATGTCTTTCTTAGAAAGACAGCACGCAAACCCAATAGCAAGTGATAATAAAAAAGCACACGCAAGAGCTTGTGTTTGGAATTTTAAAGCCCTAACTAAATGTCTCGCAGAGCAACGCATGCACAATGGCTCAGGCAAGACCTAAAAAAGGGAGGAGGAGGGGTAAATGCTGACGCTCCAATGTTCCTCTAAAATGCTGCTTTACTTTGAACGTTGGCAGGGTATGCTCAGACGTGAGTCCCTTGCTCACTTTGCCACTGGATTCAAGCAAGCCTGGCTGAAGACAGCTGAAATGCCAGAAACCGGTCCAAGGAAGCTTGTTTCCGGTCCAGGGAAGACATGGCTTGGCAGTTCGGGCTGGACTGTTCCCATGAGGCACACGGTCAGACTGATTTGCATATGGCCATGTCTGAACTGGGGTGGCAGAGTGGGCTACAGAACGGTGATGGATTAAACGCAGATCAGTTGACTGGGGGTGAGTGCTTGCAATGTTCAACACTCCGTCCATCATTTCCTTTGGTTTTGCTTTGTTCGCCATAAGTTGGCAGGGTATGCTCAGACGTGAGTCCCTTGCTCACTTTTCCACTGGATTCAAACAAGCCTGGCTGAAGACAGCTGAAAGGCCAGAAACCAGTCCTAGGAAGCTTGTCTCCGGTCCAGGGAAGGCATGGCTTGGCAGTTTGGGCTGGACTGTTCCCATGAGGCACAGGGTCAGACTGATTTGCATATGGCCATGTCTGAACTGGGGTGGCAGAGTGAGCTAAAGAACGGTGATGGATTAAACCCAGATCAGTTGACTGGGGGTGAGTGCTTGCAATGTTCAATACTCCGTCCATCATTTCCTTTGGTTTTGCTTTGTTCGTCATAATTTGGCAGGGTATGCTCAGATGTGAGTCCCTTGCTCACTTTGCCACTGGATTCAAGCAAGCCTGGCTGAAGACGGCTGAAATGCCAGAAACTGGTCCAAGGAAGCTTGTTTCCGGTCCAGGGAAGACATGGCTTGGCAGTTCGGGCTGGACTGTTCCCATGAGGCACAGGGTCAGACTGATTTGCATATGGCCATGTCTGAACTGGGGTGGCAGAGTGGGCTAAAGAACGGTGATGGATGAAACCCAGATCAGTTGACTGGGGGTGAGTGCTTGCAATGTTCAACACTCCGTCCATCATTTCCTTTGGTTTTGCTTTGTTCGCCAAAAGTTGGCAGGGTGTTCTCAGACGTGAGTCCCTTGCTCACTTTGCCACTGGATTCAAGCAGGCCTGGCCGAAGACGGCTGAAATGCCAGAAACCGGTCCTAGGATGCTTGTTTCCTGTCCAGGGAAGAAATGGCTTGGCAGTTTGGGCTGGACTGGTCCCATGAGGCACAGGGTCAGACTGATTTGTATATGGCCATGTCTGAACTGGGGTGGCAGAGTGGGCTAAAGAACGGTGATGGATTAAACCCAGATCAGTTGACTGGGGGTGAGTGCTTGCAATGTTCAACACTCCGTCCATCATTTCCTTTGGTTTTGCTTTGTTCGCCATAAGTTGGCAGGGTATGCTCAGACGTGAGTTTCTTGCTCACTTTGCCACTGGATTTAAGCAAGCCTGGCTGAAGACGGCTGAAATGCCAGAAACCGGTCCTAGGAAGCTTGTTTCCGGTCCAGGGAAGACATGGCTTGGCAGTTCGGGCTGGACTGTTCCCATGAGGCACAGGGTCAGACTGATTTGCATATGGCCATGTCTGAACTGGGGTGGCAGAGTGGGCTAAAGAACGGTGATGGATTAAACCCAGATCAGTTGCCTGGGGATGAGTGCTTGCAATGTTCAACACTCCGTCCATCATTTCCTTTGGTTTTGCTTTGTTCGCCATAAGTTGGCAGGGTGTTCTCAGACGTGAGTCCCTTGCTCACTTTGCCACTGGATTCAAGCAGGCCTGGCCGAAGACGGCTGAAATGCCAGAAACCGGTCCTAGGAAGCTTGTTTCCGACAAGGGAAGAAATGGCTTGGCAGTTCGGGCTGGACTGGTCCCATGAGGCACAGGGTCAGACTGATTTGTATATGGCCATGTCTGAACTGGGGTGGCAGAGTGGGCTAAAGAACGGTGATGGATTACACCCAGATCAGTTGACTGGGGGTGAGTGCTTGCAATGTTCAACACTCTGTCCATCATTTCCTTTGGTTTTGCTTTGTTCGCCATAAGTTGGCAGGGTATGCTCAGACGTGAGTCCCTTGCTCACTTTGCCACTGGATTCAAGCAAGCCTGGCTGAAGACGGCTGAAATGCCAGAAACCGGTCCTAGGAAGCTTGTTTCCGGTCCAGGGAAGACATGGCTTGGCAGTTCGGGCTGGACTGCTCCTATGAGGCACAGGGTCAGACTGATTTGCATATGGCCATGTCTGAACTGGGGTGGCAGAGTGGGCTAAAGAACGGTGATGGATTAAACCTAGATCAGTTGACTGGGGGTGAGTGCTTGCAATGTTCAACACTCCGTCCATCATTTCCTTTGGTTTTTCTTACTTTGACCAAGAGCACATGCTCTTAGCTTTTTTGTTGCTATATGGTTGACATTCACAGCATGACTTTCTGTGCTACTGAATGCGATACAAACAAGCTTTTTTTTACCTTTCCCCACATACAGGTTTGGTACATTCTAGTTACAGCTACACATTCCAGGCAGCCCCAAACAGTGATTGACTTTGAGTGAGCATGTTCTTGTAGAAGAAGAAACCCTCGAATTTCCTGTTGAAGATATGCCAAATTGTGCTTTTAAAATGCTTCACATACCTGTGCTGACCAAACACAAAAATGGACAGGGGGCCACAGAGCACTGATGCAACACCAGTTTAGACAATTGAACCAATATTTTACCAAAAACATATATGCATGGTTTTTGCTAACAAATTTCAAATGCACCCCCCCGCCCGAGGTGCTTCCTTAAACAGGAACAATAAATAACAAGCATTGGCATAGCAAATAGGTCTCGCTTTTGGGACCTTATTCATGTTTAGCCAGAGCTATTTGCAAATGTCTTTCAGCTATGTACCTGGAATACGCTCACCCTGCATGTGAGCTGTCGTGCTTGATAAATCCCTAAAACACCACATATACCTGAGCAAGAGAGCGTGAAGAAATAGCTACATAATGTGACAACCTAGTATACGCCACACCAGGCTTACAGCCAGGCCTTAAAGAAGCTGTAAATTCAGTTATTGTCATCAAGTATTCTTGATCAGTAGGGAACTCGAGTACCTACCAATGCTAACATACATACAGCACTCTAAACAATCCATCTTTCAGTTTTTGTTATCCTTTTTTAATTTTATATGGACATTTATATTCTGTTCATGGCAAATGTGCTTGTGATTCCTAGTAAACGTTTTATAAATGATAATTAATTATTGAAAGAAAATTGTTTTATCAAAGATAAATGAAGCACAGAAAGGAGGTGGCTTCCTGAGTTGCTTTTAATGATTAGTTAATTTACCACCGTGTGTCCAATGCATCCTTACTGCATGGTGCTCTTGCTACCTATGCCAAGTATCTGTGCAAAAATATGCAATCTGGTTGCCTGCCTTCTTCTGAAAACACCAAAACCGATGCAGCACACATCTATAAAAACGCTGAATGCTATGTAAAATAAAATACTTCACTTCCATTGTTAAATACGTTACGTTGGGGCATAGATTTAGCAGCATGGAATGTCCACTAGGGAGTTATTTTCAAACCAAATTTAGCATGGCTGCACTTTGCTTAGAAAGGATCTGTCAGGTCTGCAAAATCCATTGTTCTATTGGAATTGTAGATAAGTTACGCCTGCTGTGTGGTGAGTGGTACTGAAACGACTGCATGTGCACCAAATGTTATTTACTCTGTTGCAATGTAATGGGCCGTGCCAAAAATGACATCCCTTAATTGCTGATTTTTTCTACACGAAGACGCTGCTTTGTTGACGAGGTGTTTATATTTGAGAGTCACGTACCCCAAAATAAACAGTGAGGAACAGAACGAGAACACAATTAGAAGTTTTCGTCTGCGCTTATTGGTTTCTCCATCCTTGCCAGTCAGGGGGTCCCTGTGTTCAATATGTGGTGAGCTCCGGTCCGGAAGCGAGATTGGATATCTCAGGAAGGCTGCTGTAATTAAGAGGAATGGAGCTCGTGGGAGCCGCGGGAAGACCCTGGAGGCAGAAGAATTGAAAGTGGTGTAAACTGTCTGCACTGGTTTTCCTACCCTTCTCCCGAATACCATATAATCCAGTTGACATGTTCACAGCTATGTTTCTGAACTGTGCTCTTTACATAATGTGTCCCGTTTGGTCTATGCGGGTTATTACAGAAAGTACAGTTTGTGTCAAAAAAAGATGTCACTTGCCTCTGAACAGCTCTAGCGGCCAGTTGTGGGGGGGGGGAGGGAGATGGCTGAGAGTAGGGACGTGCAGCGTTTACCTTGCGGGAGCGAACGTGATAATTGCTAACAGATGGCGCCACTCGCTCCCGCAAGGAAAACGCCAAACATGCACGCATTGCAATTGAAAGCAATGCAAAGCGTGCACGTTTTTGGGCAAAAAAGTGAATCGATTCCAAGAGGTCCCTTCCTATGCAGCGCATGCGCGCTGTGTAGGCGAGACCTAAAAACAGTAAATTGGAACTGCACCACTTTTCTTAACAAATATGTAAGAAATCCCAAATATCCACAACATCCACTAGGACCAATTTGTATGAAAAAAGTTCATTATCCCGTCAGTTGCTTATATTCTCTTTATTTCCAAAAGAAAGCCAACGTTGGCTACTTCCTTTATGGTTATCATAACGGACCATCATAGGATTTCCTTGTACCCTACCATGGGTTTAAATTTGAACATCATTTGGCTACAATACTTAAGAGGACCCACATAAGTGCATTGGTTGAGAAACATGTTGTTATTTCAATCGACATAATTAAGTTACATATTATTCTTGTCCTGAGATTGAGGGCGTCACATGGATTGATGATTTACCCTGAAGAAGACCTACTTGAATAGGACAAAACACTTTGGCTGATGGCCTTCTATTGGAAATAAAGAGATTATAAGCAACTGACGGGATAATTAACTTTTTTCATACAAATTGGTCCTAGTGGATGTTGTGGATATTTGGGATTTCTTACATATTTGTTAAGAAAAGTGGTGCAGTTTCAATTTACGTTTTTTCTTTACATACCTGTGATGATTAATTAAAATGCCTGTTTTTATTTGTGCACAAAATCTAACGGCAGGGGGTGCAGCTGTGGGACCAGAGAGTCTTCCCATGCCTATTTACAGAAAGTCAGAGCTCAGAGCACTGAAAAGATCATAAACTGCAAGCAGCTCTGACGTTGAGCAGGAACCAAAGACAAAATGAGTCCCCCAAAGAGCATATTTACAATCAAAGCGTAATGATTCATTACTTGATCCTTGCTGCCTGGGAGGAATGAAAGAGAATAAGGTGGGACAAAAAGGCAGGACTGACCACTAGCAAGGAACGATTTTTAAAGGACACTAAAAAAAACAAATGGATAGCAGAGGGATGGCTTTAAGTACACAAGAGAAGTTACAACAGGTCTCGAATGCTCAACCTTACAAGGAAGCAAGGGAGACCGAGTCCCTGACTGTAAACAGAGGGCGCCGCAAGGGTGTAAATGAGCCATCAGATAGGATGCTGGGCTGAGTTTGTTGTCATAAGCAAATACAGGACCGCAGGGCAGGAGAGCCTCAGGATCAAAGGAACAGGATACGTACCGTGCCAAAATTTATGACAGGAGGCACTCTTAGGAAACATGTTAAAATCACCGACCCACGTGATCCGGCCTGCAAGAAGAAGACAAAGGCTCATCAAACCGTGACTGTATTAAAAATGTGTGCAACAAAAAACAAAACAGCGTCATCATACCGTTAACAATGTCATCGCGCATGCATCTGCCATTTTAAATTGCGGCAATAGTCATTAAAAATAATAACGGGAGCGATTCTCTCTGCAAATCAGCAGCGTGCAACTGGAAATCATCATAAATAGTTACAGTCACAATTCTCTTTGCATGGCGTGGGGGGGGGTGGAACCAGGCGCTCCCCGAAAACGGCCTCAAACAATTGACCTCTGTCCTTGAATGCACAACAAATGTAAGGAGAGGAGAACAAGATGTACTGCCCTGTTTACAGAAATGGACCTGGATCGTTGAGCACTCTGTTTAAATGCTTTTAGAGAAAGGGAAAAGTAGTCCCTAAACAGATGCCACAATGGGACAAGTGGACGAGTACAAGTACTGGGGCACTGGTCTGTGGGAGTACACAACTGATGAAAAGGAGGGACAAAGAGGAAGGATTGACCACTAGCAAGCAAGGATTTTTTAAGGACACTGAAACAAACCAATGAAAAGCAAGTATTCTGCGTAAGCCCACAAAATAAGTATATACTAAATTGTATTCAAGAGGTCTCGAAAGCTCAACCTAAAAAACAGGATATTATCATCATCGATGGAGGGAAAGTAAGCGGTTGGAGGCTGATGGCAGGCCAGGCTTGGAAGCGCTGCTGTGTGTGATCAATGAGGTGGGAGAGCCTGGATGCTGATAAGGGTGCTGGCACTGGGCCATGATGCCTTCACTGCAAGTCTGAGCTCCCGCACTACGAAAGCTAAAGAAATTGAAACATTTCTGAGAAGCAGACAGCTGAGGGGAGAGAGAGGGAGGAAGGAAGTAGGCTGCACAAGTACTGACCGCACTCGAGAAAAATACTAATACAATGCAATGACAGCTGAGGAGACCAAGAGGGTTAGGCAGGGAGGGAAGGAAGGAGGCTGCACAAGTACTGGCCACATTCGAGTACAAGCCACTGTTACTGTAACTATTGGGACTGTCCATAAAAGGATATTGTAGAAGAGACCTAAAAGGGAGTAGGACTAATGAGGAAAGAATTAATAATGAGCAGCATTCTGGAGGCCTAATAACTAGCTAATAGCTCTGTAGAGCTATGATCATTGAGAGGCAGCATTGTGGGTTAGTGATTATTAAGGAACCTCGGTCTAGGTCCACTCTCTCCCCGCAGCTCTGCTGTGCCGTCTCTTGCCTCCAGATCCCGACCTCCTCCTTGGGAGGTTCGAGGCTGCTGCCCGCTCCTGCGCCTGCTGCCCGCTCCAACTGGGACCAGACTGCCTGCAACCACCGTAACCTTTCTCAGCCGTTTTTTTCCTTAATTATTCCCTGTTGTGCCACTGTTATTGTGTCAATTTGTGTCTTGTTCTAATTCCACCACTGTTTTTATTTTCTTGTGCCTGCCTGTTCCTTTTGCCTTTCGCAGCTGCTGCCCCTCCCCCCAGAATTCCCCCTGGGAATTCCCCTCTAGAATTTCCCCCTGGTATTCCCCCGCTCCCACCTCCTAGCCTCTCCTCCCTCCCACCTCCCGTACTTAATGGCAGCCGCTGTGTGGTCGCGCAGCGGACGCGCTGCCGGCACACAGAAGGCACGCCAAAGGCAAGCCCGTCTGTGCCCGTCTGCATCCTCCTCAACGTACGCTCCGTACACAAACACGCCATGGAAATCTGGAACCTACTCGACTCTCTCTCCCCTGACATCGCCTTCTTCACAGAGACCTGGACAAACGCAACCTCCGTCCCCGACATAAGCACCGCCATCCCAGACGGATACAAGATCCAGAGGAAAGACCGCCCCAACCACCCAGAAAAAAGGGCCTCGCCATCGCCTACAAGAGGACCCTACACCTCAACACCTCCAGCGAAACCTTCCCCTCCGCCAAACACCTGCACTTCCAGATCCAGACCACCCCCAAAGCCACACTCTGAGGAACCCTCGTCTGCAGACCCACCGGGCCCCGAACACCCTTCGCCACCACCATCACTGACTTCATCGCACCCCACGCCATTTCCTCAACAAACTACATACTCATTGGAGACTTGAACTTCCACCTCGACAACCCCAGTGATCCCAACTCCACTATCCTTCATGACAACCTCACCAGCATCGGACTTAAACAACTCGTCAACACACCGACCCACAGAGCAGGACACACCCTCGACCCCATCTTCGCGGCAGGAAACAGCGTCCAATTCAGCCACACAATGCAGCCGCCATGGACTGACCACCACTGCGTACACTTCGCCATCAACAAACTCAAGGCACCCAAACCAGTCCCACGCCCACCACGAAGGAACTGGAGCAAGGTTACCGATGAGCAACTTAACTCCACCCTCACCCGAGACAACCACACCTGGACACCCAACACAAACGACACAGCCAGAGAACTCCACACCTGGATCTACAACTGCGCAGATGAGCTTGCCCCGCTACGCAACCCCGACAGACAACGCCCCAGGACAGGCGCCTGGTTCACCACCGCTCTCCAAGAAGCCAGACGCACCTGCAGATGCCTGGAGAAGAACTGGAGAAACACCAAGACAACCGAAAACCACACCACCTACAATGACGGACTACCACAACCAGATTAGAGCCACCAAGAGGAACTTCAGCCACACCAAAATCCTGGCCAACTCCACCAACTCCAATGAACTTTTCAGTGTCATTCAAGAATTCACCAACCCACGCAGCAAAGCCACAGATACCACCCCATCCCAAGACCTCTGCAACAAGCTTGGAACCTATTTCCACCTCAAGATCAAAAACCTCTACTACAACTTCATCGACCATCCACCAGTCGCCACAGATGGCCCCCCGCCCCTCAGAAACACCAGCCAGCCCACTATCTCCAACTGGGCACTGATCACGGCCAAAGACACCGCCTCGACCATGAAAAGCATCCACAGACGACTGGAAGTGTGCTGAAGTCAGACCCCTGCTCAAGAAGCCCACAGCTGACCCCACCAACCTCAAGAACTATCGGCCCATCTTGCTCCTCCCCTTCGCAGCCAAAGTTGCAGAGAAAACAGTCAATAGGAAACTGACACGATTCATTGAAGAGAACGCCGTCCTAGACCCATCCCAATCCAGATTCCGAAGCAATTACAGTGCAGAGACCGCCCTACTTGCCGCCACAGATGACATCTGCACCCTCCTGGACCAAGGCCACTCCACAGCCCTCATCCTACTCGACCTATCAGCGGCCTTCAACACCGTCTCCCACCACACACTAGTCGACAGACTACACGACGCAGGCATACAAGGAACAGCCCTGGACTGGATCCGATCATTCCTCACCGGAAGAAGCTAAAGGATCAGACTCCCACCCTTCCTCTCCGACCCCTCGAAAATCACATGCGGAGTCCCACAGGGTTCACCCTTGAGCCCCACCCTCTTCAACATCTACATGGCCCCCCTCGCTGCCATCGTCTGACAACACGGCCTCAACATTGTAAACCACGCCCACGACACCCAGCTCATCCTCTCCCTCCCCAAAGACCCCACCACCGCCAAACTCAAATTCCAGAAAGGAATGCAAGACATCGCAGTCTGGTTGACCAACAGTTGCCTGAAGCTCAACACCGAGAAGACAGAAGTCCTCATCCTCGGTGCCACCCCTTCTGCATGCGACAGCACCTGGTGGCCGACCGCCCTCGGAAGCCCACCTACCCCTCTCAGACCACGACAAGAACCTAGGCATGGTACTCGACTCATCACTCACCATGAACTGATAGTTCAACAGCATCACCTCCAGCTGCTTCAACACCCTCCGCATCCTCCGCAAGACCTTCACGTGGATCCCCCTGGGTCAAGGAAGACAGTCACCCACGCACTCATCACCAGCAGACTGGACTATGGAAACACACTCTATGCCGGCATCAACAAGTCCCTACTCCGCAAACTGCAGACAATACAGAACACTGCCGCCAGACTCGTCCTCGGCATCCCCTGACACAAACACATCAGCCAACACCTACGAAGTCTCCACTGGCTTCCCGTGGAGAAAAGAGTCACTTTCAAAATCCTCACTCACGCCTACAAATGCCTACACAACAACAAACCCAAATACCTCAACGACAGAATCAACTTCCACGTACCCAAAAGAAACCTCCGATCTTCCAACCTCGCACTGGCCGAAACCCCGCGCATCCACAGAGCTAGATCAGGCAGAAGATCCTTCTCTCACATTTCAGCCAAGACCTGGAATGAGCTACCAGCGGACATCAGACACACCCCCTCTCTGAACACCTTCAGGAAGACCCTCAAGACATGGCTCTTCGGCTAAACAGATCTGCGGAACCCCTCCTCAGCGCCTTGAGACCCTCATGGGTGAGTAGCACGCTTACAATTCCCTGATTGATTGATTGATTGAGGAGTGGAGAGATGCAGGGTATAATTGAGAAGGACAAACACTGTGTGAACGTAATAAATAAGCAGCAGTACTGTGCAGGTCGTGATGAAATGGGAATATTAATTTGTTAAATGCCTATCATCTGCCACACATCTGCCTTGATATATTGCTACTCTTACTGAATTTAATTTTCCAAAGATAATTTATGAATCCAAAGTGAAAGTAAACAGTTCTGACCTTTGTTACGGCTATCCACTCCGGCAACATTGAAACACAAACCGGTAGTAACTTAACCTCCAAGGTGTATAAGACTTTAACTACTGGGTGGTACATTAACAGTGTTGTAAACACTGTCCAAATTACAAGTTTAAAGCAGAGCAGCTATACCTCATAAGAAAGACAAAATATAATAAAGAGCCTCCCAGCAGCATGGACTCCTACCAAGCTCCTTGTGACTGCCCAATGGGAGGGTGCCCATGGACTGAGTCTGCTGCATGGACTGAGTCGGTGGACCGGAAGCAGCTGCGTGGACACACTCAGAATGTACACAGCCAAGTATGCTTTGCAGAGACACATAATTTAATTTCATTTCAGGCAACGTCTGTCTGAAAGACTGGATAGTATAGTGGACTGGTTTTAGGACTACCAATACTCCTGGACACTGGTTGATGACACATGTGGCATTACATTTGCCTTTAAAAGATGCAGAGACTAATACTGAAGTGGTATATAAACAAGATAAAAAGGACATGATTTTCAGCCATCAGCCTGGGAGCGGTCTGCAGTGCTGCAAAGGCAAGTCTGGACTGACATTGTGCGTCAGGCACCCTCAGAGGTTGACCGTGCAAATGTGTGCAGAAAAGAACAATATTTACTGGTCTATTTACACCATTATTGAAGTGTTCATTTACCACACACAGGAATGGAGGTTATGGGAGGCTGGCTGAAACAGTGAGTGATTGTGGGACATTACAACCCTGTTTACAAATCTCGTAGCTCGGAGTCACTGAATTCATCAAGCACTCATGTGAAATGCTTATAGAGAAAGGGAAAAGTAGTCCGTAAACAGCTGCTAATATTGGGGCAAGTGGAAGGGTACAAGTAATGCAGCTTTGTTCAATGGAATTGAACAGCCCATGAAAAGTAGGAACACATAGGAAAGATTAACCACTTAGAAGCAAGGATTTTTAAAGGACACTGAAACAAACATATAAAAACCAATGGGTAGACTTGAAGCTCACAAACTATATACAACACGTCTTCGAAGCTCAAACTAAATTCTCCCAAGAACAATATAGCAGACCAGCACATAAGTGCTTTTCAACTTGAAAAGAAACAGATGGGCTGTTGAGAAGCAGGTATTATCCCATGAAAGATGCAATACACTAGCAGAGAAGTGGCCATTCTATTCTGTTAAAAGACTAATCAAGAAGTGGAGAAACTGGGGTTGTTCCCATTAAAAATGAAGAACCCTTCCTTAGAAAGGCTCATCATCCCCCATTAGGAAAACTGCTGTGCTGTAGAGAAGCTGGTTTCATGGAAAAAAGCCCCAACACTGTATGGACACTTGTGTCATCCTTTACCTTTTGTTGTTATTAGCATTCTATGTTTGATTTCCCCTAGTAGTTTTGACATCTGGAGGCAATTGGCATGTTTTATTATCCCCCACATCACCCCCTACCCCAGTAGAGGACTAGACACTGCTGGATTGGGAGTCCTCCCAAAGAGTACTCCTAGAAGTAGCGAAGGATGTCAACTGTGACCAGACCAGAATAAGTGGTGGCTGCTTATGGTGGCCTTCATCCTCAAGCCATTTTACCCACCATAACTGGAGCTCTTCAATTGTTCCTAATTGTATGATGTGTGTGTGTATGCTGTGTTTGAGCGTCCCTATTTTCCATGAATATTTTCTGTGAGGACACATCGACAGTAGTGGATGATGGAGGCACCCTATAGAAGAATCATGGCCCACCTTGTCATTACAGAAGCACCTGGAGTTTGCATTTAGAAAACCTTGCCTGGCAAACTATTGCCTCCACATTTTGCCAAACCCACCAACAACACCTGTATGGACCTATGTGTGCCAGGTACCTCTGAAAGAGATATCTGGACGGGGATGTACCATCAACATTTCACTGAACATTTGCTTTTTTCTGACTTTCCCCTCTTATCTCCAGTGTAGGAAACCCAGAGAGTGCCAGAGAACATGTTTCCTAATCTGGTTGGTTGTCAACAATGAATTGGACGGCAATACTGTAGCAAAGTGGATATCTGTTCCAGTAACCCCCCCCCCCACACACTTTTTGGCAGACTACTGATGCACTTTTTCTTGGTGAGCGCTGTGTCCCTTCCAATCAGGTTCTCAGGGCCTGTGTTCTTTACCCAAAACAAACCCAATTGGCATCTCTGGCCACAGGTCAGCCCCTGGTAAATGGTACCACAGGTACCCAGGGCACTGTGACCAGGGAAGACCTCTAAGCGCTGCAGCACTTACTGTGCCACCCTTAGAGGCCCTGTACCTTTACACACACACACTGCCTTTGCAGGCTGTGTGTTTTGGTGCAGAACAAAGTAAAGCGTCGACATGGCACACAACCATGTGTGCCATGCCTACAAACTACTGCCCTGGCATAGATCAGTCACCCCTCTAGCTGGGTGCCCTATGCCAGTGGTAAGGGTACAGGTGCATGAGCCCTGTACCCCTACAGTGCCTAAGTCCATTCTTAGACATCGTAAGTGCAGTGCTGCCATTAAGAGTATATGGTGCTGGGAGCTTGTCATTACGAACTCCACAGCACCATAATGGCTACACTGAAAACTGAGAAGTTTGGTATCAAACTTCTCAGCACATTAAACCCACATTGATGCCAGTGTGGGATTTCATGAAAAATGCACACAGAGGGCATCTCAGAGATGCCCCCTGAAAACGAACCCACCACTAGTGTCCAGGCTGAGTGGCTGCTTTCAGTTGCCACCACCAGACATGTTCTGGTCCCCTGGGTCGAGAACCTTCTGCTCTCTGGGGCCTGAAACAATGCACATCCTGGGACAAGGTGCCAAGTCTCCTCCCCCAGGATGGGCAGGGTTCACGAAGTGGAAGCTTCAAAGGCATGCCGCCTTTGTGAGCCTCCCCAGACCATTTGCTCCTTTCAGCAACTGGTCCCCACTGGTTCTATACCCCACTTTGGGCGGGAGAGCTGGCGGGAAAAACAAGTGAGGGAAAGAGGTGTGCCCACCTCTGCCAACTCCACCCCTCAGGTGGGGAGGCGAGGTGAAGCACAACTCCGAGTCCCTGCCATCTTGAGGATGGGGGGATCCAACCAACCTCCTCCCACTGGAGGGTGGCACGATAGGGGGTGTACCCACCCCAGGGAAGGGACCCATTGGTCCCTGCACTTTACCCACCTTTAACTCCCCTAAATATAGTATTTAGGGTGCACCCTGAACCTTGCTTCCTCAGATCCAGCCTGACAACAAGAAGAAAAGAAGAAGAAGGGCCGAAGAGCCGTGCAGCCAGCCAACAAGAGGAAGACGCCCACTGACTTGGCCCCAGCCCTACCGGCCTGTCTCCCCTCAAACCTGCTCCAGCAAAATATCAGTGTGTTCTGCAGCCAGCAACCTCAAAAACACCAGAAGACCTGCCTGGCTTCACTTCCAAAGACTGCTTCTCCCATGAGCACCGGATTTGTTCAACTGCAATCTACAAACCGCGAATTCAGCCCACTCTGCACCCGTCGAACCCGGCCCGAGCTTGAGTGGAAAAACACCACTGGAGGTCACCCCAGCGATCCTGACCCAAGATCCGGCGCGATCCTGACCCAAGATCCGGCGACCCCTGACCTGCCTCAAGCCTCCAGCCGATCCCTGCAGTCTAAATCCAGATGGCCCCCTTAACCGCGACCAGGAGCTGGTAAGAAGATCCGACCCCAAAAGGCACCCCTGCACCCGACGCCCCACGGCCTTGTGTGCCCAAACCTACGGTGCCTAACCAACTCTTAACTTCCCAACTTACGTCTCCAAGTGGTGGTCGCACCCAGAAGTCCTTCGTCTCCCTGCCTGCAGCAGTGCTTTTGCAAACCGGACGTTCTCCATAGAAAACTGGGCGCCCTCGTCGAAACAGCACACCTCACCTGGCCGCCCCAGTGCCTCTGAGGGTGCACCTTTTGTGCTAATTTGTTTCCCCATTTGCCCTGACATTAACCCTAGGAGCTTTGCTCCCACAACCCAGTAGCCTGCTTGCCAGCAGCCACCAGCTGAAGGCCCCCTATCCCCCATTGGATTCTGCACCCAGCCACCCTAGTGCCGCTGAGGGTGCAACAACAGTGCATCACTGACCATGAGGGACCCCTGAGTCTAACCTCTGAACCTTAACTCCCACAGTCAATTACTTACCTGTGAACCGATAACCTGTTTTTCCTCCATAGTATAACATGGACAATTTTCTTCCAAAACGTTTCGAAGTGTGGAGTTTTGAAATCTAAAAATATTCTTTAAAAATCGCACAAATAAGCAAAATGTATTTACTTACCTGTTTACAGGAAATGTCCCAGTGCTGAATCCAGGTATCCAGCACTGAGTAAGAAAAGTAACGTACAAAGTAACTGACCTGTAATTTACTGAAAAAGCCTATTCATTTCAATGCACTATTTTTCTTACAAAAAACGATGGTGTGCGTTTTTTAAATCTAAAGATATTCTTTAAAAATCGTGCGAATAACCAAAACGTAATTACTTACCTGTTTACAGGAAATGTCCCAGTGCTGAATCTAGGTATCCAGCACTGAGTTAGAAAAGTAACATAAAAAGTAACTTACCTGTAATTTACTGAAAAAGCCTATTCATTCCAATGTACTGTATTTGCTAAGTGTTGCAACCTAATGCATCCCCTGTAAATCAAACAAAGTACAAGTTTATTGCATTTTCAAACTGTTCTACGATCAGCTACTTATTACTGTAAAGTATTTATTTAATGCTTACCTGTGCCAGGTTTGCTTGGTTCTAAAAATAAAACAACATTATATATTTTTATACAAACACAATTGGCCTAGAGTTCAGTTCTTGAGTGTGTGAATTCATTTGCTGACTGAGTGTGTACATCAAATGCTTAACACTGTCCTCTGATACTGCTTTACTGCCCGACCACTCTACCACAAATAGAGAGTAAGATTCTATCTAACTTTAACCTCTGCCTACCTCTGGGGTCACCTGGACTCTATACACACTATACCTCATTTTGGTGTAGTATATATAGAGCCAGTTTCCTACAAATACTCCTTCAGATTGGGCATTGGCTTCAAACTAGTGACTACCATTTCAGAAAAGCAATGGATGTTAGGGAGCTTGTTCACCTGCATATTTAATCACACAAATCTTCGGCACACCACCCTACTCCGAGGTTGCTGGAGACTGCTGGGCCTAGGAACCAGGTTTTGCTGAGTATGTGATTCTGACACAATCCCAAGATGATGAGTGAACTACCCTTGATTTCCTAGGGCACTGGTATTAACCATTTCTGAGCTAAAAAGGAACACTTCATTTTATCATTTGCACCAAAGCCCTGTGCTGTGTGTCAAGGGTTAACAAGCTTGATTGAGTTGGATTCTGGACTGTTTGAACCATCTCTTGATGAATTACAGGTCTAGTGATAACACACTAGGAAGGTCCTGTTGTCCCCCTAGTTCTAAAAAATGGTGACCTTGTTCCCAATGAGGTTCATTTAATCAAGGAATACACCTGGATCTATGGGTGCCACTAGAAATAATATGTACCACGACTTAACAGTTTCAAAGTACTAGCTCTTGAAGTTCGCAAATAACTCTTTTGTGCCACCTAATTGTAGAAACCTTTTTCCCAGCATCCTGAGCTCACAAAAAACACTGGGGCATATTTACAATAACTGGCGCATCCCTGCATATCAGCAGGGATGCGCCAGTTATTGTGCGTCACGGCTCCGCCACCATGGATGCGCCGCATTTACAATGCGGCGCACTATGGGGCAAAAACGGCACAGATGGGTGACGCATCTGTGCCGTAAAAGTGGCGCATTGCTGGAGTTGCGTCGCAAGCGCGACTCAGCTCCAGCAATGCTCTGGGGGGCCCTATCTTGTTAATGCTGCATCAATCCTTACACCTTTCTTCAAGCAGGCGCAGGGTTTTGACGCAGCATGGGCCTCAAAGTGACTGAGTGAAATCTTGTAGATTTCACTCAGCCACTTTTAGGAGGCGTTCCTGTGCCGGAACGCCCCCCCCTGCACAGCAACGCCTACATGTGGCGCAGGGCTTTACAACGTGACGCATCTCCCAGATGCGTTACGTTGTAAGTACCCCGCACCATGGCACAGGATTTACGCCGCCGCTGCGTCCCAAAAGTGACGCAACGGCAGCGTAAATGAGGCGCAAGGGGCTTGTAAATCTGCCCCACTGACTGTAAGCAGTTTTGTCATTCAGTCAACTGGCTCCAGTTTACTCTAAAAACCCTCAGTGAGCCATCCAGCAGCACACATTCACTACCAGAGCTTCACCGGTTTTGTGTTGGGGTCTATTTCCTATATGGGTGATCAGTTTCAGTGTGTTGCAATAGTCTTATCTCATTCTCTGTAGTTCCCTACTGTGAAGGACTGAGACTTGTACATTCATGAAATACACAGGCGGCTTCCAAAGTCTTGCTGTCACCGGGCATAGGATAAGATTGGCTTAGACTCTAATGCTAAATTGTTAGAATGAATTTATATCGCAGTGCTATAAAAATGTTTGAGGTGGTATCTCATCCCTAGAAACAAAAAAAAAACAATTCTTCTTACAAGGTTTAACTCTAAGTAGGCATCCACCTTTATTGTTCTTTTCAGCCAGCAGAATGGCTTAGTGGGCTGAATGCTCTTCACTGACAAATATGCTATTCTGGAGGTCTCTCTGGTCAATTTTGGCAAGACAGACTCAACTTTCAATATTAGGCTGGTAAATTGAATACCATAACTTGTCTAATAGTAACATTATTTATTTACAGCACCAAGAAACAGCAGACATACTGTATGAAGCTCTGTCCTAAACACAAGTTGTATTAATATATGCAAACGGTATTTCTATAGCATGATCCCAGACAAAATGTCGCCGGGCACTGTACAAAACCAAAGGAGTTTGTTCAAGGTGGGGGTGATGTGATTAATTTGTTCAGCCCTGGATGAGACGTGCGGTGGCATGTGGGATGCCATTAAGGGGTGAGTGTGGAGTCTGAAAGGCCCTGGAAAAAAAGTGTTGCCACCAATCAAATGCAAGAGTATGAGGGCCTGAAGAGCAGTTCTGAAGTTGCTTTCTGGAAGTAAATGTTTACTTTCTTTTGAAGAGAGAGCTCTATTGCTGGTAATTTTTTTTAAGGGTGCCCAGGTTGAATCCATGTGACTTGCCTTTCATTGAAAGTTGGGGTTCTAACCTGTTAAGATTCATGTCTTTGAGCCAGATTTGTACTGTTTCCTGCCTGTTGTTCTTGTCACAGAAAAGGAATTTTCATTCGTTGGGTTAAGCTTCAGGTAGGCGTTGGATGGCCAGGTCTGGATGAAGTGCAGGCAGTGTTGGAGGCATTGGATGTTTGAAGCTAGGTAGACCTTTAAGTAGAGTTGTGTATGATTACATAATGGTTAAGCTTGATGTTGTTATCTTTGAGTAGAGCACAAAGCGGCTCCATGTAAAGGATGAATATGACTGGGGCACAATGGAACCCTGGGAGACTCCACATGTGATAGGGATCTTTTGTGACCTGATGGTGCCCGCGTGAAGAAACTGGTGTAGGTTGGAAAGGTAAGAGGAACATTTGGGACGGCTGACTGAATCAAAGGCAGCTGAGAAGTCCAGCATTATCACTGAGCATGGTTATCTTCATCTGTGGTCACAAGGAGATCACCCACGATGTGTAAGGTAGCGGTTTCTGTGCTGTAGCATCATCGGAAGCCAGACTAGTAGTCATGCAGGAGATAGTTATCATTGATATGATCTTGGAGTTGACCATAGACTGCTTCTTCAGTGGTCTTTCCATTGAATGATGGCTGAGTGCTGGGTTGGTAGTTGGTGAGGTCAACAGGGCCGCTAGGTTTCTTTAGGAGGTTGAGAATCTGGCATTTTGTGATTGCTTCTGGGAAGATGCATTAAGTGAGAGAGGCCTTGACAATAGTGAATAGGGGGGAGAGGGCATCTCCAGAGAGAACTTTTATGAAGAATGACGGTAAGACATCATCTTCATAAGAAGTGGTTTTCAGGGAATTGAGTATGTCATGGAGATCTGCGGGAGCTAGGGATTTTAAAGATGACCATTTGGGATTCTATAGCATTAGAGAAGAAGCAAGCTTGGTTTTGAAGGTGTGCTGTTGCCTCTTCTGTATTTTTTCACTAAAGAATAGGTTGCTGCGTTACACTTTATTTTCAGTAGAGAGAGGAACAGATAGGTCTGGCGGGGGATTGATGCAGTGCTTGATTGTCTTGAAAAGTGTTCTGCTTCTGTTGGTGACTTTCTTGATGATGTTCCTCCAGTAGTTTGCTTTGGTTGATGGGATGCGCTGTTCTGTTTGAATTCTAAAGGTGCTAAATTTTGCCTTGCACTTGCATATTTTAATTGGGGCATGGATGGACACACAATTTTCCAAAAAAGCGTTGAAGTTGTTTAGATGGGTGTTGCAATCACACATGGAATTTAAAGGGTGAATGATGAGTTTGGACATTAGGTTGTCTCAATTGAAGTTTTCAAAGGATCTGTTGTGTTGATCTTGTTTTGTTGGTAGGTTACTGAGCATGGAGCTAGAGATGACAAACTTGTCTTTCCAGTCCAGGGGTACGGTGGGCTGAATTGTGTTGGGGTGAATTTAGAAGACAAGGTAGAGGATGCGGCCTTTGGAGTGAGTTGGATGAGTAGCACACTGTACCAAGTTGAGTGTGTCGATGTGGAAGAGGGCGTCTCTTGTCTTTTTGCCCTTGTGTTCTCTGGGAGGTTGCAGTCACTCTAGAGGGTCATGATGGCATGTCAAATGGATGAAGGGGTGAGGGGATCTGAGAATTCCTCAATGAAGTCCTTTTTCTATCTGGCAGGCCTATAGATTAGATGGAAGGTGGTGGTGTGATTTGTAGAGAATGGAAAATGCTATTTCAGACGCTCCATGGAATTGAGTGTTACTTGCTTGACTAGGATGAAGAGTCAGGAAGACCTTTGGATGACAGCAAGGCCATCTCGCTTCTTATGTGCATGGTCCATACAATGGATGCTGTGTCCTGGTGGATGTCTAGCATATACAAGGATGGGGTGGTGAACCATGTTTCTGTGATGCGAGTAAGTACATCTTAGGAACGGGGATGTGGTCTGCAATATCTGGTGGATGTTACTCTGTAGACCAATCATTATTGAGCATGAGTTGGGATGTGTGTATAAGTCTGGGTGTGATTGGGGGTTAGGCAGTATGGGATTCTGGGTGAGGCATATGCTTATAATTTACTCTTTAAAGACAGTTTTGACAATTTATTGTGTGTGATTAATGTGTCGTACTGTATATGGGTTCCAAACCTCTACCACCTCTTTGATTAAGAATTGATGGCTTGGCCTTTACAACCTTAGAGAGTCAGGTACAAAAAGGGAGTCCTTGCCAGCCATGTGCAGGGCACCAGTGTCCAATGCACTTGGCAATACTGTTAGATGGTAATACTCAATAGGGTTATTGTCCCGTAGTCTCTAGCTGCCATAGACCACATAATAAAGACTAACTTTGTTCTGTTAAATGTGTAGCAGACTAGCAATGAAGTGCCATTACTATACCATTAATAGATTAAACATGCTTTCGGAAGGTGACATTGTACTTTTAACCCCTTGTGTGCCACGCCCTTTCCCCGCCCTGTGCCGGGCGTTGCATTAGCGGGCGGGGTTCATGACGAGCTGGACTCGTCATGGGCACAGCGCAACCGCGGCCCATGACGAGTCCAGCTCGTCATGGGCACAGAAGGGGTTAAAAGGACAAACGTTTTACTGAGAGGTGCCAGTACTATGTAACAAAATAATAAATGCAATGATTAGAGGTTGTCATTGTCCCACTGATGCTATAGCTGACATGAAAGCCTGAAAAGTGACAGTGCTAGCCCAACACCAGTGCAGTCATGCTCATGAGAAGCAGGCATCATCCCATTGTGCGGCGTGAGAAGCGACCCTTGACCCTGTTCCAGGCAGGTCGCTCCCCATGCCGCACAGCACCACCTGTTGTGCCCGTGTCCCTGAGATCGCTGCTGCCGCTACTGCCGTGAGTTCGAGGCCCTCTTCCACCCGCAGGCTACCACCTGCGCCTCATCCCTGGTGGCCCAATGGTGGCCCGTAGGTATCTGGGTACTCGCTCCGCCCCTTTTTTCCTGTCTGCCTCTGTTGTTATTCTGCATTCTGTTTTTACTAGATGCTGTTTATATTCCTTTTTTTCCCTTTTGTACTGTTATTGTGCCCTTCTGCCTTGTTTCTCTGCCTGTTCTGTTCTCCCGTTCCTGGCGCTGCATCCCATGCGGCTCCACCCCCCGTTCGCCCATTCGTCCTGCTCCCGCCTCCCAGCTGCTCCTCCCTCCCACGTCCCCTTCTTATGGCGGCGGCTGCGTGGTGAGCAGAGCCACCCTTAACCCTGTTCCAGGCATGTCACTACCCATGCCACACAGCACCACCTGTTGTGCCCATGTCCCTGAGCTCATTGCTGCCGCTACTGCCGTGAGTTCGAGGCCCTCCTCCACCCGCAGGCTACCACCTGCGCCTCATTCCTGGTGGCCCAGTGGTGGCCCGTAGGTATCTGAGGACTCGCTCTGCCCCTTTTTTCCTTTCTGCCTCTGTTGTTATTCTGCATTCTGTTTTTACTGGATTCTGTTTTTATTCCTTTTTTTCCCTTTTGTTCTGTTATTTTGCCCTTCTGCCTTGTTTCTCCGCCCGTTCTGCTCTCTCGTTCCCACCGCTGCATCCTCTGCGTCCCCGCATCCCCGCTCGCCCATTCGTCCCGCTCCCGCCTCCCAGCTGCTCCTCCCTCCCACGTCCCCTTCTTATGGTGGCTGTTGCGCGGCTGCGCGCAGCAGGTGCGCCAAAGGAAAGCCTTAGGCAAGCCCATCTGTGCCAGTCTGCGCCTGGACCGCACCCAGCGCCAGACCCCCCAGCCCCCGCGAACGTCACGACGCCCGACGCCACCACCCTTTACGCACTCAGGGCCGGCCGATCTCATACCTGCTTCCAGGCCACCTCGAAGCGCACCCATGGACCCTTCTCCTGCCGGAACTGCAGCTACACCAGCCACAACCTCCGATGCATACTACTCAACAACCGCTCCGCCCGCAAGCATGCCATCGAACTCTGGGACCTACTCAACTCCTCCTACCCGGACGTCGCCTTCCTGACAGAGACCTGGATGAACCCCTCCTCGGCACCCGACATCGCCATAGCTATTCCTGACGGCTACAAGATCACCCGCACGGACCGCACCAACAGAGCAGGAGGAGGAATCGCCATCATCCACAGAAACACCCTCAGAATCTTGACCAGCACTGACGACACCCTCAGCACTGCTGAACACCTGCACTTCCAGATCCACATCGACCCCAACACCACCCTCAGAGGAACCCTCGGCCACAGTTCAGCAACTCCATCGCCAACTTTGTCAGTTCGCATGCCCTTGCATCCACAGACTACATCCTCCTCGGAGACCTGAATTTCCACCTCGAGAACACCAACGACAGCAATTCTACCACCCTGCTCGACAACCTCGTCAACCTCGGTCTCAAACAGCTCGTCACGACTCCCACCCACTCCGCCGGACACACGCTCGACTCCATCTTCTCCACCAGCAACCACGTCACCTTCAGCCACACCACCGAACTCCACTGAACCAACCACCGCTGCATCCACTTCACCTTCGAGAAGCCCACTGCGCACCACCGCACACAACGGTCCCTCCGCTGCAGCTGCCGCAAAGTCCCAAAAGACCAGCTAAACACCACCCTTGCCCAAAACCCACCAACTGACACTACCGACACCAACACCGCCGCCCGCAACATCAGGCAATGGATCGACGACTGCGCCAACACTCTCGCCCTGATCAAGGAACCCTATAACAGACGCACCGACAGAAAGGCCACCTGGTTCACCGCAGACCTCCAGAAATCCAAACAGGCCTGCCGCAAGCTCAAGAAGAAGTGGCACCACAAACAGACACCGGACAGCAACGCAACCTACAAGAGCGCCAGCCGCAGACACCACCAACTCATCCGAACCACCAAAAGGACCTCCTTCAAAGAATGCATCGACAACAACGCACACAACAGCAAAGAGCTCTTCAACATCGTGAAGGAATTCTCCAACCCCAGCTCCAATTGCAATGACATCCTGCCATTGAAAGACCTCTGCGACTCCCTAGTCACCTTCTTCCACCGCAAGATCGCAGACATCCACGACAGCTTCAACAACCAGGCCACCGACAGACACCGACACCTCAGACTCACTGCCCCCCAGCCACACCAATTCCCTGCTTTCCTGGACCCACGTCAACAACAACGACACCATCAAAATCATGAACACCATCCACTTCGGCTCACCATCAGACCCCTGCTTGCACCACATCTTCAACAAAGCAAGCTCCACCATCACACCCCATCTCCGCAAGATCCTCAACATCTCCTTCGAGCCCGCCACCTTCCCGGAGAGCTGGAAGCATGCCGAGATCAACGCCTTACTCAAGGGGAGAGGAGTTGGCCTAACAGCTAGGGCGCTCGACCTCAGACCTGGGGAACTGGGTTCGAGTCTCGGTAATGCCGCTGGACTTCCTGTGATTCTGGGCAAATCACGTAATCTCCCCGTGCCTAACTAAAAAAAAAAAAATGAATGTGTGTCCTCATGTAACGTAACTGGTGCTATGTAAAGCGCTCTGATACCAGATTGGATTCGGGTCAAGTTCGCGCTATATAAAACTCTGCAAAAAAAAGTTAAAAAAAAAGAAACCCAAGGCGGACTCCAAGGACCTCAAGAACTTCCAGCCCATCTCCCTACTCTTGTTCCCGGCGAAAGTCATCGAGAAGAATGTCAACAGGCAACTGACCTCCTTCCTCGAAGAGAACAACATCCTGGACCTGTCCCAATCCGGATTCCGCAGCAAACACAGCACCGAAGCAGGCCTCATCACCGCCACCGACATCATCAGAGCCCTGCTGAACAACGGAGAAACCGCTCCCTCATCCTCCTGGACCTCTCGGTCACCTTCGACACCATCTGCCACAACACCCTACGCACACGCCTCCACAACCCAGGCATCTGCAACAAAGCCCTGGACTGGACCATCTCCTTCCCCACCGGCAGACCCAGAGTATCCGCCTCCCTCCATTCCGAACTAAAGACACCAAGATCATCTGCGGTGTACCCCAAGCATCATCCCTCAGTCCAACACTCTTCAACGTCTACATGGCCCCGCTCGCCAACATCGCTTGATCGCATGCCCTCAACATCCTCTCATACGCCGATGACACCCAGCTGATCTTCTCCCTCACCAAGGCCCCCATCACCGCCAAAACCAACCTCCACGAAGGAATGAAGGCCATCGCCGAATGGATGAAGAACAGCCGCCTGAAACTGAACTTGGACAAGACGGAGGTCCTCATCATCGGATCCACCCCCTCCGCCTGGGACGACTCATGGTGGCCGGCCGCGCTGGGAGCTGCACCGACGCCCACTGACCACGCATGCAACCTGGGGGTCATCCTGGACTCATCGCTGTCAATGACCCAGCAAGTCAACACCGTGTCCTCCTCCTGCTTCAACACCCTCTGCATGCTCCGCAAGATCTACAGATGGATCCCCACTGGAACCAGAAGGACGGTCACCCAGGCCCTCGTTAGCAGCAGGCTGAACTAAGGCAACGCCCTCTAGGCGGGAACCTCAGCCAAACTCTAGAAATGACTACAACGCATACAGAATGCCTCGGCACGCCTCATCCTCGACATCCCCCGCCACAGCCACATCACAGCCCACCTGAAAGACCTGCACTGGCTCCCCGTCAACAAGAGGATCACCTTCAAGCTCCTCACCCACACACACAAAGCACTCCACAGCACCCGACCAGCGTACCTCAACGAACAACTCACCTTCTACATTCCGAACCGCCAGCTTCGCTCCGCTGACCTCGCCCTCACCACCGTCCCCTGCATCCGACGAGGGACCGCCGGCGGCAGATCATTCTCCCACCTCGCCACCAAGACTTGGAACACCCTCCCCATCTGCCTACGACAGACCCAGGACCTGCTGACCTTCAGAAGACTTCTCAAGACCTGGCTGTTCAAGCAGTAGCAGCACCCCCCCAGCACCTTGAGACCCTCACGGGTGAGTAGTGCGCTCTACAAATGTACTGATTGATTGATTGATAAAGGTTTGGTAGAGCAGCAGATAATACAACTTAAATATAGATATGTCGTGTTGAGCAACTGTTGTTTTAGTCAAATACTGAATGGAATGGTGCACCCGGAAATATTGTAGTTCACCGAGATCCTGTATGTTTCACATTATATTTCTTCTTTCTTTAACCCCTTGCATGCTCATGTCGAGCTGGACTCGTCATGACTTTTGACTTTTTTTTAGGGTCGAGGCTGCTCGAAACCCCACCCACCCACCACCATTACAGCCTTGCTGCCCCCCCCCTGGGGGTCAGATGGGGCATTGGCCCCTAATCTTCTCCTTCGGGGGGGGGGGCGGAAAGCCCACTAGACACCAGGCATTTTTTTAGAAAGTAAAAATAAGGGTGGGGGCTGCCCAAAACAGGCATGCCCATGCCCCCACCCCCACCCCTGCCACCATTACAGCCTTTTTGCCCCCCCTGGGGGGCAGAAAGCCCACTAAATGCCAGGGATATTTTATTGCACCATTTTTTTTTAGGATGGGGGCTGCCCGAAATGGGCACGCCAATGCCCTCCACCCCCCCGCCACCATTACAGCCTTTCTGCCCCGATGGGGACAGTAGCCCCCAATATGCAGAAAGCCCACTTGACGCCAGGGATTTTTTTGCTCATTTGTTTTTAGGGTGGGGGCCGCCCGAAATGGCCACCCCAATGCCCCCACCCCCGCCACCATTACAGCATTTCTGCCCCCCCGGGGGGGCAGAAAGCCCACTATCCACCAGGGATTTGTTTTTTGCGCAATTGTTTTTAGGGTGTGGGCTGCCCCGAAACGGGCACGCCAATGCCCCCACCCCACAAAAATGGCAGACTTTCTGCCCCCCGGGAGGCAGATGGGAGCTGTAGCCCCCAATCTGCCCCCCCCCCGGGGGGGCGCAGAAAGCCCACTAGAAACCATGGATTTTTTTGTTTAATTAGTGTAGGGGTAGGGGCTGCCCAAACGGGGCATGACAATACCCCCACCCCACCCCCAGAGAAATTCCAGACTTTCTGCCCCCGGGAGGGAAGATGGTGGCAATGGCCCCTGATCTGCCCTCTGGGGGGGGGGGCAGAAAGCCCACTTGGTGCCAGCGAGTATGCAGGCTTTTTTCATGCGTGGGGGTGGGGGCTGCCCAAAATGGTCATACCAATGCCCCCACCCCCACAAAAAATAGACACAGTCTTTCTGTCCCCTTTGGGGGCATATTGGGACAAATCCCCCTCCCCCGATTCCCCCCAGGGCAGCAAAAAGCCCATTAGGCTCCGACTTTTTTTTAGCAAGGTGCCTACCTGTGGATTTTGGGCCCTAGCGCAGCTTGCACGTAGGGAAACCTAGCTAACCTGTACATTTCTGAAAACTAGATACCCAGGGCAATTCAGGATGGGGTGACTTGACTGGCTCTCACCAGGTTCTGTTACCCACAATCCCTTGCAAACCAAACCCACGACAGGTAAGGGCCGAAAACTTATTGAGGTGACATCATTTTGATGTTGCCTCACTACATTTTGTGCCCTTGCCTGTCGCCGGTACTTGGGCCTCCCACATAAGGGAGGCACCGTTTTTATCGGGAGACCCTGGGGAACACTGGGTTGTAGGAAATTTGTGTCAGCCCGGTGATGCCACAACTTTCCCACACAAAAATGTGTGAAAAAAGTGATTTTTTCAGCTAAAATTGAGGTTTGCAGGGGATTCTGAGTAAGGAAACGTTGGGGGATCCACGCAAGCCATAACTCCCTGGAATTCCCCGGGTGTCTAGTTTTCAGAAATGTGTGGGTTTGGTAGATTTCCCTAGGTGGCCGCTGAGCACCAGGCCAAAAACCCAGGGTACCCCCCTTGCAAAACCAGGTTGTTTTGTGATAGGCAATTTTGATGTTGCCTCACTACGTTTTGTGCCCTTGCCTGTCGCGGGTACTTGGGCCTCCCACATGAGTTAGGCACTGTTTTTATTGGGAGACCCGGGGGAACTCTGGGTGGTAGGAAATTTATGTCAGCCCTGTGATCCCACAACTTTCCCACACAAAATAGTGTGAAAAAAGTGCATTTTTCACCTAAAATTGAGGTTTGCAGGGGATTCTGGGTAAGGAAACATTGGGGGATCCACGCAAGCCATACCTCCCTGGATTCCCCCGGGTGTCTACTTTTCAAAAATGTGTGGGTTTGGTAGGTTTCCTTGGTGGCCGCCGAGCACCGGGCCAAAAACCCAGGGTACCCCCCCTTGCAAAACCAGGTCATTTTGTGAAAGGCAATTTTGATGTCGCCTCACTATGTTTTGGGCCCTTGCCTGTCACGGGTACTTGGGCCTCCCACACGTGTGAGGCACCGATTTTATCTGGAGACCCGGGGAAATGCTGCGTGGTAGAAAATTTATGCCTACAATGCACCCTGCCCTTGGGCCTACCAGAGGGGTGGCTAATATGTAGATAAGGGAAGGTTTAGGGACTGGCAAGTGGGGGCACTTGCGCAGTCAGCGCGACAGTCCCAGACTGCACGCAGGGTCGGCGGTGGCAGACCCTAGACATATTTTTCACGGCCGCTTTCTGTGGGTGGCGCAACCAGTGCTGCAAGCCCACCAGCAGCATTGGCATTCACAAGCCCTGGCACCCCTGGTGCACTTTACTGGGGACTGACAGTAAATCCAATAAACCAATCATGAATATCAATTACAGGTACACTTTACCTAGGGAGCACTTGCACTGCGGCACGGATTAGCCGTGGCGCAGTGCCCTGAGCGGGCAACACCAGCAAAACATTTGAGGCACACCATCAAAAAAGTGGAAGGGAAACTCACGCCAAGGTGCCAGGTCTAACATTTCCCTAGGTGGCCGCCGAGCACCGGGCCAAAAACCCAGGGTACCCCCCTTGCAAAACCAGGTCATTTTGTGAAAGGCAATTTTGATGTCGCCTCACTATGTTTTGGGCCCTTGCCTGTCACGGGTACTTGGGCCTCCCACACGTGTGAGGCACCGATTTTATCTGGAGACCCGGGGAAATGCTGCGTGGTAGAAAATTTGTGTCAGCCCGGTGCTGCCACAACTTTCCCAGACAAAAATGTGTGATAAAAGTGATTTTTTTGAGCTAAAATTGAGGTTTGCAGGGGATTCTGGGTAAGGAAACGTTGGGGGATCCACGCAAGCCATACCTCCCTGGAATCCCCCGGGTGTCTAGTGTTCAGAAAGGTGTGGGTTTGGTAGGTTTCCCTAGGTGGCCGCCAAGCACCGGGCCAAAAACCCACGGTACCCCCTTGCAAAACCAGGTCGTTTTGTGATAGGCAATTTTGATGTCGCCTCACTAGGTTTTGGGACCTTGCCTGTTGCGGGTACTTGAGCCTCCCACATGAGTGGGGTACCGTTTTTATTGGGAGACCCGGGGGAACACTGGGTGGTAGGGAATTGGTGTCAGCCCGGTGATGCCACAACTTTCCCACACAAAAATGTTTGAAAAAACTGATTTTTCAGTTAAAATTGAGGTTTGCAGGGGATTCTGGGTAAGAAAACGTTGGGGGACCCACGCAAGCCATACCTCCCTGGAATACCCCGGATGAGTAGTTTTGAGAAATATGTGGGTTTGGTAGGTTTCCCTAGGTGGTCGCCGAGCACCAGGCCAAAATCCCAGGGTACCCCCCTTGCAAAACCAGGTTGTTTTGTGATAGGCAATTTTGATGTTGCCTCACTACGTTTTGTGCCCTTGCCTGTAGCGGGTACTTGGGCCTCCCACACGAGTGAGGCACCGTTTTTATTGGGAGACCCGGGGGAACGCTGGGTGGTAGGAAATTTGTGTCAGCCCTGTGATCCCACAACTTTCCCACACAAAATAGTGTGAAAAAGTGCATTTTTCACCTAAAATTGAGATTTGCAGGGGATTCTGGGTAAGGAAACATTGGGGGATCCACGCACGCCATACCTCCCTGGAATCCCCCGGGTGTCTGCTTTTCAGAAATATGTGGGTTTGGTAGGTTTCCCTAGGTGGCCACCGAGCACCGGGCCCAAAACCCAGGGTACCCCCCTTGCAAAACCAGGTCATTTTGTGAAAGGCAATTTTGATGTCGCCTCACTACGTTTTGGGCCCTTGCCTGTCACGGGTACTTGGGCCTCCCACACGTGTGAAGCACCGTTTTTATCTAGAGACCCGGGGAAATGCTGGGTGGTAGAAAATTTGTGTCAGCCCGCTGATGCCACAACTTTCCCACACAAAAATGTGCTAAAAGTGATTTTTTTCAGCTAAAATTGAGGTTTGCAGGGGATTCTGGGTAATGAAACTTTGGGGGATCCACGCAAGCCATACCTCCCTGGAATCCCCCGGGTGTCTAGTTTTCAGAAATGTGTGGGTTTGGTATGTTTCCCTACGTGGCCGCCGAGCACTGGGCCAAAAACCCAGGGTACCCCCCTTGCAAAACCAGGTTGTTTTGCGATAGGCAATTTTGATGTTGCCTCACTACCTTTTGTGCCCTTGCCTGTCGCGGGTACTTGGGCCTCCCACACGAGTGAGGGACCTTTTTTATCGGGAGACCCTGGGGAACTCTGGGTGGTAGGAAATTTGTGTCAGCCCTGTGATCCCACAACTTTCCCACACAAAATAGTGTGAAAAAAGTGAATTTTTCACCTAAAATTGAGGTTTGAAGGGGATTCTGGGTAAGGAAACGTTGGGGGATCCACGCAAGCCATACCTCCCTGGAATCCCCCGGGTGTCTACTTTTCAGAAATGTGTGGGTTTGGTAGGTTTCCTGTTAGACTTGGGGGTCTCTGGTTGGCGCAAGGTTGCCCTTGTGTCAAGCAGGTACCCTCTCCTCTACGTCAGGGCACAGGATAACCCCTTTTGGAATGACCCTTGCTCACCCTCTAGGTGCGTGGCGTGAGCAGCCAAGGCGATTCTTCAGGCGTTGTTAGTTAAGCAATTGTAACCGCACACAGTAAACACATTAATCCCCCCAGAAACGGACACCAGGCTTGGTTATGTGAAAATACGCTCCTTTATGTAAAAATAGGTATATATATATATATGCAGACTTAACACAAGACCAATAACGTTGTCTTCATGCCACCTGATGTTTAAAATAGGCAAATGGTTTCTTTGTTGCAGTGTCAAATGGTTACTTTGTAGTCTTTAGCAATGTTCCTTCGTGGTTCCACACACGACTTGGTCCGGACCCTACCGCGGCTCACGCATCGGGCGTGGGCGCGCCTGCGCCGTGCACGGCTCTTCCCGGCGGGTCTCGTGCAGCGGGAGGCGAGACGGGCGTGCGGTGCGGTGGGGGCTACCGGGAACCTGGTAACTGTCAGAGGGCTCGAGATCCCAGGGGTGAGGACGGGGAAAAGCGCTCGCTCTCACTCACCTAGGAGATCGTTGAAGGAAGCCCAGTCCTCTGGCACGATCGGCTCCGGTTGACGGGGAAATAAGGCGTTGCGGGCCCCGAGCCCGATACTGGAACTCTTTGAAGAACGTTCCGGTTGCTTTAGGAGTCTGCACGGGTCAGTGCGACTCGGTGTTTCGGGGAGTACTTTTGGGTCCTTAGTCAGCGGGTGTATGCAGGCAGGCAGGCGCGGCCAACGACCCTCAGCACGGCGGTGCGGGGGGGTCTCCACAGCGGGGGCGGCGCGGCCTGGGGTATTCCGGGGATAGCGAAGCGGGGTCACAGGGCACGGTCCATGCAGCTGATGACCCGGTGAGGATCACGATCGTCGGAAGGATTCCGGCGGGAGGGGGTGACAGCGCTTCAGCGCGCTCCAGTCACAGACGGTGGCAGAGGAGCAGGTAGCCTAGCCCGGGGTCAGAGAGCGACTCCGGTCGGAGCGAGGCTCTCACGGGGTCAAAGGCAGGCGAGCTCCCGAGTGTCACGGCCCTAGGAGGGGCGATGAGGGGCGCAGTCTTTTTCCAGCGGGATGCAAACACAGCTCGAGTTTCAGGACGAGCAAAAGCACAGAGAACCCACTGGTCCTGGGGTTCAGTTCAGGGGGCAAGCTCAGATAATAATAATAATAATAATAATACTGATATTTGTAAAGCGCGAACAGCTACCTCACGAGGAGGTGTCCCGGCGCTATAGATCAAGCCCTTGGAGAATGTTCAAGCACAAAGCAGCAAAGTCTATTCAGCAAGTCTTTTCCTCTCCTTTCTCAGCAAGGCAAGCAGCAGGCCAGTCCTTCCAGCGTCTTCTTCTCCTTCTAGTCGGGCAGAGGTTCTTTGTGGTAAAACAGGATTCTGATTTCTTAGGAGCCTGGCTCCTATTTTTATACAGTGATTCTTTTGTTCTTTAGCGCCAGGGGGCCTGGGCCTGGCCCGGTCCAGTTCTGGAGCACTTTGTTATGGTGACTCTGCTCTTTCCTTTCAGCAGCAGGGCAGAGACATCAGCCGCTCCACAGGGGGCGGAGCCGGCTTTGTGGTGGCAGAGCACAGGTCTATTCAAGAGTCAAGGTGTACTCCTCCCACCCATCCTGGTGTAATCTCTCTACCCACCACCTGGCAGCCAGCCTGTCTCTGGGGATCCCCCAACCCTGCTCCTTACTGTTGCTAGGCAGAACACACACACACAGCAGAGGCGGACTGAAATGGCCAGGTCAGTAAATACTGACTTTCTAAAAGTAGTATTTACAAACCCAGGATATTAAAATAAACTTGACCACAAGAAGTATTTTATTATTCTGAGTTCAGGCATACTAAACTTGACATTCTACCATGCTCTATGAGTCCACTGGGGTCACAGCGTGTGGTGACTCCAGCAGCCCATTCTGGCCTATGGAGAGCAGGTAGCCTTCTATAGTGAAAAACAAAAATGGCTGTAATTCACTACTAAGACATGCCACACACATCAGGGCATGTCCTACCTTATGCCTACAATGCACCCTGCCCTTGGGCCTACCAGAGGGGTGGCTAATATGTAGATAAGGGAAGGTTTAGGGACTGGCAAGTGGGGGCACTTGCGCAGTCAGCGCGACAGTCCCAGACTGCACGCAGGGTCGGCGGTGGCAGACCCTAGACATATTTTTCACGGCCGCTTTCTGTGGGTGGCGCAACCAGCGCTGCAAGCCCACCAGCAGCATTGGCATTCACAAGACCTGGCACCCCTGGTGCACTTTACTGGGGACTGACAGTAAATCCAATAAACCAATCATGAATATCAATTACAGGTACACTTTACCTAGGGAGCACTTGCACTGCGGCACGGATTAGCCGTGGCGCAGTGCCCTGAGCGGGCAACACCAGCAAAACATTTGAGGCACACCATCAAAAAAGTGGAAGGGAAACTCACGCCAAGGTGCCAGGTCTAACATTTCCCTAGATGGCCGCCGAGCACCGGGCCAAAAACCCAGGGTACCCCCCTTGCAAAACCAGGTCATTTTGTGAAAGGCAATTTTGATGTCGCCTCACTATGTTTTGGGCCCTTGCCTGTCACGGGTACTTGGGCCTCCCACACGTGTGAGGCACCGATTTTATCTGGAGACCCGGGGAAATGCTGCGTGGTAGAAAATTTGTGTCAGCCCGGTGCTGCCACAACTTTCCCAGACAAAAATGTGTGATAAAAGTGATTTTTTTTAGCTAAAATTGAGGTTTGCAGGGGATTCTGGGTAAGGAAACGTTGGGGGATCCACGCAAGCCATACCTCCCTGGAATCCCCCGGGTGTCTAGTGTTCAGAAAGGTGTGGGTTTGGTAGGTTTCCCTAGGTGGCCGCCAAGCACCGGGCCAAAAACCCACGGTACCCCCTTGCAAAACCAGGTCGTTTTGTGATAGGCAATTTTGATGTCGCCTCACTAGGTTTTGGGACCTTGCCTGTTGCGGGTACTTGAGCCTCCCACATGAGTGGGGTACCGTTTTTATTGGGAGACCCGGGGGAACACTGGGTGGTAGGGAATTGGTGTCAGCCCGGTGATGCCACAACTTTCCCACACAAAAATGTGTGAAAAAACTGATTTTTCAGTTAAAATTGAGGGTTGCAGGGGATTCTGGGTAAGAAAACGTTGGGGGACCCACGCAAGCCATACCTCCCTGGAATCCCCCGGATGAGTAGTTTTGAGAAATATGTGGGTTTGGTAGGTTTCCCTAGGTGGCCGCCGAGCACCAGGCCAAAATCCCAGGATACCCCCCTTGCAAAACCAGGTTGTTTTGTGATAGGCAATTTTGATGTTGCCTCACTACGTTTTGTGCCCTTGCCTGTAGCGGGTACTTGGGCCTCCCACACGAGTGAGGCACCGTTTTTATTGGGAGACCCGGGGGAACGCTGGGTGGTAGGAAATTTGTGTCAGCCCTGTGATCCCACAACTTTCCCACACAAAATAGTGTGAAAAAGTGCATT
This sequence comes from Triturus cristatus, assembly GCF_964204655.1. Lineage (NCBI taxonomy): Eukaryota > Metazoa > Chordata > Amphibia > Caudata > Salamandridae > Triturus > Triturus cristatus. The sequence continues at coordinate 231,353,148 of NC_140585.1, forward strand.
TTTCACCTAAAATTGAGGTTTGCAGGGGATTCTGGGTAAGGAAACATTGGGGGATCCACGCACGCCATACCTCCCTGGAATCCCCCAGGTGTCTGCTTTTCAGAAATATGTGGGTTTGGTAGGTTTCCCTAGGTGGCCACCGAGCACCGGGCCCAAAACCCAGGGTACCCCCCTTGCAAAACCAGGTCATTTTGTGAAAGGCAATTTTGATGTCGCCTCACTACGTTTTGGGCCCTTGCCTGTCACGGGTACTTGGGCCTCCCACACGTGTGAAGCACCATTTTTATCTGGAGACCCGGGGAAATGCTGGGTGGTAGAAAATTTGTGTCAGCCCGCTGATGCCACAACTTTCCCACACAAAAATGTGCTAAAAGTGATTTTTTTCAGCTAAAATTGAGGTTTGCAGGGGATTCTGGGTAATGAAACTTTGGGGGATCCACGCAAGCCATACCTCCCTGGAATCCCCCGGGTGTCTAGTTTTTAGAAATGTGTGGGTTTGGTATGTTTCCCTAGGTGGCCGCCGAGCACTGGGCCAAAAACCCAGGGTACCCCCCTTGCAAAACCAGGTTGTTTTGCGATAGGCAATTTTGATGTTGCCTCACTACCTTTTGTGCCCTTGCCTGTCGCGGGTACTTGGGCCTCCCACACGAGTGAGGGACCTTTTTTATCGGGAGACCCTGGGGAACTCTGGGTGGTAGGAAATTTGTGTCAGCCCTGTGATCCCACAACTTTCCCACACAAGATAGTGTGAAAAAAGTGAATTTTTCACCTAAAATTGAGGTTTGAAGGGGATTCTGGGTAAGGAAACGTTGGGGGATCCACGCAAGCCATACCTCCCTGGAATCCCCCGGGTGTCTACTTTTCAGAAATGTGTGGGTTTGGTAGGTTTCCTGTTAGACTTGGGGGTCTCTGGTTGGCGCAAGGTTGCCCTTGTGTCAAGCAGGTACCCTCTCCTCTACGTCAGGGCACAGGATAACCCCTTTTGGAATGACCCTTGCTCACCCTCTAGGTGCGTGGCGTGAGCAGCCAAGGCGATTCTTCAGGCGTTGTTAGTTAAGCAATTGTAACCGCACACAGTAAACACATTAATCCCCCCAGAAACGGACACCAGGCTTGGTTATGTGAAAATACGCTCCTTTATGTAAAAATAGGTATATATATATATATATGCAGACTTAACACAAGACCAATAACGTTGTCTTCATGCCACCTGATGTTTAAAATAGGCAAATGGTTTCTTTGTTGCAGTGTCAAATGGTTACTTTGTAGTCTTTAGCAATGTTCCTTCGTGGTTCCACACACGACTTGGTCCGGACCCTACCGCGGCTCACGCATCGGGCGTGGGCGCGCCTGCGCCGTGCATGGCTCTTCCCGGCGGGTCTCGTGCAGCGGGAGGCGAGACGGGCGTGCGGTGCGGTGGGGGCTACCGGGAACCTGGTAACTGTCAGAGGGCTCGAGATCCCAGGGGTGAGGACGGGGAAAAGCGCTCGCTCTCACTCACCTAGGAGATCGTTGAAGGAAGCCCAGTCCTCTGGCACGATCGGCTCCGGTTGACAGGGAAATAAGGCGTTGCGGGCCCCGAGCCCGATACTGGAACTCTTTGAAGAACGTTGCGGTTGCTTTAGGAGTCTGCACGGGTCAGTGCGACTCGGTGTTTCGGGGAGTACTTTTGGGTCCTTAGTCAGCGGGTGTATGCAGGCAGGCAGGCGCGGCCAACGACCCTCAGCACGGCGGTGCGGGGGGTCTCCACAGCGGGGGCGGCGCGGCCTGGGGTATTCCGGGGATAGCGAAGCGAGGTCACAGGGCACGGTCCGTGCAGCTGATGACCCGGTGAGGATCACGATCGTCGGAAGGATTCCGGCGGGAGGGGGTGACAGCGCTTCAGCGCGCTCCAGTCACAGACGGTGGCAGAGGAGCAGGTAGCCTAGCCCGGGGGCAGAGAGCGACTCCGGTCGGAGCGAGGCTCTCACGGGGTCAAAGGCAGGCGAGCTCCCGAGTGTCACGGCCCTAGGAGGGGCGATGAGGGGCGCAGTCTTTTTCCAGCGGGATGCAAACACAGCTCGAGTTTCAGGACGAGCAAAAGCACAGAGAACCCACTGGTCCTGGGGTTCAGTTCAGGGGGCAAGCTCAGATCAAGCCCTTGGAGAATGTTCAAGCACAAAGCAGCAAAGTCTATTCAGCAAGTCTTTTCCTCTCCTTTCTCAGCAAGGCAAGCAGCAGGCCAGTCCTTCCAGCGTCTTCTTCTCCTTCTAGTCGGGCAGAGGTTCTTTGTGGTAAAACAGGATTCTGATTTCTTAGGAGCCTGGCTCCTATTTTTATACTGTGATTCTTTTGTTCTTTAGCGCCAGGGGGCCTGGGCCTGGCCCGGTCCAGTTCTGGAGCACTTTGTTATGGTGACTCTGCTCTTTCCTTTCAGCAGCAGGGCAGAGACATCAGCCGCTCCACAGGGGGCGGAGCCGGCTTTGTGGTGGCAGAGCACAGGTCTATTCAAGAGTCAAGGTGTACTCCTCCCACCCATCCTGGTGTAATCTCTCTACCCACCACCTGGCAGCCAGCCTGTCTCTGGGGATCCCCCAACCCTGCTCCTTACTGTTGCTAGGCAGAACACACACACACAGCAGAGGCGGACTGAAATGGCCAGGTCAGTAAATACTGACTTTCTAAAAGTAGTATTTACAAACCCAGGGTATTAAAATAAACTTGACCACAAGAAGTATTTTATTATTCTGAGTTCAGGCATACTAAACTTGACATTCTACCATGCTCTATGAGTCCACTGGGGTCACAGCGTGTGGTGACTCCAGCAGCCCATTCTGGCCTATGGAGAGCAGGTAGCCTTCTATAGTGAAAAACAAAAATGGCTGTAATTCACTACTAAGACATGCCACACACATCAGGGCATGTCCTACCTTATGCCTACAATGCACCCTGCCCTTGGGCCTACCAGAGGGGTGGCTAATATGTAGATAAGGGAAGGTTTAGGGACTGGCAAGTGGGGGCACTTGCGCAGTCAGCGCGACAGTCCCAGACTGCACGCAGGGTCGGCGGTGGCAGACCCTAGACATATTTTTCACGGCCGCTTTCTGTGGGTGGCGCAACCAGCGCTGCAAGCCCACCAGCAGCATTGGCATTCACAAGCCCTGGCACCCCTGGTGCACTTTACTGGGGACTGACAGTAAATCCAATAAACCAATCATGAATATCAATTACAGGTACACTTTACCTAGGGAGCACTTGCACTGCGGCACGGATTAGCCGTGGCGCAGTGCCCTGAGCGGGCAACACCAGCAAAACATTTGAGGCACACCATCAAAAAAGTGGAAGGGAAACTCACGCCAAGGTGCCAGGTCTAACATTTCCCTAGGTGGCCGCCGAGCACCGGGCCAAAAACTCAGGGTACCCCCCTGGGAAAACCAGGTCATTTTGTGATAGGCAATTTTGATGTCGCCTCACTACGTTTTGGGCCCTTGCCTGTCACGGGTACTTGGGCCTCCCACACGTGGGAGGCACCGTTTTTATCAGGAGACCCGGGGAAATGCTGGGTGGTAGAAAATTTGTGTCAGCCTGGTGACGCCACAACTTTCCCACACAAAAATGTGTGATAAAAGTGATTTTTTTTCCGCTAAAATTGAGATTTGCAGGGGATTCTGGGTAAGGAAACGTTGGGGGATCCACGCAAGCCATACCTCCCTGGAATCCCCCGGGTGTCTACTTTTCAGAAAGGTATGGGTTTAGTATGTTTCTCTAGGTGGCCGCCGAGCACCGGGCCAAAAACCCAGGGTACCCCCTTGCAAAACCAGGTTGTTTTGTGATAGGCAATTTTGATGTTGCCTCACTACGTTTTGTGCCTGCCTGTCGCGGGTACTTGGGCCTCCCACATCAGTGAGGCACTGTTTTTATCGGGAGACCCGGGGGAACGCTGGGTGGTAGAAAATTTGTGTCAGCCCAGTGATGCCACAACTTTCCCACACAAAAAAGTGTGAAAAAAGTGATTTTTGCAGCTAAAATTGAGGTTTGCAGGGGATTCTGGGTAAGGAAACGTTGGGGGATCCACGGAAGCCATACCTCCCTGGAATCCCCGGGTGTCTAGTTTTCAGAAATTTGTGGGTTTGGTAGGTTTCCCTGGGTGGCCGACGAGCACCGGGCCAAAATCCCAGGGTACCCCCCTTGCAAAACCAGGTTGTTTTGTGATAGGCAATTTTGATGTCGCCTCACTACGTTTTTGGCCCTTGCCTGTCGCGGGTACTTGGGCCTCCCACACGAGTGAGGTACCGTTTTTATTGGGAGACCTGGGGGAATGCTGGGTGGTAGGAATTTTGTGTCAGCCGGTGATGCCACAACTTTCCCACACAAAAATGTGTGAAAAAAGTGACTTTTTCAGCTAAAATTGAGGTTTGCAGGGGATTCTGGGTAAGGAAACCTTGGGGGATCCACCCAAGCCATACCTCCCTGGAATCCTCTGGGTATCTAGTTTTCAGAAATGTGTGGATTTGGTAGGTTTCCCTAGGAAGCCGCCGAGCACCGGGCCAAAAACCCAGGTGACCCCCCCTTGCAAAACCAGGTTGTTTTGTGTTAGGCAATTTTGATGTCGCCTCACTACGTTTTGTGCCCTTGCCTGTCGCGGGTAGTTGGGTCTCCCACACGAGTGAGGCACCGTTTTTATTGGGAGACCCGGGGGAACGCTGGGTGGTAGGAAATTTGTGTCAGCCCGGGGATGCCACAACTTTCCCACACAAAAATTTGTGAAAAAAGTGCTTTTTGTCACCTAAAATTGAGGTTTCCAGGGGATTCTGGGTTAGGAAACTTTGGGGATCCACGCAAGCTATACCTCCCTAGAATTCCCTGTGTGTCTAGTTTTCAGAAATGTGTGGGTTTGGTAGGTTTCTCTAGGGGCCGGCAGAGCTATGGTTCATAAACTACAGCTAGTCACTTTGCCAAAAAAGGGTCATTTTTCACTGCGAAACTGAGGTGTGTCCACGTTGCGTTTTGCTCCGTTTCCTGCCATGGGCACTAGGCCGACCCACACAAGTGAGGTATCATTTTTCTCTGAAGACTTTGGGGAACGCGGGGTGGGTGGAAATTTGTGGGTCCGCGCGGATTCCAGAACTTTCCACCACAGAAATGTGGGGAAAATGTGGGGTTTTTTTTACAATGTTTTAGGTTTGCAAGGGATTCTGGGTAACAGAACCTGGTGGGAGGCAGTCAAGTCACCCCATCCTGGATTCCTCTGGGTGTCTAGTTTTAAAAAATGTATAGGTTTTCTAGGTTTCCCTTGGTGCTATGGTTCAAAAACTACAGCTAGACACTTTGCCAAAAAAGGGTCATTCTTCACTGCGAAATTGAGGTGTGTCCACGTTGCGTTTTGCGCCGTTTCCTGTCGCGGGCACTAGGCTGACCCACACAGGTGAGGTACCATTGTTCTCGAAAGACTTTGGGGAACGCGGGGTGGGTGGAAATTTGTGGATCCACGCTGATTCCAGAACTTTACACCACAGAAATGTGGGGAAATGTGTTTTTTTTGCCAATTTTTTAGGTTTGCAAGGGATTCTGGGTAACAGAACCTGGTGGGAGGCAGCCACGTCACCCCATCCTGGATTCCCCTGGGTGTCTAGTTATCAAAAATGTATAGGTTTGCTAGGTTTCCCTATGTCTAGACACTTTGCCAAAAAATTGTCATTTTTCACTGCAATATTGATGTGTGACCACATAGCGTTTTGCGCCATTTCCTGTCGCGGGCACTAGGCCAACCCACACAAGTGAGGCACCATTTTTCTCGGAAGACTTTGGGGGACGCGGGTGGGTGGAAAGTTGTGGATCCACGCAGATTCCAGGACTTTTCACCACAGAAATGTGGGAAAAATGTGGTTTTTTTGCCAATTTTTTAGGTTTGCAAGGGATTCTAGGTAACAGAACCTGGTGGGAGGCAGTCAAGTGACCCCATCGTGGATTACCCTGGGTGTCTAGTTTTCAAAAATTTATAGGTTTGCTAGGTTTCCCCAGATGCCGGCAGAGCTATGGTTCAAAAACTACAGCTAGGCACTTTGCCAAAAAAGGGTCATTTTTCACTGCGAAATTGAGGTGTGACCAGGTTGCGTTTTGCGCCGTTTCCTGTCGCGGGCACTAGGTCGACCCACACAAGTGAGGTACCATTTTTATCAGGAGACTTAGGGTAATTCAGATTTGTAAAGCAACTGTTATTACCTGTTGACTTTCGATGCATTTCTGCCTTCCAAATGAAAGACATTGTGTAAAAAAGAAGTCATTTTGAAAAATGACCGATAATTCTGAGCTAGTATGAGTATTCCCAATTTCGAAAATGTGCAAATATCTACTGTTTCTAAACTCTATAATTTGTTCCCATTTCAGAAATACATAGGTGCCTTTCATACCGATTTTTCCATTCATACATTTTCCCACAATAATTGATATATACCCGGTACATAATAAAAAGCCATTGCTAATTGCTGCTCAGTTTTTGACTCTGGGTTCGTCGGGTTCTTGGTGAACCTACAAGTCCTATATATCCCCACAACCAGAAAGGTCCAGCAGATGTAACGGTATATTGCTTTGAAAGAGCTGTCATAATTAGAAGAAGTTACAAGTGAAAACGTTGACAAAAAAGGCTGTTTTTTTTTCCAACTAATTTTCAATTTTTCCTATATTTAACTGTTAGTTTCTATAAAGAAAACTTGATGGATCTACACAAATGACCCCTTGCTGAATTTAGAATTGTATCTACGTTTTTAAAATGTATAGCTTTCCAGGATCCATTATTGCTTTCATACCCATTTCTCCCATTAACTGGAAAGAGGTTGAAAGCACAAAAAATAGCAAAAATAGGCTATGTCCCAGAAAAAAGCCAAAACTGTGTAAAGAATGTTGGTTTTCTGACAAAAGTCTGTCATTCCCTAAAAGCTGGGGAAATGGTGATTTCAGCCCCACAAACCCTTTTTTGATACCATTTGCAGGGAAAAACCCAGACGCTTTCATTTGCAGCCCTTTTTTCCCATTCCCCCCCCCCAAAACATTTTTTTGCTGTATTTTGGCTAATTTCTGGGACCCCTCCAGGGGAATCCACAAACACTGGGTACCTTTACAATCCCCATGATGTTGGAAGAAAAGGACGCAAATTTGGCATGGATACCTTATGTGGTAAAAAAGTTACAGGGGCCTAAGCGCGCACTACCCCAAATAGCCAAAAAAAGGTTTAGCACAGGGGGAAAAAGACCTAGCAGCGAAGGGGTTAATCTGTATCCCCAAAAAATGTCTTATACAAAAGAACATCCAGCCAGCCTGTTTCGTTCAAACAGGTATTGAACTCTGACAGGGCTCAAATGTATTAAAAGTTCTTTATACTCCTGACGCCGTAAATATTTAATTCTGAAATCAATCTAGAGGATTCATAGAGTTTGATAGATAAGTGTTAACATCAGAAAGACCTTATAGTCATGGCAAGAGTCCATCCAGACAAACATATTTGTCGTGTCAGATAATATTCTAAAAGGAGCTTCTCCAAGATGATACCTATCATATTTCAGGTGCTGAGTCCATTCATTATTTGATTAAATTACTGCTGGACAGTGGTACCCAACTATGGTGGGTACCGGAAAAGATGTGCACAGGGCCATAATTTGTTGGAACATTGAGTGAGGTGCAGTCACTTTGGTCCGCCGTTGGTGTTAACTGTTGTTTCAGTGTTCAAAAGAAAGCAACCAGACTGGAAAGTGCTGGTACACAGGTTGGACGGGTACCAGGCAGCCGCCTTAGATCATCTAGGGGCATGGCCGGCTCTAGGGCGCTGCGATCGGTGCCACCGCACTGGGCGCTGACTTGGGGTGGGGGCACCATGTTCATCTTTCAAAAGCACCTGATGTCGCGTACATTCACCCAGCAAATTCCAGACAACAATAAAAATGACAACGCCGGTGATTAATGTTCTTCCTGTGAAGGAAGGTATTCTTTCCTGCACAAAAACAATCCTGTCAGTAACACAGGCACCCTTGCACTGCATTGGCGCCAGGCCGCACACAGAACATCAGTGCAAGGAGAGAGCAGAAATGCTCCTTTACTTTTTAAAGATGGAGTATTCCTGCTCCCTTCCTCTCACGCAACGCGCTTCGCCAGGTTGCGTGAAATGTTAGCGAATAAGCATTTTAGGGGCATATTATCAAGCACTGCGTTAAAATTATCGGCGCTTTAGCGGCAGAAAACTGTCGCTAAAGCGGCGATAATGGGCTTGATAATATGCCCTAGAGAATTCCCATAGCAGCCCAGGTTGACACCAGAACCCAAGTCCCAAGATGGCAGACACACTGTGCAGTCCCGTAATTTATTTCGTTATTCAGGGCTGAGATACACAGTAGCTAACAACTTAATAACTGTGTCCATTATAAATTACACAGGCTGCTTCGGTCTTTGTTTTCATCTTTGTTTTCATTGGAACTACGAACAGGAGGGTTCTGTTTAAATAGACTGTACATAGTTTTAAGATGGCCGACCCGTTTTTCACGGGGAGTCCGACATGACGCTGGGTTTATAATCTTGGAGCCGGCGTCCGTCTCTTGCTCGATTGACTTGGCGAGTGAGTCACGGAAATTGAAGCTGCTAGAGTAACATGTAAAGAAGTGAGTTACTGGCGAAACGGTCCCTTTCGTTTTATATAATTATATGAGTCAAGTAGAACTGATGACTGAAGGATATGTATCGTTATTATCTTTTCACAGATTACAACGGGATAGGCGAGTGTTGCCGTCTTTTCTGCAAGTAGCAGCCGGTATGTTCAGTATGAGGGTCTATACAACATGTAGATTGAATAGGATTTCATGTAGGTTTTGAAGTCATGATCGGTAATTGTGGTCTCGTTTGGATTTTTGAATTTAGTGCTCCCCTCTTTGAAGAACGCTGTTAAATCATAGAACAGGCTGATATTTTCGAATTCACAATGCAGTGAGTCTCACACTATTATATGTTTGGTGGATATGTAGTCTGCTACTCACTGGAGAGTGCCTTTTGGTTTCTTACACATTTGGTTGGTGTTGAGGTGTAGGGGTACTTTTTGACTATCACTTCATTTCGGGTGGTTGTAATAGATCACACCTGTTTTCCTTTCGTGTACAGTTAATATAAATTTGTGAACTCTATTGATGAATACTTTATAAATGTATGTACATAATTCTTTTTTTAATAGATTCATGGTGCAACTTCTGTCCTGAGGATGGTCTCTATGAATGATCTTCAATAGTGAGACCGAAACGTCAACGCTACGACACTTTTTTTACATAACTAATAGGCATTTGATGCTGTTAGAAAATCCAAATTTATCTGTTTGTATGAATTAAGTTCAACACATGGCCAAATGTGTGGTTGGTTGATATTTGGTTGTAAAAAGTGTCATTAACTACTGCTGATGTAACTCTAAACGAGAAAGTAGTTCTATGTTGCCATTCATGAAATGTTAAGTGGATTGTTTCACTGCTTTACTAAATGAAAATAGCAAAAATATAAAATAATTTTTGTTAAAAAAGTACTAAAGATGAATTTGGGTCATTTTTGAAAGTTTAATTTTTGAGTTCCTGGAAATCAAGATCACTATTGTGACTGTTTAATTAATTAATTTAAATTGAATAAATCCTCAAGATTTCTATTGTTATTTGACTAAATCTACCCAATTCCTTGGGGAATAGTGGGTTGCCCTATTGTGATATCCCCTTACAGTACAGGGCATCTGGTGACACCTTTCAATGAATGGCCCCTTACAGTAAAGGGCATCTTGTGACACCTTTCAATGGATGGCCCTGTTTCGGCCCTTTGCACCTTAAACATTTCTGGTGCAAACTCAAGGACAGGTTGCACTCTTTCGCATGGGCCTTTTGTTCTGGACTGAGGCTTGAAACAACAAATTGATGGGCCCGATTCACAGAACTAACTTAGGACAAAATCCTAAACATACTACCATTTTGGTATTCACAGAAGGCACGTGAAAGAGGCATCTGCCCAACAGACAGAGGGGCAGATTTACAAGCCCCATGCGCCACATTTATGCCGCTGTTGCGTCACTTCTGTGACGCAGCGGCGGCGTAAACCATGCGCCACGTTGCACCTTATTTAAAACATGACACATCTAGGGAGATGTGTCACATTGTAAAGCCTTGCGCCATATGAAACCTGCGTTAGGTTTCCTGTGAGCGTTCCGTCGCAGGGTGGGCGATCCGTCGCAGGAACGCCTCGTAAAAGTGACGCAGTGTAAACTGAGTCACTTTTACGTCCATGCTAAGTCCAAAGCCTGAGCCTGCTTGAAGCAGGCGTAAGGAGTGACACAGCATGTTAGGCATAGGGCGCCCCTGAGCATTGCTGGAGCCGTGTCGTGCTTGAAACACGACTCCAGCAATGCGACACTCTTACGCCACAGGATGCGACACGCATCGCCCTATCTTTGCGCAACAGTGCGCCGCATTGTAAATGCGACGCATAAGTGGTGGCGCAGGGAGGGAATTGTGTGGTGCATCCCTGATGAATTGCAGAGATGCGGCAGAACTCGTAAATCGGACTCATCAGGGCAGATTTACGACTTCTGGCGCATCTCTGCTAATCAGCAGAGATGCGCCAAAAGAGTTGCGACGCATCTGCCCACCCGTGCGCCACCACTGATGCGCCGCATTTACAATGCGGCGCACCGTGGCACTCGGATGGGCAGATGCGTGACGCATCCCCTGTCGGAAAGGCGGCGCATTGCTGGAGTTGTGTCGCAAGCGCAACGCAGCTCCAGCAAGGCTCGGGGGTGCCCTATCCCTAACATGCTGCGTCAATCCTTACGCCTGCTTCAAGCAGGCGCAGGGTTTTGACGCAGCATGGCCTTAAAAGTGACTGAGTGAAATCATGTAGATTTCACTCAGCCACTTTTAGGAGGCGTTCCTGCGCCGGAACGCCCCCCCCCACCACCCTGCGCTGGAACGCCTACATATGGTGCAGGGCTTTACAACGTGACGCATCTCCCAGATGTGTCACGTTGTAAATACCCCGCAGCATGGCGCTGGTTTTGCGCTGCCGCTGCGTCACAAAAGTGACACAATGGCGGCGTAAAAGAGGCGCAAGGGGCTTGTAAATCTGCCCCTTACTCTTTTAGGCGACAGGAAACGACATAATCACCTAAAGAGGCAAATAAAGCATTTTCTAACCAACTCCCCTTTTTATTAGTTTAAATCTTTTTCTTGTGGAAAATGTTACACCTCCACACCATTCCATGAAGGGAACCAATCAGGATTGAGCATGTTACAATAAAGTAGCAACAGCTCTTTTGCAAGCCTAACACACAATGGAGGCTCCGCTGCACAATCTTCAGCTGGATATCTGTAGCGAGATGATACAAATTGGGTCAGGATGTTCTCATTCACAGGCGCGTGCTCAGAGGGATGTAGAAAGATACACATTCACATGAAAACTAAAACAAATATTAACGCGGCTGGTACAGCTTGGCTTCTGTAACAAGAAAGGGGAAAAATACACGACAGGCAGAAAGCATGGCAACTGACCGGGGGCTATTTTACATTAAGGTCTATTAACTATGGTCACGAACATGAATATCACGCAGTAGATATGTTAGCGTTTTGCAGATTAATGTAAACCTACTTGCAAAGCATTTGGTAAAAAAGGATTCCCATCAGCGCCTTAAAGGAGGCCACAGGGGAATAATCTCCAGCCTCGCGAGTACTGATCCACAAGTACCAATATGTATTTGGAACATCTACAAAACATAAGGCAAGTGCAGGGTCAGGTTTGACACAAAAACGGAAAGGAAAATATGAGTGAAATTCAGACGGGGGAAGCCCTTCCTCACTTTCACACATTACGATCTGACGCTAACTCAAGATAATGCACCATTATAGCTGACCACAGCAGCCATCAAGAGCTCCAATGCTCTGGAACTACAGGTGAGCCACTCATGCCCACAGCAACAACTGCACATGCTCTGTTGAAAGCAAATTAGTGGCTGCCACATGCATGGAAGCTTGAATGCTTGTGTCTCTGAAAATAAACTATTAAATAGCATTCTTTTGTAACATACGGGGCTCCCTAACAAAAATTCAGAGGCACAACCCTAGCATGAGATCTCAAAGTTATTTAAAGGCTCAAGGACACAAATCATTTACTCCACACGTGGTTGACTCTTTGCTCTCCACGCTCACTCAATTTACAAACCCCCCACCAATCACCTTGGCAAATTCCAGCACTTATAAACTGATTCTCTTCATGTCCACACAACTCATACTAACTTCTTCTGCAGCTCTCTTAAACTGCCAGTCATTTTAGTGTGGTAATACCTTTTGATCTCTGGCACAAATCAGGTATCCGCAGCCGGCCACCACCCAGCATTCACTTTATTCAAAGTATTTATTAGCAAGTCAATTTATGTTGTCCCATAAAACCTTGCAGCTCCACTACCTTCGGATAAATGTCTTGTGTCACCAAATAAATCCACAGTTCTCTTCATTTGCAGAGTACTGTAAAACTGCCTTATCACTCCCTGAATGACTGTCAGGCACAAGAGGACACCAGATTGAACCCCACAACTGAAGATCAGCACTCTTCAGCTGATCACTGTCTGCAGTCTGTCAGATCAAATAGATCCTTTTTAGTCCTGGCTTTTGAGACAGCTTTAGATAGTCTATTGTTTTCATTAAAATATTCAAACATAACACTTACACACACACAATCACACACACACACACACACACACGCATGCACGCACACACACACACACATACACACACATACACATCTACCAGGAAGTGTTGCCAGCCATCTTGGGACTCAAAATGCAGAAAAAATAAAAGGGGACGGGGTAGGAATACCCTGATCCTTTAGCTGTGGTGCTGTAGTCCCAGAGGGACCCTGCCAGGATAAAAAGTATTAAAAAAAAATATATATATATATTTGCTGCGAAAATCATGAAAAAATACAAATGTGAGCTCTCAAGCTTGTTTAGAAAAGTGCCACCTCCTCGGGGCTTTATTTAATCAATGGAGGGGGGCTGCAAGGAAACCCCTCCTGGGCTGTTTCAAGCCCCCAGGATCACCTCACAAGGGCTAATTTAACAATAGTGCAGGGAGCTACACAGACACCCACACCCTAAGGACCACCACCTCCCCAGGGCCAAAATAACATTTTAAATTGGGAGGGGCTGCGTGGCCCCCCACCTGGACCATATACGGCCCTGGGGATCACCACTTCACCGGAGCTAGCCCATCAATAGAGAAGGAAGGGGTTGCGCAGCCGCCCTCCTGTAGTAAAATATTCCCCTGGGGACGGCCATCCCCCAGGGCAGGCTCCTGCTATGTCCCGGGGTACCCACCCCTGAAATATAGCTGTTTGCTTTTGCATGGGGGAGCAAAAGCAAACACTCCTCTTTACTGCTACACTCACACACCCACTCCCTCGCCAATAAAGCCACATCCATACAGCCACTCACACACCCATACAGCCACTCAGACACCCACTCACACAAGGATACACACAGTCACACAGCCACTCACATAATATATGTCAGAAGTAGTATCACTGACTAGTAGTACACCTAGTATACTAATTTAACTTTTGTAGTAGCTCAGTATATACGTTTAGCAATCATAAACTCTTAGAAAGACCCACTGGATGATGTCATCATTGATGTCATTATAGATGTCATCAGTGATGTCACTGACCATTTCATCAGGGATGTCATTTGTGAGGTCATAAGCAGTGCATTGCAGGGGCGTAAGTTATAGTTGGTTCAGGTAACTATAACTGCTGAATTTCACTGATTTTGTATGAGTGAAAATATAATGTCCATTTAACCTTTGTTTTTTTAGTGAGACCACTACCTCCCCACCTTTTTTAAAAAATGCTTGATGGGGGCTCCTGGCCCCCCCACGGTGCCTCGGGGACTGCCACCTCGCCGGGGCTTTCAATTTTTTTGGGCGGGGGGGCCTCGTGGGTCCCCCAAGCCCCGGGGACCACCACCTCCCCAGGGCTACATGATTTAAATGGGGGGGCCATGCGCCCCTCAGCAGCCCCGGGGACCGCCACCTCCCAGGCTGCTTCGCAAAATAAAGTGTGGGAGGCTCGAGCCCCAAAACACTGCCCGGGGACCACCACCTCCCCGGGGCACTGTTGATTAAAATGTAGGGGTCTGTTGTGGACCCCCTGCCACGGGGACCACCCCCTCCCCGGGGCTTTATTCAGTTGGTAGGGGGGCCATGCGGCCCCCCTCCTGCAGCTCTAGATGGCCCCAGGGACCACCACCTCCAGGGCCGGCTCCTGCAATGTCCCGGGGTGCCCACCCCCAGGACATTGCCGTTTGCTATGGCAGGGCACCCTGCCATAGCAAACACTGCTTTGTTTCTTGGAAGCAAGAGCAGGAAACCTGCTCTCGCTTCCAAGAAGCAAAGCAGAACTGCTTTTGAGCATGGGGAGCTGCATGTTAGCAGCTCCCCTTGCCCAACAGCAATGCCAGCTCCCGCAGGAGGCATGGAGGCAGCCGGGACTGTGGGCCCATTGAGGTTCCCCCTGTGGTCCCCAACTTGAGGGCCGGCCATGGGGGATGGGGTCCCTGGTGCCAGAAGTGGCCCAGGAAGGGGGCCACTTGGCCCCCTCCCTTTTGATATCTTTTTATTTGTTTGAAAAAATAAGTCCCAGCCCCAGGAGATGGGGTCCTCAGGGCCATAATTGGCCTCCGGAGGGGGGCCACGCGATCCCCTCGCTCCCAAAAAACAAGGCTGGCTAGGCCCCGGGGGATGGGGTCCACCAGGCCAGAAGTGGCCCAGGGGAGTGGGGCCACGTGGCCCCCCTCCAGGGAAAAATAAAAATATATATATATAAAAACGAGGCTAGGCCCCGGGGGATGGGTCCCCGGGGCCAATAGTGGCCCAGGAAAGGGGGCACGTGGCCCCCTTCCTGTTTTTTTTTAAAATAAAAAATGCTCAGGCCCTGTGGGATGGGTTCCCTAGGGCCCAAAAAATACTAAAAGAAGGGGGGCCACACAGCCCCCCTTCTAACAATATTAAAAAAAAAAGAAAAGCCAGCATTTCGGTGGAGGCCCTGCACCTCCCTGCACCACTGTGCAAACGCACCTCTTGACGCGTTCTGAATTGGGGGATTAAGTCCCCTTCAATCCTGCCGTCGTATATACAAGATAAGAAACATGTTTTAAATATGATGAATGATGTCATTTGGGAACCAGGGATGATCATGGTAACCCTGGACGTGATATCATTGTACACTAATATTAATCATGACTTAGGAATTAAGGTTCTAGAAACTTTTCTTAGAAAAAGACCTGCAGAATAATTTTAGCATACTGAAATGCAGTTGGCTATGACAAGACTTGTCTTAGAGAACTATGTTTTTCTCATTGACAATAAATGGTATAGACAGATACTCGGGCAGCTATGGGTTCCAGGTTCGCTCTGTCCTTTGCCAATCTGTTCATGGGTTGGTTTAAGGAGGAGCGGATCTGGGGCCCTAAAGGTAAACAATGGATTAACAACATTTACTATTGGGGTAGGTTCATTGACAACTGCTTAATGCCATGGACTGGTACAACTGCAGAACTGGAATACTTTTTTGTTTATTTAAATAATAATGATTATTATTTGAAGTTTACTACCCACTATGATTCACAACATATTGTCTTTCTTGATGTTGAATTTTATACTGTTGGGGAGAAGATATGTAGTAGGACATATCGTAAGGTGACTAGTTGCAATGCGTTATTACTTGCAGAGAGCTGTCACCTGAAATGTCAAATTAATTCTATCCCATACGGGGAAATGGTATGAGCCCATAGGAATTGTTCTGAACAAAGTGAATTTGTAGATACTGTTAATGACATGAAGAATAGATTTGTAGCCAGAGGCTACATTCAAAATGTAGTGGATAAAGCTGCGATTAAAGTGCATAAATTACACAGGACGAAAACATTACAGTTAAGACCTAAAAAAAGTACCTCACAGGAGAAGACTAAAATCAGATTGGTTACTAATTATAGTACTGAGAGTAATAAGTTATAAAAGGCACTAAATAAGCACTGGTATATATTAAGATCGGACAAAGTGCTTCAACCTTACATTACAGACACGCCAAGTTGGACATTTAGGAAAGGGTTGACACTGGCCAACATTGTTAGTTCCAGTTATCCAAGACCAGACACTAAAAACACTTGGTTGAGTGAACATTTTAAGGCCTTCCATAAGTGTGGACATTGCAGTATATGTAGATGGGCAGTGGATAAGATTACTAAATTTAACTATAACAATATTGGTGACCACACAATAAGGATGTTCATCAATTGTGAAACAAGGTTTGTGAACTACATTATTAGATGTACCTGCAAGAAAATCTACATTGGCAGTACAATTAGATGTCTACGTGAAAGAATACCCAAGCACTTTCGGGTATTGAAGAATGGTGACACTAGATATCCTATTGTCTCGCATATAATCCAAAATGAGAATCAACAACATGAACATAACTTTAATTTTCATGGAATCGACCATGTCAAAAAAGACCCACGAGGTGGTAACAGGGTACTACAATTGAGACGTAGGGAAGCCCATTGAATCATTAAATTGAAGGCAGTTGAGCTTGGTTTGAATGTAGAAAGTGAGCCACAATATTCCCTTGGACAATGAATACTTGAGTAATACTGTATGTAGCAGCAGAATACTAAACATGGGCATTGTATGCATACAGTTCGGAATGGATATATGTTTGAACAAATGGATGGATAAAACAGCCAATGTAGTATTAATATTGTTTGTTGCCCATGACTCCTATTAGAATGGGATTATGTATAATACTGCCGTATAATTAGGCTGTCTGTGTATATAAGTTTTGTAAATGAAGTCGGAAATTAATTGTACTGACGCAGTGGGATTATGCATTTTACCATTGGAACTGTTTCCTTTACAGTTACTTTGCTGTAACTTGATAACTAGGTAAGACTACTTTATTAGGATTGCCAATAGCCCTACCATGTACTGATTTTTTCACTTTGTTGTCCTTCCTCTCTCCTTCTCTGCGGGTTAGATTACAGAGAAACTGCACTACTCTGAGACCCTGTCCTTGCTCTGTATTCCCCCACTTGTTTTTGAGTCTATAGTTAAATCTGGACTTTTCATATATCTTTCTCATAAAATTGTTCTGTGAAGATTTTCTATATTTACTTAAACAGAGGTGCCAGCAATTGGCAGATGATATTACGTAGTATGTTATACACATCATAACAAGGATTTACTGTTTTGAATTTTAACTAAACAATTGCATCTCACCTCGATAATTGATGATTAATGCCCCATAGACTAGACTGAGATCTGTACACTTCAAGATGGCCGATCTTATTTCCTACTGACAGTACGATATACTTGTTGCATGGGTGGTATTGTTAATTTCGAATACTATGAACGGCGTAGATCAAGCGTTACCTTTTAAAGATGGCGGAGCTTATTTTCGTCAGCCGCAATGTGATTGGTAGTCATGTGCTACGGGTGAGTGTATTTAGTTCCTTCTCAAGATTGCGCTTATGGTGTACGCCAACGGTTTGGATTCTCGGACAAGGAACCCCGTTAGTTACGGTAAGGAGTGGACTTTGATTTGTAAGGAGGGTTCTGCGCTAGGGAATTTTATTTGACAGTATGGATATTTTGTTCTGCGCATTTCGACCTACTGGTGTCATTTATATAAGTAAGAGTTGCTCGATTATCGTGTATTGCAACTTATTGTTGTCATATTTATAAGATAGAGTTGCTCAACCACCGCGTCTAGCGAACTTGGCATTGGGCTACTAGTCCCGTTTTATATGTGTGAGGAGCAGGATATGTTCACGCTTGGTGATTTAGTTATTGATAGACCTCCCTTAATGGATTAAATTCTGCTGTGCTTATGGGACACAACTATGAAGATATTGTACGGTCAATATGGGGGTGTTTTCAGGCATTTAAGCACAGATTTAAGTGCAGGTTTTTCGACTAGCATGGAATACTTAGAATTTTCCTTACTCTGTAACCACTTATTAAGTGGTTTCTGCCTTAGGTCATGAACGCATGATCGTGGGATTACCTACTGTGATCGTTACTGTACTGGAGGGATTATATAGATTATAGATATATATAATGAATAAGACAGAAAAAAACAGAAAAAATATTAAGAGGCCATACTACACAAGTTTACGCGACCTAACAGATTATCCCCTTCGGCGGTTTGGTATACCGAAGAGCTTAGGCTCCACCGACAACATTGCAGGAACTTAGAAAGGCGCTGGAGGAAATTTTACTGCCCCATAGCCAAGCATTCCTACAAAGACGCCCTGACAATATACAAAAAGGCTATCATTGCCCGAAAAAGTGCATTTTTCTCGGCTCAAATCGAGAATGCCAGCAACTCTGCTAGAGAGCTGTTTTCAGTGGTCACCACTCTGTCCACCCCCTCTACGGGACCTGGGGTCGAACCCTCTCAGTCCCTCTGTAATGCTCTGTCCAGCTTTTTCACCACTAAGGTAGCAGATATATACTCATCCTTTGCAGGGAACGCAGAGACAAGATCCAGAGTCTGCAGTGGTGTAGAAAATGCCACCGATCATGATCCCTTCTCTTCCTTTGCTCCCATTACGCAAGATCAAATCAGCAGACTTATCCTTACTACCAAGTCTGGCTCCCCCTTAGACCCCTGCCCTCCTTCAGTGATGGCTAACCTTAGCGAGGTGATCTCTTATCCACTTATGAAAATCTGTGACACCGCATTTCAAACTGGTCACTATCCAGATCTTTGGAAGAAGGCCGTGATCAAACCTCTCCTGAAGAAACCCTCCCTGGACCCCACATCTCTGGCCAGCTATAGACCAATAGCGTGTCTCCCCTTTCCTGCCAAAATATGCGAATCTCTGATGAATAAACAACTCTCAGAGTTCATCGATACTCACCAACTTCTCGACGAAACACAGTTTGGCTTTAGGAAAGGTCATGGAACTGAGACCGCTTTAATAAAAGCTTCAGATGAGATTAGAGCCATTGACCAGGGAGGTGCGGCTGTCCTGATTCTGCTGGATTTGCCCGCAGCCTTTGACACGGTCGACCATGATATTCTGGTCGACCGTGTCACAGCCCTGGGGATAAACGGTAGGGGTGGGCGGAATTTGCGGAATTAACCTTCGCAAATTATCGCGAGAATGTTTAAAATTATCGCAAACAAGCAGAAATATCGCGAAGATGCGGAAGTTTTTTTCCGGCATGTTCGCGAGATTTTCTGCATGGTTGCGGGTCGCCAACTTACCCATGTGGTTGCTTGCGGGCGCGGCCATCTTGTTTTGAGTTGTTCTCGCGGTGCATGATCGCGAGAAGAAAGACGTGATCGCTCGACGCATGACGTCACTGCGGGCGCGAACTGTCGCGAGACAGCGCAAATGGCTAAAAACAATACAACATCTCATGGAGAACGCGACCGGATCAAGAAAACTTGTCGGCGAACGCAGGGATTCAGGTAAGGCGATCGCGCGCGCGCGAGAATGTATCATTTTACAGCGCGAGCAAGAAACAAATTATCGCCAAGCTGCGGAAACCGGAATTTTTGACATTTTCGCGCTCTCCGCGGAACGCAAAAATGTCAAATTATCGCAATTTCCGCGAACGGAACGAAATTTTTGCCCAGGCCTAATAAACGGTATGGCTAGAAATCTCATTTCATCTTTTCTTGCCTACAGTACCCAGACAGCGAAGTTGGGTAACTTCTATTCTCCTGTCTCTGCACTCCCCTGTGGAGTCCCACAGGGCTCCTCGCTAAGTCCAACGCTATTTAATATCTATGTAGCAGACTTAGCGAGGGTAATAAAGGCCCATGGGCTGCGACTTACATCCTACGCAGATGACACCCAACTGGTTCTGGCAATACACAAGGACGGCCCAGCGGTGGCAGCTAATTTCCAAAGCGCCATGCTTGCTGTCAGTACCTGGATGTCCTCCAACTGTCTGAGGCTTAACTTGGACAAAACCGAGGTCATGACCTTTGGTAATCTCTCCCCGGTTTGGTCTTCTGCCTGGGCTCTCCTCCTGTCCCAGTTGATAAGGCCAGAAACCTGGGAGTCATTTTTGACAGCAAGCTGTCATTCAACCTTCATGTCAACAAGGTTGTGTCATCTGCGTTCTTTATTTTAAAGAAAATTAGGAAAATACTGCCTTACCTTCCCACCTCAGCTGGGAAGACCCTGGTCTCTACCCTAGTGTTTTCTAAAATCGATTATGGGAACGCCCTCTTCCTTAATACTCAGAAACTCGTTCTATCTAAGTTGCAGTCCATACAAAATGCTGCTGCAAGAATTCTTCTTGACATCCCCCGCCGCCAGCCAACTACTCCAGCCATTCGTCACCTGCATTGGCTAAGAGTAGAGGGCCGCATTAAATTCAAGGTCCTCTGCATTGCCTATAAGGCAGTGCATGGCGTCGGTCCAAAGTTTCTGATTGAAGCATTCCAGTTGTATAGCCCCAAGAGACAGCTGAGATCCGCCAACTCCTGCCTGCTTCCGTTACCTCGCACCAGAACGGCAACCTGGGGAGACAGGCGCTTCCTGGTTGCCACACCTAAACTCTGGAACCTTTTGCCACTCACCATAAAAACTGCCCCCAATTTGATAAGCTTTCGTAGGCTCTTAAAGACATGGCTGTTCAATCAGTAATCCTGCGGCTTGGTCTCTCGTTTTTGTCACATGCGCCAAGACACCTTCGGGTATTTGTTTGCGCAATAAAAATCGCGAAATAAATAAATAAATAAATAAGTCATGAAATTAGAGGGTATAAAATATACCCTAAAAGAGCTCAAAAGGTTCACCATTATAAATACAGAAGGGGGGATAGCATCTTAAAATATCAGGTGAACCTTTTGAGCTCTTTTAGGGTATATTTTATACCCGCTAATTTCATGACTTGTGTAGTATTGCCTCTTAATATTTTTTCAGTTTTTTTCTGTCTTATTCATATTTCTTAGACTATAGTGCGTGGAAAACAGGATACAGTGTTCTAATTAGATTGACAATTTACCAGGACCTTTCATCTTTTACTTTTTGATCTTATTGTTCCTGAGTTTACAGATTATTTATGTGATAACGGGTCTTATTTATGCCCACAGGTACCCTTTTACTGGTGTTTTTTGGGAGGACTCTTCTGTGTGAAGTTTTATATTAATCTTATCAGGTGACTTATATTCATACAAACTTCTGAGAGTTACAGGTGTTTACTTTCTCTGTATTCCGAATTCACATACTATTTGGGCTCAAGGCTATTTAGCAGATAATATTTCACTTACTTTTGGGTGAGATGGTGTTTCTGCTCTTTCTTCTACCTATATATATATATTTTCTCTCTGGGAGATGGACTATTTTTGGCCCTAACCACTGGTGTTGGCTATATTCGGTTTACATTAAAATTGTACAGCTTATTAATTATGTGTACACTTTCTCTTGGGTTTACAGCCCTGAAGAAGTCAATTGTGTGTTACTACACACGATGAAACACGTGTTGGCTGTTTTTCATTTGTGAAGATTGTACTACAATAAGCTGTGAAAACACTACCTGACCAATCTGAAATAAAGAATATGGACTTTTGAACAACGTGTGAAGATCTCAAACTATATTAGAACTCTTTTGATTGAAATATTACAGTGTGCTCAGGGTACACCATTTGATTCCCCTTCAATCCTAAGGGTCCTTAGGGGCCAACTAGACCACCAGGTACCTCCAGTAATCCCCACACAGTGGGGTTGCTGAAAGGTGGTCCGAGGCCACGCCCCTTTTTACACCACTCTGCAAACACGTCTCTTAATGCACTGCTGGTGGGGCGATGAGGTCCTCTTGTGTCCTGAGGACCTCAAGACTGAAGTGGACTTAATCCCCCGAGCAGCAGTGCATCAGGATTCATGCTTGAGAGTGATGTAAAAAGGGGGCATGGCCTCGGACCACTCTCAGCAATCCAGCTGTGTGGGTCTAACTGGAGGTACCTGGCTGGCTAGTTGGCCCACAGGGACCCTCAGGAGGCAAGGGAACTTCATCCCTCAACCAAAAGCGTGCCAGGAGGTGCGTTTGCAGAGTGGTGGACAAAGGGGGCATGGCCTTTGTCCACCTATCAGCAACCCCACTATCTAGTGCATACTAGAGGTATCAGGTAGGCTAGTTGGCCCCTAAGGACCCCAGCAGCGAAGTGGACTTTAATTGCCATCCAAGAGCGCACCAGGGAGCGTGTTTGCAGAGTGGTGGGGAAAGGGGGGTGGCCTGCTATGAGAACTTAGCAATGCTGCTGTGTGGGACTTACTGGAGGCAATAGGAGGGGTAGTTGGCCCCCAAGATTGTCCTTGGGGGTCAACTACCTCTCCTGTTACCTCCACTAAGTCCCACACAGTGGGATTGCTAAGAGGTCTTCGGAGGCCATGCCTCACCTTTCTCCACCACTCTTCAAATGAGCCTCCTGGCACAGTACTGGTTAGGGGGTGAGGTCCACTTTACTCCTGAGGGACTTTGGGGGGCATGAAGCCCTCCTGTTACCTCCTGTAAGTCCGACACAGCGGAATTCCTGAGAGCTGGTTGGAGGCCGAGCCCCCTTTCTCTTCCACTCTGCAAACGCGACTGCCAGTTAAAGAAGCATTTATAATATAATAGGTCTCGAATTTGCAAGAGTTAGAGCTATTGGTGTTGTAAATCTAAAAGTGTTTTACTAATGTTTTTTGGAGTGGAGTGGATGTACTTTGTGTGTAATGGAATCATGTGGTATGTTGTGCAGTGAAATTATGTGGGTAGAAAGTATGTGGTATTTAGTGTATAGGAATTATGTAGAGTGAGATTATGTGTTATGGAGAGTAATTATGTGGTATGGTAGTCTGTGTTGGGGAGTGGTAACCTCAGGTTTAGTCTTCCTCATTTTCATAGAAGCTAAATTATGAATCAATGTGTTGTGCAGTGAAATTATGTGGATAGAAAGTATGTGGTATTTAGTGTACAGGAATTATGTAGAGTGGGATTATGTGTTATGGAGAGTAATTATGTGGTATGGTAGTCTGTGTTGTGGAGTGGTAACCTCAGGTTTAGTCTTCCTCGTTTCCATAGAAGCTAAATTATGAACTCAATGAGACAAAAAAAAGAAGGAATCACTGAGGAGCACTTCTGGACCTAGTCAGAGGTATGAGCAGGGCCACTGGAATTATACAACTGTTTAGCTGCACCGATTTATGCACCATTATAAATTTTCCGCATAAACCACATAATCCATCATCTGCTGTCTCATCTGCAGTTTTGATAAAAAAAGTCTTGTTTGTAGCTCAAACGTCTCAAACGTTACCAAAAATACAGCGACAAGTGTTACAGCGTGGTGGAAGGTCCTTTGTAAACTTAAAATGGTCACCTGTTACTTATTGCTAAATATGGGTGTTAAATTGGTACTAATGGAGTGCAAACCACTCTTGCTTCTTTCTGCGCCTCTCTTGCCACTTTCTGCATTTCTGTTGCTTATTTCTGCAACTTTCTTTTTTGTGTGCACTTCTTTTGCCTCTTTCTGTTCATCTCTTCCACTTTGTGCACCTCTTTCTGTACCCCTCTTGCTTCTTTTTGCACATCTCCTAACCATTTCTGCACCCCTTTTGCCTCTTTTTGCACCTGTGTTGGTTCTTTCTGCACCTCTTTTACTTCATTCTGCACTTCACTTGCCTCTTTCTGTACCCCTCTTGCCTACTTCTGCACATCTCTTGCTTCTTTCTGCAGATCTGTTGCCTCTTTCTACACCTCACTTGCTTCTTCCTCTATGCCTCCTGCCTCTTTCTGCACCCCTGTTTCCTATTTTTGCATCACTCCTGCCTGTTTCTGCACCTCTGCTGTTTCTTTCTGCACTTCTCTTGCCTCTTTCTGCACCCCTCTTGCCTCTTTCTGCACCTCTGTTGCTTCTTTCTGTACTTCTCTTGCTTCTTTCTGCACCTCTGTTGCTTCTTTCTGTACCCCTCTTGCCTGTTTCTGCAACCCTCTTGGCTCAGTCTGCCCACCTGTTCCCTGTTTCTGCAACTCTCTTGCCTCTTTCTGCAGTTTTCTTGCCTCCCTCTGCACCCCACTTGCCTCTTTCTGCAACTCTGTTGCCTCTTTCTGCAGTTCTCTTGTCTCCTTCTACACCTCTCTTGCCTCTTTCAACACTTCTCTTGCCTGTTTCTGCACCTCTGCTGTCTCTTTCCGCACCCCTCTTCCCTCTTTGTGCAACTCTCTTGCCTTGTACTACAGCTATCTTCCCTCTTTCTGCACTACTCTTGCCTCTTCCTGTACCTCTGTTGCTTCTCTCTGTACCTCTCTTGTCTCTTTCTGCACCCTTCATTGCTCTTTCAGCACCTCTGGTGCTTCTTTCTGCAGCTCTCTTCCTTCTTTCTGCACCCCTCCTGCCTCTTTCTGTACCCCTCTTACATTTTTGTGCACCTCTCCTAACCCTTTCTGCACCCCTCTTGCCTCTTTTTGCACCTCTGTTGGTTCTTTCTGCACCTCTTTTTCTTCATTCTGCACTTCACGTGCCTCTTACTGTACCTCTCTTGCCTCTTTCTGCACCTCTGTTGGTTCTTTCTGCACTGCTCTTGCTTCTTTCTGCACCTCTGTTCCAAATTTCTGCATCCCTCTTGTTTTTTTCTGCACCCCTCTTCCCTCTTTCTGCACCTCTCTTGCCTCAGTCTGCCCAGCTGCTCCCTCTTTCTGCACCCCTTCTGCCTGTTTCTGCAACTCTCTTGCCTCTTTCTGCAGTTCTCTTACCTCTTTCTGCACCTCACTTGCCTCTTTTTGCACCCCTGTTGGTTCTTTTGCACTGCTCTTGCTTCTTTCTGCACCTCTCTTGCAAATTTCTGCACACCTCTTGCTTCTTTCTACACCCCTCTTACCTGTTTCTGTAACTCTTTTGCCTGTTTCTGCAACTCTTGTGCCTCTTTTTGCAGTTCGCTTGCCTCCATCTGCACCTCTGTTCCTTCTTCCTGCACTTCTCCTGCCTCTTTCTGCACCCTGTTGCTTTATTCTGCACTTCCCATGCTTCTTTCTGCACCTGTCTTGCTTCTTTCTGCACCCTTGTTGTCTCATTCTGCACTCGTCTTCCCTCTTTCTGCACCTCTCTTGCCTCTTTCTGCATTTCACTTACTTATTCTGCACTTTTCTTGCTTTTTTATACACCTCTGTTACTTTTTTCAGCAATTCTCTTGCCTCTTTCTGCACTTCTCTTGCCTGTTTCTGCAACTCTTGTGCCTCTTTATGCACCTCTCTTGCCTCTTTCTGTACCTCACTTGCTTCTTTCTGCACCCCTCTTGCCTCTTTCTGCACCCCTCTTCCCTCTTTGTGTAACTCTCTTGCCTCTTTCTAGACCTCTCTTCCCTCTTTCTGCACCACTCTTGCCTCTTTCTGTACCTTTGTTGCTTCTTTCTGCACTTCTCTTCCTTCTTTCTGCACCCCTTGTGCCTCTTTCTGCACCCTTCTTCCCTTTTCCTGCATATCTCTTGGTTCTTTCTGAACCTCTCTTGCACATTTCTGCACCCCTATTACCGCTTTCTCCACCTCTATTGGTTGTTTCTGTACTGCTCTTGTTTCTTTCTGCACCTGTCTTGCAAATTTCTGCACCCCTGTTGCCTCCTTCTGCACCTCTGTTGGTTCTTTTTGCACTTCTCTTGCCTCCTTCTGCACCTCTGTTGCTTCTCTTTTGCACTTCTCTTCCCCTTTCTGTACCCCTCTTGCCTCTTTCTGCACCTCCGTTGCTTCTTTCTGCATTTCTCTTGCTTCTTTCTGCTCTTCTGTTGCCTCTTTCTGCATCCCTCTTTTCTCTTTTTGTACCCTTCCTCGTTCTACAATTCTCTTCCTTCTTTCTGCACCTCTCTTTCCTCCTTCTGCACCCCTGTTCCTTCTTTCTCCACATCTCTTGCCTGTTTTTGTAACTCTCTTGCCTCTTTCTACAGTTCTCTTGTCTCTTTCTGTACCTCTGTTGCTTCTTTCTGCACTTCTCTTGCCTCCTTCTGCACCCCTCTTACCTCTTTCTTCACCTCTATTGGTTGTTTCTGTACTGCTCTTGTTTCTTTCTGCACCTGTCTTGCAAATGTCTGCACCCCTCTTGCCTCTTTCTGCACCACTGTTCTTACGTTCTGCACTTCTCTTGCTTCTTTCTGCACCCCTCATGCCTCTTTCTGCATCTCTGTTGCTTCTTTCTGCACCTCTCTTGAAAATGTCTGCACCCCTTGTGTCTCTGTGTGCACCTCTCTTGCCTCTTTCTGTTCCTCCCTTGCCTCTTTTTACACCCCACTATCCTCTTTCTGCACCTCTTTAGCTTTTTTAGTGCACTTCTCCCACAGGGGCGGCTGGTGGCCATGGGTGAGATGGGCATCGCCCACCCACCCTGGGGGACTAAATAAAAATGCCTGCAGGAACACTGAGTGGCTAGCAGTAATACAATGTGCTGGCTGGCAGCTCGTGACAAACATGTGCAAATCTGTTGTTTTATTAAGGGGTGGGGGAGGATGGCCCTTGCTCTGCCCTTGCTTTTGGCTGGGCGAAGATTTCTTCGACCTGGAGCCAGAAAGCAGGGCAGTGACGACACACTGGTGGGTGCAGCCTGTGCCTCACTGCCAGAATAACATCCTGATTTTAGGCATTATTAGTTTGGCCCAGGGAGGAGTTGGAGGCCCTCCATTAATCCCAATTGCTGTAGGCAGGGCAGTCTGGAAGGTTTAGAGATGTGTGGGTATGTGGCAGTGGCCTTTGCCTCTTCCACCAGACCCAGCAACAGTTGCAACTTGCTTGTTGTTTTGTAAGTGATTGGTTGCTGGGATCTGAGGGAGGAGCCCAAATACCAAATCTAGGGGCATATCATCAAGGGCTGGTAACATAATTATCGCCGCTTTTGCGGCCGTTTTTGGCCGAAAAGCGGCAATAATTATATCGCATTATTTGCAAGGACACGCTAGCGCGTGTTTCCTTGTTTCAGCTCCCGGTTTGTTCACGCCTCGCTTTGCATCTCTAATGAGATGCAAAGGAGGCGTGCCTGACAAAACACCATGGGAAAATATCGCTACCCCAGCTTTGTGATATCATCAACGAGGGGTAGCGATATTTTAATCCCGTTAACTATGCCTTAACACAGGAATTTAACGTCTGTTAAATTCCTGACTAAGGCATAGCTAACATGGGAGGTGGATTATGGTGATACGACCACAGGGTCGTATCACCAACGCTATCTCCGTTTTGGGTGCAACATCGCTGGTTTTCCAGCGATGTTGGCCCATTTCCCTGGAATATTATTGCCCTGGAGTAACGCGTTGTTAATAACGCGTTACCAGGGCGATAAATTCATGCGATAGACGGCGATAAATAAACAAGCGCTAAGCGCGCTTTGCGTTTATTTATCGTCGTCCTAGTAAATATGCCCCCTAGTATTTTCTAGTTTCAGTTTGGCTTTTTGTGGCTGCGTGCTATATCGTTGCTTGCACGCTGTCTCTGCAACTCTGCACTGCTGCAGTCCTGGTCAGAGGTCCTAAAGCCACATTGAGGAGGAGTGGATAACAACAGTCACAACAGAAAGGTAAGCAACTGTGCAAGACTTCGACAACAACCTCCTAATTATAGGGGCACTGTGAAGTGTTTCGTCACCTGTGACTCAAGTGTGATCGATGAGGCCCTGTCATGGTAGAGTACAGGCTTGGTGACGCACATAACAATCAGGGTCGGTTAATTTACTGGGTGCTCGTGCTCGCACTGTTGTTATTAGCTATTCAGAAAGAATTTAAGAACAATTTACTGTCACAGAGTAAATGAAGCTGGTAAATTGCACACGCTGCGAGTGTGTGATGAAATGCCCCCTTTGCTTGGGTGAGGTCTAATACCAGTATACCGCTCTGTCCCCCAGTCCTTAAAATCCCCTGCCCCAACCCCTCAGGGGGCTCTGTGTGTGCTGTGCTCAAGCCCCTGTCAGAGCTGATTTCAAGGGAAAGCGGCACACGGTGCTGCGCTGGGGTCCTGCTGATGAACGAGTCCTGCCTGGTAGCCCATCAGCTGGCAGGATGCTAAGGAAAGGCCGTGGAGTGTGTGTGTGTGCCGCCGGCTGCAGGTTGATCAGAGCATGATATGGTGCACTGCACACCAATGCCTACATTACCCCACCTCAGGTCCCAGGGTGAGCGGCTGCCTTCACATCCATGGCTAACTCAACCCCTAGGCCCTACAGGAAGAGCACATTGTTCTGCTGCCTGGAAACAAGGTGGACAAGTGCTGTTTAATTTGTGTGGCTGTCGTACAGGGGAGCCTGGCGCCTCTGTCCGCTCCTCCTGCCTCAGTGGCTACTGAGGGGCTCAAGTGTAACACTCTCCACTGCTCCAAGGCCGCACGCAGGGCAGTTTAAATATGGACTCACTGGATGTAAACTCAGGAAATGTAATATTCACATTGTTCAATGTTGTTCATGTTGGTTGGTGCAGGTTAGTCAGTGAAGAGAGGACAGGGGACGGAGCGGGGGAGATAGCGTCCGTCTGAGGGGAGGGTGGGATCCGCAAATGAATCTCACAATAAAGGTGAAGAATCAGGCACTGAATGTGCAAATGGTGCAGGCAAAGCCACCTCAGCGCGAGTGTTTTGGGCAGTGGTTGTGAGTGAGATGTCCCTTGGAGGGAGGGCAAATGCCTGGACTCTTATGTTAAGCAACAACAATCTTGAAAGTTTTCGAGGCGGCAATACATGCAGATTGCCAGCTTGCAGGAAATTATGTCAGAAATTAAACACCTGGGGGCAGATTTATGTTGCACTTGCGCCACTTTTGCGCCGCCGTTGCGTCACTTTTGTGATGCAGCAGCGGCGCAAATCCTGCGCCATGGTGCGGGGTATTTACAACGTGACGCATCTGGGAGATGCGTCACTTTGTAAAGCCCTGCGCCACATGTAGGCGTTCCAGGGCAGGTGAGGGCGTTCTGGCGCAGGAACGCCTCCTAAAAGTGGCTGAGTGAAATCTACAAGATTTCACTCAGTCACTTTTGAGCCCATGCTGCGTCAAAACCCTGCGCCTGCTTGAAGCAGGCGTAAGGATTGACGCAGCATTGTGCAGATAGGGCCTCCCAGAGCATTGCTGGAGCTGCGTCGCGCTTGCGATGCAACTTCAGCAATGCACCACTTTTACGGCACAGATGCGTGACGCATCTGTGCCGTTTTTGCCCCATGGTGCGCCGCATCATAAATGCGGCGCATTCATGATGGCGGAGCTGGGGCGCAAAATAACTGGCGCATCCCTGCTGATATGCAGGGATGCGCCAGTTATTATAAATCTGCCCCCTGGAAAGCACATGGATCGTTTAGTGGCAAACGTAAGTGCCAGAGGGACCCTCAAATTAAGATACATCAAAATGTTGCTAGGGCTGAACCTCTTCCTATGGAGTCACACGCACCTAGTGTAGCACTAACAGGCACAACATTACCTGCATGTTCACACGATGTCTCTATTTACACTGCACCGTCTCACTTCTGTATTTATGTTATTTTAATCTGACACTGCTTGTTTCTTACATTAGACTGCTCATGTATAATGGGGTCACTCCATTATGCGTGAAAGGTGTAAAAAAAACGTTTCAGTTGAAAATAAGAAACATACAAAAGTGAGAAGGTGCAGTGTAGATACAGAGACACATCATGTGTAAGTATGCATGGGAGTTTCATCCGTGCAGTACCAAGTGCACACTTCATTGTGGGTTGGTCGATTTTTAATGGGGTGTGACTGGACCTTGGTCAGTGTAATACTGATGGCACAAGTGGCATACTGCCCAGTCCACCCAAAACACGGCTGCATCTGCCCAGTTTATCCTCCAGTCAGACATAGCTGTGTTTATATTTATAAAGCCCTACATGGTCTGGTCCGTGGGGCTTGCATAATGTGGAGAAAGCCACTGGAAGTGAGCGACCTTCTGCTCAATTAAAGACTTAAAATGACATTTTGTGAGTTTTAAAGCTTCGATAGTCTGGAGAGATCGTGTGCTTTTTACCTCGCAATGTGCTCACTGCACTTGGTGCTTTATTGCAGAGTAGGTCTGATCACAGCAGCTGTTGGATTCCTTTCTGTTGCAATCGCCTCTTTTAGATGTCACTGCGCCACTTGTCAGCCAGGCGGGCGCAGCGAGCACTGTAGGAACTATTTAATCAATATTTCTATGGCGTTGGACCAGAAAGAGCAACTGTAGAAACACTACTATAGTCATGTAGCGCTTAAAAGCGGCCTGAGTCAATGCATGGAATGGATGTTAAACTCGCCATGCACAGACCTGGCACAGACGTGCATGTATGTGCACTCTAGTAATACAGTGATCATGCTTGTCCGCGTTATACTATCATACTGTCTGCCCTGCCTCACTCAGAGCTCTCACTCCGTTCGCTGCCGACTGCCCTTGTCCACTGGAGCTGCCTTGTGGATCACATAACATTGCACAAATAAACTGTTTGTGACTTAAGAAGTCTTTATTCACAAACATTTTGTGGACTCTCTCGAACCCTGGTGGGTACAAGTTCATCAGAGGGAAAGCAAGGCTGGGGTTTCCTTCACCCATGTTTACAGCCCTGTATATATGGGGGCAGATTTACAAGCTCCTTGCGTCACTTTTGCACCATTGTTGCGTCACCCTTGTGACGCAGCGGCAGCGTAAAAGTTGCGGCCCATTTACAACGTGACGCATCTAGGAAGATGCGTCACGTTGTAAAGCCCTGCGCCAAATTAAACCTGCGTCAGGTTTAATGTATGCAGGGTGGGCGTTCTGTCGCAGGAAGCCCCGCAAAAGTGACGCAGTCAAATCTACAAGATTTCACTGAGTCACTTTTACGTCCATGCTGCGTCAAAACCCTGCCCCTGCTTGAAGCAGGCGTAAGAATTGACGCAGCATGTTAAGCATAGGGCGGCCCTGAGCATTGCTGGAGTTGTGTCGTGCTTGCGACACGACTCCAGCAATGCGTGACTTTTCCGTCAACAGATGCGTCAGAATTTCTGACGCATCTGTCAATCCTTGCGCCTTGGTGCGCCGTATTGTAAATACGGCGCATCCATGGTGATGCAAGGATTTGGCAAGTTGGCGCAGGGAAAGTGACGCATCTCTACAGATGCGTCACTTTCTTGTAAATCTGCCCCATGGTTCCTGGAGTTTTTATGTTAGCACAAATGGTTTACAGCCTGAATACAACAGTGGTTTGATGAAAGCTGACACTGGAAATTCAAGCAATAAAATCCAATTGTCAGGACATAGGCACGGGGCATTGCAAGACATGGCTGGCTGTGTTTGATGGTGCGGATGGATGGTGGTGGAAATCATGATGGCTCCGGCTGCAGCCTGAAAGAGATCCCAGCCTTCCCTCTGATGCGCACTCTTGTCTTGTGACCTGGGGTTTCTTGGATGTGCTGCGGCTTGATCAGCAGCACACATAATCCCGACCATCCTCTGTATCACTTACACGTTTTACAGATAGAGTAGTACATTGCTGAGGTGACTACAGTGCTTACAGGTACTTCTGGTTGGTGCTTATACCAGTGCTTGCATAGTATGGCATGGCATTGGCAACAAGCTGCACTTCGGCTCAAACACTGCCACGGCAGCAGTCCTAGTGATTGCGGGTTTAGCAGTAGCATCCTCCTGCAACTTGCAAGCAGTCATTTTATAAGGCGTTCTATAATTGCTTGCAAGTTGTCAGCTCTGCTTGTGAGTTCCAGATCATGTGTTCTGCCTTGGTGTTGCCTTGCGTTCAGAGTGCATCCTCAGTGCTCAGAAGTACAACCATCACAAAGTGCTCGGGAATTTTTAAAGAGGAGCTCTTCTTTGATGCGCACCATGAAGCTCCTTTCCACTGTAGCTGTGACAACACAGATAAATCTGCAGTGAAATCCAATGTTCCCTTTGAATTGAACAGCACATGTGCAGCTTCCATGCTGGTCCTGAGGGTGCTGATGGAAAGTGCAGCACTTACCATCGGCACCGTCAGGCCCACAATGAAAGTGCATCGGCTCAAGATCTATTGATCTGGTCTGCAATAATTGAAGGATGCAGGGGTGCTGGAACAATTTTCAGAGTGGGGGTGCTGCCATCAATGCTGTGACTGAAATCATAGGGATTGTGTAAAATCCAAAGGTAGCACAAGACAAGTGTCACAAATGTACTACACTCATTCATCAGGAATGTGGTAAGGGTGTAGTATTTACCTGGTAAGATAATTAAAAGCTTACATGTTGTACTACTATTTGTACACTACAGTCATAGGTGGACATGTTTAGTGCTGTAAGATATGGGGTATTTTGTAATGTATTTGCATATTTCAAGTCTACACATTCAGAATTGCTTTATAAACATTCTTGCCCTCTCAAATCTGCTGTAAAATGCTCCATTTGCACACACTCTGCAAGTCCCATTCCCCTTGAGTCCCTATATGATAGTCGGCTCGCTCGCTATCGACATAACTCTTATCCTCAACTTTTATGCCCCACCAATTTCAAATGTCACCAGCCGCCCCTGTTCTCTTGCCTCTTTCTGCACCCCTCTTGCTTCGTTGTGCACCTCTGTTGGTTCTTTCTGTACCTCTCTTGCCTCTGTGTGCACCCCTGTTCCCTCTTTGTGCATCTCGTTTGCCTGATTCTGCAACTCTCTTGCCTCTTTCTACAGTTTTCTTGCCTCTTTCTACACTTTTCTTGCCTCTTTCTGCACCTCTGTTGCTTCCTTCTGCACTTCTCTCGATCTTTCTGCACCCCTGTTGCTTCTTTCTGCAATTCTCTTGCTTCTTTCTACACCTCTCTTGCTTATTTCTGCACCCCTCGTGCCTCTTCCTGTACTCTTCTTCCCTCTTTGTGCACCTCTCTTGCCTCTTTCTGTACCTATCTTGTCTCTTTCTGCACCCCTCAAGCCTATTTCCGCATCTCTTTCACTTGATTCTGCTCTTCTTTTGCCTCTTTCTATACCCCTCTTGCCTCCTTCTACACCTTTGTTGTTTCTTACTGCACTGCTCTTGCTTCTTTCTGCACCTTTCTTGCAAATTTCTGCACCCCTCTTCTCTCTTTCTCCACCCCTGTTCCCTCTTTCTGCACCTCTTCTGCTTGTTTCTGTACCTCTGCTGCCTCTTTCTGAACTTCTCTTGCCTCTTTCAGCACCTCTGTTGTGCCTTTCTGCACTTCTCTTGCCTCTTTCTGCACCCTTATTCCCTCTTTCTGCACCAGTTGCTTCTTTCTGTACTTCTCTTGCCTCTTTCTGACCCTCTCTTGCTTCTTTCTGCACCTCTCTTGCCTCTTTCTGCACCATTCTTCCCTCTTTCTGCACCTCTCTTGCCTCTTTCTGCACCGGTCTTCCCTCTTTCTGCACCTCTCTTGCCTCTTTCTGCACCTCTCTTGACTCTTTCTGCACACACAGGGCTACTTTTAAACTGACCTCAGGCTCAGCAGTGCACACATGCAAGTGGAGAAAAGGGCTGCTGGCTTCTAAACTGCCATGCCCTATTATATGCTAGGCACATAGAGGTAGTTTTAATCCCCCTGCCCTATTATGTACTAGGGCCTTACAGGGGAGGTCATGCCAATCACAGGGGTACCCCAGCCCATAGTGTACCCTAGTGCATGTAGGTGTTTTCACAGTATTCTAAGTGTCGTTCAGCATAGCACTGGCTCCGGGCCTGGTTAAGCAGAGCCCAGGGGCAGTCAGAGTCATTTACCACCAGTACCAGTCAGTTCAAAGTTGGGCGATGCCTAGAGCACAGGATGACTTTGCAACACAACCTCTTTCTGCACCTCTGTTGGTTCTTTCTGCATATCTCTTGCTTCTTTCTGCACCTTCCTTCCTCTTTCTGCACATGTCCTACCTCTGTAGGCATAGATAAAAATTAGCATTTAAAAACCTTAGAAATTCACTGAAAAAACCTTAGGTATAAAGGACGTTATAGTTAGAAATTTTCATTTAAAATACTTTAGAAGTTCACTGAAAAAAATCATAGGTTTCAGGGATGTTATAGTTGGAAATTAGCATTTAAAAAACCTTTGAAATTCACTGATAAATACATAGTTTTCAGGGACGTTACATTTAAAAATGAGCATTTAAAAACCCTAGAAAATCACTGAAAAACACCATAAGTTTCAGGGAATGTTATAGTTAGAAATTAGCATATATAAAACCTTAAAAAATTCTATGAAAAAAACACAGGTTACAGGAATGTTATAGTTGGAGATTTCCCTCGTACAAAACCAGAGAAATTCGGCCATTATAGTTAGTTGATCTAGCTATAACTTGCACCCCCGCAATGCACTGCTGATGAAATCACATATTACATCACTCATGACATGGTCTGTGTGTTAGAAGCTATCTGAGTGGCTGTATGGGTGTGAATAAGTGGGGGTGTGAGTAGGTGTATGGGTGAGTTAGTGTCTGTGTGAGTGGCTGTATTGGTGAGTGAATGGGTGTGTGAGTAGCTGAATGGTTGAGTGAGTAGCTCTATTGATGCATGATTGGGTGAGTGAGTGGCTGTATAGGTGGGTTAGTGGCTGTGTAGGTGGTCCTGCAGGTGGAAGAGTGGGTGTGAAAGTGGCTGAATCAGTAACTGAGTGGCTGTGTGAGTGGCTGTATGCCTGGGTGAGTGGGTGTGTGAGTGCTTATATGGGTAAGTGAGTGGCTGTGTGAGTGTCTGTATTGGTGAGTGAGTGACTGTGTGAGTGGCTATTTGGTTTTCTGAGTGGTCACGTCACCAGAAATAAATTCAGCAAACCATGGACACCCCCCTTCCCAGGGGTTTGGGACAGCTTCATTGCATCATTAGTATGTTTTCTTCAGTGAGTTCCTAACGTTATGCCAATGCCCATCGATTGCTTTTACAACTGCAAAAGTGTTGTAATGTTTTTGAAAAATGTAAATACAGATTTTGAGTAAAATCTCTTAGGGAATTAACATGGGGAAAACACTTTTTCTGAACCAGCTCCCCCCACCTCCTTTTTCTCATCTTGACAGATCACCCCAAAACTTTCTATACGCAGCAAGGCACACTTTTTTGGGAACATTTCATGAAAATTTGTCAGCCGGCACCAAAGATATAGGGAAGAAAGTCAAAAATGCTTTTCCTATGGAAACTAGGTCCTAACTATAACTACCTACTGAGATAGAGGGATGAGAGGCTTTCAGCTGCTATTCAGAGTTTGACAGTTTGCTTCCTCCCACCTCAGCATTCAGTTAGCCCTCTTAATCCATTAGTCTGGTCAATTTTCCTACACATTTTGCTTCCGCCCACCTCAGCATACAGCATGGGACATTGGTTCAGCCCACTTCAGCCCACTTCAGCCATTGGCTCACTTCACTTTGAGTGACTGCATTTTGCTTGTGCACAATCTGCACATCCGCCTTAAAAGTAATCACTTTCATGTAGGAAATTGTAATCACTAAATATACATTTTGGTCTGTGGACGTCATCGTGACTTAAAGTAATGTCTTACAAGTTACTAGATTTCTGCAATGAGCTGCATCATTTGGAATGCTGCACAGAGAAAGAAAACACCTCCCTCAGCCCATTTCAAACCAGATGCTAATTCTTCTTTTCAGTGTGCTGTCCTGCCAGCCAGAGCATGCACTTTGTTTTCATTAGTGTCAGTTTTATTGCAGCTTTTTCATGCTGTAAAGTAAGTGGCCCTTCAAGCTTTTCCATTTAGGAGCTCAGACAGTCGTCTCATGCTATGTGACAAGAGCGGTGTAAGGTGTTGTCACTGCGCTTTATATGAATATGCATTAGGAGGAGTGCTGCAGCACTGTGCAGTGCGAGCACTACACATCTATTCTGATAGCACATTCCCCTTCCTGGAAGGATATTGCACAGATGTGGG
This sequence comes from Triturus cristatus, assembly GCF_964204655.1. Classification (NCBI taxonomy): domain Eukaryota; kingdom Metazoa; phylum Chordata; class Amphibia; order Caudata; family Salamandridae; genus Triturus; species Triturus cristatus. Next base: position 231,388,995 of record NC_140585.1, read on the forward strand.
CTGCAAGGTTTGCTCAGCAGCTGAAAAGAGTAAACACTCCCAGAACAATGGAGAATTGCAGCTGACAACGCGACATTATTGAGGCTTATGTACGGCACTTGGGGTTTGGTGGGAGGAGCTGGAGAGAAGGCTCAATGAGCTGTGGGGCATATTTACACAGGGATATCGCCAACCAGAATGTCTCTTTTAGTGATGTTTTGGTGTCAATACGCTTTTCTCCATATTGACAAAGTGGATTTTAGCCACCTTGTAAATAAGGCCCTTTTACAGGCATCACTTAGCATGAAAGGGGCATGCAATGGGTGTTGCTGTGGGTGTTCAACAGCAACACCCATTGCTTGTGATGCTGCGCCAGATTTACAAGGAGCTGTAAATCTGAGACAGCGTCAAAACTAACGCCATGCGCAAGAAGGCATTACAATGGCTCCACGCTCTGACATTTTTCTTTTAAAAATGCCCCTGTATGTTTGACATTTGTATTAGTCTGCCTAGCAGTTCCTGAATTCGATTACATACGGGGCCTCATTTATAAAAAAATTTGGATCGCTGCGGTAAAACAGCGATGCAATACTTTTCAGTGCGCCTTCCTTGCGACACCATGGATGTGCCGTATTTACTGTACTGCACTCCATGTCGTGAGGATTGACAGATACGTCAGGAATCCTGACATTTCTGAGGGTGCAAAAATGGCGCATTGCTGGAGTGTGTCTGGAAACAGACTCAACTCCAGCAATGTGTCATTTCACCTAGGGCAAGCCCCATGTGAAAAGACGGGAGTCACCCCTTAAGCCTGCCTCAAGCAGGCGTAAGGGTTTGTTGCAGTGAGGCCTTAGAAGTGGTGCAGTGAAATCTCATTGATTACACTGAGACACTTCTACGAGCCTTTTCTGCACCGGAACGCCCACCCTGCATACATTATACCTGTTGCAGGTATTATCTAGTGCAGGGGTTTACAAAGTGATGCATCTGCCTAGATGCATCACTTTGTAAATATTGCGCAGTTTGGCGCATTTTTTACGCCTCCGCAACGTCACAAAAAGGGAGGTAATGGTGGCATAAGGGTCTCATAAATAAGGGTATTTATTATTTTTTGTTACAACCATTTACAACGGTGCGAGCTGTATTCTGCTTCGTGACCAGCTGTGAAATGAAAACTCAGTTGAGCAATGCAGTGTGGTACCAATCACAATCGTGCTTTGTCCTGGACTTTCGTAGGAAGAGGAACTTTCCAAATGTTAAAATCTGCAGCTTCATTAGTAGTCCTCAGAGACAAAAACAAGTTTTTTTGCTGTTTTTTAAAACTTTACACAGGTTTTCCCTGAGAAGGGAGAGTTCTAGGTGGAAATCTACTCTCCGACTTTGAGAATACAAAACATCATGTCTAATGTTGAGTTCTACAAATAGTCAACCTGTGATCCTGGGCCTCCTTACCTTATTTCATTTACGATTTTTGTGTAGCCCCAAACTTAATTGCCCTACAATCCTTGCCATCCCACATTTATTTCGGTTTTATACCATTTTTATTATGTAGAGCTATCTAGTCACATGGGCAAAGAGGTCCCTGGTCAAGAGTCGTGAATTTCTGTGGATGCATGGCATGTATGTGAATAGGCATATGTGAATAGGTGTGTGTGAATGTGTCTGAGCCAACATGCGCGTGTGCCAGGCATGTGTGAGGTAGTTACATAAATCGTGGCTGCACTTTTGCATCTTTCTTGGCACTGCTTAAGCACCTCTGTACAGTGGTTGGCAGCCCGTTTCACCGCAATCCTGGCTGGATGTCTTTAATGGTACTTCTTTTTTGTCAAGTGGGTGTCTATGTGCGACCTCCTGCCTGGGGAACGGCTTTCAAAAAGGTCAAAGCGTAATGAAATTACCACACAGAGGGGCTTATTTATAAGCCCCACTCATGAAAACAAAGTGCATGCTCTGGCTGGCAGGAGTAGCATCTGGTTTGGAATGGCTGAAGGAGGTGATGTCTTTCTCTGTGCAGCCTTCCAAGTGTCGCAGTTGATTGAAGATATCTAGTAACTTGTGAGTTGAGACTTTAAGTCATGGTGACGTCCACTGAACAACATTGAATGACTCAGATTTCCTAAGTGAATGTATAGTGAATGTGAATATGATTACTTTTAAATCAGATGTGCATATTGTGCACAAGCAAAATGCAGTCACGCAAAATGAGGAGAGTGAGATGGGAAGCAGCACACAGGAGATAGGGGGCAAAAGCAAAACAACACATGCACTTTCATCGAGTGCTAAAAGAACAAGCATTGGCATAGCCAGTAGGTCTCGCTTTTAGGACCTTATGTGTTATTCTGAAGTGACACACTTGATGTTCGTAGGTGTGTTTGTAATGTCACTGGCAGCGCTGGCCGGGGCACTGGGCGATGTAAGCAGCAGATGCCTCCTGACGAAAGCCCTGGCACTTAATTCTTCACAAATTAAGCACTGGCTGTGGTGGACTAATGACTAACTGGCAATAGGCAGAACTGGAGTCAGCTGATGCATTCCATCTAATGTGTGCTGCTGATGGATGTTAGAGTGCCGTGAATGAGTCATGCCAACGGTACAAGATATTATGTTGCTTAGATAAAACATTGTCCCACTATGGTGTCTGCTGGCTTTAGCGCTAACAGTCTCCCACTTGCTTCAGACTTGGGCGTTATAATAGCTACATTTTCCAACCACTTTCTTGCTTTTCGATTGAGAACCAAAAAAAGCTAATCGCACTGCTGCGCCCGCACATCTGTGTGTTTTGTTTATGTGTGCAAATCCCATGCCTTGCATTTTAGATGAGGATACCCCGTGCTAGCTCTCCACGCGCAGGGGTCCTGAGGTGGAATCATTTCCGGTGCTGCCCCAAGCCAATGAGGGCTCGTGCCTGGTGGGCGCCGGATCAGTAGAAGGCCGCTGGGATGGCGAAGCCGGCTGGTGGCAGTGGCACGCTTCAGTCGTCCATGTTTAGTATGTCCTTGCCGCTTTTAAATGAGCAGTTGGGCACTTTGTTCTACGTTTCCTTGCAATAAGCAAGCGGGCCTTGATATCTGCTTGTGCCTGCCTGTGCGTTCTTTATCTCCACGGGCCCTGAAAGCAACAATTACTAAATGCAAATCTCCCCACAACGAGGCATTCTTCCGCCTCAAAATGGCCTGTAATTTCATTAATACCCAGTTTGAGGATGGCGTTAATACTACTCTTAATATTATTAGAAATCGTACTAAGAATGGCTAATGTTCTAAAGTTGTAGGCATGCGTTAAAAAAACTCTCGAGAAGTAATGTTAAAATGGATGAGGAATATGCAAAAAGAAATATAAAGCGAGCATTGTTCCGACAAATATAGGAGCGTTTTACCCCTTCTCGCGGGGCTCTGAGGGAGAGAAGCGAAACCCACGGGTTAACAAGTGGGAGGGGTGGGGGGAGGGCGGCCAAGAGCACACACAGCGTTTCTCGTGCAGGAGCGAGCAGGGGCACCATTTGTTTGAAAGTTAATTACAAACAGATGTCTCCAAAACTTGCTCCCGCAAGGGAATCGCCAAACGTACACGCGTTGCCATTGAAAGCAATGCAAAGTGTGCACACTTTTGGTAGAAAAAGCGACTTGATTCCTAAAGGTCTCCTCCTATGCAGCACATGCGCGCTGCGTAGGCGAGACCTAAAAATAGACCGTGAGCGCATAATGTAATCATAATGTGAGATGAAAATAACATATCGTACAAGCCAATATATTGACACTGACCTGAACTCCTCCAGTGACATAAACGCAGTGCTCTGAACTAATAGACTGACCATAATGGACGGCCATCAGCAACCCTCCTTAAGCAAAAGCAGCTGAAACTAATGCCCTTTTATCAAGCCGTGAAAGGCACCCCATCTTATTACAGAATAGGTGAAAGATCATTTGTTCTTTTTTACAAAGTCGTCAATTCCCTCTAGAAGTTTATTTTTTGGTATTAGTCTCTTCTGAAAGATAATCATTTAGTTGGAGGTAATGTATCTTATATTTTTATCTCTATGGAGATAAAAGCCTTGTCGGAAGTGACAATCAGTTCACACCTAGGGTCTGAGGTAAGTGAAATCTGGTTTTGGTCCACAAGTAAGTAATCTGTCCTTGAAAAGGAGTTGTGATGGTGTGACTAGAAAATGTGTAGGCGATGTCTGTTGGATTGTGCAACCACCAGACAGCCATTAAATTTGGACTTTGTCATAATTTTTGTATTTGTGCCTGAGACTTGTATATGAATTTGTTTTGGAGATTATGTCTAAATTACCATCCATGGGCAGATTGAAATCACCTCCCAGAAATATCTCAAAGTCGCCCTGTAAGTCAGTTATGTCTTTATAGAGGGATAGCCACATTTCTCCGGAGTTCTCGGTGGGTGTATAAATATTTATAATGTTAAATTACATATTTTTTTGCTTGGCTTTAGTGATGAGCCATCTTCCCTGGTTGTCGTGAATGTGAGACATGAAGGTGATTCCTCAATTTTTTCGAGTTATTACGACATTTTTCTTTTGATGTGCTGGCGAGCTAAAGACTTCTGCGGTCCATGCTGTAATTAGATTGAAGATGTCTCTTAGGGCAAGCCTAGTTTCTTTTAGCAGAATCATCAGCAATCTTCCTTCTTTTGATAGTGTGATTTAGGCCTTAAGTGTTGAGGGTAATTTTTTAAGGACGTGGTGCTTTGTCGCAAGTGTTTATGTATGTTGATTGGGTGTACTGGGTTGCCTGAGATGGTACCTAGCTATGGTCCATGAGTTTGGTAAGAAGTAGTGGACGGGAAACTATGTATTGGTGTAAGACTTCCTTTTCATGTGAATGGCTCCACCAAAATGCTGTAGGCGATAAAATTAGGACAGTTTGAAAGACACCCTAACATGAGATGATGGCTGGCTAGTGGGCACCCACTAAGTTAGTAAGTGAAATAGAAATGGGAGAAGTTACAGGGGAGAGGGGAAATAAAAAAAAAAACATGAAAAAATACAGACAAAAAACATGTAACATACTCCTAAACAATCCTCACTACAACACCCCACCTAGAGGTGACTGAAGCGAGCCCCACCCGTCATTTGCTATTGCGTGAAAAGCCACAAACTAAAAGGCCTATTCCAGTCTGAACAGGATTATGATTTATATACAGATCAATGAGTTACCAAAATATTTCCCAAGCGGAAACATAAACCATCTAAAAACTTGAAACAGTCTTAGACATTCCTAAAACATTTTTAAACAATTTTAGGCACTCCTAATCAATCTAATAACAAAAGCAACGTAATATGAGTGTCTTAAGGTTACATTTCCTAATTAAACTCTATGTTCTAAGTGAAAGGGGCTATACCTTCTACCTTGGAACATATAGTGTGAACTATCTGATGTTTTTATGAGCTTGTGGGTGCACAGAAGGTTGTTTAGCTGCTAACCTTGTACTATGACGTTGCATTGTGTAGTGGTGGTGTGTTAACCATAGCTATTGTGGAACGACGGCCGACATAGGGGTAGTTAGACACTCTGGTCCTGGTAACTGTCATGTGCAGCTATCTTATCTTATACATAAGATTCTGCATGTGTCAATGGAGGAAAGATTTTTTGGGTGATTTATTACCTTATTGCTATGTTATCTTCTGATACTCCAGCCAAGTATGAGACAGCGAGCACTCTAGTCATTAGCATTGTTGGTTGTTTCACATATAGTCACTGTGGGTTTTGTTTGACCTGTTTAGGAAGTATGCCAACATGTGCACCCATTTTGTCTTGCTTGCTACAGACCATATGTTACTAAAGGTTCATTGTACATATAGGCCGACAGCGACCTTTCAAGGAGCTGTGTTTGGTCACCAAGATGTCATATGTTAAGTATTCATATCAGTTTAAAGAGAAGAAGAGCTGCAGGCTGTAGATCCACCTGTTCACTGAGAATCAATGTTTTTCCTTTGTGGGTTATTTTTAATTTTTCAGGTAAAACAATTAAAAGGTATATAGGTGGGTCTTTCAGCGATTGTCTAAGGGCTAAAACACCTTACCTGTGGGAGACTGTCCCTTTGAAGTAATCTTGTGCTATTCTAATCCTCGATCCATTCTATTGTATGTTATGGTTACTCTTTATGTGTGAGGGGATAGCTCTGTGTGCAGTGTCTGAAGATCAGCAGTTTTCTGAGTCTTACCAGGTCAACTGGATTGCTGAACTGTTTACCATACAGTATCCTATGTGCTCTTTCAATTTCAAATTCCTTTTCAGATGCCCAGAATCTTGTGTATTCATGTCTCAAGGCATTCTGTCTTCCAGAATGCCAAAAATCCTCAGGTTTCTCCTTCGGTTACGGTCTTCTAATTCAGTAACCTATATGATTAATACTTTACTTTTAGAGGACATACTGCTTGTAGATTTTTCAAGGTTGTATTGTCATTCTCCAGTTTACCTATGCTGGATTTGGCATCTGTGATCTTCTCAGCAAGGTCTTCGGAGTCTTTCCATAGTTCATGGATATCATTCTGCATGATGTCTGTGATTGTTTTACTTTTTGGGCTAGGTCATGGAGTGCACTAAGGCCTTATAAAATTAGTTCCATATTTATGGTGGAGCCTATTTTAGATTTAATTGACGAGTTTGGCAAGGGCAGTTCTGCCTTCGATCTTTTTTCACCCTATTTGACCTATCTCTGTTCACTGCTTTGTTTCCCTCTTGAGTCCGCCCTTCTGTAGTCCAGCCTTCGGCGTTGGTTTTGACTGCTGGTAGGATCGGTCTTATTGAATTGGGCATGCAGTGGTTCCAATAATTGAAATGATTGTTGGGTAGAAAGACGAGGCGCTACACTATAACTGGTATCTTGGTGGGATTCCTAAATTAGGCACAGGGCAAACCTGATTTGATCAGTTCTTAGGAGAGTGGCACAGGTTTTTCACCTTAGATATGGTGGTACAAAGTACCTGTGCAGTGGGACACACATAGCAAGATGGCTCCAAGTTTTCAAAGATAGTTTATAGACTGTAGATTAGGCTGCGCTTTAAGTGGGTGTCTTACTTTTTCTCCTGTGGAGGGAATTTTCAATAATTTGGTTGCAAGTGTGCATCCTTCTTTTTATAGTGGCAAACAGTGCAACAGGTAGGCAGTAGATGCTAGCAGACGTCTATGTCTGGACAGGGATTTCCATTATACTAGCATGCTAATGTTTTCATAATTGGGAGCTTTGGGAATGCTCCATAACTGGGATGGTAAGCCTCTTTCTTGGAGACCCTGTATCCGTGTCTGACTTGTTTTCTGGATCAGGACCTCGAGTTAGATTGAGAAGGGCTAAGAACATCTGGGCACATTTCCGTTTGGCAGTAATGAGGTGAAAAAATCTGAGTTCTGTGTACAGCTGTGGTGCTAACTAGGTCGGCTGTCTATGTGCGGAGCTCTTGACCGATATTAGAACATTGGAATGTTGGAAGCTCCATAGAAAACAAAGGAGTGCTCCAGGCTCCTAATGGTTGGTGGAAGCCTGGAGCTCCAACATTCCAATGTTTGACTTTGTTCACAGCTGTTGCTGTAAATAAAGGCCTCTCGGAGATTTAAACCCCTTGGTCTCCGAAAGTCATTTGTTTTTACTAATTAGAACACTTTGCTATCTAGGGGCAGAATGTTCTAATATCCTTAGAGCCCTCCGTAGCGGGCTCTACCAGTCAGTAAAGGCCTGCTCCCTTGTTAAAGGTCCTCACCTTCAGCTCAGGCCTTTAGCGCAGGAGCGGGCCTTTAATTGCCAGTAGAACCTGCTACTGTGGGCTCTAAGGCTATATTGGTATTGTATAGTTTTGCCTTCTGGGATCAGTGCATTTAGGCAGTGAGGCAGTCACAAGGGGTGGCCATTTTGATTTTATGGCAAATGATCCTTCTTAGGAAGCTTTATTCCTATTGGTTTACGGTCAGAGGGGGACACAAGAGAGGTCTCATGTCAGTTGAAGGCTTGAACATTAGCTTTTTAAGCTGTATATACTGGTAATGCTCCATCTTAAGAAGTGCAGGCACGGAAGGGGGAGCTTAAGCGGCCATCATTTTAGGGCATTTTCCCTCGATCCTCTCCCCATCAATATTCAATGTTAAGTGACATTAACTTTAGGCTTTCAGGTAGCGTCCTTAGCTAAAAAAAAATGCTAAAGCAAAATGCAAACTAAGAGTTTAAACATGTGGCTTGCAGTAGTTCAAAATGGGCTTGCACAGGTTGTTCGCATGGCTAATGTTTACAAAAGACATTACATAAAATAGCTGAAAATGTAATTTCTAATGCATTACAGTGATTAAATTACCTCAGGGGAGCAGCCACACTTTCTGAGGACAATTGAAGATCCAAAACAAGGACCAAACAAATCTGTTGATGCATGTAACTTACTTACGCAGCTTGTATCTTCATGACACTAAATCAGCTATCTAGCATGACACTCTTAAGAGGAGACACTAAAAGTCTGCTGCGGCTGGGCTCCCATACCCTTCTCCACATCAACATTTTTGGGAAATGAGTCATGATTATCCAACATTATCATCAATCAGCAACATAAGGGAAAACATTTAGATGTGTTGCCCACATACTAAAAAGTAACATTTTATGTTGTTCTGTGTGCTTTTTGTATTTTTTATTTCTGAATACATTATTTTAAAAAATGTTTAAAAAAATAAAAGTAATCCACGGAAGTCAACCACACTTAAGAAAAGTACACCAACTATTTATAACATGAAATAATGAACAAAATGATAACTACCTCGCCGGGTTAGCATAGTTTGAAGGGCTGACCTCACCTCAGTAGATGAGAAAGGATGAGATGAATATGGGGACAGTACTCGAATTATAAGCAGCCCAGAGCTGGTGCACTTGAAACTGAAACTGGAGATGACAGAATGGTGGAGGCTGCAGTAGCCACCATTTTGTTCTTCCTAACTCCAGCTCATCAGGGCCAAAGAACACAAGCATCAACACATGTTGAAACAAATATCACAGAAATCAACAAAGGGCTACTACGGATTTATTTCATGGAATCAATGAAGCAAAAAATGAAATATGAAGAACGAGCATTGGCAAAGCTAATCAGTCTCGCCTTTTAAAACCACAGCAGACCTATTAGCTTGCTAATAGTTCTGGTTCAGCAAAAAGATATCAAATGCTAGTTTGTTGATGCTGAACAACATCATCAAAAACACCATGACACTACAGCACTACAGCACTACACTACAGCAGCCCAACGAGGTGACATAGGCAAAGGTGTCACACCACACATGCAGGTGCAAATCGATCTAGCCACTACTTGGTTTTTTTATCATTAGTTGATGGAAAAATATTAGGAAAATATGCACAAAAGGGGCTGTTGAGAGAAAAAATTTGCAAAATGTGCAGAAAAGCACCTATTGCGAAAAGAGAGGCCCAGAAGCAAACTGCAACGTCCAGGCTCTCCAAAAAAACCACAGTAAAAAAGAATGCAACTTGGAAATACAGAGGAACAACAACGTATCAGGATGGGGGAGGAAGTCATTACTGCCATTGGCGAGAGCGCCGATGGGTGGGGCAAGGAGCAATGGAGAAGCGGGGTGCATTTTTTTTAAAACCTGAAGTAATGGAATAGCTGTTGGGGGGGAGGGGGGAGAACATGTAGATTGAGGGCTGTGAGGAGGGAGGCAGCACACAAGGGAGTGAACAAGAAAACACATGAAAACAGTAGTTCCCTCTATGCAAGCTGTGTAACGACACAGATCATTCAATAAGCACACAGGAAACACGAAATGCGCCAGAGACAGGACAAACACAAAATAGGGAGGCAATCCATTGCATAAGTTCAAGAAGAATTTTTATTGAGAAAATAAAGGTGTCAACATACAATATATAAATTCAAGCACGGGTCATCAAAGTACAAAGAAGATCAAAACAAAATACATGAATTGGAATAATACACACTGATAATAAAGAATAAATAAAAAAAATACAATTAATTGCAAAGTAAAATAATGGAATGCTCAGGGGAATTGTGGTGGCTTAAGAACTTCTTGTTGAAATGGTGATAGCAAACGAGTGCGCTTGGCACTGACATCAATATATATCGTAAAAGGAGACCATAAGTTCAAACGTTTTACCGCCATAGATAAAGGGTTAACAAAAGAAGTATCCATTCTGTGGTTGTTGCAGACTGCATACCACCAAGCTTTGTAAGAGATTTTAGTAAAATCTCTCCAGTTTTTAGTAATCTGTTGGAATGCGACTGCCAATAATAAATCAATAATTTTGACACTAGAAGGGTAATCCATCCAGATGGGGGAGAGACTCCCCAAAAACACATGAGTGAATGAAAAAGAAAAGTTAGTGCCAGAAATGGAATTAACTTGAGCCCATACACGTTTCTAAAAACTGTGAACAACTGAGCAGAAAATAACATATGAAATATTTCAGCGTTCGGGATGAGCAGGTCCAGCAAGAGTCTAATGTCAAAGAGTATCGCTTGTTTAAAGTATTCGGAGTATAAAAGCCTATTATAAATAAAAAACAATGTTTGTGTTGTATTAGCAGCTCATAAGGATTTACATATCTTGGTCCAAACTTTCTCCAAAAAAGATACTGGCCAAGAGGATTTAAAATCTTGTTCCCATGCAATCTGAATTTTAGATTTTTGCCTAGTGTCTGGAGGGCAGCTCAAATGTGTATAAAGAGTGGAATCTTTAGGCATGGTACGAAGCATGGTATGAAGCTTATCAAGTGAAGCAGAAGTTTGAGCAGTGTCAGGTGCATTGTCAAGTTGATTGTAGATGTCTAACACAGCCTATCTCCATTTACCTTTCAAGAATATCTCTCCTTTACTCGCAAGCCACAATCTCTTTCTACTCCTATAATTAAACTCACCTCTCTACTTCTAGGTTCCAAATCCCCTTCACTTAATATCGATTCTTTCCTCGACTCAACAATCTGGCATAATAAATCCCTGCGAATTCAGAATAAACCCTTCTACTGGAAGACTTGGAGGCAGAAGGGTTTAATTTGGGTTCGTCAGTTGTCTTTTCACTCAGAACTCATCCCTTTTTCTAACACAGCCTTTCTGAGAAGATTGTATTTAGGAAGAAAAGAGATGGGGAGGCCAAATAGTTGACTAAGTCGAGAAAAAGGGATGAGTTCTGAGTGAAAAGACAACTGACAAACCCAAATGAAACCCTTCTGCCTCCAAGTCTTCCCAGTGTAGTATCATCAGGCATGTGGAGCAGCTTAGGGAGGAAAGATTTGAAGAAGGTAAGAGGATCAGTCCTTTCCGTCTCTTCCACCAGACCATAAATATGGAGGTTATTCCGCCTGTTGCGGTTTTCAAGGTCCTCGACCTGTCGCTGAAGCCCAGCAACTTGAGATTTGAGCTGAGACATGCTGGCACTGGTTTCTTTAAAGGAGGATATGCTGTGTTCAACTGCAGTGAGTCTCGTGTCAAGTTGAGACCAATTTTCAGTAAGGACTTGCATTTTCGCATTAGTTTCTTCCACAAAGGACGTTTAATAAGTGACTTCCCTGGATGAGTGAGCGTGGGATCCATTGTTGCCAAAGAGTTCTGAGGCTGGAGACCCAAAGAATCTTCTAACCTTGAAAATGCAGTAAAACTTTTTGAGTTTTTGATGAAAATTTGCCTTGGTGTTGAGTGCGTACAACACAACTCCCAATAATCAATGGACGCAAAACAGCTTTATCAAAATAGAAATGTAAGTCACATGAGAATTGCGTCGAAAAAATCTTACAAAGGAAAAAGTAGTACAGCAAGAGTCTCTCAGGGAACAACATCCACGTGTGGATTAGAGACAGTAACACCACAGTAATCCCAAGGTTTCCTTCTGCACCAATACGCCCAAAGAGGGTGAGGCAAGAGGTCACATTTGCATACACCCTAGCTAAATCATTGGCAGGTCCAGAGTTGTGCAAATAACCGCCAAATTATTGAGAGACAGCGTAAATTTTACCGAAAGTCAAAGTGAGGAATTCCACAAAATGGCCACCAAATACATTTCTCCCGAATTTCTTCACAAAAATACTGCCTGAAAAACAAAGTTCCTGGACCAATCCCCAAAGTCCCAGAAAGATTGCAGGGTGTTAAAAGAGCTCCGTGTAAAGTACTTGAAAGGTAAACAGCCGCACGTTAATTCTCTATCAGCCGGGGAAAGCTCCGTGAGGCAGGGGAGAACGTAAAATGGCGGCCGCGATATCACGCTGTTATAGACAGAAACTCACTTTGTAGAAATGTGCCGCTTCGCTGCCTCACATAGGAACAACAGGGCTTGCATTGTTGGTAGAGGACCTTCAGCGACCCTCGACGTGCATCCTTATCATGGAAGGCAATCTGGTAGTGCGAAACAACCGCGCCTCACCGGAGAGCCTCAGCCGGACGCCACCATGCTCCTCGGGCACTAAGCCACGCCCCCAAGAAACCAATCCATTGCATAAGAACAAGGACATGAGATAGACAAGAGAGCCATCAAATCGAGGGCAGGGGCAGACCCAAAGCCCTAATATATGAGAGACAACAGGTCTACAACAACATCCCGCATAGGGTATCTGTAGGCGAGACCTAAAAAGCACTTGGGATTTAATGTACAAAATATTCTCAGGAGTCTGGAAATTTCTACAAATCGACTTGTAAAAACAACCACTAGGAGGGTAAAGTAGATTAATTTCAGGTCTACTTATTTCCTGTACCTTAAGTTGAATTCACAGAGTAATGTATTGAAATACAAATCTATGAATAAGAAAATGAAAAAAAACGAAATTATGAAAAAGGTCAAGAGCGCACAAAAGGAAATATGAGAAATATAGCAAGCACCCGTAAAATATGGTCATATCAAGTGTCAGGACGCTGACAGATTAATTCTGAAATGAAAGATGACACCTCCAGACTAAACAATATATAATAGATCGCATAGGACCAGTATCTTGCGATCGGTTGCCTCAGAAGCGGTGTCCTAATCCCCAGTACTAGTGATGTGACCTTTGAGGAGGCGACGTTTACAGATGTCAGCGCACGGTACTGACTGCAGCTACACAATACACACATATCTTTATATCACCATAGGGAGAATACATGACGGCCAATAAAAACATCTTATTTGGAACAAGTGTACAAACAAACACACATGCATACTCCTATTACTGCAAGGAAAAAGTCAAATTCGATGTCACTGCCATTGCCATTGCTTCCTCGCTCATAAACTGCATGTTACAATGACTGCAGAGCAAACCAACTGTGCACATTTTCATGAGGCAGGTTCAATGTGATTATAGCTTGAAGGGTTTAACTCCTTGCGTCCTGGCTCCTTAGTTTGGAACTGCTACATGTGAACAAACAGTATGATAGAATCCTCACATGCGTAGGGAGTGACTTGCTATTGATCAGCAGTGTTTAGAGCCGAGGGACTTTGTGGGCCACTCGATCCTTCGTATCTCACCAGTTCTGGCTATTACCACACTGAGCAATGGCAATAAATAGCTTCATACATTCTACAAAACTGTGTGGTGTGTGCGCGCACACATAACATATTGTGCATTTGTAAAGCGCACGTTCACCCAAGGGCATCTTGTAGCTGAATAACAGATGTTTATTGTTACCCAACTCAATGGTACACAGTTCATCGACCTCAGACCTATGTAATTTGCCCATTTGCATGCCAAATCTAAGATTTGCTGACAACATGGTGCATAGCAGAGGTCCAGCCTGCTTCAACACCCTTGTATCAAGTTAGTTTGCAGCTTTCCCCTCACTCAGTGATAAAAGTAGGTAACAGCAGCGCACGTCACGGAAATAGAAGCAGCTACGGAGAGCCTGGTAGGGTAAGCACACGAGACGCGAACGTATCATTTTTACATCGAATCTCCCTTTTACTCTGGAGCTAAATAGAAGTCTTATATCATGAGCATACGCAGGTATTATGCTCTTGCTGAGGCGCACCCTATAATAATAAGACACATCAACATGTCACCAGAGACAATACACTGCAATTATACAGCATTCCACAGCAGTTGCAACGCGTACTGTTTAACACTCGAACTTCACTGATGAACTGATAGTATGAAACATATCGAATCCGAGACAGCACGAAGCTAGAATAGTACAAATTAAAAAAAGGTGTACCTCTCAATTTTCGTGCTTTAAAAAATCTTTAAGAATATACGGGTCTGAAGTATAAAGCCATCTTGTGCCTGCAAACCCAGCGATTTGCAAAAATTGTCCTTTTCATAGCTACTAGACCCAGTCAACGACTCTGTAACGCCTTTCCAAAATGCCGCATGAATTTACTAACTCATTCTAAGTCACAATGGGGAAGTGGGTTAAAAAGAGCATTGCGTTCTATCTGTGAATTGCAATGATATTTATCAATGGCTTGTGGTTGTAGTTACAGTTGCAAACCACCGAAAAACACTGACTGTACAAGTGAAGTGGTAATCCCACTCTCCCAAAGAACGCCTGCTCTTTGGGAATTATGTGGGGAACTGTGGGGAAGAGGCAGGAAGCAACTTCTCTAGCCGATGCTTCCCAAATGGGACACATTTCCTTTTGTTAAAAAGGCTGCGCCTTCCTTTAAGGAACGGGCGCTACTATAAACAAGCGCACACGCCTTGCGCTGAAAGTAAAAAGGAGGGGGCCTGCGCCTGTTTCCCTTGCGGCAGCGAGCACGAGCCATCTGTTAATTACAAACAGATGGTTTCAAAGCTCGCTCTCGCAAGGGAATCACCAAACGTGCACGCGTTGCCATTGAAAGCAATGCAAAGCGTGCACGTTTTTGGCAGAAAAAGGGAATCGATTACTAAAGGTCTCCTCCTAAGTAGCGCATGAGCGCTGTGTAGGCGAGACCTAAAAAGAAGAGAGTAGCTCCCTGGCTGTAAACAGTGGAAGGACACAAGTCATACAGTCAGAACATAATAAATGAGAATTATTCCAGAGGCAGGACAAACAAAGACAAGAGAATGAAGCCGTCAAATAAGAATCACGGAAATTATATAGACAAGTAAGCCATCCAGTCAAAAGCAAGAGGCTATCCCATTGCCCGCTATACATATAGATATTTATATATATATTTTAAAGTGTGAGATACAATAGGTCTTTGCCAACACACAGCTAAATTCGGTCTAAAGCTAACTGAAGATAAGGCCTAAAAAACCAGAACCGTGCACATTAAACCAACGTCAATTAAGTGCTGAATCCAGAAAAAAAATGACAGACTCACCTTTGGTGCCTATTCACTTTACAAGGTCAGTCGACCAATTCACCTTTGATTACTGGCATCTGACCTTAAGATTTGGAAACATATATAATGTAGTACGGTGAGATACAATATAAACAAAGACAGACGAGTGTTTCCAAAAATAAACCGCATAAATAGCTATTGCTGTTCTGAAAAGTTGGGGTCAGTTCAAGAGAACCAGCAGTTTAAGAGAAAGAAAAAAAGTCAAACAAAGCAAATTGTTCAAGCTGCCAACGGTGCTGAACTGTCTTGTTTTGAATGGGCCTTCGGCCCAGTCGTGCAACTGGAAAATTGAAGAAAAGCAGCACCTTCAAATTAAATGGCTATGCTGTGAAAATATTTTTTCTGTTATGATTAGATGGAAAATGAGTATAGATTTTGGCACAGAGCTCTATCAAAATGCAGGGACCTGATGCCCATACCTAGAGGATGCGATCTTTAAATGCAGAACACCACATCTTCTAAAGAACAGGTTGTCATAAGCCTGGTTGGGCTGATCCTCTTTGACTTAAGCTCCCACCTCTTGGTGATGGGTTGGTGCTATTGTAAATGCAGCCTAAATTGCCCCATAATGCCTTGCGGGACCTTATTGTTTTGCTTACATTTTCACCCATATCTCCCTTTGTGGTGGTCCCAGGGTGATGTGACCAGCACCAACAAACTCAATAGGATCCCGCCTGTTCTCTGCACGGGGATCTCTTGAGTCCTCACCCTACGTTAGAGCGGACACGAAAATTATCACCTTCCCTGGATTGCCTTTTATGGTATTGAGCTTTCCCAAAGTTAACGATTTTGCTGTGTGCCAAAAGTGAAGTGACCTTTAAGTGTCTCATGTATGGTGATATTTATGAGAGCTTGGAAAGCACAATTTTTTTTTAAATCGTATGAATTTAGGTAGGATATTATGGGGCCCACTGTATGGTTACAACACACTACGATGTCACCGTGAGGCTTCCTTGGGGCTGTTTTAAGATGGTAGCTTGCTATCAAATGCATGAGAAAAAACACCAGCACAGGGTTTATTAGAGCTAAATTATTTAATGGTTCACCACAATGACCTAAAATGTTTGATTGAGTATTGCAGTAATGACAATGACTTCTGCAAAAAGTGTTTTTTTTCCAAAACGAACTGGTTACGCAGTGTCATGTATGGTATGTTCCATCTACCAATATACATATTTGCAAATTATTCCACAGTGTGTGGAATAAATGTTCTTCTCCTTTTTCTAAAGAAAAAGTACTGACCGGACTATCATTTATTGAGTGTTATTACTGCTTGCCAGTGATTGGTGATTACAAGCCCACACCACCTCCCTCAAGTAGGCTTTGGTCTACACTGCTACCCTTTGAAAGTCAAGCGCTACAATGGGGTGTTTGGTTCCCAGTTAGGACAATTGTGGATCTATTATGTGTGCAGGCCAAACTACCAATAACCCAATTTCCTACAGGGATCTGGAAGGAAAGATTAAAAAACAACTGTATATTGCTCTATACAAATATCTCTGCATCGAATTTAACACCCACGTGTCTGCTGTGCTGCCCTACCAGGCTGCAAGAAGGTTTGCCACATAGCCTCCTCTGATAAGAAAGCAAGAATAAAGATTTACCTGTAAGCGGGTTTCCTCTTTGAGCTTGAGAACCTCAATAATAAGACCATCTATTTCTTAGTGAGTAAGTAAGTAATTTTATTATGCATGATTAATTAAAACCGTTGCATTCAAAACATTACAGGCTGATATCAAAAGGAATAGCATTAGATAAAACAGTTAAAAAATAGATACAAGATAAAAAAAACTTTGTTTTAGAATATAGAGACGTAAAATTGGTCCAAATATAATAGCACTGTAGACTCAGGTTTGCAGGACTGTTTGAAGTTATTAATAAACTGTGTAATTTGAAACCGATAGAGTGGTCCAGTTCAGTATCTACTGTAGTCTTTTACTATATCTCTACTGTGAGGAGCAAGAGTTTTTCAGACTCAGTGCTATCAGATTAAAGAATTTTGGGGCATATCACCAAGGAACGGCGATGAATAATGCAAAGCGCTCTTAGCGCTTTGTTATTCATCGCCGTCTATCTCTGTAATTTATAGCCCCGGCAGCGCGTTATCAACAACGCGTTGCTCCAGGGCGATAAAAATTCCAGAGATAGTGGGGGAAATCGGCGTTTTGCAGGGAACATCGCTGGTTTTCCAGCAATGTTCCCTGCAAAAGAGCGATAACCTTGCTGTTACGACCCTGTGGTCGTAGCAGCATAATCCACCCCCTAGGTTAGGGCTGGGTAAATCAGGATTTTAGCAGACGTTAGTTTTTGGAGAAAACAGCGGTTTTCTCCAAAAACTAACATCTGCTAAAATGCTGGGGCAGCCTTGTAAATATTGCGATGTGCACATCAGCGATATTTGCAAGGCTGTACTGCCCAGTGACGCCCACTTTGCATCTCATTAGAGATGCAAAGGGAGGCGTCAGGAAAAAGGGTGCTAAAATGCAATTATGCATGTTAGCACCCTCTTGTAAATATAGCGATAGTTTTATCTCTGCTTTTAAAGCCAAAGAAGCGAGGATAAAGCCCTTGTTAATATGTCCCTTTGTTAGGCGACAGTTTTGCTGCACTAGGGAGGGATTAAAACACAGCATCACTGCCTGCCTGCAGGAACCTACACCATGCTGCTTAAATAGTGGTTTTAACAGACTTTTCCGTATGTTATCCAGCTTCTTGCATGTGCATATAATATGAATCAAAGTCTCAGTGTCATTCGCACACAGACGGCAAGATTGATCGGCCCCTCTTCTTTCCCACGGTGACATAAATGGGTTAATCGGGCCGACACCCAGCAGTAGCCTTAAAAAAATTTCTCTGGTCACCAGCTTGGTTCCGACCTTGAGGTAGGGCTGAGGTTTTAGAACTTCATAGTTGTTAAGCACGACCCAGCCATGAGCTCTCTTGGATACCGATTTCTTGTCCTCGATAACCGATATGAGTTTAGCCGATTTTGTTACAATTTTTTTGAAGACCAAATGGCTCATTGAAGTGTTCCAGGTCTCTGCCAGACCGAGGGCCTGCAAGAAACTCTGAAGGTAGACGTTAGCTGCCAATTTTCCTGTGCGGGACAGCTCTAGCCAAAGTTGATTGTTCAAGGACCCTGTCTCGCCAGCTCTAATTTTGTGCCAACTCTTCAAGAAAGTTCCCTGCCTTTCTATTTCCTGTTTCTGGATTTCAAATTCCAGCCTTATTTGAGCTGGTGAAACATATTTAGGGAGCTGGAATATCGCCCGATAGGAGGTTGTGATTATACTACATTTAAAAGGGGGTCTAGGATTAAGTCCAGCAGCAGTTTCTTCAGGGGCTTTAATGCCAAACAGGTCATTATTCCTTTCCTTCTTAAGGCTTCAAGTTGTGGTTTATAACAATTATTTTTATCTAAAAGTATGCCCAAATATTTGTAGGTAGTTACTTGGTCCATGCGTTTGCCTTCCATGTACCAGCTGGGATTTGACTTCTTATGGTGGTTTACACTCATAACTTTCGATTTTTTTAAATTTATTTTTAATGCGTTACGATGTGAGAAATTATGGGTGGCATCTAAAAGGTGCTGAAGTCCTATCAGTGTTCTGATAATCAGCACTAGGTCGTCGGCATAAAGTAAATTTATCAGTTCCATGGCGCCCAGCTTCGGGGAGTATGAGGAGCAAGCATCCAGTTCTGCCGGCAAGTCTGCCAGGAAGAGGCTGAAGAGTATAGGGGCGAGGACACATCCTTGCTTTAAGCCCTTTCTGTAGTATTTTTTTTTTAAAGATGCCTTCCAGCACCTAGTTTGATTCTGACCCATGTGTCGTTGTGCAGCTTATAAGTTGGTCTAGGAGGGTTGACGGAATCCCCCATTCTTTCAGCTTTGACCAAAGTTTGGATCGATCTACGTGGTCGAAGGCCGCTGAATAGTCAATGAAGCAGAGATACAAGGGGTGTTTGCCTTGCTTTGCTGCATCCATGAGCATGTTTAAGGTCATAATATTAGTTATAGTTCCTTGCCCTTGACAAAAACCCGTTTGGGTCGTTGGTATAATACTATTTCTTGTGGACCAGGCGACCAGATCTTTAAGTAAAATACCTGCATAATATTTGGCCTCAGTGTCAATCAAGGCTATCAGACGATAGTTGTTTGGGTCGGATCTCGCCCCTTGCTTGAATATGGGACTGATGATAGAGCCTCGCCATGACTCTGGGATTTCTGTTGTTCTTATAGCATACCCTATTACTGGGACTAGTGCGTAGCTCCAGAAGTCAGTGTCCTGTTTATATAGCAACGTTGGTATGCCGTTCGGTCCCAGTGCACCTACTCGTTTGCCTCTAAAGATTTGTTTGTGTATATCTTCGTTCAGGGTTATTTTTTGCATATCATCTAGATGTATTGGGCAGTCATGGCTTGATGGAGAAGCTACCTCAGGCTGTGGCCGGTTCGATGGTTCAGTGCCCACGTCACATTGGTGCTTTTGGTTTCTTCCCTTTCTAATAGCATTTTCTGAGACAGCTTGGCTCGGGAGGCCCTGGGGGACGTCTGTTTATGGTACTTGGTCATTATAATGTTTAGATAAGTAGTCTACCCAGGTGACTTTGGTGATATTGGAAGTAATGCCTTGGTGATTGGGATGCTGCAATCTGTTGACCGTTTGCCAGAATTTATCACTATTTTGCTGGTTTGCATCGAACATAAGTTTCGCCCAAAGTTCGTTGTCTTTTGATTTTTTTTTTTTAACCATTTTATTATCAGTAACAAAATAAAATAATACAAAAGAAATAGCTTGGCACATTAGGTATTGCCTACGTCATATGAGTCCAGTGCGGGTCAGTTACACAGGTATAATAATGTCACAAAGTGTTATAAGTTACATATTAAGATGTAGCAAAAGAAAACTTTCAGAACGCCGATCCCGGCCATTGTTTTGCCTCCTTGTTGGACCCCATGGGTTAATCGCTCAGGTCAAGGTCCGAGTCTGGTGTTGGAGGGGCACAGATGTTACCACGGAATGAGTTCCATCTACCCCATACCCGTGCCCACTTTTTGGGACACCCTCTGCGTATGAAAACTGCTTTTTCAGCCACCATTGAGCTATCCATGTCCTGACACCATCATCCCCTCCGGGGAGCTGTCGGTACCCCCCAGTGTTGTGCAATATTGCGTTTTGCCAGCATGATCCCCAAAGTTGCCCAGTCTTGTGCTGCATGATTCAGGTCAGTTGGTTCCCATATATTGAGGAGGCACCGCTTTGGTTTGGGAGGAACCTGGAAACCACTTACGCGCGTAATTGTGTCCATCACCTCCTCCCAGAAGAGTGCTATGTGTGGGCATTCCCAGAATGTTTGGTAGAATGTACCCCTTGCCCCACATCCGCGCAGACAAAGTGGTGTTGTGGCTCGGCTGATTTTGTGGAGCATAGCCCTAGTGTAGTATGTCCTGTGTAGGACGTTCAGCTGTACCAGCCGTAGCGGGGACGGGATAGCCAACTCCCTCGGGGACGCTAGTGCTTCCTGCCAGTCCTGTTCATCTATGTCTCCAAGGTCTGCCCGCCATTTATCCCGCAGACCTAGTGTGGGGTCTTTTTGGTTATTAATAAGTTTACGATAGGTGAGGGTAATGGCTTTCTTAGTAAGGTGGTCCGTAAGAAGATGGTCCTCGAGCGGGTACGATTCAGGAAGATCCGTGCCTCTAGGTATTGTCCTTGTAAGTGCATGCTTGATTTGTGTGTAACGGAAGAGTTCTGTATCGGCCATTTGATATGTCGTCTGTAGTTGAGTAAAAGTCACCACGTCTCCTTTTTTCCACAGGTCCCCCACTCTGGAGATTCCAATCAAGTCCCATTGTGCAAACCCCTTGCTGTTGCGGAGTGTACCAAGTTTTGGTGTATCCCACAATGGTGTGTGTTGTATCATGACGCCTTCCCATCCGAGCGCTCGTTGCACCACGAACCATGTGTGTATTGTGTGCGCGGTTGGACCCCTCCATATATCTTTTTTGGTCTTGTGGTAAAGTGCCCTCAGCGGTCCCCCAGTCCCAAAAGCATGCCGGTCGAGCCGGAGAGCCGGCTCATCCCGAGGGGCGTGAAGCCATTGGTTTACTATAATAAGTTGTGAGGCCCAGTAGTACTGTCGTATACTAGGCAAGGCTATTCCAACATCATACTAGCTCCTTGTAAGTTTGGACAAAGCTATTCGGGGGGTTTCCACTCCAGAGGAGCAGTCCCACCTCCGCCTCGATTGCCTTAAAATAGGAATCAGGGACCGGGGTGGGTGTATTTTGCAGGGCGTATAGGAATCTCGGGAGAGCCATGATTTTGTATAGGGCTGCCCGGCCCAGGAGGGTAAGGGGTAGTGTATGCCAATGCTTCACGTCGTCTTTAAATCTCCTGAGTGGGGGTCGGAGGTTTTGCTCATAAAATAGAGTGGGATCTGGAGTAATGTGGATACCCAGGTACTTAAAGCCGTCCCTCCCCAGCTGTATCGACACTCCCCCTGGTAGACGTGGAGGGGACCCGTGGAGAGGAAACAGAACCGATTTCGCGCAGTTAATCGCATAACCCATAGGCAGCACATATGTCTAGGAGACAATTGATGGAGCGGCTGGGGGAGGTCATATATAGTAATATATCGTCTGCGTACAGTGATGTACGGTCCTCCCACCCCTCCGCCCATCGCAGCCCTCGTATCACTGGGTCATTTCGTATCCAGGCCGCCAGGGGCTCGAGTACCAGGGTGAATAGGAGCGGGGACAGAGGACATCCCTGTCTGGTCCCACGCCTCAGAGGGAAGTCCTCTGAGATGCGCCCATTGACCACAACATGCGCCAGGGGTTGTGTGTATAGTAATTGGATCCAAGCACGAAAATTGGGCCCAAAGCAAAAGCGTTGGAGCACTGCGAACATAAAGGGCCACTCCACCCGATCAAAAGCCATGCTGGCATCTAACAAGAGAATAACTGCGTCCTCACGGATAGTAGACATTCGAGCCAATACCCCGTGAAGCCTCCGTAAGTTCATTGCCGTGTTGCGGCCAGGCATAAACTCTGACTGATCCGGGTGGATAAGTGACGCGAGGTGTGGCTGAAGCCTATTGGCCAGCACTTTTGCTAAGATTTTCGCCTCTGCATTGAGGAGTGAGATGGGACGGTATGAGGCACACTCCTGAGGGGGTTTGCCAGGTTTTAGTTTGTTGTCTTTTGCTCTTTTCTTCTCCCATCTCCTTTGTTTTAGTGAGGTCCTGAACTCTCTGAGTGTACATTGCAATTTCTGATAGTGGGAAGGATTGAGGTTGGAACTCAAAATGTAACAGCCAGCAAAGTGACCTTTTTAAAAATCCACTGACCTAAAACTCTACAGATCCTTGCCCTACGACTCAAACATGGAACATATTGGCTCACGTCCTTGATGAAGCTTTCATCAAACAGCATTCCCTTTGCTTGTGGCCCTGCTTCAACATCAGAGATATTTCCTAATTTAGAAATGATCTTTATAACACCCTTTCTCCTCTCATGTGAAGTAGCTGAGGTAGCACTACTTAATAGGCACACAACTCTCTGGGTCCAGTTGAGAAAAACTACTGGATCAATATCAGTACTATCCAGTCTTGCCTCCTCACCAATATCAAGGGTCCTAATGAGTGGACCAGCAGGTTTAATAATATATCCTGGCAGTTCACTCTTTTTCTATTCACATCCGTTTTACAGTCCTTACCAAATGTATAGAAAAGGAAAGCCATTTTAGGGTAAATATGGATGTGGCTGTGATGTTGTTAACAAGAGCAGGACTTTAGCATTCCAAGCATATTCTGTTATCCATGTCTTTGTCCAGAGCTAATTGAAAATACTAGATGTATTTAGGCACACATGTTCGAAAGGTGATCATTCTGTTGGGTTGGTACGCTGAATCGAAGTATTATCAAACAATGATTTGAGGCCCTCAAGAGATGTTATAGTGAGTGTTTTACACTTTTTTTCTGGTGGACTACACCAAAGGGAATATTTAAAGTTTTGAACTTATGCCATCATCATCACTACCATCAACATTATTATCTTGGTCCATATCATATGCATGAATTTGATCAATCAGGTATTTCTCTGGAAGGATCAAATTGGTAACAAACATCCTTTCCTAATTGTCCGAGTGGGCTGCAGACTCCAAAAGTATCTGAAGAACCTTCACAAACCATAGTGTTAGACATTTGAGACATTTTCTATGATGAAAATATATGTTAGCATCTATGTATTTTTTAGGTCTGTCCAGAATAACATACCTGACTCTGAGCAGGAAGAAAAGTAGCCTTGTAGCCCACAACCAATTCTATTATTGGATGGGTTTTATCCTTATTAGTCTACTGCATTTTGTATCCCAAGAGTTTTGTTACTAAGGTGCATATTTACCAGAGAAGTGGCGGAGCGTGGTGTTAGCCTCCTTGGTTTAATGCCACGCTCCGCCACTTCTGAAACGCAGTGCTGCACCATATTTACAACAATATGGTATAGCTCTGCATTCCCTCCTATGCTGGCGCTAAATTTAGCAGCCTAGCACCATCACAGACACCCTATAGTGCAAGGGTGTCTGCTTTGAAGGGGAAAATTGTTTATGTGCAGGAAGGTGTGCCTTCCTGTACATAAACAATTTTTAAAAGGTGTTTTGTAACTTCTATGCGTGCTGCTTAATGCACCACAAATAGAGGTTGCAAAACATCATTTTTTCTTTTTTTAAATGATTGTTTATGTTCAGGAAGGGTCACCTTCCTGCACATAAACAATCAATGGCCTTTTGCTGTTTCTATGCGTGCTGCACAATGCAGCATACATAGAAACAGCAAATACGAGCATTTCTCCTCGATGTGCCTGTTTAAGAACAGGTTTTTGCTGGTCTTAATTTTGGCACCGAGCCATATTTAGGTCGCTCTTGTAAATATGGGGCAGCATCAAAATCAATGGCTGTTACGGTGGAACGCCCACCGTAACACCCATTGCTCACCACTTTCACGCTAATTATAGCGTTAATTCTGCCTTCTCTCCTCTCTACCCGTCTTGCAATCATCCTCTACTGCAGCCTCTATCTATT
This sequence comes from Triturus cristatus, assembly GCF_964204655.1. Taxonomy (NCBI): domain Eukaryota; kingdom Metazoa; phylum Chordata; class Amphibia; order Caudata; family Salamandridae; genus Triturus; species Triturus cristatus. The sequence continues at coordinate 231,413,297 of NC_140585.1, forward strand.
ATTAATTATTATTAAATAAGTTTATAAAGCGCGCAGCTACCTCCAACGGAGGTGTCCCGGCGCTGGCGGCATCAGGAGAGGATGAGGGTGAGTGAGAATTGCCGAGCCAGAAGAAGCTAAGGGAGGCTATCTACTTCAACTGTACTGTTTTTTCCTTATTCTATTCTCTTTTCTATAAAACGCTCTGTGCCTTGTACCTAGGTGTGTACTCTATAAGTCACATACATATAAGGAGGTGAAGTGGACAAGAGCAGTTGCTCTCTGACACCCTTTTCATTAATCTGTCTCTCACTTGGAGTCCATCTGCTGGTATCATCATATATTGTCCTTTTTGAGCAGCATCATGATCAGGGCCTCCAGAATTATGTGATTCTGCAGCCGCTGCTTTTTTCATACAGTTATGGAAGTGATGCATTTTCCACATAATCCATCATCAGGTGTATAATCTCGAGATAATAACAAAAAAAATAGTTTAGAGCTTAAACGGATCAACAAATGGCGCAATGGAATGCCCTTCACAAAGGTTAATGGGTCATCTTTCAGTTGGTTTGTATTTGGTTGTTAAACTGCTACTAATAAGGTAAAATCTTTGCCAAGACAGCATTATCATGTGTACAAAGGACAAAATAAAGAAGTAATACAATCAAAAAATGTGCCTCATTATATCTTTTCTTGCTGCATAATTTAGTCAAACCTGCACTTAACCTGAAGTGCTTTATACCTAGTGCTTCAAAGGTTTTTCTCTGTTTCAACGGTAGCCAATGAAGTTCCTTCATCACATTAGATGCTGACGATCTCCTGGGTCTGTTCAATGCCAGTTTGGGAGCAGAAGCTTGCACTCTGTATAGTGTTATTAACAAGAATACCGGTGCTCCTAGCAGGACGACATCATAGTAGTCTAACCTTCTTAAAATAGCACTGTGTATAATTAGAGTTTTGGCAGTAGCAAACAACAAAGGAAGGACCTTCTGAATAACCGAGTAGCAAGAAGCATGTGCTTGCAACTTTATCGACGTGACGCTTCATGGACAACTAGTTGTCAAATATGACTCCCAAATTGTAGACCAATTCGGATTGTATCAGCTCTTCACTAGTTGGCACTGGCCAAAAAATGTGACTGGAGTATGACAGGGGCTTTATTTGCTGGGCAGCACAAAAACTTGGTTTTGTCCCCATTGAGTTTGAGGGAGTTGGAGTTCAGCCAGTAGATGATGTCAGTCATAAAGTTATGACAGCAGCCTGCTGGTTGCTGTTGAATGACAAAATCAAGTGTGTATCATCAGCATAGTTGACTAGTCCATTATTATGAGTTTTAATGAGTGTGATTAATGGCCTCTTATATATGCTTGGAAGAATTGGGCTAAGTGCTGAACCTTGTGGAACTCCATGTTTGATAGTCTTCAAGTCAGACCGGTACGGGGAAAGAGCAACCCCCTGACATCGCTCCGACGCATAGATAATGTCCCCAAGAATCGTGCAGATTGTTTCCTCAAAAAAATCAGGAAGATTGCCACAGAGTGCCTGTGACGGTATGATATACTAGTTCATACACTCCGGGCTGGATACTTCTCGCATAATGTCAAATACCTTTTTGAAATTATTTGGTGCAGCAAGAATGGCATTGGCATAGTAATCTGCTTTCGCCCTGTCGATCTCCCTCTTGGATTCATTTAGACAATTCTTTAGATACTTTTTGTCCTCCTCTTTTTAGGATCCATGCCACTGTCTCTCGAGTTTCTTACTTGCTTGTTTTAACATTTTTAGGGATGCGCTATACCAAGGGGCAGTGGATCTACTATGGATTTTCACATTTTTAATGAGTATTTCTACATCTAGGGTTTCTAGAATTCTCCCCCCGCAGAGTTTTGCAGTTTTCTTCTGCTGTTTCACCAGAATCAACTATGGTAGACAGGTTTAATAGGCTGCCTTGTGTTGGCTTGCTGAGTTTGTCATGCCCTGCTGGATCACAGTCTGACTACCGCGACTTAGGGGTACTGAGTTCTCTTCTATGATGATGAAAGGTTACTAATGGATGATCAGTCGAGCATGGGGGTAGGATGCGTTTCATAGTAACTAACATCTCAGGGGTAAAGATGAGATCCAGGGTATGAACACCTTTATAGGTGGGATCCTTTACTAACTGTCGCAAGCCCAGGATTTTGCAGGAACCTTGCAGTTCCTTAAATGGAAGTGATAAGTCCCCCTCAGACTACATGTTAAAGTCTCCTAGGATAAAAAAATGTTAATGGGTGAGGGCCATATTAGAGATGACCTCCGTGAAAGGTTTTGGATATGTACTCGGAGGCCCTGGTGGACGATAACATTAAATAACAGAAAGGATACAACCTTTTTCAGCTTTCAGAGTAAAATCCAACAATTCAGGACCATTTATTTCATCTAGAGTGAGGGATATGAAATTCCATCTTTTATTAAAGATTATTACCACTCCTCCCCCCTTCCTAGTAATGTGTGGCTTGTGAAGGATTTTAAAGTAGACCATGTTTCACTTATTAATAGTGCATCCCAGTTATCACTCTGTAATATAGGGCTAATTTCCTTTTTCCTTGGAATGCTTAACTAGAGACCTAGTGTTAAATAAGATACATATTAAATATGTCAGACTTTGCAGTGTTTATGACACAAGGGGAACTTAACTTAGTTTTAGTGTACATGGTAGTCAAAATAGGGTTTTCAGCCTGCTAACCAAGTTGCAGTAATTGGTCACAAGTGTAGCTTTGTCTAACATTGGTAGGCCCTCGGTAGGGCAACTGGCAGCATGGCTGGCACAATGTGCGGTTGGTGCAGAGACGGGTGAAGGCTGGATTGCATCTGCTGTACCTTCGCACACTGGGGGCAGACAGTCACTCAATATGGCGGCCAATAATGTCCCGCTTTAGTAGGTGAGAACAGTATGCCCCTGAATTAATTGAAGAACTTGTGGCTATCACAGTTCCTAGAAAGATAAATCTGACGACATCTGAATTTAAAGGCAGACATGACAATGATTCTGGATAAATCAGAGATAATGGCGGCTTCCATTATCTAGGTTAAAAAAGATGGCAGTCTCCATGAACGACGATAGAGTCAGGGCCTATAGAAGATGGAGTCAGACCTAAGGGACTTTACAGCACGCAGGATACTTTCAACAGTTGGTTGAGAATCTATCAGCTTCTGTGAGTCCATGTCCTGGTAATACCTGGTGATAAATAAAGAGAGCCTCCAGTATCTCCCACCTTCTCTTCCATCCCTTTTTCAACCAGCGTTTTAGCATCTCCCTCACACTCCCTTATGCCTTTTCTTCCCACCCTCTCTCCTCTGTACCAGTCTTGCAATCACCCCCTACTGCTGCCTCTATCCACTTCAACTGTACTGTGTTTTCCTTATTGTATTCTCTTTTCTATAAAAACGCTCTGTGCCTTGTACCTGGGTGTGTACTCTATAAGTCACATACATATAAGAGGTGAAGGGGACCAGAGCAGTTGCTCTCTGACACCCTTTTCATTAATCAGTCTCCCACTTGGAGTCCATCTGCTGGTATCATCATATATTGTCCTTTTTGAGCAGCAGCATGATCAGGGCCTCCAGAATTATGTGATTCTGCAGCTGCTGCTTTTTAGGTCTCGCCTAGGCAGCGCTTGCGCTGTCTCGTTGAGACATGCAGTATACACTATAGTGTATATAAGCTCCACCCACTCTCCACCCATCATTTTCATTGGCTGGTGTCCTAGATGGTGCCTTCCGATTGGTTGTAGGCTTGTTAGTCCCTCCTTATGATGGACATTTCTTCATTTGTGTACTTCCACGGCTATTGGCTCCTTTACTGCACAGACTACTTTCTTCCTATGCCTTCTCACACCCCCATACTATTGAATTGCCAATGCTTGTTTTATTTGTCTCTGCCAATGCTTGTTTTATTTATCTCTGCCAATGCTTGTTTTATGTGTCTCTGCCAATGCTTGTTTTATTTGTCTCTCCCCACAAAGCTTGTTTTATCTGAGATCTCTGTTTAATTATTTAGGATTAATACAGCCCACGGCGCGGACCTTCTTTTAATTATTTATCATTATACAGCCCAAGCCGAAGATCGAACTCTGCTCTCCAGCTCCAACGTCGGCAGCTTTATATGTTACGCAACCGCTCGTCGCTTCAAAACAAGCCCCCTTAAAGGGGTTTATCTTTGTGTCCATTGCGTGCACTATAGTGCCCCTGGGGCAAAAGCAGGGACCTACTAGAGTGCTTCTCTATCAGAATGCACTTTGGGGCCCCCCCGGGGCACAAGCAGGCATCCACTTCAGCATGCCTAAGCAAGCGTGTGAGGAGTCGATGCAAGCGTGTGATGAGTCGATGCTTGTGTGTATGCTTGCACACGCGAGGCTGCAGGAGTGTACGGATGGCGAATTTCACGATCGCCAGGCAACGCAGGATCTTTTAATTTTTCTGCTGCCCGGGGGTCAGACACCACAGCCGGGAGCCCTGACGTCAGCCCGGAATGAGGGAGATAGGCGGGGAGGGGGCAGTCTTTGAAGTATTATAAAATAAAACTTACTGGATTCATGAGCAGAAGCCTTTATCACTACTCCCACCAGGCCCCAAAATCGCCAACGTACTTTCTTCACAGGCCAACATGGCTGCAAATCTAAAGTTCTACAATTACGTAAAATAAACATTCATAAAAGAGATAAAAGATCAATATGGTTCCAGTGATTGAGAGGAGGATTTCATAACTGACAAACAAATTGACGCAAATTGAAAGATAATACCTTAAAATAAACCCGTCTAATCACCGCCCAAAGTTAACTTTTAAAAACAACTAAACATTATCTCCCTAAAAGTGTGACTGTTGCTGTGCTCAGACCTCATTATTTCCTTTTATTAGCGCTCCTCTGGCAGACCCTCTGCTGGCTTCCCTGTAAATCCTTCTTTCTGCATTAGCCATGCTGCTTCAGATTTTGTGATCAATGGGTCGGAAGCATATGACAGACCGAGGCAGTGAAAACCAGAGTAGGGCACATCAGCATGGCTACCTTTGTCACAGATGCTTTAGGCCACCAAGCGCGCCAGGCGAGGAGTTAGGGCAAGCAGAGACCAGAGAGATGTACGCAGAAGCCAGAATGTATTTGATTGTGTTTGCTGCGGCAATGGTAGCACTTGGGAGTCATGAGTTCCGCAAAAATGTCATGTTTGTCTTCCACTTCTGTTTAAAGTATAAGCTGTGAACCATACTTACAGTTTACATATGTAAACACATTTTAAAATATTGAAAGCCTTTATTGTTTCTGAAATTGTGCATTTAAGCTGTAGAGTTGAGACAAATGCATACGCAATTTCAATACAGCTATTTTTAATCCAATGAAACATCTGTTGTTTATGTTGAATAAGTAAACAACGATGATTAACCCCTTAGTTGCTGAGACTTTTCCTCTGCTACTGCTAAGCTCTTTTTTGTTGTTTGGGGTACTTCATGTTTAAGCCTTTATAGCATTAATTCACAAAAGGTAGACAAATTTGCATCCTTTTCTACCTCATACCCTGGGGATTCAAAAGGTACCAGGGAACAGAGAAAAAAGCCAAAATATGCTATTTTGTTTTTTAATCTAAAGGGGAAAAAGTGTTGTGTAATCAAGTGTTTTTTTCTGGAAATGTCATCATTGAAAGATTTGCAGTGTTACGATCCCAAATGTCCCACTTTGAGGAACTAGCAGGGCTGTAAAAAACATGTTTACCACAGTGTTTGCATTTTTCTAGGTGGTAGTCAATTTTCCCCCTTGTTGTGGTTACAACCTACATTCAGTTTGTGGTGGAAGCCGGTGTAAAGCCATGGGTAAACCAGAAAAGAAATACATTTCTGAAAACTAGATACACTTCTGAATTCTGAGTGATTTTTTTATCTGACTCATGGTTTCCCTAAAGAAAATAGGTATTGAGATTTAAAAAAAATGGAAATAGTAGGAAAAAATAGAAAAGCTAACAGAACAGCGATTTTATCTGTAATGATTTGCCCCGATGACCTATTTGCAAAAGCAATATACTGTTACATCAGTCAGATCATTCTGTTCGCAGGGATATATAGTGTTTGTTAGTTGCTCATAAACATGCAATGCCAAGAGCCAAAAACTGAGATGCAGTTTATAATGATTTTCGTTGTAGGTAAAATGTAATGATTGATAAATGGGTATGAGGGAAACCTATACATTTTTAAAATGTACTCTAGATACTGATTGTATGAACACTGATTGTATGAACAGTGGTTATTGGTACAGCTCGAAACATTACCCATTCCAGCATATGATTCAGTGGGTAATTTGCAAAATGTGATCTTTCTTGCACACTGCCTTACAATTGGAAGCCAATAAAAATTCAGTTCATAACAGCAAATGTTACACAGTTTCTGCATTTCTTCTGATAAAAATGGTACCCCACTTGTGTGGCTGGGACTACTGACCTTGGCACACAAGCTCCCTTAACACAACGTGGAGATATTAACATTTACTGAAAAAGAAAATACCTGTTTTGGCAATAGTGGTGGCTGCGATATTTGGGCCTGGGCTCAGCTGCCTCCCAGGGAAACCTGCCAAACCCCGACACTTTGGAGAGCTAGACACCCAGGAGATTCCAGGATGGTCTGACTTGCATGTATTTCATTAAGTTTTCCTACCCACAATGCACTGCAAACATAAAAACCTTGGCTAAAATCATACATTTCTCCCACATTTCTGTGAAGGAAACCTATGGAGGCTGGCGAAGACCACTTAATTGCTACCACCCACAATTACTGCACATTTTTCAATAAAAATGTTACCCTACTTATCTGTCTCCATCAAAATTGTCTCACTTAAGCAACATAGGTAGCTATGGTATTTGGGCCCACACTGTGCCGCCACCCAGGGAAACCTTCCAGACCCAGACATTTCTGAAAACTAAACACTGTGGAGAGAAAGACTGTATTGCCCCTAGTGGGTGTGAAGGGGTCAGTGGAGCATGCCCAAGAGGCAGCACCCTCAGAAAGAATAAATCCCCAATGTACCCCCAGGGTGCAGAAAGACAGTATGCACATTGATGTGTGGCTCTGGCCCGATACTAGAGTGAGCTGCCCAGCTCCTTTATTTTCCACCATGCACCATGCACAATCCTGTTGTCTAGTGGGATTTCTACCTCTTGAGGTCAGAATGACTGTTATGGCCTTTGGTCAGTGAGCGCACTGATCCTTAACCAAGAGACTGCTTCCTCTACAATGAACTACTACCTTGGTGTACAGTGGGGTTGATCCCTGCTGGGAGAGTTCTATCTCAGAACTATCACCAAGTAGAGATCTACAATGGAGCGACAACAGTGGAAAGGGGCTTTGTACCCTTTCCAATGCTGTTTCTCCTGCAGACATTGGTGTTTGGGGGTAAAATCTATGCCTTCCAGCATGAATCAACAGAGAAAGTAGACTACAGCTTTAGCACGTTCTACTTTCACTTTGTTCTGCTGTGATGCCAGCTCTCTGTGCTCGCTGGTGTTATAGCAAAACTAAATAAAAAATCAAACTTGGGACATAAAGGAGGCTTCACCCTCACACTCTAACTTTAATTTTTGTAAAGAAAATGTGTATAGTGTTTTCACCAAAAGCATTTACTTTTTACATGTGGCCATCGACAGGTTCCCAACAACCTCACTGTAAACAGTCACACTAAAGCGGTTAAAAGAAAGGAAACCATCTCCTGCCCTCAACTTCGTCAATGTTTCACTGTGAATCCGGAAAGGCAAACATATTCATTGCTGACACAAGTTATGGGAAGTTCTCTGTTTACTTCAGTGCAGTATATGCAGTATCCAAATTGCGGCATTCTGAACTTCGACAGGGTGTAGCAGAGAACAATTATTCATCACTGTTGTGATATCACAGCATTAGCGAACATCATTCTTCACTGGAGAATTTGCACTCAATTTTACTACTTTATACAGAGTAAGACAACTGCCTATATATCTGCTCATCTCTATTTTTAGGCCTCAACTTACGGACCATGGCTATTGACATATAGTGAGCACTGGAAGCGATAAAGAAAGACAATTTCTGTCACAGTTTTGGGCTGATCGATATCTTAAATAGTTGAAGAACTGGAACAGTATTATTTTACCACTTTTGACAGTAATAAATGTTGTCTTTCACAGGAAATGTCATGGAGCATGCCTCTTTTGGCTGAACTGTAGCACCATGTGTTTACATTTCTATAGGAAACAACAGAACAGTGCAATTAAAAGATAACAGGGCATATCACAACAAAACAGTCAAAACAGAGGAGAACACAGCAACCACAGTACAATACAACACAATTACAATGCAATAAGGCAACACAAATGCACAGCAGCACAGACAAACAACAGAAGACATCATCACCAAAACAAAATACCATTCAATAAATATGCACAAATGTTTTTGTCATACATTAGTACCTCCAGAATCCTGTTTTCATGATATGATTATAGAAAGTGTTTGGCGCAAGCATTGACTTAACTTACCTTCAAGTACATGAAATGGTGGGACTCAAAAATGTTTTGCAATCTGGCACCTATTGTCTACAATACAATAGAGAATGGATTTTGTATCAGCTCCTTGCTAGTGATTGGGTGGTTTTATTGTCTATCTTCATTCCCTTCTCCCTTTTCAATGGTTTCCATCTGTATTATTGTGTTTCTCCTGCTCAGAAGCATTATGATCTCATTAGGTTCTGATTGATTGACTTGTATCCTTCCCCGCCCCCCCATTTTGCTTCCCCCACACCCTAGAATTTTCTTTTGCTTTCCCTGTCCCTTTAATAAATGTTAAAGTTTTTTTCCTAAAATGTAGCACTAAAAATAAGTGAATACCTTAGGGCAAGTCATGAATATTTATTTGGCTAATAGTCATGATCATAATAACCCAAAATAAAAACATTCAACATTTTACAACATGAATGCGAACATTCAAAATCATTAAATTACGTCAGTATTCTTAAAATCCTTTCAGCATCACCATAAACCATCCCTAACAAGTTAAAAATACATAAAATCTTTAAAAACATGTAAAATTGATTAACAACAATAATTCTTCAATGAATAGTTATTAGCTGACCAAGGGCTAAAGTGCATATTTTCTTCTTACCTTAATTGCAGTGATAATGTAATTAAGAACAACAGTACAAATTTCAACAGAAGAAAAATTCAGCAAATAAATTAGCTCCTCCCTGTAAGATATAAAATGCTTTTTTTTTTAGTGAATTGGGCACGAAAACGCAATTCAAGAGATTCACACAAAGTTGTTACCTAGCACCGTAGAACTTTGCTCCAGGACTTTTCCTGTGACAAACCCCCAGCCGGCTGAGATTCAGGGTGGGGCCAGAGGGCAGACATTGTGCTCTAAAGTGCTGTACTGATCCGGCTGCGCAGGATATTTCAAGCGGTTTGCTGGCCTGTAGAACTTTTCTCCATGACTTTTCCTACACCAGACTGGGATGGGACTTCGTCCCCCAGTCAGCAGAGCATTTGGGCGGGCCAGAGGGTGGCCATCATAGCAATCATAGCCTGCGGAGGACATGCCGGGCCCATTCTCTTGGTCTAGTCTATCTGCCCCTGACTGACGCCTAGACGTTCCTTAGGAGATATTTGGCAACACGTGTAAGTCTAAAATTGTTTCTATTGCTCTTAACATCTAAAGAACATCACAGCTTAAACTATCATGGGAAAAAGGAAGGCCAACCCTGCGGATAATCCTGATACACAATACCTACTCACGCGAAACACCATTGACAGTTTTTTGGTGAGGGCAGTGGACTTAGTGTCAAATGAAATAAAACCAGCAGAGCGGCAGCTTTCATTAACTGCAGAAGATCTCTCCAGGTCGCAATTACCTCCAGTCACTCTGTCTGTGGCGAATGTATCAATAACCCCCAGAAGAGCAGTGGCTCCTATCAATAGTAGTAATGCCTCAAATGGGGTTTTGGGTGGGCCAGTTTTGGATTCGCTGGAGACTCCCAATGTAATTCAGGACTCAGGTATCTACCCAAGTCTGGCAAACTCAGGGCCCCTACCTAAATGCAGGGAAAAACACCCAAACAGAGGACAAATAAAACTAAGCAGGCTTTGGGTGTATAGGGGAGCCTTAACTGAGTCTTGCCTTCACCTTTGACTGTGGATTTTTGTGACACTTTAAAGAATTATATTAGTGATCTCCTGGAGGCTAAATTGCCCCCTATCCATGACCACCTTACCTCTATTGAGGCTAATTTAGGCCATAGAGCAAGAACATAGAAGGGGGCTTTAACAGTTCTGGCCAGGTCAAAACGCAAAACGGTAATGACGTACCTTCCCAACAGACTCCTGTAATCCTATCTCCTGAGTCATCTGAGCCAGCTATGCGTCCATCTGCTATCACCAGGGGTATGTGTAACAATGATGATCCTACAAGTCACACTATGGCAGAAAAACGGTATTATGTCGAACAGTACAGCTGCCCCCACACATCAGTCACTCCAAAATGACAAGCCCTCAACCCTTGGTCAACATTCTGCCGGACGGTATGGGAATAGTACCCAAATTCATGTATATCTACCTGTGATAAATCGTCCTACAGCTTCTTGTCCATATGTCATGAGCCTGACTTGTACCTCAGTTATCTGCAGACATGGTTAAATCACAAGGATTCTCTCAGAAGTAAGGTTTTGTTTTGTTAAAAAGTTATGTTAACTCAAAATGGGATCTTTGGATTATTGCATTGTTCTAATCATTTGTTATAAGTTATTGTAGCTGAAAATTGGGTGTTCGCTCTGCGACTGCCTTCTTCCTGAATTTGCGGCAATATCCTTTTATGTCTTTTTTTTGGTATGAATTGATTGTCCTGGGGAAGATTAGCTTGTGTTGAGAGGTTTGCTCGCTAGGTTGAATGTGGCTGTAGACAGGGTATTTATTATTCTTATTGTTTTAATCTTTGCGAGGTGTCATTTACATTTCGAGTTTTTGTGAGATTAACTGTTCCATATTACCTCTAGAGGGACAGTGTTCGTGTTAGACAGCTGTGGCAATAAAAGAATGTTTCTCACTCATACGTTTATCTTTCAATTAACTTATTAATAAGAGAAATTGCGGTGGCTGCCTTGGTTTAAAAAGCACTGGAGATTTTCATCTGCGAACTCCCTTTTATTGTTTAGGTAAAAGAGGTGCCACTCTCGTGTAAGTTTTGGCATTCTGCTATTTTAGGATGCGTTTTAGCAGTGGTCTTTTGAATTTCTTCTTGCATTTTTACCTCTGCTAAATTTTAAGGCTAATTAATTCCAGGCCTGGGTAGACAAATTGCAGTCTTCTACCAAAGTACCTCGAAGACAAGCAGAAGTAAATTAGCTATGCAAAGAGTGTACCATGTGGCAGACCTAGTTTATAAAGGAAGAAACGTGTATGGAGGGAATTTACACTCAGTGAAGCTACTGGTTTATCTGTGACGAATGTATAAAAGCTAATAGCGAATGAGGTGAATTAAGTGAGGCATAAAGACAAGCAAGGAAAAGTCCTTAAGCATCACTTGGCTTGTGTCCATATGCAGGAGGAAGTATTCCTCCAGTTGTGGGGCAACAGAGCAGCAAGTTGCCATTGTTTGTTAAAATGCTTTGTGCTACTCGTACATTGTTGAAGTAAATTGCTACAAAGCGTGTGAGGAGGTACACTCACAGTTTTTTTAATTATGATTCAGATGACTCACAAAAATCTCTCTCTTCAATAGCCTGGGAAGTTCTATAATGAGTAATGGCATGCCAAATGGTATTTCCTGTAGGCGATTTTCATGATTTGTTGGAAGGTGAGTCTGCTTTAAATGTTGCTCCTTTTTTTTTCTTCTTTCCTCGTTCTATTGGCCAGCACAAAACCTCTGCAATCTGAGGGAGGTGGTCTTTGCGGGGGGGGCAATAAAGCACTGCAAAACTGTGTATCACCACTATGATAGCAAGGCTTCAATCTAAAGTAGACACCAGAAAACATTTAAAATAAATCTTAAATTCAAGTTCTGGGCTCTGGTTTCCTCTAGGGGTGGATGTTATCTGTTGGGCGATCTCATTTTTCAGGTCGAGCATTGGAGACCTCTTGTATATACTTCTTTAGTATATACTTATTGTATACTTATATGTGTATGTACTTTGGGTGTCTGGAGATCAACCCTAGGACTTGTCTGCTTCTGCTTAGGGACTTCTTTTCTGTTCAACTGCCTCTATTAAACTGTTTTGATAGAAAACAACCAGCAGAGGTCAGTAAAATACCAGAGTCACTTTAGCATTCTCTCCATTCCAGTCCATAGAAATTGTCTTCCATGAGCACCTGTAGAAAATAATATTTTTTTCACATTTTGTATTTTCAGTGATATGAGCACCAAAGGCCCTGATTTTATATTAAAAACAGAGCTTTGGACTATACCATTTCCCTCTAAAAGGCAATATTTCTCTCCATGTGTTCCCATACCTGGCATGTCACGCAGTTTGGTGCTTACTTTCCCTCCATGTTAAAGAACAGTAGATGTTTCAGCACCCAGGCTAATGTGATGCATAGCTATATACATATAAGGTCCCAACGGCGAGACCGATTGCATTGCAAATGCTTGTTTCATACAGTTACGGATGTGCTGCATTTTCCACAAAATCCATCATCTGGTGTATAATCTAGAGATTTTAACAAAAAAACAAAATAGCTTAAACGGATCAACAAATGGCGCAATGGAAGGCCCTTCACAAAGGTTAATGGGTCATCTTTCAGTTGGTTTGTATTTGGTTGTTAAACTGGTACTAATAAGGTGAAATCTTTGCCAAAACAGCATTAAAGGACAAAATAAAGAAGTAATACTATAAAAAAAAAATGTGCCGCATTATACCTTTTCTTGCTGCATAATTGAGTGAAACCTGCCGCATAATTTGATGTTCCCCAGCCGCATAATTCCAGTGGGCCTGAGCATGATATAGTAAACTAATCTTGGCACAAACAATGCTGCCCACACACAATATTATTACAGCAATCGCAGTAAAGAACAAGAAATAAAGTAATGTCACCAAGTAACCAAAAAAAACCTGAAGAAACAGGAAGCTAAAGTATTTTTACCGCACGGGGGAGGGGGAGGGGGAGTGACACAGGACCAGAGGTCAAAGGCTAGTCATTGATAAAAGAATGTAAATACCCTCAAAACAGCACGTGGCAAACTATTTCCTTATCCAGACATGATCCTAATGTGTGGCTGTCAATCTGACTACGGTCATGTGTTCTACCTTCTGCCTTTCAGTGCTTTTTAACCAGCAGAGCTTGTCATTCTGGGACTTGTAGTCTATAAGCGTGGGCTTCAAAGTCTCGGCAACTGAAGTCCAGGACTGAGTGCTGGTGTGAGACCTGATATGAAGCAACTCAATGTGGCTGACTGCTCGTCAGCCCTGCGAGCCTTGCAGAGGCAGTTCAGGAAGACATGTGTGACATGCAATACAGATTACACAAAGAATCTTCTAAGCAGGATTACGCATTAATAAAATTCTACAGAAATTACATCAGTCATTGCTTTATTGAAAACCGACATATGGTACCGAAAAGGTCACATTCAGGTCACTGTCAGCTGTTCTCAAAAGGCTCCAGGCCGCAAAAGTTCCAGGGGCTTATATACACGCCTCTTGCGCCACTTTTGCATCATTTTTAACATGGGAAAAGTGACGTAGGGGTGGTGCACGGGGCTTGTAAATAAGCCCCCCTATGTTTAGAGAAAGGGATGTGTCTCATTTTTGAAGCAGAGATTAAGAGCATGAATAGTGCGATAATAACGTGTATTTTTATAGCGCTGAATCCGGCCCCCTACTAAGCGCTGTAAATAAGAGATGTTACTATTTCCTATGGACCTCAAGATGCACAACAAACTCCAAAAGGATAAATGAAAAGTGCCCTTCTTAGAATAGTGCAGATAGTAGGCAGTGGGTGCAGGGAAATGAAGACGCCACAAACTATGGGGGTAGCAGAGATGAGTGAAACCGAGATTGAGGAGGAAGGAAGTGGAGAACAGAAAGTAGAAACCGCTGCTGACGGGGGGGGGGGGGGGAGGCAGTGGGGGGAGCACAGTGTGTGACGAATTATGCAAGAAAAGGGGGTGATACCAGGAAGTGACCTGAAGACCATACTGATGAAACAACACAAAAGTGGGAGCAGGAAAGGGAAGCCAGTGAGGGAATGTTAGCGAAAGGGAAGTGAGAGTATGGTGAGCAGCAGAGATAACAGTATAATGAGCCCAGGCAGGAGGTAACAGCAACAGTAAGGGTGAGAGGAATACAGGCAATCATGCACTCCCAAGAGTGCCCCCTCAAGTTTCATTAGGCCGCTGGAGCATTCTTGGGAGTGCATGATTGCCTGTATTCCTCACACCCTTACTGTTGCTGTTACCTCCTGCCTGGGCTCATTATACTGTCATCTCTGCTGCTCCCCATACTCTCACATCCCTTTCGGAATATCTTCTGAGTCGCCTACAGGTGATTCAGAATCCGGCGGCCAGAGCTATTCTGATGGTAGGACCTAGGGCTCATATGACCCCCCACATAAAAACTCTTCATTGGCTGCCGGTGCGTAAGAGGGTCCAGTTTAAGGCTCTTACCTTGGCCTTTAAGGCCTTACACAACTCAGGGGCCCATTATATTAGGAAAAGGATCCAGTACTCAATGGACATTGTGGTCCTCGATGCAGTACCTGGTGACCATTCCTAGGTTTTCTCGTTCCCTCATGGGCGGCCGCTCTTTCCAACGGTCTGCCAATTGCTCTTAGACAGACATCTAACTTAGGTATGTTCAGGAGGAAACTAATGACTTGGCTATTCCAACAGTAGTACTAGCTAGTAGCCTGTTTTCAATGGTTGTTAGCGCCGGGACACTCCGAGGAGTAGCCGTGCGCTTTATAAATACCCAATTACAATTACACCTGCAAAGTACACTCGCGGTGGGCCACAAACGCTCCCGACCCAGTCCAAAGCTCTCAGGCCAGAGGCCTTCCAGTGCTGAAGGCGGTCCCCGGAGATCGGGCTCCGAAATGGGAGGGCTGCGGGAGCTTTTGTTACACCACTGAAATGCCCTTTGTGGAAATAAATACTCTAAAGCTAGCGGTCGTAACAACCGCACTGCTCTATTCTTTTATAGATTGTAGATGTGCATAAAATGCGCAGCAGAGCGCGGAGAGGCAGAAAACACAAGCGCTCCTGTTAAGTATTGAAAATAGAAACTAGGTGGCAGATTTACAAGCCCCTTGCGACAACTTTACTCCAACGTTGCGTCACTCCTGTGACGCAACGGCGTCGTAAACAATGGGCCACGTTGCAACATACTTACAATGTGACGCATCTAGGGAGATGCATCACGTTGTAAAGCCCTGCACTACTTTATACCTGCGTCAGGTGTAATGTATGCAGGGTGGGCATTCTGACGTGAGAAACCCTCGTAAAAGTGACGCAGTGCAATCTACAAGATTTCACAGTCACTTTTACGACGCCACTGCGTTAAAACCTTGCGCCTGCTTGTAGCAGGAGTAAGGAGTGACGCAGCATGATAGGAATGGGCATTCCTGACCATTGCTGGAGTTGCATTGTGCTTGCGACACGACTCCAGCAATGCGCTGCCCTTACGCCAAAAGATGCGTCACGCCTCTGGCTCTCCTCGCGCCATGGTGCGCCGCATTGTAAATGAGAAGCATCCATGGTGGCGCAAGGCTTTTTTTCGTGTCTCAAATTAACTGGCGTATCTCTGCTAATATGCAGAGATGCACCAGTTCTTGTTAATCTGTCCCTAGGACTTGAACCCACATGGCATACGGCCGCCAGCAGGAAACAAAGAACAGCGTGTGTTAAAACAGTAGCACATGTGAAAAGCGATTTTACAGAAATAATAAAAAAAGGAGTCCTTAAAGAATGCCCTAAAATGGCCCCTGCATATCTTTAGCAGCATATGGTCGCTGCGCTCAGGGGAAGAGGCACAAGGCATGCATGCAATGGACCAATGAGGAGAAAGAATAATGGAGTGATGTGAGAGCCAGCAAAAGGTAGGCATATCAGCGGGTCTGAAGCCCACAACAGTAGATACTGTTCGAAACAGCACATGCATGCCGTCTAGAGGGAAACCTAAAAAGGGCGAGTGAGAGGGGTGCCGAATTTGAATTCGCCCAGGGCACTCTCTGAGCAAAGGCCAGCTCCGAGTGAGAAGACTACAACATATGAGATGAGAGTAAACTGAAATATCCCTGTTGAGGTTGTGAATTTCTCAAGCTTTTCAAAATCCTGTTCCCCCTGACACACCCAGACACTTGCCTGGTGCAACAAAAGTATTTAATTCATAGAACAGGTTTCATCTAAGCTTCATCTCCCTGTGGGTAGGGAGTCTTTTTCTGAGAGCACATGTAAACATGGTTAATACACAAAGCCATTAACTTCTTTTTTTAACCCGTTCCGTGCTCATGACAAGCTCAACTCGTCATGAGTCACAGTGGAGCTGTGCTCATGACGAGCTGTGCTCGTCAAAACTGCCGCAGCCCGCCCACGCGCGATTAATTCCCCGCCTGTGCGGGAGAATTAATCAGTGGGCGGGGTTGTGACGAGCTCAGCTCGTCATGAGCACAGCTCCACTGTGAGTCATGACGAGCTGAGCTCGTCACGAGCACAGCGGCGCCGCGGCCCCCCCCCCCCCGCACCGCGGGGGAATTACCCCCGCAGGGAAGGAGTTAAAACGGCAGTATATTTTATTTACTTGATGACGTGGAGAATACACATTTCAAATATGCTACTAAGGTAACTTGCATTTGTTTTTAAATGTTTTCACTTCATATAAATTCTAAGCTAAATTATTCCTGTAATCGTGAAATGGATACATGAGACGTGCAATAGGTACAAAATGTCATGTAAAATATTCTTTACTTTCTCAGTTTTCATCTGTACTCAAATAGTCACGAGGATACTTCAGAACATCATTAGCTGAGCACAAGTATTGCATAGCACATAATTTTCAGTATAGGGGATAAATACACAAATAATGCATAGATCCATGAAATAATCTAATTTTTTATAAATTTTCCTCATGTATCCCCATAGGTATGGCGATGGCCACAGAGACATGTAGAGAGCTATGAAGCATTATGTAACTTGCCATATGCATAATGACATAGGGGCATATTTATCATGCAGTTGAGTTGCAGGGTAATGAAACTACTAAATAAGATTTATCAAGCCATGTAAGGCCACTTTGTGTGGCACTGAGTACCTTGATCAATTTAGAGTAACGCAACGCAGTGCATGGCATTACTCTTCCCCAGGAAGGCGTTCCATGGGTGAAGAGTGGGTGTTACCAAGCATCTACCCATGGAGTTTGGTGCATTCCCAGATTTACCACTACTGGTAGACCTGGGAATGCATCAAAATGTTACCCCTTCCCAGGTGAGGCCTAGCGAGGAGAAATATCTCTATTTCTCCTTGTGTTTTCCTCTTTCTACGTGTGCTGCATTCTGCATCACACATAGAAAGAGGAACATGCCTCAGAGCATTGTTTTTGGCAAGGAAGGTTTTCCAAAAACAATCGTGCTTGCTATGCAGGTACCCTTGCACCATGGTGCAAGAGTGCCCGCGTTGGTGCTAGTGTGCATACAGTTGACAGAGCAGGGAAAAAACACGAGTGCAACGTGTAATGTTAAATATGGTGCATTCCTGCCCTTTCCCCATCACACAGCACAACAAGGTGGCTTGCTGTGCTGTGTGATTGTTTTATACATGTGCCCCTCAAGGTCCTGGGTAAGGTGAACTGTTAAAATGAAAGAAATAGCTTGTTGCTTTGCTCATGTATGTGTGCATGAGCATGTGCATCCAGAATGGAAGAGGATATAATGAATGGACTTAGGCATTTTCATCTGCAAAGCAAAACATCTGGGGCCTGCCCTGCCTGGAGTCCATGAATTGTCTTTTTAGGTTGAGCATTCAAGACCTCATGTATATACTTTAGTATATATACTTTAGTATATACGTATATGTGTATGTACTTTGTGGGCTCTGGAGATCAGCCCTAGGACTTGTCTGCTTCCACTTAGGGACCATTTTGCTGTTCAACTGCTGAGGGACTTTATTTTTTTTAATTTTTCTGGCAACAGCCTCTATTTATCTTTCTTGATAGAAAACAACCAGCAGAGGTCAGTAAAATACCAGAATCACGTTAGCATTCACTAGATTCCAGTCCATAGAAATTGTCTTCCATGAGCACCTGTAGACAATAATATTTGTTTTCAAATCTTGTATTTTCAGTGATGTGACCACAGAAGGCCCTGCTTTTATATTAAAAACAGAGCTTTGGACTATACCATTTCCCGCTGAAAGGCAATAATTCTCTCAATG
This sequence comes from Triturus cristatus, assembly GCF_964204655.1. Taxonomy (NCBI): domain Eukaryota; kingdom Metazoa; phylum Chordata; class Amphibia; order Caudata; family Salamandridae; genus Triturus; species Triturus cristatus. The sequence goes on from NC_140585.1 coordinate 231,431,664, forward strand.
TGTTCCCATACCTGGCATGTCAGGCAGTTTGTTGCTTACTTTCCCTCCATGTTAAAGAACAGTAGATGTTTCAGCACCCAGGTTAATGTGCTGCACAGCTAAATACATATAAGGTCCCAAAGGCGAGACCGATTGCATTGCAAATGCTTGTTTCCATTTCCTTTCCATTACTGCAGAGTGTGAATGACTCAGCAATATCCACTGAGCAGTGGTGGTGCCGGCAGGACTGAAGGGAACCTCTTTAGACAATAAACAATAATTAGGTAATTCACTGGATGTAAAAGCAATTGTGTCTGTAGCAAAGGCTTGATGCAAAGAATGTGCCCAGCCCACCTTTCTTAGTTGGCCTCGCCCTCTAATCTGTCGAAGAATGGACATGTCTGAGGTTGTTTGTTTTGGCAATCAGTAATGCAGAGAAAGGAGCAGGTTTGTAGAACTTGTGTGCACTTACTCATGGGTGGAATAGTGGATAAGGGCAAACCTGGTAGGCACACTGTTTGCAATGCATTTGTTGGCATAGTTTTCAGGCTAGTGAATTGGTATTGGCATATATTGCACAAATACGTTTCATGGAACTAATGTAACCTTCTCTGTAAATGCTGTATCATGCCTACGACTTGACTTTTCTTTTCAGTTCAAAAGAAGAAATTTATTGAAAACATGGAGGTGTCAATATACAATACATATATGTGTTTAACAATCGATACATCATATACTCAGTCAATAAGTAATACATGAAAAGGATTATATAATAAAAAAATAACTTTAAAAAGGAGCAAAATGGAATAAACAACATATAAAGTAGAAAAGATAGGAATGTCTGGAGGACTCATGGGGGTTTAAGCACTTCTTGTTGTGCAGGAGATAATGAAGAAGATCGTTTAGCACAAGTATCAAAAAACGTTGCTACAGGTGACCATAATAGAAGACGTTTTGTGGACAAATGCGTGGGATAGATAAGGAAAGTATCCAATCTATGATTGTGACAGATATTGTACCACTATGCTTTGTAAGAAATTTTTGAAAAATCCTTCCAATTCCGTGTTATTTGTTGAAAAGCAGCCGCCAATAACAGATCAATAATCCGAACACTGTGTGAATGCTCAATCCATATCGGTGAGGTACTTCCTAAAAAGATGTTCATGATAGAGAAGGGAGCATTAGTACCAAAAATGGAATTGATTTGAGACCACACACGCTTCCAAAAGTCATGCACTGTTAAAGGTAAATTCCCGTAGGACTTCCTTTGCTACCTCTCGAACTACTTATCCCATAATGCAGTGGAATAGTGTAGAACTTGTGTGCCTTCCCAGACTGCCATGGGATTAGATCAGCTGACAATCACAGTTTATAAGCTTGCAACAACCGCTCCCAGGTGCTTGGCTTTGTTTCCTGTTGGAGCCATGCCCTGAATCTGTGGAAAGTAACCTGCCCTACCTGCTTCCAGTCAGCACCTCGTTACGGACCGTTGTTGGCTGGTGTCCCACCCCCGGAATACTCCGTGACCCCGTGAGGACTCGTGCGGCTTCATGTGATCGTAGCACGAGGAGGCGCTGTTTCATGCCCCCTCAACGCCCTTCTGTTCTGCACACGCGAGATCGCGCTACATATTAACTTTGTCATACCTGCATGTGTCAGTGCTAGGAAGTGCTGCTTGAGGACCCGTCACTCCAGGTCCCCTCCTGGAAATCCTCTTTTGTATCCTGGGGCCATGGCGCTAGGAAGCGCTATAAACAGAAAGGTACGCTGTACCTTTAAGAGCGCGAAGAACGCGCTGGAAGAATTCCTTTGTTTGTTTTATTTTAAGTGCACGCCCTACGACGTCGCCGTCAAGAACGGCTACGGATTAACTTCAAGAACCACTGCTGTTGTTGTAAACGGAAATCACTCCGACTTCACCATTGGCTTTGTTGGGAGTTATTCTGATTAAACAAGAAGACACTCTCCCTTCCTTTGATTGTCGGCGCGAGAGCAAGTAAGTTCGTTCCTGCCTGGTGAGACTCATGTGACTTTGTTACTTAGTACTTACTTTCAAACCTACCTCCATTTATGTCTCGGATTATCGAAACGATGGTACCTTTCAAATCCGCCTTCTGACCATATACTGTGACCGTTTGCGCCAGCCTATACTGAGGCCTGTGTTCTTTGCTAAAGGGATACCCTGGTCTACATGCCGTCTGGTGAATTAAGATTACAAGCCCCTTCTGCTGGTCTCAGTGTAAGTGTGTGGGGAGGTACACAAGGGACACTTATTGTAAAGAGTTAGTGTATGGTATAGAAAAGGTGTGGATTCTAATGTATCCCTTTTCTGCTTCTTTCGTTACTGAAGGTTCCTTCTATCTACTGACACTCCCTGTCTCCCTGAAAGAGCAAGCCTGACGCTCACTGGTGGCGTATTACTGTCTCTTCGCTCCCTATAGATATTGCCCCCTTCTTTGGGTTCTAATCACCGAGGAGTGGACTGTCTCGGAGGAGAGGAAAGACGCGTGCTTCGCTCCTGTGGATTTTGGCAAATTCTGTCCCTGAATCCCGAGGCCTCAACAGAAAAGCCAAGCCCACGAAAATATTATCCCCCGAGCGAAGATGGATAAGGGCGCCTCCTATGATGCCCTTATGGATAGCTCATTGCCCTTTGTTAGCTCCCAAACCTCCATGAGTGAGTTAGTCGCTGTTGTAACAAATTTACAAGCTGAGCTTTCCTTGTTAAGAGGAGAGAATCAGCGCCTAGTCACTGAATTAGATATTCTCAAAACTCAAAGACAGGCTGAAGAGAAAGTACATGACACTAGTCCCAAATTCAAGAGGAGTTACATTCAGCCCGCACACTTCCAGATCCCTTCTTCTGCTTCTGTCTCTCCGAATGTGGGTTCTTCTACTGCCCCAGTTAATGTAACAGTAGTGACTCCTCCCCAGACCCCTTTAGCTATGCCCGAAAGGTTCAGTGGGGACAGCAGCAACTATGGGCTGTTTATTAATCAATGCCACCTCCAGTTTCTCTGTATAGCGGCCTCGTTTCCGGATGACGCGGCAAAAATCGCCTTCATTATTTCTTACCTTAGTGGCAATGCGGCCCTGTGGGCGGTACCTCTAGTAGAGAAAGATGACCCCATATTATATGACCTCACTAGATTCAAGGAAAGAATGAGAAGTCTTTTTGCTCGTCACTCCTACATGCAAGCAAGCGATAACGAGCTGTTGAATCTTAAACAGGGCTCTAAAGATTTGTTGACATACATCACCACCTTTAATAGGTTAGTAACCGAAACACAATGGCCGGAGGAGAAAAGAACCTCCTTGTTTTACAGGGGTCTAAAAGATGAGCTAAAGGATGTTTTATCACAAATAGTAGACCCTCCAGAAGACTGTCCTTCTTTCATGGATTTAGTGGTTAAATTAGACCATAGGTTATCCGAGAGAAAAGGTGAAAAAACAAAGAGTGATCATTCCCGTCTTTTTCTTGCTAAAAGCGAGAAGAAAGACACAAAAGATACGGTTGAACCCATGCAGATTGGGGGCGTTAGGGGGACCGCTCTCCATAGAGGAACGTGACAAACGTAGGAGATTAAACCTGTGCTTGTATTGTGGAAAGAGTGGTCATTTCGCGAGAGAATGTATGATTAAACCCAAAACCTCTGTGAAAACCAACGCACCCAGAACCGGAGCGGTGGCACAGGCGGAAAACTGAAAGACTTGGACAGTTCAGAGATCGCTTGTTCAAGTCTTCCCAACATAAGGTCTCTCAATTCTTGGCTAATACAGTGGCGCTTGTACCCAAACATTTCACCATCTCAGTTATACTGCTATTACCTTCCCAGCTTAGGAAAACCCTGTCCATATTGATAGCTTCTGGTGCAACCAGTAATTTTCTGGATATCTCTTTGGCAAATTCGTTGGGGATAGATTTTTGTTCCAAAGGCTCAACCTGAAAAATTAAGAGCGGTGGACGGAACGGAATTATCGTCTGGGTTAATCCCTTATCAGACTCCTAAACTCATGATGACTTGTGATAACGGGCACACAGAATCCCTCACCTTTGATTTAATAGATGCCCCTAACTTTGGCGCTATTCTGGGAGTCCCATGGCTACAATTACACAACCCGCTCATTGACTGGGCGTCGCGGAAAGTCACGCTGCGTTCTTCATATTTCTTGATGTGTTGCTATAGGGAAGTCGACCATTGGCATACCCCGTTATGTTGTGCTTTGTCCCTGCCATGCTCCCCGGCCCTACCCACTGAATATGCGTAGTTTGCAGGTGTATTCGATGAGGCAAAAGCTATAGCCTTGCCTCCTCATCGATCCTATGATTGCAGGATTGATTTGGTACCGGGGGCACAGCTTCCTGTCAGCAGAGTGTATGTACTAACAGAGCCGGAAACCCAATACCTTTCTGAATACCTACAAGACATGTTACAAAAAGGGTTTATTCGCCATTCCACTTCCCCGGTATCCTCCCCTATTTTTTTTATCCCCAAACGCGACGGTGGCCTAAGAGCTTGTCTAGACTATAGAGCTCTAAACAAAGTGACGATAAAAAATAAATACCCTCTTCCACCCATCTCCACTCTCTTGGATCAGGTGAGAAAAGCTAAAATCGTTACTAAATTGGACCTGAGAGGGGCCTATCATTTGATCCGAGTTAGAGAGGGAGATGAGTGGAAGACGGCTTTTCGCATGAAGTTTGGGCTGTTTGAATATTGTGTGATGCCCTTTGGCCTATGCAACGCCCCAGCGGCGTTTCAATTCTTCGTGGATGAGATATTAAGAGAGTATTTGGATGTCTTTGTTATCGTCTATATTGATGATATCCTGATCTACTCCCAGACTGCCCAAGAACACGTGAAACATGTAAAGTTAATTTTACAACTACTACAGGACAACCACCTGTTTGGCGAAATTGGACAAATGCTTTTTTCATGTCCAAAAAGTGGAATTTTTGGGGTTTGTTATCTCCTCAGCAGGCATACATATGGACCCCGCTAAAGTAACAGCTATTACTAACTGGAATAGCCCTAAGACGGTCAAGGAAGTGCAATCCTTTTTAGGGTTTGACAATTTCTATCGGAGATTCATAAATCATTTCTCTGATATAGTGTCACCCATCACCCGGTTGTTAAAGAAGGGAGTCGCTTTTGAGTGGAATGATGCCGCAGAAAGAGCTTTTCGACAATTAAAGAACAGTTTCACGTCGGCTCCCATCATTCGGCACGCGGATGAAACACTGCCTTATTATATAGAGGTTGATGCCTCTCAGTATGCGGTAGGAGGGGTTCTTTCACAACGGGACGCACAATCTGGAAATCTCCATCCCGTAGCCTACTTTTCTAAAACCCTGTCACAGGCGGAACAAAATTATGCCGTCGGAGAATGGAAACTCTTGGCCATCAAGATGGCCTTTCAAGAATGGCGTCATTACCTGTTGGGATCCCCACCCACTATCACCATTTACACAGATCATCGAAACCTTCAGTTCTACAGGTTGGCCCGAGCCCTCACTCCCAGACAGATGCGATGGGTCTCCTTTTTTTCCGAATACGACTTCATAATCACCTTTCGCCCTGGTTCTAAACAAGGCAAAGCGGACGCTTTGTCACGCCTCAGTAAAGACCATAAATATATAGAATGCCCATCATCCCAGTCAACAAGATCGTAGCAGTTACCAACAAGAGCAATTCTTTTGCTTGCCAACTAACGTCTGCTTACGCTACCCTTGATAGGGAGAAATGGCTCGCTGACCCAAAAAACACAATAGTGAGTGAGATGTTCTATCATGAGAGTCGTCTATTCATTCCTACTAAAGAAACCCGTGACTTGATTATCAGATGGTGTCATTTTTAATTGCCAATGGCGGGTCATCCTGGGGGTGAAAAAACATTATTAACATGCCAACGGTGGTTTTGGTGGCAAGGCATGGCTCACGATATTGATGTGTTTATCAAAGCCTGTCCTACGTGTGCACGTCAAAAATCCTCACACAGTGCTCCTGCTGGTCTGCTACAGCCTTTGCCTATCCCTGACACACCATGGTCGTCCATTAGCATGGACTTTATCACTGACCTCCCACCCGTACAAGGGTTTACCACTATATTAGTGATAGTTGATATGTTATCTAAGATGGCACATTTCATCCCCCTCAAGAAAGTACCCACTGCCTTAGAGCTCACTGAAGTGTTTATCGACAACATAGTCAAGTTACATGGCTTACCGTCTATTATTTTTTCTGATAGAGGCCCTCAATTTGTGTCCAAATTCTGGCAAGGGTTATGTAATGCTCTACAGATAGACCATCGCCTCTCTTCAGCATACCACCCGCAAACGGACGGGCAAACGGAGAGAACTAATCAGACTTTAGAACAATATCTCCGTTGTTTATTAAGCACTACCTCGAATGACTGGCTCCGAGCTCTCCCTTTGACTGAATTCGCGTATAACAATGCCACGCATTCTGCTTCCAAGGTTTCCCCCTTTTTTTTACTACCGGATACCATCCTAAATTCCTACCTCTCTCTGTTCCACACAGTGACGTACCACCAGTAACAGATCACTATTCTCACCTCAGATCTATTTGGGAACAAGCTAAAATACACCTGCTCGAAGCTAAACACTCCATGAAAGTACAGGCAGACAAACATAGACGCCCTTCACCAGAGTACATCGAGGGAGAACAGGTTTGGCTTTCCACATGAAATCTCCAGTTACCAGGTCCCCGCAAATTACAACCCAGATACATAGGACCTTTTTCCATTTCCCGAATTCTTAATCCTGTTACCTGCAAGTTAGATCTTCCAGCAGACATGCAGATCCATCCCGTCTTTCATACTTCTCTTCTTAAACCCTATGTCCCTCCCTCCTTCCCTGAACCTCCCCCCCCGCCCATAGTGGTGGAAGGAGAATTAAAGTATGAAGTGAAGAGCATCATGGATTCACGACGAATCAGAGGCAAGTTACAATACCTCATTGATTGGGTGGGGTATGCCCCCGAGGATAGAACATGGGAACCTGCTGAAAATATACATGCCCCTACGTTGATACGAAAATTCCATGCTAGGCATCCCTCCAAGCCACGACCTAGGAGGGGCCATTAGGGGGGAGAACTGGTGAAGGTAAATTCCCGTAGGACTTCCTTTGCTACCTCTCGAACTACTTATCCCATAATGCACTGGAATAGTGTAGAACTTGTGTGCCTTCCCAGACTGCCATGGGATTAGATCAGCTGACAATCACAGCTTATAAGCTTGCAGCAACCGCTCCCAGGTGCTTGGCTTTGTTTCCTGTTGGAGCCACGCCCTGAATCTCTGGAAAGTAACCTGTCCTACCTGCTTCCAGTCAGCACCTCGTTACCGACCGTTGTTGGCTGGTGTCCCACCCCCGGAATACTCCGTGACCCCGTGAGGACTTGTGCGGCTTCATGTGATCGTAGCGCGAGGACGCGCTGTTTCATGCCCCCTCAACGCCCTTCTGTTTCGCACGCGCGAGATCGCGCTACATATTAACTTTGTCATACCTGCATGTGTCAGTGCTAGGAAGCGCTGCTTGAGGACCCGTCACTCCAGGTCCCCTCCTGGAAATCCTCTTTTGTATCCTGGGGCCACGGCGCTAGGAAGCGCTATAAACAGAAAGGTACGCTGTACCTTTAAGAGCGCGAAGAACGCGCTTCCTTTTTTTTTTGTTTGTTTTATTTTAAGTGCACGCCCTACGACGTCGCCGTCAAGAGCGGCTACGGATTAACTTCAAGAACCACTGCTGTTGTTGTAAACGGAAATCACTCCGACTTCACCATTGGCTTTGTTGGGAGTTATTCTGATTAAACAAGAAGACACTCTCCCTTCCTTTGATTGTCGGCGCGAGAGCAAGTAAGTTCGTTCCTGTCTGGTGAGACTCATGTGACTTTGTTACTTAGTACTTACTTGCAAACCTACCTCCATTTATGTCTCGGATTATCGAAACGCTGGTACCTTTCAAATCCGCCTTCTTAACATATACTGTGACCGTTTGCGCCAGCCTATACTGAGGCCTGTGTTCTTTGCTAAAGGGATACCCTGGTCTACATGCCTTCTGGTGAATTAAGATTACAAGCCCCTTCTGCTGGTCTCAGTGTAAGTGTGTGGGAAGGTACACAAGGCACACTTATTGTAAGGAGTTAGTGTATGGTATAGATAAGGTGTGGATTCTAATGTATCCCTTTTCTGCTTCTTTCGTTACTACAGGTTACTTCTATCTACTGACACTCCCTGTCTCCCTGAAAGAGCAAGCCTGACGCTCCCTGGTGGCGCATTTCTGTCTCTTCGCTCCCTAGAGATATTGCCCCCTTCTTTGGGTTCTAATCACCGAGGAGTGGACTTTCTCGGAGGAGAGGAAAGACGCGTGCTTCGCTCCTGTGGATTTTGGCAAATTCTGTACCTGAAGCCCGAGGCCTCAACATGCAAGAAAACAACAAGTGGAATAAATCAGCATTTGGAGAATGGCAAGTCCAACAAGTATCGGGTACACTGGGGAATCTTTTATTCAAGGTGGTTGGGGTCAATAAATGCCTATTATAAATATAGAATAATGTTTGCGTTAGACTAGCTGCTCGTGTAGATTTACGGATCTTGATCCATAAATTGCTCCACATAGAAAGAGACCAAGATGTGCTAAAATCTCTTTCCCAGGCTAGCTCTGTCTTTGATTTTAGCCTACTTTTGTCAGGAGATTGGAGAAAAGTATATATTTTGGACGCCTTAGGTAAGGTGCGAAGTAGAGAGGAGAAATCTGTAGGGAAAGCACAGTTGTGGGCCATAGAAGAGGTATTAATTAAATGGGTACAAGTGTCAAGAACAGTATTTCTAAGAATGTGATATTTAGGTAAAAATGAAGTAGGTAAATCATATAATTGCTTGAGCGATGCAAAGGGAATGAAATCCGAATTGGTAAATAATTGATAAATCCAAACTAAGCCTTTTTGTCTCCAAGTCTTCCAGTAAAAGGGCCTGTTGCGTATTAATAGGGTTTTGTTGTGCCAAATAGGTGAAGCGAGGAAGGAGTCTAAAGTGATGTGGGTCGGAGGGTAGAGTGGGTCAAGAAGTTTAGAAGTAAGTTTAAATATGAGAGTAGAAAGACTCTGAGGTTTGCGGGAAAAGGATAAGTACTCTTGAAAAGAGAATGGAGATGAAAATGAGTTTTCAACCAGTGTCCATAAAGGACAATCATCCGTGGAGTCCAATATCCAGAATGAGGCTTGACGCAATAAAAAGGCTTTTTGATAAGCAATAAAGTTGGTAAAATTAACCCCTCCTTCGGCCTTAGGACGGATTAATTTGGACATAGACATGCAGGGTTTCTTTTTATTCCATAAAAAAGAGGAAAGGATAGAATTAATACATTTGAAAAATTTAGTTGAGATAAGAACCGGTATGTCGGACATGGTGTATAACACTATGGGGGAAAGCATCATCTTTATAGTGTTGAGGCGGCCCCACCAAGATAAATAAAGAGGATGCCATTTAGTAGTAAGCTCTGAGATTTTCTGAATACAGGTATTCATACATAATGCTACCGTACCTGGGATCGTAGGCGTGAATTGTAATCCTAAATATTTAATATGGTTGGATTTCCATGTAAATTTAGTTGATGTAAAGTCTGCTTTAAACGTGTATTTAGACAGGGGAAAAATTTTGCATTTATCCCTATTTAATTTATATCCAGAAATAGGGGAGAAGGAGCGTACTTCAGTTAAAAAGGCAGGAAGAGATTTGTCAGGGTTTGAAATAAAAAGCAAAATGTCATCGGCATAAGCCGCAAGTTTAATATGAATTGTGGGTGTCTCGAAACCATGTATAAGCACGTTTTGATGGATTTTGGAAATGAAAGGCTCAAGGGCTATGTTGAAAAGAAAATGAGAAAGGGGGCATCCTTGCCGTACACCTCGACTGAGGATATTAACCCATTAGCGCCCACCGCGGCACGTGGATTTGAATATAATAGGGAAATTAGGGATGTAAATTTAGGACCAAAGCCAAACCATTTAAGGGTGTAAAATAGGTAACGCCACTCGACTCTATCGAAAGCCTTTTCGGCATCTAAGGCTATTGCTGCAAGAGGATGCTTCAAATGTGAAGCTTTAGAAAGAATATCCAAAAATTATCGTGTATTATCTGTAATGACGCGTCCTTTAACAAAACCAGATTGTTCTTTGCCTAAAATATTTGGTAAGTAAGATTCCAAACGGAGGGCCAATGATTTAGAAAAATGTTTGTAGTCTATGTTTACGAGAGAAATAGGTCTATCATTTTTACAGTGCTTGGGGTCTTTACCTTCTTTGGGTATGAGACATATGTGTGCTTCTGAAAAAGAACCAACTGATTTTTCCAGGAGACAAAACAAATCAATCAAGAGTAGCAGCTTGGGCAACAAAAGTTTGGAGAAATAAAGAAAGAATTCAACCGTAAAACCGTACGGTCCAGGTGCTTTTTCTTTTTTGAGGTGTTTAAGCACATCGAGCAATTCTTGGTGTGAGATATCAGATTCTAGTGATGATAGAGCAGGAGAGAAGTGCTGAGATTTTTGTATAGTGGAGAAGAAATTAGATAGCATGAGGTCCGTAGGACTCGTTTCGGAGGAGTATAATAATTTGTAAAAAGAAGAGAATGCATTTAAAATACCTTCATCTTTAAATTGTAAAACCGAATGTTCATCATAAATAGAGTCAATGTTCAACTTGTTTCTAGTTTTCAAATAATTAGCTAGAATTTTTCCTGCTTTGTTCTTACCCCCATAGAATTTTGCACTAGACTTTAATAAATATAATGAAGCATTATCAGTTGATTCTTTGTTAAACTGCAATTTTGCCTTTATGAGATTATTCAAAACATCTTTCGAATTAGAAGTATAAAAAGAATGTTCCAGTCTCTTTATATCAATGAGAAGAGCTTGAGTCCGTTTGCGTGCCATTGTGTGTTTTCTAGCAACATAATTTATTATAAAGTCTCTTGCTGAGGCCTTAAAAGCGTCCCAAATAGTTGAGAAGGGAAGGGAATCAATTTGATTAATTGAGAAGTATTCATTAAAGAAGGTAGTAAATGAGGCAGGAAATATCGGGACCAATAAGAGAGCGTTATTAAAACGCCATCTCTTGGAAACATTAGCCTTAGGTATGATGTCAAGACAAATTGAAACAGGGGCATGGTCAGATAATAATATAGGTCTTATTTCTGCACTCATTAATGCTTGGGAAATATTATGTGAGACAAAAAAGTAATCGATTCGTGATTGTGAATGATGAACCGGGGAGTAAAAGGTATATTCTCTAGTGACTGGATTGCATAGTCTCCATGCATCTAATAAACTGTGATGGGTAATAGAATGGATGAAGGATTTATGTGATTTATTAGGGATAAATGAAGCTTTAGAATTGCGATCTATAAAGGGGTCAAATACTTGGATGCAATCTCCCGCTAATATAAAATTATCCTCCTTACAGAGAGTAATCTGCTGTGTTAGTGCGGACCAAAAAGAGGAGTCAGCACCAGTAGGGGCATAGACATTAAATAAAGAGACCGGAACAGCCTTCAGCAGTAGCTTGACACTAAGCCAACGGCCTTCGGTGTCAGACTCCTGCGAGACAAGTTTAACAAGAAGCGATTTACGGACAAGTATCATGACACCATTACGTTTGCCATCACCATTGGAAAAGAAAACATCCCCCACCCACTTCTTTTTCATTTTCAACGATTCCAACTCTGTAAGGTGCGTTTCCTGGAGAAATACCAGGTCAGCATTCAAATTCGCTAAATGGGTCAGGATCTTTTGCCTTTTAATAGGAGAATTGAATCCCCTAACATTCCAAGATACTAATTTCAATGACATAACATCTTAGAAAAAATAATGAATGCAACAAATGCAAGCCAATAACCCAACTCACTTGAACATGAATTAAAAATAAAGAAGAATATATCCTGTGATGCATTACAGTAAATAATATATAATAAGATAAAGATTTGAAAGAAAAAAGGAGAAAAAAGTGTAACTGATGCATCAACAAGAAAAGATAAAGAAATATTGAGATAAATACGTAGATAGGAAAGTTATAAAAAAGGATGCTGAGAAGAAGTAAGCGAATAAAGACAGGATTAAAGAACAATGAAAATTGAGATACAACAACCTCAATAATAAGAAGGACCAAAAAAAGAGACTGAGTGTAATGAAAAAAGACATAGGGATTAAAAAGAGTAAAGACACCTAAAAGGAGATAAAGAAGATTATTTGGAAAGGAGAAGAGAAAAAATTCTTGGAGGACAGATAAAAAGAAAAAAGAGATACAAAGAAAAAACATACCTACAAAGGGGAGATTCAGGGATGCACGGGGAGGGGGGATGGAACCACATGGAGTAGGCGACACATCCGGGATCAACCGAACGGAGAATCAGGAGGAAACCACGTTACAAGGGTATTAAATCTGTGAGGATGAAACAAATGGTAACAAACTAGAATAAATATTAGAGCATACAAGAAAACGTGGGAGCAAAAGAATAACATTAAACCGAGTAAAATCAAGCGAACTTCTGTGATAACAATAAGCTTAACAACAGCCTAAGGAGATATGTATTGAGCATAAGGAAACTATGAAGAGAAGAGCAGAAGCCTGAAGCAACCTGTGAGGGAACAGAAAAAAAACAAGCACATTTAATTAAGCATTAAATGACGACGAGGGTCCTGATGAGTCCATAACATCTGTTTTGCATGAATTAATGAAACTTTGGAGATGCATCGTGTCTTCATATGTTGTCGTTCTGTTGTTATACGTGACCTTGAATAGACATGGATGAAATAGGCCGTATCGGGCTCCCAGAGAACGTAGGTCAGGTCTCATATTCAGGAAAGCCTTACGTCTATTAGAGTAGCCTTGGCGTAATCCTGTGCAAAGAAGATAGACGAGCCTGACCAAGTAATTTTCGGAGATCCTCTGACTGCTGATAAAACTTTCAACAAGTCTGTATATTCCAAAAAATATAAGATGACTCCTCTTGGTCTTTGTGATGGTGAAGCAATAGATGAGGGACGTCCCAATCTGTGAGCGCGTTGAATGTTGAAGATAGTTCCTTCAGGCATGTGAAGCAATTTAGGAAGAAAAGATTTAAAGAAAGTCAATGAGTCAGATCCCTCAAGTCCTTCTCCCAAACCATAAATACGTAGGTTGTTCCGTCTATTGCGGTTCTCCAAATCCTCGATCTGTTTCTGAAGCGTAGAGACTTGTGAGTGTAAATGAGAGACCTGAACACATGTTTCTTGAAAGGAAGAAATGGAGTTCTCGACCGTAGAAACTCTTGTATCCAATTGAGACCAATTATCAGTTAAGACTTGCAATTTGGAATTCGTCTCTTCCATAAAGGGTCGTAAAGCTCTAATCTCTTCGAGTAACATTTCCATCGCAACCGGCGAAGCTGACTTGGGTGGTGAGGGAGGATCCTTCTTGAGACGTTTAGTTATTGATTTTCCAGCATTTCCCAAAGAGGGATCCATTGTCGCTTCTAAGCTGTGAGGAGTGGACCGCAAAGAAACGTCGAGCTTAGAAAACTCAGAAAAAAGTTTTGAATTCTTTATAAAAATATCTTTTTTAGATGATGGAGTTTTGAAAGCCTTGAGTCTGCCCATAATGCGTTGTTTAAGCCTTCAGTTCAGACGTATATGAGCAAAGAATTTACCAATGGGGCAAAGAGCACTTATCACTGCTTTATTGAGCGCTATAGTAACAATATAGACCTAGTGTTCCCTTAGAAAAAGCTGAGAATGAGCAATCCTCACACAGCTCAATTGAATTCAATAAGTGAAGAACACAGGTACAGGATGTCTGTAGGAGTTGCAGGTAAAACACAAAATGGCTGCCAAATTCATACCTCACAGGACCCTCATTAAATTATACAGCAGTGGAAATGCAGCATTGTCAGCAAAGTTCCTGCTATTTTAACAAAAATTGTTCCTCACAAAAACTGCTAGATGCAGAAGGAACAAAATGAAGGGGGGCCACAACTTCATTCCTGTGAAAAACGCAATCGCGGTAAAAATAGAAAAACAAAATGGCGGCCGCGATAATACGCGGCCGCAAAAACGGAGATGCAGGAAGGAAAAAAACACTTGCCAGTGGCAGAAGAGGGCTCCGAAGGTCACAGTACACTGGGGGAGTATTCCGCCATCTGTATCCGCCGATAGCGCCTCTCCGCGCCGGCTGAAGTACTTGGATTCCTCGGGAGACGCCGGGCGCTTCACCCGTGTGCCGCCATCTCGCTCGGGCGCCAAGCCACGCCCCCACGACTTGACTTTTCTTTGTGAAAGAATTCTAAAGAAATCTTATCTTTGACTTCCAAATTCTGGCCTGAATATGTTTGTGTTGCGGAGACTTGGTTCAGTGGTCCTAAGTGCCACAAATCTCTAAGTTACTTTGCACAGGCTATAAAACATTGAGTGAAGACTAGCAGGACAAATGGGAGGGCAGAGTTTTCATCAAATAATTGAAATGCCGAGGTATTTTGATGCGACTTTTCATGTTTTTTATCTGCCAACATATGATAGTAGTTTGATTGTCATATGATTTCGGTCATTTACATGTTTTATGTGGGTATTTTGATGTCTAATGATGATGGTTGTCAAAGCCGGATTGACATGACCGGGCATCAGGGGGCTCATTTATGGGATTATGGCATAGGGCACCTTGCTGCGCTGTTGTATGCTAAAGTAAAAGGGCAGGAATGCACCATATTGCTTAAATTCCTGTCCTTATTGCCTGCGCTGGTGCCGTTTTGACAGCCTAGCACCAAAGTAGGGACCTTGCACCATGGTGGGGTGCCTCCATTGCGTGCAGGATTGTTTTTGTGCAGGAAGGGGGAACTTTCTGCACAAAAATAATCATAAGTAGCTTCATCTTCTTTTTATTAGAGCTGCAGAAGGCAGCACACACACAGAAAGAGGAAAAAACAAGGAGAAAAAATCATATTTCTCCTTGTTACATCTCACCTCGGGAGGCGTACAGATTTGGCACCTCCCCATGTTTAGCTCACTTTGTAAATCTGGGGCAGCGTCAAATCCCATGGATGTTGCATGGGGAAACTAACCACAATGGCCATGGAATGCCTTCCGGGCGTAAAGTAAGGCGACGCAGCGATTTGCGCTGGGTTGCCTTACTCATGATTAATGAGGCCACTCAAAGCCATGCAGGTTAGCTTTGTGTGGCTTCATAAATCGAAATGAGAGCCCTGCATCATGTATGCATCACTGTACATGGTGCAAAAGTGACACAGGGCTCTCATAAATAAGCCTCCAGGTGTTTTCCCTGGAAGCTTGGAGGGTGGGGGGCCAGTTTGCTAGGGCTGCGACTTTATTTAGCTACAGATAGACATCTGTGAAAAAAGACCTCATGCAAACCAGTACCAATAGTTACAGTGTCATGCAGACAATGGTTTCATTATTTCAGTGTGTGAAGTACAGTTCACACCAGCGTCCTACAATGTTACTAATAGCACACTAACAATGTATAATGCATTTGTTGAGCCCCTATTTGTACAATTCCATGCTGTTCCAGTTTTGTGTCTTAAATACTTTTTCCTCCTGCCCCTCCTTCTTGTCCAGGGAACATACCGAGCAAGCCTGCCCACCATGGCGTCCTGTGCCTGAATGGCTGGCGGCTTGAAAGTGAGTGGCAATTGCTATAACTGGTCTAGCCAACAAGCTTGCTAAGCCTAAATTAGTGCTCATAGTTTCAGGCACTTGCTGAAGTTGGCAGGTGTGGTGCTGCCAGGGCCAGTACAATGCCAACAGTAAAGCCGTTCCCCTCCCAGCCACCAATTTATACCCCAACCCACCGACCTTACAGCTGAGACTGAGCAGGGCAGGAGCACAGGTGCTGACGGTGGAAGAGAGACCTGACAGCATCGCCTCAGCTGTGTGGTTGCTTAGATATTTATTCAGGCTTGGAGGTCGATCAGAGGGTGTTGGATGGGTATTCAATGTCCAAGGTACACAATTTCGCCTTTTGTGACCCAGTAAGGCTAAACCTGTCTGAATTGTCTTGCAGCTTCTCTACTTTCATTTATAAACATGCCCTGCTAAATCTATAATGGGCAGGTGCCATGCCTCTTATAATGCGTTCCAGGTAAAAACAAATCACAAATTTAAGCCTCTGTAGTAGTAGTATAACTCATTATTCGGTTAAAATATAACCATAAAATATACACATAATCCATAAAAACATAATGTAAAACATGTGTATTCCATAAAACATCAGTTAACACAAATTAAATTATCTAGATCCCACAGCCATCAATGTAAAGTTCATTACAAACAGCTTAACTCATAAAAAGAAAAGGAGTCTAAAAAATTACCAAAAACATATTTCCAATATATTTCTGTATTCCCATAACAGATTGTCCATCTCCCCAATACACCAAACTAGCATTCTTTGCTGTACAAAATACATCATAAAAAGGGGTTTCAAGCACTTCAATTGGTGCAAAAAAGGCATTTGTTCACAGCCAACCAACAGAACTCCGAACAAAATTAAGACCATGCCTCCTGTACCTTGCTAACACAGCGCAAAACATTATCTACGCACACACAGGTGTGAACACCCCTGAGCAACATAAGGTGTAAAATAGCAGGCCTCACTTTTTGTAAATTTTAGTTTTTTATGAAGGGAAATTGAACAGCGTTATCCTGTCGAGGTAAAATAGGAACAAAACAGAACACAATGATCAAGAGTTTGTGCGGATGAATTATCACACTCACAGGGGCTCAATGCGCCCGGAGCAGACCAGCCCTCGGGAAAAGTAATCAGGTGTACAAAAAGATTAAACTTGAACCTTGTTAACAACTGCAGATGATAGACATTAGTCACCCATGTCAGGGAAGGTTCTGTGGAGGGTACTGTTTTATTAGGCAAAAGCAGTGCTTAATTTGTGCCTGTGGTTTCCGGTGCTTAGCACCGGCATTTATTTCTCAGAGCCAGGTCTATGTAAAACCTGCCAACTCATACGGTGGTCAACACTCATTTTAGAACAGCATAATGACAACAAACCCCTGACATTTTTTAGTTTATCTGCACTTTAAGAATGTTATTTCTAGCTTGTTGCTGTTCTCTCTTGTGCATAAACTACTTTGAATTTGATGGCTCACCGAGGCTGCCTGCCTTATCATGAGACACACACACCACCAGCCACTGCCTGAGTTTCTGTCTCAGCGTAAAGGTGGTGGGAAGTCCATCAATCATAGTAGCGCAGCACTAGGGCAATTACCAATGACACCTCAACTCTTGCAAAATAAAATTAGCCAGTCCCTCGTTGGCGTTGAATTGTCAAATCAGGTGTCCCAGTTCTCCCACGTTGGACCAATGTAGACTGTGTCCCCACTTTTCCCTGCCCCACCATACTGGGCAGCCGCAGCTCAGTTGATAGAAGAAGCAACTAGTGTGTCGGACTCATGACTTGTACAGCTGCAGCAGCAGGCCTCACACCTCAAATTAATTAAAAGGCAGTGCCAGTAAGAAATGATTGAGTGCCATATTGCTAGCGGTGTGAAGTAATGGAAAGTCAAATGTACTCTACATTACCATGACTATTTCCTGAGAGATCACACAGTGGCAACGTGTGCCACAGTTACCATATAAAACTTGTTAAAAGGTTGTGTTCTGAGTATGATTCCCAAAGAGCATGTCATATGCCATAAATGGTTCCCATGATCAGAGTTCTGACATGCTGATGGGAATAACAAAGCGTGGCTCCTCCATGAATGTTTTTGAACCTGCCATATTGAGACACTATAATTGCGTTTTGAAGGAAGAAATCCTAATTTCCGAACAGCAATAAAATGAATAGAACAAATCCTATTTAACATCAAAATTTTCAGGCTGCATACAAAAAAGAAATATACACAATATAAACAATAAGGAGAGAGGGAAAGGGAGCAATATGTAATTAATTTATAACAATTAAGAGTAAAAGACATAAGAAAGAAATAATTTAACATTGAAAGCATAGCAATAACTAAGATTGAATAAAGTGGTATAAACATAGGTGCATAAAAATCTTCTAAGCATCTAGGAATAGAGGGCCCGATTCACAGAACTAACTTGAAACAAAATCCTAAACTTACTACTTTTGGTATTCAGAGAAGGCATTTAGTAGTAGTAAAGTTAGGATTTTGTCTTAAGTTTGACTTAAGACAGACTTAAGACAGACTTAAGACAGTCTTAAGACAAACTTTAGGCAGACTTAAGACAGACTTAAGACAAACTTAAGACAAACTTAGGACATACTTAAGACAGACTTAAGACAGACTTAAGACAAAATACTAACTTTACTACTACTAAATGCCTTCTGTGAATACCAAAAGTAGTAAGTTTAGGATTTTTTCTTAAGTTAGTTCTGTGAATCGGGCCCAGAGAGGCAAAGGGAGAAGTTAAGGTGGCTTCCGTACATCATCTGATACGTTTGTAACTTTAACAATAGAAGAGGCAGATAAAGATAAATATGTTGTTAATGGAAGCCATAAAAGATCTCTTTTAATTGCTAGACATGTAGGGGAAACATAATTAGTGTCTACTCGGTAATGAAAACACACAGCGTTCCACCAGGATCTGAAAGTGACTTTATCTGCTTGCTTCCAATTTGAGGTTATTGAATGAAAAGCAATAGCTAATAATAAATCTACAAGTTTAAAACTCAGTGGTGACTGAGGCCATTGGGGTGGTAGAGTACCTAGGAATATATTTATTAAAAAATAAGGGACTTTAACTTTGAAAATTATCCTAATTTGGGACCAAACCAACTGCCAAAATTGGTAGGAGGGGGGCACTCAAATAACATGTGTTTTAAGTCGGTAGAAGTACAAGGGCAGGACCAACAAGTAGAAGATGCTAGAATCACTGGAGAAAATAGCACCCGTTGATAAATGTTGTAAAGGATTTGTGTGGTATTTGCAGCTCGAGATGTTTTGTGAAGGTTAGACCGTAATCTGTCCCATGTAGTGATTGGCCAACTTTGTGATAAATCTTTTTCCCAAGCCAATTCAATCTTAGATTTGAGTCTGTCTGGGGGCAGTTGTAAAGATTTGTATATAGTAGATGCAGAGGGGGAAGTGTCCAATATTGAATATAGGTTTTTGCAATTTGCAGGAAAGTTAGAAGTACTTGGTAAAGTAAGAAGATATTGATTGAGGGAGGGACATAGGAGATAATATTGCAATCTAGAGGACACCAGTAAGGAAAATTTAGTTTGGAGATCAGTAAAAGAAAGGTGTTGATCATCAAGTAAAAGTTGAGATATCCTGCGTAAGCCCTTAGAACGCCACGTTTTCCAATATATAGAGCGATTATGGATTTGTAGAGATTTATTATGCCAAATGCGTTGTTGTTGATAGGAGTTAGTTGAGAGATATGATGATGGTAAGAGAGGAACCAATAATTTACAGGAGTGAGAAATGACGGCAGGACGCAAAGACAAAGTATTAGTAGTAAAAGCAAGGACTTCCTGAAAATCATAAGGGGCAATAAGAAATTTCTCTATTTTTATCCATGGTGGAGGATATCTAGGGAGTTCTAAAGAGAGCCAACGAGCAGCTTGTTTTAAGGAGAAAGCGGAAGGATAAGTTTTGAAATCAGGAAACCTAAGACCTCCACTAGATCTATCCTTTTTTAAATAGACAAAGCTATACGAGGGGGTTTGCCTTTCCATAGAAATTTTGTTAAGGTAAAAACAATTTTCTGAAAGTAATACCCAGGAATGTGTACCTGAATCATGGAGATAATATATAATATAAGAGGAGAGAGCATCATTTTAATCGAGTCCAATCAGTCCCACCAAGAGAGAAAAAGGAGGTGCCAACGTGTAATAGTGTCATTTCATTTTTGAGTGATATTATCAAAATTTAATTTGAGTGTTTCAGGAATTAGCGAGGTGAACAACAAGCACAAATATTTTATTTTAGATGGTTGCCATGAAAAACCGGAGTGGATAAAGAAATGTTGTTGACATAAAATATTTAAAGGTAGGACTTCACATTCGTCGGTATTAAGATGGTATCCTGAAAGCTGAGTAAAGGAGGTTACTTGTTGAAGAAAAGGGGAAAGAGAGGTTGCAGGGTTAGAACAGTATAAGAGAATGTCATTGGCGTACACTGACATTTTTACCTGATGTGGACCAAATTGAAATCCTGAAATATGGTAATCTTGCCTAATCTTGGTTAAAAAAAGGTTCTAACACTATGACAAATAACAAAAGTGATAATGGGCACACTTGTCATACCCCTCTAAGCAATGGAAAGTAATCTGAGGTTTTACCATTGACAAATATTGAAGCTTTGAGGCCTGAGTATAGCAAAGAAATTAAAGCAACCAACTTAGGAGGAAAGCCAGCCCATTTTAATGCATGGAACATAAAATCCCAGCCAATCCTATCGAAGGTCTTTTCTGCGTCCAAAGCTATAGCGGCAATAGAGTAATCTATAGATGAGGCTTTGCTTAGGACATTGAGAAAGAATCAAGAATTGTCAGAGGATAGTCTTCCTTTAATGAAGCCGGATTGTTCGGGGCCAATCAGAACAGGTAGAACGGGATCAATACGAAGTGCCAAAATCTTTGCAAAGATCTTATAGTTAGTATTAAGTAGGGAAATGGGACGATAATTCTTACAAAGAGAGAGATCTTTATCTTCCTTTGGAATTGAGCAGGTCAATGCTTCCTGGAACTTGCCCTGAGATGATCCATTATCAGAGAAAGATTAACATAAAAGTAAACGATTAGGTAAGAGGAGTTTTGCAATATGATCATAAAACTCAATAGTAAAGCCATCTGTCCCTTGCTCTTTCCCGCTTCGTAACACCGAGACTACATGGTAAATTTCCGCTAAAGAAACATCTATTCCCAAGGGATCAAAATCAATGTGTTGAGAAGGAGGAGAAGAAATGGATTGAAAATAAGTAGAAAGATCAGACTGTTCTGGTAGAGTTTCAGGCGAATATAAAATCTTATAAAATGAAACAAATTAATTTAAAGTATCATTATTTTTCAAAATAGGAGTATCTGTAGGGCCCTGTAAAGATTATATTCTAGTTCTTTCCTTTATTACTTTTAAATAGTTAGCCAGCAATTTCCCCATTTTGTTTTGACCCCCCATAATAGCGAGAGCTACTTTTCAATAACTAAGAGGAGGCACCGTCTGTAGATAATCTATTAAAGTAAATTTAGCATCGATAAGATTTTTCAAGGAAGACTCACTATTAGATTGACAGTAAATATATTCTAACTGTTTTATTAAGTACTTGAGTGGATTGGGCCTTTAGGGATTTTTTCTTTTGTGATATAAAATTTATAATAAAACCCCTGGCGGCTGTTTAAAGGAATCCCATATCATAACAAGCATTAGAAATGCAATAGGTCTCGCTTTTTTTAAGTTAGAGCTATTGACATTGTAAATGGCAATGATTTTTACCTACCAAGGGAGGAGGGAGGGAGCAGTGGGGAGCTGACTGCCAAAATGCTCTCTAAGAGAGTGATTGGCCAAAAGTAAACCAAACAAGCAGAGCCTTTAAAAACAAGAAACAGAGTTGCACTATACACATGAATAAAAACATTATCACAAATGATGACAGTTTGCAGCATACATTACATGCCAATCTCAAGAGAGATAAAAAAAAAGTTAGAATTTGAAAAATGAACGGCTACTGAAACTGGTTGTCAGTACGACCAAGAAAGGATGACAGAGTGAAAATGAGGAGACTGGATTGATTTGCCACAAATGTCAGTGGCAGGGATCGCACTGATTTAATGTACTAAAACCACTTCCCCACTTACTTTGCGGCACTGAAGTTCAAAGCTAATGTAAACACAGACTCTATTGCCTTTGTGAGTTGCAGTCCAAGGCATGAAAGGACCGCTGTCCAAAGAAAACACACCCTACTCTGCTTACTGCATGACTCAAAAGGATGCAAAAGAACAAGAAGAAACAAGGCACACGGATGTGGATGGTTTGGCCCCAGGGGCACCGAAGAGTGCACAAAGAACATGGGAGCCCACAAGGAGGTCCTTGCTTGTCCCCCGGTGAAACGGTGGAGTGCACGCTCATTGTTTGCCTGCTTATATCAGTCTAAACTTGTATTTATAGGAAGATACTGATTGAGGGAGTGGGAAAAGTACTATATATCATGCATAGCTGCAAGGTTTGAGATTGCTATGTGTGGCATTTTCATAACTTAAGTGTAATTATGAGTGACATTTCAACAACTATGAGTGACACTTTCTTGCGAAATGAAGACGAAGGAAACATATAAATAAATATCAGAGATGATACCTATTTGAACAACGTGACTGCGCAAGGAAAGGCACATTTTCATAGCATAGGAAGTCAGTGTAACAGTAGGAGATCATGACTTACTCCATAGCTGCCACGTTTTCAGATTAGTTATATATGACATTTCCATTGTTTTAATGGGCTCATGATGAATGAAACTGAGAGTGGCATTGAAAAAGCTAAAATACAAGAAACTTCAAACTATTGAGCAGTGAGAAGGTTTAAAAATTACCTGAAACTAATGCAAAGCTCCCCAAAAATTGCTTTCTAAGATGACAATTATATAAAACAGTTGAGGCACCGTTGTTCATCTCAATTAAGACAGCAAAGAACTATGTTGCATCAGCCAATATAGACTTACTGTGAAAACCGCACAACAGCGCTGAAAAAGGCATGTTTTGCATATGCCACACTCCTTCCTTTTAAGCTTTCTGTCGATATTATTTTATATCAGAAAAAATAATCACTTTAACCCAACACACCCACCTAGCCCGATAGGCCCACAAACAGACACAAATAATTATCCCATATACTGACCTGCTGTCTCGAGACTGGGTGGCACTGGCGGCAGAACAGCAACTGAAAGAAAAGCTGCAACCTGCAACATCTGTGTCTCAGGGGTCAAATCATCATTGTCTCAGCTTTCTGTTGTACCCACTGCGCGCTAACAATACCATGTGACACGAGGGCAGTAGCTTCAGCTTCAATGAAGCTCTGGGCCAGCCCGCCCGTCTAATGCCAAATTATCTACTGACTCACTCACGGACCGGACACTACCCATACAGGCTTCACTACTGTGCAGTTCTGGGGTCAGGAGGTGTGAGCTGCAGCTCTCGGTTCTTCAGCATGTTCCTACTGCCGCACAAACTCTTGCTGCACACACTGTAACCGCTCCTGATGCGCTGTATCCTCTCACTGCACAGGAGTGACCCGTGCAGTGCAATTAAATATAGCACGTCTATCTAATGCGATTTCGTAGTGCACATGCACTTTGCAGCTGCATGCTCTCTAATTGCACTGCGCACCGGGGCAACGTTACTGCAGGCACTCGGACTCCTGCTGCACCCAAGTGCTGCACCCTGCACACTAAGCCTAGGGCTCTTGGTGCAATGCACTGATCCTGTAGGCTGGTACCCCCGTCTCACTGGAGACGGGGCTGCCCCTCTTAGCGTCAGCAGCCAAGGGGAGAATTAGCGGGCCCGGGCCAGCAGGACATTAAAATTAATAAACCCCACCTCCATTAAAAGAAGTGAAAATAAGCCTAAGACAAGCATACGGCGATGTTAATAAAGGCGCACAGTGAGAACTGTTTGATGCTATCATAGGTGGGAAGGGTGTACTTTAGAAGCAATGCAAAAAAAGAAACATAAAGGCGCCGTAAATAAATAATTAAAGGCGTACGATGAGCCTGCTCCATGCAGTTTCAGAGGTGAGAAGAGTGTGCTTTGCAGAAAAGCATGGTGCCCTAAGTGAAAATATAATGTGCTCCTCCGACAGTGTTAAGCATTGCTCTATAGGGGCTTGTCCTGTGATTGGTTTTTTTTCCTGTGGGGAGTAAGTTGCATTATGACTGGTTAGCAAGTATTTTAAGTTGAACGGGGTACTTGTGGCAGCCTTTGAAGATGGTAAGAGGGCCGGTGGAAACGTTTCTTTGGTGGTTTGGGGATGGGGGTCAATGCAAGCTGCGCGGGTGGGAGGGGGAGAAGCGGAACACATTGCTCTGTGTAGGGAATCCACGAGACGGAATGCCACGCGGGTGGGAGGGGGAGAAGCGGAACACATGGGTCTGTGTAGGGAATCCACAAGACGAAATGGCCACCTCGAGTTTAGTTTTGTGTTTGTGTCTGCTTTCAACGTGGTGCTGCAGCACCCATATACTGCCAGCATTCAAGCCGTGGCGGATTTTGGTCCCTAGAAGTGGAAATGGAAAGTAGATATTGATGCTGTTCATGAAAATACTGACGTCGCTGTTGTGAACCTGGCCCGCGCGCGCGCTTGGGGGCGGGGGAGCACATTCCAGGCGGGGGAGCGGACCCTTTGAAGTGAAGGGTCAAATTAACAAGCCCGGCGGAGCACGGCGCGCGCGCGCTTGGGGGAGGGGGAGTGGACCCTTTGAAGTGCTCCCAAAAGGCGGATTGCATGGCGGCACGATGCGTGTGATTGTGCGCGTGCTAGCCATGCATTCTGCTTTTTGGGAGCACTTTTCAAACCCGCTTTCTATAGCGGTCGCTTACGCGATAGCAAGGTCGAGACCTAAAAAAGGAGATTCTGGGGTTGAGTTAATACTAAAAAATTCAGAGGCAAAGGAATTGAATTGATGGCAGAAATTAGGATCTAGAAGTTGTGAATTATTAAAGCACCATCTTCCTGGATGGAGAGAAAAAGGGATACGGTCTATATCTACATGTACGGGCACATGATCTGAAATTAAAATGTATCCAATTTCAGATTGAATGGCATGTTGGGCCAAAGATTTACTTAGGAAACAGTAATCAATACAAGATTGTGAGTGATGTTAGGCCGAATAAAAACGAAACTCTCGAAGATCAGGGTGGCAAAGTCGCCAAATAGTAACTAACAATTTGCGACGTATTGTGGATATAAATTGTGAATGCATTTTAGAGGGAACAAACTTAACTGTTAAATGTCTGTCTAATATTGGAGCATGAATTTGGTTACAGTCACCACCAAATATAATATATTCATCATCATATAAAAGCAATTTATCAGAAACATTAGTCCAGAAAACGTTATCAACCAAAGTAGGGCCATATACATTAAAAATATCTAAAGGAATCTTATCTATAAGAAGCTTAACAATAACCCAAAGACCTTCATTATCAGATTCCTGCTGAACAAGAGAGACATGTAATTTTTTATGACATAAGATCAAAACCCTATTTTTCTTACCTAAAGCTGGAGAGTTAAACACATGACCCACCCAACATTTCTTCAGCTTGGAGGCTTCCCCTTCAGAAATATGAGATTCTTGAAGCAAAGCAATATCCGTTTTTAATTTAGCTAGATGAGATAGCACCTGTTGCCTTTTTAATAGGGTTGCTTAGTCCTTTAATATTCCAGGTAGTAACCGGAAATGTAACAATGATCTGAGCATGAACAAACAATATGCTTACAAAAGCAAGAATAAAGTTAGAATAAGATAGATATAAGGAAGAAAAGTGAAAGAAATGGGGCATTTGTTTTACGAAAGAAAGCATAAAGGAGGAAGAAGTAAAATAAAAAATATAAAAAAGAGAATGATAAAAGAAACCATAGAAGAGAACACCAATAGAAGAAAGATAAGTCAGAGAACAAAAAGACAGTACAAGTCATACAAATGTAAA
This sequence comes from Triturus cristatus, assembly GCF_964204655.1. Taxonomy (NCBI): domain Eukaryota; kingdom Metazoa; phylum Chordata; class Amphibia; order Caudata; family Salamandridae; genus Triturus; species Triturus cristatus. Next base: position 231,457,315 of record NC_140585.1, read on the forward strand.
CTGAAGAACATACATACAAAACACAAGACGAAATGGGGGATGGCGACACCAGAAGACGATGACAACAGCACCCAAACTCCACCAGTCGGAGTGCGCAGTATGTTTGGAGGAAGTAGAGAGTTTAAGGTTTCTTAGTCTCCCCATTAAAAAGAAAAAGAGGGGTTTTGTAAACAGTGGGTAATTTGAACCTTCAAAAGAAGTACAGAAAAATCAGGACCACTGTGAGAAGGAGAAAACTTCAACTCTAAAAGAGCAGAGCACTCCGGAATGTATCAGAAACTGCAGGGTCCACCTTCTTATCCAAGAGAGTTACTATAGGTTTAGACAACAGAGAGTAATGTTCACATAATGAGGGTATTTAAGCTCCTTGACTTATAATGAAGAAATGTCTCCACAAAAATGAAATAAGGGTTCAAAAAATATAGAAAACTTGTTGTTTTTTAAATGAATATGCCAACTGTGATCAAGAAGAGAGAAAACTAAAGCGCTGAGAAAAGGCTTCAAAACATTCTGAATAAGGATGCCTTTAATTATAGGACGCAGTAAATTTGAGAAGGGCTGCCCCATCTGAGAAGAAAAAGCGCTCTTGCCATTCAAAATGGCGGCGGCCGCCTTAAGATAAGGAGAAATCCCTCGGAGACATTATGGCACTGAAAGCGCTGCAGCGTAGAAATGACAACAGCTCCAGCGACTCACCACAACGTGAGGGAGAGATGCCTCAAATCTCGTCCCTTGGCGAGGCCTGGAAGTGGTCTCTAATCATAACAAGCATTTGCAATGCAATAGGTCTCGCAGTAGCAAAGTTTAAAGTTGTTGGTATTGTAAATGGCATTGTTTATTATCTATGTTTTTAAAGCGACAAATATATAAAAGGTTATTTATAATGTTAGTATGTGAAAGTGGGGTAAATGTGATATGTACGGTAATGTGACCAACGCTATGAAAGCGGCTACCACGAGTAAAAAAATAATGTCTTCCTCTAACCAGCGCCAAATAAACGTCTGTATTGTGACAAACAAACGCACAAAAGGCTGCCTGAAAGTCTGCTGTAGTGTGACTTTCTGTGACACTCCAGACACTTGAGAAACAAACCAGCCCAGGCAGATTGACTGTAAACAAGCAAACTGAGAAAGATAAGAATCTATTCCTCTGCAGCATCTGTGTGATGCAAATTAATCACAGCAGGAGACTAAAGTCATTAAGGCAACAAAGGTGCACCCTAAAACAAGGAGGGGGGGATACACGGTGCAGAAGAGGGTCTGGGAACGTCTCACAGGAATGTTGGAGCTGAGCAGTAGGTTTAAGGGGTGAGAGGGTGGAATATAAAAGTGCAGAAGGAGAACGCAGTGAAGTGAATAAATGTCCTTGCATAGTGCACAATACATAATGATTTTCCTCTGGGCGTCACAGTTATTTAAAGAACGGAACCTAGATAGGAGACCATGTGGTTTTTCAAGCATCACAGTTTGCTTCAGTGCGGAATTAAAGATTCAATTCCAGGTTTCCTAGTTACAAAGTCTGCAGCTTAGTTGGTTGGGCACGGCCAGTACACAAAGTGTGGACGGGAGGGGGGACACATGTTCATTAAGGTGAGAATATAAACCGAAGGAGCACAAAGAGAAAGAATGAAAAAATACACAAGCAGAGAGAAAGCATGCCAAAATGTGACATACATGCAAGCGCATAAGGGAGCTCCCTCGCCCAGGAAGCAAGGCCACGTGTCAATAGGAGGCGGCGAAAGTGAAGGCAAGAGGGGTAGCAACAGCATAGGTAGGTAGTGGGCAGAAAGTGCAGGAGGATTAGCAAAACCCTCGAGATGACGCTGGCTGGGGGGGAGGGGGCTATGCGTGAAGGAGGAGGGGGCACAGTGACTGCTGGAGAAGGAGGGTAGAAGTTGTAGGGGGGTACGGGGAAGGTGGGTGAAAGACGTCACAGAATGTAGATAGGGGCGAGTAGCAGGGATGGGTTCACAAAAACGTGTATTATCAATGGAAATTGGTTACGAGCTGCCCCAAACTGCGCTGTAATACAAGCATTTGCAATGCAACAGGTCTCGCATTTACGTGAGTTTGAGCTGTTGGCATTGTAAATGACAATGCCTTTTATTTATGTTTTGGAACATAAATAAAACACATTGTCATTTATAATGCCAATAGCTTAAACTCGAGTAAATGCGAGACCTATTGCATTGCAAATGCTTGTTCCACTTCAGCCTACAGTAACACCCGTCCTGGCAGACACAACAAAGCCATTCCGAGCCCTCTTCTGGGAACAGGTCGCAGTGTCCATAAATGCTCTTAGATAGAAGAGGGGGGGGCACCGAGTGCAGGGAAGAGGGCACGCCTTGACGCCGGTGTTGGATCGTAAAAAATAAATAAATATATAATTAATTACGAGCGTGGAAACGTGTTCAGGCAATAAATTAACAAAAGAATCATTTAACAGTCTTGAACACTGGGGGGTTGCACATGCTTGGCTAGAAGGGGAAAGTAGCTGGGGGGCGGAGCCCCTATAACTGCAGAGATGGGCGTGGGATCGGCAGTCACAATGCTGCCGAGGTCGGATCTAGGCTTCCCACGAGGCTGGAGGGGGGCGGGGGGGGGGGGGGAGCACTGGGGAGGGGCGACTCGAGGGAGACTTACACTGGAGCTCCTAGGGGGACGGGCCCCGGGAACACTTTGTGTAGGGTCCCAAACAGCTGGTTACTTCACTCGCCTCCTAGGGCTAAGATAGCGACCTAGAAAGTAAACACACAATATTTGGGACCATGCACCACAATATCTACAGGTAGAGGTGAAGCATATGACTCTGATGTTGTAATCTGAGAGTGATGATGAAGAGGACACTTCATCATCAATTAAATAATTAATGCACTACACTTAATTAAAAAAAAAACTAACTGATGCTGCGTTGTTTCTCAGCTGCAGGCGTCATGTGAGGCGATGAGCCAGAGCGGATCACTCAGGGAACTCACTCGAGTAAAAGTGAAGCCGCCGGGTTCACGCGCCTACTGCAGAGATATGTCATAACGGCTGCAGTCGGGGGCATCTGACATACTTCTACCACAACTTGACAGTTCCATGGATGGTTGCGTCTTCCGGATAAAAGTATCATGTTATGTGATGCTATAGCCCCGGAGATAGGAGGGAGTGGAATAAATACGGTGCAGTAATATCACATCAGTTCCTTGAGAAGCCCACGGAGCTATACAATAGCGCAGTAAGTTAAAGTACCCGCTGCAGGGATCTGTATAACCCTGCAGGCCACATAGTTCAAGAATCTATGATGCTTCCGGGATCAAGAAATGCTGCGATATAACGCCTACTATGTAACCGGCAACGGGCAGTTCAGCCATACAACCAACTTTTACATTTACCAGGCTTATATTTCTTAAGCAAGAAAGGCAGCTTTAAGCACTTCTTCCGTCTTGTGCTTGTTTAATATTACCACTAGAGGGCAGCATTAGCCCAGATTTTATTAGGTGACCTGTCACACGCTAGTCATCCTCCCGAGGCACGACCGGCTTCTGTGGGAATAAAATATTAGTTACATTATGTTTACCATAGTGTAGAAAATACGTTGGGGAAGCAATGTGATTACAAGTACTGTGCTGTACATAAACAGTGTGCTAAATAGAGTTACGGAATACCAAGAGTGCAAAATCGGGATCTTTCACTTTTTACCCAGCTATAATTTTTTGTTGTTATACATGGCCCCGACATTGTCTGCTTCTAATTTCAACTGCAATGCAGTGGCAGAGAAATAATGGGGAGCCACTCTTAACATGGTCTCTTCTTCCTTCCTCAAATGTAAACAAGCAGGAAGGGGGTGGCAAATGGTGTTCACGGGCGCTTTGATGTCCTCAGTGGCCGCGCGGCTCACTGAAAACATCAAAGCGCCCGCGAAATGTAAGTGATCGCAATCGCGATCACACTTCAAAGCGCGGCCGTGTGGCAGGCGAAAGTGAAAGTAGTTTTGGAAGTGCAAACAGTGGCTTTTCAGGCCGCCAAATGGTGCGCGCGCCCGGGGCACATGCACTGTACTTGGAGGCCTGAAATGCCACTGTTTGCACTTCCAAAACTCGCTTACTATAAGTCTCGCCAGAGCAGCGCTAAAGCGCTGTCTCAGGCGAGACCTAAAAAGGTTCCTCGGTTCACCGGAGCTCCGCGCTGTCACACCATCCTGGATCGGCACCAAAACCACGCCCCGTTGCTCTGTGCAAAACCTCAAAGAAAATATCACGTGCGGATAGCCTCTTAGAATGGCATAATGAGGACAAACCCCTGATGTTTCTTTGTTTAGCAGCACATTATAAATGTTACTAGAAACACAAAATCACTAATATATTTTGAGTTCTTGAAACTAAGCAAGCATCCAATCATGGGGGGCCTGCTAATGTGCCAAGAGAAAGAGCCGCAGAAGTTACAGCATCTAATTGTTTTGAGCATCTCTGGCATTCCAAAGAAAAACACAAAGCCTGTTAATGCCATGGTGACAAGCACAAAGTGTGAATTACTGTCAGGCGATATTGGCTCACTTCACATGGTCTCCTGGTGAAGAGCCAATAACACACGCACACATGCCTGGGTAATCAGTGTTGCCCTTTTGGGTGATATCCTGCACAAATGAGTGACATTTTGTCTCATTTGTGCGGGGAAAAAGCAACACTGGTGGCTCACTAATTGGGCTGGATTTGATCCTGTCAGTGACAGCTAAAGGCCCTGACTCCCTAGTCCTTTCCGGTCTGGTTCCTCAAACTTAGAGATAGCCTCACCATGTGCACAACCCAATGTACTAGCGGGAAGACAACATGTATATTCCATGCTTTTGACATTCTTTGTGTTCCTATTTCCAAATGTATCTGCTTAGTGTTTTTATCCTCTATGGATAATACTTTCCTACGTCATCCTTAGATTTTCTTACATGATAATACCTTCATGAAGGAGGGCCATTTTCTCCCCCAATTCTCCCCTTTAACCTGCTTCTGATCAGAATTCGAAGCTTAAGGGCAATAACTGCTTCCACCCTTTGGTCAAAAAATCAGTTACTTCTAAAGGCAATTACTGCTTCCTTTTTAATCTTCCTCTATTAGGGAAACCAATCACTAATTGTGCACCCCATATGGCCCATGCATTGGTCTTTTTAAAAAAAAAAACCTGCCTAAAATCCCTTTTTGTAATGAATACACCCAAGATGGTGCCCAAATTCCAGCAACTTAATACGAGTGGCATTCCCCACCTGAAAGCTCATTTATTATCGCTGCCAGTCTGAAAAACACAGATCATGCTTTTAAAGGAATAGTTCATCAAGGATTCGGGCCTTATGAAAATGCATCATTGTGATATGCCTTTGATCTTTAACAGTCCCTTTATATTTCAATACATCGTACTACCACTACAGCCCACCGCGGAGGTGGCAAACGTGAATAACTGATGCCATGGATTATCCATCCATGATCACAAATAGGGTCTAAAAGAAATAATCGCACAATAATCAATCACATGATAATTAATAATACATTAATACATAGATAGCCACTCAAACATGGCGATTATCGCAGATGACAAGCTCATCTTAACAAGCTCATTTACTTGCCTTTGTAAAGATGGCGCCCATTACAAACGCCACTAGATCGCCGCAACGTTCGTATTGAGGGATTGATCCAGGATAGCTTTTCCACCACTAAACATACGTAAGTTGATGCTTGCTCGCACCGCCGTTACTTATGGCACAAGACCCATCCCTTTAGACCTGAAGTAGCACCTTCTTCAATAGATTTTGCTTGCAGATTACTATTGTGCTATTCACTTTCCCTGACTCGCTTAAGTCTGTAGCCCTAGCCTGGCAGTCAATACGAAACATAGAGCGTGACTAACCGATCTTGCAGACACCTTGCTCATACCGTTTTTTGTGATACTCTCGGCTACAACCCTGCCAGTCATTAGGGAAAGCCATTTTTATTTTGAGCCAGACTACCGACGAGCTCCAACCCACCCTATCCCTCTATTTCTTGACTGCCCCACCAGTTTGCATGCCATGGAGGATTTCTCCCTTGTTCCTTCAATGCTTGGAAAAACCACAACGGATGGGTCCAATTCTCTGAGGGCATCTGCACCCTATCCCTTGGTTTATGATTGTCCGACATACGATGCTTTTTAGGTCTCGCCTGACCAGCGCTTTAGCGCTGGCTCGGGCGAGACTTATAGTAAGCGCGTTTTGGAAGTGCAAACAGTGGCTTTGCAGGCCTCCAACTACAGTGCATGTGACCCGTCCGGGCGCGCGCACCATTTGGAGGCCTGAAAGCACTCGTTTGCTTTCACTTTCGCCTGCCACACGGCCGCTTTGAAGTGTGATCGCGATCGCGATCACTTACATTTCGCGGGCACTTTGATGTTCTCAGTGAGCTGCGCGGCCACTGAGGACATCAAAGCGCCCGTGATCACCATTTGCCACCCCCTTCCTGCTTGTTCCTTTTTTCCGGGCCTTTGCTCCTGAAAAGTGTCGACTCGTTTGAAATGCTGGAATGTATCAGTTGGAAACTGTGCGGGTCTTATAACTATCACACTACTCGTAAAGCACTCTACAAGAGGGAATGTGTTTTCTAACTGTCTCCTTTGTGTACTGCTCATCACCCCAGCTGCTGCACTCTGTTACTCTTGCCCATGCACTTTTCATCAACAACTCCACATTCCCCTCTCCAGCCTATGTGATTCTTTCCCTCCCGTGCTTCACACTCCTCTCTCGCTCGTGTTGCTTCCTCCCTCCGTATTGCTTTCCCCATTTGCGCTTTTCATGTTACATGCACCCCTCTCTCCTCCGTGTAGCTTCTGCCCTCCGTATTGTACCCTTCCCCACCTGCACTTTCCGTGTTGCTTCCTCAAACCCAAGCCTCCCCCCAAAAATTGTAATTGCTTTTGCGTTACTTTTAGAAAAATTTGTATTTACCGCTCAAATTCGGATCGTTAAATATTAATTAAAAAAAGCACACACATCATTTTGTATGTGTGCGGATGTGTGTTGCTATCGCCTGCAAAAGGAGGTGGGTAAATGCCTCATAGCCCCTGTTTTTTGTTGAGTCGTGCTGTACAGCTTCTCTATTGTTGCACAGCATGGCTAAAAACGATTCTCAAAGAAAATAGGTCCCAAAGGTGACACCTATTGTTTTTTTCAATGCTTTTTTTCTTTGCCTTCAGTTCAAATGTCTGTCTCTGGTGTAATGTTTTGTTATGTTTAAGTCTGGTAAGTAATGACCATCGAAGGAAAATCCTAACCCAATATGACTATTGCGCATCACTCAAATTAAAGGGATTTGATCTGCTGTCTGGTCTTTTGTTATTTGTTTTGGGATTGGCTGCCCAGCACTGTCAATATCACGTTTCTCGATACAGTAGCTTATTTCCAATCTGTGTGGTATTGGTATGATTAGTTTGTTTGTCAGCCCCAGTCAGTCACCTCAGCAGTAGTAGTTGTGCTTCAGAAAAAAACATAACCCCATAGCGCACTTATTAATCAGACAGGTAGAGCGTTGAGATTCTACTGACTAAGGACTTTACTTTTTTCGATTGCCTATTCTGTTCTTTTTATAGCTATCTGGAGGTGCCCTCTCCTTCACCAGTACTGCCATAGAGATAGTCAAGTGCAAGGTAAGTTTAGAAATGCACCAACATATGCTGGGCAGAACACATCCGTAGCTAACCATACAGCAGAATTTCAAAGCAGATGATGTGTAAAGTGAACATTATTGTCTCCACTTACCAATGTTCCAAAGTGGCACTAACGACAGGCAGCAGCCACTTATGAACGAAAAGCGGATCCCAAAAGCGGATTGCATGGCGAGCACGCGCACAATCACGCGCATCGTGCCGCCATGCAATCCGTTTGGCATCGCACTTCAAAGGGTCCGCTCCCCCGCCTGGAATGCGCTCCCCCGCCAAGCGCGCGCGCCACGCTCCGCCGGGCTTGTTTTTCTTGTTTTTTTTAATACGCAGAGATTTCTCATTGTGTTTTATTCCTGTTTTAGCCCGATTTTCTTTCTTTGAGAACTGATTAGGAAGTCGGATTACATTGAGGCTTTTTTCTGAAGGTTTAAAGCATTGTACACATCATAGAGTTGTAGCAGTTCCTCTGTGTGTAGCTGGGGTGCAGCACGCATTTGTAGGACACTGCATGTCTTTCACCAAAGTCAAGCGAAGTGAAGTCATCGCTTCTCTCCACCCGCTCAATATCTGCCATTCTGGCTAATTTTATGCTTTAGTGCGTTACTCATTATTAGATTGCTTTCTGCTTTTTGTGTGCCCGTTTTTGTCTGGACTTGTCTCCTCTGACCTGATTTTCTGGTCCGTTTTCTCATTCCCCGCTGGACGTGTGCCCATCCCAGAGGAGTGTAAATTGATGTATTCGCTAGGACGCTCTATTCTTGAATCAGCAGCCAGCTGGTTGGCGAGTCATAAGTGGCTTAACAGTCTCTTACTTTGAGTGAATCAAAGAGCTACAATTGCAAAGCAGAACATTACCGGCAAAAGTCTCGAACGAAGCAAAAACACAAACAAACAAAACAAGCATTTGCAATGCAATAGGTCTCGCAGTTGTTAAGAGTTTGAGCTATTGGCACTGTAAATGGCAATGCCTTTTATTTATGTGTGGGTTTTTAAAACATAAATAAAAGGCATTGTCATTTACAATGCCAATAGCTCAAACTCGTATAAATGCGAGACCTATTGCATTGCAAATGCTTGTTATGATAAGACTGTTCCTTCAGTCCCTTTTTGCACAGTTATTATTATATAGAAAATATGTACACAGCTGCAAACTCTGCTTCTGCTTAAGTTAAAGGGGCTACTTAATCCCAACCTGTCTCTCAATTGCAATAATGCACTTGATATTACTAGGACAGTACTAACTTAATGAGAGATACTTGGCATAAGTGTAAGTAGACCCAAACAAGCATTTGCAATGCAGATTGGTCTCGCATTTGCCAGAGTTTGAGCTATAGGAGGTGTAAATGACAATGTCATTTACTGAGTTTGTGGCATGCTGGGTTGGATTTTGTGGGAGACACCAGTAGTGGCATTGCGGTTCTGGAAGACAACCTGATAACTTGAAACAAACTTTTTTAGGAAGCAGCAGAACTGAAATATCTGTGAAAGAAATACTGCATTATATGCCGATGGCCAGGGGTGTTCTTGGGTAGAGGGAGGTTGAAATGAAAGACAAGGAGGGGTTGCATAATGGGCCTGGATATATTTGCAGAGGAGCAGGTGAGTGGATTGTAAGAATCAGTGGGCAAGGGGGGACCAGTGGGTCACTAAGCTATGTTCACCCATAACACACCCTAGATCCTACCCCAAGCTCATCTTGCAGCCCTGCCAAAGGCCTCCTTCCAGAATGTACTGTCATACCTGCCAACAGCTTAAAAACACGATAGGGGGACTTAGGTGGAAACAATCCCTGCAACAACTCGCCTCTGCATGGTATCCTCAGCCCTAATACTGTACAGCACCCTACTACTTTATAGATCGATAACATACGCAACGTCAGGACTATTTAGACAACAAGCAAGGCTTGTAGGCAAACGTCTTTTTCATGATGGGGCAAGAAGCTGAAAATGCAGACAAAAAGGTGACAAGGGCTTGCTCATCAGGCTACCACGCATTTGTCCAATGGGGTCATATTCAAATGTAGTAAGATCACATATCTCAGAATTGGGTGGCCATTACCACCAGCCAGACGCAAGCGTCATCCACACTGTCGCACATTCCAACTGTGGCAAACTACTTACTGCACTTGGACATAAGCCCTGACTCAGCAGTCATGTGTGAATGGGAGGACCACAAATAATAGCGACCACTTTGCAACACTGCCTCACAGAAATAAGTGTCAAAATCCAAGACCTTTACAGTATCAAAGTTCTGACTGTGGTTTCACTAGAGAGTCAAAAACAACCCCTAGACGCACATCTACAGCCTGACTTTTTGGGGGAGAAACTCAATGAAAGTAGCAGCCTACGCTGTATACAAATGCCGTGTAAGAAATTAAAGCAATCCTATTAATGCAGGTTTGCTGAAAGGAACTGCTATTCTCCATCCTTGAAAAGAGAAGAAAATATTAAAATAAAAACTAAGTAAAATAAGATCAAAATTATACAAAATTATATAACCACTAACCTTAATAACATTATAAATACTTCACCATCTTCCAACCTAACACAGATTCATGAATCCCCACACACGTAATCTTGTAAATACCTTGGAGGACATCTTGACCTTTCAGGCCTAGTTCTATTGGTACTGTTATCACCACAGTCACTGGGTGTAGTGTCAGAAATCCTTCTACTAGCTTCCCCATCACTCATAAGAAAGTGAGGATTAAATCCCCCATCCTCATTACTACTAGTGGTCCCATCTCCTGACTTGCATTTCTTGTAAAGTGCCACCCTTCTCAAATTCCAATTTTCACCATTATAAAGCGTAACATGTCTATTCTGAACAAATTTCACTTTATATGGTCCACGGAACTTGGTAAATCCAGCACTGATGCGCCCAGGTTTAACCTTCACCCAGTCATTAGGTTCTATGTTCATTAAATGTGTAAGATCTTTGCCTGCCCCTTTATTGTCACCTCCAAGGCTAGCTAAACCCAAACACTCCTTCATCCATGCAGGAATTAATTTGGTACTGGCAGTACGCCCTCTCATAACAACAAATGGAATTTTCTCAGAAACTGTATTTCCTGTCGTACGGTATGCCCATACTAAATCATCAACCATTTTTTCCACATCCCTTCTGCTTGCCAAAGCCAATTGTATCACCCCTTTTATCATACGATTAGCTCTCTCAACAATACCATTTCCCTGTGGGTTGTACAGAGATGTTCTAGCGTGCACAATCCCACAAGATTCCAAAAATGAAGTCATTTCCGTTGAAATTAGTTGAGTACCATTATCAGTAACCAATTTAACAGGGTAGCCTTCCTCCCTAAAAATCTGACCTAAAATCTTAATAGTACTTTTTGTAGTTATTTCCTTAACAAACCTTACAACCATCCACTTTGATATGACATCCACCATGACTAACCCAAACTTTAAATTGCAGTTCATGTTAGAAAATGGACCAATAAAATCCAAACAAACCGTATGCCACGGTAACTCAGGATCTACAATCTTGCCCAAGTTCAATTGGTTACCCACTTTCAATCTTTTTTCACTCTCAAAACACTGCGCATGACTCAACCCAATCAGAAATCTCTTTGTCCATCACAGGCCACCAAAAGTGTTCCCTTAGCCTCTTCTTTGTAAGAGACTGACCCATGTGACCCTCATGGGCAAGTTTAAATAACACAAATCTCATGTCTGACGGGGGAATAATTTTGTCTTCCTTCATTATAATATCAGCCTCACTATCAAGGATAGACAAGTCCTCAAGGACTTTCAAAAAAGGTCTTACAGGAATAGGAAGTGTACTCTCCCTTCTACCCCCTTTCACTATTAGATCTCTCACCATTCTTAAACTCTCATCTTTGGCCATGCTGACATTCCAACGTTTCTTATCAATAGCACCATTGGTCCATTCCACCATTTCAACAATAGTAGCTACAGCACCCTCACATTGAAAGGACTCAACATTTGCCTTATCCACTTCATCCCAAGGTAAAGGTAACCTTGATAACCCATCCGCCTGGCAATTTCTCCATCCAGCGATGTACTCAGTTCTGTATAAGTACTCTTGTAAATGAACAGCTAATCTAGCTAACCTTGCAGACCCTTTATTCGCACCTCCAGGAGACAAAATCTTAATGAGTGGTTTGTGGTCCGTCTCCAATGTGAACTGAAAACCCCACAAATACATTCTAAAATACTCAGCACCCCACGCTGCAGCTAAAGCTTCCTTTTCAATTACCGAATAGTTTCTCTCCGAGTTAGTAAGAGACCTTGAGGCAAAAGCAACCGTTTTTTTTTCCGACCCATGGACCTGCGCCAAGACTGCACCAATCCCTACCGCACTAGCGTCCACTGTTAAAATCGACCTCAACTTGGTATCAAACAGAGTCAGAATCTTTGCATCACAAATTTCTTTCTTGATCATCTCAAAACCTAGTTGTTGGTCATTGGACCACAGAAACTTGTGTCCTTTCCTAAGAAGAGCTTTAATAACCTCTGTTTTCCCCGCAAAATCATGAACAAATTTCGCATAATATTCTATAAGACCCAGGAAAGATCTGAGTTGGTCTTTATCTGACGGAGCGGGAGCTTTCTTTATAGCCTCCAACAAATCTCTCTTAGGCCTAATCCCACTAGCTGATAATGTATATCCTAAATACTCTACCTCTTCCACTGCAAATTTGCATTTTTCTTTTTTTAAAGTCAAGCCTGCATTGTCCATTTTATCCAAAACTTCCTTCAGCACTAAATTATGGTGTTCTTTTGTATCTCCAAACACCAGCACATCATCCTGAAAGTAAACCACATTTTTTGTACCTTTCGGCATCCTAGTAAACTGGAATATTCCTTCAGTAGTTATGAACGCCGTTAACGGTTTGGACTCCTCATGCAATTTTATTTGATGGTATGCACTTCGTAAATCCAATTTAGAAAAATACCTCTCTCCTTTCAGAGACAATATCAATTCATTTATATTAGGCAGTGGAAACGTATCTACTACAATATTCTGATTTAGGGTGCGCAAGTCCACACAGAACCTGTAACTACCATCAGGTTTGCTCGTGATCACGACCGGTGAAATTATCGCCGCTTTTTCGTCCATTTTCGGGCAAAAAGAGGCAATAATTTCATCGCCTTATCAGCAAAGACACGCTATCGCGTGTTTTGCTGACATAGCGCCAGTTTCCAGCACGCCTAACTTTGCATCGCTAATGAGATGCAAAGTAGGCGTGGCTGTGAAACCAACCAGGCAAAATATCGCTAAGGCAGCTTCGCGATATTAACAAGGAAGGGTAGCGATTTTTGTAATCGAGTTAAGTATGCCTTAACGCAGGAATTTAACGTCTGTTAAATTCCTGACTAAGGCATACTTAACATGGGGGGTGGATTCTGTGGCTAAGACCACAGGCCCTATCATCTAGGATACGGCGATATCCACACTATCTCTGGAATTTTTATCGCCTCGGCGATGCGCGTTGTTGATAACGCGCTAACCGAGCGATAAATTCCAGTGATAGCCGGCGATAAATATGCAAGCGCTAAGCGCGCTTTGCGATATTTATCGCCGGCCCTTGTTAATATGCCCCTAACTAATTAAGGAGGAGTACATGCTCCAATTTCCATGTACTGTTACATAAACGAGGCTGGGTAGGTCCAGAGCCTCGAGCCAACCTCCTCCACCCATTAAAACCATGTGAGGACAATACCATCCGGAACCAGAATCCCTGGACCTATCGTAAAATTGGAAACACTGACAGTGTGTGCGTAAACCTTTTTTACATTCATTGCTGGGCCACCCGCCTTATCATGAGGTACACACCACCAGAAACTGCCAGTCCCACTAGCTTATGTACCCCTACTTCACTACCAGCTGAAATTTTATTAGAGGCACTCTTTGATACTTAGAAAGCTGTTCTGTTCACTCATATGCTATGCCCTGCTGTGAAGGACCAGTGAGACAGTCAAATGGCAGCAAGAGGGGTGGGTATGCCCAACGTGGGTCCTGTGCTCACCATGCCACTGGAGTCAAGCTATCCTGGCTGATGAGCTGTGATACCCCGAAACCAATCCTAGGATGTTTTTTTCCAGTCTGGGCTGGACCTTGTCTGACAGTTCAGGCTAGACTGTTCCCATGAGAAGCTGGGTCAAGGCTGTGTTGCATATGCCTGGGTACAAACTGGAATGGCGTGGTGAGCAAAACAACGATGGATTTATACCAGATCTCTGGCTGGGGGTGAGTGTTTGACATTGTTCAGCATCCAGTCCATAAATCGCTCTTTTTGCATGTGTCGCCTCCAGTGACGGGTATTGCCGGCCTAGGTCCCATGCTCACCATGCCACTGGAGTCAAGCTAGCCCTAGGATGCTTGTTCCTGGTCTTTTTGTATTTTGCTTGTACATATGCCCCTAAATGTTTTGTTCTTGACTAAGAAATGCAATCAATCAAACTGGATTTGTATAGTGCTGCTTATCACCCGTTAGGGTATCCAGGTGCTGGGGGGTGTGCAGCTGCTGAGGGACATTAGTCGAATAACCAGGTTTTTAGGCCTTCCTTATGGTTCAGCGTGATACTAAAGGCACAGCTGCATCCTCTTCATGATGGCATGGGGCCTATTGAAAGAAATTTACTGAAAGTTGCGAAGTTCATTGATACGGGCCATTTTCCAAAGTCCCATCCTTGAGTTTCATCTAGCACTCCTCCTTGTGTTTCCTCCTGTACTGAGTAAATGGCCCCAGCATGGCCGGCTATAAGGCAGTAATACATGTGCAGCTGCAATGGGCTCTGACTTGGATAGGGGCATTGACGATTTAAAAGCACCTGCTGCAGAGTTCCTTGTGTGGCCAGTTGATTGTTATTGTTCATATAAACTTGATTGAAAATGGGTTCAGCTTTGAAAAAGACTGCAGTTTCTGTTTGGAGGGAGATAAAGTGCCCACTGACCATTCACCTGTTCATTATATGCTGATAAACCTGAGTCTCCACATTTGTCTGTGGGTATGCGAGTGACAGAAGATCACTGCTGAGCATAAATGTTTTCAATTTCCTTTCAATGGTACTTTCAAGGGAGACATATTGAGTATTTGAGATTTGCTATGTATGAGTCAAAACCACAGCTTAGACCTGCACAGTTCAAAGCACTGAATGAGTGGGATTTTGTGACAACTGATAATGAGCATACACATATGTTGAAGGTCAGATTAGAACAGCAGTAAGTCATTGCATAGATGCTAGAAGGCGAACACAAAAGAAAGCATACAGAGCAGACATGGTAGAAGGCGTGGGTGTATTTGGTATTGTAACTTCATCGCAACCTTATTTTGTACTTTGTTTCTCACATGTTTTGTTCCAATATTCACCAGTGGATCTCTTCATGGTGTGTTCCATTTGGGATGTTTATGGCCAAAGTGGAAACTGTGAAGGCAGTTGGATTGGCAACCTGGACTATCTGCAACCTAACAAAGGATCTTCATTTCTTACTTTTTATGGTGTGGCCTACCTACTTAATTTGGACTTCACATTGGCAAGTAGTGACTTATCACTCAACAAGTCTTGGAAGAAACTTCAACACTTTTTCTTCAAATTCTTCATATTGTATTGGGATTCTGGGATCATCCCCTCTACTCTCAGGTATGTTTTGAGAGTATCAAGGTACTGTTAATTATGGACATTTGTGAATTTGCTCCTGCTTTTAACCTCACATTTTCCTCGGCTGGAAGGTGTTTGTTTATCTTGCTTTATCTAAATTTGCTTCTGCACTTTGAATACTGAAGGTTTTCTGCTATGCACTAACTGTGTATTTCTACGGAGATTCCTGTTCTTTTTGGGGCCTTTACACTGCTTTTTCTAGTTTAGACTGTGCACTACGCGCGCATGCACTTGAAACTGTCTGTATGTCGAGCACACAAGCAGTGCACCGCAAGCACACATTCCAGCTCCACCTGCTTATGTATCCCGAGCTCTGGGAGGGGCACCCTTCATGCACATGCTCCCACTTCACCCCGAGGTGTTCCCAGCTTTAGAATCTGCCCTTGCGCCTCCTAAAAATTGAACCCTTGCATCCACAAAATCAGCAAATCTCACCTTTCCTTGTGTCTTGGCTCTCCGTTCTCTTCTCCGCTTGTGGGATCTCCTCCACTTTCTTGCAGGAAGGTATGGATTCTTGAACAGGAAGTCATTCCAATTCTGGCAAGGAATAGAAAGTATTGGAACAGGACTTCTACGTCTTTTTCTTCCTGGCACCATTGACATGGAAACAAGACTACACTTTGCATTTGTGGGAAGTCCCTTTCAACAAATAGTCTCTTAAATTTTTTTACTTCCCTACAGGCTAAGTGTGGATACATTATCATATATCTGCGTAATTTGTTGTGTGGTGTGAATCTCATTCCATTCATTTTATTTTGTGTGTCATTTTTTTTCTTTCTTTTCTACTTCTCTCCTTATTTACTGGACTGCTTGATTTCCTCTCTCTATTCACTTTTCACTCAATGTGTTGTGTTTTCGTCCTTTTGATTAGTTTTTGTATTAACTCTCTGTAAATCATCATCATCAGGTGATCCAATTCTACCCTGGTCGAAATGGAAGAAAGTGTTAATTAAATATTTAAAGGTCTGTGGACCTATTTTGTCACCAGAAAAGAAAACCTCTACGGTAAGACATTTTTTGGTGCAGAGGGCCAGGAGATATTTAAGAACTTGCCTGATTTCACTGAGAGTGATGCTTTAAATGCTTTGAATGAGTTTGAAGCAGTTATTAAGAAACTGGGCATTAATTTCCTTCCCAAGGTATCCATCATTTCGCAACAATTTAATTTTGACTAAAGAAAACAAAATGATGATGAATCCATAGACGGTTTTGTGGCTTCCATCCATAAACTAGCTTCATTCTGTATTTCAGTGAGAATACTGGAGAGAATAAGGATCAATGTATACTTGAATGTAAAAGTGATACAATAAGAGAAAAATTGTGGTCCAAAAATGACCCTAGTCTTGTGGAGGTATTGACCATTGCTAAACAAGTGGAACACTCTATGCAATGTTTCTGTGACCTGCAAAAATCTAAAGAGGTAACTTTATCAGTTCATGTAATTATATCTTGTCGCAAAAAACAGCAGGATATTGCGCCTAAAGTTAACAAGCATTTGCAATGAAATAGGTCTCACATTTACACAAGTTTAATCTATTGGCATTGTAAATGACAATGCCTTTCATTTATGTTTTGAAAACAAAAATGAAAGGCATTGTTATTTGCAATGTCAATAGCTCTAACTCGCGTAAATGCGAGACCTATTGCAGTGCAAATGCTTGTTCCTACTGGGTGGCTGGTGGCTTCGACAGTCAGTGGCTAGATAAATGTGAATTAAAGGACAGCGAAGTGAAATTGAGGGTTGAGACACAGAAAATTATTCTTTCACTAGCAATAACGTGGTAGCCAAACTAGAATACACTCGCTAATGTGATTTTGCATTTCTACATTCCGCTGCGAAGGATCACTGCTATTCCAAGACGGCTGCTGCCTGTTAGATGCTGGGGGTTGGGGGGTGTGTTGGGGCAAGGCAAGACTAAACAACAAACGGGAACGAGCGGATGGGGTAAGAAGAAACATACAAGAGGGAGGGTGTGGGGTATAAAACTGGGACAGGAATGGATGAGGGCCATGAAACAGAGGTGAGGGGGTGAAGTAACAGGCAGGGGAAGTGGGTTGTGAGGGAAAAGAAGCACACTGACCGGGATATGGGAGACTGCCTGATAACACAAGCACTCATATGGAGTGCTTGAAAACAAAGGAGAATATGGCTCCAAAAAGGAGAGCAGTGGAAGGACACAAGTAATTGGTCCTTGCTCCAGTGGAGGGCCCAACTCAACATATAACATGACGCATGAATTCCCTAGCAAATCAAAAAGAAGCAAATTAGAGCCACTCTAAAGCTATCCAATGGTGAGCAATGGGTGGGCTGTAGCCCAATATAATGTAAACGATATGTCTCAAAGTGACAGGGTATGAGCTGTCTATGCGAGACCTAAAAAACGAATTTTGTTTTTGTATATGGAAAAGATTTTAGCCCTAGTGAAAGTATCTTGTGTGTGGTACTACCAGTTGCAGATCTGTAGGCGACCCCAATAATTTTATTTATCCATCCATAGGTTTATTATGTTATGAAGATTGAAGTTTCAGTTTTGTGTGTGTTAAATAAGGCTCTACTGCACATTTACCGTACCTTATCAGCCTGTTTCAGAGTAGCTTGCACTGCTGCTGTCAGTGCAGTACTTGTCCTGTGCTTTTGAAGTGAAGCATGCATTTCACCTGTAAGTGTTGAACCCAAAGAGGGTATCTGTGTAAGTGTGAAGGACATTTTCACTGTCCTACTTGTGCGTACTTGCTCACTGTATATGATAAAAGCCAGCACTGCTGCTTCTGTCTGTAATTGCCACATAGGTTGCTTGCACTGCTTCTGCCAAGGCTGTAAGAATGCTGTGCGTTTTGTTAACGCTTCATATTATTGTTTCAGTTAAAAAAAAGCCAAAACAATTTGCTTTGTCAATGCTTTTGCAATCTGCAAAGGCTGTTATTGTTTTAGTGCACAGAATTCTTACCACACCAGTTACAGCAACACTTCTGAATCTAGTAATCCTTTACTTCCATGTCTCTCTATACCTTTGTTAGCCTTTACGTTAGGAAAAGGAAAAATAAGAAAACTCTGCATTAAAATGTACATGGCTACCTGTTTCAAATTGCCACTTCACCCCCAAATAAGTTTGGTGATTGAGGGTACAGAGTTCCAAATGTAAACAATTCCCAAGATGTAGGGGCAAATTATCAAGGACGACGCTAAAATTAACGCCGGTTTAGCGGGAGAAAACTGCCGCTAAGGCGGCGATAATGGGCTTGATAATATGCCCTGGAGAATTCCAATAGAAGCCCAGGTTCACACCAGAACATGGACTTCTATTAGAATTCTCCAGGGCATATTATCAAGTCCATTATCGCCGCTTTAGCGGCAGTTTCCTGCCACTTAACCGGCGATAATTTTTAACACCATCCTTGATAATATGCCTCTAAGAGAGGGGTAATAACTAGTTACTGACCAAAGATGATAACAGCTCTGGTCGTGGTGCCTGGTTATGTTGGAGCTGAAGTACCACCGTACAGGCTTCAGCAAAAACTCACGACCAACTCCTAAATCCGACCGGAAGGCTGAGCCTTCACCAGAAAAAATGATCACACAAGAAATGTGCCTCAAAAAAGTTGATGAGATTCATTATCGAATTCATATTCCTTTGCCCTCCGCACATCACCTTCTGTAGGAAGGCTCTGGGGACCCATCACAGGCAATCACCCAACATTTTGTCAGATTAGAATCGCTAAAAGTAGGTCTATTTGCCAATGTTTGTCTCAGGTGGTTCAGGATAGCTTCTGGGCCTGTTAGCAAATAAACACTGCGCTGTATTTTAACTAAATGTATACAGCAGTTCGAACTCCTGATGAGGCGCTGAAGGGCTTTAGGTGCGCAGCAGACAGCTCCGTGGAAGCGCAGAGGGTGGGAGGGAGAGCTTGTCATGTGGCCTTCAAGGATGGTGTTGATGTCGGACATGAGAACGCATCTTGGGGCATATTATATTATCAAGCCCATTATCGCTGTTTTAGCGGCAGTTTTCAGCCGCTAAAGCGGCGATAATTTTATCGCTGGTCTTGATAATATGCCCCTGAGTGTGGTAGCGGTAAGGGTCGGCACTGTGCCCTTGCAGACTGGTGTATGGATGGCAGCTGTCACTGATCCTAAAGAAACCGTCCATCTACTTTTCTGCTAGTTTTCTTGTCAGTCACAAAACTGAATTCATGTACCTCTCAATAAAATGTTTGCTATGGGGTCACCCCTCAAAAGAGCAGGCTCTAGCGGACACACCCTTCTCTCGCACATCACTCAGCACCTTCCAAGTCAACGAGTTTGTAATTCTCTATTTGGTCTCGAGGCATGGATGCAGTAGACAGAATGATGTATCTGCCCTGCCTGAATGTTCATTTTAAATCATCTCTGATATCCTGGTGAGTAACCTGCCTGACCAGACCACACACGTATCGGCGACTTGACAACAAACTAGGCTCATCCATCACCGAGCTGGAAACCTGCAGTGAAGCCTCCTCCTAGCAGCTGCATCACACAAACGCTTCTCTGCAGCCATGGCCCTGCGATGGGTACACATGTGAGCTGCTGACGGGTATACATGAGCAAGGCTGCTTGTGAAGGCGCCCCCGCCCCTAACAACTGCAGTCATTCTCACAACTCACAAAAGATTCCTGGAGAACGGGAGCGGCAGGCGGGGCCAAAGGCCTGCCTATTTGATGCAAAATGCATAGTACCGCCAGGGGCACCCCTCTGTCCCCCCTCCCCCAAAATGCATACCCAAATAACACACACACAGACTGTTGAGTTGGGTAAAATTTGCTGCAGGTTTATTACATATTACAATATGTAATGGGTGGGTTATCTTACGGGCGATCCAAGGGCAGGCAACCAACTGGGCAGCCTACCCGCCTGATGAGCCGGGCAGCGCGGGAGCGAACCCCGCCTTTGCTGCCATCCAGGTGATTATTTTCTAAGATCACGTGCCGTTGGTAACTTCTACTTCGCCCCCCTCTCGAGGCGGAGCGTCGCATAGCAAACCTCCCGGTTGTTCAGGCCCACAACCGCCCGCAGGACTAGTGGGGCGCAGACACGGCCTCCGGGACCCTCCCCTGAAGCTCCTCGGTTTTGGCTCAGGCACCCCCTATGGTGCCGCGCAGAGGTACCCTTTGTACCGGCCTGCTTCCAGATCGCCCTGTAACTCTGCCTGCAACGAAAAAAGAAACATTACAATGCTCTGAAACCCCTCCACCCTACCCTTACGCCGGGTAAGTGGTAGGGAGGGATGCAGCGTGGTGGGCGACAAAGAGGTCGCCAAGAGGGTGGGGGAAGGCTAAATAGCCTCCCCTTCCCCACAGGGGCCAGGAAGTGACACGCTTGGGCGTCACATCCGGCCAGCACGAGGAGAGGGGGACACCGGTCGGCGTCCCCGCCCCCTCCCCTTGGGAGGGGGTGGGGAGGGGTGACCGGTGCACCTACGGCACTAGGGTGCCGACCGCTGTAGTGGCCCCCTGCAGGTGCCGCGGTTGGCGGCATAGTACCGCCAGGGGCACCCCTCTTTTCCCCCTCCCCCAAAATGCATACCCAAATAACACACACACAGACTGTTGAGTTGGGTCAAATTTGCTGCATGTTTATTACATATTACAATATGTAATGGGTGGGTTATTTTACGGGCGATCCAAGGGCAGGCAACCAACTGGGCCGCCTGCCCGCCTGATGAGCCGGGCAGCGCGGGAGCGAACCCCGCCTTTGCTGCTATCCAGGTGATTCTTTTCTAAGATCACATGCCGTTGGTAACTTCTACTCACGCCCCCCCCCTCTCGGGGCGGAGCATCGCATAGCAAACCCCCCGGTTGTTCAGGCCCACAACCGCCCGCAGGACTAGTGGGGCGCCGACACAGCTTCCGGGACCCTCCCCTGAGGCTCCTCGGTTTTGGCTCAGGCACCCCCTATGGTGCCGCGCAGAGGTACCCTTTGTACCGGCCTGCTACCAGATCGCCCTGTAACTCCGCCACAGCCCTGGAGGCGGCTCACCGTCGCCGCCAGGGCTCCCCACCAGAACAGCTGCAGCCTCTTCTGTCTAGAGCTTCCTGCAAATCTAGATGCAGAGAACCATCCCAACTGGTTATGGATGGCCTCATCTGTATCCCAAAGCTCTTGACGCTAGCCTGGGTCAGATAGTGTCTGATGAAACCAAAGGCCCGTCAAGCCTGAGAAGTTGTGCCAAGAACTATTCACACTCCTGCAGGAATGTTCCACTGCATCACATGCCTCAGCCCCATGCCACTGTGGGAGGGGCGAATGCATACACCAAGGCTCACATTGCTCCATCTATTTGCTGGTCTCACCAAGCTGCCGTCTTTTTAGCACCGTGTGTGCCAGACACCTGCATGCCCCATCTATGGGACAGCAGCCACCATGCTAGGTGACCACTCCCCCACCCGCCTGCCTACTTTGGCTATTAAGGCGAGAAGGATTATACTTCACCTTTGAACAGTCCCTTTGTCTACTAAATCCTGACGCACAGGAGTGCTCATGACCGGACGTGCGTGGCAATGGGCAAGGGGCCCTCCTGCCCTTGCCATGTATTCCTTATTCCTTATGGGAAGTATGCCTGTTCAGTTCCCTCTGTGGTGAAACTCCCTAGGCATACCAGCTTAGAGAATCTGTCTGATTTTAGCAGTGCGCACTGTCTGCAGTATGGTCCAAACATTAAGGATTGACTACGTCCTACTTCCCCCATCCTAGGATACTCCCCGATATGGGGGCGGCGGGGGTGGGGGATACTCCTGCCAACCCTGGGCATCCCTAGCGGTGACAAATTACCTGCTACATTGAAGTTTAGCTTTGGTTACACACTGGACGTGCCAAATGTTCTCTTGCCATGGTGTCCCATTGTGTTTGAAACACCTTGTTACCCCAGTTATTGGGATGGCAGCACACTATGTTGGCTGACCGCATCCCCCCCGAGCGTGGCTCAAGTGTTGGTGTCCCAGGTTCCCAGTTTACTGCTGGCTGCAGTACACTCCCAAATGGTCCTCCGAACATTAAGAAGCGCCCCATGCTCACCTGGGCGTACCTCTAAATGATGGTGGTTTCACACAGCTGTGAGGCCAGAGACGCAACCCTTGAACCTGTTTACTGGTTTTTGCTACTCGGCACCCTTAAGGTCGGAGCTCTGTGTTTGCAGAGCACGCGCGCTCCCAGGGTACTGTGTCGCTGAGGGGGCGGAGACTGTTACCCACTTGCTGGTACTTATCTATCAGCGTTTCCCAGTACCTCTCTTTGGGTTGTAACTACCAGGGTGAGAATGCAATTATACTGCCCACCGAAGGGCTGTTGACCAGTGGCAATGCAGGCAGGCCCTGGGCATGAAAACTGATCTTGAGTACGTCCAGAAGCTCACCTCCTAGCCTGGCGAATGAAGGCACCCCTGCATAAAAGCTCTTGAGCTAGTGGGAACAAAACCTTCGCCTATCCACTTCTGACTAATTAAATACCTTTCCCCGGTGGTATCTAGAGCTGACTAACCTGAGGTGCTTTCTTACCTGCCTCCGCATAATCTGCGATCATGTGACCAGCTGGTGGGGAGCTATCTCTGAACCTACAGAAATTGAAAACCCTGGAGCTGCAGCCATGAAAGCTTATTAACCGAAAACCCGTGGACCGGGGCAGCTCCAGGAGTTCGTACTCGCAAAGCTGGGTCCTGGGAACACCGACGCCTTTAGGGTACCGGGTGTGTTCAAATTGGTCCCTCAATATCCTTCGTGAATGCCTTAACCTATGATGCCTGGGTCTGCTTGGACCACCCTTTGGACTACCCCCTTCGTGGATGGCCCCTAATTGTATGTAGCAACCCGCTGGTTATCCCACTCCGGTTGCTCGCAAAGGACGCCGTCCTTTATCCGCTGGTGCTGACCAAGAGCTGGTTTCAGTTCGATCCTCTCCCTGTGGGAGCAAACCAACGTCACGATACCGACCCACACTGCTTCACTTAACGACCCTGGTATGCCTACCTGCCCAGCTTCCCCTTGCGCTGCTTAGGCCATGTGTTCCCCACTTACCATCACTAGCCGGTTTCACTGGTAAACAGAACCTCCTGTATGCTAAGAGGGAGGGTACCTGGTATTTCTGTCCTAATAGTGAGCTGCTGCTGTGTAACCATGTTGCAAACACGCCACGCCCGTGTCTGTCAGTACCTTCCCTTGAGTGGGCATAAAAACGGGGGTGCTGGGCTTTATCAAAACCAACGCTGCTCCAGCTGCTAATACTACCGCCTGTGCTGTAGTATACAAGTGGCATTCCTCCTCTAACCTTAAAATGCTATGGGAAGCGCACCTGAGCCAGAGTAGTTGCTTTTCGTCCCCCATTGAGACTGGCCAGTGCAAAATTGTAGCGTGCGTTAGGGTCCCTGACAGAAAGCATAAAAGCCTTTTATGGGTAGCATGTGTCCACTGTGTGCTGGCAGCTGTGTCACTGGATCTTAGTATGCCCGCAGGGCTGGACTACGACTATTTGTTTATTTAAATTCTTTCTAGAGTTTTTATATGGCACGAGCTGCGACCCGAGACGTCGTGACACCCAGCCCTTTATATGAGCACCAATTCCGTAACCCGGGGGCGCTACATATTGTAAGGCACAGGGATGATAAGTAATTTGCACAGGATTCCAGGCTGTTGGGCATCATTGCAGAGACTACAACAATGTTGTGGTGCCCTCGAGTGGGCTGGAGCGCAGCAGCGCAACATGGCTGTCCCGCGGTGGGCTCCATGCCTACATGGAAGCATGTAAACAGATTCAACATAAACCTAGGACCTCCAGTGCTGCCAGGCACCGGGGCAGCCATGGAAAGTATAAATTGGGCAATGTGCAAGTAGCCGGCAGCCGAGTAAGGCGGAACCAGGGCGTAAGGTCCCAGTTTCCTAGAGCCGGAACGTTGTCCTATGCCCTATCAGAGATAGGTCCTGGAATACCTCAGGTACGCTTCAATTCTGGACTGACGGGCTGGGCAAGAACTGTGTTAAGCCTTCGCCTGCCTGGGTCAACAAACCGCCAGTTGGCCCTGACTAACCTGGTGTCATGACCTACGCCCCTTTTTAAAATTAACATGTGCCCAACTAGTGCCAATGGTCATGGCAGGAGGCCCATAAGACCTGGCTGCGACAGGGAGATGGGGGCTACCTCGCTGTGAGGGCCTTGCTTCCGGAGAGGTTGGACACATGGCCTGCCGCCCGGGGGTGTTCTGAGCTTAAAAAGCTGGCCATTGGTCCCTAAGGAATTACCCCTGGGTTCTGTCATTGTGCTGGCCCTAATTCTGACCTAGTCTAAATCTTGAACCAATTGGTCAGAGACCCCCACGCATCCTGAAGGATGCAGAGCTTTACAGTTGCCTGATAATTGCCGCATTGTTAGATGCATACCAACATATGTTACCAAAGGAGCACTGCCCGAACGCAATCCCTTCGATCGGCTTTGTCAATGCTTGTAGTTGCATACGATACTTTGCAGCACTATGGCTGTGGTGCGTTGTATTTAGAAATTGCATCCATTTGGAAAGGTGAAAGTGGCGCATATGCTTTAGTAACCTTTGGGACTTCACCCCACTAAACACATACAGCAGGGTGCCCGTCCTAATTTCCACCTGCCCCACGTGGGCATGGGTAAGGGGGACATGACATGCAAAGCGTGGTCGACCTCGCCCTCCAGTGCCCCTGCAGTGATGTGCAAGTGACCACACTGTGGGCATAGTGCTGGTGACTACTTCCCCGAATGCTGGGACCGCCAAGAGCGTCAAATAAGAGGGGACTCTCTTTCTGCGCTCAACCATGTCCTACCTTTGCTCTAGCAAACAACTCAATTGGCGACCGTGGATTGTGCCTGGGCCGCCAATCGTGCGGTGTCCTTCTCCTGGACTAGGCACCCTAACTGCCCCGGCTAAAAGCACCTGGCGTGCCGGTGCTTTGTCTTTCCAAAACAGGAAGCCTCGGAACCGCAGGTGCACACAAGTTGCCCCGTTGTCTCCCCCACCGCGCGACTCCTAGTAGCCCCGGACGCATATTTATATAGCACGAGCACGAACCGAAGGTAATGGCATGCTTAATGAGGCTCTTGCAAGCCCTATTCGCTGCTCTCCCTCCTGTGTTGCGAAAAGAAATCCGCATCAACTACCACCGCCAATACATCCCGCTATGTTCACTTGACCCGCACTTTCCAGCGCTACCCTTTCCCCACGGTGGGGCGAGGCGGTGCATATGGAAGTGTCACACATCGCAATCTGAAACCTTGGCCGCTATGCCCTGTGTTGGTCTCAATAGGGTGGTCTAAAAGTGCCGGGGAGATTAGCCCGAGGTCCCCGTGCGTCCGGTGACGCCCCATAAATGCAATGGAGGGAGAGCGCTCCTTGCTAGGCGATGGGGTGGAGATGACGTTGGAGGAGCTCTAGCCAAGCCCGCAGAAACTGGGTGAGACGTGTCGCGAGGCCCCATTGTACCAAATATTCGGTAATCTGTCCATAATCACGGAGCCCTCCCGCACGCAAACCCTGTTACACCCGCATGGCAGCATTATTCCCCTGCGTGGCATCGTGTGACCAGGCAGTGCTGTGCCTCAAAACCGTTTTCCCCGCATGACCTCCCATGGCTCCAATATGCGTGACCAGTTGCGGGGTCGATTGAATTCTGTTGGCACGAGGGAGGTTGGGTAATCTGCCCACCGTCACGGAGCCTGCCGCGATTCGAACCCTAGCCGTTGGGCCCCCCTGCTTCTCAACCAGCGCAACATGCCAGGGGGTAGGCGACCACGGGCCTATTCCCTTCCCCGACGGGCATGGGACCCTTCTCGCTGAGCACTGCGGTGATATGCCCTGGGTGGGGGGGGGGCCTGCGCGGGTTCATCCAATCGTGCTATGTTGAGGGAACTGAGAGCCTCGCACTCGACCAAACAACGGCCTGGCTAACCCAGTGTGTAGTGCCCGAGCCTTGACCCCACCACGCCGGCGCAGAGCGCTTTACCTAGCACCAGTTGCATTGGTGATTTGCCCAGAATCACCGGTTATTCAGCGTTATTGCCGGGACTCGAACCCAGTTCCCCGGGTTCGAGGTCAACCGCCCTATCCGTCAGGCCAACTCCCCTCCCCGACACGTAAGTGCAGGTGCCTGCCATCCTTAGTGGGCAACGGATCGCTGTGTAGGATAATAGATGCAACGCGCCCTGAGTCCTGGTGGGCCAGGGACGTACAGCACCGTAAAAAGGGTATGAGGTTTCCTTGGCAACCAGAGTTTTTGAATTAAGTGCTTGGTTCAAGGACAATCCGTCAGTATCAGGCCACAGTAG
Source organism: Triturus cristatus (assembly GCF_964204655.1). Lineage (NCBI taxonomy): Eukaryota > Metazoa > Chordata > Amphibia > Caudata > Salamandridae > Triturus > Triturus cristatus. The sequence goes on from NC_140585.1 coordinate 231,483,927, forward strand.
AGAACGCGGGCAGAGAGGGAGACATCAATGCCCCCCCGACTCTTCCGCAACCTGGCTGGCACAAGTTACCCGCCGTTATGGTAATTAATCCTTCCTGCCCCTCCTCCCTCGATGCGTCGCCCGGAGACGTCCTCTGTCCTGCCCCTCACACTGATAGCATCGGTGGAAAAGTCAATGGGGTTTTCGCAGCTTCTCTTTGACTCCGCAATTAATGTTTGTCACCGATGGGAATTTACAGTAACTGAGAGCAGCCATTTCAAAGTGCCCTGTCCAGATCTCACGTTTAGAGAAAAGGACTTCGGGTGCACAGTGCACTGCGCGGTGAAATGTAAGGTGCACAAAGGCAACAGACGGGGATCCAAGGAGCGCTGTGATGTCAGCGTTTCCGCCCCATAGACGGCATTTCTCCTCTTTATCGGCCGGAGGAGCGGAGACCTGTCCGTGCACATAAATGCCCGTCGCAAGGCCCGCAGACGCTAAATCCGCGTGGTGGCAGACATCATCGTGACGCCGCATGACTCACTGGAGTATCGATAGCGTGAACTCGACCCAAAAGTATTGGAGCGCTTTGCATGGCACCTTATTTACATTACAGATTCAGGAACGGGGAGCTTAAGTGATTTGCTCAGCATCACAGGATGTGGACATGACCTCGAGACTCGAACCGTGGTTTCCTGCGCGCGGCCCGAAAGTATTGGAACGCTTTGCCTAGCTCCGTATTTACATTGCACATTCAGGTACGAGGAGCTTAAGTGATTTGTTCCGCATCACAGAATGTGGACGCGACCTCGAATGTGGACGCGACCTAGAGACTCGAACCGTGGTTTCCTGCACTCAGCCCGAAAGTATTGGAGCGCTGTGCCTAGCGCCGTATTTACATTGCACGTTCAGGTACGGGGAGCTTAAGTGATTTGTTCCGCATCACAGGATGTGGACGCGACCTCGAATGTGGATGCGACCTCGAGACCCGAACCGTGGTTTCCTGCACTCGGCCCGAAAGTATTGGAGCGCTGTGCCTAGCGCCGTATTTACATTGCACGTTCAGGTACGGGGAGCTTAAGTGATTTGCTCCCCATCACAGGATGTGGACGCGAGCTCGAGACTCGAACCGTGGTTTCCTGCACTCGAACCGAAAGTATTGGAGCGCTTTGCCTAGCGCCGTATTTACATTGCCCATTCAGGTGCGGGGAGCTTAAGTGATTTGCTCAGAATCACAGGGTGTGGATGCGACCTCGAGACTCGAACCGTGGTTTCCTGCACTCGACCCGAAAGTATTGGAGCGCTTTGCCTAGGGCCGTATTTACATTGCCCATTCAGGTGCGGGGAGCTTAAGTGATTTGCTCAGAATCACAGGTTGTGGACGCGACCTCGAAACTCGAACCCTGGTTTCCTACACCAGAGGCGGCAGCGCAACTGACGGACCAATCCTCTCACTTATAACACCCAATAGCGAGGATGGAATGCTACGCCAGGCCTCGCGCTGCTCCCCGCTAACGCCGCACTCTGACCGCCAAGCTAATCTAGGGCTCGTGCTCCCTCCCGCCCGTGGCAATCCGTGCCACAGGGCCCCGTTCCTTGGTACTGCCCAGGGACAGGGCCGGGGCGGGGGTGGGGTGCATCAAGACTCACCAGGTTTTTGAGGACCACGACGACACGACAACGATCCTGCAAATGCGGCGTGGTGGGCGACAAAGAGGTCGCCAGGAGGGTGGGGGAAGGCTAAATAGCCTCCCCTTCCCCACAGGGGCCAGGAAGTGGCACGCTTGGACGTCACATCTGGCCAGCACGAGGAGAGAGGGACACCGGTCGGCGTACCCGCCCCCGCCCCTTGGGAGGGGGTGGGGAGGGGTGACCAGTGCCCCGACGGCACTAGGGCGCCGACCGCTGTAGTGGACCCCTGCGGGTGCGGCGTTTGGCGGCAGATTCGCCATACCCGGGCCACCATCTTCAGCGACAATGGGAATCAGACAGACCCTCGCATGAGAAAGGAGCAACGCGTTACTGAAGAGTAACATTTATATAATCTGAAAGTCGCGTCAGGGCTGGATGGACGCCCCAATGAGTCACTCTTTTGTTGAACTCTAGAGAGAGGCTTTAGAGGGGGTTTGAGTGGGTTTAAAAAAAAAAAACAATATGCTATATACACTCCCCAGTCTCAAAAGTGGGGTCTCGCAAACGCCCTTTGTATCCACCATTTTCATATAGCTAGCACCAGCATGGGAAGGAGAACTGAAGGTACTTAAGTAGGTATCAGTTCGGATTCCTGGACACCCAACACCCCCAGTGCTGCTGGAACAATTGTTTTTGGCAACACCCGACTTAAGTACCTTTAGTTGTACTTCCCATGCTGGTGATATGCATTTTGTGATATCTGTGCCTTACTTGGTGAAAGAAGCTATCTTCCTATATCCACTGGAATCCCTCTGGTATACTGCAGCCTTCTCCTCCACCTGTACCCAAACGATGAGTGTTACTAGTTCAAATTACAAATGCGTGAAACATGCAACTTAAGATAGACGCAGTTCTCTGCCTTAAAAGGATTATCCAACGTTTTTCACACGAAGATAACTGCCACGAGGCAGTTTGGACTTACAGGCACTGTAAATACTCCTGGACTGATGAAAAGGGGTCTCTTCGTTGTTAATTTTCCATATGCAATCCATCAAAGATAAATCGGGGCGCTGGCAGCACCACTACAAGTCCCCAATTTTCTTAAAACCCTTCAATCCCACCCCCGTCTCAGACGCTTAGAAGTGGTGCCACTGCCATGGCCCAGCCGCCCGGTCTTGCAGCACTTGCTGAGCTCGGTCCGGTAGAGCACCTGGCAGCGGCCGTTGCGCCCCTGCTGCAGCCAATAGTTCCCGGCTGCAAGAGAGAGCGCAGCCATATCAGTGTCAGTTACAGGCCCCAGACACAACACGTGTGCAGCCAGACTAAGCTCCCAACGACAGCCTCGTCTTTCTTTAATAGGAAATGAAGGTCACAGTGGGGCACGGCTCAGGAGCATCCCGCACGCCGGCCAGCAGTTCCTGCACTTGCCGTTCTGTAAGGGAACACAAGATGTGATGCTTCAGGTCTGGGTTTCAACGTGCATAGCAACCGTTACTTACGCTGTGAAAGCCAAGCTGGGACAGATCTGCTGATAGCGCCGCCTCACCAGGGACAGAGGTAGGGAGGCAGTAGAGTGTGTCGCTGTGGCCAGAGGTAGCATTAAAGTAAAACGTACGCTTTAAGGGACCATCCAGTTTTGAGGGGATAAAAAAACTGGTCTGAACCCTCTCCTCCGTCGCTGATAATCACTAACACAAGATATCCCTGAAAGTTCCTTTGTTTAACGAGGTCTGCTCACGCTAAAGAAGGAGGCAGCAGGGGGAGGGAAGACAGGAGGAGGCCTGCGCCTGTTTCCCTTCCGGGAATGGGCAGGGGCACCATGTGTTTGTAAGTTAATTACAAACATATGGTGCCAAGCTTCCTCCCGAAAGGAAATCGCCAAACGTGCACGCGTTGCCATTGAAGGCAATGGAACGCGTGCACGTTTTTTGGCTGAAAACCCGAAGTGATGGCTAAAGGTCTTTTACCTACGCAGCGCATGCGTGCTGCTAGGCGAGACCTTAAAATGCTTGCTATAGGTATAGCAATCCCAATCCCATGGCAAATTGAAGACTGTCCTGCTGTAAGGCTTCTGTGTGTAATGTGTGGGAAATGGGGCACTTTGTCAAGTGTTGTTAATCTCCCACAGTCAAATAGAAAGTGGATGAGGTGTTTAGCGGATTCTGAAACTGCTCTTCAGATTGTTAATGATTATTAATGATATACATTGTGTGTTAAAAGTGCAGTGGGAACACCCTTCTGATGTTGTGACACACACTAAGACTGAAGTCTTGATGATGATGGATTCAGATGCAAGATTATTGCTAGTTGCTGATCGTGACTTCGAAGGTAAGGTTAATCTTCACGATCCAGAGGTCCCTCCATATAGCTATGGTGGAAAACTTATTGAGTTAATAGGTTATTTTGAAACAGATATAAGATTTCATGGTAATCATGCCTTTAGCAAAATTCATGTTCGAGTTAAAGATGACACAGTTTTGATTTGACCACACTAGAAACTTCTAGGAATATATCTTGATCCAAATTCAAAACCACATGTTCAAGTCAGAACGGTTGATGCCATAATAGAATTGTGTCTGCAGGAGTTTCCACAGGTGTTTTCTAATAGTGTGGGTTGTGTAAAGTGATTTTAACATTGCATACATTTGAAAGATGGCGCAAAACCCATTGCACACAAAGTCAGGAATGTCCCTTTAAGTCTACTGGTGCAGTTGAAATTGAGTTGAATCAACTTAAACAAGAGGGCCTTATTGAACCGGTGTAAGCCTCGCAGCTTGTAGCACCTGTTGTTGTTGTCACTAGAAGTTTAGGTGAGCTAAGGTAATGTGTGGATCTTAGGCATCTCAACAAGGAGGTAGTAGAGGACAGGTTTCCTCTTCCCAAAATCATGGAGATGGTAACTCTGATGGGCAATGCCAACTTTTTCACTAGTCTTGAATCCACTTCTGCCTATCATCAGGTCTGATTAAGTGAGAATTTGAAAGATCTTTATACTTTCATCACACCGTTTTGAGTGTTGCGCTTCAACAGGGTGCCCTTTGATCTCTGTTCTGCCGCATCGGTGTTTCAAAGGCTCATGTCAAAAATATTGAAAAGAGTCACGGGTGAAATTCTTTAAAGACAATGTGTTGATTTTTAGTGAAATCGTGCGTGATCATGTAGATAAGGTCAGGGAAGTTTAAAAAAGTTTTTACTTGAAAGCATAACACTTAAAATTAGCATATGTAAGTTTTGTGAAGATGAAATCACATATTTAGGACATGCCATTTCTGGAGAAGAGGTAAAACCTAAAGGGGATTTGTTTAGAAGTATTTTGGACTTGCCACATCCCACTTGAAAAGGAAGTGCAAGTGTTCCTTGGAATGGCTGAGCTTTATTCTAGGTCTGTCTCTAATTTTGCTTGGTGCACTTCTGCCATTAGGTATTTTCCAAAGAAAGGTGTTCAATTTTTGTGGACTGATGCCTGTCAAAAAGAGTTTGAAGAATCTAAATATTATCTGTCTTTAGCACAATGCTTGAAGAATTTTATTCCTGGCTTACTTTGTTCTGTGATTGCAGATACAAGTGAAAAGATGCTTTGAGCTGTTTTGAAGCAAAATCAAGAGGGTGAATAAGTCATCATAGAGTTTGCCTCAAAGACATGATGGGGTGCTGGGGTATGCTATTCCACTATTGAAAAGGAGGCCCTTGCAGTTTATTGGATGATTAAACAGTTTAGGCAGTTTGTGTGGGATGTCAAGTTTCTAGTACAAACTCATCATAAAGCTTTGCTGGAGTTTTTTTTAAAGATAGCATACAGAGCAGACATAGTAGAAGGCGTGGGTGTATTTGGTATTGTAACTTCATTGCAACCTTATTTTGTACTTTGTTTCTCACATGTTTTGTTCCAATATTCACCGGTGGATCTCTTTCATGGTGTGTTCCATTTGGGATGTTTATGGCCAAAGTGGAAACTGTGAAGGCAGTTGGATTGGCAACCTGGACTATCTGCAACCTAACAAAGGATCTTTAATTCTTACTTTTTATGGTGTGGCCTACCTACTTAATTTGGACTTCACATTGGCAAGTAGTGACTTATCACCCAACAAGTCTTGGAAGAAACTTCAACACTTTTTCTTCAAATTCTTCATATTTTATTGGGATTCTGGGATCATCCCCTCTACTCTCAGATATGTTTTGAGAGTATCAAAGTACTGTTTATTATGGACATTTGTGAATTTTCTCTGCTTTTAACCTCACATTTTCCTCGGCTGGAAGGTGTTTGTTTATCTTGCTTTATCTAAATTTGCTTCTGTACTTTGAATACTGAAGGTTTTCTCCTATGCACTAACTGTGTATTTCTACGGAGATTCCTGTCCTTTTTGGGGCCTTTACACTGCTTTTTCTAGTTTAGACTGTGCACTACACGCGCATGCACTTGAAACTGTCTGTATGTCGAGCACACAAGCAGTGCACCGCGAGTACACATTCCTGCTCCACCTGCTTATGTATCCCGAGCCCTGGGAGGGGCACACTTCATGCACATGCTCCCACTTCACCCTGAGGTGTTCCCAGCTTTAGAATCTGCCCTTGCACCTCCTAAAAATTGAATCCTTGCATTCACAAAATCAGCAAATCTCACCTTTCCTTGTGTCTTGGCTCTCCGTTCTCTACGTTCACTTCTCCGCGTGTGGGATCTCCTCCACTTTCTTACAGGAAGGTATGGATTCTTGAACAGGAAGTCATTCCAATTCTGGCAAGGAATAGAAAGTATTGGAACAGGACTTCTATGTCTTTTTCTTCCTGGCACCATTGACATGGAAACAAGACTACACTTTGCATTCGTGGGAAGTCCCTTTCAACAAATAGCCTCTTCTGCTCTCTAGTTACATTTTTTTACTTCCCTACAGGCAACGGGTGGATACATTATCATATATCTGCGTAATTTGTTGTGTGATGTGAATCTCATTCCATTCATTTTTATTTTGTGTGTCATTTTTTTTCTCTCTTTTCTACTTCACTCCTTATTTACTTGACTGCTTGATTTCCTCTCTCTATTCACTTTTCACTCAATGTGTTGTGATTTCGTCCTTTTGATTAGTTTTTGTATTAACTCTCTGTAAAATATCACTCCTCCTCCCTCTTTTCTAACATCACCAGGAGATCCAATTATATCCTGGTCGAAATGGAAGAAAGTGTTTATGAAATATTTAAGGGTCTGTGGACGTACTTTGTCACCAGAAAAGAAAACCTCTACTTTAACAGATTTTGTGGTGCAGAGGGCCAATAGATATTTAAGAACTTGCCTGATTTCACTGAGAGTGATGCTTTAAATGCTTTGAATGAGTTTGAAGCAGTTATTAAGAAACTGGGCTTTAATTTCCTTCCCAAGGTCTCCATCATTTCGCAACAATTTTATTTTGTCTGAAGAAAACAAAATGATGATGAATCCATAGACGGTTTTGTGGCTTCCATCCATAAACTAGCTTCATTCTGTATTTCAGTGAGAATACTGAAGAGAGAATAAGGATCAATGTATACTTGAATGTAAAAGTGATACACTAAGAGAAAAGTTGTGGTCCAAAAATGACCCTAGTCTTGCGGAGGTATTGACCATTGCTAAACAAGTGGAACACTCTATGCAATGTTTCTGTGACCTGCAAAAATATAAAGAGGTAACTTTATCAGTTCATGTAATTATATGTTGTCGCAAGAAACAGCAGGATATTGCGCCTAAAGTTAACAAGCATTTCCAATGAAATAGGTCTCACATTTACACAAGTTTAAGCTATTGGCATTGTAAATGACAATGCCTTTCATTTATGTTTTGAAAACATAAATGAAAGGCATTGTTATTTGCAATGTCAAAAGCTCAAACTAGCGTAAATGCGAGACCTATTGCATTGCAAATGCTTGTTCCTACTGGGTGGCTGGTGGCTACGACAGCCCAGCGGCTAGATAAATGTGAATTAAAGGACAGCGAAGTGAAATAGAGGGTTGAGACACAGAAAATTATTCTTTCACTAGCAATAACGTGGTAGCCAAACTAGAATACACTCGCTAATGTGATTTTGCATTTCTACATTCCGCTGCGAAGGATCACTGTTATTCCAAGACGGCTGCTGCCTGTTAGATGCTGGGGCGAGGCAAGACTAAACAACAAACGGGAACGAGTGGATGGGGTAAGAAGAAACATACAAGAGGGCGGGTGTGGGGTATAAAACTGGGACGGGCATGGGTGAGGGCCATGAAACAGAGGTGAGGGGGTGAAGTAACAGGCAGGGGAAGTGGGTTGTGAGGGAAAAGAAGCACATTGACCGGGATATGGGAGACTGCCTGATAACACAAGCACTCATATGGAGTGCTTGAAAACAAAGGAGAATGTGGGTCCAAAAATGAGAGCAGTGGAAGGACACAAGTAATTCGTCCTTGCTCCAGTGGAGGGCCCAACTCAACATATAACATGACGCATGAATTCCCTAGCAAATCAAAAGGAAGCAAATTAGAGCCCCTCTAAAGCTAACCAATGGTGAGCAATGGGTGGGCTGTAGCCCAATATAATGTAAACGATATGTCTCAAAGTGACAGGGTATGAGCTGTCTATGCGAGACCTAAAAAACGCATTTTTTTTTGTATATGGAAAAGATTTTAGCCCTAGGTGAAAGTATCTTGTGTGTGGTACTACCAGTTGCAGATCTGTAGGCGACCCCAATAATTTTATTTATCCATCCATAGGTTTATTATGTTAAGAAGATTGAAGTTTCAGTTTTGTGTGTGTTAAATAAGGCTCTACTGCACATTTACCGTACCTTATCAGCCTGTTTCAGAGTAGCTTGCACTGCTGCTGTCAGTGCAGTACTTGTCCTGTGCTTTTGAATTGAAGCATGCATTTCACCTGTAAGTGTTGAACCCAAAGAGGGTATCTGTGTAAGTGTGAAGGACATTTTCACTGTCCTACTTGTGCGTACTTGCTCACTGTATATGATAAAAGCCAGCACTGCTGCTTCTGTCTGTAATTGGCACATAGGTTGCTTGCACTGCTTCTGCCAAGGCTGTAAGAATGCTGTGCGTTTTGTTAACGCTTCATATTATTGTTTCAGTTAACAAAAAGCCAAAACAATTTGCTTTGTCAATGCTTTTGCAATCTGCAAAGGCTGTTATTGTTTTAGTGCACAGAATTCTTACCACACCAGTTACAGCAACACTTCTGAATCTAGTAATCCTTTACTTCCAAGTTTCTCTATACCTTTGTTAGCCTTTACGTTAGGAAAAGGAAAAATAAGAAAACTCTGCATTAAAATGTACATGGCTACCTGCTTCAAATTGCCACTTCACCCCCAAATAAGTTTGGTGATTGAGGGTACAGAGTTCCAAATGTAAACAATTTCCAAGATGTAGGGGCAAATTATCAAGGACGACGTTAAAATTATCGCCGGTTTAGCGGGAGAAAACTGCTGCTAAAGCGGCGATAATGATCTTGATAATATGCCGCAGAGAATTCCAATAGAAGCCCATGTTCACACCAGAACCTGGACTTCTATTGGAATTATCAAGGCCATATTATCAAGCCCATTATCGCCGCTTTAGCGGCAGTGTCCTGCCACTTAACCGGCGATAATTTTTAACACCATCCTTGATAATATGCCTCTAAGAGAGGGCTAATAACTAGTTACTGACCAAAGATGATAAAAGCTCTGGTCGTGGTGCCTGGTTATGTTGGAGCTGAAGTACCACCGTACAGGCTTCAGCAAAAACTCACGACCAACTCCTAAATCCGACCGGAAGGCTGAGCCTTCACCAGAAAAAATGATCACACAAGAAATGTGCCTCAAAAAATTTGATGAGATTCATTATCAAATTCATATTCCTTTGCCCTCCGCACATCACCTTCTGTAGGAAGGCTCTGGGGACCCAGCACAGGCAATCACCCAACATTTTGTCAGATTAGAATTGCAAAAAGTAGGTCTATTTGCCAATGTTTGTCTCAGGTGGTTCGGGATAGCTTCTGGGCCTGTTAGCAAATAAACACTGCGCTGTATTTTAACTAAATGTATACAGCAGTTCGAACTCCTGATGAGGCGCTGAAGGGCTTTAGATGCGCAGCAGACAGCTCCGTGGAAGCGCAGAGGGTGGGAGGGAGAGCTTGTCATGTGGCCTTCAAGGATGGTGTTGATGTCGGACATGAGAACGCATCTTGGGGCATATTAAATATATCAAGCCCATTATCGCCGTTTTAGCGGCGACAATTTTATCGCTGGTCTTGATAATATGCCCCTGAGTGTGGTAGCGGTAAGGGTCGGCACTGTGCCCTTGCAGACTGGTGTATGGATGGCAGCTGTCACTGATCCTAAAGAAACCGTCCATCTATTTTTCTGCTGGTTTTCTTGTCAGTCACAAAACTGAATTCATGTACCTCTCAATAAAATGTTTGCTATGTGGTCACCCCTCAAAAGAACAGGCTCCAGCGGACACACACCCTTCTCTCGCACATCACTCAGCACGTTCCAAGTCTACGAGTTTGTAATTCTCTATTAGGTCTCGAGGCGTGGATGCAGTAGTCAGAATGATGTATCTGCCCTGCCTGAATGTTCATTTTAAATAATCTCTGACATCCTGTTGAGTAACCTGCCTGACCAGACCACACACGTATCGGCGACTTCACAACAAACAAGGCTCATCCATCACCGTGCCGGAAACCCGCAGTGAAGCCTCCTCCTAGCAGCGGCATCACACAAACGCTTCTCTGCAGCCATGGCCCTGCGATGGGTACACGTATGAGCTGCTGACGGGTATACATGAGCAAGGCTGCTTGTGAAGGCGCTCCCGCCCCTAACACATCGGCCGCACTGCGCCCATTCCAGGAACCGTATCATACTTGTGCATCTGCACTACTAAACACAGCCAACAGTCGTCGTATTTGGTGGTCATTGTTGGCCGCAGTTTTTATCACTTATTACATAGTCACACTTGTACAACTGCCCTGAACACCCCCTTGGAGGCCGGGGTCATAAATCGTTGTCACACATTATTACAACTTGGATGTCACGCATTGTCAGCTGGACATCATAAATCATGGGTCATAAATCATTGTGCGTCATAAATCATTCTGCCACAATTGGTCCTTACTTTGTTGCCATAAATCACTCTGCCTGATCACCATAAATCAGCAGCCACAAGTCATTGGTCATAAATCATCGGTATGTCATAAATCATGCTGTCACAAGCTATCATAATTTCGTTGGCATAAATCCTTCTGCATGAGCATCATAAATCATCAGTCATAAATCATGGGTCATAAATCATCGGTATGTCATAAATCATTCTGTCACAATCTGTCATCATTCTGCTGTCATAAATCATTCTGCATGAGCATCATAAATCATCAGCCATAAATCATCGGCTGGCCATAAATCACTGGTTTGTCTTTTTGCTCATTTGCAACTCCTAGGGTCGTAAATCAGCTCGTATATTGTTCTTTGTTGTTTACCACGCCCCTTTGCGTGTGGGGGGTAGCCTTTCCCTGGAGTTAGGCCCCAACTCGCTACCTTGTTAGTCTCTTTTGTGCCCCACCTTCTGGCGGGGGCTGGGCTGCGAGCGCCGTCTCCGTTTGCTACCCCGATTTTGTAAGGCGTACTCACCCTGCCGTGCGGCATCCCAAAGTGAGTGGCCCCCCTTCTACACACCGCCATGTCGGTGTGCTCCCATACAAAACCAATACACTTGTTGTTTCCGCCACACCGCCAGGGAGGCTTACGTCTTCCTGCGGCTCCCCCCACATCTGGTCAGCTCCAGCGGCAATCTTCCCACAAACGCAATGATGTGCTCTGCTCCATCTTTGCCCTGGCACACCTGCGTCCTTCTTCGGTGTCTTACAGTACTGTGTCCTCTCGCCATGGGTCATACATGAAATCAAAATTGAGAGACAGTCAGATACCTCTTGTGGAGGCGTGATACAGCACACATTCATTAAATAACATCCTCTACTTCGCCAATGCCCCTGGAGGGCTCCCGCCGGTAAGTACCACCGTGCAACCCTGATTAGTATCCGCCAGGCTGTACTACCCACTCCACGGTATTTATTTCATACTCCGGGGGGTGAGAACCCAAGTTAGCGCTGCCGGGAGCGCAGGGTACATGCCCGTGTATATGTAACGATGATAGATTTGTTCCTGCCCTCTGAATGGGCACCCCTCGTGGGCCCTTGACCCCTTTTTTTTTTTTTTTTTAAATCCCTCAGAGCCGCCATCTTATGCAGGCACCTTGCACCCAAGAGAAACTTGGTGATGAATAACCGATTGTTGTAATGGCTTTCTTCTTCTGTATAAACCCAGAATCCAATGGGACAGTAGAAAGATTCAACAGGGTCTTGAAGGAAACGGTGTCTTTAGCAAAATCTAATGGTCTTAATTGGCAGGATGAAGTTTTGAAAAGGGTGTGTGTGCATCGTTTTACCCCACATACCACTACAGGGAAGTCTCCTTTTCTTTTGTTTCGTGGAAGAGACCCTGATACTTTTTTAGATCCACCATGGGTAAATAAGTTTCTTTCTAACAGGTCTCAAGAGGTTGATCCTACATCATGGCAAGAGAAGGAAGATTTGAAATGTTCTAAGAGTAAAGAAAACTATGATGTTCGTCATGCTGTTAAGTTCACAAAGGTTAAGGTGGGTGGTTGGGTTCGGATTAAAAGACCAGGCTTTGCTGTTTCTGGATCTAAATTTACTAAACCGTTAAAAGTTATCAAAGTTTTCAACAATGCTATAAGAACAAGTGATCACAGGGTATGGAATCTGGGTCGTGTTGCTATATGCAATACTGTCGTGGGATCAAGCTTTCCTCACACTGTCACGGAGGGAGAAGGAGCTCCGGAGGTCATTATGAGGCCCAAGAGAAATTCCTGCCTTCCCTCTCATTTGAAGGATTATGTCACTTAATTAATGTCACATGATGTTAGATGTGTATATAGAATATGTGTTAGGTGTTTTGCTGTAAAAGTGCTTGTGTTCTGGAATGTCGGGACCAAGCTGGATCTAGAATGTTGTAAGAGGGAGAGAGCATTAACCTGTTGGCAGTTGGGTGGATGAGCTGTATTTACCTACAACTGAGAATAAACTAATAACTTCCCTCATTGAGCTTCAACCTCATTCTTCTCATCAAGAGGCTACTATTTAACATCGATGTTTACTGTTACCCGCATACATGGTACTACTATTTTCGGACTACCAATTAGATTACTGTCCTAATGTGGCAGGTGAGATGACCTCTGTCTTCTTACTGGTCAGTCATGCTCAGGAGCGTGTATTATTCTGATGTTGCCAGACTATGTTTAACTATCGCTTATTTGGAATCTTCCCTTTTTTTTTTTTTTTTTTTTTTAAGAGCTCTGTCATCCCACAATCTGGTGCACCTTACAGGTAGGCAGTTTAGTTGAAGTGTACTTGTTCTGGACCAGCACAAACTCTGAATTTACAATGTCACGCAATGGATTGAGGTGCTCATTGAATCAGAAATACTTTGACACCAATTGACCCCTTTTGCGACATTCACAGAATGACAGACTGGCATATCAAACTGCAGGTGTCAGCCCCTTTACATGAGCACCAGTTGCATTCCAGGCGGGCAAATTGGATTAAGTGAATTGTCTGGGAGCACAGGATGTATGAGCTTCCCGCCAAACATAAACCTGTTTCCCCTTCCAGCGTTGACCCATTTTTTGCCTTTTAGCCGCTTGAAGCTTAGAGAAAGAAGTGGGTGTGCAATGCATGACAAATCGATATGAATGTACCGCTACTTTCCCCATAGCTAGGGGGATCCCAGCATTTCTACGCTCTGAGGAGTCACTCTTCCAAGTATTTAGTCTGATTTGTCGTGCTACTTATAACACTGTGGATTGCCAGGGCCCTCCTCTATGCACATGCATCATTCAGAGACCATGGATTATCTGACTGTAATCGATGTGAAAGAATTGTCACATAAGATAAAGATGGTTCCACTGAGTAGTCCTCATTCCTCCTTCTTCCGCCTTTCTATGACTTGGGCGGGTACCCAGAGGGCTCCTGCCCCAAAACCATATTAATGCTTGCTACCTGACGCCGCGTATAGCGACTCTGAAAGGATGAATGCTAACATCCATCATTTAACTTGCTTTATACAGCAGAGTACAGCGCTCCCTGCACTCTGCTTCTGTGCTCTAAACAGTGTGTGTTTTTACCTGTTCCTCTTTTGGGTCCTTTATCTGTGAAATTCTTCACCAGACAACAACCACTCCCTGTCAACTGAGAAGAGAGACTGTGCCGGTCCATTGTTCCACACTGCACACTGAGCTTGCACCAGAAACTCAAACCACCAGCCTGCCCTAGTAGACAACTCTTTGTAAGAGCATGGGATTTGCTTCCATTTTGGGTCACGCTCCACAGAGCGCTGTACAGTAGACACTCAACCCACTAATCTTCTGTGGCAGACACCCTTGCCAATTGTTCCCCAGCTGGTGAAGTGTGTTGTCTAAAAGTACAGTTATGCATGATTTTATGTTCATTAGTATCTTAAAGCAACAATTGGCTGCGTTATTTATTCTTTATTTTAACTACTGGCACGATAAACAAAGCAGGTCGTTCTGCTGGTCTCTCATTTTATGCTTTACGATAGAACAAGGACTTGACAGCCGGGCTCAACCCCTTCAGCCAGTGTAGTGCACATACTTTTCGTACAACATTTAACCAATGAACTAGGAAAATGTGCAAGGGGTGCTGGTTTGTTGCTGTCTACGCTAACTTGACCCACTGGTACCTGGAGCGCTTTACACAAGTACCAGTTGTGTTGCATGAGGGTATTAATTTATTTATTTATTGTTCGGCAGGGGAGGGTTAAATGATTTGCCCAGCATCACCAGGTGCTCAGCACCCTTGCCGTTAGGCCAATTCCCCTCCCGTAGGTATTAAACTCTTTAGATGGGCACCATTTACATTGGACAAGGCCACATTCATTTTTGGTAGGCATGGAAAGATGGAATGATTTGCCCCACATCACAGGAAGCTGGGCCGGCGCCGGGGATTGAACCCTGTTCCCCAGCTCCACCGTCGGGAGCTGTAACCGTAAGGCCACAAGCTCTCCTTCATCTAATTTACCTTTGGAGAAGCTCAAGATCTTTTTGCCTGTCACCCCATGTCCTTTTGGTGTCCCCGTTGCAGACCTGTGCCCATACTTAGCATTCCGTACTTTTCTCAGTTACATGCAACAGGTTAGCCACTCAATAGAATTTGAGGTAGTTTAGTATATATTCCCGGATGCTTTGAAACGGCTTGGTGTGCAATTGCGCACAATATTACAACAAGGGGTCACTATCCCCGTTGTCGCTATGGTGGGGGCAGAATATGGCGAGAAACAAGCACTATGCAGGATAATGCTGCCGCAAACGTAGAAAGTAGATGCGTAACTCTTTATCGTCATGTGCAGTACATGTCCATCCGTTTTTAGCAGTTCAACGCTCCCATGGGTACAGTAGCACATTTCACCCGTTAATGCTCCCACCACTTAATACACGGTTACGGCCCTTCACTACCAGATATCCACGACGTGTATTTTACCAGCGGCACCCTAGCCCATCCTGGGCTACACACGTGGAACAGATAGTGGGCAGAAAGTGTCCATTTAGCCATTGTTTTTTTTTCCTTGTTTTTTTAACCTATAATAATCCCCATTTATTTAATGTTTTTTAACTTTGCAGGGACACTGAGGCTCGCACCCGTTCCCCAGCTCCCAAGTAGGCAAATTTGTATGTTACACTGCTGGAGCAGAGTTTTCTGTTGAAAATTTATCGAGTTTTAAGCTCCAGTTTTGTTTATATGTTTTGATTAAAATGATTAATTTTAAAACACTAATTAATAGTTTGTCATGTTGAAGTCGGACTAATCAATATTACTAATGAGAGAAAATACACGTGGGATGCATATATGTTGCTTAATAATAATGTGCGGGTTTTAATTAAATGAATGTCGCAAAGTGCTATTTGTTTAAAGCACAAACGCTTTTTAAAATAACGTGTACTTATGCTTTATTGCGTTGCAAAAAGGCTAGATAATTACATACACATAAGGGTATTAGTGGGGATTAACACTGTTTAATCATTATGCTGTGGTAACGTTGTTTTGTGTTTCTTTTAATTAAGATGGTCTGTTTTGGCCTAAAACAAGATGGCTGCCATTTACAGCCTGCACTCGAGTGATTGAATTTTGACGAAAAGGCCTTGCTGAACATGGTCGAGAGTCACCTGACCACAGCTTTTGCCTGGTTAGAAAATCTTCCGTGAGGACAGCAGTTCTGGGAACGTGTCCAGCTGGCCTTGGACAAGGATAAAGCACAATGAACATTGTCCAGTTTGCGGTGGCTCTGCTAAGATATCAAGGAAGAACATTTACGAAAGTAACATTTGCAAACTCGAGTTTCCTTCTTCCGTCTTTTTATTTTTGTGATTTTTCCTGAGCGGAGGTTTTCTAAATGTAACCGAGAGACTTCCTTTCCTGTTCGCTCTGCTCAGCGGCTCAACGGATATCTAATTTTTGTTTGTTACTTTCGTTTGCAACATAACCTATAAAAATGTTAGACTAGAGAGGGTCCATGTTCGTTCGTCCATTCATTCTTTCCTGGTGGTCATCGCGTTTGGACGTTACCCATGCTGAGGACGGCAGCTCGGGAGACTTTACCGAGAGACCTGTCCTGACCCTTTTAGCTAGAATAGGTAACTATGAGAATGATAATTTCGCTAATGATTGACTTTTCATTTGATAAACGAGTATTGTTTGAATATCAGTGTCGGGTGTTTATTCTTTGTCAATTATTGAGTTCCAAATGTATTTCCTATGTTTAAAATCATGATTCAAGACAATGTCATTAAGGTCGCATTGACCTCATTGTAGATGCAGATTGGTTTAGGTTTTCTCTCCTATATTCAGTGTGGATAGAGTAATAGCGTGAATTTAGTGTGATGGGCCCTAGCGTATGATGTGTGTATGTGCATGTGACTGTAGAGTTACTCTGTCTGTGGAAGCAGGGAGATTTTATATGCGCCGATCTGCAGCAGTTTCCTGGTAGCAGTATGATGGTTTGATTATTGTCTTGATCAGATTAGATTGCTTGTACATTGGCTTTTGATTCATTGATTTATTGATTGATGTTGGTATATGTACTAATACTATATGTTGAAGTCGTCGTATTGAGGTTTATGTAGTGCTTCTAGAACTTGGGAGCTGGTGACAGTTCCGTAGTAGGGCAGAGGGAAGTGAGTGCTGCTCTCGGGAAAAACGGGATTGTTGGAATTACCTGTATGTATGCAGGAAAAACGTGTGACAATTGAAGTTGCGCGTCACGTTGTCTGGGTTCGGAATCAGTGACATCGTCGTGTGTTACTATTAGGGACATATTTTCAGTATAAAAGGAGTGTGTATGGTAGCGAAGGTTATCTGTGAAACTCTGGTCTTAAGTCCCAGGGATCCGTAAGGTTTGCCGTTAAAGCTTATTGCGGGAGGAGTAATAGATATTCTCTGAGCTTGTCTGAAGGACTGGGCAGAAGTAAGCGCTGCTTGGTTAACGTGTGATATAATTCTGTAGTGGGACAGATTGTTCGCTGTTCTCGGGAAAGGCAGGATTCTGTGTGGTTGTGCTACATTTTCTGGTGTGAAAGTGCGTGAATGTATGAGCATTTAGTTGATTGTAAGACTCTTTGGAGCAGTCCTAGAGGAAACAGTTAATGGATGCATGTTAGAAGGGCAGAGTAGAGGGATGTGCTACCTTGTCAACGAAAGCAATTATTCCGTAGTGGAGCAGAGGTAAGCGCTGTTCTAGAGAGAAGCGGGATTCTTGTGAAAAAGATTTTCTTTACTATTCTGTGGTTAGCGAAACAGACAATGGAGATGTTTATATGTTGTAACTAATAGATTTTGTAGAATCTGAAACAAAGTCTACCAAGAAGGCTTTGTAAAGGAGGGGTAGACGAGTGACAGGAGACAGGAGCGGGAGCAACTGCAGCGACTGCTGACGTCATACAGACCGCGCTCTGATTGGGTAGTGGATTAGAACAGTGCTCGCGCTAGGATTGGTGCGTTGGTGTGAGCCGCGCAGGGATTGGAAGGAGTCACCCTGTGACGTAGACGCTCCAGGATTGGTGCGTTGGTGTGAGTCGCGCTGTTATTGGACGAAAGATCGTACCGTACAGTTGCGTTACGGAAGAGACTAGAGAATACTGGTAAAACGTTAAAATGTATTACCAACCGGAGGAAAAGAAGAAAAAATCCTTGTTCGGTAAAATAAAAAGGTGGTTTGACAAGGATAAAAATGTAACAAACCAGAGAGGGTGAATTGCTACCTCCGACGAAAACTCCTGCATCCTTCATGGTTGCGAAATATGGGTATCATACCTGTATATGGTTGGAGAACTGGGCTAGGTATGCTAAGGATGATGGTGTCTTAGCATTTCCGGAACATGGTTCATTTAATTTGGCCGTGTTGAGAAATTTACGGGAGAAAATGATGTGTCTAGAGCCTAGACCAAGGCCGACACAGTTTGAGGCGTTGGTGGAATGGGAAGATGAGGTGCATGAGCGAGAAAAGCAGAGGAGTGGAGGCAATTATAGGTACTTTTTTGGGAGAAAATATGATCGTGAAACTCATCATGATCGAATGAGGAGATGGCGAGATGCTAGTATGTCAGAGGGATTATATCCTATGAGAACAGTTGATGAGAAGGAAGAGAGGGAGGCTACAGAAAGGGTGCCTGATGCAGAAATGAGAAGGTATGGAGCTAATGATTATGAGGATGAGGTCTTGGATGACATGATTTACAAGAGACCACCGCCGTATAGGCCAGAACCAGAAGAGAGTACGCCAACTGTTACTCCCGTAAGAGATACTCTGCGGATTATTAAAACTGAGGTTGTGACACCTGATTTGAAAAGTGGTAGCTCTTTTACGGAAAGGGAGCGAGAGAGAGAGAATCGAGTCAGTGATGAGAAAACAAGAGAATTAGCTAGGACGACATCTGAGCTGACTGAGAAAATACGAGAGCTGACGAAAAATCTTGAAGCAGTTACGGTACCTGTAACGATTGGTCCGGTTGTGCATATTTTTGATAAACAAAGAATGGGTGAAAAAAGCTTGACAGTTCCTTATGTTGGAAATGGTTTGGTTGGTACTTGCTCTTTGGAGGAATCAGGAATGAGAACAGGAGGGAATAATTTGAGACAGTCAAGACCTGATTCCTGTAGTGGAGGATTAGATGTACAGCCTAATTCAGGATTGAATACTGGTTGTTTGGGAGGAACGATTTTGGAACCACAAAGGATGACAGAACAAGTGGGTACAGTGAAAAAGTCTACTGAAATAACAGCTGAGGATTTGAATGATTGGTTGAAGGTTCTTCAAAAGAAGGATAAAGATTCACAAGCAATTGATGTAGCCAGGTTGCGCATAGAATTAGAGGAGCTTATTGCAGGGACAATTCCTACAGATATACTCAAAAACCATCATGATGGAGAACTATTATTTATGTGCAAAAGCATTACCTGGAGAGCTAAGAGTACACATGACAGGTTAAGAGCAATCACGAGTGAACAAGGAGTTGATATAGATAAGGTGAAAACTTTGCAGAAGTCTTACAGGATGGATTTTACGGACAAAGATATTGAGAATTTGAATGGTGCTGGTAGAACAGGACAGATTAAGGAAATGATTGCCTTATTGCGAAAATGGGGTGATGTAGAAAAGTGGAAGGATAGATGGTACAAGAAAAGGGAAGATTCGATGGACAGGACTTATTCAGCTTTTCCCATGAGAGAAAAAGAGAAAACAGTGGATGCTTATCCTATGAGAGAGATTCCTGGAGGTGGATATGTACATGTCCCATGGACTAGACAGTATATTTTATCATTTACGAATGATTTCCCTCGATTGAGAGAAAAGCCCGTCGAGTGGTATAGGCAGGTAGACAGGTTTGTGAAATTGTCAAAAGTGCTGTGGATTGACCTGAATAGTCTGTTTGATATAATTGTTCCAGCAGACTTGTGGGCTGAGTGTAAAATAGTTGTAGATTGGCCTGCTAAGGAGTATCCAAGAGATCCGAAAACAGGAGCACCAGATTCAGAGGTGATGAGGAAATACGAGCAGGTAATTGTGTTCCTGAAAAATAAAGTACCCCCGAAAGAGACAGACTGGGTTAAGATAGATCGAACACATCAGGAAGCAAAAGAATCAGTTCATGCTTTTTACGAAAGGCTGATACTGGCTTTCAAACAGTTTAGTGGAGATGAACACCTGGGTGATAAAGATTTGAGTCATTTTGTATATAGATTTGTATATGGTTTGAGACCTGAAATCAGTGAGAGAATACGTGAGCATACAGTGGATTGGCAGAGTAAAAAGATTGATGAAATCTTGAGACATGCAAAGTACTTCAGTGATGAGATTGAAGCCAAACAGAGAAAGCTGAAAGAAAAGGCAATGTGGGCACAGGTGAAAGTTGCAGAAAGACAAGAAGCACAGTTGGTGGAACAGGCAAATAATCCAGGAATTAGACCCAGATATGCAAGAAAAGGAAAGGGGAATTTAGAGGAGGCCAAAAAGAAATTCCCTTGTCACAACTGTGGACAATTGGGGCATTGGAGATCCGAGTGTACCAATCCACCATTAGTGAGTAATGAGAATAAATCATTGAATCAACAGGTGCAGAACGAGGGGTGTAATCAACTGCAGCAACAACAGAAGGTTGTCAGACAGCAGAGCCAAGAGCCAAAACCGCCCTTGCCGCAGAATAGAGGGTCCCAAAAGTACAATCAGGATTCGGGATTCTACAATGATGAGCAGGTAAACAAACCGAGGCGTTCTAACCCGGTACAGCAGTACTGGTTAAAGAATGAGGGGAGTGAGTCTGAAGGGGACTATTGACGGTGCCGAAGAGAGGAGGAAGAGTGCATACTTGGTGCAACTCTAGAAATAGACCAGGCAGGACCATTTGTGGATGAGAAAATAAATGGGGAGAGTGTTACTTTTTTGGTAGACACAGGAGCCACGAGATCAACTGTCAGGTCAGCAGATATTAGAAATCTTCCTCTCTCGGACGAAGCAATCCAAGTAGTTGGTGTAGCCAATACACAGATTAAGACTCGTCTTACCGAACCAGTAAGGGTAAGAATAGGGAAATTTTCAGACATGCACAGATTTGTTGTCTGTGACACCAGTCCAGTGAACTTGTTAGGTAGGGACCTATTGTGCAAAATGAATTGTACGATTTTCTGTACTCCGGATGGAATAGCTTTTGAGACACCAGATGAGGATGTTTTGTACCGGATGACTCTAGACAATAGAGAGAGTGAGATTGTTGGTACATATGCAGTGTTTAACCCAGATGATTTGCCTCAGGAGTTGAGACACACAGTGAAAACAGCAGTTTGGGATTTTACTGGAGAAGATGTGGGATTAATGAATAATGTAGATCCAGTGAAGATTTCAGTGAAAGAGGGGATTGTTTATCCTAATATTCCTCAGTACAGACTGACACCAGAGATAATTGAGGGAATTACTCCTATAATTGACAAGATGATTCAACAGGGTGTTTTGAGAGAGATACTGAGTAGCCCGTGTAATTCACCGATAATGGGGCTAAAGAAACCTAATGGAAAGTTCAGGATTGTACAAGATTTGAGAAAGGTTAACAAAATTGTGGTGGCATGTTGTCCCATTGTGCCAAATCCTTCAGTAATTTTGTATCAGATTCCTCATGATGCTGAGTGGTACACAGTGATTGATTTGTGTCATGCTTTCTTTTCAATTCCATTGCATCATGACAGCCAGCCGATTTTTGCATTTCGGTTTGGCCAGCGTATTTTAGCATGGTGTCGTATCCCACAGGGGTATACAGAGAGTCCTTCGATATTCAATCAGTTATTGAAAAAGTCATTGGAGAGTTTGATCATGCCTGAAAGTTCAGTACTAGTGCAGTATATCGATGACCTACTTGTGGCATCGAAGACACGTGAAGCTTGTGAAGTAGATACCATAGCTTTACTGAATCATCTGGCAGATGGAGGATTAAAGGTATCTCCAGCCAAATTGCAGTTTTGTAAGAAAGAGGTGCATTATCTTGGACACAATATTGAAAAGGGCCTGAGAAAGGTGACCGATGACAGGATCAAAATTATCAGAGGAATGAGAGCCCCAATGACCCAGAGAGAAGTGAGGATGTTTCTGGGGATGGTGGGTTATTGTCGTCAGTGGATAAGTAATTTCTCCCTGATAGCAAAGCCACTGATTAAGTTGACCAAAAGTGAGGTGAGAGACCCATTGGAACTGGATGGAGAACAAATGGCAGCATTTGAAGAGTTGAAGAGCAGAATGTGTGAAGCCCCTGCTTTGGGAATGCCAGACTGTGAGAAAGAGTTTGAGTTGTACTGCAGTGAGAGAAATGGTTGTGCACTTTCAGTGTTGATTCAGAAACATGGACAACTGAGAAGGCCGATTGCGTACTTCTCATCGACACTTGACCCCGTAGCTGTGGGTTTGCCAGGTTGTCTGAAAGCAGTAGCTGCTACATGCAGAAGCTTGGAACAGAGTGAGGGTATAATAATGGGATATCCTGTACGGGTATTCGTACCTCATGATGTGGCTATTCTTTTGACAAGAAGCAGGACTCAGTACATGTCACATAGTCGGCTGACTAAATATGAGAAAATAATTCTGGGAGCATCAAATGTGACTCTTGAGAGATGTGTGAATGTGAATCCAGCAACGTTGTTGCCAGATGCTGACAATGTGAATGTGGGAGATGATGTTGATCATGATTGTTTGGATGTGCTTGACTACTGCACAAAACCAAGACCAGATATAAGAGATTTGCCATTGCCTGAGAGTGATCATGTGTTGTTTGTGGATGGATCATGTTTGAGGACTGATGATGGTGTGCTAAGTGCAGCATATGCGGTGTGCAAGGTTTCAGAAGTTATGGAAGCTTCGCCTTTGAAAGGAGTAAGATCTGCTCAAGTGGCTGAATTAGTGGCATTGACGAAAGCTTGCAAAATTGGGAATAATCTGAGAGTGACTGTGATGACTGATAGCCAGTACGGATTTGGAGTCGTTCATGACTTTGGCCAGCTCTGGCTGCAGAGAGGTTTCTTGACGTCGAGTGGGACTCCAATAAAGAATGCTGAGGTGATTGCAAAGTTGCTTGAGGCGATACAGCTGCCTAAAGAACTAGCAGTTGTGAAGTGTGCTGCTCATGGACAAGGAGATGATTTTGTTACACTTGGTAATAGATTTGCCAATGACATAGCACAGTATTGTGCGAAAACCAATCAATCGATCAATAGGGCACGAGAAAGGGAAATGTCTTTTTGTTCTGTGATGTTTACTAATGTCCTAGAAACGTGGGATGAAGTGAAACAGTTGCAGGATGAGGCAGGAGATGAAGAAATTAGAGATTGGATCAAGGCAGGTTGTGCCCCAAGAGAGACTGATCATGTTTGGATCTATAGAGATGGTAGACCAGTCATGCCAAACTCTATGCTGTCGACAATGGCAAGAATGTATCATGGCCAGGGACATTTGGGAAGGGATGCGATGATCCGGTCTTTTAAACAGACTTGGTACAATGCAAAGTTCAGGCTGATTGCAGAGAGCATCTGTCAGAGATGTTTGATTTGTCAACAGTTCAATACTGGGAAAAAGACAGTGGTGAGTCTAGGAACAATAGGCAGAGAGGGAGGTCCTTTTACCAGAATGCAAATAGATTTCATTGAGATGCCTCAAGTGAACAAATTGAGGTATGTTCTAGTGGTAGTCTGTTTGTTCTCAAGATGGGTGGAGGCCTATCCGACTAGGAGAAATGATGGAGTAACAGTTGCAAAATTACTGTTAAGAGAGTTGATTCCTAGGTACGGGTTCCCAGTGACAATTGAGTCTGATAGAGGTGGACACTTCTATAATGAGCTCATGGGTTTGATTTGTGAAGCATTGAGCATACAGCAGAAGCTACATTGTGCATACAGACCAGAGGCTTCTGGAGTCGTGGAGCAGATGAATGGCACAATAAAAAATCGAATTGGTAAGATGTGTTTAGCCACTGGAATGAAATGGCCTGATGTCTTGCCTCTAGTGTTGATGACAATTAGGTCTACTCCAGATAGAACCACAGGTTTGAGTCCGCACGAAATCTTAATGGGACGTGCGATGAGACATGCATTTGTGCCTGTCAACAAGTTGATGACAATAACTGATGACATGATTTTGGATTACTGTAAAGGCCTGGCTGACGCAGTTCATTCTGTGTTTCACCAGGTTGGAGGAGACGCTACCACACTTGAGAAGAAGCAAGCCCATGATCTGAGTCCAGGGGACTGGGTGAGGATTAAGGTACACAGAAGAAGAAATTGCTTGGTTCCAAGGTGGGGAAGGCCAAGACAAGTCATTCTGACTACGACAACTGCAGTAAAGTGTGCCGGTGTGAAAAACTGGGTGCATGCAAGTCATACTCTGAGATTTCCAAATCCAAAGGATGGGACTGGTAAAGAGTATTTTGAAGAGTCAGATTCGAGTGATGATGACGAAGCTGAGCCAGTGAGAAGAAGGAAAAATCCTGAGAGAGCTGAAGGAGAAAGAGAGTCAGGTGATTCTTTCTTTCCAAGAGAAGCTTCAAGAGAAACATTGAGAATTTCAGGGGAGAGATCAGATTCTGTAAGAGTGCCTGAAGTTCCGACAAGCAGTGGAGAAGAAAGAAGAGAAAAGAGCAATTCCACAGTGACTACACCTGAATCAGATGAAGAAGTTGAGAATCCACTTGAGATTACACCTGAAGAAGCAGGGTCAGTAGAAGTTAGAGAGGGACAGTTTGCGGAAGACCCCCGAGGAGGTGAAGGGAACATTCCTGATAAGTTAGGTGAAGGGACAAGTAGACAGCAAGAAGATTGCGTGTCGGAGACCCGAGGAGGGGCAGAATTAGGGAAATCTCAATCAGTGGTGGTAAAGACTGTGGAGCAAAAGAAAACTGTTGAAGAACAAAAGGCAATTGAGACAGAATCAGATGAGAGTGAGAATGAGAAATCAGAGGGTCGAGTTCTGAGAAAGAGAACTTGGATTGGAGAGAGAAATAATAAAGAAGTGAGACCAAAAAGGGTTGTGAGAGGAGATCTTTGGCCTAACAGGATAAAGAGGTTAAGATATAGACTGACACGAACAATTCCGTCAAAAGCTGAACAAGTGAACGAAGTGTCGAGTCAGAATCAAGCAAAAGATGAAAAACAGAAGATTACAAAAGAACCAGAGGAGATCAAGAGAATAAGAAAACCTAACCAGAAGTATAGGTCACCGGAATGGACGTACGTGGCACTGTCTGAAGGTGAAGAGACAGAAAGTCAAGGAAATCCAGAGGGGGCCATACGTAAAGTGGTTGAGGAGAAAACTGTTGGAATCCTGAAAGTTATCTTGACTGACATTGGAGAAGAGTCAGATGCACAGGATGTTGTTGATGATCTGATACAATTCGATGTTGCTGAAGAAGAAGTGAAAAGTGATGAAAATCCAAATTGAGTGAACTAAAGAAGTCATTTGGAAAAGTGAAAGAAGAAAATCTGAAATTAGCTGTTTGAAATAATCTAGTGCTCTAGTGTTTCAGTAGTGGAGTAGAAAGAGGCTAAGTCAAAAGACACTGCCAAAGTAGTAAAATGGCTAACACAGAAAATAATCAAAGTAGATGTGCCTTCTTGAAAAGATGGTGTAGAATGTGCTGCTGCTGTACTGGATTATTAATGCTATTATGGGGTGTACTAGCTTTATTAGTTACTTTTCGAGTTACAATAGACCCTTTTGGAATATATACTGAGAATGTGACTAATGTAGAGAAGAGTTCGCAAAAAGTAGTTCCAACTAGAATTAGTAACATTTATATACATAAAGATAGGTCGATTAATGATTTTTCTAGCAATGTTTTTTCAAAGTTGTTGTATGAATACGTAAAGACAATGGAAGTTAGGGATTGCTACGTGTGTATGCAGTTACCTGCATCCGTTTCGGAAGGTGTTACTTATCACCATTTACCAGCTACGTATGGAATTTCATGTAGTGTGCTAAGTAGTGTTTTTTATTTGTTAGGAAAAATAGATTATGAGATGTCTAACAAGGATAACATTTTTGGGCAATTGCCTATGAACAAAAAGCTGAATACAGCTAAAGAAGCTAACAATTTTGGTGAGATTTTTATTGAGAAAGAAGAATTAACATTAGATTACATTTTTAAGAACAATTTAACTTGCAGTTTGAAAGAAGAGGAGAAGGCTTTCCTAAACATGGTAGAGGAAAGGAGAATGAGCATGCATGAAAAGGCAGGGAAATATAAAGTGAGTGAGACAATTTGGGACATTGAGATGGGAAAGGAATTGAAGGATGGGGCTAGTCCAACTTTAGCTTTAGATGCACCACAGAAGGGTAAGCTATGCATTACTAGAAAGAAATCCCAATATGATACATATTTTGTTGGGACTAGTGAGTGTTATGATACATACTTCATTGCAACAGGATGGGGTTTTAAAGGTGGAGAAGATCCAGTTTTCTCAGGAGTGTATTATGTTTGTGGGAACAAGGCTTATTACAAGTTGCCTGACCATTGGTATGGCACATGTTATGTGGGCCTGGTTTTTCCAAAGATTTTTCATATAGATAGGATAGAAGATGTAGAACATATTAATTTACTAACACGTTTTAAGAGAGAAACTTGGTCAGAAATAGTTGGAGATATCTTTGGAGCTTTAATTCCAGCAGTGGGAATTTCTTTAAATGCATATGGGATTCGGAAACTGTCAACAGTGGTGGATCGCTTATCGACAAGTACCGCTGGAGGGTTTCTTTTGGTAAATACGGAGATGATTGCCGTACGTGCCATGTCTATGCAAAATCGACTTGCCCTTGATATTCTATTGGCCAAGGAGGGTGGAGTCTGTGGAATGCTGAAAGTTCAACATTGTTGCACTTACATTCCTGACGAAAGCAAAGACCTGAAGGTCTATATCAAAAATATTACTGATTTGCATGAAGAATTAGTACCACTGGAAGCTGAAAGTATCTGGACCAAAATAGCTAATAAGATAGTTGCTGTTAAAAGTTTTATTGCAAAGATAGGTAGTACCATTATTGGTAAAGTTTTATTTCCATTGACTTGCATAATTGTTGCTTTATTGTTACTAAGATTGGGGTGTTTGTGTTGTAAAAACAGGGGAGGGAAAAAGAGAATAATTAGGGAAAATGCTGAAAAGAAACGAAAAAGGTCAAGGAGAGACCCACAAAAAATAGAATTAGAAGAGTTGAGGGAGAGTGTTTACTTGGAGACAAAGAGGGATGATGTGAGGGAGTCTGGTGTTTAATGTTGTGTTATAAAAGACATTTTCGTTTTCTCCTAAAATTGGGACTTAAAAATTGTTTTTTGGGTTGTTTTTTTTTTGTGTGGTTTTTTGTGGTGATAAGATATCACCAAAGGGGGATTGCTGGAGCAGAGTTTTCTGTTGAAAATTTATCGAGTTTTAAGCTCCAGTTTTGTTTATATGTTTTGATTAAAATGATTAATTTTAAAACACTAATTAATAGTTTGTCATGTTGAAGTCGGACTAATCAATATTACTAATGAGAGAAAATACACGTGGGATGCATATATGTTGCTTAATAATAATGTGCGGGTTTTAATTAAATGAATGTCGCAAAGTGCTATTTGTTTAAAGCACAAACGCTTTTTAAAATAACGTGTACTAATGCTTTATTGCGTTGCAAAAAGGCTAGATAATTACATACACATAAGGGTATTAGTGGGGATTAACACTGTTTAATCATTATGCTGTGGTAACGTTGTTTTGTGTTTCTTTTAATTAAGATGGTCTGTTTTGGCCTAAAACAAGATGGCTGCCATTTACAGCCTGCACTCAAGTGATTGAATTTTGACGAAAAGGCCTTGCTGAACATGGTCGAGAGTCACCTGACCACAGCTTTTGCCTGGTTAGAAAATCTTCCGTGAGGACAGCAGTTCTGGGAACGTGTCCAGCTGGCCTTGGACAAGGATAAAGCACAATGAACATTGTCCAGTTTGCGGTGGCTCTGCTAAGATATCAAGGAAGAACATTTACGAAAGTAACATTTGCAAACTCGAGTTTCCTTCTTCCGTCTTTTTATTTTTGTGATTTTTCCTGAGCGGAGGTTTTCTAAATGTAACCGAGAGACTTCCTTTCCTGTTCGCTCTGCTCAGCGGCTCAACGGATATCTAATTTTTGTTTGTTACTTTCGTTTGCAACATAACCTATAAAAATGTTAGACTAGAGAGGGTCCATGTTCGTTCGTCCATTCATTCTTTCCTGGTGGTCATCGCGTTTGGACGTTACCCATGCTGAGGACGGCAGCTCGGGAGACTTTACCGAGAGACCTGTCCTCACCCTTTTAGCTAGAATAGGTAACTATGAGAATGATAATTTCGCTAATGATTGACTTTTCATTTGAATTAATTTAGATAAACGAGTATTGTTTGAATATCAGTGTCGGGTGTTTATTCTTTGTCAATTATTGAGTTCCAAATGTATTTCCTATGTTTAAAATCATGATTCAAGACAATGTCATTAAGGTCGCATTGACCTCATTGTAGATGCAGATTGGTTTAGGTTTTCTCTCCTATATTCAGTGTGGATAGAGTAATAGCGTGAATTTAGTGTGATGGGCCCTAGCGTATGATGTGTGTATGTGCGTGTGACTGTAGAGTTACTCTGTCTGTGGAAGCAGGGAGATTTTATATGCGCCGATCTGCAGCAACACCACCTCCTCTCCCCGATGTACTAGCCAAGCACAAGCACTCGAGAGAGGAAACCAGGGCCCAAATCTCGGCTTTCCCCCACTCGACCGAACGTCTGTAATCCTGGACACATCTCATACATTCACCACCCTCGGCTCGCAAACACGCAGCAGCCATATGGAAGGCTGCAGCCTCACCGAGAAACCCATGCTGGAGGTTCCAATCAACAGCACTGCGCGCAACTACTTCGAGCCTACACTGCCCCCGTCGACGTGCCCGAAACCTTGCCAACTCACCAGCCATCCTTGGTCGGCCATGCCTGGTTGCTCCGCTGGGCCGTTGTGCAGATTGCCGAGGCTCCACCCGGTTCTCCCGCTTCGGCTCTTTTAGGGGTGCCTTGGTGTCTACCCTCGCCGCCGGATGCCCATGCTGGTTGAGGGCCCGCCCGCCTGCTCCGTTGCTCCGCAGGCCTGGTCAAGCCCACGAGGCAGCACCGGGGGCACAAACACCGGGCGAACAAAGTGACGCCATACTTTGCACGGAGGTCAGCCGTGGCCTTGCCTCACTCCACGATCACCAAAAGACTCGAGGGCACTGCCGCCTGCCACCATCTTTACCCAGTCACCGCTGCTCTGGCTGCAGGTGCCGGCATGCCTGGACCCGGGTCTCTCGCCATCTTTTTATGGGGGGTTGCCCCCACCGCTGCCTGCGCCGGGGGAAAACTCGATCCTGGGAGCCTGGGGAAAGTCACGCCAAGATGGAAACCGGCAATCGAATTTGAAGCTCGTTGGCGCCGCTCCCCCAGCTCCCCTGATGTGCCAGTGGGCTGCCCCAGGGGGAGCGACGTCTTATATCCCCCCTTCCTCTTTTCCTCTTGTTCCTGGAAGGGGGGGGCGGGCCCTCAGGGCGTTTCGCCCTGCGGCGCTTCTCACTGGCGAGAACCAGTTCCGTTCCTTGTTGGGCTCTGGCGGCCATTATGGCGCCGGCCCTCGAGCCCCTTTCGGGGGCGGCCTTTGCTAACTGCAGTCATTCTCACAACTCACAAAAGATTCCTGGAGAACGGAAGCGGCAGGCGGGGCCAAAGGCCTGCGTATTTGATGCAAAATGCATAGTACCGCCAGGGGCACCCCTCTGTCCCCCCTCCCCCACAATGCATACCCAAATAACACACACACAGACTGTTGAGTTGGGTAAAATTTGCTGCAGGTTTATTACATATTACAATATGTAATGGGTGGGTTATCTTACGGGCGATCCAAGGGCAGGCAACCAACTGGGCCGCCTGCCAGCCTGATGAGCCGGGCAGCACGGGAGCGAACCCCGCCTTTGCTGCCATCCAGGTGATTATTTTCTAGGATCACGTGCCGTTGGTAACTTCTACTCACACCCCCCCTCTCGGGGCGGAGCGTCGCATAGCAAACCCCCCGGTTGTTCAGGCCCACAACTGCCCGCAGGACTAGTGAGGCGCCGACACGGCTTCCAGGACCCTCCTCTGAGGCTCCTCGGTTTTGGCTCAGGCACACGCAGGGTACCCTTTGTACCGGCCTGCTTCCAGATCGCCCTGTAACTCCGCCACAGCCCTGGAGGTGGCTCACCGTCGCCGCCAGGGCCCCTCACCAGAACAGCTGCAGCCTCTTCTGTCTAGAGCTTCCTGCAAATCTAGATGCAGCGAACCATCCCAACTGGTTATGGATGGCCCCATCTGTATCCCAGAGCCCTTGACGCTAGTCAGATAGTGTCTGATGAAACCAAAGGCCCGTTAAGCCTGGGAAGTTGTGCCAAGAACTATTCACACTCCTGCGGGAATGTTCCACTGCATCACATGCCTCTGCCCCGTGCCAGCTGTGGGCGAGGCGAATGCATACACCAAGGCTCACATTGTTGATCTCACCTAGCTGCCGTCTTTTTAGCACCGTGTGTGCCTGAACGCCTGCGTGCCCCATCTATGGGACAGCAGCCCCCATGCTAGGTGACCACTCCCCCACCCGCCTGCCTACTTTGGCTATTAAGGCGAGAAGGATTATACTTAACCTTTGAACAGTCCCTATGTTTGCTAAATCCTGACGCACAGGGGTGCTCATAACCGGACGTGCGTGACAATGGGCAAGGGGCCCTCCTGCCCCTGCCATGTATCCCTTATTCCTTATGGAAAGTATGCCTGTTCAGTTCTCTCTGTGGTGAAACCCCCCAGGCATACCAGCTTAGAGAATCTGTCTGATTTGAGCAGTGCGCACTGTCTACAGTATAGTCCAAACATTAAAGATGACTATGTCCTACTTCCCCCATCCTAGAATACTCCCCGATATGGGGGCGGCAGGGGGGGGTACCTCCTGCCAACCCGGGGCATCCCGAGCGGTGACAAATTACCTGCTCCATTGAAGTTTAGCTTTGGTTACACACTGGACGTGCCAAATGTTCTGTTGCCTTGGTGTCCCATTGTGTTTGAAACACCTTGCTACCCCAATTATTGGGACGGCAGCACACTATGTTGGCTGACCGCATCCCCCCCAAGCGTGGCACAAGTGTCGGTGTCCCAGGTTCACAGTTTACTGCTGGCTGCAGAACACTCCCAGTGGATCCGCTGGGAGATACCACAAGCTGCAATGGTCCTCCGAACATTAAGAAGCGCCGCATTCTCACCCGGGCCTACCTCTAAATGATGGTAGTTTCACACCGCTGTGAGGCCAGAGACGCAACCCTTGCACCTGTTTACTGGTTTTTTCTACTCGGCACCCTTAAGGTCGGAGCTCTGTGTTTGCACAACGCGCGTGCTCCCAGGGTACGATTTCGCTGAAGGGGCGGAGACTGGTACCCACTTGCTGTTACTTATCTATCAGCGTTTCCCAGCGCCTCTCTTTGGGTTGTAACTACCAGG
This sequence comes from Triturus cristatus, assembly GCF_964204655.1. Lineage (NCBI taxonomy): Eukaryota > Metazoa > Chordata > Amphibia > Caudata > Salamandridae > Triturus > Triturus cristatus. The sequence goes on from NC_140585.1 coordinate 231,515,182, forward strand.
GTGAGAATGCAATTATACTTCCCACTGAAGGGCTGCTGACCAGTGGCAATGCAGGCAGGCCCTGGGCATGAAAATTGATCTTGAGTACGTTCCTTACCCAGCCTATGTGTCCCATAACCCTTTTGCTACAGAATCCCAACATGCCAGGAAGTTAGCCCGTACTTGGATGAGAGGACTGGGAGTAACATACTCGGCCCTTGTTCTGAAATAGGGTAGCTAACCTCCTAGCCTAGCGAATGACAGCACCCCTGCATAAAAGCTCCTGTGCTAGTGGGAACAAAACCTTCACCTTTCCACTTCTGACTAATTGAATACCTTTCCCCGGTGGTATCTGGAGCTGACTAACATAAGGTGCTTTCTTTACCTGCCTCTGCATAATCTGCGGTCATGTGACCTGGCTGGTGGAGAGCTATCTCTGAACCTACAGAAATTGAAAACCCTGGAGCTGCAGCCATGAAAGCTTATTAACCAAAGACCAGTGGACCGGGGGGGCGCTAGGTGGCGCTACACCAAGATGGCCGCACTATCGTGAGGCTCCTGCCCGACCGGGCACTTCATCATCCTTCACTCCATCCTGCCCTCACTATCCTGAAAACAGACCTCACCGGAGTATCCAGGGGAGCCTGCTGGTCACGGCGGTGTGCTTCTCGGCGTGCTCCCGTGCTGGTGGACGGTGCTGTTGGCTGCGTTTTGTCCGGCGGAGGCTGCTCCCTGCGTGCTGCCCGGTGCCTCGCGGCAACGCGGACTGCTGGGTCCCGCGGCTTTGGGGCCTGCCCTGGCCTGGTGACGCGGCGGCTGCCTGGGGACTCCGGAGGTCGGGGGTGAGTGGCTCTGCCTTGCGGGCTGTCGGAGGACTGCGGAGGAGGCCTGCCCTGGAGACCCCGACCGATCGTGGCCTGCTGCCTGGTGCTGTCCTGGACTGCGGGCGCTGGGCGAGGTGAGGAGCGCCGCCATCACCGCCGCTCGCTCCCTGACTGCCACGTGACACCCTTCCGCGCCGGACCGCCCCTGGGCTGTGGGGGGTCCGGTCGCCTGCCCGTTCTGCCGGGATTCAGCTGCTGTACCCTGCCACGTTATGGGGCCCTGAGCTGGGAGGTGCCTGGGGCCCCGGCTGATCACCGCGTGGGGCTGCCCTCTGGAGCCCTGCTGAAAACTTGTCCTTCCCTGCGCCGCCCTCCGCGCCACGAGGTGGTGGGCGCCTGCTTCGGCCCTGAGGGGCGCACGCTGATTCTCCCGGTGGTGAGCTGCGAATGTAACGTGGCCTGAACTCGCTCCTGCTGTGGAGAGACCCTGGGGTTGCTCCGCGACGGAGGCCCCCTTGCGCCTGACAACTGGCAGGCCCTCTGGCCTAGACCCTTCTGCCGACTGCGGTCTCCTGCCATCTCCCCCCACCGCTCTTGCTGCCTGCCTTGCTGGGTGCTGCCCCGCTTGCCCTCACGCCCCCTTCGGGGCCCTGGATACCTTTCCTCCTGCCTGTGGGCTCTCTCCTGCGCTGGTCACTGCTGCCGGGGGCTGTGGCCCGCCTGCTCCCGGGTGGTCCACACTGCTAGTGCCCCCCTCTGGGCTGCGGACCGTTGCCCGTCTTCGGTTGGTCTCCGTGTGGGGTTTTGGGACGGCGTTCCCCCCATACCTTAGCCGGTCTTCCCTTCAGGTGCGGTTGCGAGTGGCGGGGAAGGTCCCCCCCCCATCGGGGCGCGCCATGGGACGCAATGACACCCGTCAGTCCCGGCTGCCGTTTGAGACCAAGAAAACCCCCCCTACGCCGGCGCCCGGGGCAGGTGGCGAGCCTTCGTCCGCCGAGGCCCCTGATGAGGACTGGAAGTCTCTACTGCTTGGCATGAAGCAGAGCCTCTCGACTATTGACTCCAAGATTGACACCATCACTACCCGACTGGACGGGGTCGTGGCCAAACTTGATCAACATGACGCCCGCCTTCAGGAGACCGAGGAGCGGATCTCTTCCTTGGAGGATGGCGCCACCTCCGCAGGCAAACAGATATCTCAAATGGACCGTCTTCTTAAACTAATTGCGGACAAGAATGAGGACTTGGAGGCCAGGTCCCGTCGAAATAACGTCCGCCTTTTGGGCCTTGCGGAGACCACCAACACGGGGAAAATGGAGGCCTACATTGAGAACCTCGTGATTGAGTTATTTGGGAAAGACTCCTTCTCCCCACACTTGATCGTTGAGAGAGCGCACAGGTCTCTGGCGGCCCGCCCTCCCCCTGGGGCCCCTCCGCGACCCATTATCGCACGATTCCTGAACTACAGGGATAGAGATGCAGTGCTCCGCCGAGCACGGGAGATAGGTACAGTGCAACACGGCAATGTGACATTATCATTCTTCCCTGACTTCACTGCATCAGTACAAGAATCTCGACGCAAGTTTGCTACCGTCAAAAAGAAATTACAAGCCCGTGAGATCCCCTATGCTATGCTCTACCCTGCGAAATTGAAAATAACTCATCAAGGCAAACAACTCTTTTTTCAGCAGCCACAGCAGGTTGAGGACTTCCCTAAGCGGCATGGGAGAGCAGAGACTCGAGAGAATGAGGCGCCGCACCGCTCCAGGTCGCCCTCACCGATGGGACAGCAGGACTGACCGCACTCGCGGTGGTATCAGGGTAATGTACACATAGACTGAACTCCTGAGGCGGAAGCCGGGAGCAACGAGCGAACCCTTTGAAAAATTGTTTTTATTGTGTATTATCCGTGTACTATTTTGTGTGCTTGCGCACTTTTAAAGAAACTTACTTTGGCAATATTCTCGCTATTACCCCTTCCCCGTACAGCTGATCTGAACGCTGTCGCGGGCCGCCATTTCTTGCCACGTCATTCCGAGGAAGCCTGGTGAGGCCACGCCCCCTTCATCACGGGCCACGCCCCCCCCGCTTTAAAACGCGCCAAATTGCAGGCGCCAGCAGATAGACTGAACTCCTGAGGCGGAAGCCGGGAGCAACGAGCGAACCCTTTGAAAAATTGTTTTTATTGTGTATTATCCGTGTACTATTTTGTGTGCTTGCGCACTTTTAAAGAAACTTACTTTGGCAATATTCTCGCTATTACCCCTTCCCCGTACAGCTGATCTGAACGCTGTCGCGGGCCGCCATTTCTTGCCACGTCATTCCGGGGAAGCCTGGTGAGGCCACGCCCCCTTCATCACGGGCCACGCCCCTTCCTGTTTTCCACCTACACAAACCATGTGCCTTCTACGGCCGCGCAGCGGACGGGCGCAGCGGGCGCGCCGGCAGCGCGCCGAAGGCGCGCCAAAGGCAAGCCCGTCTGCGCCCGTCCGCGCCAGGACGGGCCTGAGGGCATGCCATGCCGCCCAGCCTATTACATATTCCCCCCAAGCACTCAGAGACCTTCAGCACACCGTCACTCTACCATCCCCCACGACTTTGCATCGCATTACGTCAGCAGGCCTCTCGCGCCCCAATCAACTCCTCCCCAAGGGCCGTATACCCTTAGCATTGCCACCAGCGAACACTACATCCCTCAGGGTATCCTATCTTAATACCCGCTCACTGGTGAAGCACTCTGAGGATATTTTTATCCTGCTAACCAGCTCGAACCCTGACATGCTTTTACTGACAGAAACATGGCTTACCTCAGAGTCCATGCCGGATATTCTGGCAGCCCTCCCCCCCGATTACTTCATCCTTCGCGCCGATCGCTTCGGCGACCGGCCTGGGGGTGGAGTAGCGGCCATTATCTCCAAGCGTTTGATATCCTTATCCTCTTACTCCCTTCCGTTACCTGAGGTGGAGAACCTAATTATCAGCGTGCAAACGGACGTTGGTCCCCTCACTTTCCTTCTACTTTATCGGCCCCTACACCCCATGCCATCTTTTCCCACCATTCTTAGTGAACAACTGTCTTCCCTTCTTACATCGCACTCCCACCTCGCCATTTTTGGCGATCTGAATTACTGGTTTGGCGACAGTCACGCCGGCCCTCATGCTACTGAGCTTTTTGAGACGCTTAAAAGTCTGAACCTTGTCCAACATGTCTCCGAACCCACTCACATCAAGGGACATGTTCTGGACCAGATCTGGACCTGCAACCTGGAGTTGTCCCTACCAGTCATACGTCCGTGTGCCTGGTCTGACCATCACTTGGTAGACACCATCATCACGGCTGCTGTTCAGGCCCCTGCTCCCTTGATGGCCGGCGGCCTTGCCCGCAAATGGAGTTCATATGACTCCCAGGGAATTCTTACTGCCCTGGCTGACTCCTGCCCGGCGATCTCTGACCCTATTGATACGGATAGGCTAGAACATAACGTGGCCACCTGGCTTGAGTCGGCCAGCGATCTGTTTGCCCCCTTGGTCAAATTCCCCTGTACCAGACACAGGAACTCTCACAGATGGTTTTCCGACGACCTCAAAGCCCGGAAACTCAAAACTCGCCAGTTGGAACGCATCTGGAGACATGATTATTCTGACCTAGCCAAACAATCTTACCTGACTGCCCGTAAAGAATTTAAGACAGCTTATCCGTTCAGCAAAAACCGAACACTTCGCCAGTAGGATCTCCCTGGCAGCTAACAAATCTAAGGAGGTGTTCAGAGTTTTGAACGAGTTAACCACAGACGACAGGACCCTACCAGCCCAGACCCCTACTCAGGAGGCCTGTGACATCCTGAACTCGTTCTTTTTAGAAAAAATTTCCACAATTAAAAAATCCATTCCTTCACTCCCCCAACTGTCACTACCGGATACATCCCTTAACAACCCATTGTCCTTCACTTCTTTCCCGGCTCTAGACTCTTCTTCTCTGGCGGAACTAGCCACTCGTGTAAAATCCGGCTCCCCAAATGACTGCTGTCCACCGTCCGTTTTGCGGAGCATATGTCTCAATTTACCTGACAGTATCCTACATCTCCTTAATAGCTCCCTCAGTAGCGGCATCTGCCCCACTTCCTTCAAGGAAGCCATCCTGGTACCCTTATTAAAAAAACCTGGCGCCGACATGTTGGAGCCATCGAACTACCGCCCTATCTCCCTTCTCCCTTATTTCTCTAAACTTATGGAGGCCCACGTCACTCGCTGCCTGTCCAGGTTTATAGAATCCTCTGGCTACCTTGTACCAACTCAGGCCGGCTTCAGACCCGCCCATTCTACTGAAGCCGTTATTCTGGCAGTCCTTGACACACTCAGAGGCAACGCGGACGCGGGAAAACCCCAAGCCCTCGTCCTACTGGATCTGTCGGCCGCGTTCGACACGGTGGATCATGACATCCTTCTCCACCGTGTCGGGCAGGCGGGCATCCAGGGCGTTGCTTTTGAGTGGGTCAGGTCCTTTCTTACGGGGAGAACACAGGCGGTCCGCCTTGGCCCTTACACTGCTAAAAAAACTCTCACATCCTGTGGTGTTCCCCAAGGCTCTTCCCTTTCCCCGCTCCTCTTTAATCTTTACCTCCGACCACTTATTCAATCACTTCTGAAATGGGACATCGTCACTTATAACTACGCTGACGATCTCCAGATCATCTTCCCCCTCAACTCACCAAATGCCATCAAAACTTTTCATGGAGCCATGACTCATATCCAACTCTGGATGAACCAGAACCAATTGAAGCTGAACCCCGGTAAAACTGAGCTCCTACTTCCTGGACTCAGTTCCACCTACTGGGGTCCACAGTTCTGGCCTCCAGAGTTCGGCTCCCCCCCCGTCCCTGCAAAAACAGTAAAAAGTCTAGGTGTCATCATTGACACCGAGCTTTCTCTCAGGGCTCAGGTGGGAGCGGTGGTTTCCTCCTGTATGTTTCAACTTCGGAGGATCCGCAAAATCCGCCACTTTCTTCCCCCGGCAGCACTCACCCAAACTGTTATCTCGCTGGTACTTTCCCGTCTGGATTTTTCCAACGCCATCTATCACGGTCTTCCACAATACCTGACTCAACGCCTCTAAATCGTCCAGAACCAGGCTGCCCGTTTGATCCATGGAACACCCAGATGGCAATCAGCTAAACCTTTGCTTGTGAATTTGCACTGGCTCCCGGTTGAGCGAAGGGCTGCCTTCAAGGTGGCTTGTCTTACCTTCAGGGCACTTCACTGCCCTTCCCCTGCTTTCCTGAAATCTACCATCCACCCTTACTGTCCTACACGCCATCTTCGATCCGCCCACCTTGACTTGTTGATCACCCCCAGGGGCAAAACTGAGAGATTCGGCGGACGCCGGTTCTCCCAGTTGGCCCCTGGACTCTGGAACACCCTCCCTCTTTCTATCAAATCCTGCTCTTCTTTTCTCAACTTTAGGAAAATGCTAAAAACTTATCTTTTCCCTACCCTCACGTAGATTCTGTTACCTCTACCTTCTCCTCACTCTGTTCTGTCTACCAGCGCCAGGAAGCTTCGGTGTCAGTGCGCTTTACAAGCAACACTTAACATAACATAACATAACATGCAGCTCCAGGACTCTCCTGATCCAACTACCAAACGTACCGGGTGAGGTAACCCTTTATTAATATGCATGTCTGAATGGGTGATTGCTTACTTCAGTGCTCGGTCACCCACCTCCGTCCCACGCTAAGAGCCCGGACTAGCCGTCTGGATTCTTGTGGGTGAAAGTAAGGAGCTGGGTGGCAGGTTGGTCGCCCCTAGACACTACCCCCCCTACGGGCGAGCCCCTATACACCCTCCCCCCTAGCGGGGTAGGGGTTGATGCTTTACTATTTCCTTTTCCTGGGTTGGTTTTTTTGGGGATGGGGAGGGATGGGCGGGACCAAGATTCCCGGCCAGTTGGGGTTGCCGGTGTGGGAGGGACTCAGTTTCGATGTTACTGTTCTCGAGCCACTAAAACACGAGTGATGTCTGTGCGGAACCGGGAAAAAGGGAAGGTACCTAGAAGGGTCCTTTTTGATTGTCATGCTTATTTCATTGTGTTGTACCATGCTGTGAACAACTATAGCACATTACGGGGCCGGGTGCGATGGAGGATGTAGGGGACACGGGGCCTATGCAACAGTTTAAGCTGATCTCCTGGAATGTTCGAGGACTAAATGACCCGAGAAAGAGACGCCAGGTCCTGGGGTACCTAGATAGGCAAGGAGCGTCCATTGCCATGCTTCAGGAGACGCACTTACGGCCCGGGGGGGACCCCTCCTTTGCGTCACGCTGGGCTGCATGCAGGGTGTTCTCGTCCTACTCAACTTATGCTAGAGGCGTGACGGTGTTGGTGCGGCGCGGGCTGGGTTTCATACCGGCGGGAACCGAGGTAGGACCCTGTGGCAGATATTGCATGATTTGGGGGAGGCTCCACTCTCACACTATACTGTTCGCTTGCTATTACGGCCCCAATGTTGACGACCTGGCGACACTTCTGAATATGTGGGGGAAGATACAGACACTAGGCATATCCCATGTAATCCTGGGTGGAGATTTCAATGCCGCACTATGGCCCGCCATGGACTGCTCACACCCCCAGCCGCCCCACTACTCGCACACCCAGCGCACCCTGGCTAATTTAACTGACGAACATCGGCTGATTGATGCCTGGCGACACCTCCACCCCTCACTTCGGCAGGGCACGCACTACTCTGCTGTACATTCCACTTGGGCCCGCATCGACTATATATTTCTATCTCCCGGCCTTACCCCGTGGTTGGTCAAGGCGAGTCACCTAGCGCGCACATTCTCCGATCACTCCCCGGTGTTGGTCTCCCTGCACGTTCCCCTTGATGTGTCCCCATACCTCAGCTGGCGCCTCAACCCTGCGCACCTCACAGACTCAGTGTTCCTGGCAGAAATGGAAGATGACATCACAGACTTCTTCACCCGCAACACTGGCTCAGTCACCGAGTTCACTACTGTATGGGAGGCTTTTAAGGTTACTGTGAGGGGGTGGTGCATAGCGAAAGGTGGGGGGATCCTCAAATGCCTGCGCGGGGATGTGCATAGACTGGAGGCTGAACTGCTGCTACTAGAGCGCGAGCAGGCGCTGAACACACAGGACCAGGGGATCGCAGCGCGCCTCAGAGAAAAACTGAATGAGTATACAGACGCGGCTGCTAAGGAATGCAAATTTCTGGGGAAGCCTTACGTTGCGAGGGTGTACGGAGAGGGCGACCGACCTGGCAGAGCACTGTCTTCGGCGGTGCGGCAGCCCCGCTACCAAAATTACGTGTCCTCTCTGCTGGATAGACATGGGGTCCCGCAGAGGGACACTTCTGCCCAGCTCCGCGTCCTTACGGATCATTACATTGGACTGTACACCTCCGGTAGACAGACCCCGGTTGCACTCCCGGAGTACCTCGATGATACCGCAATAGCCTGGTTAGGGCCATCCCAGCAGAAATTTCTGCACCACGAACTGGAGCTGGACGAGATCAAGGACGCGATAATGTCCATGAAGTCAGGCAGGGCGCCGGGCTCGGACGGCTTGCCGATAGATTTTTACAAAGCCTTTATCCATGTCCTTGCCCCTATTCTAAAGCAACTGTTTTATTCTGCCCTTGAGGCGGGTATCCTACCGGGGACGATGCGGGAGGCCCTCATCACCTCTCTGCTGAAGCCGGGCAAACCCCCGGAGTACTGTGACTCGTATAGACCCCTCTCTTTGTTGAACACAGACAGTAAGATACTCGCGAAGGTCCTCGCAACACGGCTCAATTTGCTGATGGAGCACCTCGTTCTTCCCGACCAAGCCGGGTTTGTCCCGAATCGGTCGACCTCCCACAATCTTCGTACCCTGCAGGCGGTGATGCAAGACATCGACCCCCACTGCGAGGCGGCGGCGGTCTTCCTGGACGCCACCAAGGCGTTCGACTCCCTCGAGTGGGATTACTTACTGGCCTTGTTGGAGCGGATGGGAATTCCCTTCAGCTTCCTGGACTGGATCCGGTTGTTGTACCGCGGTCCTGCTCAATGGATCCCGATCTGCCCCATTCCTTATTCACAGAGGAACTCGTCAGGGTTGCCCTCTCTCGCCGGTCCTCTTCGCCCTCGCTATTGAGCCGCTTGCGGCCAAACTTCGCCAGCACCATAAACACCGCTCTCTTATGTGCCCGGAGCGGCAATTGCTCATTGCATTATATGCGGACGACATGACGCTATACGTACATAAGCCGCGAGACAATCTCAACCCATTGCTGCGGGAGGTGACTAAATTCGGGGCCATATCAGGCATACAAATAAATTGGGCGAAGTCTGCATTATTCCCCCTGACTGACAATACCACAAGGTTCCCGCTAGATTACCCCTTGCTGTGGGAGTCGGACGAAATAAATTACTTGGGGGTTAAGGTGACCAGGAACCGGGACGCCCTTCTTAGAGCAAACTATGGTACGGTCATGGACAAACTCTCCGACAAAATCTCGCAATGGATCCATCTTCCGCTGTCCATGGCGGGACGCATCTCCCTGATCAAGATGGTAATACTTCCCAAATTGTTGTACCTTTTCACCAATATACCATATAGCCCAGGGGCAAACTTCTTTCGGACCCTCAATTCCCAGCTGTCCCGCCTGGTTTGGGGCGGGAAACAGGCCAGGATCGGGCTGCGCACACTCATGTTGCCCTACCATCAGGGTGGGCTCGACGTTCCGAACTTCCAACGTTACTATGATTGCGCCCAGGGCCACTTTGCGGTGTACTGGTTTCACCCCCCCCCCCTTCATGGCACACCTGGCAGTTGAAGACGGGTATATGAGACCCGAGAAACCTGCCGGGTATCTGTACACGGAGACCAGAATGGGGACTCGTGACCCCACCACGGTAGATTGCACCGTACAAGCCTGGAAGCGCATGGCAGATTGTATGGAGGTTAAATTTCTGTACTCTCCACGTATGACTTTGGCCCATGATCCCAGACTCAGTATTACCCGCGAGGAGCTTGGACGTCGGTTGCTCACGCGGCTGGCGATCCATACATGGGGCGACCTATACCACCAGGGGACCTTTCGTGCTGCGTCCCACTTCTTCGGAGACAACACCCCGTCGGTGATGGATACATTCCTATACACTCGTCTCCGGCAAAATATTCGGGCGGTCACTCCTAATTTCCCGGATGAGCCGGACATCGTGGCGCCTTTGCACACCCTGCTCCAGGCGACCACCCCGACACACGTGGTCTCGATGCTATATAAACATGTACAGGTGGCACCTTCTCTCCCCCCTCTTAGGGCTCGGGCGGACTGGGACAGTGATCTGGGTGCACCAATGACAGACACCCAGTGGGAGGAAAGCTGCTGTCACACCAACGCTGTGACGGGCAATGCCCGCCTCCGCTTGATACATTTTAAGTACTTACACCGTCTTTACTTCACTCCGGCTAAATTGCACCGCTTCGGACTCCGGGATGATGATCGCTGCCTTCGGTGCCGTCAGCCTGGAGTGGAATTCATACACCTGGCATGGTCATGTCGGCCCGTGGCTGAGTATTGGATCGCGATCTTCACGGCCCTGTCTATAATGGTTGGGATGGACATATCCCCGTGCCCAATGATTGCCCTTCTGGGCCGCTCCTGCCCCTCGTTAAAGGCACACCGGAAATTTTTCTCGTTGGGACTATTACTGGCTAAGCGTCATGTGGCATGCAGATGGGGACGGGGGCGTGCGCCCAAGTTCAAGACCTGGCTGGCCACAATGTCGACCTGGCAGGAACACCTACACAGCTATGCTGACCTCCTGCCACACCGATCCCGTCCCAAAGACCTATGGGGACCACTCACGACATATCTTCTGCGCTCTCAAGCCTCGACTGATGGAGGGGGGGAGCTTCGGGAGGATTCGGAGGGAGACGTGCCGCCTACCCCGCGCGGGCCAGGGTCTCCCCCCCCGGATGGTCAGGGCTGATGCATCACCTTGCCCCCACTTGCGCCCTCCCCTTGCACCACACTACGCGCGCAGCGCCCCCGCCCTGCCCTGCCTTGCTGCCCGCTTTCGGTTGTGTCTGCACGCTCCGAGTCGGATGCTCGGGATGGATGACCGGAGGCCTTCTTGCTTCCCCTGACCCCTAAACAGTGAGATCCTGTTTCTTTAATGGATCGTGCGGCATGGCGTTCTAGATGGCGACACTATTCTCTGGCTCCCCGACTCGCTCATATTACCCCCCCCCAGCGCGATTGACCTGGCTATACGGGGCGGCGCTGTGCCGCTATGTGCGCCTACTCCATTCTCCAGTGCGCCTTGCCGTGCAGCGGCCCTGCGCCGCTCAGTCCTTTCCGCCACATGTTGTGTATGGTGGACACACCCTGGGAGGGAATTGAAGTTTGATGTTTTTGTGGCTCCTAAGTTGGTTGTTATAGATAAACGAAACCTCAACTACTCACTGTCGACTTTGCACCGCTCTGTCACTACACGTCCTTGCATTTCTGTGCGGTAAATGTTTTAATTCGCTGCCGGCCCTTCGGGGTTGTAGGCGTTCAAGCTGTGTTAAATTATTGATCATCGTCATACAATGACTGCGGAAGGTTATCTGGATGCTGCCTGTGGACACCCAGAAGACCGTAGTCAATGCATTAATTACATCTAGGCTTGACTACGGCAACATCCTATTCCTGGGTTCCAATCTAGCCGTGATCAGGAGATTGCAGCTGGTCCAGAACTCCGCAGCCAGGTTGCTGTGCAAGATTCCTAGGACAGCAAGTATCTCGAAGCATCTGAGGAACCTGCATTGGTTGAGGGTAGAGAACCGAGTTCGGTTCAAAGCCTTGACATACATGTTCAAGATCAGGGCAGGAACTGCACCAAAATACCTGCAAAAATTGGTTAGGCCCCATGTTCCTACACGCAATCTCCGTTCTTTAAATGGAGCAAATTTCGTGGTTCCCAGGTTCAAACTGGCCCGAATGGGGGGGAAATCTTTCTCCCATCTGGGACCAGTTCTTTGGAATTCCCTCCCCTTAGCCTTACGGAAGGAGGAGAATTTTGCCAGTTTTTAGAAAAACGTTAAAACTTGGCTTTTTAATAAATAATTGTGGTCCTTGACAGTTACTGCCTCTATGTTTTGACCTCTTAGCCCTGGCGCCGGGAAACCCTTTGTGGGTATCTGTGCGCATTACAAATGCAAAAATTAAATAAATAAATAAATAAATGTTCACTGCTCATTATACTGCACTACCGCTCCCGGCCTGCTCATTCAGGTTGTAGGTGACAAGCTGTGTAAAATTTGATTGCGCCCAATAAAGGTTTTTCAAAAAAAAAAAAAAAAAAAGTCCAGTGGACCGGGGCAGCTCCGGGAGTTCGTACTCGCAAAGCTGGGTCCTGGGAAAACCGACGCCTAGGGTATCGAGGATGTTCAAATTGGTCCCTCAATATCCTTCGTGAATGCCTTAACCTATGATGCCTGGGTCTGCTTGGACCACCCTTTGAATTGCCCCCTTCGTGGATGGCCCCTAATTGTATATGGCAACCCGCTGGTTATCCAACTCCGATTGCTCGCAAAGGATGCCGTCCTTTATCCGCTGGTGCTGACCAAGAACTGGTTTCAGTTCGATCCTCTCCCTGTGGGTGCAAACAAACGTCAATTGTCACGATACCGACCCACAGCGCTTCACTTAACGACCCTGGTATGCCTACCTGCCCAGCTTCCCCCTGCGCTGCTTAGGCCATGTGTTCCACACTTACCACCACTAGCCGGTTTCACTGGTAAACAGGACCTCCTGTATGCTAAGGGGGAGGGTGCCTGTTATTTCTGTACTAATAGTGAGCTGCTGCTGTGTAACCATGTTGAAAACGCGCCACGCCCGTGTACTGTCAGTACCTTCCCTTGAGTGGGCCTAAAATGAGGGTGCTGGGCTTTATCAAAACCAACGCTGCTCCAGCTGCAATACTACCGCCTGTGCTGTAGTACGCAAGTGGGCATTCCTCCTCTAACCTTAAAATGCCATGGTAAGCGCACCTGAGCCAAAGTAGCTGCTTTTAGTCCCCCATTGCGACTGGCCAGTGCAGAATTGCAGCGTGCGTTACGGTCCCTGACAAAAACCATAAAAGCCCTTGCATTTTATCAGTAGCCTGTGTCCACTGTGTGCTGGCACTGCCTTTTCTGTGGGCAGCTGTGTCACTGGATCTTAGTATGCCCGCAGGGCTGGACTACGACTATTTGTTTATTTAAATTCTTTATAGAGTTTTGATATGGCGCGAGCTGCGACCCGAGACGTCGGGGCACCGAGCACTTTACATGAGCACCAATTCCGTGACCCAGGGACCCTACATATTGTAAGGCACAGGGATGTTAAGTAATTTGCACAGGATTCCAGGCTGTTGGGCATCGTTGCAGATACTACAACAATGTTGCGGTGCCCTCGAGTGGGCTGGAGTGCAACAGCGCAACATGGCTGTCCCGCGGTGGGCTCCATGCCTACATGGAAGCATGTAAACAGATTCAACATAAACCTAGAACCTCCAGCGCTGCCAAGCATCGGGGCCGCCGTGGAAAGTAAAAATTGGGCAATGTGCAAGTAGCCGGCAGCCGGGGAAGACGGAACCAGGGCGTAAGGTCCCAGTTTCCTAGAGCTGAACCATTGTCCTATGCCCCATCAGGGATAGGCCCCGGAATACCTCAGGTACGCTTCAATTCTGGACTGACGGGCTGGGAAAGAACTGTGTTAAGCCTTCGCCTGCCTGAGTCAACCAACCGCCATTTGGCACTGACTAACCTGGTGACATGACCTACGCGCCTTTTTAAAATTAACATTTGCCCAACTAGTACCAATGGTCATGGCTGGAGGCCCATAAGACCTGGCCGCGACTGGGAGATGGGGGCTGCCTCACTGTGAGGGCCTTGCTTCCGGAGAGGTTAGACACATGGCCTGCCGCCCGGGGGTGTTCTGAGCTTAAACAGCTAGCCATTAGTTCCTAAGGAATTGCCCCTTGGTTCTGCCATTATGCTGGCCCTAATTCCGACCTAGCCTAAATCTTGAACCAATTGGTCAGAGACCCCCACACATCCCGAAGGATGCAGCGCTTTACAGTTGCCTGATATTTGCCGCATTGTTAGATGCATCCCAACATATGTTACCAAAGGAGCACTGCACCAACGCAATCCCTTCTATTGGCTTCGTCAATGCTTGTAGTTGCATATGCTACTGGGCAGCACTTATGGCTGTGGTGCGTTGTATATAGAAAGTGCATCCATTTGGAAAGGTGAAAGTGGCGCATATGCTTTATTAACCTTTGGGACTTCACCCTGCTAAACAAATACGGCAGGGCGCCTGTCCTGATTTCAACCTGCCCCACGTGGGCATGGGGGAGGGGGACATGACATGCAAAGCGTGGTCGACCTCGCCCTCCAGTGCCCCCGCAGTGATGTGCAAGTGACCGCACTGTGGGCATAGTGCTGGAGACTACCTACCCGAATGCTGGGACCGCCAAGAGCGTCAAATAAGAGGGAACTCTCTTTCTGCGCTCAACCATATCCTACCTTTGCTCTAGCCAACAACTCGATTGGCGACCGTGGATTGTACCTGGGCCGCCAATCGTGTGGTGTCCTTTTCCTGGACTTGGCACAGTAACTGCCCCGCTAAAAGCACCTGGCGTGCCGGCGCTTTGTCTTTCAAAGACAGGAAGCCTCGAAACCGCAGGTGCACACAAGGTGCGTTAGGTCTGACGCTATATCGGTTGCGGGGGTGGTCGTCGGTGTGGGGACCCCACCGCATTGGACGGACCTCCCACGGGCGGAGGGACGGCAGGTACCGGTCCTCCCCCTTCGGTCGCCCTGGTGGCGCTGGACGGACTGCCCCCCTCCCCCCAAACTTGTGTAAACGCCCCGGGCACCGTGGCAGGGGCGGCGGTCACAGCCCCAGCGGGCGGCCTAACCAACATTAAGCCCGTTCTGACCTCCGCCATGAAGCTTCTCAAAGTGTCCGAGAGCTACAGAGGTCTTCTGATGTTGCAAATGCCACCTGGTTAGGGCAGCTGGGAGGTGTAGGAAACGGTCCGGCGCACAAGGCCAGGGGGACCTGAAGGGGGGGGTGCGGCCCTGGGGGGAGCAGCGGCTCTGCCCCTCGCCGGCTGTTGCTCCACCGGAAAGTCCTTGACTGTGGGGCGACGTCCTCTTGGACCTAGAGGGGCCAGCTTCCTCGCTGTGCTCCCGTTCAGCGGGCGGGAATTCACTGGCAATGCCAGAGTCAGCGGGGTTGCTGGTTCTCAACAGTACCCTTGGTCCTGGCCAAGTCTAGAAAAGTGGCAATACGAGCGTCCTCCTAGGTGCCTGCCTGGGTCTCCTCGACTTGGGACCCCATTGTAAACAGCGATGGGATCCCTGGCTATCCATCTTATTCGGGGCGAGCACTTCCAATACGCTGAATACGGGGAGCAGTGCAATGGACGTGCTATCCGGTACCGTTCACTGGTCCCTTCGTTATACTCGTCCAACTCTAATCCGTCGAGCAACGCTGCTGTAACCACAAGCCTTTGCGAGACAAAGGACAACACGCACAGGAGGGGGGGGGCCCTTCCCTCCCCCGCAATTGTCTAGCCGCGGCTTGCACGCGCCCCTAGGCAACCGCCGTGGCATCATTAATAAACAACAAACGGGAAAACAGGTGTGGGCAGTCCATGCCCTGAGTCCTGTACCCCGTTTAACCTCCATATTCAGGCCCGGGGAGGAGTAAGCGATTAGCCCAGAATCACAGGGCGCGCCCTCGAGGCTCTAGCCCGGGTTTCCTTCATAACGTCGCCGGCTGTACCTGGGGGCCGTATTTACATTACATATTCAAGCGCGGGATATTAAGCAATTTCCCCCCCCCCCTGTCCCAGGACGCAACCTCGAGGCTCTAGCCCTGGTTTCCTGCACCACGGTCGCGAGCCCGTGCCCCCGGTCTGCACTGTTCCTAGCCGGGGGCAGGATGAATGGGGAAAATCGCGCCTAATGCGGCCTACCTTAAGCAATCAATTGCATGTGACACATGAGACCCAGCAACAGGGGTGTGTGGCCTAACTGCCACCGCTGCCGGCCTCCGAGCTGGGAAGAGCGTGAGCTGCCATCCGCCCAGTGGAGAAGGGCTTATCTTTTATGTCGCGCGGACTCAGGTTAGCACAGAGTCACTGCGCGAGCACAACCCGAAGGTACTGGAGCGCTGTGCATGAGCACCGTTTCTACGTACATATTCGGGCACGGGGCGATTAAGTGATTTGTCCAGGGTCACTGCGCGAACTCGATCCAAAGGAATTGGAGCGCTGTACCTGAGCTGGGCACCGCATCTATATACCCACTCGGGCACGGGCAGACTAAGTGGTTTGCCCCGGGCCACAGCGCGAACTCGGTACTAAGGCATTGGAGCGCTGTGTCTGAGCGCCGCATCTACATACACACGCGGCCACTGTGAGACTAACTGATTTCGCCCGGGTCACAGCGCGAACTCGACCCGAGGGCCATGGAACGCTGATTTGCCCAGGGCCCCCGTGTGAGCTCGCCCGAAGGAATTGGGGCGCTGTACCTGAGCACCGCATCTACATCCCCACTCGGGCACTGGGAGACTAAGGGCCATATGTAGATAATTTCTATTTACCGATTCATAAATACCGAATTTTACCGATTCGGTATTTATGAATCGGTAAATAGAATGTAGGTAAACATTCGGTAATTATTACCGAATCGGTAATATTCGGTATTTATGAATCAGTATTTACCGATTCGGTAATAATGCATCCCTTCCAATTCATTCCTATGGGCCTGCGGGCCCATAGGAATGAATGGGAAGCCATTCACTATTACCGATTCGGTAAATATCGTTTCGGTAATAGGGGGAGCATATTCATGGGTGGCAGGGTGTCACATTGACACCCTGTTGCACCCCTGAATCGTGCATGTGTGCACATGTGGCGCACATACATGCCCTAAGGGCATGTATGTCTGCCACATGGCACTTTTCAAAAAGCACAAAATTGCTTTTTAAAAGGTATTCGTTATTTACCATCAACTTGTAGTTGGTGGTAAATAACGAATCCAGAAACCACAAATGCACTCACTTGAGTGCCCCCTACTTAGGATTTCAGGATTCGGTAATTTACCGAATCGGTATTTTACCGATTTCTTAAAATTCCGAATCGGTAAATTACCGAATCCTGAAATCCAGCCACCTACATCTCAATTGCCTAAATACCGGTCGGTAACGGGATATTTACCGATTTTTGGCCGTTATTGACCGGTATTTAGGTACCTACATATGGCCCTTAGTGATTTGGCCCAGGTCACAGCGCGAGCTCGACCCGAAGGCCTTGGAGCGCTGTAAATGAGCCCCGTATTTACATCCGCATTCGGGCACGGGAAGATGAAATAATTTTGCCCGGCGTCACCGCACGAACTCGCCTGACGGCATTGTAGCGCTGTGCATGAGCACCGTATTCACGTACATGTTCAGGCACGGGGAGATTAAGTGATTCGCCCGGCGTCACTGCGCGATCACCACCCGAAGGTAATCGGACCACTGTGCGTGCGCACTGTATTTACATACAAATCCGGCCACGGGCAGATTAAATGCTTTCCCCAGGATCCCAGTGCGAACTCGCCCGGAGGTATTGGGGCGCTGTGCCTGAGCACCGTATTTACGTATGTGCTCAGGTACGGGGAGATTAATTGATTCGCCCAGCGCACCGTTTCTACATACAATTCCGGGCACGGGGAGGTTAAGTGCTTTGCCCGGAATCACAGCGCGAGCTCGCCCGAAGGTATTGGGGCGCTGTGCATGAGCACCGTATTTACTTATATGGTCAGGCACGGAGCGTTTAAATGAATCGCCCAGCGTCACAGCGCAAGCTCGACCCGAAGGTACTCGGAGCGCTGTGCATGAGCACCTTATTTAAATACATTTCCGGGCAAGGGAAGATTAAATGATTTGCCCAGAGTCACAGGGGGGTGGACCCGACCTCGAGGCTCGACAGAACACGCAAGCGTTAAACCCCCCCTGCGGCCGTCATCACAACGGCGGCTGCCGAGTGCGTTTTGCGCTCCCCCCCCTGCTCAAATTTACCGCCCTCTCTAGTCGCCGCACAAACATTTATCTTGCGCCCCCTCCGCCCGTGGCAATCCCTGCCACAGGGCCCCGTCGACCTGGTACAGCCCAGGGACAGGGCCGGGGCGGAGTGGGTGCAGCAAGACTCACCGTTAGATAAACAAGCACGACGGCGAAACGACGACCTAGATGCGGCGTACTGGGCGACAAAGAGGTCGCCAGGAGGGTGGGTGAAGGCTAAATAGCCTCCCCTTCCCCACAGGGGCCAGAAAGTGACGTGCTTGTGCGTCACCTCCGGCAAGCACGAGGGGAGGGGAACACCGGCCGGCGTCCCCGCCCCCTCCCCTTGGGAAGGGGTGGGGAGGGGTGACCGGTGCTCCGACGGCACTAGGGTGCCGACCGCTGTAGTGGCCCCCTGCGGGGGCTGCGGTCGGCGGCAGATTCGCCATACCCCGCCACCATCTTCAGCGACAATGGGAATCAGACAGACACTTGCACGAGAAAGGAACAACGCGTTACTGCAGAGTAACATTTATATAGTCTGAAAGTCGCGTCAGGGCTGGATGGACGCCCCAATGAGTCACACTTTTGTTGAACTCCAGAGAGAGGCTTTAGAGGGGTTTGAGTGTTTTTTTTACAAAATAAATCTGCTATATACACACCCCAGTCTCAAAAGTGGGGTCTTGCAAACGCCCTTTGTATCCACCATTTGAATATAGCTAGCACCAGCATTGGAAGTACAATTCAAGGTACTTAAGTAGGTATCAGTTCGGATTCCTGGACACTCAACACCCCCAGGGCCGCTGAAACAAGTTTTTTTTGGCAACACCCGACTTAAGTACCTTTAATTGTACTTCCCATGCTGGTGATATGTATTTTGTGATATCTGTGCTTTACTTGGTGAAACAAGCTATCTTCCTATATCCACTGGAATCCCTCTGGTATACTGCAGCCTTCTCCTCCACCTGTCCCCAAACGATGAGTATTACTAGTTAAAATTACAAATGCGTGAAACATGCAACCTGAGATAGACGCAGCTCTCCGCCTTAAAAGGATTATCCAACGTTTTTCACACGAAGATAACTGCCACGAGGCAGTTTGGACTTACAGGCACTGTAAATACTCTAGGACTGATGAAAAGGGGTCTCTTCGTTGTTAATTTTCCATATGCAATCCATCAAAGATAGATCGGGGTGCTGGCAGCACTACTACAAGTCCCCAATTTTCTTTTAACCCTTCAATCCCACCCCGTCTCAGACGCTTAGAAAGGGTGCCACTGCCATGGCCCAGCCGCCCGGTCTTGCAGCACTCCTCCTTGCTGAGCTCGGTCCGGTAGAGCACCTGGCAGCGGCCGTTGCGCCCCTGCTGCAGCCAATAGTTCCTGGCTGCAAGAGAGAGCGCAGCCGTATCAGTGTCAGTTACAGGGCCCAGACACAACACGTGCACAGCCAGACGAAGCTCCCAACGACAGTCTTGTCTTTCTTTAATAGGAAAAGAAGGTCACAGTGGGGCACGGCTCAGGAGCGTCCTGCGTGCCGGCCAGCAGATCCTGCACTTGCCGTTCTGTAAGGGAACACAAGATGCGTTGCTTCAGGTCTGAGTTTCAACGTGCATAGCAACCTTTACTTAATCTGTGAAAGCCAAGCTGGGACAGATCTGCTGTTCTGCATTCTGTCCATCACTTGTTGTTTTTGCATTTGTCACCCCGAGTGGGAAGGGTATGCCCAGACGTGGGTCCCGTGCTCTCCATGCCACTGGAATCAAGCTATCCTGGCTGAAGAGGGGTGAAACCCCGAAACCGGTCCTAGGATGCATGTTTCCAGTCCAGTGAGGACCTGGCTTGGCAGTTCGGGCTGGACTGTACCCATGAGGCACAGGGTCAAGACTGATTTGCATATGGCTGGGTTCAAACTGGAACGGCATGGTGAGCAAAAAACGATGGATTTTGGCCCAGATCCCTGTACTGGGGTGAATGTATGACATTGTTCTGCATTCTGTCAATCAATTGTTTTTGCATTTGTCACCCCGAGTGGGAAGGGTATGCCCAGACGTGGGTCCCGTGCTCTCCATGCCACTGGAATCAAGCTATCCTGGCTGAAGAGGGGTGAAACCCCAAAACCGGTCCTAGGATGCTTGTTTCCGGTCCAGTGAGGACCTGGCTTGGCAGTTCGGGCTGGACTGTACCCATGAGGCACAGGGTCAAGACTGATTTGCATATGGCTGGGTTCAAACTGGAACGCATGGTGAGCAAAAAAACGACGGATTTTGACCAAGATCTCTGTACTGGGGTGAATGTATGACATTGTTCTGCATTCTGTCCATCAATTGTTGTTTTTGCATTTGTCACCCCGAGTGGGAAGGGTATGCCCAGACATGGGTCCCGTGCTCTCCATGCCACTGGAATCAAGCTATCCTGGCTGAGGAGGGGTGAAACCCCGAAACCGGTCCTAGGATGCTTGTTTCCAGTCCAGTGAGGACCTGGCTTGGCAGTTCGGGCTGGACTGTACCCATGAGGCACAGGGTCAAGACTGATTTGCATATGGCTGGGTTCAAACTGGAACAGCATGGTGAGCAAAAAAACGATGGATTTTGTCCCAGATCTCTGTGCTGGGGTGAATGTATGACATTGTTCTGCATTCTGTCCATCAATTGTTGTTTTTGCGATAGCGCTGCCTCACCAAGGGCAGAGGTAAAACATACGCTTTAAGGGACCATCCAGTTATGAGGGGAAAAAAAAACTGGTCTTAACCCTCTCCTGCGTCAATGATAATCACTAACACAAGATATCCCTGAAAGTTCCTTTGTTTAACGAGGTCTGCTCGCGCTAAAGAAGGAGGCAGCAGGGGGAGGGAAGACAGGAGGGGGCCTGCGCCTGTTTCCCTTCCAGGAACGGGCAGGGGCACCATGTGTTTGTAAGTTAATTACAAACATATGGTGTCAAGCTTGCTCCCGAAAGGAAATCGCAAAACGTGCACGTGTTGCCATTGAAGGCAATGGAACGCATGCACGTTTTTGGCTGAAAACCCGAAGCGATGGCTAAAGGTCTTTTGCCTATGCAGGGCATGTGCGCTGCTAGGCAAAACCTAAAAATGATTTCTATAGGTGTAGCAATCCCAATCCCATGGCCAATTGAAGACTGTCCTGCTGTAAGGCTTCTGTGTGTAATGTGTGGGAAATGGGGCACTTTGCCAAGTGTTGTTAATCTCCCACAGTCAAAGAGAAAGTGAATGAGATGTTTAGCGGATTCTGAAACTGCTCTTCAGATTGTTAATGATTATTAATTATATAAATTGTGTGTTAAAAGTGCAGTGGGAACACCCTTCTGATGTTGTGACACACACTAAGATTGAAGTCTTGATGATGATGGATTCAGATGCAAGATTATTGCTGGTTGCTGATAGTGAATTCGAAGGTAAGGTTAATCTTCACGATCCAGAGGGCCCTCCATATAGCTATGGTGGTAAACCTATTGAGCTAATAGGTTATTTTGAAACAGATATAAGCTTTCATGGTAGTCATGCCTTTAGCAAAATTCATGTTCGAGTTAAAGATGACACAGTTTTGATTTGACCACACTAGAAACTTCTAGGAATATATTTTGATCCAAATTCAAAACCACATGTTCAAGTCAGAACGGTTGATGCCATAATAGAATTGTGTCTGCAGGAGTGTCCTCAGGTGTTTTCTAATAGTGTGGGTTGTGTAAAGCGATTTGAACATTGCATACATTTGAAAGATGGTGCAAAACCCATTGCACACAAAGTCAGGAATGTCCCTTTAAGTCTACTGGTGCGGTTGAAATTGAGTTGAATCAATTTAAACAAGAGGGCCTTGTTGAACCAGTGTAAGCCTCACAGCTTGTAGCACCTGTTGTTGTTGTCACTAGAAGTTTAGATGAGATAAGGTAATGTGTGGATCTTAGGCATCTCAACAAGGAGGTGGTAGAGGACTGGTTTCCTCTTCCCAAAATCATGGAGATGGTAACTCTGATGGGCAATGCCAACTTTTTCACCTGTCTTGAATCCACTTCTGCCTATCATCAGGTCTGATTGAGTGCGAATTTGAAAGATCTTTATACTTTCATCACACCTTTTTGAGTGTTGCACTTCAACAGGGCGCCCTTTGATCTCTGTTCTGCCGCATCGGTGTTTCAAAGGTTCATGTCAAAAATATTGAAAAGAGTCACGGGGTGAAATTCTTTCAAGATAATGTGTTGATTTTTAGTGAAATCTTGCATGATCATGTAGATAAGGTCAGGGAAATTTTACATTTTTTTTACTTGAAAGCATAACACTTAAAATTAGCATATGTAGCTTTTGTCAAGATGAAATCACATATTTAGGACATGCCATTTCTGGGGAAGAGGTAAAACCTAAAGGGGATTTGTTTAGAAGTATTTTGGACTTGCCACATCCCACTTGAAAAGGAAGTGCAAGTGTTCCTTGGAATGGCTGAGCTTTATTCTAGGTTTGGCTCTAATTTTGCTTGGTGCACTGCTGCCATTAGAAAGGTGTTCAATTTTTGTGGACTGATGCCTGTCAAAAAGAGTTTGAAGAATTTAAATATTGTCTGTCTTTAGCACAATGCTTGAAGAATGTTATTCCTGGCTTACTTTGTTCTGTGGTTGCAGATGCAAGTGAAAATATGCTTTGAGCTGTTTTGAAGCAAAATCAAGAGGGTGAATAAGTCATCATAGACTTTGCCTCAAAGACATTACGGGGTGCTGGGGTATGCTATTCCACTATTGAAAAGGAGGCCCTTGCAGTTTATTGGATGATTAAACAGTTTAGGCAGTTTGTGTGGGATGTCAAGTTTCTGGTACAAACTCATCCTAAACCTTTGCTTGAGGTTTTTGGTAGGAAAAGACTAGATTGCATTTCATTTCATATTTGTAAGTGGCTCCTGGCACTGCAGGACTTTCAATTTTTGGTCAAATTCTTGCCTGGCATAGATAACAAGCCAGCTGATTATCTTTCAAGGTTGGCAGTACACTCTCCTGAAAAGGAAGTTGAGGAAGATACCTGGTGGAAAAATGAAGAAATCAAGGTCTGCAATATTACTTTAGGCTGAGTATTAGAGAGCGAATGGTTACTTTAATTGGAGAAAGATGATGCTTTGAAACATGTTTATCAATCTGTTCTCAGTGGGAATGACATCTGGAAAGTAGGTGAAAGATTCACTGGGTTTCCAAAAGTGTTTGATAAGCTCTCTGGAGGCTGGTCCCTCCCCTTGGTGTCAGGAAACCTTTAATACATCTTGCCCATATCAGTCATCAAAGAATGTGTAAGACGAAGGAGAACCTTTGATGTGCCAAATGGTGGCTGGGTATGGACATAACTGTTAAGAGGGTGGTGAGATAGTGTTGTAAGTGCAGGATGAGCAATAAGAACATAAAAAGTGAGAACTCCTCCCATGGTTTGTTCAGAAATCTCTAAGGAAGTTAGGGAAGACATTGCTTAGGACATTGGTGGACCTATTGAAGATGGAAATTCTTTTAAGTTTTTATTTTTAGTTATGGACATGCTCACTAGATGGCTAGAGGTGAGTATTGCTAATGAGACCAATATCTCTGCGCCATCAAATTTTTGACTGAAAGTTTTGCTAGTGAAGATAATACCAAATGTATTCTATCTGTCAACGGGGTACAGTTAACCTCCAAGGAGATGGAAAGGTTTCTGGTGGATGGAGGCATTACACATAATGTCACCCAGAAACCAATGGCATGGTTCAACAGAGCACTTAAGAAGACCATGCAAATTGCAAAGTACTGTGCAACAGTTGGATTCAGTGAGTAAGTAAAAAAAGAGTGACAGAATATAGATTTAGTCCTCATTCTACAACATGGATGAGTCTTTTTGTGCTATTCAAAAAATGTAAAACCTTCACCATGGTAAGTTCTACATAGGTGGGGATTTATTGGAAGGATTCTTCAAGGTCAGAGGAGTTGAATGAGGTGTGTAAGTTATGGGAATCTCACCTTCAGATGAAAAGAAAAGAAGGATTTGATCTTTACAAAGCTGTTAAACCTTTTTCCGTTAAAGATGGCGATTTGGTAAAGATTAAGGGGCTCATTACGATGGCGTAACGATTGCCACCGCCGGGCCGGCGGTGGCGATCGTTACGCCATAGTAATGAGATTAACCCCACCATATTATGATGGCGGGGGTTATCACGGCGGATGGAAAGTCAGTCCGCTGCTTTTCTGCCGGTGGCAATCGTCATGATTGCCTGCTGGGCGGAGCAGGGGCTCTAATATTGTGGCGGTGGCTAGAAGGCACTGCCAGCCATATTAGGATGGTGAGGTTTAAAGGATTTTGCATGGCGGCAACACCACCATGGAGATGCTGGCGGGGAATGTGTTTAGGGGCCTGTTGCGGGCCCCCCTTGTGTCTCGAGGAGGTGGGGCGCACTTGGTATCCTATGGTATCCCCCTACATTTCACTGCACCAAGTGTCAGGCACCGCGTGGTGCCTGCCATGTGGTGAAGTGAAATGCCTGGCATGTGATTTTAACATCGCGGCGGGTGCTGCTCTCAGCAGCACCCGCTGCAATGTTAAACCGCAGAATGCGACCTCCATGGTGGCGGATGCATCCTAATTTGCGGTTTGGGACCGCCGAATGTCTGGCGGCCAGTCCCAACACCGCGGGGATGGCGGGCGGACCTGGCATCCTAATGGGCCCCTAAGTTACCTGGGAAAGTTCAAATTGTTTCTCATTTCAGTAAACCGCATAGAGTAACTAGAGTATTTTGGGGGCTGTCAAGATAGATGATGGGCGGATTTGGAATTTCAATATGATTATGGCTGTGAATTGAAGGTTTAATTCATGCTTGTCTCTTCTTTGCCTGATGGGAATTACTCATGTCTTATTGTAGTTTTTCCCCTTGTTATTGATTTTTCTTGTTAAATAGGTCTCTTTGTTTGGTTTGTTAAGGGGGAGAGTATGTGGTATTGTAACTTCAGTGTAGCCTTATTTTGTACATTGTTTCCCACATGGTTTGCTTGAATGTTCACCTGTGGCTCTCTTTCATGGTGTGTTCCATTTGGAATGTTTATGGTCAAAGTAGAAACTGTAAAGGCAGTTGGACTGGCCTGTCCTGGGCGGCTGGGGCTAAAGTTTCTTCAACCTAATAAAGGATCTTCATTTCTTCCTTTTTGTGGTATGGCCATCCTCCTTCGTTTGGACTTTACAGTGTGTTTCCCGTGATTGGTAAAGAGACAGAGAAAAAGAATATAACATATAATGACAAAAATTAGGTTAAAAATGAGAAGGAGAAAGATTAAACAGAATCCCTCTGCAGTGATTTCTGATGAAGAGAATGGCTTTTTACATGATTTGTTGACTTCAAGACCACCTCCTTAGAATGATGATTGGGCTCCACAAACATAAAAAAAGGAGTCAGAGAACTGAGCCATGCTTTGCTTTGTCCAAGTAAGTACTGGTGCAATTGTGGTATAAGCACCAAGAGAGTTGGAAAATTGAAGTTATTACATTAAAGATTGAATTGGGAGAAATTATCAATTGTAATATTAGTGAAGACAGACTTCTGACTTATAAGGAGAAGTCATTGAGATATTTGAGTAAAGAAGTAGCAAGGAGTGCGTATGATGCATTTAGCAAGCTTGAACAAATAGCAGGCACATTTTGTGTGGATTTATATACAAAGAAAGCGCTGTGTTGGCACTCTGCACCCGCTGCCCCTGTGCCACTGAGGGTGTAAGTTTGGTTCTGCCTCGGGGCCCCACCTGTGCTTACCTTAACTCTACTTTACTTACCTATGAGCAGAGCAACATTGATCACCCCCAGTCGTATTGGTTATCTTTGAGCGCCAACTCCAAATTTGACCTCTGTATCTGGCCACCCCTGTGCCGCTGGTGGTGCAGTCTAGGTACTAATTTGAACCTTGCCTGCTGTTGCCATGAAAACTCAAAGACTGGATTTGTAAGACCTGTATTTATCTTCAAAACTGCATTTTTGTTTTCCTCCCAAAGGTTGAAATTGCTGAACTGAAAAACTGTCCATTTTTCAAAGTGAAAAGTATTTTTATTGAAAAAGTTATTTATCTTTGAATGTGCATCTTGATCTAAAACTAAATCATGAAAGAATCTTATTTTTCTAAAATTGGTGTGGATCTTCTTTTTGAGTATTGTGTCATTTATTGGTCACTATGTGTATAACACATGTCTTACACTCCTCTGTGTTAGGCCTAAGGCTGCTTGACAATACTACCACAAACAGAGCATTTTGGGTTTACACTGAGCCCTGTATATTTCTGGGGGAACCTCTGGACTCTTTACACAATAAAACCAATCATTGGTATATCACATAAAGAGCAAGCTTCCTACAGTATCGAATTTCATATGGGTATTCAGAGAGTCCATCAAACTTCTCATAAGTCCTGAAGAAAGATCTAGAAAGTTTGCAACTTCCCTGTACTGATGCAGTAAACTAATGGCCGCATCCAAAACAAAAGAAGATTCCAAACTTGACACAATAGCAATATTGAACCATCCTGTAGAGCATGGCCATAAAGTGTTCTCGGCAAAGTTGCAATTCTGTCAGAAAGTAATCAGAAAGGTGTCTGTAGAACGAAGGAAGTAAGGATGTTTTAGGGAATGGTTAGTGAATTGCTGACAGTGGATTCTAAACTCTTACCTAATTGCAAAGCCTTTACAGAGGCTTACTCACGGTGATAAAAATGATCCTGTGCCCTGGAGAAATTAATGTCTCATACTCCCTCTTGTAATTCCCAATTACTAGAAAGATTTTTATTTATTATATCATGAAAGACAAAGGAGATCACTTTTATTTATTTCTCAGCAACATGGAGGAGCGGAGCAGCCCGTGGCTTATTTTTCAGCTACATCAGACTATGTAGCAACTGCATTCCTGGGTGCATGAAGAGTATTGCAGCAATCGCCTTGCCATACAGCAGAGTGAAGGGTTACACACTTATTGTGAGATTCCCTCCTTGCACAGCAATTTTGCTGACTTGCACTCTAGCTCCACATTTGACAAGTATCTGTTTGACCAAGTATAGACCAACTCTTCTTGTAACTGATAATATTACAGTCAGATGTTGCAATACCCTCAATCCTGCCACACACTTGCCAATGCCTGCTGCGGAAGATAGTGATGAACGAGCTAGTGACTGTGACCATGATTGTATTGATGTTATATAATTGTGACCCAAATGAAGACATTAAAGCTGTCCCATTCAAATTGGCAGATGTGATTTTGCTTGTAGATAGCTCTTGTCTGAGAAATCATCAAGGAAGTTTGAGAGCAGTATATGCTGGTTGCACAATTAGATACATAGTTGATTAATGTAACATCCGCAAAAGTGGCTGAATTGATAGCCATTTCAAGAGCATGCTCCATAGCCAATGGATTGAGTGTTATAATTTACACACAGATAGCCAATATGGTTTTGGAGTGGTCCATGATGTAGGCCAGCTCTGGCATTAAAGGGTTTCTTGACATCCTCTTGCACCCCAATCAGAAGTCTTGCAAGAGTTCATGATATATTGTGTGCATGATCATTTTCTAAATTCATTGCAGTTGTATAATGTGCAGCACATAAGAGTGGAGATGACATGGTTACTCTTGGCAACCAATATTTTTATTGAGTTGATTGAGTTGTAAAATAATGTGCTCCTTTGACCAGCACACTAGAATCAGATGAAAAATGTACTTCAGAGTGAGTTGTTTCTTGGGCACAACTGTGCAAACTTTGGAATAACTAAAAGCTTCACAACATGGTGTGCCAGCCAATGAAAACAAAATGTGGGTTTCAGCAGGTTGTGTTATAGATATAAATAATCTATACAAGCAGCTTATGACAAACTGGTGCTAAAAAGACCATATTTTATACCAAATGGTGAGACACATACGTAATAAATCTCATTTTGAGCATAATGGCATGTCTAATACCTTTAAAAAAATGTTGATTTAATCCTTGTTTCAGAGCTGCAGAATGTTGTCAACGTTAGGTTACCTATGAGCAGCAAAATATGGGCAAGAGGACTGCAGTGACTCTAAGTCAGATTGACCATATGAGGGTCTATTTACTATGCTACAGGAAGACGGTATAAAAATGGTAATGTTTAATACATTGCAGTATATTATGGTGATTGTGTGTCTTTCTCCTAGGTCAGTGGAAGCATATCCATCTAGGGGAAGCGATAGTCTAACTATAGCTAAGTATATCTATATGTAGAAGTTCATGTTAATGAAGTTGATTCCTAGATTCGGTTTGCCAACTTCTACAGAGTCAGAACAGGGAACTCACTTTAAAAGTAAGTTAATGAAGATAGTGTGCATAGTTTTTCAGAAGCAGTGGAGTGGTTGAGAGAGTCAATGGTACTCTCAAATAAAAGCTGTCCAAAATGTATTACTCAACAACTCTAACACTGGCGTAGATAAGCCTGAGAAGCACCCCTAAGACAGTGACTAGATTCTCCCCTCATGACATTTTAATGGGAAGATTGATGTAAATTCCTTGTTTTATTTCTGTTGCACTTATAAGCATTTCAGATGATCTTGTGTTTGAAGACTGCAAAGGTTTTGCTGATGTGGTATACGCTATCTCTCACCCGGTAAAACTGTATACAACAAGGGAAGGGCCCTGCCAAATTTTACATCTAAGAGATCGGGTTTTGGCAATGAACCATGTGAGCAAGAAATGCCTTGATGCGAAGTGTCATGGACCGCACGCGTCATCCTTGTGACGAATACTACTGTATTTGCTACAATGGATCCACGCATCTCATGCAAAGAGATTGAAGGCTGCAGGCATAGTGGTGACACCAACCAAATTCACAGTGTCAAACTCGAGTTCGCTATGTGGACCCAGAGAAACACAAAAAGCACAAGAAACACAAGAGATACAAAGTGAAGAAAAGATGAACGCCACCCCAGCACATCATACTGTTCCATTCGAAGACTAAACAGATCAACTGGCAAGTAAAGATAAATATGCAGCAGCTGTCAGAAGTGGGTCCAAAGATGAAAGCTAACCTCAAGATGGTTTGCCTGAGAACATGGGTGGGAGGAAGGGAGTGCCAAAAAAAAAAGACACCAATTTGAAGCTGTTGAAGTAGACATTCACCAGGAAACAGTGCAGATAGAATCAGAGATGAGGGACAAAGAGTCAAAGCATCAAGGGGTTAGAAGATTAAAAAGAGTATGCACACTGTACAAGAACCATGCAGCACTTGAATGGTTTTATCTGATAAAGGTCCAGCCAGAACAAAGAGACATGGCTTGAAAGTTTATTGGTTCATTATTGAAGAGCCACTGTAAATATAACGTTAAATGAGATTGGAGATTAAAGGAAACACGTTCTGAATAATGTTTAATGGAGTGCTGAAGAAAACAATTTTGAAATATTTGAATGTTTCAAAAGTGCATGTATTATTCCCTTAGGTAAAGTTATGATTCCTTCTGATTCCCTTTATCAAAGAAGATTGTTTTTTTACCTTGTCTTAGTTTCTCATTACTGACAACTTTTTGACATTTGATGACTGTGGATTTTGATGTTTCCTGATTTTGCACCATATTTAATAGTTTATTATTTTTATTATATTATTCTAGAGAAGTTATGGTCAAAATTATGAAGAGTTGTTGCTTACCATTAAAGATATTTTCTTCAATCTTCTAATAGATACATTTACTATGTTTTCTAGTTAGCATCAATTCTTCAGTTGGATATGTTTCACCTAAATCTACAATTGAATCATATATTGATACTAATAATAGTAGAGAAAAGAGGCTTGATGATAATGCTACCATTATTGAATACAATTAAAATTATAATGCTAATTTGACAAATTATCATTAAGCAATTAGGAATTTCACAAATTGTTTTGTCTGAACTATCTACTTTTTCTGTTGCAGAGGGAGTGGGCTACAATCAATTGTGGTTTTCATAAGCGTTAACTTGTAGCATTTCAATGGTGATTCTTCATGATCAAGACTTCCTTGAAATCAGTGCTATAGATATAAGTTCTGTTGCAGATCATCTGAGAGGTATTAAACCTATCAGCACAACTAACAGTACTGGCAAGAATGTGTGTAAGTTAAGTGATGTTGAATTGAATTTTATCAGAGTATTTAATGAGAGAAGAGAAAACAAAATTGTAGAATTTCGGACGAAATTGGAGAGATTGAGTTGCAGAGTGAACCTGAAGAGACATTTACATATTCAAAGATACATCCTAGACTTAGAATTAAGCTAGAGTCAAAACAAATTTGGTGTATAATGCAGGAGACATTTGATGGTTTAAAATCATATGAGATGGTTGGAAAGACTGAATGGAGTTATAATTTTGTGGTTGATGAGTTTTTGAAGGGTGAAGTCATATTTTCAGAGGGATTTATTATGTTAGTGGCCCTCAAAACAAGGGTGTCTTGGGCACAATGTGTGCTGGTATGCCAGGCATTGTGCTCCCACCTCATTATTTTGATTGGCTCCTTGTTGAGTTATTGAGCTGATGTGCTCATTGGTGTGCACCTAGGCAGCCTCATGTGCTGAGTGCACTCAGTTCTTCCAGTGCAAAAGTAGATTTAGTCTTTTCAAGCTCCAACTCTACCTTCTGCTCTTCAACGTTGATCTAAGCTAACTGTAACTTCAGCTCCCCTTCGGCCTCCTTATACTCCCTGTCTAAACAGCATGCATCCATTTTGCAAAGTGAGAGCTGACACTGCTTCCTACTTGAGAAGGAGTTAGCCAGGGGGCTCTCTCTTACAGGACGACTGTTCCTATATTCCCTCTCTTTATTTTCAGTTGCTGTTTGCTTGTGTCCTATATCCTGTTCTTTCCGGTGTGATCTGACATTGGTGGGCATTCTTAGGTCTGTTTACTTAGTCTTGCTGTTGACCTTAACTGTCTGTTCATGACATGGATCCACTTCTATTTCACAGAAAATACTTCCAATTAAAAAATTAATGGAAACAAACATTTTTCCCTACTTAAAATTAAAATACTTTTTGACTCTCAATATGATAAGAGACTTCTACTTCCTGACCCGAGGTTGTACGGTACCCCAAGTTCAATTAAATCACTGAACCATCAAATGTATAACAAAAAAACGGTTCAGTCAGGGGAAGAAGGTAGTTCACTCTGGTACTGTTTAACATTGACTCTGTCCATGATATCTTGTGGCGCATTTACTTCCCAGCCCACTCATTTGTTTTTTGTCTCCAGGGAATTATCTCTTCTACTGTACATTGTTTTCTTATTAAACTGGACCCAGTCGCTCTTTGGTCATAGTTTATAAGGACCCCGCTTATAGGTAAGGTGACCTTTCCAATCGTAACCTTTGGTGTTTCAAGTCCCTTTGCAAGGGTTACTGGTTCTGCATTATATTTTCAGGTTGCTTTTCTGTCTTTCAACACTTTCCCAATATTGGCCCTGATCAAGTTAACCGCGTGGGCCGAAACATCAACATCAAACATCAACTAGAAATTTGGACTGCTCAACTATTCATATTATAGTTGGGTAATATCCATTGCCGCTATACTAGTTTATGACACACAAGATAATATATATATTTTTTATAGTCTATTGCTCATTTCGATGTAACTGTTTTTACCTATGCCTTTTACACCTTATCAACACAAGAGAATGCACTGTTGCACTATGTCACCTGTTTTTTGCGACAAATGTTGAGTAATTATTGTAATAAATGGTTTATTATATTTTCCATTTTATTTACTCTTCCATGTTTTCTGTTTGACGGCTTAGCTACTACTTTTTTATGTACGTCAGAACTCTAGTCAGAGGGCCATGGGGCATGGAAGGACTCTTGGCCCAACCGTGGCAGATGAGGCATTTTTTCTATTGATGTCCTGGGGCCCAACCTACTGTGGATCCTGAACGACTAGACCAAGAACCCCTTGAGTACTTGACTCTCAGAATAAACATTGAGCGAGCAGTCGAACGCTCCCTCTGGAGGGATGTGTGGATACAGGAAAGTGAACACGGACTCACAACTCAATGTGTGCACAGCAGCAGCAATAAATCATTGTACAGCCAAATACTCACTTTTATGACAAAAGATGAACTATTTCATTTTTACTGTTATCCGCACAAAGGTAAGTAAGACATCCACAAACAATTACACAAACCTCCCCTAAGGGTTGGGGCTGTAGTGCCTCTTTTGCAAGTTCACCCGAAGGCCAACAAGCCTAAAATTTGTCTTATCTACACTGGCAGGTGTGAGGTTTTCGGAGTTCCTGAGTGTGCCCGGTCCACAGGCGCTTGCAGTGGCAGTAGCTGAAGTCAGATTAGTTGGCTGCACATGGGCCAGGCGACAGCACTCAGCGGCTGCAGAGTGTCTTACTCGAGGTCGTGCTCCTGAAGTGACAGAAGGTTCTCTGTGTCTCCTCCTGCAGGATAAGTGTTCAGTTGGCCTCCCAATAGGGGGATAGCTGCAACAATCTGGTCAGGGGTCCCTCTCCTGGATGATGGTGCCCAGATGCTCCCATGGCACCCTCCCTTCTCAGGTGGGGCAGAACAAGTTGCCGTTCTCTGTGCTCTGGGTGACCCTGTCTGGCATACTGGGTCACTGCAACTCAGAGGCCTTGTACTCTAGCCTGAGCAGCACAGTGATACTCTCCATGGGGGCCCTCCTAGCATACTGGATTGCTGCACCGCTACTGAACAAGGCTGTGGCCATTACTGTATGGTAATCTTTCTCACAGCACTCCCTTCCGGTGTACGATGTCACCCCCCATGCTTCTATGCCCTGGCCCAATTTGCGCAGCTTGACACAGCTAAATTTATGGTGGCCCTCTCTTGGCAGACGCGGCTCTCCAAATCGGGCCGGTTTCCAAATGTGTTCTGCACACTTCCAAAGACCTGCTCGTGGAGCAGCTGTTTCTTCACACCTCACACATAGAGTCCACTCGACAGGGTTCCCCACTAGGCCTCACACTCACCAATGCTCTCCTATTCCTCACAGGGCACACTGATCTTGAGAAGCAGGCAGGTGCTGGTGCTTCAGGACAGATGGTCTTGGATTCTGGGTGATGTTCCCTCACCCAGCAGGGAGACTACCAGGCCTTGGGCCCCAGGCCTGGTCACAGGCAGGCGTCCTGCAGCGCATACTTTCCTCTCACAGCTCATTTGGCTGCTTGACAGATGAGAATGTTTAGGGTCTCAAACTCTTCTTATAGTCCATTTACAGACACCAAATGTGATTTAGGGTCTGAGTCTTTGATGGTTTATATTGAGATTATGCTTCATTTGAAGAGTCCACTGCTCTGCTCTCACTTATTCTTGAAAAGCAGTCTGTCACACAGGAGTGTCTCAAAAGCTGATAGTCCCACAACACATGTCATGGAAGTGACTAGAGTAACCACCAGGATGTCAGCCACAGTGATATGTTCATCAAAAGAAAGATTAGCCCAGTGACCCCTAGCTCTTCTCTTTATGATTCTTTTATCAGCCCATCTTTTTCCTGAGATGTGCCCAGGCCCCTTGCTTCTGACCTTTCACTGAATCAAAGAGCACCCTTGCTCCATAGTGCGTGTGCCACCCGGCTAACAGAAAGTTTGCAATACACAAATCTGTCTGGGGGATCTCCTTATCTACTCTCCATGTTTCACTATGCAGGCCTGGGTCCCCCAAAATGGAACCCATGGTCCTACATGTATTGTACAATTCTCAAACACACATACTCCCAGTGTATGTATACAGCATACACACACTGCACAGTGCTGTATCCTCCATGTACTGTACCACTCAGAGTCACACATACATCGAGCACTAGCATTTAACATACACACACTGCCCAGCACTGTATC
The DNA here is from genome assembly GCF_964204655.1 of Triturus cristatus. Classification (NCBI taxonomy): domain Eukaryota; kingdom Metazoa; phylum Chordata; class Amphibia; order Caudata; family Salamandridae; genus Triturus; species Triturus cristatus. Next base: position 231,548,891 of record NC_140585.1, read on the forward strand.
CTTCATGTACTACATCACTCATAAGCACACATATATCTAGCATATGCATTTAACATGTACACACTGCGTCCTTCATGTATTGTACCACTCATAACTACATATACACCTAGCACATACACTTATCATGAACACATTGCACCCTTCATGTATGGTAATACTCACAGGGACACATACAACTGGCACACTAATTTATTCTGCATGCACTGCACAGTGCTACACCCTTCAGGTACCACTCATAGGCACATACATTTCCAGCACATGCATTCAACATGCATGTACTGCTCAGTCTGTATTAACCCTATATTGTACCCTTCCCAGGCATACATAAACTCAGCGCAGATACACCACCTCTGCACTTCACACCAATCTGGTATAGGCAAAGGGTTGGTTAAGCACACAACAGTGCAACTTTAAAAGTGAGTGAGCCTGCCGGCCTCACTCCAGTGACATCGGTTAAGAAGAACTTGTTAACTCCTACTGATCACTACACTGTATGCTGCAACCACAGCACTCCTGCTGATTAACCCCTGGTGAAGGCAATAGCCTTACACCACTATGAGGATAGCGCTTTGGGTGCGCCTCCCGGTTGAACAAGATCCCAATATGTGATACAGGCCTATGTCATAGTGCACACTCATGATCCGTGTTTGACTATGTCAACAAAAAGCAGCATTCGGGATCCAGACATTAGTACAGCTGTGGCAATCTAGCCAGGGGAGCACCTCTATTACCATGTAGAGGACTTTACTGTACCAAAACCTTTGTATTTGTTCCTACCCTTATACACACAGTGCAATTGTTTAGTCCTTTCCCGAATAATTCAAAACAATACTATAATGAGCTACCCACTTCGGTCTCATATGTACCATTTTTTGGAACTCTATAATTGCCCATGTTCCTATTAGTTATGGCCCCTTGATATACCTCTGTAAAAAAATGTTGTGTAGAGATTTTCATTTTTGATTTGTGTTTTGGGATCTTTAGAGAAGTAATTTAGCTGGGGTAGATATTGCTGAATTTTCTGGACCACATTTTTTAAAATGGAGGTTGTGTTGCAGTGATGATGATACATTTCAGGAACCATGAGCCCTATATGCTTCATTTGCTGTCAAAATATAGGTTTAGGGGGTCAAGTAGTCTTATAGAGACAGAAAATAATTGCTCAGACCAACCCTTCCACCATTTTCCAAAATAGCAGCTCCATAATGATGTGTTTTAGCCATCATATTGGTAATTTATTTTAATATTATTTTTATTTCAGGTTTTCCATTGATTCAAATTAGTAAATATGAGCGAAGCAGGTGGTAGCAGAGGATCTTTACCTCCTGACAGAGTGCTGCTAACTACAAAATCTGAGGAATCCTTCAACAAAGAAAAATGTGTCATATGCCAAATTAATCCAAAAGAAAAGCTAACATCAACTGCAGCTGGACAGAAGAGAGTTCGAGTTGCTGCAGAAATGCGGCAAGACAAAGTTCACAAAAGATTGAAACTAATGGGTGAAGAGGAACAAATATTTTATTATTGTAACAACAACTGCATATAATGAAAAAAAAGCGTGGAAACAAATTGTTAAAAAGAAGCAGAAATACGCACAAGAATCTGAGGGGCATATTCACATGAAACTATCGCCGAGTCAACGGCACTTTATCGCAGCCAAAGTTGCGATAAATCCAACACCCCATTCACAAGCTAGTTTTAACAGCCCACAGCACCAGTTTACCCGCAGCAGCTGCAAACAAAAATTGCCGCAGAGGACCCGCGCAACTATCGCTAATGAGATGCAGGGTGTGCGTTCTCGTGCCAAAAGCCACGACAACAGCACACCACAACATTCTCAACGACCAGCCACATCAGCGATAAAAACACAAAACAGGCGATAAGGTGCGTTAGCACCAAAAAATCTACACCTGCTCTGACCTGGTGTAAAGTCGGACGGCAGCCTGCACCACAAAAGGGAGACCAGCCCAAGGCAACACCGGAAGGGCAACAGAAGCCATGGAGCCACCCATCATGCGGCCCGAACACCCAAGAGGGCCACAACACCCACCGACACCACCCCCAGGACCACCCTTCCCTGGCACCCCCGACCAAAGACATGCCACATCAGCTACACCTACACATACACCTAAACATGCACAAAATAATCCGCCTGACATCGCACAATCACAACTGGTGACATGTAAATGTAAATCCGGTATTTGTAAAGTGCACAGTCACCCGTAGGCATCCCGGTGCTGGGGGCCGTCGGGAAGATTATGCTAGCTATTGCCCAGAGTCACATGGTGCTGGGCTCACCTGCTGCCGGTGCCAGGGATCTAACCATGACCCCCAGCGTCCGGCGTCAGTCGCCCTGGTCGCTGCACCACACCTCTTCTCTTGCATGTGTTGACACAGAAAAGAGCAGCACGCATTCACTTTCGAAGCAATAAATGAAACTTTAGTAAAATGAACACTGAAATGAAATGAAGACACATGTCCGCTCCCCTCGGGACAATCCGTAGGTCCCAGCTTGCAAGACAAAAATCATGATGAGAAGGTGTGTCCTCTGCACATCAAAGGACAGAGAGAGCGAAGGGGAGAGAGAGGAAGAGAGGGAGAGAGAGAGAGAAGAAGAGAGGGAGAGAGAGAGAGAGAAGAAGAGGGGGGGAGAGAGAGAGACAGAAAAGAAGAGAGAGAGAAGAAGAGAGGGGGAGAGAGAGAGAGAGAGAAGAAAAGAGGGAGAGGAAGAGATAGAGATAGAGAAAAAAAGAGAGGGAGAGAGAAGAAGAGAGGGGGAGAGAGAGAAGAAGAGAGGGGGAGAGAGAGAGAGAGAGAGAGAGAGAGAGAGAGAAAAGAGGGGGAGAGAGAGAAGAAGAGAGGGGGAGAGAGAGAGAGAGACAGAGAGAGAGAGAAAGAGAGAGAAGAAGAGAGGGAGAGATAGAGAGAGGGATGAAGAGAGGGAGAGAGAGAGACAGTGCCGCTCCTGGGCACCCAGGCCACACTGCTCACCTGCTGCCACCGGTTTGTCTCCAACCACGTGCAGGTATGTATCGCAGTTCACCAGGTCACACATCTGAGTCAGAGCCACCAGCTGAAACAGAGTCCAGATACATGACTGGCACAGTACACACACCTGCACAAGACAGCATCGCCTGCCCGCCCATGCACATGCAGAGGCACCCCAACCCCTCTTGCCGCCCATCAGAGCATGCCCGCCCATGCACACCCAGGCCTCACTGCTCACCTTCCGCCACCGGCGTGAAGACGGGAGGTCCCACCACATGCCGCTGCAAGCCACAAGCCCGGGGCCCATGGACATGGCACCCTCCACACCATGCAGCCACGCGTCGCAGGCCAACAGGTCTCATGTTTGGTGCTGGGTCTTGATTACTCCATGGCAGATGACATTCCAGTGCACCCGGCACCATTGCAGGCTGCACACCCGCTCAGCCCAATGGGATCCCGGAAACGATGCCACGTGGCAGTAGGCCCATGTTGCCCGCTGGCTCTGGCCTACACTGCGGTCCAGCAGGGCACACAAAACCTGAGCTGTGCGGACCGCCGGGACGGGGCATCATCGCAGGTTGCACACCCGCTCAGCAGCTTAAGGTGCCACTGACTCAGTGCACCCAAAGTCACCGTCCCGTGGCGGGCTGCCTGTGCTGGCCGCAATGCTCCGAGTGGCACTAACCCTGTGCAACCCCAGTCAGCGCACGTGGTGGCAGGCCCGTGCCAGCCGCAAGTCCTCGGGTGCCACTAACCCTGTGCAAACCCAGTCAGCGTCACGTGGCGGTAGGCCCGTGTCGTGCACCAGGCCTCAGATGCCACCAACCCTGTGCGCAACAACTCAAGGGCCCTTTACGAATGAGAAGCGTGGAGCGGCCATCCACCAGTCACCACCGGAAGAGGGGAATGTGACGTTGTCGGCCCCTCATGTTGGCGGAGTCACATGGCCAGTGACACCTGTGCCGGATGGGTGTGGTATGGGTGCAAACCTGCCCTCAGGGAGTAGCAGTGAAATGCTGACGACTAGACCAGTGACCTGCACACCACCAGCAAGTATGCCTGCGACAGGTAGCAATGATGGCCCCCACTCGGTGCATCATCGGAGTGGTCTGTCCTGCCGTACGCCGGACCACAATGACTCGTGGGCTCGGGGTGTGGTCCAGTCCATGTCCGGACAAGGAAGTGACTGATGCATGTGTCCCTGTTGTAGTGTTCACGGGACCAGGTACACAAAATGCAATGTTGCACCCTCTGAGTCGCATCCCACAGGATGAACATCATTGACCCCAGGGAAGGCACTGTCCCCACATTCATCCACACATCCATACCTGAATGATGTAAGACATAACACAGCAATGCGTCACTGGATGTTTATTTGCAAATCCAGTGCAGTTATGCAGCTGGAGCGGTACAGGGCAATGCCGAGCACACTACACAATATGGGCCCGTGGAGGGCGAGCCAGAGTCCATCCGGGGATGACATGTACTGCGGAAGAGGAAGGGTACAGTTCGCAGTCTGTCCGCCGTGTCATTGGTCGTCGAACAGGATGTGGCAGTGCATGTCGCTGTCCAAGGTGAGTGCATCGGAGTGTATCGGGGGTCAGTGGAAGGTCCTGAGGCCATGTGGGGCACTAAGCAGAAACAGGCCAGGTGGCGGAAATGAATGCTGGTGCCTCCTGATCACAAACCCATCCACGTCCTCGTCCCCGGATGTGTGCCCTGCCCCCCTGTGGGTGTTGCAGTCCCAGCTGTGGCACTGTGTGCCACTGACACATCAGGGGCCTGAGTGGATACGTTTGCCGCACTGTGAGGCACTGACACACCAGGGGGCGGGGATGTGGATGGTGTGGGGGCAGCAGCATTCATCAGCGCCACGCCTTGTGGCGGCAATGCCATGATGGAGATCTGGAGGGCATGATAGATCTCAGCTACATTCCGATGATGTGAAGCGGTGGCTGCCATCCTTTCCGTCTCCATACGCACCATGTCCTCCATGAGCCTCCGCATGTGTGCCAGCTCACGGCTGGTATCGCTGGAGCCACTCTGAGTGGACAGCTGTTCTACTCTCCACGTCATAACTCCAGCGATGTCAGTCAGGGCTCGTTGGAGACCATGGGGCAGACATAGACACCCAAGGATGGCGTCCAGTTTGGCAGCCATGAGTTCGAACCCCACCCGCACCTGCTCAGCTTTGTCCCTCTGGCCCTCCAGCACACAGCGTTGGAAGGCCATTTGTTGTTCCTGGGGGACTTGGGAAGGTGTGGGTGCCTCCTGCTGGGTGGTTTGGGTGGTGGGTGGGGTCTCCTTGATGTACCTGGAGGTGAGTCGCGGATGAGGTCAATGATGTCTAGGAGGGCTTGTGTGTCGATGCTGGTGTTGTCCTCCTCGTCATCAGAGAAGAGTGTCTGGGACTGCTCTGCAGGAGGTGTTGACGATGCCCCTGCGATATGAAGGGGAGATAGTGTATTACAATGTGTCCACATGTATGTAGCCGCATGGTACAGCTTGACATTCTGACAGCATGGCATTGTACATTGTGACAGTCTGTGGGTCTAGGCGAGGTGCCAGGGTCATTGTGAGTGTGTACTGTGCCCTGCTTGATTGTGCATGTGTGCCGTTGTGGCCATCTGCACCCATCCCCCCAGTACCCGGTGGTCACTCACCCTGTTGCGGTTGTGTTGTGTCCTGTCGAGCAGTGTCCGGTCCCCCGATTCCAGCCCCAGTATCCACACTGATGACTGGCGACACCAGCTCCTCCATGTCATCCAGCATGAGCTGTGGCGCTGGGCCCCTGCCTCCGGTCTGCATTGCTGCCTTCTGGTTGGCGGAGAGTTTCTCCTTGGTCTTCCTGGCTAGGAGTTTCTCCTTGGTCTTCCGCTTGATGTCATTCCATCGCTTCTTGACCTCATCCATTGTCCGCTTGTGCTCTCCGACGGCATTCACCTTGTCAACGATGTCCCACCATATACCAGTTTTGGTGCCCAATGACACGTTGGAGTTGACGAAGATTTGTTGGTGGTGTTCCATATCCTCCGTGACTATGATCCTGTTCGCCTGTGGACTGAACTTCGTCTTCCTTGTCTTCTTGTCCTTGCCCTTTCCTGTCTCCGATGTCCTGGGCTGGTCGTCCGGGGCGCTTGTGGGGTTGTGCTCGTCCTCTGCGCCTGCTCTGGCTGCCTCCATGGTTCTTGGGTGTAGGTCAGTTTGGGTGTGGGTGTTTTTTCTGCTTTTATTGTGATTGTTTGGGCCTGCCAGGTGTGTGTCGCAGGCCTGGCACTGCTTATCACTGATTTCCTCATCGTGTGTTTTTGGGTGTTGTGGTTTGTGTTTTTACCTCCGTCGTGGTGGTTGTATACATTGTCCGCGGACTATCGCATGGTACCGCATTGTTGTGAATTCCACGTTGACACAGGGTTATTTTCCCGCGATGGGCTGCGATATTGGAAGATGCGTTACGCTACTCTTGCGGTAGTTATCACATGTTCTTGTGAATATCCCCCTGAGTCTTATGAGAAAACAACAACAACCAAATCCAATGCCCAACCACTTAGAAGATCGATGGCTACCCCTCGTCCACCTCCAACAAAAGATCTTCAATGTGCAGGGGTGGCTACCCCTCAGTAGCAGAGGAGCGTTGCCCCACCTGCTGCGAACGCAGCAGGCAAACACAAATAAATAAAATGGCTTTCCAATGCCATTTTATTTATTTTGCCAGTGCAACGGCTCACGCTGTCTCCAGTGCGAGTGTGGAGGGGGGCTGAATCCTGCAAATGCAGGATGTCAGCACTGGTATACAGTGCGCATGTTGAATTGGCCAAACCGACATGCGAACTCTAGACCAGGCAATCGAAAGGCTGTGAAACAGCCTGAGGATTGCTGGCACAGGATCCCAGCCTTAAAATGACTGCTGGGAGAGACTTCTCCCACCAATCTTGGAGCTGCTTTCACAGCATGAAATCAGCTCAAGGATTGGTTGGAATTCTGTTCCACAAGGAGAAAAAAAGACCTTCCTTTTCCTGCTTGTGGATTGGAGAAGTGCACCAGGGATCGTGCTCCAACTCCGCATTTATGATGAGTAGCGCCTTCACACTCAAGCATTTTTCATTAAAACTAGCTGTCAATGTTTTATCTGTAGTTTAGCCAAAACAAGGGGCATAGGGATTGACGAAAGAAAAAAGTACAAAGTATGTGATTCTCAATGGAAAACATGTTTTTATCTGCAGCTGGTTTCTTCCAAGATTAAGTTTTCCACCGAGTAGCTGATCTAAACAATGAGGTGAATGTATTCGCAGCAGATTTGTATGCACACATAAACTGCATTCCCAGTGTTCTTATCAAGGCACATTTTCTTACGGATGATCACATTATGAGCAAATTTGGAACAACGCTTGTAGCTCTAACTGCTGAACCTGTGAAGATTCTAAAAGGATTTACTGAGACATCCCTCGCCGCAGCCACATCACACCCCACCTGAGAGACCTGCACTGGCTCCCCATCAACAAGAGAATAACCTTCAAGCTCCTCACCCAGGCACACAAGGCACTCCACGACACCAGACCAGTGTACCTCAACAGCCGACTCAGCTTTGACACCCACACCCGCCAGCTCTGCTCCGCAGACCGCGCCCGCACCACCGTCCCCCGCATCCGAAGAGTGACCGCCGGCGGCAGATCATTCTCCCACCTTGACGCCAAGAAATGGAACACCCTCCCCATCCGCCTGCGGCAGACCCTAGACCTGCTGACCTTCAGAAGACTCCTCAAGACCTGGCTTTTCGAGCAGTAGCAGCATTTCCCACCCCCCAGCGCCTTGAGACCCTCACGGGTAAGTAGTGCGCTTTACAAATGCTATGATTGATTGATTGAAGAAGAATGTGCCTTTAAAGATGCAAAAAAAATACCTTGCACATGTGTGGAAAACAAGTTCTGACTGTAACACATTTGACAATCTTCGGTACATTGAGTTCAAGAGATCAGTCCTGCTAAGTGACCTTCCACCGACATTATTAAAAGAGCGTTCCACTTGATCAGAAGATGTGTAAATGTTTTGGATCATGCATGTATAGAGAAAGATCTGTGTGATTTGGGATTGGAAGATGAACTTTTTATAACATCTACCCACAGAATTAACACATACATGTACTTGCAGAACCTGTGCTTCAAAAAGATGTCCGTGTCGATATGCTCTTCTCAAATGTTCAACATTCTGCAAATGTACCACGAGCGATTGCCAAAACAAATAAATACAGTGAACTATGAAAATGTGTCTAAAACAGGAGTGACCAACATTATTTTTTTTTCTTATTCAGATCAGAAACATTGTTTGATGTAAACGTAGAAGATTTACAAATCATTATTATTTGTTTCATTTCCATATATGTCTCTTCTTCCTCTATTATAGCCGCTATTTTGGAAAATGGCTAAAGGGTTTCTCCTTGGAGTTATTCTCTGTCTCTTTGAGACTACTTGACCCCCAAAACCTATGTTCTGACTTCAAAATGAAGTTTGTAGGTCTCATGGTTCCTGAAATATTGCATCTTCACTGCAACACATCTGCCATTTTTAAAAATGTTGCCCAGAAAAATTTGGCCCGGATCAGCAATGTCTACCCAAGTTTAATTACTTCTCTAATGATCCAAAACCAAAAATCAAAAATGAAATTCTCTGGACTAAGTTTTTTTCACAGATGTATATCAGGGGGCGGCTGGGATTATATGGTGATCGGGCCTGCACAGTCTTTTTTTGCTACACACCACCAAATATATCAAGCCAAGTTGCCATATAGGGCAAATTCTCCTACTACTGTGAATAACTAATTCCCTTTTAGGCAGATACTGTTTCTCCAGATAGCCATGTCTACCTATTAGTAGCACCAAACCACACTTGAGGCTGCTCCAGAGAATGTGCTTTAATCATCAGCAGTATTGTGCAGGATACAGGGAATAGTGTGCAGTAGACATTGTGACGTTAAAGGGTTAACTAGTTTAGGCAGTGTTAAATACATGCAGAAAACCCGTGTACCACAGTGCGATAGCAGATGGTCTTGTGATGCCTATTTATGCTGTTCCTAATAAACAGAACTATATGTGATGCCAGGGTGCTGTGTTTACTGTACCAGGCCAAGCAAGGCATGTGGATCGGGGGAGACATACTGTTGAGGTTATGCTGACACAAACATGCCTGGGAGGGCGATTGGTTGGTTCCAATGATAGAAAGGTGCAAGATGCAGCTGGTAGGAGTCAGGAGGATCCTGGTTTAACCAAAACAATGATATAGACATCATGAGAGTAACTGGTACAGGAAAGGAACACTCTGTTGTGTAAACCAGCTTTTAGTGTATAAATGGTGGGATGCAGATATCTCAGAGAAGCTCACAGACTGAATCATGTAGATTTGCTGACGCCCACAGCCGCTGCCCCTACTGCACCATTCTCAGGGAGAGAAAGAGAGAGGGAGGCCGGAGCAGGCTTTCCGGTGCTAACTGCTAAAGCTAAGTCATCCAGGGTTGGAGGGCCAGGTTCTCCTGCTTTATCTTGATTTACAGAACTATTATCAGGCTTTGATTTACTGCATTGCAATTGATATGACTGTTTTGCTCTTGTTGTGCTGGCATTGCACTACACATCTACATGTAACTGTCCTGCTACTGCTTAGCCAGCATTACCAATATACTTGATTGTGCTATTGTTCTTTTAAAGGTTACACTGTTTCAGCTATGTGTGTGTTGCTCCTTACTGTGTGTCCTTATTGATTCGTACCCGATTGATATTGCTTGGGTTGGTTGCCAGCAACCGGTGCCGCACAAGTACCAACAGAAGGCTTGAATCAACATAAAGTAAAACAGACAAAAATCGAAACTGTTTGCTACAAATATTTAGGGGCAGATTTACAATACCTGGTGCATCCCTGCAGATCAGCAGGGATGCGCCAGGTATTTTGCGTGACGTTAGGGACCCCTTGAGCCACCATGGATACGCCGCATTTACAATACGGTGCACCGTGGCGCAAGGAGAGACAGATGCGTGATGCATCTGTCAGCGCATAGGTGACGCAGTGCTGGAGTCGTGTCGCAAGCGCGACTCAACTCCGGCACTGCTCAGGGGCGGCCCATACCCATAGTGCAGAGTCACTCCTTACGCCTGCTACAAGCAGGCGTAAGTTTTTGACGCAGCGGGGACGTAAAAGTGACTCAGTGAAATCTTATAGATTTCACTGTGTCACTTTTACGGGGCTTCCTTGCGACAGAACGCCCACCCTGCACACATTATACCTGACAGCAGGTATAATATAGCGCTGGGCTTTACAACGTGACGCATCTAGTGAGATGCGTCACTTTGTAAATCTGTCGCACGGTGGCGCATAGTTTACAATGCCGATAGTGTCATAGAAATGTCGCAAGGGCCTTGTAAATCTGCCCCATAGAGTTTTAAGCTAACAGTTCTCTTCTACACTTCTCTCTCGCTGTTCTGGGAGGAGAGTTAATTACATTTACGGCACATTACTTACACGTGGCCATTGAAGGCATCCTCCTACTCCAGGAGCGCAGCACAACTCCCAGCTCTGGGCTGTCTCTTGCCTGCAGTCAAGCTGGAGGACCGGGATGAGAGTCAGTCTCCTTCTGCCGGCAGGCACAGCTGACAGTTTCCAAACTTAACAGAACTAACTTATGTGGGGGGGGGGGGGGTCTCTCGCTTGCATTTCTAAGACAGACAGACTGAAGTATATAGAACAAGTATACAAAAAAAGATGGATCGAATGCTCCAATTAATCTCAGCTACTGGTAATTACTCAGCCTCATCCCAGTCCATTGTAATGGTGCAGTGAGAAACTGTGATGCCTTTTAATTTGTACTAATCACGTTAATCTGTGTGTTTATGTGTGGATGTAAACTATCAAGAAAGCAGACTTTATAAAATAAAGCCTAATCATTAATTTATAGTCTATTCATGTTAATAAAATGTATTCTTAACACAGGCCTAACTGCAAGTAGGCCTCAGTTGCTCAAAGCTATATCCCTGTTAAATTTGGTGTTCATTTCGAAGAGTGCTTTCACATTTTTCTTGTCGTTGCATGAGCAAGATAACCTTTATTAGCGAGAAGAGCAGCGCATTGCTTTGCTATTAGAAATGTTAAAGCAGATCATTTTCATTGGAAGTCTGTTTTGAGTTAAACCGTGCGTGGGGGTGAGAAAGATCCCCCGTCCCCTGCAGTCCGGACGGCTGATGCATTCAAAGTCATGCAGCTGTGTGTGCCTTGCCCAGTGCTGGGAATGAGAGTGTCCCTGCTTCAGGGAGATAGCCCCACTTACTGGTCCAACTTTGGTGGAGTCAGTGGGAAAAAGTTCTGCAAATAATATAATGCATTTTTAACTGCGTGTCTTAGAATAGTTTAGGAGACCCTGGACCAGATGTAAGATTCATTTTTGCATGCGCAAACGGGTTTGCGAACCCGTTTGCGCATGCAAAAACATATTGGGCCATGTACATAACCTATTTAGCGAGTCGCAATATATTTGCGACTCGTTAAATACATTTTGCAACTTGCGTTCCCTTCCAAATAGCAAGTCTCAAAACAATGTACTAATGTTTTGCGACCGCAATTGCGGTCGCAAAACATTCCAATTACCACGTACTTCAAGTAGGTGATAATGCATATACAAAGGGGAACCCCTTCCCCTTTGCAAAAGCATGCAAATTACTTTTTTAAGGCCAGGCAGTGATCCCAGGGACCACTGCCTGCCCTTAAAAAATGAAACGAAAACGTTTCATTTTTTATTTTTAAATGCATCCTGTTTTCCTTTAAGAAAAAACGGGCTGCATTTAAAAAAAAACAAAAAACAGCTGCTTTATTAAAAAGCAGTCTCAGACATGGTGGTCTGCTGAGCCCAGCAGGCCATCATCCCTGGGAGGGCTGGCCTTCAATGGGCTCTCAAATTGCGTAAGGCTCATTAATATTAATGAGCCTCGCAATTTGCGACCTAATTGGGAATCACAAAACAGTGTAAACACACTGTTGTACGTTTCATTTAGCGCCTCGCAATTTGCGACGCACAATGTGTCGCAAATTACGAGGTGCTAAATGAAAGGGTCGTACATCTGGCCCCCTGTCCTGAATTTGCCAAGGGAAGGCCTATCCCTAATTGCTACTTAAGATCCCATATTTCTAGTTCTTAAGTTAGGCTCTAAGGGGCTTATTTACAAGCCCCTTGCGCTGCTGGTATGTCACTTTTCCTATATTAAAAGTGACGCAGCAGGGACGCAAGGGGCTTGCAAATAAGACCGTAGGATGCTTATGTCCTTTTGTACTGAAACTTGGCTTAGTTCATTTAAGCCTGACACCTTCTGCTTAGGATTTTACTTTGCCATCATAAAATGTTTAATTTAGTTTAGGAAAGTTCTTTTTGGAACCCATACCTCCTCTGTTCTGCATTTTCTACCTTATAATAATTTGCATTGTCATCTATCTAATATATATTGATGGATTGATGACCAACATTGAATTACATGCTTAGCTGATAAATTAATTTACTAAATTAATAAATGCAAAAAGTAGAATGGATGGACAAAATGCTGAACAATGTCAAACATTCACCCACAGTACAGAGGTTTGGGCCTAAATCCATCTTTTGTTTGATCACCATGTTCACCATGTCATTCCAGTTTGGACCCAGCCATATTCAGTCTTGACCCTGTGCCTCATAGGAACAGTCCAGCCCGAACTGCTAAGCCAGGTCCTCCCTGGACGGGGAAACAAGAATCCTGGGTCCTGTTATGGGGTACCACCCCATATCCAGGCTAGCTTGACATCACTGGCATGTAGAGCACGGGACCCACGTCTGTGCTTACCTGTCCCACTTAGGCTAACAAATGCAAAAAAGAACATTGGGTGGATGGAGTGCTGAGCAATGTCAAACCTATGCCCCCAGTATGAAGATCTGGGCCTAAATCCATTGTGTCTTTTGATCACCATGCCATTCCAGTTTGGACCCAGCCATATGCTAATGAGTCTTGACCCTGCTCCCCGTGGGAAAAATCCAGCCTGAACTATACTGGATTTAACCCATATCTCTTGACTGGGGGTGAATGTTTGATTTGTTCAGGATTCCATCCATCATTTGCTTGTGCAGCATTACTCAATTAATAAAGCCTCTAACTTTGATTAATTTGCTAATAAACCTTCATGGTTTGGAACCATACTCTCTGTTCAGTTAAGTTATTCTTGTGGAGCCAAATAAGTTACTTTTTAATTTGAAATTGTGGTACTGATGTAAGTTCATAGAATACTCATTCAGCGGATAACCAAAGGTCCATACAACCAGTGGTGCAATATGCTTAACGATTGCATCAGAGTCGGAAGGTATAGAAAATTGTGCTGCATCAGTTATTGTGCCCATCATCTCACCTCAGTTTCGACCCAGTTATATGCATATCAGTCTTGACCTGCTTCATTGGAAATAGTCCAGCTGAACTGCCAGGCCAGGTCCTCCCTGGACCAGAACACAAGCAACATATAACCAGTTTCGCCCTAAATAGAAGCAGGGTCAAGACTGATTTGCATATGTCTCGGTCTGAACTGAGGTGCCATGGTGAGCAAAGTAGGGAAGGTACTTGGTGGTGCCCCTCCAAATGGGACTTCCTATGCTAAGCCTATTGATGGGAAGCCAAAGAAACTCAATGCATTAAAACAAACAGAATGAATACAAAGTTCGGGGGTTTCAACATGAAACAAACATGTACCTTAACTATTTTTTGCAACAGAGATATCTTTTTTAGAAAACATCAATACAGTCATTTAAGACTACAGTCCTGCGTAAAGATTGCATCACACAAACGATCATCGGGGCTGCGAAAGACACACAATTAGGCCCAGGTCTCTGTACTGGGGTGAATGTATGACATTGTTCTGCATTCTGTCCATCAATTGTTGTTTTTGCATTAATCAGGGCTGCGAGTCAACCATTCCGCTTTGTGGAACAAAGTGTTTTTTAGATGGTGTGAAAAAACATTCAGCACTTGTGCTGACGACAAAGTAAAATGTATAACCCTTACTTTTGTAGGTTTTGTAGGTTTTTCACAGGTGTGTAAACGCGTTTAGCACTTACACTAAAGACGATGCTAGGTAAGACGTGTAACTCTTACTTTTGTACGTTTTTCAGTGCATAAAAGTATTTAGCACCTGCACTAAATATGGGGGTAGGTAAGAAGTGTAACCCTTGCGTTTTTCAGTAGTGCGTAAATGCGTGCAGCACTTTTGCTAATGATGGTTAAAGTATAACATAGAATCCTTATTTTTGTACGATTGAGAATGTGTGGCATGTTTAAGACAACCGTTTTTGAGATGTTGTAACATGTACGTAGGTGTGGTATGAAGGAGTGATGATGGATGGGCAGCATGCTGCCAACTAAATGGCTTTGACAATGTGTTGTTTGCTTGAGGGCATCGTCTCTGCATGTTTTGTTTGAATAAACAACATCCAAGCATAATTGGGAAGGTGCCCAACACTGAGCACTGTCGAGTGGAGGCAGCCAGTGTTGTGTGCCGTGATATCTATAAGCTGTTGGCTTCAGAGCACTTTGGGGTATTGGGGGCATATCAGCAACAACCGGCGATAATTATCGCTAAGCGCACTTAGCGCTAGGATAATTATCGCCGGCTAACGTGGATTTTTATCGCTGACATAGCGTGCTATTAGCAACGCTTATCTCAAAAGCGATAAAAATCCTCACGCTAACTGCCTAACGTGAGATTATCGCTGGAAACCCAGCGATAATCCCACGATGTTTGGCGTTAGCTTGCTGATAGGGCCTCACATACTTAGCCATGATATCCACCTTCCATAGGATATCATGGCTAAGTCAGTCCTGAAGCAGGCGTACGGAAAGTAGCGATAACAGGGGTTATCACTACTTTTCTTGCCGCTATCCTTCATAGCGTGGGGCTTGATGATAGGAAAAATATCGCTTAGCGACATTTCTCCAGTTATGTGAGGTCAGGAACGCCCACTTTACATCTCATTAGAGATGCAAAGCAGGGCGTTAAGAATCCGGGCACTAATGCAAGGTTTCACGTGACAGCGTGACCTTGCTAATTAGGCGATAAAATTATCGCCGCTTTTCGCACGAAAACGGACGCAAAAGCGGCGATAATTTTATATCGCCTCGTTGCTGATATGCCCCTAAGTAAGTATAAGAAGGGAGCAATGAGTTTTGGTATATTGCATTTTCAAGAACCTGGTAATGGAGAACAGGTCTGTCGTTCTGCAAAGATGGAGAATGGTGTTAGATACCCTCAGTCAGAAATGTTCAATTATAAAATGCCTTAAGGAAGGGCAAGGGGTTCTGAGGATCCTGGATGAGGAAGGCAGGCATGTGATGGGGATACATGGTATATACATGGCATCTCTGCCTATTTGGATGAGTCTCAGGCATTCCGTCCCATGTGTTCTGTTGGATGCTTATTTGCAGCCATTCAAAGTGAAAATGTTATTAGCAGAATGAAGGCTAGCTATATTGCATATCTGTGCTGTGTTTGATATATGCAATATGCAGGCCTAATATCTTCTGTTTGAAATTTGTGAGATTATTTCAGTTTGTACAATACCTTTTCTTACTGCTTCAAGAGAGCCCTTTAGGTATCTTGTTGTTTCATAAGGACAACAGAGCTCCATTTCAACACCAGGGGCAGGAAGAAGGACCACTAATCCAGATGCTCACAGCAGAGAGGCTGTGCAGTCTCTTTGAGGCATGGACACTGATGAGTGTTGATTCACCACAAGGACAAAAGAACAGCTGGAGCAGCAAAGATGTTGACATGAGTAGGTGCACCCTTTTAAAGGTGTGTAAAGTGCCTACGGCTGTACATTTACTTCGAGATAACGACTGGAAAAGCAATCAAAGTTGGAGACCTCAGCAGCACCTGCAAACATCATCCACCTCTTTCCTCGCCACTCTTCTCTTAGCCATCCTTTTTCTTTACCCTCATCGTTTTATGACCTGTCTCTGTCTCCTCATTACCAGTAACAATCTATAGTTTTATATTCTGTCTGTAGGCCTGGTCATCCTGTAGGTCGAGCCCTTAGCTTTGCTTTTTAGGCCCTACAATCTCTACTTTTACATGTATACCAATGACAAGATTATGACAAAACATTTCAGTTCCATTTCAGTTATATGTTACACCCTGCCTCAATTGTCTGAAATGCACAAGATCATGGACTGGATGGGCTGCTATTGACTTATATTAAAGACTCACAAGAATGATATCATGGTTGTTGGCACCAAGTAGAAGCTCTAGGATCCATTATTTGTGCTGTCTGAAAAGGAACTTTTTTGTATTATACATACATCAAATTAATTGGAGCACGGCCACAGTTCACACAACCTGGCCTGAGGAGTCAAGTCCTGATGTTCAGGATATTCCATCCATGCCCAAGTGTTGGGAGGTCGATGCTCTTCATGTGGAGCCCCCTCTTTATCACTTCCCTGTTTTCATGAAAGTTTGGAAGGTTGCCCATGTTTTTTAGAATGTGTGTGTTGTGCCATGCTTGTTTCTCTGGTTGGGCCAGAGTTAAGAGGGCTGCTAATAGTCGGGGAGTTGTGTGTTTGCCTAGTGGGGTTCTCAGCCGGTATATAGAGTTCTCCGCCAGGGCTCCCAGCAAAATAATAAGAGGGTCCATCGGGAATTTCACTCCTACGGTTGCCTCCACCATCTGAATGACCTCCTCCCAGTAGATGTGGCCCTTCGAGCAGGACCACCACATGTCTAACATGTCACTTGTTTCCCTACGTCCCCTCCAACAGAGATCAGTTCTGCCATTTACTGCTTTTTAAACGGGGGTTGAAGTACCATTTTCTTTGTGTTGTGCGCCAATGGAAGATGTCGCGCTGTTTGTGCTGATTTCTAGCTCTTGTTGTTTGTTTCGCACTGGAAAATCAGTGCGAGCAGCACCATGCGCAGCATAAGAGGGGGCTGCTTATTTCTGCCTCTAGAGTAGATGTTCTACTGAAGCAGCAGCTTCCTCAATGCAAATGGAAGGTTTCTCAACGCGAGCATTCGCGACCATCCGTGACCGCCCATGTTGGGAAATCTTGCTGGGAGGTGGTCTAGCGTTGGGCTTTCCTCGCTTGCGCATGGCAACCAAATGAATGGGAAGCGAAGAAAAAACTTTTCGGAACTCTGCTAGCTCCATGCAGTGCAGAAAACTCCACAAACTCCACGAATGGAGCGGAGTTCACCACCCAGGCCTAGTCATAAGTGTAGGGGTCATGGGTGATGGTAAAGAGATCATGCTACAGGATCGAGACTCTGTTTCCCAAAAGGCCAATAGTATAGAATGGAGCGGAGTAGAGTGTTTTGTTTGAGTCTGTGTTTATGTGGCAGCCACAGCATATGAGCCAAGGGTATATCAGCGCAATGCTGTTCGACTGTGGTGCTGAATATTGTGTGGCAGTCCAGCGTTCGTAACAGATGTGCAGCCAGTGTGTAACCTGTAATGTTAGGAAGCCCCACAACGCCATCCACTGGTTTCCTGAACAGCATACGTTAGAACACTTGGGGATTTATTACCTCAAATAAAGGTGAGAAATTAGTTTTGGATCTCTTTTGGTAGAGATGGTATGCACCTACGTGGGTGTACCTGGAGTATCAATCAATCAATCAATCAATCAAGCAAGGGTTTGTATAGCGCAACTACTCACCCGCAAGGGTCTCAAGGTGCTGGGTGGGCATCTCCTTTGATTGCTGGAGTCATCCGAAGAGCCAGGTCTTGAGGTCCTTCCTGAACTGGGGCAGGGTGGGGGTTAGCCAGAGTTGGAGGGGGAAGTCGTTCCAGGCTTTGGCTATGAGGTAGGAGAAGGACTTTCCTCCCGTTCTGGTCTTGTAGATGTGTGGGATAGTGGCCAGAGAGAGGTCAGCTGATCAAAAGTGTCTCTTGGGTGCGTGGAAGAGGAGGCGGTCATTTAGGTATGCTGGTCCGATGTTGTGGAGGGCCTTGTAGACGTGAGTGAGGAGTTTGAAGGTTATTCATTTTTCGATGGCGAGCCAGTAGAGATCACGGAGGTGTTGGGTGATGTGGTGATGGCAGGGGATGTCTGGGACCAGCCTGTCTGCGGCGTTCTGGATGGTCTGGAGCTTGTGAAGTATTGTAGACTTGGTACAAAATTCACCTCAATGAAATACCCTGTTGGACTAGGCCCTTTTTGCAGGGTCATCCCTGAACTTTTTGCCTTCCTCCTATATTTTTTCTGACCTGTTGTTGGCTGTTTTATGACTCTGGGCACTTTACCACTGCTGATCAGTGCTAAAGTGCATATGCTCTCCCTATTGTAAATTGATGTATGAATTAGTGTTTCCATAATTGGTTGGTTTGGTTTACCTGTCAGACCCTAGCACAGTGCACCAGGAGTGCCCAGGGCTTGTAAATCCAAATGCTGCTGGTGGGTTTGCACCACTGGTTGTGCCATCAACAGAAGCAGTCTGTAAAAGTGTTTCTAAGGTCTGCCATTGCAGAGCCTGCGTACAGTCTGGTACTGTCATGCTGCCTGGGCAAGTGCACCCACTTGCCAGTCCCTAAACATTCCCTTTTCTTCATATCAGACACCCCTATGGTAGGCCCAAGGGCAGGGTGCATTGTAAGTATAAGGTAGGACATGCCCTGGTGTGTGTGGCATGTTCTAATAGTGAATTACAGCCATTTTCGTTTTTCACTATTGCAAGGCTATCTGTTCTCCATAGGCCAGAATGGGCAGTTTGATTATTACATCTTATAATCCTTACTGACTCAGGGAACATGGTAGAAATTCGAATTTAGTATGCCTGAACTCAGAATGATAAAATACATCTTTTAGTAAAGTTGGTTTTAACATTCTTTGTTTGAAAATACCACTTTTAGAAAGTAGGTATTTTCTTGTCTAACCATCCAAACCTGCCTCCGCTAGGCTGTGTATTCCTTGTCTGGAGTTTGAGTGACAGGGGCTGGGGAATTCCAGGGGGCTGGGGAATTCTCGGAGACAGGGTGAGTCAGCACCGGGCTGAAGAGAGAGACCTCCATGTAGATGGGTGGAAGGAGTTGCACCTGGGACCTGAATAGGGCTGTGCTTTCCCTCAATGCTGGCTCCACCTCCTGTGGTGCGTCTGATGTCTCTGCCCTGCACTCTGAAAGAAAAGGAGTCAGGTAAACAAAGTGCTCCAGGACTGACCAGAACAGGTTTGAACAAGGCAAATGCCCCTCTGCCCTCAGAGGACAAAGGATTTTGGGGTATAAGTATTGGGACCCTGATCCCAAGAATTTAGATCACTTTGGGAAAACAAAAAGAAACCTCTGCTGAGGAGAGGAACCAAGAAGAAACTGAGAAGAGACTATCCCTGAAACTGGGGGATTGGCCTGCAGGGGATGCCTATTGCCAAAGAAAGGAGAAAGGAACTTTGTGTGTACTTTTGCTCAACTTGTGAAGGATCTCCAACGGCTTGGAAAAGAGCTTGCCTCCTGCTGAAGTCTCAGGAACAACAGACTTCAACCACCAGCTCCCCAGAGGTCTTTGGAAGTGCCTGCTGCTGTTTTGGGCCTTCTGAGGGACTGCGTGTCGCAAGGAGCTGGAAGCGCGACTCAAGAAGGAGAAGCGTGCCGCCGTCGGAGCTGTTGTTGTCGCATTGCGTAAAGGGGTGTCGCCGCGGCAGTGTCGCATCGAGCGGAAGCGTCTCGCATCATCGCAGAAGTGTCTTGCAACGCCGAAGAAGCGTGTCGCAATCGCAGCCATCGTAGCTGACGCATTGCACCGCATCAAGAGAAGAGTCTCGCCTCGAGGAAGAAGCCTGTCTCAGTCGCAGCCGCTGCCTTCGCATCTTGCATGATGCCGCTGTAGCTGTCGCATTGCACCGCATCAAGAAAAGCGCCTTGCATCCACGGAGAAGCGTGCCGCCGTCGGAGCTGTTGTCGTCGCATCGTGTAAAGGGGTGTCACAGCTGCAGTTTTCGCATTTAGCGGAAGCGTCTCGCAACGTCAGAGAAGAGTGTTGCCGCCAAAGCCGGTGTTGTCGCATCGCGTAAAGTGGTGTCGCCGCTGCAGCTGACGCATTGAATCGAGTCTTCTCGCAACATCGGTGAAGCGTGTCGCATCTGGAAGATCTTCACGTCTTTATTTCTTTGCACCAAAATCTTCAACGCATCAACATCGTTGCAACACTTTTGTTGCCCTGCGTGTCGCATCTAAAAGGTACATTGACTTAAAGTGTCGCATTTAAGAACTAAAGAGAACTAAGCTAAATTCTACCATCTTAAAGTAACAGTATTGTGGATTTTTGTCGTTTATGGTCTTGTGGTAAATCTATATAAAGAATACTTATTTTTGATATAAAACTTGTGTGGTGTCCATCTGTAGTGTTGTCACTGGATTACTGTATGTGTTTACAAATGCTTTACACACTGCCTCTGAGATAAGCCTGTCTGCTAGCGCCAAGCTACCAAGGGGGTGCGCAGGGGTTATTTTAGGAGTGTACCCCTTTACTCTGACTAGAGGCGAGGGTCCCTATTTGTCACTAGTGCATATCTGTGCCAACTAGAGACCCCCAAGTCTAACATACCCCAACTAGGATATCTCCAACTTGCCCCATCCATACAGGTCCTTCTACAAGACATCAACAGAGGGGCGGGGTGTTGGTGTCAAATATGTGTGTATTGCTTGGTTCATTCATTTGAAAATGCACAGCAAGATTATTCTCTGTCTAATCATACAGGCAGGAACATAGCTTGGGGGGGGTGTTTGGGGTGTGCCATTCCCCAAATTAATGAATGTTTGGCTTGAGAGTTTGGTCTGGGGCTCCTAAGTCGGGTTTCCTATGACTTTGTTGGTTTTTCTCGACCTGGTTTGACTAAAAGGTTTTAACTTGTTTTTTTCTATCAGGAACTTAGACAGAGGCCCGCCTAGTGCAAATCAGTAATGAATCTGTTCCTAACGGGAACAGTGTATCCCAAACCTTGTTCATTCCTCCACCCGTTGGCATACTGTTTTTTAATTGGAAAATTTGTGATTCACACCCCCTTAATCTAAATGACTGAGGTACGCCCTTGCTCACAAGGTAGAATGTCTGATTTGACTTCCATTGTTACTCCGGAGAGTGTTTTGGCACTCTGCACTTCTGTAATCACTGCACCAGGGACCCAAGCATATTTAAGCTAGATTAAAAAGCCATATCTTTCTTTCTTTCTGAACATGGAGGTAACCAAGATGATATAAAGTTCAGGAGGCAGTTTATTCTAGGCGGATGGCCCTAGAATAGAAAGGGATCTGACTTAGGTCCTAGATCGTCGGATTGTGGGAATTCTAGCCAAAATATTATTGGCAGAGCAAAGACATCTAGCAGGAGCAAATAAACTAATCTTTGCTATAACATATTCGGCACCAGTCTAGTTAAGGGCCTTAGGAATCTAAAAAGGGTCTTAAATAGAAGTCTCTTCCAGTGCAAAGCCAGTAAATGAGCAGCCACAGAGGTTCTCAAAGGCAGTCCCAAGAGAGTGCGGGCAGCTGCATTCTGGACCACCTGTAGTTTGTTAATGCGATAATTCGGAAGGCCTAAATACAAGGCATTATCATAATCAAGCCTTGATGATATGTGATCCTGTACCACCTGTTCCAGGCAGTGAAAGATAGAAAGTGCAGAAACTTTCTTAGGACGCACAAGAGTCCAAAGCTAGTCCCTACAATAGCATTTACCAAAAGTGGAAAGGAGAGATAGTCATCAAATTTGAAGTCTAAATTCTTTACAGAATTGTATTGCCCTCTGGGGTTTGGGACTGTTTGCAGGTCAGAAAGACTGCCAAGTTTTCGAGCCTTTACTTATTAAAGCAGAAGCTTCATTTTTCCTGCATTGCATTTAAGCTGACGTGTGAGAGCCACTGGAAGACGGCTGTCAGACAGGTTCTGATTTTTTCAGCTAGGAAATCTGCATCTTGCAATGTACATGGAGGGGGCTCCCAAGCTCCAAGCCAGTCAGGAGCTCTCAGGCCAGGGACCCGCCGTATCGCAGTGGCTGAGGGGGCTATTGTTATGCCACTGTTACCAATACAACTGTTATAAGTAACCCTGGATGGTGGAGTTATTAGTTGACCATAGTCTGCTGGCAATCTATCATAGGGGGTGGCCTGTCCACTACAAGGTCTCTGCCATCAGTCTTTCGTGGAAGTTTGTCCTATTTTAGGTGGATTTCTTGATGCCGACTCCTGTCAGGATATGCAACATTAGGCCCACTCATCGTTCGGTTTTGCCAAAAGTACATCCACTGCTCCTTCTCTTTCACAGCTTCTTCCTCTTCCTTACTTCCTAGCTCTTCCTTTCCATAATTTTAGAACATCCTATCTTTTTGCCATTCTCCTCCCAGCCTTTTTCTTGCTATTCTCTGTCACTTTTATCTTCTATTTTGCCTCTCCCATCCCATCAATACATTTTCATTATGCTTTTCCTTTCTCCTGTGAAGTAATTCTCTCGCTTTCTCTGCTCTTCTTTTATGCTATCTCCTTTGTATTTTCTTCATCCATTTTTTCATCTTCTCCATTCCCTACCTTTCTTTTCTCTCTTCCTCTTTTATACCACAACCTCTCTTCCTTATCATCTTTCCAGCTGACCTTGTCCTTCAGCACCTTGTGACTTCTTTCCGACATACTTTCTCTCTGTGTCCCTCGATTAGGGCTTCCAGTGCTTTTTCATCTATCATTATGCTCGCCATCAATTCTGTACAGGCCTGGTCCATGGGTGAAGAGCCTATCGGATTCACAGCTGTTATGTAGACTATGAATGACATCGAGCCTGGATCTTGCGTCTTGAGCTTTCATTGCCCTTCTTCATCCTCATACTCTCCCGGAACCCCTAGCCACAAAGGTTGTATTTATTTACTCCAGAGTCTTCACTAGTGTCTCTAGAGAGGTTAGATGGTGCCAGTTCTCCAGTGCAATTTGACCTGGCTCCCCTGGTGCCCACCACCACAGCTGCTCAATGAATCAGGAGAAGACACAGAAAAAACAGATACTGCACCTTGCCACACACATTAAATTGTCTAACTACCTTTTGAAGCAAATCAGGTTTGTTTTGATTAAAATGTTTGAATCTCTCTTTCTCCACCTATATACACACACACACATTCACACACAATCTCACACATACAAAAAGGCCACTGATGGAGGAGAGGATTTTGCTGGAGGAGGGACACTTCCTTACCTCTGACCCACCACAAGCACTTTTTTGGACCATGTATAATCAACTTGTTCAATCACCCCTTCACACCCCTGACCACTTATTCAGCATTCTAGTTGTATTCTGTACAGTGACAGCAATGTTGCTGTGGACCCTAATGCAACAAGAAAAAAAAGATCCCACCAGGTCAATACCCCATGTCCAGAGACATCCACATTGACACAACTCCCAAAAAACTCCAGGCTTAATCCAACATAGGGAAAAGTAAAAAAGAGTATAATGCATGAGGTGCATCAGTTAGGTCAGCACAGTGGCTTAAAGAGGATGTACACTTTTCTTGTGGTCAGAGTACGTTTATCAACATTTTCCATCAGCTGTGACATTAGTAAACCTGGTCTTGGAATCTCTCCCTGCTGCCTTTTAATTTTGCTAATTTATTGGTGTTCACGTGCTGATAATAAATTGTAGAGGCCAGGCAGTGCTAAAGTTTTGAACACATGCAGCTGTCTGTTACTATTTTTGACCACAGTATTTTTTAGGTCAGATGTATTTAAACAGTCCATTGTTGTATTTCCTGGATGCTAACACCTTGCTCTTGCTTCTTTTTCAACCTCCACGCCACTACCTCGCAAAGTAATTTACAGATAAGCACCACTATCGATCAAGGACAAAATTGAAAAAATAAGCACAACAAATCAGCTGTGTTCCAACCACACAACGTGTTCCCAATAACTCACTTTAAAATACTCTGCAGAGAGCTGATACATTTAATGTTTGACAAAGCCCTTGAAACAGACTTCCTAAAGACCGTCACATATCCATCCAACCTGCTACTGCTCAGAGAACAACTCAAGGATCTGCCAAAACCCAACCTATTAAAATGTGATGCCGCTACTCAAGACTCACTAGTTTCCCCAACTCCTGACTTATTGATCTACCTCTTTCTCCAACCTGCTGTCCTGAAGAAACAATCCAAGATGTCTTCCACAGATTTCTCTAAATCGATAAAGACAAAGCCAACCAGCCACAAACATAACCTTCCATACTGTGAAGCTTTCTCTTCCAGGGTGTCTGAGAGACTGACAGACAAACACACATTCACTGTAGAGTGAGTCCCAGCACTTCTCTTATCAATTGACAGAGGCAAGGCATTTGATTGAGTGCACTGGCCTTTTCTGCGGGGAATACTGGAGAAGGCGGGTCTGGATACATGATTCAAAATATGGGAATTGTGCAACTATTCTCGCCCCGCAGCTGCAGCTGAGCTAGACCTTCACTTCATCCTAAAGAAATGGACTGACATCCTCCACAAAATGTTCACCTCCTTCTGTACCTCGGAAAATGAAGCACTGTTTAAGATAACACACTATTAGTACTACACTGCAGCCATAAAGGCGAAATGGAAACCCAACAGTCCTAATGGCTGTTAGCGCAACTGCGGACCACCCAGACACACTGACTCAGCTCCTCTGGCACTGTCCCAAACTCAGACACCACCGGTAGGCAGTTCTGAAAGATATCAATGACATCAATGACATGTCGAACATTAACTTTCTCTCTTTGCTCCTCTCTTCCCCTCCCTCTCTTTATCTATCCCCTGACACACGTCTACTCAACACAATCTACCATTTCTGGCCTCTTTAATCTTCTCTGCACAAAGTATGTTGGTGATATTCAAAAGAAAGTAAACTTGTTGTTTTTCAGGGATCCTTACAAACCTCACAATTCCTATGCTTTCTCTTGTGGCTTATCTGCCTTTCTCCCTCATTCTCAAGGGAGCCATGTTTGCTCTTGTGGGTCTCATCCACCCGTTATGTGGCTCCCTGGGTTTATCAGGCTCCTTTTATACTTTCTCTTCGGGGCTCTCTTTCACCTTTTGATCTTGTACTCTTTCATACGTCTGAGTGGTTTTTTTCTCTGTGCAAATTAACACAATTACCATAGCTCTTACCCCGTTCTCTTTCTCCCATGCACACATTTGTGCTCTTCAAAGATTATTTTTTTTCTCTCTGTTTATATATTCACACCTGGGGGTGATTCAGGTTTCTCAGGTTTGTGGTCTTATATTTTCATTTTTACTCTCGTTCACTGGATACTTATTTCACTCTCCTTTGCTCTTCAGAACTCTCTACTAACTCTCTACACCTCAAGGCATCTCTTATAATAACGTGTTTTTACATAGTGCTTTGTTCTGAGTTTCTACAGTCTCAAAGGTATTACTGTATAATTTACCAACCTCAAAAAGCTGAAACTATAGCCTAGTTGAGATTCGAATTCATGAACAACAGATCACAAAACATGTCTCTGCAGTGTCTACTATGTAACTCAGGTCAAGGCACCTTTCTCCAGCACAAGTGCCCCACCCAAATGGACTGCTGTAAATGCAAGCACATTTATAACATTGTTTTAATGAGCCCTGGCACCCCCTCAAAAAATGGAAAAGACTTTGCACCTCAGGAGTGACTGTATGTACAGAAAACACAATTTAATGTAATGCCAAGTAAGGGATTGATTAGGATGGCGATCAGCACGCCATCACAGCCCGATTTAGCCACCGCCATATTATAATGACGCAAAGTGTGCCCGCTGCTTGTCCGCCAGTCGGCAATAGTTCAGATTGCCGGCTGGGCGTATTTGAGCCCCAATATGGTGGCGGTGCCTAGCAGGCAAAGCCATCCATATTAGGATGTGGGGAAATCAAGGCCTTTCCATGGCGGCATCTGGCTGACAGCGATTCACATCGTTGCGGGTCCCCAGGGGGTGGGGGGTTGGGGTGCTGCACTTGGGGGGTACCTATGGTACCCCCCTACATTGCTCTGTACAAGGTGGCAGGCACCACACGGTGCCTGCCACGTTGTGCATGGCAATGCACAACATGGCATTTCACCATTGCGGCGGGTTCTGCAGCCATCAGCACCGTCCGCAATGTTGAGAATGCCTGATGCGACCGCCGCGGTTGCGCTGCATTATGATTTGGGTAGAGGAACTGCCGCATGACTGGCGGGCGGTTCCGCTAATCACCCCCTTAGTGTCTATGTTTCTAGAACAAGAACAGAAGCACTCCCCTTAGTTCATAATGGCAAATCACTTTGTCTTCCCTAGTTGTGTTTATTTCAACTTTCCACTACTGGTTAACTTTTAAGTTCTTCTAGCTTTTAGAGGAAAATATGAATATAGCAATTGAGCTTGGGAGTGGTGAGTGGCGAGCAGCAAGCATCGCATGTGCCGTACTATTTTTGCTTAAAATAAATTACATAGTTCTTTTGATTATATTCTTGTCCCTGTGTATATACTTTATTGCTCCTTCCAGCATTAATTGCATATCCCTAAATTCATAGCTTTTGTTCTAAATACCGGGCGCAAATTCCTGCATCTTTTTCTAGGACCATTCTGGTGACATAGGAACCACTGTCTTCTCCACATACTCTGCCTTCTCAGCACCTCCTCTAAAGTGTCTTGATTCTGAACTGCTCTGTCATTGGATGGCTGATGCTGCAGTCACTCATTTATAAAGCATCACAACTCCTGACAAACTGCCAGACCACCATTGAAATACAAAAACAACAGTTGATGGACAGAATGCAGAACAATGTCATACATTCACCCCAGTACAGAGATCTGTGCCTAAATCCATCATTTTTTTGCTCACCATGCCATTCCAGTTTGAACCCAGCCATATGCAAATCAGTCTTGACCCTGTGCCCCATGGTAACAGTCCAGCCCGAACTGCCAAACCAGGTCCTCCCTGGACTGGAAACTAGCATCCTAGGACCGGTTTCAGGCTTTCAGCCCTCGTCAGCCAGGACAGCTTGATTCCAGTGGCATGGAGAGCACAGGACTCACGTCTGAGCATACCCGTTCCACTCGGGGTGACAAATGCAAAAACAACAGTTGATAAACAGAATGCAGAACAATGTCATACATTCACCCCAGTACAGAGATCTGGGCCTAAATACATCGTTTTTTTCTCACCATGCCATTCCAGTTTGAACCCAGCCATATGCAAATCAGTCTTGACCCTGTGCCCCATGGGAACAGTCCAGCCCGAACTGCCAAGCCAGGTCCTCCCTGGACTGGAAATAATCATCCTAGGACCGGTTTCAGGCTCTCAGCCCTGTCAGCCAGGATAGCTTGATTGCAGGGGCATGGAGAGCACATGACTCACATCTGAGCATACCCGTCCCACTCGGGGTGCCAAATGCAAAAACAACAGTTGATGGAAAGAATGCAGAACGATGTCATACATTCACCCCAGTACAGAGATCTGGTCCTAAATCCATTGTTTTTTTGCTCACCATGCCATTCCAGTTTGAACCCAACCATATGCAAATCAGTCTTAACTCTGTGCCCCATGGGAACAGTCCAGACCGAACTGCCAAGCCAGGCCCTTCCTGGACTGGAAACAAGCATCCTAGGACCGGTTTCGGGCTTTCAGCCCTCGTCAGCCAGGCAGTTCGGGCTGGACTGTTCCCATGAGGCACAGGGTCAAGACTGATTTGCATATGGCCATGTCTGAACTGAGGTGGCTTGGTGAGCAAAATAACGATGGATTAAACCCAGATCTGTGACTGGGGGTGAATGTTTTGCCAATGTGCAACATTCCGTCCATCATCTTGTGTTTTGCTGTTCGCCCTATGTGGGAAGGGTGTGCCCAGACGTGGGTCCCGTGATCACTACGCCACTGGAGTCAAGCTGTCCTGGTTGAAGAGGGGTGAAACCCCGAAACCAGTTCTAGGGTGCTTGATTCCGGTCCAGGGAAGACATGGCTTGGCAGTTCGGGCTGGACTGTTCCCTTGAGGCACAGGGTCAAGACTGATTTGTATATGGCCATGTCTGAACCAGGGTGGCGTTGTGAGAAAAATAACGATGGATTAAACCCAGATCTGTGACTGGGGGTGAAAGTTTTGCCAATGTGCAACATTCCGTCCATCATCTTGTGTGTTTTGCTGTTCACCCTATGTGGGAAGGGTATGCTCAGACGTGGGTCCCGTGCTCACTACGCCACTGGAGTCAAGCTATCCTGTCTGAGGAGGGATGAAACCCCGAAACAGGTCCTAGGATGCTTGATTCCGGTCCAGGAAAGACATGGCTTGGCAGTTTGGGCTGGACTGTTCCCATGAGGCACAGGGTCAAGACTGATTTGCATATGGCCATGTCTGAACTGGGGTGGCGTTGTGAGCAAAATAACGATGGATTAAACCCTGATCTGTGACTGGGGGTGAATGGTTTGCCAATGTGCAACATTCCGTCCATCATCTTGTGTGTTTTGCTGTTCACCCTATGTGGGAACGGTATGCCCAGACGTGGGTCCCGTGCTCACTACACCACTGGAGTCAAGCTATCCTGGCTGAAGAGGGGTGAAACCCTGAAACCGGTCTTAGGATGCTTGATTCTGGTCCAGGGAAGACATGGCTTGGCAGTTCAGGCGGGACTGTTCCCATGAGGCACAAGGTCAAGACTGTTTTGCATATGGCCATGTCTGAACTGGGGTGGCGTGGGGAGCAAAATAACGATGGTTTAAACCCAGATCTGTGACTGGGGGTGAATGTTTTGCCAATGTGCAACATTCCGTCCATCATCTTGTGTGTTTTACCATTGAAATACAGCCGCTCAGAAGTAATCAGAAGTAATCTGCAAATTGATCCACTGCTCATCTCCTTGGCTATCTGCGGCTGGTCTGTTTCTTTTCTACCTGCCCTTCCAGTTTCTCCCCAGTGAGTAAAAACAGAGTGGTTGGTCGAGGGCGGATACGAGGAAAAACACTGATCTTTTTTTTTCTTCTGGTTCACCGAAAAAGAAGAGTTCTGAATGCCAGCATCACAAGTGCCACAGAGCTTGGTCATCACCTGTTCCGGTGACCTCTGTTCTTGGTAGATGACCTCTGTTCTTGGTCGGAGATGATCACTACGCAGATTGATTACGCGCAACGCGATGGACGGACGACGAGCACGACGAACGCACGAGCATGAGCGGTGAAGCGGAATACATGGGAGAATCGAGCCGCAAACCGCGAGTGCTCGAAAGTGATTTAATAAGTTAACTTAGTGCCTGAGCAGTGCGGACCGCGGTTTGGGGAACTGTGAGCACTGAGAATGGCCCTTGGGGCCCAACGGTAGAAAACTGGTATTTCCTGTTTTGCTTGGCCCCTGTCTGGATTCTCTTAAACAAGGCCCTGGCAGCAAATCGGCAGGAGAGCAGTTTGTCAGCAGACTTTAGCTGGGTCAATGCCTGCGTTTTCACAAGTTGATGCCCTGGGAGCCACCGATACAATACTGGCAAAGCAGGTGCACAACATTGGATTTGTAGTAGCGGGAGTACGGCAGAGGAGCAGTGGCGCAGTGGTGGTGGGGAGAGCGTACGGTTAGTGGAAATAAGGATCCTGAGTGATAGAGATTAGGCAAAGTGTAGATGAAAGAGGAAGTAAAATAACCGCTGACCCAAGACGAGTTATTGGTGCTAGCGACAAAGAGTAGCAAGGGGTACAAAGAAATTTGGCGAATAAGGACATTTGGTGTTCTCTGTATTTGAAGAAAGGAACCTTAGGGCAGTGGGTGGCCGTGGCAGAGAAAAGAAGATAGAAGAAAAAAGCAATGGCTTTAGGGAAATCACATCGGAAGGCTCTAAAAAACACCAAAAAGCCTGAAAATAAAGATCTTGGGACAGAGGATATGGCTGAAATGCAGAAAGTAAAGGGGAATGAAAGTATAGGAGCATCTTCTGCAAGGAAAAAACCAGCACAGAGAAACACCCAATCACTGAACTTGACCACACAGACATTAAAAACAGGGGGTGTAAAAGGAGGATCATCAGTCTCTAAGGACTTTTTCGGGAAACACTTTAAAGGGAAGGATATGTCTGAAAAGGAGCTGAGTGTTGTTGAAATTCATCCAACTCCCGCTGATTTGGCAGCTCCGAGCTTGGACTCCCCTAATCAAATACATTTTAACATCTCAGGGATCTCCCTTGATGCACGATTATCCTCTTCACCAAGGTTATTCCGGCCCTCGATTGACCACAAAACTGAGGCAGAGGAGGAGGAGGAAGAAGAAGCCCCATTTAGCAAGACACAGAGTAAAGGGGACGATAACTACATGAGAGACCATCTCATTGGAAAAATCTTTTGCTATTGGAACTGACTTAATGGGACCATCTTTGCATAGTTTGGAGGTTACTTGAACCTCTAGTGACTTGATGCTGGAGGTTATGTTGATTCTTCAAAAAACCTTGCAAGGTTTATTAGAGGTTTCAGTCCTTAACAATGAAATCTTAAAAACACAAAGTGTACAGTTCAAAACTATGATTGGGGAACTAAAACAAACTAAAGGTCTAATGCCCACATTACTCAGGCCAGGAGACCTCCAGGAAATGGATGTTGGTGGGGAGGAAGATGTGGTAAGGGATATCTAACCACAGAAGGAGGAGCCAAGCATATATATATCTCGACGCCCGATGACCGTAAAAAGACGTGGGGAAAGGAGGAATTACAAGCAGTTCATCCCGTGGTCAAGAAAGGGGGGAACCTCCCAAGCAAAGGCCAAATCCTAAGGCAGCAGGGCAGTGGGAAGGGAGTAGTGAACATGTGATTATAGGTAGGAAAGTGTCCCCAGAACCTAAAAAGCTAAGCATCCCAGAAAAAAGAATAACTGCCAGTAGTTCTGAACAGCAGAGAAGGCACACAAAAGGTAAAGGAATCTCCAGGAGTACTAAAGATAACTATAGGAAAACCTTGGGGGAAGAATGGGGTGATGAGGCAAGAGGGTTGGGAAAGATTATACATGCAGGACCCAGTAACCTCAATAGCAGTAGGGGCCTTAGGAAGGGAGGCATTGAAGAGGAATATATATCAGAAGTAGGGAGGATGCTATAGAGGGGGGCCCACCAGGAGTAGAGCTAGAACGATATCAGGACCTGTGGCTTTTTCTTGAGCTAACGGAGCAGGGAAAAGGTGGGAAAAAAGCTAGAAAACTAAACCCCCTAAACCGCTCCCAACTCCTTTTTTCATTATCAAAATGTGCAAGCCTACGTTATGTTAGTTTGGAGGACCTTAGAGAAGTAGGGTTCATGGTAAACAACAAAGGGGGCGAAATAACTAAGCATTAGTGAAAGCAGCACTGGAAAACGCATAATATGAGCTGCTAAAGGAGGGCATAAGATTAATAAGAAGGGAGGAAATGCTTACTGATAAGCAGGGGGAAGTAATTTCTTAGGAATCATGCCGGGCTGGGAGTACGGCAAATAAGAATGATTAATTCCCGCTGGGGTAATAAAGAAGAACTTGAAATTACTATAGTTCCTAAAGAAATAGGGAGAGATGAGGTAGACCTGTTAGCCGGGAATAGATATAGAGCCCTAGCATACTCGGAGTATGAGGAAGATGGGTGCATGAGTGAAATTGACTAGGAGCAAGGGTCGTCGCACAGCCTGTCCATACTATCTTGGAATATAAATGGGTATAAAAGAATAGCGTCTCAAGAAAGTTTTAATAATATTTTCAAGAGCAATGACATCGTGTGTCTGCAGGAGACTTGGCTGAGCGATGAAACCCTATTTACTGAAGGGTTTGCCCATCACCTGAAAGGAAGAATCCTTTCGGTAGACCCTCAGGAGGACAATTGACGTTGGTATCCACAAAAATTGCCAGCAAAATTGAACACCATGAATTAAAATGGAAATGGGCACTAGATAGTAGAGTGCTGACACTGAATGTTGATCCACGCTACGAAGGTATATGTATTGTTAATGTGTATATTCAGAAGGGTAAGGAAGATGATTACAAGGAGGACCTGGGAAATTTAAAAAATGATATGGCGACTATATACGATACCTACCCGAAGGAAGTGTTTCTGTTGTTGGGGGACTTTAACCTCAGATTAGACCCCTGAAGAATAGATCCTTGGTGTAAAGACTTGCTAAGTGCCTACAATATAGAGACTGTGATGTTCCTTAGAGGAGACATTTCTACCCAAGATCAGGCTCTTGGACAAATGCTGGGTTCCATGGGCTTGCTACGTGTAAATGATAGAATGGAAGCTGACCGGCCGGCCAAGCGCGCATTTACGATAGGTCAGCAACCTTGTCCTATAGACTCTGTGTTTACACATGCTTGGTGATTTGAACTAATTAAGCATTTCGAAGTAGTAAGAGTGGAAGGTAGTGACCACTACCCTCTGATGACAAAATTATATGTAAAAAGGGGTAATCAGAGAGAAACGGCTCTTCAAGTACATGTGGACTACCCTAAGCGGCTTATAACCCGTATTTCAGAAGAGCATATTACAAAATTAAGTGCTGTTCAGCAGACTCTTTCACTAGCAAAATCTCCATTTGAGGACGATAATGCCTGGTATGAAAACACAATAAGTCAATTGGTAGAATGCCTAAGGGTAAAAAATAAATGTGGTAAACCTGGGGCAGCCAGTAATAATAGCCCCATACTAATAACAGACCATGGTTCGATGAGGAATGCCGCAAAGTAAAAGCTTCTATTAGGCAAAAGGAAAGAAGACTTAGAGTAAGGTATAACGAGGAACTGTTATCTACCCTCCAGAAACTAAGGATAAAATAGAAAACAATCATTAGGAATAAAAAAAGAACTTATAAAGACAGTTGCTGGGCAGGTTCGCTAGCGGTAATCAAAGCCAAAAATGTGAAAGGCTTCTGGAAGTTGGTACGAGAAAGCTCCGGTAAAGTATTAGGGTCTCTGCAGTGTTCGGTCCCCAAAGATAAATGGGTGGAGTATCGGGGAGAAATCTATGGGAAATGGCCAATGTTAGATAAAGCGAGAATAATAGCATGGCCAGGTGTGAGGGAAGAGGTAAAGGAACACTTTACCTCCAGCCACATTAGGAAAATAATATCTAGTTTAAAACTAACCAGAGCAGCTGGCCCAGCTAACCTGCCGGCAGTAATTATAAAAAGTAAGCCGGAGTGGTGGTCTCAGTTCTTTGGGAATATGTTCCAGGGGATCCTTAATACTGGGATTGTGCCATATAACTGGAGAGGCCAATCCATAAAAAGGAGACGTAAATGCCCCAAAAAATTACAGATT
The DNA here is from genome assembly GCF_964204655.1 of Triturus cristatus. Classification (NCBI taxonomy): domain Eukaryota; kingdom Metazoa; phylum Chordata; class Amphibia; order Caudata; family Salamandridae; genus Triturus; species Triturus cristatus. The sequence goes on from NC_140585.1 coordinate 231,582,102, forward strand.
AATAAACCTTCTAGACATAGGTGAAAAAGTTTTTGCCAAAGTAATCTTGGGATTACTTGAGAAGTGGGTGGAAAAAAATCGGATTGTTCCCCCAGAACAGGGAGGGTTTAAAGAGGGACACTCAACGCTAGACCACAACTTTGCTCTCTGGTCCATTGCGCGGAAGGCAATAGAGCAGAGGGGGAGATTGGGTGATTTGGTGGACAGGGAGCAGTTGTGGGAGACTTTGATAGGACATAACATCCCTGGGGATATAGTGGGCCTGATTCAAGCACTCCATACTGAAAATTGGGCCCAGATAATCCTAGATGTAGAGGGGAGTTTATCTAAGAAAATCCAGATTGGCAATGGGCTGAGGCAGGGGTGCGTACTGACCCCCCTACCTTTTTCCCTATTTATTGCTTACTTGCCCCAAACTCTTGGTAATGCAAGCGGGGCAAGCCTGAAGCAAGACGGGAAACATATTTCATGTTTACTTTACGCCGATTACCTGGTAATTATGGACCAGATGGAGATTGGCATACAAAGAAAATTAAACAAGTTTAATGAATACTGCCATGTCAAAAAACTTTTTGTTAACATGGATAAGACAAAGATCTTATGTTTTGGTAGAAGAAAAACAGGGTTCTCTTTGTTTCTGGGTACCGAGAAGTTGGAAAAGGTAACAGAATATAGATACCTGGGAATGTGGTTCGAGACAAGCCTGCAATGACATACCCATCTTGACACACTAAAACTGAGGGCATCAGCTTCAGTGAAGGGACTAAAAAGATTTAATAGCATGTATGGCAAAATGTCCGATAGACCAGTCCTGAATGCATACTTAGCAATGGTACCACCCCAATTTATGTATGGCGCAGAGGTACTTTATTTGAGTGGCAAAAATGGGTGGGACATGGAGGAGGGAAATGCTCTGAAAAATCTATTGTCCCTGCCTAAATCGCCAATGGTACAGGCAGTGAGACTAGAATTGGGAATTACCTCATGGGGTATAACAGGTTGCATGGCCCTATTACATTTCTGGCAGCGCTTGGGATCGGGAGAAGATCATAAAATCTCACAATGGTGCAGAAACGAGATCGTAAACAGTGAGCTAAAGTGGGCAAAAGAGATCAGAGCCACTATCAATAAGGCGCATGATAAAGCTTACGCTGTGCCCCCAGTCCCTCCAACTCAAGATTGATAAGAGGGAATTTAGGATCCTGGGAAAAGAAAGCTCTCAAGTACAGGACCAAGATTACCTCTTGAGGAAAAGTTCAGTTCTCCATATGACCTTATCGTGGCAAAATGAACTACACTGCCTTATATTGACAGGCTACCTAGCTGCCCGTTAAGGCGAGAAGTTTTAAGGTTAAGAATCGGGATAAATCCATGCTATGCAAATAAAGGGGTAAAAAGATCTATGATAAACAGTAAGGGAAAATGCACCTGCACTTTAGGAACAACAAGTGATATTATACATATATTACTGGATTGCCAGAAGGTTTTAGAAACCCGAAAAGAGTTTTTATGTCCGATTTTTTAAAAATATGATATTAAAAATAGGGCGCAAGGTGTGAACCTTATAGTGGAAATGATTCATTTAGATATAGCTTGTGCCATGGGAAAATATATAAAAAAAAGTTAAAGAGTTCCTTAAATATAATGAGTCGTGAGCTGCCTACTTTTATAAGCTCACCTGGCGAACGAGCCAGGAAAGGGTAAAAGTATAGTGGAGAGGAATACATGAATTTATGAGATTAAAAATGAATTGTGCCTTTAAGAGGCTTTTAAAAATAATTGTAAAAGTTTTGAGGATTATTGGCTGAAATAATTTGATTTGAATCGAGATATTACCTTTATGAGATTAAAAACTAATGGTGCCTTTACGAAGCTTTTAAAAAAAAATTAGAAATGTTTTGAGGACTAATGGTCGAAATAATGTGTTTTGAATATAGAGATATTACCTTCTACACAGTTTACAACTTGCACGTGCAGTTTGTTGAACCTACTGGACTGTATTTGTGTCAGTATGAACTATAGGGTAGGATGTTATTTTATTATTTTTATCTACGTATTTTTAATGAATAGTATGTTGTCTATTTGTATACTTTTATGGTTGTAAAAGACCGAATAAAGTTTCTATTGAACTCTATTGAACACAGATCTGAGCGGCCAACAAGTAAAATAGATGCAGTCTACACAAGCAAGGTGGGCCTCCCTCGTTCTTGAACCCTGGTGCCACTGCACTGGCTGCACCACTGATAGTTATGCCCCTGATTTTGTACCTTCCAATGCTTCCCAGTAGAATCCTGTTCCTGGAGTTGCAAACGTTCTCCTGTCCCAGTCAGCTATGTGCTACCTCGTTTCTTCTCATATGAGCATTGCGATATGGAGAATGCTCTCTCTGAGGGCCCTCACAGCACTCTTGTCAGGGGCCTGGCTTTATTGTTCAAAGTATTTAATTAAGTGCATAAACATACATTCAGATGACATGCAATACAAGTGCAAGGTATTCTGTAGTACAATCATTTCAAGTAGGCTGTATACAATTCCATGTGGGAGATCCTCCTTACACAATTGTAACGGTACATTGGAATACACGCATATAGAAGAAATTTATGAAAGAGATCAACCACCATAGAGGAGTAGGTGGGATCAGGCAAAAAGTGGGTCATGCATACCAAGTGGTTCCCACACTGTGGGATGTAAGTTATGGAATATGAGTTTTCTCATAAAGTATCGCTTACATTATAATGAAAGCATCTAAAGGAGAATTATAAACATGAGGCAGGGGAGAGGAGAATTGGAGGGGGGGGGGTTAAAAAGTGAGCTATGCAAGAAAATGTCTCTGGGCCTCACCAGATCCTAGGCCGTTAGTGAGGGTAAGTCATCCAACATTAATGTTCTTCTCAATTAAAATGTAGAGAGTGCCACACTGCACTGAACTGCGATTGAGATTGAGATTGCATAGAGTGTGCCTCTCTGAGGTATGAAAACCTTGCCCACCAAGTATGATGACAGAGATAATTAAATGATTCTGAAAGAATAATTTTCACAGCAATAGCAAGAAGCAAATCTAAGAGGGCCATGTCATTGGCGTAGAGATGATTCATAGTGTACTCTGAGGCCCAGGGACCTAAAGTTATCATAGGAAAGCTTAGGGGTATGGGAACGTCAAATATATCTGATAGTCTACCCTGTATTGAGTGCCAATATGGATCCAGAAGTGGACATTCAAAGAACATGTGTTTGGGTGAACTAGGATGCTTGTCTGTCTCTTGTAAGGTTAGTTTATGAAGTCTGCCTGGGTTCCAATGTAGTAGGTTAGTTTTTAAAACTTTGAATTGTATAAGGGGGGGAGGTGATAGCTTAATGTAAGTTTACCAATAGTTTGCCATTACTCATCAGTAATATGTTTAAAGACGTCAGTATTGAAATGTTTAGTTCATTTGGTGTATCGTTTCAGTGGTTGTGCCGTGAATGGTTCCAATAAGAATTTATAGATTTTAGAGGCAATAAGCCCTGAATGCTGCCATCTTGCTAGACTTAGCGGTAGGAATGATTGTTTGGTGAGAGTACATTTTCAAAGCTTCACCTTTATTTTAAGGAAACTATAAAAGTCAATATTGGAAAGGCCAAACCTATCCGCTAAGGTCGAAAGGGAAGTGGGTCATCATTGGTGTCTTATAGGTATGTGATCAGCGTAATACCCCTGGTGGCCCATGATTTTGCAACCTGACCATCAAATTCAGTTTTAATTTCAGGGTTATGCCACAAAGAGGCCCATCTAGAATTATGAATTGGCTCCGACAGCCTTTTGTCAAGAAACTTTAAAGCATTGTCGGAATCCGTAAAGATTTGTTGGGAATGAGTCATAGTGAATTTTGACATAGAGCATATATGGAAGGGCAAGCATATAATACGTTCTATCTCCAGTTATCTTGGGGAGTTTCTGTAAGTAACCAAAAAGCCCCTGGGACACCAGGAAGGCAGACTGGCAAGGGTTTTAATTTGGGAAACTACACACTCCGTGAGGACTTTTCCTCAGTGATTTATAATAGATCATTTTCTCTCTTATCACTCCAAAGGAACTTCTAAGTAATGTTATAAAATTTGTGGAAGAAAGAAGTTGAAAGTTTTAGTGGGGTATGGAGGACACATAGTCCCCTTAAGGAGTGATCATCAGCTTAAGGGTTTGGAGCCTGCCCCACCAAGAGTAAACTTCGGGGATCATGAAGAAAGCAGATCCCTAACTTTTACTATAGTATATTACGCTGTCTCAGTTAGTTCTCTATAGAACCAGATACCTAGGTATTTGAGCTATTTAGGTTGCCATTTAAGACCTGAGCCATCTAGGTACGAGGAGAAGCATAACGGATTCAAGGGAAAGACCGTAGTCTTTTCCCTATTTAAAGTACAGCCAGAGACCTCAGAGAATGAGTCAATGATGTTGGTAATGCTTGGAATTGATACCTTCTGAGGAGTTGAGAATATCATCGGCATAGGCAGCGGCTTTATAACTCTTGGAATTAGAAACCACTGATCCCCTGGGCAGCATTGTGTAATTGAAGCAAGGAATCAATAGGGAGTAAGAAAAGTGGAGGGGAAAGGGTGCATCCCTGTCTTGTGTAGGTGCAGGTCAATGTATGAGGAGGCAGAACCATTTATACTGATATTTGCTTTGGAGCTGAAATATAAAGCCATAACCATTTTAATGAATGAGTGCCCAAGATTATGGGATTCCAAGTCTGCATGGAGAAAAGGCCATGATACTTTATCAAAGCCTTTTTGGCATCCAGTGTGATCGCTGAGAAGGTACTCGCGCTTTGCATCGCGCTATGCGCCTCAATACCGCGCTATCATTTTTAAAGCTACCCTTATAACTATTTGTGTTTTTCTTAGTTGTATTTTGCCCTGATTTTAATAGGATTTATTGTAGCCCCCTCACCTGCACTCTAATCGGTTCCTTCACCGCTGTTTTGGCGGGTCCGGTTTCTGGGGTGGGATTGGCTTTGGGCGCCATCTTGGAGTGGTGGTCACTTTGGGCGCCATCTTGGAGTGGTGGTCACTCTGGGTGGGTGTTGCTGACGAGCGGTCTAGCGCTCCGGCTGAGTGGAGGGACGCCTATTTAAGGCGACCTGCCCTGTGGACTGCCCTGAGAAGGTACTCGCGCTTTGCATCGCGCTATGCGCCTCAATACCGCGCTATCATTTTTAAAGCTACCCTTATAACTATTTGTGTTTTTCTTAGTTGTATTTTGCCCTGATTTTAATAGGATTTATTGTAACCCCCTCACCTGCACTCTAATCGGTTCCTTCACAGCTGTTTTGGCGGGTCCGGTTTCTGGGGTGGGATTGGCTTTGGCCGCCATCTTGGAGTGGTGGTCACTTTGGGCGCCATCTTGGAGTGGTGGTCACTCTGGGTGGGTGTTGCTGACGAGCGGTCTAGCGCTTCGGCTGAGTGGAGGGACGCCTATTTAAAGCTCCCTCCAACGCTCAGCGGTTACGCGCAGGGGGCGTGCCTTCGCTGTGCCGGAGTCGTGCCAGAGTCCTGACCGTCTGCGCCCGTCCGCGCTAAGGAAGCGCGGCTCGCGGCAGAACTCTGGACCTGGCCATCATGACTATACTTTTGAGAACTTATAGTAGGGCCGATCTACTGGCCCTTCGGGACCGATGTACACGCTGCGAGTTTTCGCCTGTAGTCCCGCTGTGTGGCCCATATCATTGTAGGTGTGGTGCTTGGTCATTGGAACCCCCCTCTCTTATACGCGCCTTGGGGCCTGTTATAAAGAGGATAGGACAACGGGACCTGAGTATCTGGAGCTTAAACGTCAGATCTGTGGTAAAGCACCATCAGGAGGTTTACGACCTTCTTATTGATGGTTCGCCGGATGTGCTTTTTCTGACGGAAACGTGGCTCCAGGACTCTGACTCCTCGATAATTAACCTAGCCTTTCCCCCAGAGTATGCTATTTTCACTTTAAATCGGACGACTAGAGGTGGAGGTATTGCGATAGCCACCAAACGGTGTTATCCCTGCGAGTGGAAAGCCGCTGAACTTTTGGGGTGTGAGGGTGCCCTATTTAAAATAGCGTTTAGTCACCAGTTTACCTTCTCTGGGCTATTAATTTACCGGCCTCCGGGCGGTGACTCTGTTTTTAGGGCTGCTCTTCCTGAGTATATTAGCATAGAGGCACTAGGATGCGCAAATTTTAATGTTGTGGGAGATCTTAATCTCCATTTGGACTGCCCTTCTTTACCCTCTATTAGGAGCTTTCTGGCGGATCTTGAGGCTTTACAGCTCTCGCAGATGATTACTTTCCCCACACATAAAGGTGGTCATATTCTTGACCCGTTCTTCACAAATCTAGAAGGACTCAGAGTTCTTGGTTCCTCCCAGTTGGTCTGGACAGACCACATGCTGGTGAAAACGGCATGCTATTTGTCTGACTCTCCTTTTCTATCTCAGGATAGATTTGTTCTTAAACGACACTGGAACAAATTAAGACTGGAGGATTTTTACCATCAGCTCGAGAAGGTTCCTTTAGGTCCATTCACCGAGGTCGATTGTGGATACGATTCCTTCTGTGAGTGGATATCTGGTGCCCTCGATTCTCTGATTCCTATGTGTTGGTCCAAGTGTCACCGGAAGGAGCCGAGCCCTTGGTATGACACTTCCTTGGCATCTCTTAAGAGGGCCTGTAGACAGGCCGAAAGATTATGGAGGAAGTCGTACGACCCAGATCTGAAAATATGTTATCTGGCCAAGGTCAAGGTTTATCACAGGGCAGTGTGTCAAACTCGCGCTTCCATTTATGCTCAACAGTTTCAGAACTCTGCCAATCCATCGAAACTTATTTTTAAAGTATTAAAGGACTTGATGGCGAAGAGAGCAACTGCAGTGGAAATATGCTCGGACTCACATTGTGAGGGTTTGGCCTCTTTCTTCCATGAAAAAGTGCAAGCCATCTATCGCACTTTCCCAACGGGTTCCCTGATGCTAGAGCAGGTTGGTCGCACCTTAGGTGAGGGGGAATGTCTTTCCATCTTACCCCCCTTATCTCTGGAGGTGTTTGACTTTCTCAGCGCCAAAATCAAGTCTGGATCTCCGGCAGACCCGCTGAAACCGGCCCAACTCAAGACCCTGGCACCGGTTTGCCGTACCCCGGTGCTGTCCTTGATCAACCTGTCTCTCTCTTCTGGAGTGGTTCCCGTTAGATGGAAGCAGGCAGTAGTCACGCCAATTCTGAAGAAGGCGACCCTTAACCCCCTTAAACCTGAAAGCTACCGCCCTATCTCCCTTCTCCCTTGGGCCACAAAAATAGCGGAGGCCCATGTGAATGCCACTCTTACAGACCATCTTGGTAGGCTTAACATTCTCGACCCTACCCAGAACGGGTTCCGTGCGGGTCACAGCACGGAGACGGCCCTTCTCTCGATGGTCGAGCATCTGCGTTCCGTGCTGGATTGCGGTCGGACGGCGGCACTACTGTTATTAGATCTTAGTGCCGCCTTCGACACGGTCTCGCACGGGATTCTGATTCTGCGTCTTGAGGAGGTGGGCGTTTCTGGCTCCGCCTTGCACTGGTTTCGTTCCTTCCTTACGGATAGGTCATTCCAGGTGGCGATCCCGCCCGGTAAGTCGTCATCCTACCCGCTAGACCAGGGAGTCCCACAGGGGTCTTCACTGAGTCCCACCCTTTTCAATCTGTATGTGAGACCGTTGGCTGCGGTCGTCAAGCGGTGGGGCCTGACCATGGTATCTTACGCAGATGACACGCAGCTGGCGGTCACACTGAGTGGGGACTCAGACCTGGAGGCTCCCAGGTTCTGTGATGGTCTGCGGGAAGTGGCTAACTGAATGAATTCCAACTGTCTCCAGTTAAACACCAAGAAGACGGAGATTATGGTGGTTGGTAAACAGGTGGCTTTGTGGGATGACAAATGGTGGCCTTCGGAGTTGGGTGTGACTCCCCTCCCAGCGGCAGAGATAAAAAACTTGGGGGTGTGGCTTGATCCTTCTCTGAGTTTCATCTGTCATACCAAGAAGGTGGCGGCTTCTTGCTATGGCATCATCAGAGGACTTCGACCCATCCTCAAATTCTTTGATGCACCCACAAGACAGCTGGTGGTCCAAGCATCAGTGCTGTCCAGGCTGGACTATGCCAGCTCCCTACTGGCGGGGATAAACCAGTCAGAATTTCTGCGGCTCCAGCGGGTTCAAAACGCTGCGGCCCGACTGGTGACAGGTCTGCCTAGGCGATGCTCGGTGTCCAATACTCTGCGTTCTCTCCACTGGCTCCCTGTGCAGCAGAGGATTAGATTTAAGGTTCTCTGCTTTGCATTTAAAATCCTAAAGGGTACTCCCCCACAAATCTTGGAGAAATTGCTGATCCCCTATGTCCCCTCTCGCACTCTTAGATCGCTAGGCCAGAACTTAGCAGTGGTCCCGCGTTTTAAGTTGAGCAGAATTGGTGGCCGCTCCTTCCGAGTCCTGGCAGCGAGTTGGTGGAATTCTCTTCCTCCACAAATCCGGGCCATCGAAGAGCTCCTTCAGTTTAGACGGGCTATCAAGACCTTTTTATTTGTTTAGCTTATCTGTTGTGTCTCGTCTCCTTTTGTCCGCTTTTAGTGCTGTGTTGTGTTCACCTTCTCAAAGCGCCAGGACGCCCCTTTGCTGGGGCAGCTGTGCGCGGTACAAATAAAAATAACATAACATAACATAAGCGGGACTTTTCTATTATGTGGCAAAATGTATGGATATTGTTCCTGGCAAGACGACCCTTAACAAAGCAAGTTTAGGAATTGTGAATCAATTTGAGTAGATAACTCTGTAATCTATTATCTAAAATCTTCTCACACATTTTTGCTTTCATATTTAAAAAGTGAGGTGGGACAGAAATTTTTAGGATCGAAATGATCCTTTCCCTTTTTAGGAGTGACCACTATTGTGGCCTCTGATCCTAATCTCGACACTATGTCCTGGCGCACAAAGTGATCTAATGTGTTTTTGTGGTGGTTAATGGTTGAGGGGAAAAACTTTATAGAAGGCAATGGGAAAGCCATCTGGCCCTGGTGTCTTAATCACCCACATTAATTTTAAAGCTTTAACAATTTCCTCTGTATAAAATGGCCTATTCAAATTTGTTCTATCCGAGTCAGAGACTAAGACCATAAAAAGGGAATTCAGAAAGTCTAAGCATTCATTTAGTTTTATTGCATAGTGCGTCTGTAGTATAGAGTTTACTGTAGAAATTCTTGAAGACCGCAAGTATCTCATCAGTTTTTAATTTTTGTGAGCCATCATGGACCATGATGTGAGATATTTGGTTGTTGTAGTTTTTTAATTTAATAGTGGTGGTGAGTATTTTCCCAGCTTTGTTACTAAGCATGAGTTGCCTAGATTTTTGTGCGTGAACACTGAGATGTGCCCTCTTACTGATAATGATATTATAGGTGTATTTGAAGTTTTTAATCTCATCTAGTAAGAATTTATCATTGCAGTTTCTAAATGCCTCTCCATTATTTTCATTTTGGCCTTGAACTTATGTAATATTCTCTTAATTTCACCATTTATGGCAGCCATCAGTTTTATAATATACCCCCTGATGACACACTTAAATGCGTCCCACAGAATTACCGGGGGCTCAATAGAGTGCTCGTTTTCTTTAAAGAAGTGGCCTATTTCAAGCTGAAGATCTTCAATATCCTGTTGATTCTCTAGGACTTTCGTATTTAAATGCCAGACATTGCCAGTTTTTATGTCAGACACAAATCTGATAGAAATGGATACTTCAGCATGTTCTGAGATAAGAATAAGCTGGATCTTAACATTAGTAGTTTCTTTGAAGAGTAAATTGTCTACAAGTAGATGATCAATGCATGAGAAACTGGAATGAGGGCAGTTGAAGAAAGTTAAATTGTTACCTTTAGGATAGGGTAGTCTCCACACATCCAAGAGATGGTGTGAGGCGCAAAGACTTAGGGGCCTATTAGCACAGCGGGCGGATCACCACCGCCGGGCTGGTGGTGGTCACCGCCAGGCCGGCAGAGGCGATCCGCTCACCAAATGCCCCATCTTCACCCCCGCCATATTAGCATGGGGAGGGGCACCGCGATGGAAGGAAAGACTGTCCGCCGCTTTTCCGCCAGTCGGATTCCCGGCCGGGTGGAAAAGGCCTTCAATATGGTGGCGGTGCCTCCATATTAGGATGTGCCATTTTCAGGGCCTTTCCATGGTGGAGACTCCGCCATGGAAAGGCATGCAGAGTTCACTTTGGGGGCTCGTGGCGGGCCCCATGGGGTTGGGGGTTTGCACTTTGGGGGTACCCATGGTACCCCCAACATTGGCATGCACAAGGTGGCAGGCACCGCGCGGTGCCTGTCACGTTGTGCATGCCAATGCACAACATGCATATATTGCATTGTGTAGGGTGCTTCTTACAGCACCGCCCGACGCAATGCAATATATGTGGAATGCCACCGTTGCGGTTGCATCCTAATTGCCATGGCGGGACCGCCACACCTCTGGCGATCGGTCCTGTGTACCGTTACGGTGGCGGGCGGACAAAGTCCACCCGCCATCGTAATGGACCCCTAAGTATTTGTTTGTGTGCCCTAGGAATTCTTTTTTTTAATTCAAGTCATTTTTATTAAATTTTCAAAAAATGAAAAAATAAGTAAATAAACACCATGATAATGATATAAACAATAAGAACACACAATGATAATGATATAAACAATAAGAAATGCAAAGGAAATAGAAATAAACAAACAACAGATTACTCAAGTGCCATAGGAGTCGCAGTGAAGCTGTTGTGAAATACAGGTGGTCAAATAAGCACAGTTACAGCCAAATAATAGTGTAAAATGCGATACAGTACAGGGGTGTTGTGTGAGTACAGTTACACAGAAGTAAAAATAGAATACATTATAGAATACATTACAGAAGACTTACAGTTGATATGGCGTTCGGTATGCATTGCCTTGTGGAAAGTGTGAGACAATTTTCACGGTGGGTCGAATGAGAAGGAAAAGGCGTCAAGGGACTTCCAAAGCTTCCTGTGTGACTTGCGCCAGGGAGAGGCGTGAAGTGCCACGTTGTCAGCTCCTCTGGGGAAGGATAATCATTCTTGCCACATCCTAAAGGAGACTTCTTTGGAATTTTCCCACTTATTCAAAACAATTTTACAGGCTAAAGTAAGCATGGGATCTTATAAGCATCGGTCATTCACATCTTTGATTTTAGGGTCCAGAGCACCTAGAAGAATATAGGAAAATTCCCTAGGGGGGACAATGTTGAAAGTATTGTTTATACATTCGTAGATCTTATCCCAATATGTTTGTAAGATAGGGCATTGGAAGAGCATGTGGGCAAGATTACCAACCTGAGATTCTACAATTCCAGCATGTAGGGCTTTCGCTAAGATTAAGTGAGGAGTAATTTTAGTTTTAGGAATTTATAAAAATCTATCGGATGTAGTCATTGTCGAGACTGAAGCTCGGAGAAAGGTAGGGGGAGGGTCCCTGTGAAAAGATCTTTGACTAGATTTATGCCGCTTTAGGACCAGTGTTCCCAATAGAGCATCTCTCCATCAACCTTCAGGTTTGTGTTGTGCCAGAGAGAGGTCAAGTTTGATTTGTTTGTTTTTAGTACAGAGTAGTGCACTAGACGTAAAGAGCTCTGTTAGTGTTAAGCGAAATATATTTTGAATGGGGGATGGAAGATATATCCATAGTTAGGAGAGCAGGCAGAGGCATATCGTTGATGATTGATCTTTCCATGTCCAAACAGACAGGGGTGTAGTCCGCCTGGGGGAGTAGCCAGTGAGATCCCTGTTTACAAAGAAATGCAGTTTGATAGACCCTAAAGTTCGGAAGGCCCAGACCACCTTTATCTTTGGGCAATTTAAGTTTTTCATAGATATTCTGGGTCTCTTACCTTGCCAAAGGAACATGTTAAAAAGCTTATAGATCCTGTTCAGGAAATCATTTGAGAGCGTCATTGGTAGCATGCTGGCCAGATAGTTAACAAGAGGAGTAATCATCATTTTTAACCCTTTCCATGCGCCCGTCGGCCAACGGCCGTTGCGAGCACTACCTCCGTAGTGCTGCACACGTCCGTTGGCCGTCTTGGCCCCGCCCGCGCAATCAATCACCAGCACCGCAGCGGATTTTACGCCGCAGTCAACGGGTTAATGTCTCAGCTCTTCCCCACCAAGATAAAAATTTAGGTGACCAGCCATCTAATAACGAAGAGATTTTCTTGAAGACAGCATTTTCATTGGCCTGAAGGGTGGTGATGAAATCTCCTGTGAAGTCTAAGCCAAGATATTCGAAGCAGTTAGGTTGCTCGAGTTGCCAATAATTTCTTTCCCGCCTCGGTTATTCAGGATTTTAACTTCAGTCTTGTCCTTATTCAATTTATAGCCTGATACTGCAGCAAATTCATCTATTGACGACATAAGAGCAGGGATAGCAGCGTCTGCATTCTCGGAAACAACTAACACCTCGTCCGCGTAAGCAGTTATTTTGACTGTGCAGTTGTTGAGACGTATCCCTGTGATCTGTTTATTTTTCCTAAGCTGATAGAGGAAGGGTTAATTTGCAAGAAGGAATAGGGACCGGGAGAGAGGGCAGACCTTGCCTTGTTCCCTGTTCTAACTTAAAGGAAGATGAGAGGCACCCTCCCGCTCTGACTCTGGCCGAGGGGTTTGAATAAAGAGCCATAACCATACGTGTAAAATACTCACCTAAATTAAATTTATCAAGTGTTGCTTTCAAGTAGGTCCAATCTACTTTGTCAAAAGCCTTTTCGGCATCCAAAGTGATAGCAACTGTTAGTGAGTGAGTAAGTTTGGCTTTCTCAAGGACATGTACTAGAATACGAGTATTATCGCAAGAAAGTCTGTTTTAAAAAAAAAAAATTGTGAAGGGCGGTTGAGTTTGGGTAAACATTTTTGGAGGCACTTAGCGAGGATCATTGCATAGATTTTGCAGTCTAAATTTATTAAAGAAGTCGGTCTATAGTTTTTAGGGAGTGATGGGTCCTTCCCTTCTTTGGGAATTACTGCTATGATAGCTTCTACTGGTGTCCCTGTAATCTGACCAGAGTCACTAAATTCATTGAACAAGTTTAGAAGTGGGAGAATCAGTGCCGGAGAGAAGCACTTGTACAATTTAGCATTAAACCCATCAGGGCCTGGGGCCTTCCCAACTTTAAGGGCCTTAATCGTGTATTGTATTTCTATAGCGGAAATTGGGCTGTTAATTTCCGCTATTTTCTTGCTCTGAGAGGGGGGGCAGAAAACATTTATTGAGATAGTCTTGTACTTTTGTACTGTGCAAATCCTGGTTCTTACTATAGCGTAGAAGTGTAGCTCACTGGTTAGAGGAGGCATACCCTGAAGCAGAGGTCAGACCCGGGACCAGGGTTCGATTCCCGACGCGGCAGGGTCTGGAGCCCAATTGTCCACGGACTCGATAATTCTTGCTTCGGTGCCTACTCTAAGCATGAGTTCACACTATGCAGCTCTGGGCAACAAGCTTGCTTAATCTCCACAACGGCCCCCCGTGGCGGGATGCCTGGCTTTCACCTTGGGGATGCCCAGTACGGGTTATCTCACAGGGAAAAATCAGGACGGGTTCCCAATGCAAGCGCAGAGATGCCCAAGGGTAATTTGAGCGCTATATAAGACCGCACATACATACATACTATACAGAGTACTATATAAAATTTCAAAAATATCTGCGATTTTATTAGGGTCAGAGTGGGCTAAATGTTTTTGGTCTATTAGGTTCTTAATCGTGTTCTTCTGCAGTTTGAATTTTAAGTATGATGCTAAGCTCTTCCCTGCCTTGTTGGATTCACAAAGCCTAATGCTTTTTTGTTTGTTTAACCAAATCCCTGCCCTGTCACTTACTATTTTATCATACTCGTATTTCTTTTTTACTATTTTGTTCAAGACTGAGGTGTCTCTGGATATTAGATGCTTCTTTCCTAGTATAGCAATCTCTTTTTCTATCTTTTCAAGGTTGTTATTGGAGTCCTTATTCATGGCAGATCTAATTTTAATGCACTCGCCTCTTATGGTGCTTTTTAATGCCTCCCATCTTGTGAGGTCTGAGGTGTCACCCTTCTTATTAGACACTAGGTAGTTCTGTATCGCACTTTCAATGGTTTGTCTATGTGACTCTTTTTCTAAGACTTCATTGTTAAGTCTCTAGAGAAATGGTTTCTTAAAAGGCTTCGGGTCAGTTATAGACAGTCTAATGCATGAGTGGTCTGAGACCACCCTTGGTTCGATCGAGGTTTGTTCAATCTTAGCAGTGGCGTTAGCTGAAATAAGTAGGTAGTCAATGCGTGAATAGGAGTTATGTGGGGATGAGTAGAAGGTATGCTCCCTCCCAGTAGGATTTTGAAGCCTCCGGGAGTCTATCAAATTGTAGCATGTGGAAAGATTTATAAGGGCTTTGTGAGAGTTGTTGGTGTGGAAAGGACAACGTGAATCCCTATCTAAAGCCGGATCCATGGGTAGGTTAAAGTCACCCGCTAATATGTGCATGGCAGTGTCTAGGATCGTATCAATTTGCTTGCTTAGATGTTCCCAGAATTCCGTGTCAACTTATTGGGAGCATAGCATAAATATTAGTAATGTAATGTGGAGTAGTGTGGCTCACTGGTTAGAGGCGGCAGACCCGGAAGCAGAGGACGGCCCGGAACCAGGGTTCAATTCCTGACGCGGTAGGGTCGTGGACCAGGGCCAGCGGACTCGATAATTCTAGCCTCGGTGCCCACTCCTACCAGGGATCACACTCGGCAACTCTGGGCATTAGCTTGCCTCATCTCCACAACGGCCTCCCACATTCGCCGGGGATGCCTGGTTTCACCTTGGAGATACCCAGGAGGGACCATCTCACAGGGATAGCCAGGACGGGTTCCCCAGCGGTCTACAGCGCCATGACGCCTCGGCAGCAGTCCGCTTTACAAAAAACACATACATACATTTACATTTAATGTAAAATTCTGTATTGTCTTTTGCCAGTTTCGTTGTGATCCACCTCCCTTTAGTGTCAGATGTGCTTGTCACTATGTCTATGTTTGATTTTTTAGCTACCAAAGTCAGGACACTGTTTTTCTTACCCACCGCATCGCACCCGCATCATAGATGTAGAGCCTATTTCTAAGTGAGTTAAATTGTTTTGAGTCAATCTTCGTCTCCTGTAGAAGGAAAACATCACCATTTTGTTTATGAAGATAATCAAGGATCTTTCTCCTTTTAATAGGGTGGTTTAAACCTTTAACATTCAGTGAGACAATCTTGAGATTGTTATGGGTAATATGCACCATATTACCTGGAGAATTTTGCGACATCATAAGTACATTATGGACATTGACAGTGAATCTCTGACTCTGTAGTTGGCTTTGTACGGTTTACACCCTGTTTGAGCGGAGGTTGTAACATCACTTTGTACTCGCGATAAAGTTAGTGGGCACATTTGTGTTGAGTTGACAGGCACTGTATACATGTCACCTGCGTGTACATAGATAGCACTGCAACATATTTGACATGCAAGTAAAAACTTTGCCCTTGAGATAAAAAACATGGTGCTTGAATATAGAGACATGGCAGTAGAGTACGGAAACATGTCACATACATGTAGCCCACCACATAATGAGGTAACACCAACATATGCAAGGTTATTACTGCAACACATGACGTTAGAGTTACTGTAAAAATCGTCACTAGAGAACAGAGGCAAGGCACTTGAGTAAATAAAACAACTATAGAAAAATGAAATAAGAAACAGAAGATCCAAAACCCTGACCCTACCCAACTTGCTGACCCTAACAAATTACCTAAGGACCTACAGTTAGGACCTGGGAAGCAGACCAGAGAAGTAACACACTAACACATTTGCTAGCTTAAAGAGACGTAAATGAGGACAAGTGACGAACAGGAGAGCACATCCCGTCAGACAACCTACATTTGAGGATAGAGAGTATAGGCGCATGTCCTATGACATTAATGCATCAACACCATGTGAAGGCCATGCATCTGCGAAAGAGACCGGGAGAAACCTATTGTCGCTATGCAAAACATTTGAAACAATGGAGATTTAAGAACATTGAGGCAATGGCATTATTAAGGCAATGGCAGATCAATGTGTTATGGTAGAGGGCCCGGGGTTGTCGTATCCATAAAAGGATCTTCTGAACTGTCAAGGAATCTTTTCAGCTGTAAGTGGTCTGTGAAGAAGTGTGGAGTGCCTTGAATCACAACACAAAACTTTGCTGGACCTGCAAATGCAAACTGATAGTTCAAAGCTCTCAATTTTGGGCGAAGTGCCAGGAAACCTTTTCTAGTGTACACAGTTTCTTTGCTGTAATCTTGAGAGATAAAAATGTTGTTGTTCTTCCAAAGGTTGTGGTTTTTTTGCACATGAAGGCAAGGATCTGTTCAACGTGCTGGTAACGGAGAGGTTTACAAACAATTGGTCTTGGTGTTTTGAGGTTTGTCATGATCCTAGTTGGAACCCGATGGGCCCTGTCAAACTCTAGGGGTTTACTGAAGGACAGGTTAGTGGCTTGAGCAAACCAATCTTCTAGGAAAGGGATGCAAGTGATGCAAGTGATGCAAGATCCAGATGCGTCTTCCTCCCCTACAGGGATACCAAAAATTCTTAAGTTCCCTCTCCTGTTTCTGTCCTCTAGCCCTGATAGGCACTTTGTTAGAGAGTTCATTGAGATAGTTAGGCTTTTGAGGGATTTATTCATTTTGGTGTCCGTATCCTGTAGCATGCTGATTCTGCTCTCTGTTTCAGATAGTCTAACATTGGTGTCCCTAATGTCCTCCCTGATAGCAGAGATCTCTTCTTTTGTGTATTTTGCAAGATTGTGGACCTCCGCTAGTTTACTTAATATGGTATCCATTGTTGCGTTGATGTCGCGCTTCCCTTTAGTAGGAGAATCTGGGTTCGGTGGATCGGCTTTAACTCTCTTGAGGCTCGACTTAGTCTCTTTGTTGGTCATTTTTGGTGTCTACCGTGTTTCTTCAGTGTAACTTCAGTGTATTTTGTAGACTTGTAGATTTCTAGACCCTAGCAGGTGATCGTATTGGTGACTGGTACCACCAGTGCAACTGGTGTAAACTCAAAAGCTGAGTAGCGATCTAGAATGGGATCCATAGGGAGATTAAAGTCCCCACCCAGAATAGATTTTGAGCATCATGGGATGTCTGCACATTTTTTATTGAGGGTCTGCCAAAATAGAGGATTGTCTACATTGGGGTTGTATATGTTCATTGTAGGAGAGTAGGATCTGCTTCACATGGGTACCCCCGCTTTTGCTGGTGTTTCACTGTTTTTCGACCTTAGTCTGGCTGTGGCCCTGCTAATCAGGACCACAGCCTAGCTGCTTCCTCTCTAAAATGGATTCCATGTACATTAGGTACAAATCTAATTGGATTCTGGAGTGCCTTATAAGCCCCTAGTATATGGTATACTATGTACCTAGGGCATAGGTACCTCAGAGGCCTACCAGGGGCTGAAGCATGTATTATGCCACCCCTGGGAAGCACTCCAAAATGACACCACAGGTCTGCTACTGCAGCCTGGGTCAGGGTGTGCTTGCACCCCTTACTGTGGTATAGGCTACCTATATCACTACCCTATACAGACACATATAAACCTATAAGCCACTCATATGGCAGGCCTTGACAATCCTGAAGGCAGAGTGCTTGGTTTTATGTGAGAGGGTGCCCAAGCATGAGCTGAGCCCCTCTGCAGCATTCGGAAATACTTCCTTATGGCTGTTCTGTGATACAGCCATACCATATACTCTTAAGTGCATTATAACCTCGTGGTAAATTCTAACTTTGGAATGGCTGCATCAAAACATGTCGTGTTTGGTGTCAAACGCTTTGGAATACTACCCCCCCCCCACCCCCCCCCCCCCCGCCAGTCCTGGCTTCGGGGGTTGCATTCCACCCTTCTAGAGGGAGAGACATGTTCACACTGGCTAAGCCCGGTTAAAACTTTCCAAAGCCCTGGCATCACAAAATGGATGCCACTGCCACAGACACGGAGTCTGGCCTCCTGCTGCTGGGGGAAACTCTGGCAGGGGAGGCCTGGACAACAGGCTTCCTGTCACAGGGAGGTGTAACCACCTCCCCAGACAGGCAGATGTGTATTGGGGCAGGGTGGGTGCATTCAGAGAATGCTTTTGAGACACTGCCTGGGGCACACAAGGTGTCCCTGTGCATAGCCAAGTTCAATCCGGTTGCAGGGGCACTCAGCCCCTGCTCTGGTGCAAAACTTGACAAAGGGGAAGGGGTGTAACCACCCCCACCCCAGGTCTACCCATAGGTGGGGCCTTAGAGTTAGTCCATCCCCTAAACTTAGTATAAGTATAGGAATCCAGTCCCTAGGACTTTAGATTACCCTGGACGAACCTCTGCAACATATATCCTGGACCTTCGACTTTCTATCACGACTAGAAGACGGAAGAAATCTCCCTTGGGGTCAAGGAGTGACTCCCCTGCTTGGCAGGCACCAAAGAAGCAACTGACCGGTCTGCAATTCTGAAGCTCCTGCCAGACACCGAAGTCTCTGCATCTCCAGAGGTGGATTTCCAGACTTCCCCGAGGCTGCCCTGAGTCCACAGCCAAGCTGAGGCCCGTGGCTATCGTGGGTGACGTGGAACACCCCTGGACAACTTTTGCAGCAACACTACCTTCCTGGTCATCCTTGAAGTTGTGCTTTGGGCTCCCAATAACCCCAGCCTTGAACACCTCCTCCCGAAGATTGTTGGCCTCCACTCCACGAGTGACCCATGGGCCAGGTTCAAGTGCGATCGCTCGAGGCTCCTTCGCGATCACTAGCCCGTTGGCTAGCAGGTCCCCAAGAAGGTGACTCCTTTTCTGATTAGGCGTTCCTGGTTGCTCCAGACGTGCCCTGACTTACCCTCACTGGGTGAGTCCCTCAGACCTTGCTGGTCTGCACCACAGTCCTTTCTCTGCATTCCTGTGACTTGCCGTTGCCAAGGCTTGTTGGGTCCTTTCTGGTCGCCGACACTGCAGCACTCGACAGCCTTCGTGGGACAGCTCGAATCCGGCTCGTGGACTTCGTTGGCAGTTTCTGGACCTCGTGGCTGAAGAGTCAAGACACCCATCAACTCACCTGAAGCACCCGACATCTGTGGGCATTGGTCCATCCTGCCCTATGTCACTGGCAAGTGACCCAGACTCTGTCCCCTCTGCTTTCAGGTTCCTTACATCCTAGATACAGGCTTGGATCTCTTCGGACACTTCTCCTCTTCATGGTAGCAGCAGTTCTTTGCAGGCTTCCATTGAAATCGACGACGCGACCCGACACCAAAAGACACCTATGCACGCGGCTTCCCTGGGTGAGGTAACTCGCATACTCCGGTGCTCACGTGGGTGCTAGCCCTAGAACTTCTTAAGTCCAAAAGGGTTTGGTCCTGACTCGATTAGAAGTGTCCCTAATCTTTGAAATTCCAACCGAGACATTGCCCATAGAAGACAATAGGAACCCGCGGTTGTGTTTCCACACTGCATACAGCTCCCGTGGGTCCCCTGTGTCACTACCTTGGGGGGTTCCTTGGGGTCCCAGTGATTGGAGAGGCAATAGGCCTAGTGCCTATTTCAGTTGTGGTTCTTATACCACTTCTTAGGTCTCGGCTGAGCCAGCGCATGCGCTGCTCTGCGAGACATTTTGTATGTGGGATTTTCAAAGTGCTACCCACAGTGTTTTGCTGGCTTAAAGCTTGAGTGCACGATCGCATGGACGTGCACAGCTGGCATCTAATGTCTCCTCAGCTCGCACTCCCCCCTCCCTTCTCATTAGCTTTATTGATTGAGGCTCCTTTGTTTGCATTACCCCCTCCCTTCTCCCCCCGCTCTTATCGTCATCTCGGATTGCACTTCCCCCTCCCTTCTAGTCAGCTTCCTTGAGGCTCCTCTGATTGCACTTCCCCCTCCCTTCTCTCCCCACGTCATCTCGGATTGCACTACCCCCTCCCTTCTCGTCAACTTCCTTGAGGCTGCTCTGCTTGTACATCCCCCACCCCTTCTCTCCCCGCTCTTCTCTCCACTTCTGATTGCATTTCCCCCTCCGTTCTCTCCCCGCGTCCCTCTGAATGCACTACCCCTCCTAATACAACTTCACTGTGACCCACTTTTGAGTGAACACCATTACAGAGCTGCAGAGTGAAAGAAACATTATTAGTATTGTGCCTTTTCCTGCGTGTCTCCAGTGGCTGTCCCTTCCCCACACATTCTGAAGCAGTGCGGGGCCAGACGCCATGCCCTGAAGCTGTGTTCCTGTTTTTTTTCAAGGAACCTCTAAAGTTCTGTCAAGAAAATCTTGCCGGGGGGAAAGCAAAAAAAATACCATTGCCCTCGCAAATCAAGCCGCCTGTTCAGTGGCTCACTCTGGTACAGTTGTGTCTACCACATTTCACAGGCAGCAGGAGCTCTAAAACGTGAGATTTATGTCCCATGAATATTTATACATCCCCGGTACATCGTCACATAGTTTAGAAAGCATATTTTCAAATCTTAGTGCATTCTTACCTGCAGCGATGAGCTACTGCTTATTTCTGTTTTTGGAAAATAATTTGCGGGTGACAGTGTTGATGCTGCTTTTATTTCGCGACCAACACGTGGCCAAATTAGCAGTTCAAACACCCCTGGTTCAAGAGTAGCGGAGTCCGCACCACTCACTCCGCAGGGAAACTTCCCATTTGGAAAATGCAAGGAGAGCCTCTGTCCCTGTAACAGCAGCTCATCATGGCACACCCTGGGAAGGGCAACACAGAAGACAACTCATAACCACGGTCATCACCATATCCATGGCACCAGCCTTGCCTGACAGCTCGATTGTATTAACCACTGCAACGCCAGTCAAGTGCCTGCTCATATTTTTTAAGCATCCTTCCTCCTCTTGTGGTCATTATGTTTTGCTCCCGGTTATTTTAAGTGCAGCATTTAATGGGGAGCGGATTTCATTGCCTTCCTCAGCTGTTCATCATGAACTAGCATGCAATCAGTTAAGAATGATCAAATTGTTTGAAATATGTCAGTGTGACTGAGAGGCGTGACCAGGCTGTGTCATACTCAAGTGGCCCTACATTCTGTTGTCTGTATGTCTTGCTAAAAGCTAGCTCGGTTGTGTGCCTGGTGCTGTCCTTGGGTTTGAATCCGCTCTTTACCTTTCTAACGCTTATAAAAAAAGCACCTCAAGTTTGATAAAAACGCCCATTGTTGGCCATGTGGAGTAAGTTACTTTAAACTGAAACCCTACATATTAAATTAAAAGCTTTGCTTCGTGGCTAGAAGCACTTTTTTGACAATGCAACATTCTCTAGCGTTACGGAGGAACCAGTCAAGAGGTGCCACTGGGGCAGAAGGCAGACAGAGCCATCCTGCCTAATTAATGGATTTGCATTTCAACGTGTTAGCGAGAAACAGGCCCCCGGCGCACGGAGAGCACAACCCACACCCACACATCCTCCTTAATTGATGTTTCCCGTCTGAGCCGAGGGAGTTTACATTTAACTCCAAACATTCCGATATGCACTTTTTAAAGGGTACAAGCTTGGACAGTATTGTTAGTGGGCTCACATTTAATCCTCACTCTGGTGCGCTTATATCAGCATTTCACATTGTTGGCCTTAGATTAGGGCTTATAGCCAATTGAACAATTGCTAAAAACAACTATAAAATGAATTACTGCCACACAATGTAAAAGGGTTTTGGGAGATGCTTTTGTGAGCTCTATCGGCACTGATTTTACACATCACACACTCTACTACCTTATTGTCTCGCAACTTCTCTCTCTTTTTCCACTCAACATCTCGCAGTACTTACAAAACTCTTATTTGGTGTACTATTTGACCAGATAGATTTCTGTCACACACCCCTGTAACTAATTTGCTTGCACAACGATAAATTCACTTCCTTTCAATTTGTTAGTCTCTCTGTATCACGCTCTACACTTTTCTACATGTGCATCTTTTGTGTAACATGTAAAACACTATCTGCATTTGCCTCTTTCCTTTCTCACTACACACTTTCTTTTAGGTACACACTTTCACACTACTTCTCCCTATCCACACTATTTTAGTTCTTCCCCTATCCTCTTTGCCTACAACTCTCTCACAGGCTCCCTCACACAGGCTCCCTCTCCCACTCTCTCTCACTGAATGACTCACTCACAGACTCACTCTCTCACTAATTGACTCACTCTCACTGACTCACTCTCACTCTCTCACTAATTGACTCACTCTCACTGGCTCATTCTCACTGACTCACTCTCACTGACTCACTAATTGACTCACTCTCACTGACTCACTCTCTCACTAATTGACTCACTCTCACTGACTCACTCTCTCACTAATTGACACACTCTCACTGACTCACTAATTGACTCACTCTCACCGACTCACTCTCTCGCTAATTGACTCAGTCACACTGACTCAATATCTCAGTAATTTACTCACTCTCACTGACTCACTATCTCACTCATTGGCTCACTCTCACTGACTCACTCGCTCATTGGCTCACTCTCACTGACTCACTCACTAATTGACTCAATCTCAATGACTCGCTAATTGACTCACTCTCAATGACTCACTCTCTCACTAATTGACTCACTCTCACTGACTCACTCTCTCTCTCACTAATTGACTCACTCTCACTGAGTCACTCTCTCACTAATTGACTCACTCTCACTGACTCACTATCTCTCTAGTTGCCTCACTCTCATTCTCTAACTAATTGCCTCACTCTCACAGACTCACTCTCACAGACTCACTCACTCACTAATTGACTCACTCTCACTGGCTCACCTCACTGACTTACTCTCACTGACTCACTTATTGACTCACTCGCTCACTAATTGACTCACACTCACTGACTCACAATCTCACTCATTGGCTCACTCTCACTGATTTACTCGCTCATTGGCTCACTCTCACTAACTCACTCACTAATTGACTCAATCTCAATGACTCGCGAATTGACTCACTCTCACTGACTCACTCTCTCACTAAATGACTCACTCTCACTGACTCACTCTCTCTCTCACTAATTGACTCACTCTCACGGAGTCACTCTCTCACTAATTGACTCACTCTCACTGAGTCACTATTTCTCTGATTGCCTCACTCTCACTCTCTAACTAATTGCCTCACTCTCACAGACTCACTCTCACAGACTCACTCACTCACTAATTGACTCACTCTCACTGGCTCACTCTCACTGACTTACTCTCACTGACTCACTAATTGACTCACTCGCTCACTAATTGACTCACACTCACTGACTCAGTCTCACTAATTGACTCAGTTCAGTTCATGACTCACTAATTGACTCACTCTCACTGACTCACTCTCACTCTCTCACTAATTGACTCACTCTCACAGACTCACTCTCTACTCTCACTAATTGACTCACTCTCACTGGCTCACTCGCTCACTAATTGACTCACTCTCACTGAGTCACTCTCTAACTAACTGACTCACTCTCTCACTAATTGACTCACTCTCACTGACTCCCTCTCACTCTCTCACTAATTGACTCCCTCTCACTGGCTCACCATACCACAGGAATGTTCCACAGGCAAATAAACTTTCTTTACAGTATCCTTGTTGCATCCTTTTGTAGTGTGATTGAAGTATATTACTGTTATAAATATAAAGAAATCAAGGCCGAAAGCAAGTACATTAAAATGAAGTAAATATTGCCTACTGGCCACTAAAGATACGGAAAATAGTAACTGAAATGTGTAGCAAATGGAAATGAAAGCATTGGCATATCCAATAGGTCTCGCTTTTGGGACCTTATAAGTGTTTAACCATGCTACAGTTGATGTTGTTGCACCAAGGATATTGTGCTGCATAACTAAATGATACCAGATAATCTCAATTGAATTGATCAACTGAAAACCACTAAAGGTACCTGAGGTACATATAATATCAAGTTTAGCTACAGTAAGTTCTACTGAACTTAGAGTTGTGTGTTAAGGGATAGCACACCCTTTCTACAACTCAAGAGAGTTTAGTAGGCCACACTAGTGTAGGTAGTGCAATACACCACACCACATTAGTAATGTCTAACCAGCCAGGAACCAGTGAGTCCCTACCTGGAACCAGTGAGCTCCTTCCCTATAAATATGAGGATCTCTCCTTTGCTCAGCTTAGGGCCTTATGTTCCATTTGGAAGCTGAAGACAGGCAAAAGTCCATCCACCCAGCATCTCATAAAGATACTGAAACTGGATGATATCACAAGTCCTAGTGGGCCTGCAGATGGAGACAGTGTGGGTGGGGCAGCACCTGAGGGTGGGTCCAGGGGTGGAAACTCCCCTGACCCTAACTCTAATGCTGACCAGACTGGTGACAATGACCAGACTCTGGTGAACACAGACCATCAGGATGAGGATGATGACAATAATAGTCAAGTAAGCACGCTCCTACAGGAGGAGAGTGTCACTCGTGTAGCACTCAGTGAGAGAACGGAGGTTCTCTTTATCCATGAATCTGGTTTCACAAAAACGAAGAGGTAATCCAAGGTCAATTGAATTTATTGGTAACGTTCATCAAATGATAAAGAATTGTCATCATTCTTATAAGGTCAACTCATTGTTCCAATGCCCAATGCATTTCGGGCTATTCAAGCCCTTCATCAGGGGCGGCACTGTGGAGGAAACAAGGGAGCAGGACTCAGTGTCAGTTTATGGACATGTGAATGCACATATTCCAGGTGAAAAGCGGGTTGATAATAACAAAAGAGTTCACAAGACAATTGTGAAAATGAAACAAGTGAAAAAAAGAGTTACCAAAGATGCAACGCAAGTGATGTGCTAAAGGTCACTCGTTTGTGAAAGCGCCGATATGCGGGTAATAATAGTAATTACGGGTGAGTGAACTCGTGGATACAAAGGAAGGTAAATGGTAAAAAACGAACGCACTATTATCCAAACGTGTGTGTGGTAACCAAGGAGTGACTGATAGCATGCAGTGATATTCAAATGCCCGTGAGTTTAAACCAAAGAGGGTGAAGGAGTGTAATCCGAAAGTCTCAGAGCGAATAGTTACCGAAAATAAACTTACGGTAGAGTTGTGAAGTTACGGACTCATCACGTAGCAAGAATGCGTTCAAAGGTGCTTCGGTGAGAGTGAAATTCGCGGGTCGCAATCATGTGACGCGGAAGCGTGTGGATTAAAAGGAAGTGAGTGCTCGTGGACTACGGAGATTGACAAAGAAAAAAGACTGGTAGTTCACATGCGGTGTGCTGGATTGCAGAAGAGGAAAGTGCTCGTGTGAGCAATGAAAGTGTCATCAAAACGTATATATACATGAGAGATCAAAAATTGACAACAGAAATAAACATGGCTTAATATTTCGCAAAAAGTCAAAACAATGCAATGCGTAAAAAACAAACTAAGCGTATCATCAAAGACTGTAGGATGGTTACAATGAATTCCAGAGGTTATCATCATATGCGGTAATCTGTTCAAAAGCATGGGAGATCGAGTTACAAAAACAGACTAAATCGTAGCGTTCGTTAAGACCCTTCGGCTGGGTGGAATTCAGTTTGTGGATCCAAAAGATTTCTCTTTGTAAGAGAAATTTGTTGTTATCTCGTCCTTTCAATAAAGGGATCTGTTCAAGAATGAGGAAACGAAGTTGACATATATTATGTTGATGTTGATGAAAGTGAGTGGCAATGGGAGATTTGGCCTGTTGAGTTCTTATATTGCTTTTATGTTCATTCATCCGTATACGGATTTTTCTCTCTGTTTTGCCCACGTATACCAGGCCACATGGGCATTTCAATAGGTAAATGACATTTTGACTGTTGCAAGTTGCTGTCACTCTAAGCTTAATGGGGTAACCATGTAACGGGTGTTGGATTGTGGTTCCCTTGATGATACAGTTACAATTTCCACAGTTAAGACAAGGTAGAGTTCCTTTGAAGGAGCTTGTGATAGGATCTCTGGTGTTAGATAAGATTTGTTTGAAGTTGCGTGATCTTTGATATGCAAATCTTGGGGGTGTCTCAAAGATGTTATTGAAGTCCACCTCTGTACTTAACATTGGCCAGTATCTCAGAATGGTTTTCTTGATGGTAAAACTTTGGGTGGAATATTTGGACACAAATGTCATTCTCTGTTGTGTTGATGTGGGTCGTCTGGGTTGGAGTAACGTTTGTCGGGAGGATTTCTCTGTCTTCAATACAGCTTTGTCTAGAATATCACTGGGATATTTCCGTTGTTTAAATTTTGAAATGCACATGTTTTTACTGGATTCATATAGCTCGTTGGTACTAGAAATCCTTTTTAATCTGAGTAGTTGTGAGTAAGGCAAATGGTTTTTAAGCGATGGCTGGTGGAAGCTGTGGAAGTGAAGGAGGTTGTTGCGATCTGTTGATTTTGTGTACACTTGTGTAGTAAGATTACCTTGTTGGATGGTAATACGAGTGTCCAAAAATGTTATAGATTCCCTGTTGGTGAGGTGTGTGAATTCAATGCGTTGGTCGACGGTGTTGAGAGTGTCAATAAGAGATTCAAGTTGTTGAATTGAACCATTCCATAGAATAAAGATATCGTCTATGTACCTTTTGTAAAGGGTCAAGTGTTCAGTCCAGTCATTGTTGGTTAAGATGTTGTCCAGTTCGAATCGGTGCATGAAAAGATTCGCATATGATGGGGCAGCACAATTGCCCATAGAAGTGCCAGAGCATTGAATGTAAAAGGTGCCAGACCATTCGAAGTAGCTGTGGTAAAGGGTGAAGTGCATGAGTTCCATGAGGAACACTTTGAGATCGTTAGGATTGTCGGTGTTGATCAAAAATGATTCAATAGCTTCAATCCCTTTATCATGAGGAATGGAGGTGTAAAGTGATTTAACATCAATCGTACATAAAATGGTGTCAACTGTTATCAACTCACGGATGGATTCAATAATATTTAAAAAATCAGTAGTGTCTTTTATGTAGGTAGTCATAGATTGGACTGAAGCCTGTAGATGTTTGTCCAGATATTTGCCAATTGGTTCATGGAGTGAATGGATGGTTGAAACAATAGGTCTGAATGGAGGTTTTGTGGCATGCTTGTGAATTTTTGGAAGCATGTAGATGTAAGGAGTAGATGGATTGATTTTAATCCGATATTTTTTATCTTCCTCACTGATGGTTCCTTGTTCAAGAGCGGTGTTGACGATGGTTTTGAGAATGTCAAGAAAATTATTCATAGGATCAGCATGTATGGGCATGTATGTCTGTGTGTCCTTGACATGTTCGTTCACACTTTCTACATAGAAAGTCGTATCCATAATTACTATTGCTCCTCCTTTATCGGCTTGACGTGAGGTAACTTCAGGCCTATTTGCTAATGTATTCAAGGTTTCTTCTTCTTTTTTAGTGATGTTTTTGAATTTATTTTTGTTGCGATCAGCAATCGTTTTAAGCTCTTTATGAACGATGGTCTCAAAGGCGTCCAGTACTTTGTGTTTGCTCTCCGATCGGAGGTGTTCTCAGGTTCGTCCATTGGGGTGGTGGTGCGCTTTCTGTGTCACTCAGGAAGGGGAATAATGCGAAAGAAGAAAAGCAGAATGGGCGCACTCCGTTTTAAACAACGTAGGACGAACCTGAGAACACCTCCGAACGGAGAGCAAACACCTTTATGTATACCAATGAAGAAACTCAACACATTTACGCACTTTTTGAGGACACCACAGGACCCAGCACCAGTACTACATCCATTCAATCAAATATCAAACAACTATTATATACATCCAAACGAGCAATCAACCAAAAATTACACGCCAGTACCCTCATACGATACCACAAGGTTCAACGAATTCCGAGAGGACTCAGAATTGCTTTAAAGTCCACCCTGTGTAAAAACAATCCACGTTTTACCGAACAATGGGAAGCCATTCTCAACAAATGCTCCTTAGATCTAATACTACTTATTGTGGAAGAATTATCCAAACTACTTGAAGATCTCAACAAAGAACTTGACGAACTACGGCAAGAAATTTCCAACAAAATTTCAGACGCAGATTGGAATGCCACTTTAGCAGACCTTAATAAACAATTGGATGACTACACCAAGGAGATCAACGAAAGGAAATCAAGAAAATTTAAACGCGATAATTTGGATTACAAACTAGGAGAGGTATACACCTGGGCTGAGGCTTATGCCTATAAAAGACAACAACGTAAACAAACTGGACAAAGATCAGATACAGATGCAACATCTTCTGATGATTCTTCTCTCAGGGACAGGACACCTCGAACCTTTCCACCTCCACAGTCGAACCTTAGACCAGCAGAAATAGGAGATTCACAACAAGCAGCCAGTGAGGATCCTACAACAAGTGAATCAAGACAACCGCATTTCTTAGGGGCAAGCACAAGGCCACTAGGAGATCCAGGAGGAAAAATACCAACAAAATCCGTGGCGAAGAACACACGCAGTCAGAAAATCTCGTGATTACCAACTCTAGTCATCATCTTACCAAATTCGAAACCTTGACCTTACAAAAAGGAACTTCGTTTGTTCCTACGTACCATTCTAACCAACTGGAGACTGAAATCTGCTTCTTTAAATTCATGCGCGTACTCAGACTTAAACACTACTTTTGTAACATTTTAAATATCCCAGACATTCCAAGACAGGATACTTTATTGGGGCTTCGAAACAAAGGTACCTATATTGCACCCGCAAGTCACAAAGTACTGGACGCCTTTGAGACCATCGTTCATAAAGAGCTTAAAACGATTGCTTATCACAACAAAATAAGTTCAAAAACATCACTAAAAAAGAAGAAGAAACCTTGAATACATTAGCAAATAGGCCTGAAATTACCTTCCGTCAAGCCGATAAAGGAGGAGCATTAGTAATTATGGATACGACTTTCTATGTAGAAAGTGTGAACGAACATGTCAAGGACACACGGACATACATGCCCATACTTGCTGATCCTACGAATAATTTTCTTGACATTCTCAAAACCATCGTCAACACCGCTCTTGAACAAGGAACCATCAGTGAGGAAGATAAAAAATATCTGATTAAAACCAATCAATCTACTCCTTACATCTGCATGCTTCCAAAAATTCACAAGCATGCCACAAAACCTCCATTCAGACCTATTGTTTCAACCATCAATTCACTCCATGAACCAATTGGCAAATATCTGGACAAACATCTACAGGCTTCAGTCCGATCTATGACTACCTACATAAAAGACACTACTGATTTTTTAAATATTCTTGAATCTATCCGTGAGTTGATAACAGTTGACACCATTTTATGTACGATTGATGTTAAATCACTTTACACCTCCATTCCTCATGATAAAGGGATTGAAGCTATTGAATCATTTTTGATCAACACCGACAAACCTAACGATCTCAAAGTGTTCCTCATGGAACTCATGCACTTCACCCTTTACCACAGCTACTTCGAATGGTCTGGCACCTTTTACATTCAATGCTCTGGCACTTCTATGGGCAATTGTGCTGCCCCATCATATGCAAATCTTTTCATGCACCGATTCGAACTGGACAACATCTTAACCAACAATGACTGGACTGAACACTTGACCCTTTAAAAAAGGTACATAGACGATATCTTTATTCTATGGAATGGTTCAATTCAACAACTTGATTCTCTTATTGACACTCTCAACACCGTCGACCAACGCATTGAATTCACACACCTCACCAACAGGGAATCTATACCATTTTTGGACACTCTTATTACCATCCAACAAGGTAATCTTACTACACAAGTGTACACAAAATAAACAGATCGCAACAACCTCCTTCACTTCCACAGCTTCCACCAGCCATCGCTTAAAAACCATTTGCCTTACTCACAACTGCTCAGATTAAAAAGGATTTCTAGTACCAACGAGCTATATGAATCCAGTAAAAACATGTGCATTTCAAAATTTAAACAACGGAAATATCCCAGTGATATTCTAGACTAAGCTGTATTGAAGACAGAGAAATCCTCCCGACAAACGTTACTCCAACCCAGACGACCCACATCAACACAACAGAGAATGACATTTGTGTCCAAATATTCCACCCAAAGTTTTACCATCAAGAAAACCATTCTGAGATACTGGCCAATGTTAAGTAGAGAGGTGGACTTCAATAACATCTTTGAGACACCCCCAAGATTTGCATATCAAAGATCACACAACTTCAAACAAATCTTATCTAACACCAGAGATCCTATCACAAGCTCCTTCAAAGGAACTCTACCTTGTCTTAACTGTGGAAATTGTAACTGTATCATCAAGGGAACCACAATCCAACATCCGTTACATGGTTACCCCATTAAGCTTAGAGTGACAGCAACTTGCAACAGTCAAAATGTCATTTACCTATTGAAATGCCCATGTGGCCTGGTATACGTGGGCAAAACAGAGAGAAAAATCCGTATACGGATGAATGAACACAAAAAGCAATATAAGAACTCAACAGGCCAAATCTCCCATTGCCACTCACTTTCATCAACATCAACATAATATATGTCAACTTCGTTTCCACATTCTTGAACAGATCCCTTTATTGAAAGGACGAGATAACAACAAATTTCTCTTACAAAGAGAAATCTTTTGGATCCACAAACTGAATTCCACCCAGCCGAAGGGTCTTAACGAACGCTACGATTTAGGCTGCTTTTTGTAACTCGATCTCCCATGCTTTTGAACAGATTACCGCATATGATGATAACCTCTGGAATTCATTGTAACCATCCTACAGTCTTTGATGATACGCTTAGTTTGTTTTTTACGCATTGCATTGTTTTGACTTTTTGCGAAATATTAAGCCATGTTTATTTCTGTTGTCAATTTTTGATCTCTCATGTATATATACGTTTTGATTACACTTGCATTGCTCACACGAGCACTTTCCTCTTCTGCAATCCAGCGCACCGCATGTGAACTACCAGTCTTTTTTCTTTGTCTATCTCCGTAGTCCACGAGCACTCACTTCCTTTTAATCCACACGCTTCCGCGTCACATGATCGCGACCCGCAAATTTCACTCTCACCGAAGCACCTTTGAACGCATTCTTGCTACGTGATGAGTCCGTAACTTCACAACTCTACCGTAAGTTTATTTTTGGTAACTATTCGCTCTGAGACTTTCGGATTACACTCCTTCACCCTCTTTGGTTTAAACTCACGGGCATTTGAATATCACTGCATGCTATCAGTCACTCCTTGGTTACCACACACACGTTTGGATAATAGTGCGTTCGTTTTTTACCATTTACCTTCCTTTGTATCAACGAGTTCACTCACCTGTAATTACTATTATTACCCGCATATCGGCGCTTTCACAAACGAGTGACCCTAAGCACATCACTTGCGTTGCATCTTTGGTAACTCTTTTTTGCACTTGTTTCATTTTCACAATTGTCTTGTGAACTCTTTTCTTATTATCAACCCACTTTTCACCTGGAATATGTGCATTCACATGTCCATAAACTGACACTGAGTCCTGCTCCCTTGTTTCCTCCACAGTGCCGCCCCTGATGAAAGGCTTGAATAGCCCGAAATGCATTGGGCATTGGAACAATGAGTTGACCTTATAAGAATGATCACAATTCTTTATCATTTGATGAACGTTACCAATAAATTCAATTGACCTTGGATTACCTCTTCGTTTTTGTGAAACCAGATTCATGGATAAAGAGAACCTCCGTTCTCTCACTGAGTGCTACACGAGTGACACCCTCCTCCTGTAGGAGCGTGCTTACTTGACTTTTATCGAATTCCCAACTCAGGGGCATATACTCGTCTGCACCTATTACCTTATCAAATTAACTACGTTGTTGAAAACGGAGTGCGCCCATTCTGCTTTTCTTCTTTCGCATTATTCCCCTTCCTGAGTGACACAGAAAGCGCACCACCACCCCAATGGACGAACCTGAGAACACCTCCGATCGGAGAGCAAACACCTTTATGTATACCAATGAAGAAACTCAACGCATTTACGCACTTTTTGAGGACACCACAGGACCCAGCACCAGTACTACATCCATTCAATCAAATATAAAACAACTATTATATACATCCAAACGAGCAATCAACCAAAAATTACACGCCAGTACCCTCATACAATACCACAAGGTTCAACGAATTCCGAGAGGACTCAGAATTCCACCCTGTGTAAAAACAATCCACGTTTTACCGAAAAATGGGAAGCCATTCTCAACAAATGCTCCTTAGATCTAATACTACTTATTGTGGAAGAATTATCCAAACTACTTGAAGATCTCAACAAAGAACTTGACGAACTCCGGCAAGAAATTTCCAACAAAATTTCAGACGCAGATTGGAATGCCACTTTAGCAGACCTTAATAAACAATTGGATGACTACACCAAGGAGATCAACGAAAGGAAATCAAGAAAATTTAAACGCGATAATTTGGATTACAAACTAGGAGAGGTATACACCTGGGCTGAGGCTTATGCCTATAAAAGACAACAACGTAAACAAACTGGACAAAGATCAGATACAGATGCAACATCTTCTGATGATTCTTCTTTCAGGGACAGGACCCCTCGAACCTTTCCACCTCCACAGTCGAACCTTAGACCAGCAGAAACAGGAGATTCACAACAAGCAGCCAGTGAGGATCCTACAACCAGTGAATCAAGACAACCGCATTTTTTAGGGGCAAGCACAAGGCCACTAGGAGATCCAGGAGGAAAAATACCAACAAAATCAGTGGCGAAGAACACACGCAGTCAGAAAATCTCGTGATTAACATCTCTAGTCATCATCTTACCAAATTCGAAACCTTGACCTTACAAAAAGGAACTTCGTTTGTTCCTACTTACCATTCTAACCAACTGGAGACTGAAATCTGCTTCTTTAAATTCATGCGCGTACTCAGACTTAAACACTACTTTTGTAACATTTTAAATATCCCAGACATTCCAAGACAGGATACTTTATTGGGGCTTCGAAACAAAAGTACCTATATTGCACCCGCAAGTCACAAAGTACTGGACGCCTTTGAGACCATCGTTCATAAAGAGCTTAAAACGATTGCTTATCACAACAAAAATAAATTCAAAAACATCACTAAAAAAGAAGAAGAAACCTTGAATACATTAGCAAATAAGCCTGAAATTACCTTACGTCAAGCTGATAAAGGAGGAGCATTAGTAATTATGGATACGACTTTCTATGTAGAAAGTGTGAACGAACATGTCAAGGACACACGGACATACATGCCCATACTTGCTGATCCTGCGAATAATTTTCTTGACATTCTCAAAACCATCGTCAACACCGCTCTTGAACAAGGAACCATCAGTGAGGAAGATAAAAAATATCTGATTAAAACCAATCCATCTACTCCTTACATCTACATGCTTCCAAAAATTCACAAGCATGCCACAAAACCTCCATTCAGACCTATTGTTTCAACCATCAATTCACTCCATGAACCAATTGGCAAATATCTGGACAAACATCTACAGGCTTCAGTCCAATCTATGACTACCTACATAAAAGACACTACTGATTTTTTAAATATTCTTGAATCCATCCGTGAGTTGATAACAGTTGACACCATTTTATGTACGATTGATGTTAAATCACTTTACACCTCTATTCCTCATGATAAAGGGATTGAAGCTATTGAATCATTTTTGATCAACACCGACAAACCTAACGATCTCAAAGTGTTCCTCATGGAACTCCTGAACTTCACCCTTTACCACAGCTACTTCGAATGGTCTGGCACCTTTTACATTCAATGCTCTGGCACTTCTATGGGCAATTGTGCTGCCCCATCATATGCGAATCTTTTCATGCACCGATTCGAACTGGACAACATCTTAACCAACAATGACTGGACTGAACACTTGACCCTTTACAAAAGGTACATAGACGATATCTTTATTCTATGGAATGGTTCAATTCAACAACTTGAATCTCTTATTGACACTCTCAACACCGTCGACCAACGCATTGAATTCACACAACTCACCAACAGGGAATCTATAACATTTTTGGACACTCGTATTACCATCCAACAAGGTAATCTTACTACACAAGTGTACACAAAATCAACAGATCGCAACAACCTCCTTCACTTCCACAGCTTCCACCAGCCATCGCTTAAAAACCATTTGCCTTACAACTACTCAGATTAAAAAGGATTTCTAGTACCAACGAGCTATATGAATCCAGTAAAAACATGTGCATTTCAAAATTTAAACAACGGAAATATCCCAGTGATATTCTAGACAAAGCTGTATTGAAGACAGAGAAATCCTCCCGACAAACGTTACTCCAACCCAGACGACCCACATCAACACAACAGAGATTGACATTTGTGTCCAAATATTCCACCCAAAGTTTTACCATCAAGAAAACCATTCTGAGATACTGGCCAATGTTAAGTACAGAGGTGGACTTCAATAACATCTTTGAGACACCCCCAAGATTTGCATATCAAAGATCACGCAACTTCAAACAAATCTTATCTAACACCAGAGATCCTATCACAAGCTCCTTCAAAGGAACTCTACCTTGTCTTAACTGTGGAAATTGTAACTGTATCATCAAGGGAACCACAATCCAACATCCGTTACATGGTTACCCCATTAAGCTTAGAGTGACAGCAACTTGCAACAGTCAAAATGTCATTTACCTATTGAAATGCCCATGTGGCCTGGTATACGTGGGCAAAACAGAGAGAAAAATCCGTATACGGATGAATGAACATAAAAGCAATATAAGAACTCAACAGGCCAAATCTCCCATTGCCACTCACTTTCATCAACATCAACATAATATATGTCAACTTCGTTTCCACATTCTTGAACAGATCCCTTTATTGAAAGGACGAGATAACAACAAATTTCTCTTACAAAGAGAAATCTTTTGGATCCACAAACTGAATTCCACCCAGCCGAAGGGTCTTAACGAACGCTACGATTTAGGCTGCTTTTTGTAACTCGATCTCCCATGCTTTTGAACAGATTACCGCATATGATGATAACCTCTGGAATTCATTGTAACCATCCTACAGTCTTTGATGATACGCTTAGTTTGTTTTTTACGCATTGCATTGTTTTGACTTTTTGCGAAATATTAAGCCATGTTTATTTCTGTTGTCAATTTTTGATCTCTCATGTATATATACGTTTTGATTACACTTTCATTGCTCACACGAGCACTTTCCTCTTCTGCAATCCAGCGCACCGCATGTGAACTACTACCAGTCTTTTTTCTATGTCTATCTCCGTAGTCCACGAGCACTCACTTCCTTTTAATCCACACGCTTCTGCGTCACATGATCGCGACCCGCAAATTTCACTCTCACCGAAGCACCTTTGAACGCATTCTTGCTACGTGATGAGTCCGTAACTTCACAACTCTACCGTAACTTTATTTTCGGTAACTATTCGCTCTGAGACTTTCGGATTACACTCCTTCACCCTCTTTGGTTTAAACTCACGGGCATTTGAATATCACTGCATGCTATCAGTCACTCCTTGGTTACCACACACACGTTTGGATAATAGTGCGTTCGTTTTTTACCATTTACCTTCCTTTGTATCAACGAGTTCACTCACCTGTAATTACTATTATTACCCGCATATCGGCGCTTTCACAAACGAGTGACCCTAAGCACATCACTTGCGTTGCATCTTTGGTAACTCTTTTTTGCACTTGTTTCATTTTCACAATTGTCTTGTGAACTCTTTTGTTATTATCAACCCGCTTTTCACCTGGAATATGTGCATTCACATGTCCATAAACTGACACTGAGTCCTGCTCCCTTGTTTCCTCCACAGTGCCGCCCCTGATGAAGGGCTTGAATAGCCCGAAATGCATTGGGCATTGGAACAATGAGTTGACCTTATAAGAATGATGACAATTCTTTATCATTTGATGAACGTTACCAATAAATTCAATTGACCTTGGATTACCTCTTCGTTTTTGTGAAACCAGATTCATGGATAAAGAGAACCTCCGTTCTCTCACTGAGTGCTACACGAGTGACACCCTCCTTCTGTAGGAGCGTGCTTACTTGACTTTTATCGAATTCCCAACTCAGGGGGATATACTCGTCTGCACCTATTACCTTATCAAATTACCTACGTTGTTTAAAACGGAGTGCGCCCATTCTGCTTTTCTTCTTTCGCATTATTCCCCTTCCTGAGTGACACAGAAAGCGCACCACCACCCCAATGGACGAACCTGAGAACACCTCCGATCGGAGAGCAAACACCTTTATGTATACCAATGAAGAAACTCAACGCATTTACGCACTTTTTGAGGACACCACAGGACCCAGCACCAGTACTACATCCATTCAATCAAATATAAAACAACTATTATATACATCCAAACGAGCAATCACCCAAAAATTACACGCCAGTACCCTCATACAATACCACAAGGTTCAACGAATTCCGAGAGGACTCAGAATTCCACCCTGTGTAAAAACAATCCACGTTTTACCGAAAAATGGGAAGCCATTCTCAACAAATGCTCCTTAGATCTAATACTACTTATTGTGGAAGAATTATCCAAACTACTTGAAGATCTCAACAAAGAACTTGACGAACTCCGGCAAGAAATTTCCAACAAAATTTCAGACGCAGATTGGAATGCCACTTTAGCAGACCTTAATAAACAATTGGATGACTACACCAAGGAGATCAACGAAAGGAAATCAAGAAAATTTAAACGCGATAATTTGGATTACAAACTAGGAGAGGTATACACCTGGGCTGAGGCTTATGCCTATAAAAGACAACAACGTAAACAAACTGGACAAAGATCAGATACAGATGCAACATCTTCTGATGATTCTTCTCTCAGGGACAGGACCCCTCGAACCTTTCCACCTCCACAGTCGAACCTTAGACCAGCAGAAACAGGAGATTCACAACAAGCAGCCAGTGAGGATCCTACAACCAGTGAATCAAGACAACCGCATTTTTTAGGGGCAAGCACAAGGCCACTAGGAGATCCAGGAGGAAAAATACCAACAAAATCCGTGGCGAAGAACACACGCAGTCAGAAAATCTCGTGATTAACATCTCTAGTCATCATCTTACCAAATTCGAAACCTTGACCTTACAAAAAGGAACTTCGTTTGTTCCTACTTACCATTCTAACCAACTGGAGACTGAAATCTGCTTCTTTAAATTCATGCGCGTACTCAGACTTAAACACTACTTTTGTAACATTTTAAATATCCCAGACATTCCAAGACAGGATACTTTATTGGGGCTTCGAAACAAAAGTACCTATATTGCACCCGCAAGTCACAAAGTACTGGACGCCTTTGAGACCATCGTTCATAAAGAGCTTAAAACGATTGCTTATCACAACAAAAATAAATTCAAAAACATCACTAAAAAAGAAGAAGAAACCTTGAATACATTAGCAAATAAGCCTGAAATTACCTTACGTCAAGCTGATAAAGGAGGAGCATTAGTAATTATGGATACGACTTTCTATGTAGAAAGTGTGAACGAACATGTCAAGGACACACGGACATACATGCCCATACTTGCTGATCCTACGAATAATTTTCTTGACATTCTCAAAACCATCGTCAACACCGCTCTTGAACAAGGAACCATCAGTGAGGAAGATAAAAAATATCTGATTAAAACCAATCCATCTACTCCTTACATCTACATGCTTCCAAAAATTCACAAGCATGCCACAAAACATCCATTCAGACCTATTGTTTCAACCATCAATTCCCTCCATGAACCAATTGGCAAATATCTGGACAAACATCTACAGGCTTCAGTCCAATCTATGACTACCTACATAAAAGACACTACTGATTTTTTAAATATTCTTGAATCCATCCGTGAGTTGATAACAGTTGACACCATTTTATGTACGATTGATGTTAAATCACTTTACACCTCTATTCCTCATGATAAAGGGATTGAAGCTATTGAATCATTTTTGATCAACACCGACAAACCTAACGATCTCAAAGTGTTCCTCATGGAACTCATGCACTTCACCCTTTACCACAGCTACTTCGAATGGTCTGGCACCTTTTACATTCAATGCTCTGGCACTTCTATGGGCAATTGTGCTGCCCCATCATATGCGAATCTTTTCATGCACCGATTCGAACTGGACAACATCTTAACCAACAATGACTGGACTGAACACTTGACCCTTTACAAAAGGTACATAGACGATATCTTTATTCTATGGAATGGTTCAATTCAACAACTTGAATCTCTTATTGACACTCTCAACACCGTCGACCAACGCATTGAATTCACACAACTCACCAACAGGGAATCTATAACATTTTTGGACACTCGTATTACCATCCAACAAGGTAATCTTACTACACAAGTGTACACAAAATCAACAGATCGCAACAACCTCCTTCACTTCCACAGCTTCCACCAGCCATCACTTAAAAACCCTTTGCCTTACAACTACTCAGATTAAAAAGGATTTCTAGTACCAACTAGCTATATGAATCCAGTAAAAACATGTGCATTTCAAAATTTAAACAACGGAAATATCCCAGTGATATTCTAGACAAAGCTGTATTGAAGACAGAGAAATCCTCCCGACAAACGTTACTCCAACCCAGACGACCCACATCAACACAACAGAGAATGACATTTGTGTCCAAATATTCCACCCAAAGTTTTACCATCAAGAAAACCATTCTAAGATACTGGCCAATGTTAAGTACAGAGGTGGACTTCAATAACATGTTTGAGACACCCCCAAGATTTGCATATCAAAGATCACGCAACTTCAAACAAATCTTATCTAACACCAGAGATCCTATCACAAGCTCCTTCAAAGGAACTCTACCTTGTCTTAACTGTGGAAATTGTAACTGTATCATCAAGGGAACCACAATCCAACATCCGTTACATGGTTACCCCATTAAGCTTAGAGTGACAGCAACTTGCAACAGTCAAAATGTCATTTACCTATTGAAATGCCCATGTGGCCTGGTATACGTGGGCAAAACAGAGAGAAAAATCCGTATACGGATGAATGAACATAAAAGCAATATAAGAGCTCAACAGGCCAAATCTCCCATTGCCACTCACTTTCATCAACATCAACATAATATATGTCAACTTCGTTTCCTCATTCTTGAACAGATCCCTTTATTGAAAGGACGAGATAACAACAAATTTCTCTTACAAAGAGAAATCTTTTGGATCCACAAACTGAATTCCACCCAGCCGAAGGGTCTTAACAAACGCTACGATTTAGGCTGCTTTTTGTAACTCGATCTCCCATGCTTTTGAACAGATTACCGCATATGATGATAACCTCTGGAATTCATTGTAACCATCCTACAGTCTTTGATGATACGCTTAGTTTGTTTTTTACGCATTGCATTGTTTTGACTTTTTGCGAAATATTAAGCCATGTTTATTTCTGTTGTCAATTTTTGATCTCTCATGTATATATACGTTTTGATTACACTTTCATTGCTCACACGAGCACTTTCCTCTTCTGCAATCCAGCACACCGCATGTGAACTACCAGTCTTTTTTCTTTGTCTATCTCCGTAGTCCAGGAGCACTCACTTCCTTTTAATCCACACGCTTCCGCGTCACATGATCGCGACCTGCGAATTTCACTCTCACTGAAGCACCTTTGAACGCATTCTTGCTACGTGATGAGTCCGTAACTTCACAACTCTACCGTAAGTTTATTTTCGGTAACTATTCGCTCTTAGACTTTCGGATTACACTCCTTCACCCTCTTTGGTTTAAACTCACAGGCATTTGAATATCACTGCATGCTATCAGTCACTCCTTGGTTACCACACACACGTTTGGATAATAGTGCGTTCGTTTTTTACCATTTACCTTCCTTTGTATCCACGAGTTCACTCACCCGTAATTACTATTATTACCCGCATATCGGCGCTTTCACAAACAAGTGACCCTAAGCACATCACTTGCGTTGCATCTTTGGTAACTCTTTTTTGCACTTGTTTCATTTTCACAATTGTCTTGTGAACTCTTTTGTTATTATCAACCCGCTTTTCACCTGGAATATGTGCATTCACATGTCCATAAACTGACACTGAGTCCTGCTCCCTTGTTTCCTCCACAGTGCCGCCCCTGATGAAAGGCTTGAATAGCCCGAAATGCATTGGGCATTGGAACAATGAGTTGACCTTATAAGAATGATGACAATTCTTTATCATTTGATGAACGTTACCAATAAATTCAATTGACCTTGGATTACCTCTTCGTTTTTGTGAAACCAGATTCATGGATAAAGAGAACCTCCGTTCTCTCACTGAGTGCTACACGAGTGACACCCTCCTCCTGTAGAAGCGTGCTTACTTGACTTTTATCGAATTCCCAACTCAGGGGGATATACTCGCCTGCACCTATTACCTTATCAAATTACCTACGTCGTTTAAAACGGAGTGCGCCCATTCTGCTTTTCTTCTTTCGCGATGATGACAATAATGCCACTTCCTTCATTCCTCCTGGTAGGCCTGAACACAGGGCTAGAAGGGATAGATCTCTGTCAAGGGGATCTATTCACTCTAACTCCTCTATTGGAACCTCTGTTTCTTCTCACAGAGGGAGGGAAACCTCCCAGCAGAGGAGAGAGAGACTGCTGAAGTATGAGCAAGACAAGTTCAACCAGAGAAAGCAGCAGATGGCCTTAGATAGGGAAGCCCTGGAGCTCTACAGAGCTAGTAAAAAGGAGGGACTAGAGTCCCTTGGTGGCAGCAATATCCCTAGAGATAGGGAGAGGTCCCTCCCTACCAGAGTGGGGATGACATCCACAAGTGGATAACTGCCTTGGAGAGGGCCTGTAAAGTACAGAAGGTCCCTCAAGGTCAGTGGGCAGCAATCTTATGGCTCTCCTTTGCAGACAAAGGTAGAGACAAGCTCCTCACTGTAAGAGAAGAGGATGCTGATGATTACAAAGTCTTGAAAAGTACTCTGATAGATGGGTTTGGCTTAACCACTGAACAATACAGGTTAAAGTTCAGAGATACCCAAAAGGCACAGAATCAGGACTGGGTTGACTTTGTTGACTGTGCTGCTAAGGCTCTGGAAGGTTGGTTATTGGGCAGTAAAGTGTGTGACTTCAAAGGATTGTATAATCTGATAATGAGGGAGCAGATTCTTAATAACTGTTAAAATCAGCTGTTGCACCAGTACCTGGTAGACTCTGATCTGACCTCTCCCCAAGAATTGGGAAAGAAGGCAGACAAATGGGTCAGAACCAGGGTGAGGCAGAAAGTACAGAACCAAGGTGGTGACCCTAAGAAGCAAGATTCCAAAAACTCTGACAAGGGTGGGGACAAGGGTAAAGACCAGAAGTCTTCACAAGAGCCCCAAAAATCTTCTTCAGGGGGGGATTCACAGGCTAACAAAGGGAAAGGCCAAAATAAGCCCTGGTGCAAAATCTGTAAGCAGAAAACTCACTGGACCAGTGACTGCACCAAGGCTAAAGAAAATACTCCAACCACCACCAATGCCCCTAAGGCACCTGTTCCCCCTAGTACAGTTACAATTGTTGGTGGGAATACACAGAATAAGGGTGTAGTAGGGTTGACCCTGGGTTCTGAGATGGACTCTGGCCTAGTCAGAGTACCAACTCAGGCTGTGCTTGTCAGTGATGGGGGCATGGGTATGTCCCCCTTTGTGAGCCCCAGTAACCTGGGCAAATATAGACAACAGCCTTTAATTAATGGAGTAGAAGCTTGGGCATTCAGGGACACAGGAGCAAGTCTCACAATGGTGACAAAAGATCTTGTGGATCCTGGGCAGATTATACTTGGTGAAATGTACCAAGTGACCAATGCTAGCAATGTCAGAACAGACCATTCTCTGGCAGTTGTTAACTTCTCCTGGGGAGGGGTAACTGGCCTTAAGAAGGTTGTGATAAGTGCAGACCTACCAGTACAGTGCTTGCTTGGCAATGATCTGGAAACTTCAGCTTGGGCTGAAGTGGAGCTCAGGACATATGCAGAAATGTTAGGGATCCCCGCACATGTCTTTGCTGTGACTAGGTCACAGGCTAAAATGTCAAAAGCTGGGCAGGCCCTGGATTCTGGAATAATGGACCAGGTCCCTCACAAGAGGAGGAGAAGTAGGGTTAAGGCAGAGCCTTCCCACCTGTCTCAGGATACTGATCAGTCTCCTCAGGGAGATGATCTTGAGCCTGCAGTAGGGACTGTCCCAGAGGAGCTTGAACCTGACCAGGTTGAGTTCTTGGGGACAGGGGGCCCTTCCAGGTCTGATCTAAGCCAGGAGCAGAAAACCTGCCCCTCTCTTGAAACCCTCAGACAGCAAGCAGCTGATGAGGCTGCTGGGAATGCTAGTGGCACCCATAAAGTTTATTGGGATGATGGACTCCTATACCCAGAGAGTAGAGACCCCAAGACTGGTGCATCCAGGAAGTTGGTTACACCACCGAAGCTTAGGGGTTTCCTATTGACACTAGCCCATGATATTCCCCTAGCAGGACACTTAGGCCAAAACAAGACTTGGGACAGAATTGTTCCTCACTTTCACTGGCCCCACATGTCTGAAGACACAAAGGAGTTTTGTCGCTCCTGTGTAACCTGCCAAGCCAGTGGCAAAGCAGGTGGCACTACAAAGGCCCTCCTGATACCCCTGCCTGTGGTGGGGGTTCCCTTTGAGAGGGTTGGGATTGACATTGTTGGTCCCATGATCCTCAAACAGCATCTGGGCACAGATTTATACTGGTGGTAGTGGATCATGCCACCAGGTATCAAGAAGCTATTCCCCTAAGGACCACTACAGCACCTGTAGTGGCAAGAGCTCTCTTGAGTATGTTCTCAAGAGTAGGTTTTCCAAAGGAGGTAGTATCTGACAGAGATGCAAACTTTA
This sequence comes from Triturus cristatus, assembly GCF_964204655.1. Lineage (NCBI taxonomy): Eukaryota > Metazoa > Chordata > Amphibia > Caudata > Salamandridae > Triturus > Triturus cristatus. The sequence goes on from NC_140585.1 coordinate 231,625,029, forward strand.
TGTCAAGTTACTTAACAATGTGGAAGGAGTGTGGAGTGAATTACAAATTCACCACACCCTATTACCCACAATGTAATGGTTTAGTTGAAAGGTTCAACAAAACCTTAAAGGGCATGATCAAAGGACTCCCAGAGAAGCTTAGGCGAAAATGGGACCTGCTCTTGCCCTGCCTTTTATTTGCATACAGGGAGGTGCCTCAGAAGGGGGTTGGCTACAGCCCCTTTGAACTTCTGTTTGGTCACCCTGTCAGGGGTCCATTGTGTTTGGTGACGGAAGGATGGGAGTTACCTCTCAAGCCCCCAAGGCAAGACATAGTGGACTATGTACTTGATCTCCGCTCCCGGATGGCTGAGTACATGAAAAAGGCAAACAAAGACCTTGAGGCTAGCCAGGAACTGCAAAAAGCCTGGCATGACCAAAATGCTGTACTGACTGTTTATCAGCCAGGACAGAAAGTGTGGGTGTTGGAGCCTGTGGTCCCAGCAGCTCTCCAGGACAAGTGGAGTGGACCCCACACTATTGTTGAACAGAAAGGGGAGGTTACCTACTTGGTAGACCTTGGAACCCCTATGAGTCCCCATAGGGTTCTCCATGTCAACAGGCTAAAGCCATATGTGGACAGGGCTAACATGGGCTTGCTCATGGCAACTGATGAGGGACAGGAGGAAGAGAGTGACCCACTCCCTGACCTCCTCTCACAGAACCCTGATGATGGGTCAGTCGATGGTGTAGCCTTGGCAGGCAGCCTCACTGCCCAGCAGCAAACTGATTGCAGACAGGTTCTCAATCAGTTCAGACACATGTTTTCACTGACTCCAAGTCAAACTACCTGGTACACTCATGAAGTGGACACTGGGGACAGTCTGCCTATTAAAAATAAGATTTATAGGCAACCTGACCATGTCAGGGACTGTATCAGGACAGAAGTCCAGAAAATGTTGGATTTGGGTGTGATTGAACCCTCAGATAGCCCTTGGGCTAGTCCAGTGGTCCTTGTGCCAAAATCTCACACCAGTGGTGGGAAAAGAGAGATGGGGTTTTGTGTGGACTACAGGGGTCTCAATGCAGTCACTAGGACTGATGTCCATCCAATACCAAGGACAGATGAGCTTATAGATACTATGGCCTCAGCCAAGTACCTTAGCACATTTGACTTGACATCTGGCTACTGGCAGATCAGACTAGCTGATGATGCAAAGCCAAAGACAGCATTTTCTACCCCTAGTGGGCTCTATCAATTTGTGGTAATGCCCTTTGGTTTGGAGAATGCACCTGCCACTTTCCAAAGGTTGGTGAATACAGTTCTCACAGGCCTGGAAGCCTTTAGTGCAGAATATCTAAATGATATTGCTGTCTTTAGCTCCACCTGGGAGGATCACCTGGTCCACCTAAGGAATGTTTTGGAGGCCCTGCAAAAAGCAGGCCTAACTATCAAGGCTACTAAGTGCTAGATAGGGCAGAGTCAGGTTCAACCATTGCAGAGCAGGATCCAGACCATAATGGAATGGACTGCTCCAACTACCCAGCATCAGGTGAGAGCCTTCTTAGGCCTGACTGGGTACTATAGGAGATTTGTCAAAGGGTATGGATCAATAGTGACACCCTTGAATGACTTAATTTCTAATAAAATGCCCAAAAAGGTTCAGTGGACAGCTAGCTGTCAAAAGGCATTTGATGACCTGAAGCAGGCCATGTGTACTGCTCCCATTCTGCAGAGTCCTGACTACTCCAAAAAGTTCATTGTTCAAACTGATGCATCTGAATTGGGGGTTGGGGCTGTACTGTCACAATTGAATGAAGAAGGTCAGGATCAGCCAGTAGCTTTCATAAGCAGAAGGCTGACCCCTCGAGAGAAACGTTGGTCAGCCATTGAGAGGGAGGCCTTTGCTGTGGTTTGGGCTCGGAAGAAGTTGAGGCCATACTTGTTTGGTACTCACTTCCTTGTTCAGACAGACCATAAGCCCCTCTTATGGCTAAAACAAATGAAGGGGGGAAACCCCAAACTGCTTAGGTGGTCCATTTCCCTACAGGGGATGGACTTTACAGTGGAACATAGACCTTGGAGTAACCATGCCAATGCAGATGGACTCTCTAGGTATTACCACATAGAACATGAAGACTCAACTGGTCAAGGTTAGTTTAATGTCCCTGAGTTTGGGGGGGGGGGTTGTGTAGGAGAGTAGGATCTGCTTCACATGGGTACCCCCACTTTTTGCTGGTGCTTAACTGTTTTTCAACCTTAGTCTGGCTGTGGCCCTGCTAATCAGGACCACAGCCTAGCTGCTTCCTCTCTAAAATGGTTTCCATGTACATTAGGTACATATCTAATTGGATTCTGGAGTGCCTTATAAGCCCCTAGTATATGGTATACTATGTACCTAGGGCATAGGTACCTCAGAGGCCTGCCAGGGGCTGCAGCATGTATTATGCCAGCCCTGGGAAGCACTCCAAAATGACACCACAGGTCTGCTACTGCAGTCTGGGTAAGGGTGTGCTTGCACCCCTTACTGTGGTATAGGCTACCTATATCACTACCCTATACAGACACATATAAACCTATAAGCCACTCCTATGGCAGGCCTTGACAATCCTTAACGGTACAAAAGGGGGTGGTGATGGACGGAGCATCAGAGCCAAACAAACACTCACACCCAGTCAACAGATCTGGGTTTGATCCATCACCGTTCTTTAGCCCACTCTGCCACCCCAGTTCAGACATGGCCATATGCAAATCAGTCTGACCCTGTGCCTCATGGGAACAGTCCAGCCCGAACTGCCAAGCCATGCCTTCCCTGGACCGGAAACAAGCTTCCTAGGACCGGTGTCTGGCATTTCAGCCGTCTTCAGCCAGGCTTGCTTGAATCCAGTGGCAAAGTGAGCAAGGGACTCACGTCTGAGCATACCCTGCCAACTTATGGCAAACAAAGCGGTACAAAAGGTGGTGGTGATGGACGGAGCATCAGAACCAATCAAACACTCACACCCAGTCAACAGATCTGGGTTTGATCCATCACCGTTCTTTAGCCCACTCTGCCACCCCAGTTCAGACATGGCCATATGCAAATCAGTCTGACCCTGTGCCTCATGGGAACAGTCCAGCCCGAACTGCCAAGCCATGCCTTCCCTGGACCGGAAACAAGCTTCCTAGGACCGGTTTCTGGCATTTCAGCCGTCTTCAGCCAGGCTTGCTTGAATCCAGTGGCAAAGTGAGCAAGGGACTCACGTCTGAGCATACCCTGCCAACTTATGGCAAACAAAGCGGTACAAAAGGGGGTGGTGATGGACGGAGCATCAGAACCAATCAAACACTCACACCCAGTCAACAGATCTGGGTTTGATCCATCACCGTTCTTTAGCCCACTCTGCCACCCCAGTTCAGACATGGCCATATGCAAATCAGTTTGACCCTGTGCCTCATGGGAAAAGTCCAGCCCGAACTGCCAAGCCATGCCTTCCCTGGACCGGAAACAAGCTTCCTAGGACTGGTTTCTGGCATTTCGGCCGTCTTCAGCCAGGCTTGCTTGAATCCAGTGGCAAAGTGAGCAAGGGACTCACGTCTGAGCATACCCTGCCAACTTATGGCAAACAAAGCAGTACAAAAGGGGGTGGTGATGGACGGAGCATCAGAACCAATCAAACACTCACAGCCAGTCAACAGATCTGGGTTTGATCCATCACTGTTCTTTAGCCCACTCTGCCACCCCAGTTCAGACATGGCCATATGCAAATCAGTCTGACCCTGTGCCTCATGGGAACAGTCCAGCCCGAACTGCCAAGCCATGCCTTCCCTGGACCGGAAACAAGCTTCCTAGGACCGGTTTCTGGCATTTCAGCCGTCTTCAGCCAGGCTTGCTTGAATCCAGTGGCAAAGTGAGCAAGGGACTCACGTCTGAGCATACCCTGCCAACTTATGGCAAACAAAGCGGTACAAAAGGGGGTGGTGATGGACGGAGCATCAGAACCAATCAAACACTCACACCCAGTCAACAGATCTGGGTTTGATCCATCACCGTTCTTTAGCCCACTCTGCCACCCCAGTTCAGACATGGCCATATGCAAATCAGTCTGACCCTGTGCCTCATGGGAACAGTCCAGCCCGAACTGCCAAGCCATGCCTTCCCTGGACCGGAAACAAGCTTCCTAGGACCGGTTTCTGGCATTTCAGCCGTCTTCAGCCAGGCTTGCTTGAATCCAGTGGCAAAGTGAGCAAGGGACTCACGTCTGAGCATACCCTGCCAACTTATGGCAAACAAAGCGGTACAAAAGGGGGTGGTGATGGACGGAGCATCAGAACCAATCAAACACTCACACCCAGTCAACAGATCTGGGTTTGATCCATCACCGTTCTTTAGCCCACTCTGCCACCCCAGTTCAGACATGGCCATATGCAAATTAGTCTGACCCTGTGCCTCATGGGAACAGTCCAGCCCGAACTGCCAAGCCATGCCTTCCCTGGACCGGAAACAAGCTTCCTAGGACCGGTTTCTGGCATTTCAGCCGTCTTCAGCCAGGCTTGCTTGAATCCAGTGGCAAAGTGAGCAAGGGACTCACGTCTGAGCATACCCTGCCAACTTATGGCAAACAAAGCGGTACAAAAGGGGGTGGTGATGGATTTAGGCCCAGATCTCTGTACTGGGGTGAATGTATGACATTGTTCTGCATGCTGTCCATCAATTTGTTGTTTTTGCATTTGTCACCCCGAGTGGGAAGGGTATGCCCAGACGTGGGTCCCTTGCTCTCCATGCCACTGGAATCAAGCTATCCTGGCTGAAGAGGGGTGAAACCCCGAAACCGGTCCTAGGATGCTTGTTTCCAGTCCAGGGAGGACCTGGCTTGGCAGTTCGGGCTGGACTGTTCCCATGAGGCACGGGGTCAAGACTGATTTGCATATGGCTGGGTTCAAACTGGAACGGCATGGTGAGCAAAAAAACGATGGATTTAGGCCCAGATCTCTGTACTGGGGTGAATGTATGACATTGTTCTGCATTCTGTCCATCAATTTGTTATTTTTGCATTTGTCACCCCGAGTGGGAAGGGTATGCCCAGACGTGGGTCCCTTGCTCTACATGCCACTGGAATCAAGCTATCCTGGCTGAAGAGGGGTGAAACCCCGAAACCGGTCCTAGGATGTTTGTTTCCAGTCCAAGAAGGACCTGGCTTGGCAGTTCGGGCTGGACTGTTCCCATGAGGCACGGGGTCAAGACTGATTCGCATATGGCTGGGTTCAAACTGGAACGGCATGGTGAGCAAAAAAACGATGGATTTAGGCCCAGATCTCTGTACTGGGGTGAATGTATGACATTGTTCTGCATTCTGTCCATCAATTTGTTGTTTTTGCATTTGTCACCCCGAGTGGGAAGGGTATGCCCAGACGTGGGTCCCTTGCTCTCCATGCCACTGGAATCAAGCTATCCTGGCTGAAGAGGGGTGAAACCCCGAAACCGGTCCTAGGATGCTTGTTTCCAGTCCAGGGAGGACCTGGCTTGGCAGTTTGGGCTGGACTGTTCCCATGAGGCACGGGGTCAAGACTGATTTGCATATGGCTAGGTTCAAACTGGAACGGCACGGTGAGCAAAAAAACGATGGATTTAGGCCCAGATCTCTGTACTGGGGTGAATGTATGACATTGTTCTGCATTCTGTCCATCAATTTGTTGTTTTTGCATTTGTCACCCCGAGTGGGAAGGGTATGCCCAGACGTGGGTCCCTTGCTCTCCAAGCCACTGAAATCAAGCTATCCTGGCTGAAGAGGGGTGAAACCCCGAAACCGGTCCTAGGATGCTTGTTTCCAGTCCAGGGAGGACTTGGCTTGGCAGTTCGGGCTGGACTGTTCCCATGAGGCACGGGGTCAAGACTGATTTGCATATGGCTGGGTTCAAACTGGAACGGCATGGTGAGCAAAAAAACGATGGATTTAGGCCCAGATCTCTGTACTGGGGTGAATGTATGACATTGTTCTGCATTCTGTCCATCAATTTGTTGTTTTTGCATTTGTCACCCCGAGTGGGAAGGGTATGCCCAGACGTGGGTCCCTTGCTCTCCATGCCACTGGAATCAAGCTATCCTGGCTGAAGAGGGGTGAAACCCCGAAACCGGTCCTAGGATGCTTGTTTCCAGTCCAGGGAGGACCTGGCTTGGCAGTTCGGGCTGGACTGTTCCCATGAGGCACGGGGTCAAGACTGATTTGCATATGGCTGGGTTCAAATTGGAACGGCATGGTGAACAAAAAAACGATGGATTTAGGCCCAGATCTCTGTACTGGGGTGAATGTATGACATTGTTCTGCATTCTGTCCATCAATTTGTTGTTTTTGCATTTGACAATCCTTAAGGCAGAGTGCTTGGTTTTATGTGAGAGGGTGCCCAAGCATGAGCTGAGCCCCTCTGCAGTATTCGGAAATACTTCCTTATGGCTGTTCTGTGATACAGCCATACCATATACTCTTAAGTGCATTATAACCTCGCGGTAAATGCTAACTTTGGAATGGCTGCATTAAAACATGTTGTGTTTAGTGTCAAACGCTTTGGAAAACTACCCCCCCCCACCCCCCGCCAGTCCTGGCGGCGGTGGTAGCTTTCCACCCTTTTAGAGGGAGAGACATGTTCACACTGGCTAAGCCCGGTTAAAACTTTCCAAAGCCCTGGCATCACAAAATGGATGCCTCCTGCTGCTGGGGAAAACTCCGGCAGGGGAGGCCTGGACAATAGGTTTCCTGTCACAGGGAGGTGTAACCACCTCCCCAGACAGGCAGATGTGGATTGGGGCAGGGTGGGTGCATTCAGATAATGCTTTTGAGACACTGCCTGGGGCACACAAGGTGTCCCTGTGCATAGCCCAGTTCAAACCGGTTGCAGGGGCACTCAGCCCCTGCTCTGGCGCGTAACTGGACAAAGGGGAAGGGGTGTAACCACCCCCACCCCAGGTACACCCATAGGTGGGGCCTTAGAGTTAGTCCTTCCCCTAAACTTAGTATAAGTATAGGAATCCAGTCCCTAGGACTTTAGATTACCTTGGACGAAGCTCTGCAACATATATCCTGGACCTTCGACTTTCTATCACGACTAGAAGACGGAAGAAATCTCCCTTGGGTTCAAAGAGTGACTCCCCTGCTTGGCAGGCACAAAAGAAGCAACTGACCGGTCTGCAATTCTGAAGCTCCTGCCGGACGCTGAAGTTTCTGCATCCCCAGAGGTAGATTTCCAGACTCCCCCGAGGCTGTCCTGAGTCCACAGCCAAGCTGAGGCCCGTGGCTATCGTGGGTGACGTGGAACCATGACCCCTGGACACCGTGAACTTTTGCAGCAGCACTACCTTCCTGGTCATCCTCGAAGTTGTGCTTTGGGCTCCGAGTAGCCCCAGCCTTGAGCACCTCCTGCACCGAAGATTGTTGGCCTCCACTCCACGAATGACCCGTGGGCTAGCTTCAAGTGCGATCGTTCGAGGCTCCTTCGCGATCACTAGCCCGTTGGCTAGCAGGTCCTCACAAAGGCGACTTCTTTTCTGATTGGGCGTTCCTGGTTGCTCCAGACGTGCCCTGACTTACCTTCGCTGGGTGAGTCCCTCAGACCTTGCTGGTCTGCACCGCAGTCCTTTCTCTGCATTCCTGTGACTTGCCGTTGCCAAGGCTTGTTGGGTCCTTTCTGGTCGCCAACACCGCAGCACTCAACAGACTTTGTGAGACAGCTCGAATCCAGCTCGTGGACTTCGTCGACGCCTCCTGGACCTCGTGGCTGAAGAGTCAAGACACCCATCAACTCACCTGAAGCACCCAACATCTGTGGGCATTGGTCCATCCTGCCCTAGGTCACTGGCAAGTGACCCAGACTCTGTCCCCTCTGCTTTCAGGTTTCTTACGTTACAACAAACAAATGATGGACGGAATGCTGACAATGCAGACATTCTCCCCCAGTCAAGAGATCTGGGTTAAATCCATCGTTCTTTTGCCCACTACGCCACCCCAGTTCAGACATGGCCATATGCAAATCAGTCTTGACCCTGTGCCTCATGGGAACAGTCCAGCCCGAACTGCCAAGCCATGTCTTCCCTGGACCGGAATCAAGCATCCTAGGACCGGTTTCTGGCTATCAGCCGTCATCAGCCAGGATAGCTTGACTCCAGTGGCGTAGTGAGCACGGGTCCCACGTCTGGGAATACCCATCCCACTTAGGGCGAAAAGCGTTACAACAAACAAATGATGGACGGAATGCTGACAATGCAGACATTCTCCCCCAGTCAAGAGATCTGGGATAGCCAGAAACCGGTCCTAGGATGCTTGATTCCGGTCCAGTGAAGACATGGCTTGGCAGTTCGGGCTGGACTGTTCCCATGAGGCACAGGGTCAAGACTGATTTGCATATGGCCATGTCTAAACTGGGGTGGTGTAGTGGGCAAAAGAACGATGGATTTAACCCAGATCGCTTGACTGGGGGAGAATGTCTGCATTGTCAGCATTCCGTCCATCATTTGTTTGTTGTAACGCTTTTCGCCCTAAGTGGGATGGGTATTCCCAGACGTGGGACCCGTGCTCACTACGCCACTGGAGTAAAGCTATCCTGGCTGATGACGGCTGATAGCCAGAAACCGGTCCTAGGATGCTTGATTCCGGTCCAGTGAAGACATGGCTTGGCAGTTCCGGCTGGACTGTTCCCATGAGGCACAGGGTCAAGACTGATTTGCATATGGCCATGTCTAAACTGGGGTGGTGTAGTGGGCAAAAGAACGATGGATTTAACCCAGATCTCTTGACTGGGGGAGAATGTCTGCATTGTCAGCATTCCGTCCATCATTTGTTTGTTGTAACGCTTTTCGCCCTAAGTGGGATGGGTATTCCCAGACGTGGGACCCGTGCTCACTACGCCACTGGAGTAAAGCTATCCTGGCTGATGACGGCTGATAGCCAGAAACCGGTCCTAGGATGCTTGATTCCGGTCCAGTGAAGACATGGCTTGGCAGTTCGGGCTGGACTGTTCCCATGAGGCACAGGGTCAAGACTGATTTGCATATGGCCATGTCTAAACTGGGGTGGTGTAGTGGGCAAAAGAATGATGGATTTAACCCAGATCTCTTGACTGGGGGAGAATGTCTGCATTGTCAGCATTCCGTCCATCATTTGTTTGTTGTAACGCTTTTCGCCCTAAGTGGGATGGGTATTCCCAGACGTGGGACCCGTGCTCACTACGCCACTGGAGTAAAGCTATCCTGGCTGATGACGGCTGATAGCCAGAAACCGGTCCTAGGATGCTTGATTCCGGTCCAGTGAAGACATGGCTTGGCAGTTCGGGCTGGACTGTTCCCATGAGGCACAGGGTCAAGACTGATTTGCATATGGCCATGTCTAAACTGGGGTGGTGTAGTGGGCAAAAGAACGATGGATTTAACCCAGATCTCTTGACTGGGGGAGAATGTCTGCATTGTCAGCATTCCGTCCATCATTTGTTTGTTGTAACGCTTTTCGCCCTAAGTGGGATGGGTATTCCCAGACGTGGGACCCGTGCTCACTACGCCACTGGAGTAAAGCTATCCTGGCTGATGACGGCTGATAGCCAGAAACCGGTCCTAGGATGCTTGATTCCGGTCCAGTGAAGACATGGCTTGGCAGTTCGGGCTGGACTGTTCCCGTGAGGCACAGGGTCAAGATTGATTTGCATATGGCCATGTCTAAACTGGGGTGGTGTAGTGGGCAAAAGAACGATGGATTTAACCCAGATCTCTTGACTGGGGGAGAATGTCTGCATTGTCAGCATTCCGTCCATCATTTGTTTGTTGTAACGCTTTTCGCCCTAAGTGGGATGGGTATTCCCAGACGTGGGACCCGTGCTCACTACGCCACTGGAGTAAAGCTATCCTGGCTGATGACGGCTGATAGCCAGAAACCGGTCCTAGGATGCTTGATTCCGGTCCAGTGAAGACATGGCTTGGCAGTTCGGGCTGGACTGTTCCCATGAGGCACAGGGTCAAGACTGATTTGCATATGGCCATGTCTAAACTGGGGTGGTGTAGTGGGCAAAAGAACGATGGATTTAACCCAGATCTCTTGACTGGGGGAGAATGTCTGCATTGTCAGCATTCCGTCCATCATTTGTTTGTTGTAACGCTTTTCGCCCTAAGTGGGATGGGTATTCCCAGACGTGGGACCCGTGCTCACTACGCCACTGGAGTAAAGCTATCCTGGCTGATGACGGCTGATAGCCAGAAACAGGTCCTAGGATGCTTGATTCCGGTCCAGTGAAGACATGGCTTGGCAGTTCGGGCTGGACTGTTCCCATGAGGCACAGGGTCAAGACTGATTTGCATATGGCCATGTCTAAACTGGGGTGGTGTAGTGGGCAAAAGAACGATGGATTTAACCCAGATCTCTTGACTGGGGGAGAATGTCTGCATTGTCAGCATTCCGTCCATCATTTGTTTGTTGTAACGCTTTTCGCCCTAAGTGGCATGGGTATTCCCAGACGTGGGACCCGTGCTCACTACGCCACTGGAGTAAAGCTATCCTGGCTGATGACGGCTGATAGCCAGAAACCGGTCCTAGGATGCTTGATTCCGGTCCAGTGAAGACATGGCTTGGCAGTTCGGGCTGGACTGTTCCCATGAGGCACAGGGTCAAGACTGATTTGCATATGGCCATGTCTAAACTGGGGTGGTGTAGTGGGCAAAAGAACGATGGATTTAACCCAGATCTCTTGACTGGGGGAGAATGTCTGCATTGTCAGCATTCCGTCCATCATTTGTTTGTTGTAACGCTTTTCGCCCTAAGTGGGATGGGTATTCCCAGACGTGGGACCCGTGCTCACTACGCCACTGGAGTAAAGCTATCCTGGCTGATGACGGCTGATAGCCAGAAACCGGTCCTAGGATGCTTGATTCCGGTCCAGTGAAGACATGGCTTGGCAGTTCGGGCTGGACTGTTCCCATGAGGCACAGGGTCAAGACTGATTTGCATATGGCCATGTCTAAACTGGGGTGGTGTAGTGGGCAAAAGAACGATGGATTTAACCCAGATCTCTTGACTGGGGGAGAATGTCTGCATTGTCAGCATTCCGTCCATCATTTGTTTGTTGTAACGCTTTTCGCCCTAAGTGGGATGGGTATTCCCAGACGTGGGACCCGTGCTCACTACGCCACTGGAGTAAAGCTATCCTGGCTGATGACGGCTGATAGCCAGAAACCGGTCCTAGGATGCTTGATTCCGGTCCAGTGAAGACATGGCTTGGCAGTTCGGGCTGGACTGTTCCCATGAGGCACAGGGTCAAGACTGATTTGCATATGGCCATGTCTAAACTGGGGTGGTGTAGTGGGCAAAAGAACGATGGATTTAACCCAGATCTCTTGACTGGGGGAGAATGTCTGCATTGTCAGCATTCCGTCCATCATTTGTTTGTTGTAACGCTTTTCGCCCTAAGTGGGATGGGTATTCCCAGACGTGGGACCCGTGCTCACTACGCCACTGGAGTAAAGCTATCCTGGCTGATGACGGCTGATAGCCAGAAACCGGTCCTAGGATGCTTGATTCCGGTCCAGTGAAGACATGGCTTGGCAGTTCGGGCTGGACTGTTCCCATGAGGCACAGGGTCAAGACTGATTTGCATATGGCCATGTCTAAACTGGGGTGGTGTAGTGGGCAAAAGAACGATGGATTTAACCCAGATCTCTTGACTGGGGGAGAATGTCTGCATTGTCAGCATTCCGTCCATCATTTGTTTGTTGTAACGCTTTTCGCCCTAAGTGGGATGGGTATTCCCAGACGTGGGACCCGTGCTCACTACGCCACTGGAGTAAAGCTATCCTGGCTGATGACGGCTGATAGCCAGAAACCGGTCCTAGGATGCTTGATTCCGGTCCAGTGAAGACATGGCTTGGCAGTTCGGACTGGACTGTTCCCATGAGGCACAGGGTCAAGACTGATTTGCATATGGCCATGTCTAAACTGGGGTGGTGTAGTGGGCAAAAGAACGATGGATTTAACCCAGATCTCTTGACTGGGGGAGAATGTCTGCATTGTCAGCATTCCGTCCATCATTTGTTTGTTGTAACGCTTTTCGCCCTAAGTGGGATGGGTATTCCCAGACGTGGGACCCATGCTCACTACGCCACTGGAGTAAAGCTATCCTGGCTGATGACGGCTGATAGCCAGAAACCGGTCCTAGGATGCTTGATTCCGGTCCAGTGAAGACATGGCTTGGCAGTTCGGGCTGGACTGTTCCCATGAGGCACAGGGTCAAGACTGATTTGCATATGGCCATGTCTAAACTGGGGTGGTGTAGTGGGCAAAAGAACGATGGATTTAACCCAGATCTCTTGACTGGGGGAGAATGTCTGCATTGTCAGCATTCCGTCCATCATTTGTTTGTTGTAACGCTTTTCGCCCTAAGTGGGATGGGTATTCCCAGACGTGGGACCCGTGCTCACTACGCCACTGGAGTAAAGCTATCCTGGCTGATGACGGCTGATAGCCAGAAACCGGTCCTAGGATGCTTGATTCCGGTCCAGTGAAGACATGGCTTGGCAGTTCGGGCTGGACTGTTCCCATGAGGCACAGGGTCAAGACTGATTTGCATATGGCCATGTCTAAACTGGGGTGGTGTAGTGGGCAAAAGAACGATGGATTTAACCCAGATCTCTTGACTGGGGGAGAATGTCTGCATTGTCAGCATTCCGTCCATCATTTGTTTGTTGTAACGCTTTTCGCCCTAAGTGGGATGGGTATTCCCAGACGTGGGACCCGTGCTCACTACGCCACTGGAGTAAAGCTATCCTGGCTGATGACGGCTGATAGCCAGAAACCGGTCCTAGGATGCTTGATTCCGGTCCAGTGAAGACATGGCTTGGCAGTTCGGGCTGGACTGTTCCCATGAGGCACAGGGTCAAGACTGATTTGCATATGGCCATGTCTAAACTGGGGTGGTGTAGTGGGCAAAAGAACGATGGATTTAACCCAGATCTCTTGACTGGGGGAGAATGTCTGCATTGTCAGCATTCCGTCCATCATTTGTTTGTTGTAACGCTTTTCGCCCTAAGTGGGATGGGTATTCCCAGACGTGGGACCCGTGCTCACTACGCCACTGGAGTAAAGCTATCCTGGCTGATGACGGCTGATAGCCAGAAACCGGTCCTAGGATGCTTGATTCCGGTCCAGTGAAGACATGGCTTGGCAGTTCGGGCTGGACTGTTCCCATGAGGCACAGGGTCAAGACTGATTTGCATATGGCCATGTCTAAACTGGGGAGGTGTAGTGGGCAAAAGAACGATGGATTTAACCCAGATCTCTTGACTGGGGGAGAATGTCTGCATTGTCAGCATTCCGTCCATCATTTGTTTGTTGTAACGCTTTTCGCCCTAAGTGGGATGGGTATTCCCAGACGTGGGACCCGTGCTCACTACGCCACTGGAGTAAAGCTATCCTGGCTGATGACGGCTGATAGCCAGAAACCGGTCCTAGGATGCTTGATTCCGGTCCAGTGAAGACATGGCTTGGCAGTTCGGGCTGGACTGTTCCCATGAGGCACAGGGTCAAGACTGATTTGCATATGGCCATGTCTAAACTGGGGTGGTGTAGTGGGCAAAAGAACGATGGATTTAACCCAGATCTCTTGACTGGGGGAGAATGTCTGCATTGTCAGCATTCCGTCCATCATTTGTTTGTTGTAACGCTTCAGGTTTCTTACATCCTAGATCCAGGCTTGGATCTCTCCGGACACTTCTCCTCTTCACGGCAGCAGCAGTTCGTTGCAGGCTTCCATTGAAATCGACGACGCGACCCGACGCCAATAGACACCTATGCACCCGGCTTCCCTGGGTGAGGTAACTCGAGTACTCCAGTGCTCACGTGGGTACTAGCCCTAGAACTTCTTAAGTCCAAAAGGGTTTGGTCCTGACTCGATTAGAAGTGTCTCTAATCTTTAAAATTCCAACTGCGACATTGCCCATAGAAGATAATAGGAACCCGCGGTTGTGTTTCCACACTGCATACAGCTCCCGTGGGTCCCCTGTGTCACTACCTTGGGTGGTTCCTTGGGGTTCCAGTGATTCTAGAGGCACTAGGCCTAGTGCCTATTTCTGTCGTGGTTCTTATACCACTTTTTTAGTATATGGTTTGGTGCGCCCCTAGGGCCCAAACGTGTATTTGTGCTTTTACTGATGCTTGATCACTTGTAACTTTAGTACTTCAAACTCCAGTCTCATAAAGAGACTAGAGGGGTGTGTTTAACCTTAAATACATATATTTTGAATATATACCTGGTTTGGTTGTCTTTTCATTTGATCATTCAAGAGATTATAGACTGGTAAAACAAGTTGCTTTACATTCTTTCAAGACTTAGCCTGGAGGCCGCTCTCCATAGCTACCACTAAGATAGCTTTCAATAAAGGTTGTCTTTAACCATTCACCATAAGGGGTTGTTTGGACTGATACAAGGTGCCCACTAGAACTAGTGGACAGCATATATCAGGCCACCTTCTCACATTCATAATATAGATATCATGAAAACCATTATTTAGTCTAGTAAGTAATCATCTGCCATTGGTGTTGTGTTTAGAGGCGATTACAGTCAGTTTCAATTTCTTCAATATTAGGCTAGGAACCCTGCTTTTCTTCCTGCATGCTTCAGAACAAGTGATATCAGAAACCCAACCTTTCTTCATTAGAAGACCTTCTTTATACACAATTTCAGTTTCTTGGAGTAGAACTATGTCCCTGCTTAGTACAGTTAGACACAGACTCCACACAATTGACCCTAAAGGCACCATGAGTTACCTCCTTGAGAAGGCTGCAGATGCAATGCAGATCCCACTACAATACTCGACGAAACTGCCTATAGAATGCTGTACATGGTTCCCTTCTTTTTTGGGGGGGAATTTTATCTAGTGCCAACTAGACCCGAGACATCGGGTATCAGAGCGCTTTACATGAGAACCAGTTTCGTTTTGCAGAAGGACACATTCATTTGTGTTAGGCACGGTGAGATTAAGCGATTTGCCCAGAATCACAGGATGTTTAGCGTCGCTGCTGAGACTCGAACCTGGTTCCCCAGCTTCGAGGTTGACCGCTCTAGCCGTAAGGCTACATCCTCCTCCTTTGCTGCAGGTAGAGCAATAATACAGTCACTGCATAAATTGAAAATGCACAATATGGGAGACCTTTTCATAAATGAGACACTTTTCACCTGGGAAGTGATACAAGTCTTGTCACCTGGGGCAAAGCTGATACATAGGTATAACTGTCACAGGGTGCATCAGCCGGTGCGCGCACTGGTGAGAGCTACTAGACCTGAATCAACCGAAATGACCCCTCTGACATATTTACTCAAGGCACCCTCCCCCGGCCGCGGGATTTCTACACTATATAATCTACTACGACATAAGACTGCCCCGCCAAACACAAAGGCGCGACAGGAATGGCAGGAACACCTAGGCGCGATAATAACAGATAAGCAATGGGAGTTTTGCTCCTCACTCACTAAAAGCATGTCTCAGAACAGTACACATCAACTAGTGCACTTTAAATACCTTAATAGAGTATATTACACCCCTGTACGCCTATTTAAATATGGCTTGCGAAGCGATGACAAATGTGTGCCGTGCTGAAGGTGCCAGATCGGTCACCTTGCCTGGTTCTGTCCTGAAATACATTAATTCTGGCTGAAGGTGGCAAGGGAGTTCGAGGAGATGGTGGGCCCTTCTCGGCTTAGACCGTGACATTTCTAAAGGGCATAGACAATTGGGGGCAATGGACCTATTGTTGGAAAAGAGGAGGGTTGCAATGCGCTGGATGAGAGGCCCATGAGAGGCTCGGTGCCGACAATTTCGGAATGCAAAAAGAACAATTGATGGACAGAATGCAGAACAATGTCATACATTCACCTCAGTACAGAGATCTGGGCCTAAATCCATCGTTTTTTTGCTTACCATGCCATTCCAGTTTGTACCCAGCCATATGCAAATCAGTCTTGACCATGCGCCCAATGGGAACAGTCCAGCCCGAAATGCCAGGCCAGTTCCTACCTGGACTGGAAACAAGCATCCTAGGACCTGTTTGGGCTTTCAGCCCTCATCAGCCAGGATAGCATGACTCCAGTGGCATGGAGAGCATGGGACCCACGTCTGGGCATACCAGTCCCACTCGGTGTGACAAATGCAAAAAGAACAATTGATGGACAGAATGCAGAACAATGTAATACATTCACCCCAGTACAGAGATCAAGGCCTAAATCCATAGTTTTTTGCTCACCACGCCATTCCAGTTTGGACCCAGCCGTATGCAAATCAGTCTTCACCCTGCGCCCAATGGGAACAGTCCAGCCCGAACTGCCAGGCCATGTTGCACATTGTTAATAATCATCTTGTTGCTACTTGATTTCCTGCTTTTTTACACACAAAATTGTAACGTTCATTACCGGAATTCGCATTCTCTATTCCGGCCGGAACTAGCGCTGCCTCGTTAGGAGGTCAGCACTCTAGTCTTTTGCAGGTGGCGCCTACTTAACGTCGCTCTGGAGCGACCGCGCACATCTAGACATTTGAAGGGAGTGACGCCTGGGGGTGTAGAACGGAGAATTAAGGAATTGTACTTTTAATCGTGACCTTGTTTATTTTTTAAACAAAACTTCCTGTTGCTGCTTGTCATTTTTGCGTTTTTGTACACAAAATTGTGACCTTGCACATTGTTAATAATCATCTTGTTGCTACTTGCTTTCCTGCTTTTTTACACACAAAATTGTAACGTTCATTACCGGAATTCGCATTCTCTATTCCGACCGGAACTAGCGCTGCCTCGTTAGGAGGTCAGCACTCTAGTCTTTTGCAGGTGGCGCCTACTTAACGTCGCTCTGGAGCGACCGCGCAGCGGACGCGCGCAGCGGGCGCGCCGGCGGCACGCCAAAGGCGCGCCAAATGCAAGCCCGTCTGCGCCCGTCCGCGCCTCGGTCGCGCTGGTCGCTACCCATAATGTCGCTGCTACTTCTTTGCCAGGTGAGGCGTTGACCACCGCACGGCTCTGCTACTCGCGGACTGAGCTGTTTGAGCTTGATAGGGGCAGTTCGCAGTTAAAAGTGCCGGAAATAGAGCTCCCATTGAGGAATGTATCCTCATTACATGGGGTAGGATTGCACTGTGGACTCCTTAATGTTAGGTCTCTTCCCAGGCACTCCACAGAAATTCAACTGTTAATTGATGACCACAATTTAGACATTCTGTTTATGACAGAAACCTGGTTAGCGCCTGGGCTTGATTTAGAACTGGGCGCTGCATGCCCCGCCGGCTTTAAAGCTTTTCATAAGCCTAGATCTAGTGGTAGGGGGGGCGGAATTGGGATCATTTACAAAGGAATATGGGATCTCTTGCAACTGGACACTGATGAGATTATGCAGTTTGAAACGCTGGGCTTCTCTTTAAAAGACAGGTCCGGTCATGTCGTGTCTGGGATACTTTGTTACAGACCCCCGGGGACTGTAAGTGAACAATCACAACAGCAATTCTTGGATGTGATTAGCAATTTGGCACTTACTCATCATAGATTGATGATTTTGGGAGACTTCAATCTCTGGCCTAGTGCAACTATGAAAACAGCCTTTAACAATATTCTACAGTCATGTGCTAACCTCAATCTACCACAGCATGTGCTGGAGCCTACCCATATGGCAGGACATGCACTAGATCTGATATTCGCAGGAGAAAAAGTAGTGACTATAGACAACATCCTACCGATGGACTGGTCTGACCACCATCTGATCATCTTTCGACTGCTTTCATTCCCTAGAAATAGGTCCCCCCCTATCAAGGATAATTTTGGCCAGATTAGGGACTGGAAAGCCCTTATGAGGATAGCTCAATCTGCACCTCTTTTTGACGCGGCTCCCCTCCCGGACCCAGGGAAGTCGGTTGACGTTAATTACGGGGAGCTATGTAGCTACATGGCTAATATCATCAAACTGTCTGCCCCTCTGAAACGGCTCAGGAAACGAGGATCCCCCTCTGCACCATGGTTCTCGGAGGAACTCCGGGCCTTTAAGATTCAGTGCAAACACGCTGAGAGGCAGTGGCGCAGGCAGTATCTAACCAGTGACAAGATTGCTTGGCGAGTACTGTTAGTCAGGTACAAACAAGCCATTGTAACTACTAAGGCGTCGTATTTTGCGGACCTTATTCTGAAAGCCCCGAATAGTGCTAAATGTGTCTTTAACATCCTGAGAGGCCTTACTAACCCAGAGTGCCTGGGTAATAAGATCACCCCTTCCCAGGTCCTCTGCAACGGGCTGGCAGCCTTCTTTCATAACAAAATAAAGGAAATCATTGAGGGTCTGCATTTCGACCCAGTGATTAATATTAAGGCTGGAGCGGACTTACTGAGTAGCGATCCGCCCGGTGGTGCAGACCCTATGATAGAGTCAGAGTCCTGGGCAGGACCTTGTTTGGATCATTGGACCTGCCCTCCTATGGAGGAGTTTTCCAACATAGCCGAGAAAGTTTGCTCGGGCTCTCCGTTGGACCCCATGCCGCAGAAACTCTGGAAGGAAGTAGGGTCGGACACCTTCCCGCACCTCTATCAGATTATTAATCAGTCACTAACTTGCGGTGTGGTCCCGGCTTGTTGGAAGGATGCTTTGGTCTCTCCTCTTTTGAAAAAACCTTCGCTGGACCCTGCTTGTTACGAGAACTATCGTCCTATCTCCCTGCTGCCCTTCCCGGTTAAGATACTCGAGCACCTGGTCAGCCAGGAGCTTTCGGGCTTCCTGGAGAGCAATTGTAAGCTGGAGGAGAATCAATTCGGTTTCCGCCCTGGGCACGGAACCGAAACTGCACTGGTTACCGCCTTGAACGACCTTCGGATGCGTGCGGATAAGGGGCATTCTGCAACTTCGATTTTGCTAGACTTGTCCGCCGCATTCGATACGGTTAACCATAACATCCTCCTGCATAGGCTTGCAGAGGTGGGGGTTACAGATCTGGCTCTGAAGTGGCTTTGCTCCTATCTCTCGGACAGACGGCAGGCAGTAACACTACCTCCGTACCAATCAGATTTCCTGCCTAATAAACACGGTGTCCCTCAGGGCTCTTCAATCAGCCCGATTCTGTTTAACGTATATATGCAACCACTAGTTAAACTTATCAATTCTAACAACATCATGGCTGTCAACTATGCTGATGACACGCAGTTGATTATTTCCTTGGAAGGTGACCAGGTGGACTGTTTAACTTCCTTCCACAACTGTATGCTGGAAATGACGTCGTGGTTGAAAACTAATGCCCTGCAGTTTAACAGTGCCAAGACCGAGATTCTACACTGTTCGGTAGGCAAGGTGCCACAAGTCTTACCTTTTAATTTTTGGCCCCTTCCCTTGGACACACCCCTGGTCCCTGTGAAAACCGTGCGTAATTTGGGGGTATGCTTCAATGAGAAGCTGAGTCTAGAGTCGCACGTTAACAAAGTGGCCTCGAACTGCCACATGATTATGAGAGGCCTACGTAGACTCTTACCACTGCTCCCCCCCATGTTAGAGGAACAGTGGTTCGCTGCACAATTCTCAGCCGTTTGACTTATTGCAACGCCTTGATGCTTGAGTCCCCAGGATATTTGATCCAGCGACTCCAACGTATTCAGTCAGCTGCTGCAAAACTCGCCCTTTTGAGACCTCGCATATCCTCTAGCACTAGGGCACTATCTGATCTTCATTGGCTCCCGGTGCAACAGAGAATTCTGTTTAAATCCCTGTGCATAGTTTTCACAGCTCTTCATGGCCTTGGCCCCGGGCCGCTGCAAAATCTTTTTAGTTGGTATATTCCCATGCGCAGACTGCGCTCTTCGGCAGTCAGGCTGGCCAAAATTCCTAAGACAGAGAGATCTACCTTGGGGGGACGAGCCTTTAGTGCTGCGGCAGCTCGTCTCTGGAACAGTCTCACTATGGAGCTTAGACAGGTCCAGGAATTGACATCGTTCCGTAGGCAGCTCAAGACCTGGCTCTTTCCTAGAGCATAATTCCTCGTCCTCCTTCCCTTCACTGTGTCGCTAGCGCCAGGATGCCCGTAGGGTTGCAGTGCGCTTTTATAAATATTTTATACATACATACATACATACATGTCCTCCTTGGACTGGAAACAAGCATCCTAGGACCAGTTTCAAGCTTTCAGCCCTCATCAGCCAGGATAGCTTGACTCCAGTGGCATGGAGAGCATGGGACCCACGTCTGGGCATACCAGTCCCACTCGGTGTGACAAATGCAAAAAGAAAAATTGATGGACAGAATGCAGAACAATGTCATAGATTCACCCCAGTACAGAGATCTTTAGAGGGATGCAGTCCAGCCCAGTCCAGCCCACCTAAACTGGGGTGGCATGGTGAGCAAAAGAATTATGGATTTAACCCAGATCTCTTGACTGGGGGTGAATGTTTTGATTTGTTTTGCATTCCGTCCATCAATTGTGTGGCTTTTGCTTCCACGCCCTAAGTGCGCCGGGTATGCCCAGATGTGGGTCCTGAGCTCACTGTGCCACTGGATTCAAGCTATCCTGGGTGAAGAGGGGTGAAACCCCGAAACCGGTCCTAGGGTGCTTGTTTCCGGTCCAGGGAGAACCTGGCTTAGCAGTTCGGGCTGGAGTGTTCCCATGAGGCACAGGGTCAAGACTAATTGCATAAGGCCTGGTCTAAACTGGGGTGGCATGATGAACAAAAACATGATGGATTTAACCCAGATCTCTTGACTGGGATTGAATGTTTTCATTTGTTCTGCATTCTGTCCATCAATTGTGTGTCTTTTGCTTCCTCATCCTAAATGCGCCGGGATTGCCCAGATGTGGGTCCTGGGCTCACTGTGCCACTGGATTCAAGCTATCCTGGCTGAAGAGGGGTGAAACGCTGGAACCAGTCCTAGGATGCTTGTTTCCGGTCCAGGGAGGACCTGGCTTAGCAGTTTGGGCTAGATTGTTCCCATTGAGGCACAGGGTCAAGACTGATTTGCATATGGCTAGGTCTAATCTGGGGTGGCATGGTGAGCAAGAGAATGATGGATTTCACCCAGATCTGTTGACTGGGGGTTAATGTTTTGATTTATTCTGCATTCCATCCATCAATTGTGTGTCTCTTGCTTCCTCGCCCCTAGGTGCGCCGGGTATACCCAGACATGGGTCCCGGACTCGCTGTGCCACTAGATTCAAGCTATCCTGGCTGAAGAGGGGTGAAACCTCAAAACCGGTCGTAGGATGCTTGTTTCCGGTCCAGGGAGGACCTGGCTTAGCAGTTCGGGCTGGACTGTTCCCATGAAGCACAGGGTCAAGACTGATTTGCATATGGCCAGGTCTAAACTGGGGTGGCATTGTGAACAAAAGAATTATATATTTAACCCAGATCTCTTGACTGGGGGTGAATGTTTTGATATGTTCTGCATTCTGACCATCAATTGTTTTTTTTTTGCTTCGTCTCCCTTAGTGCGCTGGGTACGCCCAGACGTGGGTCCCGGGCTCACTGTGTCACTGGATTCAAGCTATCCTGGCTGAAGAGGGGGGAAACCCTGAAACTTGTCCTAGCATGCTTGTTTCCGGTCCTGGGAGGACCTGGCTTAGCAGTTCAGGCTGGACTGTTCCCATGAGGCACGGGGTCAAAACTGATTTGCACATGGGCAGGTCTCAACTGGGGTGGCAGAGTGAGCAAAAAAATGATGGATTTTACCCAGATCTCTTGACTGGGATTGTATGTTTTCATTTGTTCTGCATTCCGTCCATCAATTGTGTGTTTTTTGCTTCTTCGCTCTAAATGCGCCGGGTATCCCCAGACGTGGGTCACTTGCTCACTGTGCCACTGGATTCAAGCTATCCTGGCTAAAGAGGGGTAAAACCCCGAAACTGGTCCTAGGATGCTTGTTACCGGTCCAGGGAGGACCTGGCTTAGCAGTTTGGGCTGGACTGTTCCCATGAGGCACAGGGTCAAGACTGATTTGCATATGGCCAGGTCTAAACTGGGGTGGCATCGTGAGCAAAAGAATGATGGAGTTAACCCAGATCTCTTGACTGGGGGTGAATGTTTTGATTTGTTCTGCATTCCTTCCATGAATTGTGTATCTTTTGACAATTTTGGAATGGCATACTGATATGATCTATTGCAACACAAACGCTGATGCATATAATGCCTTGTTGCCGCTTTGCAGCAAACTCCAAGTATATTATTTTCAGAGTAGGGCGGAGAATACAAGGGGCATATCAGCAACAACCGGCGATAATTATTGTTAAGCGCACTTAGCGCTAGGATAATTATCACCGACTATCGCTGTATTTTATCGCTGAGATAGCGTGCTATGAGCAATGCTCATCTCAAAAGCGATAAAATTCCAGGCGCAAGCTGCCAATTGTGCGATTATCGCTGGAAATACAGCGATAATCGAACAGCGGTTGGCGATAGCTTGCTGATAGGGCAGACTCAGCCATGATATCCACCTTCCATAGGATATCATGGCTAAGTCAAACTAAAAGCAAGCGTAAGGAAAGTAGCGCTAACCAAGGTTAGCGCTACTTTTCTTATCGCTATGCTTGTTAGCGTGCCCATTGATAATTGGAGAAATGTCAGTTAGCTACATTTCTCCAGTGATTTTGAGCTGGAACGCCCACATTGCATCTCATTAGAGATGCAAAGGTGGGCATTATGGGAAAGGGCGCTAAGGCAAGGATTCACCCGATAGCGTGACCTTGCTGATATAGCGATATAATTCTCGCCGCTTTTCGGCCAAAAACGGCCGCAAGAGCGGCCATAATTTTTTATCGCCGCCTTGTTGAAATGCCCCCACGTGAGTAGAATGTACAACAACCCGAGGAATGGGAGAATGAGGTGGGAGTCCAGAATGTTGGATAAGAGGGACTAGGGAAACTCGAACAGTAATACTATAATTATGTACGTGCTAAAATCAGATGTTGCATCCCTGCTATTCGATTGCCTAAATGATACATTTATGCTTTGATACGATCGAATGAGTGATACGATAACGAGATGTATATGAGATGATCGGAATTGCAGCCACAGCAACGATATCCCACAGATGTTTAGTCAAGACCCTAAGGGGCAGATTTACAAGCCCCTTGAGCCACTTTTGCGTCACTTTTCCCATGTTAAAAGTGACGCAAAAGTGGCGCAAGGTGCTTGTAAATCTGCCCCTAAGAGAGAGCATGCTGCCCTTATGCCACCCGTAAATGCTTGATGCTATGTTTAAAATGTACATGGTGCTAACTGTAAAGAAAAAAAAACAACAAAAAAACTTTAACACGTCATGTAGGAAAAAGAACAGTCCGCACATATGCATGCACGAATATAGATGCATAAGTCTAAACAAAGTGTAATAGTCCAATATAAATGATGCCAATCTTACCAATCATACCAACGATACCAATGCATACCAATCCATATGCATATTTCTAAATAAAGTGGAATATTGCAATCTGAATTATACTAATGATACCAACCAAGATTTGCATATACCATAATAGAACAAGACAGACGTGAATCCTAGAAGCAGAATTACAAAAGTATGCGGTACATACATTAAGACGGTGACCAGTAACAACAGATTATCCTAGCCGTATACCCCTTTAGGAAGTAGGAACATGTGAGCGCATAAATCTAGATGCATGTGTAAAAACAAAGTGGAACCCACCAAATTGGATTACATAAAACAGGATCTGTGTGAAATATAATAGAACCCAATAGGGGTGAAGCCTAAAGACAGAAATACAAGAGCATGCACAACATATGACGAGTCCTTTAGTATAATGCTCATATTCAAAAAGTTATAAAAGTTAGAACACACATCATGTAAGGCAAAAACAAACGGAACATATGATTGCATAAACTTACGCTGGCCAGACCCGAAGGTATCGGAGCGCTTTACAACATTGTATCAGAATGTCAATTGACCATAATAGAACATATTGATTCGTGACGAGTACAGATTAGACATAAAGAGTAACAAATAAACACATTGAGGGCCATATTAACAAGGGCTTTATCTCTGCTTTTTTGGCTCAAAAAGTTGAAAAAGCGGAGCTAAAACTATCGCCCTATTTACAAGAGGGTGCTAACATGCATAGGGGCATATCAGCAACAACCGGCGATAATTATCGTTAAGCGATAATTATCGCTGAGATAGCGTGCTATTAGCAATGCTTATCTCAAAAGCGATAAAAATCCTCACGCTAACTGCCTAACGTGAGATTATCGCTGGAATCCCAACGATAATCTCACGAAATGTGGCGTTAGCTTGATGATAGGGACTGACAAACTTAGCCATGATATACACCTTCCATAGGATATCATGGCTAAATCAGTCCTGAAGCAGGCGTAAGGAAAGTAGTGATAACAGGGGTTATCGCTGCTTTTCTTGCCGCTATGCTTCATAGCGTGGGGCTTGATGATAGGAGAAATGTCGCTAGCGACATTTCTCCTGTCATATCAGGAACGCCCACTTTGCATCTCATTAGAGATGCAAAGCTGGGCGTTAGGAATTGCTATGCTAACGCAAGTTTTCACGCGTTAGCGTGAGCTTGCTTATTAGGCGATAAAATTATCGCCGCTTTTCGGCCGAAAACGGCCACAAAAGCGGCAATAATTCTATCGCCTCGCCTTGCTGATATCCCCCATAATTGCATGTTAGCACCCCTTTTCCCGACGCCTCCCTTTGCATCTCTAATGAGATGCAAAGTGGGCGTCACTGGGCGTACCCCAGATGGACTACCTTGTATAATATCGCTGATGGTCACATCGCGATATTTACAAGGCAGCCCAAAGGATTTTAGCACACGTTAGATTATTAACATCTGCTAAAATCCTGATTTACCTATGCTTAACATAGGGGGTGGATTATGCTGATACAACCACAGGGTTGTATCAGCAAGGTTATTGCCGTTTTGCAGGGAACATCGCTGGAAAACCTGCAAAACGGCGATTTCCTCGCTATTGCTGGATTTCTTATTGCCATCGTGAAAAGCGTTGTTGATGCAGCGCTATCACGGCGATTAAATCTAGCTTTAGGATAAACATCGCTAATCATGCTTAGCGATGTTTATCTCCAATCGTTGTTGATATGCCCCTGAGTTCTTGGTGAATCCACAAAGGAATGAGACACGGGTTAGGTGACGTATAGGTTCTCTTGGCAAAGTGATTGAGTGCTGCCCTGAGCGAGATACAATGTAGAGCGTCAGCTATCCATTCCGGAGAGATTGGTTGAGAAAAAGGTCTTTGAGCTGGCTTTTGAATTTTGGAAAGGAGGGGTTAGTCATGATGTGGACTGGGATGGAGTTCCAAATTTTGGGCGCATTTCCAAAGAACGAGCGTGATATGTTTTTTTGTTTTTGAGTTATTGGAGGAATAAGAAGTAGAGTTTTAGTACTCCTGAGGTTCCTTGTCTGACCGGCTTTGCTAAGTTTATAGGCCAGGTAGGCAGGTTTACCAGTATGCAGGGCTTTGTGTGTGAGACAGGCTGTTCTGAAGCTGGCGCACATTTCTGCTGGGATCCATTTTAGCTCTCTGAGAGCAGGAGAGATATGATCATATTTTTTTATTCCAGTGACCATCCTGGCTGCTGCATTTAGAGTAGTTTTGAGGGGAGCTAGGTGGGATTTTGCTGTGCCTGTGAGGGTAGCGTTCCCATAGTCTAATCTAGATAGTACCAGAGATTGAGTTGCTTGTTTGAGGTCATTGGAAGGGATGAATGGTTTTATTTTGTTAAGCAATTTTAGGTTAATAAAGGCACTCTTAGCAGTGTTCTTGATGTGTTTGACCATGTCTAAGTTTGGGTCCAAACTGATTCCCAGTGAATTTACTGAGTCTGCAGGGGTGAGACTGCAATTGAGAGCGTCAATGGTTTTTAACCATTCTGTGACTTGGGGGGGGGGGGGGGGCGAGGTTTGTTCTTTGTTGACTATGATGAGAATTTCCGTTTTGTCTTGGTTGAGTTTCAGGTGGTTGAGGGATAGCCAATGTTGGATTTCTTTTAGGGTGATATTTAGTCTCTGTATGTCGTCAATGGAGGAAGTTTCAAGGTAGATCTGGGTGTCATCCGCATATAGGTGGAAGGGGATGTTAGCTTTTTTGAGTATCATGGAGAGGGGCTCCATGTAAATGTTGAATAGTGATGGGGAGAGAACTGAGCCTTGCGGGACACCCCTGCTTACAGGGCGTAGGTCTGACGTGCAGTTTTTAATTTTTATTTTTTGAGTGCGGTTCTGCAGGAAGGAGGAAAACCACTGTAGGACCACCTCATCTGCTCCGACCCTTTCCCGTAGTACGTTGATGAGCAGTTTGTGGTCAACCGTGTCAAAGGCTGCCGATAGGTCCAGGAGAATGAGTAGACAGCATCAATCAGAGACTAGTGATTTATGAACATCGTCAATGACATTCAGGATCGCTGTCTCAGTGCTGCACCCTTTTCTGAAGTCTGATTGATGCGGGTCTAGGAGGTTGTTGCTGTCGATGTGTTGGGTTAGTTGCAGGAGGACACATCTTTCCAAGATTTTTGCTAAAAATGGGAGATTGGAGACAGGCCTGAAGTTGTTGAGATCGTTGGGGTCAGAGCCTGGTTATTTCAGAAGTGGCGTTACTTGACCAATTTTGAGACAGTCTGACATGTCTCCAGTTCTTAGGGAACTATTTATGATCTTGGTCCAAAGTGGGGCAAGGGTGAGTTTGAGCTGCTTAACCAGTCGCGCAGGGATGGGGTCCGAGAAGTGTGAAGAGCGTTTGGCACTGGTAATCAATTTAATGATCTCTGCTTCAGAGATGGGAGTGAAAGATTTCCAGTTGATAGGAGGGTGCCTGGGTAGGTTGTGGTCTTCTTTTCTGGGTGGCGGTATTATGTTAGGCAATCTGGGGTTGACGACCAAGGAGAGCTCAATCTTGGTGATCTTCTCATTAAAGAAATTGGCAAAGTCGTTACATAGTTCTTTGTTGGCTGTCACTGGGGAAGAGGTGGGCTTGGAGGTTTGTTGTCTGATGATATTAAAGAGTTCTTTGTGTCCATTTTTGGCTTTGTTTAGTGCATTACAGAAGAATTAGTTTTTTTTGTTCTTGATGTGTTTTTTATATTCCCTGCGTTCAGATCGGAGTAGGTCGAGATGGACTATGGTCGGGTTGTTTCTCCAGAGTCTTTCTGCCGCTCTCAGTTTTCTTCTTTCCTAGTTTAGGTCATTGTTGAACCAAGATCTTGAAGACATGGTCCTGGCTTTTTTTTGTTTCCACGGGGCAATCTGGCCGAGATTGGAGGTAATTGTTGCATTGTAGTGCGAGGCGAGTTCAGTTGTCGAAAGGTCGCATGCAGTGGTGAGAAAGAGTGAGCTTACCCTTTCTTCTAGGCCAGCAAGGGGGATCTGTCTTAGATTTCTCACCCAATGTCGGTCTTCCTGTGTATGGGGTAGGTGGTGGCATGTCTGATTGATATGGAATAGTATGATATGGTGATCTGACCAGTCAACAGGAAGGATATGTTCAATAGTGATTGTGTCTTCGTGAGCTATGATGGCATCTAGAATTGCCCCCTTGTTATGGGTTTGTTCGGTGCAGAGCTGGGTAAGATTGTTGTTACGAAGAAGTTCATTCAGGGATTGGATCAGCGAGTTGTTTTCATCGTTCCAATGTAGGTTGAGATCGCCTAGTATTATGGTGTTGGAGTCTAAGAGAGAGCAGTGGGTTATTAGGTCTGAAAGGTGTTCTCCGAATGGCTGGGTGTGGCCAGGAGGATGGTAGAGGAGATGGCAGTTTAGTGTTTTTTTGTCGCTCGTCTTAATCATGGCAGTTAGATATTCAAATGAGTTATATTTGAAGGAGTCGGATTCCTTTACGGAGATGTTGCTTTTGTGGATGATCGCAATGCCCCCACCGCGGTGGTTCATTCTATCTTTATTGATGATTGAGAACCCTGGGGGAACAAGCATGTCCATGAATGGCGGGGAGGACTCATTCAACCACGTTTCTGTAATGAATGTGATGTCTATGTCATTGGTGAGGATGGATTCTGCCAGTTCAGTGGCATGCTTGGTTTCCGATCTACAGTTAATGAGCATGCATTTGGTCGACCCTTTGTCATTGAGTTTCTTCGTTGGGGGGATCGCAGGGATATTTGTGAGGACAGCTGGAGGCTTCGGCGTTCTAGGTGGGGAGCGTTGCCTTCCAAGTCCCGTGATCTCCTGGATTTTGGAGCCGGCATTGACCACTGAGGATGTGTTATAGGAGTTGGCAAGGTCAAACGCCTTACTCATGGACATTGCTGCGGTTGTTCTTCGAGGCATATTCAGGAGGGGAGTTGTAGTCCAGCTGTGCCATTGAGCCTTGGGGGGTCTTGTGAGTTTAGTGTTGGTAATTGTGGATGGGAGGTGAGGTGAGGGCGTTGGAAGGGCTCCAGAGGTGATGAGAGGTATGATATGATAGTGTTGATGCCCTGTATTCCAGTCTCTAGTTGGTTTTCTAGTGTTGTCATTCTCTGAGTCATGATCGAGGAGTAGGGGGTGGTGGAATTCAGGTTTCTGCTTTCCCAAGTGGGTCTGTCCAGGGATGGAGATAGCTTGCCGGAAAGAGAGTGTCCCAGAGTGTGGGTGTTTGCTAAGTTGCCCTTGGGGGTGGTCAAGGTTATGTGGCGCGGGGAGGCATGTCGTGATTCACACGTCAGTTTTTTTAGAGTTGGTGAGAGGAGAAAGTTAGGAGACAATGACTGAGGGTCAATTACACTCGCTGCTTGTTGGGAGTAGTATTGTGGAGATGAGGGGAGGTGGAGTTCTGCATGGGGTTGGACAGTCTCGGCTGTGGCATAGTCTTGATTGGTTCTGGCTGAGAGGTAAGTATTGTGCAAGTCCGGGGAGGCGTGGAAGGGGGAGAAGGTGGTGTCAGGGGGGTGTGAGTTGGGGTTGGTGTGTTGTGTCATGGGGTAGCTTTGAGAATTCTCCAGGGGGGTCGGTCTGTTGGTGACTAGGGGGTTGTTCGAGTGGGCAAGTCAGAGATAGGTGAGGGCATTGTGTAGCGTGGGGAAGAGGGCATCGAATGAGTCAAGATTGTCATTGTTGGCTTGGATCAGTACTGTACCGTTGCTGTAAATGGTCGCTGAGGTGTTGCTGCTGTGCTTCGGGCGGTTGGGGGGTGAGATCGTCAGTTTGCAGCAGAGAGGGGTGGTGGTTGTTTTGGAAATGTGGAGGTGGGTTTTCAAAATGGTACTCCATTCCTTGGCGTTCAGAGTGTGGAATATGAGATCCATTTTCTGCTGTCCTTTGGAGGAGCAGTGATAAATATCCACGAATAATGTTTGCGGGTGTTGTCTGATCATCCTTTGTTTGAAGTTTCTTTTCGCTCTGAGTGAAAGGGTAGGGGGGAAGATGATGGAGAAAGAGTTTGGGCCGTGGGGTATTGTGTAGGTCGGTGTAAGGGCGTGGAGGGAAGATGAGGTGATCGAAATCATTTTGTCCTTGTTGTCAGTGTAGGTTGCCACCTAGGTTTTACCTCAGTCTGTCGGTCATAGAGGGTTACATTGGGAAATCATTACATTTTTGTGAATAATGTAATCATTACATTTCACATTCTCGGAATGGGTTTGTAATCCGGTATCGCTCCTCGCGCATTTTATTTCGGATGGCGCTATGGATGTCAAAGGACTCGGTGAGCTGCTAAATTAGGGTCAGGTATTAGTGTTCTGATGAGCGGTCATCTAAGTGTCAGGCACCTAAGTTTAAATGACCGCAAGAAGGCCTCAAGCTAGAGCTCAGAATAGAGTTTATCACGGTTTAGCTCAGAATAGAGTTGAACACAGTTTAGTTCAGAGGTATCAGGTATTTAGGTGTCACTCCTCGCGCGGTTGTTAAGGGACAGTCAGATGAGAAAGAACTCGGGGGGTCTCTGCCGCCCTCTAAGTGCCAGGTAGCACAGTTTCCATGCCCGCAGGTACTCCCCCGTCTGGAGCTTACATAATAGAACTGATCATAGTTCCGCTCTCCATACAGGAGCGAAAAGTGACCCAAATGCCGCTCCTGTCGCAATTATTTAGAACCATGCAATGGATTGAATACACTAGATAAGTCACCATCTTAGGGTCCGGGCATTTGTGTAATAATGAGTGATTATCTAATTGTCAGGCACCCAAACTTTCAGGATCACAAGTTGAGTAGAGCTCAAGGTAGAGAGAATCAAAGTTCCGCTCACCTTCTAGCAATGTTCATTGTTCGAGTACCGCTCCGCATGCATTTGTTAGGGACAGCTTGTCGTGGGTAAACAAACTCAAGGAGCCGCCATCTTAGAGTCAGGCAACAGCGTTATATCGAGACCACTCTGTCTCATAGACATACAGTGCTGCCTTAAATCTCCAGGCGATCAGTGTCTGCACTAAGTTAGGAGTGCCATGCTGCACTCTACTGATAAAGCCGTACCTCTTCATTGTAGATGACGCTGCAGCTGTTTTTTTTTCCTGCCCCCGGGTAGCCGCCATTTTGGGGTCAGGCATCCAGAATGTTTTGAATCTGTGCAGGAGTATTCTGTTCAGACGCGGGCCGTGAGTCGTACCTGACCGCCCCTAGAATCCAGTGCATTACTCGGCATCTCCGCTCTCTTCTGTTACTCACCAGAGCCGTCTTCCATCTCTGGCTACAAGCGAGTCACCGGAGCCGTCTTCTATCTCTGGCTGCAAGCGAGTGGAGTGGCTCCTTATTCTATCGATCCTGGGGACAATGCTGCAGCCACTCGAAGTTGTGTGCGTATTTTCTCCTCAAGCGTTACCGGTGCCACCTGGTCGACGTTCCTCTGTCTCCCTGAATGCTTCAGCAGACGTATTCGCTGCCGTATTTTAGCTTGCCATGACCGTCCCTCAGTCAGCTGCTCTCCGGGACTCTGGCTGGGTCGATATGAGGGAGAACCGTCAGTTGTGTTATTCGCTGGTCGCACATCCGGGGCATCTGTTCCCGTCCTGGAGGCAACGAGATGCGGATCGACATCCTACCTTTTTCTGCCATGGGCACACCACTCAGTTCATAGTTTCCCCTTTACTTCAATCAAGATCTGGATATACCATAATGGAACCAGGCAGGAGTGAAGCCTAGAGCAGTAACACATATGCATGTGGTATAATCAATGACTCCAATATGAAGCAAAGGAAGCACCATTTTTGCGGATGCAGATATGTGCCCATTTGAAAACTAGATAAAGCATAAAGGCAAGCCATCTAAGAGAAGTTAAGTCATCAATCAGAGTAGTATAGAGTTAGGCTCAGGAGGAAACAGACAGTTGGAAGTTTGATGAAGTGCTAGGGAGTCCATATGGTGTTCCAAGTTGTTGTCCAAGAAAGTTTCTAGAGCAATTGGCTCTGTGAAGATTTTAGACTGCCCTTTAAGAGTTATATGTAATTTAGATGGTCCAGTAAATGAAAAAGGAATCTTCATATCTGTCAACCTTAGGTTCAGAAAGAAATTGCGGCAAATGACCGTATCTTGAGCAAAGTCTTGTGAGATGGAGATGTTGTGATCTTGTCAGTACCCTCCACGTGTGTGCCAAGATTTGTTCAGTATGTTGATGCCGAAGCGGCTTAAAAATGAGTGGGCTCGGGGATGTTATATTTTTGGGTTTAAATGTTGGGACCATGTATGTTCTTTAAATCTCAAAGACTTTAACAACTGTAATTTGAAGGCTTTCAGCTATCCAAGTTAATACGAAGTCAGCAACTTAACTGGCAGACTGCTTGAGACCTTCTGGTACTCCAAAAATGCAAAGATTACTCCTGCGGTTTCAATCTTTCTGATGTGTCACTCTCTTTTTAGTGCAAAAATGCAGTGTTGCAGAATATGTAGTTGGTTAGCTTGCTTACTGGAGCAGTCCTCCAACTGAACTTATTCTTGTTTCAGCATTACAAATCTGGACGTTTAGGTCATGGAGGTCTTTGCGAATGCCAGCAACCTCTACCTGAAGGAGGTCTGTGTTTGTCTTGGTGTTTTGAGCAATATCATGTACAGAGTTTAGCTTAAGGAGTATGGCGGCGAGAGTAGATGAGGAGTTTGAGATTCCTTTCACTGGGGACTCAGCATTCGGCAGTGATTGTTTAGAACATTTTAAGTTGGCTTTGGTGTCCATCTCTTTCATGTTGCCCTCCCTGGAGTCAGACATATCGAAGTCTCAATACTATCAAGCCAAGAGTAGTGATAAGCTGAAGGTCAGAGACAGATGTCTGGTGGTCCCTTATTAATGGAGCACAGAGCCCTTGTTACTGGATCCTTACTAACAGGCCCTTAATAATGTATAGTGAGACCTTATTAATGGAGCAGGAGAGGTGTCAGGAATACAGACAGAAGGAAACAGAAGGCACAGCCTATCACCTCAGCACATGAAGCAGGAGCTTTTGCTATAGCTTGATGGACAAGGTCTGTTTAATGCGCTTAGTGTTCGTCCTTCTCTCACGCAGCACTGCTGAGAGACAGGAGGGAGCCCCACACTTGACTGCTCTGCTAGTTGCGCCCATATCACAGAGATATAAGAGGAGTGCCTGGAAGCCCAGGTGAGCACTCTTCCTCCCCCTCTGAGGTCAGAGGAGACATTGCATTTTCTACTAAGCACACCCAAGGCCCCCTTGTGAGACCTGGAGCCCTGAGATGTTGAGGTCATCTAGACAATATTGTTAACATGTCAGTGAGTTGAAGTGTTTCCGGTGCTAATCCCGACCTCCACCGCTTGTAGGGGTGTATATGGAGACTTGCTTCGGGCCTGGATACATCCTTCTCTGCACAAGAGAATAGCTGACAGGAATTCCCACAGGGGCCAGTCCTTCCAACCTCCACACCCACCAGAAAGATTCATAGACTAAACTGAACCCACCCACTCTAGACTGGGGATCTGCGGAGACCCCACCTGATTCTGGGCTGATTCCCATACCTTCCTGCGCAGTTTCGAGACAGCATGTCCCTTCTATGCACTTTGGCTCCTGACCAGACCGGGAGGCCCCCGAATCGTCTGTCAACCTGGTTTGCGATTGAGAAAGCACAACAAGGACTGACCCCCTGCCACCCACTGCGAGCCTCACCTAGGACAATAATTGCTTGCATCCTTAACTACCGAGATAGTGATGCTCTCCTCAGGGAGGTTTGTACACACCCTGATCTCTGAATCAGTGATGTTAAAGTTCTCCTTTACCCCAATTACACCCGCAAGGTGTGGCAGCGGCAGGGCTCTTACATGGAGGTTAAGTAGAAACTCAGAGCCATAAGGCTTCAGTACTGGTTGTTGGTTCTTTGGAAATCCAGAGTCTGCATGGCAGTGACTCACCGAAGACTCACGAAGACCGTTCTTCTTGCCCATGTAAAGATGGCAGCAGTTCTTTGCCTCGCCCATCGCCACCTCCCTGAGGTGCTAATACTCCAAGAGACCCATCTTATGGGAGAATGCTGCCCCTTTCTGGCCTGTAAGGGATATGATAGGGGTTTTCACACTGGGTACTCCCGTAGGGCCTGAGGAGTTGCTATCCTGTTCTGGCGTTCCTTCACAGCCTCTAATGAAACTCGTGTCCCGCAGTTCCATTTTGCTGCCTTGAACGAGAGATTAGAGGGGCAAGTGGTGGTCTTGGTGTGCGTTTATGTGCTGCCTGCATCCTCTGCACTTGCCTCTCTTGAACCTCTTGCAGGGTTTTACAATAATAGGAGGTGATTTCAACTCTGTGTCAGGCCCAGAGATCAACACCACTGGTTCGACTACTACCTATAGACAGGCCGGGATGCGCCACCTTACTGATTGGACAGCTACTCTATGCTTGTGTGATGCCTGGAGGACTTGGCACACGTGCCGCCTGACAGTTTACACATACCTCAGCGGCACATCATACACATTCTCTGATAGACTTGATTCTTTTGCCTGAAGCTGACTGTAGACAGCTAATCCAAATCCAAATATCACCTCCAGGGATTTCAGACTGTTCTCCTCTTCTTCATTTTGGAGATCCCTGGGTCAGCAAGCGCCCCTTGTGGCTTCTCAATGCCTGGTATCTAAAGGATAAAACATTTGTTCAATCACTTTGCACTGGACTCTAAGCTTACTTCCATACTATCGAAGGGTCCGTCACAAAAGCAGGCATCTTGTGGGCCGCTAGTAAGGCGACTCTGCGGGGATTTGCCAGGGGGTGTATTCGGTCCTGAGAAGGTGACCACTCCTCCCTTATTACCCAGTTGGAGGCATGTGCCCTCCACTTGGAACAACGTCTCACGAAAGACCCCCAAGAATCTGTTTCTCATCAGTAGGTCTCCTCAATGAAGAAATCCGGCATCACTCCCATGAGGGCGCTAAATACCTTTGGCCGGCCACTACCGCCAGAATTTATGGCTGGGTGGATAAAATGGACATTTGTTGTACTGGCTGGCCTCCCATAAGTAGGATCATACCTGAAATTATGGATGAGACAGGTTGCCCGAGGCATACCCTCCTGGAGTTTTGCTTTACTGTAAGAGACTATATTAAGCTCCTTTGGGTAGTGGTGTGGCTGCTGCAACTTGTTTCCTTGACACCATCCCTCTTCCTAGCCTATCTTCCACCAAATCTCAAATAATTTACAAGGCCCTGATGGCTGAGGTGGCAGGAAAGGTGATGTCTGGTAAGTAAGAGTGGGCGAAGTACCACTATGCAGAATTTGTTGAACAAAAACTCCATGAGCTCCATAACCTCTCATCCCAATTCATAAAACAGAAACCTCACATATCTTGGGTAAAATGACAAGTAACTCTATCTTTACATGCTAAAATGCATGTAGTCATCTGAAGAAAGTTAAAATGAAAATACAGCAAGCAGTGAGACGGGTGATGATTTTGGGGTCCTGCCAAACCTAGGGAGAGAACCAAGCAGATGCCTTGAACACAAAGAGCACATCATACTGAACGATTTGGCGGTGGTCCCATCGTCCTAGGACCACCCCAAGCACAGTTATGGGGAAAAATACAATCCCAACCAAAGGCCCTGCAAAGCGTTATTGGACGAGATTCTAGAGTGCAGTGAATATTATGGTATCCAATATTAAAACTTTCCTCAAGCAGCAGGCAGCTGGCTCTCCCGGCTGAGCTGGGAGCTTATACTATAATATTCACTGCACTCTAGAACTTCGCCCCATAATGCTTTGCTGGGCCTTTGGTTGGCATTGTATGTTTGCCCATAACTTTGCTTGGGGTGGTCCTAGGAGGATGGGACCACCACAATCGTTGAGCATAACATGCTCTTTGTGTTCAAGGCATCTGCTTGGTCCTCCCCCTAGGTTAGGGGGGACCCCAAAATCATCACCTCTCTCATTGCCTGATATTTTTCAAATGTTACTTTTTTGAATTGGTTATATGCTTTTTAGCATGTAAAGGTAAAGTTGTTTTATCAAATGTTTGTGGGTGCAGTAGTTAACTGCAGAGTTTATGCATGAAATTCATGCTTTTTTTAAATGTAATGCGGCAACCCACTTCGTAAAACTCCCCTCATCTCATCCCAATTAATAAAACATAAACCTCACGTACTTTTAGTAAAACTACAAGTAACTCTATCTTTGCATGCTAAAATTCATATAATCATCTCACAAAAATGAAAATATAGTAAGCAGTGAGAGAGATGATGATTTTGGCATCCTCCCTAACCTAGGGAGGGAGGGAGAGAACCAAGCAGATGCCTTGAACACAAAGAGCACATCATGCTGAACGATTCGGTGGTGGTCCCATTCTCCTAGGACCCCTCCAAGCACAGTTATGAGCCAAAAAGACAATCGCAACCAAAGTCCCTGCAACGCATTATGGGGTGAGATTCTAGAGTGCAGTGACTATTATAGTGCCCAATATCAAAACATTACTCAAGGGTCAGGCTCTCCCAGCTCAGCTTAGAGCTAATACTATAATATTCACTGCACTCTAGAATCTTGCCCCATAATGCTTTGCTGGGCCTTTGGTTGGCATTGTATTTTTGCCCATAACTTTGCTTGGGGTGGTCCTAGACGATGGGACCACCACTGAATCGTTCAGCATGATATGCTCTTTGTGTTCAAGGCATCTGCTTAGTCCTCCCCCAAGGTTAGGTGGAACCCCAAAATCATCACCTCTCTCATTGCATGATATTTTTTAAAGTTCATTTTTGTGAATTGGATATATGCTTTTTAGCATGTAAAGGTAAAGCTGTTTTAGATAAGGGTTGTGGGTGTAGTAGTTAATTCCGCTACATGGCGGAGTGGGAGTTTTTACATGAACTCGATGTGTTTTCAATGTAGTGCGTAGTTAACAACTCCCGGACTGGTTGGTTTTCTCCCGTAACATTACAGTGTGTTCAGAGAAATTCTCACCTCTCATCTTCTATTCTTGTATAGGGAGGTTTGCTCCACTGTCTCCTTTCCTCAGAATTTTAGTTGACTACAACAGTGGTTATCCCTAAGACACAACCCCCTCCGCATCATGTGCAGACTACCGCCCAATATCACTCCTGAACTGTGAAGTCATACTTTTTGCTACGGTGTTGGTCAACCGCCTCAAGCATGTCCTGACAACACTGATGTATCCAGATCAATGTGGCTTTATGCCACCATGAGACACGAGACATTGCCTCCGTCGGCTCCATGTGGCCCTGACTCACCTTAGTCGATTGCCTCATGACTTAGCTGTACTCTTTGCTGATTTTGAGAAGGCATTCAATGCGGTGGAATGGGGCTACATCCAGGCAGTGCTGGCTCGGCTGGTTTTGGCCCCCGATTCTGGGGCATGGTCCATGCTCTCTACACCATTCCCACTGCCAAAGTTCGGATCAACAGGATCCTCTCTCCTACCTTCCCCATTGGGCGCAGAACAAGGCATGGATGTCCCCTATCACCACTCCCTTTTGTGTTGGCAATAGAACCAATGGCGCAACTCACCCGTACAGACACTCAATTTACTGTTTGGCCATGAGGACCGCATAGCTTTATATGCAGATGACGTTCTTCAATATCTGGCAAACCCCTCCATCAGTGGTCTCCGTTGTCAACAATTGTTGAAATGTTTTGAGACAGCCACAGATCTCAGGATGAACCCTGCTAAGTCTGTCCCCGTCCCCCTGGAGGCATATAGAGACTGCTTTGACTGGCAGACGAATGGTCCCTTTTGCTGACTTAGCTTCAAATATCTGTGCGTTTGGGTCACTTTGCACCCAGAACTCACTTGGAGCCACAATCTTTAGCTCCTGGTATGGAAAGCTAAAGCAGATCTTATGAGATGGCAATCTCTACCTTTGATTGTGATGGGATGCATCGCTCTGTACAAGATGATGATCCTCCTGAGGTTCTTATACATCCTTCAGAATTTACTGCTTCTCTTGTCGCAGATGTGGTTCCCAGAGCTGGATAGAACAGCAACAACGTTTTTGTGGCGCTGGTCTCGAACGTGTCTTGCTATCATTCACTATAAACGAGGCCTGTACAATGGTGAACTGGGAATGACTAATCTTTACCTTTTCTGCTTTGTTTCCCATCTTCTAGTTATCTATGACTGGTTCAATGGAGGGTGGTCATACCCCACCTACTGACTAGAACTGTCACTACTCGGCTTTCCTCTCCTCCAGGCCATAGTCTATGGCTTCTCAGTCCCTATCTCGTTGCCCCAGGTAACTAGAGCGGTATGTCTTGCTTGAAGAGCTGCACTCAGACATGTGCAATGGGAGGTCAAGCTCACACAGCAAACACCCCTCTGGCATGGGTCCTGGCTGAGGGAGGTGTTAACCCTGTAAGGTTTTAGGGCTTCGGACCTTATTGTGATCTCACAATAGGGTGACGTGTGGTCGGGGACACACTGCACTCCTTCCAAGACTTGCAGCGCACATATACCCTCACAAACTCTCAGTTCTATAAATATCTACAGCTCCGTCATGCTCTTGACACTCATGTCCCGACAACCGAGACTCTTCCAGAATTTAACCTCCTGTAATGCAAACTCCTTATAGGCAACCTGGGGCGAGGGGAAATCTCTCAGATCTACCATACTCTGATAATTAACTCGCCCGGCTCACTTCAGCATCTCATAACTCGATTGCAGGGTTAATTGGGCCCCATAAAAGATAAAGATTGGCAGAACACCTTAATTGCACCTCACAAGCTTACCATTTCTTCTTGTTTGAGATTAGTTCAAACATATTTATTATCTTTAATTCGCTTATCTCTCCCTAGTACGCCTGTACCGAGTGGGCCTTCGTTCCAACCCCTCCTGCCCCTGCTGTAATATGGACCCAGCATTCTTCTATGATCCTGTCCTGTGATGCAGAACTACTGGGCTACAGTGACCAGGGATTTATCAGACCTCCTTGGATGGGAGGTCCTACTTTCCACCCTGTTGATACTGTTGGGAGTGTTGGAGGGCTTGGGGGACAAAGGCTGAGTGAACATTTCTGGGCACTACCCTTCTGGTTGCAAAGCGAGATATTGCTGCACTTTCGATGCCCCCTACCTTGCCGGGATGGAGACGAAGTGTAGATTGGTGTGCTGAGTAAGAACAGGTGGTCTGTAAGGCCAGGAAATGTCCCCATAATCAGGGGCGAGTATGGGGTAGTGGTTGGGTTTTCTCTAACTGAAGGGGTTATGGAATTTCAGACGTTGCTTATCCTAAGTTGTACATTTTGAGAATTGATAATATGTACGATCGCAGCCTCTCCTTTTTCTTTTGTACTAAGATGCTTGTGTGTCAAATGTTCAAGTTTACGACTTGTGACCTAAAATCAATAAACTCTGTTTTTCAAAAAAGATAAAATGCTGGCCAGGTGCTAACTCTAGATACAACAGACAGAGACACTTTTTAACCCCATACTATGGACCTCTATGCTTTGATCAGATTCCTCATTTATGGCACTTTAGTAAAAAGATGAAAATTAATTTGTTAAGCTGCAAAAGCAACTTATGTAGCCTCTTTATAGGAATGCTGCAAGCGCCTAGAAACCTTTGTGCCTATTTTGCACTGTATACAAATCCTACCATAAAATGTCTTCCAGGAGTAAAGTTAAAGTAATTGGGTGGGTTTCTGTGAAATATTTGGACCTGAGGAGTAAATGAAAAGGACTATATCCTCCTATGTTTATTGGAGAACCCTGAGACGTAGCTAGACACTGTGCCACCTGTGGCAGACCCTGCCTTTGCATGAAATAGCGGGGTGCTGGTGATTCCTGGATTTGCTGCAGAACGGCAAATGCATGTAAGAATGGCGGGAGGCTGCCACCCCCAAACTCGTACCCCCGGGGCGAACAACCCCCCCCCCTTGCTACACCACTGGGAGAACCAGTCAATGAAGTGAAGTTTCTGAAGAACAGAACACAATTTGGAAAGTGGAATTTCAACCCTGCAACAGTGATTGTATCCTTTTCAAGAAAGGAAACATAAGTAGTCACATGGGTACATTTCACATTAGTGAGGTAACAAAGGAGTCCTAACAAGCAAATAAATAGATCTAAAGTGGGTTATCTGCAGGACTGTGTAAGTGACCTCATGAGCAAAAGATAAACTCATGGAACTAATTATGACTAACAGCTGTGAAAAATGAAAAGAAGTGTGTTTGGTTACAGAACAACCATTCTTGTTTTACAGAAATCGCTATATAACTATTAAATTCATACTTCCTCCCGCTTTGGCTCTGTAATATGAAGCATAAAAATACCAGCAGTCAACACATAGTGGTTCAGCACCTAACATTATATCAATCAAATAATCTTCTATCAAGTAGGAGTTCAGCAAAAGCACTTTGAATAGTGTGACACAAATTACAAGTGTTCTTTATACAAAACACCAATCGGACATATTTAGTTTATGATCTTTTATTCTTTTATCTTCATCTTCATAGTCATTTAAGAACTCGGACTTCTTCAGGGCTACAACCACAAACAAAAATAGTTATTTCATTTACAATATTTACAAGTCAATAAAACAAACATACAACATGTTCAATTCTGACATGACATAACACCTATACAACATTTATTCTTGCGAATAATAAATCCTCATAATGCACACTGTGAAAAAAGAGAAATGCAAAATAAAAGCACCTTATACTGAACTAGTTGAACTCAATCGACAGTAACATTTTCACCAAAGCATTATAAATTCAGTGGATTTGTTTATCCTTTGGTGTCTAGATTTATTTGCCCTCACATTGCACTCCGACCAATATATTTTATATATTAGGGGGCAGATTTATGTTGCACTTGCGCCACTTTTGCGCCGCCGTTGCGTCACTTTTGTGACGCAGCAGCGGCGCAAATCCTGCGCCATGGTGCGGGGTATTTACAACGTGACGCATCTGGGAGATGTGTCACGTTGTAAAGCCCTGCGCCACATGTAGGCGTTCCAGGGCAGGTGGGGGCGTTCCGGCGCAGGAACGCCTCCTAAAAGTGGCTGAGTGAAATCTACAAGATTTCACTCAGTCACTTTTGAGCCCATGCTGCGTCAAAACCCTGCGCCTGCTTGAAGCAGGCGTAAGGATTGACGCAGCATTGTGCAGATAGGGCCCCCTAGAGCATTGCTGGAGCTGCGTCGCGCTTGCGACGCAACTCCAGCAATGCGCCACTTTTACGGCACAGATGCGTGACGCATCTGTGCCGTTTTTGCCCCATGGTGCGCCGCATTATAAATGCGGCGCATTCATGATGGCGGGGCTGGGGCGCAAAATAACTGGCGCATCCCTGCTGATATGCAGGGATGCGCCAGTTATTATAAATCTGCCCCAAGGTTTAATTTCTGCTAATTTGTGGGGAGATGGAGCATACTCAATGTCATATGTAAAAAACCCTTACCTTTCAATGAGATGTTTATCGATTTGACTACACAGTATGTCCTGTTAATTCTTTTATCTATGATCATATTGTTTTTGAAAAGATATATAAGTAACAAAACTAGGGGGGGGGGTTCTAATAAATAATTCTAATACAGTATGCTCTTTCAAACTTTAGATCTTTAAAATGTGTGGTGATTAATAATTCATACCTCTCAGATTGAGGTGCGTCTGCATAGTAGTTAGTCATGAAATAATTGAAAGAGATGTAAAAATATCATCATCTAAAATGTTCAGAATAAGAATTCCACTCCAGTCGGTGGCGTCCTATGGTTCCAGGACCTACGACCAAAAATGGTAAATTGAAATTGCCACCATGTGATTAGGAAGTATTTTACTAGTTTAAAACATGTATTTATATTTTTCTAGACAAGTTCCATTCGAGGCAAACTCTTCGGAACAAATTTAGGGGCATATCATCAAGGACCGGAGATAATTATCGCTAAGCGCACTTAGCGCTAGGATAATTATCGACGGTTAACGTGGACATTTATCGCTGAGATACCGTGCTATTAGCAACGCTTATTTCAAAAGCGATAAAATTCCAAGCGCTAACTGCCAAATGTGAGATTATCGCTGGAATTCCAGCGATAATCTCACAAAGTTTGGCGATAGCTTGATGATAGGGCAAGGCATTCTTAGCCATGATATACACCTTACATAGGCTATCATGGCTAAGTCAGTCTTGAAGCAGGCATAAGGAAAGTAGCGATAACAGAGGTTATCGCTACTTTGCTTGTCGCTCTGCAGGTTAGCGTGCCCATGGATAATTGGATATTAGCGACATTTCTCCAGTTATGTCAGGGCAGGAACGCCCACTTTGCATCTCATTAGAGATGCAAAGCTGGGCGTTCCGAAAACAGGCGCTAATGCAAGATTTCACGCGATAGGTGATAAAATCATCGTCACTTTTCGTCCGAAAACGGACGCAAAGGCGGCGATAATTTTTTATCGCCTCGTTGATAATATGCCCCTTAGTTTCACAACTACATTGTATCAAAAGGAAACATAGAATTCTTGTAGCACCCGTTGATAAAGAGGAGATGACTAAAAAATACAAAGAACCGTTATGAGTAGGTCCGCTGCAAACTATCACAAAAGGACAATTTTCCATGT
Organism: Triturus cristatus; assembly: GCF_964204655.1. NCBI lineage: Eukaryota > Metazoa > Chordata > Amphibia > Caudata > Salamandridae > Triturus > Triturus cristatus. The sequence continues at coordinate 231,666,896 of NC_140585.1, forward strand.
GTTGTTACTTGCAATCCACACAACAAAGTACATTGCTCAAATGCTCGGAACTCATCCAAGGTAATCTCAAGCACGAAAAGCATAATTGGACAGGCGCCATCTATAAAAGTACCATAAAATGACAATGTACAGTAATATATTTAATTGAAGATTTAAAGCAATGTAATATTGCCATGACTAAGGAATTCATCTCATTGGATTTGATACCATATTTAGGATCACCCTTTAAGCTCTCTCAATAATTAGCGTGTGGGTGCCTGGCGCAGATGACAGTTTTTATCCGGTGCCATCTTAACATGGTAAATTTGTCCATCACGAATAATGCAATGTGATGTCAAAAATTGTCTAAGGCAAACAGAAAATATGCATTCGCATAAATGTAATGATCTATAGAAATAATCATTTCAAATATTGCCCCACCAGAGTCAAGAGCGTTATCAAAAGCCAATCTGGGTCTGCACATGTTTACAACCGGCAATGATTATCGCTGAGCGCACTTAGCGGCAGGTTAATTATCGCCCGCTAGCGCCGATTTTTATCGCTGAGATAGCGTGCTATTAGCAACGCTTATCTCCTCAGCGATAAAAATCCTGGCGCTAACTGGCTAACGTGAGATTATCGCTGGAAACCCAGCGATAATCTCACGTTAGCTTGTTGATAGGGACTCACAAACTTAGCCATGATATCCTCCTTCCATAGCATATCATGGCTAAGTCAGTCCTGAAGCAGGTGTTCGGAAAGTAGCGATAACAGGTGTTATCGCTACTTTTCCTGACGCTATGCTTCATAGCGTTAGGCTTGCTGATAGGAGAAATGTCGCTTAGCGACATTTCTCCTGTCATGCCAGGTCAGGAACGCCCACTTTGCATCTCATTAGAGATGCAAAGCTGGGCGTTAGGAATCCTGACGCTAAAGCAAGGTTTCACGCGTTAGCGTGACCTTGCTGATTAGGCGATAAAATTATCGCCGCTTTTCGGCCGAAAACGGCCGCTAAAGCGGCGATAATTTTTTATCGCCTGCTTGTTGATATGCCCCATAGTGAGAAAAATGTTTTTGTTCTCAGTGTTAAGCATATTGTGTTTTTATAGCTGCACACTGTCCCAAGGAAATAAAGTTAACAGTAGCCACTCCTCGTTTTTGTAGCAAACAGCGTAAAGAATTCCTCAGCTTAAAACCCGTTGATGGAGGGTGAACTATGAGTCCCAGCAGGCTTGGTTCTAGTGCTTAAAAATGCAGACTGGTTTGAAGTTCACATAGGAACATATAGTAAATCTAAATGGAACTCATTTGCATAGTCCGCGGTTATTTTGAAAATCCAGGATGGACCAGAGCCTCCGAGGGCTTAGGTGCCCATCAGTGAGTGCAACATGATGTCTATGACATTTGGCACTTTCACTATTTCTTTGGTGCTCATTTTGGAGACAAATCCATTTTTGGTAGATAATTTGAGCCATAGAGTCTTATCCATTAGCAATGACATCTTCAATTTTTGGGGTGGCTGCCACATTGAGACACAGTAGAAGGGGGGGCGTGGCTTGGTGCCCACGAAGGATGGTGGCGTCTGGGTAGACCTCCGGGACTCGGTACGGGATGTGAGCAATTTGCAGCTCTCCCTGCGGCTTTCCCAGTCCAGCATTAGCGTCTGGAGATGCGGTGAATCCCGGCAACATTTCTCGGCATTGACCAACTTTCACTTTGCCTCAGAGCTCTTATAACGACTGACGTTTCGATTCTCCTCAGTCAACCAGCCGCCATTTTACCAGCTCTGCTGCTGCGCGCGAAATTGCGTTCTTTCCATAGTACCGCCAGGGGCACCCCTCTGTCCCCCCTCCCCCAAAATGCATACCCAAATAACACACACACAGACTGCTGAGTTGGGTAAATTTGCTGCAGGTTTATTACATATTAAAATATGTAATGGGTGGGTTATCTTACGGGCGATCCAAGGGCAGGCAACCAACTGGGCCGCCTGCCCGCCTGATGAGCCGGGCAGCGCGGGAGCGAACCCCGCCTTAGCTGTCATCTAGGTGATTCTTTTCTAGGATCACGTGCCGTTGGTAACTTCTACTCACGCCCCCCCTCTCGGGGTGGAGCGTAGCATAGCAAACCCCCGGTTGTTCAGGCCCACAACCGCCCGAAGGACTAGCGGGGCGCCGACACGGCTTCCGGGACCCTCCCATGAGGCTCCTCGGATTTGGCTCTGGCACCGCCTATGGTGCCGCGCAGAGGTACCCTGCTTCCAGATCGCCCTGTAACTCCGCCACAGCTCTGGAGGCGGCCCCCATCGCCACCAGAGCCCCCCACCAAACCGCTATAGTCTTACCTGCAACCTCTCCTGTCTAGAGCTTCCTGCACTCCAAATAAAAGAGAACCGTCCCCACTGGTTATAGATGGCCCCATCTATATCCCAAAGCCCTAGACGCTATCCTGGGTCAGATAGTGTCTGCTGAAACAAGAGGCACGTCAGGCCTGGGGAGTTGTGCCAAGAGCAATTCACCCCCATGCTTGAAAGTTCCACTGCTTCACTCGCCTCAGCCCCGAGCCAGTTCTGTGCGGGGTGGCCGCCGACCCCCAGGCCCGTTTATGTGTTGATCTCACCTAGCTGTCATTCTCCTAGCCCTGAGTGCGCCTGAAAAAACCTGCGTGCCCGACTATGGGACCGCAGCCTGCTAGCTAGGTTATGACTCCCCCACCTGCCTGGCTGCTCTGGCTATTCTGGCGAGAGGGGTTCTATTCAACCTTAGAACAGTCCCCTTTGTTTGCTAAATCCTGACCCGGAGGTTCATAACTGAAGTGTGTGGCCGTGGGCAAAGAACTCTCATGCCCTTGCCATGCATCCCCTACTCCTTATGGGAATTATACCCGTTCAGCTCCTTCTGTGGTGAAACCCCCCAGGCATACTGGCTTAGCGAATCTGTCTGATTTAAGCAGTGCGCATTGCCTGCGGCATGGTCCAAGCATTACGGATTGGCGAAGTCCTACCCATCCTAGAATGCTCCCAGATAAGAGGGTGTCAATGGGGGGGAGGGTTCCCACCGTCAGCCCAAGGGATCCCCAGGGTGACAAATTACCTGCTCCATTAAAGTTTAGTTTTAGTTACCCACTGGGCGTGCCAAATGCTCTATTGACATAGTGTCCCATTGTGTTTGACGCACTGCTACCCCCATTATTGGGACGGCAGCACACTATGTTGGCTGACCGCAACCCCACCAAACGAGGTACAAGTATCAGTATCCTGCCAGCTCCAGTACACTACCAGTGGTTCAGCTGGGAGGTACCACAAACCGCAGTGGTCATCCGAACCTTAAGAAGCGCCCCATTCTCACCTCGGCGCCCCTCTAAATGATAGTTGTTTCACACAGCTGTAAGGCTAGAGACACCCCTCTTAAACCTATTTACTGATTTTGCTACTCGGCACGCTTGCTGTTACTTGTCTATCAGCGTCTCCCAGCGCCTCTCTTTGGGTTGTAACTACCAGGGTGAGAATGCATTTATACTTCCCACTGGGGGCTGTTGGCCAGTGGCAATGCAGGCAGGCCCTGGGCATGAAAACTGATCTAGAGTACGTCCCTTACCCGGCCTATGTGTCCGCTAACCCTTTTGCTCCAGTATCCCAACATGCCAAGAGTTAGCCCGTACTTGAATGAGAGGACAGGGAGTGGCATACTCGGCCCTTGTTCTGAAATAGAGAAGCTAACCTCCTAGCCTGGCGAATGACAGCACCCCTGCATAAAGGCTCCTGTGCTAGTGGGAACAAAACCTTCGCCTATCCACTTCTGACTAATTGGATACCTTTCCTGGTGGTATCTGGAGCTGACTAACATGAAGGTGCTTCCTTACCTGCCTCCGCTTAGTCTACGGTCATGTGACCGGCTGGTGGAGAGCTCTCTCTGAACCTACAGAAATTGAAACCCTGGAGCTGCAGCCATGAAAGCTTATTAACCGAAAACCCGTGGACCAGGGCAGCTCCGGGAGTTCGTACTCGCAAGGCCGGGTCCAGGGAACACCGGTGCCATTAGGGTATCGGGGTTGTTCGAATTGGTCCCTCACTACCTTTGTGAATGCCCTAACCTATGATGCCTGGGTCTGCTTGGACCACCTTTTGGACTACCCCCTTCGTGGATGGCCCCTGATTGTATGTAGCAACCCGCTGGTTTATCGACACCGGTTGCTCACACAGGACGCCGTCCTTTATCCACTGGTGCTGACCAAGAGCTGGTTTCAGTTCGATCCTCTCCCTTTGGGAGCAAACGAACGTCAATGGTCACGATACCGACCCACCGCGCTTCACTTAACGACCCTGGTATGCCTACCTGCCCAGCTTCCCCTCGCGCCGCTTAGGCCATGTGTTCCCCACTTACCATCACTAGCCGGTTTCACTGGTGAACAGAACCTCCTGTATGCTAAGAGGGGGGGGGGGGGGTACCTGTTATTTTTGTCCCAATAGTGAGCTGCTGCTGTGTAACCATGTTGCAAATGCGCCACGCCCATGTACTGTCAGTACCTTCCCTTGAGTGGGCATGAAAGCGGGGGAGCTGGGCTTTATCAAACCAACGCTGCTCCAGCTGCTAATACTACCGCCTGTGCTGTAGTACGCAAGTGGCATTCCTTCTCTAACCTGAAAATGCCATGGAAAGCGCACCTGAGCCAGAGTAGCCGCTTTTGGTCCCCCATTGCGACTGGCAAGTGCAAAATTGCAGCGTGCGTTACGGTCCTGACAAGAACCATAAAAGCTCTTGCCTTTTATCTGTAGCATTAGTCCACTGTGTGCTGGCACTGCCTGTTCTGTGGGCGGCTGTGTCACTGGATCTTAGTATGCCTGCAGGGCTGGACTACGACTATTTGTTTATTTAAATTCTATATAGAGTTTGTATATGGCGCGAGCTGCGACCCGAGACGTCGGGCCCGAGCACTTTACATGAGCACCAATTCCGTAACCCGGGGACCCTACATATTGTAAGGCACAGGGATGTTAAGTAATCTGCACAGGATTCCAGGCTGTTGGGCATCGTTGCAGAGACTACAACAATGTTGTGCTGCCCTCGGTGGGCTGGAGCACAACAGCGCAACATGGCTGTCCCGCGGTGGGCTCCATGCCTACATGGAAGCATGTAAACAGATTCAACATAAACCTAGACCCTCCAGTGCTGCCGAGCATCGGGGCAGCCATGGAAAGTATAAATTGGGCAATGTGCAAGTGGCCGCAGCCGGGGAAGACGGAACCAGGGCGTAAGGTCCCAGTTTCCTGGAGCCGAACCGTTGTCCAATGCCCCATCAGTGATAGGCCCTGGAATACCTACGGTACGCTTCAATTCTGGACTGGCGGGCGGGCAAGAACTGTGTTAAGCCTTCACCTGCCTAGGTCAACCAACCGCCAGTTGGCCCTGACTAACCTGGTGTAATGGCCTACGCCCCTTTTTAAATTTAACATTTTCCCAACTAGTGCCGATGGTCATGGCTGGAGGCCCATAAGCCCTGGCCGCGACTGGGAGATGGGGGCTACCTCACTGTGAGAGCCTTGCTTCCGGAGAGGTTGGACACATGGCCTGCCGCCCGGGGGTGTTCTGAGCTTAAAACAGCTGGCCATTGGTCCCTAAGGAATTGCCTGTAAGTTCTGTTGTTGTGCTGGCCCCAATTCCGACCTAGCCTAAATCTTGAACCAATTGGTCAGAGACCTCCACGCATCGGATTCAGCGCTTTACAGTTGCCTGATATTCGCCGCATTGTTAGATGCATCCCCACATATGCTACCAAAGGAGCACTGCACCCACGCAGTCCCTTCTATTGGCTTTGTCAATGCTTGTAGCTGCATACGATCCTGGCAGGACTTGTGGCTGTGGTGCGTTGTATATAGAAAGTGCATCCATTTGGAAAGGTGAAAGTGGCGCATATGATTTAGTAAGCCTTGGGACTTCACCCTTCTAAGCACATGCAGCAGGGCGCCTGTCCTGATTTCCACCTGCCCCACGTGGGCAGGGGGAAGGGGGACATGACATGCAAAGCGCGGTCGATCTCGCCCTCCAGTGCCCCCGCAGTGATGTGCAAGTGGCCACACTGTGGGCATGGTGCTGGGGACTACCTCCCCGAATGCTGGGACCGCCAAAAGCGTCAAATAAGAGGAGACTCTCTTTCTGCGCTCAACCATGTCCTACCTCTGCTCTAGCAAACAACTCAATTGGCGACCGTTGATTGCACCTGGGTCGCCAATCGTGCGGTCCTTCTCCTGGACTAGGCACCGTGGCTGCCCCGGCTGAAAGCACCTGGCGTGCCGGCGCTTTGTCTTTCCAAGACAGGAAGCCTCGAAACCGCAGGTGCACACAAGTTGCCCCATTGTCTCCCCCACCGCGCGACTCCTAGTAGCCCCGGACGCATGTTTATATAGCACGGGCACGAACCGAAGGTAGTGGCCCACTTGCGAGGCTCTTGCAAGCCCTATTCGCCGCTCTCCCTCGTGTGTTGCGAAAGGAAATCCGCAGCATCTACCACCGCCAATACATGATGTTATGTTCACTTGACCCGCACTTACCAGCGCTACCCTTTCCCAGCGGTGGGACGAGACGGTGCGTATGGAAGTGTCACACATCGCAATCTGAAACCTTGGACGCTATGCACCGTGTTGGTCTCAATAGGGCGGTCTGGAAGCGCCGGGAAGATTAGCCCGAGGTCCCCGTGCGTCCGGCGACGCCCCATTATATGTAATGGAGGGAGAGCGCTCATCGCTAGGCGAGCGGTTGGAGAGGACGTTCGATGTGCTCTAGCCAAGCCCGCAGGAACCGGGTGAGGCGTGTCGCGAGGCCCCATTGTGCCTAAACTCATGGGAGCATTGTCCGTGAGCCTGCACACTGCAACGTGGTTCATGTGAGAAGGGGGTGGGGGGGGAGGAGGTTCCCCTCCGATCATGGCAATACATCTTCTGTGTCTGCACCAGGGGCGGAGCAGCGCGATCGCGCTGTCCCACGCTCTCTCTCCCTTGTCCTTACTGCAAGAGTGTAACAGCTGATGCTGTTTCCCAAGCTCACACCCTCCTCGGCATACCAAGTATAATTGTAGTAGCATGGTCCGAGGCCCCTCCTTGCAACTTTGGTGGTCAGCTCATGCTCTCCCTTCTGGAGCATTGCGTTAATTTACTCAAATCTTGCTCCCAAGCAGCCCGTACACTTGCAGATTAAACAAATGTGCTCATTTACATTTCTTTCAAGCAGCAAACACCTTAGGCAAGAATGCTTGTTTCTTGTTCAGCTGTTTAAAATGTCCTGCTCCAGGTGAGGCACAAACTCACAACCTCGGCATTGCTCATTGCAAGTACTGCCATATAAGTACCGCGCGCTAATCGATTGCGCCACTGGAGCACCTGACTCAGACGTAATAGTGTGCTCCGCCGCAGGAGGCCCGCACTATGTATATGGGTTTGTTGTCCTAATTGAACAACCAGCTGCCCGCACCACGTCTAGGGGCCACAGAGTGGCCTCGTTGGTAAGAAACACTACGGGGTACGGGGCATACAACACCCCTTCTCCCAAAGAAAACCGTGTCCCCGATCTGCACTCTACCTGGCCGGGGGCAATGGGGGACATTGCGCCTAACCCGACCTATTTTACGCGCCATTGCTTTCAACACACAAGCTCAGGCAAGAGGGGGTAGGGGGGTGTGGCCTAATGTCCCTGCTGCCGGCCCCCGCCTGAAGTGCAATTGTTGTTGTTTTTGCATCTTTATATAGCGCCTCAATAGAATTCGAGTTTTGTCGAAAAGTTTTAATGTTGTTAAAGCCACATGTAACGGCCAACATGTAATTGTTTATTTTAAGTCAATAAAAACCTTCTGCCGAAACCCGGGATCGAACCAGGGACCTTTAGCTCTTGAGTCTGAGGCTCTCCCAACTGAGCTATTTCGGCCGCTTCAAGAAGTGAGATCCGAACCCACGCCTCCCGGAGAGACTGCGGCCTTAACGCAGCGCCTTAGACCACTTGGCCACCTTGGCGCATGAACCATGATTCCCTGGTTCCCAGCATCGAAGTCGGCAGCGCAACGGACGGCCCACATCCTCTCCCTGATTTTCCCCGAGCCCCTGCGCGAACTCGGAGGAGCTGGGACGCTGTGACTGGGCCTAAGTGATTTGGCCTGGGTCGCAGCGCAAGTAGTTCTAGGCGTCACTTTGCTGTCACGACCCGAAAGTAATCGGTCCACTGTGCGTGCGCCAAGAGTTAAGAGTTTTCTTAAGTCCTTCGAACGGGATCTGAACCAGCTACCTAAGAATGTCATTCCCTCCAGTCCTCTGCTCTACCAACTGAGTTATCAAAAGGCTGATGTTTTCCATACCACTCAGGCCGCAGGAAGATCAAATGCTCTGCCCCGGGACCCCCACGCGAACACGCACAAGAGTATTATAGCCCGTGCCTAGGCACCGTATTGCCGTACATGTTACGGCTCTGGGACATTAATTGCCTAGCCCAGCGGACCATTTATATCTCAATTCCGGGTGCGGGGAGGCTTAGTCCTTTGCCCGGTATCACAGCGCGAGCTGCCTGAGGGTATTACGGCGCTGTGCCTGAGCCCCGTTTCTGCCTATATGGTCATGCACCGAGGGGAAATCGGGTCTCAGGGCGCTCCATGTAGCCCCGTTGTGGACACACTTTCTTGTTTGTACGGCATAGGGATCTTAAGTGACTTGCCCAGAATCACCGGATGCTCCTCAATAATCGGTTTGCCCAGAGTCAAGGGGGGGGTAGCCCCAACATCGGGCACTACAAAACACGCCCACTTTAACCCACCCCCCGCGGCCGTCATCCCAACGGCGGCTAAGAAGCAGCGATGCCAGGGAATCAAACCCGGGGTCGCATGCATGCATAGCATGCTGTTAGAAATGGCGATTTCTGGTTGGCTAGGGCTTGCGCCAAAGCCAGGCAGAAACCACCACTCTAGTCAGGGCTGGGGAGTTACACGCCAAAGATAACCCCTGCTCACCCTCTTGGTAGCTTGGCACGAGCAGTCAGGCTTATCCCGGAGGCAATGTGTAAAGCGTTTGCGCGCGCACCCAGCAACAACACCCAAGGCCCACCACAAAAGAAACTCCACACAAGGTATTATATAAAAATAGCCTTTGTATTATACCAAAACACATTAGATAAAAACACACACTCTACAATGTGCCAACAGGCACGGGCAGAATTTACAAGGGATTATATGTACAGGGGACAGGGCCACATGGACCACTGTCAGGAATTAGCACTTTTAGAACATAGGAATAATACTGTAGTACAAAATAGCAAATGTAGCACACAACCAGTAACTACTGGTAACAGGTAAGTACCACCTACGCAACCCTAACCACCTTAGGAAAAAATATCGCGCAGGGAACCAGGACCTCACTAGCACCACCTGTACTAGGAGAAAACAACCACCTAAGTATCACAATACCTGTAGGGGTATAAGCACATTACACATGATGCATCATAACACATTCAGAGGTGTAGGGAAGGAAAACACATGATGCATAGAATACATTCAGCGGTGTAAGACAAGGAAAACACATGATGCATAAAATACATTCAGCGGTGTAAAACAAGGCACATGAAGCATAAAAATACATTCAGAGGTGCAGATTAGGAACCTTAGCGAGAAACTCACATAAGCCACCACCTGTGGCAGTCCCTAGGCCAACTGGCCTTGTCAGGGCTAGGACGCCCTATGTCCAGCAAGGCTGCGCCAGCTGCGCAAGCCAAAAGCGTAAAGGCCACCATCTAAACGTTGCAGCTGCCCACTAAGTGCTGGGCAGCTGGAGGAATGAGCGTGGGCACCACCGTGCCCTTCAATACCAATCTGCAGCACTCACGTGGAGCCTCTCCTGGGCTCTAGCTGCACAAAATGCCCCCTGAGGCCTTCGTGGCTCTGAACGTCACTGTGGGGCAAGGGGGGAGCGGCCCGCTGCCTTCTGGGGCCGCTCCACCACTGAACAACTGGTGCCCCCTTCATTGGAGTCCCTTTGGACTCTTCAAACAATGCGCCCCGTTGGAGCCTCACAGGCTCTGCCACATACAGCCCGCTTCGTTGGAGCCTCACGGGGCTCGTGAACACTGCCCCAGCACCCCCAACACATGCGCGGAGTCCCCCAGCCCTTCGCACTCACCGGGCTGTTCTCCGGGGAATCCCGCATCGTCTCCGCTCTCGGCTGAAGGGAGGACTCCGAGGCTTCTTGCAACGTGGAGGGGCAGGCACCGACAATGTGCCTCGCGCCCCCTCCGCACCAGCTCCGGCCATACTCCTCCGCACGGTTCAGCGCGGGGGAGGGGGCTCCCGCCTGGATCTTCACTCCTCGAGCAGGCTGCAACCGCGCGGGGCTCCCTCAGCTCACGGGAGCCCTGGTCACTTCCTCCGCTTCTCCTTCCGGCCTAAGGCCCCGCCCACGTCTCAGTCAGCGCTGCCTGACTTCCTGGGCTTCCCCGGCCGCGGCAGTGATTCTCGGCTCGTGAGAGGGGTAGGCTCCCTCGCAACCACCACACTTAAGCGGGGTGGGCACCCGCCAACTAAAGGATCAAATAAGCGGGGTGGGCACCCGCCAACGAGCACACAATGCGGGGTAGGCACCCGCTGCAATTCTCGGCACCACGAGGGGGGGGATCCCTACGCTGGGGATTCCCTCGTTGCAGGCAAATAGTTCGGTGCGGCTGAAGCGACACTGAAGCGCTCTCTCAGCGCTAGGGTCCAGAGTAACGCGCTCCTAGCGCTATAGAGCAAATAAAAGCGCTCCCAGGCGCTTAGGGACAAAACTAGTCCAGAAACAAAGTCTTCAGATGCAGGGGGCAGGACTGGGCCCAGGGGCCAGCTCACAGGGCCCTCCAGCAAGGAGGCAGTCCCCAGTGGCGGTCTCTCCTGGCGCCCAGCAGCAGCAGGCCCCCCCTCAGATAGGATCCTGGAAGAGAACAACTTCTGTGGGGACACAGCCCCATTTTTATACAGTAAAACCCTTTGTCTCAGGGTGCAGGGAAGGGGCGAACCAGTTACAACTGGTTCCTGAGCACTTTGTTTTGCTCAGCCCCTCTCCCTATTCAGAGTGCAGGCCAGGGTCATCAGTCGCACCACAGGGGGCGGAGCCAGCATTGTGTGGGGAAAACCCAGCCCCATTCAGGACCCAGGTGTACTCCTCCCACCCGTCTAGCTGCTGATCTCCCTATTCACCACTGGGTGACTCATCCTGACTCGGGGGATTCCCTAGCCCGTCACATGACCTCAACCAGCCAATCGCCAGACCAGGCACACATTTCACACTGCACAACGAAGTGCCCACTTCTAGAAGTGGCACTTCCACACTAGGTACATGCACGCCGCACACATCATCGCGCAGCATTCAATCACACGAGTCCGCACATACCAAACTCGAGCCTGCACACCCCACGCATCAGGAACTACCAGGGACACATACATTCCCCATGCATTCCTATGGGAGGGCAGGCCTATCTCACCACATGCACTCAGAATGCGCACGCACTTTATTCTGGGACACAGGGAAAGTGCACAGAAACCAAAAATCACTAACACAAGTCACAGTTAAAAAGCAAAAAGTTTCAGGGGTGAACCTGCCAGAAGGGCCAAGAAGTCCAACACATGCGCTCTAACACTGAGCTACAGGCCGGGTGCAATTAAACCGCCCTCTCTAATCGCCATGCGGTCAATTCTCTTGCGCCCCCTCCGCCCATGGCAATCCGTGCCACAGGGCCCCGTCGACCTGGTACTGCCCAGGGACAGGGCCGGGGCGGAGTAGGTGCAGCAAGACTCAACGATAGTTGTGGACGCCCGACGACGAAGCGACGACCGATGTGGCGATGCGGCGTACTGGGCGACAAAGAGGTCGCCAGGAGGGTGGGGGAAGGCTAAATAGCCTCCCCTTCCCCACAGGGGCCAGGAAGTGACACGCTTGGGCGTCACATCCGGCCAGCACGAGGAGAGGGGGACATCGGACGGCATCCCCGCCCCCTCCCCTTGGGAGGGGGTGGGGAGGGGTGGCCGGTGCCCCGGCGGCACTAGGGCGCCGACCGCTGTAGTAGCCCCCTGCAGGGGCCGCGGTCGGCGGCACAAAATTGCGTTCTTTCCAGATCTGAGGGAATTTCTTCAGGACTTTTTAAATTTCTCTTGTTTATTCAACGCTTCTCTTTACAATAGCAGAATTTTCAACCTAGTTTGCTCCTGCTATATGGATGTCTACTTTAGGTACTGCCTTTCACATATTTCTATTTGATTTAGATCTCTGCCCACCTCACACTTCTCTCCACACTTCACTCCTCTGTTTATCTCACTTCTTACTTCTCACATCTCTCTTACAAACTCATCTACTTGGTTACCTCCTCTCTGACTGTCTATACCTCTCTTCTGACTCTCTCATCCCTCTTTTTATAATTCCCTATCTCGCGTCTGCCGCATTTCTGTTCGTACTTCTCATCTTTCACTATCTCATCTATTTGTACTCCATCTCAAACACTATCGAACCTCTGAATCTAAGTAACCTTTTTTTGTTACCTTGCCAGGTCCCTCTTTCCTTCTACTTTTGTTTCCTCTATCTCTCCTTGGTCACTATCTTGCTCCTTTTGTGCTACCTTTCTTAACCTTCTCAATGTCTTTAGCTTCTTTCTCATGTGTCTTTGCGGCTTTCCATCTCTGCCTCTCTTTCTTTTTCCATATATCTGCGTCTCTTGTTTAAACCTCTCTCTTTACCTCACAACTATCTCTCTGTACACCAGCCTCTCTCTACCTCTTTATCAACCTTACATTCTTTCTCTAACGTAACCTCTCTCCCTACTTCACCCTTTCACCTCCTTGCTCTTTTTTCACAGCTCTCTATACCTGTCGCTGCCTGACTACTCTCTATAGTTGATGTTTCTTTCTATATCTCTTATCGTTTTACTCTTCTCTACCTCACCACTGTCTTTAACTTGTATCTATCTTTAGATCTATCACTACCTTTCTACCTGCCCACCTCTACCTCTCTCTGCCACTACTTCTTAATAACTCGGGGGCATATTAACAATGCGGCGAAAAAAAATTATCGCCGCTTTTGCAGCCGTTTTAGGCCGAAAAGCGGTGATAATTTTATCGCGTGTTTTGCTGATTTTGCTCCCGTTTCCAGCACGCCTAACTTAGCATCGCTAATGAGATACAAAGTAGGCGTGTCTGTGGAAACAACATGGGTAAATATCGCGATATTTACAATGCGGGGAATCGATTATTTTAATCGCGCTAAGTATGCCTTAACGCAGGAATTTAACGTCTGTTAAATTCCTGACTAAGGCATACCTAACATGGGAGGTGGATTCATGTGATACGACCACAGGGTCGTATCATCAAGCATATTGCCGTTTTACATGGATCATCGCTGGAAAACCAGCGATGTTCCATGGAAAAGGGCGCTATCGTTGGAATAAAGAATGCTAGCCTGGCGAAATATTCCATCGATAGAAAAAAATGCGGTATACAAGGTCAGCGATAATTATCGCTGCCTGTTGCAAATATGCCCCGAAATATGCCCTATGGCGCTAAGCGTTGTTAATACAACACTAGCCTGGCGAACTATTCCAGCGATAGAAAAAAATGCGGTATACAAGGTAAGCGATATTTATCGCAGGGAACATCGCTGGAAAACCACGCAATAGCGTGTCTTTGCTGATAATGCGATAAAATTATCGCCGCTTTTCGGCCAAAAACGTCTGCAAAAGCAGCGATAATTCTTTATCGCCGCATTGTTAATATGCCCCTTCTTTTTTAACCTTACCGCTCAATCTACCTCAGCCCTCAGTGTAACAACCCCTGGGGCATATCATCAAGGACCGGTGATAACTATCGCTAAGCGCACTTAGTGCTAGGATCATTTTCACCAGGTAACGTGGAATTTTATCGCTGAGATTGCGTGTTATTAGCAACGCTTATCTCAAAAGCGATAAAATTCCAAGCGCTAACTGCCAAATGTGAGATTATCGTTGGAAATCCAGCGATACTCTTGCAAAGTTTGGCGATAACTTGATGATAGGGCAAGGCATACTTAGCCATGATATCCACCTTACATAGGATATCATGGCTAAGTCAGTCTTGAAGCAGGGGTAAGGAAAGTAGCGATAACAGAGGTTATCGCTACTTTGCTTGTCGCTCTGCAGGTTAGCGTGCCCATTGATAATTGGAGAAATGTCGCTTAGCAACATTTCTCCAGTTATGTCAGGGCAGGAACGCCCACTTTGCATCTCATTAGAGATGCAAAGCTGGGCGTTCAGAAAACAGGCGCTAATGCAAGGTTTCACGCGATAGTGTGACCTTGCTGATTAGGTGATAAAATTATCGCCGCTTTTTGGCCGAAAACGGACGCAAAAGCGGCGATAATTTTTTATCGCCTGGTTGATGATATGCCCCTCTTTTCTTTATATTTTGCTCTCCCTATCTCAAGCATTCTTGCCTCTCTGTCTAAAACCATATCCATGTCCCTACATCACTTTCTCTATCTCTTTCTACCTCTTTGTATTTTTTGTCTAGCTCGCACCTTCTCTCTTCACCCTACGTCTCTTCCTATTTCCTACCTTATCTCTATTGCTGCCTTCCGCCTTCCTCTATTTCACCCCAAGAACTGTTGGGCAGATTTGTCCTCCCACTCACAGTTACCCATTTCCCTTACCTCTCTCCTTCATAATTCTCTCTTTCTACCACAATCTCTTTTCTCTCCATCTCAAACTCTTCGGTCAACTCTACTTAACTTCCCTGCTGATGCCTGTGGGGTAATGATTCTGTGTATATAATGTGAAAGCATGAAATGCCTCTGTACTGGTGGTTGTGCTTGTGTGGGTGAGTGTGAGTGCGTAACTGGACCTTGCAATCTTTACCTTGGCATGGATTGTATAGAGTGTGTTCATTTGCACACAGAAGACTTGGGTAAGAGGCAGGCTTACTCTAAAGAGGAAGATAAGAGCTATGCAACTTTTTGTATCTATGTGTAGGGACTACTGTTGTGTGTGTACTTCAAATAAGTGACAAATCAATTGGAAAAACAATCGGTGTTGGCAACTGACCAAATATCAAATGTGAGCCTATTTCTACACTTAGCTGCCCGCTGTGCCAAGAGTATGGCTTCAGAGGTTGGGGACTGGACTTGTAATTTGGTGGATTGTTTTTCAATTCATCAGTTAGACCTTTGAGTAAAACATAATTCAAAGGGAACAAAGTGGAAATGTATAGCTGATATGAGTGCATATGATGCAGAAAAGGACTAAATTAATCAGCAGGTTTCGCAAAATGATGTTGCATGAAAAAACAAATTATGCAGCTCAATGGTGCACATTTTGTGATATCACTTCCACCTCATTAATACAAGTTTAATGCTGTTGACGCCTAGATTACTTGGCAAATGCACATCGAATCATGCGCTGTAGACGCAAACTATACTAAGATTGTAAAATGGAACCACCTTGATTTATGTACACAGCGACATAGTACCAATAATGTTGTTATAAGTGCAATATGTACCGATGTTTAGATCATATGTAACAGAAAAGATAAAATGCAATAAAGATATTAAAAAAATAATAATAATACTACAAGTTTAATGCACAAATGCAGCACTCAACAACTGAAAAGTTGCAAGCCAATCTTTGCAAAGGGCCACCCACTGTGCAGCAACACGTGTTGCGTTTTTAGTAACTTTTGATTGATTGAGCTAGAAACACTTTTTTACTAAAATCTGCAGATTATTTAGCCGATAATGGATTATATGGTAAATGTGTCAAATCCATGATTATGCAAAAAAAAGCCGTGGCTGCAGAATTGTATAATTCAGGTGTGCCTATAAATATGTCATCTCTTAATTTTGGAGAAATGGGAGATTGTGGGCTTCTTTTGATAGAACGTGAGTATTGTACCGACACCTGCTTTTCTAATAGCCAGCTCCCCCACGGACTTCACACTACTCCCAAGGCACTTGAAGTAGCAACAGGCACAGACGTTATTCATGAAAGTGCTACAATTAGGCTCTGAAAGCAACTCTGCAGGCCCGGGTGCATCATTAGAGAAAAAGAAAAACCGACAACCTGTGTTATTAGGTCGAGCCTGGGCAGCGCATGCGCTGCTGCGAGGCACGCAGTAGTGGAGTATGGCTTTGAAGCCCCCTCCAATCTCCGCCCATATTTTTAATTGGCTTGAGTCATTGTTCTTTATAAATGCTGACTTCCGAGTAGTTATTAGGCTTCTTGGTCCCTCCTTGATATCACTTTGTCTGCATTTGGTACCTCACAGGGTGACTGGCTTTTTTACTCCTGTTGCGACATGATATGTGTTATTCAGTCTTGCTTTATCTCCACTTTTTTGGCTTTTAAAGACAAAAAAGCATAGATAAAAATATCATCCTATTAATAAGAGGGTGCTAACATGCATTAGCGCATGTTAGCACCCTCTTACCCAACGCCTCCCTTTGCATCTCTAATGAGTTGCAAAGTGGGCGTCACTGGGCAGGACAACCTTGTAAATATCGCTGATGTGCACATCGCGATATTTACAAGACTACCAACGCATTATAGCAGATGTTAGTTTTGGGGCGAATACCGCTGTTTTCGCCGGAAACTAACGTCTGCTAAAATGCAGACTTAGGTATAGATATTATGGGGGTGGATTCTGCTGATACGACCCTGTGGGTCGTATCAGCAAGGTTATCGCCGTTTTGCAGGGAACATCGCTGGAAAACCAGCGATGTTCCCTGCAAAACGGCGATCTCCCCGCTATCACTGGTAATTATGTCACCCTGGGGAAACGCGTTGTAAATAACGCGCTAACAGGGCGATATAATCAAGCGATAGACGGCGATAAATAGAAAAGCGCTAAGCGCGCTTTGCGTCTATTTATCGCCGTCCTTGTAGATATGCCCCTATTTTCTTTAATGAGTTTCTCCTACTGCAGGCATGACGTGCTTTCCTCACCATGCGCGCTTTCACTTTCAAGCAGCCCTGGACAATGGCGGCCGCTTCTTTAAAGTGAAATAGGTCTCGGATTTACAAGAGTTTGAGCTATTGACATTGTAAATGACAATAGCTTAAACGCTCATAAATACAAGACCTATTGCATTGAAAATATTTGCTTTATATGGCTATTTCATATAGAGCGCAAGCTATAGAATGTGAGAAACATTTTCTGTAAGATGGCGCTGGTTAGGATATCTCTATGCGCCTTAAGCTCACATGTTTCTTCTGTATAAAGAGCATTTGATAAGGCACTTGACTCTGGTGGGGCAATATTTCAAATGATCATTTCTATAGATCATTAAATGTATGCGAATGCATGTTTTTTTATTGCCTTCGACAATTTTTGACATCACATTGCATTGTTCATGATGTACAAATTTACTGTGTCAAAATGGCGCCGGATAAAAACTGTCATCTGCGCCTTGCACCCACACGCTTATAATTGAGTGAGATAAAGGGGTGATCCTAAATATGGTATCAAATCCTCTGAGATGAATTCCTTGGTCATGGCAATATTAGATTGCTTTAAATTTTCAATTAGATATATTACTGGGTATCGTCATTTTATGGCACTTTTATAGATGGTGCCTGTCCAATTATGCTTTTTGTGCTTGAGATTAACTTTGACAAAGTTCAAAGCATTTGAACAATGTACTTTCTGTATGGATTGAGAGTAGCAGCACATGGAAAATTGTCCTTTTGTGATATTTTGAAGCAAGCCTACTCATAACGATCCTTTGTATTTTATTAGTCATCTCTTCTTTATCAATGGGTGTTCAAAAAGTCTATGTTTCCATTTGACGCAATGGAGTTGTGAAACAAAATTTGTTCCAAAGAGTTTGACTTGAATGGGACTTCTTTAGAAAATAATAAATACGTGTTTACTTGTTTTAGACTAGTAAAATACTTCCTAACCACTTAATGGCAATTTCAATTTACCATTTTTGGTCGTAGATCCTGGAACCATAGGACGCCATCGTCTGGAGTGGAATGCTCATTCTGAACATTTTAGATGATGACATTTTTACATCTATTTAAATTATTATTTCATGACTAACAACTATGGGGACGGACCTCAATCTAGGAGGTATGAATTACGAATAATCACACATTTTATAGTTTTAAAAGTCGATAGAGCATACTGTAACAGAATTATTTATTAGAATACCTCCTAGTTCCGTTACTTACATATCTTTTAAAAACAAATGTTGTAGGATGAAACAATATGACCATAGATAGAAGAATTAACAGGACATACCGTGTAGTCAAATTGAGAAAAATCTCATTTAAATGTAAGGGTTTTTTACATATGATATTGGGTATATTCAGCTCCATCTCCCCATAAATTAGTAAAAATTAAACCTTATATACAGAATAGATTGGTCGGAGTGCACAGTGAGGGCAAAGAAATCTAGACACCAAAGGATAAACAAATCCACTGAATTTATAATGCATTTGGTGAAAATATTACTGTTGAATGAGTTCAGCTAGTTCAATGTAAAGTGCTTTTATTTTGCATTTCTCTTTTTTCACATGTGGGCATTATGAGGATTTATTATTCACAAGAATAAATGTTGTACAGGTGTTATGTCAAGTCAGAATTTAACACGATGTATGTTTGTTTTATTGACTTGTAAATATTGTAAATACAATAATTATGTATGTATGTTGTTGTTGCCCTGAAGAAGTCCGAGAGGGTGAAACACGTCGGCTACGGTTCTTAAATGACTATGAAGATGAAGATAAAAGAATGTAGTATCATAAACTAAATATGTCCGATTGGTGTTTTGTATAAAGAAAATGTGTAATTAATGTCACACTATTAACGATTTTTTGCTGAACTCCTACTTGATAGAAGATTATTTGGTTGATATAATGTTGGGTGCTGAACCACTATGTGTTGATTGAAGATGTGAGGGTTCCTTAACCTTAGAAGGTTTAGGGGAGGTGAATTCTGGTTCTGTGCACCAAAATAAGTTTTTGATTCTCCACACAGTTGGATATGTGTGGTCCTTGTTGCCTCAATCTCCATGGAGTATAATAGTTTCTCTAAAAATACCAGCAGTGATTTTTTGGTCTTTAGTCCAGCTGTCCCACATCACACTCCACCATCCCAATTTCACGGCCAAAAATGTACTCTTGTAAAG
This sequence comes from Triturus cristatus, assembly GCF_964204655.1. Taxonomy (NCBI): domain Eukaryota; kingdom Metazoa; phylum Chordata; class Amphibia; order Caudata; family Salamandridae; genus Triturus; species Triturus cristatus. The sequence goes on from NC_140585.1 coordinate 231,686,016, forward strand.
TATGCACCAATGGATACCCAGCATTTACTACTGCATAATTGTATGTTAAAACGTATTACAATTATGCAGTAGTAAACCTCAAGCAAGGACCGTGGAGTTGGGGGATCAACGTTGATTTGCCTTGAGAGTTTGTGAATGCCCACCCACTTACGAGTTTGTGGGTTTCACAAACTCCTCCAATACCTTTTTCCATCTTGTAAATTGTAGCAGATTTGCATCAGCAAAGCACCGGAGTAAATCTGTTTCCAGGGTCAGAAGGGGAACAGGGCACTCCTAACATTTGTGGAAGTGAAAGGGTTTCTGTACGAAGAAAAGTATTTTCCCCATGGATTTAACAAGCATTTGCAATGCAATAGGTCTCTCATTTATGAGAGTGTGAGCTATTGGCATTGTAAATAACAATGCCTTTTATTTGTGTTGTTTTTAAAATAGATAAATAAAAGGCATTGTCATTTACAATGCCAATAGCTTAAACTCTCGCAAATGCGAGACATATTGCATTGCAAATGCATTTGGCGACCATGCTATAAAGCTTTTTTTTAAAGCATTAGGAAAGATAGGAGAGAACATGTCCTGCCTGCAACAGAGAGGCAGGACAAAGCTATTTGAGAAAATAGTGCTCGAAGGCTTAAATTAAAGCCTTCTGAGTAACAACACTCGTAAAATGGATGTACTCCTGGGAGGTTACAAAATAAGACAAGGCGGTACTAAGGAGTGACTACTAAGCCTATTGCCCAATGAAAGCCACAGTTTACAGTACACAATGATACAAGCCAATGAAAAATATGGGTGGAGAGTGGGCGGAGCTTCAAGTCCGTACCTGAATACAGCATGCATCGCAGAGCAGCCCATGCACTGCCAAGACTCGACCTAAAAAAAGGGTGAAGAATATTATTACTGTAAAGAATTTCACAGACTTGTTCCACTCTCTGAAAACGTCAAAATGCTCATAAAACTTAATCAAAAGAAAAAGGCAGATGGACTACGCCCCTGTTGGAAGATCGACGATCTACCAGAGGGTGTGTTGCAAATGCATTTGTGATGTTATGATACTGGGTAGCTACATGGTGTAGTGTTTGCCAATTACTTAAGCTTTAGGTGTTTTTAATGCAGCACAGGTAAACAGGTGCCTTCTCATGCATTTTAAAAGTGAAGTTTAGTTCAGCAAAACAACTTAGAGAAGAAGTCTACTGCGGAGTGTTGAAAAGGTCTTTGGTGGTCTCTGAAACGGGGTGAAGCTGAAAAAATTCTGATTTAGGGGTGGGGGGATTAGTGTCGAAGTTTCAGGATGGTTTACTTCCACCACCTTATATTTTTGCACTAAAAACTACAAATGCTTAGTAGATTATGAATGTAATATTTTAGAATCGGCAGAGGCAAGACAGTTGCACGTAGCTGTATTTGTTGTAACAGCCCATATGCTTAACATTACCATCTTGATTCTACCTGAACTCACGCTACCTACCTGCCGCAGACAGTAAGTAATTTCCTCTGCATCCCGAGGGGCAGATTTACAAGCCCCTTGCGTGACTTTTGCGCTGCAGTTGCGTCACTTTTGTGACGCAACAGCGGCGCAAACAATGCGGCCTATTTACAACATGACGCATCTAGGGAGATGCGTCACGTTGTAAAGCCCTGCATCACATTATACCTTCGTCAGGTATAATGTATGCAGGGTGGGCGTTCCCACGCAGGAAGGCCTCGTAAAAGTGACTGCGTGAAATCTACAAGATTTCACTGCGCCACTTTTAGGACGCCACTGCGTCAAAACCTTACGCCTGCTTCAAGCAGGCGTAAGTAGTGACGCAGTGTAGTTGAAATAAGCCTCAACACGCATTTCTGGAGTCGCGTCGTGCTTGCGACACAACTCCAGCAATGTGTGACTTTTCCGCCAACAGATGCTTCAGAATTTCTGACGCATCTGTCAATCCTTGCGCCATAGTGCGCCGTATTGTAAATACGGCGCATCTATGGTGGCGCAAGGGTTTCTAAGGGTGGCGCAGGGAAAGTGACGCATCTGTACAGATGCAACACATTCTTGTAAATATGCCCCCAAGTTCCAGAACACTACACATCGCTTTCTTCCCACGCTCCATGTTACATAGGTAACTAAAGAGCTGCCCTTTAAAAAAGCATTCACATAACCCCTTTGCGTCTGTCTGTACCCCACAAACCGCAGCAATGCCTAGAAGCAAACATCCACTTTGCGTCGCCAAATGCATTTTATTACAGGGAAATGATGACAATTTGGAGTCAGGCAAATAAATGAGATTCTTAACTTTAAAATCAATAATCTCTCTCTCCAATTGTTCAGCAGTCTCGTGATGATCAGCGTGTAAACAGCTCGGCAAGCTGGGTCCAGCCCGGGAGCACAAAAGAACGCAATTGAAAGGGGATTGAGTGCAGTGTCTGCAACACAGGTCAGGCAGAGCAGGAGTGTGATGAAGCCGGATTCTTATCTACCTTACCATCACCAAGAATCCTCTCTGGTCGCCAGGATCTTTTTATCTCCTAAATAGTGTAGAGGGGAGGAAATTCAATCTTTAGTACATAATCAACAAAATCAAATCTTAACTCCAAAGGACCACTGACTCCGAGTCTCAAATTTTAGGAGTTTATTACAAAGCCATAAATAACTGCACATACAAGCACCTCAGCACGAGATTAAGAAAATAAATGGGGACCCCTATACAAAAAATATCCTACGCAGGAGTCTCATCTGACTCAGAATAAGAAGAATAGTCAGCTCTAGGAGCATCAGGCAGGCAATAATCACTCCAACCTCTACATTAGAAGGTAATAACCTAAAAAAAAAAGGAAGTCAGTTAGTCTATCCCTACTCTATCTCGATGGTGACATCCCTACTTAGCATTTTCCCCAGGCAAGAGAGTAAAAAGGTGTCAGAAGTGAAGACTTCCTTGGAAGTACACTCACTTAGTCTGAGCTCGTTCTAAGATGCTCCTTCTAGCTTTCCATCTAAACCTCAACTGTCCAACCCACGGGGCACTGTCCCTAATTCAAAATCCCAAAAACGTAGAACACGCCCTCCGGCACACCTCTTCAGCCAGGTCTTCTTCCAGTACTTTTCCACTGAAACTTGTCTCTCATCCAACGACGCTTTACTCGTCCTTGGGTTCCAGGCACCTTCTCTGTCGAAAGTATCATCCTTGCATTCCAGTATACTCCCAATTTAGCTTCCAGTACCATCCTAACTCTTAGAACAAAGGGTTAGTCTCTCTAACGAGCTAAATGTCCTTGCACCTGCAACAGAAACATGGGAACGAGAAACTTTCCACTTCTCTGAGATTCTCTAACATCCTAAAACCCAAAGCCTTACCAAGGGAAATCATTTTTGGCCTACAATATTTAGCTAACATAAGAAACGAACAGGCCCTTCTCTGAACGTATATTCAATCAGGCCTTTAAACAATATAAACACTCTAAAATCGCACTAAAAGCATGAATTTCATTACCCTTCAGATATGAATATGGTGCACGTTTAAACCTAATGCATCACATTACACAAAAAACAATCATTATGCATTGACTACATGAATACATTTGCAATTAATTACAACATTGCTCTTCATGAAAGGCATGATTTCTAAGTCACACATTAATATCAGTCCTTTAACACATGTGGGTGCTAACTAACGACGATTATGGTGCAACCCTACAATTTTCAGAACAACATGGCGCTCTATCAGTTCCCCCCTTTGATGACTAGTGTCATCACACCATTTCACAATTCCCTCAGAGAAAGAACCAACCTAAACAGTACTTGTTGCCATCCTCCCCCGTCGGAGTCTCTCCATATACTTAAGGTTCTGATATTGACTGTCCTGCATTCTGGCCATTCGCATTTCACTTGCTCTGAGAGCTCTCTCAACTCTATTTCCTTTGTGCCACTTGTAAGCTCTGATGAATCCCCACAAACAAACCACACAGACCACAACAATGATGAGTGGTTTTAACACAAAGCCAAGGAACCCCTTCCCCAGATTGGCAAACCAACTTCCCACTCGACTTAATCCTTTGCCAACTTTTTCCCACACACCCTCTCAGTCAAATACTCCATCTCATGGTGGATCGTAGTAATGTTGCTTATATATTTCTCCAGATCCTTGCTATTGTCTGGAATATACGTACAACATTCCTGAACTTTCAATAATTTACAGACTCCACCCTCTTTTGCTAATAATACATCTAAAGCAAGGCGGTTCTGCAAAACCATTGTCCTTATCAATACCATCTCTCCATCCACAAGTAACAGTGACCTTGCTGTATTCATTGACAACTCATCAACCACAGTCGCCAATCTTCTGATCTTCACATCATTCAAAACCACACCCAAACTAGGTATCATTGCACCAAAAATATCTCCAATCACTGCTCCTGCACTCGCAGCTGTCTTCCCCCTCGACTGCTGTCCATCCTCCAAAAGTTGCAAATCTTCTGCATGGTAAATCTTTGGAAAAATAATTCCCAAATAGCATGTACCATACCAATTCGCAGGCAACCTAACATAGGCATTCTTTCCACACACATAATAAACAGTTGGAATCACTTGCACTGAGTCTTGCAGAAAGTTCTTAGCAGAATCTTCCATGGTGAAGACATGATCACACGTACTCTGTCCTACCGGAACCTTTTCATAATAGGTCTGATAACGTCTCACACACAAATTCCCTCTCTGCTTCTTGTCCAATGCTATAGGACCATAACTCCCTTTGGCTCTGTGTAAACTTTCTTCATCAGTCCAATCTACTGGACTGTCTCCTGTATCTCATGTTTGTGTTAGTTTTCCATATCTATCTTCTACCTTAACTACAAATTTCTTCTCTACATCTGACAATGAACAGGTCAAGTTATGCCGATGAGCATAAGCCGTATCCAGTTCCAAGGATGGTATGAAATACTTCCAAAGTCTGTCTGCTGACTTATAATAATCATACTTATTCAAATGCTTGTAAGCTGGAATTTCGGGAAGTACTGCATCGTAATTGGAAAATAAATACTCAAACTGACCTCTCTCGTAAAAGATACTAAGCAACAAACTACATGAAATTCCACCTGTCAGTGGAAGATGGTGATATCTAATACCCTCATCCACTGAGGCAGGTAACTGCATGCACACATAGCAGTCTTTCGCATCCATTGTATCCACATATTCATATAGCAGCCTCGCGTACGCATTAAGCTTAAAATCCCCTTTTGACAAATCTATGTGAAATCTACGACTTTCTTCGATTAGTAAAGCTCTTTCAGCTCCTATGGTGACCTCCTTTTGACTAGAAGTGGTAGGTGTGGGTGTCCCCTGTACCTCCGCTCCCTGCTCATGTGGAACAATATATGAGACTACAACTACGATGATTATAGTGACTATCAAACCACCTACAAGTGTACCTACTACTAATTTGGATCTACGATGAGTATTTCCAGCATCCATGATCTCGCAAAGTTCTCAAAGTTCTTGGTTTCAGCAGCAAACAATTAAAAGTCTTTTTTCTCCTCCAAACGTCGGTTGCTAACCAATTCGGACAATACTTCAAGAGCTGGAAATCCCCTTGCAATTTCAGTTCCTTATTTACACAGTCCACAAAAAGACTTCTCTAGCCCTCTGTCGTCGTCTTGATGGAAAGTCCCTACATTTTTTTCTTCTTCCACTCGGGTCTAGGTTATCTTCTTTATAGACTTTTATTTACAACAAAGTTCACTTTCAGTCCAAAATAAGATCAGCTCCTAGAATCTCTAAAACATGTTGCAAAAGTTCGAGACAAAGCCACACTAATTCATGATGTGGTGGCACATAACCAAATGTTGGAAAACCAGCATCTCTAGGATTAGATCACAAATTCTGTTTAGACATGGAGGATTCGGAATAGTGAGAGTCAGTATTCCTTCAATCTCCACTCCGGGGACCAGCAGCAACACATCAACCTTCCAGTTAGGAAACTCGCTGACCAACGTCAAAGACCTCAGCCTCCCCAAACTCATCCCTCCTGGCATCAGTCACAACGTATGTCCACTCTGGTGAGGCGAATCTTTGACACAGCACTCTTATTATCCTGGATATTCTCAGACCTTGCTCTTCGTCACTCTGTTCAGATTCAGACATTTCAGAAACTGGGGCAAGATCTTTTTCAGGTGCCAGCCTCAGGTTCAGCCGCCTCTGACTCACAGGCCAAACCTCTTCTGCTCTTGTGGCACTTCTGCTCTCCCTCTGGGTACCCTGTGCACTACTTCCTCATTCAGCTGAATTTGACTCTACTCCACCCACAGCAATACTTTCTCCATCCAAGCCAAATTTGGGGCTTTGATTGACAAAACCCCTTTCAGCTCGATCCAGTACACAGCCAACTGCGTCAGCAACCCTCACAGCTTGACCTGCCCTCTCAGATGGCCCTGCCACCTCAGCTGGATTTTCATTCACAAGAGGGGCTGTTTCTTCCAAGGGTGCTGGGACTCTACGGGCATGGGAGGCATGCACCCAGTTCGGCAACCCTCCACACTTCACTGCCGTGTTTGTGACCAGTATTACCTGGTACGGGCCATGCCAATGAACATCCAGGCACCTCTTCCTCACATGTTTATGAACAAGCACCCAATCTCCCGGACACAGGTCGTGGCACAGGTCACTTGAGGCTGGAACAGTTGCTGCTTGCACCTGCTGAGACACAGAACGGACCACATCAGCCAGTCCTTTGCAGTAATCGAGAATAAAGTCAACAGTGATGCTAATTAGAGCAGTAGCTTGTATTGCTGGCAGTCTTCAAGTCAAGTATTTCTTTATTCGATTTTTAGCAGATAAAAAAACCATAAAAGCAATCACATAAAAAAGACATTTACATTTCGTAACAATTTTAAAAACAAACTACTGACAGTTAATACAAGATAAAAATACTTTTTTCTTTTAAAAAACAACAAGAATTGCTTAGTTGCTTCGCTATGTTTTATTTATAGTGTTAACACAAATTCATTACTAATATATACAACATTCTAGCGGGATGTCGCTCTCACTTTGCTCAGTTGGTTTACTTCAAACTGGGCACGTTTACAGATTTAGTCGATGTCGAAAAATGCATTTCAGAAATTTAACAATGCACTTCGACATCCACTCCTCCCCCAATGATTGTAAGAATAACAGGGCCGGACGGCATCTTCTTATTCCTACATGTTTTAATTGCGGGATCAGCCAGATCTTTCTGTGCTTTCTATAAAATTTACAAAAGAAAAGGGTATGGATAGTGGCCTGAATTGAGGCCTCATCACACGGGCACAATGATGGTACTGTGTCCCAGTTGTTTCTTTCCGGGAAAGCAACCAGACGGTGAAAAATATTTAACCTGAATCTTATTAAGAGAAATCTCTCAAAAGTGGTAAGATCGTGGGTTAAATATGGCTGGATTGATAAGGTTGTTTGGACAGCAACGCAATGTTGCACAGAAGGTTTAAAGGCTTCTTTCATTAACCGAATTTCTTCTAGATGGGCCAATGAGAGCGCCTGTAATGCCTTTCTTGATAGTGACCGGATTGTAGCGGGAGCCAGATAGTATTTTTCCAGTCCCAAATCAAGTAAGAACCCTTTTATATAAGCCAACCAGCCAATTTTAAATGAGTGGTCCAAAGCAATACAATCCAAAATAATTTTGCTGAGTGAGTGTGTTTTTATCCCCGGACCATATACGATGCCAAAGAAGAAGTGGCTGAATTTTTACTAGGTCCATTAGATATGAAATTCCCAGTTCTGTATGGCACGCGAAGGTGGATGTACTTTTAGGTACCGCTAGGAGGAAACGGAGGAATGCATTTTCTGCCACTTGTAAGTTTTTAATATTTGCATACCCCCACACTCCTGCTCCATATAGCGCTACTGACTGACACTTAGCTCTGTATATTTTTATGAGCTCTACTGGTGGTCTTCTGCCCAATTTTTTTGAAAAGTTTACAAGAGCCACAGTAGTTCTTAGTAGATGAAATTTTCTAGACTCTATTGCGGGGGACCAGTTTAATTTGTGGTCAATAGTAATGCCCAAGTATGGATATTGAGCTGTTACATCCAATTTTTCATTGTGTAAGAATATACTCTTTGGCCTTTGTTTCGCTGATCCAACACTCATAACAAAAGTCTTTTTGATGTTGATGCGTAGGTTCAACACTCCCATAAATTGGCAATACCTATTTAGGGCCTTCTGAAGTTCTAGGGGGGTACTTGCCAATAACACGGCGTCATCCGCATAGAGCAACGCCGGGATCGGACGGTTGTTAACTTGGAGAAGGTCCTGGCTTCCGTTTCAGCATGGCTTGCTCCAGGCCGTTGGTATAAAGCGTGAAGAGAAAGTGAGCCAGGACACATCCCTGTCTCACTCCCCTCTCCACTTTGAACGGCACCGATAGCTCCCCATTTGCACCGTACCTCACCCTAGCTGATGCATTTGTATACAATTCACGCAGAAAATTTACTAAAGGTAGTTCCACCCCCATATCCAACAATACTGACCACAATTTAGCATGGCAAACGCAGTCAAAGGCAGCGGACAGATCCACGTAAACCATGTGGATACTGCCCGCTTTTGCACATACGTATTTCTCTAGGAGCAGAGTTAGATTCAGGGCCTGTTCAACTGTCCCCCGGCCCTCACGGAATCCAAACTGGATGTCAGAAAGTATCCCGCCATCCTCCGCCCACTGCTGGAGACGCTCCAAAATTATCCTGCCTGCAACTTTACCCAAAGAATCCAGCAGGGAGATTGGACGGTAACACGATACCTCCTGACGGTCCCCCTTTTTAAAAATTGGGACCAAAATTGATTTTGACCATGAGTTCAGTAGTCCCACCTCACAGGCTGCCCTAAGTACTCTTGTAAGTATTGGTGCCCAAAGCTCTTCATTTGACTTAAATAGGTCTATCGGGACACCGTCGGGTCCTGGGGCTTTACCGTTTTTACTGGTTTTGATGGCTCGTTGAACTTCACCGATGTCAATATCTATTTCTAGTGGATAGTTGGTATTGGGTGGAACAGCGGTTGAATCTATGCTTATGTCTGCTGGGCCCCCTCCAAATATCTTTGAGAAATAATCTACCCAGGTCAATTCATCGATTGACACATCAATGGATGGTTGATTCTTTTGCTCTAGCAGAAATGGGGATTTTACCACAGCCCAAAACGCGGAGCTATCTTTAAGAATACAGCTTTTGTGCAATTGATCCCATAGGGCCTGTTTGAGTTCTGTTTTTCTATCCTTTAAAGCTTTTTATACTCCCGCCTTAAGTCTGCTATTTCTTGGGGCACCCTGTTTGGGTTTTGCAAGGCAACTTTCAGTTTAGAGTGCGCCACTGTACATCGGTGGTTAAACCATCCCGCTTTCTTCTTTTGCGTATTTTTTAATTTTACAAACAGTGTTGCTTTTATTGCTTTTGTGACCTCCTCAAAATTACTTATTACTTCTTCACTATGTACAGACAAATCTAGGCATTTAAAGATCGAACTGTAAGCCATTTGAATGACTTTCCTTGTGATTTTTTGGGGATCGATTTTTTCCCATTTCAATGAGAAACCATTAAGTCTGTCCAAGTGTAGGGTATTTTGCCTCAGTGCACTAACTATAATTGCGTGCTGTCCTCTCGCAATGGGTGGAATGTTATAGTAAGGGCACAGTGATCACTTTGTGTACTAACGAGGGTTTGAAAGTTGGTGGCGCGGTTCCCTGAGGATTTAGAAATCAAAATGAAATCTATGGTGGTTTGACTGCCTCTTCCAATGTAAGTTGCATCTAACCTCTGAGTTAGAACATTTGTTTTATTTCAATTTTTAAGTCCAGGTCGAGTAGGGATTCGTTTAGGTAGTTTCCAATACTTGAGTGGGAAAAATGAACCAATGGTTCTTCATTCTCGTCCATTAACCCACACAAGTTATGGTTGCAGTGTTCACAGGGATGTTGATTAAAATCGCCCCCCCATAAAACGGTGGCCCCTTTTGCAGAATCCCTAGTCATGGTGGATAATTGGGAGCACAACTGTCGCACAACAGTTTGAAGTTCCCTATCTGGCAGATTGTTATAAAAGTTCACTAATAGAACGGACTCTTCTTTACTAAGACGGAGGAGCAAAGTTTGATAATTTGTTTCCAAGGCTAGTGGAGTAATGGCCAGGCCCCCTATGGTGTTTGAAATGAATACTGTCAGGCCGCCTTTTGCTCTACCTGAGGTTGAATGTATTGCAGGGGAAAAAAAGGTTTTGTAACCTACCAGATGGATTTCAGTTGTTAACCAGGTCTCCTGGAGAGATATAATATTAAATTTCTCCAGGAAACTTATCCCCATACCATCTTCTATTTTCCGGCGTAATCCGGCAATATTCCAGAATAGGAATGCAATCGAGGAGTCTGTCTTAACTGGGGGAGTTTCCAGTAGCCCTAAAGATTGTTCCATTGAAGACTCTTCGGTAAATTCCACAGCATCTACTTTTGCGTACGTATTAATGCCCGGTGATGGTTCTCCTGCCATGGTACATTGATTTTCTACCTCATGGTAGCTTATCGGCCTATATACAATAGGATTCGGGTTTTCGGGCTGTTTATCTGGCTTTAAGTTGACTTTTAGAGTTGGTAAAATTTCTGATTGTCTAGAAACATGATTCACCCCGATGTCTCGTTTAAGCAGTAAGTCAACTCCTTCCAGCCCTGAGAGCAAAGAGGAATGATTAAATGTGAGAACATTAAAACCAAGGCCATTTAGACCAAAGTTTTCCCTACTCCGCCCATAAAGGGCACTGGATCTTGGGGGATGGGCCAATAGGGATTGTGGGTAGAAGTAGTTGAGGTCGTGAGTAGAAATTTCTTCCCCTCTTTTCTCAGAGTACCAGTCAACAATGTGTTTGGTTGCTCTACGGTCCCTAAAATGTATTATAACTACATCACCTCTGATATCTTTTGGTCTACATCCTACCCACCCTAATCTTCTAACATAAAGTATTTCCCCGTTTATATTGGGGGGTAGTGGCCTGTTATTCCTCAGCCAAAATATGACCTGGTTTTTAAGTCCCTGTTGGCCCTCAGTTTTTCCCACTGGTAGTTCCGGAACCCCAGTTAAAACCACGACATACGGTACCGCTTCTGGTGGTAGATCAATATTTTGCTGGTATGACGTTTGAAATTTAGCGGAAAGGGACTTCCTAGCTACACTAGTCTGGGAATTGTCTGTCTTATTGATTGGCCCATCCGCTTTATCGTCCCTGTTCATCATTCGGGGCTCAATAGGAAGAGGCTTCGTGAAGGCATTGGTCTTAGACTTATCTTTTGGTGTTGCCTGGCTCTCCGAGCTCACTTCCTGAGGTCTGGAATGACTTTTGTCTGTTGTCAGGGGGGCTGCAGTTTTCTTGACTTGTGTTGTTGACGTGATATTACGAGATGTTTTTGCCGCTGTTTTTGGCCCATTTAGTATCATACTGTCTTGTTGGTGGGGCCTAGCCTTAACTAATTCATTGAGTAAATCTGTATTGGTTGTGTTTGCTTTTTCTATGCTCCCCAGTTGTTCAGTCATTCTTTTGATTCGCTCTATTAACGGCAGTATTAGCGATTTAACGAATTTCTCCATACTACCCATTAAGTCATTGGTGAGATTGGTGGGTTGAATGTAATTCTCCTGTATTCCCTTTCCCACAGTTTTCTCGGTGTTCTTTGGGTTGTTCCTGACTAATTTAGGCATTTTTGTGTGTTTACGGGCCTGGTGTGTCCCCCCATGCTTCCTTTTACCTGTTGTTTGCCTAGGGGCGATTATGTTGTTATGCGTTTCCTTAAGCGAGGAATCCCTAGAGGAAATAGAAGTTATTAACTCCTCTGAGGTAGTATCTGTAGTCGTGTCAATGGAAGTATCATTCGTATGTGGTGGCGTTAAGGAAGTTCGGTCTTGAAATTGAGATGGGATACTAATGTCAGCCTCTTGGAAATTATCAAGGATCTGAACTGTTGGAGTGGTTGCTGACTGTATTTTGCCCAGGAATGAACGTTTACTATACAAGAGTTCGGAGGATAGACGCCTTTCCGTGATTTCGATCTCGCGTTCGAGCACGGAGGCAGCCCTTGTAATGAAAAGATCAAGAGTCCCTTGGAGCGAGACTCCCACCAGAGATTTCCTAGGTTTACAACGTCGACCACTCATATTCCTACAAGGGTTAATATAAATGCAGATTGGAAAAGGGGATGACAACAAACCAGTTTAAACCATTGATAAATCAATTTGTTAGATGAATTAAACACTGTGTTATGACACAGGGTAATCCTGGCGTAGACAAGAACAAATAATAAGGTTAGGTCGAAATTTAAACTAAAGTCTTACTTCGCATATCTTGAAGTCAGTGTCAGGGGGGGTACCCCAGCCCAGCCTTGGCCAGCCCCGGACGGCCACGGACGGCCCGCCCTTTGCCCGGGCTTCACCCGGCTCGTCCTGCGCGCGTCCCCCAACGCGGAGGGAGCAGCTGTGTTCTGTGCCACCGGGCACGGAAGTGCTAGTTGGTGTGCGGGTCAGCGCAGGAATTGTGGGGGCCTTAGTCCCCCCACTCAGCGGCCACTCGATGTCAGCAAGCGGCGGCGAGGGGGACTAACAGTCGTAGATGGTGCTGCGCTTCCAGCGCAATGTCTCCCAAGATGATAGGCTCCCTCGGCGCGGTGACAGCAAGGTGGGTTCCCAGCCGAACAAAATAATGCGAAGGCGTCCTTCAGTCTTGCGTCCAAATCATCACATTTGTGTACCCTTGTGAATTCTCTTTAGGGCCACGGTGTACTTGCTGCCGGCCGGTAATATTGGAACAGTTGAGTTTGACACAGACCAGCGGGGACCAGGGGGAGCTCTCTCCTCAGAGATTTTCACGAAACCAGGACTCTGATTCAGTTCCTTCCGGCTGCAGCAACCTGTCTGTCTGAGAGGTAAGTAATGAATATTAGCTTTTAGCCTGTCCGTCCTGTAAGGCCAAGCCGCAGGGGTGGGGGCAAATGGAGTTCAAATCAGAGTCCCCTCACTCTCCTCACTCCTGCCCCCCGCACCACCGGCTTCTCACCGTTTGTCCCGTCTGTCCCTGCCTGTCCCTGCCTCCACTGCCGGTCACCCTCAGCTGGCATGCAGGCGTGCAGACGTGCGTGCTCCTTCTCGCCCGGGGGAGGGCTCAAGACTCTTAACTCAGCTCCTCACTTGACTCCTCACTGGGCTCCGCGGTTGGTGCTGTCAGCCGCCACTGATGCTTGCCACCTCCTCGCGCCCTCTGCTTCTTCTTCTCATGCGCCAGTGAGGGACGGTGGGGGTGGTGGTACTGGAGCTGCAGGTCCACGGAAACCACGCTAAGCCGCACAGTGCCGCTCAACTCGGCGGCCTCGCATAGCTAGCGCAAAAAGGGAGAAAACGAGCAGGCAGGGGAAGGGGTGGGCGAGTGAGCAGCTCTGGTGACTTGCCCTGCTCAAGCTCGAGCTCTGACCCCGACCCGATTCCGAGCTGCGAGCTGCGAGCTCCGAACTCCCCGCTCCGTGCACACCGTGCGCGTGACTCCTCCTCCTTCTCCACTACCACTACCAACTTCCGGCCTCTTCTGAGTGAGGCTTATTGCTGGCAGTCACATTGCCCTCCCCATCAGGATCTCGTGAGGTGATAACCCCGTTCTCCTATCTGGAACACTATGAAGGCTCATGAGGACCAAGGGCAGTGCATCAGGCCATTTCAGAGACGTCGAAGTGCACACTTTTGCCATTTGTGCTTTCAAAGTTCCATTAACCTGCTCCACAATCCCAGAAGCCTCTGGTATGTAACTACAATGTAGTCTCCGATCCACATTCAAGGCAGCACAGAGCAATTTCATGATCTCACTGTGGAAATGTGTCCCTCTATCCGACTCCAAAGAGGTCGGAAAACCGAACCTCGGGATGAGCTCCCTCAACAATAGCTTAGCTACAGTGAGTGTGTCACATCTACGGGTTGGGTAAGCCTCCACCCACCATGAGAAAACACATACCACAACTAATATGCACCTCAGTCCATTAAATTTTGGAATCTCAATGAAATCCAACTGTATTCTATTGAAAGGTCTTCCTGACCTTCCAATGTGACTCAAAGTTACAGCAGTCTTCTTTCTTGCATTCATTTGTTGACACGTAACACACCTCTGACATACAGCTTCAGCAACCACCCGAAACTTCGGATTGTACCATGTCTGTCTAAACAGTCGCACCATTGCGTCCCTGCTAAGATGTACTGCACCATGTATCAACCTTGCCATTGGGCTCAACAAACTTTCCCGTAACACAGCTCGACCATCACTCGAGACCCACACATTCACATCTCCTTTCTCACATCCTGATCTTATCCAGCCATCTCGTTCTTGTTCAGTAACCTCATCCTACAATTGTTTTAGTTCCTCCCAAGTGTCTGCCATGGCTAACATCATGCTGAGCTCGGTTCTTTTTTGGCTTTCTCCAGTGTAACCTCCTGTAAATACACATCCTTGTTCTGCACAGAAACGGGTAACCTCATCTGCATAGTTATTACCCAATGAAACAAAATCAGTCCCTTTCCCATGAGCAGAACATTTGACAACTGCAATTTCCTTGGGACACTGTAAGGCTTCCAACAATTGTCTCACATATTCCCCATTTCTGATGGGCGAACCTGAAGATGTCATGAAACCTCTCTGTGACCATAACTGCCCGAAGTCATGAACCACACCAAACCCGTACTGACTGTCAGTGTAAATTGTTATCCGAATATGGTCAGCAGCCAAACAGGCACGGGTCAAAGCAATGATTTCAGCTACCTGGGCGGAGTGTACTCCATCTAAACAAGCAGCTTCAACAACTCCAGTGATGGTACAAACAGCAAACGCTGCTCTTAATGGAACAACATCGTCCCTTAAGCATGAACCATCCACAGAGAACATTTCATCAGGATCAGGGAGTGGTTAATCAACAATGTCTGGTCTCGGTTTGGTGCACAGTTCAGTCACATCGAGACAGTCATGGTCCTCACAATCTTCATCATCTGCATTTGGAATGGGCATCAATGTCGCGGGATTCAAAACGGAACACCTCCTCAAAGTCACATTTTCTGCAGCAAGTATGACTTGCTCATAGCATGTTAACCTGGTATTTGTGAGGTGCTGTGTTTTGGTCCTCGTCATCAACAGTTCAACAGAGTGTGGCACATAAACTGTAAGTGGATGTCCCATGACAATACTCTCACACCTTTCAATATTGACACCTGTTGCAGCAACAGATTTCAGACATCCGGGCAACGCAGAAGTTACTGGATCTAAAGTAGCTGAAAAGTATGCAACTGTTCTACGGACACCTCCATGATTTTGAGTCAAAGCTGACAATGCGCAACCTTCACTTTCACAACAGAACAGCGAGAAAGCCTTGTTGTAATCAGGCATTCCCAAAGCTGGAGCGCAACACATGGCCTCTCTCAGCCTTAAAGACGACATTAGACAGTCATTGTCCCATGGTACCGGGTCACTCACATCCTTGTGCGTCAGCCGCTGTAAAGGCTTCGCCTCAAACGAGAAGTTGGGAATCCATTGGCGACAATAGCCAACTATCCCCAAGAACATTCTGACTTCTCTCTGTGTGGTAGGCACAGGCATGTTCATAATTGCCTCAATACGATCTGGTGACACCTTCCTCTTGCCCTTCTCAATTCTGTGATCCAAATACTGCACTTCACTCAAACAGCATTGCAATTTGTTTGGGGACACCTTGTGTCCATTCTCTGCCAAATGGTTCAGTAAAGCAATGGTATCAATCCTGCAAGTGTCTTCTGTTTCTGAGGCAATGAGCAAGTCGTCGATGTATTGCACCAGAACGGAGTTCTGTGGCAACGCAAGACTCTCAAGATTCTTCTTCAAGATCTGATTAAAGATCGATGGAGTCTCTGTGTACCCCTGAGGGATACGACACCACGTTGACACACGATTTTCCAGCCGGAAAGCAAAAAGAAATTGGCTTTCCTCATGGAGTGGAATCGAGAAGAATGCTTGACACAGATCAATCACCGTAAACCACTCAGCTTCACACGGAATCTGAAACAGAATCACAGATGGATTCGGTACCACTGGACAACATGGAACAACTATCGTGTTGACCTTTCGCAGGTCCTGCGCGATCCTGAATTTCCCACTCGGTTTCTGTAGTCTCATTATAGGTGAATTACATGGGCTACCCATGATCTCCTTCAGAATTCCCTGCTCGATTACAGGTTTAATCCCTGCAATAGTCTCAGGTGACAAATTGTACTGGGGCGTCCTAGGAAATTCCACGTTCTGCTTGACCTGAATCTTCACTGGCTCTACACCTTTGATCAACCCAATCTCTTCTCCAGTGAATTCCCACACCTCATGTGACACCGAATCTCTCAAGTCAAGTGGAAGTTCTTCCACTGTCAATGCTGGGTGCATTACTATGCTCAAGTGCTGATTTGCAACTTTAAAGGTTGCATCATCATCCTTCGTTTGAACTTCAACTCCCTTAGGTGTGCAATAGATGGTACAATTTAACTTACACAGCAGATCTCTCCCTAACAGGCAAACTGGACTCGAGTCACACACCACAAACTGGCGTCGGTCTCGGAAAGTTCCTATTCTCACAGGAATTGGCTCTGTCAGTGGACTGGTCATTTTCTTATTCGCTACTCCAACAACTTGGATCGATTGTCCCAAGAGGGGTAGGTTAGGGACTACTGCTCATCTTACAGTAGAACGGGTAGCACCAGTGTCAACCAAAAAGGTGGTAGGGTGACCATCAACATCTGCTTCTACAAATGGTCCCCTCTGGTCTACCTCCAAACTGCTCCAAGTATGCAGTCTTCCTCCCCTCTCAGGCACCGTCATGCCAACGGGTCTGGGCTGAACTCATCATACCCTTCGAACAAGGGCATCTGTCGATAAGTCCGAATTCCCCGCTGAACCTGTTGAAACCTAGGTGGTTGGGGAACTTGCACCTGCGGACTAAACGTCCCCCCTTTCTCCTACACCTTGGTCTAGTCACTGTAGGGACTGCTTCAGGTACAAGTACCTGAACTATCTCTACTTCCTGTTGCACTTGGTTAATTGGATTCAAAGGACACTCGCGCTTCCAATGTCCAATCTGGTGACAAAGAGGACACGCAGTGGTCTTCTTCAATGTGGTCACATCCACTCCTGTCTTGGGATCAACTGACTTTGGTCTTCCCTGACCTTGGACATTCTGGTTTCCTCCTTGGTTGTTTCCCTGTCTCCTTCCTAACGTCCCTCCACTAGGCTGAACTTGAGCCGTTTGCATCTGAACAAGCATCAATTTGTCTTTCAACTTCCTGTGCTTCGAATCTACCTCATCACTGCAGTATCTGGCATACCGCAAGATCTCATCCACTGGCTTGTTCTGCCAACAGATCAAATGTTGCTGTATCATGAGACTAACTTCTGGCCTCAACCCTAACACAAACTTCGAAACAAACGGTCCCATGTCTTTTGAATCTAAGGCATCTAGTCCACTGTACTGTTTGAAAGCCTGCAAAAGGCGTTCATAGTACTCATGCACCGTCTCTTTTCGTTCTTGAACTGTCCGATCTATCTTAACCCAATAAATATCCTAAGGCGAGATTTTCGATTTTAACCATGTGATCGCTTGCTCAAACTTTTTCATAACTATGGGTGACGGACCAATTGTGACAGGATCCCTTTCTGGCTCTGAAGTCGGCCATTCTACAGCAATCTTACATGCAGACCATAAGTTCCCTGGAACCACGATGTGAAACAACGTGTTCAAATCAATCCACAACACTTTTGAGATCTTGACAAAGCAATCAACCTGCTTGTACCATTCTACAGGCTTCTCCCTCAGATGAGGAAAATCGTTCGTAAATGCAGCCAAATCACCCCTACTCCAAGGCACATGCACGTACCCTCCATTCTGTACCTCCCGTAAAGGGAAATTCCCTATGCCTACCGTCCCTCCACCTGGAGGTGGCGTCTCTCCTAATGTCTTTTTAGAACTGTTCTTCTTGGACCATTTTTCCTCCCATTTATGAAGCATGATCCATGCACGCATCGCTATAATCAAATATGTGTGTTCTCAGCCCTATGGCCCTTTTCTCTTCCAGTTCTTGGTCACCATACTGCAACCTATGGTTTCCCTGCAATGCCTTCGTTTTAGACAAATCCACCTCATACTTCATGGCCAGCTCCGTCAGTTTCTCATGTGCAGTTCTTGCCTTGTGAGTCACATTCTTCTCCACAAAAAGAAATTCATCTTGTTCATAAATGTCAACCCTTTTAAGAGGCAAATTTCCATTTATTATTTCATCTACCTCTGCTTTCAATCTCACTACATCTAACATCCTCGCTTTCAAGGAGTCTTTTAATATTTCTCGACAAGCTGCACCATTCCGTTCATAGTACTCGCAGCTCTGATCTCGAGACCTACTCTCTTCTGTTATGTTCCTAGAGAGTGGTCGGTTTCCTGAATTATCTTGTTCCTCATTCCCTGCAGTTCTCTCACTCTGATTTCTTGCAGGCGGTACCCACATTTGCAAATCTGATCTTGACTTGGCCAGAGACCTTGGTCTTATCGGTCTCACATCCACCTGTCCCCTAGAGGAGTCTGCGGTGGCTGGCAATGGCGTACTCCATTCTATAGGTCTCGGAACACGTTCCATTTCGCTCACTGTCCCATTTCCCTCTACGGCACTCCTTGATCCAGCAGCTGACTGTGCTAGACTACCAACTCTCTGTTGATCTGGTTTGTAAACTGAAACAATGGGTCCAATGGTAACCGGTACTTTTAAAGCATCCGGTAACCTCACACCTCCAGCAGCTTCGGTACTCGCTACAGACTGAATTCTCATGTCCTTTTTTCCTGTCGAGATTTTCCCTACTACTCTTATATCTGACTGAGTCTGTAGTCCACTAGTCCCTTCCACTGGAGCCAACTTTCCTTCATAGGAATCTGGATTGAACGGAGGCGGTCTTTCCGACAACAACCTCTCTACCAAGCTGTCATCCGTAACACTATCATCCTCATCTACGCTCTTTGCCTTCGCACTGTCTGTTTTCTCTAGTAGTGGGTACAATCTATCCCCCTCAATCGTTTCCACTATCCACCTCTTCTCTAGTGCATCCCAACTCGCATCTTGGAATGCCCTAATCGACTTCTTCACTCTTTCTTGACTTCTGTCTCTTTTCCTGTCATATGCAGCTCTGATCCATGCATGTAATGCCTCAAACTGGGTCGGTCTAGGCAGAGTGCTCAAAAAAGACATCATAGATTTCAAATGATACAACACATCCAACTTGAAAGTACCCTATCATGGGAAAATCAGTTCTCCCTCCCCATGAGTCATTTTATGCCAATTCTCAAGCCAAATTATAGTATGCAATCCCACATTCTTTGCCATATAATGTGCTGGAATATCCTCGGGAGGGACTTCTTCTACCCCTCGAGTAACCACATGTTTGTCACCTCTACACAATTCTCGGAAAACCTTAAAACATTTCATGATGAACAAATTTTTTGATCGCGCACAATGTTTTTGTTCACTTCCTGATGTCAATCCACCAATAACTGCGCGACTCACACCAACTGACCTATCGCATCGCGACATCTTCTGATGTCACACTTCTTCCGCTTGCAGCAGTTCCCCTCCTTCACAATTCGATTCTCACCTTTGCATTTGTCCCATTCGCACTCTGAACCATTTATCTGTCCACAAAATGACCGGACAATCACTTCTCTGACTGCCTCCGACAGTCTCTCGAAATTGTTGACCTCAAACCAGGCAACTGTCTGTCCGCGAAACGACCGGACAATCGCCTCAACTGATAGGCTTCAAACGCTCAATGTTTCACATACAACAACCCACGACCAGCGTTGGTTACTCACACACTCACGCATTCGCTCCCCCTATCTCAGTCTGGGTAATCGATGACGTCTCACAATCCCCCTCTCAATGGTCAACAGAGTCTACCTTGGGTGTCTTCTACGCCACAACTTCTCAGTCTACTCGTCGAGCCTAAGAATTCCCAGGCTGCGCGCGCTCACAGCCTGATCTCACATTCACTCACCTCTCATTCCAACTCCGCAAGACATCACACAATCAAATCAACACCACAATCTACAAAACACATCACCCTATTCATACTCACTCCACCACGAACTGCTGATTTCCGCCACACTGCTACTCTCCGTAAGTCTCCATCAACTGCCGTCATCTGCCGCTCACCATCCAATGGGTCACCATCACTTGAATTCTAGATCTCCCCTCACCATCAGAGATAACCATCCTACTCTGCTATCAACTGATGAAACTGGATTCTTATCTACCTTACCATCACCAAGAATCCTCTCTGGTCGTCAGGATCTTTTTATCTGCTAAATAGTGTAGAGGGTAGGAAATTCAATCTTTAGTACATAATCAACGCAATCAAATCTTAACTCCAAAGGACCACTGACTCCGAGTCTCAAACCTTAGGGGTTTATTACAAAGCCAAAAAAAGAAGAATAAGAAGAATAGTCAATTCAAGAAGCATCAGGCAGGCAATACTCACTCCAATCTCTACATTAGAAGTCATTAACCTAAAAAAAAGGAAATCAGTTAGTCTATCCCCACTCTATCTCTAAGGTGACATCCCTACTTAGCATTTTCCCCAGGCAAAAGAGTAAAAAGGTGTCAGAAGTGAAGACTTCCTTATAAGAGAGGAGTGGGGAGAGGAGTTGGTCTAACGGCTAGGGCGCTCGACCTCGGAACTGGGTTCGAGTCTCAGTAATGGCGCTGAACATCCTGTGATTCTGGGCAAATCACTTAATCTCCCCGTGCCTAACAAAGAATGAATGTGTGTCCTCATGTAACGTAACTGGTGCTATGTAAAGTGCTCTGATACTTGATTCGATTCGGGTCAAGTTCGCGCTGTATAAAACTCTGCAAAAAAAAAAGTACACACACTTAGTCAGAGCTTGTTCTAAGATGCTCCTTCTAGCTTCCCATCTCAACCTCAACTGCCCAACCCACGGGGCACTGTCCCTAATTCAAAATCCCAAAAACGTAGAACACGTCCTCCGGCACACCTCTTCAGCCAGGTCCTCTTCCAGTACTTTTCCACTGTAACTTGTCTCTCATCCAATGACGGTTTACTCGTCCTTGGGTTCCAGGCACCTTCTCCGTCGAAAGTATCATCCTTGCATTCCAGTATGCTCCCATTTTAGCTTCCAGTACCATCCTAACTCTTAGATCAAAGGGTTAGTCTCTGCAACAAGCTAAACAACCTGGAACAGAAACATGGGAACGAGAAACTTTCCACTTCTCAGAGACTTTCTAACTCCTAAAACCCAAAGCCTTACCAAGGGAAATCATTTTCGGCCTACAATATTTAGCTAACATAAGAAACGAACAGGCCCTTCTCTTAACGTATATTCGATCAGGCCTTTACACAAAATAAACACTTGTCTAAAATCGCACTATAAGCATTAATTTCATTACACTTTAGATATGAATATGAAAACTACACGTGCAGACTTTAATATGGTGCACGTTTAAACCTACTGCATCACATTACACGAAAACCAATCATTATGCATTGACTACATGAATACATTTGCAATTAATGACAACATTGCTCTTCATGAAAGGCATGGTTACATTTCTAATCACACTATTATAAAGCAGATTTGAGTAATACATTTCTAAGTCACACATTAATATCAGTCCTTTAACACATGTGGGTGCTGACTAACGACGATTATGGTGCACCCCTACAATTTTCAGAACAACATGGTGCTCTATCAAGTGTTTGTGTGACTTGTGCAAGCCATTGACTTCCACTGCAGTCCTCTTTTACTGCTAATCAGGCACACTCTCTGGCAAGAATAGCCTTAGTGCTATTGTCCTATTTGCACAACAAAGAAACCCAATAAAACGGATTTGGCTGTGCTCCGAATGGGAGAAAAACAAGGAATGCGAAAGACCGCTTTTGTTTCTGTTGCTGCAAAGAGGGTGAAGGGAAAGGATGTGGCCTTACGGCCAAAGCTGCCTACTTTAGAGCTGGGGAACCAGGTTCAAGCCTCTGCATCGGTTCAACATAGGTGATTCTGGGCAAATCACTAAATCGCCCCATGCCAACCCAAAATTAATGTGTTCTTGTGTAACATAACTGGTGCTCATGTAAAACACTCCAATACCTTTGGATCAAGTTTGCACTATACAAAACTACAATAAAAAAAACAACCCCTGGCCTGTAATAGCCAGATGGTAGGAGTGAAGAGAGGCCATCACACACTCTGTACTGTGTGATGCCCAACTAAAATGTTCTCAGAGTGAAATCGCAGAAAGAGAACTAAACACACCAAGGAGGGACTTTTACAGAACCTTTCTCAATGTCACAGATGGTAACCAATGGAGATCGGTAGGTTTGCCAAACCCCACATATGAAATATAACAGGTCGATCAAAGCTCGACCTAACAACAGGCCAACAGCAAAGTGGCCTTTCCCATAGAGGAAATGTTTTATATATACAATCTAATCTGCATTCTTTTTTTGTGTTGGATTTTTTTCATTAGTATTTTGCAGAGTATAGTACATTCTAAAAAACAGTTGCAAATATCATATATTTATAATGGATAAATAAATAAATGAACTAGTTCAATAAAACTTACATAGCATTATGTCTTTTAAATATTGAAGAAGAACAGACAAATTCATTTTGATATAAATTAAGAGAAGAGGTAAAGGGGAGATATGTGCGAAATACATAAGCCAAAGTTTAATAAAAGCCTGAAATACTATATTAGATAAACTTTAAATACTGGATACACATCTAATCTATGACTATGAGAAATTTATGACAATAATAGATGATCGGGAAAAGCAAATAAAATCCCCAATCACATTCTTGTCAGTATATTAAAAGAGATAATGGATTATATGATTACCTTAAGAGTATTGAAATATTCATTGTGGGATGATCAGGTATGCAGATATGATACTACTGGTGATGTTTGCAGTAACCAGGGGCATGGCCCTAAAATCTTATTGAGGCAATTACTAAGTTGCGTATAGTTACCAGCTTACTGAATAAGAAGATCAAACTCTTCTGTTAATTGCGCAAAAGATTTAAGATCACCATTATGAAGAAGCTGATCTAAAGTAAGGATGCCTGCAGATTTCCATGGGGCCAGGATAATGTTTTGCCTTTAATGCGTATTCCTGTGTTATTCCATGCTGAGACTTTCTCATGTATATGAGGGTAAAAACCCACAAGAAGATGTGCCCTTTGCCAAGTTTTGCGCATTGCAGACAACTGGGGATTAGTAGAGTCAAGGCAACTTGTTCCTGTCCCATACAAGGCTGAGAGACCCATTTCAGCAGACAACAGGTGCCTTTCTATATGTACCCATTTTGGTGTATTAGAAGTTTCTATTAGCATTTATGTCACTTGAGATAGTTGTAATACAAGAGTAAAATGCTCTATCGATGGAAGATTCAGACCTCCCTTAGAATGAAGTGCTTTCAGTTTTGTTACAGCGAGACGAGGTCTTGCTGATCCCCATACAAAAGACTTAGGGGCATATTTACAAGGGCTTTATCTCCACTTTTTTGTCACCGCGTCGAGTGACAATGCCAGAGCATCCTCCCGGAGGGATCTGGAAGACCAAAGCGTATGGGCCAAAGTACATAAATGGTTCCTAGATGAGTGTCCGGGTACAAACCCCACCTGTGTATGATGAACTAGGGAGGGTAGGACTTTACGTAGTCGAGAGGCTAGAATACTTGCCAGAATTTTGATATCACAATTGAGGAGTGAGATGGGATGGTAGCTACCACAAAGTAATGGATCCTTTGCGGGTTTAGGTAAAACTGCTATTACTGCTTTATTAGAAAGGTATCCTATAGAGGCTTCGCGATCTGCTTCCTGAAGAGCGGCGTGTAGGATATCAACTATCCCCTCAGCTGACCAGCGATACGTTATCTCCCGGGGCATTATGATAAGGGAGTTTGAACTATTGCCTGGGAAATCTTTCCTTTTCTGATCTCTCCCTTAAGGAGTACTCTGCCCTCCTCTGAGAGGTGAGGCAGTTCCACTACTGCAAGAAAATAAACCATTTTGTCTCGGTCCATCTGGGTTCTAAGGGTATACAGAGATTTGTAGTAAGAAGAAAATTCATTAATAATATCTTGAAGACGAGTCAGCATGATTCCTCCAGTTGATCTTATGGCTGGTATGGCCATAGCCGACTCTCTCTGGTGCAATTGCCCCATCAAAAGCCTTCCTGCCTTTTCTCCGTGCTCATAATGTCTCCCCTTCATTTTTTGTAAGGCATATTCTGCTTTGGATGTAAAAAGACTATTTTATGCCATACGGGCTCGCTCCAAAGACTTGTGATGTTGCATAGTAGGCTTTCTAGACTATAACCGGGTAAATGATGCAAAGTCCTGTTCCAGCTCTTTTTGCTATGCAGCATTTTGCCTATTGGCTTGAGCTGCATCTCTCATTAGCTGGTCCCAGATTGTAGCTTTGGCTGCGGCCCAGAGAGTCCTACCCGAGTCCACAGACCCTTCATTGGTGGAAAGGTAGTTCCGGAAGTGATCTCTTAACTGGGATTTACCCTTAGGAGTTTTGTGACGTTGAGTATTCATGCGCCATGGTTTATGTCCCGGTTTGGCAGATCCTGTTTGCAAAGATAAAAGAACCGGGGAATGATCATAATTTGAAGCTTCTAGGATTTGGGATTCTTGAACTAATTGAACCACACTTTGGGAGATTAGAAAGTAATCCAGACAAGAAAGAGTTCCATGAGTAGGGGATGAGAATGTGTATTCAGTGTCAGCCGGGTGAGAGAGACCCCAATGATCTATCAGACCATCATCCTCAGTTATCTCACTTATCAGTGTTCTATCCGCTGCATTATTCTTGTCAAATGGGCCTGTTCTGTCCAGGACTGGATCCCTCACCAAGTTCCAGTCCCCGCCTATAAGATATTGCGAGGCACCTATTTGCTGTTAATAAGCGGTTCAGTTGAAGAAGAAATATTTTTTTTTCCACCTGTCGGTGCATAAACTGATCCCACACATAGATGAATATCACTGATTCGTACCTTGGCAAATACATATCGCCCATCTGTATCTACCAATGTTTTCGATACCACAGCTGGAAGAGATTTACAGATAAGGATCGCTACACCACATTTACGGGTAGGTCCCGTGTCTGGGGATCCCCCCACATGTACGCTGCTGTGAAACACCTTACCTACCCAGTCTCTACGCAGCTTTGCGGATTCCATTGCATCAAGATGTGTCCCTTGAAGCAAAGCCACATCCACTTTTTTGATTGTAAGTAAGACAGTACTTTTTTCCTTTTTATATAGTGTGTAAGTCTGTGAACACTCCAAGTTATTGCACAAAGGGGGTGAATGTTATTCATGTCTATAGGGACACCAGAGACTTTAGTATCCAAATTTATCTAAAGATGTTCTAGGGGCATTTAGCGAAAGGGGGGAACTCGTAATGTTTTGGAAGGAAGTGGAAGAGTATAGGAGGATAATGAGGAGTAATGTGTGTAGTATCAAATTTAGATTTTACCCTCTTATTAGGCAATGACGTAAATAGTGAGAGGGTAGAATGGAAAAAAGAGCCCCGTTAATATCATGTGAAGATAGTAGGGCTTGTTAGGAGAGATATCCCAAAAGGAAAGGATATCAGTGATAGGAGAAATAGATAGGAAAGGAAACGCTATTGTGATACTGCAACACACTAAGGGGCATATTATCAAGCACGGACTTTAAAATTATCGCCGCTTTAGCGGCAGAAACTGCTGCTAAAGCGGCGATAATGGGCTTGATAATATGCCCGTGAAAATTCCAATAGAAGTCCATGTTGACCTCGGAACATGGGCTTCTATTGGAATAATAATTTTAACGCCGTTTCTTGATAATATGCCCCTGAGTACTTCTACTTTTGACCGTGGGTCTGGGCTCACTAGAGCACCACCACATATGGAACCCCATCTGGAGGGCATACCAATAGCCAGGAGGAGATTTAAGGTCTGGAGACCCGTTTTTGTGCATTATTAACTGTTGGGGAGGGCGAGGTGTCATATAATAGAGTATATAAGTTTATACTAAAACATTTGTGACTTCTAAAAGTACACAGAATTATCTGCATGGCATACTTCACGTTGAATAAGTCAATATTTTCAAAAAGCCCTTAAAGAGTTTGTTTTCCAGAGAAACTCGGGACAGTCATACCAAAAGTGTTCGACATTTCAAAAACGTCAATGCCACAGCCCTGGTCGCGCTGGGGGGAACACCACCTCCATTTAGGGCCCGTCCCGCAGTGGAGCTCTATCTTCAGGCGGCCAGGTTCCTTTGTGGCCGGAACACGCCCCCCTAATCTGCAAAAATATCACATTGCCAGTAATATGCGTGGAAACCTGCGACTGACACTACTTTCCAAACCTACTACTGCCAATGTTTGTGAATTCCAGGAAGTAGTAAATCTGCACCGTTCACAGGAGTACATCAGGGCGTTGCAGGTTTACTGCCATCTTTAAAAATCAGACACCATGGGGCATATTTACAAGCCCCTATCGCCACGGGAAAGTCACTTTTTGCGACGTTCCCAAGGTGATAGGGGCTTCGCCTTATTTACAAGGCAGCGTTAAGCAACTTAACGTGGCTTAACGCTGCATTGTAAATAAGGGCCCCTTTCATGCTATGCTTAGCGTGAAAGGGGTGGGCAGTGGGTGTTGCGGTGGCGTTCCACCACAACACCCATTGATTTTGGCGCTGCCCCCTATTTACAATGACCAGAGAATACCTGGTCTTAAGTTGGAGAAACAAGGAGAAATCCTTTATTTCTCCTAGTTTTTGCTTTTTCCATGTGTGCTGCCTTGTGCAACACATGGAAAAAGCAAAAAGCCATTTACTGTTTATGTACATGAAGGTCCCCCTTCCTACACATAAACAATCTTTGAATTATATGACATTTTGTGACTTCCATGTGTGCAGCCTATATAGAAGTGCTAAAATGGCATTTAAAGATTGTTTATGTACAGGAAGGGGTACCTTCCTATACATAAACAATCTTTCCACTGCACGCAGACACCCTTGCACTATGGTGACAGGGTGCCTGCGTTGGTGCTACACTGTGATGTGTATCGCCAGTGCAGGGCGAAAACGTATGGCTGCACCATATTCTCGTAAACAGAGGCGCAACTAGAGCCAAATTGCGGGGGGGCTAATAAAAACTTCAGGGGGAGTTAATTCTTCCAGCAATAGGCAGATTGGAGATGCAGGGGCTCAAAGAAGGGGTTAAAAACAACAATGCCTCGTTAACAAGTAAATGGTCTTTTAAAGACCTGTGAAGTACTCAGGTGCGGCTGCAATAAGACAGACGCCATACCAGCCAGCCCATAGCAGCTCAAAAACTGTCCTGTGTGGGTGCCCAGGAAGCTGTCTCGGTCCGGGCTGACACACACGACAGGGCATTGTGTGCCTGCTCGTAAATATGGTGCAGCCCTGCATTTCTGAAGTGGCGGAGTGAGGGGTTAAGCCATGATGGCTAACGCCCTACTCCACCACTTCAGTTGTAAATACCCCCTATATGTTTTTAAGTTCCTTTTCCAAGAAAATAACAAGCTAAACCTATTCTTGTCTCTGATGACGAACGTACACTTTCAAATATGAAAGGCAACTTTGCATCAGATTAGCAGAAAAAACACAGACATACGTTGCAGAGCCGACTGAGGGCCACCAGGCTCAACTTCCATGCCAAAAAAGCATTTGATTTGGGGGAGGTCACAACTCCACCCCCGCTCCCCTCAAGCCTTGCGCCTGACTGTTTGCAGAACTGGTTGGAAAATCATGCCGTTTTCTGGCTTGCTCGGTCCAGCGTCCTGGCCAATGAAAAGCCTCTAAGTCTCAGGGCATCTAAGGAGAGAGAGCTAGCGGGTGTGTCCTCGCGCGCTAGTTTATGAAGCCTTTAGAGCTCGCGCTTCCTGCATCTCACGCGCACCTTTATTGACCGAAGTTCGTCTCTAGAAGAGCTGCCTCGCGACCTCCAGCAGTCATGGCCACCAGCGTGAAGCTGAACACCGGGGCTCTCATGCCAGCGCTGGGGCTGGGCACGTGGAAGGTAAGGTGGGAGGGCGAACATGTTCTTTTGCAGGGATCAGGCAGATCACGAGGTGCTGCAAAAGGGGCTTCCAGCTCATTTGTGACCTCTACACGTCTTGGCTCCACTTGTACATTCTGCCCAGGCCGGGAAAAAACTTCTGACTGGCCCGGAGATGTTTTCAATGTGAAAAAAACCTCTCTGGATAGATAAGTAGGACCTGGCATTTATCTTTAATATTTAGATCACTAAATAATGACTTATTTATATAAATGGCACAGAAGCTGATCTTCCACAGCACAGCATGCGGGTGAACTGCTCTGAGTTACTCTAGCTAGTGTGAGCCCTAGCTAGTGTGAGTGTGGCTGATGTCTATCCTCTGTGTTCGGTGACAGAGTTTATTTACGTAAAAAACAACAACAGCAACACGGCAGCACTGCTTTTGGTTCGGTATAAAGAGCAGAGAAAGTCCCTGTTGCTTTACTGATTGCTGTTATGATGCTCATGAAACGTTTGCAGACTCATTTGTATTGTTTTGCCTTTGTTGGTAGCAGGTCTGTACAGTGTGCAGCCCACTCCTCCGGTGCACTGTACTGCGTTGACCTCAACTCTTTACCCCCACTCCCCCACCACCACATGTCACAGACAAGTATTTCCTCACCACATCACCAGTGGCGTAACGAAACTTGAGGGGGCCCCCCTGCAAAGAACATGGAGGGGGCCCCCAACGCTCCAGACTCAGTCAGGAGTTGTCAGGCTAGGGGGCAGCCGCCCATGCATCAGTGGTGGGTGGTGGATCTTAAAAGGGGTGAGGCGAAAAGCTGAGTTCCAAGTTGAAGAAGCAAGTGAGGACAACAAGCACATCAAAGTTAAAGAGGAGTGTTCGAGTTGGCCTTCCCGAGTGGGCCCTCCCCAGCAAGAAATATCTCCCCCAGCAAGAAACAAAAAAAGGTTCAAATGCTGCATTGCATTTACAACATACATATCAAGGAACCTGGTTGAAAAACAGGAGTTCCAATGGTACATTTTACAACACAAAGTTCAAGAACTTCCACTAGAAACAAGTCGAGAGATACCAATGGCATAATACGGAATAGCCTGGTTTGTAAAATCCTGTCCCTTCATGGCTCAGTACAGAGCTGTTACTCATAGAACACCCTTCTGAATACAAATCTCCATCCATACTTATTAGAGTGCAGAGCTCTAGTTAGGAAAAAGCTCACATCCTCAGATACTCAGTATAGGACTACTCTGCTAAGATGAATGAATGAAGGGGATTTATAAAGTGCAAAACAGCTGCTCCAGCAGGAGCGTCCTGGCACTAAGTGCAGCCCTATCTGTTCAGTACATGCTACGTGTTAAATTCAGAGCTCTCCACTCAGCAATTAACAGGACGCATTGCTCAGCACAGAGCCCACTGAACAGTATGGACCTCCCTCTTCTATACAAGACCCTCTACTTACTAAATGGTTCATTGGTGAGTACCATGCTCCCCATCAGCTCAGAACGTCCTTCACAGCTCCAGTTTCCATGCACAATCCTATCTCTACATTTGCTGGAGGCTTCATGTTAGACTTGGCATCCTTGGTGTGGTTTCCCCTTGACTTTTGCGTCTACCCCCTGCATTTTTGACTGTGTACGAGATTTTCTTTTTGCTGGTTTAGATGCTTTGGACACTTTGCCACTGCTGATCAGTGTCAAAGTGCAAGTGCTCCCTGTGTAAATTGCGACTATGACTGGGTATCCATGAATGGCATATTTGATTTACTGTTAAGTCCCTAGTAAAGTGCACTGAGGGATGTATGACGTTACAACGCACACTTTTACAACGTATGCACTTACAACGCATTTTTTACAACGCATAATCCATTACAACGCACTACACTTACAACGCATGACACTACAACGCATTTTTAAAAACTACCTTTACAACGCATACCATTACAACGCATAATATTAAATTGCATTTAAGGTAAGTATTAGATAGTATATGGGTAAAAATTACTTTTCTAACTCCAGGGGGTGCAACAGTAGGGTAAATGTTGGATAGTATAGGGGTAAAAATTACTATTCTAACTCCAGGGGGTGCAACAGTAGGGTAAGTGTTGGATAGTATAGGGGTCAAAATTACTATTCTAACTCCAGGGGGTGCAACAGTAGGGTAAGTGTTGGATAGTATAGGGGTAAAAATTACTATTCTAACTCCAGGGGGTGCAACAGTAGGGTAAGTGTTGGATAGTATAGGGGTAAAAATTGCTATTCTAACTCCAGTGGGTGCAACAGTAGGGTAAGTGTTGGATAGTATAGGGGTAAAAATTGCTATTCTAACTCCAGGGGGTGCAACAGTAGGGTAAGTGTTGGATAGTATAGGGGTAAAAATTGCTATTGTAACTCCAGGGGGTGCAACAGTAGGGTAAGTGTTGGATAGTATAGGGGTAAAAATTGCTATTCTAACTCCAGGGGGTGCAACAGTAGGGTAAGTGTTGGATAGTATAGGGGTAAAAATTACTATTCTAACTCCAGGGGGTGCAACAGTAGGGTAAGTGTTGGATAGTATAGGGGTAAAAATTAGTATTCTAACTGCAGGGGGTGCAACAGTAGGGTAAGTGTTGGATAGTATAGGGGTAAAAATTACTATTCTAACTCCAGGGGGTGCAACAGTAGGGTAAGTGTTGGATAGTATAGGGGTAAAAATTACTATTCTAACTCCAGGGGGTGCAACAGTAGGGTAAGTGTTGGATAGTGTAGTGTAATATTATGCGTTGTGATGGTAGGCGTTGTAATGGAATGCATTGTAAAGGTAGTTTTTAAAAATGCGTTGTAGTGTCATGCGTTGTAAGTGTAGTGCGTTGTAATGGATTTTGCGTTGTAAAAAATGCGTTGTAAGTGTAGTGCGTTGTAACAGTTGTGTTGTAAAGGTTGTTCCCCTGCACTGAGAGTGACAGGGCCTGGAAATCAAATGCTATTAGTGGGCTTGCAGCACTGGTTGTGCGACCCACGTGAGTAGCCCTGTAAATGTGTCTCAGTCAGGCCACCGCAGTGTCTGCATGTGCAGTTTTAAACTGCCATGTTGGCCTGGCAAGTGTACCCACTTGCCAGGCCCAAACATTACCTTTGCTTACATGTAAGGCACCCCTCAGGCAGGCCCAAGGTACCCCCATGGGCAGGGTGCAGTGTAGGTGAAAGGTAGGACATGTACTGGTGTGTTTTACATGTCCTGATAGTGAAATACTGGGTATTTCATTTTTCACTGTTGAAAGGCTGTCAGTCCCATAGGTTACCATGGGAGCTGCCTTGTAACATTTTACCAGTGTAACTTGCCATTGAGACAAGATGGAGAAATGGAGTTTAGGCTCTCTGAGCTCAGAATTTAATAACACACCTTTTAGTAAAGGTGGTTTTTAAGTTGTGTGTTTGAAAGTGTCACTTTTAGAAAGTGGATATTTACTTGTTTAACTATTCTGTTTGCCCTGCCTGTTTGTGTAATCACCGTCTGGCTTTTGGAGTGACAGGAGCTGGGGATTTGCATTCACACTAGACAGACACAAGGGGGTTTGATGTGTGCCCTGCCTTGCCTGGGTGACTCATATCCAGGCTGACTAGACCTTGTCTGCATTTAGAGTGGTGGGAGGGGTTTCACTAGCACCTGAATGGGCTGTGTCTCCTTTTCACAATGTTATCTCCACCTCCTGTGGACAAGCTGGACCAAGGAGGCCTGGACTGGGCTCAGAGACCCCTGCCACAAAGAGAACAATGAGAAAATGGGGTATAAGTATTAAACCTAAAACCCCAAGACTTTAGATCACTTCTCGAAACAAGAGGACCCTGCAGAGAAGAAGAGCTGAAGAGCTATGTGAGGAGCACTAGCTTTTTTTGTGTGAGGGGTGGGTTGGCCTACAGTTGCTATTTCTGTCTGTGACAGAGGAAAAGGAACAACTCTTTTTCTCCTGCTGTGGTATCCTGCTTGTGAAGAATCTCTAAGGGCTTCTGAGTGCTTGCCTCCTGTTTTGGAAGACTCAGGGACATCAAAGTCTTCAACGTGATTTACAGGAAATTTCCTTGAGCTGTGCTAGAAATTCCCTTATGGGTTACTGAGAGCGCCCCTGTGCTTTACTTATTTGGGGAGATTTCCTTGTGTTTCCCTTCATGGAAACCTCCCTCTGCTTCGCTCTTTGGAAACCGAGTGAGCATTAAACTTTCTTATAGTTCTGGGCTAAACCCCCACTCGCAGTGTGCAGAGCCTGAGGTTGGAGAAGATCCTGAAGTGCAACTGCGGCTGCTCATCAGCAAAGCCAGCACAAAAGAGTCCTTAGTGTTGCCAGGCAATCGGTGCGGCCGACCGGAGATCCCGGCTTTGTCCAGCAACACCCATGGAGCCCGATGAAGATGTGGCATCATCAACAGCCGCCCACCCAGGCAGCTCCACCGAGAGGAGTCCCCGGGCGAGACGGAGCAGGATGCTCTGCGGGTGACCAGAGCAGGGGCCCCGCCCTTGCTGCACCAGCGCATAGGACCAACATGCCTCACACTGCTACAGGAGTAATGCCTCATGCCTTCCGCCTCTGTGCAAATCTGTTGCAGCCATTTTCTTTATTTGGCCGCATTTTGCTGTGGTTACGGGCAGGCTGCCCGATTACTTGAAACAGCAATCTGGCACTGGAACGGTGTGCTCAAGGATCGTTGGCACCAGTGTTGACTACAACGTGGTAATCCTGGTGTTGTTCCTTCGCTAAACATGGTCATTGTTGATAGTGATAACTGTTATTTCTTTTCCCCTTCTGAAGACCGTAGAACAAGTGTCCTGTTTGCAGGGCCTTCCCATAATGTGCAGTGGAGGTGATTTTATGAAATAAGCAACCTAAAAGTGTGTATTACAATGTTCTGACTGTTATGCTTATGACAATTGCCTAGTTGGCAAACTGATTGTGAATAATGTGGTTGTGGTGTAATGTGTTTATATACAATGTAGGTGATATTGTTACATACTACTGTGTGGAGTTTCTTTTGTAGTGTTTCACTGGTGTGGGTGATTTTGCGCAAACGCTTTGCACATTGAATCTGGGATAAGCCTGATTGCTCTGCCAAGCTACCAAGGGGTTAGAGCATGGGGTAACTCCCTTATCCTGACTAGAGTGGTGGGTTCTGCCTGACTTGGGTGCATACCTTAGCCAACCAAAAACTCAATTTTTAACACTTCATCTCTTGAATGTTATACCCATTCCTTAGGAAGTCTTCCAAGATTTAGGAGAAACAGAGAAAAAAAATTAAACACTTCACACAAAGGACTTCTAACATGACGAGAGAGAGACACATGCACAATGAAATACACACAGAGAATAGAACATCTGTCTATGGAGAGAAGCAGCTTCCCAAAGGAAGAAGGAGACTTCTGAGACCACATTTGGAGGGATTCTGGTGATGAAGCAGGTAAAACAAAATTTTGCATACCTCCTCTATTTTGCATGAAAAGACTAACTATATAACTTACTGATTTTAATGTTACTAATGGTGTGGTGTGTGATACTAATTTAACCTTTTGCATACACAAATTACACGTGGGAAATTGCTATTTGCCTGGCAGATAACTCTAATGATTAAAATACGTACGCATATTAATAGTAGTACATGTGGTAATAGTTATCGCATGATTTATGTTGCTTATGTGATGTTTGCATTCCTGAATGGATCCTAAAGGTGAATATTATCGCTTTAAATGTCGCTATATGCTTGGAAAATACTAATACATAAAGGGATTAGTGAGGGTATAACATTAGAATCATAATTTCTTTGTATTAATTATTCTTTTATGTTTGTTTCGCTTAAGTTAGCATTTGGGCCTACCCTAAAATGGAGTCGAAAATCGAGTTCAGAAGTGGCCACCGTCTCGTGAGCGCGATACCTACTGCGCAGACTCGGATGGCTCCGTGAACTTCCTGAAGACCCGAGCACCCAATGTCCTCGGGTAAGGATAAGATCTTGGTGGACTGCCAAAACCTCAGACAGTAAAAACTGGTTTAAAATGAACAATTGGATCATACAAGTAAACCCAAAACATTGTAACATAAGGACTACGTCATCTACAGAAGTGAACCAGCAAAATCCATGAGAACTTAAATAAGTAAAAATCGGACGGATTCAATCAATCAATCACAGACTTTCTCCCCCTAAAAATGTTTCATGTTATCCCGAGATTTATTATAAAAAGAGTAGTAGAATAGGGAGGGGTTGTTGTTCCTGGGTTGTTCCTGGCTTGTCCTGGCATGTTCCAATTTCCTGACGTCTATGCT
The DNA here is from genome assembly GCF_964204655.1 of Triturus cristatus. NCBI lineage: Eukaryota > Metazoa > Chordata > Amphibia > Caudata > Salamandridae > Triturus > Triturus cristatus. The sequence goes on from NC_140585.1 coordinate 231,720,417, forward strand.
GGCGATGACAGATGCTTGCACGATTTCTGGTCCTATGGAGATCTTTGGGACTGTAACATGCTGAGCAAAGAACTTTCAGATTTTGAGCTTTGGCCTGCTTTATTTGGACAATTTAACGGCTAATTCGATTATGCAGAGCCAATGAACTAGAGAAAACCCAGATAGCAAGAATAGGTAAATATTATGACCTGCGATTTGAATTAATTGATCTAGAAATTCTAAAACTTTTGATGAAACAAATGCTAATATTAATTTCAAACAAAATTTAGATAAACAAATATTGATTAACAGAAATTATGAGTTTGTGGTTTTTCGTTAAAGAGAATAAAGGATTCTGAGTGTTAAAATGTGTTTTAGCTGGTTCTAAATCACCATCAACAAATCCAACTAATTGGTCCGTCAACCAAGTGGGTGGAGTGCCTTGATGTTTAGTATAAGGAATCTATAGGTGGCGAATGTTAAATGTATGTTCTGTAAAATAACTTTTTCTTCCCTATAGGTTATAAGGTACCCCCCCCCCACATGTCCAGCTTGATATCATCATCCCTCCTTTGTGCAGACTCATGAGTGGAGACGTGTGAGTGTTGGTGTTATGGGCCCCACCAATGACTGCATGTGTGAATGAACTAGTGTGGCGTTGGGTCTGCGACGCAGTGAGGATAGTTGTGTATATATATAAATTCCTCTGTTTCTCCGGTCTCGCGCTGGATCAGTTTTTCTGGTAGCAGGATGATGGTTTTACCGCATTGGTTTGGTGATTATTGCTTATAGATTTGATTATTGTTTATTGATTTTCCTATTTAGAATATTGATTATTGATTGGATGTTGGATAAGTAGTGGTTTATGTATTAACACTCTATGTTGAGTCGCGTCGCGTTCTACGTTGTTTGACGACTTCTGGGATGTAGGAAGTCGGAAGTTTGGAATGATTCCGTAGTAGGGCAGATTGTCCGCTGCTCTCGGGAAAGACGGAATTATTGTGCCCTGTAGGTACACAGGGAAAACGTGTGACGATTGAAGTTACATGTTATGTTATGTTATGTTATGAATTTGATTAAGCGTGAACAGCTGCCCCAGCAACGAGGCGTCACGGCGCTAAAAACCATAAAATACCTGCTGAGGGAAATGGGGAGGGAGAGACAGAAGGCCTAAGACAGTGGGAACAGATGAGTTTTAATTGCCTTCCGGAAGGCGGACAAGTTATTCAGGGAGCGAATGTTCGGTGGCAGGGAGTTCCAAAGTTTTGCCCCAGAACTCTGAAGGAGCGGCCCCCAACACGACAGAGTTTCGTTCGAGGAACAGTCACAAGGTGTTGACCTAAAGAACGCAAATTGCGTTGAGGGATGTAAGGTACTAAGAGCGGGCGTAGAAGTTCAGGACATTCTGATTTAAGAATTTTAAAAGCAATAGTGAGGGTCTTGAATTGAATTCTAGATTCAATAGGAAGCCAGTGTAATCTTTGGGTAGTAGCTCTGACGGAGCACCTATGGGGGAGGCCCACCACGGCCCTTGCCGCTGAGTTCTGTACCCGTTGCAGCCGTGCTATCTCTGCTTTATTGGCGCCTAAAAATAGAACACTGGCGTAATCCAACCGGGAGAGAATGATGGATTGGATTATTAGCATGACGCATTGTCTGTGTTCGATTTGGTAACATCGTCGTGTGTTGCCATTAGGGATATTTTCTGTATGAAAGAAGTGTAAAACAGGAATTTGAAAGCTCCAGGGGATATAGCCCCCTCACTGCGCTCCTATTTTAAAGTGTTACCCTAGATATTAGAGATTACGCAGGAAATGGCTACATCTAAGGGAGATATTTGGCAATCCAACAAACAACAGGATATTCCTAACGTTACCCCCAGTGTAAGTCCCTCTTCCGGACCTCCTGCTAAGGTGGTAATGTCTGAGGGTTCGTCGGAATCTATCTCACCAGACTTGGTTGCGGTCACAGTTGCAGAGACTGCTATTCTCAATGAACCGTCTAACCAACAAGTCGAGTTGCTATCGGGAGGGATGCTAGGTTCAAATGTAACGGATGAGGTGAGGACAGAGGATGTAACGGATCGGGGTCAGGAACCTCTGAGGGGGGGCAACACTCTGGAGGCTCTAGTCAGCTCAATCAATGCAATGAGGGAAGAGATTAGGCATGATTTTGCAGTGTCGAAGTCTAACCAGAACGACATAAGAGCAACCTGTGAGCTCCTAGGTCAAAAGGTGGAGGGCCTATGCGAAAGGACTGGCGCATTGGAAAGCTCAGTAGGTCTTTTAACAACTGATCTAGAGACTGCCAGGTCCAAAATACAAGCCCTTCAAAGAGATGGGGATGACATGAGAGAGAGGGTCGAGGTCTTGGAAAATTACTCAAGGTGCAACAACATCCGACTCTTAAAAATCCCAGAAGGTAAAGAAGGAGCAGACCTTAAAGGCTTCATAATTCGGTCTTTGAAGGAATCCCTTAATCTAGTCGAAACAGTGGAAGAATTAGATAAGGACATTCAGCGAATACACAGAGATCCTTTCCGCTTAAATCCAGCTAGATCTAAACCTAGGAAGGTGCTAATCAACTTTTTGACTTACGCACTCAAGGAAAAGATCTTAAACCTTGCTCTGAAGGCCAGATTACTGAAGTGCTCAGACTTCTCCTTTGAAATACGTTCGGATCTGTCCAAAACCACACTGGACAGACAGTGGGAGCTGGGGCAACGCATGGATAAATTCAGGTCTTTAGGAGCCACAGTGCAGATGAGGTTTCCGGCTTTTTTACGGATTATGTATAACAACAAGAAGCACAATATTCGCTCTGTCCACGATGCTGATGACTTACTAAATCTCATTAGGGAACAGGCCCAGACTACAAAATGATGGGTTGTGAGTAATTCCCTTATAGTTTTTCTGGGTCCTCATATATAACTGTTAATTGTGTTGCCTTCAATTTCAACTTCTGGCTTCTCTCCTCTATGGAGCTTAGAATAAGGTATATATACACGAGGGTGTTATTGTATAGTGCAGTGTGATTACTTCTTAACACTTAGAAATCATAAGTTAAATAGACTTTTCTTTGATACTTTACTATTTTTTGGTTTTTGGACTATTCTTTTGCACCTATAATAGTTGGCACTGGTAGTTAGCTACTATATACTATAAGCAGCAGGGGGGTTGAAGGGTAAGGCTGTAGGTGGGCGTAATCTGGCCAGACATCAGGCTAGAATAGGTAGGGGAGGGTTTTTCCAGGGGGGTGGGGTGGGAGTGGGGGTGGTGGTGGGGGGGAAGGGTATTGCATCAAAAAACCTCATTTGTCTACCTTTTTTACTTTCTCAGGCCAAGCTTTTTACATATAAGATTCTCCAATACATTAAACTAAATTGTAATCATATGGAGGGGCGAAACAATGAAGGAGCTGGAATAAGAAACATAGAATGACACTAACACATTACATCTCCTGGAATGTCAATGGCCTGCGTGGGAGAGGTAGACGTGACTGTATTTGACAGTATTTGAGAGACTCTCAGGCGCAGGTGATAGCCCTTCAGGAGACACATCTTCTTAAAACAGAGGCTACAGCTCTGTTAAAGAAACATAAGTGGGTTGACAAATTTTGTTCAACGGATCATAATGCCAACATTAGGGGGGTCATATTCATTTTTAAAAAAACTGCCAAAGCTCAAATTTTGGACTGTAAAGAAGATCACTCAGGGAGATGGCTATTAGTGAGAGTTTCGTTAGATGCTCAGATTTATACGTTAGTTGGCTATTATGGCCCCAACTCTGATGATCCATCATATCTGGATGTGATCAGGAACCATCTAGTATTAGTTCAAGATCCAGTAATCTGGATGGGGGACTTTAATATCGTTCTCAATCCCAGGCTGGACAAATCTGTGAAATCTAGATTTTGCAGCTCTGTTAAATCCAGGCACACCCTTATAACAACCATGACACAACTTGGTTTGGCGGATGTATGGAGAGAGAGAGCGGGCAACAAGTTAGGGGTGTCCCTTCGGAACAGCCGCTTTAAACATAAGTCCAGAATTGATTACGCACTTTTTAGCTATTGCCTAAAGGATACTCTTTATATGATAGACTACCTTCCCTCGCACCTGTCAGACCACTCTGCACTGGCATTTTCCTTAAAACGGGGAAACTCCACAAAATACTCATCCTGGTCCTTCGACCGGACTCTCTTGTTTGAAGATGAAGAGGTTAAATTTTTAGCAACTGAGTCCTCAATCTTCTTCGATATAAATAGGGATTCGGTAGGCTCCACCGTTGTCTGGGAGACATTTAAGGCCTTTTTAAGAGGTCAGATAACCAACAGAGCCTCTTTTAGGCGGAAGACATATAGAGAGAAGGTTGCTAGCCTTGAACAAGAGATGAAACTCCTAGTGTTAAGGATTGACTCTCCCTTAGGAACAATACAGGAGCAAGGAAAATTGGCCGATCTAAAATCACAACTCAATAATATCTTACAGGAGAGAGTAAACAAAAGATGGGAAGCGTTTAAGACTTCCCAATTTGAATTTGGTGAAGCCGCAGGGAAAGTATTAGCTTGGAAAATAAAAGCTGAACAAGCTCTCAAATTCATTAAGGAAATTAGGATAGAAGGCGAGGCAGTGACAAGATCCACCCAAATAGAAATAGGGAGAGCCTTCTTTGAATTCTTCGAGGAAATATATAAGGAGGTCCTTCCCAATGACCAGCAAGCAAGAGACAGTTGGCTGGAAGCTATTACCCTCCCAACCCTCTCGACAACTCAAAGTAAGGCCTTGGAGTCCGAGATCACAGAGGCTGAGGTGATTAAAGCCATTCATCAACAAAAAAAAGGGAAAGCGGCTGGCCCAGACGGGCTGCCAGGGGAGATCTACAGATCTCTGGAAAATGTTATAGCCCCCGTGTTGACGACCCTATTTAATGGTATCTTAATAGATGGTGAGTTGCCGCCCAAATCTTGGGGGGAGGCTACAATTGTACTTATCCCGAAGCCTGGGAAATCTCCCCTTGAGTGCGGGTCATATAGACCAATATCACTACTAAATAATGACTATAAAATCTTTGCAACAATCATGTCAGCTAGATTGGCGAGTGTTATTGGTGCTATAGTCCATCAGGATCAAAAAGGTTTCATTAAAGGTCGACAATTAGCCGATCTAACACACCAACTAATAGGAGCCATAGACATCGCTACTGCCTTCTCCCTACCTATGGCCACTCTAACCTTGGATGCAACTCAGGCATTTGATAGAGTCAACTGGCTCTACCTCACAGATGTACTTAAAAAATTCAATTGTGGGGATGGTTTTTGTAGAACTATAAAGCAGCTCTATACTACACCTTCGGCCAGACTGCTGATCAATGGGGTTTTGACAGAGGCCTTTAATATAACCAGAGGTACGAGGCAGAGCTGCCCGCTTTCCCCTCTCCTCTTCAACTTATACATAGAACCATTTGCTCAGCTTTTGCGTGAGGAGGCTAATATTCCATCTTTTAGCTTTGGAGAATGGGAAAGACGGGTAGCACTTTATGCGGATGACATTTTGATTTTCACTTCTGATCCAGTAAAGGCATTTCCCGTAGTCATCAAACGGGCAGAAGAGTTTGGTCTTATCTCTGGTTATGATATAAACTCTAGTAAGAGCGAAATAATGGTCTGGAACCTACCGGATATACAGCTGGGGGTAAATATTTCCACATCCATGCGATATCTTGGCATAAGAATTACCCAAGAAATGGACAGCATAGGACAAACCAATTTGAATAGAATATACATCGAGACTAAAAAACTTTTAAAATCTTGGACTCACCTGCCACTTTCCATAACGGGTAGGGTAAACCTGGTAAAAATGTCCATTCTCCCTAAGTTTACGTTCATTTTTAACGCGATCCCCTTGGCATTTGATCCCAAATTAATTGAAAAATGTCAACAAGAAATAAATTCCTTCATATGGAACTACAAACCTATTAGAACAGCTTGGAAGAAGTTAAGGAGAAGAAGGGAGAAGGGTGGGCTCGCCTTGCCAGATCTACTGTACTATGCCTGGGCATTCCTGCTGTCACACTCCAGGATGCTTTTAAAAATGCCATCTAACCTTCTACCTGGGTCGATATACAAAGCAATGCTAATGGGGGCGAATCTATCAGCAGAGGGGTTTCTGTTCAAATTTGGGAGTCAGAAATTCTTCAAAAAAATTAAATTAAAAATTTTACACTCATGGACCAAAACCTGGTTCAGTATTAGGAAGAGACTAGGGCTGTCTTACTATTCTGATCTCTCCCCAATCTGGGACTCGCCGGGTCTCCCACTATGTCTGAAGGATAGTCTGTCTTCCACAATACAACAAGCCGGTATCAGGAGATGGGGTCAGCTATTTAAGGATGGGTCATTAATAGCTTGGAACCAACTATACGAATGTGTAGGGCCCGGACTTTCCAGATTCAAATTCATCCAATTGGAAAGTTGGGCTAGATCCCAAAGGCGTATAGACCCCTACCTAGGGAAGGCCAGCATTCTAGAGCAACAGTTAGTGGAATTTCCATCGGGAGGGAAAGAAGTAGCCATATGGTATTGGCAGTTGATGGAGGAAAGTGATGGAGAGTTCCTTCTTCCAGACCAGCTATGGGGGGGGGCGACTGGCCTACATTGTGAAGAGCTCTGGCTAAAATCCTTTGGTCTACTCCATAAAATTGTAAAACTATCATGGCTAAAACGAAACCATCTATTCTCAGTACATCGTGCATATATAACACCGCTGAGACTTTCCAAATTTCTCCCAGACAAAAAGTGCAACAAATGTAACTACAGTGAGGCCTGCGATGTACATATGTTCTTGGACTGCCCGGTCATCGCTGGCTTTTGGGAAGAAGTGAAGAACACCCTAAATTCCATCTTAAACGTATCCTTGTCAATAACCCTACCACTTGTCATCTTTGGTTTGGATGACAACATCACTGGCAAGGCAAGGTCCTTCCTCTTCTACGCAATTCTATTGGCTAGAAGGCAAATTTGCATTCATTGGACGGAGAAAACAGCCCCATTACACTCTGGGTGGCTTTCATCTCTATACGAAACATCTAAAGCGGACCTTAACAGATCATGCAGTAAACACAATTTAACTTTTTGGAACTTGCTGATCGAATGGCGATAGTGTCCGGGGTTTTTTTTTTTTTGTTTTTTTTTCCCCGGGTCCTATGATTATGCCTTGAACACTCCCTGGACCGGGCTTTTGTTTGTCTAGGTCCACCAATGGTCCGGCAGGTTGTAACATGCCTAGATGGAGTCTGTGAAAGCCCCTCGGATGTTGGGACGTGTATGCCACCACTACAACAACTTGTGCACATGTGTGGAGTGGGGTGGTCGGCCTGTCCAACATTGAGGGTTAGGCAAATGAGGACAAAAAAAAAAAAAAGAAAGAAGTGTATGGGTAGCGAAGGCCACCTGTGAAAGTTTGGTCTTAAGTACCAGGAGTCCAAAAGGCACTCTGATTACGCTTATCACTGGAAAGGTAATAGGTGTTCCCTAAGCTTGTTAGAAGGATAAAGTAACTTCAAATTGGTTTATTAATAACACCCACCAGCTGTACATCAATTCCAGCTGGCTCCATGAAATAACCGTCTACCCACTGCAGTACATTCTTTTGATGTCATAACATTCTAGTGAGGAGCCATGACTTAAAGGGGAAGTTACAACACATCTTCCCTATATAAAAATGTAAATAAAAATAACAAAGACAAATAGAAAATAGGAAAACAAGGAAATTGCAACTTAGGTTGTTTACATAAACAAACTCATAATCCAGAAGACAATGTAAATACTGGACAACTCAAAGATAATGAAGTGGAACAGTACTGATTCTACTAATATTTTACAAAGTAATCTTGAAGATACAATGGTGGCCTCCTGACTCTAGAACCATGAGTAGGTGGATCAGAACGAGGACAATCAACATTACATTTGAGAAACCCTTGACTGAGGCAAAGAGCTTCTGTAACCACTCTCCCTTGAATATTTTGACAAACGAGACATACTCCATACATCACCCCCTTCAAGCATCACCACATTCCTCATTACTTTGATAATGCGCCTAGGGCCAAAATATTTTGTTTCACCTTTTGGAGACCAAACTGCTTTCTTCACAAGCACAAGATCACCTATTTTCCAAGTAGAATGACGTACTCCATTTTTCGTGTCAAATCTACACTTATAATTATCTTGATATCTATTAAATCTCCAATTACTCACAACACAACCCCTGTCTCTTACACTCAACCAAAGTGGATTTAACTTTGAACCAGCTGTTCTCCCCTTAAGTTTTTTAAACGGTGAGCAGCCAGTCACACTGTTAGGTGTATTCCTGTGTGCCCACAGCTTTTCCCTAAGAATGGGCTTGAGTGAAACTCTTCTCTCCAATGCCATCTGAGCAGAAGCTCTAATTAATCTATTCATGCTCTCAACTAAACCATTTGCCTGAGGAGAATAGAGAGCAGTTCTGTGATGCGTGATGGAAAGCTCTTTTAAAAAATCTGACATCTCCTCAGATTTTTTAAAAGAGCTTTCCATCACGCATGAACTGCACCCCATTGTCTGAAACCAGTACATCAGGTATGCCTTCGCATGTGAAAGCATCTTTAAGAAATTCGATGATATTCTTAGTCACAACCGAATTCATACAAGCAGCAGAAACCCACTTAGAGGCATAATCAACAAGTACAACAACAAACCTTTCTGAAGGAGACAAGGTGTCAAAAGGAACTACAATATCAACAGCAAGCTTTGACCAAGGACGTTCAGGTATTGCAACGGGAGAAAGAGTAATAGTCCTCACATTCCTCGACTTGTCATTGCCTGCACACAATACACAATCCTTGACAACACCTTCTACTTGTCGATCAACCTCAGGCCAACAATAAGACTCTCTAACTCTTGCTTTGGTCAGACTACAACCAAGATGACCCTCATGTGCTAGATTGATGATTTTCTCTCTCATATCATTAGGAGGTATCAGTCTTTCCCCACGCAAAACTCACCTTGTAAAATATTCAATTCGTCACGAACATTCCAGAAACCTTTCACAGAATTTGGAACTTCATTCAAAGAAGGCCAACCATTGATAATAAAATTCATGATTATACCTCTGGCCTCATCACTCTCACAACTAGATTCCCATTCTCTCTTGTCAATGGCTGACTCTTTCACCCAAAAAACAGTGTTGTCAAAATTGTTAGTTGAACTTCCTTCTAAAGGCATTCTAGATAGAAAATCAGCTGGTACATTCTTTAAACCAGGCAAATATTCCACCGTAAAATTGTATTCCCATAATCCCTCAACCCACCTTTTGATTCTAGGTGTAGTGCTCTCAACATTCCTACAGGAAAACATATGCACAAGTGGTTTGTGGTCCGTTCTAACAAGAAACGGTAGACCCCACAAATAAAATCTGAAATGATTGATAGCCCAATAACAAGCTAAAGCTTCACGCCCTATCACAGAATACCGCTCTTCAGCTCCCTTCAACGAGCGAGAAGCAAAACCAATAACTTTCTCACTGCCATCAACCACTTGCGATAACACCGCACCCAAACCTCGCATGCTGGCATCTGTAGTCAAAATGGTCCTTTTCTGAACATCAAAATGTCCCAAAGTTGGCATACATGCAATTTAATTTTTAACTTTTTTAAAAGCATTTTCACAATCATCAGACCAATTAAAATCAGTACCTTTCTTCAAAAGTATTCTTAAAGGTTGCATTACAATTGCAGAATTGTACACAAACTTCGAATAATACTCAGATAAGCCTAAAAAAGCCTTCACTTGATCTTTATTTGCAGGGGATGGTGCCTGCAAAATTGCCTCCGCAAGATCAACTTTAGGGCTAATCCCCTCACCAGAAATTGTGTGCCCCAAGTAGGAAACAGAAGTAACTCTGAATCTGCATTTTTCACTTTTCAACATGAGACCCCGTTCTTTCAACCTTGACAGAACACGGAATAAAACCTCATCATGTTTATCCCTGTCCTGACCATGAACAAGTATATCGTCTTAAAAAAATAAGACTGACTCAATGCCACTCAAAACATTGCTCATCACTCTTTGAAAACAGGCTGCAGCACTTGCCAAACCAAAAGGCATCCGAATAAATCTGTATGCACCTAGAGGAGTTACAAAGGAAGTAAGTAGTTTGGAATCTTCATGAAGTAAAATCTGATGATATGCCGCAGATAGATCCATCACACTGAATAAATTGGCACCTCCAAGTTTCGATAAAGCTTCATTAATATTGGGTAAAGGCTGCCTATCTACCCAGATACAGTTGTTTAAACTTCTCAAATCCACACACATTCTGTTTTTTTTTTCCATTATCCTTGGGAACCAAAACGATGGGAGCCAACCTTTCAGAAGACTCTATCTCTTCAATCACTTGCAAATCTAGCAGCTTATTGATTTCTTCTTGTAAGGGTTTCATCATAAGGTTGGGAACTTTCCTTACCTTGTGTACAATCGGTATTGCATTTAAAAAAAAAAAAATTGTATGATTAAAGCCATTAAGACAACACAGTTTATCACTAAAACCTTCAGGAAACTTTCCTACAATGTCTTGAGCATCACTCTGTTGTGAAACAAGCATAACTTGATTTGGCGCATTAGGGTTCAGAATGATACCAAGGTCCCTTTGATGGCGCCATCCCAAAAGATTATCCCCTCGCTTCGCAACATAGATTTTTCCTACTGTTTCTCTACCTTTGAATACAATAGGATGAATTGAATAACCTATTAGATCAATTCTTTGTCCTCCGTAACCCACAGGATTGATGTCAGGTGATATAAGTTTTATATCACATGAACCAAATGTGGAATACCACAATTTATCACTCAAAAGCGTATAAAGTGATCCTGAATCTGCTAAAACAGGACCACATTTACCTCCAATATATACATCACACTTAGGCATGTTAACATTACCAGTGTCTACTATTCTTTCATCATTTACAGATTCAACCTTGCTGTCTGTGATACAATGAATCGCTAATTGAGAGAATTCATCAGCATCACTTAACATGTTCACTTTTGTATTCCTACACATACGAGCATAATGTCCTCTTTTGCCGCAGTTCCTGCAATTAGTACTCTTTGCAAAACAATTTGGGAAATTCGGTCCATGGTTTTGGCTACCACACCTAGGACATTTTAACTTGTTGCCCTTATTATAACTATAATTAAACTTTTGTCTGTCAAACTTAGTGGCAGTCTTCTCCTGGTTGGTATTCACTTTACTAACCACTGCAACAGATGTATCACATGGTACACATTCCTGATCCACTTTATTGACACTGGAAACCAAGTCACAAGTAGTCGTGCTGCTACGCATCTCTTTGACCCAGAAAGACGTGTGCTCAACACTCTCCACAATCATAATAGCTTCTTTAAGGTTTGGATTTTTTGATAACAACTTTTCCTGGATTTTTGGGTCATTAGTGCACCGCACTAATTGGTCGCGGATGAGTGAGTCAGTTAATTGCTCAAACTCACAAGTTTGCGCCAAAGACTTTAATGCCGCTACATAGTTGCCAACTCTCTCCCCTTTTGCTTGCACACGCATAAAAAATGTATGTCTTTCCATAACTACATTTATGCGAGGTCCAAAATGTGTCTGTAACTGCAGTAAACTCATTTCATACACATCATTTGGTTCACCTGCACCTCTGCCTATTGGTATAGGATCTAAACTGTTGTAGAAATTTCTTCCTTCAGTGCCAAGGTTGTGGAGTAAAATAGCTTGTTTCCTAATGGCCGAAAATTTTTCACCACCAATGGCCAGAAGATATGAATCAAAGTGCGGTTTCCATTTCTTCCAAGGGAGCACAGGTTCCCCCCGTTCACTTAAAAACTGTGGAGGTTGACCACTAGATGTCGCCATGCTGAAAGAACAAGTCAACACAACAAGCTAATGAAATAAACTAATACAATTATCTAAAATAATTAACTAACATAAAGAGATAAAATAATAAGTTAAACAAACTCGTTGACAAATTCCTCCGACTTCCTTGTATACTATTCTGGATGTTCAAAAACTCGGGAATCCCAATTTGAACGCAAAAAACAAAATATGTAAAGTTATGCGTCAAGAAGTGGCAATAAAGCAATGAGTTTATGTCCTCAAAACAAAAACATTCTCTAATTTACATAAGAGTAACTATTGTGACCAAAAAACTGTCTGCATAAAAACTGTTTGCATCTCAGGTTAACAGAGTACTTGCTGTTCTGAATATTGCTGTAAAGTCAAAAATGAATTTTCTTCGACTGGCTCCTAGCACATATAAAATGATGAGTCTGTGAAAGGATTTATATCCTAAGGTTGCTTGCACTCCTGTAATAGCACCCTCAATAATTTGAAGAAAGAACAGCTTCTTCAAAATAGTGCCAATTTAATCCTTCCTGTAATTCCATTAACTTTGCTTCTGGAATCAAACATCAGACAAGATACACTGCACGCTCCATTATTTCCCTTGAGAACTGCTTTAATACATTAGGCCAACGCATGCATCGTCCACATTCCTTCTTCAATCCTTTGATGAATAATGGCTTCACACACTGATTTCCTCCGTCTCTGTTGACACAGGCTTCACGCGCTGAAGCACTCTAACACATTAGGCCAGTGTATGTGTCATCTGCATTCCTTACCCAACTTCTCATTATGATAATGGCTTTGCGCGCTGACTTCCTTCGCCTTTGTTTACACAGACTTCACGCGCTAAGCTGATGCGCGTCATTAACATTCTTTATCTCGCGCTCCAGTTTAATTAATGCGCAACTGCTAACCTTTAACTCTTTCCATCGTACAAACAATAAAATATGCAAATACGCTCCTCGGCATGCACTTCACGTTATAGATTATTCTTCCTTTATCCTGGCCTCGCCTCGCAACAGTTCCGCAGACAGCGCTTCAAATAAAATGAAAATAAAACGGACCGACCTTTTCTCTTCCGTCCGTTCTTACAATGACACGCCGGGTTCTTTGGTGGGTGTTCCTCTATCAATCGTCGCCAGTTTTATAACTCGTAGACATCGTAACTTCAAAGTTGGTTTATTAATAACACCCACCAGCTGTACATCAATTCCAGCTGGCTCCGTGAAATAACCGTCTCCCCACTGCAGTACATTCTTTTGATGTCATAACATTCTAGTGAGGAGCCATGACTTAAAGGGGAAGTTACAACAAAGTTCTACTTTATTAACAAGTGTAATAATTCTGTAGTAGGGCAGATTGTCCGCTGCTCTCGGGAAAGACAGGATTCTGTGTGAATGAACTACATTTTCCGTATGAATGTGTGTAAATGAAATAGCATTCAGGTTAATTGTGAAACTCTGGTTTTAATTCTCAGGAGCATTGGGTCTCCAACAGGTGTTTTATTTCTAGAGAAACAGTTAACTAATGCTCGCTAGAAGCGTAAAGTAGAGGGAAGTGATACTTTATCAACGGATGTAATGATTCCGTAGTAGGGCAGATTGTCCACTGCTCTCGGGAAAGACGGAATTCTTGTGAAAAAGGTCAAGACTATCCTTTTGTTAGCGAAACAGATAATGGTGGCGTTTTTATGTCGTTACTAACAGAATTTTTGTAAAAAAGTGAATGTAAAAAGTTTGCTGATAAATTTTGTAAAGGAGGGGACAGCAGAAGCAGGAGGAACGAGAAATGCTGACGTCAGAAAGACCATGCTGGGATTGGATAGTCAGTAAGAGACGTAATCGCTCCCGATTGGTGCGTTAGTGTGCGCCGCGCTAGGAGTGGAGAATTACAGGGTGACGTAGACGCCCCGGATTGGTGCATTAGTAAGAGTCGCGCTGGGATTGGAGAATTGCAAAAGTGAAATAGACGCTCCGGATTGGTGCGTTAGTGTGAGTTGCGCTACGATTCGATAAAACAAACAAAATAGTCGTAGAAGAAATCTAGCGATACAGAAAAGAGAAAATGATGTATTACGATCCACCAGAGAAAGAGAACAAGTCCTGGTTCGGAAAAATCAAGAACTTATTTAAAAAGGACAAACCGATTGTGACTAGAGAGGGACAGTTGCTTCCCCTGGCGAAATCACCTGCATCCTTTATGGTTGCGAAATATGGCTATCATACATGTATTTGGTTAGACAATTGGGCAAAGTATACAAAAGATGATGGAGTTTTAGCATTTCCGGAACATGGTTAATTTAATTTAGCGGTTTTGAGAAATTTGAGAGAAAGAATGATGAAACTAGAACCAAGACCTAGACCTACACAGTTTGAAGCATTGTTAGAACTGGGATTTCTGGTTGGCTAGGGCTTGCGCCAGAGCCAGGCAGAAACCACCACTCTAAGTCAGGGCTGGGGAGTTACACGCCAAAGATAACCCCTGCTCACCCCCTTGGTAGCTTGGCACGAGCAGTCAGGCCTATCCCGGAGGCAATGTGTAAAGCGTTTGCGTGCGCACCCAGCAACAACACCCAAGGCCAACCACAAAAGAAACTCCAAACAAGGTTATATATGAAAATAGCCTTTGTATTATACCAAAACACATTAGATAATATTCACACAATTTACACTGTGCCAACTGGCACTGGGCAGAATTTACAGGGGACTATTTACACAGGACAGGGCCACATGGACCACTGTCAGAATTAGCACACATCACTAATTGTAGATGTAAAACATATATCAACTGTAACACAAATTATCACTGTAGAGCACAACCAGTAACTACTGGTAAAAGGTAAGTACACCCTACGCAATCCTAACCACCTTAGGCATATATCACGCAGGGAACCATGAACTCACTGGCACAACCTATACTAGGAAAAACCATCTCCTATGCATAGACACAGTTAGAAATAAAAATAAGCATAAAGGCAATGCACGTTTAATGTAGAACAAATCAGAAATGTAGCGCACAACCAGTAATTACCGGCGCACTAATGACTCCAGCATTATCACCTTAGGCCTCAACACATTAGGAGGCATCAATACATTATGCACAAGCACCATCATAAACACGGTATGCCATAAACTCCTAAGCATAAATCACATTAGACCTGAATCATATTTAGCAAAAACCACAGTAGCATGAACACACTATGTAATAAAACGCTGCATCATAGAAACATTAATTAGGTGCATACATCACCTTAGTGTAATTTGCTGAACTGACCCCCAGGCCACCTGGCCTCTTACTGGGGCTCAAGTGCCCTATGTCCCAAAAATGTCAGGGTGTAAGCGGTGGCCTTCTTCTGGCCTCTGGGACAGCGGAAAGCAATGTGCCCCCAGCACAGAGGGGGGGCGGGGGAGTGTATCTCACTCCGTTCTCGCGTGATCCAAAACGACTGCCCCACGTTGCAGCTGCCCGCTCTCTCTCATGGTGCAGCTGTGGGCAAAGCAAGCACGGCGCTACGGTGCCTCCAGGGAGTATGAACTTGGTAAGGGGGTGGAAAACAAATGCCCCCAACGTTGGAGCGGTCCGCTGCCCTGCGGGACCGCTCAGACTCTGCCTCCCCCAACCACAGCCTATCACGAGCTCCACTCACCGGCCTCTTCGCTGGAGGGGGGAGAATCTCCTCGGGTCTTCTCCTCCGGTCTCTCGCAGCGGGCGGTGGAGCTTCTCCTCTGCTGGGGAGGCTCCGGCGGCAGTACGGCTTTCTCGGGGGCAGGGGCAGGCACTGGCAATGTGCCTCGGTCCCCCTCCGTCTCATGCAGACTTCTTTCTTCCTTAGAAGCGCGGGGTAGGCTCCCGCCTGCTTCCTCGCGGCGGCGATCACAGGAGCTTGGGGTAGGCTCCCGTCCGCTTCCTGGTTAAGCCCCGCCCATGTCCTCACATAGGTTGCCTGGCTTCCTGTCCGGACCGGGCTGCAGCGGTGATCTTTTCCTTCTTCTTTCACCGAAGCGCGGGGTGGGCTCCCGCCTTCGTTTAAGATTTAAATGTAATGAAATAAGCGTGGTAGGCACCCGCAAGAGGTCAAAGGCCAATCCTTACGACGGCAATAACGCGGGGTGGGCTCCCGCTATAAATCAAGGGCAAAAGGCGGGGGAATCCCTACGTCGGGGTTCCCTCGGAAATGATCGCAGCTCAGCGCTGCTGTTCCCAACGAAGGCACTCCTAAGGACAAAAAAAACACAGCGCTTCTTGGCCATGGGAGACACAGCGCTCTTCCAAATAAGGCAAGGCTCAGGAACAAAGTCTTTCAGGAGGCAGGGGGGGCAAGGGCTGGGCCCAGGGGCCAGCTCACAGGGCCCTCCAGGCAGGGAGGCAGTCCCCAGTGGCGGTCTCTCCTGGCGCCCAGCAGCAGCAACAGGCCCCCCCTCCAGTTAGGATCAGAAGAAGAAACTTTTACATGGGGTCACAGCCCCTTTTTATACACAGGTTTCCTTTGTCTCAGGCTGCAGGGTTAAGGAAAAACCAGACGCAACTGGTTTTGGAGCACTCTGTTGTGCTCAGCCCCTCTCCCCATTCACTGGACAGGCTAGGGACATCAGTCGCACCACAGGGGGCGGAGCCAGCATTGTGTAGGGAAAGCCCAGCCCTATTCAGGTCCCAGGTGTACTCCTCCCTGCCATCAGCATGCAGATCTCTCCATTCCTAACCGGGGCTGACCCATCCTGACTCCTGGAGCCAGGCGCACCAGCCAATCACGAGCCAGACAGTCACTTCACATTTATTACACAGCCATGCCAGCTTCTAGAAGTGGCACTTCTACACTAGACACAGTAACGTCGCACACATCATCGCGCAGCATTCAATCTCACGAGTTCGCACATACCAAACTCGTCCCTGTACTCCCCACGCATCAGGAACTACCAGGGACACACACATTCCCCATGCATTGCTATGGGAGGGCAGGCCAGTCTCACTAAATGTAACACAGAGCGCACGCACTTTACACTGGGACACAGTGTTAAAGTGCCTAGAGGCCTAAAACCACTTACACAACATAGGGAAAAAGCTAGGATAATTGCAAAAAGTTTTGGGGGTGAACCTGCCAGAAGGGCCAAGTCCAACAAGCATTGACAGAATGGGAAGATAAGATGTATGACAGAGAACGGCAAAGGAGTGGCAGAAGGTACAGATATATGTTTGGTAGATCATATGGACAAGAGAATCATGATGATAGAATGAAGAGATGGCGAAGTGCAAATATGACTGATGGATTGTTTCCTATGAGAAATGTTGAAGAGACTATTAGTAGAAAATGTACAGAAAAGAGAAATAATACAGGATCAGGTTATACGTATGGTGTGCATGAGTCGGAGGATGATGTTCTTGAGGACATGTTTTATAAAAATCCACCCCTGTATCAACCGAATTCTACATTATTGACACCAAGTGCCCCAGTAAAAGAATCACCACAGAATATAAAATTTGAAGCAGTACCACATGAGGTAGGAAGAAATAATCCTTTCAGAGAAACAGAAAATACTCAACCCAGTAAAATGGCAAATGAAAATTCAGCTGAATTAGCCACAACTACGTTAGAGTTATCTGAGAAGATTAGGGAATTAACTAAAAATATGAAAGCTGTAACTGTTCCTGTAACAATAGGACCTGTAATGCCAATTTTTGATAAACAAAAGGATAGTGAGCATTGTCTGACGATTCCTTATAACAGTAACAGAGAAAATGAAATACGACAAAGAGATACAAGAGAAGATTCATGGGGACAAACGGTAGGAATTTCCGAACAAAGTACTTCTAAAAATTTGACAGTAAATCAGAGTCTAGCAAATAGAGCAATAATGACGACAGAGTCAGTATCAGGATCACCAAAAGGTTTAGAACAGACATGAAATGAAATGATTCCTGTAGGTAAAGAAGTTTACAGCAAAAAGATCCTGAGCCTAGACCTTTAGATGTGTCCAAATTAAAAATAGAGTTAGAAGAATTAATAGTAGGGACTATTCCTACGGAAAAGTTATAAACCTATCAGGATGAAGAATTAATGTTTTTATGCAAAAGTATAACGTGGAGAGCGAGAAATTTACATGAAAGATTAGCAGAAGTAGCAAATGAAATGGGTATTGACTTCGAAAAGGTAAAGTCATTACAAAAACCATACAGAGTAGATTTTTGGAAAGGACATTGAAAATTTGAATACTACAGGACGAACAACTCAGATTAAAGACTTAATTATATTCCTAAGAAAATGGGGCGATGTAGACAAATGGAAAAGTAGATGGTTTCGAAAACGAGATGATACAACAGATAAAACGTTTGCAGCTTACCCAGTAAGAGAAAAAGAAAAGGTAGTAACTGAATGTCCCATGAGAGAGATTCCAGGCGGAGGCTATGTACATGTCCCCTGGACTAGACAAGATATTTTGTCATTTACCAATGATTTTCCACGACTGCGCGAGAAGCCAGTGGAGTGGTATAGGCAAGTAGACAGGTTTGTAAAATTATCAAAAGTATTATGGATTGATTTGAATAGCCTATTTGACATAATTGTACCAGCAGATTTATGGGCAGAATGTAAAATTACAATTAGTTGGCCTACACAAGAATACCCTAGAGATGCATAAACAGGTGCTCCTGATCCTGAAGTAATGAGAAAATATGAACAAGTAATTACGTTTCTGAAAAATAAAGTACCTCCTAAAGAAACTGATTGGGTAAAGATTGATAGAACTCATCAAGAAGCGAAGGAATCCATACATGCTTATTACGAAAGGTTGATACTTGCCTTCAAACAGTATAGTGGTGATAAAAATTTGAGTGAAAAAGATTTGAGTTATTTTGTGTATCGATTTGTGTATGGGTTGCGACCTGAACTAAGTGAAATGATTAAACAGCATACAGTAGATTGGCAAAATAAAAAGATAGATGAAGTACTGAGACATGCAAAATATTTTAGTAATGAAATTGAAGCAAAGCAGCGTAAATTAAAAGAAAAAGCCATGTGGGCTCAAGTAAAAGTGGCAGAGAGACAGGAAGCTCAATTAATTGAACAGGCAAATGGTACGGGTATGAGACAAAAACTTAATATTGGAAAAGGGAAAGGACAAATTAATCTAGATGAAGCCAAAAAGAAATGGACATGTCATAATTGCGGAAGAATAGGGCATTGGAAAACCGAGTTTACATTTTCCCCAAGTGCTAATGGTGATAATGCATCATTGAATTCACAGGTGCAGAATGAGGTGAGTTTTCAACCGCAGCGCCAGCAGCAGGTTGTTGCCCAACAGAATCAGGCGCCAAAACCGCCTTTTCTCCAGAGTGTAAATCCTCAGAAATACAGTAATGAGACAGTATTCTACAACGAAGAACAGGTAACTAAGCTGCCACGCGCTAGTGCTGTTTCGCAGTATTGGCTACAACGCGATGAGAGTGAGTCAGAAAAAAGTTATTGACGGTGCCGAGGGGAGGAAGAGGAGTGCGTACTTGGCGTAGCTCTAGAAGTAGACCAGACAGGCCCATTTGTGGATGGAAAGGTAAATGATGAAAGCATTACTTTCTTAGTAGATACTGGTGCTACTCGTTTAACTGTTAGGTCAACTGATGTTAAAAATCTTCCTCTCTCGGATGAAACGATCTAAGTAGTTGGAGTATCCAACAGACAGATAAAAACATATCTCACTGAACCAGTTAAAGTTAACATAGGGAAGTTTTCTGAAATGCACCGTTTTGTCGTGTGCGATTCAAGCCCTGTAAATTTGTTAGGGAGAGATTTGCTGTGCAAAATGAATTGCACAATATTTTGTACTCCAGATGGAATAGCATTTGAGACTCCTGATGAGGATGTACTGTATAAAATGACTATGGCTAATATGGAACCTGAAATACTGAGGCATTTGCTGTATTTGACCCAGAGGAGTTGCCTCAAGAATTGAAAAAGACAGTAAAGACAGAAGTATGGGATTTCACAGGAGAAGATGTGGGATTGATGAAAAACGTAGATCCCGTAAAAGTTGCTGTAAAAGAAGGAGTAAGTTACCCAAATATTCCACAGTACATATTGACACCCGAGATAATTGCGGGAGTCACTCCTATAATAGACAGAATGATTGAACAAAGTATTTTGAAGGAAATAATGAGCAGTCCATGTAATTCACCAATCATGGACCTGAAAAAGCCTAATGGAACATTTAGAATAGTACAAGACCTGAGAAAAATAAATGAAATCGTTGTATCTTGTTGTCCCATTGTACCAAATCCATCAGTGATTCTGTATCAAATTCCTCATGATGCAGAATGGTACACAGTAATTGATCTGTGTCATGCTTTCTTTTCCATCCCATTGCACCCTGACAGCCAACAGATTTTTGCGTTCCGATTTGGCGAACGTATTTTGGCATGGTGCCGAATCCCACAGGGGTATACAGAGAGTCCCTCAATATTCAATCAAATATTGAAAAAGTCCCTAGAAGATTTAAAAATGCCCGAAAGTTCGGTTCTGGTCCAATATATAGACGACCTGCTTGTGGCATCGAGAACTCGAGAAGCTTGTGTAGTGGATACCATTGCATTGTTGAATCATTTGGCAGATGGAGGACTTAAAGTATCCCCATCAAAATTGCAATTCTGTCAGAAAGAAGTACAATATTTAGGCCACAAAATTGAAAAAGGACTGAGAAAAGTAACTGCAGATAGAATCAAAATAATAAAAGGAATGAGAGCCCCAATGACGCAAAGAGAAGTGAGAATGTTTCTTGGAATGGTTGGATATTGTCGTCAGTGGATAAGTAACTTTTCTCTGATTGCAAAACCTTTGGTACGCTTGACAAGAAGTGAGGTAAAAGATCCCATTGAATTAAATAAAGAAGATTTGACAGCTTTTAAACAATTGCGAGATAGTTTGTGTGAAGCACCAGCCCTTGGCATGCCTGACTATGAGAAAGAATTTGAGCTTTATTGCAGCGAAAGAAATGGATGTGCACTTTCTGTGTTAATACAAAAACATGGAAAACTGAGGAGACCAATTGCATATTTTTCAGCTATATTAGACCCTGTAGCTGTAGCATTGCCTGGTTGTTTGAAAGCTGTAGCAGCCACTTGTAAGAGTCTGGAACAGAGTGAAGGAATTGTGATGGGATATCCTGTGAGAGTGTTTGTACCTCATGATTAACAAGGAGCCGCACTCAGTTCATGACGCATAGCCGTCTGACTAAATATGAGAAAGTCATCCTAGGTGCAACAAATGTGAGCCTTGTGAGATGTCTGAATGTGAATCCTTCAACGTTGTTGCCTGTAGGGGTGGGCGGAATTTGCGTAATCGCGTTACGCAAATCTCCGCGAAACGGTAAAAAATCTCCGCGAACACGCAGAAATTCCGCGAACACGTGGAATTGCTTGTTCGCGATACTTTTTTCCTGTTCGCGATCGCTGTTTGCGTGCTCGGGGTGAAATATCTCGCGAACACGCATATTGAGAACGCGAACAAGCAAAAAATTTCGCGAAGTCGCGGAACGCAGATTTTTGGGCAATTTCGCGTTCTCTGCGGAACGCGAAATTACCCAAATTCCGCAAATTCCGCGAACGGAACGGAATTTACCGCCCAGGCCTAGTTGCCTGATGCTGAAAATGTGCGAGTCAGAGAAGATGTGGATCATGATTGTTTGGAAGTGCTTGATTTCTGTACCAAACCACGTTCCTGATATAAAAGATGTACCTTTGACAGAAAGTGACTATGTGATGTTCGTGGATGGATCATGCTTGAGAACGGATTAGGGAATTCTGAGTGCAGCGTATGCAGTATGTACGGTAGCAGCTGTATTGGAAGCATCTTACCTGAAAGGAGTAAAATCAGCCCAGGTTGCTGAACTGTTTGCATTAACAAGAGCATGCAAGTTGGGAAAGAATGTGAGAGTGACGGTGATAACCGATAGTCAATACGGCTTCGGTGTAGTGCATGACTTTGGGCAAATTTGGTCCCAAAGAGGGTTTTTGACATCGAGTGGAACCCCTATAAGGAATGCTGAAGTGGTTGGAAAATTGCTTTAGGCGATACAGCTGCCTAAGCAGTTAGCTGTGGTAAAATGTGCGGCCCATTCTAAGTCAAATGACTATGTTTCAGCTGGCAACCAATTTGCCAATGATATGGCTCAATATTGCGCACGTAATCAGAACTCTGTGAATCGGGGAAGAGAAAGAGAAATTAATTCATGTCCCTTGTGGTTTACTAACACTGTGAATACATGGGAAGAAGTGAGGCAGTTGCAGGAAGAAGCAGGAGATGAGGAAATGCGACAGTGGGTAAAAGCAGGATGTGCACCACAGGAAACAGATCATGTGTGGGTTTATCGGGATGGAAGACCAGTCATGCCTGATAGCATGGTTTCTACCATGGCACGGATGTATCATAGACAGGCACATGTAGGAAGAGATGCTATGATCAGACTTTTCAAACAGACATGGTATGATGCAAAATTTAGACTTGTAGCTGAAAGTCTTTGTCAAAGATGCCATAAATGTCAGCAATTCAATCCTGGAAGAAAAACAGTGGTAAGTATGGGAACGATAGGTCGAGAAGGAGGGCCTTTCACCAGAATGCAAATTTACTTCATTGAAATGTCCCCCTGTAACAGGTTGAGGTATGATTTAGTGATGGTTTGTCTGTTCTCCCGATGGGTGGAAGCATACCTAACAAGAAGAAGTGATGGAATTACAGTAGCCAAGCTATTATTGAGAGAGTTCATTGCTAGGTTTGATGTTCCAGTTACGATTGAGTCAGATAGAGGAAACCATTTCCATAATAAAATCATGAAATTAATTTGTGAAGCGTTGAATGTACAACAGAAACTACATTGTGCCTATCGCCCAGAGGCTTCTGGTGTGGTGGAACAAGTAAATGGCACCATTAAAAACAGACTGGGAAAAATGCCACAGGTTTGATATGGCCTGATGTCTTGCCTCTGGTACTCATGACTATTAGATCTATTCCAGATAGGAATACAGGTTTGAGTCCCCATGAAATTGTCATGGGAAGAGCAATGCGACATGTTTTCATACCAGTCAACAAGCTATTGCCTATATCTGATGACTTGGTGTTGGATTATTGCCAGGGGTTGGCTGATTCCGTTCATTCTGTCCATCAGGTTGGATCGGATGCCACTACTCTTGAAAAGAAGCCAGCTCATGATTTGAGCCCAGGAGACTGGGTGAGAATAAAAGTGCACAGAAGAAGAAATTGTTTGGTCCCACGTTGGGGAATACCACGTCAGATGATTCTGACCACGACAACAGCTGTAAAATGTGCAGGAGTAAAGAACTAGATTCATGCTAGTCACACCTTGCGAATTCCAAATCCAGTGGATAATAAGGAAGGAGAATACTTTGAAGAATCAGATACAAGTTCTGAATCAGATGCTGAAGAAATAAGAACAAGACAAATTCCTGAAAGGGGGGGTCATTGCAGATTTCTGACACCAGCTCAGAATCAGAAACTGAACCAGTACAAGCACATAAGAGTGACAATAAAAACAGTGAAGAGACTGTCAAAGAAATTCTTGATAAAGAAGTCCTGAATAAAAATTCGAGAGAAATTCCACCTGAAATAACAGGAATAGATGGTAAGGTACCAGATACAGAGAGTGAGGGAAAGGTTATTGTGGAAGACCCCCGAGGAGTTGTAGGAAAACCATACATCCAGGTAGAAGTAGGGAAAGCTAGTCAGCAGGAAGATTGTGTGGAAGAACCACGAGGAGGGACAGAAGTAGGTAAGAAAAAGGAAGTGGTGGAAAGAAAGACTACTGAAAATAAAAGTCAAGTTGGAACTGAATCAGAGGACAGTGACGAAGAAATACCAGAAGGTCGAGTTTTGAGGAAAAGAGCATGGAGAACTGAAAGAAATGAAAAAGGAAGTAAGTTAAAAAGGTCAGCAAAGGATGAAATTTGGCCAAACAAGATAAAGAGATTGAGATACAGATTGACACGAGTAAATTCATCTAGAGCTGAACAGGTGAATGAAGTGACTAGCCAAGAGAAAACAAAATACGTTGAACAAACACCATCAGAAGAAAGTAAGAGAACGAAAAAACCTAACCAGAAGTATAAGTCACCGGAATGGTCGTATGTGGCATTTCCTGAAGTACGAGAAGAGGCAGACAGCCAAGGAGATCTAGAGGTGACTATACCAGAAGTGGTTGAGGAAGATGAAGAATCGGAAATCCTGAGAGTTATCTTGTCCGACATCGGGGAAAAGACGGATGTTCAGGAAATTCTGAATCAAGATTGTGAAAGAAAAGTGAAAGACGATCAAATGCCAAACTGAAGAGACAAAAGTGCTCTAAAGGGAGAAAACAAACATTTACCGGAAAAGACATAAAACTGAAAGAACCAAGTAGGTGCTTAGAGCCTTGGGTTAGACAAAACTAGTCATGAAGTAGAAGAGGCTAAGTCAAAAGACACTGATCATTTTTCGAAATGGCAAACACAGAAAGTAGAAAATCTAAATGTGTGTTCCTTAGAAGATGGTGCAAAATGTGTTGTTGTTGTACAGGATTACTAATGCTTCTGTGGAGTGCGTTGGCTTTAATGGTTTCATTTAAGGTTACATTAGAAACAATAGAAGGACATAGCGAAAATAAGACTAATATAGAAAAGATTCAAAAGATTTATCCGACTAAAATAGATAGAAATTATTTACATAAAGATAGATCCATAACTGATTTTTCTAACAATGTTTTTTCAAAATTATTATACGAATATGTGAAGACGATGGACGTGAGGGATTGTTATGTCTGCATGCAGTTGCCTGCGTCTGTATCTGAGGGAGTGACATACCATCACCTCCCAGTAACATATGGAATAACATATAGTGTATTAGCAAATTTGTTTTACAAAATAGGGAAGTTAGAATATTATTTTTCAGATGTAGATAACATATTTTAACAAGTACCTGTAGTTAACAAACTGAATAAAGTAAAACCCTGCTAAAGTATTAGGTGAATTTTTCTTAGAAACTAAAGAATTAACATTAGAGTCAATATTTAGAAACAATCTAACTTGTAGTTTAAAGAAGGAGGAGAAAACTTTCTTAGATATGGTAGAAGAAAGGAGATTGGAAATGCAAAAGAAGGTACCGGAGGGAAAAGAAGAAAAGACAGTCTGGGATGTTGAAAGAGAAAAACATTTGAAAGGAGAAACTAGTCCAACAATGGCTTTGGATTGGCCTTAGAAAGGGAAGTTGAGTATCAGAAGGAATCAAACTGCATATGATAATTACTTTGTAGGCACAAGTGATTGCCATGATACTTATAGAATCATGGGTGGATGGGGATTTAAAGGAGGAAATGATCCGGTTTTTCCTGGATTATATTTTATCTGCGGGAACAATGCTTATTATCGATTACCAGATCACTGGTATGGCACATGTTATCTAGGCCTGGTTTTCCCAAAGATATTTCATGTGGGAAGCGGAAAAGATGGTGCACATGAGATAGGTAGACAACTAACACATAGAAGAAGAGAATCTTGGTCAGAAAGTGTAGGAGACATTTTTGGAGCGTTGATACCAGCAGTGGGAATATCTCTGAATGCACATAAAATTAGAAAATTATCAACAGTAGTGGATCGCTTGTCAACAAGAACCGCTGGAGGATTTTTATTGGTAAATACTGAAATGGTTGCCATGCGAGCCATGGTAATGCAAAATCGACTTGCCCTTGATATCATTTTGGCAAAAGAGGGTGGAGTCTGTGGAATGCTGAAAGTTCAACATTGTTGTACTTACATTCCTGACGAAAGTCAAGATTTGAAGACGTACATTCAAAATATAACTGATTTGCATGAGGAAATTGTTCCACTGGAGGTTAAAGGTATCTGAGAAAAGATTGGGAAAAAGTTTTCTACTATTAAGAACTTTTTACTAAAACTAGGTAGTACCTTTATTGGTATGATATTATTTCCAGTAACATGTGTGATTATTTTAGTATTAATTCTGAGATTAGGATGTCTATGTAGCAAAAGAAGAAAATTACGAGATAACATAAAAAGAGAAACTGTAAAGAAAAGAGAGAAATAAAGGAAAGAAGGGGAATTTGAAGAAGTAGAATTAGAAGAGTGGAAAGAGAATGTGTATAGAAAAACAAGACAAGAAGAGACAGGTGAAACAGTAATGTGATCTAACAAAAAAATTTAAGAGAACTGAATTCATTTCTATTTACTAAATTTTTCAAATTTAAAGGTAGTGTGGTGATGTTAAAAATCACCAAAGGGGGGATTGATGGAGCAGGTAGAACAACATTTTGTATACCTCCTCTATTTTGCATGAAAAGACTAACTATATAACTTACTGATTTTAATTTTAGTAATGGTGTGGTGTGTGATACTAATTTAACCTTTTGCATACACAAATTACATGTGGGAAATTGCTATTTGCATGGCAGAATAACTAATGATTAAAATACGTACGCATATTAATAGTAGTACATGTGGTAATAGATATCGCTAGATTTATGTTGCTTATGTGATGTTTGCATTCCTGAATGGATCCTAAAGGTGAATATTATCGCTTTAAATGTTGCTATATGCTAGGAAAATACTAATACATAAAGGGATTAGTGAGGGTATAACATTAGAATCATAATTTCTTTGTATTAATTATTCTTTTATGTTTGTTTCGCTTAAGTTAGCATTTGGGCCTACCCTAAAATGGAGTCGAAAATCGAGTTCAGAAATGGCCACTGTCACGTGAGCGCGATACCTACTGCGCAGACTCGGATGGCTCCGTGAACTTCCTGAAGACCCAATCACCCAATGTCCTCGGTCAAGGATAAGATCTTGGTGGACTGCCAAAACCTCAGACAGTAAAAACTGGTTTAAAATGAACAATTGGATCAAACAAGTAAACCCAAAACATTGTAACATAAGGACTATGTCATCTACAGAAGTGAACCAGCAAGATCCATAAGAACTTAAATAAGTAAAGATCGGACGGTTTCAATCAACCAATCACAGACTTTCTCCGCCTAAAAAGGTTTCATGTTATCCCGAAATTTATTATAAAAAGAGTAGTAGAATAGGGAGGGGTTGTTGTTCCTGGGTTGTTCCTGGCTTGTCCTGGCTTGTCCCAATTTCCTGACGTCTATGCTGGCGATGACAGATGCTTGCACGATTTCTGGTCCTATGGAGATCTTTGGGACTGTATTTTGCTGAGCAAAGAACTTTCGGACTTTGAGCTTTGTGCTTTGTCCTGCTTTAGTTGGACAATTTAACGGCTAATTCGATTATGCAGAGCCAATGAATTAGAGAAAACCCAGATAGCAAGAATAGGTAAATATTATGACCTGCAATTTGAATTAATTGATCTAGAAATTCTAAAACTTTTGATGAAACAAATGCTAATATTAATTGCAAAGAACATCTAGATAAACAAATATTGATTAACAGAAATTTTGAGTTTGTGTTTTTTCGTTAAAGAGAATAAAGGATTATGAGTCTTAAAATGTGTTTTAGCTGGTTCTAAATCACCATCAACCAATCCAACTAATTGGTCCGTCGACCAAGTGGGTGGAGTGCCTTGATGTTTAGGATTTGGAATCTATAGGTGGCGAATGTTAAATGTATATTCGGTAAAATAACTTTTTCTTCGCTATAGGTTATAAGGTACCCCCCCACATGTCCAGCGCGATATCATCATCCCTCCTGTGTGCAGACTCGTGAGTGGAGACGTGTGAGTGTTGGTGTTATGGGCCCCACCAATGACTGCATGTGTGAATGAGCTAGTGTGACGTTGGATCTGAGACGCAGGAAGGATAGTTGTGTATATATATAAATTCCTCTTTTTCTCCGGTCTCGCGCTGGATCACTGGCACAAGGAATATTGGTCTAGAATTGAGAGGAAAAGTTCAAAAACATCCTAAAGTTTTATGTGATTGAAGTGCAGGGGGCACAATGACATAAAGAGAGTACCCATCAAGAAAAAAAACACACTCTTTCAAAGAGAGGAAGGGAGAGTGTAAGTTAAAGGGGAGTGATCATGTCAAATCAGAATTAAGGTGTTCTTGTGGAGAAGAGATCGTGTGACATGGGTGAAATATCAAGGAGCATGTCCGCAGAAACTGATGAGAGGTAGGCATAGTGAGAATGTCAGCTCTTAGGAACATTTGCATAGGAAGGGGACGGTTACAAATCAAGAGAACATATTGTCAAGGGTTCAAGAGTATTCTTCAGATGTCTTGCACGGGAACAGAGACGCTAATTCCCAACTCCCCTTAAAGGATATCTCTGTGGTCCAGCTAAATATCTAGACCCTCAAATCTACCCCTAAGGGGGAAGCGGGAGTGGATAAAATATTAAACAAGAAGAGACTGGTCCTGAAACTTGTCTTCTCTCCTTCGTCTGCTTCTTCATTCAATCTGCAGACTGCGTGGTCAACTGAGAGAATCTAGAAATCAAGCATTAAATTATAATCTTTACACTTAACTGTATTCCAACATTCTATTCTCCTCCTATGGTACTTACCTACCCATAGTTCCAAGTACTGTGCCTCTCCTCTATTATTCTTGTTACTGTCTCTCTTTCTTTTTTCTTTTGAAAAAGCACCCCTGGAATTCACCTGTCAACAAGATATCACTTAATGTAATTATTTCCTGATTTACCCCTATGCTTGCTTGTTCTTGGGGGTAAGCCTATCTTACTTACTTGAGAGTGTGTGTGCTTTACTTCTGAAGGAACTCTTTGTATATTATATCTTATTTCCTAACCTGTAGTAGTCTATGTCTTTTCTTAGCTGTTCTGTAATATCGTCTCTTGAGTGTTTTAACGTTCTTTTCCTTCCTTGCAGGAATATTGCTGTATATCTTATTTTCAGATAGATATTGTTTTAAGTCTTTAACTATATACAATGATTTACAATTAGTTCTGACATATTCTAATCATTTCTTTTGGTCACTTAGCTTATATCTTCTTTCTTCCTTCTGGTTCTGTCAGCGTTGGATATTCATTGGTGAGCTGCCTTCACTAGCTGATAGTTGATTGCTAGGGAAGAGGCGCCACCAACTGATACTTCAGCAAACTTCTTTCTTCTGTCAAAAACTTGGAGAGAACCTTAACTGTTTACTACTTCCGACGGAAGTAGCGAACGAATACCGGACGAAACCCGACGAGGTAATACTCTGCACTATTCTGAGGAGCCAAAGTCTAAACCTGCGTACTTCGTAAATTCTTCGGAGAAGTGCGCGTTTGTTCCAGCGCGCACGCCTCAAACTGCCTCTGAACACCTGTGGGGAAAAAATAAACTAGACCACCGCGATGATTAGAAAGCGGCGGCCATCTTTAGATTCCATTTCTGATTCAGCCTGGTCCAGCCATTGCCTCTGGCCCGAATTCTTCCTCCTGGCCAATGACTTCCGCCCAACACTGTGCCCACTATTGTCGAGGCACCCCTTGGAGCCCTGACAGTACCCCCCAACAAAGGAGGTCTTCTCAATCGTGGCTTTGTAGGAAATCTTTGATGAAAAGATTTTACTAATCTTGGAGCATGAACATCTGACTTCAATTCCCAAGATCGCTCCTCAGGCCCATAGCCTTTCCAGTCCACTAAGTAGTACAGTTTGCCTTTTACCTCTTTTGAATCTAAAATCTCCTTGACTTCAAATTCTACTCCAGATTCTAATGGACTGGGTTTCGGAGGCAAGTTTTTTCGCAGTTCTAGTGGTGCCTTTTTCAACAAAGACACGTGGAACACTGGATGAACCTTCAGTTTGGTGGGCAGTTTTAACCGATAGGTAACTTGAGACATCTTTTCTTCTATCCGATAAGGCCCTATAAATCTAGGTTGGAATTTTCTGTTGCCTTTTAACCTAAGGTTCCTTGTACTCAATCAAACACAATCTCCTGCCTCTAAGGGAGGGCCCTCTCGTCTTTTTTTATCTGCATAGGTCTTATATTTTCTCTTAGCCTGTTCTAAATTTTGTATGACCGTCTGGTGGACTTGTTTTAAATGAGATACAAAGTCTTTTACTGCTGGGACCAGAATATCAGTCTGCCCATTGTGAAATTTGGATGTCGGCCATAGTTCAGGTAAAATGGGGAATAGCCTGTAGAGATATTCCTGGCATTGTTATGTGCAAACTCAGCAGCCCATAAATAATCTGCCCTATCTCCATCTTGTTTCAAC
Organism: Triturus cristatus; assembly: GCF_964204655.1. Classification (NCBI taxonomy): domain Eukaryota; kingdom Metazoa; phylum Chordata; class Amphibia; order Caudata; family Salamandridae; genus Triturus; species Triturus cristatus. The sequence continues at coordinate 231,750,479 of NC_140585.1, forward strand.
AGGAACAACCTTAGGTACTGCTCTAATTCTTGGTTCACCCGCTCTGTCTGCCCATCTGTCTCTGGGTGATAACTGGTTGAATACCTGGCTTCGATTCCCAGACCTTCCAGAAAAGCTTTTCAAAAATGAGATACAAATTGTGTACCCCTATCTGAAATAACAACTTTCGGAATTCCGTGAATCTTCACTATTTGTGAACTGAAGTGTCTGGCTAATTGCTCAGCTGTGGGAACCCCTTTTAGAGCCATGAAATGTGCCATCTTAGAAAATGTGTCCACTACCACTAGGATGGTGTTGAAACCTTGACTAAGAGGTAAATCTACAATGAGGTCTAACGTAACTGTGTGCCATGGAAAGGGTGGTGTGGGCAAAGGTTGTAACAACCCCTTAGGAGCCTGCCGTTCTGATTTTCCCTGAGCGCAGATTTCACAGGTCTTAACGTACTTTTCCACGTCTCTGGTCATTTGAGGCCACCAATAAAGTCTTTTAACTAATTCTTCGGTCTTAGCTTCTCCTTTGTGTCCCGCTAAAAGAGCATCGTGGCACTCGTACAGCGCTTGATTTTGTAACTCTTTGGTAGGCAAATACAAGGCTCCTTTGAAATACGGCAACTGATGTTGGATCTCTCTTCCAACTCCCTCTTCGACCCAACCTTGCATTTCTTCTGGACTCATGATTTCGGTTATTTGTTCCTTCAGGTCAGTTGAGGTGATGGTGCCAATAATTCTGGTACTTGGTATTATAGTTTGATTTTCCGTGTTACTCTTTTGGTTCTTGGTTCCTAGTCTGGATAAGGCATCAGCCTTCCCGTTCTGAGCCCCAGGTCTGTAGGTGATTACAAAGTCATAATCGGCAAAGTACAATGACCATCGAAGTTGTCTTGGAGTTAGTGTCTTAGCTGATTTCAGAAATTTTAAATTTCGGTGATCTGTGAAAACCGTTACTAGATGCTGAGCTCCCATGAGGTAGTGTCGCCACTCTTTAAAGGCGTCTTTAATGGCCAATAACTCCTTCTCCGTTATAGTGTAATTTACTTCAGCAGACGTCAGTTTTCTTGATCTGTAGGCAACTGGATGCAACTGGCCCGTTTCCTTGTGTCGTTGGGATAGCACTCCCCCGACTGCTAGATCGGAGGCATCAGTCTCCACATAAAATGGTTCCGAGGGATCTGCATGTAAAAGTATTGGAGCAGTGGTGAAGTCTTTCTTCAGAGATTTAAAAGCTTCTTCAGTTTCTTCTGTCCAATCAAAGTGAACTCCCTTCCTGAGTAGTTTTGTAAGAGGAAGTATTTTCCGCGAGAATTCACTTATAAACCTTCTGTAAAAATTTGCGAACCCGATGAAGCTCTGAACCTCCTTAACACTTTCGGGGGACTTCCAATCGACCACTGCCTTGATTTTCCTTTCGTCCATATTTATTCCGGTTGGTGAGAGGAAAAAGCCCAAAAACTCCACCTGCAAAATGTTGAACACACATTTTTCTAGTTTTACAAACAGCTTGTTTTCTCGGAGCTTCTGTAAAACTCCTCTCACTTCCCCTCGATGCTTATTCTTGTCGGATGAATAAATCAGAATATCATCAATGTACACGATTGCACACTGATCAATGTATTCATGGAGGATGTCATTAATAAAATGTGGGAAGGCAGCCGGAGCGTTGCAGAGACCATACGGCATAACTTGGTATTCAAATAGCCCAAATCTCCTTCTGAAGGCTGTCTTCCATTCATCTCCTTCACGCATTCGGACTAGATGGTAAGCTCCTCTAAGGTCGAGTTTGGTATATATCTGTGCTCCTTTCACTTGATCCAATAGGACGGAAATGAGTGGAAGCGGGTACCGATTTTTCTTGGTGATCCTGTTAATCACGCGATAATCGATACAAGTTCTCAAATCACCTTCCTTCTTCGGCACAAAAACTAGAGGCGAAGACACTGGAGATTGCGATGGCCTGATGAAACCATTTGCCAGATATTTATCTAAGTATTCTTTTAGGTGACGATGTTCTTTTTCTGTTAAAGCATAAACTCGACTGCAAGGCAGATTAGAGCCCGGTTCCAGGTCTATCTTACAATCATACACCCGATGAGGTGGCAATTGTTCTGCTTCCATTTCATTGAACACATCCTCAAAATCTCGATACTCTTGTGGAATTTCTTGGGAATTGATGACGCAAACAGATACTGCAGTCGTACACAATGCATGAGTTGGATTACACCCATTGGTTTTTTCTTTCGTCTCAAAACAGTTCTTCTTGCAATACTCCGAATCCATTACTATAGTCCTGGAGCTCCAATTGATGGTTGGGTTGTGTTCTGTAAGCCAGGGTAGGCCTAAGATGAGTTGAAACTGGGGTGCGTCAATTAAATTGAATTGAATCACTTCTTGGTGTCCGTCGCTGGAAATTAGTTGCACTTGCTCCGTATGGCTCACTATGGGTCCGGAGGAGAGATTCGTTCCGTCCACCGCCCGGACGGGTTCACTCCTAGATTTTAATATTGCTCGCAAACCTACCTTGGCTGCAAATTTTAAGTCACAAAAGTTTCCGGTGGCTCCGGAGTCTATCATTACCGAAACCTCGGTCAATGTTACTTGCCGAAACTTAATTACCATAGATAAGATCAAATGTGGGGCAGACGATTGCAAAGTATTCGCTACTTGATGTTCTGTTGGAGTTGATTTTTGATTTGCATCCACCGGTCCAACTCCCGCTACAGGTGGTGCTGCAAGTTTTCCTTCGGCTTGAAGGAAGTCTTTGGTTTCTTTGGACAACCCCTAACGAAGTGTGAACTGGAGCCGCAGTACATGCATAAATTGCCTGTCCTTCTTTTTTCCTTTTCCTCTTTGGTCAAAGGACCCCTTATAGTTCCTATTTGCATCGGTTCCGAAACCATTTGTCCGACCGCCATCTTGACGCCTTCTGACCGAGCCCTGTCAAACCGTGGGGCTATTGGTTTAAAATCTCTTCTCTTTTCCCCTTTTCTCTCTCCTTGACGGAAGTCTATTTCTAAGACCAGGTCTACCAGCTCTGAAATTTCGGTGGGCCGATTTGGAATTTGCGCCAACACATCTTTGAGTTCGTCTTTTAGCCCTCTATAAAAGACTGCAGCTCTTTTACTCTCCGGCCAGTCAGTCTCCACTACTAGCTTGTTAAACTGTGCTAAGTATGCCACGAGATCTCGGTTTCCTTGTCTTAAGTCAAGTAATTCGTTATCAACTGCTTGAGAGATTCTTCGTCTGTCAAAGATCTGAAGAAATTCTTGTTTGAATGCTTGGTAATTATGCAGTAGGGAGTCATCATGTGAAACCAGGGGCATAGACCAGGACGCCGCATCACCGCTTAGGTATGACAACACGAAGGCCACTCTTGACTGCGCATCTGTGAAAATCGAAGGGCGACACGAAGTGTAGTGAGCACTGAGTGATGAATATCTGCGCCTTTTGTGGGTCTCCGCTAAATCGCTCTGGCGGGGCTAACGGTATAACTGGGGACAGAGAATGAATCACTTGTGTTGCTATTCTACTTGGACCTTCAATGGGAGAGTCTAAAGTTTCTCATCCTGTACTAAATGGTTACCTTAATCTCTGAGCTAATTCTGCTGTTTCCTTCCTAGAGTTGACCACCTCCTGTCTAAGACTCTGATTTTCGTCTCTTACTGCCACCAACTCCTTCCGTATTGTCTCTAAAACTGTTCCTAAGGTTTGCAAATTTATTCCTTCAGCCATCTCTGTTCAGGTGCAAGTTTTTAAACGTGGGCACTTCACTCTGTCAAGGGTTCAAGAGTATTCTTCAGATGTCTTGCACGGGAACAGAGACGCTAATTCCCAACTCCCCTTCAAGGATATCTCTGTGGTCCAGCTAAATATCTAGACCCTCAAATCTACCCCTAAGGGGGAAGGGGGAGTGGATAAAATAATAAACAAGAAGAGACTGGTCCTGAAACTTGTCTTCTCTCCTTCGTCTGCTTCTTCATTCAATCTGCAGACTGCGTGGTCAACTGAGAGAATCTAGAAATCAAGCATTAAATTATAATCTTTACACTTAACTGTATTCCAACATTCTATTCTCCTCCTATGTTCCTCACCTACCCATAGTTCCAAGTACTGTGCCTCTCCTCTATTATTCTTGTTACTGTCTCTCTTTCTTTTTTCTTTTGAAAAAGCACCCCTGGAATTCACCTGTCAAAAAGATATCACTTAATGTAATTATTTCCTGATTTATCCCTATGCTTTCTTGTTCTTGGGGGTAAGCCTATCTTACTTACTTGAGAGTGTGTGTGCTTTACTTCTGAAGGAACTCTTTGTATATTATATCTAATTTCCTAACCTGTAGTAGTCTATGTCTTTTCTTAGCTGTTCTGTAATATCGTCTCTTGAGTGTTTTAACGTTCTTTTCCTTCCTTGCAGGAATATTGCTGTATATCTTATTTTCAGATAGATATTGTTTTAAGTCTTTAACTATATACAATGATTTACAATTAGTTCTGACATATTCTAATCATTTCTTTTGGTCACTTAGCTTATATCTTCTTTCTTCCTTCTGGTTCTGTCAGCGTTGGATATTCATTGGTGAGCTGCCTTCACTAGCTGATAGTTGATTGCTAGGGAAGAGGCGCCACCAACTGATACTTCAGCAAACTTCTTTCTTCTGTCAAAAACTTGGAGAGAACCTTAACTGTTTACTACTTCCGACGGAAGTAGCGAACGAATACCGGACGAAACCCGACGAGGTAATACTCTGCACTATTCTGAGGAGCCAAAGTCTAAACCTGCGTACTTCGTAAATTCTTCGGAGAAGTGCGCGTTTGTTCCAGCGCGCACGCCTCAAACTGCCTCTGAACACCTGTGGGGAAAAAATAAACTAGACCACCGCGATGATTAGAAAGCGGCGGCCATCTTTAGATTCCATTTCTGATTCAGCCTGGTCCAGCCATTGCCTCTGGCCCGAATTCTTCCTCCTGGCCAATGACTTCCGCCCAACACTGTGCCCACTATTGTCGAGGCACCCCTTGGAGCCCTGACAGTACCCCCCAACAAAGGAGGTCTTCTCAATCGTGGCTTTGTAGGAAATCTTTGATGAAAAGATTTTACTAATCTTGGAGCATGAACATCTGACTTCAATTCCCAAGATCGCTCCTCAGGCCCATAGCCTTTCCAGTCCACTAAGTAGTACAGTTTGCCTTTTACCTCTTTTGAATCTAAAATCTCCTTGACTTCAAATTCTACTCCAGATTCTAATGGACTGGGTTTCGGAGGCAAGTTTTTTCGCAGTTCTAGTGGTGCCTTTTTCAACAAAGACACGTGGAACACTGGATGAACCTTCAGTTTGGTGGGCAGTTTTAACCGATAGGTAACTTGAGACATCTTTTCTTCTATCCGATAAGGCCCTATAAATCTAGGTTGGAATTTTCTGTTGCCTTTTAACCTAAGGTTCCTTGTACTCAATCAAACACAATCTCCTGCCTCTAAGGGAGGGCCCTCTCGTCTTTTTTTATCTGCATAGGTCTTATATTTTCTCTTAGCCTGTTCTAAATTTTGTATGACCGTCTGGTGGACTTGTTTTAAATGAGATACAAAGTCTTTTACTGCTGGGACCAGAATATCAGTCTGCCCATTGTGAAATTTGGATGTCGGCCATAGTTCAGGTAAAATGGGGAATAGCCTGTAGAGATATTCCTGGCATTGTTATGTGCAAACTCAGCAGCCCATAAATAATCTGCCCTATCTCCATCTTGTTTCAACAGGAACAACCTTAGGTACTGCTCTAATTCTTGGTTCACCCGCTCTGTCTGCCCATCTGTCTCTGGGTGATAACTGGTTGAATACCTGGCTTCGATTCCCAGACCTTCCAGAAAAGCTTTTCAAAAATGAGATACAAATTGTGTACCCCTATCTGAAATAACAACTTTCGGAATTCCGTGAATCTTCACTATTTGTGAACTGAAGTGTCTGGCTAATTGCTCAGCTGTGGGAACCCCTTTTAGAGCCATGAAATGTGCCATCTTAGAAAATGTGTCCACTACCACTAGGATGGTGTTGAAACCTTGACTAAGAGGTAAATCTACAATGAGGTCTAACGTAACTGTGTGCCATGGAAAGGGTGGTGTGGGCAAAGGTTGTAACAACCCCTTAGGAGCCTGCCGTTCTGATTTTCCCTGAGCGCAGATTTCACAGGTCTTAACGTACTTTTCCACGTCTCTGGTCATTTGAGGCCACCAATAAAGTCTTTTAACTAATTCTTCGGTCTTAGCTTCTCCTTTGTGTCCCGCTAAAAGAGCATCGTGGCACTCGTACAGCGCTTGATTTTGTAACTCTTTGGTAGGCAAATACAAGGCTCCTTTGAAATACGGCAACTGATGTTGGATCTCTCTTCCAACTCCCTCTTCGACCCAACCTTGCATTTCTTCTGGACTCATGATTTCGGTTATTTGTTCCTTCAGGTCAGTTGAGGTGATGGTGCCAATAATTCTGGTACTTGGTATTATAGTTTGATTTTCCGTGTTACTCTTTTGGTTCTTGGTTCCTAGTCTGGATAAGGCATCAGCCTTCCCGTTCTGAGCCCCAGGTCTGTAGGTGATTACAAAGTCATAATCGGCAAAGTACAATGACCATCGAAGTTGTCTTGGAGTTAGTGTCTTAGCTGATTTCAGAAATTTTAAATTTCGGTGATCTGTGAAAACCGTTACTAGATGCTGAGCTCCCATGAGGTAGTGTCGCCACTCTTTAAAGGCGTCTTTAATGGCCAATAACTCCTTCTCCGTTATAGTGTAATTTACTTCAGCAGACGTCAGTTTTCTTGATCTGTAGGCAACTGGATGCAACTGGCCCGTTTCCTTGTGTCGTTGGGATAGCACTCCCCCGACTGCTAGATCGGAGGCATCAGTCTCCACATAAAATGGTTCCGAGGGATCTGCATGTAAAAGTATTGGAGCAGTGGTGAAGTCTTTCTTCAGAGATTTAAAAGCTTCTTCAGTTTCTTCTGTCCAATCAAAGTGAACTCCCTTCCTGAGTAGTTTTGTAAGAGGAAGTATTTTCCGCGAGAATTCACTTATAAACCTTCTGTAAAAATTTGCGAACCCGATGAAGCTCTGAACCTCCTTAACACTTTCGGGGGACTTCCAATCGACCACTGCCTTGATTTTCCTTTCGTCCATATTTATTCCGGTTGGTGAGAGGAAAAAGCCCAAAAACTCCACCTGCAAAATGTTGAACACACATTTTTCTAGTTTTACAAACAGCTTGTTTTCTCGGAGCTTCTGTAAAACTCCTCTCACTTCCCCTCGATGCTTATTCTTGTCGGATGAATAAATCAGAATATCATCAATGTACACGATTGCACACTGATCAATGTATTCATGGAGGATGTCATTAATAAAATGTGGGAAGGCAGCCGGAGCGTTGCAGAGACCATACGGCATAACTTGGTATTCAAATAGCCCAAATCTCCTTCTGAAGGCTGTCTTCCATTCATCTCCTTCACGCATTCGGACTAGATGGTAAGCTCCTCTAAGGTCGAGTTTGGTATATATCTGTGCTCCTTTCACTTGATCCAATAGGACGGAAATGAGTGGAAGCGGGTACCGATTTTTCTTGGTGATCCTGTTAATCGCGCGATAATCGATACAAGTTCTCAAATCACCTTCCTTCTTCGGCACAAAAACTAGAGGCGAAGACACTGGAGATTGCGATGGCCTGATGAAACCATTTGCCAGATATTTATCTAAGTATTCTTTTAGGTGACGATGTTCTTTTTCTGTTAAAGCATAAACTCGACTGCAAGGCAGATTAGAGCCCGGTTCCAGGTCTATCTTACAATCATACACCCGATGAGGTGGCAATTGTTCTGCTTCCATTTCATTGAACACATCCTCAAAATCTCGATACTCTTGTGGAATTTCTTGGGAATTGATGACGCAAACAGATACTGCAGTCGTACACAATGCATGAGTTGGATTACACCCATTGGTTTTTTCTTTCGTCTCAAAACAGTTCTTCTTGCAATACTCCGAATCCATTACTATAGTCCTGGAGCTCCAATTGATGGTTGGGTTGTGTTCTGTAAGCCAGGGTAGGCCTAAGATGAGTTGAAACTGGGGTGCGTCAATTAAATTGAATTGAATCACTTCTTGGTGTCCGTCGCTGGAAATTAGTTGCACTTGCTCCGTATGGCTCACTATGGGTCCGGAGGAGAGATTCGTTCCGTCCACCGCCCGGACGGGTTCACTCCTAGATTTTAATATTGCTCGCAAACCTACCTTGGCTGCAAATTTTAAGTCACAAAAGTTTCCGGTGGCTCCGGAGTCTATCATTACCGAAACCTCGGTCAATGTTACTTGCCGAAACTTAATTACCATAGATAAGATCAAATGTGGGGCAGACGATTGCAAAGTATTCGCTACTTGATGTTCTGTTGGAGTTGATTTTTGATTTGCATCCACCGGTCCAACTCCCGCTACAGGTGGTGCTGCAAGTTTTCCTTCGGCTTGAAGGAAGTCTTTGGTTTCTTTGGACAACCCCTAACGAAGTGTGAACTGGAGCCGCAGTACATGCATAAATTGCCTGTCCTTCTTTTTTCCTTTTCCTCTTTGGTCAAAGGACCCCTTATAGTTCCTATTTGCATCGGTTCCGAAACCATTTGTCCGACCGCCATCTTGACGCCTTCTGACCGAGCCCTGTCAAACCGTGGGGCTATTGGTTTAAAATCTCTTCTCTTTTCCCCTTTTCTCTCTCCTTGACGGAAGTCTATTTCTAAGACCAGGTCTACCAGCTCTGAAATTTCGGTGGGCCGATTTGGAATTTGCGCCAACACATCTTTGAGTTCGTCTTTTAGCCCTCTATAAAAGACTGCAGCTCTTTTACTCTCCGGCCAGTCAGTCTCCACTACTAGCTTGTTAAACTGTGCTAAGTATGCCACGAGATCTCGGTTTCCTTGTCTTAAGTCAAGTAATTCGTTATCAACTGCTTGAGAGATTCTTCGTCTGTCAAAGATCTGAAGAAATTCTTGTTTGAATGCTTGGTAATTATGCAGTAGGGAGTCATCATGTGAAACCAGGGGCATAGACCAGGACGCCGCATCACCGCTTAGGTATGACAACACGAAGGCCACTCTTGACTGCGCATCTGTGAAAATCGAAGGGCGACACGAAGTGTAGTGAGCACTGAGTGATGAATATCTGCGCCTTTTGTGGGTCTCCGCTAAATCGCTCTGGCGGGGCTAACGGTATAACTGGGGACAGAGAATGAATCACTTGTGTTGCTATTCTACTTGGACCTTCAATGGGAGAGTCTAAAGTTTCTCATCCTGTACTAAATGGTTACCTTAATCTCTGAGCTAATTCTGCTGTTTCCTTCCTAGAGTTGACCACCTCCTGTCTAAGACTCTGATTTTCGTCTCTTACTGCCACCAACTCCTTCCGTATTGTCTCTAAAACTGTTCCTAAGGTTTGCAAATTTATTCCTTCAGCCATCTCTGTTCAGGTGCAAGTTTTTAAACGTGGGCACTTCACTCTGTCAAGGGTTCAAGAGTATTCTTCAGATGTCTTGCACGGGAACAGAGACGCTAATTCCCAACTCCCCTTCAAGGATATCTCTGTGGTCCAGCTAAATATCTAGACCCTCAAATCTACCCCTAAGGGGGAAGGGGGAGTGGATAAAATAATAAACAAGAAGAGACTGGTCCTGAAACTTGTCTTCTCTCCTTCGTCTGCTTCTTCATTCAATCTGCAGACTGCGTGGTCAACTGAGAGAATCTAGAAATCAAGCATTAAATTATAATCTTTACACTTAACTGTATTCCAACATTCTATTCTCCTCCTATGTTCCTCACCTACCCATAGTTCCAAGTACTGTGCCTCTCCTCTATTATTCTTGTTACTGTCTCTCTTTCTTTTTTCTTTTGAAAAAGCACCCCTGGAATTCACCTGTCAAAAAGATATCACTTAATGTAATTATTTCCTGATTTATCCCTATGCTTTCTTGTTCTTGGGGGTAAGCCTATCTTACTTACTTGAGAGTGTGTGTGCTTTACTTCTGAAGGAACTCTTTGTATATTATATCTAATTTCCTAACCTGTAGTAGTCTATGTCTTTTCTTAGCTGTTCTGTAATATCGTCTCTTGAGTGTTTTAACGTTCTTTTCCTTCCTTGCAGGAATATTGCTGTATATCTTATTTTCAGATAGATATTGTTTTAAGTCTTTAACTATATACAATGATTTACAATTAGTTCTGACATATTCTAATCATTTCTTTTGGTCACTTAGCTTATATCTTCTTTCTTCCTTCTGGTTCTGTCAGCGTTGGATATTCATCGGCGAGCTGCCTTCACCAGCTGATAGTTGATTGCTAGGGAAGAGGCGCCACCAACTGATACTTCAGCAAACTTCTTTCTTCTGTCAAAAACTTGGAGAGAACCTTAACTGTTTACTCTGTTTCTGTCTACTTCCGACGGAGGTAGCGAACGAATACCGGACGAAACCCGACGAGGTAATACTCTGCACTATTCTGAGGAGCCAAAGTCTAAACCTGCGTACTTCGTAAATTCTTCGGTGAAGTGCGTGTTTGTTCCAGCGCGCGCGCCTCAAACTGCCTCTGAACACCTGTGGGGAAAAAATAAACTAGACCGCCGCGATGATTAGAAAGCGGCGGCCATCTTTAGATTCCATTTCTGATTCAGCCTGGTCCAGCCATTGCCTCTGGCCCGAATTCTTCCTCCTGGCCAATGACTTCCGCCCAACACTGTGCCCACTATGGTCGAGGCACCCCTTGGAGCCCTGACACATATCCAGTGAAGCAGAGCATGTCCAATCAATTGAAGAATGTGAAGACAGATGAATCAGGTACAGGGAGATGCACTTTCAAGTATTACGGAACATGTCCAAGCAGAGGGAACATGCCCAAATACATGAGAAGCATGTGTCTTGACACCTGCGACATCACTGAAGGCAACAACGATGGGGTTTGTGTTTAAGCATGGTAGGTATTTGCGCAGAAAATGCAGGGATTGCAAAAATAGATTGGGAGGGGAGAGGACCAAACTGGATGAGGGCACCAACAAGATTTCAAGCCCTAGGGCCTAGCTTAAACCATTAACTGCAATCACACTCTGCACTTTAAACAAATGTGCTTCACACACTACACAAAATTCTACAAATGCACAAACTGCAAACAAGTCTGTAAATGCACCTCAACTTCACACATAGCTCGGTAAAAGCACTGCTGTCATGCTCTATATCAGAGTCACTGCTGCTCAAGCACTGAAACACTGGCATAGCTCATGTAATGTACTTCAAGAAACCCAAGTTGAACCCCGTGGTACTAAGGCCCAGGTAAAGCTCAAGCAATTCATCTAAGTTTTGGCCTGTAGCACCTACTGATTTCAGAAAACCCCCATTGCTCATATATAGACATCCCAACATCTTGGAACTCCCTTGCTACGTAGCACCTCTTTTATTTTCCTTTTGAGAGCGAAGGCCACAGGTGTGCAGTGTGGGCCTTCACATGTCGTAGAAGGAGAACGATTGAGAGAGAAGCTGCTGAGGAGGTAAAGGAGTGACTGAAAAAGGAAAGAGACGTCAGGATGTTGAGGGAAAGGAGTTATTTCCTTTACACAGCTAGACAGCTACCTACAGACAACTACTCATAAACACACACACACCTCAGCCGTGACCATCTCATGTGTCACAAATGTTCTATTATTTGATCACTCCTGATTTACATTGATGTTGGGACTCCTCTACGAATCTCAGTCAGCAGAGCAGGTAGCATGAAGGAAATCTGTGCAGCTTGCTGTAACCCCAGAGTCGGAAAGGGGTCTAGTATGTCAGAACTATAATCAAGGACGGGGCAGTTTTTTGGAGAGACCTCGTATATGAAAAGGTGCCAGCCAGCAGTAAATTGTAAAGCAAAACTTCTTTATAATTCTTCCAAACTTGAAGAATATTGCTTTCTTGGACTCGTGGCTCATGGTTATAAAATAAACAGGAAATACCAAGCCCAGATACGCAGAATGCTAACGGCCAAGCAGCCTGCTATAAATAAAGTATTGCAGGTGTCATGAGATCACTTTACATTTCTGTGTTCTAATATCAGACATGGAGATGGGTAGCTGTCTCTTGAGAATTTAAATTTCAAACCTTAATACATGCTTATAAAGTAAAACATGTGGTCTTTTGTCAACAGCAAGTAACATTGGGCCTCCTATTTGGTTTCAAATTGTCGTCACATAGTGATACAGGCCTGCCAAGTATTACGCATCAGGCGTGACTTTAACGCATTTCAGTGTGGTGTTCCGTATCACCGCACTGAAATGTACTGTAACGCATTTTAATGCCACTGTCTCAACACTCTGTGCCAGCGCTGAAACTGGCTACGCCAGGCTGATTGCGCACGCCTGTGACACCTCTGTGCACTCGCTCTGCTGCTCTCCGGCAGGCTCAGTAAATAGTTAATGATCTTGTCTGCAGCGGCTGAGTGCCACAATGTTACATTTTAGCCCTGCCAACCTGGCTGCATTCAAATTCTCGCCTGCGGCGTGCGGCGTGCGGCTGTCTGTCACAGAGTCACTGCCCAATTATACCGAGACCCGAGGTAGGGCCTGCCCTCAGCAGTGGTTGCGTCCTGGCTGGCGCTTGACCTCACGTCCTGGAAGGAAGTGAGGTCGGATTCTCGCACGGTGGGGGACTCGAGTGGAGTCGACTGGAGTGCTCCGACTGCTGTCCCGTCGGGAGATGAAAAGACTGTGGGGCAGATTTACAAGCCCCCTGCGCCACCACTACGCCATTTTTCCTGACGTACTGGTGGCGCAGGGGGCTCCTCCATATTTACAAGGAGAGGAAAAGCCACCTTGCGTGACTTTTCCTCTCCTCGTAAATATGGCCCCTTCACACGCAGCACTGTGCATTGAAGGGGCGTTCCATGGGTGTTGCTGTGGCTGTTCCCACGCAACACCCATGGAACAAGACTCATCTCCAGATTTACGAGAAATCGTAAATCTGGAGATGCGTGTGAATTCTAGCGCACCCTAGAGGTGGAATAGCGTGGCACAACGAGAAGAAATATTTTCATTTCTCCTCGTTTTTTCCTCTTTCAATGCGTGCTGCCTCTTGTGATTGTTTTTGTGCAGGAAGATGTCCCTTCCTGCACAAAAACAATCTCCCCACGATGCAGGCATCCTTGCACCATGGTGCAAGGGTGCCTGCGCCGGCACATGGCTGCAGTTTGTGAAGCCAGTGCAGGGGAAGCACACAGATGCGACATATTCTTGTAAATATGTCGCATCTCTGTGCTTTCCAAACTAACACAGCAGGGCGCAGTAAAATTACTTGCTGTACCGTGCTGCGTTAGTTTGTTGTAAATCTGCCCCTAAGAGTTTAAACATTTCAAAAATGAATTGCCTACTAAGAAATGTTAGACACGACTCCTATAAGCACAATAAGAGCGATTCGAGCTATAGAGCCTTTCGAGGTTGTGGAGTTGTTAACTTCGCAGTTCCCGGACAATGAAGCGAAAGTGACGGTCGAATCTTAGGAGGCTTTAAGAACAGCTTGGTGCAATGCCTTGGAGGTGGAGTGAGATAGGCACTTAACCTGGATGAAGCCATGGCATTTGTATAGCGCGCTATGCCACCGTAAGGCCGGAATGTAGGTTGCAGTACTGTTAAAGCAGCGGCCGCTCATGGCTGCAGTACATTGGGGCATATCAACAAGCAGGCGATAAAAAATTATCGCCGTTTTTGCAGCCGTTTTCGGCCGAAAAGCGGCGATCATTTTATCGCCTAATCAGCAAGGTCACGCTAACGTGTGAAACCTTGCTTTAGCGTCAAGATTCCTAACGCCCAGCTTTGCATCTGTAATGAGATGCAAAGTGGGCGTTCCTGACCTGGCATGACAGGAGAAATGTTGCTATAGTAGCGATAACCCCTGTTATCGCTACTTTCCTTACGCCTGCTTCAGGACTGACTTAGCCATGATATCCTATGGAAGGTGGATATCATGGCTAAGTTTGTGAGTCCCTATCAACTAGCTAACGTGAGGTTATCGCTGGGTTTCCAGCGATAATCTCACGTTAGCCAGTTAGCGCTAGGATTTTTATCGCTGATGAGATAAGCGTTGCTAATAGCACGCTATCTCAGCGATAAAAATCGTCGCTAGCCGGCGATAATTATCCGTGCGCTAAGTGCGCTCAGCGATAATTATCGCCGGTTGTTGTTGATATGCCCCAGAGTGAGAGCTCCGACGCCTCTCCCTGAGCAGCTAACCAGCAGCATTGACTGAGGTCAACAATATGTGAACAACCGGACTGATGCCTGACTTGCGGCTGGTCGACTTGTAGCTGCCCAGTCTGTGCCCCAAGACACTGAGCAATAGCCTCCGCCGGTGCCCCTGCCTACGTCATGATAGACGCCAGCACTATTTAATGGAGACAACAAGCAGCGCTGAGATCCCTCTGACACCTCCAGCATATCCCACACGTAAGTAGGGTTGCCGCAATTTCAAAAGAAATGCCTGCCATTTGTTTATATAGTTTCAAGGCTCAAGCGTGCCATGGAAAGTTATAAAAAATAGTCTTTATAGGGTTTATTCATTTTTATGATGACCTTTCTATCTTTCTTTACTCTAATAATTAGCCACTGATCATTAACTTGCTATCTTCAAACCATACTACTATCTGCTCATTATTGCTTTTAAAGTATGTACTGATTAGGGGAAAAATACTGGCTTTATGTGCTTTTTACAATTTTTATATTGACCAGATCAAGTAAAATACTGGCCATGTCAGTAAAAAACAGCCACGCAACCCTCAAGGTAAGTGGCCAGTACGAGAGGACATATCTGGGAACTGATGCCATAATAACAAAGACTGTAATCCAAAGTGGGGGGAGGGGTGTGAATCGGCAGACTGAGCAGCATTTGGGCCAGGCCTTGCTGGAGAGAGAGAGAGAGAGAGAGAGAGAGAGAGAGAGAGAGAGATAAATGAGACGACATTTGTGTTAGAGGGTGGCTCACAGTGTCACGTAACATGAGACCAAGGACTGTAGTATCCAGTCTTGAGCCGCTGCCTGTTGTGCGCCCCTTGTGAATTGTAACTGGATTTTGCCTTTTTAACTCTAAACACTTTGCATGCTGGAAATAGTAGTTTTCTCTTACACGGTTATTCAGTATATGCATACAAATCCCTGCATTCAAAGTACACCTAGCTATACAAAACAAACAAGACTTGTGATCAACAGTGACCTTTCACTTTAGGTGCTCTGCAGCAGTTTCAAGATCGTTTTAAAGCTCCTCATAGCTCAAAATAATGTAATTCCTAATATATACGTCCTCATGGCTTTATTGGTTAGTTTAATTAGTGAGAAAGTGGCCCTCTAAGTGTCACTCATTTTGCACTAAATGTCACTCATAAGTACACTGAAGACATGAAAATGTCACACATAAGCCATCTGACACCTTGGCAGGTATGGTGATAAAGGAATTCCTCACCTTCCTTCACATGGACATGCCCACCTCTCCTGGAGTCCAAGCTTGCACAGTGCCAGTTAGGCAGTGCTGGCGAGGTCCCGGTCAGTAAGTCATCCAGGGACTGGGGTCAGAAGGGCAGGCTTCAGCTGCTCCTAAAAGTGACACATGGTTCTTATAGCGCTCTCCCACTGTTTCATCGTCGGGAGCAAGGGAATAAAGGGGGCATGATGATTACTGTAAATCTTTGCAGATCTAATCCAAGTTCTCTGTTCAGCAGCAAAGTCGTGCACTTGCTAGGCCTTTCATGCTGTATATAAAGACACCAAAATGCCGACAGAACAGGAGAAAAGTTCACACGCAAGCGGACCAGCTCCGATCAAGAGGCTACACGTGCGCCCAGAAGTTGCTGCAGACTCCTCCTTCAGCCCGCCCTCTCACAGCAACGAAACCATAGGGCGGGTGGAGACTACTTTATCTTTGTACGTGCCTGCGATTCCCACCCTATACACTGACCTTCCTTGTCCTGCCGTCGCTTTGCTCTACTTATCCCGCTTCGGGCCGCATCAGCCAGTAGAAGCCATGCTTTAAATGGCCACGCCAACCATCATGACATCACTAAGCTGGACTTTGTCTCAGAGGCAAATCATTCCATACGCCAACCCGGCACATGCATAGATAGATTCCCCATACTCCAAAAATCTCGAGAACTGTTTTAGATAATAATACAGGCAGCCAGCTCTGTGATGAGCATCTTTCAGGTAGTTTGCTTTTTTTGCTACCGACTCCCAGGTAACTTGTAGTGCAACATTCCTTACGACACCTAGTACCATTCTCCCAGGCCGTGCACTGTGCTGGAGGGGGCCCCCTGGAGCTCGGGGCCCCCTCCACTGCGGGGGCTGCGGGGGCTATTGTTACGCCCCTGCACATCACATGTTTGCAGTCTCTAAATGTAACATAGGTGGACGATTGATGCTTCATCCATCGCTGTGCAGGCTCCGTGAACCATGGGGCAGCAGGTGCAGTGGCACCGGGGTCCAGAGCCTTGATGGGCCCATTGAATCCCCATAACTGCTGTATGTTACTATGCCAACAGCACCAGAGCCCATGTCAGCCTTGCACCCTACTGACGTGTACAGCACCCGCCCCCAAAGCCTGGAGGAAAAGCAGATAAAATAGAACACCCCCAGTGACAGGGACCCTGTCTCCTTGTAGCTTCTGTCGTCACCACTTTTGGCCATCGGTTTGTTGATATGACCTTCACTTCACGCGATGCTTCGGGCTTTTTTAAAATTTGTAATTCGGCCCCAGCTCTCAATACCTCTTCCAGGGCCAGCTAGACATAGTTCGATTCCATAACTGGGGACAAACTTGCAGTTAAAAGTCGAGCAGGCTTGGAGTGAATTTACTGTTGGATCCGGGCCTGTTGGGTTTTGGGCCCAGGCCTTGGGGTGGGACCAGCAGTTGCTACAAACAAAGCTGACCTCAGAGGTCAAATTATGGGTGGTGTGGCCTTGCATGATGCTACAACCCAGTCAAGTCTGGTGGTGCCCAGGAGTCAATACAATTAGTAAAATGTTGTTGGGTACCAATAGACATGTTATCCAGACCCAAGCGGTAACTGTGCTCTTTACAGGTATGTTATGTTAACAGAGTTCTACGTCCTGTAGTTTTAGTGCCATGCATGTGCAATCGAGAATTCTATTGCATGATCCCAATCAGTGCTTCCAAGCAGGGCCGGCTTTAGGGTGGTGGGATCGGTGCAGCCGCACCTGGTGCTAAGCTCGTGGGTGAGGGAGAGTGCGCTGTGTTTAGAAATAACTTATGGGCTAAAAAGCACCTGCTGCAGAGTTCTTTGTGTGGCCAACGGTTTTCAGGCAACAATAAACAATGTCAAGATATCTCTGGTGATTGTTTGTGCTGGAGAGAGACCGGATCTTTGCCTAGTAGCAGTTTTGATTCATTATAAAGTAATGCAGAGGATTAATGTGTCTGCTTCAAAGAACGTGCACCCTGCTCTTTGACTTGGCACTTTCTGGTTGACTGAAGAGGTGCCCCAGCCAAGCAGAACCTACCGCTCCCAATAAGGGCAGGTAATTACACACACTGTACGACGCACGCTCACCCTCGGGTAGCTTGGCACTAAGCAATCAGGCTTATTACAGAGGCAATGTGTAAAGCAAAGGCACAGCACTCCACCACGGTAAATATACGGCATGTCACAAATATTGTTTATAGCCAGCAAACCCATATTAATCAAGGCATCATGAATATCATCCATTTCTGAGCATAAATCACACTTGGTAATACTACTAGCAGTACTGGCCCAATTGTGTTGATAAGATATCGATAATATGCACACATGAGAAATGTCCTATTCTAAACCCCCCAGCACCCTTATATGGTGTGCCACGTTGTCAGCCCCAGGCCCATCCCCACAATCCTAATCATGCAATATGACACAGTTATAGGGTGCACTCTGGGCAACATCATCAGTAATATGTGCATACGCAGAATGATACAAATTTTTAGGAGAACCGCTACTGGGGCCACGTGGCTAAAACCAATGTCAAATGTAAAGTACTTTTGGCAGGAAATCAATGTATAAACCAACACCATCGCCTAGTGTTGCGAATCACAAGCGATCCACAGTCTGTCACTCTCTCACACACACACTCACTCTGCACCTCTACATTGTGAAACATGTACCAACCCAGTCTTTACGGGGCACTCTCCTACACATACGCACACAACACCCTAATGCAGTGTCGCTGATACCTAGTAGGCCAATGAATAGCGTGCTGCACACCCTGTGGTTCTAAGTCTCCCTCCACCTTCTATTCACCTCACTGTCCCAGACACCATGGATGGAAGATCACTAACAACTTTCTCCAGATACTAGGCCGCACGCAGCCAAGGTCACACTTAGTCTGGGTTCCCAGAAAGAAGGTGGGGATAGGTAGTAAGAATAAACAAGAGGCAGACATAAACAAGGGGGCCCTGGCACCACTCAGGAAGTTCATAAGCAGGTTGCAAAACAGAAGCAGGCTGAGAGCAACAATTGGTTACAAACAGGAGTCTGTCAGGGACTTCCAGCATCAGCCCAGTTCTAAGAAGCACAGGAGGGGGTCACGCAGTCTCTTGACATGCTCCCAAACTATCTCGGAAGTGTTCCTCCAGATTAGTCACTCTCTCTCCCTTCTACCTGGCATCTAGAAGTTATCTACGCGAAGTACACTTTGAACTACACTCAGCTAAGCAATGCATTACCACTGTGTGCTTGTCTGCTCTGAGCAATACTTGCAAACAGCATCTTGCACAATGCAAGTTATGATACAATAATAAGTATCTGTCTTTATATGCTAAAATGCATATAGTCACTCCACAATATTGAAAATGATAAATTAACAAGCAGTGAGAGAGGTGATGATTTTGGGATCCTCCCTAACCAAGCAGATGCCTTGAAAACACAAAGCACATCTTCTTGAACGATTCGGTGTTGGTCCCATCCTCTTAGCACAGTTATTGGCAAAAATACAATCCCAACCAAATGCCCTGCAATGCATTATGGGACGAGATTAGCAGTGGGCAGTGAATATTACAGTATCAATATCAAAATAATTCCACAAAGAGCTGCAGTTCATCTGGTCGTTACTAGATGTCCCTCACGAGTCAAGTGCAAAAGCATTGAAATTATTATTACATCAAGCTGCAGTTCCACTAGTCGTTACTAGATGTCCCTCACGAGTCAAATGCAGAAGCTTCATGAAAGGGTTTCGATGCTTTTGCATTTGACTCGCGAGGGACATCTAGTAAGGACTAGTTGACTTGCAGCTCTTTGTAGAATTATTTTGATATTCGACAGTAAAGGGCATATTATCAAGCACTGCGTTTAAATTATCGCCGCTTTAGCGGCAGAAAACTGTCGCTAAAGCGGCGATAATGGGCTTGGTAATATGCCGCAGGGAATTCCCATAGAAGCCCATGTTGACACCAGAACATGGGCTTCTATGGGAATTCTCTGCGTCATATTATCAAGCCCATTATCGCCGCTTTAGCGGCAGTTTCCTGCCGCTAAAGCGGCGATAATTTTAACGCCGTTTCTTGATAATATGCCCCTCTGTCTTTATGAGGGCCATGACCTGACTCTAGATGCAGTGTTTCACAACCCCTTCCTCCCATCTATTCCACCAGGCCCCAAAATGGCAGAGATTGGCCATCCTGATTGCAAAGAAATATCCATAGTTCTATAATTGGCAATTCTAAGAGATTACCGTTTTTACCATTGGAAAGGGTTTGGCATCGCAAATCCATCAATAGGAAACATCAAGAGGCTGAGCCACTGCAATCCACAATTGCAGCTGGAAGTACTGTCCACTACTTCCCCATCTTAACCTATGGGAAGAGCAGCCTCGTAAGTAGGGAAAGACGCAAGGGTATTCCTGCCTACCTGGGCATGGCCTACCAGTGTGTACCTGCCCGGCCCTTCATCCTCAGGTGGGGTTGCTCAAGTCCAGCTTGAGTATGTGTGCAGTGGCGCCATCACAGACCTGCAGTGGCAGGTTAGACACGTTTATAAGCATGATCTATGCAAGTGCGCCCACCAGCCCAAAATGGTTACCGGAGACATGGTTAAACAACACCATTACTGGAGGCCTGCTCATGTTTAACACCATCCTTGGTGCCTGTGTGTGGTCCAGCCTGCAAAGGAAGGTGGGACGCCGGCAAAGCCCATCATTGGGGCCAGTGCGCACACCGGCCTGCAGTAGCAGCCCGGTGGCAGGGGTCTAGAAACATCATTGGCGCAAGTGCACCAGCCGGCTTGCAATAGTAGACCGGACACATACTCAGCACACTCTCAGTGCCAGCGCACACCCGCATGCAATGGCAAGCGGATAATCTGCTTTCCTCCTTCATGTAAGCACCACTTCCTACCATGGGTAAGAAAGGTGTGCGCACTTCCACACTGCCCTAAGAGTGGGATAGTGCCCCATGCCTTTTGGCCACCACAGGGGCCTCAGCCACCACGGAAGGTGTCCCATTGGAGGGTGATGACCTCTGAGGTAGGGAGAACCCCCCTGGGTGTTCTTCCCTACTCGAAAAGCAGGCATGCTTGTGTTCATGCCTCAACTACCCCGAACTCTTCCTTCGCGACATACCCCACGGCCTCTCTGGCGGTAGGGGAGGCCCCTCTCAGTGCTGGCTCACTAGTTTGGGAAGCCAACCGGAGCAGGTTACATGATTGGCAGGTGAGTCCAGTGGGTGCTACGTCTCACTACTAGCCAGTGCTGAACCCGCCCTGGGTATGTGGTGCACCTTTTTCAGGGCGCTCACAGGGACAACAACTAACCCAACCATATAGATACCCCCTCTTAACCTGGATAAGAGGGGGGCTCTTACGTTCCCACTGCAGTAGAGTGGAAATGTGAACCAGAGGGACACAAACTGAAAGTAGGCAAAGACTAAGAGGGCACAAAGCAAAATGTTTTGGGAAACCCTCCCTAAGAAGGCTATGTCCAACACCTGCCAACTGTATATTTTGATGTAGCTCAGTGGTATACTGCTTTTGTTGCAGAGATCTTTTTTAGGTCTCGCCTACCTCTTGGAATTGATTTGCTTTTTCAGGAAAAAACGTGTTGCATTGCTTTCAATGGCAACGGTGCACGTTTGGCGATTCCCTTGCGGAAGCGAGCTTTGGCGACATATGGTTGTAATTATCTGGCACCCCTGCTCGCTCCCGCAATGGAAACGCTGTGTGTGTGCGCGCGCGTGCATCACTACGCGCCTGCGCCCAGCCTTTTCTTTTTTTTATATACTGTCGCTATCCACGGAGTGCTGTAAGGCTTCAGTGAATAAACTGCAGCAGATTGGGGCTTATACATGAGCCAGAAACAAACTGTTCCAAATATCTGGAGCGTGTTAAACATCTCTTACAGCTCTTTCTTTGGAGTCTTATATAGCGCCAACTCGCCTCGAATGTATCAGAGCTCTTTCCTTGAGCACCAGACAGTACTCCTGTAAATAGTGCTGTTGTATAATCCATTCACCGGTGCATCGGTTATCATGTAGGCTATGCCATGTTAGTAAGAGTCTTCAGTGGTTAGTAAGTTGCAACGGAGTCTGTCCCTGAGCCGGGCACCTCCTGTCAGGCTCCCGGGGTTTTGTTATCATCGATCTGCTTTTACTGTTGGTGCACGAGGAATGTGCGGCATTCCGCTGGTAAGCTCCGCCTCAAGTTGTTTCCCTCCTCACAGTGCTTTCAGGGACAGTCTGACTCCGTTTACCTTGGCATTGACATAGCGCGAGCTTTAGAAGCGTTAAAACCCCATAAGCTTTTCTATATTTTCTTAAGTTATTAATTAATTGATCACATGCCCAGACGCACTGTTGATGTAGAACAATAATTTCAGCACGGTTCTCCTTTGAAAGTGAGATCCGTATCCAGCAGGCAGTACAAGCTGATACCTGGCTCTAGGTATTTACAAGTCTCTGTGACTTTAGACTGCTTTAGGTCACTGGGTGGTCTTTCCATGTGCTGAGAACTGGCGGAAGTTCCAAAGGAGGCTTCAGTTCTGAACTCTGACAACGGAGCATGCTCCCATGGGCATGCATGCTGAGGCAGACCACGTGACCTTGAGAAGACGATCCTCTTGCCCTGGTACCCTAGGCTGTCACCCAGGGGTCCTCTCAGCGCACTCATCAGTACCGTACACGACCCTTTGTTCAATGTTTCAGATTCTGCACCTGCATTCTTGTTGGTGCGCTCTCAAATCCCCCTACCTTTCATCACCTCCAACCCCGTTCTTTTCACGCCTCAGAGTCTTCCCATCCATCATGTTGGTCCATTGTAACTCTTTCCCGCTCTGCCGCCTTTGTCCTGCAGCTTCCGCCTGCAGGAATACAGCCTTGCTAGCTATGTTTTAATGGAGCATACATACCTGAGAAGGGAGGTGCCATTTCCTGACTGCAACGGCGTGTTAGATTATCGATTAGGAAGTTCTTCGAATATGCAAATTATTACGGTGTATAGAACGTGAACTCAATGCAGGGCACTGGAATGAAACCTGGGAATGTGAGCGCAGTAACATGTGTTGTATCCTTAAGCCGCAGTGCCTTTGGAAGTCGCCTGGTTTGGTCCATGAAATGATAAAAACATAAAATATGCAAACAAATGGGGCTTTCCTGGAAAACTGACTACTTTTAACTTGGCCCATACAGTTCCATTCACCTTACCTCCCACCTTGCTACTGCCAACCTAACTGCCCAGCACTGGGAGGGACAGTCTGTGAGGCAGCATACATGGCACAGGCAGTGACATAGAGGACGTTAGGCCTGCAAATGGCAGAACCTCGCCTGAAATGAGACCCAAATAGAGCCCTGCTCTCGGGACCGTCAAAGCTACCAACAAGCACGCATTTTATTACAACCTCAACGGGTGCTGGAGCTCGTCATTCAGACTGGAAATGTGACCTGCGCTTTGTCACTCCTAAAAGCTTATGGAAATATAGAACAATTGCTGGGGCAACCAATTATCACATTATGGGGTGTACATGGCTACTCCGTGAAACACTTCATTGAAGTAGATAGTTACCCACCTCCTATGGCATGATTATCCTTGGCAGAACTCCATCAGGCTACTAATGTTTGCTTGTGTCTAGGGTGAGCTTCATTGTAAACTACATCTTGAAAAACAGAGCGTGTTCAAAGTAATCTAGTAATGCTGCTTATGTTAGTTCATTTCACACTCTGCTCTTTGCTATCACTCACCGAGTGGTGGCCAATATTTCTGTTTAAGTTGTTGACGGTGCTCCGCACAGTCCTTCTTTTCTTGCCATTTATGAGATCTAAGCGTTCTCCTTGTTACGAGATGTTGTTTGCTTTTGTCCTTCCGTGAGCTTCATTGTAAACTACATCTTGGAAAACAGAGCCTGTTCAAAGTAATCTAGTAATACTGCTTATTTTAGCAAAGAGCGGAGTGTGAAATGAACTATCACTCACCCAGTGGTTGAAGGTGTTCCGCGCAGTCCTTTTTTTCTTGCCATTTATGAGATCTAAGTGTTCTCCTTGTTAAGAGATGTTTTCATTTGCTTTGTGAGGTCACATTGGGTCACCTTGCATGCCAGAAGTTATTTTATGCGCCTTTAAGGCTTTACTTACTGTGAGTATCTTTAAAAAAAGAAAACAAACATATATATATATATATTCTCCAGGGAAAGAAGCACCATAGAAGCTCTAGCCTCTGTCACCATTTAGTGATATGCATTAATTCTCTTCATCAGCTTTGATAAACAGGACAGGCTTTCTCCAAAATCTGAAATATTAATTTCGCAGCATGTGTCCCTGAAAAAGAGTAGGACCAAAGGAATAATGCACCCCTGTCCTCCATCTGACAACCCTGAACTAAGCGTTTTTAATAATATCCTGCATGAACTCTCTTTTTTAAATATGGGCTCTTTTCCATTTTCTAGTCTACCCCTGCCCATAGGGTTCCTTTTCACTTCATGGATTATGCAATTTAGTATCTAGCTTCAGTTAGAACTCTCCCCGGTTTGCAAGGGATTTTAATCACTTAATATAATATTCTTTTTCAAGGCTTTCAAACTGGTTCTCATTTGCTCAATGAGTGTTCCCTTTTTCTGTGGAGCATCATTAGGTCGAGCTTTTTTTGCTTATTTTAATTGAGCTCTGCGTGCTGACTTTCAAAAAAGACAGCACTCAATTTGGCAAAGGCGGGTGCATGTTCCGCCTTTGCTCCGCCCACGGCCTAATCAGTGTGGTTACCCGCACGGGCGACATCTGTTTCCACTTATCGTGCCCAGCCGCATGCGTGATAATTGAAAACAGATGGGCTGCTCCCTCACACAAGCGCGCGAGCTCTAGCGCACTACGCGCGGGCTTGTTTTTGTAACAAAGGTGAGGCAGGGCGTACCCTAGATACGGGAGAACAGTGTGATCGTCATCAAACCCAGTCTGCGCGCGCGCCTCAGATTTTCTCAGGCGACATGCAGATGAATCATCACGATTGCTACAGAGGCCACACAGGTTCCTCCCTTCCCGGTTTCACCAGGGGTAATGGCTGAGGTTTCACGGATATGCAGAGCCATATCATCCTGCCCTAAAACGTGACATCCACCATAATTTCAGCCAATCACAGAGCAGATCTACCGCACAGGGAAGCCGGGTTCACACTGTTTTTCTCATGAGTGTCACCGCAATTATATTTTTTTCCTGTATGTGGACGATCAAAAAAGCATACCACAGACATGATCTTTGTTTCTTTCATGTTATTTTTAGAAATTGTTCACATAAACACACAAAAAAGCCACAAATGTGGTGTTTGGGGCATTTGGGGTACATATAATTTGTATAATCTATTAGTTAAATGGGCATCACAGCGACTAAAAGAAATAACACATTTAAAATAAGAGACGAAAACACAAATTGTGTGTTTTCATTTTTTTATTTTCCCGCCTGATTTGCTTTACCCGTGAAGTTGTTGCTTTGTTTTCAGCCTCAGCTGATCTCCCCCCACCATCCTCCCCCCGTGTGTGGCAGCCCAGGCTGAGACAGCTTCCGGGGCACACACACAGCCGCATCCGAGTACTTCACAGGTCTTTAAAAGACCATTTGCTTGTAAATGAGGAGCTGTTGTTTTTTCCCCCCTTCTTAGAGTCCCTGCATCTCCACTCTGCCTATTGCTGGAAGAATCCCCCCACCCAATTTGTAAGGGTGGGTGTAGTGCTCCACTCCGCCCATGGAGTGTACGTAGTGCTTCCTGCTTCGTGGTCCACGAAGTAGGCGTAGCAGGCAGCACTATCACATGGCGCGGCGTAGCAGAGCTGCCCGCCTCCCACCCGCCCTCATTTTAAAATAATTAAAAGTATTTAAAGTAAGAAAATGCCTTACCTGAGGTGCGGCGTCTCGGGGCTCCCTCTTCCTGGTTCAACCGCAACTTCTTCCTCACAAATGCGGATGCGCGGACGCCCGCGCATGCGCATTTCTCGCAAGCAGTTTTCTGCTGCTAAAGCGGCGATAATTTTATCGCCTGTCTTGATAATATGCCCCTGTGATTTTAGGAAAATATTTTGTTTCACCAATCCGCCTTTCTCCTAATTACCTCCAAATGGTAATGATCATATAATGTGACAATGTCAAAACTACCATATTAAAGAAAATCACTGTTTTAAAATTTTGAAGAGACTTTATCATGTTGTTATGATGGTTTGTTGTATGATTTAGATGGCAAGCATTTCCAGGGCTCGGCTTGTGTATGGGCTCTTAGGGCTAAGCCAGAACCTTGACTCGGCTCTTCCGGTTAATTTGCTGCCTCTCGCACCTCTAGCTCAAGGTCAGCATTAATGGGTCAGGAATGATGGCTAATTCTCTGAAGCCCAGGTATGCTTCTTGAAATATAGACCTGGCTCTGTGATGGCAATATAGAAAAGATACCAGGTCGCTCAATACTTTGAGTTAGGTGGGAGGTATCACAGCAGCCCCTGCTGATTGAGATGATCCTGCCCAATGTCCTGATCCCAGCCATGATAACAGTGATTAAATAAATACCACACTCAAAGGAATACACTGAAACACCTTCCCCAACACTGTTTGGGATAGGAGGACATCTCTCCTTGCAGGCAGAAGTAGAAAGTGCAATTTGAAGAATACTCCACACATGCACACACATGCCTCTCCTTTCCTTAGAAATGCTTTCCTGATGTACAAACACCCAGCTTGACTCCCCATGTTGCAGACCAGGGGACAGTGGAAAACTCTCAAGCAGAAGCACCACACTACTGCTTGCTACTTGCCAGAAAATCCAACAGGCACCTCCATTGTATACACACCCTCATTACAACTTAAGCATCCTTCTAACCACGAAAACATCACTTCCTACTTCATTAGCTACCTCTTCTGAACACAGGGTCACAGTCAGCTACCACCATGCACACACACAAGGGCAGGAAATATGAATGAGGTGGTGGTTCAGCATTATAAAACAAACACACACTGCCTGCATCCACCACCACACAGTGAATTATCAGCATTCACTCCATCTACTACTCTCACCCACACTGTCCTGAGCTCCTTCTAGGTTCTGTGTCCTTTACCCACTAGGCCTTCTGCACTGGAATTCTCTAAGACACATTATTGAATCCCTAGCATCTAAGACTTAAAAAAAACATTGAACTGTCATCTCGTGCAAATAGGACACCGCCGATTACTCACCCACTTGTACTATGTCTCAAATTATATACTTTTTGTCTTCTTCATGTCTTGTGAGATATTGTGATATTCATAGACGTTTTTCTCACCTGGCCAGTGATACATATGCAACTGCTTCTGTCAGGAGCAGAGTCAGCCTAAAAACCTAAAATAAAAAAATTGCGCTTATGAACACGCTTTGATACCTCCGAAATCTCTACATGTTTTTGGAAATTAGGTATCATTTTTATCAGGACACCAAGGGGAATTCTGGGTGGTAGGAAATTTGTGCCGGATCGGTGATCGCAGACAGAAATGTAAGAAAATATGATATTTGTTTTAGCTAAATTTGCGGTTAGCAGGGGATTCTGGGTAAGAAAACTTTGGAGGATCCACACATGCCACACCCCCCCGAACTCCCCCTTGTGTCTAGTTTTCAGAAATGTCTGGGTTTGGTAGGTTTACCTAGATGACCGTTGAGCTTGGGAGCAAAAATGCAGATGATCCCCTTGCAAAACCAGCTCTTTTTGTGATAGATAATGCCTCCACAATAAGTTTTGGGCCCTTCTCTTTCGCGTGCACTTAGCTCACCCACACAAGTGAGGTAGCATTTTTATTGGGAGACCTGGGGGAATGCCAGGTGGTAGGAAATTTGGGCCGACCCGGTGATCTTACAACTTTCCCACACCGAAATGTGAGGAAAATGAGATTTTTAGTTTTTAGCTAAATTTGAGGTTTGCAGGGGAATCTGGGTAAAAAACATTGGGTGATCCATACAAGCTACACCTCTCTGGACCCAGGTGTCTCGTTTTCAGAAATGTATGGGTTTTGTAAGTTTCCCTAGATGGTACCCAAGCCGTGTGTCAAAAACGCAGGTGTCTTCCTTGCCAAACCAGGTCATTTTGTGAACGATAATTATGATGCCTCCACAATATGTTTTGGGCCCTTCTCTGTCACGGACACTTGGCCCATCCACACAAGTGAGGTAGCATTTTTATCGTGAGACCTGAGGATACACTGGGTGATAGGAAATTTGTGCCGGCCTGGTAATTCTTCATCTTTGATTTGTTTTAGCTAAATTTGAGATTTGCAGTGGATTCTGGGTAAGAAAATGTTGGGGGATCCATACAAGCTACAACTCCCATAACTTCCCCAGGTGTCTAGTTTTTAGAAATGTCTGGATTTGGTAGTTTTCCCTAGATGGCAGCCAAGCTTGGGACCAAAAACGCAGGTGACTCCCTTGCAAAACCAGGTCATTTTGTGCCGGTCCAGTGATCCCACAACTTTCCCACACAGAAATGTGAGGAAACAATTTGTTTTTGGCAAAGAAACTAATTCTGGGTAAGTAAACCTTGTGGGGCCCACACAAAACTCACCATATACTATTCTCTGAGTGACCAGTTTCCGAAAAGATGTGAGGCAAAAGGTGTTCACTACAGAGAGAGTATGCAATGATGGTAAAAAGCAAAAAAACACCAAAACATTATTGCACATTTATCCACTAGTTAATCACAGGCATACTGGTTGGATTTAGCACAAGGATGAGTAAATGGTTCTTAAAAAAAACTTTATTCAACAATGACTTTAGGAAATAAAATCTGCAAAAGTCATTGTTAATATTTTCAACATTGTATCTTAGAACCACTGACATACAGCTTGTGAGCTGTAAAGCCATGTTAAGACCCAAACCGCTTTACAGTCCATTTACATGCCTTTCATGCGCCAGACACAGAAAACCATTCACACTGTCAGCTACGGACCCAACACAATACAACACTTATTTTTGCAAACAGTGGCATTTAAGAGTCTATCACTCTCATACACCAACAGGACTAACACACCTATTACACCACCAAGCACCCAGACAACTGACAAACACACTTTAAGCAAGTCAATACACATACCAGCCACCAACACACCGCCAGTCCACGCCCACCACCAGTCAAGTGTCAGTCTACACACACTGCCAGCCAAGCACCAGTCCATGCACACTGCCAGTCTACACACACCGCCAACCAAGCATCAGTCTAGACACACCGCCATCCAAATGCCAGTCCACATGCACCGCCAGCTAAACGCCAATCCATGCGCGGTGCCAGCCAAAGGCCAGTCCACATGCACTAGTAGCCAAGCGCATATTGATACACTCTGTTAGCTAAGCACCACTCCACACACACCACTAGCTAAATGCCAGTATACACAGACCATCAGCTGAACTCCATTTCACACACTCAGACACTTTCCCTGGTGTCTAGGAGTTTTCTGTCCCCCTTGGGAGCAGATGGGCAGAAAAAATATACCCTGTCTACCCTGGGGGTCAGTAAATGGCCTAAATATTGCCCCAATAAAGGGGAGGGACTCTTACCCCAGGGGCCACTCACCGACATATAAAGATAAAACTCACTGCTGTCTAGGGGCTAAGAATATGGCCGATCTGCCCCAAGGGTAAAGAAATGGCCAAAATATGTGGCCAAATAAAAGGGGAGCAGCCCTCCTCTTATTGTGCAAACATTTATCCCTGGTGTCTAGTGGGTTTCTGCTTCCCCCTTTGGGGCAGATCGGCCTAAAAATATGATTCATCTCCCCCCAAAGAGGCAGAAACGGCCAGAACAATTTTCCTAAAGAGGGTGAGAAACACTTGCCTAAGGAGTTTCTTCCCCACATGTCAATATATCTTTCCCTAGTGTCAAGTGGGTTTCTGCTCCCACCCTGGAAGCAGATTGGCATAAAATATGGCCGATTTTACACAAAGGGGGACAGAAACAGCCAGAATAATTACCCTAAAAAAGGAGGAGTGATCCTTGCCTAAGTGGCTGCTCCCCCACAAGTCAATATACTTTTCCCTGGTGTTTAGTTTGTTTCGGCCCCCCTTGGGAGCAGATTGGCATACAATATGGCCGATCTGACTCCAAGGGGCACAGAAATGGCCAATATTAACCCAAAAATAAAGGGGAGGCAACTCCCCAAAGCCAAAGAAAAAACTTGGTTGCCTGGTGAGTGCATTCCTGCTGCATGATCGTGGTCCCACTTGCGATTGCGCAGCAGGAATGTACTGCAAAGAGACACCCGGGGAAAGGAAAAACTGTATCTTTCCCCCAGTGCCACTCTGCCCTCCCTGGACACTCCCCCGGGGAAGTAAAGCACTGAGGGTCCGATGTGCAAAGCCTTTTTCAGGTCGCAAACAACCCGATTCCCAGAATCGGGCCGTTTGCCACCTCATAAGCATTTTTAAATGTACAAAGCCCGCTTTACATTCGATAAGCTATGACAGAATTTCAAGTTGGGTTGGCAAGTCGCTATTAAGAAGGGGCGTGCTTGGGGCGTCCCTTCCTAATAGTGAGTCGCACTGGTATGTATGAATGTTTTGCAACCAGGAATGCGGTCGTAAAACATTAGCAGTTACCACCAACTTCAAGTTGGTGGTAACCCATTTGCAAACGGGAAGGGATCCCCAAGGGACCCCTCCCCTTTGTGAATATGGAGGCCAACATTTTTTAAGAGGAGTCTGTGGTGCCACGGACTCCTCTTAAACAAGCATTTGCAATGCAATAGGTCTCGCATTTACTAGAGTTTGAGGTATTGGCATTGTAAATGACAATGTCTTTTATTTACTTGAAGCAAATCCATTTTTGTGGTAAATAAAGCTAATGGGAAGAGAGGAGAGGATGTGAGGTATAAAACTGTGCCCTGGTACAGGAGAGGAGATGCTAGAGAGCGGGGTTGGACTTGGAGGTGCAGGATGAAGGGCGAAGAGGGACAGTGGGGAGGAAGCAAACAAGGGTGAGCCATCACGGAGGGAAGTGGGGAGGAAGCACACAGGGTGAGCACATGACAGAGGGAAGTGGGGAGGAAGAACACATGGGTGAGCACATGACAGAGGAAAGTGGGAGGAAGCACACAGGGTGAGCACATCACGGAGGGAAGTGGGGAGGAAGCACACATGGGTGAGCACATCACGGAGGGAAGTGGGGAGGAAGCACACATGGGTGAGCACATCACGGAGGGAAGTGGGGAGGAAGCACACAGGGTGAGCTCATGACGGAGGGAAGTGGGGAGAAAGCACACATGGGTGAGCACATGACAGAGGAAAGTGGGAGGAAGCACACAGGGTGAGCACATCACGGAGGGAATTGGGGAGGAAGCACACAAGGGTGAGCACTTTACGGAGGGAAGTGGGGAGGAAGCACACATGGGTGAGCACATCACAGAGGGAAGTGGGGAGGAAGCACACATGGGTGAGGACATCACAGAGGGAAGTAGGAGGAGTACACATGGGTGAGCACATCACAGTGGGAAGTGGGGAGGAAGCAAACAAGGGTGAGCACATCACGGAGAGCATCCCTTCAGTCTCTCCCTTACCAGGGGCCTGTTCTGTTCTGATCACATGTACAGGTCCCTCGACTGCTGAACCAGGACACGGCAGAGACACCAAGGGGATTGAATCACTCTCTTTATGCCCCCCCCCCCACACACTCCCCTTGTCCTAGCACTCTGGACACCGAGACAGCCAGACCTAATAGTTCTGTTAACAGAAGGAGGCTCCTACAGTCATTGAAGGGGACTCTCTCCGGTCCCTCTCATCTATCCTCTGCCCGGGCTCTTTGCACCCCGAGACCTCGCCTGGAGGGGTGGAGTGCCCACCCCGTGACTGCCTGCAGTGGTACCGCTCGTCGGTGCACTCCCCCCCCCCCAACTGTCTGTCACTTCCTGACATTCTCTGTGTCTGCTGCCTGTGCACACATAGGCATTCCTCACTACCTAGGCGTCTGTCACAGACTCTGCTTCTCCTGGGACAGTGGGGCGCGGCGTCTTCACTGAAGGGAGTGCAGTGGTGATCCTGAGGCTGCCTGCTGTTCCACTCTTATGTGCACTCTCACCCTGGCTGCCTGTGGCTTTCAGTCTTCCTTTAGCCCTCCTCCCTGTAAACAAGTAGGCATTCCCATGTGCACACAGATATTCCCCATTCTCTAGGCGCTAGCCCCAGCTTCGGCCACTCCTGAGAAACAAGGGTGCAGCGTTTCCACTGACAGTACTGCAGCTCTGACCAGTGGCTGTCTGTTGTGGTTCCACTCATGAACGCCCCCTCCCTCCATCTGTCTGTGACTTCCTATCCTGTATGCCTGCTGCCTGTGCACACTGAGGCATTCCTCACTCTCTAGCTGCTTGTCTCTCTTGAGAGAGTTGGACAGATCACTTCCACTGCAGGGAGTGCAGCGCTGACCCAGTGGCTGTCTGTCGTGGTTCCACTTATGGGCGACCCCTCCACCCATCTGTCTGTGACTTCCTATCCTGTGTGCTTGCTGCCTGTGCACACTAAGGCATTCCTTGCTCTCTAGCTGCCTGTTACTCCTGAGAGAGCAGGGCAGATCACTTCCACAGACTGGAGTGCAGCGCTGACCCTGTGGCTTCCTGCCGTGGGTCTCCCTCTTCCTACCTCTCTGGCCCGGCCTGGCAGGGAACCCTGGCTGGCTACAAACAGCCGCGATTGGTCACTTGACGGGCGTTGTGTTCAGTCCTCGTGTACGTGGCTGTAGCGTCTGGCAGGC
The DNA here is from genome assembly GCF_964204655.1 of Triturus cristatus. NCBI lineage: Eukaryota > Metazoa > Chordata > Amphibia > Caudata > Salamandridae > Triturus > Triturus cristatus. The sequence continues at coordinate 231,782,679 of NC_140585.1, forward strand.
TGCATCAGTGCGCTTGTGTGTATGGCATGGAGTCATGGCAGTGCACTTCTATCTGTACAATGTGCACTCAGAGAAATTTATGGCTGTTGTAATATACGTATATCTGCAGGCAGTACGTGTGTATACATACATCTCTATGAATCAACACGTGTATACATCAACTCACTTTCTATAAATCTGTTATATTTTAATTTATATAAATGTACATATCTGTGCGTGTATATCAGTAAATAGATATTCACTAACAACAGACGCCGGTCAAGCGATCGCAAAAGCGATCGCTATTGTAAAAAAAAATGAAAAACTCCAGCTAGCGAAACATGTGGTTTCAATTATCGCGCCCATGTCTGGGCACGATAATTGAAACCACATGGCCTTTGGTGCGCGTAATAGACACCAATAGGCCAGGGGCAGAGCAATGCTCTAACACGCATGCAAGGGCCAAAAGCAGGGCACAAAAGGAAAAGCACACGATTCCTGGCTCCGTTTTGGAACCCCGGACAAAGGGACTCTCGCTACGCTCTGCATCGCTAGGCGCGAGACCTAAAAATGAACCTTTTCATTTTTCTTCTTTAAATGCAGCCCGTTTTCCATTTAGAAAAACGGGCTTCATTAAAAACAAGCATTTGCAATGCCATATGTCTCACATTTTCGCGAGTTTACGCTATTGGCATTGTAAATGACAAGGCCTTTTATTTATGTTTAAAAAACCAGAACAAAAATAAAAGGCATTATCATTTACAATGCCAATAGCTCAGACTCGCGTAATTGCGAGACTTATTGCATTGCAAATGCTTGTTCAGTGTAATACGGTCTCATAATAAAAACTTTTTCCAGGGCTGCTTTCAGCTTGCAGTTCCTCGCTGTTATGAATGCTTCCCGGTATCTTGCTGAAGGCCGAGGGTCTGGTTTTCCTTGACTCACCATATGAGTTTCGAAGCTAAATGTAATGAATCTTCAGCCAGCTGGGGCGAAAAGAGGATTTCAAGGTGTTTGAGAGACACAAAGGATTTACCGACAGAAGGCGGGGAGGGCCGTGCCTATGAGAAAATGCACTTGAGGTGGTTGCGTCGTCAGCAGTGACCAGGAAGATGTCGGCAAACTTTTTCTACGTTCAGTTATAGGATTCACTGAGAGGCTATGGCTGCTTCTCTTACTGATCATTTCTGCAACTAAGAATAGATTTTCAAATCCTTATTTTGTGCTGTGCATTTTCTTCATATAGGTTCCCGGTTACTTCTTGCGAGAGGTGTAGTGTAGCGGCCAGAGCGGCCGACTATGAGCGAGGGATCATGGTTCGATCCTGGCGCTGGTGGCAGATCAGCATCCTGTGATTATGGATAACAGCTCACTTAATCTCCCCAACACCCCACAGCGCCTTGAAACCTTAAGGGGTGATATGTTCGTCCTTTACAAATATGGATTATTCTAGCACAGTACTAGGGCCCATTAAGTGCCAACGAGCAGAGGAACTCTTTCTCTTTTAATTTACAATTATTCATGGTCCAGAAACCTACGAGTGTGAAAGTAAATGAATGCGGCAGCAAGTTGCCTTTGGGCTGCAGGTTGTTTCCTTTGCAGCCTCTTCCCCTGATCAGGACAGGAATACGAAAAGAGATGAAATAAATATGGAACGTAAATTAATTTTCGTTTCAGCATTGTTTTTGTCCATAGCTCTTGTGCGCGACGCTCCGGATTCAAAAGCTGCTTTAAAACAAATGATCATAGAAGGAACGCTTCCATCTTACTGCCTACAATGGAGTTTTTTAGGATCTCAATAAAGACCGCTTCTGAACCTTGACACCCTTGGCTGAGAATAATTGCACTCGAGATGATGAATCAGTGCAGGCGCTCTGTATTTATAGAAGTCAAGAGGAGACAAGGAGGGAGGGGAAGAAGGGAGAGGGGGAGTGAGAGTGGAGGGCACGGTGGAGGAAACAATGAAACCATGAACAGCGTGGCGCTCGTAAAAGGGCGCCGTGCTGATAATGAATCAATGTGTCTTACCGATGTTTAAAAAAAACAAAAAGATGAATAAAAGACATATTTGAAGTTAAAGCGCAACATTTCAACGCTCTTTAAACAAGAAAAACAAGCATTTGCAATCCATAGTGCACCCACAGGGCGATCTTCCAGCTGCTGTGTGTGGGGGTGAACGCAGATCACGCAGCGCTCGTGTCTGGCCTGCGGGAGTGCAGGGAAGAGAGGGGCGAGAGAGCAGGGACAGCGGGAGAGGGAAAGCATTGCGAGCAGTGCGGACAAAGCAGTAACGGAGGGCCCGGGGGCTGCGGTTCAAGGCACAGAGGACATTCAGCAGTGCATGCATGCGCTGCCTAGGCAAGACTAAAAAAACAACAAAGTAGTGCTTACATTGAAAGATACCGCCCTGCAGTGTAAGTTTACCGTAGTTGGTCCAAGCTGCTTACGGGCTACACAGAAGTTAGTATTGGATCAACAGCCAACAGAGAGCCAGATAAGAACAGCAATGCCACAGTTAAACGAATCACAAACTGTATGACAAATTACACAGAGTTTCACCCAACATACAGATTACTTTATGTCTCGCTAAGACAGCGCATGCAGCACATGCGCTGCCATGGCGAGACCTAAAAAGGTTCTATTTAAAAAGCAGTCACAGACATGGTGGTCTACTAACCCCAGCAGGCCACAATCCTTGTGAGTGCTAGCTATTCCCAATGGGTCACATATTGCGACCTAACTCATGAATATTCATGAGGTAGGTCATTCGCAACCCTCTGGGAATCGGAGATAGTGTTCAGCACACTGTCGTGCATGCCACTTTGTGATTTCCTGATTGCGAATCGCAAGGATCCGCAATTAGGGAGGCACAAAACAGTTCTTAGTACATCTGGCCCTTACTTCTCTGACACGCCGGAAGCAAACAGCTGGCAGCTCGTCCTGGCCTGTGTTGACGGTGTTGGCGTGCATCAAATTACTGGGGGGAGGTCGGGTTGGCAGCTTGGTGGGGACCCGTAGATGGGCGGCCCACTGGGGGAGCGCCAGTGCTTCCTCCATGGGTGGGTGCTAGAACAGAACGGTTCTGTCCTCAGCACACGTGCACCGTGGCTGAGGAGGGAAATGTTCCATCCATAACACCCAAGGGGATATACAGTACATCGATTGTTCGTATCAAGATTGTTTTACTAACACTATGTTTGTTATTGGCTAAGCCCAAGAATTGTTTATCATCTGTTAGCTCTTCCTCATTTGCATCATATATGCTTGTGAGATGATCTCACTGGCAGACAACAGCAGGTTCTAATGAATTCTGTGGTTACGTAAGACTTATTTACACTTATATCATGAAGGCCAGTTACATCGGGAAAAGGTCATCGGTATGACTCCAGGTATAAGCTGGGTAGATTATAGGAGTATTAGCTTAACTGTGGCAAACAGAGATGAAATTTGGGAAACATTAGAACCGGCAGATAGACATACTGTTGGGAGGCCCAAACACAGAACATAGAATAACCCCTTATATATAATACCTCTGCTCTTCAGTCAACAGACACTGAAATGTCCATGCAAAGCAAAGGATTGCCCTTTCTACCTACCATATTCAGACGCCCAATAAACACAAAAATGGAGATCCAACAATTTACCCCCAAGCAAGTTGAGGAAAGTCAGCGTCAGAATGATCACACTGTTTACAATTACTTGTGTCTCTAAGTCTATATCTATGTAGCCTGGCCAGGGTGTGGTAGGATTGGTGGATGTATTTGAAATGAATTATGCGCAAATTTCCATTAGGAGTAAGGGTCCCCGTCAGTCTACAAATATGCTCCCAATCTGTGTCTGATTGTTGAGGAGTAACACTTTGGTTCCATTGAGCTAAACTTCTGTCCAGCGCATGGACCCTCTCTATCTTCACTTCCCTGTATAGTTTAGTAATCAATTTGCATCGAGATGGCGCTACCAGCAGAATCTGTAGGGCTCGTAGTGGTGGTGGTTTGTCTGGTATGTATGATAGTGATCCCTAATCGCGCGCCTCAACCTGAAGATGGTAGAATTAAACAATAGTGAGGGATTTGTTATATATGATAAGTGTTCCTCTGTAATAACCCACCCCTCCGGATATATACCCGCATGTATACAAGACCAACTTCTCTCATGGCTTTGATGGGACCTTCTTCTTGTGTAAAAGAGAGGGCTGCATGGTGTGCTATAGGTAGTGCTGGTGCATATAAAGACAATCAGTTAGTAAGTTTTCCTATGGCCTGCCAAGTTCCTATAGTTGTGTCTATTGAATTGATTCCGGCGCGGGGCGTGTTCCTGCGGTTGTGTGTGATAACCCCCGCCAGCGGAACCGGTTGCGAGTCCCCATCTTCCACCACAACATGCGGAGTGCAAGCGTGCGGACTGAACCAATAATATGCATATTGTGCCTGCGCACATAAGTAATAAAGATATAAGTCTGGTGCATTAAATCCACCCCTAGCATAATCCAGCGTCAGTGTAGCCCAGTTCACTCTGGCCTGCTTACCTCCCCATATCAAGCGAAGGAGCAAGGATTGCACTTCCTTGAAGAATTGGCGTGTCAATTTAATCAGGATGTTGGTGAACAAATAGAGGAGACGCGGCAACACAACCATTTTGACGATCACTATGCGATCAGCAAGGGAAAGCGGCAACCTGTTCCATCTGTCCACCTGCTGCTCCAATTTTATGCATGTCCTGCCATAATTTTCCCTGACCACGAGATCAGGGTCACGATGTACCCAGACCCCAAGTACTTCACCGACTCTGTGGTCCACACCCATGCTGGGGGATGTTGTCTTGGCAGTGAGTGGTATAATAATCGATTTATCCCAATAGATCTGCAGTCCCGAAAAAAGACCAAATTGTATATATTCCTGCAACACCTACGCCAAATATTGACCCGGCTCCCTTAAAAAATAGTACCATGTTGTCAGCACAGAGCGATATGCCAACCGGCCGATGTAAAAAATGTAGTGCCGCTTTCATGTGACGCTGGCGAATGACACATGCCAACGGCTCGAAGGCCAGTGCAAATAGTAGCGGTGATAGTGGGCATCCATGGCGAGTGCCCCTGTGAATTTTAAATGGACGGGACGTCAGTCCTCCAACCCGCACTAGTGCTGAGAGATCAGCGTATAATAGCTGCACCCATCCGAGAAATAACGGCGGGAATCCCATTCTTCTCAATATATGGAACATATCCAACAGAACCGCGGCAGAAGGCAGCTCAGGATCTAAAACATGAAACATAGCGAAGATCGTTCTCAAATTATAAGACGTTGATCTTTCCGGGATGAAGCCCGACTAATCTGGGAGAACCAAACTGGGCATTAAGGGCTGTAGCCTATAGCCAATATCTTTGCCAAGATCTTGGCATCAAGATTTATTAACGACAGCTGTCGATAAGATTCGCAGACGTCAGGGGCTTTGTCCTTTTTTAACAATGTAATAATCAATGCCTGGCGAAGAGTCAGCGGCAATAAGCCAGATGCATGTGCCTCCGCATACATCTCAAGTATGTGGGGGTAACTAAATCTATGTAAGCTTTGTAGAATTCGGCCATAAGCCCATCCGAGCCCGGCGCTTTCTGATTGGGCATTGACCGTATAGCTGCTTTGACATCTGCCTCGTCAATGGGTTGATCTAAGTATTGACGATGATGGTTCGATAGCCAGGTGCATGCTATGTCTATGAAATAACCATCCAGCTTCGGCTCTGCCGCGCTATCCCGCGATGTGTAGAAATCAAGGTAGAAGTCACGAAACTGCACCACTATTGCCCTTGGTGCATGGTGGGCCACCCCTTGGGTGTCTGTGATTCTAGTAATGTGTTGGAAGTCCTCCTGCACTTTTATTTTTGCGGCCAGATTACGGCCCGGGCGACCCCCCTCTCCATAAGCACGTGCAACCTGTCTGTGCGTTATATAGCGAATCTCAGATTCCGCCAATGATTCATACTGTTGTAACAGGTCGTGAATGACTGCTAATTTATCAGGACTGGGAAAGAGTGTATATTGTTGTTCGGTCTCCGCCAGCTTGTGCTCAACTTGAGCTAGTTGCCCATGGATATCTTTTAAAATACCGGCCATGGTGCTGATGCAAACCCCTCTGCCGCACTGTCCACTGTTCCTACGTTAATGTCAAAATATTGCTCTATGGCCGTCCGTATTGCATCACTATAAAGAGGATCCAATAGTGCCTGTGCCCGAAAGCACCATGTATAGAGTCGGTGCTCATTGGACTCTATTTTAAATGTAAGTAGTACTGGGTTGTGATCTGACAACGTGCGAGGGAGTATAACTACATCTGTAACCCAATTATTCGCCTCACCATTTAAAAGCCAATAATCAAGACGAGACCAGCTATTATGTGTGGACGTGGCATGCGTGCCCACTTTAGCCGAGCCATTCCGTAGTCTCCACACGTCCACTAGACCAAATTCTAGCATAGCGTCATTAACACTCCGCGTAATTTTAGGTGTGTGTAGTCCTTGGAGCTTAGATTTATCTAGCTGAGGATCTAAATATCTATTAAAGTCCCTTACCCATACCATGGCTGCCTCGGGTCACTCGCGCATAGTGCTGTATAGTCGTGTGAAGGTCTCTAGGTCGTCCGCTATAGGGCCATAGATGTTGATCAGGGTAATGAGGGACGTGCCTAATTTAACATGTACCATGGCGCATCGCCCATCCTTATCCGTGTAGGTGCTGATAGTTGCAAAGTGTACACCCCACTTCACCAGAATAAGCACTCCTCTAGCAGATGAGGAGTATGATGAAGCCAGTTTGTATCCTGCCCATCTAAGTGCAATCTTAGTCTCGGAAGCCGCAGTTCGATGCGTCTCCTGTAGGAGAGTGATCTGAATATCATGGCGGTCTAAATAAGCAAATACCTGCCTGATTGTTTTGGGGGTGTTGAGACCACGGACATTCCAGGTTATGCAGTTGTATTTCTCACCCACACTCATTCTTGTGTAACTGAATTGCCAATGTCATGGTCGTGTTGCTATCCACAACAGGTGTATTCATCAGTCGTCTCGTCAATACCGTCGGTGTGCTCACAGTGAACAAACCTAACATGAACCAACCCCCCGCCCCTCACCCACTTCAGCAGTCCCAATTCACCAAAGCCATCCCTTAAAAGTACCCATCCCCCGCTCCCACCTCCCCCAAACAAGCCCCATAGGAAGGAAACATCTTGTGAGGTATACACTCGGGGACAGGAGTAGCCAGCCAGTGGACCCAGTGAGAGCCGTCACGTAGGGGTCACCTTGAATTTACAGTGACACCCAACTCCGCCCTCCCATGTCAGCCATGAATCAAGTCAGACGTTTAGAACCGGTGCAATAAAACCCCCACTGTAAGAGTTCTCCCCCCACCAGGGTTAGGCATAACTGACAGTATACATCATGAGTTTGGGTTGAGCACTGTGTCCGTATGGTTTGCTGTCAAAGCCGTCCAGGAGACTACGACCCTCTGCATTGTTCGACAACGGATATACAACTATTATTCCACATCTGATACATGCTCCTGAGACTCTTGCTCGCCCCTGGATGATCGCCTGCCCGGTGCTTGTGCGCCTCTCTGTTTCAAAAATGTTTGCACCTCCTTAGGGTCGTTGTAGAGTCTGCTTTTGCCTCCCTCCGTAACACAGAGACGAGCGGGATAGATCATTGCGTATGGAATGTTTTGGTCGCGAAATGCTTTCTTGACATCCAAGAACATTTTCTGGGCCACTTGAACTTGTTGCGTGAAATCTGGGTGGATGGAAATAGTCATGCCTTCGTGTGACAGCGTTCCCAGTTCTCTTGCTTTTCGGAGCGCTGCATCCCGATCTCTATAGTTTAGGAGTTTTGCTATAATGGGACGCGGTCTCGCACCAGGTCGAGGGAGTGGCGCCAATGACCTGTGCGCCCTTTCAACAATAAAGATGGGTGAGAAGGTATCTTTACCCAACAGCGCAATCAGTAGGGACTCTATATAACGTTCCATGGGACTTGTGTTGGTCGACTCTGTTATCCCCATGAAGCGCAGATTGTTGCGATAAGACCTCGCTTCTAAGTCGCCATGAGTGTCGCCAGCACTTTATCAGTTTTTTCCTGTTTTGATTCTGTTTGGCGTTGCGCATCCTCGGTATCAGCGATCCGCCTCTCCACCATATCTATACATTCCGTGTGCCGAGCTAGCCTTTCAGACATGCGGTGCACTCTATATGTCAATGTATCAATCTTCCCGTCTATGTTGGTCAGCGTTGCCTAGATCGTCGAGAACATAGTTTGAAAGTCAACAGCGGTAGACGGCTGCACGCTCAACACAGGCGCTGATACTTGTTCCGTCCCAGGGTTGTCCGCCCATTTCTTTGCCTGCTCAAAATTAAGCCTGGGCTGGTTACGGTCCGGTTTGCCCAATGTAGCTGTTCAGTAGCCGCTAGGATGCAAATCTGATGTTGAGCAACAGTCAGGCCGGGGAGCCTGATTCTGCTGGTTGAGTGCTACAGTGTGTTTGCCCACGCCGAGCACGCAGTCCGTGGAAGTGGCTAAGTTCAGTGGACGCCCTCGGGGCAACGGCGCGCTTTCAGAAGGGTAGCAGGAGCTCCCCGCACATGTGCCCCGCCGTCCCACGACCTGCCCAAAGAGTGCATGTGTCTGTGCTGATACTGTGGCCTGCTTCAGTAGCTGCAGTTAGAGGGCAGTCTCGGGGCGATAAAACATGGTGGATGTGCAGCAGCAGTTCAGTGCATGCGGGCCAGGGCCTCTAGCTGTAGGTCGCCCGCCACGTGATTGCAACTTCACACCAGTGGGACTAAAGACTCCAGCTGCGTAGTCCAGGACGGGGGCCACAAAAACCAATGCTGGTCAGAAGGCCGGGGTGCACACACAAACAGCCCACAGACGGCGCGTGACTCACTCCCGCCCGTGTGTCCTGCAGGGGGGGGGGGGGGGGGTCACGTAGGGCCCACCACCGGACGCCGAGTCGCGCCGGCCGGGTCCAGATCACTTTGCCGACAGTGAGGGATCAATGGAGGAATGCGACTGCGCAAAGCAGAGGCACCGACCTTCAGGGCAGGTCCAGTAGCGCCGCTCGATACCGCGGCGGTCCACCTCACTCACACCACAGCCGGGTCCCAAGCAGGCGCAAGGTCCGTCGCCGCAGGGCGTCCCCACCTCGATTCCTCGGCGAGATCAGGGTCCCCGCGGCCTCCGCAGCACTGTAGCGGTCAGTTGCACGGCCCCGTCAGCGGCGTCCCCCGAGCAGGAGAGAGACGGCTCAGCCGGCTGTCCGTGACCCCCTCGTTCCGCATCTCCGAGGCCGCGCTTGCGTCTCACATAGGTCCTGCGATGTCAGCTGCGTCGACGCTGGTATCGGTGCCCTCCCGGGAGGTAACAATTTCGGATTTCGGCGCAGTCGGTTGCTACAGTGCTCCGGTGTGTGAATCTGCGGATTCTGGTGCACAGGACAGGCTGGAGATGGAGGATAATGTCAGGATTGATAGGCGACTGCAAGGAGCTCGCCTACGAAGCGGCCATCTTGCAGGCTGGGCTTGCTCCGCCCCCCTCCTATGCTTTTCAAGGTTCTTTACAATTTTGGCATTTAGACTTTGGACTGGTGAAAGTCAGACTATGTATTCCCTGGTGGCTTTTCATTTTTTACAGTAGCTTCTCTGCCTCTGCCATCGGGTGCTGGTTGGCAGTTTAAATGTCCCATGCTGGGTGGTCTGGTTCTCATTTATTAATAGCAAAAATGTAGGGAGCCCCTTAACCATAAAATAATATGGGGAGGGCAATATTAGCTAAGTGTAATTTCATTCTTCTTGGGATCAATCTATTGTTGAGTCGAAGAGGTCACAGGATTAGTCTGGCATTCTCTGAGATTACAAAGTGTCTCATATATTCCTTGTAGACTTTATTCTCAATCCTGATATATAAATTGACACAATCCCCCAAATAATATTCACATTTTCAATATGTTATACCTTTGTATTTTTGTTTAACCTCTTTAACATGTTTCTTTAAAAGTATCATATTCATATATAAATTCCACTAGTGATTTAGTGTGGTTTAATTGTAATAGGTGGATCTTTTGCACGTCACTTACTGTACTCAATTTGTTTATTACATTAATTTATAGATTTGCTCTAAATGTGAAGAAGCAGTTCAGCCTACATTCCATTACAAAGCCTCATCAGATCAATAGTAAAGAGATCTACAATTCATAATAACCATATTTACACAGTTGTAAATACAGATTGTACACACATACAGTACATCATTTATTTGTATACGTGTCTTATTAACACTATGTTTATTATGGGAAACTCCTAAAATCAATAATCATTTGTGTTAATACTTTGTCATTTGCATCATATATGTTTTTGAGGTCATTTGTTTGGGTGGCAAAAGAAGGTGCTAGTGAATTGTGTAGATATCTGCGAATTATAATGAATTTATATCATTAAAACCAATTGTTCGTGTGAGCATACGCATAAGTAAGGCAAATAGAGATACAACTTGGGTGCAATGAGAGCCCACAGTGAGACCGTGGAGATAGGGGATTTCAAAGTTAGAACAAGGCATAACCCACTATAAGTAACATCTCCACTCATTAACCAACAGACACTGACAAATTAGCCAACTTGATGATGCAATACTGACAATGTAACATATGCACATTTCTTGTTATACCAATATATAGTACACAAATTGCTGTATACAGAATGAACCTTCACATGACCTCCTAAATCATACAACAAAAACTTAGGCCTTGATTACGATCTTGGTTGCTGGGTTACTCGGTTACAAATGTGACAGATATCCCATCTGCCGTATTACAATTCCATTATATCCTATTGAACTTGTAATACGGTGGATAGGATATCCGTCATGTTTGTGATCATAATCAGGCCCTTAATATTTTTTCATTTATATTTTGTAAGTACATTGAGATTCTGTAGAGTGGCGCATTGGAAATGAGCTATGTATGTTTATTTTATAAACATATTTATACCCTGTTTGTATAAGGATCATAAATGAGTCTTTCATATATCTGGATTCACATCCTACATATGATAGACTAATGTATACCAGATAATACTGAGGAGTTCCATTATATGAAGATACATGTCCATATATGTTTCTTTACACCAACTGGGAAGAACTAATGTGTACATATATGAAAAAGGAGGTCTTTTGTGGATTCACTTAGATCTCTCATGGTGGCTTATCATAAATTTAGCAGGATATAATATGGAAAGGTATATAACAAAGGGATGAGGCTCAAATGCATATCATGCCACTTGATACACCATTAGCATTAAATAATATTTTGTCTGTTCAACATGTCACCTGCTATAACATGCTTTTGCTCCATCAAGGTGTGGAGTAAACTATTTCCCTTGTTGAGTTTTTATTATATAATGTACGCTACTGGTAATATGCCTGACAATCTTTTTTTATCTTTTCCTTTCTGCAACACACAAATATTACCCTTTACATAATAAATGTTTCATATAGTTTTAATATAGGTATAAATGAACCTCCTTTTTTTGCTGTTACTTGTGGTCGAGCCCCTAAATATTGGTACAATTTTTGCTTTCAGCATTGTGCTATGTTTTGATTTAAACACCGTTCCAATGCAAACTAGGCAAAATCATCCTGCCCACCCACAGAATACTATACACTTTGGATTAAAAGTATAGGTTGCAATCGTGGAAACAGCAAGGCACCAAGCTCCTCCTGTCGTGAGGAAGGAGAAAAGAGCCAAGTGTTATAATTTATCCAAGGTGAAAGGATTCGCTAATAAGATATCAAAACTGCTTGAGGAAACAAACAATAAGCACAAAGCAGAAATTAACAGATTCACAATGGAGTAGTTCACAAGGAACTCTAAGGTGAATAGTGAATAACAAATGGGTGATGAGCTAGATGAAAAATCAGGGAATGAAGTGCTTTACACCACATCATGCCTTAGAGTGCTGAGTTTTATATACTTGAAACAGGAAATGTGTCATACGAAGAAACTCTACCACATTGTGACTATAATATTCAATTAACTCCCAGTGGACTGTCTGACCACCATCTTGGAAGGGCATCGTATAAGGTCAATCCCTATCCTTAATTGAAAATTTATGACATACGTACTTCTATGAAGAAGCCCAAGTTTGACATTCTCCATGCCATGCGGTATTTAGGAAGCCTGCAGTCATCACCTGCACTCTATACGCCTCCCAATCTGCAAAAGAAAACTCCAGGTCCCTGCAGGCAAAGAGCACTGAAGTGGCTCATGCATTATGAAGGCCTCACACTTCACATGATATGGTGTACAGGACCGTAGTTCACTGTAGCACCCAGAGACTTGGTTTCAGGTAAGCTCCGGTTCCTTATACTATTGTGTGCACAGGTGTAATAGTATGCTCCGAGTTTTCTTCAGGATGGCTCAAGTAAAATCTGGGCATGGATTGAAGTAGCATCTTACCAGGAACACTCACCTAGAGGATAATCCATCACCTGGATCAAACATTGAAGACTTCTTTGAATGACTGAGAATCACAAATCTCTTGAACGTAATATACAGGTTAAACTTGTACAAATATTGGTGGAGGATCAGGGACAAGGCTGGACTGGTCGTACCGTGCATTGAGCATATCCTCTGGAGGCTGGAAGGGTGTTGAACTGTTTATGCAGCAGTGGGGGCTGCTTTAGCGACTGAGGGCTGGTATTGCAGCGGTGCTTCAATATTGGCCCCCAGTTAACAAAAGCAGCAAGCAAGCGTTTCCAGCCTCCCGGAGCTAGGAAGTGCTTCCCCAGGGGCTGCTCTGGAAAACTGCCAGGGCTGCTATGGGTTCCCAATCCGGCCCTGATCAGGGAGATTGAAGTCAATATTTGGATCGGGCATGTATGGATTCAGTTGAAAGGAATGAAGACAACATTGCTATTCCAAACATGAGGTAACTTCAGAGAGGAAGCTGCAGGATCAACTTGGTGACTTATCACAAATGGCACACAAATTGCTGTTGAAATATAATTGCTAAGTTAAGAACTGGGAGAAAATGAGCTGACAGCCAAACCTTCTTCCTACAAAAAAACAAATCTTCATATACCAGGACACTGCTTTATTATGATCTTAGAATGATGTCAAGTTTCTTAAACAAGTTGCCTGTAAGTTTTCAACTGACTCAACTATTCAGTAGCAGCAAGCATGAAAGGACCAAATTTGAGGAGCCTTTTATACTGCTGCCAACCATGCCTGGTGCACTGAGGTGATCCCTAGTAATAATCCTGCAAATTGCGGCCTCTATTGTAATCTTCTCTGACGTAGTCACTATTACAACACTAATAATATTAGTAGTTATCAATGAGTTTCATAGAAATTAACTAGCTCTTTTTCCAAGAAAAGAGCTAGTTGCAGTAGCAGTTATAGTTGCATAATTTTAGGAAACATTCTGCTATTGGTAGATAAGAAGCTCAATCATTTTAAGAAGCATTACAGTAAGAAAGCAAGTACAGCTCCAGGCTGAATATTTCATTCTGATTGCACATTGCTTTTAATCTAGTGCCTCTATGAAGGTGAAATACATCTGTCGGAAAACACTGGGTCTTTTATTCAACTGTAAGTATCTTCTTCAATGGAAAAAAATGGGTAATATTTTAAAATGTGTCTACAATCACCATTATCACACTGGAAACTTCAAATAGTGGAAGTGCTGTGTTGAAATCTTACTAGAGCATATGCCACGGTTCAGAGACCACTAGTAAGGGCTACAATGATCCAAAAGGCTTTCAAAGCAAGGATTTACATCAAGCACACATAGAGCAAGTATGAACGCTTTAACATCAGACTAAACAAATGGCACTCAAAGGATTTTACGACGAAACAAAAAGTAGATCTAAATGGTCCATGACCAGAAATAGAATAGTCATGGCACATCTTTGTAATGATAAGTCTTCACTGCACGCTTCTTTTAAGGTAAGATGATTTATTTATGCAGAACATCATCAATTAAGTCTTACAGATAAGCCTGGGTCAAACCGTCTCTCCCGGAATCCAGAACACGCTAAGTGTTCTAGATTCCAGAAGACACAGCAAGACACCACACATTCCCCTCCTTCAGAAACACAAAGAACAAAAAAATAAACATTTTAAAATAATAGCATATTAACTACATAACATGTATGCTCAAACTTTGAACATCACAAACATTGTGCATAAGAAAAATAAACAGAATAACACAAGTCAGGACAACTAAGTATCACTTACTTACATAATAATCCTTATACCAAACAGGAATTTGTCGAGACCTTTGTACATGGCACTTACTCAGAATACTGTCTTTTGCAGGAACAGACTTTCTCCAATTTGTTTTATTATAAGAAATTTTGGGTAATGATGCATCAGTAGAGACGGATACCTCTTTATCAGGCCACAACCACTGAGGAACCTTCACTACCCTGGAAAGATTCCAAACATTTCCATCAGATAATTCAACCCCCTGAAGACCAACATGAACCACTCTCATTCAAAATCCTTTATTCGATATTTAAAAAATATCATAAAAGTACAATTTACAATTAAAAACATTTCAGTGCAGTTCAATTTATATTTACATTGAAGGAGCCATTAGCATCAAAACATTCAAGGTAACCCTCTAGTGTGTCTCAGTCTTATTGCAACTCTAATAAAATTCATAATACAAGCTAACGTCAAAGGATTCTCGACCTTTTGTAAGTATAAAAGAGCAACTTTGGCATGTCTAAACTTCATTTGTTTTAAAAACCTTACTAAAAAGTGGCGTCTGGGTACAGAATAAAAAGGGCAAAGTAATACAAAATGAAGGGTATCCTGCGGAGACCTATTGTCACAGCCGCAGGTACCCTTCTGCTCAACCGTGGCCGTAAAACCGGGCGGGTCAGCCAAAAGGTGATGTAAAAGGTTGTGCCTAAAACGAGTAATTAAAAATCTATCTTGTGCATTGTATAGTAAGGCAAGATAAGGTTCCATACCTTCTACTAACTTAACTGAACTATAGATACTGACTGTGGGCTTACTTTCTTCTGAGGCGGCTCTACGTGCAAACTTCTTTGCCAGGAAAGTTCTTTTAATGCTAGTTTTATCCTCAGGGGTGATTGTTGTGGGTTCAGTAAAGAGGTTCTTACGGTCTAATCTAGTCAGGACACCCTTTACATAACTCAACCATGGGATATCCATCCCCTTGTCTCTACCCACACAATCACTAATTATTTGCCTACTCAGGCCCGCATCCCTATTAGTCCATATTCTTACCCAGGCCATGAGTGGTCTAACTTTAATCAAGTCCTCCAGGTATACCCTTCCCAATTCAGCATGTGTAATGTAAGCTGACGTGCTTTGTGGAATTTGTAAAACCTTCCTCAGGAATTTATTTTCCTCAGTTTGAATTTGTGATGGGTTCACAAAACCCCACACTTCTGCCCCACACATTATTTTGGGGCAACAAACTGAGCCATAAAGGTGCATGACCTGTTCAGGCGACCACCTACCCAGCCTCTGTCCGTAGTTCATTATGGCCCCTGTTGAAGCCACTACTTTTGCACTTCTCCCTTCCATTAAAAACTTAAAATTTAAAAGCCCATCAAATAAAACGCCCAGATAGGAGAAGGTTTTAACCTGTTCCATTATGTGTGAGCCGATTTTGTAACAAAACTTTTTTCATGGTTTAGACCCTGCCAACAATACATATGACTTTGCTAAGTTAGCCGATAGGTCTAGACTGGCCATAAAGCTGACAAACCCATCCAGCAAAGTCTGGAGACCTTTTGGTGTTCGGGCTAAAAGTACCGCATCGTCAGCATATAACAACACCGGTACTGCTCGTGCACCTACTCTAGGGGTATCTGCGTTTAAATTGCATAGTGCCTGTTCTAGCCCGTTTATGTATAATGAAAATAGAAACGGGGCCAGGATACATCCCTGGCGCACCCCGCTAGTGCAAGGGAAGGGAGCTGTAATACCACCTTCCAAATTATAACGCACTTTAGCTGAGGTGTTCCAGTGGAGTGCTCTTAAAATAACTACCAGGCCTTCTTCTACCCCCAGTTTAGTCATCAGGTTCCAGAGCTTTTCTCCGTTTACATGGTCAAAAGCCGATGAAAGGTCCATAAACCCCATATAAATCGACTGGTTGCTTGCAATAGTATATTTAGCTGTTAGTAAATAGAGGTTCAGACACTGATCTATAGTTGACCTTCCTGATCTGAAACCATATTGCAAGTCTGTTATTATATGATATTCCTCCGCCCAGTCCAAAAGACGGTTCAGGACAACTCTCCCCAATACTTTAGCTGTTACATCAATTAGGGAGATCGGTCGATAACACCGGGGGTCATCCTTTTTCCCCTTTTTGAAGATTGGGACTATCGTGGCTGTAGACCAGGATCTTGGCATACCTGTAGAAACTGCCATGTTTATTACTCTAGTTAGCATGGGTGCCCAGAGATCAACTTTACTTAGGTAGAGATCCGGGGGGATACCATCCGGGCCGGGGGCCTTGTTCTGCGTCAGCCCCTTGATCCCCACTACCAGTTCGTCCACCGTAAATTCTATGTTTGTCATCCATGGGCAAGTTGCCTCACCCTCCCCCAGTTGCTCATTAGCATGATTATACAGTACTTTAAAGTGGTCGAACCATTGTTCCGGGAGAATGGTTGCACCAATTACTGGTGCAGCCGCGTCCTGGAAACAAGGGTTGTTTATTATTTCCCAAAATGCCCTAGAATCTTTTCTGTCTGCAGCCTCCCGTAGGTTTTCCCATGTCTGTGATTGAAGAGCCAATTTCCTTAGTTTGATGGCTTTTTTGTAGGCTATCCTGCATTGTACAATGCGCCCCTTATCTCTAGGGACCTTTTTTAAACTTTCTTTCAATTCATTATGGGCCCTAGAACAATCTCTATTAAACCATCTAGGGGAGCATTTCATTGGCCCTGACACGGGGGCTTTTAGTAATCCACCAATGAGGTGTGCCATTGCCTCATAGGCTTTAACCACCATGGGTCCCTCAAGTGAGGGATCTAAACATGCCCCAATCATTTCTTTCCCATCCTCCATTAGGGATCTATAAAAGGCGTCCCCGTCCACCCTAGCCCATCTGAGCCTTCTCCCCTGATCCATAGCCCTCAATGTGCTGTTTGCCTTGTCACTTTTCTTGTTTTTACAAGGGGCCCAGTCCTTAATCCACAAGACTAGTGGGTTATGATCACTGAATATACTCCATTCAATGCTAGCCTTATTTAACCAGTTCACAAAGGGGATAGAAACTACGATATAATCTATAATAGAGCAATACCCCCTTCCCTTAAATGTTGGTGTGATTTTGTGGCCAGCTTTGGGTCCCATCAAGTCTATTGTGTGCCTAAGTGCGTGGTTATTTAAGACCCTTTCTAACTCCAGACCCTCCGGGGTGTGTTCGAGGTGTGGGCCTTTTTCCACAGTACAACCTGTCCAGGCCCCCTCCATCCATTTTAAATTGGGGCACAGGTGACAGTTTAAATCCCCCGCTAGGATCACATATGGGGCTACTGCTCTCTTCCCTGACGCTAGCTCATCAGTCAGTAAGTCATCTAAGTTTTGGATTATTGAACTCTTCCCGTTCCCTAAAACAGCATTATATACATTGATCAAAATAATATTCATTTTCCTAACTTCAAGTCCAACGGCTTGTATATTAGCTGAATTCCATTGCAAATCGACCCACACACCTTCAAGCTGTAAGTCCACATATATGATTAATCCTCCCATTGGTCTTCCCTGTGTCATTTTCCTTGCGGGCACAGAAAAACACTTATATCCATCAAGATGAAATGGATTGTGGTCCACCACCCAGGTTTCTTGTAGGCAGATTACAAGGAATTTGCTAATGTACTGTCTCCACTCCTGGTTGTGGAATTTGGAAGCTAGCCCCGCAATGTTCCAGGAAATCTTTTCAGACCCCTCTTTCCTTTCCAGTCCTGATGGATCTATTTGGGTAGTGGGATAGGCAACCTTTACTTCAGTGGAGGCTTTCTTTAATACACACTTGGTTTGTGCCACTTGTGCGTGATGGAATTGGGGGTACACCTGTACTTCTGGTTCACTGTTTTTTTCCTCTTGCACACCCACCTTGTTCCTTGCCGATGTGAGTTTAGTTACAATTATGTTGTCCCGGGGTCTCTCCCCGACCAGATGACTAAGGCCTGGTTCACTCCCTATGGGATGGACTTGATCGTTGCCTATAGGAGGGGATTGGACAAAAGTCAATTTGTGTGCAGTTTGCTCCAATTGGCCTTCCACCCTTCGTAGTCAGACCCACTCTTCCATGAACAAAAGGGGATCAAACCTATTTGATAGAGTTATTCTGCCATAGTTTCTGGGTGGAACGTGTGATTTTATGCCATGTCCAACCTCACAAGTCCCATAACCCTTCTCATTTCCTTGGAATGCCCAATTCCTAGATAAGGGACTTAGATCATTGGCATAAAAAGACCATAAGGGTGCGGGACTAATCCTGCTATCCAGGACTGCCGGGCCCCAACTTAATATGTAGTCTACTGTTCTACTGGCCCTAAAATTTATCACCACACAGTCGCCCAGTTTGTTTTTTTCCTTATTTCCAATCCACCTGACCCTTCTTACGTGCAGAATTTCTCCCTGTTCGTTCCCTGGTAGTGGCCTATTTCTGTTCAGCCAGTGTGTGACTTTGTTTTTGAGCTCGTCATGCATCTCTATTTGACCGCACTTTCGCTCAGGAACCCCTGTAAGAATAATAACATAAGGGGCCGCTTCTGGAGGTAAATTCAAACATGTCCCCTTATTGCCTGCTTTGGTATAAGATACCTCTCTAATACTCTGACTGGGGTCTTTATTTCGTCCGGCAGTAGGGAGGGGATTGTGAGTGGCCAAAGGCAGGGGACCTGTGTGATCACGTGAGGGACCTGCTACGGGGTTATCTGGTGGAATAGTGGGCGGATTCTTGTTTGTTAGTGACTCAGCTATACTAAGGTCCTCCCTCTGTATGGGTGCTAAAATCGTGGAAGCTGTATTACCCAATGGGATAGAGGGCGCTAATGTTACGGGCGTGTTACTACCCCCTCCCTTGAGTTTTACTAGCGACACTACTTTATCCAGCCTACTCAAGATTTGTTTTGTCTGGGCATCAATCAATTGCTCGAAGTATAACTTCAAGTCACTAATAATATTTGACACCCAGCCCGGGGGAGCCTGTACGCCCATTGCTTGATCCCTTATTTCTTCCGCCCTGGTATTTGCAATGTCATTACTGTTAATGGCCGTACAGCCTCTACTTTTCTTAGACCTAGTTATCTTTTAGCTGTTCACTTTCCTATTACCAGCTTGCATATTAACCCCTTTGCCCCTAGAGTTTAAACACTTATCCGGGGATATCTGTACTGGAGGGCTATCAGACTCTGGGAGATCCAAGACCAAGTCCTGAATTGACAGTGGTGAAATAGGAGAGGGCGATACCAATTGACTCAGTTGAGGTGTTAATGAGAGTCGCCTCTCCGTGCGTGCAATTTCACTGGAGACTTCGCCAATAGCTTTAAGTAACATTCGATCTATTGCTGTCTGTGGCGCAGGGACCTGTGGAGGTGTCTTTAATGCTTTACTCTTTTTCCTGCTATCTAATTGGTCCGTAGTATTAGCTTTAGCTGCGTATATTCGAGTTTTTGCAGGCATTCCGCAGCTACTGTAGTGGCAATCTTTTTATGAATCTTATCAGTACTGTGACCTTATTCTAATGGTCCCCGGGCAGCTATTGCGTAACTTCCCTCCTCAATCGTCCCGTTACCTTGATACGCCTTCAGCTGCCTCGTTATAAGTGATGGGGTACTGGCCCAGCCCAGCCTCTTGTGGCCTCTGACGGCCGCAGACGGCCCGCCCTCTGCCCGGGCTCAGCCCGGCGCCGCCCGCGCGGCGGTAGGGCTGGCTGCCTTTTAAACGCCTCCTGCCCTCCGTGATTGTCTCCTGCCCCAAGGCACCTGGGAGCTGTAGTCCTCGCTGCTCCGCCGAGATGGAGGGAGGGGGCGGCAGCGGGGAACTTGCAGGCACAGCTCGCGGGTCAACGGACTGCAGGGCACTGGTGCAGGAATCAGGTATAGTTGGTCAGAGTGCTCTCCCACTCATCGACAGGGCTGGCTGCCTTTTAAACGCCTCCTGGCGCGCCCTCCGTGATTGTCTCCTGCCCCAAGGCACCTGGGAGCTGTAGTCCTCGCTGCTCCGCCGAGATGGAGGGAGGGGGCGGCAGCGGGGAACTTGCAGGCACAGCTCGCGGGTCAACGGACTGCAGGGCACTGGTGCAGGAATCAGGTATAGTTGGTCAGAGTGCTCTCCCACTCGTCGACAGGGCTGGCTGCCTTTTAAACGCCTCCTGGCGCGCCGTCCGTGATTGTCTCCTGCCCCAAGGCACCTGGGAGCTGTAGTCCTCGCTGCTCCGCCGAGATGGAGGGAGGGGGCGGCAGCGGGGAACTTGCAGGCACAGCTCGCGGGTCAACGGACTGCAGGGCACTGGTGCAGGAATCAGGTATAGTTGGTCAGAGTGCTCTCCCACTCGTCGACAGGGCTGGCTGCCTTTTAAACGCCTCCTGGCGCGCCCTCCGTGATTGTCTCCTGCCCCAAGGCACCTGGGAGCTGTAGTCCTCGCTGCTCCACCGAGATGGAGGGAGGGGGCGGCAGCGGGGAACTTGCAGGCACAGCTCGCGGGTCAACGGACTGCAGGGCACTGGTGCAGGAATCAGGTATAGTTGGTCAGAGTGCTCTCCCCCTAACTCTCTGCCTATCTGTACCTCTGACTTTGTATTTCAACTGTTTTGTGTGACTCTGCTAACGTTTAACGCATAATTAAGCAATGTTTAAAGACTTGAGTTAAGAAATGGGTACGAAATTAAAATTTGTTCCTTAGAGGAGCGCCACAATATGTCTTGGCCGTGGCCCCCAAATCCTTTAGATGACACTGACCTAGCTTTGTGGAAAAAAAGTTATGAAAGTTTAAACGCGAACTACCTCTGTAAGCCCAAAAACAGCTTAGCAAACCAGAAATAGAATAGTCATGGCACATCTTTGTAATGATAAGTCTTCACTGCACGCTTCTTTTAAGGTAAGATGATTTATTTATGCAGAACATCATCAATTAAGTCTTACAGATAAGCCTGGGTCAAACCGTCTCTCCCGGAATCCCGAACACGCTAAGTGTTCTAGATTCCAGAAGACACAGCAAGACACCACACATTCCCCTCCTTCAGAAACACAAAGAACAAAAAAATAAACATTTTAAAATAATAGCATATTAACTACATAACATGTATGCTCAAACTTTGAACATCACAAACATTGTGCATAAGAAAAATAAACAGAATAACACAAGTCAGGACAAATAAGTATCACTTACTTACATAATAATCCTTATACCAAACAGGAATTTGTCGAGACCTTTGTACATGGCACTTACTCAGAATACTGTCTTTTGCAGGAACAGACTTTCTCCAATTTGTTTTATTATAAGAAATTTTGGGTAATGATGTATCAGTAGAGACGGATACCTCTTTATCAGGCCACAACCACTGAGGAACCTTCACTACCTTGGAAAGATTCCAAACATTTCCATCAGATAATTCAACCCCCTGACGACCAACATGAACCACTCTCAAAGGATGAGAATAACGGGATTCTCCAGCTTTAACAAACCTCCCTTTCTTCACACGAACCCAGTCATTGACTTTAACAGGAGAAGTAACAACTTTATCAAGACAACCTTGATCCGACACATCACTGTCATTCTTATTGATAAATATATCTCTCATCCATCCTTGACTCAAATTAGATATACTCTTCCTTCCCCTCATCTTCTCAAAAGGCGAAAGATCACCGATGCTCCTAGGAGTATTCCTGTAACTCCAAAGAACTTCGCTAATAGCTTGACTACAATTCTTGCCATTAGAAATAGCTAATTGTAAACCTTCCTTAAAAACTTTAATCCACCTCTCTACAATCCCATTACTCTGAGGATAATAGACACTAGAGCGTTTGTGACTGATGCCATGCCTTTCGAGAAAACTTTTCATTTCAGTAGAAGTCAACTGTACCCCACTGTCAGTTACGAGTGATTCTGGGAAACTCTCCCTCTCAAACACTTCATTTAAAAATTTAATAACCACATTAGAAGTAACGTGAGAAACAATCTTGAACTCTGGCCTTTGAGATAACTGATCAATGAGTATAATTGCATCAACAGGATTCTGACCTAAACATATGGGACCAGCAATATCTAAAGCAACGCATTGCCAAACACGAGATGGTCTGGACACAGGAAGATGATCATATGTAATAACTTTCTGAGATTTGTCACTTATTCAACATTCTATACAATCACTGACCTTACGTTCAATAGCTTTGTCCATGGCTGGCCACCAAAATTCACTTCTAATTCTGCGTTTCATGCTTGTCATACCAGGATGGCCTTCATGAGCCATATCTAAAATTGTTTGTTGTAAACCAATGGGAACCACAGCTGTAGACTTCTCATTAAAATATCATCTTTTAAAGACAATTCATGAGAGATTTGCAAGAATGGACGCACCAACTCCGAGACATCAGCCTTCTTAGGCCATGAAGATTTGATATATTCAATTACTTCCCTTAGTACGACATCATTCTCACAAGCAAGTTTCCATTCCTTCTCTTGTATACATCCATTGGACACTTCACAAATGGAAATCACCTTCTCAAGATCATTATCTTCTTCTACCAGGTTGTCATCAACTACAGGTAATCTTGATAGACAATCTGCCAAAATATTCCTTACGCCTGGAATATATTCAACTTTGAAGTGAAAATCTTGTAATTTATATTGCCATCTAGCGATTCTTGAAGTGGCTTTACCACAACCTTTTGTTGTAAAGAGATCCACTAAAGGACGATGATCAGATCTGACTTTGAATACTGTACCATATACATACTTTCGAAAATACTCTATTCCCCACCAACAAGCAAGAGTTTCTTTTTCTAACGTTGAATATTTGCATTCTGCACCCTTCAATGGTCTTGATGCAAAACCAATGGTGACTAAATGACCATCCTGATTTTGCATCAAAACTGCACCTAACCCAACATTACTAGCATCAGAAACGATTATTGAATCATGAGCAGTGTTGAACGTGGCCAAGGCAGGTGCAGACGAAATATACATTTTCAATTGCCTAAATTCATTTCTACAATTGTCATTCCACAAAAAGGAAACATTTCTTTTTGTAGGTTTCTCATATGCACAGTTTTGTGAGCAAACAATGGTATACATTTTGCATAGTATTCAGCAAGACCTAAAAAAGATCTTAACTTTGTTTTGTGGATCAGGAGCTTGTTCAATGGGCCTTATTAGATTCTGCTTGGGGGAAACTCCATGTTTGTCGATTGAATGCCCTAAGTAATCAACCGATGATACACCAAACTTACATTTATCTTTAGTCAAAGTTAAACCATTATCTTGTAAAATGCACAAAACTTGATGTAGAATGTCAGTATGTTCAGTAGGATTGGAGGCAAAAATCAAAATATCATCTTGGAAATACAGCACATTATCGATGTTTTTAAATACTTTGTGCATTAACCTTTGAAACACAGAGGATGCAGAAATTATTCCAAAAGGCATTCTCTTGTATCTAAAAGCCCCTTCAGATGTTATGAAGGAAGTAAGATGTTTACTTTCCTCGTGAAGAGCGATCTGATGGTAAGCGTTAGATAAATCAAGAGTAGAGAATATCGATGCACCCTTCAGTTTCATGAACATCTCACCTATATTTGGTAGAGGATGTCTGTCAACCCATATACTACTATTGAGATCCCTCAAGTCAACACATAACCTAACTTTTCCATTAGATTTGTGCGCGAGTACAACTGGACTTAACCAAATAGATGATTCTATTTCCTCTGTAATGTCGAGATCACAAAGCCTTTTAAGCTCATCCTTTACAGCTTCTCTTAAATGTAGAGGAACATTCCTAACTTTATGAACCTTTGGTATAGCGTCATGTTTTAAAATTATTTTGTATAAAAAGTTTTTTAGAAGACCCAACTCTGTAGTTGAAAATACACTCGGAAATCTTTTTTCCCACTCAGACGCAGAATCAATGTCAATATGACAAATCAAATCCGAGTATCCTAGAACTTGATCAGGATGATTGGGTTCTAAAGTGATCATAAGATCTCTTTGTTGAGGCCACCCCAGAAGACACGAACCTTCTTTAGCAACATAAATTTTGGAAGTGATGGTTTTACCTTTGAAACTAAGAGTGCATATAAAAAATCCAATTACATCAATGGGTTTCCTACCATACCCAACCAATTTAATATCCGGAGGTGATAGACGCACATCCGGAAATTCTTTTAACCATTCATCATCAATGAGTGTGTGTCTGGCACCAGAATCAGCCATTACCCTCTCGTCTTTGTCACCAATAGCAATAGTACATAATGGAGCATCTTTCAAATTGCTATTAATTTCATAAACTGCTAAAAGAAATTCATCATCATTAATGTCACCTTTAACTTCTTTTACATGCTCATCTTTATAAGTCTTTTGTTCAAAATTTTTGTTTCTTATCCTATTCTTATTTCTACACATTATAGTATAATGACCTTTCAATTTACAATATCTGCACACTTGACCAATAGCAGGACACCTTTTGTCGTTGGCCAAATGACCAGGAATGCCACATTTAAAACAAATGTACTCCTTTTTTTCTTGAGTAGCCTGAGTTTTAAGTTTCTCTTACTGGACGTGGCTCCCGCAGAATTCGATGTCTTGACAGCATTGATTTCTGATGCTTTTTGCTCAGCAAGTTCTTTTAAGCCCAATTCCATATCTTCAAAACGATGAGCAATATCAAGAGCTTTGTCCAAAGTTAAATCTTCTGCAGCAAGTAATTTTTCCTGAAGTTTTACATTGGCAACTTTATGTACCATTTGATCACGAATCATTTGATCACGGAAAGTAGAATAATTACATTTGGATGCCAATATTCTTAAATCATTTACAAATGTGTCTATGGATTCATTTACCAGTTGACCTCTGCTGAGAAACTTGTGACGTGACACAACTTCGTTGACCTTTTTTATATAACGTTTATCCAATTTCATAATAGCCTCTTCGAATACGTCAATATCTTCTTCTGATGACGATATGCGATTAGAACTGGGTGGAAGATGGCTTAAAATGTGTCTACCTTCTGCACCAAGACAATGCTTTAAAATAGGTTTCCTTTTGTCTGTATAGTCTTCGCCACCTATGGCTTCAATGTATGCTTCAAAAACTTCTTTCCAGCGTTTCCATTCCAACACCGGTTCACCAGGAGATGGTAAAAATGGAGTAGGGGCATTGAAACCCTCCATTTATAGAAAAACAAAGATAATAAAAATGATAAAACAGTTATGTGAAAATAATGTTTTAATCCAAAAAAAATATATTTTTTTTATATCTGTGCACACCAGCAATATGTGACTAAACTGTGTGCATTCGTTTTCTTCCTCCTTTATCAATGTTCCAAAACAAGAAATAACTGTATGTCACTTTAGTTTCAATATAATGGAGACCAGAATATTTATGCTGTGCACATCAGCGATGTAACCAGTAATATTAATGCTGTGCACATCAGCGATGTAAAGCTCACTTGTGCACTTGACCTCAAATTAAATACAATTGCTGTGCACATCAGCGATGTACATCTTAATAATGTGTTCGTAGCGTGGCAACCGTGCTATCCAGTTCAATAGTTGAACTTAGCACTTAAAATGGGCGCCGATGTTATGACGTCATCGCGCTCTGAAGCGCGCCTGCGCATTGAGTAAGAAAGCGCTGAGATTGACAAATTGGTTTAAAATATTGAAAAGTCTCATCGGAGGCCTGGGAAATGCCGGATTTTCACCATTTAGCTTGCGTGATGCAGAGTTAATATCGGGACTCTGAAAGGCACAGTAAAAGCGGAGGATGACGGTCGCTTGATCTGCTCGGTGCAGGACTCCAGGCTTGATTCATCAATGTTTTCCGATCATCGCCAGTGTAATGATAAGTCTTCACTGCGCGCTTCTTTTAAGGTAAGATGATTTATTTATGCAGAACATCATCAATTAAGTCTTACAGATAAGCCTGGGTCAAACCGTCTCTCCCGGAATCCCGAACACGCTAAGTGTTCTAGATTCTTGAAGACACAGCAAGACACCACACACTTCCTTACTTTGACTTGCCATTTCTTAGCTGGAATAAAAATAGCTTGATGAGTAAAAAATAGCTTGATGACTAAAATATAGCTTATTTGGTCAATCCACAGGGATTTTTCAGGTGGAGATCTTCTAAGTTCTTGGGATTTAACGGGTCCTTTGAAGCCTTAATCATTTCAAAAAGAGAGTGGACTGTTCCAACTGTGCCAACTAAATGGTTTGAAGGAATTACAGATTATTCATGAGTGTTGACTATGGATACTGGTGGGACCTGGTGGTGGCCAAATCATAAAGTGCAAAGAGAATGGCCATCGTTCATGAAGGTCTCTCAAATGTTGCAATTTATGATGGTCAGGGCGAATTTCAAAATGTTACTTAGATTTAGGTTTCTTCCGGGTAAGCTCTTGCTCTCACTCCAGGCATGAACGTGACAACAATAGTGGTTAACTCTAATTTTCAGTCATTTTAAAATTGTACTCAATACATGGCTTTTCCATAATGAATAACGTGTGGTTGAATTTATAGCATGCATACTTTACAATGTGTCTCCAAAGGATCACACTCTTTTCTTACTTAAAATGAAGCTACAGAAGCATCCACGAGAGAGCAGTTTCTATGACTAAGTGTAGTTTCTTTCATGGTCCAGCAGTTTAAAGTGGTCAAGTGCTTTATATAAAAGTGGTACATTTCTTTATGTTCTAAACAGGTTGAAATATTTTGGGACGACAATAGATACCTTTTATTCCATTTATTCTTATTTGTTTTTTTACATTTGTTTTAATGTTTTACTTATTCCCTTTATTCTTTATTTTAATTAATTGGAGTGGTATTCTTTTTTGGTACTGTCTCACTGCTTGGCCCATATATTTTTAATATATGGCAGAAAACTGTAGCTTGTTACTAAAACTGTATTTCACACCACAGTTATGGTTATACTGACTGAGCCTCAAACTTTTTACCTTGGGTACCCTGGACCTTCTCCAGATGTAACTGGTTTTCATGATATAAGCATGATATAGTTAATAATTTTCTACTTAATTTACTGGAACTTAGTTTTGTTACCCATGTAGATTATCTCTAAAAATATATAATGCACATAACGAAGTGTTAGCACAGAATGATTTGAGGAGTAGACAATAACAAACAGTGTTGGTAGGACAATAATATAAACAAAAGAAATATTAAACATATATGTAAAATGTGTACACTCAATAGTGTAATATTTTTAATAAACTACATTGTAATTAAATCAAAGTCTGATAAGATCAAACAGAAATGTAAAGGTCTCTTTAATGCTCATTCACCTTCTGAACTCCAGCATGGCTATTTTGGATGTGCTGCAGCACTACGCGCCCCTATGCAGAGGAATAGAAATGCTATTGGCTAAAGTCTGCCGATTAGAATGACGATTTGAAATAAAATACAGCTATTAACATTACTGGTCAATTTCAGAAGCAATTCAGCACAATTATATGCTATGGTATTGATATTTGTATAGGGCACAATGTGGCTGGCCTCCTAGTGCTGTTGCGAGTGCCATGCATGCTATTCAAAAGTTTTCATCTAGTAAGTCTTGCTAAGAACTGGAAGTGCCACTTCACTGAAAGAAAGAGAGAGAGAGAGAGAGTCCCCTACAAAGATGCAAAGTTGGTGAGTGATTAAGTACATAGATACATTGATAATTAAACACTTTGAAGAGGGGGGCCAGACCTCCTCCCTTGCCAGTGCTTGTACATGGCATTACCACTTCAACTATGGTTGAGGCACAACTAAATTCAATTGATAATGTTCTTCTTGTTCTTCTCATTTTTATGTTAATCCAGTCTCCTCCTGAAAAAGTGAAGGATGCTGTGATGGTGGCCATTGATGCAGGATATCGCCACTTTGATGGTGCCTATTACTATGAGAATGAGCAAGAAGTTGGGGAAGGATATCGTCAGAAAATCCAGGAGGGTGTTGTTAAACGAGAAGATTTGTTTGTCGTCAGCAAGGTACTATTTTGAAGGAGACTTCAAACTCTTGAGGGCAAGTTACACATCTCTTCATAAAGCGAATTATAAATGTTTGTAGTTTGGCAAATTTCATGAGGGATGGGAATTCATATTTCATATTGTTTTTGACAAAGTTAAGACCTGACTAAATGTAAATCCTCTTTTTGATACGCTACTACATACTCTAAATGTATCCCCTACAGAATACAGGGAAGAGTCTCAGAAGCATTTAGGAGTTTTGGAAGCAGTCTGTTTTATACCCTCTTACATGCCTTTGTGAATTAGTCATAAAACACCAAATTTCCTAACACAAAAAATGTAAAGCTTCTATAGTCCTTTTATATCTACCACACTTAAATTAATACAGCCCAATATTTGGATTTTATTTACATTTTAGTTGTCACAAAGGTACGTTTGAGTCCCTTAAAGAGTACTACAGGAGTAATACTTTCCATACTCCAGAATGCCTTTGTAAATAGTCCCTATAATACTGCCAACTCTACATGTGCCAGAATGCTGTTCAGTGCAGTTTGCCTCCCAGAAGGAACCTGCCTGTATGGAAGTTTCTACAACAGACAAATATGAACTGAGTTTATGGCTTAAATTAGTTGGATTATTCCCATTAACCCCAGATATTTCAAACCCCAAGCATTTTAAACACAACATACCTAATTTAGAGATCTGTGGACAGGAAATATTTATGACAATGTTTACAGGAATTTTATGTCTATGTGTATGTGTGTGTCATAGCTACTTGCTGTCACCAGGACATTATATTGATGACCATAAATGGAATTGTGTAGATTATTATTGTCCTGAGCACACACATCTGTATTCACCCAGTTTGTAGGCAGAGATGGAGTACTGTTTTATTAGAATCTCATACTTCTAACCGTGCCGATTTAGGCGGTAGCCTTCTGCTTTTACTGCATCATTTAACGTCTACTCCCTTTTGTGTGACATCAGACTGCTTTTTATGACATAAGACCAGGCCTTGGCAATTGTGGTCCCCCGTAACAAAAAAACACCCAAGGCAGTTCTCATACTTTCGAAAGCCCTTAGTGACTTGTTGGCTACTCTGAACAGATCATAAAATTCCGACTTTACAGTGAAAGTGGTATGGCACAGAGGACAGCACCACTCTGACTACAGACCTTCTTTTTTCTCTTCAGACCAAATAAATTGCTGCATAGCTTTCTGTTGGATTATGCCTAACATTTCCATGATTGTAGAATTTTGTGTGACATTTCTATGTCATGTGTGACACTTTGAGTGACATTTTACCACACACCAAACAGCTATGTAGATATTGCAAGGTCAATTTAAGAAAACCTCTTTAGTGTATTCAAAGAGACTAGAAATGACCTCAAATCAATCAGAATTCATCAAATGTGACTTGGCAAGGTCACTAACATCCGTTGTTTTACCTGCATGACCACTTTGGAAACCTTACAGATGCCATAAATAACTATGATTTAGAGTTTGGTGCACAGGGTACTCTGTCGCAAATGCAGAAAGTCTGCCACCAAACCTTTTGTCCGCCTGCCTCCTTTAGAGAAGGGTGGAGCTTAAGAATTCGATGGCAGAGCCCTCCTTGGCTCCGTCGATGGAATACTTCCTCCAGCGGCCTAAAGGAGCAAGGGCGGTTGAAGAAAAGACATTACATTTTTCACCTATTTATGGTTAACAAGGTAGTGCCTTTTTAGGTCTCGCTGAGCCCAGCGCATGCGCTGGCTCAGAGAGACATTTGTAAGGGATACCGCTGGCATAGAGCTACAGTACCCCGCCTCTGCCTGCCATCGGTTCACTTCAATGCCGCTCTTCTTGACTGCCTCCAAACTCGTTTGCTCAGCCATGCCTCACTTCCGTTTAAGTCTGAGTAGGCGCACCGGGCAAACACAATGTACTTATGCTCACGTTCCTTCTCTGTCCTTCAGGAGAACTCTTTTTTAAAAATTGTTTTCTGCCCGTCGCGGACCTCCATCTGCACTTTCACCCGGTCTGCTTTTTAATTGTTGCTTTCTGCTTGCGTTTACGTCGCTCTCCCTCATAGCCTCCTCTCCGCCCCCTTCCCTGCTGCTATTTCACAGATCGAGCTTCAGTGCCCACAAGACCTGTTGCATTCAATACAAAATGACTTTTACCCCGCCCCTGCCTGCCATCGGTTCACTTCAATGCCGCTCTTCTTGACTGCCTCCAAACTCGTTTGCTCAGCCATGCCTCACTTCCGTTTAAGTCTGAGTAGGCGCACCGGGCAAACACAGTGTGCTTACGCTCACGTTCCTTCTCTGTCCTTCAGGAGAACTCTTTTTTAAAAATTGTTTTTCGCCTGTCGCGGACCTCCATCTGCACTTTCACCCGGTCTGCTTTTTAATTGTTTCTTTCTGCCTGCGTTTTTAAACGTCGTGTTTTGAACGTCGAGTTCGTTTAGTGCTGATAATTAACTAACTTCCATCGGCACATCCACCCTTCTTCACTGGACCCCTTAGTGTGTACGGCAAAGCAAGCAAATGTGTTCATTTACTGACACTGGGGAGGAGCCTCTTTAAACCTGTGCACAACATTTGTGTAATCATTTTATTAAATGACAAATAAACGCCGCAACTGCACATGTGCTTTTCCGTAAGAAACTGACTGAGGGCTCCTACCAATATGGCAGGAATCATACATGCCAACCCTCCAGAATCGGGTGGGAGGTTCAGGGCACTTGTCTTTATTTCCTCCTAATTCGTCGTTCTACCCCAGCTGCACCGGAAGAGGCAACACTGCTACGGATGACGTTACCCAGCCGCATATGAGCCATAAACAAGTCCGTCCCACGCACTACAAAAAACACAAGCATTGGCATAGCCAATAGGTCTCGCCTTTGGGACCTTATAAGTGTTTACCCATGCAACAGTTAAGGTTGTTGCCCCAAGGATATTGTGCTACATAACTAAATACTTATAAGGTCCCAAAAGCGAGACCTATTGGCCATGCCAATGCTTGTTTTCTGTTCCATCACTGCCAGGAAAAATCTGGACGAGAGGCACAGGAAAAAACAATGACCTCTCAGGCTTTGGGGGTCATTATTGTTTTTGTTTTTCAATAACAAACTCCCACTATCGGAGTTTGTTATTGAAAAACATAAAAATTTCACTAGTTTGGTGAAAGGCCATCGAATCCACTGGCTGACGTTCACCTACATTTTCTTACATTGAAAGGAAACAGTCTGTTGGCGGTTCCTTTCAATGTACAGAGATGATGACCGAACCAGCTGGCGTCTGTAAATTTGGTCAGCAGAGTACCCTCTGGATTGTGGCAGTAATGTTCTCTTCCATCCCGATGAACACTACTCCATCCGCTTGACTTTAAAATCAGGCCCTAGGTTTGTTAAAGTCTCATGTCCTACTTTCTGTTTCATATCATTACCTTCATAACACAAGTCTGGGGATAGAAATGCCAATACCAGGGATCCCAACAAGCAGCACTTAGGTTGCAGTTACTTCTTATTATTGACGTACATGACCGCATTTACACCATGGATTCAGCCACTGGACTTATATCATCTCTTCTGTTGGGTCAGCAGGAGATAAAATAGACATTTCGATACACAATGTGCAATATTCTTTTCTGTCCGCTTCTGTCCTGAGAGGTCTCATTATAATTCAGCATTTCAGTATAATTTCATATATACTCTTTATATGTCCAATTGTCTTTATTTATAAATTTCACATACATTTTCATGCTGTTGCCAAGCAGAAATAGGCAAAACAGTCACTTCTACATCAAAGTTCCGCTCAAATTCACTCTATAATCACTTCAGATGGTTCACCCCATGAAAACAACAATTGTAATAACTGCTTAGTTTCACTTGCTCTAATACATGTGCATATCTTTGGTACTTGTAGACGGCCTAGTTGTCTTCATAGAATTAGAAAGTTTGGGAAGGTAAACAGCCCTGTGGGTGGTTCCATTCTAGACATTGTGTTTTATTATCTAAGAAAGGTCTCTTTGGCCTTGAAAAGCATTTTTATAGGAGCTTGTAGCAGCAGGGTTGTTTCAGTGGTGTTTTACCTCCATGTGCGTTATTTTTACAATGAGCGAGTTGGAAGTAGGCCTGGGCTAAAATTCCGTTCCGCTCGCGGAAATTGCGATAATTTGACATTTTCGCGTTCCGCGGAGAGCGCGAAAATGTCACAATTTTCGCAAACCGCATTTTACCGGAAATGTTTTGCTTGCTCGCGCTGTAAAATAATACATTCTCGCGTGCGCGCGATCGCCTTACCTGAATCCCCGCGTTCGCCGACAAGTTTTCCCGATCCGGTCGCGTTCTCCACCAGATGTTGGATTGTTGGTAGCCATTTGCGCTGTCTCGCGACAGTTCGCGCCCGCAGTAATGTAATTCATCGCGCGATCACGTCTTTCTTCTCACGATCATGCACCGCGAGACAAGTGAAAACAAGATGGCCGCGCCCGTGAGCAACAGCATGGGTAAGTTGGCGAGCCGCGACCACGCAGAAAATACCGCGAACGGGCGGGAAAAAAACTCCCGCATCTTTGCGATATTTCCGCGTGTTTGCGGAGATTTTTAACATTTTCGCGATAATTTGTGAAAGTAAATTTCACAAATTCCCCCCACCCCTAGTTGGAAGTACATTTTCGGGATTGTTGTTATTGTATGGCCCTGAACACTTCCTGTTTTAAGGTGACAGCGAGTAAAATCTATGTGTCTATTCCACTAGAAAAACATTTGAATGAGTAGAAAGGGTGCTTCGAAACATTACTTTTTAACCCTTTGGATGCCCACCCACTGACACACCTGGTTACTCAGTAACTAGTTGGACGTTTTTCACAGAGAGTATAAATACACAGCCATAGAACAGGGAGAAGGCTAGTTTGTATTCAAGGTACCTATGTACCACAAGCCAAGGGTTCAATATAATTTAAATATATTTTGTATATAGAAACTACAAATTGATTATATACAATTACTTATTCATGCTAATTTGCATTTAGAAATTCGTTTCTTAGGACGTTATAATATGTTATAATATGCAATTACAAGTTAAGGGTCACATGACTAATTGCATGCATTGATGCCTTATTTTATTTTGCATTTGCTTGTAGCACAACTCTACCATGGGAGTGTCAGCGAATAGTAAAGTCTAATAAAATTTTGGAGACTAGGGGCCAGATGTACGATGGAATTTTGCATGCGCAAATGGGTTTTAGACCCGTTTGCGCATGCAAAAAACCTTTGGGCCATGTACTAACCCTAGTTTGTGAGTCGCAAATATTTTGCGACTTGCAAAATAGTGTTTAGCAACTCGCTATTAGGAAGAGGCGTTCCCTTCCTAATAGTGACCCCTCAAGCTATGTAAAAATGTTTTGCAACTGCAATTGTGGTTGCACAACACTCACAGTTTACCACCCTCTTCAAGAGGGTGGTAAAGCACTCACAAAATGGTAAGGGGTCCCCAGGGGACCCCTTCCCCTTTGGGAGTGCATGCGCAAACATTTTTTAAGGGACCACTACCTGCCCTTACAAAATGAAACAAAAACGTTTCATTTTTTTAAAAAATGTATCCCGTTTTGCTTTAAGGAAAACGGGGGCTGCATTTAAAAAAAACTGCTTTATTTAAAAGTAGTC
The DNA here is from genome assembly GCF_964204655.1 of Triturus cristatus. NCBI lineage: Eukaryota > Metazoa > Chordata > Amphibia > Caudata > Salamandridae > Triturus > Triturus cristatus. The sequence goes on from NC_140585.1 coordinate 231,816,529, forward strand.
CCAAACATGGACCATCCTGGGAGTGCCAGCCATTCCCAATGGGGTCGCAAATTGCAACAGCCTCATTAATATGCACGAGTCATGCAATTTGCGAAGCCATTGGTAATCGCAAACAGTGTCTCAGACACTGTTGTACATTGGCAACTGCGACTTGCAAATTGCGACTCCCAATTTGGCGCAATTTGTGAGTCGCAATTGCCAATGGTCGTACATCTGGCCCTGGATCTCACATTACATTATTCATTAGAGTAACAATTCACACTACATTAACCAATAGAGTAACAGTTAACAAAGTAAACAAACATTGGCAAAGTCAATTCAGTAGGCACATGCATGCGTGATGTATCTACTGATTGGCGTGCGTGCTATTTTTTGGGGGGGTGAACCAAGATTGCAGATGCCACTTGAAGTGGTAAATTAAAAAAATATTTTTGCCTGCACAAAAGTGTTTTTCAAAAGCAGAGCAGCTGGGCAGCACATGACAACTGCCAGCCTGCCCCCAAAAAATATATTTTCTCTAGGGGCGGGAGAGCAGAGAAGAAGCGGGTAGAAGGGAGTCACCGCAGAGAAGGAGGAGGAGCAGTGGAGAGCAGGAAAAAGAATGATAAAAAACAATACAGAAAAGTTAACATGTGTCTTGTTAAAGCTACTTATAGTGTCAGCGTGCTAGAAAAGCACATTTTAGAATGCACGTATTTATTTGTCCTTACAGTGGCCTTTGCATTTATTGCCTTTACATTTCCTAGGTAGCCCACAGTCACTGATCCACCAAGAGTTCTGGTTCCAATCACACAGGCCCATGGAAAGTTACTAACATTAGAAGATACACAAGGATCAGATACACATATTTTGACTCTTGGTGAATCAATGACAGATGAATTGTTCCCTTTGGGCTACATAGTAGCATTGTTAATCGATTAGACATCACATAATGTATTCTGGCCCTGAAGAAGCTCTTCTTGGAAAGCGTAAAACATGTTGACTCCTGTTTGTTGTTATGCTCTTTACGTATGGACTATGGTGTCTAGAGCATTCTGTGGAAAGATAATTAAAAAAAACATTACAAGTACACTGTTGGTTTACTAGTATTGACTTTACATTATTTACAGAAGTTATTGATGATTTTACTGACTCAGGTAAGTGAGTAGGTGATTCTTTTTCTCCAAATGGGTGTTCCTGGAGTCCCCCATCAATATGTTGTCTCCTTTTACTTCCAGAAAATCAAGCACTCATGCATTTTGTTTGTCCAACCCACCAGTCTAAAGTCATTCTCTGGACTGTTCACTAGTACTTTAGCATCTAGATACAGTGGTGTGTCTTAGAAGCTCCTAATCCCTTGGTTGTAGTGGAGAAGACTCTGATTTGTTCACCACCGGAAGGCGCTTAAAGAGAATACGTCTAAAGTGAATCCCTTCTTGTGGTGCGTACTATGCATCTTTACAGCACTGATGCACCTTTTGTTGCTTGTGAAAGATGCAGGGTGCACTGTTAACTGATGTCTTCTAAGGCTGAGGCTGCTTCCTTTCGGGGCTTCTGGCATCAAACCTGTTAAGCAGGGATGGAAACGGATAGTTTCTTCAAGCTTCTTCAGTCTTTGGCCTCAGTCCATACAATTGTCTCCCCCTGCTGCACTTGGAGCCCAGATTGAAGCCTCCAGCAGGCCCACTGAACACATTCCAGATAGTGATGCATTTCAATGACTGTTCACTTGGGCTAGAATTGAACTTAATTAATGTGTTGTTTCTAACCTTGCAGAAGCCTGGAGTGAACACTCATTCTTCCAATAACACAACTATTTTCTCTTGTAGCTGTGGTGCACGTTTCATGAGAAGTCAATGGTGAAGGTTGGATGTCAGAAAACTCTGGGTGCGCTGAAGCTGGACTATCTTGATATGTACCTGATCCACTTTCCGGTTGGGTTCAAGGTACATTTTTATGTCAATGTTACTTTATACTTCTTATTATGCAAAGTATGAAGATAACAACACTGCCCTAAATACGCCACATTTCTGTTATGCTTTGCATGTGGTCACCAGTCAAGCTTTTGCCTTTAGAAAGAGTGAAAAGGTGTTCACCTAGTGCTGATGAAGGTTCTTGTGTGAGATGTTTTTTTTTCTTTGGCAGGCTGGTGACAAGCTGATCCCACTTGATGAAAATGGTCATTTAATTAGTAGCAACACTAACATTCTGGAGACTTGGGAGGTAAGATTGGGGAGGCTGTGCTGCACCAGGAGTCCTACCATCAGTGAAGGATGAACTGAGGATGTCTTTAGTGACCCATTATAAGAATGATTTGTTTGCTGTTTCATGACATCTGTTCCACTCGCGTCCACTCTTAGATATTTTTAGATTTTGCCCTCTACCTATGTATGGTGTTACAATAGAACGCACACTTTGGTCATACTGTCAATAGACATATACCTCTGAGAATGTATGGAAACATCATCTAAAAAAGTTATGTGTTTGGTTTTATTTCGAATGAAAAATTACTTTTGTCACATGTTATAATCAACAGATAGCATTCACTGGTGAACACTAATCGTTGACAGTTTGGTTCTCCACCAGCCATTGCTGTCACCTCATAACTACACACTTTGATCTTAAGGTATTTCATTTTATCTTTTGGGCAACATTGCATGTTCAAAACTGTGCTCCAAGTAGTTCTGCTCTTGTACAGTATGCAATCGCATTGTTTTTTTTGTATGGAACTCAATTGTGATGTTTCTCTGTGCGGTGTGGATTGCGACGTAATAGGTATCAGATTGTTTGGCTTTTGGGCTACAACAGATATTTGGGAGTGGGGAGAATTATAGGAGTTTTTGCCCAGATTATTTCTGAATTCTTTGTACTTTATGAAGTCGTGTACCTTTGTTGCTTGATGGTATCATGGATTATCTGTTGCCTGTGAAATCTTGGTCTTTGTTAGTGGGTTCTTTTTCCAGACTATGTAGGTAAATAAATGTGTTGTACTTAGGAGTCTTTTGTACTGATTGTGTTACTGTATTGCGGTTGGGGTGCATTTCTTGAATCAGCGGCTCTCGCTATTCTGCTCTGTATGGGGCTGTGGGCAGGTCATCATCTGTGCTCTATGAAATCGCTGCTTCTCTACAGTATGTTGGGGTTTGTGGACACTTACATCTCATTTGACCTCTTGAAGGGCATGGAAGAGTTGGTGGATGCAGGTATGGTGAAGGCCATTGGAGTTTCCAACTTCAACCACGCTCAGATTGAAGCCATCTTGAACAAGCCAGGACTTAAATATAAGCCAGCAATCAATCAGGTAAAAGTTTCTTCAAAGCTGTATGTGGTGGAGATGAGTGGAGATTGCAATTAGTAGATGATTATTAGCAACTCCACCACATAAACAGAGATACAATCAGGTTACAAAAATAATTTTTACCAGCACTATAGCCAACTATTTTTAATCACCATACTACCGTATGTGCTGTACAATGCATCACAATATGCGAAGTAGATGCAAAGAAGGAAAAATGAGGAGAAAGGAAAGTTTTGTTCTTGTTACACCTGCCTCAGGAAGGCATGACATTTTGGTGCAAGTTGCTGTCTACAACTGTTTGTAGATAGGGGTTTGCCACAAAACCCATGGTTATTTGCATGGGAATGCCCATGTACTACCTCTGGAACGCCCCCTTGACATCAAGTAATGCAAAGCAGCGCCTAGTGCAACTTTGTATTTTGCTAAACAATGCAACACAAATCCTGATTTGCATTGCATAGTAAATCCCAGCGTAATAGTTTGTATGGGGTTTGCACTACAAACGTAGTGCAAACCCAGAGTAATTCTGGGCCAGAAGGTTTCTCATGTGTGCAGATCTCAAACTGTTATCTCATAGAAAAATGTTTTAAAAATATAAATGATAACAATATCAGGATACCTATCTAAAGACAACTTATCCTGTTTATTCAATGTCCATAACAAACATGAAAGTTACCTTTAAAAAAAAAGGTGGAAGTGTAATTTTGTAAAATTGTAAAAAATTGATTCAGCCATAAACATGTGATCATGCAAAATCATGAAAGATGACTTCACTTACAGTGAAATAGAGGCAATGAATGAAGCGCCTCATACTGAACGCTGTGGTGGGAGAAAGAAAAATGCAAATGACACTTGAATAGACTAAAAGGATGAAGATGGTTCACTGGAAGCCCCTGCATGTATTTTTTTATGATGTCATAAAATAGGCATTTGCAAACAGCTAAAGCTGTCACTAGGCCAGACCTAAACAATATAAAATGGGGTGAGATCGGCTGCTGTCTTATTAAAGTATAACTTTAAAGCAGCAGAAGTGACATCACATGCCCTTAGATCCCAATGACATTCCAGCAAGTTACACCATATAATCTTTGACCCGCTGTCACCCTCCTCTAAACTGTCTTTTCCCCAGCTTTTATTACCTCTTGCTCACTTGTGTCTATCACCTGTCTCTGTCTCAGTCGTTCGTCTTCCTCAATGTTCACCTTATACTCACATGTTTCCCTCTCTCACGTGACTTTCTAACCTGTTCTCTTTCTCACCTCCCTTTCACCTGTTTCCCACCTCTAACTCTCTTGTCTATCTCTTTCGTGCCTGTCTCTATATCACATCTGTAGCTCTCACCCTTCCGCCTCCCCTCCTCTTCCTCGCTGTTTTTCAAACCTGTCTCTTTATCAAGCCACTCTTTCACACCGGTCTTCAACTTGCTCTGAGTTGTCTCTCTGTTACCTCGCTCAACTGTCTGCTCACCCGTCTGTTTCTCCTTCGACACTCTTTCCCCCTAGTATCTCACCTGCCTCCCGCTAACTCTCAGCTGCCTCTTTATTACTTGCCTTACCTGCCCATCTCTGAACTACATATTTCTTACAAGTCTCACCTAACTCTACCTGCCTCTCAGTTGTTTGTCACTAGCTGCCCTTGTATTACTTTCCTCACATCGATGTCTTCCCTCTTTCTGTCTCTCTTACCTATCACTTTTGCATCTGTCTCTATCTATATAAAATCTCTAATACTGTCATCCCCTTTCACCAGTGTTTCCCTCTCTCTGACTCTCAGCTGTAACTTTGTAAGACGTAGGTCTGTCACCTATCATTATCACCTGGCTCACTCTCTTTCACACCTGTCTATATCTCCCTCACACCTGTCACCTCTCTCTGATGTCTCTTTAATCCTTCTCTCTCTTTCTCACACATCCACCCCAGCTTTTGTCTCTCAAAGTCTCACATATCTCTTTGTAGTGCCCTCTTCCTGCTGTTACTTTTGTTTATCCCTAATTCCCCCTCAGTCCCCTCTACCTCTCTCTCTGTCTCCTCCTCACTCTTATCTTCCTTGCTCTCCCACATGCACACGGGTGACAGGAAACACAGAGACATCTTCTTACTGCCATCTGTTGCAACAGTAAATAATTGTATAGAAACAGCTGCGACCACTGGCAACCCCTAAATGACATCCATGAGGGTGGTGGGGTGCTGAGTGGTCCTGGGAACTGAGAGCCATACAGGAGAGGGCAAGACTGGTAGACCCTGATAGAGGTACTCTAGCCCGAACCCGTTTTCGGACGTAGAGCGGCGATAATTTTATCGCCTTATCAGCAAGGTCATGCTTTTTGCATGAATCCTTGCCTTATCGCCCTTTCCCCCAACGCCCATCTTCACATCTCTAATGAGATGCAAAGTGGGCATTCCACCCCAAGATAACGGGAGAAATGTCGCTAAGCAACATTTCTCCTATTATCTAGCCACACGCTAACCTGCAGAGCGACAAGAAAAGTAGCGATAACCTTGGTTATCGCTACTTTCCTTACGCCTGCTTTTCAATTGACTTAGCCATGATATCCTATGGAAGGTGGATATCATGGCTAATTCTGCCTTGTCCTATCAGCAAGCTTTCGCCAAACGTTGTGCGATTATCGCTTGATTTCCAGCGATAATCGCACAGTTGGCAGCTTGAGCGTTGAATTTTATCGCTTTGGAGATAAACGTTGCTGATAGCACGCTATCTCCGCAATAAAATTCAGCGCTGGCCGGCGAAAATTATCCTCGCGCTAAGAGCGCTGAGCGACAATTATCGCCTGGCCTTGATGATATGCCCCCTGGTGTGCATAAAGCTAGCTACAGAGTCTTCCGAACTGGTGGTCTAGGGCCGTTATTCCTAACCTTTTCACTTCTGTGGACCCCCACTTAATCATTACTGGAATCTGGGGACCCCTAATGAATTATTTTTGGAATCTGGGGACCCCCAACCAAATCATTACAGGAAGTCAGGTACCACGGGCTAAGCATTTTCTACGATCTGAATTTTAAAAAAACAACACAAATACAAACAATCATCAAACAAATACTCAAAGGATTAAATATTTCATTTAATTCACGAACAAACGTAAACAAATCTACATTTCAATTTGAAGCTTAGATCTTTTCTAATTCCGATTGAGGCCACTCATGATCCATACTAAATTCTGTATGGTATACTTGCACTGCTCCCGCAAATCAACATGAGTATACTAACCTTTTATCCTCCAATTTCAAATGCGTTCACATTTACAAAACGTTTTCAATTGTACATTTCTTCATTTAAATACACTTTCTTATTCTGTTAATATTATTACATTTTTCTATTCAGTCACGGACTTCCAGAGTAGACTTCGCAGACTTCCCGGGGTCCCTGGACCACAGGTTAACAACCACTGCTCAAGGGGCAGACTAGATTGACCATTGGCAACTGCTGGAGAGCGTGGCTGACTAGATTGACCATTGGCAACTGCTGGAGAGTGTGGCCTGGGTGGGTGTGCTGCTTCCCTCCCTCCCCCGATAGCCTGAATTTACAAAGAAGTGGTTGTTGGAGTGGGAGCAACTGTTGAAAAAGAAATATGAGACAGATTTGCAGGGAGAAAATACTGTCATTCTGTGAACTTAAGGGCCATGATAAAGCCCGCACTAGTAGTACATGAGAGAGAAAAGACATAGGCTGGCGAAATTGACACAGTTAAGCAAAACAGACGAGTATACGATGGCTAGAAGATTTGTGATGACAGTGGCAAATCATTTGGTTGAGAGGCACACTGACGATGTACAGAGCCATCTTAAACCCAATTGTTGCAGGCCATTGAGATTTCTAGTTCGACACTGGGACACACAAATTATGCCATCACAATAGAGGTCACGTTGCACAGGACTTGTTTGAAGAAAGCCAATGAAAGGTCACAAAAGATGGAAGAAACAGTGGAACAAAAGCAAAAATAAATAAATGAGCTAAAAACAACAGCATTTGCAGAGAGAGGTGACAGATGTGAGAGAGATACAAACAGGTATGAAAGAGAGTGAATACACAATGAAACAAACATACCCTTTACAAAGCACACGCCTAAATTTCAGGCTCACCCAGCAAATTCTTGAGGAGTTCCTCAAATGTGGATGGATCCCATCTTCCTTCCGAAATACCACTGTATCTGAAGGGCATTCATAAAAAGTAACGGGATGGCCTCACACAACCCCCTGGTGTCATGCTACATCATCGGCCATCCTGTGCTCGCCAAAGCATACTCTGATGCAGGTGAGCCCGTCGTCAATGGTTGAGGGGAATCTTTTTGAACAGTAACTGAAGGAAGGGTAATATCCTATAAAAATACCTAACACCTACCAAAAAGACTATTCTGAGTTTATTATATGGTGGAAAAGGGACGGTTAAACACAGTAACAGAACAGATAAGACTCAACTATGTAGCTTCCGTTCTTATTAGGTCAACATTTTTCAGCCCTTAGCTAGCCCCAACTGGGTTCCGGGCCTTCTTCAGGACCAAAATTAGACCTTAATTGACCCTATTATATTTCCCTATTTGCATACCTGCACACTTTGTGAAAATGCATACAATACCAGATCTCTAATTTCTGGTCCGTTCAGTCAGGAAATATTCCTTTTTAACATGGGTCCAATAGAGAAACATAGAAAAGCCATATAAAATGTTTTTGACATCAAAAGTAGAAGACATAGTTTACATACATCATAGTTTAAATGAGACAATACATGTGTAATCGCCAGGACATATATACACTTAATTATCAAATAAAAATATGGTCGAAATCACCATATTTGTGTGACCACATTGTGTCTTCCCAGTGTGTACACTGCACACTGCAGCCAAGTGCTTGGATAGACCAAAGAACAAAATCATGCTTGAACGTGCATCATGTGAACACTGGATTTCGTCATGTACACAATTCTCACCCTAGCTGCGGGAGAATCCTACTCCTGTAAATAAAAAAAACAGCAAATAAAAAGACAAGGCTAAGATGTGGCCCATATCCGGTTGAGAATGCACCAACTCTGTTTGTTCAAGGCAAAGGTCTAACCCATTATGGCATCTATTACTTGGTCCGATCTCCTTCGGGCGCTGCCGTAATGACGGCGGTTGTGGGAATATAATGGCTCCCTTGGTAAAGGCATCAGAAAAATGGTGTCACGCAGAGCGCCTTGACTGGAATATCAAGGATAATAGTCCAAAATTATTTTGGCGGTATTAAGCATTAATACAAGCCTATCCATTGTATATTTCCAGGCAACGTATGACCATACTTTGCAGAAAATGATGTCATCAACTAAGATACCTGGCTCATTAGTAACAATTTGTCCCTGTGGGGCTACCTTTGCCCATAAATATTCATTCATCATGGCACCGTGTAGTGCTGTTTTAATCTGGGTCCAGTGCTTGTGGTACATTTATGTCTCCCAAAAGTGAGTGGGCCAGTAAGATGGTAGCAACAGCTTTGTTGTCAAATTCTAGTTATTTTTGTTCTGACATGTTTTAAGAGGGCGTTACACAAAAAGTTGGAGGTAAACTGATGTACTATAAACATGGGTATTTCCTGGTTGAGTGCTATATCAGAGGGTTAGTAACTTCCCACAACCACATTTACTCCTGCATCTAACAAAGTAAAGCAGATAATCTCGAAACATTGGGCCATACTTGTAAAGACCGACATCAAATGTAAACGGCCTCTGTTTTCCTTCAAACGCAGTATGAGCCTGAGGGACAAGTTGGCGCACACATGGACAACCCAGAACACTGACACAACAATAACCACCAACAGGACCATATTGGATCTCCTCACGGTGATGGAACTTTTCCCTTGTGGCCACTGCTCGGTCTGTCCATTTACAAAACAGTTTAAGGAAGTAACTGACCGACCATGGATCCCCAAACAACACACTAATTGTAACACTGAAAATGTGGTGTACATGATAACATGCCCTTGTGGCAAGAATTACATTGGAATTGCAACTCAAAAAATCCGGCTTCAGATCAGCTAATACCTTAGCACTATTCGGTGTCGGAAGCCTCCCACACCAGATTTATGGCTGTTACTAGAGGTCATAGCTCACCTCACTGGGAGTAAGATGAGTTAAATATTGCTTGAAAGAGAGCTATGGTGGGTGTAACGTCTGAAAATTCACATAATCAGCCTCAACTATGTCATCCCCTGACTGCAAATATAGATGAAACCCCATTTTGGATGGCCAGTGTGTTGTAATGATCGTCGCGTTTGATACCACCTTGATAAACTATCTGGAGACAGGAATTGTTTCACATTTAATGTATTCATGCACATACATAAGAACTATACAGGAATTCCTGTATGCTTAGTGCCCTCATAATTGACAATATAAAAAGATTAGGCCATATGTCTAAATATTTAGAAGGGAAGGCCACTGAGGGTCTGCTCTCGAAATATAAGTAATTGTTATCCATTTCACCAACCTACGAGTGGGCCATTCCTGTCACTTTTGCCACATTTTACCATTTTCGACATGGTGGACAAACAAATTAATTTGTATATCCTAAAAACGTCTATATAAATGAGCGCATGGGCTTGGACTATATTTCCCAGAATCCCCAGCCCAGCACTCCATATTACATTATGAGTGGCAGCCTGTGCCTCACTCTCAAACTGGCCACTTGCCATATCAGCCGCAAGAAGAGATCGGACCGCCTAGCATTCTTCTCAATATGCTGTGACTACAATCCCCAATATTCCAATGAAGGCGCTCTGCATGACACCGTCGCTCTGACTCCTTTACCCGCGAACCTGTTATATTCCCACCCCCACCAGCCTTATGGCAGCATCGGGAGTAGATTGAACCGTGCAATAGGTAATGTAATGGGGGTAGACCTTTGAAGAAGTAAGGTGGATTGCCTTGAGCAAACAGTAATGTGGCATTCTCAAACAGATATGGGCAATATCTCAGCTTTTACTTTTTATTTACCATCTTTTTATTTACAGTGTGTGACTATAAGGCTCCCCCTTTCTCCTCCACGGAGTAGGATTCTCCTGTAGCTAGGGTGTGCGTTTTTAAGTGTGTACATGATGAATTCCATTGTTCACATGATGCCCATTCAAGTAGTTTTGTTGTTGGGCTTACACAAGCATGAGTTGGCTGCAGTGTGCAGTGTACACAATCGGAAGACACAATGTGGTCAGCCAAATATGGGGGTTTCGACCATATTTGTATTTGATAATTAATTGTATATATGTCCTAGCGATTACACATGTATTGTCTCGTGTAAACTATGATGTATGTTAACTATGTTTTGTCCTTTTCATGTTAACAACATTTTAAATGGCTTTTTTATGTTTCTCCATAGGACCCGCGTTAAAAAGGAAAATTTCCTGACTGAACGGACAAGAAATTTGAGATCTGGTTTTGTACACATATACACAGAGTATGTGGGTATTAAGCTAGGGAAATATAATAGGGTCACTTGGGGTCTATTGTTGGTCCTGAAGACAGCTGCGGACCCCTTTCAGGGCCAGCTAAGGGCTGAAACATGTGGAGCTAATAAGAACAGAAGCTGCATAGTTGAGTCTCATCTGTTCTGTTACTGTTTTTAACCATCCATCCTCTGCCATATAATAAACTCAAAAGTCTTTTTGGTAGGTGGTAGGGATCTTTTTAGGATATTACCCTTCCCTTCAGTTCCCTTCAAAAAAGATTCCCTCAGCCTTTGACAAGGGGCCCACCAGTCATTGGAGTATGCTATGGCGAGCGCAGGATGGCGGATGATGAACCATTGCACCCGTGGTGTGTGTGAGGCCACTTGTTACTTTTATAAATGCCCTTGAGATATAGTGGTATTTCGCCAGGAAGACGGGATCCATCCACACTTGAGGAATTCCTCAGGAATTGGGTAGGATGAGCCTGAAATGTAGTCTTATGCTTTGTAACGGGTACGTTTGTTTTATTGTGTATTCATCTCTAGTTGGGAGAGTACAAATGTTTTACCCTTCCAAATCTCTCTCTTTCCCGAGCCCTACACCGTGAATGGGCTATAGTGGTGAACACATGAAAGAGAGAGAAACAGGTGAGACAAATAGGTGACAATCAGACAGCTATAGGGGATACAGCATGAGAGATTTGATATAGATAGAGAAAGACCATTGAGAGGCAGGTGGAGATAGCTGAGGCTTGTAAGAAAGATACAGTTCAGAGATGGGCAGGTAAAGCAAGTAATAGAGCGGCAGCTGAGGGTTAGTGGGGAGGGAGATGAGAGAGGTGAGAGACTTCTGGGCAAAACATTGAAAGATCAGGACTTAGAAAACAGATTTAAGGGCTCATAGGGGAAGGCCAGAGGGAACACCCTCTGCCTTGTGTGTTTTACCTAAACAAGAAGAAGGCCTGGTCCTTGGCTTGTTTCTACAACAATGGATTTAAAAGAAGTTGTTACTGAAAGGATTGCCAAACTTTTTTTCCATGGAAAGGGCCCATCGGGCACTGGACTGGTTGTGCCGCCTGGCGCATCTCCAACAGCAATTATAGGTCGGATATTCAACTTCAGAGGCAGAGATGTAATACTGCCGGATATGTTGAAACCTGGTGACCCTTGATTCAAGGAACAAGTGATAAGAATTGTCCCACATTTCACCTGAAGCATACAGAAGTTAAGGAAGACCTCTCAAGGAGTGAAACACTAATTCCAAGCCCAGGGCATAAAGCTTTGTGTAATCCTCAAAGAAAGTCACACATCTTCTACATCCCATAAGAAGAGTGGGATTGGCTGGACATGGGTAATTAAAGAAAACTAACAGGAGCCTCGAGCAAGCAGCAGAAGCCCAGGAAGGGATGACAGATAATCTCAAGGACATCCTCAGCAACGAGAGAGAGGACGTAGTTGGGAGTCCTGTATCACCTACCAGAATTGTGTTGAGGGATGAGAATACAATAGCTTTGATAGACAACCAACAAGAGCTGAAGGTTATCGATATGAACACTGATCCTGAGTAGAATCTGAAGAGCAGAGACTGGACATGGACCATTACACTTAGGTAGTTGGTGGAACTGGAACTCAAGTTTGAATTTCCTAGTTTAAAGAATCTGAAACAAAGTGGGTAGGATGCTGTGTGTGCGCACTGTTAGAAGGTGAGTGCCTGGGGCCAATTTGTAATGGAGATATCATCTCAGAGATTTGTCGCACATTCAGTAGATTATGGGTGAGTCTGAGCTGATAAAGAGAAGGGGGGTGTGCCCTGTCACACCTCTAACATATCCAGGAAACCAAGGTGCTGGATGATAAATCAAAGGCCTCAGGAAATGCCACTTACACAACACCATGGCACCCATGTTAAATTCCTTCCCTGGAATGTCAGAGCCTTGAAATATTACACAAAGCGATAAAGGGTTCACTTGTGTCTTTAAAGATGTGGGCTTGCATTGCCTGTCTACAGTAAACACATTTTATGGAAGCGGAGGTAAAGAAAGTATGTAGGAAATGTAGTGGACAAATTAACTCTGCCACCTATTTAACTTGAAGGGACATACCTCTTAATGTATGGCACCTAATGAGTATTACAAAAATCTATTTACCTCATGTAGGCAACAAAAACATCTTTGTGGCAGTCATAGGAGTTACATACTTGGGAAGCACACTTATGTGGGAAGGCGGAGTTAATTTTGTTTTTATAGAGAATGTTGAATAATCACCCCCCCCCAACTTGAGAAGTCCTTTGCTTGATATTTGAAGAGAGTTTAGCCCCACCAAGAAAGAATACTGCTGCTACTCAAGCACACATAGACTTATATTAGGTTAGACCTTATGTTGGTCTTACAAGAGATACAGCACAAATTTGAGGTATCTCAATATATGTGAAGGTTCTTTTCTTGATCCCTCACCACTGGTCATTGTATTAAAGGAAGGCTATGAATACATAGGGTGGCAGAGCAGCAAGTGTGGGCATACATAGTGGAGACCTCATACTCTGATTTAAAGAAGAACAAAGGGACTAGCTGCAGGGTATGTACAATGCATACAGCTTACTCGACCCCTCTTAGGTTAAACAAAATTTACTGTATAAGAATAAGAAACTGCCCTAGATGTGGAGACGTGGGCACATTTCTATATGCATGAAGTGTTCCTGTAAAATAATAGTTGAACACTGAAAGGGGACTATGACCGAGCTGCATCCCATCACATAAACATCAACTAAGGGTCAAGCAATGCCATATAGGAATAATTCATACACCAAAATGCATTAAAATGAGACTTAGATTCTCAGTCTGGGAATCCTCCTGACTGTCCAGTGCACAGCCATACACTAGCTTCATCCAATAGGCCTGAAAGGGGAGGCTTGGAAAAAGGATCTTATGCAATGGGTTCATGCAGAAGAACCCCATATCAGGGCCACAAGAATTTAGGAAAAAGCTGATGGGGGTTTTGAGAAGTGGATGGCAGTAGCTAAAAAACTGACATAGTCTTAATATCACAAACTACCTTGAATCCAGTAAAATGATAAAGCCAAATCATACTTGATAGGGAGGGAATGGCAATGATAAAAAGGGGGAGGCAGGGAACTTGAAGAAGGGAATCGACGAAAGACGAAAATGATAAATAGGAGCACCAATGAATAGAGAGTGTAGCTGCTATATATATAGGAAGGTTATACATGGTGGATACCAAAGTAATGTGGTGCAAATAAGCGTGGTAGCTGGGGGAATGTCAGTACCCCAGGTAGACGGGCATGACCAGAGGAGTGCTAATGCAAGCTTAATATACATATATCATTTTATTGCTGACAGACAGTTGAAGACTTAGCATATTTTGGTAGAGTTGATAGGTAATTTATTGGCATGCACTTGATAAAAGGATAAACATAAATAAAGAGGTAATTACAGGGTCTAAAAAGGGAGTTTGCTTTAATACCAAATGGCCTTTACATTCAACATTGTGCTTTCTGTTTCTCATTTATATACAAAACAATTATTTCTCTGTAACTACTATGAAACCCCCCAAAAATGCAGAATTTAGATAATCTTTAAGTGTTTCTCCATGTTGCTTGCCATAACCGCCAGGTCATTTACAGCGTAATACACTTACAACAGTGCTCCTGTTTAATGGGTGGTTTTGTTACTGTATATATTTCCATAGCACATAACAAACCTACAGACATCAAATTGTGAGATACACTGATCAGTTACATACTGTAGAAATATAATAGTTGTATCTTTATAATATCTTTGTTTATTCGCTGATAAAAAAGTAATATGTAGTAGTGCATGATTAAATATGGATAAATAAAGATTGAAATGTGAAAAAAATAAATACAATAAAACCATTTGTGTATGTGCGCACATGTGCACAGGCGCATGTTGTACTAGTGCTTCCCAAGCTCCTCTTCTGATAACAAAGGCTAACTTTATTTATCTTTACTTTCAGGTTGAGTGCCACCCATACCTAACCCAGGTTAAACTTGTGGAATACTGCCAGTCTAAAGGTATTGCGGTGACCGCCTATGCTCCCTTAGGCTCCCCTGACAGGCCAATGTAAGTGTCCATCTTTTTAAATTATTATCTTTATTACATTTTATAGTTTCAAAACTGATACTTCAATGTAGGAGTTTCAAATGATAAACTTTCTCAGTAATCAACTTTTTAGAAACTAATGAATGAGCCATGTGGAAGAAAAATATCTCTCCAAGCCCACCTGAAGTCTACAACGTGATTAATAAGCAAGAAGCAACAAAAGCAAAACATTGTTACGCCTCACAAATCAACTGAGCATCTAATGCTAACCTTTTCCCTATTGTCCCCAACTTGTATACATTTTCTTCATGTCTGTGTTTAAAGTAGGCCTGGATGGTACTCTCAGAATTTACTCTGCGGAATTTACATGGAGTTACCTAAAAACTCAGCAAGATTCCCGCAGAGTTACATGAATTTACACGTGGCGCATGCTGATTTTTAGCACTAGGAGTTTGTTCCGCATTGTAAATTCAGAGGGAACAGCACCACACAGCGCATGAGAGGGCTCAGCTTCTTTTTGCTGCTCGAGTAGATGTTCTACTTGAGCTGCAGCTTTCTCCACGTGAATGCTAGCGTCCTGCCACGACAGCTGGCATTAAGAAATCTTGCTGCGAGGCATTCTAGCACTCGAAAATTGCGCTAGGAGACACAGATTCTAGCGCACCAGGGTTGTAAGGGCAAGGAAACTTTTTCTTTCTTTTCTAGGAAAGAATTCCAATCAAACCATAGTTCATTTTGTAAAGGTTCGTAGCAGCCTTACAGCGTTTCCTGGGAGCCCTACCTGATCAGCTCAGCCTCAGAGGGGAACCGGGGGTACGTGACTCCTCCCTGCCGCCGCCGCATCCGTTAATCCTTCCAGCGGCCGCAGTGTGCTAGGGGGACCAAACTACACTCCCCAAGCTCCTTTGCGGCGGAAGCCCGCCAACGCTACCACCGTCAACGCCTGGGGGCGTATATCTTCACGGATTTCCCCGGCAGAGCGGGTGTTCGTAGCAGCCTTACAGCGTTTCCTGGGAGCCCTACCTGATCAGCTCAGCCTCAGAGGGGAACCGGGGGTACGTGACTCCTCCCTGCCGCCGCCGCATCCGTTAATCCTTCCAGCGGCCGCAGTGTGCTAGGGGGACCAAACTACACTCCCCAAGCTCCTTTGCGGCGGAAGCCCGCCAACGCTACCACCGTCAACGCCTGGGGGCGTATATCTTCACGGATTTCCCCGGCAGAGCGGGTGTTCGTAGCAGCCTTACAGCGTTTCCTGGGAGCCCTACCTGATCAGCTCAGCCTCAGAGGGGAACCGGGGGTACGTGACTCCTCCCTGCCGCCGCCGCATCCGTTAATCCTTCCAGCTGCCGCAGTGTGCTAGGGGGACCAAACTACACTCCCCAAGCTCCTTTGCGGCGGAAGCCCGCCAACGCTACCACCGTCAACGCCTGGGGGCGTATATCTTCACAGATTTCCCCGGCAGAGCGGGTGTTCGTAGCAGCCTTACAGCGTTTCCTGGGAGCCCTACCTGATCAGCTCAGCCTCAGAGGGGAACCGGGGGTACGTGACTCCTCCCTGCCGCCGCCGCATCCGTTAATCCTTCCAGCGGCCGCAGTGTGCTAGGGGGACCAAACTACACTCCCCAAGCTCCTTTGCGGCGGAAGCCCGCCAACGCTACCACCGTCAACGCCTGGGGGCGTATATCTTCACGGATTTCCCCGGCAGAGCGGGTGTTCGTAGCAGCCTTACAGCGTTTCCTGGGAGCCCTACCTGATCAGCTCAGCCTCAGAGGGGAACCGGGGGTACGTGACTCCTCCCTGCCGCCGCCGCATCCGTTAATCCTTCCAGCGGCCGCAGTGTGCTAGGGGGACCAAACTACACTCCCCAAGCTCCTTTGCGGCGGAAGCCCGCCAACGCTACCACCGTCAACGCCTGGGGGCGTATATCTTCACGGATTTCCCCGGCAGAGCGGGTGTTCGTAGCAGCCTTACAGCGTTTCCTGGGAGCCCTACCTGATCAGCTCAGCCTCAGAGGGGAACCGGGGGTACGTGACTCCTCCCTGCCGCCGCCGCATCCGTTAATCCTTCCAGCGGCCGCAGTGTGCTAGGGGGACCAAACTACACTCCCCAAGCTCCTTTGCGGCGGAAGCCCGCCAACGCTACCACCGTCAACGCCTGGGGGCGTATATCTTCACGGATTTCCCCGGCAGAGCGGGTGTTCGTAGCAGCCTTACAGCGTTTCCTGGGAGCCCTACCTGATCAGCTCAGCCTCAGAGGGGAACCGGGGGTACGTGACTCCTCCCTGCCGCCGCCGCATCCGTTAATCCTTCCAGCGGCCGCAGTGTGCTAGGGGGACCAAACTACACTCCCCAAGCTCCTTTGCGGCGGAAGCCCGCCAACGCTACCACCGTCAACGCCTGGGGGCGTATATCTTCACGGACTTCCCCCGCGACGCGGGACGCGCGCGGGCGACGCCGGGCTAAGCCCGGGCAAAGGGCGGGCCGTCTGAGGCCGTCCGAGGTTGGACTAGGTTGGGTTGGGCCAGGGACTTTGCCTGAAATTTCTTCTCTACCATTTACGTACCCATGAGCAGTGCGATCTACACAGGGTAATTATTACTCCTACCTGTATATTGTGCTCTAAGTGTATTGATTATCGTAGTCACTTCATTGGTCTTACTCATGCCTGGGAAAAAACAAACCCCATCAAATAATACTTTAGATAATTATCTGATCCAAGTTGTGGCTAAAATCAATAGTGACAGGAGATCCTCATTGGGATTGGATTCATCCAACCAATCCCATACGGCCGATAAAGAGTATGGGGATTCTTTGGCTTTACACAATAGTAGTGCATCCTGTGTGGCTCATGTCCCTCTATTCGATACAGACCCCATCCTGCCTAGTGGTGTAGTCGCTCTTAATGAACCCAATAGCGATAGTGAAGGGGTGTCAGTGATATCCACCAACATCGAGTCCCCTCCTTCTATTATCCCTGTACCAGCTCCGAGGGTTACTCGGGGTAAAAGTAAGGTTATCCAAAAAAGAGGGGGTCTAAGATCAGGCAGAAACAAAATTGCAACCCCTTCAAGAAAAACATCAGAGGAAGAGGAGGCGGAGGTTGATCTGCTTAGTGAAGCCCATTTTACCCTTTCTAACGCTCAATTTACTAAACTATGGAGTATGATGGATACAAAAATCAAAGGTATAGTCAAACCCCTGGTTAGTAAAATTGATAAATTAACCGCCGAGGTCAACAGACTAGGTGGTCTATTAGAGAAAACCTCGGTGAAGGAAGGAAATATTACTGATGTTGTTGTAGAGCCAGTACTGAGCAAAACAACACTTGCTGAGAATAGGGGATCTGTCTCCAATCATGTATCTTTGCCTAATGTATCTACTGGTGCCTCTGTTGATCCACCCCCGGTCGCTCCCATTAACAATTCTAATATGGGGAAAGGGTCTTCCGAGCTTGTAGTTGAAGCCTCTCCATTAGTTCTTGTTCTTGCAAATGTTCCCCCTCTGGCTTCTGGGGAGGTTGAATCTGCACCTTCTCTATTAAACAAATCTTTATCATGGCTTTCTAACAACATGATAATAACACCTTGGGGGAAGCAACAATTAGCTGTTGAACTTGCTAATGCCAGAAGGGTTGAGTGGATTGGTAACAGCGTCAAGAGGTTCAGAGGGGATTGTGTTATCTTAACCTTCACTGACCCTGAGGTTTTATTAAATATCTTACCTAACATCTTGCCTCCACAGCGTAG
Organism: Triturus cristatus; assembly: GCF_964204655.1. Taxonomy (NCBI): domain Eukaryota; kingdom Metazoa; phylum Chordata; class Amphibia; order Caudata; family Salamandridae; genus Triturus; species Triturus cristatus. The sequence goes on from NC_140585.1 coordinate 231,835,055, forward strand.
GTCAACTTCAATTGTACCACTGACCCTGGACTTTTTCTATTCTCGGAAAGGTAGAGGCACAAACCCTAATATTCTAAGAACTAAATGGAATGTTGTGACCAGTAGGAATAGTAACGATGTTGGATTTCGTGAATGGGGTCTATGTGTGGAAAATAGGTTTTCTGCCCTGTCAAACCTGAATGCTTGCGATTGACAACCATCCCTCCGTCTATCTGAATCACCCTGTACTGATGAGCTGGGCCAACGAGAAGGTTCCCGTCCTGAGACTGTTAACTCGGAGGCCATAGCTGGTTTAATATCTGAAAATCTAATATATAATGGTTTAAATGTAATACATAATGGTTTAAATGATAACACGATGAGTGTACATACTCTTAGCCCTAAACCTGTAATGGCACATGACTCTGGAAACTTATTATCTTGGAATGTGGCCGGGCTAGGCTCAAAGCAGGGTTGCGGTGATTGGTTTAATTTTGTTAGTAATTTTGACGTTTGTATCTTCCAGGAAACATGGGCGTGTGACCCCGTTTTTGCTTTAGGGTACTTAAACTTCTATGTGCCAGCTTCCAAGGGCCCTAAAGGGCGTCCGATGGGGGGCCTTACTATATGGGTCAAACAATCTTTAAAGGCCGTTGTAAAAAACGTAGAGTCTGGTCAGAAATATATTCAGCTCATTAGACTCATGAGTAATCTATCCTTGTCCATCGACATTTATAACATCTATGCCAGAGGTGGAAATGTAGGAAAATCTGCGGTTCTTCTTGCTCTGTATAATCTTCTCGAGACACATTCAGGTGGCAATAACATAATAATTGCTGGGGATTTAAACCGTACGTTTGAACCTCTTGATACAGGTGAAGCCTTTCTAGGTGCAGAGGAAGACAAACAATGGGGCATCCCCCCATTAGATACCATCCCAGTAACTCGTTGGTCAGAGGACATTTTGGGTTTGAACGCAATGTGCCTTGAACAAGGATTAAGAGCTTTGAATGGAAGGACAAAGTCAGACAGAGTACCAGCTATGACCTTTGATAATGGGAGAAGCAAAAGTCGTATTGACTATATTATTTGTAGCTTTTCCCTTTGGCCTACTGTTAAAGACATGGTTGTAACAGAAATGCCAGAGAGTGACCATAATCCGTTATGTGTCACCCATAAATGGTGGCTGTCTGAATCCAACGCTTCTACTTCTCTGGATGACTGCCTACCCCCGCTCATTGTTCCAACAAACGATATGCGTAGGCTAAGATGGACAAGTGTTAGGACAGACCAGCAAGCTATAGATAATATAGGAGCTGCGACCGACAAGGCCATTATGGCCCTCGACGGCGAAGCAGGGATTAATATAAACCAAGTTAATATTCCTGAAGTACATGAGTCCCTTTTCCAAGAAATCAAAAGCTACTTCTTGAAGCCAGTAAACCCTAGGGCGAACCGGGTTGACAGAGTAGCCAAATGGTATAATCTTGCTTGTAAGGCGGCACGAACTTCTTTGGGAGATGCAATTAAGAGAAAAAACCTGGGGGCTATCCGCTCTGCAAGAAAGTTATATAAAACTTGCATTGCTAAAGCAAAAAAAGATTGGGATGAAGCCCACTGGGAAAAGCTGAAGTGTGCTAGTGATCGAAAAGACTCTAGATTATTTTGGCATATTGTCAAATGGGGGCAAGAAAGGCCTGAAGAGGCTTGCAATAATCATGTCCCGCAGGAAGCCTGGGTAAACTTTTTTAGTGATCAATATGCTAACAGGGTCCAGATTGAAAATAATAATCAGCCCTATCTATATAACTTCTGAGGACAATGTCTTTACGACGGGCGAAATTCTGTCGGCCCTCAAAACTGTACACAGTGGACGTGCTCCTGGCATTGATGGAGTTCCAGCGGACGTTTTCTTAAACGACACTGATAGGTGGTGTAAATATATTCACTTATTAATAAACCACATAGCGAGGGGAGCAGCTATCCCGGCATCATGGCGGGGTGCTGTTATCATCCCTGTGTACAAAAAAGGTGACCGTTCCCAGCCTGGTAACTACCGCCCGATTAGCCTAATCGATACAGTGCAAAAAATCGTTGGGCGAGTGATTGTTAATCGATTGCTCGATTGGGCGGAAGAATTCAATATTCTATCTCCATTTCAGGCTGGGTTTCGAAAGGCCACTAGTACTGTGGACCAAGTTTTTCGGTTCCAGCTGATCCAGTGGAGGACTGTGGTGCTAGGCGGGGGCAGTCTTTACGCGGCTTTTGTCGACTTGAAGGCTGCCTTCGACCTGGTACCAAGGGCGAAACTGTGGGAAGTACTTGCGGCCTTGGGGGTCCCAGGACTCCTGTTGACTATGATCATGAGATTACATGAAGGCACCTATGCTAAAATTCAATGGGGTGGATACGGTAAAGACACTGCCGAATTTCCTGTTGAGCGTGGAGTTCGCCAGGGGTGCTCAATGGCACCTACCTTGTTCACCCTGTTTATTAATGGCATAGTCTCCTGTATTCAATCACAGGCAGTTGATGCTCCTTCTCTTGCAGGTGTAAAAGTTCCGATTTTAATGTTTGCCGATGACACGTTAATTTTATCTAAAACTCCAAGTGGATTGCAAAAAGCATTGGATATTTTTGATAAGTTCTGCGGGGATCACGGTCTGGAGGTGAACGCGTCTAAAACAAAACTCATGGCTTTTAATCCGTATCGTAATTTTAAATCTAATATTACCATGAGTGGACGCACACTTGAGGTCGTATCATCTTTCACATACCTGGGTATCCTTATTTCTAACGATAATAGGTGGAACCAGCATTTAAATATTGCAACTTTGAGGCACAAGCAATTAGCTGGAACCATTATAAAGGAGCACAGGAAATCATTAACAAAACCAATTAAACCACCCCTTATCATATACGAGGCAAAAGCAATTGGGTCGGCATTATACGGGGCCGAGTTATGGGGGCATGATAACCTACAGGAGTTGCAAACCTCAGAGAATAAATTTCTTAGGAAACTAACGGGTACTCCTCAGAGTAGTCCGTTACTGCCTCTGAGATACGAGCTTGGAAGAAAAAAAATCACGGAAATGGCCAAACTCCGACCAATTCTATACTGGCGTAGGTTATGGACCACACCTGAGCTCATTCATTATGCATCCGGGTTTACTGATGTTGTTAGAGCAGATTGCTTTAACAAAATCAGATGGTTCAAATTATTAAAACTAGCACTACTTGAACTAGGCCTGAACGCACTATGGTCCGACCCAGCTGGGGCATCATTCCCGAATAAGGCAACCTTAAAAAATATCTTTGGGATAATGTTGCTAACAAAAGTCTCGCCAGCATCAATTGTGGGGCCATGACTGCTAGTTTTCTCGAGGTTAAATTGTACCCCATGTATGAACTGTATTGGGATTATATATCCAAACCTTTGGACAGGAAATTGCTTTTTCAATTAAGGGCGGGCTCTCTCCCTCTTCGTTACCTAACATCTAAATGGAGGGAAGGAGACCCTGCTATATGCCCAGCTTGTGGGGAAGGTAATGAAACGCTTGGTCACTTCTTGTTTTCCTGTAAACCATACTCTGCTCCAAGGCGTGTATGGTTGGCACCTATGTGTAGGAATCTGGGTACCAAGAGTAGTATGGTGGCTTTGCGCATAGTAAGATCGACTACTTTAACTTGGATTATAATCGCCACCGCCAAGTATTTGGGGTGGGCATGGATAATCAGGCAGAGATTGCTAGTCCGGAGATTACTCTCTGCCTAGATGAACAGAGACTGCTAGAGTATTGTCTATTCTCTGTTTAGTGTAATTTATCGTGTCATCTGGAAAGTTAATTATAAATGACACTTTTTAGAATATAGATTTTATAAAATTATATTTAATTGTACTAATTACACTAATGAACTCTACACCTGTGATATGTATGTCTAAATGGTTCTCTCATTAGCACAAAGACTGTATAAATTGTACATAATTGCATCTTCTATAATAATGAATTTTATTATTGTGATTAATTTTATTTTTTGAAATTATTCTGTTTCTTTTATGAACTGTGCGTTTGTCAATATGACATCTCAGATTTAATCGTTTTTTATTATATGTTTGTATGTCTGCTTTTATGAGTAATTCTCGAATAAAGCACTTTTGAATTGAATTGTAAAGTGTTTATGATGGTGTTGTCACTCTTTCCGCAAGAGTGAGTGAGATAACAAAACTGACAGCCAACACGAGTTTTACCCCTTAGTCGGCCATCCGGCCTGGGGCTTCTTCAGGGCGTAGTGAGGGTAATGGATGGATCCGTAGTCTAGGTCTTTATAAGATTTCTTCTTGTTACTCTAAGTAATGGGTGCAAATGGCGCAGGAGTGGAGTCTCTTTTCGTCTGTTGCCCCCCCTAGTTTAAAGCAGCCTACATGTGACAGAAACAGAAACTTAAGATAACAGTACTAACAGCTGCCAGAGTTTCTTGAAAGAACGAAAAAGAACATTCAAAATAGATACAGCAAAGGAGATCTCAGATGCTGAGCTAGCTGAATTGAGTATCCTCACTTCGTAGTGCCAGGCATGGAAACAAGGCCAAGGCCAGAGGTGAGAAAACTCAAGTATGGTAATATAACCTAGGCATACAAAATTGGTGATGGTTATGGAATATGGCTGTTTAGCAAGTGCAATATTAAAAAAATTCAAAACAGGAAAACAAGTTCACATGCAATGCAAGGTGGATCAATGCAAGGTGGATCTGCAACTGAATGCTCTTTCCTGACATATACAGTAATCTGAACTTCATGTGTTAGAATCCTGGTAAGGTACACCAAGGCTTCCATCCTTTCAATGCTGTTATGTAGCATGAATAAACTCAAAATATTCCCTTTCCTCGATCCAAGGGATTGCCTGTTTACTGTTGTTGTATTACAGGCATGTATTTACTTCCTAGTGAGAAGTCCTCTTTGATTCATGCATTGGTTCTCACTAATGCAGCCCATAGTTTAGTCTATCCAAGAGATGTAAACAAACAGCCATCATGCAGACAGCCACAGTAAATGGTCTTAAGATATCAAAGAGTAGAGGCAGAGATTCAACAGATAGGAACTGGTGTTATACAATTATCCATAATATTTTGTCTGAGTGTCCCTCCCAAGAGGTATAGCAGAGGCTAAAATAGGTAAGCCCCACAGCTCTCTTTGTGTTAGTGTAGGCAAGGAGTTAGGTTTATCCAGAGGGTGTGTTAAGCATTTATTGTGTTCACTCACTCAAGAACTGATTACACACACTCAGAGACAGAATCCAGATCAATTGGGTAAATATAAAAAAGGTATACTTGTAGGTAAAATGTACTTTCAATTGAAAACCTTTACACAGACATGCAATTGGGAATAGATTTGCAATTGGTACAGGTTGGTATGGTTTTTAAAGGCAGTTTATTTTACACAGTAATTACCTTTAGAATACTTTTCGATTACTTTTAGATAAAATTGATTACTAGGGGTGGCATGCCTAGATACCACACCTAAGGATCTCACAATACAAGGTAAGTAATACTAATCTTGGCGTGAATTATCATTACTGTTTCCCCATACAAAACAACAGTTCAACACAACATTTTTGTCCTAAAATCTTATAACATAGGTTCCTATGGGAAAAAAAGGGTTATCGATTTCCTAGGTAAGTAAACATCTTACAAGTGGGAGTTTTGGGCGTTAGGACCAAGGTTCCCCAAGATCTACGTAGGCACTCGAGTTGCACCATCAGCAGCACTGCCGGGGCCAACAATCAACATAGGAGCTGCACCACCAGCGGCTGAGGGGCAGCCGGGTGCAGTGTGCCTAGAAGACCTCGGGGACCTTGTGGTTTCCATGGAGAACTTTGGTTTGGCAAAGTTGCTGCAGGCTGGGGCATGGAGACTTCCTGAAGGCTACCATCGGCTGGAGAGGTAAGCTGATTTCTTGGGGGATATCAGGATACTGTTGCTTGGGCCACCCTAGGTTGTGAGGCATCGGGTGCAGGGGTGTCTTTTGGTGTCATGTCCTCTTACCAGCTCCAGCCGCGGTCGGGGTAACCCTTCAGGTTGAGGCTGCAGGCGTCGTCTCAAAGGTTGAGGGAGGTTGGGGATCACCAGATCCCAAGTGAGGTTTGTTGGGCCACTCAAACCCGGGCCGTGGGCATCGGGTGCAGAATCGTAGAGTTGCTGGGATCCTGATTCTGTGGGCGAGTCTTGGTTTGAGCAAATCTAGTGCTTACAGGAGATGGAGTCTGTAAGACGGTTGCAGGACAGGTCCTCCGGGCTCTGGCTGCTGGACACGCCGGTTTCTTTGCTGTAGGCAGGTTGAAGGCGGGACAGGCCGGTAGGGCTGGGGCCAAAGCAGTAGTTTTCCTCTTCTTCCTGGGTCCTTCTTTTTATCTCGAATCTAAGGAGGCAAGGTTCAGGGTTGCCCCTAAATACTAAATGTAGAGGCGTTAAAGAGGTGTGCAAGTTGGGGAAAATGGGTCCCTTCCTTGGGTCAGTGGAAGGGGCATGAGCCTCTCCCTATTTGGCTGTATCCCCTCATCTTCAAGATGGAGGGGACTGAGATGTGTGCTTCACCTTGCCTCCCCCACCTGAGGGGTGGGTTTGGCTAAGGTAGGCACACCTCTCCTTCTAGCTTGGTTTTCCCTCTGATTCTGCCGCCCAAAGTGGGGGGCAGATTTGGTGGGAGCCAGTTGCTGGGGGCAGCAAAAGCAGGGACAGCTTCCAAAGGCGGCAGGCCTCTGAAGCTACCACTTTGTGGACCCAGCCCATCCTGGGGGAGGAGGCAAGTCACCTCTGCCCATGACGGGTTTTGTTTCTGGACCCAAAGAGCGGAGGCTCTCCACGCCTGGTGGTGGCAAGTGGCTGGCAGCCATTCAGGAACCACACTAGGACTGGTCGCTTTTCAGGGGGCATCTCTAAGATGCCCTCTGAGTGCATTTTACATTAAACCCCACACTGGCATCAGTGTGGTTTTAATGTGCTGAAAGATTTGCTACAAAACGTCGCCGGTTTTAGTAAAGCCATTATGGAGCTGTGGGGTTCGTAATGACCAACCCCTAGACCATATACTCTTTATGGCTTCACTACACTTACAATGTCTAAGAATGGACATAGAAACTGTAGGGGTACAGGGCTCATGCCACTGTACCCTTGCCTGAGGGCTACTGCACCCTGCTAGAGGGGTGGCTTACCTAGGCTTCAGGCACTAGGTTGTAGGCATGGCACACAGGGATGTGTGCCATGTCGATTCTTCACTTTTCTCTGCATCAAAACACGCAGCCTGCAATGGCAGTGTGTGGGTGTTTAGGTACAGGACCTCTACGGGTGGCACAATAGGTGCTGCAGCCCTTAGAGTCCTTCCCTGGTCACAGTGCCCTTGGTACCCATGGTACCTTTTCACAAGGGGCCTTCCTGTGGCCAGACATGTGCCAATTGTGGGTACAGAGGTAGTTTCCGGAAAGAACATGGGCCCTGGGAACCTGATTGGCAGGGGCCCAGGGCACATCAGAGGTCAGGCAAAAACTGTGGGTGACCACGCAAAAAGAGGCCCTTTCCTACATTCCTCACTGCCTGTTTCTATTTATAAAAGTGGTGGGTCCGTAGAGCAGGGCGGGGGGGACTCGACAGAGGACGACTAGGAAAAATTAAATATTTATTTAATTTTCACTTGTCATCGTCTGTCAAGTTCCCTCCCACCCTGCCTAACCACCCCACTGCTCTTACCTGCACGGGCCGCTCCTGCAGCATTCATTCACTTGAGTGACTGTGCTATCGCTTGTGAAAGGAAAGGCTCACGGAGGCCCTTAAACCACAAGGAAACATAAAGATTTTGCTTTGCAAATTCACCCATTCTGGCAATGTCAGTTACTGTGGTATTTAGGCAAGGACTTATTCGGCACTAATGGAATTCTGCCAGGCTCAGACATTTCTGAAAACAGGGTACCTAGGGAAATCTGGGGTGGTGTAGTATGTGTGGATCAAAATATATCTTCTTATCCAGAATGCCCTGCAAACCCAAAAAAATCCCTAGTTCACAGAATTTCCTGATTCAGGTGCTTGAGCTGGTGTCTCGCCATGTATTTCCCATAGAGGTATTTAAAGAGTCAGGTTTTCAGCTTCTTGCAGAACTCAAGAAGTAAGGAGGAGACTTTAATGTGTTGTGGGTGTTTGTTCCATGTTTTGGGTGTGATGGAAAACGAGCACACTCCTGCTCTGCTTTTCTTAATGCAGGTTGGTATGTGTGAGTGAGAGTGCGACTGAGGGTAGGTGTCAGGCCAGTTGGTGAAAGTGTATGCGTTTGTTTAGGTAGGCTGGTGCAGTGTTGTGAAGGGCATTGTAGGTGTGTGTGAGGAGTTTGAAGTGGCTGCATTTGTGTATGGGGAGCAAGTGGAGCTCTCTGAGGCGAGGTTAGAATTGGGTGTGGTGTGGAAGATTGAGTATGAATCTTGCAGCGGCGTTTTGAATGGTCTTGATCCTGTGCAGGAGATGCATGGATATTCTGGCATAGAGTGCATTGCCGTAGTCGAGTCTGCTTGTGATAAGGGTTTGTGGGTCAGTTCAACTCCTCAGCATGTTGACCCTGTCAGGGTTATCTAGATATAAAACCATTTCTAAAAGATAGATATTCTATTGTTGTAGCCCTTTGGAATGTGGCAGGCTATATTGGGTCATTTCAGATTCACACAACTACATGTCTGGTCAATGGCAGCCCTCTGCAGCAGGAACATTAATCTAACAAATTGACCGGTTCATGCGAACAAAAGGAAGATCTGTAGAGAAGATACATCTCACCAGGCTGTTTAATCACAACAGGCTAGTGTAGGCTGGAGCAATGTCAGTCAAGTTTAAGTCGTACCTGAAGTGATGACTCTGCCCTAGTACAATAGACTAATCAAAGCATTATGCCATATTGGAATCAGGAGTTTCTTGATTGGACATTGCTTCTGAATATCTGGTAGGTTTAGGTAGTGGCAACCACTTAAGTATCAGGAACAGAAAAAGCTCATCAAATTTGCTGGCTTAAGGACGAGATGACTCAATGCCCTATACAATTGTGCAATCTTTTCACACAGCACATTCTTGTTCGACATACAATATATGAAAGTGAAAAAGTAAATCAGCTAACTCCCAATGAAGTTTTTGCCTCTTAGCTGTAACTATAAACTAATGTTGGTTCTACCTTTGCCATCAGCTCATCACACATAATATTGTGGCATCCCTCAGTGGGCCATCATATCTCCTCTATTATTCAACATCTACCTAAGCCACTTACCAAAAATGTTTAATTCATTCAACCTCGCCTGTTACAACTATGCAGATGACACCCAAATCACTTTACAAATCTATGGTGTGGAAGACCACTGTAATTTAAATCTTGATGTTTTCCTTCGAGCTATAAACACATGGATGATGATTAACCGTCTAAAGCTTTATACCATAAACACAGATATTATAAACTGTGGACAGTGGCAAAAATATCAGCCTACCACGATATGGCCGAAGGAACATTAGGCCCCTTCTACAAAATCAATAAGAGTCAGAAACCTTGGGGCAACCATGGATTTAGACCTATATTTGATACCACATGTTTATAACATCAAGCAGATTGCCTTCTACACAATGGAAACACTCTGTTGCAGCCTCCCATACCTTGCATACAAACAGAAACTGCAAGGTATTCTCACACTCGTAATCTCCAAGCTGGACTATGCTAACAGCCTATAACTTGGTACACCCATGTTCAAAATGCTGCTGCAAGACTTCTCTGTCTGCATTCACCCAAGAAACCACATGACTCTAGTATTGCAATCCTGCCACTGGCTAAAGCAAGAAGACCCTAGCTCCAGAATGTGACTGCTGTGCCCCATTTGACCCTCGCCAGCGCATGGCAGCGGGTGCTGCAGGGCATAGAGCTGTGTTACCCGTCCCCCCTCCTCAGATCATTAGACCCGGCTGGTGTTTGCAACTGCTGCCTGCTGCCTTCTTGGGGGACACCGCTTCACTACCATTCTACGGGTGGCAGCATTTCTGCTTTTATTAGGCCTCGCTGCATCCAAAAACTCTCCACACAGAACCCGTTCCTGCCCTGCCGGTGACCTCGGACCCACTTCAGCCAAGCATTACAAAGCAGCAGCTCCTCTCTCCCCGCAAGCCCCCTCTCTGGCACCCCACTCACCATGGTACAGAGAGAAGCGATTTTGGAGACTGTCATTAGGATTTCCATCCACCCTATGCCATCTTGCAACCCACCCAATCACAGACGGAAGACAGGAGGGGCCGGAGCACATGCGGGCCTCATAAGGGCATGGGGGCGTGCTCACATTCTGACTCCCACCAAGGTTGGAGGCGTGTGCAACAGGGGCGTGCGCCCTGCAGAATGAGGGAGCATGCGATGGTAGCGGCATTGCAGGTAGTAAGCAGCGATGCCATTTCTCATTATCAGAGTGTAATGTTCAATGAATGTGACATTAAACAGCTCGCTATATTGTTCTGGCCCTTTGAGCATGAACAGCTTGCACCGATCTTCGAAGTGAATCCTCTTCCCAGCACTAGAGATCAACGTGCCAAGGAGGGCGCGATCTGCTTCTTCCTGCATGTTTTTTTAGTGGTGGGGCAAACTCCGCTACTCAGCAGAATCTGGGTTCTTTGCTATTGGCATAACTCAGCAAACCACTGGTGGAGTGGAGTTTACCGCCTACCCCAACTCTTTTCAGTGTCCACAGAGCCTCCAAGGAAAATTACTGCTATACCTACAAGATAGATTCAAGCAATAAGAACAAAAGAGGACACTACGCTCCAGTCTTGCCCCACTTATCATCATACCACCTTAGGTCAAGCAACCCACACGAGTCCCAGTACAAGCCTCCAAGCTCTGGAACTCACTGCCAGCCAGCATTGAAAGCACCCAGGAGCATATGCACTTCATAAGAGAGTTCAAAACATGGCTATTTCCAAGACAACTACATTAACACACATTCCGGCAACAGAACCCAGAAAGACAGTCACACCCCAAGCTCGATCATTTGCTTACAATCCATAGATTAGAAACAACCAACCAGCAATCTACTTTTGATGTTTTGTTATACAACGTTGATTTGTGTAGCCAACTAATCAACCAAGAGGGTATCCAGCCTCTTGGGCAGCTGTGTAAGTGCTTGATCCCTAAGGTGCTTTAATGAAGAGCCAGGTTTCCAGCTTCTTGTACAACTCAAGAAGTGAGGGAGAGGCTATGATGTGTTGAGGGAAGTTTTTCCATGTCTTGTGTGCAGTGAGGAGGACGCGTGACTTCCAGTTTTCCTTTTTTTGGATGGGGAAGTGCGTGTGAGGCAGAGCGTAGGTGTCTGGTGGGTTGGTGAACATGTTTGCAGCTGTTCAGGTAGTCTAGCCCTGTGCTACAATTGGCTGTGCTTGTAAATGGGGAGCCCGTGAAGTGTCCTGAGATACAGTGTGATATGGGTGCGGTGTGGGAGGCCGAGTATGAGTTTTGCAGCAGTGTTCTGGATGACCTAGGATCTGTGTAGGAGTTGTTTGGAGATCCCGGCGTAAAGTGTTGCTGTAGTCCAGCCTGCTGGTGATGAGTGCTTGTGTGACGGTCCGTCTGCTGTTCTGAGGCAACCATTTGAAGATTTTTCTCAGCCTGCATAGGAAGTTGAAGCAGAAGGTGCACAGAGCGTAGCAGTTGGTTCACATCCAGTCTGCTACCAAGGTTGTGCAGTTGGTGAAGTTAATTCTGGTGGTGATAGTCTTCTCCGTCAGAGAGAGAATAAGTAGTGTGTTATTGACATATGAGATGATGGTGATGTCTTGTGATCGGATGATGTTAGTGATCAATGTCATGTACATGTTGTAAAGAGTGAGGCTGGGGGACGATCCCTGTGGAACTCGGCATATCACTTTCTTAGTCTCTGATTTGTAGGGTGGCACCCTGACCCTTCGGTTTCTTATGTGAAGAAGGAACAGATCCATTATGGAGCAGATCCTTGTATACCAATCTCATGGAGCTTTCTGATGAGGGTGTAGTGGGAGACAGTGTTGAAGGTAGCAGAGAGGTCAAGCAGGATGAGGGTTGCTATTTCTCCTCGGTACAGGATGATTGGAATGTCATCGGTGGCCACGATGAGTGCTGTTTTGGTGCTATGGTTCTTTCCGAATCCTGATTGAGTGTTATTTAGATGATGGTAAAGTTCGAGGTGGGTTGTGGGTTGTCAAATGATGGGATTCACAATCACTTTGGAAGGATAAGGGAGCATGGGGATGGGTCGCAAGTTGCTCAGTTAATTTGTGTCAGGAGTTGGCTACTTGAGGAAGGCATCGATTTCTGCAAGTTTCCATTTATCCGGAAAAGTGACGGCTTGATGGAAGTGTTGATGATTTGGGTGAGGGTGGTGCTAGGATGTACATGTGGTGGGGGCATGGGTCAAATGGGACCCCTGAGTGGATGGTTCACATGCTTGCAGCTGTGTTGTTTCTGGTGAGGGTTGTCCATTCAGTCAGGTGGCCCAATTGGTTGGTGGTGTATAGGTTAGTGATGAGTTCTTTGGGGTTGGGTTGGTGTGCGAAGTTGCTGTAGATGTTTGCGATTTGTGAAAAAAGGTGAATAGGTTGTCACAAAGTTGTTGGGAGACAGCAATGTTGTTGACAGTTCTGATGTTGAGGTGAAATCCTTGACAATTGCTAAGATCTCCTTGCAGAGTTTGGATCTTCCTTCCTTGTGGTCCTTTAGTGCTTTCTTCATGGTGTTTCTTGATTGTGATTGATCATGGTTCAGTCCAGTGCATCTGTCAAAACCTGGAACTGTTGGAGATATTTGGCACTCATAAAGGGGTTCTGTTGAACCTTTGGGATTGAATTATTATGTTATCCTTGGTTACCCATATCTTGTTGCATCATTGGGGCTTGGGGCATATTGGCATTCATATTTCGCATTTGGACATCATTTTGCATCTGATTTGGGTTCACCCTACATTCTTGTTTCCAGTTGCCCACAATGTTAGAAATATGATAAGCAGTTGTTTGCTTCAACATGTTCATGGCCATCCATGTATACCAAATCAACAACCATTCTTCTGCCTTGTGGACCACAATTTCCTGTCTGCGGTATCTGATCACCACCTTGAAACCAACAGCAGGAGCAGAATTATACCATGGATCTACCACAAATGGACCCTTCTGAGCCAACTTAGTCTGTCCAATATGAATTTCTCCTTAATGTTCTGCTGCTTTGCCTCTAAATTGTCACTGCAATATTTCGCATAAAGCAAAATCTCATCCAGGGACTTCGACTGCCAACAAATTTAATTCTGCTGTATATGGGAGCTAATTTCTTTATGCAAACCAAAAACAAATTGAGACAAGAACCTACGAAAATTTCCCTTTGAGGATTTTTGACACCACTGTGCTGTTTGCGAATTTGCATCAATCTCTCATAACAAGCATGCTGTTAGACGTGTCATCCTTAGGGTGGTCTTCCCCCAAACTTTCTGCCTGCTTGCCTCCTCTTTTTGCTGATTATTTTTGTTGGCCATAGGACTCTAAGCACTCTACCACTGCGGCCCAGTGCTAAAGTGCATGTGCTTCTCCGCTAAACATGGTCCATACACAGTTGACATACTTTACAAGGGACATCTGAGTGTCCCTTGTAAAGTAGTATACCATCTACCCAAGGCCTGTAACCTACGTGCTTTTAGGGGGCCTGCAGCATTGATTGTGCCACATACACAAGTAGCCTTTCCAACCTGTCTCAGGTCTGTCATTGTAGGGCCTGTGTGTGCAGTGTACTGCCACTTCGACTTGGCATTTAAAACTACCATTTGCCAAGGCTGAAACTTCTCTTTTATTACACATATGTCACCCCGAAGGTAGGCCCCAGGTAGCCTATAGGGCAGGGTTCTGTGTAAGTAAAAGGTAGGACATGTACTGGTTTTGCATGTCCACCAAAATTCATTTTTTAGGACTGTGAGCCCAACTGCTCCCATAGGTTAGCATTGGGAATATACTTTTAAACTGTGATTCCTGATTAGAAAGGAATAGCTGCATCATGTTTTATATCTTTGGAATGGTAATGTAAATCCGCTTTACGGGTAAACTTGGATTTAACATTATTGTTTTAGAAATGCCACTTTTAGAAAGTTGGCCTTTCTCTGCTCCTACTGCTCTGTGTGCCTGCAGCCTGTCTCCAATACACATCTGGGGTGGGTGACAGCTACTCTTTGTGCATTCTCTCTAGACAGACACACACACAGGAAGGAAGGTGGGACAGTGAACTCATCTGCATTCTGATAGCTCTTCCTGGGCAGGAAGAGAAGGGGAGCTGACACATCTGAATAGGCAGCGTCTTGTTTCCCACACAAAGGGCTGATTATCCCCCACTGACAGTCTGAAGCCAGGCCTGGGAAGAAATGGTCTGTGTAAACTTCAAACAGCCTTCTTTGAAGTCGCCCCAACTTCAAAGGCACAACTACGCATAAGTACTGGGGCTCTGGCCCTACCAAGACAGTGCCCTACTGGACCCATGAAGAACTCTGCCAGGAATAAGGACTGCTGTGCTGTTACAAGGACTGCCACTCTGTTGGACTGCTGCTATGGAAGAACTACTTTTCTGCTCTGATGTGCTGTCTGTTGCTGGCTAATTTCTACCCTCTGCCCTGCCGAGGAAAAGGACCAGACCCATCTCACTTGAAACCAGAGTGATTCCAAGGGATCGCTGGTGTGCCCCCTGTTCTAAAGTCTCAAGGCCATCAAAGACTTCCTACAACCATGCAATGTTACCTGAACTCTCCCATCTGTGTTTCCTGCCTTGCCAAGTGGTGCCAATCAGGTCCTGGGCCCTTGGAAGTGCTTGTTTCTGCAGAACACATACATCAACGACTTTGCGCTGATTGGAGTCAGCACATTTCCCTTCTACACCAATGCAGCAACTGCCCATCGACATCGCCTTGACGGACTATGCGGCTCCATGCTGATGGACTGCCTGGCTCTACGACGACACATCACAAAGTTTCAAGTCTCGCTGACTGCGGGGATCAGAATCAATGCATTGCCTTCATCCATGGGATTGACCACGACGCTTCATCCATCTAGGGTACTCTTTCAGTGGTACCAGCGTGCGTCCTGTAGCTGGCGTGCCCTCCTTCGTGGTTAGCCAGAATTTCAATTTCCCCAGATCTAGCGTGACCAGATGATCCCGGTTGGCGCTTTATGACTCTAAGCCCTATATTTACATTTAACCTTGAATAATTCATAACTCTAGTTCTACTTAGTGGTTCTTTGTTGTTTTGGTCATATTTTTCATATGGAAAAATATATTCTATTCTATTGTTCTGACCCTGTGTGGTGTACGTTTGTGGTGTTTTTATTGTGTTAACAAGTGTGTGTATGGGTGTGTGTTGCACAAATACTTTACACATTGCCTCTTTAGATAAGCCTGACAGCTCTATGCCAAGTTACAAGAGGGGGAGCACAGGATATCTTTTAGTGTGTATCTAGCTTACCCCGAGTAGAGTGGTGGTTCCTGCTTGGACAGGGTGCATACCTCTGCCAACCAGAAACCCCATTTAAAACATTGGTGATCAGTGGTGAGGATACGACTTGTGTTTGTGCAATACCATATAGTAAGTCATTGTTCACTACAAGTCTTTCCTAAGACCAATTTGAACCTTTTTCAATGCTCCCTAAATTGACATCTTTGATTTTTGCAATCTGTATACAGTGGCCCAGCTCAAGGGGTTCTGCCAGGATAGAAGGGTGTTCTCTAAGGGAAGAGCTAAGAAGGCTGGGCTTCATAAAGCCTTAAGATCATGGACAGCAGCCCACCAGGCCAACACAGAGGATGAGGAGGAGGGATCAGAGTCTGAGGAGGAGGAATTGGAGCAGGACCTGTCTGGAGGTCTTGTTGTGCAGATTACTGATGCGGGGAGTAACATCCTCCCAGGATTGTCCGCAGTAGACCAGGCATTAGTGTGGCCCAAAGAATCAACCTGTCCTCAGAAGAGCTGGAGGACAGGAGGGAATAGAGGAAACTAAAACTAGACATTACAAAAGTGAAATTGGATAAGGAGCAGGTCCTAGCCAAGCTCGAGAAGGAGCAGGCCCCTGCTAAAATAGAGAAAGAGCAAGCTCTACAAGAGAAAAAGCTGACCATGGAGGACAGGAAAATGGTCCATGAGCTCAGCATGAGACAGCGGGATAAAAGAGCCCTACAAGTGGGGTCCAGCGACAGCAATGGTGGCAGCATACCTGCAGTGTCCACTGGTGACTCCATAATCAGGATACTCAAGGATTTGATGCCCATTTATGGAGTGGGGGATGACATAGATAAATGTGTTTCAGCCTATGAAGTGGTTCTATGAGTGCACAAGGTCCCAGAGGAGTTGTAGGGTGGTAGGTATATGCCCACAGTGGAAAGGGACACACTCCTTACATTAGAGGTAGAGGACTAGACATGCTACACTGCTATGAAGGCCATCCTAGTCAGTATATTTGGGCTGGCCCCTGGGAGGTATAGGCTCATAATCAGGGGCACCCACAAGATCTCATCACAAACATGGGTGGATTTCCTTGATTATGCCAGCAAAGCATTGGAGAGCTTGATGAGGGGCAGCAAGTGTTGATGATTATTCAGGGCTGTACAACTTAATGTTGAAGGAGCAGATCCTTGATATTTGTTTTCTAGAGCTGCATCAACACCTGGTTGATAGCAAATAGACTGACCCCAGGAAACCCCAGGAAACCTGCTGAGGAGGTTGACATGTGCGTCCAAATCAGAGTGTCCAAGTGGGTATCTGGGGGGAACTCTCAAAAGGGTGGTCAGGGTTCCCACCAGAAGAATGAAAGGGGAGATACAAAGAAAGAGTTCTCTAAAGCCCCCCCCCCCCCAAAAAAAAAACCATCTCAAAGCTTCCCTGTAGATATCTGTAGATAGCAGCTATGGAGACCAAGTAATACTTACCTTTTTATAGTGGAATGAGGATGAATTGATTATGAAGTTGAACTTGTGACACTTTGTATGATTCTGAAATTTAGAAACGTAATGGCCCATGTACTGTGGAGGCATGATGGAAAGGGCATGTCAAGCAGTAGATTAAAGTACATTAGCACATTGCTTTGTGAAGGAGCAGCCTTGGACTTGAGCACTATGTCCACTGTGATGTGAAGTTACCTGGTCAACTCTTAAGTGTGCATCTCATGATCAGAAAACCTCAAACACCTTAATAAACATGAATTTAGGGGAAATGTTGACTACTCTCTCTCCACATTTGACTCTACTTTTGTGATCCTTTGCTGCTGCCTTAAGATTTTTTCCTAATAGCTGTACTTCAGCACCAGCAGCTCTCATTTCATGCTGTGCCTTTTACTTAATCAGCTTTACCCATATCCCCAGCACCATGATGCACAACGGCGTGCTTGAATAACACTAGAGTCGAGCACATACCTTGAAAAAGTGCAGCATGGACATAAGAAGAGAGGTGTGCAGCAAAATGTGTAGTACACCTGGAGATTGAAGACTCTTAAACAGTGCCCATTGCACCTACTTACACATCTACCTTCAACCAGGTCAAGGTCCAGCTTTGACTGCTGCACTGTCCTGTGCCATTCTATACACTGTTGTGATATGAAATACTGGACAGCTTAGAATGATGTTAAGCAGCATTAGTTATCCATGTGTTGTCGCGTGGAACAGCACTTAAAAATATTGAGAACCATTCTTTCAATCAATCTGGATTTGTGGAGCGCAAATAATCACCTGTGGGGGTATCTAGGTGCTCAGATCCTGCTGCCATCAGTCAAAGAGCCAGGTCTTGAGGCCCTTTCTGAATTCTATGATAGAGGATGTTGTTCGGAGATGGAGGGGAAGATTGTTCCAGGTCTTGGCAGCAAGGTAGGAGAAGGATTTTTCTCCACTGTGGCTTCGACGGATGCGGAGAGTGTGAGTGAGAACTAGGGATGTGAAGCACAGCTGTCTAGACAGTTGTAGGTAGTTCAGGCGGTGGTTGATGCATCCTGTTCCTTGGTTGTGGCGAACCTTGTTGGGCATGTAACAGCATCTTGAAATGACATCTTTTCTGGATGGGAGCCAGTAGAGGTTCCTGATGTGGAGAGGGAGGGCAGTGATGCAAGTTTATTTAGGGAGGTTATTGATGAATCTGTGTTGTTATTGTGGTGTATTGTCTCAGCAGCACTGTGAATAATCTTTATTAATGAATATTTGAGGCCTGTTCCAAAACAAGTAAAAGTTATTTTGTTCTTTAGTTTTAAATTGCTGTAAACTTTCATGAAATTTCCTTAGATATGCCCAAAACCCCATTTGCCTTCAACAATCCATGTTGTGTCCACCTTTCCCCATTCCGTTCTTCCTCCCCCACTTTATGTCTACTTTTTTTTTTTATAAATCTCAAAAAATATAAACATAACTGCAGTGTGAACCCGTAAGATCTACGCATTCTGCCTTTTCTAAATGTCACTACTTCTTCTCCTACTACCTTTACTAGGGCCAAACCTGATGATCCATCCCTCCTGGATGACCCTAGGTTCAAGAAGATTGCCACAAAGTACAAGAAAACATCTGCTCAGGTACTGGGGGCAGTGAAGTTTATTCAGACCAATGACTCTAAAAGGGTCTAATCTACTGATCCTTTTTTCTAAAACTATTCCATATTCCTCTTTGTAACCTTTCTTATAATACTTTCTTCCTGTCTGTCCCTTTCGTGTTAGTTTGTGTTCTGACTGTTGCTTCTAAGGGTGTGTTAAACTTATTAAAGAGCATATGTAGTTCTGCCATTGGCCTTAGACATATAGTTGGAATAATATATAGAACTTCAGGAGGGTGCCAAGGGTTGGTTCAGTTAGAGATTTTGCACCACTAAACTAACTCCCGATCACTGTCAGCCATCTTAATTCCAGATTCACAGGAGCGTTCTGCACACTAAACCAATCCTTGACCATTGTACACACTTTGAAGTGCACTTTGTAGATTTCTAAACTCTTATTCATCTTTTTTTAACTACTCAGATTTGTAGGTAATGCTCACTCTTCACCTCCAAACACCCCTTGAACACTATGGGAACCATTAGCATGGCGAGCGGACTTTGTCCCCCCACTATAGCCCCGGAAAATGGGACCGCCCGCAAAGCATTCAGCGGTCCCGCAGATACAATTAGGATGCGCCCACTACACTGGCGGGTGCATCCCGTATTGTTAAGCACCGCCCGCCACAATGCCAAGAAGGCATGTTGTGCATGGAACTGCAGGGGGGTACTATAGGTACCCCCCATGTGCACCCCCCACCCCCCAGGATTCCTGGGGGCCCGCTATGGGCCCCCAATGGCAAAAACCGCCTACCTTTCCGTGGCGGCAACGTGTTACCGCCACGGAAAGGCAGGTCCCCGCCTGCATAATAATACCAGACACCGCCACCATATGAAATGCTTTTCCGCCCAGTAGGCAATCGGGCAGATTACCTACCGGCGGAAAACCGGCGGACGGTCTTCCCGTCCGCCGGAGTCCCCCCTGCCATGGTAATGTGGCTGGGGAAATCCTAAGCGTGCGGAGGTTTTTGGCGGGCGGATCGCCACCGCCACCGCCATACGGGCAGTGGCGATCCGCCCGTTATCCTAATGGACCCCTCTGTGTCTTTGATCTTTCGGTCCGGACTCCACAATTCTGTGATGCTTAAATTTGTCATCAGATCCCTGGTGCCAAATACCCCATACATCGACTGGCTTGTCTATAATTGTAGCAGCTGAGTGTGATTCCCCATATAGTACTATTGGCAGTACATCAGTACTATAGTAATGGGATCTGTGGCTTTGGTATAAAAGTCTCAAAGTCCAGGTCCTAACCTTGATCTGTTTTAGGTGCCTTCACAGTTAAGGAGCAGTTTTTCTTCATCCCAGTTGGCGCCATGGCCTGCTTTAAGAGATTCATTTTTCTTTGCTAAGAAGCACAGAAGGCGTAAGAAAAGGAAACAGAAGTGGCATGAATTGGTATTGATTTTATTGCCTCACCCAGACTCTATGAATTTCAGTACTGAATAACAGGCAACTACATCAGTGTTTCTTCTGGCACCATGGGTTGTTTCCCAATTTTTGCTTCGTCCGCTATTGATTCCCCAAATATTTTTGGAATCAGAGGGGGAGTTTACTGCATCAAATTTGTTTGATAGAACAGCACTTTAGGTCTCCAGGGTGAGATGTTGTCATTTTATTTCAGGTATTATGGGCTCATCTGTAAATTTAGAACAAGGACAATTCCTAATCCTTTTACTACTCTAGACATGCCGTTTGAGTCAACTGGGAAAACAAGTTATTATTTATGCCTGTAGTGTTTAAAGTAATACCACAGTGCACTTAAAAAAAGTCCTGCCTTCTTTTCTTGTTCTCCAGAATCTTTTTCTTTTGGAAGAGAGCTGTTTTCCTTGCCAGGAGCAAGAAATATCCCACATGTAGTGATGGTATCTTCAACGTGAACATTTTATGGATGCTCTAAGAGAGTATGATCCTGCAACATAACCTGTTCTCAGGCAAAGGAGGATGAGTCATCTCGTCCAACACCTGGGATGCAAGAAAAGCTATAAGTGAGAATTTTGAGGATTTCCCAAAATCTGATGGTGATGATGAACCCTTATATTCATGTACAAAGGTCTATCTTCGATCCTGTAGATCTCTTCACTGCCTTTTTGCTAGGGTCGCCCTACAGCAATACCAGATACTTACATACAAACGGTAAACAGCCCTCACAACCAAGCCGTCAACCCTCATGCAATTACAACGCGGGCGTTACAACGACCGTGCTGTAACAACGCATACCGTTACCCTGCAAGTCGTATCAATGACTTGCAGATGGGGGAGAAGGTGTTGGATTTAAAATCCAATACCTTCCCTACTGTTCGCACAGACTGGAGTTGAAATAGTAAATTATACTATTCCAACATCCAGCGCCCCCTCTGCAAGTCGTTGTTCCGACTTGCAGGGTAATGGTATCCGTTGTTACAACGCGGTTGTTGTAACGACTGCATTGTAATTGCATGCGGGGTGACGGCATGGGTGAAAAGGAGGCATATTCCATACAAATACCTAGAAAAGTAATTGGCTGTTGAATCTGCCATTTCAGTTTTTTGCGAGGTTTACAACTTTGAAGTAAACAAGGACCTCTGTTAAGCCTGGAATCCTGGCTAATCAAATAGTCCCCACTGAGGTGGAAGACCTCATTCTGTGCCATCCAAATGCCAAATCCAAAATATCCAAGGGTGAGACCTTAATTGTGATAGGCAGTTTTCCCTGGTAAAAGCTTCTCTTGGAAAAGACAAAGGTCCACAGCCTCAGCCTTCTCTGCCTGAACAAAGGCACAGGCATTTCAGGACAAAGTGTCTTTAGAAATTAACAAAATGCTATTGGGCTAATTGCAAAGCAGAAGTACCCGCCCAGTGCAGCCAACAGGTTGTTACGTTATGTAAATGTGCTCCATGTGCCTATACTATAAAACACTTGACATAGTGTGCCCAAATGTTGACTCACTGAGTGTTGCATGTAGAAAGTTTTAGAAACCAATGCGTAATAAGGGCATTAGGCAGTGGTGCTCTGAACCTCTTAGTCTCTTAATGCATAATCCTTGAAAATGCACCTGCAAGCTACTATCAAGTAAATGAAAGAGCCACAACATTAACTGGAGATTCTGAATGAGAGAGCGTAGAGACTGCTTGAGAGAGGCATAATTGAAGAGGCAAGGAGGAGAGAATAAGAGAGCGAAAGAGAGGGTGAATGTGTATATAATGTTTATAACATATGATAAAAACCATCTGGGAAGTATTGAGTTTGAAACTGATCTTCTACATGCACCGGCAGTCGAGGTCTGCAGAAAGATTCTAGCAGTACTGGTAAGGCAGACTTATTTATTTATTTATTTTGTTCATTTTCCTTTCATTGCATTCTACAGCAGTGTTCAATGCATCTGTTTAGAGCAAATAAGGATACTAATAAAGGTGAGAAGCGCAGATGCACATCCAAATTGAGTGCCTTGGAGCTCTGGAAATCATAAGTAGTATTAAGGATGTATGAGGTGCGCACCATGACGATTTGTCTATTTTCTGGGTCTGTGTTGCGCATCACATGCGCAAGAAGTATTTTTATAGTTCTTTTCCAAAACATACCCTTTTTTTCCCTCAATGGACCTTTCCAATGTAGATCATATTGGGACCATTATGCAGGATGTTCTTCAGTTCTATGCAAGTGTGCTCCAGATCACAATTGTTGTTTCTTGTCTTGGGAGCTACCTGTCCCATCAGCCCTTGCATCAGCAGGCACCACCACCATTCATCGCAGCTGAGAGGGGCAACCCCCCCTAGCGGGTTACAGCGCTGACGACAACCCTGGTGCACGAGACATTTTCTTGTGTCCAGGACTACCTGTCCCATCAGCCCTTGTGCCTGGAGGTGGCACCCCCATTCACCGCAGCTAAGAGGTGGAGGAGCAGGAGTACCCTAGCACTTTATAGTGCTAATGACAGCCCCGCTGCATGGTACAGTTTCTTGTGTGAGGACTCCCTGTGCCATCAGCCTTTGCGCCCATAGGCACCACCACCATTCACTGCAACTGAGAGGAGGAGGAGCAAGACTCCCCTTGCGATTTATAGTGCCAACGACAGCCCCACTGCGCGGGACATGCATGGGCTGTGCCTAAGCAAAGTCTGAGCCAAGGACGGGCCCGTCAGAGCTCGGTGGCGGCTGGGCTGCCCTCTTGGGTCTTCATCCAGAGGTACCTTCTCTTCGTTTTTCCTATTGCTCTGTGACCAACTTTACTGTGATATGGGCAAAAGAAAAGCCATAGAGGATTCTCCCACCTCCACTCCCCCCGTAAAAGGCACCTCAATAGATAGGATGTAAGAGAGGGCTTTGGGGGTTATCAGTACCGAAACTGCACTGAAAGGCACCTTTCCCTCATTCTGGTGTGGTTTCAGGTGCAAATGCAGTCTCTAATGCAGTCTCTACATCTTCCGATACAGTGCTATCACCCAGCGATCCTCCTACGGTGAGCATTAGGTTTGCATCTGGCATCACGTCCATTGCTTCTGAAAGCCCTCAGCCACCCGTAAATGTTAAAGGGCCTAGGCGGGTGGCCTGAGATAAAATTATGGAGGCTGATAACTAAATATGTCTCTCATTTTGGCCCCCAAGCCAGGTCCAGCCACCATCATTGCCTATGGAGGGTACGGAGAGCACACCTGCACATAAACCCTTTTGATATTACAATTAATAGAGGACTGTATCATCAAAGTTCAGGAACTTCTTCTAGCGGAGCTTTCCCCAATTATCGCCCTCTTAAATGCAATTGAGTAGGATCTGTCTGTTATTAAGCAGCAGCAGGTTTCACATGTACTAGTGGCCCTAGTAACCCAGGGCCAGGCAAATGGGCAATTTAATTCCCTCAATGCTTCAGGGCCTATGACATTTTGGAGGTTTCCAACAGACATACACTGCCCTGATATTACTATCCTGGCCTCTGAGCAGAATTTTTCTGATTCGTCTCACCTGACCCCCTTTTCTTCACCTGCCAAATCCTTGCATAATCTCTAGGGCCTAAATTTCCCAGATGATCCCATCCCTCATGGAATTGAGAACAGTGGGTCATGTCTTAACCTCAACCAACCAGTGGTGAATCTACCTCCAGCTTCTTGTCCTTCTGTGGCTATCTTAACCAGTGTTCCTCCTTTGCACAGGGATCAGAGGGAGACGCCTGAAGAACTTTTTGATAAAACTCTGAACTGGCGCGTGTGTTACATTAATTTCTCCTTCTCTTCTGCAAACAGTATTTTATTGACTTGCAGGGTTGGTTCTATTGGGCCTGGGCCAGTGGCCAGATGTGGTGATAATGTTGTCATTAATTTTAGATCACCATTATTAGTGCGGAGTTTGCTTTTTGGATGTTTAAGCAAAACCGGTATTCAGGAGCAACATTGTTTTATTACCTTTACGTTATTTTTACAAACCACATTTTCAACCCCAGCCGTCCTTTAAACAGCAGCCACCAAATGTTCATGATTCACAAGTGTCCGATCGCGTTACCCCAATTTCCCTGCGCAGTGCTGATGTTTTTAAAGTACTTACCTCAAATCATTTTAGATTTTAGCAGGTTTGGACTGACTCCAAAATTGTCACTCAGGCCGTTCCCCCAATACAGGGAATGATACTAGGGAGGTCAACCCTTTACCGTCTGATGAACATTTAGAAAATTCCCCCTTTTGTAGTAGGTCATTCTTCTTTTTATTTGTTCACCCATGTGTCCTGGCGTCCAACCAGAAGGTTACAATTCTTATATGGTGGGAGTGGTTCATTCTCCTTGCCGAGCCGGAATGCTGCGGGTATTAAGGATAAGATTACCAACCCTACATGGGTTAACTTTGTTGTTAGATAAAGCTAATAATCCCTTCGGTCTCCAACCTTACCAATACCCTACAAGCAACACAATCTCTATCTCAATCACACCTCATGTATACATCCCACCCCCACTGTTAATGATAAAGATGGCGTGAGGCCCGACAAAATGGCCTCTCAGGGCAGCAGAGCCTCGTATTACTAAAGTGCAAAGTGCCGATTCGAACTCAAATTAAAAAAAATCAGATTCAAGTGCAAAACGTACACTTCACGATTGTATGTGTTATTTGGTTTAAAACAGATGCAGAGGTAAAATACCAAATAGGTAGAGAGCCTACCCGCCCGCTCCCGTGCCATTACGTAGTGAGCTGAGGCGGGACGCAGCGTGAAAACTAGAATGCTGACAAGAGATGGCGTGAGGCACAACAAAATGGCCTCTCAGGGAAGCAGAGCCTCGTATTACTCAAGTGCAAAACGTACAATTCACGAATTTATGTGTTATTCAATTATGTTTTAATTGGGTTTTTTTTGTGTTGTGTTTTTGTTTTTACTGCATTATCTTTTATGATTTTATACAAAGCCGTATAATGACTATCTTGACATTTTATTGGTTTCATCACCTCTTTTCAAGTGGCGACCCTACATGTCAGTAGAATGGGCAGACACAAGAGCTAGAAGGCATTTATCCTCTGAGTTTTGGAGGTTGTTTTCAGAGGACCGTTTATTTAAAAGTATTCTTTTGTTTTATTGTAGGTGTTACTGCGGTTCCAAATCCAGAGAGATTTGATTGTAATTCCCAAATCAGTCACTCCGGAGCGCATCAAGCAAAACTTTCAGGTGAGGTGCAACACTTGGGCTGTACCACTGTGCTAGTTTCAGGGGTGAAATGTGCTCTGTGTGTCAGATTAATAGAGCTTGTGTTTTATGGAGACAGTGAAAGCAGTCAGGTGACCTAAATCTGATCTATTGCTTTTTGTCATGTTCACCCCAAGACCACTGGGGTCATCTGGTAGATTCTCTTAGCCCCAAAAGGATAAATGCCTTTTTCAAAGCAAATGAGGACTTGCAAGTGTCTCTCACTCCTGCCTCTAGCGATTTATGATCCATTAGAGCGTGAGTGTTGGAAGTCAGGCAAAAGGGTCAGAGAATCTCTTATCTCCAGGTGATCATAAATGGAGCTATGCCTATGTACCCCGAAATTAGTAAACACACACAATAATTGGTATTTTACTATGTGGAATATTTTATTATGTCTAACTCAACTGCAAATCATATGCATCAGAATGAAGATGGCTATTATGAACAACTCTGCAGTCATTATGCAATTTAGGGCAAATGTTAGAAAAGCCCTAATCATATTTTCATCACACATCCGTAGCCTATTATTTTATTCCCTGCCCAAAATGTCCAAATTCTTATTAGCCTTCTCACTATATGGCTTATTGTTTTGCTGAGCATCATTATGCCAAGTCATGAATAGTTTATGCACATATCTTATGCTGTCATCGAGTCCGCATTTGGAACTCTGGGACATTTTTACACTGGCATTGCGCCACTGGAGCGTCACTTTCCGACGTTCCAGTAGTGCAATTCTCTGCTCCATATGTGGAGGTGTCCGTTCATGCACAAACACAATCATTCCTGCAACGCAGGCACCCTTGCACCACGGTCATGGTCGCCTGCTCTGGCGCTAGGCAGCTTTTTTGAGCTGGTGCAAGGAAAAAACACTGGTGGGGGTGCCATATTCTTGTTAATACTGTGCATCATAGCTATATTGCTTGTAGTGCTGCGCTGCGCCATTTCTTTGTAAATATGCCCCTAGCCTCCCTCAGCCACTGGCCCTTCAGTACCATTGGTTTCATATGGAGCGTGGCAGGATTGTTTCTGCTCAACTCCTATCTTGCAACATTAATGTGTTGACCACATGCCTTTTTGCATAAATAATGAATGCTAATGCTAATGTCTTGGATCTTTTTAAGGTCACTCATCCGTGCAGCTGCGATTGCAAAGCACGTGAGAGAAATGGAAAGGTTTCTGTCTGTGTCTTTTTTTAGTTAGTTTGAGCAGCGATAGAAACATTTTGAGTTTCTCAAATAAAAACTTGGCAATGCAGCACACATTTTGTTAGCATAACAATTCAAATAATTAGTCTGCTTTCTAGGCACTATGCCTCTTGCACACATTCTCTAGTCTGTTAGCATGCTCACAGGTGGTGTGGCGCAGTGGCCAGGGTGACTGACGCTGGACGCTGGTGATCACGGTTCGATCCCCGGCTCTGGCGGCAGGGGTCTGCCCAGCACCATGTGACTCTGGGCAATAGCTCGCTTAATCTTCCCGACGGACCCCAGTGCCTTGACACCTTCGGGTAATTGTTCGCGCTTTACAAATACTGGACATTTACTCATGTTGTCATATAATCAGGCCTGCCATGTATTTAACAAGCATTTTATTTTATAAAAGCTTTGTCACACATCACTGAATGTTTTTTTTAAATGTCACATTTTTATTGCAAGCATATTGCAGTTATATGTAGGCAGTAGCACATTTTCTGTTTTTTGTGGCATGTTTGCAATTAGAAAATTAAAAAAATAATCATTGCATCCACCTACTATGGCTATACCTATTGACTTTGCCAATGCTTGTTTTATTCTGAAGAAGTTGCAGCATTCCGACAAGGTGCTTTAGTCATTTGTGGACTTCAACCTGGGTGGAAGCGGTCAAGGTACTTCTAAAAAACGCTCTTTGGGACGTTTGGAAACTCTTTTCGAAACAAATAGAAACTGTACGGGAGCAGAAAAATTAATGCTGAAATATTGTGTGACAAAACTTTTTTGTTCTTAAATATTGTATAGAAAAATATCTTCCCAATTGAGTTAATAATACAAAATATTCTCTTAATGGAATTATATTTTATAAACAATGTTTAGGCAACAATATTAATTCAGACAACATTTTTTATCGATATTTTGATTTGCCACCAGCCAAACTATTGGCACTGTGACAAAAAATGATGAAGACAACTGCACTTTACTGTCAAGGATCATGCTGCTGGCTTCCACCAAGAGTTGCTCCTTCTCTAATCAATCGAGAAGAAAAGCTTCAGGAAGATAGGAGGTTCTCCAAAGCCTTGTAGCAACAGGGTGGCCCTTACTTAAGTCAAAGCATCTGAACCTGTGGAAGATCAAGTGCGGGGGGGGGGGGGCGGGGAGAAACAAATTACTGTTTAGAACTGCAGCTTGTCAGTGTTGATATCTTTGATAAATTAATGAATGACACTCCCTCATCTTCAGATTTTCAAAGCACAGGTATATAATGTAAGCATCCTCCTGCGAGACTACTCTCCAATTACACACTTGTGTTTTGAAAATCTGAAGATGACCCCCTGTGCAAGCTTCTGTTCCACATTAGATTTTTTGGGCACATGCAATGATGTGGGTAAAAGTCTGCACAGACTTGTGTGTCAATTACAAATCTCACTATTGCTACCTTCATTAAACCGAAGATTTCCCAACTGGTGATAAGGAATAATTAAAAGCAGGTGAACCTATGAAAGTGCAGTGTTAGAAAACTGTAGTTAGAGGTAAGTAACATTGTCAACTACAATTCTGAATATTTTGTAACAAAGCACAAAATAAATATTTAGGAAGGGAGGAACTTTCATCAAACTGGGTTGGGGCAATTTTAATAATGGTAGGTTGGGTAGTTTTAGGAGGGGAGGGAAGGGTCATACCAATACCTGCCAGATAAGGGTGTGACCACATCATCTCCGGGTTGAGCCTGGCCATTAAATTTCTCAATTATAATTGAAAATCATAATCAAGGGAAGATGGAAGTTTCTATCCATTTCCTCATTTAAAGTACAAATGTGAAATGATGGGATCTTTATTCATAAATCAGAAATACATATCTTTGTTTGTGCTTTTTGTGATGTCTGCGCAAGTTGCCACCATTTTTATTCTTCTAGGATGTTTAGCAGACAATTTGCCCAATGTCTAATATGCAGCTTGCCCCATCCGCTAGTTAACTAGTTCTAAATTGATAATGTAAGGATCCCCAAATTCCATGATGGATGCCTGTTAAAACTGCAGTGTATAGCGTTTTACAAGACACTGTCTCGATTCTTCTGTGATTGGCAGTTTATTGACCATTTCTTCAGTGTTGCTCAATTGACCCAATTTCTGTTTCTCCTGCATTCCCAGGTATTTGATTTTAAACTGGATCAAGATGATATGGACACCATTCTGAGCTTTAACAGAAACTTGCGATTCTGTGACTTGGAAGTGTAAGTATCCTGGTTGGTAAAAGGTGGCGCTCATATTTTTTATAATTAAGATAAGATGTGGATATTGGCACACACTTGCATCTTAGAAGTAAAATAAATGACAGATATTATTGTTGGCAAGCAATTACCATTTGGCAGAACTTTATGGTTGACTGAGGAGCAAAGGAGTTAGCATTCAATAAAACAATTCAAATCTGTGTAGCCCATTTGACCACACAATAAGGACCAGGAATTCATAACTAAAGTCAAGGTGGTTTATTACAAATTAGTAATCAAATCAATGCAAATTAATCATCGCTCTGGTACAGAATAAAAAAGTTACCGTTAGTTGACAAAGTAAGTTCAGTTTGATAGCATCAGTATACGACAAGCGCAACCACATAGGTACAAATGGCAAAAATTGTAAGTCACCTAAGCAGGCCTCTAAGTTGGATTGGGGATGGTTCAGAATGGAAATCTAAAAAAATATTCAATCAATCACTCAATCAGGGGGTTTATTAAGCGCGCTACTCACCCGTGAGGGTCTCAAGGTGCTAGGGGGGTGGAGATGCAGCTCCGGGTCAGTTAAAGAGCCAGGTCTTGAGGTCCTTCCTGAACGTGTGCAGGGTCGGGGAGTGTCTGATGTTCACAGGGAGCTCCTTCCAGGTATTGGCTGCGATGTAGGAGAAGGCTCTCCTGCCTGTTCTGTTTCTGCGGTTGCAGGGGGACCTCTGCCAAGGTTGGCGGAGTGGAGATTCCTCTTGGGTACGTGGAAGGATACTCTCTCGTTGAGGTATTTGGGTCTGATGTTGTGGAGGGCTTTCGAGGCGTGGATGAGGAGTTTGAAGGTGACCCTCTTCTCGACGGGAAGCCAGTGGAGGTCTCGAAGGTGTTGGGTCATGTGTACGTGATGCGTTGTCCCGAGGACGAGTCTGGCTGCGGAGTTCTGGATGGGTTGTGTAGAAGAGTTCTGTTGATTCCGGCGTAGAGGGCGTTGCCGTAGTCCAGTCTGCTGGTTATGAGCATGTGGGTGACGGTTCTTCTGCAGTCGGGGGGATCCATTTGAATGTCTTACGGAGGATGTGCAGGCAGTTGAAACTAGTGGAAATGATGGCATTGATCTGGCGGTTCATGGAGAGGGAGGAGTCTAGGATAATACCGAGGTTACGTGCGTGGTCTGTAGGGGTGGGTGGATTCCCGAGGGCGGAGGGCCACCAGGTGTTGTCCCAGGCGGAGGTGCAGGGTCCGAGGATGAGCACCCTGCACCTCAGGATTCAGGGAATAAGAAAGTAAAACAGGAAAGTGTCAGCATAGTAAGGATTTCAGTAGAAATGCTCTAAAAGGAAACAAGTGTTTAGCATTTAGCTTTACACAAAAATACGGCAAGCATAGGTCTGTACCCCTCTAAGTCAAAAGGGATCCGCTCTAAACTCTAACAGTGTATACATACATAAAAAAAAAAACCATACAGATACATTCAATCCTCCCACCATCCTTCCAGGAACCAATGTAATTGCACTTCACGTGCACAGTGGCAATATCTCCAGATTTTCCCATTCCATGAAACCTGGGCATTCTCACGGTTTTGGATGATACACCATTAATCTTACACAATGAATAGACACCTTCAGCTCTTCACGTCGCTGCCAAGATTTTCTTCCCAGGCCTCACTATCACTACTACATAGCACTCCTTTCTCTAGCTAATAAAGCCTTGAAACTGTACCTACAGAGGGAGAACATGGAAGACAAACAGAAAATACATTACGAGATTCAGGCATAGTTAAGTTAGCTTAGATGAACACTAAAATGTGCACTTTGACTCCATGATTATATGTGCATGTACAAATTTATTATAAATGTAACTTAGGTAAATGAGTTCGTGCTTACATTGTGTAATGTACTTTCAAATGAATGTAACACAACCTGTGACATAAGAGTAAATATGTACGAGAACTACATTTCTTCATGATTATGCTAAACTTTAAAGTGCACACGCCATGATTATCTAGTTTCTACACTAAAAGCATTTCAGTAATAAAATTGAATACTTCCCTTCTCATTAATAAAGTTAGACACACAGAGTATATGGTGCTAAGTGCACATATATATTGCGTTTCCGTGACGTGTTAGGGTGGAGCCAAAATTATGCAGCTCCAATCTCGCCTCTGATGGCAAATCTAGCTATGTGATGGACCAATCAAAACCTCATGGGTTTCATACATTTTTGTTTGGATTCCTCTAGATGTTTCATGTATCATAGTATCTACTCTGACTTTCAACTAATTCTATATCTGCTCTCTTTGTCTTCACTCCCTTCTTTGCTTGTATACTCATGTCCTTTAAAGATCAAAACCAGGAATATTGCACAAGGAAAAATTATCACAAGGTGCTTCAAGACGAATACCACTAATCCACTTTCCAGATATCCAAACCATCTACCCACTGAAGCAAATCCATTTCCAATTGCTTTCATAAGTACATGTTGCTTCCAACTCCTTCAAATCTCCCTTCAGATCAGTAACGTTCTTAATAAAAATGTTTACTCCTGTCAGGGATGTAAGTACAACATTGTTGGGCCTTTAACATCTCCCAGACTCCACCCTCTTGCGCGAGGAGGATGTCTAAAGCAAGGCGAATCTTCAAACCCATGGACTTTAGAGCAACTATTTCAGTATCCACAACTAATAAAGCTCCTGCTGTACTGGTGGACAGTTTATCCACAATGGTGGATAACTTTCTAATCTTGATGTCATTCAAAATAACACCCACAGATGGGATCATCGCACCCAATATATCTTCTACTACTTGTCTAGCACTATCTCTTCTTTTGAGTCTTGTCTTCTGTTCCCATACAGGATCATCAAAATGTTCCACAAGATACATTTTTGAAAAACTATACCTAAATAACATGTACCATACCATCCTTTGGGCAACCTACAATATGCATGTGCTCCACAAACATAATACAATCCAGAAATAACAGGCTCTTTACCTACCAATAATGACTCCCAGTGCCCTTTAGCCTTAAAGGTGTGTTTGCCTTTACTGTTTCCCTAAGGTTTGTATCAGCTGTAGACTTTTATTTAAATATGCATAATTTTTCCTTGGGTCTCCAATCTAAACTCAATGGTGCTTAGTGCTCTGCCAGTTGATGCTTCATTTCTTCTCTAGCCCACTGATATCCAATTTTAAATTTCTTTGATTTAGATTCCATCCCTCTCCTCCTGTCCTCAACGGAATTTATAAAGTTCTTGTCTACATCTGTTAAAATACAAGTCAAATTGTTCGTATAAGCAAAGACAGTGTCTAGTGTCATGGTGTGGTTAAAGAATCCTTTAATTCTATCTATATTATTAGCTTCAGGGTGACCATTTAAATGCTTATGGATGTGGACTTCTGAAAAAATGAAATTATAATTCTAAGAATAATACTGAAAATGACCGTGTTCATACAAAAGATTCATTAACAGGCCACAAGTAACACCATAAGTCAAAGGAATATGATGGTACGTGATACCCTCTTCAGCTGATGCAGGGAATTGCGTGCAGATGTAGCAATCCCTAGCATTTATAGTGTTAATGTACTCTGAAAGCAACTTATAACACACATTTGAAGAAAGATCTCCTCTAGATAAATCTACTTTTAATTCCCTTTCATTTAGTGGACGGAAAGCTATTGTCAGTAGAACTTGGTGTACTAGGGGTGAATCAAGATCTAATCTCAGTAGAATTCAAATACATGAGTGAGTATAACCCTTAGGCAACATGATCAATACTAATATCACAGCTATTAACACAACTGCTAATATGTACCTACGTCTGCTATTGTTATTATTAGGTTTCATAATTTTTCTAAAATCTGACCACTGGGTGAAAAATTCCAGCAGCAGAATCTTCTCTGTCGATTTCCACCTGTGCAAATGGTAAAACAAAGTTCGAATGACGTAAAACAAATTATTTACAACACCTTTGTGTGTCTTTCCTAGAACTACTCTGTATTCTTCTAAATAACACATTGTGCTCCTTCAGCAGCCTTGGGCCTCAGTACTCTTCTTCGTTCTTCAAAGAAAGTCTATTTATAGTGTCTCTATTTCAAAAGTGCATTTCAAAATTCAGTCTAGAAATCAAGCTAGTGATAATTCATGTCAATCGGTTCAGTGGCAAGGGATAGTCAAAACCTAGTTCAGCCACAAGTGTCTACTCAGAGTTTCAGTTGGAGTTGCACTTTGATCCTCCAGATCCCAAACTCTTTCTCTCTGTCATCTGTTGCAAAATATGTCCACTCAGGTGAAGAGTACCTTTGACAGGGTGCTCTAGCTCTCTTGATCTCATGAGTGCAAGCCCTTCTTTTTCACTGTCACTCAGGTCAGAGTCCTCAGTATCCTCTAGAATAGTGTGCAGCACATGTTCCTCAGACAAATTTGCCTTTACTCTCTTGCCATCTTGGCCAACATTCTCCAGTTCTCACTCGCTTCACCACAGCACCTTCTTCAGGATGTGAATATGGCTCAGTCATCACCACAGGAAGAGACACTCTTTCCTCATTTTCAACTGTAGACACCCCCCTCAGAACAAACGTGTGCTGTTTCAACCTCTTGTTGTTACCCCAGAGTTTGTCTAACCTGCTCCTGATTTCTCTCGGTCACAACTGGTACTTTTGGGAGAGGTGCTGTTACATCATCTAAGAGGCACTCAACTCTGCGAGATTGGGTGGCATGCATCCTGTTGGGGAGACCTCTGCACTTGACTGCAGTCGTCACTAAAATGACCTGGTAAGGACCAAACCAATGAGGCTCCAAGCACATTTTCCTAACATGCTTCTTCGCCAGAGCCCATCCCCGGGACTGAGGTTATGGCACTGCTCCTGATGTGGCACTGCTGTGACAGCTTCAACCTGAAGAGACACAGAATGCACCACGTCAGCCAGTCCTTTGCAGTAATCAAGAATCATGTCATCTGTACTGTTCACAAGTGCATTTGCAGATACATCTGCAATCTCATCGCTCTGTCCATGCTGATCTCATGAGAAGACAATCCTGTCCTCCGATCAGCAATACTGTGAAGACTCATTAACGCGAGGCAAATCATCAGACCATTTCAGAGACACTGAAGCACACAATTTGGCTAGTCTGGATTTCAGTGTGCCATTTATTTGTTCTACAACTTCTGAATCCTCAGGACGATGACTACAATGTAGTCTCTGCTCCACTTGCAATGCTTCACACAACATTCTCCAGACCTCATTATTAAAATGAGTTTCTCAGTCTGGCTCCAGAGAAGACGGGAACCTGAACCTAGGCATTAACTCCCTCAACAAGAACTTTGCTACTGTCAGACTGTCATTTCTTCTGGTCAGGTAAGCTTCAACCCAACGTGAAAAGATACACATTTAGTCAATTGCACACAGGCATCTCAATAAAGTCCAATTGCATTCTGTTGAATGGACCTCCTGATCTCCCTATGTAACTCAGTGTTGCTACAGTTCTCTTCCCTACATTCATCTGTTGACACACACCACATCTGTGATGCAATCCTTCAGCCATCAACCTGAACCTGGGATTAAACCATGTCTGCTGAAACAAGTGTAGAATGGCATCCCTCCCTATGTGAGCAGGAACGTGGTAATGTCAAGCCATTACACAGGTCTTAAATCGGCCGAAACCCAAATATCATCTCATTTAATGAACCTGCTCTGACCCAACTTTGCTGTTCTGCCTCATTCACTACTTCCTATAACCTCTTAGCTTCCTCCCTTGTATCAGATGTGATTGTTAGGTCTCGCCTGAGCCAGCGCTTATAGCGCTGCTCTGGCGAGAGTTTTAGTAAGCAGGTTTTGGAAGTGCTAACCTAGTGGCTTTTTTCAGGCCTCCAGCTTGCGTTCGCGATGTCGTGCATGCGCACAGCTGCTATCCTGGTTTCTAGCATTCCTTTCCTCGCATGGCCGGCTTTCCTCCCCCTCTCTCACCCGCTCCTCCCCCTCCCTTACTGCAAGGAAGATCGGTTGTGTTTCTAATCTTAGACCGCTTTCATTCTCTGCCTCTGCTAATTACTTTCACTTTTGCGGCGCCGCAATGTAATGCTGCTCTGGTCTGTCTCATTCTCTCACGCTATCTCGTTCTGCCTCAGATCAGACTCTTCTCTTCGAGGTCTGTCTCGTGAAGTCTCTGGTGTAACTCGCTCACATCTGTCTCACTTGTTTATTTAATTGCGTGCCACACAACTCCCGGCCGGGTCGCGCTTGTTTTTTTTTATCCAGAGTGTCGCGCTATCAGTTTTAAATGCGCTCCCTTCCCCACCACTCCATCCCGAGCTTCACCGACTTGAGGCGGGCGCTGTCTTAATTGAAGGAATCCGGTCTCATTTAGTTAATAACGGCAGCCGCGCAGCTCAAGCGCCGCGATGTAATGCTGCTCTGGTATGTCTCATTCTCTCACGCTATCTCGTTCTGCCTCCGATCAGACTCTTCTCTTCGAGGTCTGTCTCGTGAAGTCTCTGGTGTAACTCGCTCACATCTGTCTCACTTGTTTATTTAATTGCGCACCACACAACTCCCAGCCGGGTCGCGCTTGTTTTTTTTTTTATCCAGAGTGTCGCGCTATCAGTTTTAAATACGCTCCCTTCCCCACCACTCCATCCCGCGCTTCACCGACGTGAGGCAGGCGCTGTCTTAATTGAAGGAATCCGGTCTCATATAGTTAATAATGGCAGCCGCGCAGCTCAATCATCTCATTTTTTAAATCACTTACATATATTACAGTTCCTCCTTTGTTCCCCCTAAGTCCCCCATCTATGCCCTTTGTGTGGCTTTGTTGTTTTAATCGGAGCGTCGCGCTATCACTTTTAAATGCACTCTGTACCTCTCCTCCTTCCCCCACTGCACGGACGCCTGAAAGGCAGGCGCTGTCTTAATTAAAGTCATCTGGTCACATGCCCGCCCTCCCCACCACCTTCTGTATACTATCAAGCCCACTATCAGAGGGACTCTGAACATTTACAACCTGTGCTGTTAACATTTCCTCTCTAAATCGAAGGGCAAACATGAACCTGTTTACCAGACGCATGGGAGGGTCAAGCAGCACTTCAGTGCTGTTATATTACAATTTGAAGTGGAAGAACGAACACCTTCGTTGTCACTTGTGTGAAGGCTGCATTGAAGCTGTCGGCAACAAAAAGTGATGTGTGCTTTCCCTGCAGCCACTGACTAGGCTAGACGTGATTGTTGAAAGGTCAATGTAAAGTTGTGCACACACCCGGTAAAGTTAACCCTCGCCAACTCTTAAAGTAAATCTTGTAGGGCAGAGCAGCCTAAAGGAGGCACATTAGCCTGTACAGTGGGCGGTTTGACTAGAATTCCCAGACATAGTCCACAGCCCTTTCCTTTTCAAACCGAGGGTAGGGCCAAAAGATCGGAGCTGTGAGTAGAAGTAGTTCGACCTTCCTTGGCTCCCCTTTTATACCTCCCTCACCATTCTCTAATCTCCAGTGCCAGCTTATGTGCCTTTAAAAATGTATTTTGTTGATTAGGAATTGTGGCATCCTCGCAGCTCGCAAAACCTCATTCTGCCCACCCGCCCCACCTTTAGAGACAGAAATTGCAGTCCATTTAAGGTCTGAACACTTTCAGCGTGCAAAGCGGGAGATGCTCACTTTGTTCTATGCGTGCATAACTTTTCACATGGAAGGAAAAGCTGCTCATTTTTGCCCTACTTGCTTTATGTACCATTAGCAATTCCTTTGGTGCTGCTCCTTGATTTTTTTCATTTCCTGATTTAGCAAGGGTTCTGCTAAGTAGAGTTGCAGATCACCCATCCGTTGTACAGCTCATCTACTGCCCCGTGACATCAGGTTACACTGTAGTTGGTCAACCCACTTTATTCACTGGCTGTCTGCACTACGATTGAGAGCATTTTGTTTGATCACATGTGCACAGGAGCATGAGAAGGAGTACACTTCAGTGCATGTGCTGGCATGTAGGAGCTCTGGCCTGCTCCTTTATTGTGTATATTTTCCCACTCTTTTTCCACATTGCAGGTTTGCAAAATAAGCAAACACAAGCATTGGCATAGCCAATAGGTATCGCCTTTGGGACTTTATAAGTGTTTAGACATGCAACTGTTGATTTTGTTGCACCAAGGATATTGTACTGCATAACTAAATACTTATAAGGTTCCAAAGGCGAGACCTATTGGCTATGCCAATGCTTGTTAAAAGGTTGTAATTGGTCTCATCTGCTGATTTGTTGCAGTACTCGCAATTAAATGCAGAAGCACTAAGGGCACAGTAACTCTCAACTTCGTCAGCGTATCTGCTACCGACTGTTACATAGCCATCTCCACTACGGTGTGCAGAGCATTTCACAACCGCAATCTTGGCAGGTAGCTGTAGAGCTTCGAGCAGCCTATTAACATCTACCCCATTTCTCATGGGGACTGACTATCAGTGAAAATCGTAAGTTTCAACTGTGCAGAAACACAGCATGCCCTTGTAAGAGCAATCAAGTCACCCACATGTGCGTATGTTACTCCTTGAAGCTAGGAAGCTAAAATTACTCCTGATAATGTACAAACTGCGTATGCAGTTCTCAAGTTTCCTGCTTTGTCTCGTAGACAAGATCTATCAATGTACAGCACAAAATCAGACTCAGGCAGTTGCTCATCTTGGATATCTGATCTTGGCTTGGTGCACAGTTAAGTAACATCGAGACCGTCCTACTGTACTTCATTATCATCACTTATTCTCAGGGAAGAGCAGCAAAGTTGCAGGATTTAGAGGAGCACAACACTTTAATGTCACGTTATCCTCTGACAGAATGATTGGCTCATATCTGGTCAAGCGGCTATTTGTAAGTATTGTATGCAGGTACGGGGCAACAAAGACAGTCCAGGGATGATCCTTTACAATACTTTCACACCTATCAATGTTGACACCAGTAGCAGCTATGAGCTTAAGGTATCCAGGCAGTGCTGCAGCTACAGGATCAAGGGTAGCAGAAGAGTAGGCAGCGGTTCTTCAACTATTATCATGTAACCGTATAAGCACTGAGAGAGTGCAGCCCTCTCACTGAAAAAGAGCGAAAACGCTTTATAGTAATTAGGCATTTCCAGCCAGGTCACGACCGAGGTTATCTCACAGCCATCAGAAGACAACCAAACAGTCGCCATCCCAAGGTACCAAATCAGACACATACTTGTGTGTCACCCTCTGTAAAGGCTTGGCCACTAGGGAGAAGTTGTGGATCCACTGACAACAATAGCCTTCCATTCCTAAAAACATCCTGTTTTCTTTCTGAGTAGCCGGTGGGTTCATTTTCAGAATTGCCGAGACTATTTCTTGTGACACCTACCTCGTTCCTTTCTCAATATGATGTCCTAGAACAGGACTTCCTTTTGACAATACTGTCATTTGTTTGTGGACACTATGTCCATTCTCAGCGAGAAGGTTCCACAATGCAATAGTGTCTTGTTTACAAGCCTCCTGTGTGTTCGACTCAACCAACAGGTCGTTGATGTACTGGACTTGCACTAAATTACAGGGCATGATTAAGGACTCAAGATTCTTTTTGAGGATCTGGTTAAAGATAGATGGATTCTCTGTTTACCCTAAAATATGCTTCTGAAACCGAAATGCAAAAAGGAACTGGCATTCCTCATGCAACGGTATAGAAAAGAAGGTTTGGCATAAACCACTCAACCTCACATGGAATTTGAAATAATATCACAACTGGATTCAGTTCCATGGGACAACATGAAACAACAATAGTATTAATCTCTCTTAAATCTTGGACAATGCGGTACTTACCGCTAGTCTTCTGCAAGCCCATAATGGGTGGGTTACATGGACTTCCTATTGTCTCCTTCAAAATGCCTTGTTGTATCATGAGGTCGAGCACTGAAGTAACCCCAGCAATTGTTTCGGGGTCAAATTATATTGTGGAGTTCTTTGGTACTCAAAGTTTGGCTTTACATTAATGGGAACAGGTTCGGCTCCTTTGAATAGACCTACTTCTTTTCCTGAATAGTCCCAGACCTCTAGCTGCACATTGTCTGTGAACTCTGAGGGCAAATTGTCATTTGTCAACAAGGGGAACATTCCAATGTCTGGACCCTGCTTTGCCAGTTTAAAGGCAACATCCTGAACATAGGTTAGGAACTCCACACCTTTTGGAGTACAATAAATTGCGCAATTTAGTTTGCAAAACAAGTTGCGACCTGCCAAACTTACAGGACTCTGATCACACACCACAAACTGGTGATTCTCCTCAAAGATCCTATTTTAACAGGCACTTCCTTTGTCACTGGGCTTGTCATTTGCTGATTTGCAACTCCTACAACTTGGATTCTTTTTACAGGGAGGGCTAGGTGTGGAACTTCCTCTGTTCTTACAGTACAGCGGGTAGCACTAGTATCAATCAGGAATGATACAGGATGGCCATTCACCTCACCTTCCACAAATGGACTACCCAGGTCTATCTCAAGGACTGCACCAGGAACACAATCCCCCTCCTTCCTTAGGCACCATCATTGTGACAGGTCAGAACCATAATCTTCAGACACGTCAAACATAGGACATTTATTAAGCGCACCCCAATTCTGGAAGGAATTTGATTAACATTTAGGACTGTATTTGAGGTAAATCTGGGATCATTCACATTTTGCTGCGGCATCGGGGCTTGTGGAACCTGCACTCTGAAGCTTGTGGCACATTAAATTTTTGCGTTCTCGGTCTCTTCACATTTTGTGACTGTACCGGGTTATTATTCTGGGGCTAGGTAAACCCTGAATTCTGAACCTAACTTCCCATTCACCATGTTATGAGGATTAAGACGACATTCCAGCTTCTACTACCCGAACTTATTGCAATAATGACAAGTATTTGTTCTCTTCAAAGTGGCCACATCAGCTCCAGTGCTCGAGTCAATTGGAACACCACAACCTCTACCTTGTTGTCAGAACCTATTTACACCTTGCATCATAGGAGCACCCTGCTGATACACTCCTTGCATTGAACCAACATTTCTCACAAAAGATTGACTTGGGTTTCCCCTCTGTGCGGCTCTCATCTGCACCACCATCAATTGCTCCTTCAACAACTTCTGTTTCATGTCTATTTCATCACTGCAGTATTTCACATACCTCAAAATGTCATCAACTGGTTTATTCTGCCAACAAATCAAATGCTGTTGAATCCTTGAACCAACCTCATGTTCCAGTCCTGTCACAAACCGAAGCACAACATTTCCCATATCTTTTGGCTCAAGAGTTTCCATTCCACTATACTCTTTAAACACCTGCAACAATCTCTCAGGGGAGGAGCCAAGATGGCGACCGGGACGGCAGCGTAGATTCCCGGCTCCATGAACCTCCGCATCCCGCACGGATATCCTGCATGAGATCCTTATTCTGCGCTACGAGATCGTGTTCGTAAACGAAAGTGGCAACCGATCGTGTGACCCTGAGGTTTCTGACTGCAGTACCGCCGGAGAAATCAGCGATTGAACTTTGCGGCCCGTGCGGTCCCGAAGCCGGGACCTCGAGTGGACGCCTTGGCCGGGCGGCAGTTTAACAACAGCGGCCTGTGGTGACTGGGTGGAGTCGGTCCGCCGGGGTGGTGCTCCCTTCGGCCTGCATTTTGCTGTGGTCGCTCCCCCCCTGCTGAGCACTGCGGACCGAGGACATGCCCGGGTGTGCAATTCTCGGATTCTGTGGTGTTTGCCCCTGCCTTTGACGGTGAGCTGCCCGGACGCCGTCCCTGGTTCGGCCTGATCCTTGCGGGCTGCTCCCGGCTTTTTGCGGGAGCTGGTCCGTGGCGGAGACGACTATTGCCCGTGACCGCGCAACGGTTGAATCTGTTCCTCCCCCAGGATCCCTGTCTTCAGCGACGTGGACCTTGAGGCGTTGGTCCCGGGGTCCTGGCCCCAATACGAGTCGGGCCTTCCCAGCGGCCATTTTGTCACTATGCAGCCTACCATCCTGTCCGCTGGGACGCAGCGGGACTGGGGGTGTGTGACGGTCGGGAGTGTGGCAGAGCGATCGGAGAGAGCTGCTCTGGGGTACGGCGACCTCCTGGAGGCCCTTGGTGCCCTTCATTACTCCTTGGCTCATGGCGCCGGGGTCCTGGGGAGGAAGCTAGATGGTGTGGTATCAGCGTTGGGACAGTGGCGGCATGCTGGTCCACAAGTACACAGTGGCTTTCCACACTGCACACAGGAGGAAGATGTTGCGGCCCCCCCCGCGATTAGTGTACAGCCGGACACTCCGGACAGTATGCTACCGTGTGGTCGGCTAACTGTGGGCTTGATCTGCTCCGGAGGTATTGGACCTGAGCGGAAGATGGTGGCCTTGTCCCGTGCGCAATCTCCGGCGGCCCAGGGACGATTCCAGCAACGTGTGTCTCATTTGACTGCTTCAGCCTGTCTGGACCTTGTGTGCAGTGCAGATCCTGGGGCGGCACTGGAAAAGACGCCCCCCCATGAAGCGGTCCGTGCTGATGCTCAGAGACTTCCACCCCACCTGTGTGCGTCGCTTCCCGACTGTTTTTGGACACTCCTGTACCTTGGGACATCGGACATGGTGCTGGGTCGAGGGGCAGGCATGGGCAGAATCGCAAAGAGCGGTCAAGGCTGAGGCTGATCCTTCGGGAGTGGTCACCTAGTAGACAGGCGGACTCATGGTTGCGTGCTCTCATGGTTATTCGCATAGTTGGTGCATAATGCTCCCCACTCCCCCCCTCCTTTTTTTGATATGATCAACTTGGTGCTGCTAATTGTTTGCTGTGGGGAGACTCCACCGTGCGGGAGGGAGAAGCCGGGGGTATGTTTTGAAGGCCCTCCTCCAGTTTATTACATTCCCTCCGCCCCCCCGTCTGGGGGGGCTCTTTCTTACTCCTTTTTTCCCTGTCTCTTCTATATTTCGGGTCTAGTTCCAGGGCGACAGGCACACTGCTGGGGGGTGGGGCCATACTCATTCGCAGAGGTGCAGGGTGGGGGGATGGGGGAGGGGACTCTTTAGTCTTTATCTCTTTTTCCATGGCCTCCTTTTTCTTCTCTGTTTCTTTTTGCTTGTTTTTCTGGGATCAGCGCGGTACACCTCTCTTATTGTGAATCGCTTGCTCTTAATGTGTGCCACAGTTTCCGGGGGGTTCGCTGGGCTTTAGGTACGGGGACCTGTAGGCGCAACTATCTTTGATATTGCTCCCCATCCGTCCTTTCCCGTGTTTGCGCCATTGATTCAATGTATTGCTGCTTGCTGCTTGCGTCTCTTATCCTTGCCCCTTATCGCTGTTGGGAAACTATTTGGCACCTGATCCTACTGTTTTGTTTTATTATAAAATGAAAAACCCTTTCTCTCCTGGTGTCCTACCTGAGCGGCTCATTGGCCGGACTATACTGTATTGTAGACTTTGCTCTCCGAGGTGCCGCCTGTGTTTACATGTGCTTTTATTGTTCTGATTGCTTAGCGGCCGGCCCCGGGGGGTTGTAGGCCCATACGTGTAAGTGATTGAAACGTCAATAAAGGTTTTTCAAAAAAAAAAAAAAAAAAAAAAAAAAACAATCTCTCATAATAAGCATGCACTGACTCTGTAGGCTCTTGGGTCATCCTGTCAAACTTGACCCAATCAATATCTTTAGCTGCTATTTTTTGCTGTCAAAAAGGTCATCACTTGTTGATACTTTTTCATCACCAATGGCGACGGAACACCTGTCACTGCATTTCTTAGAGGCTATTTCTCATGCCATTCTATAGCCACATTCTGCACACAAATCACTGGGTACCAAAATGTAAAAAAAGGTTTTCCAATCCACCCAAAAAACCTTTAACATCTTCACAAATCGATCAACCTATGTATACCATTCCACTGGTTTCTCTCTCAACTTGGGAAAGTCATTTGTGAATGAAGCAAGATCACTTCTACTCCAAGGTACACAGTCATAACTCCCACCAGGCACTTCTCTTAACAGAAATGCTGTAGCGCCCTCTCCTTCTGCTGCAATGGCACTCCGTCCCTTAGGTCGTTGGGGCATTGCCCCACTCGTAGTTTGCCTCTCTGGCCTCCCAATTAAA
Organism: Triturus cristatus; assembly: GCF_964204655.1. Classification (NCBI taxonomy): domain Eukaryota; kingdom Metazoa; phylum Chordata; class Amphibia; order Caudata; family Salamandridae; genus Triturus; species Triturus cristatus. Next base: position 231,877,735 of record NC_140585.1, read on the forward strand.
TGTGAGCAAAACAACTAACATAAGTGTTTTGCATTATTCAATCTGCCCGCGTCAGTCAGTGTTAGACTTGGCATCTTTTGGCGTGCTTCCCCTGAGTTTTTGCTTTCTGACCTCCCGGTTTTGACTCTGTTTTTGCTGGTGTAATGATTCTGCGCACTTTTCTCACTGCTGTCCAGTGGTAAAGTGCAAGTGCTCCTGTTATAAAATGTGTTATGGATTGGTGTTTCTATGATTGGCCTATTTGATTTATGTGTCAGTCCCTAGTAAAGTGCACTGCGAGTGCCAGGGCCTATAAATCAGATGATGTTGGTGGACTGCAGCACTGGATTGTGCCACCCACGCAAACAGCCCGTAAAGTGCAACTCTGGCCTGCCATTGCAGAGCCTGTGCGCAGCCTGGGGCTGCCATGTCGACTTGGCAAGTGCACACACTTGCCAGTCCCTAAACTTCCCCTTTTCTACATGTAAGTCGCCCCTAAGGTAGGCCCAAGGAACCCCCATAGGAAGGGTGCATTGTATGTTAAAGGTAGGACATGCCCTGGTGTGTATGGCGTGTCCTGATAGTGAATTACAGCCTACTTCGTTTTTCACTATTGCAAGGCTACCTGTTCCCTATAGGCCAGAGTGGGCAGTTTAATTATAACATCCTATAATCCTAACTGATCCAGGGAACACTGTAGAAATTCAAGTTTAGGATGCCTGAACTCAGAATGATAAAATAAATTGTAGTGAAGATGGTTTTAGCATTCTGTATTTGAAAATACCACTTTTAGAAAGTAGGTATTTTCTTACCTAACCATCCAGCCTGCCTCTGCTAGCTTGTGTATTGTCTGTCTGGTTTGTGAGTGACAGGGGCTGGGGGAGACTCCAGGAGACAGGGTGAGTCAGCACAGAGCTGAATAGACCTATCTGCACATAGATGGGTGGGAGGAGTAGCACCTGGGTCTGAAACGGGCTGTGCCTGCCTTCCACAATGCTGGCTCCACCTCCTGTGGTGCGTCTGATGACCCTGGCCCACACTGACAAAGGAAGAAAGGTGCACACTGGCAGGATGCACCCAGAACTGGTTTGAACTAGGTACAGGATCCTCTACCTTCAGAGGACAACGGATTTGCTAGTATAAATATTGGGGCCCAAAGTCCAAGACTTTAGAACTCTTTTGGATCAAGAAGACTGCCAAGAAGAAGAGCTAGAGAAGCTGTGAGCAGGAACAACCACTTTGCTGTGTGATTTGCTGTGTTGGCCTGCAGTGGCTGCTTTTGTCTTGGGCAGTGAAAGGACTGAACTTTCTGCAATCTACTTTTGTGAGTTTCTCCAAGGGCGTGAGGAAGAGCTTGCCCCCTGCTCAAGAAGTCTCAGGAACAGCAAAGACTTCAAGCCCGACGCGTCTACAACGCCGCTGCCGACTCCATGTTCTCAAGGCACCGCAGAGGGCACCGCCGTAACGCCGCACCATGACCCTGGTCTCACCGGCGACGCCTGCTGATGCCACCACCAAGCCGCTGCTCGCACCGCGACCTGTGGGCACCGCACTCCGCACCGCCTCACTTCACGACTACGTCTTGGTATCCCCGATGACGTCGCTCCACACCGGACTCGATGCCGCTGCTTGCACTGTGGTTCGAGAGCACCACCCGTAAACTTACACAATGAACCGGCCTCATCCTGCACCGCAGCCTTGGCCTTCCGACGCCGGTGCCATCGACTCCAGTTCATCAGCCGACGCGCTTCAGCCACGACGACGACGCTGCTTGCACCGTGACCTGACAGCACTGTGACGAGCACCGCCTTCATCTCACACCGCGACCCTGGTCTCACCGACGAAGCCACTGATGCCACCACCGACCCGCTGCTCGTATCGCGACCTGAGGGCACCGCACGCCCCACCACTGCACTTCGCACTGCAATACCTGATGCCTGCCGACGCCAGCGTTCCTGACTTCAGCAAAGAGGAGTTTGATCTGCAACGCGTGTGACTTCGAGGGCACCGAGGACTCCTGACCTCCGGAACCGACGCTGAACGACGCCGTGTGTTTGGAAGCTCAACAAGAGGTAATCGACGCCCTGCATTTTTGAAAGGTACTGTTTGCGGGTCTTCCCACCGCGGTCAGCCAGAACTGTTTGGATTTGTTTGCTCACGACGCCGCGATAGCCCCGGACTGAGCTATCGACATCGAGAAACTGTTTTACAAGGTTATTTTGCTAACTGAAGATTTTGAAGTACTGTATTGTGGATTTGTAATCGTCTTTCGTCTGGTCTTAAGTATATAAAAATATTGGATATTTTTCTAAACTGATGTGGTACCCTTTTGTAGTGCTTACACTGTATTCCTGTTGGTTATGTGCAAATGCTTTACACACTGCCTCTAAGGTAAGCCTGACTGCTCATGCCAAGCTACCAAGGGGGTGAGCAGGGGTTATTTTAGGAGTGTAAGTCCCTTATCCTGACTAGGAAGAAGGGTCCCTATTTGGACAAAGGTGCAAGCCCTTGCCAACTAGAGACCCCCATTTCTAACATTGGTTGTCAGCGGTGAGGATAGGAATTGTGTTTGCACTTGACTTACAGTGATTGGTGTGCACTAATACCATATCGCAGACCATTACGTACCACATACTGGTTCTTTTTTCTCTTTGAACCTATTTTTGAGATTGCCAGTTTTAAACTTGCTACTTCATCTTGCCTGAATCAAGAGCCACATCTATTGCATCCATGGAAATTGCCTTTGAGGAGGATAGGTTGGAATCCTACAACGTAAAGGAATTGAAAGTGATTTGCAAGAACCTGAAAGTCCAGGTCAGAGGCCTCACCAGGAAGGATGATCTACAAAAGGCGCGGAGGGCCTTGGTAGCAGCCAGATATGCCAGTAGGAAATCTGGTGATCTCAGTGGAGAGGTGGAGGATCCTATTTCCAGGGTGGATGTGCTTTTGGGAGGGGGGGGGAACCCCCCAGGCCAGGCAGCAGTAGCTTGTCCCCAGAGGAGCTGGAGGACATACGGGAAACAAGGAAGGTGGTAACTAAATAGGAGAAGCTCAAACTAGCCATGGAGGAGAAAAGAATATTGCTAGATTATGAAATCAAAATGAAGGATCTGGGTCAAAGGAGTAGACCCAGCTCAGAGGGTGGCAGCAATTCATCAGGACATGCAGATAGAATCGTACACATCCCTAAGAATGTGGGCAGAGAGTTAAAAAAGAGGGATGACATTCAAAGGTGGTTTCAGAGTTACGAGGCAGCGATAGACATGAATGGGGTGCCTGGGAAGAATTGGGGAGCAGGATTGTGGCATTTGTTTCCAGAAGACGCCAGGGATACTTTGACGACTTTGGGTAAATGGCCTAACCTCACCTATGCTGATATGAAGGAAGCCCTTCTCACTAGGTATGGTCTCACTCCTGAGAAGTGCAGGGATCAGTTTAGGTCCAGTAAGTCTGAGGCCAACACTTGGTTGGAATGTGTAGATATATTTTGCAGGTCGCTGGATGGCTGGGTGAAGGGCAGTAATGTGACAGATTTTCAGGGGCTCTACAATTTGATTGCATGGGAGCACTTGTCTAGTCTATGCTTTGCAGACCTGTGCCAGTACCTAGTTGATAGTAAGCTGACTGACCTCAGGAAGCTTGCTATGTAGGCGGACCGCTGGGTGAGTGTCAGGGTCCACAAGAAAGTGTTTGGGGGAGACTCAGCCAAAGGTGGGCAGGGTCCCCAGCAGAAAAGTAGGGGAGACAAGGGTAAAGCACAGGAGTTCTCTAAAGGGCCCCAAACTAATACCCAGGGTAAATGTTCCCATCCCCCAGGAGATAAGAAGAAAGGGGTCTCTACAGGAAAGCCTGCTGAGACCGGCCCCCACATGTGTTTTTCATGTGACCAGGTAGGTCACTTGAAGGGGGACCCCAGGTGCCCAAAGGGGACACAGCCATCCACCGGTGGACAGACCAAGGTGTTGGCTAGTGTAGCGCTTGGAGCGGAGGGGTGCCCACAGGAGGGTGGGGATCCCACAGAAATGACCCTCGTCTCACTAGGGGACAGTGAGATGGTCCCAGGAAACCAGGTGCCCCCTAACACAAAGAAATATAGCACCTGGGTGACCATCAATTGGAAAAGGGTAGAGGCTCTGAGAGATACTGGAGCCAGTGTGACCTCAGTCCAGTGTCACCTGGTCTCTGAGAAGCAGGTAGTCCCAGGGGCATTTCACCAAGTACTTGCTGTAGACAACTCAGAGCGCCAGTGTATGGTGGCGCAGGCTCCCTTTGAGTGGGGGGGTCTCAGGTCCCTTGAGGGTGGTTGTGAGCCCTACCATGCCTGTAGATTGTCTGCTAGGTAATGACCTGGAGGGATGTGGAGCTCAGGTCTCACTTGGAGATGCTTGGGTTGCCAGAGTGGGCATGCGTGTCGTTTCGGTCAATGGCAGCCAGGAAGGGTGATCAAGAGGACTTGGAGCCTGGAACAATGGCCCAAGTCCCTGACAAGAAAAAGGGCAGGGGGTGCGGGGAACCAGCCCCTGAATTTCCCACAGACTGGGAGGAGGCAGAACTCGAGGGGGATGCCCCAGTGCCTACAGGGGAGCAGGTAGCCAAACTGGGGGACATCTCTGAGCTGACGCATTGGCAGCAAGAAGGGGGTCCCACCAGGGAGGAATTCTGCAAGGAGCAGAAAGAGTGCCCTACTCTGGAGGGTCTGTGGCAGCAGGCTGCAGACCAGGCAGCTGGTGATCAGTCCGGGTCACATCTGATCTACTGGGAGAATGGTCTCCTATACAGTGAGCCTAAGGTTGCTGAGCCTGGGTCAACCCGTGTGCTGGTGATACCCCAGTGCTTCAGGACCTTCCTACTGGGTCTGGCTCATGACGTGCCTTTGGCAGGACATTTGGGGCAGGACAATACCTTTGACAGGCTTGTCACCCTCTTCTTTTGGCCCCAAATGCGAAGGCAGTCCGATGGACACTGCAGCTATTGCCAAACTTGCCAGGCAAGTGGCAAGAGTGGGAGGAAGGTCAAAGCTCCTCTACAACCTTTTCCTGTTGTTGTAAGACTCTTTGAAAGGGTAGGAATGGATATTGTGGGGCCACTGGATCCCAAGACAGCCATGGGCAAGAGGTACATGCTGGTCTTGGTGGACCATGCCACTCGGTACCCGGAGGCAATCCCTCTCAGGACAACGACGGCACCAGTGGTGGGCCGGGCATTAATGGGGATCTTTTCCCGCATGGGATTCCCCAAAGAGGTGGTTTCTGAGAGGGGTAACAATTTCATATCCAAGTATATGACATCCCTGTGGAAGGAGTGTGGTGAACAAGTTCACCACTCCTTGCCACCCACAAGGAAATGGTCTGGTGGAGATATTCAACCAGACCTTGAAAGGCATGATTAAGGGTCTAACAGAACCCATGAGGTGTAAGTGGGACGTCCTATTGCCATGCCTTCTCTTTGCATACAGGTAGGTGCCTCAGAAGTCTCTTGGGTTCAGTCTTTTTTAGCTTCTCTATGGCCACCCGGTTAGAGGACCTCTGAGTTTGGTGAAGGAAGGCTGGGAGGCAGCTCCCAAGAAGACTCCCCAGGATGTGTTTAGTTACACGCTGGCCTCCAGAAACCAAACTGCCCGTTTCAGGAAAACCGCTCAGGCGAACCTATAAGCAAGCCAGGAAGAAATGAAGAAGTGGTATGACTAGAATGCCACTCTGGTCAAACTTCAACATGGGCAAAAAGTGTGGGTCATGGCCCAGTGGGACCTTGTGCCTTGCAGGACAAGTGGACTGGAGCATTTGAGGTGGTGGAGCGCAAAAGTAATATCTGGTGGATTTGCGGACTCCAAGGAACCCTTTGAGGGTCCTCCACGTGAACCACCTCAAGCCCCACTTCGAGAGGTCCAAAGTGAGCATGCTCTTGGCGACAGATGATGGGGTGGAAGAGGAGAGTGAGCCTCTCCCTAACCTCCTGTCTACCAAGGAGCACGATGGGTCAGTGGAAGGTGTGATCCTCTCCCCTACACTGACTCCAGAGCAGCAGGGGGGACTGTCGCCAGTTGTTGGGACAGTTTGCCCCACTGTTCTCTCTGACCGAAGGTGTTACTCACTGGTGTACCCGTGACGTGGACACTGGTGACAGCCCTCCTGTAAAGCTCAAAATGTACAAGTTGACTGTCTGGTCAGGGCCAGCATCAAGGAGGAGGTCTCCAAGATGTTGGCGTTAGGGTTGATTGAGCCCTCCAACAGTCCTTGGGCCAGCCCAGTGGTCTTGGTCCCAAAGGCTGCTGCACCCAGTGCCACTCCAGAACTACGGTTTTGTGTGGACTACCGTGGGCTCAATGCCATCATCAGGACTGACGCGCACCCCATCCCCAGAGCTGATGAGCTCATTGATCGGTTGGGAGCTGCCCGGTTCCTCAGCACATTTGATTTGACGTCTGGGTACTGGCAGATTGCCTTAAGCGATAGGGCCAAGGAAATGTCAGCATTCTCAACCCCAGAAGGTCATTACCAGTTCCGGGTGATGCCCTTTGGGTTGAAGAATGCCCCTGACACCTTTCAGAGGTTGGAGGATTTCAGTGCCGCCTACCTGGATGACATTGCTGTGTTCAGTTCCAGCTGGGAAGAACACTTACAGCACCGCGGAAAAGTGTATGAGGGCTCTGCAAGGGTTTCTGTGGTGTGTTTGGGGCACCAGGTAGGAAGTGGCCAGGTGGCGCCCCTACAGCTCAAGATTGACACCATTCTGGCTTGGGAGCCCCCCAAGACCCAGCCATAGGTGAGAGCCTTTTTAGGTCTCACCGGCTACTATAGGAGATTTGTTAAGGGCTACGGCATCATCGTTGCCCCTTTAACAGAGCTGACTTCCAGGAAGCAGCCAAGGAAGGTGATCAGGGCTGAGTCCTGCCAGAAAGCTTTTGATGCCCTGAAGGCAGCCATGTGCATGGGGCCCTTGCTCAAGGAACCCGACTTCTCTAAGGAATTTGTCGTGCAGACTGACGCTTCAGAGCAGGTGTGGGAGCGGTGCTCTCACAACTGAACGAAGAGGGCCTAGACCAGCCTGTAGTCTTCCTTAGCAGGAGACTACTCCCCAGGGGACAGAGGTGGAGTGCCATAGAAAGGGAAGCTTTTGCTGTGGTCTGGGCACTGAAGTAGGTGAGACCATACCTGTTTGGGACTCATTTCCGGGTTTAGACAGACCACAGGCCCCTCAGATGGTTGATGCAAATGAGGGGTGAGAATCCAAAACTGCTGAGGTGGTCCATCTCCCTACAGGGAATGGACTTTACAGTGGAACACCGCCCTGGCACAGAACACGTCAACACAGATGGTCTGTCCAGGTTCTTCTGCCTTAGTGAAGAGAACTCCCAGGAGGTTGGGTAGTTCTCCCTACTTTCAGCTGGAGGTGACATGTGTTAGACTTGGCATCTTTTGGCAGGTTTCCCCTGAGTTTTTGCTTTCTGACCTCCTGGTTTTGACTCTGTTTTTGCTGGTTTTTGCTGGTGTAATGATTCTGCACACTTTTCTCACTGCTGTCCAGTGGTAAAGTGCAAGTGCTCCTGTTATAAAATGTGTTATGGATTGGTGTTTCTATGATTGGCCTATTTGATTTATGTGTCAGTCCCTAGTAAAGTGCACTGCGAGTGCCAGGGCCTATAAATCAAATGCTGTTGGTGGACTGCAGCACTGGATTGTGCCACCCACGCAAACAGCCCGTAAAGTGTACCTCTGGCCTGCCATTGCAGAGCCTGTGCGCAGCCTGGGGCTACCATGTCGACTTGGCAAGTGCACACACTTGCCAGTCCCTAAACCTTCCTTTTTCTACATGTGAGTCGCCCCTAAGGTAGGCCCAAGGTACCCCCGTGGGAAGGGTGCATTGTATGTTAAAGGTAGGACATGCTCTGGTGTGTGTGGCATGTCCTGATAGTGAATTACAGCCTACTTCGTTTTTCACTATTGCAAGGCTACCTGTTCCCCATAGGCCAGAGTGGGCAGTTTGATTATAACATCCTATAATCCTAACTGACCCAGGGAAAACGGTAGAAATTCGAGTTTAGTATGCCTGAACTCAGAATGATAAAATACATCTTTTAGTGACAATGGTTTTAATATTCTGTGTTTGTAAATACCACTTTTAAAAAGTAGGTATTTTCTCACCTAACCATCCAGCCTGCCTCTGCTAGCTTGTGTATTGACTGTCTGTTTTGTGAGTGACAGGGGCTGGGGGAGACTCCAGGAGACAGGGTGAGTCAGCACAGGGCTGCATAGACTTATCTGCACATAGATGGGTGGGAGGAGTATCTCCTGAGTCTGAATAGGGCTGTGCCTGGGGGAACAGCCATTACAACGCGGTTTTTACCCCGCAGTGCAGTTACATCACATGCGTTACAACGCATGCGATATTACAACGCTATGCCATTACAACGCAAGTCTTTACATCGACTTGCGCTGGATGGCGTGCTAACATTACAAATAGTGTAGTTTACTATCCCAACACCTTCCCTACTGTTAAGTGGACTGGAGTTGGAATAGTAAATTACACTTTTTTAATGTTAGCACGCCATCTAGCGCAAGTCGATGTAAAGACTTGCGTTGTAATGGCATAGCGTTGTAACATCGCATGCGTTGTAACACATGCGATGTAACTGCACGCGTTGTAAAAACCCGCGTTGTAATGTCATACATCCCTGTGCCTGCCTTCCACAATGCTGGCTCCACCTCCTGTGGTGCGTATGATGACCCTGGCCCACACTGACAAAGGAAGAAGGTGCACACTGGCAGGATGCCCCTAGAACTGGTTTGAACTAGGTACAGGACCCTCTGCCTTCAGAGAACAAAGGATTTGCTAGTTTAAATATTGGCGCCCAAATACCAAGATTTTAGAACTCTTTTGGATCAAGAAGACTGCCAAGAAGAAGAGCTGTGAGAAGGAACTACCACTTTGCTGTGTGCTTTTCTGTGTTGGCATGCAGTTGCTGCTTCTGTCTTGGGCAGTGAAAGGACTGAACTTTCTGCAATCTACTTTTGTGAGTTTCTCCAGGGGCTTGAGGAAGAGCTTGCCCCTGTTCAAGAAGTCTCAGGAACAGCAAAGACTTCAAGTCCGACGCTGTCTATGATGCCGCTGCCCACTTCGTGTCCTGAAGGTACCACAGAGGGCACCGCCGCAAAGCTGCACCGTGACCCTGGTCTCACCGACAACGCCTGCTGACTCCGCCACCAAGCCGCTGCTCGGACCACGACCTGTGGGCACCGCACTCTGCACCGCCTTGCTTCACGAGGACGCCTTGGTATCCCCAACAATGTCGCTCCACACTGAACTCGACGCTGCTGCTTGCACCGTGGTTTGAGGGCACCGTGATGAGCACTGCCTTCATCTCACACCGCGACCCTGGTCTCACCGACGACGCCATATGACGCCGCCACCGAGCCACTGCTCGCACCGCGACCTGAGGGCACCGCACCGCTGCACCTCGCACCACAGCACCCGATGTCATCCGACGCCCGCGCTCCTGACTTCAGCAAAGAGGAGTACGATCTGCAACGTGTGTGACTTCGAGGGCCCCAGCGACTCCTGCACCGACCTCCGGAACCGACACCTACCGACGCCATGTGTTCGGAGCTCAACGAGAGGTCATCGACACCCTGTATTTCTGAAAGGTCCTGTTTGCAGTCAGCCAGAACTGTTTGGATTTGTTTGCTCACAACGCCGTGATAGCCTTGGACAGAGCTATCGACTTCAAGGAACTGTTTTACAAGGTTATTTTGACAACTGAAGATTTTTATGTCCTTTATTGTGGATTTTTTTAATCATTTTTGGTCTTGTCTTAAGTATATAAAAATATTGGATATTTTTATATACTTAATACAAGACCAAAAATGTGTGGGAATGAGGTACAAAGGTGTGTGTCTGTGTGTGTGTGTGTGTGGGTGTGTGTGTGTGTGTGTGTGTGCGTGTGTGTGTGTGTGTGTGTGTGTGTGTGATGGGGTGCACCCCAGCAGTGAGTATCTATATATCCATATATCTTAGCTAGTGTTTGTGTACGTAGAGGTGCACATGCATAAAAGTGTCTATGTGAGGGGTGGTGGTCCTTTGAGAGGTACAATAAATGTGTTTGTAGAGGTCTGTTGCAGAAGTATGTACATCCCTGTTGTGTTTAGTGGTGTGCATTCAAGAGGTTTTGCAGACTTGCCAGCAATTTAGTTAATAAGTAAGTAATTCATTTAGGTTGATTAAAACCATTTTGCATAACACAATATAGAACAAGCATTTGCAATGCAATAGGTCTCGCATTTATGAGAAATTGCGCTATTGGCATTGTAAATGACAATGCCTCTTATTTATGTGTTGTTTTTAAAAAAGATAAATAAATGGCATTGTCATATACTATGCCAATAGCTTAAACTATCACAAATGCGAGACCTATAGCATTGCAAACACTTTTGCACTATAAACGTTTTTTTTTTTTTCATTTTTAAGTATTAGGTGAGTGCGTGTCCTGCCGGCTACAAAGCTATTTGAGAAAATACAGCTCGGAGGCTGTATTAAAGCCTACCGAGTAACAACACATGTAACGGGGTGTCGCCATGGGAGATTACAAAATGAGACAAGGCGGTACTATAGAGGGACTACTAATCCTATTGACGAATGAACATCCACAGTTTACAGTGGACAACTGCTTAAGCCAATGTAAAATATGGGCGATGCGTGGGCTGAGCTTCAAGTCTCTAGTTGCCTATAGCATGCGTCGCAGAGCAGCCAGCGAATACGCTGCCCAGGCTCGACCTAAAAACGAACACTAAATATTGCAACAACTGGATCAATAACAAGAAATTCAAATATACTGTATATATATATTACTTAAGATTCGGAAAAGAAGGATTCCACCCTCACTGATGCCCTTCCATTGCTGGCTGTGGTTCTATATTGGAGCAACATTTGCAATGCATAGGAATTTTTCTGAAGTCACTGATTAAAGATACCCCAGATGGTTGTAAGTGACTCTGTGGATGGGCTGTTTTACTGGAGTCCTGCTACGTACTTACCTGCTGACCCGTTGCCAGTTGGTCCGTTCACCTTGCCGCTCCTGGGCTCCTCACGCTGTTGGTCTCCCCTGACGCCGCCTGACTCCATCGCGGCCGCGACAGGGGGAGACTACAGCTCCCAGGCTGCTTAGCGGCTACTTCCTGCAGTCTTCGCGCCAGGAGGCGCTCATAAGGTCGAGGCTCCCTCTGTGGAGCGGGGGTGTTTTCCTGGAGTCCTGCTACGTACTTACCTGCCGACCCGTTGCCAGTTGGTCCGTTCACCTTACCGCTCCTGGGCTCCTCACGCTGTTGGTCTCCCCTGACGCCGCCTGACTCCATCGCGGCTGCGACAGGGGGAGACTACAGCTCCCAGGCTGCTTAACGGCTAATTCCTGCAGTCTTCACGCCCGGAGGCGCTCATAAGGTCGAGGCTCCCTCGGTGGAGCGGGGGTGTTTCTTGGAGTCCTGCTACGTACTTACCTGCCGACCCGTTGCCAGTTGGTCCGTTCACCTTGCCGCTCCTGGGCTCCTCGCGCTGTTGGTCTCCCCTGACGCCGCCTGACTCCATCGCGGCCGCGACAGGGGGAGACTACAGCTCCCAGGCTGCTTAGCGGCTACTTCCTGCAGTCTTCGCGCCCGGAGGCGCTCATAAGGTCGAGGCTCCCTCGGTGGAGCGGGGGTGTTTTCCTGGAGTCCTGCTACGTACTTACCTGCCGACCCGTTGCCAGTTGGTCCGTTCACCTTGCCGCTCCTGGGCTCCTCACGCTGTTGGTCTCCCCTGACGCCGCCTGACTCCATCGCGGCCGCGACAGGGGGAGACTACAGCTCCCAGGCTGCTTAGCGGCTACTTCCTGCAGTCTTCGCGCCCGGAGGCGCTCATAAGGTCGAGGCTCCCTCGGTGAAGCGGGGGTGTTTTCCTGGAGTCCTGCTACGTACTTACCCGCCGACCCGTTGCCAGTTGGTCCGTTCACCTTGCCGCTCCTGGGCTCCTCACGCTGTTGGTCTCCCCTGACGCTGCCTGACTCCATCGCGGCCGCGACAGGGAGAGACTACAGCTCCCAGGCTGCTTAGCGGCTACTTCCTGAAGTCTTCGAGCCCGGAGGCGCTCATAAGGTCGAGGCTTCCTCCGCGTCGTGGGACGCGTGCGGGCGGCGCCGGGCTAAGCCCGGGCAAAGGGCGGGCCGTCTGTGGCCGTCCGGGGCCGGAGGAGGCCGGGCAGGGCCCTATCCTTTGGTTCTGGCACCTTATTTCTCTTAATGAAACATTTCCCTTGGACTTTGCCCATTGTATTTATCACTTGTGTATTTCCGGTGCTATAACTGTATACTGTATATGGTCACTATTAAGGTAGATATTGCTGTATTTGACCGATATTAGATATGGGGAAGCATAAGGTTGTTCAGGGCCATAACGACCCGAGACCAAACAATACTTCATTACCAACTCTGACAGCCATTGATCGTATGCTCCAAAAAACAATTGGGGTGGTTGTATCTGCCATTGAAAGTACTGAAAGGCGCCTTTCACTCCCAGCAGGCTTGCCCCCCCCTTTGCCTGTTAATAACGCATCGATCTTTACTACAAATTCTCAGGATTCTCTAATAGTACCATCTTTTATTGGTCTCCCAGAGGTTAGAACACTACAAGAAATAGGGAATACTGTAACTCCCCAGCAGCAGTTAGTTGGAGACTCTTTACCTATACATTCTAGGCTCTCTTTGTCCCCGGCCATTTTTTCCACTAATGAACCGCTTGAGTTCCCACTTCTGCATGAGAACCCCATAGTACAGGTGGGATTGGATTCACCTTTAAGTCCAATCTCAATCACTGGTTCAGTGCAAAGTATCAATAGTGACACACCGCAAATGACAACTAGAGGCCAGAAGGCGAGATGTAAGCAAAAACATAGTAACAAGGAAGGGCCGCAACTATTAAATGTTAAAAGAAAGAGATCCCATAAACCTTGTAAAACTGCTAGTAAATCTAATGTGGAACAAGGGAAAAAGGATAATAACAAATCTTTAGCTGCCCCTCCTAACATCTGTACGAGTGACTTGTTATTAGGGGAGAGCTTTTGGGGGAAAATGGAGGACATGCTAACTGTTCTTATCACACCTATTATGACAAAATTAACAAATATTGAATCTATGATCAACAACATGGAAAAACAAGTGGTGGGAAATTCACAAGGTTCACAGGATAATGTACCCCTTACTCTACCCCCTGCTGTACCTCGAATAATTTTGCCTGACACACATAGCAATCCAACAAAAGTATCAGAGGTGTCTGGCTGTTGTGCGCAGCAGGAGCCAACTGGCTCAAGTGGTACTAATCCTGTTGGAATAAATGTTTTAGGAACTTCTAATCCAACCCACAATATAGATTTAACTACCACAAGAACTGTTGCAGACACCAGGGAGGTAATTACTACATCTAGTTTACCTACGTTGAATTTACCCCCCGAGGCTCTACCTTATACTGTGGTGCTAGCAAATGTTCCACCTCTTCCTCCAAATGCTTTTGAACATTGGTCAACTTTGAGGAATAAGGCCCTTCATTTTTTGTCTACCAAATTTGGGTCGAATACTGCTCTCTTCTCAAATTTTAAGATGGTTAGAAGAGTTCGCTGGCTTGGTTCGTCAGCTAAATCACTGAGAGGGGACTGTGTGATTGTATCTTTCCGGTCTCCCTTATTGGTTAACCATATACTTGAAAAATGCTATACCGGCCACTTAGCTACTGACTATGTCAACATTGTTCCCCTTGATTTCTTTTATGCCCCCTTACGACGGGAAAGGTTGTGGGGTCATCGTTCCCAATTGTATAACCAGGGGCATTTCGAAGAAGAAACATACAGTATACCAACATTTAATCATTTTGACATTTTAAGTGGCTTAGATAACAATGATTGACAGCAAATTCATCCTCCCCTAAATACTTTAACTATTGTTGCAGAGCCTATGAGTTTACCAGAGTTTGAGGGCAATGTAGGGGGGCTGGCAGCACTGGAAGTGGGACCAGTGGAGAAGAATGAGACCAGACCAATGTCTTTGTCGGTAGATTCCACTTTAGTTCCTCCTGTTTGTCCCCCACTCGGTTCTCTACCTTGTAGCGTATGTTCATGGAACATTGCTGGTATTAAATCCAAAATTGGCAATCCACTCTGGCAAGACTTTATTCAAATGCAAGATCTTATTTGTTTACAAGAAACCTGGAGTAAGGACCCGGACCATCTAAATGGGTTCAAAACGTTCCATACTCCAGCTGTGGATACCTTTCATGGAAGGGCCAAAGGGGGTTTGACGACTTATATATCTAATAAATTACATCTCATAAAGATAATGGAGCCAGTTAAAGATTCCTATTTTCAAATTTTGATAATAGTTTTGGATTTATCCACCCCGATTGCCTTACTCAATTTATATAATAACATCCCCCCTGGGGAAGTTTCTACTGTTTTTAAGAAGTTGGCCAAAGTAGTGCTCTCACAGGAAAAAATCTTTGGATTTAACATGCTAACACTCCTCCTGGGAGATTTCAATTGCACTCTATGCAATATGATGGCAGATAATAGATGTAGTATAGGAAGAGAAGATGGTCTGAGTCAGTCTCACTTTAATCATTGTACTTTGGGAGAACAATTGAATGAATTAACTGGCCAACTTAACTTGGGCTTTATAAATGAGGATTGCCCAACACCACTTCCTCTCCCTCCAACTTTTAATGGGCGAGGTTGTACTTCTACTATTGATTTTGCACTAATTAAAAATAGGCATGCTCGAAGTATTGTCACTTTTAACGTATCTGACATTGCTTTAAGCGATCATTTTCCACTCTGCTTTGCCATTTTTATCCCAAAGAGGTCTGCCCCAAAAAATAGTACAGATAGAGACAGACTGTGGGAAAATCTTGCCATTGGTAGTATCAATGGCTATACGCTTAAATGGGACAAGGTGGATCAAATTAACACGCTTAATAGGGTATTTACCAACTGTGCTCTTGATTTCTCAACGTGCCTAACGTTGGATGCTACTTCAGAAAATATACTTGCATCCTTTCTGTCAATTTGTAATGAGATTAGAACTTCTTTAATGAGACAACGTAGACACAACAAAGCACAGAGGGGTGGCTGGTTTAATTCCAGATGCACCAAAGCGTAATCAACCTAGGTGTGTAGAAGAAGTACGTAAATCTAGGAAAGAGTACAAACTCGCTGTTAATGATAGAAAAGCTGAGTTAAGGAAAGAATCTTGGGAAGCGTTGCATCAGGCGTCGGTATGCAACGATTGTGCAAGTTTTTGGAAGGTCATCAGAAATCCTCTATTTAGAAAAGAGTCCTGTCCCACCCTAGAAATAGCTATTTCTGAGGCCGAGTGGATTGACCACTTTTCAAAAGTGTACGAGGGAGATAGAACGCCTTCCCCCTCTTGCAAACCCTCTGACTATCCATCTCTGAGAAATATGCAGTTTTCTTTGCCAGAGGTTGAAAAGGCGATACATGCAAGTAAGGGTGGGAAGGCTCCTGGCCCAGACGGTGTACCCATAGATGTATTTAAGGCAATTATGCCTCTGTGGGCCCCCCTTCTGGTCCAGGTGCTAAATGCCTGTTGTGCTTCGAAATTCTTGCCCACTTGGGTGGAGTCCATAATCGTCCCAATATACAAAAAAGGGGATAGACATGACCCGGGCTTTTATAGACCCATTTCCCTTTTAGACTTGTTCACAAAAGTAGCTGGACGAATAATCCTGGACCGACTACTCTTATGGGCTGAGGATAATTCTATTTTATCCGACTTACAATATGGCTTCCGCACTGGCCTAGGAACAGTGGAACAAGGCCTAAACTTTCTGATGCTGACTGGGAAATAGACTAGGGCTAAGAGGGAGAATTTGTTTGTGGCTTTTGTTGACCTCTCAGCCGCTTTTGATTGTGTGATTCATTCCAAACTATGGATGTTATTGGAACAAATTGGGGTTGAAGAAAATATTATTTATTTTCTTAAATGTTTTTATAGTGAAGCATTTGCGTCCGTACACTATGGTCATAAAGGGGAATGCACTGGTAAAATCCCAATTAGGAGTGGGGTTAGGCAAGGCTGTGTCCTGGCCCCATTCCTTTTTAATTTGTATATAAATGGTCTGGAGAAAGCCTTGTGCAATAACAGTTTTGATCCCCCACACGTAGCTGGCTGCCCAAATCCGTTATTAATGTACGCGGACGATGCAGTATTGATGTCCCGTACTCAAATGGGACTACAGCGCGTGGTTGCTAGTTTTGCCCTCTTTATGAAAGAATTGGGCTTAAAAGTTAACATTGCAAAAACTTTCATCATGCACTGTGGCAGAAATGTAAAAACAAAGAAGCCCATTTTTATTGAAGGCCAGCGGTTGGTTCTAACGAAACAATTCTCCTACCTAGGCATTCTGTTTACTCAGAAGGACGTATGGGGTGAGGCATTGGTAGCAAAAAAACAGGCGATGATTCGCTCGACCGCTGCCCTTAGGTCCTTCTCAGGGAAATTAGGCACCAGACCACCCGCAGAGTTAATTAAAATTTATAAAGCTAAATGTGTATCCGGTGCTATGTATGGTAGCGGGATATGGGGGTTTGTGGATCCTATTCCGCTCCAGGTAGTTGAGAACTCTTTCCTGAAGTTTATCCTCGCGGTCCCTAAGAGTTCCTCTAACTATAATTGTCATACAGAATTGGGACTCCCTTTTATATCGGACCTTATTAAGCTAGAACCTGTGCTATTATGGCACAGGGTGTGGTCAAAAGAAGAACCTAAGCTTAATAGAGATATATTGTCCGATGTCTTAAAGTTAGATGGACATATGAGGATACCATGGCTGAGTTATGTACGAAAGTTTTTAACCGACATGGGCAAGTTGGATTATTTTCTAAATCCTCTTACTATCTCAGCAATTTCACGGAAAGATCTTAAAAAAGAGGGCTTGGCATTTTTAGAATCAACAAGATGTGCTGTGGAGGTCTTAAAACCCACTGTTTTACAACATCAATTTTAACATCTTTTAATATTCAACCTTACTTGATCCACGTCCCGGGTAATTATGATAGATTTTTATTATCCCGTTTCAGATTCGGACTTTTCCATAGATTGGTCAGTTTCCCAACAATCAATGATTGGTCTCATGAATTGTCTCCCTGCCCTTGTGATGAAATCTCTCCCCAAAGTACTATGCATGTTGTATTGTTTTGTAAATTTTATTATCAAGTTAGGCGAACCATTTTATTGTCGTTTCTAAGGGTGATTGGGCATCGGCAATGTCGCCGTGCAATGTATGATATACAACGCCTGGATAACCATCTTTGTGTTGCAACACTTACCCTGTATTTGAAAAAAGTGATATTCATCAGGAAAAGTATGATTTTATAATGTATTTTTCTGCAAATCCTTGGGTACTATGTAATTTTTAATTGAAGTTTTATGATTTACAATCGAATAAAGTCTTTCTGATCTGATCTGACTCTGTGGATTTTATTAATAAAGTAAACGGTACACAATTTGACCCCTCGCTAGAACATCCTGGTGTGCTTAGATATAGACACATTAGATACAAACAGACCTCAGGATGAAGACATTGAGGTGATTGGAGATTTCATGAGCAAAAGAGAACACATATACGTTCCCACTAATTTTCTGGTTAGTCTGGCATTTATAATCACTTGAAATACTTTTTTCACGTATAAAAATATATTTCTCCTACACATTAAGAGAGTAGTGATGGGCTGTGTCTTTGTTTCAGAATTTTTATGTTTTATTTTATGGCGCAATGGATCATCTGCACTAATAATACTGTCTAAGCATTAGATCATGGCTAAGGTATATCAGTGATATTCCTTTTGTTATGAAGAGACACAGAACAGAAACTCCCCACTTTTCATGACTTGTTAAGCAATAGAACACCAGATCTCACAGTTCACTATACATCTGGAAAAAAATAAAAAAGATTCTGTAGTAATAGGTCAATAACCAAGAGAACACACTGATAACCAGTCTCCATACCACACCAACATAACAGAATTCCCTCTTACTCTTTAATAGTTATTAAAGAAATATAAATAAGAACTTTTCCCCTAATGACAAGTCACCATATTCGCAAAATTTATACTGACAAAAAAATAAGCATTATCAAAGCCAATAGGTTTCACCATTGCTAAATCTATTGGCTTTGTCAATGTTTTTTAAGAAATGTTGCACAGCAGTGACCGCAATGCTGTGTAACATGGCTGCAAGTAAAAAACCTGGGCATCATCATTAATATCCTGTGTGGCAGAAGCTTCACCACACTGACGCTTCTAAAAAGGCTCTTCCCCTGGATCCAACTGGAAAGCAGGAGGACAATCACACAAGCCCTGCTTGTCAGCACGTTGGACTACAGAAATGCACTTTTTGTTGGCATGCCAGACTACCTTTTTAAACGCCTACATGTGATGCAAAATGCAGCGGCTAAACTGGTGTGCAATGAGGGCAGATACAGCTCAGCGACCAAATGCCTGAAGCAACTTCACTGGCTGCCCTTGCAGCAAAGAGCACGATTTAAACTCTTAGGACATGCACACAGGGCACTTAATCGCACAGGCCTCAAGATTCTCCAGAACAGAATCAAATGTTATGTCCCACCCAGATGCTTAAGGTCACGTTCCTTAGCGTTAGCTGACACCAAAAGAATCAATAAGAGCAGGGCAGGTGGACACACCTACTTGCACCCTGCAGCACTTTATTGGAACGAGCTTCCCCTGGAACTATGGCTAACTGTAGAACACATGACGTTCAAGAAGAAACTTAAAACCTATCTATTTCCTTAGAACTGCCGCTACCGCCCTCAATTAGACTAAACTGACTCCTCACTCTCCTGCCACACTAGCGCCGTGATATCCCAGCGGGATGAATGTCGCGCTTTATAAATAAATAAAGAAAATAAAGTAAAGAAAATAAGAGCTATGATGCAGTCAATATGGCTGCGTAACTGCGTTATTTTTTTCTTGACTTTAAGCCCCGTTGTACAGCAGCCTGCATTACTGTGAAACAGGTCAGTTAAATAAATAAGGTGAGGGGCAGAAGATACCCTTGCAGAGGGGCATGCATGGAAAGCAGAGAGCCAATGGTCAAAAATGTTCTCTGATCTCGAACAAGTACTGAATCAGTGACACTGCGATGCTCACAAGACAGGGCTGATGAAAATCAAGATACGCAGAAGGAACAATGAATAATTAAAAGGTTCAGTTATGAATCAGTTGAGGGCAGCGAAACACACAGGGGAACTAGATAATAGGACGGAGGCCCACGAAAGCGAATCAGGGTGCGCATCACAACTGCTGACGTGTGCAAGGACATGAGCTCCAAGACCTCCTACCCACGATCACACGACTGAAAAGCACTGTCGAACCCAGAGTGGTGTGGGGCAGAGAGAGTCAGTAAGATCAGGTATCAGGCACATCGCGAGATCGCACAGTATCCCAACGCCTAAGCTATGTTCAGCGAATGATATCGCAAGACTTGTGGCGATGCAGGAGACAGAGAGGGGCTTGTGATGACCGAATAGTAGGGGTGGGCAGAATTTGCGAAATTGCC
Organism: Triturus cristatus; assembly: GCF_964204655.1. NCBI lineage: Eukaryota > Metazoa > Chordata > Amphibia > Caudata > Salamandridae > Triturus > Triturus cristatus. The sequence goes on from NC_140585.1 coordinate 231,897,317, forward strand.
TTTCGCAAGATTTCGCAAAACGGCAAAAAATCTCCGCGAACACGCGAAATTTCACATGCTCGTGGAGATTTTGGGCTGATTAATGTGTTACTGAATTTGAGCTTCAACTCGGCCACCTGCTTTATTTAACCGCAAGCTTGAGGCCAGCAAAAGCGTGTGGTCGGACTTTTAAAAGCCCACTTACTAAATGTCTCGCCAGAGCAACGCATGCACTGGCTCAGGCGAGACCTAAAAAGGACAAGTGGATTAAAATTAGATGTCATGCTGATAAAAGAAGGTTAATTGCACAAGTCGAGTTTAGAAAGGAGGTGATAGGATAGCAGGTTGAAAAGCACTTCTACTCTTTCTTGTGAGCAGAACAGTTCTTCAATTGTCCCAGTGTCATACCAAAAAGTCAGCGGGTCGGGTTTCGTTGGTATCTGCACTAGCAGCCTATCAGTGTGATATATTTAATGAGTTGAAGGTTTTAAACGTATTGAAACCTCCCTCTGGAGAAAAGAAACACTGCAGGGGCTTGAACAGGATTACGGTGCATGCACGCGCGTTGGTCAAACTATAAATCTCACACCTACCAATTATTGGTCATGGAGCAGTGAGCTCCCCAGTTTTTTATGTTATTGGGTTTCTTGCCTCACCAAATATTTGGGGTACCAGCTGCCACTGGTCCACTGTGGACAGAGGTGTCCCTCCTCTAGGTTTATTTTGTTCATTCTTTTTCGCCCATCTGCCATACCATTTATCTAGCTCACTCCATTTTCGGATGCTACTAATTAATTCCTTAATCTTGAATCTCATTCCTACTGTTCTCAAGCTAGTTAAGTCATTCTCATCAATGCATGCACAATAACTCTTCTGCAAAGACTTAGCCATGGTTAAATCAACCTCATACATCTGAATCAATTCTGATAACCGTTCATGAGCCTGTTCTGCACATTTGATAACATCTTTACACATGAACACAAGTTCAGTTTCTTGGTAGCTATCTAATCGGGACAAATCAAGGATTCCAATTATCATTTCGTCTAGTTCTAGCTTTAACTTTGCCAGATCCACTGCTTTTACTCTCATTGGGTACTGAATTATCTCTTTGCTTGGGCCTGAATTTGCACCTTCTCTTGTGTTTTCAACTAAATCGCAATGCCATTATCAAATTCTTGAGCACTAGGACCCATCTGCACTACAGGGACAGTAGACATTATCCCTTCTCTGGCAGTACTATGGTTAACACTTGGAGGTGTAGTCCAAATAGACATGTCAGAATTTGGTGATCTTTGAGCAAACCCTCCTGTAGAGGTGAATCCTGTCTGGTTCATAGTTGGATCTGCACTTGCACCACAAGTAGTACTCACGTGAGTCTGGACTAAAGGGACTTGAGGAAATTCTCCTGTTCTCTAGTCCAAAGGAATGTTACATGTGGCATCTATTCCAGTAGGAACTGCCAAATTATGTGTTGTGTTCCCTGTTGAACCAGGCTGCTACAGATTAACTTTGGGGCCAACAGTAACCGGGACAGTAAGTGCCTCTGGGGCATTTTAAATGATAGGTATAATAGGAGTATTAATGCCTGTGCTTACCCCCATCTGATTAGGACTTGCGTTCACTGGTACGGTAGCTACTCTAGTTTTCCAAACACACCTGCACCACTGATTACCTCCTTTGTACGGCGGTCGACACTCTGAAAACAATCCACTCAAAAGAGAGTCACTGGAGGTGTGGCGCAGCGACCAGGGTGCCTGACTCCAGACCACGGGGTTCACGGTTTGATCCCCGGTGCCAGAGGCAGGCTAGCCCAGCACCATGTGAATCTGGGCAATAGCTCGCTTAATCTTCCCGAGGGCCCCCAGCGCCGGGAAACCACTTGGGAGGTAGCTGTGCGCTTTACAAATTCAAGGTTAATATTATTATTACTATAATTTGTTTGCACCCAGCTTCCTGCAAGGTCAAGAATGCGATAAATACTTGCCGCAAACAAGCAGCCTTTTTCCTAACTCCAGAATCCTTATCATGGAGCAGGGGTGCAGTAACGCTCGGTCGCGTCACAGGGAGTCCATGCTCAGAACAAATACTGTGATTGTGTGCACTGAGTCTGAATCGGCATATCACTGAAGCAAGCCCATTAATGAATATCAGGTTCACCTTCCTAGAACCCAATATTGAGGGCTGGACCATTAAGAGTCAACGGTCCAGTGAATTGGAGTCCTGGCAAATACAGAAGTGCCCTCGGTCCCCAGAATTCCTGTCCTGAAGAGACCCCAATATCCTTAGTGGGGTCGAAACGTTGTTGGCAACTAGTAAAGGATAGTCCAAAGAACACTGGAGCATACTCTAGGACCTAAAGATTTATTCAGAATCCCTAACAGACATTCTTTGAATTCCAATAACTGAAATTTTTTTAAAAAACAGTCATTTTATGTTTGATCGCATGTTGGTTATGGTCGCTTCACTGGGGTCACATAATCCACTCTCATTACCTCTTTATAAGTATGTAAATAGTACCAATATATGTTGTGTTTTGTGAGAGTATATATTTTGATATTAACCCCTTCGCTGCTAGGCCTTTCCCCCCCTGTGCTAAGTCTTTTTTTGGCTATTAGTGGGGGTAGTGCGCGCTTAGGCCCCTGTAACCTTTTGACCACATAAGGTATCCACGCCAAATTTGCGTCCTTTTCCTCCAACATTATGGGGATTCTAAAGGTACCCAGGGTTTGTGGATTCCCCTGGAGGGGTCCCAGAAATTAGCCAAAATACAGTAAAAAATATATTTTGGGGGGAAAAATGGGAAACACGGGCTGCAAATGAAAGCGTCTGGGTTTTACTCCGCAAATGGTATCAAAAAAGGGCTTGTGGGGCTGAAATCACCGTTTTCCCAGCTTTTAGGGAATCACAGACTTTTGTCAGAAAACCAACATTTTTTACACAGTTTTGGCATTTTGCTGGAACATAGCCTTTTTTTGCTATTTTTTGTGCTTTCAACTTCCTTCCAGTTAATGGCAGAAATGGGTGTGAAAGCAATAATAGATCCTGGAAAGTTATACATTTTAGAAAAGTAGATAACATTCTGAATTCAGCAAGGGGTAATTTGTGTAGATCCATCAAGGTTTCTTTGTAGAAACTAACAGTTAAATATAGGAAAAATTGAAAATTAGTTGAAAAAAACAGCCTTTTGTGTCAACGTTTTTAACTGTAACTTCTTCTAATTATGACAGCTCTTTGAAAGCAATGTACCGTTACATCCGCTGGACATTACTGGTTGTGGGGATATATAGGACTTGTAGGTTCTCCAAGAACCCGCGAACCCAGAGTCAAAAACTGTGCAGCAATTTACAATGGTTTTTTATCATGTTCCGGGTTTATAGCAATTATTGTGGGAAAATGTATACATGGAAAAATCGGTATGAAAGACACCAATGTATTTCTGAAATGGGAACAAATTATAGAGTTTAGAAACAGTACATGTTTGCACATTTTCGAAATTGGGAATACTCAATCTAGCATGAGAATTATTGGTCATTTTTCAAAAAGACTTCTTTTTTACACAATGTCTTTCATTTGGAAGGCAGAAATGCTTCAAAAATCAATAGGTAATAACAGTTGCTTTACAAATCTGAATTACCCTAAGTCTCCCGATAAAAATGGTACCTCACTTGTGTGGGTAGGCATAGCGCCCACGACAGGAAATGACTCAAAACCCAACGTGAACACACCACATTTTCACAATGAAAATTTACCCTTTTTTTGCGAAGTGACTAGCTGTAGTTTTTTAACCATAGCTCTGCCGGGACCTAGGGAAACCTAGCAAACCTATACATGTTTTAAAACTAGACACCCAGAGGAATCTAGGATGGGATGACTTATCTGCCTCCCACCAGGTTCTGTTATCCAGAATCCCTTGCAAACCTAAAAAATTGTCCAAAAAAACACATTTTCCCCACATTTCTGTGGTGGAAAGTTCTGGAATCTGCGTGGATCCACAATTTTCCACCCACCTCGTGTTCCCCAAAGTCTTCCGAGAAAAAAGGTACCTCACTTGTGTGGGTCGGCCTAGTGTCCGCGACAGGAAACGGCACAAAACGCAACGTGGTCACACCTCAATTTCACAGTGAAAAATGACCGTTTTTTGGCAAGGTGCCTAGCTGAATTTTTTAACCCTAGCTCTGCGGGAACCTTGGGAAACCTAGCAAACCTATACATTTTTTAAAACTAGACACCCAGGGTAATCCAGGATGGGGTTAATTGACTGCCTCCCACCAGGGTCTGTTACCCAAAATCCCTTGCAAACCTAAAAAATTGTCAAAAAAAACACATTTTCCCCACATTTCTGTGGTGGAAAGTTCTGGAATCTGCGTGGACCTACAAATTTCCACCCAACCCGTGTTCCCCAAAGTCTTCCGAGAAAAATGATACCTCACTTGTGCAGGTCAGGCTAGTGCCCGCGACAGGAAACGGCGCAAAACGCATCATGGTCACACCTCAATTTTGCAGTGAAAAATGACCCTTTTTTGGCAAAGTGCCTAGCTGTAGTTTGTGAACCCTAGCTCTGCCGGCACCTAGGGAAACCTAGCAAACCTATACATTTTTGAAAACTAGACACCCAGGGGAATCCAGGATGGGGTGACTTGACTGCCTCCCACCAGGGTCTGTTACCCAGAATCCCTTGCAAACCTAAAAAATTGTCAAAAAAACACATTTTCCCTACATTTCTGTGGTGGAAAGTTCTGGAATCTGTGTGGATCCACAAATTTCCACCCACCCCGCATTTCTCAAAGTCTTACGAGAAAAATGGTACCTCACTTGTGTGGGTCGACCTAGTGCCCGCGACAGGAAACGGCGCAAAACGCAACGTGGTCACACCTCAATTTCGCAGTGAAAAATGACCCTTTTTTGGCAAAATGACTAGCTGTAGTTTTGAACCCTAGCTCTGCCGGAACCTTGGGAAACCTAGCAAACCTATACAATTTTTAAAACTAGACACCCAGGGTAATCCAGGATGGGGTGAATTGACTGCCTCCCACCAGGGTCTGTTACCCAGAATCCCTTGCAAACCTAAAAAAGTGTCAAAAAAAACACATTTTCCCCACATTTCTGTGGTGGAAAGTTCTGGAATCTGCGTGGATCCACAAATTTCCACCCAACCCGTGTTCCCCAAAGTCTTCCGAGAAAAATTATACCTCACTTGTGCGGGTCAGGCTAGTGCCCACGACAGGAAACAGCGCAAAACGCAACATGGTCACACCTCAATTTTGCAGTGAAAAATGACCCTTTTTTGGCAAAGTGCCTAGCTGTAGTTTGTGAACCCTAGCTCTGCCGGCACCTAGGGAAACCTAGAAAACCTATACATTTTTGAAAACTAGACACCCAGGGGAATCCAGGATGGGGTGACTTGACTGCCTCCCACCAGGGTCTGTTACCCAGAATCCTTTGCAAACCTAAAAAATTGTCAAAAAAACACATTTTCCCCACATTTCTGTGGTGGAAAGTTCTGGAATCTGTGTGGATCCACAAATTTACACCCACCCCGCGTTTCCCAAAGTCTTACGAGAAAAATGGTACCTCACTTGTGTGGGTCGGCCTTGTGCCCGCGACAGGAAACGGCGCAAAACGCAACGTGGTCACACCTCAATTTTGCAGTGAAAAATGACCCTTTTTTGGCAAAGTGCCTAGCTGTAGTTTTTGAATCCTAACTCTGCCGGCACCTAGAGAAACCTAGTAAACCTATACATTTTTGAAAACTAGACACCCAGGGAAATCCAGGATGGGGTGACTTGACTGCCTCCCACCAGGGTCTGTTACCCAGAATCCCTTGAAAACCTAAAAAATTGTCCAAAAAAACACATTTTCCCCACAATTCTGTGGTGGATAGTTCTGGAATATGTGTTTATCCACAAATTTCCACCCACCCCGCGTTTCCCAATGTCTTACAAGAAAAATGATACCTCACTTGTGTGGGTCGGCCTAGTGCCCGCGACAGGAAACGGCGCAAAACACAACGTGGTCACACCTCAATTTCGCAGTGAAAAATGACACTTTTTTGGCAAAGTGTCTTGCTGTAGTTTGTGAACCCTAGTTGTGCCGGCACCGAGGGAAACCTACCAAACCCACACATTTCTGAAAACTAGACACCCAGGGGCTTCTAGGGAGGTATGGCTTGTGTGGATCCCCCAACGATTCCTTACCCAGAATCCCCTGCAAACCTCAATTTTAGCTGAAAAAAATCACTTTTTTCACACATTTTTGTGTGGGAAAGTTGTGGCATCACTGGGCTCACACAAATTTCACACCACCCAGCGTTCCCTCAGGTCTCCCGGTAAAAATGTAGCCTAACTTGTGTGGGAGGCCCAAGTACCCGCGACAGGCAAGGGCCCAAAACGTAGTGAGGCGACATCAAATTTGCCTATCTCAAAACCACCTGGTTCTGCAAGGGGGATCACCTGCGTTTTTGGCCCCGTGCTCGGCGGCCATCTAGGGAAGCCTACCAAACCCACACATTTCTGAAAACTAGACACCCTGGGGCTTCCAGGGAGGTATGGCTTGCGTGGATCCCCTAAAGTTTCCTTACCCAGAATCCCCTGCAAACCTAAATTTTAGCTGAAAAAATCACATTTTTCTCACATTTTTGTGTGGGAAAGTTGTGGCATCACCGGGCTCACACAAATTTTACACCACCCAGCGTTCCCCCAGGTCTCCTGGTAAAAATGGTGCCTCACTTGTGTGGGAGGCCCAAGTACCCGTGACAGGCAAGGGCCCAAAACGTAGTGAGGCGACATCAAAATTGCCTATCTCAAAACCACATGGTTTTTTGGCCCCGTGCTCGGCGGCCATCTAGGGAAACCTACCAAGCCCACACATTTCTGAAAACTAGACACCCGGGGGCTTCCAGGGAGGTATGGCTTGCGTGGATCCCCTAACGTTTCCTTATGCAGAATCCCCTGCAAACCTACATTTTAGCTGAAAAAATCACATATTTCACACATTTTTGTGTGGGAAAGTTGTGGCATCACCGGGCTCACTCAAATTTCCCACCACCCAGCGTTCCCCCAGGTCTCCAGGTAAAAATGGTGCCTCACTTGTGTGGGAGGCCCAAGTACCTGCGACAGGCAAGGTCCCAAAACGTAGTGAGGCGACATCAAAATTGCCTATCTGAAAACCACCTGGCTAGAGGCAGCTAAACTACTCACCACCACCTACTCTGCACAGACACAGTATGGATCAACAATATCCCACTAAAAAAGAAAGAGAAAAGAAAATACACATAAGACTATGCAAAACACATCGCAAAGAATTTCATGCTCAAACCACTAACTAAATATGCTGCCATTATGACATCACTTACAAAAAAATTCATTCAAACATTACAATATTACTCATTTGGAGTAAATACAGCAACAACAAAATTCTTACCAAAACAATGCAACTACACAAAACTGCAGAACAACCACTGTCGAAACCGGAAACAGGAATCAAAAGCAAAAAAACATTAATGTCACATATGCATATAATGCTCTAGACCATTACGTACTGCGCAAAATGTATTGCTTGAACCTCCCACTTTCAAGAAGGAAAGATCGATGGTCCAATCCTTTACAGGCAACGCGGCGAGAATCTGGAACTCAGCCTCAGCTCCGGACCACCCACTCTTCCCAGTCCTTCAAAACTGACCTCAAAGTTCTCCTCCTGCAAAGACACTTCAAAACTTAATTCACGCCCTCTCTATTGTCTGAAGGAAGTCTTTACATTAAAGGAAATTCTGTTCTCCATGCCTATAGAAGTGCCTTCCCAGTGTGTTCCTGTGTTTTGAGTGTCTGCCATTTATTGCACTTTTATACCTCTACTTGTACTTTGTACTCTTTTGTAACTTGCACACATGTCACTTTTCCTCTTGTAACGTGTTGTTTGCTACCTCTTGTATTTTGTTTGCTTTTGATACTTGCACAATTACCACCATTGCCTCATGTAACGAAACGTTTGCTCTTGTTTTCTGAGTGTCTGCCATTATTGCAGTATTTTGTACTCTTTTGTAACACGCACACATCACTTTTTCCTTTTGTAACGTATCGTCTGCTACCGCTTTGATTTTGTTTGCACTTTAAAATATTTAAAAAATAATGTGGCCATAAGGGGAGCGACCCTTGCCTAAGGCGCCGCTCCCACAAACAACCCCAAACCTAAAAAACGAAAAAAAAAACCTGGCGCTAGTGGCCATTCGTGCAGCAGGAATGCATAAAAGAGACATTGGGGGCAGACGCGAAGCTAGAGCTTGTGGCGCCCGGGGCTATCTCTCAGATTGCCGCCCCTGGGGAGGGGGGGTTGCTGGGGAAAAAAGACTGCGACCACTTGAAAGAGGTCCGAGAGACACGTAGTATCGCCGCTAATAGTTACCTTGATCATGCAAGTTACATGCACATACATGACACGGTCCAAGGCTATACAGTTGAATACACCGGTGACTGGCAGTACAAAAGAGAACACACAGACTGCATGATCTATCTGGAGACTCAGAAAAACCACATGTGACATCCATCAGAGAGCTGCGTGAATAATTACCTGGTAATCCCCTCAGCACAATGCAAACATGCACATACATGACACTGCTCAGGGATCTATCATCTAAAGCTGACATTAAATGACCATTCATCATGGTCCCCCCATTAAAGCAGTGCACTTTGTGATCTGCATGGTACATGTTCTTTGCAGCAGGCACATTAACCCTCTGTGCTACCTTTCCAGGAGTCAACCCTTCCACTTGACAAAACTCCATCTCTCTCTAGGAAGAACATTAATCACCAAAGTTATCATGACATTTTTATTATTTCTGAAACTTGCTGGAGGCCAGGAAGGAGGCAGCAAGTTTTTTTCAAACCATAATATACTTGCAAACACTACGCACCCACCCAAAATAGGTACCCAGTGAGGTCACACCATTCGTATCGCCCTAATCTGCTCAAGGTTCATGTGACCTCAGTGACAGAGTCACAGCGACTGGATCACTGTTGCTCTAGGGTGTGCTGCTTTGTAGGCCTGCCCGCAAGACTGGAGATGGATTGTGGTGGACAGGCCTTCAAGGTTAACCCACAATAGACACCACTAGGGTACACCTGCTTGTGCTAAGACATCAAGCCTTCTAAGGTCTAGTGGGGCCTTCTACGGTCTAGCATGGGAATGTGCTCCCTCAGTAGAGTGGTCTGGTGGACTGGTCATGAAGGCTGAACCCGGTTCCCCAGTTCCAAATTCGACAGCTCTGGCCATAGTCCCACATCCTCTTCCCCACTGAACACCATACTTCCCCACTGAGAGAAACTCGCACTGCCTTCAGCTACAAACTAATTGTGCCAGCTATAAACACTTGGGTGTGACTCAAAACAAATTATGCACTTGATAAGAGTAATATGCTGCCTAAAAAAAAGTAAAAGCAACCACTCATTGGGAATGCAAGATTAAGTAAAGCATGTGAAATGTAAGCAGAAACAAAAGTTTTACCTTAACGATCTCTCACTCACTATTCAGAAATCAGCGAGTGGTTTCACCTGAAAAGTTATGGACATGACTAGAGGGCCCTGAAGGGAACCGTTTCAATGTCCATTGCTTATATCCTTACAAAACGTAAGCAGTATGGTATAAAAAGACCACATCCATAAACACACAGCCATGGTACACATTGTGTTTTCCAAACCACCCATCAACCAGGTATTGCAGTACCTCCAGGAATGGTACACTCTCCCAACCTGGGAACAACAATGCTGTTCAAAGAAAGACGAGAAAACGAAAGTAGCGCTTCACTGGCAAACTCTGTAAAGTGATGCTGGTGTATTTGGATGTAAATAAAACCAATCTGGCCACTTTGCAACCCCTCTGTCTTGCTTTAGTTAGTTATGTATTTAATTTTCATATTTAAAACCTTCTATTTCTCTCCATCCCGCTGCACTTTGGAATAGAACAATGTGAGAAAAAGGGCATCTCTCGCAAGAGTGTGTTTCTTTTTTGGATCCATTTCACAGGGAAGCAACTAAAATAAAGACAAACCAAGCCGAGCCTTGTCTGAATGCCTTTGTCCTCCCCCAACATTGTGCCCCCACACTACCTAACCCACCGATCGCGAAATCCCCCCTCCCCAGCCCCAAAACTCACCTTTCCTCCCCGACACGCAGGAAGCAAATGGCTTCCTGCGCCTCGGAGAACAAAGGGGAACCTCCAAAGACGTCAGCGCGGCTCGCTGTGGGGGGTGGGGCGAGGCAGGGGAATGTTTTCCCCTGCCTTCCCAGTAAAAAATAAAAAAGATCGATCACTCACGGGGGAAGCGCCAGCTGGGTGGGTGTCATGATGAGCTGGACTCGTCATGGGCACAGCGCAACTGCTCCATGACGAGTCCAGCTCGTCATGGGCACAGAAGGGGTTAAAGACTCCCCCCAGTATAAGTGTGCCTATGGGGAGATCTATCAAAACTTTCCCTAAGTCAGCAAGTGCCTCCTTGCCCGATGCTGGGGGAAGATACTCCGAGACCACTTTAAGCGGTTTTCCCTCCCAACTGGCTTCTAGAACTGCAAACCTCCCCTGTGGATCCGCCCATGTGCGGGTGGGAATAAGTGCGATGTTCTTCCGGACTAGAATACCAGTACCTCTTGACCCCGAGGGGAACCCCGCATGGACCAACAGCTTGTATCCCACAGTGTGAGGGAATTACATTTATTACCCACTAAGTGTGTTTCTTGCAGCAAGACCAGATCTGGGGCCTGTCTCTTTAGATACTACCAAACAACCCCACGTTTTATTTTATCCCCCAATCCGTTCACGTTCCACGTTAGAATAGACAGTGATGTTTCTACCCCAGTCCCATCCATAAGCCCTGCATAAGGAAAATGTGAACCCCTGTAAGCACAGTAGGAGGGGCGACCGTCTCTTTCAACACTGCCACAGCCAGGTGGAGAGACACACAAGGGCAGTCAAGTACCCTCCGGCGAGAGAACCACATGAATGCATACTGTGCAATTGCAATGAAAGCAGAGGTAATTAGACCTGTCTGTTGGTGCTTTGTGATTAAAAACCAAACGCAAAACATAGAAACTCTCCGCCCCACCCCAACTTCCCCCTCCCTGACCCCTGCCAGTGGATTTCAAACTACTCACTCCCCAACAAGGCAGAGTGCCTGTCGCTCCACACCTCATTAAAGAGGAGCTTGGTTGCAGCCATACCCTCCCCCCACATATGAAGATGGAATCATATTACAATAAATAACGGGGGATGCATCCGGCCCCATCATTAGCTGCAATACTAAAGCTGCTGACTAGGAATATCCCAAAACCTTACGTTTGTAGCAATAGATTAATCACTTGTTGTAGGCAAGGGGGGAGATGGCCCAGTATGTTCAAGCGAACCCGGTACCCAGCCTGGTAGACCCAATTTAAAGCAACCATGTCCGTTGCAGCCCCACAGATGCCATTTGTTTAGTCACTCGCTGCTGGGTCAGTTTCCTTTCAAACTAGGCCCCTTGCTGGAAGAGCGAGGCCATCCGCTGAGGTCCTTTTGTGGCTTCTCTACCCGGCGCCACCCCTCCAGCCAGTCCCACGCGTCTTCAGGGGAAGAGAAGAACCATGCCTTGCCCTCTGATTCAATACGGAGTTTTGCTGGGAAGAGCATAGCATATTTTATCTCTTTTTCTCTCAGTGCCCGTTTGACCGCCATGAAGCTGCGACGTTGAGCCTGAACCTTTGTGGTAAAGTCCGGAAAAAAGGAGATCACACTGTCATCTAGTTTAAGCGGCAGATTGGAGCGTGACGTCTGGAGTATGATGATCCGATCTCGGAGGTTGAAGACTTGCGCTATAATCGGCCTCGGGGGGGCCCTTGGTTAAGGCCTAGCCCCGGGCACTCGGTGCGCGCACTCAATGGAAAAATAGTTCGAGAGTTGCGTGGGTTGCAACTGTTTTAGAATCAGGTTTTTGACAAACAGATCAGCCGCAGGACCCTCCACTCTCTCCGGGACTCCCAGGATACGTATGTTGTTCCTTCTGGCCCTACATTCGTAGTCATCGAGTAGCGCCTCCATTCTGATCTGTTGCTCCTGGAGGTGGCTCATTTGTGTCTTAAGCAGGGCAGTGTCTTTACCGAGCCCAGCCGTGACCTCCTCCACTTCCTTCACCATGGAATCCATTTTCCTGAGGTCAGCTCTGATGAGGGAGACCTCAATATTCACCATGTCTATGCGAGTCTCTAGGGAGGTCCGTACACCTGCAATGGCCACCATAATGTCCTGAAGTGTCAGTTCCTGCTGCAGTGGCTGTCTGCACCCTCTTGAGAGGCGGCGTCTTTAGTGTCCTTTGAGTTAGACCAGGCAAATTTAGCAAGTTTATTTTGCGCAGGTGTCTTGGATCCCTTTCCACTTGCCATCTTGATGGTTTAGCGTGGTGTATATGGTCAAAACACCCAAGGGCAGCCCCAGTACTCGCCGCCACCTGCCCAGGGAGGAAGAACTCCCTGCTGGCCTGTCGGGTTTCCCAGTTCACCGACCCTGCGGCTCCTGGATGAGGAGTGGTCGGGGGGGGGGGGGGGGGAGCCAGGCGCAGAGTCAGATAGGCAGAGCCTCTTTGCTTCTAGGGGCTGTTTGGGCATGTGTAGGATGGCAGCCCCTTACTCACAGCTGTCCAGGGCCCCACAGAGTTCAGACCACACACTGGGCAGAAATAGGCCCAGACAGCGCCCCGGTAGTCTAAGCACTGCACTCCGTAGCTGGCAGTGCAATTTGGGGTGTAGAAGGGCTCCTGCAACTTCTAAGCACCCCACTCTGCAGAGTTCCATAACCAAATGGCAGCAGGTGCCACACGGCTTCGCCATCAGTCTGCACTTCGTGGTACCAGCCGCGGATGAGCTATGTCGGTGGCTAGGCTCTCTTGGACCCACAGGAGCACAGAGAGAGCGCCTGAGGCCCTCCCAGGTCACCGCTATCATCAGTAAGTACTTCACTTAGGACCCCAGTCCGATCTCACTGGGGCATGGAAGGAGCAAGTTCCACTTCAGAGACCTCCGCTCTGCTCGCTGCCCAGGTCCTGTGTCTCCAACACACAGGGAGTCGATGTGCACTACCGCCGTTAGCCGGTGTTGATACTTCAGGGGGTCACTGGAGAGCAGATGCACATACTCACCGCTTGTGACCCTCAGGGCCTGTGAAGCCGGGGCCTGGCTAGCAGCTCTCTCATCCGGCGGCTGAGTCCCGCCCTCTATGTGCTCACTCCTCGGGAAGCTGCAGCTTCATTTGGGCACGCTCCTGAAGTAATCCAATAGTAATCCCAAGGGCCACACTTACCAGTGGCCCGCAATCTCAAGTCAATAATAAGTAGTTGGCAACGTAGAAGGTTCAAGCGTTTATTGGCCACAGCAGAACTCTACATAGAGGAGCCTCATCGAACCTCACCCATCAGGTGCGCCGAGGAAGACTGCTGGCTCCTTGACAGGGCAACACTTCTATACATTACAGATTCAGCATACAAAGCATTGCAAGTGGAAAAGTACCAGTTAGTCCTGGAGCTCCTAAATGAGCTCATACCATCTGCCCGTATAAGGTTACTATCTTGTTCAAAGAAGGTCGGCCGGGTGACTCCCTTTCGTCTCGGGGCACAGAGGAATTTAGCTTAGTACTCCCTACTGCAGATGTGACCTTGGGGCTCGGCCGTAAATACAATTCACCCTGTCTTTAGGCTGGTACGAGCTAAATCATACAGATAGTGTTCACAGAGAGTCACGTGACCCAGGCGTAGTCAGTCATGATCCAATATGGCTGTACTGTGGCTTTTCGGCCCCTCTATCATGCAATATACTATAAGGAATAAGCCATCTTATACCGCAGTTTTACGTACATAGAGGGAGACACAACCCTAGATACGTTATGCTAACTTTATATACTGGCCTGAATCCCACAGAACGGCCCTTTTTAGCATAATGTAGCTATTCATGGAACTATTCTTGGAAAATCCTCGTCTATTTGCATTATGTTGTGTATCTCTTTCTGAACTAGTTGAGCATTTACCTTACCAGGGTTTGCTTTAGGGGTAGGTAAGGCAAGGCAAACCTGGGTGGCACAATAGGAGCAACAAGCAGGCCCACATTGTATGCAGATACAACAATTGTAAAGGAAACCTCCTATCCCTAGAAGAACCATTAAGATTTTCCAACCCCAGGTGGTAAGGAGATCCCAGAACCAGTCTGAAATAGACCAGGTTCCGGTCTCCGTATGAATCTCGGATGCCAATCGATGTAACTTCTGTATGGCCAGATGGACTGAGGGGGCGGAGTCAGGTATATATACACAGCAGGAGCTGCCAATCACTCGTAATATTTGTCAGTATCCCAGCAGTGGTATTTACTACTCCCTCTACTACTCTGGACAGTCTTCTAATTTCTTTACTGGTTAGAATGGGTCCCCAGATAGGCAGAACCCCCTTTATTATGTCGACAAAATGTTGGGCAGGGGCGTCAGTCTGGTCGGTGGCATCTCCATTAGTTTTTACTGAGTCTAAACTTCGTCGATTCAGCGAGTGGGATCTGTGATAATCAGGAGGCGCTATATAAACAGGAGGATATAAGAAGGATAAGTAGCATTTACCTGACCATCCTCTGGGAAGCCAAGTGTAAGCATTTTCTCCACACACAAAATATACATTCGGGGGAGTGAGTATAGGTGGACTACTAGAGGTTTGTAATCTATAGGTATAGTTACATTTACTATAACCAACAAATAGATGGCCAATACCATGTACGCAAAAGGAGGATGAACTATTTAACACAGGGACTGGGATGATTCTTTCATTTGACACATTTCGCTCCTGGAAATATCTAAAATACTCGGTAAAGTTGAAGGACACAAAATCCGACACTTCGTCCCTTAACCAGGTGTCATTCTCATGTTCTGTATACACATTCATACAAGCTGCAGGATCCAGGGTACCGTCTGTACCTTTGGCATTTGGAGTGAATCCCTGGTGTCTTTCTATGTAAGCCAAAATCAACTCATAATCTTTTTCTGAAAATGGTGTTCCTTGGGGACGGGGGTGGTAGCTACCAAGGTATGCACAGGATAGCGGAGCTCTAGATAAATGAACATTCCTAGGCATAACATAAATGAGACAATTATTATGACAATAAATACAATCGTGGCACGCAAGGTCCAAGTGGAAAACATTGGCAAATGTGGATTCAAAGGGCGGTGTACTATGGGACGCTCCTCTTCAGGGACAAAACGAGCAAAAGGGTACATTCTCACTAAAAGTCCAAACCTAAGCTCGGGGAAACAGAAAATCTATAAGCAGTCCAACCTGCCGGAAGGTGCTTCTTTCCTGTGTCCGTTATAGAGCCTCACAGGCAGACTCCTATTGTTCCATGTAATCACAACAAAAATGAACACAAAAACTTCTCGCGCTGGAGTTGTACTTGGCGCAACTCTTGTAGAAAGGAAAACTCCACCTGGGCCCTCACCAATCAACCAATGTCTCTATCTTCTTTCTGAACAGAACAATATCAAACAGTTCCAGGCTCTCAACGGGTTCAGTCCAGTGTTTTTACCTATTCCCAGAGGCTACTCAGATCTCTTACTTTCATTCTCTAGCCTGAGCCTGGGATCTTTGCTTTCGTCCGGGGCCGCAGGTTATAACGAACATGACCCGGTGTTTCAGGATTAATGAAAAGAACAGGCACAGTGGGGTCAGCTAAGGGATTGAGTGTGTGACTTTCCCTGTCACCGATCACAACCCCAGATGCCTGGTTACCTTCTTCAAACGTCGCTGAACTTACGACACCCTCCGCTCGCCCATCCGTTTCTCTTTGGGCTTCCGGGGAAGGTGACTCTCCGGCCGAATTGTCGCTTTCGTGTCTCAAAACCTCTCTTTGGTCCCGTTGGTCATCCGGCAAGGGAAGCGGGACCTTCTTCAGATGAGACACATGGATCCAATGCCGCCTTCCTTCAACCTTCACAGCCGTCCTTGTGGCCAGAAGCACCTGGAAAGGCTTGGTCCAGCGTGGGTCTAGACTCGATTTCCGTTGGTAGTTCCGAACCAGGACCCACTGTCCAGGCTCCACGCCGTGTCCGGGACCCTCCGGCAGAGGCTGCAGCACTGCTGCTATCTGTTGGTGAATAGAACGAAGGTCTTTAGTTAGTGCATAAAGGTAGTCTGCCAACATAGGATACTTGATGTCTCTAAAAGATTTCGGTCGCGGCACACCCCATACATTAGCGGGCCTACCAAATATCACTTCATATGGTGATATTCCACTGCGGGAGTGGGGAGTGGTCCTTACAGATAGTAAAGCCAAAGGTAAGAGATCAGGCCACTTTAGACCAGTGGTGTCTTGCAGCTTAGCCAATTTTAATTTCAAGATCCCATTATATTTTTCCACCAATCCTACTGATTGGGGGTGGCGAGCCGCATGAAACTTCTGCTGTATTGCCAAACCCTTGCAGACATGCTCAACAAGGTCAGCATTGAAGTGTTTCCCATTGTCACTCCAAATCACCCGGGGTATCCCATAGCGAGGAAAGAACTCTTTGATTAGGGCCTTCGCGGTGGCTAGGGCAGTGTTCTCCTTGGTAGGGTACGCCTCCACCCACTTGCAAAATGTACACACCACCACCAAAACATATTTAAGATTGTTAACCCGTTCAAACTGAATGAAGTCCATTTGTAGTACTTCAAAAGGTAGAGTGGGTGGCGCAAAGCTACCAGTCAAAACAGGGATGCTACCCCCTGGATTATGCTGTAGGCAAATCATGCAATGTTGAACTAGTTGCTTCGCAGTCCTGTGTATGTTGGTATTATACCACACAGGATCTAGTATTGCGCAAATACCTTGAATCCCCACATGTGCAGGACCGTGTGTCATGGACACGACCGCATTCACAAATGCATTCGGCAGCAGCCACCTACATCTTTCTGATAGATCAACCCAGCATCCATTGTCATCCAGCTTCCCTATCTGCTCTCGCCAGGTTTTTAGTTCTTCAGGGGTTGCTTCTGATTGCAATTTTCTTACGGTATCTATAGTGTTACTGAATGCCTCTGCTTCTATCATCCCTTTATGTGAGCTTGTCACAAACATAGAAGTGGTATTGGATTGGGCAGTCTCTTTAGCGATTCTGTCCGCAAAGGAGTTACCTCTGCCTACATCATCAACTACTGCTTTATGAGCACTGCATTTAACGACTGCTATGGCTTGGGGCAGGGTCAGGGCAGCTAACAACCTCAAAACCAACTGACCATTCTGTATCTTTTGACCATGGGATGTAAGGAAACCCCTCTCCGCCCACAATCTTCCAAAGCTATGTGCTACACCGAAAGCATACTGACTATCGGTGTAGACATTTATCCTCAACCCTTCACCCAACTCACAAGCCCTCAGTAGTGCGACTAACTCAGCAGCCTGGGCTGATCGATAAGGTACCTTGGCCGTTTCAACTATTGTTTGCAACGTGGTGATCGCATAAGCAGCGGCCGTAGTGCCATTGGGTAACCGAAAGCATGAGCCATCGACATACAATTCCCCTTCAGGGTCAGATAAGGGAATATCTGTCAAATCTATCCGCCCCTTCGTTTCTTCTTCTGTTCGAAATATGCAATCATGTGTATCTTGACCATGATCCTCCGGAGGGAGGGGTAATAACGTAGCAGGGTTCAAGGTAACACATCTTTTGATAGTGATGTGTGGTGCAAACAGGGTCAATTCGTACCCCGTAAGACGCGCACTAGTTAAGTGCTGAGTCTGTGTCCTGTTCAATAATACGTCCACAGCGTGGGGCATCATCACTGTCAGGTCCGTATTCAGGACGAGCCCTTCCGATTGTCGGATCGCCACAGCAACCGCAGCCGTGGCTCTCAGACAACTGGGAAGTGCCCTGGCGACGTTATCCAATACCGCCGAAAAGTATGCACAAGGTCTTTGCTTACCACCAAATCCTTGTGTTAACACTGAAAGCGAGCAACCGTCCACCTCATGCACATAGAGCACAAAAGGCTTCCGGCAATCAGGGGTGCCAAGCACAGGGGCAGAGCAAAGAGCAGATTTCAGAGAAACAAAAGCATTCTGACATTCAGCTGTCCAAGGTAAGAGTTCATGCACATCTTTAGTCGTTAGATGCAGGAAAGGTTTAGTCAGTAAGGAAGAGTTAGGGATCCATTGGCGACAGTAAGAAGTTATACCAAGCAAGGCGCGGACATCACGTTGCGTGCAAGGAACAGGCATGTTAGTTATGGTTAGAATTCGGTCAGGGGTTAGCCGTCGTCCCTCCTTCGACAGGAGATGACCGAGATAGGTCACCTCCGGTCGACAATATTGAAATTTTGACAACGAAACCTTATTGCCATGGTCCGCCAAGTGCTGTAATAACGCAGTCGTCGCCATTCGGCAACCATGCTCAGTATCAGAGGCCACGAGAAGGTCGTCCACATACTGCACTAAAACGTTACCGGGCGGCAAGGTCAATGTATCCAACAACATTTTAAGCGCTTGGTTGTAAATACTAGGACTTTCTGTATAGCCCTGGGGAGCGCGACAAAATCTGAAGCTGCGACCTCCTAAGGAGAAGCCGAAAAGATAACGGCTATCTTGATGTATAGGAATACTGAAAAAAGCGTTTTTCAAATCAATGACAGAGAAAAATCTAGCCGTTGGGGGAATCAGTGTCAAGATGGTAGTGATATCAGGTACTACGGGGTATTGGGGTACAGCAATTTTATTGATTTCGTGCAGATCGATCACAAAACGATAAGTATCAGCATAATCAGGACTCTGATCTATTGGGGCTCGTTTAAGGATAGGGAGAATAGGGCTGTTGCACGTATTAGAAGCCGTCTCTTCCACCACCCCTGTGCGGATCAAGTCATGAACAATGGACAATAATGCCCGCTCCCCTGCGGGGGCAATCTTATACTGCGGGACCCTAGGTAATCGAGCATTTGGTTTCAGGGTGATCGAAATGGGTGGCATGCTCAACAATCCGACATCAGTATCTCCAGTAGCCCAGAGACTCTGAGGAATCTTTGCAAGTTCAGGGGGGAGAGGGTCAGTTTTGGAGAAACATTGTGTGGAGGGAGGGGAAGGCTTCCTAATAGTCAGATAAATACCATCCGGAGAGCAATAGATGCGGGCATACAGCCTTTTCAGTAAATCCATTCCCAAAAGATTCTCACCACATTGTGAAGTCGGAAGGAAAGGTGAGTCAATTGAAATCGGCCCCAAGTGAAAGGAGAGAGGTTGGGAGATGGGGCTTACCACTGGAGTTCCGGAGAAACCTACAGATACGTTAGTCTGGCCAGACAGAGCAGCCCCAGGGACAAGGGCGTGGGAAACAGAACTATTCATAGCCCCCGTGTCAACTGCATCCATTAGACGAGCATGTACATAAGGTCCATTTTGATCGATCGGAATTGACACGCGTCCCTCACTCTGTCCTCGGCTCCCCTATGCCTCAGAGTAGCCTGCCGAGTCGTTACTTACGCATCCCTCATTATAATACTGTTTGCCTTGACCATGGTCGAAACAATTCCGACTATCCTCACCTTGCCCAACTCCTTCCTGTCTCGTATATCCACCTCGACGACCACTGGCACGGCCTCTGCCCTGGCTCCTTGGAGCGCCGCTCTGTGCCTGCAACAACGGGCACTGAGCTCGCCAGTGTCCTTCCTGCTTACAGAATGCACACTGATTTATTCCTAAATCTGTTTGTCCTATACCCTGTCCGGGCCCCGCCCCTCGCGGGGCAAAGTTCTGCGCTCTCCGACCCCTACCGCGTCCCCTCTCAACTTGCTGCAACAAGACCCTAGTTTTCAAGTCCTTCGATCTCTTCTCCGTCTTTTCCTTACTCTCGTTCTCCCGATGCTAATAGTATTGAGCCATGCTTAGAATAGTCGAGGGGGTTAATGTAGTCCAGGTACTCTCCGCGGCCTGAAGTCGGGCTGATATCTCGGGCAATAGGTTAGTTACAAACCTATTAACGAACAGGCGTATGCCACCCTCCTTAGACAGATCTTGCCTGCTAAAATCGATATCGAACCTTGTGAAGAAGTCGGACACATTCTCGTCCTTCTTTTGCTTGCACGCAGTCAATTTGTCCCAATCCACCTTCCTAGGAGGGATCAGGGAATGCATATAGGTTATTATTTTCTCTGGCAAGGTCAATATCTCAGCTCTAGGTTTATCTCCTGGCTTACGATCCCTATCCCAGTCTCTCAATTGTTCCCAAGTTCCCCCAAACTCGGCCACGTGATCCTGGTCATGCACCTGCCGCCATATGTCCACCGGTACCAATAGAGCAAAAAATAGCTCGATGTCAGCCAGTGTCATCATCGCCGAGGAGGCGGCTTCTGTAAGTTCTTTATAGTATGTGGTAGGGTTCTTTCTGGGGTCAGGCAAGTGTGTTTTCAAGGAGAGCACCTCACTACGTTTCCAGGGGGTATATACCCATTGTTCCTGGAAACGGGCGTTTACTCGTGGTCGGGTAACTACCCCTTGTGCGTCTATTATCTCTGTTACTTCGGGGTGATAAATAGGATGTACCTCACGCATTGGGAACTGCTGTACCCCCGCAGGGCTAGCCGCTTGCAGGCGCAATCTATAACTAACCAGAGTGTTCACATTCCTGTACACCGCTTCCGGACTTAGCTGAGATCTATGGGCCTGAGTGTGGATATCATATAGTATGGTCGGGGCCTTTTCCCCTTTATAGGCTTGTTCCCATAGTGAAATAAGGCGCTGGGCCATCTGGGCCAGCGCGTGTTGCTGCATTACTGGTTCATAATCTCGCATGGTGCTCCATATATCAATCAAGGTATAAATAGGTTGCCGCATCCACTGGGATGCTTCGACTGCAATGACCTCCTTCTCCTCAGCCCCCAAGGCTGATCGAGTGAACAACCTCCTGCCATCTAATGTACCGGTCGGATGTACTGGAGTTGAAACAGCTGTGAAAGGAGTTGCACTCGCGGAGGAGGAGGTCAGGGCGGAAGGGGAATACATGGCCCCCGGTGACAGCTGCGGAGCTTCAGCTGCCGAGGTCGACCGCAAATGGGGCAACGAGGCCATGGTTTCCGAGACAGAGGAGGACAGCTGAGAATGATCAATGACAGGCCCTAGGGAGGGAGGCTGAGGCGCTGATGCGACTGGAGTTGCTGTGGAGGCAACTGGAGCCGGCGTGGGGTCAACGGTCTTCGCTCCAGCCGCTGCAGTAGCGGCTGTTACCTCCGGGTACAACCGTTGCAGGGCATACGGGGGCGGTGGTCGTATGTCCAGCAGGTCTTCTATTTCATCCTCTGCATTGGGTCGGGCCACATAGCTTTTATCAACTTTCAATCTAAACTCCCGATTCATGCAATCGATTCCTTTCTCTACCCTTGATCCGTTGTAAGCGACAGCTTTCTGAGTCACAGTCTGTCCCGCCTTGGCTCTCACCAGCTTCTCCCCCCTCATCCGCCTTTGCTTGGCCTCCTTCTGCCATGCGTTTAAGGCATCAAACATAGATTGCCTACTACGCCTGGAGAA
This sequence comes from Triturus cristatus, assembly GCF_964204655.1. Classification (NCBI taxonomy): domain Eukaryota; kingdom Metazoa; phylum Chordata; class Amphibia; order Caudata; family Salamandridae; genus Triturus; species Triturus cristatus. The sequence continues at coordinate 231,918,823 of NC_140585.1, forward strand.
TAGCTGCTCCTGCAGAAAGGCGACCTTCTTTTCGTCAAACGAACCAGTCTTTGGCCACTGCAACTCTTCATTACCTTTTGTATACTTGTGCCACAGGGTGTTGAACAATATGGGGGCAATCCCGTGCTTTACATACATGAAATGGCTAGGGCTGCCCTCTGGCGGGGCAGGCTGGCTCTCGGCCAACCGAGAGTCGCTGGTCCGACAACAACAACCAAAACAATTCAATTTGCTGAAACATGACATATTGGTTAGTAGACAGATACAAATAACATGTAACAGACTTTATGCCACAGATAACATATATGTCGACATTACTCTCTGCAGTTCCAACCTTTCTAAATTTGATGCATCCAAACAAACGAACGGAGCCCGTCGACTCCCGCTCGTGGAGAATTATTCAAAAAGGATCAACAAAACCACAACAGGCCGTCGTTCAACTGAATCAGACAGGGGTAACCACGGACTGGACTACGGACCATCCCATGACCTCCCTGGTTCACCACTGAGACTGTTCTGATGTAGACCTAGCCATACCTCAGATATGTCTCAAGGCTACCCAGTTTCAGCCGCAGGTTCTTCCGAGTGCAATCCGGCCCTGCATCACTCACAAGTAACACCTAGGCATCTGATCAATGTCCCAAGATATCACAAAAAAGATCCGCAGAGTCTCTACAGTCAGCCCCCACCGGGCCACCCTGCAAGACCTCCGTAAATCTCCTAGGGTACTCACGACCCCTCAAATCAAATACAGTTAACTGTTCCAGATGCACCGCTCTACAGCGCGTGCTTCAAACAAATGTCCTGCTCAACAGCGCAGGTTTCAAACAAACAAATTACTCACCGGGTCCAGCCCGTAGGACCCCGGTGAAGAGTCACTAGCAGCAGAGGGCACCCCGATCGGAAGCGCGGAGCGGACTTAGATTCCCTTCCGGCCCACCCGGCCAAGACGCCCCCGATCCTCTCACCCGTTTACGGGGAGGGAGAAGACCCTATCACGGGGTCCCTTCGTGGTCGCCAACTGAAGTAATCCAATAGTAATCCCAAGGGCCACACTTACCAGTGGCCCGCAATCTCAAGTCAATAATAAGTAGTTAGCAACGTAGAAGGTTCAAGCGTTTATTGGCCACAGCAGAACTCTACATAGAGGAGCCTCATCGAACCTCACCCATCAGGTGCGCCGAGGAAGACTGCTGGCTCCTTGACAGGGCAACACTTATATACATTACAGATTCAGCATACAAAGCATTGCAAGTGGAAAAGTACCAGTTAGTCCTGGAGCTCCTAAATGAGCTCATACCATCTGCCCGTATAAGGTTACTATCTTGTTCAAAGAAGGTCGGCCGGGTGACTCCCTTTCGTCTCGGGGCACAGAGGAATTTAGCTTAGTACTCCCTACTGCAGATGTGACCTTGGGCCTCGGCCGTAAATACAATTTACCCTGTCTTTAGGCTGGTACGAGCTAAATCATACAGATAGTGTTCACAGAGAGTCACGTGACCCAGGCGTAGTCAGTCATGATCCAATATGGCTGTACTGTGGCTTTTCGGCCCTTTCTATCATGCAATATACTATAAGGAATAAGCCATCTTATACCGCAGTTTTACGTACATAGAGGGAGACACAACCCTAGATACGTTATGCTAACTTTATATACTGGCCTGAATCCCACACTCCCCGGCCTGTCGCCTCCTCACCAGGTATGCCGCTGATTGTCTCCGCCTCCTGCAGCACTTCGGTGACGAGAGCCCCGCTGGTTGGTTACTGCATCAGGAGGCCCCGGCACGAGGGAGCACCACCATGCTGCGCCATTGAGCTATAGCCGCGGCAGCCGTTTACCGCAGGTATGTCGGCTGCAGATCGCAATTTCCGCCTCACGTCGTTCCCCCGGTCTTTGGGGCCAGGATCTCACTTTTTCTCGCAGTGAAAGACAGGATGTTGGCCGGATTTAGACAGGATAGGCGGATTGGGCTTTGGAGCCACGTTAGAAGGCAGCCACTACCGTCGGCTGCTAGCCACCCGTAGCTTCCTTTTTGAATAAGGCGGTGGACATGATTCTTCTAATGTACGGTGGAAGCGAATTCCAGATTCTTGGAGCAGCTCCAGAGAAAGCTATATCATATGTTCTATTCTTGTGGAAGAATGCAGGTTTTAGTAAAAGATCTCCAGTGCTCTCAGAGACTCTGCTGCCTCCAGATAACTTAATTTTCTGGGCCAGGTAAATAGGTGTATTGTATTGTAGTTCCTTGTGAGTGATACATGCCATCGTTAGGTGGATTCTAGCTTTGTAAGGAAGACAATTGATCACTTTCAAATTTGGAGTGATATGGTCAGATTTCTTAGACTCTGTTATGTGTCTAGCTGCTGTGTTGAGGCTTTTAGGGGAGCTGTTGAGATCTTGGGAAGACCTGAAAGACTTCTGCATCCGACCTCAGTCCTCGAGATTACCAAGCCTGGACTACTGTTTTGAGGTCAGCTGTATCGATGAACAGTTTCAGTTTTCTAAGATAGCTCAAATGAAAGCAGGCATTTTTGTGTCATTGTGTTGATTTGTGACTGCGTGTTTAGAGCCTTGTCCAGCGTGACTCATAGGGATTTGGTAGAGTCCACTAGGATTAGAGTACAGTTTAGCGCAGTGATCGTCTTAGTTCATTCATTTGCCACCATGGAGCTTTTAGGGGGGAAATCAGAAGGAATTCGGTTTTCTGCGAGTTAAGCTTGAGATGATTGCTAGATAGCCATTGAATGGTCATCTTTAATGGCTGATTCATCGTGTTGCTCTCTTCAAATGATGTAATCTTCATATCCAGCTGTGTGTCATCTGCATACATGTGGTGTGAGATGTTTGCCTGCTCTAATATTTCTGTTAGTGGTTCGACATACAGATTGAATAGTGACGGCGAAATAGTTGAACCTTGTGGTACTCCAATTTGAATCAGGATGTTAGAGACAGTTTTTGATTCACCAGGAATCTTTGGGATCTGTTCTCTAAGAAATATTTAAACCAATTTAGGACTATTCCCGCTAATCCCATCCTTTTCTCAAGATGGTCTAATAATTTGACATGGTTTACTTTGTCCAATGGGGATGATAGATCGAGAAGAACTAGAAGACAAGTTTCATTACGGTTTAGAGCGAGTAGAGCATCATCCACTATGTGCAAGATTGAAGTTTCCGTACTGTGATATGGTCTGAACCCTGATTGGCAGTCGTCTAGTAGCTTGTATTCGGCAATGTGTTGGCTCAGTTGTTGTTGTGCTTATTTTTTTCAACAACTTTGGCTAGCATGGGAATTTCTGATGTCGGTCGAAAGTTATTTGGGTTCTCTGTAGGTTTTTTTAAAGAAACGGATGACCCGGTCGGTTTTTAGGCAGTCTGGTAGGGAACATTGGGCAAGTGAAGGATTAATAATCTTAGTCCAGCTGAGGATGAGCATATGATTGATTGTAGACCAACATTTTGAAAGAAAAGGATCATTGTAGTTGTTTGCTTTCATGGACGGCAAGGTTTTGGCAATGTCCGGATGGTTATAAGGTTTAAGGTTTGACCAACAGGCCTTATCTTTTGTTGTTGAAGGTGCGAGTTGCAATGGAAGTTTGATAAGAGTACTATTTAGGCTAGAGGGATTTTCTGCGGCATTCTTGAGTTCCCTCTCCAGGGAGCAGGCTTTAGCTGTAAAGAATGAAGAGATTTCTTCACAGGTTATTTCCGATTTAGATGTTAATAGAGAAGATTTGGACATTTTGTCAAATTGATCTTTTAACAGTCCAAATAGTTTGCCTGGTCTGTTACTTGTGTTATCAAGTTTCCTTCTAAAGAAAGGCTTTTTTTTATATTAGCACGCTTTGTTTGTTGGCAATCCCGGTCTTTCTTAGCAGGTTTAAATGGGGAGATGATGGGTGTTGTCTCCATTTCCTTTCTGTTAGCCTAAGTTGTTGTCTTTCTTCATTCAGGGATCCGTTGAACCATGGATTTGAATCTTTAACCTGAATTCTTTTGAGTTTTAAAGGGGCTACGGTATCAATTATTTTTGTCATTGTGAGGTTGTAGTGATCCGTGAGTTCATTGACGTCATACAGGTTATCAGGCGGTTGAAGATTTCTTGCAGAGTGCAGCCAGTTTCTCCATGTTCAGGCCTTTAGTATCACAAACCCATTGCTTCTGTTTGATTGATTGCATAACAGGTTTCCTAACTGTGAATGGAATTTTGAAAGTAATTATGTGGTGATCTGACCAGTAGCAAGGAACAATAGAGATAGTATCAACAGCGTTTTCTTTGGGAATTATCCAATGTAGAGTAGATCCTTTAGTGTGGGTTGGAAGTGCACAGGCTTGCACCAACGATTGGTCTGCTAGGAAATCTTTAATAATATTGACCTGATTATTCTTAAGGTTGTTTCAGTGAAGATTGAAGTCCCCTAGAAAAATATAATTATAGTGAGGGTTGGAATTGGCTGTAATAATTTCCATTAGCTGGTCAGTGAATGAGACATTATTACCTGGAGGATGGTAGAACGCGAGTAGTTTGTAGAGCTTGTTATCTGAAGATCTTAAAGAGAGACCGAGGTACTGACATGTTTCCAGGGGGTTCTCGTGAACTTTAGTAATAACGATGTTGGATCTATGGATACAGGCCACGCCTCCCCCATTTTGTTTAGCCTGTTTAGTTTCACTTTAAAGTAATTTGGTGGAACCAATATATCTAGGCACTGGGAAGAAGATTTTGTGAGCCACAATTCCGTTTGGATAGCCACGTTGATTTCCTGGCTCAAGATTAGGTCAGCGATGTTTGCAGTATGTTTCTTTGCTGAGCGACTAGTAACTTGTTTTTCGGAGATTAGAGTTACTTTTTCAGGTTGTTGAGGCTAAGCTTTCTGTGATTTGACTGTGTAGTTCTGTTTGGGTTGATTTGACTGCTTGAATTGTTTGTTCATCTAGCTTAAGGGGGAGACTGGATGTCGATTCATAGGATAGCAGTAGGGTTTGTATTTCAAAGTCCGACAGATATCTTAGGTGTTTGCATGGTTGGTAATACCGATTAGTCAGGGGGAGTGGAGTAGTGTTTCGTTTGCTTTGTGGTGCGAGTACTGATTTATGAACATGATTGATTTTGGTGAGATAACTTTCTGAGAGGTGTACAATATTCTTCAAATCTCTGATAGCGATTTGTAAGTCCCCAGCTATTCTGTCTGTTTGGGAACAACGTATTTCTGGCTCGGTTGTGGACGTAGGGGAGAGATGTGAATTTAGTAGTTTGCATGCTAGTCTGGGGGTAGGTTTGCTGGATGGTTTTCAGTCTGTGTAATTGTGGAAACACTTTGTTTCTTCTGTAGAGGTTATCCTATTTGTGGGTTAAGCCTGGAATTATTAGTAATATTGTGATTTAATCTCCGGCCCTTGGAAGCTGAGACAGAGAGGTGGGAGAATTGTAAGGTTTTAGGTGTGTTAGTCCGAGATATGTGTGGTTCAGCCAGATGGCTAGAGATTAGCTGGTTAGCATTTAGGGGAGTAATGCTGCTTGATTTGTGTGTTCCGGATACAGTCTTCGGGATCTGGGGTATGGCCTTGCCTTGTGACTAGCACTGGGGATTGGAGTAGCCAGACTGTTGGTGTGAGGTAGCAATACTGTTTCCAATTGCTGAAGGCTTAAGTCTCTGTCTACTGAATTTGTGTGCCTTTGATTTTCAAACTTTGAGAATTTATGAAAAATACCCATGTCTACAGAATCTTACTGTATAAGTAGGTAATCTTCCCTTTCAGTTATCTACTCCATGAACCGAACTGGTAAGTCAAGCCCTCTTTTTGGTTAAACGTTTTAGTTGCAATTCAAACAAGCAATACATCTACATGGTCAACTTGAACCATCCAAACCATGCATACTCCTATACCACCAAATGACAATCCTAGAAATATGGTAGTGCATACAGTACTCTTAACTAGAGCGCTCTATAAAAGGAGAAATAGATGGGGACTTCAGAATCAGAAATAAGCTAAACTATAACAAAACTTTTTACACTTTATAGTGAGTATCCAGAGTCATTTTTAGATGTAGTGTATTGTATTGTATTGGATACATATTTATATAGCGCAGAGAAGAACTGTGACCCTACGGGTATCCAGGCGCTCTGACCAAACAAGATGTTTTAAAGCTGAGGGGGGCAGAATCCGGAACATCATGCTGCTGGAAAGAGCCAGGTCTTAAGGCTCCTTCTGAATTCCATCAGCGACTGCATCTGTCTGAGTTCAGGTGGGAGCTCGTTCCAGCTCCATGCTCCAACCACACTAAAGGCCCTCCCCCCCAGCCTTGCTCGTTTGAACCTGGGCTGTGCCAACAAGTTGGCCTTGGATGACCGCAGCTGCCTTACGGGTAGTACCTTGAGAATCTTTCCTGGAGTGGGACCGGACAACCTGTTCCGTGAATTGCCTTATGAACCAGGCAGAGGGACTTGAAAAGGACCCTCTCTCTGAGAGGCAGCCAGTGTAATTCTCTTAGCGCCTGAGTGGAGGAGGAGTCGAACTTGCGACCAAGTGCCAACTTGGCAGCGGCTGACTGAACTCTCTGTAGCCCCTGCAGAGTGTATTGGGGGGCTCCAAGGTACAGCGAGTTACAATAATCCAATCTGCTAAGTATGGTGCTCCTGACGACCGTATTACGAGAGTCGGGAGGCAGCAACGGGAGGATTCGGCGTAGAAGTCGCAGCAGACCAAAACAGGTGCTAGATGTTTTATTCGCCTGAGAGTCCAACTGGAGATTATTATCGAATAGACCCCCAAGATTCCGTACTGTGCCCGCTGGTATCAGTGGGGCCGCGTCCGGAGCGAGTCTAAAATTAACTGGTAGATGGCGAATCTGTTTTGTTGGCGCATAGTACAGCAACTCGGTTTTGTCTGCATTGAACTGCAGGCAGTTTTTCTATAGCCAGTCCGTAGTCAGCCTCATGCAGCTTTGGAACTGCTCCAGAGGGACTGCCTGTTTACCTTCCAGAGAGAAGGCCAGTTGTGTGTCGTCAGCATAATTAATCAGCTCCACCCCGAACGCCTTGATGATAGAAAATAGCGGCTGCAGATATATATTGAACAGGATGGGGCTGATGCTGGAACCCTGTGGAACTCCAAAGTCCACGGGGGTATTTTCTGAAGCGAAGGGACCCATAGTCACCATTTGGTGTCTCCCCGCTAGATAGGAGCGAAGCCACTGTAACGCCTGTCCTCCCACCCCAAACTCCATCAGCCGTCCCAGCAGAATTTTATGACTCACGGTATCGAACGCGGCTGACAAATCCAGGAGCACCAGGACGGCGGTGCCCCCTGTGTCAGCCCGCACACGCATCGAGTCCAGCATGGTGACTAGTGCTGACTCGGTTCCGTGGCATGGGCGGAAGCCAAACTGGTCCTTGTCCAGCAGAGAATTAACCTCTAGATAGTTCGAGAGGGACCTACTCACCACCTTCTCTAAAATTTTGATAGGGAACGGGAGGAGAGAGATAGGCCGGAAACTGGCGGGAACAGTTGGGTCCAGAGTTGGTTTTTTAATGAGGGGGGAAACAACAGCCTGTTTCCAGCTATCCGGGACCAGGCCCTCTTCCAGTGGCTGATTGCAGATCTGGCACAATAATAACAAAGGATGTTCCTATAGTTCCTCAAAGATAGAGTAATATCAACACGAAGGCTGTGGTGGATTAATGCACCATATAGACCTTAAAGAAAATCCATATGTCGGATTTAAATGCCCTCACACACCCTTGCAGGTGTCATGCTTCATCATTTGGGATGCTCCTCGCCGGGCCGGCGGTGCAATGCCTAGCGGGCTCCCTAAAAAAGGGGCACTTTAGCGGAGATCTTTTATCCGACTGCCGTATAGGTGAAGTGCGGGTGTGGGGCCTGATTAATGTAGATATAGAGCAGTGAGATTAAAATAAGGTTAGGAGTGCCTGGTGAAAGTGAGTTTTATTCTGACGGCTTCCTATCTTAATATAAAAACGTGTGTACATGGCACTTATACGAGTGTAATGTCTCTTGTTAAGGTGACATGTAATTTACAAAAGTCGGTCAACATGTTTCTCGCTTGGAGCAATTATGCTCGCGATTCTTCAGGACCTTAATGGAAAAAAGACTATCTACATTCAAAAACCTACTTAGGTTAGGGTTATATGTCAATCTACGTCTTTGCGTCCAGATTCAATACCTGTTAGTGTCAGGAGCTACCTGAAATGGAGAAAAGGTATGGTCAAACAAGTATACAGGTGCTTATGATAAAAACAATTGGTAAAGCCTTCAATGTGACACACACTCTATAACTTGAATTAAAAAGTGGGGCGGTGTCGCAACATTCGTCACAGTTGGGAAAGAGCCGCAGTGGTGTATCCCTTGGTGAGCTAAAGTGACTACTCACCGATGTGGAACATCTATAGAACACAGCACACATCAGAGCCACAGTAACTCACCCTAATCAGTCACTATCCTGGCATCAACAGTACTCGGTGGGCTTATACACAAGTAGGACTTCCTCAAATTAATAGGACTGTATTCAACGAGATATGTATCAGTCAAGAGATCTGATATGGTTGTCTTAACACACAAAAAATACACATCTGAGAAGCAATCTATAAACTCTGAATTCTAGTATAATAAATACTTGTAATAAAAAATGCACACAATGTCAGTGCCCCATGTTGTGTCCTAATTCTTGACCCTTTCTTTGAGCCTGTTATTTTTTTGCACAGCAAAAGAGTGTATAGTGAAGTCAGGGTTAGGGGGAGAAAAGTAGTAACAGTGTACACCTTATCGTAGCATGAGCATACACTGCAAGCACCACATGGATAGTGTCCTGTAACCCTTGGAAGATGCCACAATGTTTTTTGTGAATTTTTCGTCATTTTAGGTTTTGGTCTTGTCCTGATAAGCATGTCCTTGATGTTTCTCGAGCGTCTGTAAGCAAATCTGGGTGGAGCTATATTCATCGAGCCTGTATTGAGTATACTCCAATGTTTCTTCAGCACCTTGGTCACCTGATTCGATATTGGTGTAAAGGTGGTGACGCACGTAAGTAACTCAGATTTATTTTTGGTTTTGTGTTCCAGTAGGGCCTCTCGGTGGTTGTTCCGTGCCCGTTTTTTAGACAATGCAATACTCCTATGAGGGTAGGCTCTCTCGGTCAAATTTTGTTCTAGGATAGTTGCCTCACTTTTATAGTCATCTAGTGTGCTGCAGTTTCTCCTGATTCTCCGGAACTGACCAAAGGGCAGATTATCCTTGAGAGCTTTAGGGTGGTGGCTATTGTAATGAAGAAGACTGTTGCGGTCAGTAGGTTTTCTGAACATGGTAGTACTGAGATTCCCCTGTGTGATCTGAATCGTCAGATCTAAAAACGCTATACGTGAAGAGGAAGCTGTGATGGTGAAATTGAGATAAGGATTAAGATTGGTAATCCATTCAAAAAATTCACCATAGCTGTCCTGATCTCCTGTCCAGAAGATCAGGGTGTCGTCAATGAACCGTTTCCACAAAAGGATGTGGTTGCCATAAGGGTTGGTTTCATTGAGAATGTGGGTTGTTTCAAATGCTGCCATATAGAGACAGGCCACACTAGGAGCAAAGGTACTCCCCATGGAAGTACCTTGTGTCTGATGGTAAAGCTGGCCCTTGAATTCGCCACCCTGGCACTGACTGAGAATTTTTTCAAATTCAAGGGCCAGCTTTACCATCAGACACAAGGTACTTCCATGGGGAGTACCTTTGCTCCTAGTGTGGCCTGTCTCTATATGGCAGCATTTGAAACAACCCACATTCTCAATGAAACCAACCCTTATGGCAACCACATCCTTTTGTGGAAACGGTTCATTGACGACATCCTGATCTTCTGGACAGGAGATCAGGACAGCTATGGTGAATTTTTTGAATGGATTAACAATCTTAATCCTTATCTCAATTTCACCATCACAGCTTCCTCTTCACGTATAGCGTTTTTAGATCTGACGATTCAGATCACACAGGGGAATCTCAGTACTACCATGTTCAGAAAACCTACTGACCGCAACAGTCTTCTTCATTACAATAGCCACCACCCTAAAGCTCTCAAGGATAATCTGCCCTTTGGTCAGTTCCTGAGAATCAGGAGAAACTGCAGCACACTAGATGACTATAAAAGTAAGGCAACTATCCTAGAACAAAATTTGACCGAGAGAGCCTACCCTCATAGGAGTATTGCATTGTCTAAAAAACGGGCACGGAACAACCACCGAGAGGCCCTACTGGAACACAAAACCAAAAATAAATCTGAGTTACTTACGTGCGTCACCACCTTTACACCAATATCGAATCAGGTGACCAAGGTGCTGAAGAAACATTGGAGTATACTCAATACAGGCTCGATGAATATAGCTCCACCCAGATTCGCTTACAGACGCTCGAGAAACATCAAGGACATGCTTATCAGGACAAGACCAAAACCTAAAACGACGAAAAATTCACAACAAACATTGTGGCATCTTCCAAGGGTTACAGGACACTATCCATGTGGTGCTTGCAGTGTATGCTCATGCTACGATAAGGTGGACAATGTTACTACTTTTCTCCCCCTAACCCTGACTTCACTATACACTCTTTTGCTGTGCAAAGAAATAACAGGCTCAAAGAAAGGGTCAAGAATTAGGACACAACATGGGGCACTGACATTGTGTGCATTTTTTATTACAAGTATTTATTATACTAGAATTCAGAGTTTATAGATTGCTTCTCAGATGTGTATTTTTTGTGTGTTAAGACAACCATATCAGATCTCTTGACTGATACATATCTCGTTGAATACAGTCCTATTAATTTGAGGAAGTCCCACTCGTGTATAAGCCCACCGAGTACTGTTGATGCCAGGATAGTGACTGATTAGGGTGAGTTACTGTGGCTCTGATGTGTGCTGTGTTCTATAGATGTTCCACATCGGTGAGTAGTCACTTTAGCTCACCGAGGGATACACCACTGCGGCTCTTTCCCAACTGTGATGAATGTTGCGACACCGCCCCACTTTTTAATTCAAGTTATAGAGTGTGTGTCACATTGAAGGCTTTACCAATTGTTTTTATCATAAGCACCTGTATACTTGTTTGACCATACCTTTTCTCCATTTCAGGTAGCTCCTGACACTAACAGGTATTGGATCTGGACGCAGAGACGTAGATTGACATATAACCCTAACCTAAGTAGGTTTTTGAATGTAGATAGTCTTTTTTCCATTAAGGTCCTGAAGAATCACGAGCATAATTGCTCCAAGCGAGAAACATGTTGACCGACTTTTGTAAATTACATGTCACCTTAACAAGAGACATTACACTCATATAAGTGCCATGTACACACGTTTTTAAATTAAGATAGGAGGCCGTCAGAATAAAACTCACTTTCACCAGGCACTCCTAACCTTATTTTAATCTCACTGCTCTATATCTACAATAATCAGGCCCCACACTTCACCTATTCGGCAGTCGGATAAAAGATCTCCGCTAAAGTGCCCCTTTTTTAGGGAGCCCGCTAGGCATTGCACCGCCGGCCCGGCGAGGAGCAGCCCAAATGATGAAGCATGACACCTGCAAGGGTGTGTGAGGGCATTTAAATCCGACATATGGATTTTCTTTAAGGTCTATATGGTGCATTAATCCACCACAGCCTTCGTGTTGATATTACTCTATCTTTGAGGAACTATAGGAACATCCTTTGTTATTATTGTACTAGGGGCCCTTGTTCCTACTGGACCTCCCATTCCTTTGTGAGTGGAAAACGGCCTTGTCAGTCCCTCCTTTTGTCTCTGCAGATCTGGCACAGACAGGGGAAGGTCGGATGGCAATATAACTTCCAAGCCCTCTGGGGCAGAGGGTCAAGAGGAGAGCCAGACGAGATGCTATCTGCCGTTTTAACGAACGACACTTCCGAGAAAGGCGGGAAGATGGTCAGAGAACATGACCTGCTTAGTCTCTCATAGGCTATCCCCTTACCAGGGTCCTCGTCCACTCTATCAGTACCCCTGAAGAGTTCGGTTATATTCGTCACCTTATCTTTGAAATAGGTGGCAATCTCGTCACATAGCCTCTTTGATGGTACAACTTTATTTTCAAGGCAGCTTGGGGCCGATAAGGATTTCACAATTCTGAACAATTCCCTGGCCCCATTTGGGGCGTGCACTATGGAGTCGGCATAAAAACTAGCTTTGCGATCCATGATGAGCTGCTTGTACCTGCTCTGTGCAGACCTCAGCACCATCTTATCCCTGGCGAGGAATCCCTTCCTCCATTTTCTTTCGGCCTGCCTGCAGAGCTGTCTTAGCAGTCGCAGATCATCATCGTACCAAGGCGCGGATGGCCTGCTCCTTACTCTTATCTTTTTCTTCGGAATTAGATGGTCCAGCTCGTTAGTGATGAACTTGTGATAGGCATTGTAGTTTGCCTCCGCAGACCTAGAGGCCTGAAAAAGGCTGACTGTGGGAGGGGTTAGTAGCAAGCCCGTTTTGGCCAGTTTGATCCAGTTTCTGCCCTCTCTAAACACTGCCGTGGCTTTAGCTTGGATTGGAGTAGCTGTTAACAGTAGCTTGAACTGAATACAGTAATGGTCTGTCCAGGTGAGCGGCAGAACATTTGTAAGTTCAACCTCCGCCTTACTGGCAAACAGAAGATCCAATATATGACCTCCTTGGTGAGTGGGAGAGGTGACTAATTGGTGAAGTCCAAGGCCGTGGCAGGTAGACGTCAGGTCCCGCAGCTGGCTCTTTACGCTAACGTCCTCCCACCAATTAAAATCACACAGGACAGTCATTTTGGAATGTGTAAGTGCCAGATTGATAATCGTGTTCAGGAGAGGTTGCATTGGGGTGTGCAGCCCTGGAGGGCGATAACAGAGCAGGCCTGTGAATAGATTCCCTCTATCGCCGTGTAGCGAGAAGGCCATTGCTTCAATTCCCTCCAGCTCATCCGTTTGAAGCAAGATGGGACGAAATTCCTCCCTGTAAATTAGCCCCACCCCTCCTCCCTTGCCCCCCTGTCTGGGTTTGTGCAAAAACTTAAAACCCTCGGGGCAGGCAGAGCCGACCTCCACTGCTGCGTCTGCCCTAGCTCAGGTTTCTGTCAGGAAGAGCGTATCCAACGACAGATCTTCTATCAATAGTGCAATTTATATGTGGTGCTTGACTAAGGATCTGCAGTTCAGCAGCGCGCAGTTAAGGGTACTCGGCTCCTTCGAGCTTCTATTGCCTGCCCTCGTGCCCGGGTTAGAGAGTTGCATAACAGACTTAGTCTGAATGGGAGCTGTATGATCCATCCTGCCCCCTATCTCTAAGAGCTGTGATCTGGAGTACTGGCGACATACCTTAACGCCAGTGGCTGAGTCCTGAGTCGTCCTATGCTCGTCCGAGGCGTGGACGGGCGCAGACGGTGATCATTCCACAATACTTTGAGAGATTTCAAATATGTTTCAGATGCACAAATAGCTAAGTCTTCTACTCCACACCACCAAGCATACTTATGTATTTTTTGAATGCATGTTTCTGTATACAATCTCTTAATTTCTCATCTTAAAGAGGAACTATGGGGTATATTATCAAGCACGGCGTTAAAATTATCGCCACTTTAGCGGCAGAAAACTGCCGCTAAAGTGGCGATGAAGGGCTTGATAATATGCCCTTGAGAATTCCAATAGAAGCGCATGTTGACACCAGAACATGGGCTTCTATTGGAATTCTCCAGGGCATATTATCAAGCCCATTATCGCCGCTTTAGCTGCAGTTTTCTGCCGCTAAAGAGGCGATAATTTTAACGCCGTTTCTTTATAATATGCCCCTATGTTCGTACACAGGTTTTTGCCCTGTTTCTTTGGGTCCCAGGAAGATAGGCGGTACACTGTTCGATTTAATTAGTAAATTCTCTGCAGTCCGAATCATTTCTATGGGTAAAGAAGGTCTCCAAAAGTCCCTTTAAGCCCTCAGTGTCCCACGGAACAGGCCATCACATCAATCTTCGGTTTTGAGCTCTGAGCATTTTCCAACCTTTTGAGTCTGTCCTAAAGGTATACTTTTGGTGTTGTTACACATTTAACAGGATGTGTTAATCACTGCACTCTGCTAGGTAACAAAAATATACAAATTATCTCTTTTAGCTGCCACTTTCTGTAAACCGATCTCAATTGCTGTAACTCTTGGAAACATGGGCTTTCATTTTGACTGCACTGACTTCAGGATGGATTTGAGCCAATCAATCTTATTGCAAAGGTGGTCGGCGGATACCATCGCTACTTTTCGAGCTCCCCTCTCTTACTTTTAACAGTATCTTTTTGGTCATCACTACCACCTCCTATTGCACTGTCCTGGGACCATGGCCTGGAATAGAAATAATCCTACAAAAGGCCTTCTTTGCTGGTTTTCATCATGACAAACTCCATAGAGGCTGTTTTTTGCTCTTTGAGTGGTTTCCCCAAATCCACCAAGTGGTCAGGTTGTCACTCTCTCTATGCATGGACATGTGAGAGGCTCCACTAAATACCACTGTTTTATACTTTATTTTTCAGGGTTGCAGGTAGTTCAAGGATTGGGTAGATGGTTCACATCCCTTGTAGTAAAGGGCTGTGGTTGAGTACACTGGAAGTTGTCTCTTCACCCTGCCCCTGTATACTTTGGTATTTTACCTCCTGCTTTTCCATGGACAGTCAGTAAGCCACATTGTTTCTCTTTCACTCTCCACTGGGCCTAGTCATCTACTCATGGCTACGTTTGAACCATGGAATCCTCCGCAGGCTATCACCACCCTTTCTTAACTACACATTGATCCACACTTGGAGACATCTCACCACCAACCCTGAGTTGGTGTGTGGAGTCCAAAAGGCTGCTCGTCTGCCCACCTGATGTAAGACCAATTTGAATACCCAGGGAATGGTTGGGAACGCAGCAACTCTTTTCCTTCTCTCATTGCTGCTCGCCCCTGTGGTCCTTACTGTTTCTGAATAAATTACTAGTGCAATTACCTATGCACTTAAATGTTTGCGTCACTGTCTTGATTCTGCACAAAGCTTTCACTCAATGCAGGACTGAGTTGATGGTGTTTATAAGCCACTAACAGTGCATGGTCCTCATTAGTTCATTAGAAAAAATAGAATCTACAACGTTATTCCGCCGCCTTTATCCCCGCTTGGAATCACAACGCGGTCGTTACAACAACCGCGTTGTGATTCCGCATACCATTACTCCTCGGAAGAACGGCTTGCGGAGGGGGGGCGCCGGATGTTGGAATAGTATAATTTACTATTCCAACTCCAGTCTGTGCGGACACTAGGGAAGGTGTTGGATTTAAAATCCAACACCTCCCCCGCCCCTCGGCAAGTCGTTCTTCCAACTTGCGGAGTAATGGTATGCGGAATCACAACGCGGTCGTTGTAACGACCATGTTGTGATTCCGAGCGGGGAAAAAGTTTCGCGGTAAACGTTGTTTACCGAACAAATAATATCAGATTACATAGACTTTATATGATTATCATGAAACATTATGACAAAAGCAACATGCTCGACTTCTTTATTGTAAAAAGCTAATTTTAAAGTCAACAGCCCTTTTTGGGTGGAATGTTATTACACTGGTTTAAAGCCTCCTGATAGGGATTTGGTAAAGTAAGGAAAGTATTAGGTAAGGATTCTATTACTCCCTGTAAGAAACCCTGGGATTGAGCATGTGTACAGTGATAAATCTTGTTACGCCCTCCTGGGAGGGACGGTATACTATTTTGACAACTGTGATTTTTTACATATTTGCAATTTGACTGTATGTCTTATGACTGCCTTTTAGTAAAGCTTGAAAAGACAAGGCAATTGTTGGCTAAAATGGCAAGCCAATTCCAAATGACATAGGCCTATTGGTTCATTGGGAAACGTTATGTCATGTCAGTGCTGATATAGGTCTGATCTGTTCATTATAAAACGTTGTAACAAAGGTAGTAGAGATGACTTGTTTTGTGAAAAGAGTGTCTGTTAAAGCCAATAGGCCTGATGGTAGATTTACATCTTGGAAATCTTTGATAGGCCATCTTAGGAGGGGTTATATACTCTTTTGACAACTACAGACTTGTACATATTTGTACTGTTATTGCTGTATCCTGATGGTTGACTAGTTAAAAAAGCTTATGCTCAATACAGCCTGAAGTGGTTATATACCAACGTTAAAGGCCATAGGCCTGATTGGTACGTTGGGAAAAGTTACATCAGATACCGTAGGTTTGACCTGTTTATAATTAAAACGTAAATCAAGGCAGTAGTGAAAACGTATATTAAGGGTAGGCGACCTTCAATGATGAATTATTATTACATTGCGTCTGTCAGGTCATTGAATGCATGAGGATGTGGATGAGTGACAAGTCCATGCAAGATGGGTTAATGAGTGCCTAAACTCACCAGTGACTGCAGAGACACTTTCAGCTATAGACCAGACCTATTTGCATTGCCAGTGCTTGTTTTTGAGGAACCTACATCCCTTCTGCTGTTTACTTTATTTTTGCATCTGCTTCCACACCTTTCCTGACAATGACCTACCTCTCCTCTTCTACCTGTCTTCCCAGCCAGTTTCTAAATTGACGCCAGGTTTCCTGAGCACAGCTATATTGAACCTCCTCCTTGCACCCTCTGACAGTGAACTACCTTTCGTTTAGAGGCTCTTTCCCACAAACCCTTTCGCACCACTTCACTATGGCTGAGCAAGTCTCTGGCTCAGTCTTTGCTACAACGCATGGCAGTTCATTGTGTCGCCTATGACCTTCTGCCTAAATGATTGACATTGGGGAGATCCCAAGGTCGAGAACCCATTGAACAGCCCTCTGCTGCTAATGTATGTGAACCCTCTTTAGTAGCTGCTGCTGAACTTATGCCCATGGAATAGTTGGAGTGATTTTATAAACAATGTTTCATAACTTTCTTTGAACAGTTTTTTTTTTTTACTTTTTTTTTTTCAGGTGGAAAAAAATGAAGGATTACCCTTTTGCAGCAGAGTTTTAAAGTTCAAAATTACTGCCTCGCCAGGATGCTGAGTTTTCCACTGCAAGAACATGTAATGCCTTTCAGTAAAACTGAAATGCCAAACAAAAGGTTGACTGAGGAAACCAAACATTCTTTACTGGGCGCTCTGTTAATTTGGCTGTAAATGAATAGTACTGACCCGTAACTCTATGAAGGAGAATTGATATTTGAGTCAAATAGATGAAGGTATCATGTGAATGAGTCAAAGCTTCAACAAGTACCCTTCAAGAAGTGAACGATCATTGGGTCGGAGGGGCAAAGAAGCTCAGGGCGAGCGCTCCTCACAATTAAAGCCCATATGATTGAAAATGATCAATTGATAGTGTCCTTTTTACCATAAGGGGCCTAGACGGAGAAAGTTATACTCCTAAATGTAAACTGCATTTAACTCTACCTTTATGCTTATGCACGCAGAATTCAACAGATATCAAGTGCCAAGATTGCAAAATGGCACTGCAGCAATGGTTCCCATGGTGTGCGGTATCCTTTGCATTACACTACCTTGTGCTTGTGGCCCTGCTGGTCTGCAGGACTCTTAGGGAACTGTGGTCTTTGACTGCAGTGGGATCTTTGCAAGTTGTTTGTGCCTCATTTATGTACTGTGATGAGGAATTGTTAATTCAAACATAACTCTGCATTATTGAGTCCTCCAAAGGGAACGAGCAATAAAAATGAATCGGTACACATATCCTGAGTTACTCTCTTCATCCCACAGCTGAATCAGCATCAAGCAAAGTGTGTGTATATATATATATATCTATATATTCAGTGAAAAAACCATAGGTTTCACACACGTTATAGTTAGCTGGACATTTCACTCGTAAAAAACCAATGAAATTTCCCCGTTATAGTTAGTTAAGCTAACTATAACTCGCGCGCCCGCAATGCACTGCTGATGACGTCACATATTACATCACTCATGACATGGTCAGTGACATCACTCATGACATCACTGATGACATCTCAAATGACATCACTGATGACATCATCCAGTGAATGTGTGTTTTTCTGAAAATTAAATATGTTTTATATATGTATATCTCAAGGTCGATGGAAGAATAAATGAGTATATAAGTGTCTAAATGGATGATTTATTTTTGAAAAATTGATTGTATTACTGACTGATTAAGTGTATCTTATTGAATACATGGCTAAGTGAGTAATGTTTAAATGTGTAAATACCTGTATCAGTCTCTCACTTTGTGTATAAGTGGCTGCATGGGTTGGTGAGCAGCTACATGAGTGTCTATATAGGTTATTAGTTGGTTTTTTGAGTATCAGTATGAGTGTCTGAGTGTCTGTATGGTTCAGTGGGGGGTATTACGTAGTGCATAAGTGCATGAATGAGTGACTCACTGTTTGTATGTGTTGAAGACAGCATGTGTGCAGGACTGTATAGGTGGATGAGTGTGTGTATGGGTGTGTTAGTGAGTGAATGGCTGTCTCAATAGTGTCTTTATGAGTAACTACATATGTTTTAAACTAGTATATGTGACTATTGGTGTATATAAGTGAGTGTATGTGAGAGTGAGAGATTGAAAGAGTTCCTGTATGAATAAGTATGTGTTTCTATAAGTGATTGTTTAAAAGACTAAGTATGTGTAAGTTTCCATAGAAGTAAGTGTGGTGGTGTGTGTATAACTGTATAAGCAAATAAATGTATGTTTGATTCTTTATTAGCATGAGTAACTATGTGTGTGAGTAACTCTATGGATGAGAGGCATTGTGTTACAGGATGTATAGGTGTATGAGTACATATGATGTGTGAGTACACGAATGAGTGACTGTACAGGACTGTTGGTGAATGAGTGGATGTTTATGTGGATCTTAGAATTATTGAAGAGGTTGTTGTAATTGGTATTGGTATGTCCATTTTTTTGAAAATTTCAGTCTCTATTTTTGAATGTGTGTATCAAAGGTTATATTAGGGTGATAGGAGGTCTGCCACTCTATCACATGGATGATGTCATCAGTGATGTCATCAGTGATGTCATTTGAGATGTCATCAGTGATGTCATGAGTGATGTCACTGACCATGTCATGAGTGATGTAATATGTGACGTCATCAGCAGTGCATTGCGGGCGCGCGAGTTATAGTTAGCTTAACTAACTATAACGGGGAAATTTCATTGGTTTTTTACGAGTGAAATGTCCAGCTAACTATAACGTGTGTGAAACCTATGGTTTTTTCACTGAATTTGCAAGGTTTTTTAAATGCTAATTCCTAACTATAACGTGTGTGAAACCTATGGTTTTTTCAGTGAATTTGCAAGGTTTTTTAAATGCTAATTTCTAACTATAACGTGTGTGAAACCCATGTTTTTTTCAGTGAATTTGTATGGTTTTTTAAATGCTAATTCTTACCTATAACATATGTGATTCCCATAGTTTTTTTATTGATTTTGTATGATTTTTTTATTATAAATTCTTATATTAAATGTGTTTTTTTTTTTAAAAAAACAAGTTTTTTAAAAATCTTTTTATTCTCTTAAAATACTATTTTTTTTTTTTTTTAAATCTGCAATATATCAATTTTTCTCTTTTTTTTTTTTACCAAACAGGTAAGATATATTAGTATAACATAGAAAATATATATATATATTTTTTTTTTGTGCGCGTACGGTAAGCGTACGGTAAGCGTACGGTTTACGCAATGTTCGTAATTTATCTTCTCTGTTTGCGTATAGTTACGCAATTTGCATAGCCGTGCGTACTGCGCGTGGGGCGCATAGGCGTGTACGCTACACGCGCACGTTACGCGGAAGTGTTGTGGAGTGACTGTATTGCGCATGCGCGCGAGCGCGTGTCTTTTTTACGCGCATGCGTACTTTTACCGTAAGCGCTCCGTAAGCGCACCGTAAGCGTGGGTCATGTGATCATGAAACACAACTTTTGATTGGTTGAAACTACTTTCAGTTCTAGAACTCTCCTACACCACACCCATTCCCCTCATTTCTGCTTGTGATCCCTTAGGAGAAGGAGCTGACTTGTCTTTGTGATACGATGGCAGACCAGCACTCTTCTACTGAGAGTGAGGCTAGCAGCACCACCATCAGGCAGAGAAGGAGGAAACAGAAGAGCTCTTTCATATGGGAGTATTTCAGTTTTCCAGAGGGTGAGAAAAAAGTCAATGCTGCCTTGGTGACTTGCAAGCTGTGCCAGCGTGTACTTTCGCGAGGTAATCCCAACAAGAAGTATTCCTTCGGGAATCACACTATGTTGAGACACCTTCACGATGTACACCCTAGGACACATGCTAGACATACTAGGGGCAACCCTTCAGTAAGTCAACCAAGCACATCCACAGCAGCTCAGCCGAGTTCTTCTTCGGAAACTCCGCAGAGCCCTTCATCTGTGGGGGCAGATTCACCTTTTTCTGTTCCTCTGGAAACGAACCCTCGGTTTGGTAGGGTTACTATGCGGTGTTCATTTTGCCATGGTCTAATTGTTCATAGGGAGACCAGTCTTCCCCTCATTAACAACAAAATAGACCAGCACATATGTCCAACCAGCTAATGTTCCCATACTTCCTTTCCTCTGTCCCTGCATGAACACAACGGCTCTTTTAAGAGGCAACCTTACCTCTCAACTTTTTTTTATTTTTTCATTAAAACTTTTTTTTTTTTTTTTTACCGTACGCGTACGGTAAGCGTATTTTTTTTTTTTTTTTTTTTTTAAACACTAAAAATCAATTACCACATCTCAAGATCCTTGAGGAATTAATAACTAAATACTAAAAATCTTTTTGAGATAAAGTGGAAGAAAGGGACCATCTAATTTCTCACTTACCTGACCCACCCAACAATTTAATTTTTAATTAAAATGTAATTGAAATTACTTGAAAAAATGGTTGGTTTTTTTTGAAAATTTTCTTTCACAATCTGAAAAAAAAGAAAAAAGTATTAATATTTAATAGATCAATATATAACACAGTACACGTATTTACATATTTTTCCCAAAAAATATTTTGCCTTTTTTTTGCTGTTTTCAGAATATATTGCATTTCACTATAAATTGTGAAAGCAATTGCATTCATCATTTAACAGCGGGCAAAAAAAAAATAACAATCTCAAAGATTGTTTTAAAAAAGCCCACAATCTCTTTTTACTTAAACATAACATTATAGAAATGCATAATATTTTTAAAAAATATCATCTAATATCAATAATATTTCTTTAAAATACCGTCTGACAATTTTGTTTCAGAAGTATAATCACAAAAATATTATATCTCAAATAACTCCACAATACATCTGGTTCCATTTCCTTTAGGCCAAAAAGTAATTTTAAAATTCTTTTTTGATTAAATTTCCAATGGTAATCCAATAAAATTCTAAAGTTTAAATTGTACAGATCTTACCAATTCTCTCTAACATTTTGGTTTCCGAAAGATTAATTAATAATTAAATAAGTCCACAATACAATTGTTTACCTTTCCTCATGGCCAAATAGTAATTTTAAAA
Organism: Triturus cristatus; assembly: GCF_964204655.1. Lineage (NCBI taxonomy): Eukaryota > Metazoa > Chordata > Amphibia > Caudata > Salamandridae > Triturus > Triturus cristatus. The sequence continues at coordinate 231,940,308 of NC_140585.1, forward strand.
ATCTTTTTTGAAGAAATTTCCAATGGCAATCCAATAACATTCCAAAATTTAAATTGTGCAGATGTTACCGATTTTGTCTAAATTTTTGGTTTTCGAAAGTTTCATTAAAAATTAAAAAAGTCCACATTACAATTGGTTACCTTTCCATTAGGCCAAATGATAATTTGAAAAATCATTTTTTTTGAAAATTCCAATGGTAATCCAATAAAATGGAAAAATTGTTTTGTACAGATCTTGCCAAGTCTCTCTAAAATTTTGGTTTCAGGAAGATTAGATAGGAATTTGCTAAATCAAAAGGCAAACGTTGCTTGAAAATCAATTGGGAATCATTACACAGTGTCCAGCCTTTTTCACATTTAAGATAAACTGTGTAATGTCCAGAAGTAACAGTAATGGAAAATTATTGCAACTGTTACAAAAGTTTTTCCTGAAATTGATAATTGCTGTCCTGTAAACTTCTTTATTAAAGTATCCATTTTTGAACCATCAGCTTTACATCGTTGCATCATTAAAATTACATACTGTCCGTATTCCTTTAAAATTAACGTTGAAAACATTTCAGATTGACACTCACCGCATTCCATGTTATGATTAGCATCTTTAACTAATTTAGCAAAAGTGACTGTTTTACTTTCTGGCAATGTTAAATAAATAAACCTTTCAGAATCAACATTAGAGCCACATGTATTGTAACAGTTTTCACAACTATGTTCCCATTTATAAGAGACACCAAACATATTTTCAATGGGAACCCCTTCTTCTTCCAGTACCTGAAGAAAAAACATCAAGAATTCCTGTGCGTCTTGCTGTACATTTTGAGAAAACTGTGTTCGTCCTGAACATACATCTAAAAGTTTTCTAATTTCAGTAGCACTTTCTATTTGAGTTTTATCATTACTCAGCTTTTGAAAAAGGAGACTCAACTCAGAACAGAATCTTTTTCTCTGATTTACTATTATCTGCTCTTGCACACTTTCCAGATAAAATGCAACATTCAGCACTACATTAGCGTAGCAGTTGACACCAGAGCTATTTTCAAAATGACATCCTACAACCTCTTCTTCATTTTCCTTTTTCTTTTTGCTTGCAATTACATCACTCCTCTTTTTTTTCCTCCTCTCTACATCTTCATTACAGATATTCTCATTTCTCCTTTTATGAGAAACTACACGTTTCTCTACCACAGGATACTGACCTAAATGAGGAGCATAGGTTCTTCTTAATCTATTATACTCCTTTACACAATTTGTATCAGCACTAACTTTTGAGTCATCAAAGTCTATCATGAATAAACCAGATAATGTTTTCACTCGTGACAAAGCTATATAAGCCATACCTTCTTTGAACACAGTTGAACCAATGTTCACAAAAGCACAATCTACAGTCAATCCTTGAGACTTGTGAATAGTTACAGCATATGCTAGAGAAAACGGAAACTGTTTCCTTTGTACATATAAGTCTTTCACAAGCATAAAACGAACTGTACAACGACAAATGTCTATAACTTCTTCCATCTGATAAAATTTTATTTTTAAACATTCAATTCCATCTTTTTTCTGATAATTAATAAAACCCACAACTCTTCCCATAGCTCCATTAACTAAACCTTTTTCAACATCCAAATTTCTCCTTAAAAATACTCTACAGTTCATGCAAACATATAGATTTTTTTCTAATCCAGCAGTTTTGGAAATGTTCTTCTCTAGTGAATCCAATTTATTTTTCAGTGTGCCTGTTAATGTGATAGTAATTCTTCCATCTTGAATTTTGTCCACTGCTTCCAATTTCCTGATATCTTCCTTTTCCAATTTCAAAAGCTCCTCATTGAATATTGAGCATTCACGTAGAGTTGGCATTAAGCAGATGACACTTTTCTTTTCTGCAATGTTCTTGTATATCTTCTCTGCAACTATTTCTTCCTTTGGAAATAAATTATGTAGCAACCGACTCTGTAATGCTTTTGTGCCAGCTTCAGTCAGTAGTCCAATTCTGATATCTTTCAGAATACTTCCATATTCTTCATCGTTTGCTTGCCTCATATTAGTAGTAAGTTCCTTGTACTCAAAGAAGGACCAAATATTTGCATTACCGATGCTTCCCAATGACTTCTTTGTGTCTTCATGTGTCACAGTATTAAACACTGGTTGTCCTTTAACTGGAGTAAGTTGTAGAAGATCCCCAAAAACTATGACATGTTTTCCACCAAATAACACGTCATAGTCTGTCCTTAGAATTTGCTGCATTCTTAAATGCACAAAGGCAAGCATTAAGTTTGATACCATGCTCACCTCATCAATAATGAGAACTTGCATCTTCTTCAATACTCTTGAAACTTCCAAGCATGCTTCTCCAGTTAGCTTGTGGTATTGTATTTTGTTCTCATGCTCCACTGGTAACATTAGCAAACGATGTAAGGTGATTCCTTTTATGTTATATGCTGCTAACCCAGTTGGAGCAGTAACCACACAAGACAAAGTAGAATCCGTTTTTTGCTGTAGGTAGCTTCTGATGACTTTTATTAGGAAACTTTTTCCAGTTCCAGCTTGTCCGCTTACATACATCCTGATTGGATGAAATGATGTGCATGAGCACTCTTTTTTTTCATGTAGAAATCTGTGATCAATTTTGTTTCTGATCTCTTCATAAATTTGTTGCTGCTCTTCATTCAGTTGTCTTTCCAAATTTTGTAAGTCTATAAATTCTTCTTGAGCTTGATTCATAGCCGTTTCCACTTCATTCATGGCTATTGATGCTTCATTTTCAACGATTGGTTGTCCTAGGGGATCTTGACTGAGTGTTCCTGAACTTTGGCTGTCTTGAGAACTGTCTCTAGCTACTTCAGCTGCAATTGTAGTTTCCTGTTCAATTTCTTCATTTAACATTTGCACATAAGTTGAGAATGTACTGCATTGTATGCTGTCTTTGCAAGCATTAAAAGAATCTTCATAGCTTTGAAATTCTCCCAGTAGTTCATCCTCTGTACGCCATGGTTTAAACAGCTGTAAAAGAGCCAAGTAGTAAAATTCCTTTTTGTCAGTACTGTCGCAACTCAGCTTCCTGTGATTTATCAAACTTCCTTTTGTTTGCTTCACCAAACATCCTTCCTCACCAATGACTTTATATTTTCCATTGTTGATGTCTTCTGCGGCTTTCCGTGAATAAATGTAGTTCTGCAGCACTTCATAGAGACACATGTTCTCCAGATGATGACTTCTTTTGGGATAATATGTGTCCAACATGTTTGATTTCAAAATATCTGTACTTTCTGGGTCATTCTCGGCCAAATATTCAATTTCTCCAACAGATTTCAGTACCCGATTTCTCATTGCTGCAAGGCCTAAACTTGCCCAAATTATTCTTCTTGATTTCGAGTAGAGACTTGCAGAAGATAACCTATCTGAACATTCGTAGGATCCAATTTCTCGATGCGATAACATCTTTAAACTGAAACTGTACAGCTTCTTACTGACAGTCTTCTCGTGAGAAATCTCTTCCCACATTTCTTTCAATTCAGTTTTTTCAGATTTAGTAATGTAAGACGTTACATATCGAGCAACAGCAATGGAATTGTCAGCTACATACTGTATATCCATGTTAGCATTCCACATGGATAAAATGACTGGGTTGTAGTCATTTATATTTTTTGATTCTTCTTTTCTTTTTAGGTTGTAGGTATTCTTAGGTGATTTTCTTGTGATAGTATGTCTCACAGATGACATAAAACTGTTTACTCTTCCATTTGAAATAACAGGTCTAGGAAATCCAAATCGACATTTAGTGTAGTATTTATCTTTGCTCTTGTATTTCCGTCGACAGTATTTTCCACACCGATGACTTTGGAAACGTAAAACTTGCTCCTTTAACTTTTTCTCTTCTGTGCTTTTTGGTATAGCACATGTTGCATATTCTTCAATGTAAGATAACACTGCTTCATCAGTATCTGTTCAAAACTTTGGGGCATCCTTGATCCACAACAGCATATGAATATGAGGAGCACCTCTTGCCTGGTACTCTTTTCTCCAAAAGAAATCCACTACTTCTCCAAGAGGTGGATTTTTTTTATTGCAGATGAAGGACATCATAGCCTCAAATCTATGATTGAAATATCTGCAAACATTAACCGGATCCAATGAGCACAGTTCTCCTGCTGTCTTGTATTCGATGTTTTTAATGTTTGAATTTGCCTCTCGTAGAAAATCCAGTAAATCATCCCAAGCGTACTCAGCACAGCTTAGGGTAAGAACCATGTTGGTGTTCCTAAATTTCGTAACATGCATTTTAATTCACCATGGCGTCGGTACCAATATTAATTTGTCCCACGCTGACAAGCCATCAGATTGATCAGTTGTGTTTCCAAATGATCATCTCGGTCCTGCACTTTCTCCATAAAATCCTTAGCAGACACATTTTGTAAATGTACTCCACTTTTTAAAATGTGATTTACTGCATATGATAATGCAGACAAGTCGCTTTCAAATAAAAGATGGAACAAATAAGGAATACTTTGTCGAAATCTTGGATCTTCTGCATATAGTCTTGTAGTCCGATACTCAGAAGCTGGTATCTGTTCTGGACGTTCATCGTATCGTCCTCCTTTTCCTTTAGGAAACAGCTGGGGAAAACATCGAGCTTCCAAGCTCTCCTCCCATACACTCACGGGAGTTCCTTTTGCTTTCTTCATCTGAAAGAGATCAATATTGTCTCCCATAACTTCTTTTGAATGAAGAGGATGTATGCTAAAATGTTCATAAATTTCTTCTTCCTTTGACTTGTCCACTTTTTCAATTTGTCCAGTTGGTGTTTCTGTGTCTTCTTGTAAATCTTCTTCTTCTTCTTCTATATAAATTGATTCATACCATTTGTTATTCCTTTTCAAATACAAATTTGCTCTTTGTACTTTCCGTACATCCACCAGCTCCTGCCAAATCTTCTTATTCTTTGTAGGTACACCATTAACCAGAATAACTAATGGTTCAGTTTCCAAAGTATCTGCATCAATAGTTTCCATATTTTTTTTCAAATCCAAGGGCAAATACACCACTCTACCTTTTAAACCTCTCAGTAAATCTGAAGGAGGTAATTTACCAGTTTTGGGCTCCATACGTACTATGGTCTGGAACGGATGAACACATTGAATAAGTATAGACTCATATGTATTTAGTTCAGAAAGTTCGGCAGGAATAACATCCAATTCTAAATTATTATGTACAGCTCTGGTCGGCATTCTATTTTCCTCTAACTTGTTGTAACAGTATTTACAAATACGCTGATCTTCACCCAATTCAAAACAATTTTCAAGAAATATATATGTGGCAAAATCCTTCCACTTATAATTATCTTCATTTTCACTTTTTCTGTAGAGATCAACATTCCTAGTTTGTTTTCTATAATGAGTTCTGCGGCAACAAATACAAGTTATATTTGGTCTTTCATTAGAGATTATTGCAAATTGTGTTATGTGATCATTAAATGTTTTACTTACAGAGGGTTCTACATTCTCTTCCACTTCTTCCTCATTTACTGTGTCCTTTTCTGCACTGTCTTGTTCAGGACCAAAGTAACAAAACTGAATTTCATCAATAACCTTCTCTACATCTGATACCGATCCACGGAACAGAGCCCTATTTAATTCATCTAACTTTATTGCTGGACTTTTAGCAAAATACAACCGTCTCACAAACTTTCTCATTTCAGTATGATGAACAGCCAGCATCCTAAAATGATGAAAAACACTTTTACACACTTTTCTAGATAGACAAGCCAGAGAATGACCCTGCAAACCAGTATTCTCTCTCACTCTGCATGGATCTAGACTTTGAAGCACCTGAATCTTTTGTTTAACACTTTTTTTACTATATTCTCTTAGAAACTCACGAAATTTATCAATAGATTCCTGACGCACAGTGCAAATACTACTACAATTCCAAGTGTACACTGGGGCTTTAGGACGTCTCCCCATAGCCTCATCCGCCATCACTTGTACCTCATCTCTTGGAACCATTATCTCCTTCTCCATTATGCAACCATTTTTCACTTCATAAGCACGACCTCTGGTGTCAACTGCATGCAGCAAACTATTACTTTGAAAATAACTCTCTTCATTAAAAAAAGGTTCACTACTTGAACTATGCATCCATTCTCCTAAAAACACTTTACAAAAGTTTGTTCTTTTCACTTCTCTTTTCCTTTTGCATTGTGATTTCAGTACATTAACCATTTTATCTAATGTACGCATCCTATTCAAAATTAAAATGAATAGTTTCCTTTTTAATTCTAATGCCTTTGCTGCAATGGCTTCAATTTCTTTTTTTCTCTTATAATATTTTGCCTTTTGCTTATATTTCTTCACATCCTTTATCAAATTGGACATAACTCTTCTCTGAAACATTTTTCTACGTATCTCTTTAAACGCTGTTTTTCTGTTTAAGTTAATCTTTATTGTTGCAGAAGGTGTATTTGCATTAACTAAATTCTCAATTTTTTCCTGTTCTTTTCTATTGAAAACATTATTTCCAGTACAGACATTTTGTACATTTTTCCTTTTTTTGAAGATGTTCTTTAAAAAATCTTTTGTCTGCTTACCAGAAGACTTTTTCTTTTTCCCAACATGAGCATCACCAACTAACTTAGGTCCTCCAGTTGTCTTCAAATACAGTTTTTTTTTGTGGTTTTTCCTTAGTCTGGATTTTGTAGGCATCTTAAATTTTGTTCACTGCTCTTCAGCAATACCTGAAAAAAACTAAAAAAAAAATCATTTTTTTTATTTAAATATATTACTAAATTTTTTATCATCTTTTCAAATCTTAAAATACTAAGTACCCCTTTCCTAGAAGTGAAAATCACAATAACACCTTCACAAATTAAATATCTAAAAACAATTCCTGTGTGCACACAGAGTCATGCTTTGAAATTAGGCAGAAAACGAAATTTCTTTGCCAATTGGAAAGCACACTTTCTACTACTTTTTTGGCAAGTGATAAGTACTTTTACAGTCTGACACATTTTGAATCCACTTTTCAGATTCTGATAAAAGCACATGTCCAAACTGCTTTTTGAGACCAGCACCATGTGTAACCTGGGTGACTGACTACACTCCAGCAAGGGCAACCAACCTTAGTGATGCTGAATGTATTTGCATTACTGACTGCAACCTCAAACCCCACTCGGTTGTGAATACTGTGCATGATTCCACAGGATAAGCAGCTGGGTGTGTGCTAAGAGTCTGCTTCTGCACAAAAAAATAGCTCCCCCTTTCCATCTAATGCAAATGTAAAATCACCAGAGCAATAACAAACAGCTTTCTGAGACCAGCAACATGTGTAACCTGGGTGACTGACTACACTCCAGCAAGGGCAACCAGCCTTAGTGATGCTCAATGTATTTGCATTACTGACTGCAACCTCAAACCCTAAAAGTATTCCTCATTTATACCACTACACCTTAATTTATGGTGAAAACATAGTCCATATTATTTTACATGTTTGTATTTGCATTACTAAGTGCAACCTCAAACCCCACTCGGTTGTGAATACTGTGCATAATTCCACAGGATAAGCAGCTAGGTGTGTGCTAAGAGTCTGCTTCTGCATAAAAAAATAGCTCCCCCTTTCCTACTAATGCAAATGTAAAATCACCAGAGCAATACCAAACAGCTTTCTGAGACCAGCAACATGTGTAACCTGGGTGACTGACTACACTCCAGCAAGGGCAACCAGCCTTAGTGATGCTCAATGTATTTGCATTACTGACTGCAACCTCAAACCCTAAAAGTATTCCTCATTTATACCACTACACCTTAATTTATGGTGAAAACATAGTCCATATTATTTTACATGTTTGTATTTGCATTACTAAGTGCAACCTCAAACCCCACTCGGTTGTGAATACTGTGCATAATTCCACAGGATAAGCAGCTGGGTGTGTGCTAAGAGTCTGCTTCTGCAGAAAAAAATAGCTCCCCCTTTCCTACTAATGCAACTGTAAAATTACTAGAGTAGTACGCAATAAATCTCTGCCTGTAATTCCTCTTTGCACACAGAGTCATGTTTTCATATTAGTCTGAAAACGAAATTTCTTTGCCAATTTGAAACCACACTTACTACTCTTATTTTTGGCAAGTGATAAATACTTTTACAGTCTGACACATTTTAAATCCACTTTTCAGATTCTTAAAAAAGCACATGTCCAAACAGCTTTTTCACACCAGCAACATGTGTAACCTGGGTGACTGAGTACACTCCAGCAAGGGCAACCAGCCTTAGTGATACTGAATGTATTTGCATTACTGACTGCAACCTCAAACCCACTCGGTTGTGAATAATGTGCATGATTCCACAGGATAAGCAGCTGGCTGTGTGCTAAGAGTCTGCTTCTGCACAAAAAAAATAGCTCCCCCTTTCCATCTAATGCAAATGTAAAATCACCAGAGCAATACGCAATAAATCTCTGCCTGTAATTCCTATTTGCACACAGAGTCATGTTTTCATATTAGTCTGAAAACGAAATTTCTTTGCCAATTTGAAAGCACACTTACTACTCTTTTTTTTGGCAAGTGATAAGTACTTTTACAGACTGACACATTATGAATCCACTTTTCAGATTCTTAAAAAAGCACATGTCTAAACAACATTTTCAGACCAGCAACATGTGTAACCTGGGTGACTGACTACACTCCAGCAAGGGCAACCAGCCTTAGTGATGCTGAATGTATTTGCATTACTGACTGAAACCTCAAACCCCACTCGGTTGTGAATACTGTGCATGATTCCACAGGATAAGCAGCTGGCTGTGTGCTAAGAGTCTGCTTCTGCATAAAAAAATACCTCCCCCTTTCCATCTAATGCAAATGTAAAATCACCAGAGCAATACCAAACAGCTTTCTGAGACCAGCAACATGTGTAACCTGGGTGACTGACTACACTCCAGCAAGGGCAACCAGCCTTAGTGATGCTGAATGTATTTGCATTACTGAGTGCAACCTCAAACCCTAAAAGTATTCCTTATTTATACCAGTACACTTAATTTATCGTGAAAACATAGTCCATATTATTTTACATGTTCCTCACATTTAAATTTCTCCCAAAACAGAAAATGATAAACACAACTTCAACAAAAGGAATTCCAATTCTATTATTCATTTCTTAATTTACCATATACATCCCCTCTCAAACTCTAAACTCACCTTTAAAATTAGTTAGTTAGTTGTGAAAGAAATGTGGCACTCAAACAGCAGATTATCAGAGCCAGGATCTCTGTTCTGTACACCTCTCTCCTCTCAGCAGAACCAGATAATGGCAAAGTTTCCCTCTATTTTTCCACACATATACATGTTAGGTTCAAATCTCAGTGCTTCCCTCTTTTTTTCAAATGTAATAACACATTTCTATTGGTTGAAAACCAACCCTTTTCCAAAAGTACCCTTCCCCCAACTTGACTTCAGCCTAGTACCCTTCCCCCAACTTGACTTCTGCCTGCTACCATAGCAACAGCTCTTGAAACACTGCTGTGTAGAGTTAGGTCAGAAGTTCACCACACAATGTTTCATTTCCAAAGAGCAGGAGTGCTTGACTTTTCAAACCTAACAGCAAATCCATAGTACTGTTCTTTGGTAACACATTTTTCTGTACCAATACAAAACATGCTTCTATAAATTTACACACACAGCCTAGTTTTTTTTGTAGAATGGTATGAAACAGCCAATCAGTTCTTTTTTTTATAAAAAAATATGTATGCCCCCATTTCCAAACTGTCTTTCATTTCTTTTTACCATTCTACTGAATTACACCTCCTGAGTGCATCCAGTTCTCCTTTGAAGATGTTCACAGTGTGGATTGTAGGGCACAGCTATGTCTTCTGGAGTGAAAAGTATGCAGAGAAAACTGCTATGGTGAGAGACCTTGCTTTGCCAAATGTAGACATTAAATGGATTGGTCAGAGAGGGTTAAAGTGGCACCAATTGATGCCATTGGTGAAATCCTTCATGCAAATCCAACACCCTGACCTCATAATAGTGCACTGTGGTGGCAATGACCTAGGCACTTTGACTGGGGTAGGTCTGGAAATGCTTATGAAGGAGACCTTTGCACAACTGTTTTCACTTTTCCCTAAAACTGCCTTTGTGTTTTCTAACATATGCCAAAGGCAAAAATGGAACTGGTCCAATCATTTTTGTCCACAGATTGACAAAGCAAGAAAGCACGTCAACAAATCTGTTTCTGCTTTCCTCCGTGACTATGGTATGGGTTCCATTTACCACAACAACTTGCGTTACGACATGCAAGACATTTATAGAGGAGATGGTGTACACTTCACTGATGAAGGAAACAGAGTCTTCCTCTTGAACCTTAGACTCTGCATCGGTACTTACTTGTAGGTACCACTAAAAAATCACTTAATAAACACAACGGCTCTTTTTAGAGCCCCCTAATATCTAAACTCTTAAATCTGCATTTCATTTCTTTTTTTTCTTTTTTTTTTACCGTACGCGTACGGTGAGCTTACCGTACGCGTACCCCGTGATTTTTTTAAAAATTAATAAATGTTTTTTTTGTACTTTTCTGTCCTTCTTTGACCCCCTTTCAAATGTTAGGGGGTCTGAAACTCTCTTCCTTGCCTTTTTTCAAGTTATCACCCTTTTTTTTCCTGAGTGAAACACACGAAATGGCGGCCGCCGCTTCCTGGTTTCGACCGATTCGAATGTTTACTAAGATCTAACAGCCAATCAGAATCGCGCTCGCGCACGTCACCGTACGCGTACGGTAAGCGCACCGTAAGCGCACCGTAAGCTGGCTCAGATATATATATTGATTTAAAGGCTATTTTCTCAGAATCTACTGAACAGATTTACACCAAACCTACAAAAGGCACTTCCTTGACCTGTAGACTACCTCTCTGCCAAATTTCAAGGAACTCTGTTCAGCCGTTCGGGCTGTAGCTGTGTCTAAAGGTCCTATGGAAAAATGCATGGGAAAAACGCGTTTTGGGACCCCCCTTTTATCTCAGCCCCCGCTTGACGAATCCCCCCGAGACTTTCAGGGTAGGAGCGGAGCGTAGCGCCCCATTAGTTTTGAAAATTTCGCGAAGATTCGTCGACCGGCGCCAAAGTTATTCAAAATAGAATGTTGCGGTTTTCCTATGGAAACAGGGTCCTAACTATAACTACCTACTGGCGACCGCCAGTAGGTAATATATATATATATATATATATATATATATATATATAGATATATATATCCAAAAAACCAAAGATAACGCACACTCAGAGGTCAGCTCTTTATTTTCTTCAAAAATCGCTACGCGTTTCGACACCCAATGTGTCTTGCTCACACGATATTCTTTAGTTATACTAAATGTGCATATATACATTTATAAATCATAAACATGGAAGAAGTACTATGGTTTAACCATTCTTCTAAACAATGTTAACATGGCAGCCATTTTGGAACAGGTACAAATTAATGTATTCCTGAGGTCAGTAGCCACATAAATGTTGCATCTGCGCTTTCTTAATTTTCATCACTGTATATAGTAATATTGCCAGTGAATGCGTATACATTCAGCCTGGCATACATGATAAATCTGATTATTTATATGCATGTGCTTTTTCTACATCCGAGGCCGGTGTTAATCTGACTGCGTATTAACACTGAAATTTCACGTGATGGAATTGCCGAAAAGTGCTAAAACGCGCAACACTTGTATTTGTGAGGTGGATTGCACAGATAAATATACAAACGGACTAGTGCCATTTTGGAGTAGGTACCCAGTAATACATACGTGGTGTCCATAGCTACTACAGTATTTCGTATGCGCTCATTGATTATCATCACAGACTCAAATAATGCTGCCAGTGGGTATGCTTGTAAAGAATCTAGTTCACATTATACGTCTTATTGTTTGAATACATGTGCTTCGTTTAGTCCAAGAAACAGGTATGATTTCAAATGCATAAATCTTAAGTAGAAGCATTGAAATTTCACGTATTTACCTTATCAATGAGCATTTTTAGTGCATAAAAATAGCATTTCGGCAAATTTATAAGGTTAATAAATATATAAGTGGACTAGTGCCCCAGAATCATCCCTGCCATGTAAAAAAAACACACTCTATCCATGAACGCCAAATGGCACAAAATTAATTCCAAGTTATACTTCTCTAACAAAGTGACAACACACCAAAATTTTACTACAAAAAAGATTCTAAATCAAGTGATTCTATATATTTTTCTTTTTCTTCAAAAAATGTTTTTTTCTTTTAAATAAAGTTAGTTTAGAATACAAAAATACACAAAAAATGAAGTGTAGTTCTTATCTTATTGGAAATACAGCTGGCAATCCTGGTGAAGAAAAGGGTAGGGAACCCGTGCAATATCTTGAAAAGTGATGGGTCCCTTCCTTTCCTCCTAAACAATAAGAAAGAAAATGATTAAAACCAAAGACAGCTCGGACAATAATCAACATTATAATCTTGTTGACAATATCGAGATGTCTGAATTATCATAAAAATAGCATATAGGAGAAACACATTTGAAGAGTCACAGCCCTTAGTCATCATGTAGGTGAGTTGCCAGTTCCTCATCAAGGTTGTGTCCCCCCGTAAATCTAGTTTCCAATTCCATTATCCATTTGGATTCTCTCTTCCTTAGGATTAATTCTCTATTCCCTCCTCTCTTACCTAGATTAACCTGTTCTATGGCAAAGAATTTCAGGAAGGAGTTATTTGAATGATGTTTTTCCTGAAAGTGTTGTGCGATGGGATAATGGAGGTCTGTATTCGTAATAGCTATAAGATGTTCTTGAATACGTTTCTTGACCATGCAGGTTGTACTCCCTACATACCTGAGTTTGCATGGACATTCAAGTACATAGATCACAAAGTTGGTATTACAGGTCAGGAACTGTGTTATGATCTTATTCTGTCTTGACCCCACAACTTCAAATTATTTGACCATGTGGCTAGATTTGCATGCTCTGCAATGCCCACATGGATAGAAACCTTTGAGATTATGTAGGTTTCTATTAGGGGTTTCAGTAATGTCACCCTTGACCAAAACGTCTCTCAAATGTTTACCTTTCCTGTATGTAAATAAAGGTCTGTCACTGATACTGCCACCTATGATAGAATCTGATTTAAGAATTTTCCAATTGTCAGCCAAGATCTTGTGAATCTGCTTTGATCTATGATTGAATGTTGTTATTACCCTGGTCTGTGTTTCATCATTGCTGTCCTTTTCAGTGTACTCAAGAGCCTTAGATCTGCTGATGTCCTTGATTTTGTTAGCAGCTTTTTTTAAAACCCATTCTGGGTACCCACGCTCCTTGAATCTAACTAGCATGGTTTCTTGCTCTTGTGCAAAAGCCTCATCCGTGCTACAGTTTCTTCGTGCCCTCAGTAGCTCCCCAAATGGAATGCTCCATTTCAATGTCTCAGGATGGACACTGAAGGCATGAAGTAAACTGTTACCGGCAGTTTCCTTCCGATGTAGGCTTGATACTAGATTACCATTCTGTACCGTGATGAGGGTATCAAGGAATTTGATTCTATTTTTACTCATGTTCGATGTTAATTGTATGTTGTATGTGTTGTTGTTCAATTTATTGATGAACTCTATAGCTTCTTTTTCATTGCCCTTCCATATAATGAAAAGGTCATCAATATACCTCATCCATACTCTGACTTTGTTAAAGTCAGAGTCAAGATCTTTATCTTTCCGAAGTTCTTCCTCCCACTTCCCTAAGAAGAGGTTCGCAAAGCTTGGAGCGAAGCATGTCCCCATTGCAGTGCCTCGCACCTGCTTGTAAAGCTCACCATTAAACAAAAAGATATTGTTGGTGAGGCATATCCTCATCATGTCAGCCAACATGTTTGTGTGTTCAAGATAGCAGATTTATATATATATAGATAGATAGATATATATTCACTGAAAAAACCATGGGTTTCAGGGGCGTTATAGTTAGCTGGACATTTCACTCGTACAAAGCCATTTAAATTCCCACGTTATACTTAGTTCAGCTAACTATAACTCGCGCACCAGCAATGCACTGCTGATGACGTCACATATTACATCATCCAGTGAATGTGTGTTTTTCTGAAAATTAACATGTTTTATATATGTATATCTCAAGGTCGATGGAAGAATAAATGGGTATATAAGTATCTGAATGGATGATTTATTTTCTGAAAAATTGATTGTATAACTGACTGATTAAGTGTATCTTAGTGAATACATGGGTTAGTGAGTAATGTTTAAATATGTAAATATCTGTATCAGTCTCTCACTTTGGGTATAAGGGGCTGCATGGGTTGGAAAGTAGCTACATGAGTGTCTATATAGGTTATAAGTTGTTTTTTTGAGTATCAGTATGAGTGTCTGAGTGTCTGTATGGTCCGGTGGGGGGTATTACGTAGTGCATAGATGCATGAATGAGTGATTCACTGTATGTGTTGAAGACAGCATGTGTGCAGGACTGTATGGGTGGATGAGTGTGTGTATGGGTGTGTTAGTGAGTGAATGACTGTCTCAATAGTGTCTTTATGAGTAACTACATATGTTTTAAACTAGTATATGTACCTATTGGTGTATATAAGTGAGCATATGTGAGAGTGAGAGATTGGAAGAGTTCCTGTATGAATAAGTATCTGTTTCTAAAAGTGATTGTTTAAAAGACTAAGTATGTGTAAGGTTCTGTAGAAGTAAGTGTGGTGGTGTGTGTATAACTGTATATGCAAGTAAATGGATGTTTGATTCTTTATTAGCATGAGTGACTATGTGTGTGAGTAACTCTATGGATGAGTGGCGGTGTGTAACAGGATGTATAGGTGTATGAGTACATATGATGAGTGAGTACATGTATGAGTGACTATATAGGACTGTTGGTGAATGAGTGGATGTGTATGTACTGAAAAGGTTGTTGTAACTGGTATTGGTATGTCCATTGTTTTGAAAATTTTAGTTTCTATTTTTGGATGTGTGTATCAAAGGTTATATTAGGGTGAGAAGAGGTCTGCCACTCTATCACAAGGCTGATGTCATCAGTGATGTCATCAGTGGTGTCATTTGAGATGTCATCAGTGATGTCATGAGTGATGTCACTGACCATGTCATGAGTGATGTAATATGTGACGTCATCAGCAGTGCATTGCGGGCGCACGAGTTATAGTTAGCTGAACTAACTATAATGAGGGAATTTCAATGGTTTTGTATGAGTGAAATGTCCAGCTAACTATAACGCCCCTGAAACCTATGGTTTTTTCAGTGAATTTCTAAGGTTTTTAAAATGCTAATTCCTAACTATAACGTGCCTGAAACCTATGTTTTTTTAGTGAATTTCAAAGGATTTTAAAATGCTAATTTCTAACTATGCCTACAGAGATAGGATATGTGAAGAAAGAAGAAAAAAAACACAGAAAGAAAAAAAAGAAATGCAGAAGGAAGCAACAGAAGTCCTCAAAGACAAAGAAAAGTGCAGGAAGAAGGAAAACATGCAGAAAGAACAAACAGAAGAACAGAAAGAAGCCTTGTTGCAAACTCATCCTGTACCCTCAACTTTTTCAGACAGATACTGGTGGCAACTGAGTCTGGCTAACCAGTCCTAGAGCCAGTGCTATGTTAAAAGACACTTGGAATACAGTGAAAACACCTACATACACTAGGGAACACTATACTTTGGGGTCCCCCTGTGATTAGCATGACCTCCTCTGTAAGCCCCTAGTATATATTAGGACAGGGGGATTAAAACTACCTCTTAAAATGCGCCAAAGGGCGTGTTTGCACACGTCACCTCAGGCCCCGTCCCCTCCCTTCACCACTGTGCAAACACACTCTGTGGTTGTTTTAAGTTGGGAGATTAATTCCCCTTGAATCCTGAGGGTTCCTAGGGTCCAACTAGCCCACTAGGTACCTCCAGTAAGCGCCACAGAGCTGCGTTGCAGAGAGGTGTAAAAAGGGGCACAGCCTAGTCCACCTCTCTGCAACACAGCGCAGTGGCGCTTACTGGAAGCACCTGGTGGGCTAGTTGGCCCCCACGGGCCCTCAGGATTGAAGGGAAATTATTTCCCCAACTTAAAACGTGCCACAGGGCGTGTTTGCACACGGCACCTCAGGCCCTGTCCCCTCCCTTCCCCACTGTGTAAACACGCCCTGTGGCTGTTTAAGTTGGGAGATTAAGTCCCTTTGAATACTGAGGTTCCCTAGGGTCCAACTAGCCCACTAGGTACCTTCAGTAAGCGCCACAGAGCTGCGTTGCAGAGAGATGTAAAAAGGGGCACGGCCTAGACCACCTCTATGCAACGCAGCGCAGTGGCGCTTACTGGAAGCACCTGGTGGGCTAGTTGGCCCCCAGGGCCCCTCAGGATTAAAGGGAAATTATTTCCCCAACTTTAAACGCGCCACAGGGTGTGTTTGCACACGTCACCTCAGGGCCCGTCCCTCCCTTCACAACTGTGTAAACGCGCCCTTTGGCCATTTTAAATTGGGAGATTAAGTCTCCTTGAATCCTGAGGGTCTCTAGGGTACAACTAGCCCACTAGGTACCTCCAGTAAGCGCCACATAGCTGCGTTGCAGAGAGGTGTAAAAAGGGGCACGGCCTAGACCACCTCTCTGCAACGCAGCGCAGTGGTGCTTACTGGAAGCACCTGGTGGGCTAGTTGGCCCCCCGGAGCCCTCAGGATTGAAGGGGAATTATGTCCCCAACTTAAAACACGTCAAAGGGCGTGTCTGCGCACGTCACCTCTGGCCCCGTCCCCTCCCTTCACCACTGTGTAAACACGTCCTGTGGCCGTTTTAAGTTGGGAGATTAAGTTCATTTGAATCCTGATGGTCCCTAGGGTCCAACTAGCCCACTAGGTACCTCCAGGAAGCGCCACAGAGCTGCGTTGCAGATTGGTGTACAAAGGGGCACGGCCTAGTCCACCCCTCTGCAATGCAACGCAGCACAGTGGCGCTTACTGGAAGCAGCTGGTGGGCTAGTTGACCCCCAGGGGCCCTCAGGATTGGAGGGGAATTATTTCCCCAACTTAAAACGCGTCACAGGGCGTGTTTGCACACATCATCTCAGGCCCTGACCCCTCCCTTCCCCACTGTGTAAACACGCCCTGCGGCCGTTTTAATTTGGGAGATTAAGTTCCCTTGAATCCTGAGGGTCCCTAGGGTCCAACTAGTCCACTAGGTACCTCCAGTAAGCACCACATAGCTACGTTGCAGAGAGGTGTGAAAAGGGGCACGGCCTAGACCACCTCTCTGCAACGTAACGCAGTGGTGCTTACTGGAAGCACCTGGTGGGCTAGTTAGCCCCCAGGGTCCCTCAGGATTGAAGGGGAATTATTTCCCCAACTTAAAACTCGCCACAGGGCGTGTTTGCACACGTCACCTCAGGCCCCGTCCCCTCCCTTCACCACTGTGTAAACACGTCCTGTGGCCGGTTTAAGTTAGGAGATTAAGTTCATTTGAATCCTGAGGGTCCCTAGGGTCCAACTAGCCCACTAGGTACCTCCAGTAAGCGCCACAGAGCTGCGTTGCAGAGAGGTGTAAAAAGTGGCACTGCCTGGACCACCTCTCTGCAACGCAGGGCAGTGGCACTTACTGGAAGCACCAGGTGGTCTAGTTAGCCCCCAGGGGTCCTCAGGATTGAAGGGGAATTATTTCCCCAACTTAAACACGCCATAGGGCGTGTTTGTACACGTCACCTCAGGCCCCGTCCCCTTCCTTCCCCACTGTGTAAACACGCCCTGTGGCCGTTTTAAATTGGGAGAATAAGTCCCCTTGAATCCTGAGGGTCCCTAGGGGCAAATTAGCCCACTTGGTAGGTCCAGTAAGCGCCATTGCAGAGAGGTGTAAAAAGGGGCACGGCCTGCACCACCTCTCTGCAACGCAGCGCAGTGGCACTTACTGGAAGCACCTGGTGGGCTAGTTGGACCCAAGGGTCCCTTAGGATTGAAGGGGAATTATTTCCCCAACTTAAAACGCGCCACAGGGCGTGTTTGCACATATGTCACCTCAGGCCCTGCCCCCTCCCTTCTCCACTGTGCAAACGCACCCCGTGGCGCGTTTTAAGTTAGGGGATTAACTCCCCTTGAATCCTGAGGGTCCCTGGGGTGCAACTAGCCCACCATGTACCTCCATTAAGCGCCACAGAGCTGTGTTGCAGAGCGGTGTAGAAAGGGGCGTGGCCTCAGAACACCTCTCTGCAACGCAGCTCACTGGTGCATACTGGAGGTTCCTGGTGGGCTAGTTGGCCCCCAGGGACCCCCAGTATTCAAGAGGAACTAGTTCCCCAACTGCAAACGCGCCAGGAGGCGCGTTTGCAGAGTGCTGCAGGGAGGGGGCGGGGCCTCTTGCGCGATGTTGGTCTTTCTTAAATATTTTTTTTTTAAGAAGGGGAGCTGTGTGGCCCCCCTGCTTTTCCTAATTTTTTGGCCCTGGGGACCCCATCCCCCAGGGCCTGACCCCTTTTTTATTTATTTTTTATAAAAATGTGGAAGGGGGCCACGTGGCCCCCCTCCTGAGGCCATAATTGGCCCCGGGGACCCCATCCCCCAGGGCCTGGCCATTTTTTTTTAAATTACTTTTTTGAGGGGGCTGAGTAGCCCCTCTCCTTCGGCCATTTATGGCCTTGGGGACCCAATCCCCCAACGGTCCCACCAGCTCCCCGCATCCTGCGGGAGCCGGCATTGCTTTTCCATATGGGGAGCTGCAAAGATGCAGCTCCCCATGTGGAAAAGCAATCGTCTTTGGTTTTTGGAAGAGAGAGCAGGTTTCCTGCTCTCTCTTCCAAATACCAAAGCAGTTTGCTATGCAGGGTGGGAACCGTGAGGCTCCCGCCCTGCCATAGCAAACTACAGTGTCCCGGGGTGGGCACCCGGGGACACTGCAGGAGCCGGCCCTGGGGGTGGCGGTCCCCTGGGCCATGACAAAGCTCCGGCGGGGGGCCACATGGCCCCCCTCCCACAATTTACAAAGCCCCGGGGTGGTGGTCCCCGGGGCTTGGGCGTCATTAATGGACCCCCAAATTTAAATACTTAGTGCCCCGGGGAGGTAGTGGTCCCCGGGCGTGGGGGGGCTCAAGCCCCACCAGGATTATTTAATTTAAAAAAAAGTCCTGGGGTGGCGGTCCCCAGGGCAGCGGGGGGGGGTTTGGATGCCCCCACGTTTATAATTAAAGCCCCGGGGGTGGTGGTCCCTGGGGCTGTGGGGGGGCTGCGAGCCCCCCACACATAATTTTAAAAAGCCCCAGGGGTAGCGGTCCCCGGGGCGCCTTTGGGCCCCCCTTCACAATCCATACATTGCCCCCGTGATTTGGCCACCTGTGGCTAATTATTAACAAAGCACGGGAGGCCAGTAGTTCTTCACGTTGAGAGGATATAGGGTGAGTTTTTGTATCAGTGGGAGTATTGAGGTCTTTTTCCACGCTATTAGAAAATGTCTGGAAATCAGAATTGCGTTAAAAAGTGCCATAAGATGGACGGATACCGTGTCTAAGACTTTGTGAAGAACCAAGGGAGAGGGGGCGGAGGGGGCACCAGATTTGGTGGATTTGATGAGCTCGGCAACCTTCTGAGTGAGGGTGTGAATGCTATGAGAGCGTTTGATCAGGCTTAGCATGACTGGCCTTTCCAAGCGTCTCCATACATATGGGGTCATCCAAAGGTATAGAGTTTGTATCGGAGTTGAATAAGGATTTATAATCCTTAGTAAGTTATTTATGTTTATTCATTTCCTCTGGACAATAATCTATCCTCCATATTTGCTCCCGACGCCTGCAATTTTGCTTAATTTCTCTTAGTTCAGGCGAATACCATGGAGCTGAGGGCTTGGTCCTATGGTTTTTCCTTGTTTTACAGAGGCCACCTGGGTGACTGTGGCATCCATCCAATCCACATAATTGGCAGACACTGAGTCAATATCACTACCTAGCATGGGGTGCGACCTCCCCAGAATGTTATTTAGTTCTATAATGTCAATTTACTTCCAGGCTGTCAATTTTCTTCCAGGGGCAAAACTTGAAGGAAGTAGATGCATTAGGGTTGGGTAGGTTTTTGGTCTGTACTTTAAGCTTTAGAAATACCGCTTTATGATCAGTCCACATAAAGACTTTGTCCAGTTTCAAATCTGGGTTGCTAGTAAAGACGCCATAGAGAGTATGATTGGCCTGATGAGTAGGTGGATTCACCAGCTGTGTGAGGTCAAAGCTAAACAAGCCATCAACTAAGCGCTTCATGTCTCTGACTTCAGGAAAAACTACGTGAAAATTAAAATCACACTCTATAATGAAATGAGGGAATTCTACACAGGATTCCATAAAGTCAATTAGTGTTTGGATGAAGTTCTCTCTGGGTCCAGGTGGGCGACAAACTAAAAGGCCCGTGAAGGCATTAGCATTGTTTGAATTTAGGTTACACATAAGTGCTTTGCAATCCAGGTGAGTTTTTAGCTTGAACGTGGCCCTTAGATGGTTGTGATAAATAACCGCAATTCCTCCGCTGCGTTTACCTTCACGGTCTAATCTGAAAACATTATAGCCTTCAGGGATAGCTATACTAAAATCGGGGTCTGATGCAACATCAGCCCAGGTCACTGTAAGGAAAGATATTTCAGGGGCCTCAAGATTAATAAATTCAGAGAATATTTGTTTTTATAATGAAATAGTATTAAGAAGTATGCAGGTCAATGCGTTACATGAGTCCATCGATTTAGAGGTGTGGCGAGAAGGAAGTTGAAAGGCACTGTTCACTTATAAAGGGGGTGGGGGCTAAAACAGATCTAAAGACAATGCTACAGTTTGAACAGGAGAATTGACCTCATGCAGACTTGAAGTTGTGCAGCGTTTGGGCCCACATGGATTCCCATTCCTCATATGTTCTTCCCTTGAATAGGCTTGGATGGTGGGACGACCAGGGGTTGAGGCGCAGGGCGCAGTCTGGCCATAGATGGACAGAGATGGGCTTGCCATTGGCACACCCGCTGTGCATGGACGGACTTCATAGTCCCTTAAGAGGGTCGCCATCAAGGGGCATGGCCAAGCTTCAGGAGCGCACTGAGATGCTTTGGATTTAAAACCCATGTGCAAAGTAAAAGCACTAAACTGGGGTCCAGCAAGTCCTTCGTACTGCACAGGCTCCCCTATGCAGTAGGAAATACTGCTAACGAATACCAAACTAAAATAAAGTTGAAAACAACAGAAAGACATAAAATGAATATAATAGAGGACACAGCCTTTCCAAGTCAGCAGGATAAAATTAGGAGCCAGGCACCTCCTAAAATGGCTTTTAGGAGCCTACAAGGAAAACAAACTGCCTTCTGTGTGAGATGCAGTCCACTGCCAACTGGGGTACTGAGGACCCAATGTACGTGCTTCATTCCTAAACCAAGATGTGAATGGGCATTCAATTTGCGATTCAACCTGTAGAGTAATAGGTTGAATTGCAAATTGACCATTAGCAGGTTGTCGCGAAACAATCTGCCTCATAAGTATTAATTAGTAAGGTCACAATTTGCAATACCCTGCAATTGCATGCAAATGCAGAGATGGAGGTCTGCAAGAGAGAGCAGACCTCCATTACCTCATTCACGTTCCCAATCTGGAAGTTTTTTCTTTAAAGCAGCCTATGTCCATTAAAAAGATAGGTGCTCATATTAATAAAAAATAATATTGTTTGGGATATCATCAGAGGAGAGTGGGCAGTGGTCTTCTGAATAAAACAATTTTGATTTTTTTCAGATCCTTGTGGCCCAGCACAACTTAAGCCAATTAAACTAGGAAACCCCCTGGTATATATATTAAATTTACACTAATACTGTGATGAGTCATATAATGTGACAAATAATAAACTTTATTATCCCAAAAACTATACATAAAAGTACATTTTTATTATAATCCTAATAAAAATAGAAAAATACTAATAAGTACAAATTGTTAGTTAATAAAAATTGTCTTCAGTCAAACATGCCTCAAACATGGATAGATTTTCCACTCCTCTGTGTTAAAGTCAGAATATAATGTAATTGTATCTCGCTGTTATTGCTCCAAATATCCACATGCCATTCATTATTTTTGCAACGTTACTAAAATATATGTTTGTTGTCTTTCAAAGTAACTAAGGCTTTATAGGTTCCACAGCCAAGAAGAAGAGAAATACAACGGTTACACAAGAGAACCATCACTTCAGCTAGAATACATAATAATCATAAGACAGTCAATTTTTTACCCGTATATAAAGTTCCAACAATCATATCAGTATCATTGTTCTGACACCATTAGTCCTGTTTTACCACAATAGAAATATTCTGAGCTGATATTACTAATGTTCTGAAAGGATCTATCATATCTTAGGTATCACAGCAAATAACTGGAATTCAAAATATTCTAATACATTTCCAGAAAGGAGTTCATTATATTGTGTAATGTAGACCTAGGTGTCACCTACACAAACAGCATCCACATTCAAACTATTTTTTGTGATTGTAGAAGTATATTACTTTACCCACATATAATCCACAAAATCCTGATAGCCTCAATTATTTATAATTTAACATGGAGAGACTAGACTACCTCAACAAGTTGTTACTCATTAAGGCTCTTAATACAGTCCAGAGTGATAGGGAATTCAGGTTCTTCTCACACACACACACACACACACACACACACGCAAACACACAACCACAACCACACAAACAACCACACACACACAACCATACAAAACCACACCCACACAACCACAACCACACACTCAACCACACACACAACCACAACCACAACCACACACACAACCACACACAACCAAAACCACACACAACCACAACCACACACAACCACACACACAACCACACATGCAACAACATGCATAACCACAACCACACACAACCACATACACAACCACACACACACACACACACACACAACCACACACACACACAACCACACACACACAACCACACACACAACCACACACACAACCACACACAACCACACACACAACCACAATCACACACACAACCACACATACACACATAACCACAACCACACACACAACCACACACACAACCACACACACACACAACCACACACACACAACCACAACCATACACACAACCACACACACAACCACACACACAACCACACACACGCAACCAAACACACACAACCACATACACACATAACCACACACACAACCACACACACAACCACACTCAAAACCACACACACACACAACCACACACACAATCACACACAACCACACATACAATCACACAGACACAACCACACACACACAACCCCACACACACAACCGCACACACAACCACATACACACAGCCACACACACACAACCACACACACAACCACACACACACAACCACACACACAACCACACACACACAAACACAACCACACACACACACAACACACACAACCACACACACAACCACACACACACAGCCTCACAAAACCATACCAACCAACCCACACAACCACACACATAACACCACACATACACAACTACACACACACAACCACACACACACAACCACATGCATACACACAACCACACACACAAAACCACACACACACAACCACACACACACAACCACACACACAACCACACACACACAACCACACATACACACAAACACAACCACACACACACACACCACACACAACCACACACATATCACCACACATACACAACCACACACACAACCACACACACAACCACACACAAACAACCTCACACACACAACCACACACACACACACAACCACACACACACAACCACACACACAAACACACACACACCCTCAACCACACACAAAACCACACACACAACCAAACACACAACCACACACACTACTACACACTCAACCACATACACACAACCAAACACACACACAACCACACACACATCCACCAACACAACCACACTCACAACCACACACAACCACATGCACACACACAACTACACCCACTACTACACACACAACCACATACACACAACCAAACACACACACAACCATACACACATCCACCAACACAACCACACTCACAACCACATGCACACACACAACCACACACACACACAACCACACTCACAACCACACACAGCCACATGCACACACACAACCCCACACAACCACAACCACACACAACCACAAACACACACACAGCCATACACACAACCACACACAAAACCACACACACAACCGCACAGAAAACCACACACACAACCACACACAAACACAACCTCACACACAACCAGACACACAACCACACACACAACCACAACCACCCACACACACAAACACACACACAACCATACACAACCACACACACACAACCACACACACACAATCAATCCCACACACACAACCACACACACACAACCACACACACACAACCACACACACACACAACCACCCACACAACCACACACACACAACCACACGCACACACACAACCACACACACACACACAACCACAACTACAAACACAAATACAACCACACACACACAACAACACACACAACCACACACACACAACCACACACACACAACCTCACACAACCTCACACAACCACAAGCACCCACCCACCCACACAACCACACACATAACAACACTCATACATAACCACACACACAAAACCACACACACACAACCATACACACAACCATACACAACCTCACACACACAACCTCACACACACAACCACACACACAAAACCACACAAATACAACCACAACCACACACAACCACACACAACCACACACACAAACACCCACACCCACCCACACACACACACACACACACAACCACACATGAAACCACACATACAACCACACACACAACCACACACACTACTACACACACACAACCACATACACACAACCAAACACACACCACACACACAACCACATGCACACACACAACCACACACGCACACACACACACCCATACACACACACACACACACACAACACACACACACACAACACACACACCCACACACTCTACAAATACATGTCTGAGTAAAAATATATATCTGGAGCAATCAAAATGAAAACACATTTATATATATTGGTTGAAAAACGAAGGAAAATTACATATATTACACCGTGCTGGTTGCTACAGTGTAGTTATAGTTAGGTCAGACTTTCCATAGGAACATTTTTCATTGTTTTGCTAATAACTTTTGTGCCATTTCCCGAATCTTTGCGAAACTTTCCCCCAAAAAATTAATCCACCTCAGCTCTTTCATGGAAAGTGTTGGGGCGGACAGTCAAAGGCAGGCCAAGAAAAAGGGGATGCCAAAATGCCTTTCTCTATATAATTTCCATAGGGAAAAATCAGACAACAATACAGAAATTACACCAAATTTGGCAGAAACCTAAATATTTGCCCGGAAAGACTGATTTTTGTGATTTTGTGTAATTCTGTCCAGCCGTTTTAGGGAAATTAAGGTTAAAAAAACCAGAAATATCTAGTTCCGCTGGACTCCCAAGAGAATCCAGAGGAAGTCTAGTGAGACAAGACCTGCAGGACTGAGACCGGTCATAGACTGGCTGCAACATCAAGTGAAATGTTGTGGCTGCCATTACAGGACTCAGGGACCCGGGCCCTGAGTCCTGAGTTTAAGGCAAAAATAAGGTATAAGGGGACAAGGTTGAGATACCTTCATTGCTAGCCCTTGTGGGGAGGTCCTAGAGGGACCCCCACTGAGAACAACATTTTTAAAACATTTTTGTGCCATCTTGGCCTCGCGGGATAGAGGAAGTCATGTGGAAGTCCTGCATGGCTGAAAAAAAAGAATGACATTGGGTAGTGTTGTCCGCCTGAGGGGCTTGGTTGCCGAAGGGGTAGGAGGCGGGGGTTGATGGCCCACAAAGGTTTGGGTGCAGGCCCTTCAGCCAACCCCACACTATGCACATCTTCCACCCTCACCGTGCACTGCTGATGACCTCACATATTACATCACTCTTGACATGTTCTAGGACATCATTGATAACATCACTGTTGACATCTTGTTGGAAGGCGTTCCTCGGGGAGGCTACGGAATGCGTTCCTGACCACCCGGAGGCCCACCTTTCCCAGAGTTAGGCCGAGCAAGAGCAGGGCGGCCCTTCCTGGAAGGGTCTCGTACCTAGGATCGCACACGCTGCGCTTACTCTCTCTCCGGATAGAGGGACACCACACAGTAATTCGTTGTAAGACAATAGATTTTTATCTGTAGTTGTCAGGGATCTTTATGACCCGGAAGGCAGGTGCAGAATTGATGCCACAAGCGGCAGCGATCTCGTGATGAGGGGAAAGGGGTAGCGGGACAGTCTTTGAATCAGTGTCTCTGTGAGGTATCCGGCGCACAGCTCTCAATCCTCGAGCTGAGGGGATGTTGCTTCTCTCGGCAATCTCTGCCGTTTCTCGTGGAGGAGCGGGCCGCGAGTCACTCAGCAGGCACCGGAGGTTCGTAGTTCGGGGAGCCGCGACGGCGTCAGCAGGGCTCAGATGGTTCAGAGTTCGGGAGCCGCGACAGCGTCAGCAGGGCTCAGATGGTTCAGAGCTCGGGGAGCCGCGACTGCGTCAGCAGGGCTCAGATGGTTCAGAGTTCGGGGAGCCGCGAAAGCGTCAGCAGGGCTCAGATGGTTCAGAGTTTGGGGAGCCGCGACAGCGTCAGCAAGGCTCAGATGATTCAGAGTTCGGGTAGCGTTCTTCGGTTCGGGGAGCGATCGAGCCACGACCAGGTCAGCAGGCTCTCGTCAGTCCAGGTCTTCTCTGCTCTCGTCCCTTCAGCACCCCTTGTTATACTCCCCCTCCTCTTTGAAGTCCGGAGTCCTCGCAGAGAGGGGTCTGGTGCCTGGGGGGCGGTGTGTCGGGGTTTCCTGTCGCTTGGCCCTTTGATCTGTTCAGGCGGGTCCGGGAGGGACTCCAGACACCCAGCGGACGAGGCGCCTGCTCACCGGGAGCCTGGTGGTCGATCGAAACCTCCCTCGGGGGAGAGACCAGAGGTGTGACAGGATCGGCGCCTCTCGGTCTGGTTTGGGGGGGGGGGTTTCGCTCTCCCTTGGCCGGGCATGCGTGTTGGGGATCTGGTCGGCCCTCGGGATGTTGGCCCGCGGGAGCCGGAAGGCTGTATCAACGAGGTCGGCGTGGTTGCAGGGTAACATGCTGGTCGGGAGGGCCCATGCCACGAGGCCGGTCTCACACATCTGAAATTACATAACTATACATTGTGAGGGTGCAGGTTATAGTTATAGTTATAGTTAGGTCAAACTTTCCATAGGAACATTTTTCTTTGTTTTGCTAATAACTTTTGTGCCATTTCACGAATCTTTACGAAACTTTCCCCCAAAAAATTCATCCACCTCAGCTCTTTCATGGAAAGTGTTGGGGTGGACAGTCAAAGGCAGGCCAAGAAAAAGGGTTTGGGTGCAGGCCCTTCAGCCAACCCCACACTATGCACATCTTCCACCTTCACCGTGCACTGCTGATGACCTCACATATTACATCACTCTTGACATGTTCTATGACATCATTGATAACATCACTGTTGATATCTATAAATGGTGAATTTCAGTGTTTGAGTTTTCATCTAACTATAATGTCAAAGAACACTCATCAGAAGGGTTGTGATATGTGTTGCCACAATCAGTCATTCCAGGTTACGGATGCCAAACTCTCTGGGTTAACTGGTCCAAACCCTTCATATTGTAAGTAATTTACACAAAGAAGGGAGAGGGAGACCGTAGAACGTAGTTATCCTTTAATTATTCCACATCTTAGATGGGCTTAGAACTCAAGAATCAAGAAAAGTTATTCCACATGTGTCAAAGAGTACATTACTGTATTCCAAATATACAAAGACAATTCAAAGAAGGGACGATAGTCGTTATTTCGTTCAAAGCATGTCCCTAATCATCTAGAGGCATACAACCAAGTTGGCATATGACCCCAAACATGAAATAAAAGCACGCCCATACACAAAAAAACACAAGTTTTTAAACATTTATAATGTACATCACAACATGACCAAAGTCTCAATTTCTTCTATCAATACAATGTCAATATAAATGTCTATGTTCTCATTATTTTTTCAACAATTCTATTTTATATTTTGAAAGGCCTGTCTAGTATGACAGCTCATGTTATCATAAACCAATATGACAAATATCAATTAGATTAAAATCCTGTATTATCAAGACCAGACACCCACATTTCGAACGGGATCCTAAATTATTGGTAGTCACTCACCATTAAGTACTATTCAGCTTATTTCTTTCTCTCCTAAATAGTATAGTATACATCCATTCACTGTTTCAAAAATGATTTATGTAAAACAAATTTTCTTTTAATAATAATACAATAGTTTAATAACTCGATCTATGTTAAAAGTTGTGGGCTCCTTCTATGCCGGGCTTACCTCCTCAGTATGTAGGGATGCATATAAGTATGCCCTATTTTCTGTCAGTCCATGCAATATATGTAGTCCTTCATCAGGTCAGTAGTCCCCTATAAATAAACAATGAAAACATAAAATATATCTCCATCTACTTGGACCTATACATAGCTCCAATATAACATGTATTCACACTTTCATTAAACCCCACATGGAAAAATATATGATCACATGAGCTCCAAAAAGGAGTTTCGCAAATTGATAAAATGAATACATCATAAATTTGCAAGATTTTGCCGAGTATAATGGTAATTTATCAGGTAATTTTTAATCGTTGGCCAACCACTTCATTATCTCGATACATTATAGAGTTGCAAGATAAACAATGGGTATGACTTCAAAGAATATTTTCACTTCAACTACTCATACTTGTAGGTAATATTGGGCCATATGTATGAAAATACATTTTTGCGATTCTCAAATAGCGATTTTTAGCGAATTGCTATTTGAGAATCGCAAAACGTTATGTATGTAGGATTTGCAAATAATTTTGCGAATCCTACATATTCCTTAATTGCGAAATGCAAATTGCGATTCGCAATTAAGGAATACCTCCCCATTCATTCCTATGGGCCTGGAGGCCCATAGGAATGAATGGGAAGACATTCTTAATTTCCGATTCTCAATTAGAGCATCGCAAATTGAGAATGCAATTTCAAGGGTGCCAGGGTGTCAAAAGGACACCCTGTTGCACCCCTGAAATGTGCATGTGTGCACATGTGGCACACATACATGCCCTAAGGGCATGTATGTTCGCCTCATGGCACTTTGAAAAATGCCAAAAAGTGAATTTTTCTGAGAAATCGCAAATTACCACCAACTTGAAGTTGGTGGTAATTTGCGATTCCTTAAGGCCAAATTGCACTTTTTTTGTGCTTCTTATATAGCATTTAAGGAATAGCAATTTGCAATTCCTTATTTTGCGGGGCAGTTTTTCTTTAATACATACCACAGAGCCAAATTGCGATCCCAAACGCCGAAATTCTGCGAATTTCGGCGTTTGCGATCGCAATTTGGAATGATACATATGGCCCTTAGTCATAAAAATGTCCCACCAGTTTTCGTAAAAATTACGTTCCAAAAGCCAGACACAAAACGGCCAACTTTGAGTAGTTAGTCAAATACTTCCAATCGCCGATAATATTTAAATTTACAAAGAGAACAAAAGACTTGTTTCTAAAAATTAGTACAGCAACGATTTATCTATGACCTTATGTCCCGGTTTGTTTGAACTTGTGAGCCAAATGCACCAAAGTGCACGATGTCATAACTTTTGTGCATAAAAGACCCAAAGTACTCATTAAGAATACTGGATGACATGTCAGCCATCTTAGAATGGTCAGCCATAACCTTGTCAATTATCGAGTCAGGGAGGTCAATAAGTATTTGTTGAAAAGGTTTATAACAGATATTTAATGATAAGCCTCAGTCCCAGCTTGTTAAAACTAGTGAGACAAGTACATACATAGTATTCTCTTAGTATTGTAAATGGAAAAAGAAGATTTATTTTATCCATACCTGTGTGGAGTGCAATGAATGAGTGAGTGTCATGGTGTTATGATGGGGAAACAGCCCTTACAATGTGGTAATCACCTTGCATATGCCTTTACCACACAAGGTAAAATATTAAAGGTAAGTATAAATGTTGCGTGTGTGTATCTAGATAGATAGATAGATAGATAGATAACCTACTGGCAGTCGCCAGTAGGTATAGTTCGGACCATTTTTTCCATAGGAAAATCTTTTATTTACTTGCCTATATCTTTGGTGCTGTTTGATGAATCTTCACAACGTTTTCCAAAAGAAGGGTGCCAATAATTCTAGTTGTGCATGGAACATTTCGGTGTAATCCATCAAGCTGGGGACAAGAAAAAGGAAGCGGGCCAAAAAAGGGTTTTTACCTATGCTAATTCCCACAGGGATTTTGAACACAACAACAGCGAACCGGTAGATGGAATCACGGAATTACATCACATTTGGCAGACACCTAGCTCTTGGTCCGGTAAGAGTGCATTTTGTTATTTGGTGTCAACCAATTCAGTAGAGATATTTAAAGAAATTAAAATCTGTATATCTAGGGACGTGAAGGCTCAGCGAACCCGCCCAATCTTGTGCTGAGATCTGGTTTGGTGGGGGGGGGGTTTCGCTCTCCCTTGGCCGGGCATGCGTGTTGGGGATCTGGTCGGCCCTCGGGATGTTGGCCCGCGGGAGCCGGAAGGCTGTATCAACGAGGTTCGGCGTGGTTGCAGGGTAACTTGCTGGTCGGGAGGGCCCATGCCACGAGGCCGGTCTCACACATCTGAAAATACATAACTATACATTGTGAGGGTGCAGGTTATAGTTATAGTTATAGTTAGGTCAGACTTTCCATAGGAACATTTTTCTTTGTTTTGCTAATAACTTTTGTGCCATTTCACGAATCTTTACGAAACTTTCCCCCAAAAAAATCATCCACCTCAGCTCTTTCATGGAAAGTGTTGGGGTGGACAGTCAAAGGCAGGCCAAGAAAAAGGGTTTGGGTGCAGGCCCTTCAGCCAACCCCACACTATGCACATCTTCCACCTTCACCGTGCACTGCTGATGACCTCACATATTACATCACTCTTGACATGTTCTATGACATCATTGATAACATCACTGTTGACATCTATAAATGGTGAATTTCAGTGTTTTTTGAGTTTTCATCTAACTATAATGTCAAAGAACACTCATCAGAAGGGTTGTGATATGTGTTGCCACAATCAGTCATTCCAGGTTACGGATGCCAAACTCTCTGGGTTAACTGGTCCAAACCCTTCATATTGTAAGTAATTTACACAAAGAAGGGAGAGGGAGACCGTAGAACGTAGTTATCCTTTAATTATTCCACATCTTAGATGGGCTTACAACTCAAGAATCAAGAAAAGTTATTCCACATGTGTCAAAGAGTACATTACTGTATTCCAAATATACAAAGACAATTCAAAGAAGGGACGATAGTCGTTATTTCGTTCAAAGCATGTCCCTAATCATCTAGTGGCATACAACCAAGTTGGCATATGACCCCAAACATGAAATAAAAGCACGCCCATACACAAAAAAACACAAGTTTTTAAACATTTATAATGTACATCACAACATGACCAAAGTCTCAATTTCTTCTATCAATACAATGTCAATATAAATGTCTATGTTCTCATTATTTTTTCAACAATTCTATTTTATATTTTGAAAGGCCTGTCTAGTATGACAGCTCATATTATCATAAACCAATATGACAAATATCAATTAGATTAAAATCCTGTATTATCAAGACCAGACACCCAAATTTCGAACGGGATCCTAAATTATTGGTAGTCACTCACCATTAAGTACTATTCAGCTTATTTCCTTCTCTCCTAAATAGTATAGTATACATCCATTCACTGTTTCAAAAATGATTTATGTAAAACAAATTTTCTTTTAATAATAATACAATAGTTTAATAACCCGATCTATGTTAAAAGTTGTGGGCTCCTTCTATGCCGGGCTTACCTCCTCAGTATGTAGGGATGCATATAAGTATGCCCTATTTTCTGTCAGTCCATGCAATATATGTAGTCCTTCATCAGGTCAGTAGTCCCCTATAAATAAACAATGAAAACATAAAATATATCTCCATCTACTTGGACCTATACATAGCTCCAATATAACATGTATTCACACTTTCATTAAACCCCACATGGAAAAATATATGATCACATGTGCTCCAAAAAGGAGTTTCTCAAATTGATAAAATGAATACATCATAAATTTGCAAGATTTTGCGGAGTATAATGGTAATTTATCAGGTAATTTTTAATCGTTGGCCAACCACTTCATTATCTCGATACATTATAGAGTTGCAACATAAACAATGGGTATGACTTCAAAGAATATTTTCGCTTCAACTACTCATACTTGTAGGTAATATTGGGCCATATGTATGAAAATACATTTTTGCGATTCTCAAATAGCGATTTTTAGCGAATTGCTATTTGAGAATCGCAAAACGCTATGTATGTAGGATTTGCAAATAATTTTGCGAATCCTACATATTCCTTAATTTGCGAAATGCAAATTGCGATTCGCAATTAAGGAATACCTCCCCATTCATTCCTATGGGCCTGAAGGCCCATAGGAATGAATGGGAAGACATTCTTAATTTCCGATTCTCAATTAGAGCATCGCAAATTGAGAATGCAATTTCAAGGGTGCCAGGGTGTCAAAAGGACACCCTGTTGCACCCCTGAAATGTGCATGTGTGCACATGTGGCACACATACATGCCCTAAGGGCATGTATGTTCGCCTCATGGCACTTTGAAAAATGCAAAAAAGTGAATTTTTCTGAGAAATCGCAAATTACCACCAACTTGAAGTTGGTGGTAATTTGCGATTCCTTAAGGCCAAATTGCACTTTTTTTGTGCTTCTTATATAACATTTAAGGAATAGCAATTTGCAATTCCTTATTTTGCGGGGCAGTTTTTCTTTAATACATACCAAAGAGCCAAATTGCGATCCCAAACGCCGAAATTCTGCGAATTTCGGCGTTTGCGATCGCAATTTGGAATGATACATATGGCCCTTAGTCATAAAAATATCCCACCAGTTTTCGTAAAAACTACGTTCCAAAAGCCAGACACAAAACGGCCAACTTTGAGTAGTTAGTCAAATACTTCCAATCGCCGATAATATTTAAATTTACAAAGAGAACAAAAGACTTGTTTCTAAAAATTAGTACAGCAACGATTTATCTATGACCTTATGTCCCGGTTTGTTTGAACTTGTGAGCCAAATGCACCAAAGTGCACGATGTCATAACTTTTGTGCATAAAAGACCCAAAGTACTCATTAAGAATACTGGATGACATGTCAGCCATCTTAGAATGGTCAGCCATAACCTTGTCAATTATCGAGTCAGGGAGGTCAATAAGTATTTGTTGAAAAGGTTTATAACAGATATTTAATGATAAGCCTCAGTCCCAGCTTGTTAAAACTAGTGAGACAAGTACATACATAGTATTCTCTTAGTATTGTAAATGGAAAAAGAAGATTTATTTTATCCATACCTGTGT
This sequence comes from Triturus cristatus, assembly GCF_964204655.1. Classification (NCBI taxonomy): domain Eukaryota; kingdom Metazoa; phylum Chordata; class Amphibia; order Caudata; family Salamandridae; genus Triturus; species Triturus cristatus. Next base: position 231,973,817 of record NC_140585.1, read on the forward strand.
GGAGTGCAATGAATGAGTGAGTGTCATGGCGTTATGATGGGGAAACAGCCCTTACAATGTGGTAATCACCTTGCATATGCCTTTACCACACAAGGTAAAATATTAAAGGTAAGTATAAATGTTGCGTGTGTGTATCTAGATAGATAGATAGATAGATAGATAACCTACTGGCAGTCGCCAGTAGGTATAGTTCGGACCATTTTTTCCATAGGAAAATCTTTTATTTACTTGCCTATATCTTTGGTGCTGTTTGATGAATCTTCACAACGTTTTCCAAAAGAAGGGTGCCAATAATTCTAGTTGTGCATGGAACATTTCAGTGTAATCCATCAAGCTGGGGTCAAGAAAAAGGAAGCGGGCCAAAAAAGGGTCTTTCCTATGCTAATTCCCACAGGGATTTTGAACACAACAACAGCGAACCGAAAGATGGAATCACGGAATTACATCACATTTGGCAGACACCTAGCTCTTGGTCCGGTAAGAGTGCATTTTGTTATTTGGTGTCAACCAATTCAGTAGTTTAAGAGATATTTAAAGAAATTAAAATCTGTATATCTAGGGACGTGAAGGCTCAGCGAACCCGCCCAATCTTGTGCTGAGATCTGATTGGCTGCCAACACTTCAACCAGGAAGTGTTGGCAGCCATCTTGGGAAAAAACTTTTTAAAACTTTTAAAAATAAAGAAAAGGGGGCAGGGTAGGAATACCGCTACCTAGAGTGGGGTGCGACCTTCCCCGAATGTTATTTAGTTCTACACTGTCAATTTTCTTTCAAGGCCGAAACGTGAAGGAAGTAGATGTATTAGTGTTGGGGAAGTTGTTGGTTGGTACTTCAAGCTTTAGAAATCATCATTGTTCGTCACGGTTTTGTTCAGAGGACCACTGTCCACTCCCCTCTAATGAGTTCCTAAACAAGAACGTTTTTTAATTAAAATGAGCACCTGTCTTTTAAATGGGCACAGTCTGACTTAAAGAAAAAGTTTCCACATTGGGAACATGAATGAAGAAATGGAAAACTGCTCTCTCTTGCAGACCTCCATCACTGCATTTGCAATAAATCGCAGGGTGTCGCAAATTACGACCTTACTAATTAATACTTATTAGGCAGATTGTTTTGTGACACCCTGCTAATGGACAGTTCCTGATTGATCCTATCACTGTACAGGTTTATCACAAATTGCATGCCCATTCCTGTAGGTGTGCAAATTTCACATCCTGGTTTAAAAATGAAGCTCGTACATTGGGTCCTTAGTGTCCCAGTTGGCAGTGGACTGCAGCTCTCATAGAACGCAGTTTGCTTTCCTTGTAGGCTCTTAGAAGCCATCTTAGGAGGGCTCTGGCTCCTAATCTTATCCCACCGACTTGAGAAGGCTATGTCACCAATTATATTCATTTTATGTGTTTCTGTTGTTTTTCACCTTTATTTTAGTTTGAAATTTGTTATCATTGTTTCCTACTGCATAGAGGAGCCTATGCAGTACGAAGGGGTTGCTTGACCCCAGGTTAGTGATTTTACTTTACCCAGAGGTTATAAATCCGAAGCGTCTCAGCACGCTTCTAAAGCTTGGCATGCCCCTTTATGCTGGCCCTCTTAAGGGACTATAAAGTGAGTTTGCACACAGCAGGCACACCGAGGACAAGCCCATCAGTGGCAAGACTGCACCTTTGCCTGAACCCCTGGTCGTCCCGCCATCCAGGCCTATTCAAGAACAGTCTCTTCTCACAAAACCTCTGAATTGATGGATTCCTGTAACGCACTGACCTACATACTTCTTAATACTAGATCATTAATACAAAACAAATATGAATTATCTTAATTTATGGATCTTGAGGCCCCTGATATATCTTTCCTTATGGTGACGTGGGCTGATTTTACATCAGACCCTGATTTTAGAATAGCTATCCGTGAAGGCTATGATGTTTTCAGATTAAACCGACAAGGTAAACGTGGCAGAGTGATTATGTTTATTTATCACAACCATCTAAGGGCCATGTTCAAGCTGATAACTCACCTGGATTGCAAAGCCCTTATGTTTAACTTAAAATTAAACACTACTTCATCGTCTTTTTATTCTATTTCCCAGCTGGGCCCATAGAGAACTTCATCCAAACGCTAATGGGCTTCATGGAATTTTGTGCAGAATTCCCTATTTTCACTCTCCAGGGTGATTTTAATTTTCACCTGGTTTTTCCTGAAGACAGAGACATGAAGCGCCTAGTAGACGTCGTGTATAACTTCGACATCCCGCAGCAGGTGAATCTTCAGACTCATCAGTATAATCACATGCTCGATGGTGTCTTTACTAGCATCCGGGAATTAATGGTGGACAAGAACTTGCCTTTAACCTGGACTGATCACAAAGCTATATTTCTAAAGCTTGAAGTATCAACCAGTTTTTATTTTCACCCAAAACGTGGCAGATCCATGAATCGGTTAAAATTTTCCAAAAACTAAGCTCTGCTTGTTTTTATTAAAGACCCCGGGTAGGTCAGTTCCTAGGGGCATACTTTTTAATACATTTTGGGGAGGTGGGCGCACATGGACCCCCTCCCCATGGCCAATATTGCCCCCAGGGCCGGCCACGTCCCTGGGGGTGGCCAAGATTTACACAGAGAAGGAGGAGTGCCGCACAACCCTCCTCTTGAGGCTGCAAGATCCCTGGGACTTTATGAGGAAAAAAAAGGAGGGGGCCCTGCAGACCCCTATCCATTGGCCGAAAGGATTCCGGGGACCACCACCTCCCGGGGCCAATGTCAGTATTGAAAGGGGAGGGGGTGCGTGAAGGTACCCTCCTGGGCCATGTACAGCCCAGGGGTTCACCACCTCCCTGGGGCTTTCTTTATTTTTTATAGGGAGGGGGCCTGCCTGGCCCCCGTCCTGGGCCATTCTGGGCCTCGGGAACCCCTATCTCCCTGGGGCAGTCCCTTGAAAGAAGAGGGCAGAGCGTCACCCCTCCTGGGCTGGCTTATGCTGTGTCCCAGGGAGCCAATCCATAGGACATAGCTGTTTGCTTTTGCTTGGTGGTGGCTGACAGTTCCAGCCAAGCAAATGCAAACACTCCGCTTCCACCAAGCAGGAGCTGTCAAACAGCTCTCGCTTGCTGGAAGGGGAGGTTTAATCTCTTTCCCTGCTTGTAGACATGAAACCAGCCCTTATTTGTAGGAACCAGCACTTATTTTTCCTGAGGGAAAAAATACACGGATTGGAAAGACTGAGGAAAACAGCAAAACCATCACAAACAAAGCAGAAACCTGTAAGTGAGAAAAAAAGGGATGTCGGCGCTCAGGTCTGTCTTTAATTTTATCTATTGGGCGTGGCAGTAATTATGACCGGGAGCAGCCTAGTTCCCATACTGATTTTGGTGCTTCCCGACTGGAACTGCATCTTTCTTCAGTGGAGGGAATTCGTATAATAAAGCTGAAACATTCTTATAAGAATGACAATGACAATGTTTTCTTTTTTCAATACTTTATTTAAGAGTCAATAGGCAGATTGCAATAAAGGAAGCATGAGCAAATTCTTAGCTGCAAAGCATATAAATCATAAGTATAAAGCCGGCTTCTGAGCAGAGCAGAGCTTCGGGCCCCAGCACTCTATGTCTCACAAATTAAGCAGTAAGCAAGAGTGCCATCCATGGTTTGCGTTACTGGGTCATTGACACGTGTTGTGTCCGACTCGACCTGTGCTGGCCCCTTTGATTACCTTTTAATCAGATAAGAACAGTAGTGAGGATTTAAAGACATATTTTAGTAAGTGAGGGATTGGAAGTGAAGTGCACAGTAGTATCAGTATTTGTAGTAAGAGTATGCTAGAAAATGTCCCTCTCTGTAGGGTCACCTCAAACTTTTTGCTTTCCTCCTCCTATTTTTAGGACTGTGTTTTTGTTTGCTTTGGCACTATACCACTACTGACCAGTGTAAAAGTGCATGTGCTTTCTCCTCTAAACATGATGACAGTGGTGTATACCTGATTCGCATACCTGTTGTACCGGCAAGTCTCTTGTAAAGTGGTATACCATATACCCAGGGGCCTCTACTTCAAATGCTGCTAGTGGGCCTGCAGCACTAATTATGCCATTCACACAAGTATCCTTTCAAAACTTTCTCAGGCCTGCCGCTGCAGTGCCTGGGTATACAGTTTACTCCCACTTCGACCTTGCATTTGAACCCACTTGGCAAGCCTTAAACTCCGGTTTTATTACCTATAAGTCACCCTTAAGGTAGGTCCTAAGGACAGGGAGCTATGTATGAAATTTATGTTTTGCATGTCCTGGTAGTGACAAACAGCCTATTTCATTATTCACTACTGGGAGGTCTACCGCTTCCACAGGCCAGCATTGGGAATCCTTTAATACACTTTTAAGCTGAAATTCCTGATCGGAGAGGAGTAGCTTTTTCATGTTTCATATGTTTGGAAATGGTCTTGATAAACCCTCTTTACTGGTGAACTTGAATTTAAAATTACTGTTTTAGAAATGTCACTTTTAGAAAGTCGACATTTCTCTGCTCTTAACTCTTTTGTGCCTTAAAGCATGTCTCCAATACATAACTGGGTTGGATGACTGTTACACTTTGTGCATACCCTCTAGACAGCCACAAACACAGGAAGGTGAGTTATGAGCCCTCTGCTGGGTCTTCCTGGGCAGGGAGTAATGGGATTGGCTGACACTTTCACTTCAATAGGTAGTGTTCTTTCCACACACAAAGCACTCATTTACCCCCCGGGTTAGCCTGGCAGAAAGGACTGGGTTGGAAGGGATCCTTGTGCAATTCACAGAGCTCCTTTGAAGCTACCCCCTACATTAAAGGCACTTTTGGGAATAAGTAATGGGTCTCTGACCCCTTAATATCATACACTTCTGGATCTTGTACTGAACCTTTGTCAGAAGGACTGATGTGCTCCTTAAAGGACTCTACTGGCCCACTTTTCTGGAAGGACTGCTTTTCTGTTTGTTACCTTGCTACCTGTTGCTCACTGACCCTGCTGGAGGGAGATCTTGCCTCTGCCTTCCCTCCTAGTGGTCTCCAAGGGCTTGCTGGCGTGCCTCTTTTTTCTGTAGTCTCAGGGGAACAAAAAACTTCCTACAATTCTGAAGTGGGTTCTTGCAGCTTTTTCCACATTGATGCAGCAGTGACTTTGCACCAATCGGAACTGACATATCGTATTCAACGCAATAGCAGTGGCTGTTCGATGACAGCAATTCTACAGCTGGAGCGGCTCGAGGCTGACGGACAGTGCGACTTGACATCGATACTGTGCCTGCATCACAAAGCGGTTCGACATCGAAGGTTCCATTGACAGCGCTGACTGGCACTGACTTTGCCTCCATCCACGGATCGATGACGACAGGGCACCTCCTCGACTCCTTGCCTCAGCTCTTCGACTTCGAAGCTTTGCTCCATCTAAGGTACATGGTCAGCGGGACTTGTCTGAGTCCTGTAGCCGGCTTGCCCTAGATTGGGGTCGGCCTCAACTTTGGATCTACCCCAGTCTCGTGCAACTGCAAGTAGGCCTTAGCGCTATTGACTTCTAAGCACTGTAAGTGCATTTATTCTTTTAAAAATCATATTTCGACTTTTACCAATTGGATCTTTGTCGTTTTGGTCTAATAAAGCTCAGATAACTATTCTCTATTTTCTTTACCTGCTTTGAGTCTTTTTGTGGTGTATTCATTCTGGTACTGTGTGTGTTGCACAAATACTTCACACATTGCCTCGGTAGATAAGCCTGACTACTCTGTGCCAAGCTAACAGCGGGTGAGCACAGGTTATCTTTTAGTGTGTGTCTAGCTTACCCTGACTAAACTGGTGGTTCCTGCCTGGCCTGGGGCATAACTCAGCCATCCAGGAATCCCATTTCTAACAGGGTAATAGTTTGATCCAAAATGTGGATAGTAGCATGATCCGGATTCTAGACTGAAACATACTTTCTGGAATCTTCAAAGGTGAGCTTGGCAGAGACTGTAAACTACTGTTGATTATGATGGCGACAGAAACAACAATCAGCTTGCTGCAGGACACAAGTCAGATGCTCCATTATGGATTGGGGCACAACACAGATCCAACACTACTGGCCCAAATCCCTGAATGCACACAATGTTCCTGTATACTAGCAAGGGAGAAGGAGAAAATGCCAACATCTTACAGACCTTTTCAGCTGAGGGAACACATTGATTCTAAACATTGCCAGAAACATAACATATTTGCAGCAAAAGATGAGATTATAGATTGCAAACCTAGTGTGAGATCGTAAAGTTGAGATACACTTAGCCCATGCTTAGCTTAAGCGTTCATGCTGCATGAAATATATTTTTTTACCAAGAAATACTTCTTAAACTGGCGTGAAGCATGAGGAATGGAAGTTCTAGGACAGGAATATTTAGCCTTGCCATTTTTTCCGGCCAATCACTGACTATGTAACTTTCATCGAATTTGAATTTGTGTTATGTGGATAGCCTGAAACTCTGGCAGGATCCAGCCTTCGTGGATCTATGCTGAATGCCCTGAATTGTATAAATCATGTAAATAACCTTGAAATGCAACAAGGAAAGGTGAAAGGTCCGACTCGCAAAGCAGGGAAGACTCTGTTGAACAGCTACCTAAATTTAAAACCAATCTGTATAATGAAAGAACGTGTGTCTGTTCTAAGGATGTATATCGATGGACTGGCAGCACAATGTACATATAGAGGGATAGATAGAGGGGTTGAATAATTTTACAAATGAAATATTTGTGGACAAAAGACTAATATCAATGCTGAACCTGGTCAAATTATCTTCCCTCTTTCTTGTAGAGAGATATTCCCTAGTTTACTGGCCAATGGTCCAAACTAGCTTTCTTCAACTGTTTCCTCAGATTCCTTAACTGCATTTTAATTTGTCACATTGGAATTTTTAAGTGGTACAAATGCAATGTATTTGGGACCTATTGGCTTTTCCAATGCCTTTAAGCCATGATGTACAGCATCAGCTAGATGCTGTGCAGCATGATGAAAAGCTAAAATTAAATACAGAGATGTGATGATGCAGGGGCCACATCATTTTATAAGCATGCAAACTTTTTTTTCTTCTCCAAAAACATACTCCTAAAACAGAAATTTGTTTTTGGAAAAGAAAAAACTAATACCGCCAAACCATGGGATTTTCTTCTATGGTGTGGAGGTAATTATTTTCATTTTTACAGTTACTTGTGGTGAGCAGTAAAAATAAAAAAACAACCGTCAGCCCACTCTAAATAGGGCAGACAGTCGGATGGCTTACCTTCAAAGCCCTATATTCTCTTAAGCCATCATAAGAAAGTTTATGTTGACAGAGCAAATTTTACTCTGTAGTTGTAAACCTCACGGTCCTCCCGACTTTTAATAGGGCAGATGGACTGAGGGTTTGACCATTGCATTTTTCTGCTTGGACTGCCATTGCCTTAGTGTCTCTGGTCTTTATTGGTTTATAGAAATTGAATGTTCATGATAAATCACTATTTCGATAGAGACTTCTAGCTGCAGATTCCTCATCTTTTGAATATTGCCCAGGTGTAAGACTGGACCAGAAAACTTTTCTGCAGTACCTCTCTCTGTGTGTCGTTAGGTGGCGCTGTGTCACTCCACACTAATGCAGTTTCGCTCTGGAAATTATGTGCAGAGCCTATATAGTTGCCACTCCTGTGCACTGACGTCAGTTTCCTTCTTTCTGTGCCACTAGACAAGGATTCATAGCACTCTTTCGTCTCTCAGAACCACTTATCTCAGAACGTTTGTCTCAATTTAACAACCTAAAGTATCTGTGGGCACAATCAAGGAGTATGTTGTAGCATCCTTCAAGCTATATCAAGGATCAGTTCCTTAACTGTCCTCTTTTCTCAATAGCACATAGCCAACATGTGTTTCATCTGGCACCACAACCACAACTTTCTCAGGGCTGGGAAACATACATAATATACACACATTAAGTACAATATCTCCAATAACATAAATAGTCCATCACCCAATTACAAAACATGGCTCTCCGTGCAAATACCATGGTGAAGCCAAAATTGTGAATTTCTTGTACCAAATACCTGTGAGTACCACATGTCAACTGTTGTATATATGAATAATCCCCTGGTTAAGTAGTAATTTAACTATTGACTAAACATTGTAGACAGGCAGAATCTACTCATTTACACTTTTAAAATGAAACTGCAGGATTGATAAAGAATTTATACCGTGGGAAACTTAGTGATACAATGCAACCCACGTGTAGTCAAGAAAGTGAACCCCTAAGTCCCAAAAGCGAAAGGCATTAAGAAGTATAATGAAAATTAACACACTCCCGCCTTAATATTCAAAGTTCTGTTCATAGATTTCAAACACGAAACACAATCTTCATAACTGTTAAAGGGTTATCAAAAAGGGATTTTAGTGTATAGTTCAAGTCAATATTAGAAGTTGCATTGTTATCCAAAAAATTACTACTTTGCGAGTACCCGAGCCTTACCAAACTCAAACTATATTGAGAGACCCTAATATTTGCAGCTGCTACACCAGCGTACAAGTGCTCTATAGCCAAATTACCCCATAAATATCGCCATCTAATGTAGTTCTTATCTACCCCATGTGAGAAGTTGGCCTGTTATATGCTGTCCACTAGTTATAGTGGGCACTTTGTACCAGTGGTAGCTATGGAGAGCAGCCTTCGGGCTAAGTCTTGAAGGAATGTAAAGCAGCTTGTTTTACCAGTCTATAATCTCTTGAATGGCTAAATGAAAGACAACCACACCAGGCATATATATAAATATATATATTTATTTATAAAAACACCCTCCTAGTCTCTTTATGAGGCTAGAGGTCATAAGTTACACTTCAAAATATGAGAGTAATAAGCACAAATACACGTCAGGCCCTAGGGGTGAGCCAAACCATATACTAAAATAGTGGTACAGGAACCAGGACTTGACTAGACACAAGGCCTAGAGCCTGTAGAATCAGTGGGACCCCAAGGAACCACCCAAGGTAGTGACACAGGGGACCCACAGGGGCCGTGTGCAGTGTGAGAACACAGCCACGAGCTCCCGTTAGCTTCTATGGGGAAAGTCGCGGTTAGATTTTTAAAGATTTAGGGACACTTAGAATCAAACTAGGACCAAACCCTTTGGGACTTAGGAAGTTCTAGGGCCAACACCCACGGAGTACTCATGTTACCTCACCCAGGGAAGCCAGGTGCAAAGGTGTCAAATGGTGTCTGGTCGCGTTGGCGATTTCAATGGGAGCTGGCAAAGAAGGGCTGCTGCCGGGAAGATGAGAAGTGTCCGAAGAGATCCAAGCCTGAATCGAAGATGAGAAGAATCTGAAAGCAGAGGTGACAGAGTCTGGGTCACTAGCCAGTGACCAGGAAGGCGATAGGCAGATGCCCACCGATGTCTGGTGATTTCAGGTGAAGAAGGTGAAGCTTGACTCTTCAGCCACGAGGACCAGGAGGCATCGAGGACAACCAGGAGCTGGATTCCAGCTGTCTCACAAAGGATGTCGAGTGCTGCAGCATTGGTGCCCGGATTGAACACGACAAACCTTGGCAACAGCAACCCACTCAGAAACGAGAAAGATGCTGCAGTGCAGACCAGCAAGGTCTGTGGGACTCCCCACTTGATTGGGAGTCAGGGCACATCTGGAGCAACTAGGGAAGCCCAAGGAAAACCAAAGTTACCCCCTAAGGGACCCACCAATCAATGGTCCAGGGATCGCGAAGGGACCTCAAGAGGAAACACAAAATGGCAGCCCACGGGTCACTCAGGGTGACTAGGCCGACAATCTTCGGTGGATCTGCTGCTCAAAGTAGGGGCTAAAAGTAACCCCAAGCACAACTTCAAGAAACGTGCAAAAGTGCCCGGTGACCAGGAGTTCCGGTTCCACGCTACTCACGAGGGCTGCGGGACTCAGATTTGCTGGGGACTCGGTCGGCCTCTGAGATGTCTGGAAATCCTCTTCCTGGGCTGTAAATACTCCAGAGTCTGGCGGGAGCTTCGAAAAACGCAGACCGGCAAATTGCTTCGTTGGTGCCTGCCAAGCAGGGAAGTCACTCCTTGACCCTAATGGACATTTCTTCAGTCCTCTGGTCTTTAGCAGAGCGTCGAAGTTCCAGGATTCAGCTTCAGAGTTTCGTCCAGGGATATCTAAAGTTCTGGTTACAGAGGTTCCTTACTTATACCTAAGGAAAGGGTTGGACTAGCTCTGGGGACCCACCTATGGGAGGGTTTGGAAAGAGGGGTGGCTACTCCTTTGTTCAGTTTCGCGCCAGAGCAGAGGCTGGAAGCCCCTCAACTGGTTTGAGCTGGATTATGCACAGGGACACCAAATGTTCCCCCAGTGCAGGACTTCAAAGCACTCTGAGAGTGCTCCCACCCAGCCCCAATACACATAATCCTGTCTGGGAGGTGGTTACACCTCCCTGTGACAGGAAACATATTGTCCAGGCCTCCCCTGCCGGAGTTACGGTCAGCAGTAGGAGGCCAGACTTGTGTCTGTGGCTGCAGCATCAAATTTTGTGATGCCAGGGCGCTATTAGATTTCTACGGGTATACCAGTACTGCCATGTCTTTCCCTCTAGACGAGTGAGCTCATATCCTCACATCAAGAACTGATGTGGGGGTATGATTCCAAGGTGTTTGACACCAAACACGACATGTTTCCGTGCAGCCAGTCCAAAGTTAGCATTAACCGTTTAAAATATAATGCACTTAAGAGTATATGGTCAGGCTGCACCACTGACAACCCCGGAGAAGAGATTCCGAAGGCTGCAGAGGGGCTCAGCTCATGCCTAGGCACCCTCTCACATATAACCAAGCACCCTGCTTTCAGGACTGATAATGCCTGCCATAGGGGTGACTGATAGGTTACTATGTGCAGTGATAGGTGAGGTATAGTGAACCTATACCTCAGTAAGGCATGCATGCACCACCTTACCCAGGCTGCAGTAGCAGACCTGTGGTGTCATTTTGGGTGGCTTTCCAGAGGTGGCATAATACATGCTTCAGCCCCGAGTAGGCCTCTGTGGTACCTATGCCCTGGGTACATAGTATACCATATACTAGGGACTCACAAGGGTACCTCAGGATCCAATCTGTGGATCTGAATTTACAGAGGAAGCAGCTAGGCTGGGGCCTTGAATAGCAGGGTCCCAGCCAGACTAAAGTCGAAAAACAGTAAAACCCCAGCAAAAAGTGGGGGTAAACATATGAAGCAGATCCTACTCTCCTACACCCCATTTACAAAACACTTCACACCACCGTGACCAAGAGGAGAAAAATAAATTCAATTCCCTTCAAGAGTATCAGTGGGTGGTAAACTGCGCTCTGCTGGCGGAGTTCACAGAGTTTTGAGACTACATGTTCCACTTGGAGCGTGGAGTTCATCAAAAACTCCATCACCGCCAGGGAGCGGAGTTTAACGCCCACCATTTATTAAATGTAGAACAGCAATGGGTTTCCTACACCCAGCATGGCTTCTGCCGGATTATTTTCTATCGTTTACAGCTGCCTCTGCTAGTGTGCCACATAACTCAGCCTCTCTTCTTTCAGTACCTGCTCTGCGGAGCTCAGCTGCCCTCCACCGCCTTCCTTCAGTGGCTCGCACAGTAAGCAGATCCTGATGCCCTGCTTACACCCGAAGCCCGGAGACATTTGATTTTGATTTTTAGTTGGGGTAAGTGGCATGGATAAATAAACACACTTTGTGAATGGAAACATCATTCCCTGTAAGCAGACAGAAAAAATTAGGCTTCTGTTGTTCAATTGATATCACTTGTAACACAAATTGGAGCAGTGCACAGATGCTTTATTTTGATCTATTAAATTTGGGCACATTCACCAAGTTGCTGTTGTTGGTAGACAGTGTGATCCGAGAGCTGGGCGATTTTGTACGTAGTTGGTACTAAATCACGGCTTGCACTCTCTTCCCCCTCCCAGTCCATGCATGTGTTAGATATAATGGTTTCCTAGCAGTATGCCAAAATGTGTTGCCTTATTTTCTAATTACCAGACAAACTCTCGCTGCTGATTTGTCAAATGCATTAATAATGTAGATGTTATCGACGATTGGCCCAACAATCGCCTCCTGATACAGAAACTCAATAGGAGTCTCAAATATTGTCAAAGCTGAAAAAACACTCTCAAATAACTTGTCATTTTGCAATTGTACAGCATTACTTCAGCCTATACATTTAAATAAATATGGTAAATTATTCACGGGTGCCAGCACTGCCTGGTAGGGTAACCATAGTAAAAGCGTTTATCTGTAAGCCTTGTTGTACTTAGGGAAATGGAAAAAGTATGTCAGAGAGCACATGAAAGCCTTTCACACGTGCACCAGCCACGGGAGAGCACTTTGAAGCCTCATGAATATCAATTAGTGGTGGGCCGAACTCTGCAGAATTCCGTAGAGTTTTTATGCAACTCCGCATAATTCCACAAGTTCTGCCCAGCCCTATTCAAGAGTTAAATCACAATGAATCCCCCAGGTGTGGATCTCTTTATCTTTGGTGTTCCCAATAGTATGCTCCGACCATAGTGCGGGCCATATTTCCAAGTGTCATTGGGAGAAAAGTACTAAACTAACAATCAGTACACGGGCTGAGCTAAAAAAACACATCAAAAATCCTGCTCAATTGAACTTACCGTATCCTTCACACTATCGACGCTGCAGCTCAGATAAACACACGCATTTGCCTTGAGCACCATCTTTATCAAATCACAAGATAACAAATCACAACTCCCCCAGTGGTCGTATAGCAGACATCTTTAAGTGGAGACTGGATGGTGGCATTGGACCTGCAGGATGCCTACATCCATATACCTGTCCTGCTGGGCCATTAGCGCTACCTGCGGTTCGTGGTAGGACAAGAACATTTTTCGTTTTCTGTGCTCCCCTTTGGTTTCCCCAGTGCCCCTCAGGTGATCACAAATGTGATGGTCATGGTAGCAGCGCATCCTCAGAAATTAGGGGTCCCAGTCTTCCCCCACCTCAACGACAGGCTATTGAAGGTGGGCTTGCCCTCGGCAGTCGTCAACCACCTCCAGACTACTCTGAACCTCATGTCATCTCAAAGTTACACCGAATTCCTACTCAGACGCTCCCCTCCATTGAAGCCACCCTGGACATGGTTCGATCTCATGCCTATCCTCCAAGAAAGAGAGTCCAGGACATTCAGGCTATGGTCCAGATCTTCCAGCCTCTGACCTGGATCTCAATAAGGTCGACTTTGAGGCTGCTGGGACAGATGGCCTCCTGCATCTTGTTTGTCGACCATACCAGGTGACATATGTGGGCTCTGCAGTGGGATCTGAAGTATCAGTGGGCCCAACATCAAGAGCCTCTCTAGCCATGTTCAGATTTTGTAGGACACTGCAAAACATGTGCAGTACAGGTTACTAGACAGTCATTGAATCATCGGCACAGCCCTCTCCTTTCCACACTCAGAGCTAACAGTGGTGACCAAATCACCACTTCGGGGTTGACGTGGCCATCTAGGAGAGATGAAGATCAGTGGTCTCTGGGGTCCGGTGGAGTCCTGGCACCCTATCAACCTTCTGCAGCTGAGGGCCGTCCAAATGACGTTGAATGCCTTCCTTCTATCCATGAAGGGGAGGCTGGTATAGGTGCTCATGGATAACACCCCTGCCATGTGGTACTGCAACAAGCAGGGCAGGATCGTGGACCCTGTGTCAGGAGGCTCTGCACCTCTGTAACTGGCTGGACCAACAAGGAACATTCCTTGTGGTGAACCATCTGGCAGGATCGTTGAATGGCAGTACAGATGAGCTCAGCTGTCAGCGCTCAGCAGATCAAGAGTGGCAGTTACATCCAGAGGTGGCACAAGTTCTCTTCTGTGAATGGGAAGAACCTTGGCTCGATCTGTTCACCATCATAAAGAAGGCATCTCTAGTTCAGAGACTAACTCTAGACTCCTGTATGAATTTCCGCCAATACCACTCCTATATAGACATATATACAGGAGTGTTATGAAACCAATATAAAATTGACACAATGTGCTTCATTCCTTCCATTTTCAAAAATTTGTTTCTTCGATTACGTTTTTCTGACAGTAACGCTCCTTCACTGTGATGAGGCTTGCACATGTGAAGCAGAGCACCCAGGTGAATAAAATCAGTGCTGCTTAAAGCAAGAACTATGTTATAGTGAGTGGTATATGTAGTGTTGTGAGATTATTTGCACTAGGACCCTTGCGGTTCTGGGTTGGCTCAAAAGAGGAATTATGTAACTTGCTGGGTGGTGCTGAGGTGCAGTTATTAACTGTTATGACAAAATAAGTGTGCAGTGTGTGATCGTATGCTGGGGAATGAAGATGTCTGTCACCGGGCTCTGTGTGTAGCATATTTATTTGTGTTAGAAATGGGGTCTCTAGTTGGCAGTGGTTTACACCCTGTCTAAGTAGGGACCCTAACTCTAGTCAGGGTAATGGAGTCACACAGCTAAGATAACCCCTGCTCACCCCCTTCGTAGTGTGGCACAGAGCAGTTAGGCTTTCCCAGACGCAATGTGTAAAGTATTTTTACAAACACAGTAACACAGTGAAAAAGGACTTCACACCAGTTTAGAAACATAGCCAATATTTATCTCAATACAACAAGACCAATATGCACAAGTCAAGATATGAATTTTCAAAGATTAAATAAAGTTTGGTTCTTAAAAAACAATAGTTGCGCTTGATAAGGACAAAGTACCTTAGATGCGTCAAAAATCAAAGACGATGAGAAGTGCAGGGGAGGTGAGGCGTAGAAAAAGCAGGCGATGCGTCAGTCCCTTATTGCTACAGGGGAGTTGAGGTGTTGGCTCCTTACTGCTAGACAGGGGAGATGATGCGTTAGTTCCCTATTCAATAACAGGACGTTGAACGGTTATGGTCACAAATTTCCACACACCGTAACATTTCCAAAAGGTTCTCCACACCCAGAGACAACCATTCCACATAATGCCCCAAAATGATGTACAAAAGAAAAGGGAGAAGCAATCTAAGTGGCAAAGTATACAATTATATAACTGCCAGGGTATAAGTGTCTCCCCATAACTTCTGGGTAAGAGTTTCAACTTTGTGTAGATGCCGCAAAACAAAGTAATTGAAAAATGTGTTCTTTATTTCATGCTTGGAAGCAAAAGTTGTTAACATCAGGCCTTTTCAATGACATCTTGGGACTCTTGACCTTAGGACTCTGAAATATTCACTGTTTTCAAGAAATTAGATTTCTTTAACAAATGTGTTCATTTTGAATCAGATGAGACTGGTTTTCCAGTACTTACGGATGCTACAGAAAAGGGCACATTTCTTTTTAACAAGTCGCTTGCACTGAAGAAGCTCCACTGCTATGGGACGGAACGCGTTGGCTGGCTCCACATCTCTGCTGCTTCCAAGCATGAAATAAAGAACACATTTTTTAATTACATTTGGGTGTGGCATCTACACAAAGTTTTGACTCCTACACAGATCTTATGGGAAGATACTGATACTTTGTTCGTTATCTAAATGTATTCTTTGACTGCCATGTAGAGTGCTTCTGCCTTTTCTCTAGTCATGGTTGGTTCCTTACTGTCGCAGGGGAGGTTATTTTATTTATTTATTTATTTATTTATTTATGGATTTATATCGCGCTAGAATCGACTCTTTAAACAAGAGTATCTCTGCGCACAGAAAAAGAGGAGGAGGGAAAGAAAATTTGGCAGCTACAGGAGACGAAAGGCACAACTCAGCACAATACAGCTTATAAAGCTGAAACGGTTGATGAATTACTAGAATAGAAACGTTTTGAGTTTTTTCCTAAAAACCAAGAGTTCCGAGCATTGACTGAGCTCAAGAGGGAGATTATTCCATAGTGTTGGGCCTACCACAGACAAGGCTTTCCCACCTTGTTTGCTCCTCTTAATGGTAGGTACTTTAAGTCGAAGTTGGCTACTGGACCTAAGAAGCCTAGTGGGAGGGTCCGGATCCATGTATGGTTCTATGAATAAGACAGCATGTCTTAAAAGTAATCCTCTTACGGACTGGGAGCCAGTGTCATTTGTCGAGGAGTGGTTTAGAAGGTGTTCTTGGGGGGGCATTCAGCACAAGTCTAGCCGCAGTGTTTTGTATCACCTGGAGTTTTGCTAGGACTCCCTGGTTAGCTGACAGCAGGAGTCCATTGCAATAATCCAGGCGACTCAACACTAGTGCCTGTACCAAGGTTTTTCTAATGGAATCAGGTAATAGTGGAAACACTTTGCGTAGGAGTCCAATAACATGAAAACATTGGCAGATCACCCAGTTGCCATGTTGTTTAAAGGTGAGCTCCCGATCAAGACGAACCCCTAGGTTTTTTACGACCAGTTTAGGCTCAGGTACTTGGCCAAGCTCACATGGCCACCACTCTGGAGTCCACAGATTTCTAACCTCTCCAAAGAGCATTACTTCGGTCTTGTTCACGTTGCATTGGAGGTAGTTAGACTTCATCCAATTCGCTACAGCTTTCATGCCATCTGAGAAGGCCACCCTCACTTCGTCGGTAAGATGTTTGAAAGGGAATAAGAGCTGCGTGTCATCAGCATAGGAGACAGGGACAAACCCAAAGTCTCTCAATATGCTGGCCAGGGGTGCCACATAGATGTTGAAAAGAGTAGGGCTTAGACAAGAGCCCTGTGGCACCCCCTTGGATATATAAGTTTCTGTCGACCAAAATGAGCCCATGCTAACCGTTTGGGTACGGTCAGACAGAAAACTCTTTAGCCAGGTTAACGCTGTGCTCTCAATCCCAATTGCGGTCAGACGTTCGATTAAGATTTTATGAGATATCGTATCGAACGCCGCCGATAAATCCAACAGTACCAAGATCGCCGAGTACCCTCGATCCTGATACATGTGAAGGTCATCTGTCACAGATAGCAGAGCGGATTCAGTACTATGTTTGGGTCTGAAGCCAAACTGGGAACTATCCAGCTTACCAAACTGTTCAATGTACTGTGAAACCTGCTTGTTAACATGTTTCTCTATAACCTTCCCTAAAAAAGGGAGTAGCAAGATGGGCCTTAGATTGGATAAGTCAGTCCAGGGGATGGAAGAGTTTTTTCTAATGGGTCTTACCAACGCTTTTTTCCATTCTCCAGGGACTTGCCCCTCAGTCAGGGAAAGGTTGATGAGACTTTGAATCTGTGGGCTCAGACTTTTTCCTACTATCGTGATAATTCTGGCTGGGATGATATCTGAGGGACTTCCGCTTTTAATCTGACCAAGATAACATTCGGTATCGATCAAGGAGATAGGGGAAAAGGATTGTAAGTGCGTTATTCCTATCTCTTTTTCCTTTTCCAAAAATAGTGGTTTGTCTCCAATGATGGGTAAATTGGATTTTACAATATCTTCATGAATCTTATTTATTTTATTTGTGAAAAGCTGAGCAACTTCATTGCAAAGTTGTTGTGAAGCTAGATCAAGAGTTTCACAAGCTGCTGGTTTCACAAATGACTGTAAGGTTTGATATAAGATCCTGGGGGTATTTCCTGCAGCTAAAAGAAGAGCATGTTTGTGGGATTTCCGGGCATTACGAATTTCTTTGTGATATTTAGTTAGAGCTACCCAGAAATGATTCTTATCCATGCAATCGTGGGTCGCTCTCCACACCTTTTCTAATTTCCTCGCCTGCTGTTTAAGAGATCTCAGGTGCTCCGTAAACCATACCTCCTGTTTACGAGCTAAACGAGGTTTGTAGGTTTTCATAGGGGCAATCCTATTTACCACCTGGAGTATCACTCGATTATAGGGGTCCAATGCCTTGTCAACATTCTCACCAGAGCCAATGGGGAATCCAGCAAAATGCTCCTGAAATATTTCCGGAGTAATCTTGTGCCATGGTCTACGCCTAGTAGGAAAGGCTTGTGCCTGAGAGGGGATTTTACCTAAATGGAAGGTAATAAATTCCAGGATAAAGTGATCTGTCCAATTGACCTGAGTGGAAGAGGCACATAGCAGGGTGTTAGGTTTATTTGAAAAGATGAGGTCCAAAGTATGTCCTGCCAGATGAGTGGGACCAGTGTTCATTAAGGTTAATCCAAACAAAGACATGTCAGTTAGTAAAGACTGTGCCTCAGCATTATCTTTCAGGTCACTGTGCACATTGAAGTCTCCTAAAAGTAAAAAATCGTTCTCAGTGTCACTGTGTCTGGCAAGTATTTTCAGCAGCAAGATGTTAAAGTTATGCGCCATTTTTGGACATGCAGCCCTGGTTCCTTACTGTAGTGCGGTGTCGATGAAGAAAATGGCACCAAGGGACGATGCGTTGATGATGCGTCAAAGGTCAAGTCATGCTGCGTCGATTCCATAGTACTGAAGTAGGCGCTGCTTCGGAGTTGGGTGATGCGTCAAAGACTTCAGTGATGCGGTGCTCGAGACTCATGCAGCTGCAGTTCGTATGACATGCTGATATGGAAAGCTGGGACCTACGTTGGAAGCCGTGGTAGTTGCATCAAGCAAGGACCAGGCTCGGGTGCTGGCAGTGATGATACGTTGAGTTCTGCAGTGATGCGTCGGTTCTGAATGACGCTGGGAGTCGATCTGTAGATTTGTTCCTTTAAATCACCAGAATCCACTTCCAAGGGATCAGGAACTGGATTTAGCCCTACTTGGCAACTCAGGACTCTCAGTAAAAGAGCTCAGGTACTGACAGGTGAAGTCTTTTATGGCATTCCACATTCACAATGGGAGCAGTAGGGGGAACCAAAAGTCAGACCTCCCCCACTCAATCAATTATAAACAATATAAGCAGTGAAACACACTTCTTTTCAAGACTCCTGGGGGCTGTTTAATGTTTCTCAAAAAACACTCCCAGTACAGTTCCGGTTAGCAATCCATGAACTGATTAGTCATTACTGCTCTTACCCTGGTTCTTGTAATGATGGTGGTTACTGGTACGCTGGACATAAGCAGCCATTAGGTAGATGTAAGGTGGGGCGAAATGGGTGTTTCACTCCCATTGTACATAGAGTTGGTTCATGATCGGTACGTTCCTTTTATCTTTATCAATAACCACAGATTGGGTGTGGGTAATGGACTGAGGTGAAGATTGAATCCCCAACAGCCATGACGAAGTTGCCAAGAGTGTATGGCAAACGAAACAGGTTGGCCTTTTGCAGTTAAAAGTGGCCAGTGACATGCCTGCTTTTTAAACTGAGGACGCTCACAACAATTAATAAAGGATGTGCTGTAGGTGAGTGAAACCTCATTTTTATCTTGAGAACCGTCTTCTCTTTGCACGGTTGGGGTTGAGAAAACACTGAGAGAGTAACAGAATTTCAGTGTTGTCTGTCACACACTTATTTATGTTGTTTGACTTTTCACCTCTCAAGAATTTTCACACACGCCTCTTTTGTTCTATTTACTTTCTTGTTGTGGAGTACCATCCAGCATCCCTGTGGGTTTGCGCATGTAAGGTGCTTTCTAGCCTTTTCACACATTTTTCCTAAATTCTTCTCATATTTTGAGTTGTGTATATACATTAATTTCGACCAGGGTGGGATGTGTATTTGATGTGGTTATTGATGAATCTATTTTTTTAATTGAGCAGCAATGACTAATCAGTTCATGGATTGTTAACCGGAACTGTACTGGGAGTTTTTTTTAGAAGCATTAAACAACCCCCAGGAGTCTTGAAAAGAAGTGTGTTTCACTGCTCTCCGGGTCAGACCTTATATTGTTTATAAAAGAATTCTTTGATGGTCCAGAGACTTCTTAACAGGAGGCAAGCTGAACTCAAGCCCTTGGAGCACCTTGGAAGCAGGATACAGAAAGCAAAGTTCAGTCCTCTCACTCCCAGGACAGAAACAGCAAGCAGCAGGCCAACACAGCAAAGCAAACAGCAAAGTGGCAATCCCTTCTGACAACATATTCAGCTCTTCTTCCTGGCAGAATGTCCTCATTCCAGAAGTGTTCTAAAGTTAAGGGGTCACAGGTCCAGTATTTATACCCATGTTAGTCTTTGAAGTAGGCAACTTGAAAGGACAGTCTTTGTAGTGCACAAGATCCTGCCTTTCCCTGCCCTTGTTCCAGACACACTTCAGGGGATGGAGACTTCTTTGTTTGAGGACAGGCACAGCCCTATTCAGGTGTCAGTGTCAACTCCTCCCACCATTCTAGCTCAAGAAGAGCCAACAGCCTGGTGATGGGCCATCAGGATATTCACGGCACACCTCAGCTCTCTTTGTGTGACAGTCCAGAGTGAATGCACAGACAGCCCAACTGTCATCCTAACCCAGAGGTGTATTCAGGAGACAGACAGAGGCACAGAATGCTTAAAGTAAAAAAAATGCCAGCTTTCTAAAAGTGGCATTTTCAGACCTTCAATTCAAAACCCAACTTTACTAAAATGTTTATTTTTAAAGTCCAGAGACGCCAAACTTCAATGTTCTATCAGCACCCAATTGGAAGATACACTTGTAATATGTTACAAGGCAGCTCCAATGCTGACCTATGAGAGAGATAGGCCTTGCTGTAGTAAAAAACAAAATTAGCAATATTTCACTACTGGGGCATGTAAAACACAGCAGTGCAAGCCCTACCTTTTAAATACACTGCACTCTTCTGATGGGGCTACCTTGGGCCTACCTTAAGGGGGCCTTACATATACCAAAAGGGTAGATTTGGGTCTGGCAAGTGGGTGCACTTGTCAGGTCAAAATGGCAGTTTAAATCAGCACACCGAGACACTGCAGTGGTAGGTCTGTGGCCCGTTTGCAAGGCTACTCCTGTGGGTGGCACAATCAGTGCTGCTGGCCCACTAGTAGCATTTGATTTACAGGCCCTGGGCTCAAACAGTGCACTGCAGTAGGGCCGTACTAGTAAATGAAATATGCCAATTATGGAGAACCCAATTACCATTACATTTTATGCAGGGAGCGCTTGCACATTAGCATTAGTCAGCAGTGGTAAAGTGCCCAGATTTCTAAAACCAGCAAAAAAGTACAATTAAGCACACAGTAAAAAACAGGAGTTCAGAAGCAAAAAGACAGGAAATCATGTCAAAAGATGCCAGGTCTAACAATTTTCATAATCCTGGGCTGGGGAGGCCTCTACATCTGGCGACGAGTACGGGATACATGCCCTGACAAAATAAGACTGCAATGGTACAGCAAATTGCTTGTGCGTGCCACGTGCACCCCAAAACGATGCAAAGAAATCTGAGGGTTGGTGTATGTGGAGTCGAAGCCCCTCTCCAGCCTAGACACAGCAGTTGAAGTTTAAGACCCTACAAAGGAGCAGATTCGAAAATTCCACTACAATCTGCTGTTAAAGCTGAAAAAAGAGATATTACACTGTGCCATAACACACAGCCATTAACCATGCAAAACAAACACTAAAGGCGGTGATAACCAGGTACAAAAGTACAAATGTACTTACCAGCACGAGTGAGGGAAGTGTCACATGATCTAGAATCGAGTGTGACCACCCAGGACTGGGTTAGGGGCTGGAACGTGCACGGCGGCAAGTGGCATCCAGGCCAACAAAAGCCATAGGAAGAGGGGGAAATTTTTTAATGGCTGCAGAATGGAACACAAAGTATGATGTAGCTGTGCTCCTAAAACCACCACCGCAATTCGACACTGCCAAGAAGCAGAATATTGGCACCAGGTGGACTGGATGGATAGAGACATTTAATGACTTCATAGATGCCCTAGAAGAAGTAAATGATAAGAAAATCATTACATATTTAAAGAAACTTGTCAGTGAAGGAGTAAAAGAAGTGCTGAAGAAAATATCACAAGCTGATGCAGTATCATACCGTCAAATCAAGGAAGCGTTCTTCAGGTACAAAATGTTGAGTTTTGGGGGGTTGTCAGCTGCAGAAATAGTTCAGGATGTTATAGGTCGAACAATTCAACCTATGATGCATGCTTTACTTACAGTGATGATATACTGGTATTTGGGGCAATGCAAAAGGAGCATGACCAGTCTCTGACACAGGTGTGCCAGTTACTTGATGATACAGGTTTCATTCTGAATGCAGCAAAGTGGGAGTTTCACAAGACCAAACTCAAATTCTTTGGGTACATATTCTCTGATGGGGAAATGACCCCTGAGTCAGATAAAGCACAGGCCCTGTCAGCTACTTTCACCCCACAAGAAATCACCATGCTGCGGTCCTTCTTAGGCACAGGCAGTTATGCTCAAGGTACATTTGTGACTTTGATACTGTGATTGCCCCATTGAGAGACTTGACAAAACGAAATGTCCCTTTCCAGTGGTCTGCTGAATGTGATCAGAGCTTCAGAAGAATAAAACATGCCATTGAGAATGCAACTGAGATGGCCTATTTTGACCCCAAGTTACATACTGAGATCACAGTAGAAGCGAGGAGTGGGGGGCAATCCTTGATCAACATAATGGCCATCCAAATGCTGAGAGACAAATTATGTCCAATGCCAGTCAAAGCCTGTCTGACACAGGACGTACCTATTCTCAGCTAAAGAAGGAGAGTCTGCCTGCAGTGTGTGCCTGCAAACATTTTCATGTGTTTTTATACAGAAAACATTTCACTATCATCACAGACCACCAAGCACTGCTCACCCTTTTTGAAAACCCGAAAGCCAAGATGCCCCCTTGCATTGAATGGTGGGGGTTGCGACTACAAGAGCATGACTATGTAATTGAGCGCTAGCCGGGTAAGGACCAGAACCCTGCAGATTACTTTTCACAGGTACGGCTACATCATCGCAGTTGGACATCAAAAACAGCTGAGGAGTACATTAATTTCATTGTGAGGTCCAGGATGCCAGCAGCCCTATCCATTGAACAGATTATTGCTGTTACTAACACTGATAAAGACATGCTTATCCTCAAACCATTATTTCAACACAATTGTGGAAGAAGATTGCTCGATCTGTTGCTGATGATGGTGAATTTCAAATTCAAAAATGTACAGAATGAACCAGAGAAGGTGTTGTATTGAGAGACTCAAAAAACATCATAAATGAGAGCCTAAGACAACAAGTCATTGAACTAGCCCAAGAAGCACAATGTGCGATTGCAGCCACCAAAAGAGCCCTAATAGACCGAGTGTGGTTCCCATGCCTAGAAGAGCGAATTGAGAGGGAATTAAAAGAGTGTCATCTTTTCAACTGCCTTTCCCCCAAAGTAACGCAGCAGTCTGACATTCCTGCACATGCTTGGAAAAGAGCTGCAGTTGATTTATTTGGGTCTCTGGGAAAATCAAATAATCCCATGATAGTCACTGATGAGTATTCACACTTTCCTTCAGTAGAGGAGCGATCATCAGTCGCCCGTGACAAGGTTATTGAGTGTGATGGATGAAGTTTTTGCAGCATGGGAACTCTCTGCCATTCTCACATCTGACAATGGTTCTCCTTCATTCAATAGTAAAGAATGAAAGGAATTTCTAGGCAGACTAAATGTCAAGCATCAAGGAAGCAGACCTCTGTGGCCCCAAGTCAATGGTGTTGAGAAACGGTTCATGGGTACCCTCAAAAGGGTAATTAAATGAGCATTGATCAATGGAATCAACTCAAACCAGGCTCTGTGGCAAGCCCGACGTGCATTTCATTCAACTCCTTACTCCACAACTGGTGAGAGTCTTGCCACCTTGCTATTTGGGAGAGCCATCGGAACCAATATGTCACAGTGGACAGGAGAACAAGCCTTGAATACTGATAAGGTTCTCAAAAGTGCAAGATGAAAACATTTGCAGATCGGCATCGACAAGATCAGGAAACAGTCTTTGGTGGAGGTGACTGGGTCCTGGTCAAACGGAAACAAAAGACGAAAACAGACACTCTGTTTGCTGTCCATCCTCTGAGGGTTGTGACATGCAAAGGACACATGGTGATGGCACATCACCCCAAAAAGTCCATCAAATGGCACTCGTCACATTTTAAGCACCTACCTCGACATCTGTCAGCTTCTGCAATCATGAATGAGGCGAACCCGCCTAAAAGTCCAGATCAAGCACCAGAACATAGGCCATCGGTGCACAATCAGAGTGTATCTCAACCATTCAAGAACACTCGATCTAGCCGACTAATGAGAGCACCTCAAAAACAGATTGAAATAATATGATGTGACTATTGTTTGTACTTTTTATTTAACAAAGTGTCAGTGTAGTGTCAGGAAGCTATGTGCACTAGGACACTTGCAGTTTTGGGTGGACTCAACAAACAAATTACGTAACTTGCCGGGAGGTGTTAAGGTGTGGTTATTAACAATTATGACGTAATGAGTGTACAGTGTGTGATCGTATGCTGAGGAGTAAAGATGTCTGTCACAGAGTTCCGTGTGTGGCATTTTCAAGCTCCCGGGCTGGGGAGGACGCTACAGTCTATACAATTTCTGAATATTGGTTTTGAATCCTGCTAAAAGTAGTAGCCCCTATAGTGCATTATAATAATGATACATTGCATGGTGTGCGAGACACAGAAAAGCTGCTCTGAGGCACATCTGGCCTTTATACAGGTTCATCTGGCACTTTCCCATCATTACTGGCATCTGAATTGGTCCCACTGTATTTCAAATGCAAAGCCTGATCCTTGTGCAGCTCTACTCTTAGACCATGTTATGTTATGTTATGTTGTTGTTATGTTAGTTGATTTTGTAAAGTGCAACAGATACCCAAGTACTGGATTCCCATCACTGACAGGACGTGGTGACAGACTATGTAGGATAAGCTGAAATATTAGTTTTTAGATGTTTCCTGAAGCTTAGTAGATTGTTGTTGGACCTACATTGGAAGTGGATTTGGTGTCTGGGGACATGAAGACAACGATTTGAGTGTCGTCAGCATAGGCTACCATGGTGAAACCACAGGCACAGACGATTTCTGCTAGAGGCTCCCCACACACACTTGCAGGTATCTGATGGAAAAGGATCTTTAGTGATTTGGGAGCTTCTGTCGGATAGAAAGGCAGTTAACCATTTTAGTACCTTCCCTGTAACTCCTATTGCCTTCAGCCTGTCTCTAAGAAGTGCATGGGAGACAGTGTCAAATACTGCGCTCAAGTCAAGAAGAATGAGGGTAGCCGATCCTCCTTGGTCTAACGTTATTCGCATATCTTAGGTAGCCAGCAAAAGTGCTGTCTCAGTGCTATAACCTGGTCTGAAATCAGTCTGCATTTGGTGTAGCAAATAGTTGGTGTCCAGAAAGTTGGCGAGAAAGCCATTCAGTAATTTTTCAAGAATTTTGCTTATCCCGGCAGCAGTGAGATGGGCGTATAGTTCTCAGACTCCAACAAAGCCTTTTTTTCACAGAGACCTAATAATGCCATGTTCTCATGCCTCTGGGATACATACTTCCTCTAAAGAGTTGTTATACATGGTCATCAGAGCAGCTAATATAGTATCCCTTCCATTCAATAGAAAGTTCCCCTGGGTTGGATCTAATGATGATCCTGAGTTCACACAGTGCACAGTACTAGGGACTGACTAGTAAATCAAACCAGCCAATCATGGAGACACCAATCCATAATAACATTTTACAACAGAAGCACTTGCACTTTAACACTGAACCGCAGTGAGAAAGTGCGCAGAGACACTAAACCAGCAAAAATAGAGTCAAAACCGGGAGGTCAGAAAGCAAAAAGACAGGGGAATCCCGCCGAAAGATGCCAAGTCTAACACATGTCCCCTCCAGCTGAAAGTAGGGAGAACTACCCAACCTCCTAGGAGTTCTTTTCACTAAGGTGGAAGAACCTGGACAGACCATCTGCGTTGGTGTGTTCTGTGCCAGGGCGGTGTTCCACCGTAAAGTCAATTCACTGCAGGGAAATGGACTAACTCAACAGTTTCGGGTTCTCACCCCTCATTTCCTTCAACCATCTGGTGGGCCTATGGTCTGTCTGAACTCGGAAGTGAGCCCCAAACTGGTAGGGTATCAGCTTCTTCAGTGCCCAGATCACAGCAAAAGCTTCCCTTTCTATGGCACTCCACCTCTGTTCCCTGGGGAGTAGTCTCCTGCTAAGTAAGACTACAGGCTTGTCTAGGCACTCTTTATTCAGTTGTGAGAGCACCGCTCCCACACCATGCTCTGAAGCGTCGGTCTGCACGAAGAATTCCTTGGAGAAGTCGGGTGCCTTGAGCATGGGGGCCGTACACATGGCAGCCTTCAGTCGATCAAAAGCTTTGTGCCAGGATTAAGTCAAAGATCTCCTTCTTGGGCTGCTTTCCGGAAGTCAGCTCTGTTAAGGGGGCAACAACGGTGCCGTAGTGCTTAACAAATCTCCTGTAGTAGCCGGTGAGACCTAAAAAGGCTCTCACCTCTGTCTGGGTCTGGGGGGCTCCTAAGCCAGAATGGTGTCACTCTTGGGCTGTAGGTGCACCACCTGGCCGCTTCTTACCTGGTGTCCCAAGTACACCACAGAACCCTGCCCGATCTGGCAGTTACTGGCCTTGATCGTGAGGCCTGCCCTCTGCAGACCCTCAACACTTCCCCAAGGTGCTGCAAGTGTTCTTCCCAGCTGGAACTGAACACTGCAATGTCATCCGGGTATGCGGCACTCAAATCCTCCAGTCCAGCCAGCACCTGGTTGACCAACTTCTGAAAGATGGCAGGAGCATTCTTCAACCCAAAGGGCATCACCCGGAACTGGTAATGTCCTTCTGAGGTTGAGAATGCTGACATCTCCTTGGCTCCATCAGTTAATGCAATCTGCCAGTACCCAGTCTTCAAATCAAACATACTGAGGAACCTGGCAGCTCCCAACCGATCAATGAGCTCATCAGCTCTGGGGATGGGGTGTGCGTCTGTCCTGGTGACAGCATTGAGCCCACGGTAGTCCACATAAAAGAGCAGTTTTGGAGAGGCACCGGGTGTAGCAGCCTTTGGGACCAAGACCACTGAGCTGGCCCAAGGACTGGTGGAGGGCTATACCACCCCTAACACCAACATCTTAGAGACCTCCTCTTTGATGCTGGTCCTGACCCAGCCATTTTAGAAAAATATTCAATATTTTGAAATACTTAAGACAAGACCAAAAATGTAAAAAATCCACAATACAGTACTTAAAAATCTTCAGTAATCAAAATAAACTTGAAATAAAGTTCCTTCAAGTCGAAAGCTCCGTCTGGGGCTATCACGGTGTCGTGAACAACAAATCCAAACAGTTCTGGCTGACCGCGGCGTCGCGGGGCAGCTGCAATGTCGGGAAGACACGCAAAACACTACCTTTAGAAATCCAAGCTGTGAGCGATCTCTCGTTGAGCCCCAAAGCCCAGCGTCCGCAGGCATCGGTTCCGGAGGTCAGTGCAGGAGTCGTCGGGCCCTTGAAGTCACACGCGTTGCAGATCGAACTCCGGTTGAAGTCGGGAGCGCCAGCGTCGGCAGGCATTGGGGCTGCGGTGCAAAGTACAGCAGTGCAGTGTGCGGTGCCCACAGGTCACTGTGCAGGCAGCAGCTCGGTGATGTTTGTCCAGTGGCATCGGTGAGACCAGGGCTGCGGTGCGATGTGATGCGGTGCTCGTCGCGGCGCTGGCAGGATGAGGTGCAAGCAGCAGCGTTGTCGTTGCGGAAGCGCTATCGTTGGCTGGAGTCGATGGCGCCGGCATCGGTAGGCCAAGGCTGCGGTGCGGGATGAGGATGGTGTGTCGTGAACTTACGAGCGGTGCCCTCAAACCATGGTGCAAGCAGTGGCGTCGATGTCAGCGTGGAGCGTCGTCGACGGGGATACCAGGGCGACAGCGCAAAGCGAGGTGGTGCAGAATGCATTGCCCACAAGTCCCGGTGAAAGCAGCTGCTCGGTGGCGGCATCAGGTGGCCTCGTCAGTGAGACCAGGGTTGCGGTGCGGCGTTGCGGCGGTGCCGTATATAATGCCTTCAGGACACGGAATCGGCAGTGGCATCGTAGATGCCGTTGGATTGCTTTTTCTTCTGTTGCAGCACAAAACACACAGTCCCCAGTGACGATGGCAGAAGAACTCAAAATCTTTGCTGTTCCTGAGACTTCTTGAACAGGGGGGCAAGCTCTACCTCAAGCCCTTGAAGAAATTGAAAAAAAGGAAGTTGCAGAAAGTTCAGTCCAGTCCTTTCACTGCCCAAGACAGAAGCAGCCACTGCAGGCCAACACAGCAGAGCACACAGCAAAGTAGTAGTCCCTCCACACAGCTTCTCCAGCTGTTCTGCTTGGCAGTCTTCTTGGTTCCGAAAGAGTTATAGAGTTCAGGGGTTTGGCCCCCACTTTTTTATAGCCCAAAATCCTTTGTCCTCTCAGGCTGAGAATGTCTGTGCCCAGCCAGAACCAGTCCTATCCTCTCTGGTGCAGTTTCCTGGCAGGAGGTGGAGGCAGCATTGTCAGAGGCAGACCAAGCCCATTCAGGTGAAGGGAAATCTCCTCCCCCTACTCTAAATACAGCCCAGGTCTATTTAGTCCACCACTGACCCATCTAGACTCTCTGGAGCCACAGCACTTCCCCAGTCTCTGTCACTCCAAAGCCAGACAGTCAATACACATTCTAGCAGAAGCACAGTGGATGGCTATGCAAGAAAATACCTACTTTCTAAAAGTGGTATTTTCAAACACAGAATGTAAAAATCACTGTCACTAAAAGATGAATTTTAACAATCTGAGTTCAGGAATACTAAACTTTATTTTCCTATCTGGTCCCAATGGGAAGTTATATGTATAAGATGTTATAAATTAACCCCCATACTTTCCTATGGGCCAGATAGCCTTTCAAGAGTGAAAAAGGAAATGTACTGTAATTCACTACCAGGACATGTCACATCAGTGCGTGTCCTACCTTTCACATACACTGCACCCTGCCCACAGGAGTACCTTGGGCCTAACTTAAGGGTGACTGATATGTAAGAAAAGGGAAGGTTAGGGCCTGGTGAGTGGGTACACTTGCAAAGTCGACGTGCCAGTACCAGACTACACATAGGCTCTGCAATGGCAGGCCAGAGTTACATTTACAGGCTGCTTGTGTGGGTGGCACAATTCGTGCTGCAAGCCTATTCGCAGCATTTGATTTACAGGCCCTGGGCACACACGGTGCACTGTACTAGGGACTGACTAGTAAATCAAATCAGCCAATCATGGAGACACCAATCCATAATAACAATTTACAACAGGAGCACTTGCACTTTAATACTGAACAGCAGTGAGAAAGTGTGCAGAGACACTAAAGCAGCAAAAACAGAGTCAATACCAGGAGGTCAGAAAGCAAAAAGACTGGGGAAACACGCCAAAAGATGCCAAGTCTAACGATTCCTAAATGTTCTAGGCGAATCAAGGCAGAAATGCTGTGTTTAAAAAGAATGCATTGTATTTTGCTCAAATTGTTACTCCAGTCCTGGCTCATGCACCTTCCCGAATGTCAAAGCCCGCACAAGTAACCGATATTTTTTCAATTAGAAAAGTGAAAATCCTAAACCCAACAAATGCCAAATGCCAACATTTAGGAACAATCAGGGAAATTTAATTTCATGTTTAACTTGAATTAAGTGTAGAGGTTTTAAGCATTAGAAAAATAAATAAATTCATGTTTTAGTTTTAAATGTGAGTCTATTACCTAAACCAGGAGTGTTGGCTTGATTGGTGCAGAAACAGGGTAATTTGCACAGAATCATAAATATCGGTCAAGTAATGAAATCAGTATTCAAATGCAGATCTCACAGTTTTGTATTCTGCAATGTAGCCACTTAATCATGTGGCTGAGGGGGAACCCCCAAATCTCTGCACCCCCAAATATTACCTCAGTGACTCCCCCACATGTTGATGTATTGGAGACGCTGTTTAACCTCAATTTCATGAGGCAATGTGTCCCTGCGATAAGGCACCCTACAACATATCTAAATACAGTCAATTAGTAAGAGCCCACTCAATAATTGAGTTCTAGATCAAAGAAAAGGTGTGATACAGAGATCAAAAATGCAGAACCATGAAGGCTCTCAGAATAGGGCATTACAGAATAATGGGCAAATTAACTAATTCCCATGTGAGGAGCAAAATTAATAGAGAAACGGGAAGCATTCCTAGTAGCATTGAGGAAAGCTCTGGCTCACTCCTGAATCCGTTGTTTAACTTAGCACCCAAACCCTATCCCACTACATGAATATAATTGGTATTCATCCGTGATTGGATAAATAATAATCATCTGAAGTTGAATTCAGACAAGAATGGAATGGTTATCCTTGGTAATCAGCGAGATCTGTAGAATTCTGGCTTTGGTCCCCTTCTATGGGCTCTCCTCCCCAGCCCAAGAAGTCAGTTAAAAAGTCTTGGGGTCGAGATTGACTCTAAGCTGTCAATGAAAACTCATGTGGAGGTAAAGTCTCAGCTTGCTGCTTTCAACTTCGCAAAATTAGAAAGATTAGGAGATTGCTTTCCTTCGAGGCTATCAAACAAGCTGTCATTGCACTGGTTATTTCTAGAGTTGATTACGATCTCTTTCGCTGGGGCTTCCTAAGGGTCTAGCTGGTAGACTGCAATTGATATAGAATCAAGCTGCCAGGCTCTTGTATCAATTACCCCGGGAGTGTCATATCTCACCTCTGCTTGAAATTGCATTGGCTACCAGTTGAGCAACGCTCAGTCTTTTAGGCCTGTGGCATTGTTTATAAATCCTTACAGAACTGCAGCCTGCCCTTAATCTCGTCTCGCATCCACAAATATACAGCTGGCAGTAAGTTAAGATCTTCAAATTTTAACTTTTTGTCCATCCACTCCTTTAATTAAAAGATGTTGGGTGGTTCCAGTTTCTTTACACTGCCCCCCCCCCCCCTCCCCCCCGTATCTGGAACACCCTACCATCTGATTTTGCATTTGCCTCCTGGTCCTTCAAGTTTAGGAAACTCTTGAAGACCTGGTTGTTCAGGGTGGCATATGATTAACTAGTATGATTAACTGTAGGTCTGTTTCTGTAGATTTAGCACCATGAGACCTCTGACTGAATGTGCGCTTTAGAAATCTAGATAACATACCATAACATGAATTCTGATTCTGCCCGCACTATGCTAGTTACATGAACAACAGCAAACTATTATGAATGAAAGGGGTGCAGTGAGGTAGCAGAAGGTCCTTGGGAAAAGAAAGATTATTGTGACCATGCTGGAAAGTTTTCATCGAGTACAGAAAGAACAACGTCAATTGAAATAAACAAACATGACTCTGCTTGACTGCGTTCTGCAGAAATAACAAACATTGTATATGCAGAAGGGGGCATCCATTTAGAAGAAGATGACAGCCTTTACTTCTATGACAACACCTGATTGGGCTTATTTACAAACCCTTTGCTCCAAGGGTGTGTCCCTTTTTATTTTTTTTACCTGCGGCGCAAGAGGCTTGTTAATAAACCCCAATATATTTTAGTTGCTGTCGCTCTTGTACCCTTTGCATTCATATAGACAGTGTTTGTCTAACGTGTGTCTGCTTTTTGTTTTCATAAACCTTGCTTAAGAAATAAACGTGGTGATATCGTGATGCTGCACTTTTTCACCAAGTCTATTGTATATCCGCAGTGAGCTGCAAAGACTTTCTCTTTTAGGACAACGGTTTGGCGACAGTTTAATATTCGAAGTTATAACAGTTTTTAAAGTTGTATCATTGGAATTGCATGCGATCAGCGTAGCGTACTCACACTCAAAGATGGCACTGAAACAGTGTCAGTTTACATTAAACTTTCAAGTGTTCATTCATCTTCACAATATATCCCATGAACGCAGCTTCATCCCCGGCAACACACGGCTTTTCGCAGTGCTACCAAAGCGGCCACTAGCTTGCGGTCACGCGCACAAGCGCACGCGCCACTCTCCGCCTCTCCATTAACTGCTGTACGCGCATCCCTCACGTGCTTTAGCGCATCATCGCGATTACTTTCGCTTTCACCGCGATCGCAATTACTTTTTTAAACTTTTAGCGCACACGCATGTTTTCTGTAGCTATGTAAACTTGGCTGGTATTGAACATATTTCTGACCAACGCCCACAAAAACAGTTGCCTCCAAAGGCCATCGCGTTGTTTCCTTTAATTTAAGTCTTCAGCGTCATTAACAGAAAAACCGCAGTGGACGCAGCATCGAAGATACCACCAACTTCCCTCAACCGGAATAGAAAACACTCTCCCCCTACGTCGCAGGTCACATATCCAATAAACAACAAAAGCTCATTGAAGCAGCCATAGCAATAGTAGTATTAGAAACACGCTGACATTACCACTCAGCCATGAAGCGCTGTGAGGCGATGTGGTTAGCATTATTTGAAGGTTTCCTCGCTCCTTTTTCTTGCTCTCCTTTTTTTACTCTGTACTTCTTCCCAACGTTCATTTCTCTCTCATTAGCTCTATCTCTATGTGTATCCTCTCTCTCGATTTCTCTTGCTCTCCCGATAGCTCTCTCTCAGCTTCTTCATCTTTCTCTGGCTACCTGTCAATCTATCTTTCTCTCACTCTGATGCTCAATCTACCTCTCTCCACTAATCTTTCTCTTTATGCTTTGCACTTACATATTATTTCTGTCACACACTCTACATTTCCACCCCTCACACTTACTTGCATTTCTGTTTCAACACACAAGCTTCATGAACTTCCCCTATATTTCACTATACTGCTCCCACTGCTTAACTTCTCCCTTTGTCTTTCTTTCATTATCTCTTCATGCTTCATTCTTCCTCTTCATGTTCTTTTCCTCCCTCTTTGTGCTCTCTACTTGCTCTCTCTCTGCCCCTTTTATTATTCTCTTACATATTTGTCCATATTTCTTCTCTTCCACTTTTCGCTGTTTAAGCTTCTCAGTTTGTATGTCTCCTCTTCAGAGATATTTACATTTTTTTAAAATACTTCTCCATTGAATTTCAATAGGACAAAGAGGAATGAATCCTAGCAGGGAGGTGCACTTGGAGCAAGTAAAGAACCATTTTTTTGTCTTTATGCACATCAAAAGAAAACCTGCAATTTTAATTGGCACAAAGAAATGGCACTATTGGTTTTGATTTGACAGTCCTGACACTCAAGCGCACTCCTTTGTAGGCGGATATGCACATGTGATCAGACAAAATGCTGTTAGTCAAATTTATGACAAAGCCAAAGGGTGATGTGGGCAGACCCACTGCTCATTACTGTATGGTGTGGTCAGCAGAATCACAATGTGAATAACATCGGAACACACCACAGGATGAAGAGGGCTGACCCAACACACCTCTATATATATGTTTTAATTTCTAATTTATGATTATTTGGTAACAGGAGCATGGAGAGATAGCTAATGCAAAAGGTGTCTCCTGGAGGCCAGAACTAAAAACACAGGGAACCTCAGTTAATTATAATAAATTAAACAAGCATTGGCATAGCCAATAGGTCTCGCTTTTGGGACCTTATACGTTTTTAGCCATGCAACAGTTGATGTTATTGCACCAAGGATTTTGTGATGCATAACTAAGGGACATATCAGCAACAACCGGCGATAATTATCACTAAGCGCACTTAGCGCTAGGATAATTATCGCCGGCTAGCGTGGATTTTTATCGCTGAGATAGCGTGCTATTAGCAACACTTATCTCAAAAGCGATAAAAATCCTAGCGCTAACTGCCTAACGTGAGATTATCGCTGGAAACCCAGCGATAATCTCACTAAATGTGGCGTTAGCTTGTTGATAGGGCCTCACAAACTTAGCCATGATACCACCTTCCATAGGATATCATGGCTAAGTCAGTCCTGAAGCAGGCGTAAGGAAAGTAGCGATAACAGGGGTTGTCGCTACTTTTCTTGCTGCTATGCTTTATAGCGTGGGGCTTGATGATAGGAGAAATGTCACTTAGCGACATTTCTCCTGTCATGTTAGGTCAGGAACGCACACTTTGCATCTCATTAGAGATGGAAAACTGGGCGTTAAGATTTTGTGCGCTAAAGCAAGGTTTCACGCGTTAGTGTGACCTTGCTAATTAGGCGATAAAATTAACGCCGCTTTTCGGCCGTAAACTGACGCAAAAGCGGCGATAAATTTCTATCGCCGTGTTGTAGATATGCCTCTAAATACTTATAAGGTCCCAAAAGCGAGACCTATTGGCTATGCCAATGCTTGTTCATAAATGTTGCCTTTTCAAGAGGTTTGCAGAGGATACAATGTAGTCCGTTCTTTATGTTGTAACTAAATAGAACCTATTGTGGGCGGTCATTTTAAGGGAGAAACTACAAACCGGGAAACAGATTGGCTACACTGCTGCATACAAATTAGCATAATAATACGGTCGTGTTAACAGTATAACTTTTTGTATAGTGGACTCCTTTTTCTTAAAGAACATCGTAGATAACTCGTGATAAGTTTTGACTGAGACCCGGGGAGATGTGGACAGACACCTTCGCCCCCAACATCCTTACCCTCACATTCATGAGAGAATCGCATTCTGCGGGGTTCCTCCGTACACTGCGTTGAGCGATCTTTCTGGTTCTTTCAAATGATGAGTGGGTTAGCACGCACACTCGTGCGTGACGTGTGACGTCCTATCCTTGTTACGACTGGGCACATAATTCTTCTGATCCAGAGCTAGAGGTTCTTTATCGATCGGTTTTGTCCAGGGTAATATTTGACGTTCACGGAAGAGAATTAACATGTCTTTAAAATAGGCTTCTTGATGTATTGGTTTAATCTCACTTCAGAATACTGGTAGTAGTTTAGGTGGTTAATAACAATTGTTGCAGTAGTGCAATGTCGTGAGAACTAATTGAAAAAATCCTGCTAGATCCCTTTCGTGTTTGACTGGGTTTTTAAGACACAAGCTTCAAGCACAGTAATATAGATGAGTCGGTAATGCACCTGCTGCAAACACCACCAGCTAAATTGCAAGGGATGTGCCTGAATCCTAGCAAGTTTTAACTCATTCTTTTGATCTTGTAGGTTAATTAACACCAATTATCAAGTCCCAAAACCATTTGGTTTGGACTATGTTCTATAAAAAATAATCATAATTCTGTGCTTATTTTGTATATATAAACGGCAACCCATGTTTTTTTATTAGGTCGAGCTTAAACGCTGTAGGCAATCTGTTTTTTGTTTTTTTTGCAGAGTTTTATATAGCATGAACTTGACCCGATTCGGGTATCAGAGCGCTTTACATAGCACCAGTTACGTTACATGAGGACACACATTCATTTTTTTTGGGGTTAGACACAGGGAGATTAAGTGATTTGCCCAGAATCACAGGATGTTCAGCGTCATTGCCAAGACTCGAACCCAGTTCCCCGAATTCGAGGTCGATCCCCCTAGCCGTTAGGTCAACTCCTCTCCCAAGCTCTACTTTGTGGGGTATGACTCCTCCCACGTTTTGGATAGGCTTTTGGGCGTGTCATTTGAAAATCGTAGCCTGGCAAATGGTTAACGGTGGCTGCATGTCCCACCTTTTCTGGCAAGTTCACTCCCATGGTGTATTGCCTCGGGAGCGAGCAGGGAGGCGCACGCTCCTTGCGTGCCTTTATCTTCTTGCTCTTGCTTTTCTGCAATTGCGTGCACATTTTTTTTGTTTGCTAATGTGGAGAAGACCTAAGAAGGCCGAATCTCTTATTTAACAGTAAAAGAACAAACGGCAGACCAAGGTCAAGCACATTCAATCCACATGTTCAATATATTAGAGAGTGGTGCAATCACTTCCTGCACCCGCCGTCCGGAGGTGCAACCTCAGGCTATGGATCAATGACTGCGCCAACACTCTCGCCCGATCAAAAAACCCTCCAACAGATACACCAACAAGAAGGCTGGATGGTTCATCATGGACCTCCAGGCCTCCAAACAAACCTGCCGGAAACTAGAGAAGAAATGGCACCGCGAACAGACACCGGACAGCTATGCGGCCCACAAGAACGCCGACCGCAGACACCATCACCTCATCAGAACCGCAAAAAGGGCCTCCTTCAAGGACCGCCTCGACAACAATTCACACAACAGCAAAGAGCTTTTCAACATTGTGAAGGAACGCTCCAACCCCGGCTCCAACACCAACGACATCCCACCATCGCAAGATCTGTGCGACTCCCTTGCCACCTTCTTCTATCGCAAGATCGCAGACATCCATGACAGCTTCAACAACCTAACCGCCTTGATAGCCACTGACACCTCGGACCTCCCGGCCACCATCCACACTGACCCCCTACTCACCTGGACCAACGTGAATGACAACGACACCATCAAAATCATGAACACCATCCACTCCGGCTCTCCGTCTGACCCATGCCCGCACCACATCTTCAACAAAGCTAGCGCTACCATCGCAGCCTATCTCCGCAAGGTCATCAACATCTCCTTCGAGACCGCGACCTTCCCGGAGAGCTGGAAGCATGCCGAGATCAACGCCTTACTCAAGAAACACAAGGCTGATCCAAGAGACCTCAAGAACTTATGGCCCATCTCCCTGCTCCCGTTCCCGGCGAAGGTCATCGAGAAGATCATCAAAAAATAACTGACCCGGTACCTCGAGGAGAACAACATCCTGGACCCGTCCCAGTCTGGGTTCTGCAGCAACCACAGTACCGAAACTGCCCTCATCGCTGCCACCGATGACATCAGGACCCTGCTGAACAACGGTGAAACCGCGGCCCTCATCCTCCTGGACCTCTTAGCCACCTTCAACACTGTCTGCCACCGCACCCTACACACACGCTGCCACAACGCAGGGATCTGAGACAAGGATCTGGAATGGACCACCTCCTTCCTCTCCAGCAGAACCCAGAGCATCCGCCTCCCCCCCATTCCACTCCGAAGCCTCCAAGATCATCTGCAGCGTATCCCAAGGATCATCCCTCAGCCCGACATTGTTCAACATCTACATGGCACTGCTCGCCCACGTTGCCCGACTGCATGACCTCAACATCATCTCCTACGCCAACGAAACCCAGCTGATCCTCTCCCTCGCCAAGGACCCCCTCACCGCCAAAACCAACCTACACAAAGGAATGAAGGCCGTCGCTGAAGCTGAACTCAGACAAGACGGAGGTCCTCATCTTCGGCTCCATCCCCTCAGCCTGAGACGACTCCTGGTGGCCTACCACACTGGGAGCAGCACCGGCACCCACCAACCACGCACGCAACCTGGGGGTCATCCTCGACTCAACACTCTCCATGACCAAGCAGGTCAACGCTGTCTCATCCTCCTGCTTCAACACCCTCCGCATGCTCCGCAAGATCTACAGGTGGATCCCCACCGAAACAAGAAGAATGGTCACCCAGGCTCTCGTCAGTAGCAGGCTGGACTACGGAAACGCCCTCTACGCTGGAGCCTCAGCCAAACTCCTGAAACGTCTGCAACACATACAGAATACCTCTGTGTTGTAATTAAAAGAATGCTAGGTAGTCCAGAAGATGTGGTCCAAGATCTTAGCTTTATTTCTCAAGCAGGATCCACAACAAGTTCAGTTTAAGCTTTAAGTAATATCCATAGATGCCCCACCAGGAGCAGCCTCCCTGCTGCTCAGCCCATCTCCAACTGATCTTTCCTTCCACTCAAACACACTCAACATTCCGATGACATCACACAGACTGAGCAGCAAGGCAAGGACAGGAACAGAGAGTAGATGCATTATAAACTTCCTAGATTACAACACATCCCCCCCTCATCAAATTAGTGGAAATATGAACATGCAAAAACAATATCCTTTTTGCAAATCATGAAGATAGTAAAATGCAATAACAATGTACTCTCAAGCATTATATGAAGATAGTAAAATGCCAGAACAATGTACATTTATGCAACAAGACTAAATAATAAATTGTGCGATGATAGAAAGACACACACCCAAAAACCAATGAGCTTCAAGAATAACACAAAGCCACAAAACATAACACTAAAGGGTAATTTAGCAACCCCTAACAACAGGATGATACAAATACACTTGTGCGCACCCGTAACGCACAGTCCAACACCTCACTCGAGGTAACAACCAATTCAAAGGGTAAAACCAACAGGCAAATCAGAGAAGCTTCAAAAGAAGGAGTCTTCTCATGTGCGCACCCGTAACGCACAGTCCAACACCTCACACGAGGTAACAAGCAATTCATAGGGTAAAACCAAACTAGCAAATCAGAGAAGCTTCAAAAGAAGGGATCTTCTCATGTGCGCACCCGTAACGCACAGTCCAACACCTCACACGAGGTAACACAAACTAAATGGTAAAAACCAGACAGGTAAGTCTGAGAAGTCTCAAGATCAAGAGTCTTCTAACGTGCGTACTCGTGACACACAGACCAACACCTTGCACAAGGCAAAATTTATATAAAAACACACACTAACAAAACCAGAGACACACAAAACCAGAGACACAATACTCTCTTTCTCCCTCTTTTCATACAAACACACACAAGAACAACACTCATGAACACCAGCTCCTAGGACTGGAAACACGAAACACCTCACACGAAACACCTCCCCTAAAACACCCCTTTACGCACTTAAGTGCAGCTACACCCGCAGGACTTAGAAGGTGACACAAGAAGAAAGTGACACAAACACCCTCCACTTCAGCAAAAGCCCAGGACTTAGGACATACGTAATCTCTCACCTACACACACCTAACACCATATACTGGTGATATGACATACAAATCGTGAGAGTGACCTTTACACTCACACAAAATATATTGACTGCTACACACGTAAAAATAACCTGAAACACTACACACTCACCTCCCCTTTTCCATACAATAACAAAACCAGAGACAAACCACAACTCAAAAGGAAGACATTCTCATCATAACAAAACCTAAAAGAGACATTCGAATAAGTAAATAGACACATCAACCGGTGAGCGATATCTCACCCGAGCTCTCCACCCAAAGTGAAACCAGTGTCCAAAGTCCAGTGACATCCATGGATTTCAGAGCATGAACCCTTGAATCGACCACCCCGAAATTCAGTGTTTTGCAAGAAATGTATTTTAGCTTCCACAGACACAGTGCAACCGTCAATAGAACAAAATGGTCACAGGTGATAGGCAACACAAGTGAACTCTATGCTTGAAAATAAAAAAAATTGATTCACCACACTGTATCTCCGTGAGTTGCCACCATATCTCCGAATTTCGAAAAAACCCTCGGTGGAGCGTACCTCATAATAACATCACTCCTCATCAAACACGAAAGGTAAAAGCAAAGCACGTAAACAGTGCAAACATTGTCTTTCCGGCAGAGAGTAAACATAGCAAATGGCGGCACGTTGATCTTGCGTCTGCCGGATGGCTCTGGGCACGCTTTTGCACCAAATCGTCTGGAGACAGTACAGCAACAAAAAAAACGTCATAGAAGACTCGCAGGTTGATGCATGTGAAGAGGTAAGAGGCACGCGTGCTCAGTATGAAATTTCAAATGGTTGCAAGGCGGTTTCCTTCTAACTGAAATATAGGCAAAACACTTACTTATGATAGTATGGCCACTTTTACTATCAAAATCCTCATGTATGAACACAGTCAAGAGAATACACATTGGCTCCAACTTGTTGAACGATACACCGTAATAAAAACAGGGGTGGAGGCTCTCATGACGTACGGTGCACTGCTTGCGCTCAGAACACCTTTTCAAATACAGACACAAAAAGTGCTCTTCCACGAAAGAAACTGATCACGCTGCTGAAAGTACAGACCTACCAAGGATGCAGCCAAAGCGTGCTGATAGAGTCCAAACACAGCAGAGAGACACAGCAGGGTGATCAGGCCAACTGCGTCTCTTTGAAATGAGATCACTGTTAAGACAGTCACTAGCAGTGCACGGGCAGAGCAGCCATAAGTGTGTGAGGCAAGCAGCGTGCCAGGCAGGAAAAACCAGTACTTCAAATCACAGGACAGAAGAAAGTCAAATGAAAGTCAAACGAAAATTAAACAAAAGTCAAACGCTCTAGTCCACAGGCTGTCTAGTTGACAAGAGACACTGGTGGGGCTGACCAGAGCGTATCTGTCGTAATCCATCTTCTTGGGAATTCTTTTTCTTAAATTTCTTAGTCAGATCCTTAGTTTCAGTAGTAGTAGTAGGGTTGTCCATCAGCAACACGCAGGTTCTTTGAAACTCGTCGCCAGTGTTGTAATTAAAAGAATGCTAGGTAGTCCAGAAGATGTGGTCCAAGATCTTAGATTTATTTCTCAAGCAGGATCCACAACAAGTTCAGTTTAAGCTTTAAGTAATATCCATAGATGCCCCACCAGGAGCAGCCTCCCTGCTGCTCAGCCCATCTCCAACTGATCTTTCCTTCCACTCAAACACACTCAACATTCCGATGACATCACACAGACTGAGCAGCAAGGCAAGGACAGGAACAGAGAGTAGATGCATTATAAACTTCCTAGATTACAACATTCTGCATGCCTCGTCCTCGACATCCCTCGCCACAGCCACATCACACCCCATCTGAGATACCTGCAGTGGCTCCCCGTCAACAAGAGGATAACCTTCAAGCTCCTCACCCACACACACAAAGCACTCCACAACACCGGACCAACATACCTCAACAGACGACTCTCCTTCTACACCCCGAACTGCCAGCTCCGCTCTGCCGACCTCGCCCTCGCCACTGTCCTCCGCATCCGAAGAACGAACACCGGCAGAAGATCGTTCTCCCACCTCTCCGCCAAGACCTGGAACATCCTCCCCATCCTCCTACGGCAGACCCAGAAACTACTTACCTTCAGGAGGCTACTCAAGACCTGGCTGTTCGAGCAATAGCAGCACCCCTCCCCCCCCCAGCTCCTTGAGACCCTCACGGGTGAGTAGTGCGTTTTACAAATGTTTGGATTGATTGATTGAATAGTAGTCAGATTTTCAAGAAAAATGGAAGGTGCACTTGTTGCGAAGTCAATCATGCGAGCAAAATTTTTTGTTCCCAAATTTACTTCGTTTATTCAGTCAATCTTTAAAACTGGCACACAGCCAACGCGTTTCGTTCCCGATTTTGCCAGAGGGAACTACGTCAGGGCTGTAACAATTATGGACAAAACATAACATCAATAATACCAAACATACATCAAAAGAACATTAATAATTATAAATGACCCACAAACTCATTTGACAAAACCTCACATGGATATTACATACATAGAACCAACATCTGTAAAACATCAACAAAACTCAAGATTACAAAACAGAATTGGTACATAACAATAAAGACTAAACAGTTGCACATCAAACATATATATATAAGCTTCCCAGTCAAAATCAACATTTTTATGTGTGCAAAGAGAAAGAAGGATTATGACAAAAGGAGAGAAAAATTATGACAAAACATACAACATAGCCATATCTATAGGAGTGTAAATCCACCGGGTCTATAAAATGCAATGACCCTCCCGACTGGAAAAAAGGAAAAAACATTCGTAGCAGCAATGTTGTTCACCTCAGAAAGTGGAAAACGGTAAATCCATTGATATGTCAGTGGGTTTAGCTGAAAGGAATCCTTGCCCACACAGTGCGGCCGACAACCCTCCTTCGGCCCCTGATGTGTCAGTGGCACACAGTGCCCCAGCTGGTACTGCAACACCCACAGGTGGGGCAGCGCACACATCAGGGGACGAGGACGTAGATGGGTTTGTGGTCAGGAGGCACTAGCTTTCATTTCCGCCACCTGGCCTGTTCCTGCTTGGTGCCACTCATGGCCCAATGACCTTCCTCAGACCCCCATTACACTCCGATGCACTCACCTTGGACAGCGACATGGACTGCCATATCCTGTTTGATGACCAATGACATGGCGACAAGACTGCGGACTGTACCCTACCTCTTCCGCAGTACTTGTCATCGCCAGATGGACTCTGGCTGGCCCTCCACGGGCCCATATTGTGTAGTGTGCTCGGCATTGCCCTGTACCGCTCCAGCTGCAACACTGCATTGGATGTGCAATAAACATCCAGTGACGCACTGCTGTGTTATATCGTTCATCATTCATGTATGAATGTGTGAGTGAATGTAGGGACAGGGATGTCCCTTACGTCAATGATGCTCATCCTGTGGGATGCCAGTCAGAGGGTGCTACATTGCATATTGTGTACCGGGTCCCGTGAACACTACAACAGGGACACACGCATCAGTCAGTTCCATGTGCGGACAAGGACTGAACCACGCCCAGATCCCACGAGTCATTGTTGCAAGCCCTGCACTGGTCCAGTGTACAGCAGGCCAGACCACTCCTCTTACGCTCCAAGGGGGGGCCCTCATTGCTACCCATCGCAGGCGTACTCGCTGGTGGTCTGCAGGTCACTGGTCTAGTTGTCATCCTGTCACAGCCACTCCCTGAGGGCAGCTTTGCACGCACACCACACCCGTCCGGCACAGGAGTCACAGGCCATGTGACTCCGCCAACATAAGGGGCTGACAACGTCACATTCCCCTCCGCCGGTGGTGACTGGATGACAACGCTCCACGGTTCTCAATCATAAAGGGCCCATGAGTTGTTGTGCACAGAGTAAGTGGCACCCAAGGCCTTGCGGCCGTCACAGACTTGCCACCACGTAGCGCTGACTGGGGTTGCACAGGGTTGGTGGCTCCCGAGGCCTTGCGGCTGTCATGGGCCTGCCACCACGTGGCGCTGACTGGGCTTGCACAGGGTTAGTGGCACCTGGAGCATTGGGGCCGGCACAGGCACCCCGTCACGGGACGGTGACTTTGGGTGCACTGAGTTAGGGGCACCTTGAGCTGCTGAGCGGGTGTGCAGCCTGCGATAATGGCCTGTCCTGGCGGTCCGGACAGATCAGGTTTTGTGTGCCCTGCTGGACTGCAGTGTAGACCAGAGCCAGTGGGCAGCACGGGCCTACCACCACGTGGCGTCGCTTTGAGGATCACAGAGTTGGTGGCACCTATTGGGCTGAGCGGGTGTGCAGCCTGCAATGAGGCCGGGTGCCCTGGTATGTCCTCTGCCATGGAGTAATCAAGACCCAGCACCAAACGTAGGACCTGGTGGCCTATGGAGTGGGGGGGCATGGTGTGGCGTGTGCCATGTCCGTGGGCCCCGGGCTCTCTCTCTCCCCCTCTCTTTTTCTTCTCTCTCTCTCCTTCTCTCTCTCCCTTTCTTCTTCCTCTCTCTTCCCTCCTCTTCTTCTCTCTCTCTCTCTCCCCTCTCTTCTTCTCTCTCTCTCTCCCCCCTCTCTTTGCTCTCTCTCTTAATGTGGGCAGGACACACCTTCTCATCATGTTTTTTGTCTTGTAGGCTGTGACCTACGGATTGGCCCGAGGGGAGCCGCAATGTGTCTCCATTTCATTTCAGTGTTCATTTTAATAAAGTTTGATTTGTTGCTTTGGAAATGAATGTGTGATGCTCATTTTTGTGACGACACATGCATGTCAAAACACACAACATGAGGGACGGAATGTTGCACATTGGCAAAACATTCATCCCCAGTCACAGATCTAGGTTTAATCCATCGTTATTTTGTTCACCACGCCACCCCAGTTCAGACAGGGCCATATGCAAATCAGTTTTGACCCTGTGCCTCATGGGAACAGTCCTGCCCGAACTGCCAAGCCATGTCTTCCCTGGACCGGAATCAAGCATCCTAGGACCGGTTTCAGGGTTTCACCCACCTTCAGCCAGGATAGCTTGACTCCAGTGGCGTAGTGATCACGGGACCCACGTCTGGGCATACCCTTCCCACATAGAGCAAACAGCAAAACACACAACATGATATACGGAATGT
Organism: Triturus cristatus; assembly: GCF_964204655.1. Lineage (NCBI taxonomy): Eukaryota > Metazoa > Chordata > Amphibia > Caudata > Salamandridae > Triturus > Triturus cristatus. The sequence continues at coordinate 232,017,400 of NC_140585.1, forward strand.
TGCACATTGGCAATACATTCACCCCTAGTCACAGATCTGGGTTTAATCCATCGTTATTTTGCTCACCACGCCACCCCAGTTCAGACATGGCCATATGCAAATCAGTCTTGACCCTGTGCCTCATGGGAACAGTCCAGCCTGAACTGCCAAGCCATGTCTTCCCTGGACCGGAATCAAGCATCCTAGGACCGGTTTCAGGGTTTCACCACTCTTCAGCCAGGATAGCTTGACTCCAGTGGCGTAGTGAGCACGGGACCCACGTCTGGGCATACCCTTCCCACATAGGGCAAATAGCAAAACACACAACATGATGTACGGAATGTTGCACATTGGCAAAACATTCACCCCCAGTCACAGATCTGGGCTTAATCCATCGTTATTTTGCTCACCACGCCACCCCAGTTCAGACATGGCCATATGCAAATCAGTCTTGACCCTGTGCCTCATGGGAACAGTTCAGCCCGAACTGCCAAGCCATGTCTCCATGCCATGCCTCCATGCCACTGGAATCAAGCTATCCTGGCTGAAGAGTGGTGAAACCCCGAAACCGGTCCTAGGATGCTTGTTTCCAGTCCAGGGAGGACCTGGCTTGGCAGTTCGGGCTGGACTGTTCCCATGAGGCACAGGGTCAAGACTGATTTGCATATGGCTGGGTTCAAACTGGATTGGCGAGCAAAAAAATTATGGATTTAGGCCCAGATCTCTGCACTGGGGTGAATGTATGACATTGTTCTGCATTCTGCCCATCAACTGTTATTTTTGCATTTGTCACCCCGAGTGGGACGGGTATGCTCAGACGTGAGTCCCGTGCTCTCCATGCCACTGGAATCAAGCTATCCTGGCTGAAGAGGGTTGAAACCTTGAAACTGGTCCTAAGATGCTTATTTCCAGTCCAGGGAGGACCTGGCTTGGCAGTTCGGGCTGGACTGTTCCCATGAGGCACAGGGTCAAGACTGATTTGCATATGGCTGGGTTCAAACTAGAATGGCATGGTGAGCAAAAAAACGATGGATTTAGGCCCAGATCTCGATACTGGGGTGAATGTATGACGTTATTCTGCATTCTGTCCATCAACTGTTATTTTTGCATATGACACATGCATGTCACCAGTTGTGATTCTGCGACATTATGCGTATAATTTTGTCCGTGATTGGGTGTGGCTGGTGTGGCATGTCTTTGGTCGTGGGGGTGCTGGGGAGGGGGGGTTCTTGGAGTGGTTGCGGCGGGTGTTGTTTCCCTTTCAGCCCACTGGGCTGTATGTTCAGTTGCTCGGGTGCATCTGTTGTTCTTCAGGTGTGACTCTGGGCTGGTCTCCCTTTTGTGGTCCAGGCTATGGTCCGACTTAGAACCAGGTCGGAGCAGGTGTTATTTTCCTGCTGCTAACGCTCCTTATCGTCTGCTTCGTGTTCTTATCGTAGTTCTGTCTGGTCGTTGTGAATGTTGTGGAGTGGTGTTGTCGCTGCTTTGGGCAAGGGAAGGCCTACTCTGCATCTCGTTAGCGATAGTTGCGGGGGTCTTCAGTGGCGATGTTTTTTGCGGCTGCTATCGCGGGTAAACTGGTGCTGTGGGCTGTTAACACCAGCTTGTGAATGGGGCGATCGATTTATCGCAACTTTGACTGCGATAAAGTGACATTAACTCGGTGATAGCTCCTTGTGAATATCCCCCAATGTGTTTCTGGATCCGTGTGCCCTAAATGGACTTGCAAGGAAGCGGGAGTCGTTCTAGTGCCTCGGTGAGATCCTGAGCATAAATGTCGCCTGTGGGTTCACAGAAGTCTTTGACTATTCAGGGTGTGTCCATACGCCTCAGGGGGGTCATAGTTAATACAGGAAAGAGATGGGTTAGTAGAGCAGCTGAATTCCCAGGGTTTCAGCACTTTGGAAGAAAACAGTATAAAAGCTTTCTCCAGTGCTAGGCAAGTGGCATAATGGCCAGAGCTTCTGACTTTGGAGCTGGGGAACCAGGTTCAAATCTCAGTTCAACAACATGAGGTGCTGAGCAAATTACTTACCTTTCCCGTGCCTACTGAAATGAATGTGTCAGTCTGTAATGGATCTGGTGCTCATGTAAAGCGCTCTGAAACCTTCGGGTCGAGTTCGCGCTATATAAAATTGCAGGCAAGTTGTTCATCTTAGATCTGGCATTGGTCTTGAACCTGTCCCACTGCTGAGGAATGGGAGGTGGAAGAGGCAGACTCTGTTTGGTGATTAGTCAGTTTCCATTACATTTTGGGGCCCTAGTTCTCTGGGCATAATATCCCAGCTCACATGTATCTTGGCACAGTAATCAACAGCGCATCTTTTCTCTCTGCACAGCATTCTCATGGCATATTTTTCCTGGCACAATGTGAAAGGCATTTTCTTCGGCTACCATTGTGTGTCCCGTAAAATTATGGAATAAGGGCATGTGACATATATCCAAAGATGTAGTATCTATTGCGTAAATTGCCGACTTCTGCGAATCATTGTCTAGCTCATGAATATTAAATGTTACTTTAAAAAGTGTCACGCATGCTGGAGTGCACTGGAAGATTATTTAGAAAAGTTAACTGGTCCCCTTTCAGTTGCTGATTGACGCATTCCGGTATCGAACACGTGCTAAGAAGGTGAATAAAGCATTTGACCGGACAATATGTGAAAATGACAAAATAGCAAAATAATACAGCCGCCTCATTATTCTGTATAAATTTGCTTTGTTGCTGTACTTAGGCATCCCTGCCAGATAATTTTGCCCTCCACTGCTTTAGAAAAAACTGTCCCTGCATATCGGCAGTGTTTAATCACAGTGAAGCTTTTTGGTGTTATAGAAGCCAGCAGGAATTCCTGGGTCTTGTTTGCTAACTCTCAAGTGGTCAGCTGGAAAGAGGATGGGCGAGAGGACCAGATGATGAGAAGCAATGTATCCATCCAGATAGATCTGGTCAGTGCCCTAATATCAGTCAGTCAGTCAGAAAACTTTATTTCGGCTATCAGCCATAAAAGTTCATACATCAGAATATTTTTAAAACAATAAAAGTAATAAAAGGAACAACATTAAAAGTGTGGTTGGGTAGACATATGGGTATACACTAAGACCAAAACAATAAGTTTTACAGTATATTAAGAGGATGGTACAAGGGGATACCTTATCATGATATTGAACGTCTTCTAATCAACCACATTGAAAATAAAAATTTAGCAATCACTGTAACAAATACAGGCGATGGATTGTATTTGAACAGCCTAAACAAATCTCTATAGTTTCTTACCCCCAAATTTTTGGCGAGCTGTATAATCCATTTTCTACGGGGGTTTGTATAGGCTGTACAGAAAAATATGACGTGTACCTCTGTCTCTTCATCAACATCACACCCGGGACAAGGCTGTCTACAGGAACCAGCCCACTTATTCGTTCTACAAAAAAGAGGAAGTGATCCATGTCTAAATTGCATGTAAAGTTTCTTAGCAATTAATGGATGGATCAGATCTAATGCAGGCTCAAAGCTGTATCCAATCTTCACCTCGAGGAATACCGAGGTCAGCTTGGTTCTATTTTCTGTCCGCAGGATCTGCATTAAATTATATTCCTCCAGAGCTTTGGCCAAAATCTTTTTTGGTAGAGCAGGGCATAACTCCTCAGGTGTATGCCAGAGTTCTTCTCTCCCGATTGCCCTCAAAGATTTTTTTACATGGGCTAGCCACGGAATGTCGCCTGCCTTTGGGAGCATCAAGATAGATTTCAGTTCCTCCCGAAAGTTTGCAAGTTCGGGAGTGCTCCATAATCGGCGCCAATACATGACCGGGCGTGTGGCTACCAGATCAGCGATTGGGTATATGCCCAAATCCATCCTGAGAGGGTGGATGGGGGTACTCGTAAGTAGTGCCAGTAGTTGTCTCATAAAATGGTTTGCTGACTTGGTTAATATCTGGGCTGAGTTATGACCCCAGAGTTCAGCACCGTATACCACCACCCCTCTCGCCTGAGTTTTGTATACCTCTACTAGTGGGCTAATTAACTTTAGTGGGCTTTCTTTGTACATCTTTAGGATGCCCCCTGTTATCTGTGTAAATTTTAAATTAGCTTTTGATATCTGGGGCCCCAATTCATTTTATTATTAAGTGTTAAGCCCAAGTAGTCGAAAATGCTCACCCGTTCCAGATATAGACCATCCAGTTTTGGGATGGGGCAGTTTGTAGTGTCCGTGTGAAGAACCAAATATTTGGTCTTGCTGACATTTATGACCAGGTTCCTTTTCCTGCAGAATGAAGCAAATCCATCCAGGACTCTTTCCATCCCCATAGGGGTCCTGGACAGGAGCATGGTGTCATCTGCGAACATTAATGCTGGTATTTTCCTGCCCGCCAACCTTGGTGCATCTACATCTCTTAAATCCAAGAGTTCATCTACCAGCCCATTTAGGAAAAGAGAAAAAAGGGTTGGTGCTAATACGCAGCCCTGCCTAACTCCCTTCTCAACTCGAAAAGGGGAAGTTAGTTCCCCATTTAGGCCGAACCTGACTCTGGCAAAGGTGTCTTTATGTAAATGCTCTAGAAGGTAACATAGGTGGGGGGGGCACTCCCATCCCTTTTAACAACTCCCACAGCTGTCGGCGATCTACCATGTCGAAGGCAGACTTTAGGTCTACAAAAGAGAGATAAAGGCTGCCTCCTTCTAGAATAATAGATTTCCAATGGATCATCTGTAATCTAAACAGTTGATCTATTGTTGACATTTTAGCTCTAAAGCCCACCTGCAGTGGTGTTAAAATGTTGGATTCATCCATCCATTCTTGGAGTCTCCGTAATAAAATGCGCGCAAAAATCTTCTGGGCCACATCAATTAAGCTGATTGGTCTATAGTTTGCCGGATCAAGAGGGGAGCCCTTTTTGTGGATGGGTATGATCTCGGCGCCGGCCCAAGTCGGGGGTAGCGGCATTCCAGCCAAAATTGCATTAAAAAGAGCCAATTGATAGGGAACCCAGATGTCCGGCTCACTCTTGTATAGATCACCTGGGATCCTATCTAGGCCTGGGGCTTTATTTGGGAGTACTTTACTCAGAGCCGTTTTGACTTCAGCAAGCGTACACATTTGAACCGCACCCAGATTAGGGGGTAAGATTTCATTAGGCAGGGAAGCAGGGACGTCTAGTTCTATTGTTTTAAAAGCATAAAGGTCTTCAAAATGATGACGCCATATTTCCTCCCCTAAGTTAGGTTGTACTGCTTGTTGGGAACCTGATGACCCTGTTTTAACCAAATTCCAAAATGACCTTGAGTCCCTTTTCTTTAACGCGATAGAGATCTCCTCCCATCTATTAAATTCCCAATCTTTTTTAGCTTCCTCAGTGACTTTCTTAAAATGTATCCTCGCCTCCTTGATCAGTATCTTATTTCCCTTTTTTAGATTTGTTAGGAGAACTAACTTGGCTTACCTACAGGATTTATTGTACCATGCGTTTTTCCCCCGCGTGGCTGCTTCCGGTTTCCTCCTAGTTTCCCGATAAAAATGGGTCGCCAGGATGCCACAGAGATCTGCATGTGTAGATCCTATCGTTGCCTGAGCTGAGGATCCCTCTCCCAAAGCAGCATCACCCAGCACCCTCTCCAGAAGGAGGTAGATCTCCCTATACGTATCTTTTAACTCCGTATGGGATTGGGCGATCTTCTCCCATCTAACTCTTCGAGCACCACAACTTGTAACCATGGCCGTTAGAGGAACCAAGTCTCTGCCCAGTTGAGAACTATTTCTACAACCCTCCATAATTGCGACAATGGGGCTATGATCACTTTCACAGCGTTGTTTTACTTCGAATTCCAGGATCCTAGACCACAATCCCATACTAAACATTATGTAGTTGATGATGGAAGCGTGTCCATTCCTCTCAAATGTAAACTTGCCTGGATTATCTGCCGGAAATCTACCATTGCATGCTCTTAATGAAAAAGTGAGGGTTAACGAAGTGAGTTGGAGAACCAAAGGTGTCCAACCCCTCGTAGTGTACATAAGGGAATAGCCCATACTTGGTCCTCTTCCTGTGACACTGGAATGGACAGCCCATTTAAGGGTTCATAGTGGCAATTAAAGTCGCCACCGATAATCAGGTGTCCTAGGTTGGTAGATGAGCTCAGGAATTCCTCTAGGTTAGTGAGGGTACTGGAAACCTGGCCATAATTCACTGAGCGAGAGTAGATGTTAATCAAACTCAGCTCGTGATTGTCCTGAAAGGTCATTGCTAGGCACATAATATCAGCCGAATCAGTGTTGATCTTCCTGATTACGCAGCCCAGGTGCGTTCGCACCCATATAGTCAGCCCACCAGATGGCCTCCCCCTTCTGGACCTCACTGCCGATTCCCAATAGGTAACGTACCCTAGGCGGTGGTAGGCCTTCAATGCCCATGTTTCCTGAAAAAGACAGATGTCGTGCTCATCAATGAACTCCCCCCAATCGTCGGAGTCCATCAAGGAGGATAAGCCCGCCACATTCCATAACATTTTTAGCCCCTTAGCATGATTTGAGCAATGGATATCAGAATGTATGGGTTGGGGGGAATATCTCCAGATGGAATTCTTATATTTTCCCTAGTGTTGTCGGTTAGCCCTGGAGGAGTGGAAAGCCTAGGAAGTGTCGAATAGTTGGAAGAAGAGACGGGGTAGATCTCCGTTATCTTTGGGTAACGTAACTCCAATTTGTTCACCCTTGTTTGGTGGTTTACCCCTTTGGTACAACTATCATCTAGCTCAGGGCGGATACGAGGAGACTGCAGTCACCCCGTTCTAAACTCCTGACATTCCTGTCCTTCCGTGATGTCACACCTTCAATCCTTGGACTAACCTGACAGAGAGGGGGTTCCTGCACACTCACCCAGGTGAGGGCTTCACCTGGGTGCACAGGATCGCTTGGTCCAGCATCGACTGCTGGCAACAGTCAATCGACACAATCAAGCAGGCTGAATCTATTGTGACATGGTATATTAAAACGTAAATCATGTTGGAATGCCTCTGGGATTCCTTGCGGTCCTGAACCCATCCCACCTGTGACCTCATATGGCTTCACTGGGCCCATCCTATAATTAAATACTTCCAACGGGTAAAAGTGTGGTAGAAAGGAAGTTTGGATTCCATCGACTATTCTTGGCCACCCCCCACCCCCCAGGTACTTAACCACCTTTTTGTCCCTAAAGTTAACAACCATGCAATCTCCCCTTGTGGCTTTCACACCCCGGCCTACCCACGCCACTCTGCGTACCATCATTATCTCTCCATTAAGTTTAGGCGGGAGGGGTCTATTTGTGTTGAACCAGTGGATTACCTTATGCTTCAGGGACAAGTAAGATTCAGCTCTATCGGGGGGCAGTTCAGGGACGCCTGTTAGAACCACAACATAGGGGCTGCACTCTGGGGGCAAATCAATTCTCGACAGATCCCTATGACTTGTGGGTATATTTTTGCAAGAATCCTTAGGAAAAGGTGGTACGAGTTGTTGTAAAGGCCGCCCTATTCGACTCATGTCTCGTGGGGCCTGCACATTTTGGGGGGGGGGGAGTGGAAGAACAGTTTTTCCATCTTTATTGGATAATATGTCCCTTCCAGTTGGAGGTGAATTACAAGAAGGATTAGGGACTTGAGCTAGCTCACTTGGTTTGTCGAAACATGGGGGGACAGTTTGTGAAAAAAGGGCCTTCTGTCCCAACTGCGCCATTGCCGCAGAGTTCAAATTAGTGGCATTGGTTATCGACGTTATTTTATCTTCCAGTATGGATAAACGCTTAATTAAAGGGGACAGGCTCCCAGCAATTACGGATTCAATTTTTGCCCACAAGGCATCATTAGTGGGGCCCCGTGGATCCTCTTCCCCTATCGGTAGAAGTGTGGTAGGGACCGCGAGGTCCAGCATAGGGCATCTGGGCGAGCCATTTTCCTGTGTCAAAGTGTTAGGACCAAAATTTATACTAGGGGAGCTTTTTTGTTTTTTCCTAGTAGAATTTCTCGTAGGGCCCCCTTCTCGTTTCTTCCCCTTTGAAACTGGTGGGTTCGTGCCTGAGCACTTACTTCTTGCACTCGGGTCCGACATTGACCTAGTTGTAGCAAAATTAGTAAAGATGGGGGCGGATGGAAGGGGCTCGGGACCTAATAGGTTGGACTCTGTGGGCTTTGCGTCAGAGGAAGTGAATAGATTAGGGCCAGGAACGGAGCCTAAATTTGTTAGCAGTGGTTCGTCTAATGGACCATCAGAATGCAAAGTCATAGACTTTTCGGGGGAAGGTACTAGCATAAGGTCTCCCAGTGAGGAACGCTTTCCTGATAGTGGGTCCAATGATAAACGGCGTTCTGTGGCAGCAACCTCGTAGGCAAGGACGTTACTAGAACGGGTGATGAAATTTTCCAGAGTCCCAGCAACGTTGCAACCCTTAGAAGGCAGTCTCGTAGATCCAGTAGCCATAATGCCTATGCCAAGAGCAACACTCACAAACTACGTGTATCACAATCAGGTCGAAACCGAAATGGAATTAATATACAGGTAGGGGCGATGTCGGACCATAGGCAGCGAGGCCGCCGCGGGGTGCGGGAAAGAGGGTTTGCCCAGCCCAGCCTCACACAGCCTCTAACGGGCTCAAACGGGCCTGCCCTTGGCCCGGGCTTCGCCCGGCACGCGCCCGCGCGCGTTCCGCGATGCGTGACCTATGAGATGAATTTATGTCCTACCACCATTTACACAGGTGCAACGAGTGATGAGTCCCGCTGGGCCCCCTGGGCAATGTAGTCCTCGTAGGTAGGTGGGAAAGTCAGCAGCAAAGTCTCAGGGTCCGAAGCGGCTCCCGCGCAGCGGGAGCGGCGAGCTGTTTTTGAATGCCTTGAGACCCTGGACACAGGTGCAACGAGTGATGAGTCCCGCTGGGCCCCCTGGGCAATGTAGTCCTCGCAGGTAGGTGGGAAAGTCAGCAGCAAAGTCTCAGGGTACGAAGCGGCTCCCACGCAGCGGGAGTGGCGAGCTGTTTTTGAATGCCTTGAGACCCTGGACACAGGTGCAACGAGTGATGAGTCCCGCTGGGCCCCCTGGGCAATGTAGTCCTCGCAGGTAGGTGGGAAAGTCAGCAGCAAAGTCTCAGGGTACGAAGCGGCTCCCGCACAGCGGGAGCGGCGAGCTGATTTTGAATGCCTTGAGACCCTGGACACAGGTGCAACGAGTGATGAGTCCTGCTGGGCCCCCTGGGCAATGTAGTCCTCACAGGTAGGTGGGAAAGTCAGCAGCAAAGTCTCAGGGTACGAAGCGGCTCCTGCGCAGCGGGAGCGGCGAGCTGTTTTTGAATGCCTTGAGACCCTGGACACAGGTGCAACGAGTGATGAGTCCCGCTGGGCCCCCTGGGTAATGTAGTCCTCGCAGGTTGGTGGGAAAGTCAGCAGCAAAGTCTCAGGGTACGAAGCGGCTCCCGCACAGCGGGAGCGGCAAGCTGTTTTTGAATGCCTTGAGACCCTGGACACAGGTGCAACGAGTGATGAGTCCCGCTGGGCCCCCTGGGCAATGTAGTCCTCGCAGGTAGGTGGGAAAGTCAGCAGCAAAGTCTCAGGGTACGAAGCGGCTCCCCAGCAAAGTCTCAGGGTACGAAGCGGCTCCCCTGGCTCCGAGTCATTCCCTAATATGACTGGAGCTCCAACTCAGTTCAGATCCCAAGAAAACACAGCTCAAAAATCCACCAAGAAAAACTGGAACATAGATCTCACGCAAGTCCAGTTAACAAAGCCTCTGGATGTACTGGAAGTCTGTGTTTAGCAGGACACAGTTCGGGTTTGAGACCAGTTGCCGAGCCTACTGTGCTTGCAGTATGAAAAGAAGGCACAATGCTGGAGTCGGTGCCAGCCTCCCTTAAGACATTCAGAGGGGTACCACATTTCAGCGGCCTTAACACACTTTCATTTTCAGCAAGAATGCACATTTTCATATATGAAGGAACGTTTTCCATAGTTTATGTTAAATTATGGTGGTTTCATACATTCAATGACTTTTTTTTAGAATGCTCTAATATTTCTCGACCTAATGACATGTAAAATCTACTCAAGCCCATACCAAACATTTTTATTTGTTTTTGTAGATTGGTGCATAACTGTTAATTTCTGCACTAAAGCCCGAGGGCATTGGCAAATCTCCATTGTAACCCACTTGGGCTGTGATCTACCAGGAGCATATGATCCACAAAGAAAGGGATTGGATTGTTATCCCATCTACTATAGAGAAATAGCAAGCCTTAGGCATACAGGAGCAGCACAGAGCTTCCTGTTCAGATGCCTGAATAACTTGTGTCGTGACAATGCAGTGTGGTAATACTGGAACCGGTATTTCTGATACCATATTTATTGGTAATTTACCTCACGATTTATGCATGTCATTCCCGAATTTCTGACCTTTTTGCAGGGGCAAATTCCACCCAGATTGACCTGGTGAGTTTGCTCTTATTATCATTTGTTGTACTTTTGAATGTGGTAATATCACATGCGCAATTACTGCAAAGCCAGTAATACTAATTTGGGGAGAAACTTTTGTTTCCCCAAAATCGATATTAAGAGCCCTCTTGTAATGTGTTCTAAAGTGCATTCACAGTACAAGGACACACGGAGTGTTGAACCTATCACATGAAGGTGGACAATGTCTCCAGAGTGTCCAGCGTAGGCTCTGGAGGGCCAGATCCATGTCCGATTGTTCGAAAACCCACAGAAAGTAAATTTACACTTAATGAGTCTCTATGAAAATCATTGACATACTTGGCGATTGTTATGAAAAACTGGTGTGAATCCAGCTCACAGGGCACTATTTTAGACAGCTCAGGTATGAACTATTTAGGAAAAGATGTGACGAATCACAGACCTTAACAGCCAGCCTTCCATGCTCCTTTAAGTAGATCTATTCCAGAGCTTAAATGCAATAAGATGTGAGCAATATACTGTATACTGGTTGTAACATTTTAATGTGTAAACCTAACAAATCATTTCCCCCCCCCCAAAAAATGATTAGGGTTTTACAAAACAACATCATACTTCATTAAGGAAAAATTGTGTTCATCCATGTCTCAGTACTTTTTTTTTTACAAACTTTACTTCGCGTTGTTTCTGCTGCATAAAAACGGTGTACATCGCAATGTGTAATTTATTAATCCTCATAAAACCTCGATCTAGTGTTCAGGGGCTAATAGCCAACAACTCTATAAGTTACATTAAAATATTTTGGCTCAGCAATCTGTAGTCATCTGTCCTGGCTACTTTGTACATTTTGTTTTTATTTAACCATAATGCAAGAGAGGGAATTATAATTAACCCTGGGCGTAGTTCGCGAAGTAGCACTTCGCGAAGCTACGCAAAGTGCAGTTCGCACTACGCGAGCGACGCGTAGCACTTCGCGAACTGCGTAGTACCTTGTTCGCACTGTGCCAGATGTCGTTTTCAATGATTGCACAGTGCGGACAAGCAACCGGCACTGTGCAATCGTTGAAAATGGCATCTTGCACAGTGCGAGCTGTAGTTTTCTGCTGCTCGAGTAGATTTTTACTCAAGCGGCAGCTTTCTCAACGCGAACTGGTAGTTTCTCATCGCGAGCGGTCGCGATCATACGCGACCACTTGCAATGAGAAACCTGACCTCCTCGCGTTGGGAATCTCGCCGGGAGGTTTATTTTCCATGCTCGCGATCGCCAACTTGATGCTGCTGATCGCGAACAAGGAAAAAGTCTCGCCGGGATGTCATTTTGCTTGCTCGCGGGACCCAACTTGACGTTGAGGACCGCGAGCAAGCAAAAAATGACCACAGCACTACGCAACACTACGCTACGCGTGTTCGCACTGTGCTACGTGCAATTCGCGTAGTACGAAGTAGCGCGAACTTCGCAAACTACGCGAGCGTAACGTAGTGCTTTGCCCAGGCTTAATTATAATGAATCGGAAACAGTCCATTTTGACTTCCCAGGAACTCGTTAAAAGTTGCAATCTTAGGACGCACATTCCCCATTCCACAGGTCTAAAGTTCTTTTCTGCATTTCACTGGGGACCAAAGCAAAGCCGCAAGTACATAGCACACCAAAAGATTCTCAAGCTGTTGGAAATGTAACAGTGACAGCCTATAATGAGTAAAGTTAGCGCGGAGCAAGTAAGGACCTATTATTCTTTTCCTTTGAAGGGCGCAAAACAAGCAAAGATTTTTACTTAGTTTATTTATCAAATCATATCATTTTTCATTTTTTTTCTATATCTGATTAATATTGAGATAGGAGATCAATAAAACAATTATGACCACAAGCCTAGCACAGTAATATAATCAAAAGGTCTATTTGTAACTATACATGTTACCACCCCAATCACCACATAAAGACAATAAATACAAAAACAAAACCCAACACAGGACTGAAATACATTTTAAAACAACAGAAGTACACCAGACATAGTCAACAAATACTAAAGCAGAAAAGAAAGAAGCGCCGATGCGCGTTTCGGAGGTCCCATGTACATCACAAACTCCTAAACACATAAATGAAAGGTATTGTCATTTACAATGCCAATAACTCAAACTCTCACAAATGCAAGACCTATTGCATTGTAAATGCTTTTTCATAAATGTTACCATTTCATGATGTCTGCTGAGGATACAATGTAGTCTGTTCTTTATGTTGTAATTACAGAGAGGAGAGGATGTGGTCTGACTGCTAGATTGCCAATCTAGTCGACTTTGGTGATGGAAACCAAGGTTCGATCCACGGGGTCGCGTCCACATCCTGTGATTCTGGGTAAATCACTTAGGGGCATATCAGCAACAACCGGTGATAATTATCGCTAAGCGCACTTAGCGCAAGGATGATTATTGCTGGATAACGCTGAATTTTATCGCTGAGATAGCGTGCTATCAGCAACGCTTATCTCAAAAGCAATAAAATTCCAGGCGCAAGCTGCCAAATGTGCGATTATCGCTGGAAATCCAGCAATAATCGCACGTTTGGCGATAGCTTGCTGATAGGGCAGGGCAGACTCAGCCATGATATCCACCTTCCATTGGATATCATGGCTAAGTCAAACTAAAAGCAGGCATAAGGAAAGTAGCGATAACCACGGTTAGCGCTATTTTTCTTATCGCTATGCTTGTTAGCGTGCCCATTGATAATTGGAGAAATGTTGGTTAGCGACATGTCTCCAGTTATTTTGGGAAGGAACGCCCACTTTGCATCTCATTAGCGATGCAAAGCTGGGCGTTGGGAAAAAGGGCGCTAAGTCAGCAAAACACGCGATAGCGTGTCTTTGCTAATAAGGCGATTAAATTATCGCCGCTTTTTGCCGCCTTGATGATATGCCCCTTAATCTCCACGTACCAGAATGTGTCCTTGTGTAGCTTAACCGGTGTTCACGTAATGCGCTCCAATACCTTAGGGTGCAGTTCCCGCTATATAAATCTGCATTAAAAAAATAGAACCTATTGTGGGTGGGAATCTACAAACCGGACACGGATTGGCTACAATGCTGCATAGAAATTAGCATATTAATGCAGTCATGTGAATAGTACAACTTTTTCTGTAGTGGACTCTCTTTTCTTATCAAACATCGTAGACAACTCATTATAAGCTCTGAATTTGACACGGGTGGATGTGGACAGACACGAGTGGCAAAATATTCTCGCCCTCACATTCATGAGGGAATTGGATTCTTCGGTGTTCCTCGGACACCTTTTGACAGTGATGCTTCTGGTTTTTGCAAGTGATCAGTGGGATTTCATATGCATGCGTGACATGTGCCCTCTCATTCTTGTCACGACTGAGCACATTACCCTTCTGAGCCTGAACGGGAGGTTCCTTGTATTTTAGAGGCATCCTTTGAGTTAATGAAAGGAATAAAACAAGTGTAGTTGTTTTGTGTAATCGTTAAGGGGCATATCATCAAGGGACTTATCGCCACGTTAGCGTCGGTTTTTGACAATAAAGTGGCGATAATTTTATCGCCCTATCAACAAGGTGTCGCTAACCCCCTTTAGCGTTATTTTTCTGGCGATAGCGACCGGAAATTTATCGCCTTGCAAGGCACCAATATTCAACGCTAATGACATGCAAAGTAGGCATTCCTGACTGAAATTTCACGAAAAAAAAGGTGCTAACACAGCTTCTCACTATTATCAAGGATATCACCAACCCGCTTAGCTACAAAAAAACTCATGCTAACTCCAGTTATTAACACCTGATAAAAACCTGACTCACACTGGAGATAACTGGGTGTATATAAGGGAGATTAGGCCCGAGCTTCCCCAGAACAGCCACAGAAGCCATGGAGGTAGTCATCATGCAGATTGGAGTCCCACCAAGGCAGCAACAACAACAACCACCGCCAATGCCACCACCTCCAGGACCACCACCACCGATGCAGTGACGAAGAAGACAGCGGGCACTGCGCAGACGTGTCTACCTTGCAGACTTAAGGCCAGAGGAAGTCATAGCCCACTACAGGCTCATAATGACATACATCCAGCATATCCTGACCCTGACTGCGCACAGGCTGACGCCACCAACACAGCGGACAACCAACATCCCTCCGCAGACAAAACTGCTCACTGTGCTGCACTTTTTGGCCTCTGGGACATTCCAGACAACAGCCAGAGTTGGTGGAGTATCACGGGCAGCCTTCTCAACCTTCCTCCCCACTGACCGCCCTGATCGCAGCCACCGATGACATCCGAGCTCTGCTTGACAACGGAGAAACAGCGGCCCTCATCCTCCTAGACCTCTCCGCGGCCTTCGACACTGTCTGCCACCGTACACTAGTGCAGTGACTCCGCAACGTCGGAATCCAGGAGAAGGCAGGAAGGACACAGAGAGTCCGCCTCCCCCCGTTCAGATCTGAAGCCACCGAAGTCATCTGCGGCGTTCCTCAAGGCTCCTCGCTCAGTCCAACCCTCTTCAACGTGTACATGAGCCCCCTCGCAGACATCGCACGCCAGCACAACCTCATCATCATCTCCTACGCCGACGACACCCAGCTGATTCTCTCCCTCACCAACGACCCCGCCACCGCCAGAGCCAACCTCCACGAAGGGATGAAAGAGGTAGCCGAATGGATGAAGAACAGCCGCCTGAAACTGAACTCGGACAAGACGGAAGTCCTCATCCTGGGATCCTCACCCTCCGCCTGGGACGACTCCTGGTGGCCCCCCGCCCTAGGCAGCACACCCAAACCAACAGACCACGCACGCAAGCTGGGCTTCATCCTGGACTCCACCCTCTCCATGACCAGACAAGTCAACGCAGTCTCCTCGTCGTGCTTCAACATCCTGCGCATGCTACGAAAGATCTTCCGGTGGATCCCCACCGAGACCAGGAAGACGGTCACCCAGGCCCTCGTCACCTGCCGTCTGGACTACGGCAACTCCCTCTACGCCGGAACCACCGCCAAACTCCAGAAAAGACTTCAGCGGATCCAGAACGCCTCAGCACGACTCATCCTGGACATCCCCCGTCGCAGCCACATCTCCGGACACCTGAGAGACCTGCACTGGCTCCCGGTCACCAAGAGAATCACCTTCCGTCTCCTCACCCACGCACACAAAGCCCTACACAACTAAGGCCCAGGATACCTCAACAGCCGCCTCAACTTCTACGCTCCCAAACGCTAGCTTCGATCGACCGGCCACACCCTCGCCACCGTCCCCCGCATCCGAAGAGCTACCACAGGGGGACGGTCCTTCTCCTTCCTCGCCACCAGGACGTGGAACTCCCTCCCGACCCACCTCCGCCTGACCCAGGACCACCTCGCCTTCAGGAAGCAACTCAAGACCTGGCTGTTCGAGCAGTAGCGGATCCCCCTCCCCTAGCGCCTTGAGACCCTCTGGGTGAGTAGTGCGCTATATAAATGCTTTGATTGATTGATTGACTGTCTTGGATGGCATACTCAGCCTGATTCCCCAGCACCTTCACTTCCCCAACACTGTGCAAGAGCAGATTGCCATCAAGCAAGGATTCCATGCCATTGCTGGCTTACCACAGGCGGTGGGCGCAATTGACTGCACACATGTATCATTTGTGCCCCCTGCAGAGAGCGCACACATATACTGCAACAGGAAGCACACCTATTCTATGAATGTGCAGGCAATAGTGGACCACCGCGGGCTGTTCACAAATGTCATTGCCAAATTCCCAGGGAGTTTGCATGATGCATTCATCTTCCGACACTGCATCATAAACCAGTGCTTCCAGGATGGCACATATGGAAATGCATTGCTTGTCGGTAAGTACCAACTGAACACACCACATGCCCAAAAAACACAATCATGTTGACCCATCAAGAGGGAGGATGTAAATACGTTGCCTAGGTACTGATGGGGGGCACAAAAGGCATGGGCTCATCACTTCGTGCCACATGCTGATGTATTGTTTACGAGGCTGAGGTATACAGGCTCCACTGCGTAGAGCACAGGTACTCATAGTACGGCCCGCGTGCTGCCAGCGGCCCGGCAAACCTTTCTTGGTGGCCCGTGGACCTTGCAGACATTGTACATGTGTCTCATTTTTTTAAATTTTTCATAAGAATGGCACCAAACACCGCTGCAGCAGTGCGGACTCTGACAGACTCTGCTCAATGGGTGCCAGGCGATTCCAGCGATAGTCAGAGTGAAGACGCAGGTGCGCTAAGAGGTGAAACATGACAAAACCTCGTTAACAAGTAAATGGTCCATTATAGACCTATGAAGTACTGGGGTGCAGCTGTGTGTGAGTGCCCAGTAAGCTGTCTCAGCCCAGGCTGCCGGGGGGGGAGGTGACAGAGGTTGACAGAGGGAGAGAGAGGGAAAGAGACAGAGGGAGGGAGAGATAGAGTGAGGGAGGGAGAGATAGAGCGAGGGACAAAGACAGAGAGAGGGAGGGAGGAAGAGAGAGAGAGAGAGGGAGGGAGGGAGTGAGGGAGAGTGAGGGAGAGAGAAAGTTAAAGATGCGTGTATGTCGGGTCTTGTGGCTCAGTGAACGAGAGCGTCCGCTGCAGGGGCCTGTGTTCAACGACATGGTCAGTTTCCTTTTTTTTACTAGCTGAACCCCTATCCCCACTGACCCCGCCCCCACCGGTGCAGCACTTTGCCACAAACCACACTGTAAAGTTGGGCCCAGAGAGAAAGTATGTGAGTACGCATGGCATAGAGTAACCACCATCACCTGACCATCTATGTAGATAATCAAAGTCATTCTTACTGGTATCCCTGTCCAGTGTGTGGTCGCATTGTTGAGGAATATGATTATGTGGAAGTTCTTGTTGCTGGTGACCTATTCGGGTGACCCAACGTTGCATAAGTACTCACACATGTAAAAGAAGTGGGTCAAATCAGCGGTTTGTTGTGACCAAGGTTGTAACAGTGCACTTTGATTGTAGCAAGTGCATTGTGGGGCAAATGTGCATGGATTGGCAGAAAAATGTGTTATGAAACCACCATCTCGCACCATTGGTGTTGACTGCATTGTTGTGGGTGCTGCTGTTGATGGAGTTTAGTAGCATCTCCTCTCTGACTCAGCTACACATATTTCTCATTCTCACACCTGTGATATGGTGTGTCATGTAGTTGCCCGAGGAGTAATTGTATGTGTATTCGGTCACCACTTGTGTGTTGAAATTGATCTGTTAAATGCTAATCCATTACAAATGCAAAGAAGTGTGCAAAGGTGAGCCATGCCATGTGTATCAGCGTGGTGAAGTGTGTGGACAGTCTGATCTTGTCAGATAAACCACATAGTGTAAATGATTCTGAGAAGTTGTGTCATGTGAGTTTGATGCTCTGCTAGTGACAGATGACACAGGCCAGTAAGTTTACGTTGTGTCACAAGTTATTGTTGATGGTGTGTGCAAACTGTCCCCAGTGGGCCCTGCAGGTGAGGTGGCTGCTGTCTGTTCCTTTGGTTTAGCTCTGGACATACAATTGCATGGCTTGTGTGGTGTCACAGGTCTGCCATCAGCATGAGATGCATGTCTGAATGTGATCTGTGTCATGCGTGCCCTATGTCATTTGAACATTCAAATTGCAGTGACTGCGAGGAGTGTGGATCATTGCCAAGGCTAGATGTTAGGCGAGCCAGGCTGGCTTTTGGTGTCTGTGGTTTTTGTGCAGGTCTCATTTGAGAACATCGCTGGACACACTCTACAATACTGTATCATCATCAGGACATTAGTGGCCTCTTAGCGTGAAGAAACACATTGCATTCAATGAAACCGGCCGCATACACATTACGGTAAGCCTAAGGACATGTGCCGTATCTTAGTGTGCAGATTATGATTGCATATCCTAAAACGGGCCGCATACACATTACAGTATCATTCTGAGGACATTAGCGGTCTCTTAGCGTGCAGATTTTTATCGCATTCCATAAAACGTGCCGCTAACACACAGGAAGTGATGTATGCATGCTTCCTGTCTCCCAGGGGAGTGGCATTCACTTTCAGTTTCTCTTTTGAGCATCTTGATGTTGATTTTGCTGAGTGAAGGAGGTGTCTGGTGGATTGTGGTTCTGGAGAATGAATTTGGGAGTGGTGCTGTGTTGCTGTGTCCTGTCTAAAGAGTCTTTTAATTTTTTTTTTACACTTTTATTAGTTTTTACTGTCTACTGTCCTCAGTCTTGTGTTTGTGGTGAGTTATTTTATTTTAGAGTCATTAGAGGGTTTTCTTTTGTTAGGCTTGGGTGAGAACTGGGGTGAAGGGAGATGCCGACTGTGGGAAGGTCAGTGCGGATGTCGGAGGGGGCATTGGGGGGCTTTCTCTGGCTGGTGTGTTGTTACCTGGAGAGGGGAGGACGTATCCTCCAGGGCTTCAATGTTTCAGTGCGGAAGGTGCAGTAGGAACATGTGCGGGCGCAGATGCTCCGCTGCTTCAAAGTCGAACAGGCCGTGTGCCAGTGTAAGCACCGCTGGCAGGACATGCTGGCGTGGGAGGCCGACCTGCTGGATTACACAGGGGTCATGCCTGGCATCCCTGTGGTAAGTACCTATCCCCTTTTTGTCCATGACTAATGTTACGTACATATATAAGTGACGTGTGTGACAAGAAGGTATGACGTCTTTATGCGGTCTCATGACCGTGACACTGTAATAACATGGTTAATACAATGCTACTTGCAAAAAATACTTGCGCATGATGGACTTGACTTGTATGACTTACTCTTCCCACTACAGTGTGTGCAACAACACTAGGCAAGGTGTTGGAATAATCAAGTCTAATATCCATTATTGATGAGCACCATGCAGTGCAAGTTGTAGTGAAGATTGGCGTTGTAATGACCGCGTAGATTAAGTTTGCCACTGTAAATACCACATTGAAATGAAAATCCCCGGTGTTAACCATCCAAAAATACAAATACTTATTGTGAGCGTCTACTCAGCAGGAAGGGTTGCAGGGTGCATGGCGGTGTTTGCATGTTGAAGTATATCAAGGGGCGTGTCTGTTGAAGAGCAATGTTCAGAGTTACTGCTTGAAGATGAGGAGCAACGAAGCCTGTCAGAGGTGGAGCGGAAGGTTGTCACAGGCTATGTCTGCAAGATAGGAAAAGGAGCCGACTCACGATCTGGTCTCTCTGGTGCAGGGGAACACGGCATAGGCTAATTGGTCTGATCGTCGGGACCTTTGATGTGCGTGGAAAGTGAGTTGGACGTTAAGGTATGTTGGCCCAGTGTTGTGGATGGCTGTGTGATCCTGGGTGAACATCTTGAAGGTGACTCTAGCTTTGATGTGGAGACAGTGGAGTGTTCGCAGATGGTGGGAGGTGTGACAGTGTCCTGACAGTGTGAGGATCAGTCCTGCGGTTGCATTTGAGATGTCCTGCAGCTTGCGGATGTGGTTTATTTAAATTCCGGCATGGACTGTGGTGCCGTAGTGGGGTGAGCTGTTGCACAGGGCATGAGTGACTGTCTATGTGTGTTTGAGTGGGAGTCATTTGATGGTTTGACATAGGAGGCAGAGTGTGTGGAAGCAGGATGATGAGACCGGCTAGATCTTGCGATTATTTTCGACATCGGAGTCCATGATGGATTCCAGGTTTCGTGCCTTGTTCGTGATGGGGTGTGGGTTCCCTATGCCATGGGAGGGCCCTGTGTAATTCCATGCGTGGAGGTTTTGGAGCATGATGGGTACTGATGTTTTGTTGTTGTTTACTTGTATGCAGCTGTTTGAAATCCATTTAGCAAGGTCTTCCATGGCTTCTCAATACTTGTGTTTGGAGGAGTTGTGTTATTTGGATGTGTCGAGGAGGAGTTGTCAGTCGTATGCATATGATACAATGTTGAGTCCATAGGTAATCACAATTGTGGCGTGCGGAGCCATGTAGATGTTGAAGAGTGTAGGGCTGAGTGAGGTCCAGTTGAGGGCCTTGTCTTGGATCCCTGCGTTGTGGAGTCTGCATATTGGTGTGCTTTGAGAGACAGTGGTGAACGCCGCAGCGATAGGTCAAGGTTGATGAGTGCAACCTCTGTCCTTGTGGAGAAGGTGCCTTGAGATTGCGGAACACAACTCATATGTGCAGATCTGCCAGCAGTGATGTTTTGGCTGGGCAGCCTCTGCTTCCACAGGTCGTGTGTGAATGCCATTCAAAGTAGACCCAGTTATGTGGCCAAAATGAAGTCAACACCACAGGGATGTAGCATTGTCTGTCACTGTAATAATTTACATTGTGAGAATGCCAGATTTGTTAAAGTTTGCTAACAACACATATTTACATTTGTCCTCTCACAGATAGACGTCAACCTATCACCCAGGGGGACATTGACAGATTCCGGGACCCACCCGCCACTGGTGAGTAGTGACAACAAATATTGGCATGTTGCGGGGTCATGAGTGTCTGTGCCAAATGCAACACGTTGTTGATTAGCAGTATGGGTGTGTATCGCATGTCAATTGCCTACGATGTGCAGAGGTATTCTGCATTTCATATTTGTGTAAAATGGTAGTTTGAAGGGGTACAATGCATCTTATTCAGAGTTGTGACTTTGTCCATCAACAGTCAGTGGTAGACATGTCAATTTATGTGCCAACTAGGCATTTACACTGAAGTAGTGTTGATAATAGGCCACTTGCATTTTATCCCATGTTCATTTGCGCAGCCTAGTCAAGAAGGCACACTTACATGCTGTGTACATCGTCCAAGAGGCGTGCAGTGGGTGTTGCATTGAGCACAAGGAGGCAGTACATTTATGTCCGTCCAAGGACAGACATGTTGGCACAGTGATTTCTAAGGTAGCTCAGAGCCAAAATTGTCAATGGCATGTTACACAAGCACATTCAATAGATGTGCACGTTAATTGAAATTGAATCTTTGTGCACTGCAATGGTGTTGTAAGGCTGTGTCCGTGGGGACAGTCCATGCTGGACTCAGGATCATGTGTACCAACTCAGCTGACACAATTGGTGACATTACTCAACACACATTTCATACACAGGAATTAGCTATGCATCCTTTAATGTCACATAGATTTGACAATCCTGCCTGCACCAACAATATCCGTGGGTACGCATTAGCCATAACAATTACACAACCCTCATGACCCCAGTGTGCCATTACAATGTGTAATCCATTGTAACAGTTTGCGTAGTTGATGCATGCGTGTTCATCTCTACTATGGAGTGAGAATAGTGGTTACAAGACATGCATGAGTGGCAGTTGTGGTTCAATGATGTCTCCCCCTCGCAGTGAATAACTATCACCAATTGCATAGTAATGGTGGAGTGTGTAAGTGCCTAAGTCAGCATTCATACACCAAGCATGTTTCCATCTGTGCGGCATGATGCAGCATGATTGAAAGTGTGAGTAGGGTAGTCCCAATCATGTTATTGTGCATGTAGTGTGAGATTACAATAGGTTGATATTCACACCTGCACACATACACCCTTGTACGCTTGTGCAAGAGTGCCTGTCTTGGCACTGACTTGATGTACTGCACACAGTTCCTGGGGGACACACATGGCTGTACATGTGCATTGTACATTTGATGCAGCTGTCTGTCACAGGATAGGAGAGGGTGGTGCTGTGTACGTAGGGGTTATGCCTCCCGACTCAAGTCAATTGTACATGTCACCCACAGCCCGGTTGTCCAATGGTGCCATGTTTGTAGCGTGTCATTAGCTTTTAGTAGTGTCAGTGCATGTCCCATGCCATGCACTGTCATGTCAGTCTCAACAGCATGTGGTGATTGAATCATGCTTAGACATTGGGTTTAACAGGTCAGTCTTTGACTTAACAGAGTGAAGTGGGTGTGTTGCCTCCAATGTTGTTTTGAACTTGTAATACAGATATCATGTTGGACGTTTACATAGTGTAGGGGACAGAAAAATGACATTGAGTTTATTTTTACAGACAACATGACACCTGAGGAGCAACACACATTCCAGGTTGCCAAGGACTGGTACCTCTACGTGAAGAAGGTCCACAAGGGGTATCGTCTCATGGCAAGGAGGTATTGGGACGAGAAGAAGGCTGGGACCTGGAAGTCGCTGCCGGAATGTGATCTGACCGGCAGCAAGACCATCCCCTCGAACTCAGGTGCCAGTGTGGGGTCCCACACAGTTAATTCCCCTGCTACCACACCCGCACAGGTGCAAGTCCAACCTGCACCAGCACCTGTACCTGCACAAAGTGATCCGGTCCTTGGCCAACTCATGCAGATGGTAACACAGAACAATGTCATTCTGAAGGACATTCGGAGAGAACTGTTGTATCTCAACCGGCACCTACATGAGATACGTACTCACCTGGGACTGCAGTAAAGACTCCCCATGTTCTCATCCATCCCCCTCTTCTCCCTTCCCACAATGTCCCTATTTTTGTGTTATGTTGTGTTAGTTCATTGTTGTGTGTATTAGTTAGAATAGTTTTAGTATAGGCAAAGTTAGTTGCAGATTTAGACATTTTTACTTCTTCAATGTGATAGAATTTGGGGATAGGTTTCATTTAGCTGGGTGGGGGGTTGATGTCTTTATTCATTTTGTGTGTTCGTAAATAGTTAGGGTAGATAGTTTTTGTTAGGATAAATATTTGTAGTTAGTTTAGGTTTAGAGTTAGGGTAATAGATTAGTGTTAGTGTGGGTTTTTTGAACTTTTATCTTGTGAAATAAATCTTGTTATTTTTGATTTCTGCTTGCATTTATATCATGGCTGATGCAGGGTAGTGGGGCTTGCTCCATTGTATACAACTCATACCATCACTGGAGTAATCATTGTATGTGTAACTATGGTCCTGACCTGTTACTCAGCCGGATGGATGGAGTCCAGATACCTTAGATGTGAGCACAATGAGCTTGCATGTCTGATAGATTTGCAAATATGGTTTACGGCCTACTCTGGTGACAGTTTATTGTGACCTACAACATCTTAAATGTGATGCATAGAGTTGTACTGCACATTGGTGCACATTTACAACTCCATTGCACAGACCTTTGCACACTTGATGCGTGGTGCCAGTGCATCAGATAGCTTTGCCTTACATGTTCCTGGGCATGGTCAATAAATCTCCATTCCATGCATGCAGTTGGTCATTTGTGTGTCCATTGTTAACGTCATATGGCACAACAGTGTTAGTGAGTCACATGAGTTATATGAGACTGAGTCATGACTTTGGAATAGAGGTAATTCACAGGTGTCTTTTTGGATTTGCACGGTTCGGTATACTGACTTAACTTCGAGTTTCTTCCTTTTGTGACACCCTTAATCAGTTGTGTTATGCTTTTGTACCTGATGATGTTTGGTTGCAGGCACACAGTTCTGCTGCACACAAGTGGTGACATGCTGCATTGCTCCCTGTACCAACAGTGTCATAGCCACTCATCCCAGCTGTAACTTTAGCATTGGCTCATAGTGATGACACCCTTGTAATCTTGCCACTGATTCAGACTATATGCTAAGTGCAGTTCAACTGACATCCGTGGGCACATGGCCGATATGTGGGCAATTCATGCGAGGGCTCTAAAGTTTGTTTGGCATTGTTTGTGCACCGGTAGGGGCTGACTGACGCTTTGCACTTTGTCTTCAGTCACTATTGTAGACTCAACTTCAGTGTGGCTTACTTTGTAGTTCCATGTATATTAGACCTGTGCCCTTGGGTCTCATCAGCAATGTGAATCTGTTGTGAACACCTAGAGATGTGACATGCAATGTGCTACATCGCAACAATCTTTGACCAACACGTCCTGTGTAAGGCGATATGCCAGGAGATTATGCTTGCTATCCTTCTTGTTGACACTACTTGTGTCCTGCAACAGACTTGTACATGTTGTCACACATGCATATTTCCTACATGGATGTGGGTCACAGTTGGTATATTGCTAGATTGTGCTATCTGATCAATGTGGGCAGTGCAATTTGGCCCCAGTGTAATCTCGTATAACCCCCTGTGCCCCTTCTTCACTGTCTGCCTTCCGTTTTTTCATCTGTACCTTCGTTGCAAGTGTAATTTAGTTTGGCCCACTGTGCCCCCTTCTGCCTGGTTTAGTTGTATTACTCATTTACCTTTTTTACCCTGTATTCGGACACGTGTTTTTCCACCCATCTCTGCTCTCCCTTCCTGCCGCAGTATCCCCTGCTGACCCGCACAGCAACACGCCCATTCGTACCGCCCACACGCCAGGCTGATCCTTCCTCCCACCTCCCCTTCCTCTGGCGTCCGTCTACGCCTGGACCACGCAAAGTGCAGGAACATCTTGGCACTGCAAACGCAACTACACACGTTGCCGCTACGATGCCAGCACCCTCAACGCCTTCAACATAGGACGATCACACACCTGCTTCCTGCCCGGACCAAAACGCTCACAAGGACCCTTCGCCTGCCGGAACATCATCATCACCAGCATCCGATCAGCAAATCCACCCACTGGGTAGGAACCCAACTACCTCAGATGCATTGTCCTCAACACCCGCCACGGACGGAAACCTGCCGGTGAACCCTGGGACCTACTCGACTCAACCTCCCCAGACATGGCCTTCATGACGGTGACCTGGATGAACCCCTCCTCGGAACACTACCTCGCCATAGCCATCCTGTGCAGCTACAAGATCAACCACAGGGATCGCACCAACGGAGTAGGAGTAGGAATTGCCATCGTCAACAAGAACACTCTCAGAGTCTCGACCAACACCGACAACATCCTTAGCAACACCCAACACCTGCACTTCCAGATCCACACCGATCCCAACACCACCCTCAGAAGAACCCTCATCTACAGAGCCTCCAGACCCCAAACACAGTTCAGCGACTCTATCGCCGACTTTGTCAGTACACACACCTTCACAGCCACAGACTACTTCCTTCACGTTGACCTGAACTTCCACCTCTTGTACAACAACGGCACCAGCTCCACCACCCTGATCAACACCCTGGCCAACCTCGGGTTCAGACAACTCGTCACAACACCCACCCACTCCGCCAGCCACACGCTTGACCACATATTCTCCGCAAGCTCCCACGTCTACTCCAACCACACAACCAACCTCCACTGGAACAACCATTGATGCATCAACTTCGCCTTCCAGAAAGACACCAAGCACCACCACACCCAACAGATCCACCGGCGCTGCTGGAGCAATGTCACAGAAGCCCAGCTAACCACCCGCCTCGCCCGGAGCACACCCACCGACACCACCCAGAACCTCAAGCAAAGGATCAGCGACTGCACCAACACCGTCGCCCAGATTAAGACACGCTCCAGTAGACACACCAGCAAGTAAGCCAGCTGGGTCATTGCAGACCACCAGGCCTCAATGCAGACCTGCCATAAGCTAGTGAAGAAATGGCACCGTGAACAGACATTGGACAGCTAAGCAACCCACAAAGACGCCACCCGCAGACACCATCACCTGATCAGATCCGCAATAAGGCCTCCTTTAAAGACCGCATAGCCAACAACGCACACAACAGCAAAGTGTTCTTCAACATAGTGAATGAACTCTCCAACACCAGCTCCAACACCAACAACTTCCCACCTTTGCAAGACCTGTGCAACTCCCTTGACACTTTCGTCCATCGCAAGAGTGCAGACTAGGCCTGGGCGGTAAATTCCATTCCGCTCGCGGAATTTGCGGAATTTCGGTAATTTTGCGTTCCGCGGAGAACGCGAAACTGCCCAAAATTCTGCTTTCCGCGACTTCACGAAATTTTTTCTTGTTCGCGTTCTCAAAATGCGTGTTCGCAAGATATTTCTCCCCGAGCACGCAAACAGCAACTGTGAACAGGAAAAAAGCATCGCGAACAAGCAATTCCGCGTGTTGGCGGAATTTCTACATGTTCGCGGAGATTTTTTACCGTTTCGCGGAGATTTGCGTAACGCGATTACGCGAATTCCACCCACCCCTAGTGCAGACATCCACAACAGCTCCAACGTCACGACCGCCACGAATAGCACTGAGACCTCCATCCCCATGGACACCATCCACCCCAACCCCCTGCTCTCCTGGACCAACATAAATGACACAAACACAATCAAAATCATGAACACCATCCACTCCGGATCAACGTCAGACACATGCCCACACCAAATCTACTACAAAGGCAGCACTACCATTGCACCCCATATCCAGAAAACCATCAACATCTCCTTCGAAAAGTCAACTTTCACGTAGAGCTGGAAGCACACCGAGATAAACCCCTTACTCCACAAACACAAGACTGACCCCAAGGACCTCATGAACTTCCGTCCAATCTCCCTGCTACCATTCCTGTGAAAAGTCATTGCGAAGACCGTCAACAGACAACTGACCACTACCTCTATGGAAACAGCATCCTGGATCCGTCCCATTCACGCTTCTGCGCAACTCCTGCAGCAAAACTGCCCTCATCTCTGCCTCCAATGACATAATGGCCCGGATGGACAACAGAGAAACAGCGCCATTCATCATCCAGGACCTGTAATTTGCCTTCAACACTGTCTTACACCGCACACTACGCACACGCATACATGACACCGAGATCAAAGACGAGGCTCGTGACTGGACCACCTCTTTCCTCCCTGGCAAAACCCAGGGTGTCCACCTCCACCCTTCCTGCTCCGAATCCACATAAATCATCAGCGACTTACCCCAGGGCTCATCCCTCACCCAACATTGTTCAACCTGTACATGTCACCGCTCGCACACGTTACCCGACTGCACAACCTCAACATCATCTTCTATGACAACGACAGCCAGCTGATCTTCTGCCTCACCAAGGCCACCCTCAATTACACAACCAACCACCATGTAGGAATGTAAGCCATTGCCGAGTGGATGAAGAACTGCCAACTGGAGATAAACTCGGACAAGACAGAAATGCTCATCCTCGGATCCACCCCCTCCACCTGGGACAACTCCTGGTGTGCGTCCGCGCTGGGAATAGGTCCAACACCAACCAACCACGCACGCAACATGGGGTTCATCATCAACTCTACTCTCTCCATGACAAAGCAGGTCAACACCCTCCAGATGCTTGGCAAGTTCTAGAGGTGGCTTCCCATTGAAACATGGAGAACAGTCACACAGACACTCGACAGCAGCAAGTTTGACTATGGAAACACCCTCTATGCAGGAGCCTCGGCCAAACTCTAGAAACGACTTCAACGCATTCAAAACGCCTCTACACGCCTAGTCCTCGACATCCCTTGCCGCAAGCACATCACACCCTACCTGGGAGACCTGCACTGGCTCACCGCCAACAAGTGGATCACCTTTACGCTCCTGAACCACGCACACAAGCCACTCCAGAACACCGGACCTGCATACCTCAACAGACGACTCAGCTTCTGCACCCCAAACCGGCAGATCCGCTCTGCTGACATCGCACTCGCCACAGTCCCACGCATCTGAAGAGCGACCTCCTGTGGAAGATCGTTCTGCCACCTTGCTGCAAAGAACTGGAACACTCTCCCCACCCTCCTACGGCAGACCCAGGACATGCTCACCTTAATAAGACTCCTCAAAACCGGGTTTTTCAAGCAGTGGCAGACTCCCGCCTTGAGACATTTACGGGTTAGTAGTGCACTTTAAAGATGTTCTGATTGATAAATTGATTGATTGCTTTTGCACATACACGGTCATCTCACTGCCTATCCGTGTCAGGTGACACATGTACATTGATTGTATTTCCATTGCTAGACCTTCTTGTGTATTCACAGCCCCTTACTTATTGCCTTAGTTAAATACTTGATTGGTCATGGAAACACGCATCTATGTGATTTTAGGGAATTTATTTACAATACAAGGGTTATACTGGACCAGAAGTAGCCCATACTACACAGAATTGGATGGATGCTCCTTAGAGTGGCAGGCAGAGTCCATTGGGAGTGACAGAGCCAAGGCAAGAGGCGGAGTTTGCAGTGCCATTGTCAAGGAAAAGAAGATTTTCTGCAGATCCATGTGTGGGTCCAAGCTGAGTGTTGGTGGACGTCGGAAGACAGTGGAAGGGGAAGGTCAGTGGAATGATGTTATGAAGAATCCAATGGTGAGACAGGCCTCTAAAATAAATTAATAGGAATAAGCAAAAGGCCCATATACCGGCACAGATGCGAGAAACTATAAAAGGACTTAAATGTACACTAATTACCTGGATTGTAAAAAAGAGCGCTGTCTTAGTAAAGGTGTGGTGTCTTAGTGAAAGTTGAAGAAAGAGAAGAAAACGAACTCACGTGAGGACCCAGCCGGGTTCTTCAATGGTGTGTTCAAGGAGAGGGAAACAAAGAATGTTATTGCCGCGTGAATGATTGATGGCAAATAATTGAATTACTGGACGCAATAGCCATAATACTCGATGTGAATAATAAAAATAATAAAGATACCTCACGTGGTGGAGGGCTGGCTCTACGATGATACGTATATGTCAATGTTATCTTCAAAATTGTTGCTACCGCTGTGGCGCTCTGTCTTCCATTAATGAGCTCCGCTCAATATTGCCACATATTCACAATTAGTGGAATCGCAAAAGGGTACCTGTAAAAGTTAAAGAATTGTGTGAGGGAAAGCAGTTGGAATAGAGGGGAATTATGGCTGACACAGCGCCTATATCGCGTTATTACTTACTTTGGACAAAGCGAGCGGACGAGTCTCCGCGAGTAACGCTTGTTATTCCCTGGATCTGGGTTTGTTCCTGGTGCGATGACCACGAGTGAATGCGCTGCCGTGTTAATATACTCGGAGTCCCGCCTTTTCCGCCTATCGGTCGGCAGTTCGAACAATGGAACGCCGAAATTGCGAGCGATCCATTACTCAGGATGCCACAGGAATAGAACCAGAAAACAGACTAGTGCTTTTACGGCGATAATGCAGAACAATGCTCTAACTGCTATAATTGCATTTTCGAACGTGAACTAATGTTCTAGTAAATATGTTACTCTTTGCGTATAGTAAGGGAAAAAAACGTAACAATAAGCATTTGACAGCTCTGTCTGATCAGAGCAAAATTACAGTGTGTACACAGTGCTTACACGCGCCTTAATAGGAACGTTATATTTTGGACATGATAGACCTCTGTTTTCAACAGGATGTCTGTCATACACCCTCCTATAGAGGATGTTTGCTCACATTCTATGAACCCTCATTACTGCAAAGTACACACAATAATGAAATTGATGTTATTCATACTTTAATATAGATATCAATGTAAAGGATACCTAGATAAGAACCGGTTTCTTTAACATGGGCTGCATATATGTGGCGTCTGAGCTGTTGTGTTGGGAATATATACAGAGTGGTGATATATGACTGTTGGTAGGGGCATTGGTTACAGTAACGTTCTGTGATGGATTATGAAACAGATGGTGCTCTATTCATTCATTAGTCTCAGTGTAAGGTAGTGACATAGCCTCTCCATTCCTCAGCGGAATTAAGGCCCTGTTCGATTGAATTAACCCTATCTATCCATCTACATTCAGTACGTTGCAGTATGTTTGTAATATCTCCTCCTCTCTCTGGTAGGCAGGCGATATCAATCACCTCACAAAACAGTATGAAATCTTGGGGTCAATGAACAAGCTTAAACAGAACTTAAATATAAAAGTGGGTATCAACCTCTTAGATCTGAACCAAATGACTAAACCTCACAGTATAAAGCTGTGGGCATATCCCTTTACAGGACGAATTCCCTCACTCACCATAGGTGACATGCTTCATCATATGGGAATCTCCTCCCTGAGGAAAGCCTAGTTCCTCAGGGGCCTACAACCTCCTCCCTAGAGGAAGGAGCGCAGGGATGTTTTTATTTATACGCCTAAATGGAATTTACTAAATCCACAGATGATGAGTAAATGATATATGTGAGGAGGAACGCAGCGCAACAAAAAATTAGCTAAATGTGCTAGAAGTGCGATTAAAACTAGTTAGAGTGTGTGAAACGCAAACTTTATTCTAGTACACGCCCTACTAGGATTAAAAATAACAGTGCACCAGCAGTATAGATTTAAACCGCTTTGGTGAGGTGGAAAATAGTGGTCGACATGTTTCAGCCTACAGCCCCGTCTTGGGAAAAGCTTTCATCAGGACCATTGGTGATGCTGCTGCAAAAAGTGTGGGTGTGATGTTAACAAAAAAGGATACTTGAACAGGATCTTAAATCAGTCATCTGTTCTTCTAAAAACCATTACCCGCAGTCTGCTGGGTAACCAATTCACCTCAACCTGGCAACAGCTCAGGATGGGGCACCGCTCTCTCCGGGCCCGAATTGAGCCTGTGTCCGGTCACAGGCTCAATTCAGGGCCCGGAGTACCGACGGAGAGAGCGGTGCCCCATCCTGAATGTGAATTCACAAGACTCACAGTTGCCACATTTATGGTGTCCTTTAATTATGGGTAAACCCCATGCATTAATGAGAGTATTGGGTGAGTTCACTTTTTTATCAGTGGCAGATCTTACAAGGTGGTCTTTTATATTTTTCCCTCTTTTATAGGCAAAAAGTGGTGTGTCAAAAGCTGAATCTATACTTCTGATGATATTCCAGTTGCTTATTATGAGGTTATGCAATTGATTTGTATGTGTTCCAAAAGTGATAACACATACTATTTTGTCCATGTCTGGTTTCTCTTTGGTCTTCAGTAGTTCTTCTCTTGGACAATACCAGGCTCGTTTAAGTGATCTTTTTACAAGTCTGTTTGGGTAGCCTCTATTGACTAATTTGGTTTTGAGTATTTCCGCCTCTCTCATATAGTCTGCTTTGTGAGTACAATTGCGGCGGATTCTGAGAAACTGCCCGAATGGCAGACCGTCTCTCAAGGCTCGTGGATGGTGGCTACGATATGATAGCAGCGTGTTCCTTTCCGTGATCTTTCTATGAAGGGAGGCTTAAACTGCCCCGTTTTCCTGATTGATATTAAGATCTAAGAATGCTATGGAGGATGAATGAACGGTGGATGTGAATGTAAGATGTGTTTGAACTGTGTTAAAAAATGTAACAAAGTTATTAAAATCTGTGACCGTGCCTGTCCAAATAATAAAAATATCATCGATGTATCGCTTCCAACATTTAATGTTGGAGCGATACATATTGTCATTATTAAGAGCAAATTTGTGCTCTACATGGTCCATGTAAATATTCGCTAAATTTGGAGCGAAAATTGCTCCCATATTGGTGCCAGAACACTGTTGGTAATAGTGACCATCTGAAATGAAATATTAATTTATTTTAGATGTCCCTACACTGTTAGTCCTGAAGACACCCTACATTCGCAGAAGGGTCGAAACGCCGTCGACCAGTACATAGGACGGACCATTACCCAGCCTGCATCATTGTACATGTGGACTGTTGTCAAAATGCATTTGAATGGTCGTTCTTTATACATTTATGGAAACCTTGTACTAAAAATGTGTTTGTTTCACAATGTATAGTCACTTTTTGGTTCCATTTTGCACTTGGGGACACCATGCACAAAGTTTTGCGCTTTTGATTTAAAGAAGTGTATATACTAATTGCTGTTTTTCTATAAAATATCATCTTGAATACACTGTGTAGAGATTTAATTTTGCCCCCTGACATTATCAGTCCTTACCTACTCATCGCGATTGTGCAGATGTATAGCTTAAATCATCTCTTTATTATCCACTGGAACCACTGTTTCTTCGTATATAAATACATATTGACAGCACCTGGAAACTTTAAGGCAGGCACATGCCTGTACATGCGCATGACTCTTGAGAACCTGCCCCCCTCTGGACATACTTAATTGAAATGGGAGGTAGATGTAGGGAGAGAGATACCGGAAAGGGCTTGGGCTGAGAATGTAGAGTAAGTGTGGAGGAGCACCAGGCACGCCAGCTTTCAATGGCTTCTTTTTAATATTTTACATCGCCTTACCTCACACCGGCAAAGAGTCAATGCATGTTTCAACACTGACTCATACGAATGCCCAAGGGTTCGGGGAGAGGGGGCAAACTTCCCTCACATGATTTGGGGGTGACCACTTTGGGCTACTTATTGGACCGTAGTGATGGCACTATTGAAGGTGGTGACGGACAGGGAGGTAGATCTGGCGTTGGGGGCTTATATACTGCATTGCTTCCCACACACAGCTCAAAGTGGGATCGCAGCAAGTTTATGGATAGGGGATTATTAGTGGCCATGAGGGAAATTACGATGCACCGGAAGGCAAATGGGGCCACGAGTTTAGACCAATGGAAGTGAGAGTTCACCAAATGGGCAGAGTGTTATGGGATAGTTAGGCTACTATTGGTCAAGGGTACCGTGAGCAAGGAATCACATGAGGCGGCTAGGGCATGGGAACATTTATTTGGACTATTAGTAGACCAAGACAGTGAGAGCGATGTCAACACTGAGCCAGGTGAGCTGGTACCAGGGTAGAGCCTTTATAGTAAGTAGATGTAACCATTCAACACCATTGTAGACATGCATGATGGGTGAATCTAAAGCGGCAGCCTGTATATTGGGTTTTTAGTGTTTACCTTCTGGATACCACAGATTATGCACTGCTAATGGATATCAAAGAGTACAGAGTAACATGGGTTGTGACATGCCTTGAGGGAGGGTGAAATTGACTTTAGGATGGATTTATTTGTGATAATGATGTTTGTTTATATGGCCTGTGTTGAATATTGGTTGTTATTCCCCTTATTACATGGTTCTTCATCTTCAAGGTAGTAGAGGGGAAATGAAATAGTAACGAGCCAAGGATCCTATGCTCGGACACTTGTACATCATAGTAAAGGGAGAGGGACTAGGTTGGTGCTATTGGTAGATTTCAAGATCTAGCTTTCTCAGACCTAATGAGTTTTTAATTTGCAAGAGGAAATAGTACATGCCAGGCGTTGACGTGGGGAGGGGGAGTGTGGTGGGTAGTATGGACAGGGGAATGTGTGAATGCAGGTAAGTAGACTTTGGATGACTGAATGGATTTCATGGTGCGCCCTGCATCGCATTTTGCAATGGAGAGCACACAATTAAATTTGTATTTTTGTTGTGACATTGCATGTGTTGTCGGTATGCAGACTCACTCTTTACTTTCTCATCTTGCTGTATGCAGTACTGCATAGCATGTACAGGCAAGGGGGCATTTTTGTAGAAAATGCATGAGGTTGTCACAATGTCCCCCTTGCCTCATCACCACACATATCCAAATCTTCTTCACAAGGCCACATCTCCCAGGTGCCAAAATGAGTATGCAGTGTGAATGTGACTGATCACGTGTACGAGTAAGCATGTAGCAACAAGCTCAGCACACCTGCAACATTGCACATGTGTCTGGCTCGTGTGCAAGGTTGTGTGTGGCCCTCCAAGTCACCCTTGATGGCCACGCACATCTTGCACACGAGTCAGACACATGTGCTATTTTGCAGGTGTGCTGGTCTTGTTGTTGGCATGCGTACTCGTGCATGTGATCAGTCACATTCACACTGTATACTCATTTTGGCACATGGGAGATGCAGCCTTGTGAAGATGATTTGGATATGGGTTGTGATGGTGCAAGGGGTGCATTTTGGCTGCATGCTGCGTCTCTATGTGATGTGGCATTTTGCTATGTGATTTAGCACTTATTTTGTGGTCTAATGTTGTACCTAGACTGTGTTTTTCTGATTTTTCAGTGAAGATTTCAATGTCAGTGTGTCCGGCAATGTGTGTCTAGCAATGTTTATGTTGAATCAGGTGATGTGTGTCCATGCCACCATGCATAGGGCTATCTGGGACCTGAACCACAGTAATTGTGGGTATGCAATGCTTTTTATTGTACATGTGTGCCATTGTGCCCATCCACCCCCGTCCACCCACTCCATAGTTTGTACTCACCCTGTGGTTGTGTCTGCTCACATTCAGCAGTGTCCCGACCCGGCACTCCAACCACCGTTTACTCGGTGATGACTTGCGCCACCATTTCCTCCTGCTCATCCAGCTCCAGCAGGGGCCCAGGACTCCCACCTCCAGTCGCCATAGCTGCCTTCCGGTTGGCTGCTATCTTTTCTTTGGTGTTCTTCTTGCTGTCATTACAGCGCTTCTTTACCTCGTCCATTGTCCTCCTCTTGCTCTCTCCCACAGCATTGACCTTGGCTGTGATGTCCTCCCATATATATTTTTTTCTTGACAATGGCACTGTGCGCTTGATGAACAACTCCTGCTGATGTTCAGCCACCAGGCCATACAGGACCTGATTTTCTTGGTGGCTGAACCTGGGGTTCCTCCTCCTCTTGGCCTTCCCCTGGCTCTCACTCTGCTCCTCCTGGCTGGCTGTGGGGTTTGTTGTTGGCACCGCACTTGTCCCATCTTCCTCCATGTCTCTCTTGCTCTCTTCCGTGATCTCCATATTGTTTTTCTATTTTTTTTTGCCCTGCTTGGAGGCCTTTTATAGTGCATTTTCCCACTTGCAGCATGCAAAATGCAGGGCTGTTAGCAATTATCGGGCCAATTTTGGCGATAATTGGCCCATTGCGACTTTTCTCGCGTTAGCGTGTGTTTTTTTTTGCCGCCGCTAAGATTTTATCTCCATCCATTGGCGCCGGAACTGATAGCTATCGCCGGGTAGCGGCGCGTTGTTAATACGTCGCTACCGCAGCGATAAAAACAGGACTTCGCCGTAAACGTTGGAAAAACGTGGTATTTCTCGTAATCGGGTCATCTACGCTGTCAACCTTCGCAGAGATCTCTGATCTTGGCTTTATGTTCAAAATCTGCAAGCCTCAGGTTAAAATACTGGTTTAGAAGCTAAGGTGGTTGATACGTTTACTGCGGTAGTGCAATGTCCTGAGAACTGATTGTAAAAATCCTGCTAGATCCGTATTGTATTTGATTGGGTTCGTGCATGTTTTTTAGACACAAGCTCCAAGCACAGTAAATGGATGAGTCTGTTACGTACCTCCTGCAAACACCACCACGTAAATTGCAAGGGATATGCCTGAATCCTAGCAAGTTTTAATAACTCATTCTTTTGATTGTGTAGTTTAATTGACACCAGTCATCGAGTCCCCAAAACCGTTTGGTTTGGACTGTGTCTATAAAAAATAATCATAATTCTGTGTTTATTTTGTATATATACCAACCTAACTAAATGCAGCACTTTAAATTTACATTTTATAGGAAATTGCATATTTTTGGCAACTTTGTTCGGTTGTGCGAATGAGTGGGTGAGCAGAAGAATGGGTAAAAGCTTATATGGATGAGCGAGTGTGTGGATGGATAGAAAAGAATTATTGAATACATGGATGATTAATGGGTGACTGAGTAATGTAAATTAGATGGCCCTGAGTCATCAAAATGAGAATTTCTTATGTGGTGTGAACATTTCCTAAAAGAGCTGGAAAGATATTGTTCTCAGAATAAATCCAGCACGAAAAAACATGCCATCTAGTCGGCATATGAAATGCTCAAGTTCCATTTACACATTTTGGGAGATGGGTTCCAAATAACCCATTGCCAAAAAAATTAGCAAGTCCAAGGGCCAGATGTACAAAAAAGTCGGTTTGAAAGTTCCTAATTTCGAACGTTTGCGATTCGCAATTCGGAGATCACAAACACCCATGTACATATGTGTCTTACATACATATTGTGATCCCAAGTGGGTCGCACATAGACCTAACTCATTAATGTTCATGCGGTAGGTCTCGCTTTGCAACTCATTGGGAATGGCCTGCACTCGCAGGGATGGTGTGCTGCTGGGGTCAGCAGACCACCATGTCTGTGACTGCTTTTTAAATAAAGCAACTTTTTTTGTAATGCAGCCCATTTTGCTTAAAGGAATACGGGATACATTTCCAAAATAAAAATAAAAAGCTACCTTTTAATTTTTTAGGAGTAGGCAGTGGTCCGTGGAACCACGGCCTGCTCTTAAAAAATGTTGGTGCCCACATTCAGAAAGGGCAAGGGGAAGGGGTCCCTAAGGAACCCCTTCCCATTTGCAAATGGGTTACCCCCAAATTGAAGTTGCTGGTAACTGCAAATGTTTTGTGACCACATTCCGTGTTACAAAACACTCCTATATACCAGTGTTACTAACTGTTAGGAAGGAATGCCCTTAACACGTCCCTTCCTAGCAGCAACTTGCAAACCCTATTTTGCAAGTCAGTAATAGTTCACCGACTCGCAAAATGAGGTTGGTACATGCCAAAAAGCATTTTACCGGTTGCAGACGGCCCAATGGGTCGTTTGCGATCTGAAGAATGCTTGGTACATCTGGCCCCAAGCTCTTATAGCGCTGTCTTTGAGAATAATCTCAGCCACAGAGTGTGCTGTGTCGTCCTCTGTATAGCGATGATTCACTAGGATATATCAGAGGAAATATTTAGCCATAGAATTTTGCTGGCAACATTTAACCGTGTATAAATGTGAAAACAAAGATATTCTTTCATGATTCAGGCTCCTGACCTGTAGAGCAATCCCAGAGCTAAACAACAAATTCACAATCCATACCAGTAATCTGCATTTCTTTCGGTTTTAGATGAAGAGAGTGTCAAACTGAAAGACGGGTAAAGCTAGACCTTTTTGCTCTTGCGATGCTTGTTTCTAAATTAGCTTGATACACTGAAGGCCAGGTGCTAACATGCATAATCCTAGAAGATTTTATGTCAGGACTAGGGGCTAGTATTATGCTTTGGTAAGTAGAAGGGGCCATCGCTCCATGTATGGAGTAAGGGGCATATTTACAAGGAGCTTGCGCCGCCGCTGTCACCTTTTTTTGACGCAGTGACGGTGCACTCCTTGCTCCATATTTACAAAATGAGGAATTAGACCCTATAATCACTTTTCAGGGTCCTGCATAATGGATGAGTCAGGTTACGTTAATTACATGCAAGGTGGGCGTTTTCCCGTAAGATCAAAGGAAGAATTGACACATCCATATTTACAAGTATTTTGCAAAGTGACACATCTTTGGCAAAAGTCCTGAAGAGTTAAAAATGCAACTAAATCCTTGAGAATCTGCAAATCAGGCGTAAAAATGATGCATTGGCATTGGTACATAAGCAGAACATACCCAGAGCATACCTATACCATGGAGCTACTCATACTGCAGCTCGGAGCAGGAAGACAATGACGACGACCCCCCCATCCCCATCACCACCACCACCTCCACTATCACCAAAGAGGCAGCGCAGGAGAAAGGAGTGAATATACTGGCAGAGGATTAACCTCATTGACCTCAGGGAGGATGAGGTCATCACCCATTACAGGCTTAGGAGGGGGTCCATTGTTCTACCACTGCACCAGATTGCACCAAAGCTGCAGACAACATCCCAGAGATGCACCAACATCCCTCTGCAGGCCAAGCTGATGGCAGTACTACTAATGATGGAATCTGGATCATTACAACCCACCACACCCAGATGGCTGGAATGTCACAGCCATACTTTTCAGCATTCCTACCCTCTGTCCTGGATGCCATCATAAACCTCACACTCCAGTACCTCATGTTCCCCAACACACAGCAGAAACAACTGGAAAACAAGCAAGGCTTCTATGCCATTGCTGGATTCCCACATGTATTGGGGCATTGGACTGCACACATTTTCAACTTGCAGCTACATCTCTTCTGTATCAAAATAGAAAGCACAAATATTCCATCAATGTGCAGCGAATTGTGGACCATCTGGGGATGTTCATCAATGTGCAGGCAAATTACCCTGGAAGTGATTATGAGGCATACATCTTTACGCATTCCATATGAAACAAGCACTACCAGAATGGGACATATGGGAATGGCCTACTGGTTGGTAAGTACATCTCAAGCATTGACTGACCTCATCACAGTAAATTATGTTGGACAAAATAGCCAAATATGTGTTGGGTGAAAAAGACAGTGCATACGTAGCAGGTGTGGGCCTCGTACTTGCATCATACTACATGGCACATGTGCAATACAACCCTCCAAGTCACACATGTTAAGACCTGTAAAGCCACTGTAAGCCTCATGTACAAGAGGCCTTTGCTACTAGAGCTGAAATTTTCATGATGTTCTGGTGGAACAGTTCTTTGAATCATATCTATATGGCAAAACATAGTCATCCTGTAAGCCCTGACATGGCCTCATAGATATGGACTAAGGCAAGGCAGTGCAATATGCTGCATTGCCTTACTCTACGTCAAGGATATGTTCCATGGATCTTATGGTGAGTTTCCCCATGCAACACCAATGTGGGCATATTTACAAAAAATTGGTGTAGACAAGTGCCGCAAGTCATTTTGCTGCACTGGCCTTCGCCAATTCGAAAGGACAGAAAAGCACTGTGTTTACAAGATCCGGTTCATTCATGTGCTCACAGGCACCCTTGTGCATCGGCAGCCATTTGTGCCCCAGCACAGTGTAGGAGGACATAAATGCACCATATCTCCTACATATAGCACATTCATGTCCTTTTCTTTTCACACAGAGCAGCGCAGCAAATTGACATGCAGCGCTGCCCTGAAGGAAATTCAAGTATGTGAGCCATTCATTAGTGCAACATGTAAGTGGGCAGTCTGAGTGACATTTCTGAGCCTTTTAACAGAACATGATCCAGCCTCCTGCCCTCCGCACTGCACACAGCACAGTGGAGCGTTGCAACATAGCTGGGTGCACTGCACAGCATGCTCTTTTTGTCCACGTTGCATCTTGTTAATATTTATTCTGCAGCTGTTCCTCGTGTGCTGCCCACCAACTCCTGGGGCTAGGCTCCCTCCTCCCTCTGCATTGCTGCCTCAGGTTATTGGCCAGTTCTCCTTTGTTTGGCTCTTTAAATCAAGCCAGCTCTTTTTAGGTCTCGCGAGCCAAAGGTTCGAAGAGACATTTTATATGTGGGATTTTCAAAGTGCTACCCACAGACTTTTGGCTGGCCTAAACCTTGAGTTCACGAGATCACATGCACGTGCACAGCTGCTCCTCTGCTCATTGCATTCCCCCCTCCCTTCTCACCCAGCCCTTTGATGCTCTGCTCGATTACTTTCACTTTCGCCGCTTTGACCCTTGCATTCCCCCCTCCCTTCTCACCCAGCCCTTTGATGCTCTGCTCGCATCTCCCTCCTCCCTGGGCGTGAAGGGAGACAGAGCCATCCTGCTTGATTAATAGCTTTGCATTCCCATGTGTTCCCAGAGTAAACATGTTATATTTTGATTTCCCTCTACCGTGACTCATGGTTCTTTGGTGCTCAAACGTCAGCATTTCTAGAATGTAAACCTCTTGTTGGCTGCGCTCTGGCAGCTCGGACTCTCGCACCTTTAAATTACATTTTGCCAGCGTAGCCCATGTGGAATCAGATTACGAAAGCGAGACTTGGCG
Source organism: Triturus cristatus (assembly GCF_964204655.1). Lineage (NCBI taxonomy): Eukaryota > Metazoa > Chordata > Amphibia > Caudata > Salamandridae > Triturus > Triturus cristatus. The sequence continues at coordinate 232,057,046 of NC_140585.1, forward strand.
CTGCCTGATGTCTGTGTAAATAGAAAGAAGAGATGAGTTTCTGTCCATTGATCATTTGCACGGAAATTAAAATACCCGTTTCTGCCGAATAGTTCAGTGTCTGCCTTGACACACCAGCTCTTCCGTCTTGTTTAATTTGCGCTTTTGTCTGAAATGTTTTTTATTTTTTATTTACCCAGCAAGTAAAAAATAAATTTAAAAAATGGCACCAGCATCATACCACTGGCACGCATGTGTTCTAATGCATGTGCACACATATGTCATTGTGTATTCGTGCAATAATAAAACTGCATCATCACACCTCTTTGTTTTAATGACGCGGTCCAGCATTGCCAAAAGCAACTGGAAAAGACGAAATGTTCCAAAGGTAAGCCCTACTGTCTCTGCCAATGCTTGTTATATTTAAATATATGTAGCCTATTCCTTAACTCTATTATCACATATATATGTGTGTGTGAGAATGTTCATTTTGAAAGTATGTTTTACATGCAAATAAATGTATGCTAAACAACTGCGTTGTTCTTAAAAAGTGATTTTTGTAGCCGATATTGTCGCATGCTACGACGCAGGGGACAAACTCACCGATGGCTTGCTTAACCCGCCAGTTGTCAGTGTCTCTATCTTCCTCTTCCCCTCCCCTCCCCTCGCGACCCTCTTCCCTCTCCACTGTCCCAGAAACTCTTGTCCCGCCCACCACCACTGTAATCCTTCAACTGGAGACAGAATAATAACCTTCTGGGAAACCACTTCTCCATCCACATGATTACACTTTGCTTCACCATACCAGACTTTAGGTACCTTATTCTTAAGAGGATAACACTCCAATAGAATGTTTTGCTGACACTGCATTTAAAAACCCCTCTCAAGACAGACATGTTTATTTCCTAGTCACGTGCATTGCTTATAATGATCAATGCTGCTATCACAGCATTGCTTGCCTGACTTGGGCATCTTTCCAGTTTTCCTGACACGCACCTGTATCAAAGGTCACATTAGATTATTTCTAACTGTAAAATGTTATATTACACTGTAATTTAGAAAACACTCAGAGCTACAGAAAAACTTCAAACGAATATAAAACATTTTTTATTGCTGCTTATATAAGGGGGTATTGTTGGATGCCCTTGGAACACTGGATAAAGGGGAGAATTCCTAAAGAAACTTTGAAAAATATTACGTAGCAGCAGACATACAAATATTTATTCCACTTAGCATGTAAAGACTGAAGCTTGCCCTCAGCGGAGACAGTCTCTTGGCCAATGCAGTGAGCCTGCTTATAGAACATGGCCATTCTGGGGTTTCAGGGCCACCAGATGGGATTTTCTAGAGAGAACCACCTGCCAGTGTTATCCTTTAATGGACAATATGCACCACACAAGATGGACTTATGAATCTTGCTTTGTTTTGGCATTTGTGAATGCTAAAGATGTATTTAGGCGCACAAACAGGCTGTTGGTTATTTAGTACCTTATATTTATAGTGGCTCACGTGCGACCTAGGGGCTAATAATTTGTGTTTGCAAACGTTATTTTCCTTATGGCTTAAATGTGTAGCCTCAGTGTAGGTATGGACTTTGCCCATTGTGGATCCATGCTGGCATATAGTTACCAATTTGTCTAAATCTATTTCAGTTTAGAGCACATTTTTAGTCATGTGGCGCACCCAATCTCTCACATGCCCAATTGCCAGAGCACAGAGTCTTTGGCCTTGTGCAGCAGGGACTCCCCAATGGATTTTTCCTGTGGCCATGCCCAACCTCCCGCACACCCATCACCAGATGTGCAAGGCCTTCAGCCAGACTCTACCCGCAACGCTCCCTGTATCCAACACCCGTAATGCATGGCATTTAGGGCCAGATGCATGACCATTCCATTTTGCGAGTTGCACATTGCGACATTTTGCGCCTCGCAAAATGGAATGTACAACAGTGTCTCAGACACTGTTTCCTATTTCTAGCGGGGTTGCAAATGACCTGCCTCCTCAATATTCATGAGGTAGGTCGCAATTTACGACCCATTAGGAATGGCAAGCATTCACTGGAAGGCTGGCCGGCTGGGGTTAGCAGACTACCATGTCTATGACTGCTTTTTCAATAAAGCAGTTTTTTTTAATGCAGCCAGTTTTCCTTAAAGGAAAAGGAGATGCAACTAAAAAAGAACAATGAAACATTTTTTTTTTTTTTTTTTTTAAGAGTAGCGGACCACTGCCTGCTCTACAAAAAAATTTGCATTCATTTACAAAGGGAAAGGGGACCCCGTCCCATTTGCACATGGCTCACCACCTACTTTTAGTAGGTGGTAAACTGCGAGTGCTTCTGATTCACTATTAGGAAGGGATGCCCTTGGTACACCTCTTCCTAATAGCAACGTGCAAACACTATTTTACGAGTCACTGACTCATTACACACACCCACCAGAGATTTCCACTCCGCCCAACTGGCCTTGGCTACCTTCCCAAGTATCTGCAAGACCACAGCCGGAAGAAGATCCTTCTCCTATGTCACAGCAAAGACCTAGAGCACCCTGCCTCTCCACCTCAGGCAATCACTGTCACTGCCCCAATCCAGGAAGGACCTCAAGACCTGGCTCTTCAACTGAAACACAACGCCTTCGATGGACCAGCAGCTCCCAGCGCATTCGGTATTACCACAACAGTTCTAATCCCGGTTAGAACGGAAACATGAATTACCTCTCAAATCAGAATTACTTCCAAATTTTTAATGCAATACAAGGAACAGGACTGGTGTGAGGCAGCTGACCATGCACGGAAGCACATTTTATATTTTCAAATCGAGGCCCTGAGACGTAAAAAGAATTACTTATTGGTAACATATTTCTGCAAACCATAAGCGCATAAGGAATACATAAACAACTTTCCTGAGGGGCATGTACAACTGTAAAAAAACAATAAACGATAACCTTTGGGGCCATTTCATTAATTATTTTGGGGGTCTTCATTTAGGGAGCGACAATAGATAAGAGAATACAAAAATAAACGGCATATTATTAATTTCATCATAGCACAAAATATAAGTGAATAGATGATGCTGAATCGACTTAGTGGAGTGCACAATGGGTGCAAATTGGAGCTTGTGAAAATTGGGTTTAGCAAGCCAAACAAGGCTCCGGTGGAAAGTCTGCTCCCATAAGGACGGGTGAGCCAAAACAGAGCCGACTATCTCAGGCACTGCCCTTTTCCCTCCCTAATGTAGATTTTTTTAAAACAAAAAAAGCACTAGAGCGCGATATCTTCTAAAAAGATGCTTTTGTGTGGTGTGTGTCTGCAGCCTCGCCAAGCTGCAATTCACCTGTCTCACTGCTGACCTGTAACCAGAAAACAATATATCCACAGAATGTCAGTGAGTTTTTTGTTTTGCCAGTAGATGTTATTGCTGCCATTAAGGTGTTGACCTGCAGCCTCTTTATGTTTTCTTATATCCGGGGAAGGCAGTGATATTAACATAAAAACAGTTCCTGGACTTCCCTTGTGCTTAACTTTGTACTTTTTCAAAACATTTTTTAGGTCTCGCCTGACCCAGCGCATGCGCTGGGTCAGGCGAGACTTATTGAGAGGGCTCCAAAAAGTGCTACCAGGCCAGCCAAGACCTACAGTGCATGTGCGCGCGCGCCGCGCTTGACCACGATAACTCTCACTTTCGCAGCCGCACGGCCGCTTTGATGTTTGATCGCGATCACTTTCGCGGCATAGCCAATAGGTCTCGCTTTTGGGACCTTATAAGTATTTAGTATTGCAACTGTTGCATTGCTAAACACTCATAAGGTCCCAAAGGCGAGACCTATTGGCTATGCCAATGCTTGTTGCAGTTAGTCACAGTCCTCAGAGCTTGCCACATACTGTTGACCTTCTCCACGATGGATTGCCAAATGGCCTCTTTCCTACGTAGTGGCAATTTGGAGGTAACAAAGAGAAGATGTTGGCACTGTGTCACCTAAGAATCAAGATCTCATTCTCCTTCTCACTGAAGTTGGACTTACTCTTCCACTGAGACGCTGCCAGGACATTCCGGCTGGTGCTGGGGTTGTTGTCCTTGCTTCTGCTGCCTGCTCTCTGCTTCGTGGCTGCCTTCCGTAAAGTGTGCCATGTGTTTTTCCCCCCATGCATCTGTGTTTGTACATTTTTTGACGTTTTCTTAGTTAAGTGACGTAGGGCCAATTTGTGTCACTTTGAGACCTGTAAATCAGCCCCGAATCACTTTTCCAGCAGAAACGTCAGATTTTCTTACTATATGGGGCACATGGCTACGTTTTGTTTTGACACACACGGATCCTTATGCAATTGTGCACCATGTTGTAAATATCACGCATCCATGGCATAAGTTTCTGCCATACCGAGGCGCCTGTTATTTTGACACATTGCTGCCTAGGGGCAGCAAAAAATTATTTCTTGTAAATATGCCCCTAGTTGTTCAATGTGACATGCAAGAATTTGGTATTCTTAGTAAGACGGGATAAAGTGCTATAGCATGGTGGTGGATGGGGGAGGGGCTGGAACCCTGTCAGGCTCTAATACTTAAAATTTGGAAGATGATGTTGGAAACAATGAGTACATTTTTGACAAATCTATTGATGTTAGGTGATGATGGCACCTGCTTCAAGGGGTGTCCCGATCATCCAGAAGGGGAGGACAAAATTAACCCACTGACATCAGGCATCCTGGGAGTTTGGATTGGTGGTCTACGGGCTCATATGGCAGAGTTATTAAGTAGTGGACTAGAAGGCCATTAGATAGAGAAGATAGGAATGCTGTGCCGCCAGAGTGTTCACATCTACGTTTCGGAGATGAGGCTTGTGTAACCCCAGGTTTGTATACTGATCTGCTTGGACTTCCTATTAAACTTGGCACAGATCAGAGGGAAGGACCTGAGAGGTTTTTGAAGTAATGTTAGAAAAATTGTTGTCTGTTGCAGGTGCATTAGCTGAAGTATTCGATATAGCAGCGGAGTCCAAATTAACCTCTTTTTCGAGACTGGTTGCTGAGATCCTTTTGTTTGCTGTGTATAACGACTGCCCTCGTGTAGGAAGAAGAATGGTGGTTCTGATAAAAATAAACCCTTTGTCGGAAGATATGGCTTATAAAGTGTCTGGTACAGGCATGGCTTATAAAGTGTCTGGGACAGGGACAGACCGCCTTTTGTTTGTATACGAAATGGTGAAAAGCATTGGTAAATAAGTGTCAACATTCACAGCCCTAGATAAAACACTTGGGGGCATATCAGCAACAACCGTCGATAATTATCGCTAAGCGCACTTAGCGCTAGGATAATTATCGCTGGCTGACGTGGATTTTTATCGCTGAGATAGCGTGCTATTAGCAACGCTTATCTCAAAAGCGATAAAAATCCTAGCGCTAAATGCGTAACGTGAGATTTTCGCTGGAAACCCAGCGATAATCTCACGAAATGTGGCGTTAGCTTGTTGATAGGGCCTCACAAACTTAGCCATGATATCCACCTTCCATAGGATATCATGGCTAAGTCAGTCCTGAAGCAGGTGTAAGGAAAGTAGCGATAACAGGGGTTATCGCTACTTTTCTTGCCGCTATGCTTCATAGCGTGGGGCTTGATGATAGGAGAAATGTCGCTTAGCGACATTTCTCCTGTCATGTCAGGTCAGGAACGCCCACTTTGCATCTCATTAGAGATGCAAAGCTGGGCGTTAAGAATTTGTGCGCTAATGCAAGGGTTCACGTGTTAGCGTGACCTTGCTAATTAGGCGATAAAATTATCACCGCTTTTCGGCCGAAAACGGCCGCAAAAGCGGCGATAATTTTCTATCGCCGCCTTGTCGATATGCCCCATCATTCTATGTGCAGAGCATGCGGTGGGCTTGGAGGTTTTGGGAGGAAGTTTGGTAGGAATTGTTTGTCTGACCCAGGCCCAGTTCTATCCCAAAGGAAAAGGATACTTTAGGGATTTCAGGTAGCAACAGGAATTTTTCCACTTCGCAGAACATTTCAAAGAGCCAGAAGTGGAAGAGGATATTTTCAGGCACAAACTTCAACCGAGTTAAGTACAGTAGCAGGCTTGTCTTCTTTCCCATAAAAGGTGGGTGAAAGGTTGTTTCGATTTGTGGACAATTGACAAAACCTATAAAAAGATTTGACCATTATAAGGTTACGAACTGGAGTTCTTAGAAAGTCTATTCCAGATCGAAGAGCCACTGTTATTTTTTTGTTTTTGCAGTGGTACCGAAAGGTTTAGGGGCATATGTGCAAGCCCCTATTGCCACCACAATGTCACTTTTTACACTGCCTTGTAAATAAGGCCCCCTTTCACGCTATGCTTAGCGTGAAAGGGGTGGGTAGTGGGTGTTGCGGTGGGCATTCCACCGCAACACCCATTGATTTTTACGCTGCCCCCTATTTACAAGGGCAGCATAAATAGGAGGGAGCGCCAAAATTAAGAAGTGGGAAAACTTGGCCTTACGTTGACAAAACAAGGAGAAAGGCATTATTTCTCCTCGTTTTTGCGTTTTTCCACGTGTGCTGCCTTGTGCAGCACACATGGAAAAAGTAAAATGCCTTGGATTGTTCATGTACAGGAAGGTCTGCCTTTATTTAGAAAGGTCAGCTTTGGATCCAAGTTATGGTTTGGAATTTTTGAGCTTCATGGTCCACATGAGGAAGTCGGTGTCAAAGCTTGCTCAGAAGAGGTGCTGGGGCACACTGGCTGTTTTGTGCCCACCACAGGGCTGGCCTAGCAGCAGAACGCCTCTGAAGCACACCTGTAGTCTGCTCCTCTGCTCCTACTTCTCTTAGTCACACTCTCAACCTGGATACTCAGAAGGATGCTTTGGGTCTGTGCTGAGGCATTTTACATGAAGAAATTCCAAACTGTAACAATGTTCAAGATATAAACCTCTTATCTCTCTGAGTCAATAGACAACTCATACCACTGCACTGGGAATAGGTTTTACTGCAAAGTATCTGCAACATGCTCTATTCCAGAGCACACACAATTGATCCAAGCCTTTGAAAGTGAGGCAAAAGAAATACTTGAGCATCTGTATCTTCTCTGTTCCCAACATTCAATTTGCAATAAAGCTGTAGAAATGGAAACACAAAAGAGCAGCCTTCAATTGTACAATTGGAACTATCACATCCGATCACCATGCATTAAAAAACCAAGATAGAATTGTTCAAGCGATGTAAAGAGTGACACGATTGATAACTCAAAATATCAACTTAATCATCCATTCAATAGTTGCACAATTGCCTCAGCCTACACCCTAATACATAAGGGCAGGGTTGGGTTAGTGTTTCTTTGGCAGTTTGCAGGAGCCCAGCTGTGGGCACTGGTGAATTGAAGAGAAGGGCAGCAGAAGGTCAGTGAGATGAGCTGATTCAAGGCTGCCATTCACCCACCCTACAATATTTATGTCAAAAGCAAACCTAGGTGGGAGGAAAGTATCTGAAGGTCCTGTAATGTCATGAGAGAACTTGACAACAGACTGTTCTCACTGTTTTATATGGGAGCTTTCACATTAGACAGAAGAGGTCCCAGCAGCACTATCTGGTGAACTGCTGGGCTCTAATAAAATATAAAATAAAATTGAAAGGACACTGTCCTACAAGCCACTTGCACTGTAACGGACTACATTTTAAACAAATGTGCACAGTGTGCACAGGAAATAGGCCTTCTCTCACAGTGAGTAGAGCCAGTAGCTGAAGTGGGTTGTACTATTGCCCCATGTTTTGTGCTGTGGTGGGAGTAGGAAAGTGTGAATGACAGTTAATAAGGCGAATTGAAGAAGAATGATGAATTAAAGCTCCTATATGTATGCTTGTGTTTGTCTTTTTAAGGATTTTCTTTTAAAAACAAAGGGGCTTATTTACAAGCCTCTTGCTCCACTTTTGCGTAGTTTTTAACATGGGAAAAGTGACGTACGGGTGGCGCAAGCGGCTTGTATATAAGCCCAAAAGGTCTTGTTTAACACCAGACTTAATGAAGAAAGATTGAAAGTATCATTATATGAGTCGCTTCTGATTGCATGGATGTTAAATGTATTTAATTTCTCAGACACTGGTGTACAAACTGCCCTGCTCCTTCACCCGTGACAGTTGATCAGAGAAGACGGCCCTTACTTTTAAATGACCTCACAGGAGCCTGTAGTTTGAAGCTGGAAAGGCAGGCATTTCCAGTGGCCACCGGGGAGGATGCTATTGGTAAGCTCTGTAAAGCTGGTGCAGAACTCAAAGGTTGCCATGGCTATGATGAGAAGATACTACAGTTTAGACCTGTTTAGGTCTCGCCTAGCGTTGCAGTGCAAATGCGCTGCCATCGCTTTGCGAGACATGCAGTATATACTGTAGTGTGGAAGCTTCGTGGACGCTCCGCCCACTCTCTGCCCATTGACTTTTGTCTTAAATGCTGCCTTCCGATTGGTTTGAGGTTTGTTAGTCCCTCCTCATTCCTCATTTGTATCCTTCCACGGCTATTGGCCCCTTTACTCCTAACACTATTTTCTTCCCTGTCTCCCCACCCCACCCCCTCCCTCAGTCTGTGACTTCTCACCCTCCCCCCCCACTCCTGTTCGTGCTTTCTTGCCTGCCAGCACTTCCGTTTTCATCTTTATTATTGCCACCTTGAAATATGCGAGTTCAAGATGCGCGCTGTACAAAAACTTCTTGTGTTTAATGAACTAGATTTTAATGTTACTCTAAATATAACAAGACTCTAGGCAACATTTGGGGTATGCATGGCAACTGACGCCTCTTAGTTCACCAATGGCATTTTTGTCGGGCGGTAGGAGTGGCAGTGTTTTAACTCAATGCTTAAAAAGAGCACTTTTAATAACTTCCTCTCAATTCAGTGCTATAATCTTGTGTACTGAGGTGACGCGCTAAAGAAATGCACTTTTTTGAATTCTGAAGAGACATTATCGCACATTTACATCATGTTTACTATATGATTAGCATGCCGATCATTTTCACGGCTCGCCCACTGGCTCGTATATGCTTGGCTTGTCTCTGGCTGGCTCTACCTATTAATTAATATATGAGCTCACGCACCTATAACAAAGAGAGATGAATGGATACATGACAGTGAGCCCGGTAGATGGTAGAGAAATAGACAGGTGCAGACAAATAAACAAAGTCAGTCTCCATTGCCTCATGTCAGAATCATCGCTTTCAATAACCTGGAAATCTGCCGGCAACTCCCGCATGCCCCAACCTCATCCCCCTCACCTATTCTTAGCAGAAGCAGCAGATTCTGAGCTGTGCCCTGCTGGTGCAGAGGAGCACGGCAGAGTCTGTAGAAGCGCTGGGATTCATAGCCTCTCCAGGCGGGCACCTAAGCCTTCTGGGTGCCTTCACGCTCAGGATAAATGAATACATTTTGTTTTGTGCTTTAGTCGCCCCCCTGTGAGCACTGACTAGTAGAAGAAGCTCTGTGTTAATAAACACATTCAGAGAGGTGGTTGTGTACAAACAAACAACAGCCACAATACTGTACGTTTTGAACGTGTAGTTAAATACCTGCTCATCAAGTACCTAATTGGCGGATCATTCCATGGCACTACCAAAATTACATTTGGACACATTTGCTCAACTGTAAAACACTCCCTTCTATGGGTCATTTAACAACTCGGGGCTTTGGGGTTAGGTAACCTACTTTGGAAGCTGTGTTAAAAGAGTAAATACAAAAATTAATGCAATGAAACTAAGCAAGCAGTACTGTCTAAAACACTGTGAAAACTGACACGCATTCTGGCATTTTGTTTAGTTAATGTCGATTTTCTCATAGATGCGAGTAAAGTACTCTTAATATCTTAATGAAATCTGCACCTTTGAAAACTAGGCAGTGAATACATTTTCATGTACCCCGAAGCCCCCCTGGCCCCGCCCCCTTGGCAAACTTCATTGCCTCCCAGTGTTTATGGGATAACCAAGACCCAGGAGAGTGAGTCAAATAGTCTAGAAAATGAAAGAAGCCGGGATTCGGATTCACATGCTCCGATCCCGATCGCGTTGGTTAGTCTGTAAGCACTACTTTTATTAATGAGCTTCGCATTAGAAAAGCACCATGATGTGCATGTGTGGCGACACTTTACCGCATGAGGTACGTGCCAAGCAAGTGTTGACACAATCCACACTTTGCGTCTTTTCCGATATATTTATTACGAAGTGCAGGACCTTTCCAAGGGATTTTGCACACTACATACATTCACTCCAAAAATTAAAACGTGTAGGTAAAAAACATTGCCATTTACAATGTCAATAGCTCTATCTCACAAATGCGAGACCTATTTGCATTGCAAATGCTTGTTTTCTACAGGTGCTGGAATCATGGGTCACCAGTCCAGATGGCTTCAAGGGGAAGTACTGAGGCCGCGGGAATTGTTCCTCCAACAGTCTCACCACTTCAAGGATTAGAAAATGTTGATTCATGCTTTATGTACTACAAAGATGAGGCATCTCAATTTTAATGTATACTTTAAAAGGCACAAACAACTGTGTTGCTTAATTGCCCGCATTCTCTTGGCGAGGTTACCTCAACTGTACCATGATTTAAGTTTCACAGCAACATAAAGAGATTTATTCTTCAATAACAGTGTCCACTCTCAAAGGTATAAACAGATACTGCTTTATAAAAAGTATCATACAGTAATGTTCATGTTCAGCTAATAAGGAAGGGCCAGTGTAGACACAAATGTTTTCCATTTTTTCTTTACCTGCAACCTTACTGATGCTGCCACTGCCTCCTCTCATCTTGTCTCCTCTTGTAGGAAGTATAGATGGAGCTCTTAGGGTTCTGTTAAACTTTATTATATAATCACAGAAAATAGGCCAAACAGTCATGTGAAGGCTTCCTCACACATATATTATCTTCTATAAACAAGTATTCAGAACAAGCGTAGAGGTTGCTGACAGCATTTTGGCTTTGTCAGTGCTTTTTTTGTCATGGTTTCCCAAAGCTTTACTGTTGTGAGAGCTGCTGGGACCTTGATATATATATATGCAAAAACAATAGATAAAAGCAAATATAGTTTTCTGGTTTAAAAAAGCTTACATTATTATTGTAATCCCCCTTCTACGTTCATGATGGAATGGTTCCATCATGAGCCACGAGGGGCTTGTGCTCATGACGGAACCGTTCCATCATGGCACCCACCCATGGGAGAAGAGCTGGTGCTCCCCCCATGGGCTACCCATCTACACCCCCAAACAGGGATGGCTGTGGAAGAATTTCTGCTGCCACCCTCGACCTCTACAATCCTATGACATTAGCGCCCAAAGCGCGACAGCTGATGTCATCAGGAGAAGCCAGACACGCTGGAAGCCATTTGCTTCCAGGCATCAGAGAGAGCAGGAAGGTGTTTCCTGCTCCTAGGGGGGTTTCTCTGTGCATCGAGGCATTGGGAGAGAGAAAATAATTTTTCCTCTCCCCTTATGTCTCATTGCTGCATGATCACACATGGGGTCACGATAGTGCAGCAAGAATACCTGCACTAGGCACCAGGGATTTTTGGTTGTTTAAATTGAAGCAACCCCTTGGGCAAGGGTCGCTTCCAATGGGGATTCTTAGGATTCTATTTTTTTACAGATGGAATCAACCCCTTGGGCAAGGGTCGCTTCCAAAGGGGGAAAATTACTCTCTGCTGGTTTCAACCTCTCCCAGGGGCAGATCCGCCCATTTTTTTGGTGTTTCTGCCCCCAGGGGCTGAGGGGGGCTAGAAAATCCCATTAGACATCAGGGATCTATTTTTTTGCAAATGTTAGCGACCCCTTGGGCAAGGGTCGCTTCCAAAGGGGGCCTATTTCTGGCTGCTGTTTTCTTCCCCCCACCCTGGGTACATATCGCCCTGTTTTGTTGGCCCTTCTGCCCCAGGGGGGGGAGCAGAAAACCCCACTAGAACAAGGCTGGGTGTTCTAAATTCCCTGGAAAAAGGTAATAAGCAAAGTTTTTAAGAATGTAGTGAAATTAGATGATGGACAGTATTGGAGTGTTGATAGAATAGTCCATGACAAGAGTGACCATGTAACTCAACAGGGAAGCAATATGAGATCTAACAGTAACCACCAGGTTACCAACCCTGATCTAAGGATGTGCACTAAAAGGGTGCATTCCAACCCAAGTTGGCAAAAAGACTTTGTTATGTATTAATCCTATTGTGTTCAAAATGTATTGGGGGGGGGAAGATGTGTTGTATTTAGTACAGGTTGGTTTCTTCCACCCACCCCTACCTTTGGAACACTCGTGGAACGTGGCGAACGTTCTACTCTGCACTCTCATGACCGTTACTAGCCGTTGCCCTGTAACTGCTCGGTGATGGATGTATTGCTGTAGATCTGGAATAAAGTTACTCTTTTAACTTAAGAAGAGTGGACATTCTTATATTAACAGATCTTTTCACAATGCTCCAGGGAAATACATATCTGTGGATGAGTCTTTGGTCTTGTTCAAGGGCAGTTCGGTTTCTAGACAGTACATTCCTAGTAAAAGGGCACTTTATGGAATGAGGATGAAAATGCTGTGTGAAAGTAGGACTGGATATACCTCTAATTTCAGGATGTACACTGGTAGGGATTCCAGGATTGACCCCCCTGGTTGTCCGTCCACTTTTGGAGTGAGTGAGGTAATTGTGCGGGAACTTTATAGAGGACTTTTTAACAAAGGTCACCATTTATATGTAGATAGCTTCTACACTGGTGTGCCATTGTTCAGGGATTTGCCAAAGTGAACAATGTTGCTTTTGGCACAATTCGCTCTAACCATAAAAGTTTCCCAAAATAACTTGTGTGTCAAAAGCTTGAGCGGGGACGGTGCAGTGCAGTGCGTAGTGAGGGACATCTAGCTGTGAAGTTTGCAGTCAGGAGGGATTTCTACATGCTGACTACCATCCATGATGAAAGCACTTCACCTGTGACTGTTTGGGGTCAGGTTGGTTTCCCTAGATGGCCACCGAGCCCAGGATCAAAAACGCAGGTGACCCCCTTGCAAAACCAGGTCGTTTAGTGATGGGTAATTTGGAGATTTCAACAATACGTTTTGGGTCCTTTCCTGCAGTTGGTACTTGGCTCACCCACACAAGTGAGTATCATTTTTATCGGGAGACCTAGGGGAATGCTGGGTGGTAGGAAATTTGTGTCAGCCCGGTGATCCCACAACCTTTCCACACAGAAATGTGAGAAAAATGAGATATGTTCAGCTAAATTTGAAATTTGCAGGGAATTCTGTGTAGGAAAATGTTGGGGGATCCATGCAAGCCATACTTCTCTGGACTCACCCAGCTGTCTAGTTTTCAGGAATGTCTGGGTTTGGTAGGGTTCCCTAGATGGGCATCGAGTCCGCTACCAAAAACGCAGATGACCCCCTTGCAAAACCTGGTCATTTTGTGATTGGTAATTTTGATGTCTCCACAATAACTTTGGGCCCTTCCCTGCCGCGGGTACTTGGCTTACCCACACAAGTGATGTACCAATTTTATCAAGAGAATTTGGGCAATGCTGGGTGTGTGGAAGTTTGTGGCTCCCCGCAGATTCCAGAACTTTCCATCACAGAAATGTGAGGAAAATTTGCTTTTTGTTAGAAAGTTTGAGGTATGCAAGGGATTGTGGGTGACAGTTGGCTAGTTTTCCCTAGGATCCGGCTGAGCTCAAAATCCACAGTTCGACACATTGCAGAAAAAGGGTCTGCTTTCACTGGAAAAATGTGGTGTGTCCTCGTTGCGTTTTGGGCAATTTCCTGTTGAGGGTACTAGGCCTACCCACGCAATGAAGGTAGCATTTTTATTGGAAAACTTTGGGGAATGCTGAGTGGTGGAAGTTTATGGCTCCCCGCAGATTCCAGAATTTTCCATTACAGAAATGTGAGCAAAATGTGTTTTTTTTTATAACAAAGTTTGAGGTTTGTAAGTGATTCTGAGTAGCAGAACCTGGTGTGAGCCACACAAGTCACCCTATTCTGGATTCACCTGGATGTCTAGTTTACATTTTTTTATGGATTCGCTAGGTTTTCCTAGGTGCCGTCAGAGCTAAGGTCCAAAATCCACAGCTAGGCAAATTGCAAAAAGGGGTAAGTTTTCAGCATAAAATGTGATGTGTCCATGTTGTATTTTGGGCCGTTTCCTGCCACCGGTATTATGCCTACTCACACAAGTGAGGTTCAAAAAAAGTTTATTATGATTTTCCAATCAGCACTCATACAGAATACAGTCAAGAAGGAAAGAAGATACATAACACAAGATGCAGTGATATAGTCCTGGGTTATACTCTCAGGTGAGATCGTCGATATCAAGTCTAAATGAACCCTCACCATTTTTATCAGAAAATTTAGGAGAACACAGAATAGTAGAACAAGTGTTATTACTAATTGACTTTCTTTGCAAGACAATTTGTAAAAAAAAAAAAAGTAATTTTGAAAATAAATCTCTAAATCACATGCTTGCATGGGCACTCACAATTTTGGACTGCTTCTAAACTCTATATTATGTTCATATTTCAGAAATAAATAGGTTTCCTTGTTACCTATTTTTCACACTTTATACTTTACCAAATGAATTGCTATATGCCCGGTACAGAATGAAAAACCATTGCAAGATGCAGCTCAGTTATTGGCTCTGGGTTCCTCGGTCCTTGTTGAAACTACAAGTCCTGTATATCTCCACAAGCAAAATGGTCCAGCAGACGTAATGGTATATTGCTTTAAAAAGTCTGCCATACTTAGAAGAAGTTGTATGTGAAAATCTTCACACAAATGGCTGTTTTTTTCAACTCAATTTCAATATTTTTTATTTTCAACTGTGAGTTTCTATTAGAATAAAAACCTTAAAGGATCTGCACAAATGACACCTTGCTGAATTCAGAATATTGTCTACGTTTTAGAAATGTGTAGCTTTTTAGGTTCCATTATTGCTTTTACACCCATTTCTACCACTAACTGGAAGGAGGTTGAAAGCACACAAAATAGCGAAAATAGGCTGTGTTCCAGTAACATGCCAAAACGGTGTAGAAAAATTTTGTTTTCTGACAAAAGTCTGCCTGTCCCTGAAAGCTGAGAAGATGGGGATTTCAGCACCTAAAACCCTTTGTTAATACCATTTGGTGAGAAAAAAACAGAAACTTTCTTCTGCAACACTTTATTCCCATTTTTTCAAAACAAACTAAAATGTAGCTGTATTGTGGCTAATTTCTGGGTCCCCTCCAGGGGAATCTACAAACCCTGGGTACCTTTAGAATCCTCTGGGTGTTGTAAAAAAACAGGCCGTAAATTTGACGTGGATATCTTATGTGGACAAAAAGCTACAGAGGCCTTAGCACAAACTACCCCAAAGAGCCCAAAAAGGGCTTAGCAAAGGCGGGGGCATAGCTTCAAAGGGGTTAAAGATGGAAAAATTGGCTAACACCCAGTTGGGACATTTAATTTACTCATCAATCACTAGTAAAGTGGGACTACAGGTACCCAGGGCTGGTAAATTAAATGATACTACTGAGCCTGCTTCAAGTGATCAATTTATTCATTTGTATGTAAAAAACACATCACGATCAAGAGTGTGTATCAAGAAAGAACCACACGGCCCATTTTAATCTTATGTACAATCCCAAATGGTCATCTTTAAAATCCCCTGGGTTCATGCTATAGAAATACTTTACACATATATAAATACAACTTGTGTTGAAGATAGAGCTTCATGCAGCATGCCTGCTGTTTCTTGGTGCTGTAAATAAAGATTGAATACAGCTCAAATGTATTTCCTCTTTGATCTCCACTGTAACCTTTCAGTGAAGGTAAGATTCTGACCAAATCGGGAGCGATCAAAAATGTTTAATTTGCTAAGTGAACTACAACAAGATTGTGTATTAGCCCACTTTTTATTTATTTTTTATATAAATAGACTCAATTGTCACTGATCAGCTAACAAAGTTCCTATTCCTGTCCTTTTATACACTGACTATGCAGTTCTACTGGTCCGCACTCCAAAGTCCTTGGTTAGTTTGATAACCGGTTTTACTCAGTTTGTGACTGACTTAGATCTTGAAAATCAATTTCTGTAAGTCTCACATAATGGCCTGCAGTCTGAATAGTTCAAGCCTAGTCATTGTTGGCTAGTTCTATGGACCAGATTTGATTCTACTGCATTAGAGATGAAGCAAGCTTGGTGTTGTAGGTGTGCTTTTGGCTCGTCTTTATTTTTTCACTAAAGAATAGGTTGCTGCATTACACTCTTCTGCGGAGTGAGGAACAGATGGGGCCGGCACAGGGTTGATGCAGTGCCTGATTGTCTTGTAAAGTGTTCTGCTTCGGTTGAAGGCTTCACTGATGGTGTTCGTCCAGTACTTTGCTTTGGATGAAGCAATGAGCTGTTCTGCTTTCATTCCATGTTCTTTCCTGTCGAAGGATTGATTTTTTATTTTAATCAAGGGCTTAGAGTACCAGAGTATCAACGGCTTTGTTTTGCACTTGCATATTTTAATTGGGGCATGGATGTACTCATAAATTTCCCAAAAAGTGTTGAAGTTGTTTAGAAGAGTGTTGGAATCATACATTGAATTTACAGGGTGCTAGATGAGTTCAAATATAAGGTTGTCTACATTGAAGTCTTCGAAGGATCTGAAGGTTTGGTCTACTCTTTTGTGTTTAACTTGTTTTGTTACTAGGGCACTGAGCAGGGAGCAAGAGATGACAAACTGATCAGTCCAGTACAGGGGTAACAGTGGATTGAATTGGATTGGGGGTGATGTGAATGGGGGTGATGTAAATAGAGACAAGGTAGAGGATGTGGCCTTTGGAGTGAGTTGGGTGAGTGGCACGCTGTACTGCTTTGAGTGTGTCAAGGTTGAAGAGGGTGTCTCTTGTGTTTTTTGAGCTTGTGTTGTCTGGGAGATTGCAATCACTCCAGAGGGTGAGCATGTCGAATGGATGATGTAGTGAGGAGATCTGAGAAGTCCTCAATTAAGTCTTTGTTCTACCTGGCAGACCTGTAGATGAGATGGAAGGTGGTGGTTTGAGTTGTAAGGAATGGGAAATGGCATGTCAGCAGCTCCATGTTTAGTTGAGTGTTTCTTGCTTGACTGGTGTGCAGGATCAGAAGAACTTATGGATGACAGCAAGGTCAAATCCCTTCTTATGTGCATGGTCCAGTGGATGCCGTGGCCTGTGGAACGTTTAGCATATGCAAGGTTGTGGGGGTGAACTATGTTTCTGTGATGCAAGGAAGTAAAGCTTGTGAAAGGGAATGTGGTCTGCAATGTCTGTTTTATGCTACTCTAGAGACCAAGCATTAATGAGCGTAAGTTGGAATGTGTGTTTAGGTCTGGGTTTGATTTGGGGATTTGGATGCCGGGTAAGGCAATGCTTATGATTTACCTTTTCAAGATGGTTTTGACAAGTTAGAAAGTATTGTGTGTGATTACTGTGTCATACTGCATATGAGTTTGAAACCACTACCACCTCTTTGATTAAACATTGTTTGCTTGACCTTTTCACCCTTGGAGAGTCAGGTACAAAAAGGGGGTCCACTCCTTGACAGCCATTTGCAGGGCACCAATACCTAATGCACTTGACAGTAATGTTAAACGGTAATACTCCATCGAGGTATTGCCCCGTAGTCATTAGCTGCCCCAGAACCACATAATATAGACAAACACTAACATTGTTCCGTTAAATGTGTAACAGATTAGCAGTTAAGTGCCATTACTATACCATTAATAGAATAAACATGCTTTTGGAAGGTGGCATTGTACTATTGAAAGGACATAAGCTCTACTGAATTGTGCCAATACTATGTAACTAAATAATAAATGCCATGAATAGAGGCTGTCATTGTCCCACTAACGCTGTAGCAGGCTTGAAAATCTGAGATGTCTCAGTGCTATCCCAATAACGGTGCAGTCTTGCTGATGAGAAGCAGGCATAATTCTTTTGAAGGTTTAGCAGAGCAACAGTTAATACAAATAAAACATACATATGTGCTGTGGAGCAACTGTTTCAGTGTTCGAAATATAGCTCACTTTGTCACTGGATTCAAGCTAGCCTGGCTGATGAGGGGTGTTACCTAGAAACCGGTCCCAGGATGTTTGTTTCCGATTCAGGGAAGACCTGGCTTGGCAGTTCGGGCTGGACTGTTCCCAGGAGGAACAGGGTCAAGACTGATTTGCATATGGCTGGGTCTTAACTGGGGTGGCGAAGTGAGCTAAAGAACGATGATGGATTATACCCAGATCTGTGACTGGGGGTGAGTGTCTGAAAAGATTCAGCACTCAGTTCATCATCTCCTTGTGTTTGCTTTGTTCGCCCCAAGCTGGCAGGGTATGCCCAGATGTGGGTCCCTTGCTCACTTTACCACTGGATTCAAGCTAGCCTGGCTGAGAGGTGTTACTCTGGAACTGGTCCCAGGATGCTTGTTTCCAGTTCAGGGAAGACCTGGCTTGGCAGTTCGGGCTGGACTGTTCCCAGGAGGAACAGGGTCAAGACTGATTTGCATATGGCTGGGTCTTAACTGGGGTGGCGAAGTGAGCTAAAGAACGATGATGGATTATACCCAGATCTGTGACTGGGGGTGAGTGTCTGAAAAGATTCAGCACTCAGTTCATCATCTCCTTGTGTTTGCTTTGTTCGCCCCAAGCTGGCAGGGTATGGCCAGATGTGGGTCCTTGCTCACTTTACCACTGGATTCAAGCTAGCCTGGCTGAGAGGTGTTACTCTGGAACTGGTCCCAGGATGCTTGTTTTCAGTCCAGGGAAGACCTGACTTGGCAGTTTGGGCTAGACTGTTCCGATAAGGAACAGGTTCAAGACTGATTTGCATTTGGCTGGGTCTGAACTGGGGTTGCGCTAGTGAGCTAAAGAATGATGATGGATCCAACCCAGATCAGTGACTGGGGGTGAGTTTGCTTCAAAATAAACCAACCAGGCTGGAAAGTGCTGGTACTCTGGGTTTACGGGGACTAGGAAGCCGCCTTAGATAATCTAGTGGTGTCAAATTACTGAAAGTACAGACCAGAAAAATGTGTGTTTAAGCTGAAAATAATGTCATCATTCCTGCTGGTAGTGTTCCTGCAAAGGACAGCAGTCAGACTGAGAAATATATGGCAGAGAGTTGTGCAGAATATCAAGTTTTTATTATCTATTTCCAAAATATCATGGTCACAATATCGACACCAGAATATTGTGAAGGTAAGTTTAAGATTTACTACTCTTAACTCCACATATATATACTTGAATGGTATATCCAATCAACGTACTAGAATGTGGACTTAAAAATAGTAGTCAATATTCTGGCCACAATATTTTGGCAAGTGGATATACAGGGGCAGATTTATTATGGATTTGCATTGTCCTGCATCACGCAAGGTTACACAATGTTGCGCACTTCCTTAATTCAGATTTGCAAAGCCACCTAAGGGGTGATTTGTGGAGCCTTGCATGGCTTTTTAAAGAAATGTAATGCAACACAGCTGCTTGCACTGCGCTACATTACATTTCGAAATGGGACGCTTTCCATGGGTGGAGCACGGGTGCACAATAACAATCCTGCCTGTAACAGAGGCACCCTTGCACTGTGGTGCAACTGTACCTGCGTTGGTGCTAGGCCGCACAAAGGTGGAGATTTACAAGCCCCTTGGGCCTCCTTGCACTGCCATTGCATCACTTTTTTTTGACACAACGGCGGCGCAAACAATGCGGCCTACTTCAACGTGACGAATCTAGGGAGATGTGTCACGTTGTAAAACCCTGCGTCACATTATACCTGTGTCAGGTATAATGTATGCTGGGTGGGCATTCCCACACAGGAAGGCCTCGTAAAAGTGACGCAGTGAAACCAAGATTTCACTGCGCCACTTTTAGGACTTTCACTGCGTCAAACCTTGCGCCTGCTTGAAGAAGGCATAAGGAGTGAAGCAGTACAGTAAGTATAGGCCTCAAAATACATTGCTGGAGTTGCGTCGTGCTTGCAACACAGCTCCAGCAATTTGTGACTTTTGGGCCTACAGATGCGTCAGAATTTCTGATGCATCTGTCAATCCTTGCACCTTGGTGTGCCGTATTGTAAATACATAGGGGCAGATTTACAAGCCCCTTGCACTTCCTTGCACTTCCATTGCGTCTCTTTTTTTGATGCAACGGAGGCGCAAACAATGCGGCATGCTGACAACGTGACGCATCTAGGGATATGCGTCACGTTGTAAATCCCTGCGTCACATTATACCTGCATCAGGTATAATTTATGCAGGGTGGGCGTTCCCACGCAGGAAGGCCCCGTGAAAGTGACTCAGTGAAATCTACAAGATTTCACTGCGCCACTTTTAGGACAACACTGCATCAAAACCTTACGCCTGCTTGAGTAAGTATAGGCCTCAAAATACATTGCTGAAGTTGCGTTATGCTTGTGACACAACTCCAGCAATGCGTGATTTTTGGGCCAACAGATGTGTCTGAATTTCTGATGCATCTGTCAATCCTTGCACCATGGTGCGCCGTATTGTAAATACAGCGCATCCATGGTGGCGCAAGGACATTTGACGCAGGTGCAAGGAAACTGACGCACCTATGTTGTTGCATCAGTTCCTTGTAAATCTGCCCCAGAGCATTCATGGTGGCACAAGGACATTTGACGTTGGTGCAAGGAAACTGACGCATCTATGCAGCTGCGTCAGTTCCTTGTAAATCTGCCCCACAGTACGCCAGGGCAAGGTGAGAGCAGAAATGCTCTATATCTTTTTAAATATGGAGCATTTCTGCTCCCTTCCTCTCACGCGACACAGCACTAGTTCCTTTGCTGCGCCAGGTTGCGTGAAATGTTGGTGAATGTGCATTTATACAGCTTGTCTGCCTTGGTGGTGGTTCCAACCTTTCACTAATTTCATTATCCCAAACGGTAATCCTGAATATATAGCCAGTTTAGAGGTAAGCGGGGAATAACATGACGCAATTGTGTTTCAAGTTTTTCTCCCAGCTGTTTACAGTTATGTAACTAGCAGCAGATTTTGCTGGTGCTAATGGAGCCGGATTACCAACCTGTGGAGGAAATTGGTATTACAACACTTCTTGGGGCGGTAATACCACATCTCTTTAAATGCAAAAAACGTGTTAAGGGTTTGGAA
This sequence comes from Triturus cristatus, assembly GCF_964204655.1. Lineage (NCBI taxonomy): Eukaryota > Metazoa > Chordata > Amphibia > Caudata > Salamandridae > Triturus > Triturus cristatus. Next base: position 232,078,111 of record NC_140585.1, read on the forward strand.
AAACACCTTCAGTGCTATTTTTTTCATCTCCTCCTCAGAAATGAAGGACTCGGTTTTATATGTCAGACAAGGAAGTGAGGTGCTTACATGGTCATTAACATTTGTTTCAGAGATTTGTAACAACCCGTGCTCGACTCAAGTGGTCACACAATCATGTGTGACGCAGAACACTCACAAGTCAACTTTTGTTTCAGGAAAGGATGCGAGCCCTGCCCTAAAAACGATTTGGCGCGCCTTGACCATGCCTGCTTCACTCTCAACGCTGCTTTATGGAAAAAAAATCCATTATCAATGCAAAAAGGTCAGAACAATGTTGTCTGTAAGACTTAAGTACCGAGCATCCTTTATTGTGAGGCCAAGCACTCTTTTTTTTGTAAAACTGCGATGCGAGAGACATTGAAAACGGTCTCGTGTGTGGCGGGCGCCGTTGCTGGAGCCAGAGACGGTACTGAATTGTTGCAGGGAGGGAACAGTCACACATTTTAAACTGCGTCTGTGGTGAGGAACTAACCCTAACTAAACCAAAGACATCTTTTGAGGTGATGATTTGCTCACCTTTAGCCAAGCTCACAAAAAACACACAATGAAACTGCGGTGGAGCCAGGGAGGGGAAAGGATTTGTGCAAAGAGACATTTTGTGACCACCTGTACTGCAATTAGGGCCTAGTTTACTGACACTAGGAGCAACAGGAGTCTTAAACACTGCGAAATAGCCAGTTGCCTATGGATGCTGCTCCCTAACTGGCCATACATGGATTGTAGCCCTAAGTGTTCAAGAAAAATGCCATCAACAGATACATTTCAATGGCTGCAGATCAAAGGGGCCTTCAGAGCACAGAAAACAGTTCTCTTCCACCACTCATGCACCTCAAAAAGCGCCATCAATATTCATTCTACAGTGTTGCTTGGACATCTTGTGACACCTTTCACCGGATGGCCCCCTTACAGTACAGGGCATCTTGTGGCACCTTTCAGAGGATGGCCCTTACAGTACAGGGCATCTTGTGACACCTTTCAGTGGATGGCCCCTTACAGTACAGGGCATCTTGTGGCACCTTTCAGAGGATGGCCCTTACAGTACAGGGCATCTTGTGACACCTTTCAGTGGATGGCCCCTTACAGTACAGGGCATCTTGTGACACCTTTCAGTGGATGGCCCCGTACAGTACAGGGTGACACCTTTCACTGGATGGCCCTTACAATACAGGGCATCTTGTGACACCTTTCACTGGATGGCCCTTACAGTACAGGGCATCTTGTGACACCTTTCAATGGATGGGCCTTACAGTACAGGGCATCTTGTGACACCTTTCAATGGATGGGCCTTACAGTACAGGGCATCTTGTGACACCTTTCACTGGATGGCCCTTACAGTACAGGGCATCTTGTGACACCTTTCACTGGATGGCCCTTACAATACAGGGCATCTTGTGACACCTTTCACTGGATGGCCCTTACAGTACAGGGCATCTTGTGACACCTTTCAATGGATGGGCCTTACAGTACAGGGCATCTTGTGACACCTTTCACTGGATGGCCCTTACAGTACAGGGCATCTTGTGACACCTTTCACCGGATGCCCTTACAGTGCAGGGCATCTTGTGACACCTTTCACTGGATGCCCTTACAGTACAGGGCATCTTGTGACACCTTTCAATGGATGCCCTTACAGTACAGGGCATCTTGTGACACCTTTCAATGGATGCCCTTACAGTACAGGGCATCTTGTGACACCTTTCACTGGATGCCCTTACAGTACAGGGCATCTTGTGACACCTTTCACCGGATGCCCTTACAGTACAGGGCATCTTGTGACACCTTTCACCGGATGCCCTTACAGTACAGGGCATCTTGTGACACCTTTCACTGGATGCCCTTACAGTACAGGGCATCTTGTGACACCTTTCACTGGATGCCCTTACAGTACAGGGCATCTTGTGACACCTTTCAATGGATGGCCCTTACAGTACAGGGCATCTTGTGACACCTTTCAATGGATGGCCCTTACAGTACAGGGTGACACCTTTCACTGGACGGCCCTTACAATACAGGGCATCTTGTGGCACCTTTCACTGGATGGCCCTTACAGTACAGGGCATCTTGTGACACCTTTCAATGAATGGCCCCTTACAGTACACTAACCCGCGCCGGCCGACTCCAGCACTATTAGTTGTATGCTGCTCGCACCGGATTTAACCAGGATCCACTCCCTGCCTTTCCTCCTCAATTGGCGCCCCTCCCCCCCGGCACCTTGGTCCATCGTGATTGACTCCACGGAATCAAGCCTACAGCACGAACCACGCAGGCTATTTGGAGCTTTCTCCTACTTGGACTACATTCCCCGGAACTAACTTATTAACGACCCGACCAACGATCCTAGCAAATGAATGCCACGCTGCAAGATCCTACCAGCTCACACGTTTTCTCGTCCAGATGATGATCTCTAATTAAGGAGATCAAAACGCCGTCGACTTTCACAACCGAAACGCCTTTAACATAACCAAATATCTCCGGAGTTTTGTACAATGTTGTCAATGCGATGTAAATTTTTAAGTCACCAGCACCTTTCACTTCACGCACTTTCACCTCTTGTGTGAGCACCAGGACTAGCTCCTAAATGTGGATGATACTCCGTTTATGATGTTAATAAATGTGATGTCATTTGTACAACCTTGTGTCACCACATATAATGTTTTTCTAGTCCTGTTGGGACTCTCCTTTCACTACTGAATACCTAGACGAAGGCTACATTTGAAAAAGTAGTAGCTCTGGCTACCCGAGGACCCTATTGGCCTCACCTCAGACCGCTGTCTTTTTCAACTATCCCTTACAGTACAGGGTAATCTGTGACACCTTTCAGTGGATGGCCCCTTACAGCACAGGGCATCTTGTGACACCTTGAAATGGATGTCCCATTACAGTACTGGGCATCTTGTGACACCTTGAAATGCATGTCCCCTTACAGTACAGGTTGACACCTTTCAGTGGATGGCCCCTTACAGTACAAGACATCTTGTGACACCTTTCACCGGTTGGCCCCTTGCAGTACAGGGTGCCACCTTTCAATAGATGGCCCTTACAGTACAGGGTATCTTGTGACACCTTTCACCAGTTGGCCCCTTGCAGTACAGGGTGACATCTTTCAATGGATGGCCCTTACAGTACAGGGCATCTTGTGGCACCTTTCAGTGGATGGCTCCTTACAGTACAGGGCATCGTGTGACACCTTTCAGTGGATGGCCCCTTACAGTACAGGGCATCTTGTGACACCTTTCAATGGATGGCCCCTTACCGTACAGGGTGACACCTTTCACTGGATGGCCCTGACAATAGAGGGCATATTGTGGCACCTTTCAGTGGATGGCCTCCTACAGTACATGGCATCTTGTGACACCTTGAAATGGATGTCTCCTTACAGTACAGGTTGCCATCTTTTACTGAATGGCCATTAAAATACAGGGCATCTTGTGGCACCTTTCAGTGGATGGCCCCTTACAGTACAGGGCATCTGGTGACACCTTTCAATGGATGGCCCCTCACAGCACAGGGCATCTTGTTACACATTTCAATGGATGGCCCCTAACAGTACAGGGTGACACCTTTCACTGGATGGCCTTTACAGTACAGGGCATTTTGTGACACCTTTCAATGGATGGCCCGTAACAGTACAGGGTGACACCTTTCACTGAATGGCCCTTACAATACAGGGCATCTTGTGGCACCTTTCAGTGGATGGCCCCTTACAGTACAGGGCATCTTGTGACACCTATCAGTGGATGGCCCCTTACAGGACAGAGCATCTCGTGACACCTTTCAATGGATGGCCCTGTTTCAGCCCTTTACACCTTAAACATTTCTGGTGCAAACTCAAGGACAGGTTGCACTCCTTCGCATGGGCCTTTTGTTCGTGACTGAGGCTTGAAACAACAAATTGATGTGCCCGATTCACAGTACTAACTTAAGACAAAATCCTAAACATATTACCATTTTGGTATTCACAGAAGGCACGTGAAAGAGGCATCTGCCCAACACACAGAGGGGCAGATCTAAAAGGCCCATGCGCCACATTTACGCCGCTGTTGCATCACTTCTGTGACGCAGCGGCGGCATAAACCATGGGCCACGTTGCACTTTATTTAAAACGGGACGCATCTAGGGAGATGCGTCATGTTGTTAAGCCCTGCGCCACATGAAACCTGCGTTAGGTTTCCTGTGGGTGTTCCGGCGAAGGGTGGGCGTTCCGTTGCAGGAACGCCTCGTAAAAGTGACAGAGTGAAAACTGAGACACTTTTACGTCCATGCCATGTCCAAACCCTGAGCCTGCTTCAAGCAGGCGTATGGAGTGACGCAGCATGTTAGGCATAGGGCGCCCCTGAGCATTGCTGGAGCCGCGTCGCGCTGAAACACGACTCTAACAATGCGCCACCCTTACGCCACAGGATGCGACACGCATCGCCCTATCCTTCGCCACGGTGCGCCGCATTGTAAATGCGACGCATTTGTGGTGGCGCAGGGAGGGAATTGTGTGTTGCATCTTTTCTGGCGCATCATTGATGATTTGCAGAGATGCGGCAGAACTCGTAAATCTGACTCTCAGGGGCAGATTTACAAGCCCCCTGCGCCACCACTACGTCACTTTTCGTGACGTACTGGTGACGCAGGGGGCTCCTCCATATTTACAAGGAGAGGAAAAGCCACCCTGCGTGACTTTTCCTCTCCTCGTAAATATGGCCCCTTCACACGCAGCACTGTGCGTTGAAGGGACGTTCCATGGGTGTTGCTGTGGGTGTTCCCACGCAACACCCATGGAACAAGACACATCTCCAGATTTACGAAAAATCGTAAATCTGGAGATGCATTGAATGCTACGCCACCCTAAAGGTGGCGTAGCTAGGCGCAACGAGGAGAAATGTTTTCATTTCTCCTTGTTTTTTCCTCTTTCAATGCGTGCTGCATTCTACAGCACGCATTGAAAGAGGAAAAAGCCTCTTGTGATTGTTTTTGTGCAGGAAGGTATCCCTTCCTGCACAAAAACAATCTCCCCACGACACAGGTATCCTTGCACCATGGTGCAAGGGTTCCTGCGCCGGCGCATGGCTGCAGTTTGTGCGCCAGCGCAGGGGAAGCACAGAGATGCGACATATTCTTGTAAGTATGTTGCATTTCTGTGCTTTACAAACTAACGCAGCACGGCGCAGCAAAATGACTTTCTGTACCGTGCTGCGTTACTTTGTTGTAAATCTGCCCCTTACTCTTTTGGGCGAGAGGAAACGACATAATCACTAAAAGAGGCAAATAAAGCATTTTCTAACCAACTCCCCTTTTTATTAGTTTAAATCTTTTTCTTGTGGAAAATGTTACACCTCCACACCATTCCATGAAGGGAACCAATCAGGATTGAGCATGTTACGATAAAGTAGCAACAGCTCTTTTGCAAGCCTAACACACAATGGAGGCTCCGCTGCACAATCTTCAGCTGGATATCTGTAGCGAGATGATACAAATTGGGTCAGGATGTTCTCATTCACAGGCGCGTGCTCAGAGGGATGTAGAAAGATACACATTCACATGAAAACTAAAACAAATATTAACTTGGCTTCTGTAACAAGAAAGGGGAAAAATACACGACAGGCAGAAAGCATGGCAACTGACCAGGGCCCATTTTACATTAAGGTCTATTAACTATGGTCACGAACATGAATATCACGCAGTAGATATGTTAGCGTTTTGCAGATTAATGTAAACGTGCTTGCAAAGCATTTGGTAATTAAAGATTCCCATCAGCGCCTTAAAGGAGGCCACAGGGGGAATAAACTCCAGCCTCGCGAGTACTGATCCACAAGTCCCAATATGTATTTGGAACATCTACAAAACTTAAGGCAAGTGCAGGGTCAGGTTTGACACAGAAAAACGGAATGGAAAATATGAGTGAAATTCAGACGGCGGAAGTCCTTCCTCACTTTCACACATTACGATCTGACGCTAACTCAAGATAATGCACCATTATAGCTGACCACAGCAGCCTCAAGAGCTCCAATGCTCTGGAATTACAGGTGAGACACTCATGCCCACAGCAACAACTGCACATGCTCTGTTGAAAGCAAATTAGTGGCTGCCACATGCATGGAAGCTTGAATGCTTGTATCTCTGAAAATAAACGATTAAATAGCAGTCTTTTGTAACATACGGGGCTCCCTAACAAACAGAGGCGCAACACTAGCATGAGCTCTGGAAGTTATTTAAAGGCTCAAGGACACACATCATTTACTCCACACATGATTGACTCTTTGCTCTCCACTCTCACTCAATTTACAAACCCCCCACCAACCACCTTGGCACATTCCAGCACTTATAAACTGATTCTCTTTACGTCCACACAACTCATACTGACTTCTTCTGCAGCTCTCTTAAACTGCCAGTCATTTTAGTGTGGTAATACCTTTTGATCTCTGGCACAATCAGGTATCCGCAGCCGGCCACCACCCAGCATTCACTTTATTCAAAGTATTTATTAGCAAGTCAATTTATGTTGTCCCCTAAAACCTTGCAGCTCCACTACCTTTGGATAAATGTCTTGTGTCACCAAATAAATCCACAGTTCTCTTCATTTGCAGAGTATTGTAAAACTGCATTATCACTCCCTGAATGACTGTCAGGCACAAGATGACACCAGATTGAACCCCACAATTGAAGATCAGCACTCTTCAGCTGATCACTGTCTGCAGTCTGTCAGATCAAATAGATCCTTTTTAGTCCTGGCTTTTGAGACAGCTTTAGATAGTCTATTGTTTTCATTAAAATATTCAAACATAACACTTACACACACACAAACACACACACACGCACGCATGCACGCACACACACACACACGCACGCACATACACACACATACACATCTACCAGGAAGTGTTGCCAGCCATCTTGGGACTCAAAATGTAGAAAAAATAAAAGGGGACGGGGTAGGAATACCCTGATCCTTTAGCTGTGGTGCTGAAGTCCCAGAGGGACCCTGCCAGGATAAAAAGTATTTAAAAAATATATATATATATATTTGCTGCGAAAATCATGGGAAAAAAATACAAATGTGAGCTCCCGAGCTTGTTTAGAAAAGTGCCACCTCCTCGCGGCTTTATTTAATCAATGGAGGGGGGCTGCAAGGACACCCCTCCTGGGCTGTTTCAAGCCCCCAGGATCACTACACAAGGGCTAATTCAACAATAGTGCAGGGAGCTACACAGACACCCACACCCTAAGGACCACCACCCCCCCAGGGCCAAAATAGCATTTTAAATTGGGAGGGGCTGCGTGGCCCCCCACCTGGACCATATACGGCCCTGGGGATCACCACTTCACCGGAGCTAGCCCATCAATAGAGAAGGAAGGGGTTGCGCAGCCGCCCTCCTGTAGTAAAATATTCCCCTGGGGACGGCCATCCCCCAGGGCAGGCTCCTGCTATGTCCCGGGGTACCCACCCCTGAAATATAGCTGTTTGCTTTTGCATGGGGGAGCCTGCTAAGCAAAAGCAAATACTCCTCTTTACTGCTACACTCACACACCCACTCCCTCGCCAATAAAGACACTCACACAGCCACTCATACACCCACTTATACAGCCATACAGCCACTCACACACCCATACAGCCACTCAGACACCCACTCACACAAGGATACACACAGTCACACAGCCACTCACATAATATATGTCAGAAGTAGTATCACTGACTAGTAGTACACCTAGTATACTAATTTAAGTTTTGTAGTAGTTCAGTATATACGTTTAGCAATCATAAACTCTTAGAAAGACCCACTGGATGATGTCATCATTGATGTCATTTTAGATGTCATCATTGATGTCACTGACCATTTCATCAGGGATGTCATTTGTGAGGTGATAAGCAGTGCATTGCAGGGGTGTAAGTTATAGTTGGTTCAGGTAACTATAACTGCTGAATTTCACTGATTTTGTATGAGTGAAAATATAATGTCCATTTAACCTTTGTTTTTTTAGTGAGACCACTACCTCCCCACCTTTTTTTAAAAATGCGTGATGAGGGCTCCTGCCCCCCCCCCCACGGTGCATCGGGGACTGCCACCTCGCCGGGGCTTTCAATTTTTTTGGGCGGGGGGGGCCTCGTGGGACCACCACCTCCCCAGGGCTACATGATTTAAATGGGGGGGCCATGCGCCCCTCAGCAGCCCCGGGGACCGCCACCTCCCCAGGCTGCTTCGCAAAACAAAGTGTGGGGGGCTCGAGCCCCAAAACACTGCCCCGCCTCCCCGGGGCACTGTTGATTAAAATGCAGGGGTCTGTTGTGGACCCCCTCCCCAGGCTGCTTCGCAAAACAAAGTGTGGGGGGCTCGAGCCCCAAAACACTGCCCCGCCTCCCCGGGGCACTGTTGATTAAAATGCAGGGGTCTGTTGTGGACCCCCTGCCCCGGGGACCACCCCCTCCCTGGGGCTTTATTCAGTTGGTAAGGAGGCCATGCGGCCCCCCTCCTGCAGCCCTAGATGGCCCGAGGGACCACCACCCCCAGGGCCGGCTCCTGCAATGTCCCGGGGTGCCCACCCCCAGGACATTGCCGTTTGCTATGGCAGGGCACCCTGCCATAGCAAACACTGCTTTGTTTCTTGGAAGCGAGAGCAGGAAACCTGCTCTCGCTTCCAAGAAGCAAAGCAGAATTGCTTTTGAGCATGGGGAGCTGCATGTTAGCAGCTCCCCTTGCCCAACAGCAATGCCAGCTCCCGCAGGAGGCAGGGAGCCAGCAGGGACTGTGGGGGCATTGAGGTTCCCCCTGTGGTCCCCAACTTGAGGGCCGGCCATGGGGGATGGGGTCCCTGGTGCCAGAAGTGGCCCAGGAAGGGGGCCACTTGGCCCCCTCCCTTTTGATATCTTTTTATTTGTTTGAAAAAATAAGTCCCGGCCCCGGGAGATGGGGTCCTCAGGGCCATAATTGGCCTCAGGAGGGGGCCACGCGGTCCCCTCCCTCCCAAAAAACAAGGCTGGCTAGGCCCCGGGGGATGGGATCCCCAGGCCAGATCTGTTTTGATCTTATCGCATTCCATTCAGTCAGGAAGTTCGCTCTATAATTTTTTTCCTTTTTGTTTTTGTTGTTCTCTCACCTTGCCATCTGGGTTACCGTAGGGTCGTAACGTGTGCCTTGTTTTAACTTGCAGGGAACCAGACACAAGGTCGGTTTCTTCTGTTTATTTTGGGAACTCCCAGGGTAGACAGAGGCAATTTTTTAACAGGTACAAACCATCCGTTGCGAACGGTTGTAGAAGATGGAGCTTCCTGAACTGCGACGGGCTTACGTCATAAATGCTCGCAAGACAAAACTATATGAAATATTGTATAGCAAATGTTTTCTGATGCAATGTGCTCTGACACTTCTGATTGTTTTAATAACTCTGGCAGGCGGAATTATTTTTGGTATTCAATTGATCTTTGCACCTGTTACATCTACAGTATCTCCCCATGTTTCTGTTTCTCCGACTGTTGTTTCTATTCATTCTTTCCATCCTTTTCCTGCACATGAGCAAGCTCGACGCTCCGAGTTTATGAATAACACTTTCATTCAGCTCTTGCACCAACATCAACTAGTGGTTAACACAACAAACTGCTGGGTGTGTGGCTTGATACCACATACCATGGATAAGGGTATCCCATATCTGGTTCTGCCCTTCAGTTATAATGGATCATTCTGGGCATTTCAGACCATGTTCGCCTATGCCTTAGAGACCTATCCCCCACGACCTCCGCGCTCCACTAGGTATAACTCCGCTAATAGAGCCTTGGTAAAGGGAATTACTGACATGGTTAGAGATGTCAATAACACTCCGTTTATTCCCAAGGATGAATTGCGAGTTTACATGGGTTGGAACGTTACAGAATATGGCATTACTCTGGGTGAGAACAAACGTAAAAGCTCGACTCCGATCTGGGTCGTACCCCACCAAGGTCAGGTCTGTTTGCAAGGAAATGGGAGGAATCCGAAAGCTCGACTAGGGAAGAGCGACTGTACCGAAACATACGTTTTCCCGTCACAGTCTTCCCCTGCATTTTTAGCTGCTAAGGGCACCTATTTTGTTTGTCAAGACAGAGCATATACATGGTTGCCTGCTGACTTTTCAGGCTCATGTTATATCGCTCAACTGTTGCCTCCGACATACACTGCTGCACCGGATTATCACAAAACTAGAGTTGTGAGAGGTGTCTTCAATAAGGAAGATACTGCTGGCCAAGAGGCAGGAGACTTCTTCAAAGGTTTCCTTCCGTTCTGGGGGCCTATGGCCAACAGTAGAAACTTACGTCAACTAACACGGGTAGTTGAATCCACTATTACCGAAACTGCGGGTGCCCTTAGTAACCTGACAGCTGAGCTCCAAGCGGATCGCCTCATGACGTTACAGAACCGTATGGTCCTTGACGTATTACTTGCAGATCGAGGCGGGGTATGTAAGATGATCCAATCGAGTTGCTGTGTTTTTATCCCAGATAATGCGCCAACAGTATATAAGGCCATTTCTAAGTTACACAAAATCTCTGACTCTATTCATGTAGAGGAAGGTAACTGGTCACTAATGGGATGGTTCTGGAGTCTGTTATCTGCATGGGGATGGAAGGTTCTAATAGTCACTGGTGTTGCATTGGTATTTTTATTCTCATGCTGTCTCATTGTTCAGTGTGGTCCTGCCTTGTGTGGCCTTTGTGTTTCAACATGTGTAAGAAGACCACCTGTTTTTAGAGATACGCCACGAGATAGAATGATGCTCCAGCAACATATCAGTGACCTGATGAACATAGAGATGGACTCTGATATAGAGTGAGTTATTGCCTATGTAAGGGCAAAAGGACGGTCTGAGGTTCTGTAGCGATCCGAACCCGTGTATTCGGTATCGTAGTACTAACACGATTTTGGTACCAATGAACCGTAAATGATCCATTATATGCATGGCAGTGTTTTCGCTACGCAACGAGCATGAATTCACTGAGAAATAGGGCATTCTGTTGCTAAATCATGGCATCCATTTTAGATACGGCATCCATTTTGTTTCTTGCCCTCACATAGTCAATGGACGAGCGATGACCCCGGCAGAATCACCTTGCTAAGGACACGTAAGCTCAAGCCCCGAGAAAGCTGACGCTGCGTGACTAGGCAGAATCAAACTGCCTCCCCTGCCTGAGGCCAATCCTGCTATACTGGTTCTCGTGTCCATTGTCCTGATTGAGAGGCCGAATACGGTAGCCATGCCCGTTTACGATCCATAAACACCTCTTATCCGACTCTTCTATCCCTTGCACCTGGCTCTGCTCCTCTCCTTCTGGGCTTTTACAATGGGGAGGTTACGATTTTTATGATGGGGAGGATCGGGCAAAGAAAGGAAAACTGACAAGGAGACTTGATCGAATACCGAAAACCTACGACTAATTATTGTTTGATGTATGTCTATTGTCTGTTTGGGATACCGAGTTGGGCATGAGAAATATTCGTGTAATGTTGCCTAAAGACATATTCCGTGTATTTAAGGCGTAACCCACTTCTTGCAAATTGAACAGTCTCGTAGATTCTGCCTCTGTGTGGTTCCTATGACTTCTGTGTCCCTGCAGTGAATAAACCTTGGTCTTTTGACGCCACCATCGAGAAACCCGCGTCTCTGTTTATTTGTGCACCGAGACAGGAAGGAACTCAGGGGTCTTTGGGTGTTGTTTCCCTGACACCTCTGGACTCTTAAAAGTCCAGAACCTTAGAGAGTAATTATGTGGTATGGTAGTCTGTGTTGTGGAGTGGTAACCTCAGGTTTAGTCTTCCTCGTTTTCATAGAAGCTAAATTATGAACTCAATGAGACAAAAAAAAGAAGGAATCACTGAGGAGGTATGAGCAGGGCCACTGGAATTATACGACTGTTTAGCTGCACCGATTTATGCACCATTATACATTTTCCGCATTAGCCACATAATCCATCATCTGCTGCCTCATCTGCAGTTTTGATAAAAGAAAGTCTTGTTTCTAGCTCAAACGTCTCAAACGTTACCAAAAATACAGCGACAAGTGTTACAGCGTGGTGGAAGGTCCTTTGTAAACCTAAAATGGTCACCTGTTACTTATTGCTAAATGTGGGTGTTAAATTGGTACTAATGGAGTGCTTCTTTCTGCGCCTCTCTTGCCACTTTCTGCATTTCTGTTGCTTATTTCTGCAACTTTCTTTTTTGTGTGCACTTCTTTTGCCTCTCCTATGGAAACTAGGTCCTAACTATAACTACCTACTGAGATAGAGGGATGAGAGGCTTTCAGCTGCTATTCAGAATTTGACAGTTTGCTTCCTCCCACCTCAGCATTCAGTTAGCCCTCTTAATCCATTAGTCTGGTCAATTTTCCTACACATTTTGCTTCCGCCCACCTCAGCATACAGCATGGGACATTGGTTCAGCCCACTTCAGCCATTGGCTCACTTCACTTTGAGTGACTGCATTTTGCTTGTGCACAATCTGCACATCCGCCTTAAAAGTAATCACTTTCATGTAGGAAATTGTAATCACTAAATATACATTTTGGTCTGTGGACATCATCGTGACTTAAAGTAATGTCTTACAAGTTACTAGATTTCTGCAGTGAGCTGCATCATTTGGAAGGCTGCACAGAGAAAGAAAACACCTCCCTCAGCCCATTTCAAACCAGATGCTAATTCTTCTTTTCAGTGTGCTGTCCTGCCAGCCAGAGCATGCACTTTGTTTTCATTAGTGGCAGTTTTATTGCAGCTTTTTCATGCTGTAAAGTAAGTGGCCTTTCAAGCTTTTCCATTTAGGAGCTCAGACAGTCGTCTCATGCTATGTGACAAGAGCGGTGTAAGGTGTTGTCACTGCGCTTTATACGAATATGCATTAGGAGGAGTGCTGCAGCACTGTGCAGTGCGAGCACTACACATCTATTCTGATAGCACATTCCCCTTCCTGGAAGGATATTGCACAGATGTGGGCTGCAAGGTTTGCTCACCAGCTGAAAAGAGTAAACACTCCCAGAACAATGGAGAATTGCAGCTGACAACGCGACATTATTGAGGCTTATGTACGGCACTTGGGGTTTGGTGGGAGGAGCTGGAGAGAAGGCTCAAAGAGCTGTGGGGCATATTTACACAGGGATATCCCCAACCAGAATGTCTCTTTTAGTGATGTTTTGGTGTCAATACGCCTTTCTCCATATTGACAAAGCGGATTTTAGCCACTTTATTTGGCTAAACCCCACCTTGTAAATAAGGCCCTTTTACAGGCATCACTTAGCTTGAAAGGGGCATGCAATGGGTGTTGCTGTGGGTGTTCAACAGCAACACCCATTGCTTTTGATGCTGCCCCAGATTTACAAGGAGCTGTAAATCTGAGACAGCGTCAAAACCAACGCCATGCGCAAGAAGGCATTGCAATGGCTCCACGCTCTGACATTTTTCTTTTAAATATGCCCCTGTATATTCGACATTTGTATTAGTCTGCCTAGCAGTTCCTGAATTCGATTACATAGGGGGCCTCATTTATTAAAAATGTTGGATCGCTGCGGTAAAACTGTGATGCAATACTTTTCAGTGTGCCCTCCTTGCGACACCATGGATGTGCCGTATTTACTGTACTGCACTCCATGTCATGAGGATTGACAGATACGTCAGGAATCCAGCAATGTGTCATTTCACCTAGGGCAAGCCCCATGTGAAAAGACCGGCGTCACCCTTAAGCCTGCCTCAACCAGGCGTAAGGATTTGTTGCAGTGAGGCCTTAGAAGTGGTGCAGTGAAATCTCATTGATTACACTGAGACACTTCTACGAGCCTTTTCTGCACCGGAATGCCCACCCTACATACATTATACCTGTTGCAGGTATTATCTAGTGCAGGGGTTTACAAAGAGATGCATCTGCCTAGATGCATCACTTTATAAATATTGCGCAGTTTGGCGCATTTTTGACGCCTCCGCAACTTCACAAAAAGGGACGTAATGGTGGCATAAGGGCCTCATAAATAGGAGTATTTATTATTTTTTGTTACAACCATTTACAACGGTGCGAGCTGTATTCTGCTTCGTGACCAGCTGTGAAATGAAAACTCAGTTGAGCAATGCAGTGTGGTACCAATCACAATCGTGCTTTGTCCTGGACTTTCGTAGGAAGAGGAACGTTCCAAATGTTAAAATCTGCAGCTTCATTAGTAGTCCTGAGAGACAAAAACAAGTTTTTTTTGCTGTTTTTTAAAACTTTACACAGGTTTTCCCTGAGAAGGGAGAGTTCTAGGTCGAAATCTACTCTCCGACTTTGAGAATACAAAACATCATGTCTAATGTTGAGTTCTACAAATAGTGAACCTGTGATCCTGGGCCTCCTTACCTTATTTCATTTACGGTTTTTGTGTAGCCCCATACTTAATTGCCCTACAATCCTTGCCATCCCACATTTATTTCAGTTTTATACCATTTTTATTATGTAGAGCTATCTAGTCACATGGGCAAAGAGGTCCCTGGTCAAGAGTCGTCAATTTCTGTGGATGCATGGCATGTATGTGAATAGGCATATGTGAATAGGTGTGTGTGAATGTGTCTGAGCCAACATGCGCGTGTGCCAGGCATGTGTGAGGTAGTTACATAAATCGTGGCTGCACTTTTGCATTAGCACCTCTGTGCAGTGGTTGGCAGCCCGTTTCACCCTAAACCTGGCTGGATGGCTTTAATGGTACTTCTTTTTTGTCAAGTGGGTGTCTATGTGTGACCTCCTGTCTGGGGAAAGGCTTCCAAAAAGGTCAGTGCGGAATGAAATGCCCACACAGAGGGGCTTATTTATAAGCCCCACTCATGAAAACAAAGTGCATGCTCTGGCTGGCAGGAGTAGCATCTGGTTTGGAATGGCTGAAGGAGGTGATGTCTTTCTCTGTGCAGCCTTCCAAGTGTCGCAGTTGATTGCAGATATCTAGTAACTTGTGAGTTGAGACTTTAAGTCATGGTGACGTCCACTGAACAACATTGAATGACTCAGATTTCCTAAGTGAATGTATAGTGAATGTGAATATGATTACTTTTAAATCAGATGTGCATATTGTGCACAAGCAAAATGCAGTCACTCAAAATGAGGAATGTGAGATGGGAAGCAGCACACAGGAGATAGGGGGCAAAAGCAAGAAAACACATGCACTTTCATCGAGTGCTAACAGAACAAGCATTGGCATAGCCAATAGGTCTCGCTTTTAGGACCTTATGTGTTATTCTGAAGTGACACACTTGATGTTCGTAGGTGTGTTTGTAATGTCACTGGCAGCGCTGGCCGGGGCAATGGGCGGTGCAAGCTGCAGATGCCTCCTGACGAAAGCCCTGGCACTTATTTCTTTACAAATTAAGCACTGGCTGTGGTGGACTACTGACTAACTGGCAATAGGCAGAACTGGAGTAAGCTGACGCATTCCATCTAATGTGTGCTGCTGTTGGATGTTAGAGTGCCGTGAATGAGTCATGCCAACGGTACAAGATATTATGTTGCTTAGATGAAACGTTGTCCCACTGTGGTGTCTGCTGGCTTTAGTTCTAACAGTCTCCCACTTGCTTCAGACTTGGGCGTTATAATAGCTACATTTTCCAACCACTTTCTTGCTTTTCGATTGGGAACCAAGAAAAGCTAATCGCACTGCTGCACCCGCACATCTGTGTGTTTTATGTATGCAAATCCCATGGCTTGCATTTTAGATGCGGATGCCCCGTGCTAGCTCTCCACACGCAGGGGACCTGAGGTGGAATCATTTCCGGTGCTGCCACAAGCCAATGAGGGCTCGTGCCTGGTGGGCGCCGGATCCGTAGAAGGCCGCTGGGATGGCAAAGCCGGCTGGTGGCAGTGGCGCGCTTCAGTCGCCCATGTTTAGTATGTCTTTGCCGCTTTTTAATGAGCAGTTGGGCACTTTGTTCTACGTTTCCTTGCGATAAGCAAGCGGGCCTTGATATCTGCTTGTGCCTACCTGTGCCTTCTTTATCTCCACGGGCCCTAAAAGCAACAATTACTAAATGCAAATCTCTCCACAACGAGGCATTCTTCCGGCTCAAAACGGCCTGTAATTTCATTGTTACCCAGTTTGGGGACGGCATTAATCCTTCTCTTAATATTATTAGAAATCGTACTAAGAATGGCTAATGTTCTAAAATCGTAGGCATGCGTTCAAAAAACTCTCAGGAAGTATTGTTAAAATGGATGAGGAATATGCAAGCACAAATATAAAGTGAGCATTGTTATGACAAATACAGGAGCATTTTACCCCTTCTCGCGGGGCTCTGAGGGAGAGAAGCAAAACCCGCGGGTTAACAAGTGGGAAGGGTGGGGGGAGTGCAGCCAAGAGCACACACAGCGTTTCCCTTGCAGGAGTGAGCAGGTGCACCATCTGTTTGAAAGTTAATTACAAACAGATGTCTCCAAAGCTTGCTCCCGCAAGGGAATCGCCAAACGTACACGTGTTGCCATTGAAAGCAATGCAAAGCGTACACGTTTTTGGCAGAAACAGCGACTCGATTCCTAAAGGTCTCCTCCTAAGCAGCGCATGCGCACTGTGTAGGCGAGACCTAAAATTAGACCGTGCGTGCATAATGTAATCATAATGTGAGATGAAATAACATATCGTACAAGCCAATATATTGACACTGACCTGAACTCCTCCAGTGACATAAACGTAGTGCTCCGAACTAATAGACTGACCATAATGGACGGACATCAGCAACCCTCCTTAAGCAAAACCAGGTGAAACAAATGCCCTTTTATCAAGTCGTGAAAGGCACCCCATCTTATTACAGAATAGGTGTCCGATCATTTGTTCTTTTTTGCAAAGTCGTCAATTCCCTCTAGAAGTTTATTTTTTGGCATTAGTCTCTTCTGAAAGATAATCATTTAGGTGGAGGTAATGTATCTTATATTTTTAACTCTATGGAGATAAAAGCCTTGTCGGAAGTGACAATCAGTTCACATCTAGGGTCTGAGGTAAGTGAAATCTGGCTTTGGTCCACAAGTAAGGAATCTGTCCTTGAAAAGGAGTTGTGATGGTGTGACTAGAAAATGTGTAGGCGCTGTCTGTTGGATTGTGCAATCACCACACAGCCATTAAATTTGGACTTTGTCATAATTTTAGAATTTGTGTCTGTGACTTGTATATGAATTTGTTTTGGAGATTATGTCTAAATTACCATCCATGGGCAGATGGAAATCACACCCCAGAAATGTCTCAAAGTCGCCCTGTAAGTCAGTTATGTCTTTATAGAGGGATAGCCATATTTCATATTGTTTTGCTTGGCTTTAGTGATGAGCCATCTTCCCTGGTTGTCGTGAATGTGAGACATGAAGGTGATTCCTCAATTTTTTCGAGTTAAAGAGTTATTACGACATTTTTCTTTTGATGTGCTGGCGAGCTAAAGACTTCTGCGGTCCATGCTGTATTTAGATTGAAGTTGTCTCTTAGGGCAAGCCTACTTTCTTGTAGTAGAATCATCGGCAATCTTCCTTCTTTTGATAGGGTGATTTAGGCCTTAAGTGTTGAGGGTAATTTTTTAAGGGTGTGGTCCTTTGTCGCAAGTGTTTATGTATGTTGATTGGGTGTACTGGGTTGCCTGAGATGGTACCTAGCTATGGTCCATGAGTTTGGTAAGAAGCTGTGGACGGTAAACTATGTATTGGTATAAGACTTCCCTTTCATATGAATGGCTCCACCAAAATGCTGTAGGAGATGTAATTAGGGACAGTTTGAAAGACACCCTAACATGCGATGATGGCTGGCTAGTGGGCTCCCACTAAGTAAGCAAGTGAAATAGAAATGGGAGAAGTAGGTTACAGGGGAGAGGGGAAATAAAAAACCATGAAAAAATACAGACAAAAAACAAGTAACATACTCCTAAACAGTCCTCACTACAACACCCCACCTAGAGGTGACTGAAGCGATCTCCACCCGTCATTTGCTATTGCGTGAAGAGCCATAAACTAAAAGGCCTATTCCAGTCTGAACAGGATTATGATTTAAATACAGATCAATGAGTTACCAAAATATTTCCCAAGCGGAAATATAAACCATCTAAAAACTTGAAACAGTCTTAGACATTCCGAAAACATTTTTAAACAATTTTAGGCATTCCTAATCAATCTAATAACAAAAGCAACATAATATGAGAGTCTTAAGTTTGCATTTCCTAATTAAACTCTATGTTCTAAGTGAATGGGGCCATGCCTTCTACCTTGGAACATATAGTGTGAACTATCTGATGTTTTTATGAGCTTGTGGGTGCACAGAAGGTCGTTTAGCTGCTAAGCTTGTACTATGACGTTGCATTGTGTAGTGGTGGTGTGTTAACCATAGCTATTGTGGAACGACGGCCGACATAGGGGTAGTTAGAAACTCAGGTCCTGGTAACTGTCATGTGCAGCTATCTTATCTTATACATAAGATTCTGCATGTGTCAATGGAGGAAAGTTTTTTGGGGTGATTTATCACCTTATTGCTATGTTATCTTCTGATACTCCAGCCAAGTATGAGACAGCGAGCACTCTAGTCATGAGCATTGTTGGTTGTTTCACATATAGTCACTGTGGGTTTTGTTTGACCTGTTTAGAAAGTATGCCAACATGTGCACGCATTTTGTCTTGCTTTCTACAGACCATATGTTACTAAAGGTTCATTGTACATATAGTCCGACAGCGGCCTTTCAAGGAGCTGTGTTTGGTCACCAAGATGTCATATGTTAAGTATTCATATCAGTTTAAAGAGAAGAAGAGCTGCAGCCTGTAGATCCACCTGTTCACTGAGAATCAATGTTTTTCCTTTGTGGGTTATTTTTAATTTTTCAGGTAAATAAATTTAAAAGGTATAGGTGGGTCTTTCAGCGATTGGCTAAGGGCTAAAACACCTTACGTGTGGGAGACTGTCCCTTTGAAGTAATCTTGTGCTATACTAATCCTGGATCCATTCTATTTTATTTTATGGTTTCTCTTTATGTGTGAGGGGATAGCTCTGTGTGCAGGGTCTGAAGATCAGCAGTTTTCTGAGTCTTACCAGGTCAACTGGAATGCTGAACTGTTTACCATACAGTATCCTATGTGCTCTTTCAATTTCCAAATCCTTTTCAGATGCCTAAATCTTGTGTATTCATGTTTCAAGGCATTCTGTCTTTGAGTTAGATTCTCTTTCTGCATCTTCCAGAATGCCAAAAATCCTCAGGTTTTTCCTTCAGTTACGTTCTCCAATTCAGTAACCTATATGATTAATACTTTAATTTTAGTGGACATACTGCTTGTAGCTTTTTCAAGGTAAACAACATTTACCACAAAACTTTTTCCCCGCAGGGAATCACAACGTGGTTGTTACAACAACCGTGTTGTGATTCCGCATACCATTACTCAGAAAGTCAGAACAACGACTTGCGGAGGGGGAGTAAGGTGTTGGATTTAAAATCCAACACCTTCCCTAGTGTCTGCACAGACTGGAGTTGGAATAGTAAATTATACTATTCCAACATCCAGCGCCCTACTCTGCAAGTCGTTGTTCCGACTTGCAAAGTAATGGTATGCGGAATCACAACGCAGTCATTGTAACGACCGCGTTGTGATTCCCTGCAGGGAAAAAGACTGTGGGATGACGAGATACATTCCTTTTTCAAGGTTGTATTGTCATTCTCCAGTTTACCTATGCTGGATTTGGCATCTGTGATCTTCTCAGCAAGGTCTTCGGAGTCTTTCCATAGTTCATGGATATCATTCTGCATGATGTCTGTGATTGTTTTACTTTTTGGGCTAGGTCATGGAGTGCACCAAGGCCTTATAAAATTAGTTCCATATTTATGGTGGAGCCTGTTTTAGGTTTAATTGGCGAGTTTGGCAAGGGCAGTTTTGCCTTCGATCTTTTTTCACCCTATTTGACCTATCTCTGTTCACTGCTTTGTTTCCCTCTTGAGTCCGCCCTTCTGTAGTCCAGCCTTCGGCGTCGGTTTTGACGGCTGGTAGGATCGGTCTTATTGAATTGGGCATGCAGTAGTTCCAATAATTGAAAGGATTGTTAGGTAGAAAGACGAGGCGCTACACTATAGCTGGTATCTTGGTGGGATTCCTAAATTAGACACAGGGCAAACCTGATTTGATCAGTTCTTTGGAGAGTGGCACAGGTTTTTTCACCTTAGATATGGTGGTACAAAGTACCTGTGCAGTGGGACACACATAGCAAGATGGCTCCAAGTTTTCAAAGGTAGTTTATAGACTGTAGATTAGGATGTGCTTTAAGTGTGTGTCTTACTTTGTCTCCTGTAGAGGGAATTTTCAATAATTTGGTTGCAAGTGTGCATCCTTCTTTTTATAGTGGCCAACTGTGCAACAGGTAGCCAGTAGATGCTAGCAGACGTCTATGTCTGGACAGGGATTTCCATTATACTAGCATGCTGTGATAGGTGGTATACCTCATACATAACAAAGATATTGCAGCACCACGTCAATGCAAACAATGAAAATGCTAATGTTTGCATAATTGGGAGCTTTGGAAATGCTCCATAATTGGGATGGTAAGCCTCTTTCTTGGATACCCTGTGTCCGTGTCTGGATCAGGACCTCGGATTAGATTGAGAAGGGGTAAGAACATCTGGGCACATTTCCGTTTAGCAGTAATGAGGTGAAAAAATCTGAGTTCTGTGTACAGCTGTGGTGCTAACTAGGTCGGCTGTCTATGTGCGGAGCTCTTGACCCATATTAGAAGATTGGAATGTTGGAAGGTCCATAGAAAACAAAGGAGTGCTCCAGGCTCCTAATGGTTGGTGGAAGCCCGGAGCTCCAACATTCCAATGTTTGACTTTGTTCACAGCTGTTGCTGTAAACAAAGGCCTCTTGGAGCCTGAGGGGATTTAAACCCCTTGGTCTCCGAAAGTCATTTGTTTTTACTAATTAGAACACTTTGCTATCTAGGGGATGAATGTTCTAATATCCTTAGAGCCGTCCGTTGCGGGCTCTACCAGCCAGTAAAGGCCCACTCCCTTGTTAAATTTCCTAACCTTCAGCTCAGGCCTTTAGCGCTGGAGCGGGCCTTTAATGGCCAGTAGAACCCGCTACGGTGGGCTCTAAGGCTATATTGGTATTGGATAGTTTTGCCTTCTGGGATCAGTGCATTTGGGCTGTGAGGCAGTCGCAAGGGGTGGCCATTTTGATTTCATGGCAAATGATCCTTCTTAGGAAGCATTATTCCTATTGGTTTACGGTCAGAGGGGAACACAAGGCTATTCAGTGAGAGATCTCATGTCAGTTGAAGGCTTGAACATTAGCTTTTTAAGCTGTACATACTGGTAATGCTCCATTTTAAGAAGTGCAGGCACGGAAGGGAGAGCTTAAGCGGCCATCATTTTTGGGCATTTTCCCTCGATCCTCTCCCCGTGAATATTCAATGTTAAGTGACATTAACTTTAGGCTTTCAGGTAGCGTCATCAGCTAAAAAAAAAAATGCTAAAGCAAAATGCAAACTAAGAGTTTAAACATGTGGCTTGCAGTAGTTCAAAATGGGCTTGCACAGGTTGCTGAAAATGTAATTTCTAATGCATTACAGTGATTAAATTACATCAGGGGAGCAGCCACACTTTCTGAGGACAATTGAAGATCCAAAAAAAGGACCAAACAAATCTGTTGATGCTTGTAACTTACTTATGCAGCTTGTATCTTCATGACACTAAGGGGCATATTAAGAAGGAACAGGGAAAATTAACGCTAAGGGCGCTTAGCGTTAATTTTTTTAACGCCCGCTATCACTGGATAATATCGCCTGGTTAACGCGTTATTAACAACGCTAACCGCCTAGGCGATAAAAAGTCCAGCGATAGCGGCATTTTGGGAGGTTATCGCTGGTAATGCAGTGATAAAACTACAAGGATAGGGATATCCTTGTTGATAGCCCATGGTGGTCTTAGCCATGTAATCCACCTCCCATTGATTACATGGCTAAGTCTGAAAATTGAATAGGAGAGGTTCTGAAGTGATCAGAGCCTACGTGAATCACAGCTCGGACCCTCAGGTCTCAACAAAGTAAACCCAAAACATATACAAGCTTTGCGAAAAATTTACAGTGAAGCTGAATACTAATAATAAAATATGAAAGACAACAAACGCGTTCAATTTAGCCGTTTTTTGTATTGAAAAACAAGCTTAATGGGTATTGTTATCACCACAATACATTCAATAAAGATTCTGTGTTTCAATTCGCAGTAAAAAATAACATTCAACAATTACAAAGATTAGATCCCAATGCATTTCGGGTTAAACTCTAACCCTTCGTCAGGGGATACATTTGTTCACTAAACCATCTTAGCAAATGTTGTGGTTCTTTTGAACTTCTTTTCAGTCTCACACCGGAGCTGCAACAAAAGCCACATAAATCCAATTAAGGAAATTACATGTACATGGGTACAATAGGATTTGCACTCGACAGTAGGTCCAAAAGGTGAAAGACCGTAACCTCGAAGTCAGAGAGTAACAGTGTTTAAAAAGAACGAGGGAAACGAAAAACGTAAAGTCTCATTGTGATGTGTTTGAAAGAAACTGTGCTGTAATCATGAGATATATAACCAGCCGAATGAAGTGAAATCGTGCGTTGCGAGAGACGTAAAAGACATGCATATTAAAGCTAAACCGCCACCAGTATTCCGACGGAGAAGACTGTCTAACCTAGACTCACCTAGCTGTAACGCCAGGAGTGTGCGAAACAGAGTCGGAGTGTCTGCCGGTCAAGAAAATCTGTAAAGAACGAAGACTGAGATTTAACAAAACAACCCGAGGGTTGTAATACGATCTATGTGATTAACGGGAGTCAACGAGGCTTACCGTGCTAGAGAATGTGTTCATGTGTTTCCGCGAAGTTTCCACTTCCAGCAAGTCTGCTACTAGCGCATGCGTGTATGTGAACGCTGTGTCAGTTATAACGGGAGGGTGAAAGACATAAACAAAGGACCACGTCTATAACGAGAGGTCAGGAAAATGGAAAGAGGACTGTCTAAAAATGGACTCAGTTAACCATAGTGCCCTACATTTGAGAAATGAAAAAAGGTCACCGTATGTGTATGTGCCGTAAAGAAAGATATAAGAATTAAAGGCGAGTGCGAGTGCAAAATCCTTTACAATAGAATATATGATCTGACAGTTTCAAATAAAACATAACATTTCGTAGTGGTCATTGAGGCCACCTGGGATCACTGTTCCTAAGAATTTGATCCAATGTGTTTCTCTGCGTGCTAAAACTGTATTCATGTCTCTGTCTGGCATGGTGGGGAGATGTTCCAGAATTGTAAAACGAAGTTGAGGAATGGTGTGTGGTGTATTGATCCAGTGTGTTACAAGGGAGGAGGTCATGTTCTTATTTCGAATTCTACTTTTGTGTTCGATGATTCTAGTCTTGATTTTGCGACTAGTTCTCCCAACATATACCAATCCACAAGGGCATTTAATGGCATAAATAACCCATTCAGTATTACAGTCAGATGTGTGTTGTAATGTTATGTTTTTGCCTGTGTGTGGGTGGGTGAAAATTTTGCCTACAATGACATTGCCACATTGGCCACAGTTGTAACATTTTTTCATCCCACTGTATTTCACTGCTTGCGGTTGGATTTTATTTTTGAGGAGTTCCCTCAAGTTCTTCGATCTAGTGTGCGCAAACAGAGGGGGGTCCGTAAACAACTCTTGAAAATCAGCTTCTTGAGAGATTATATCCCATCGTTTATGAATGATGGTTTTGATGGTTTTAGATTGCATCGAGTGTCTTAATACAAAAACTTCACGTTTCGGGGAAACCTTTGGGATGGTCAGAAGCAAATCTTCTCGTTTTTTTTGTGCTACCTTATGTTCAGCCTCTGCAAGAATGTTATCAGGGTAGCCTCTGTTTTTGTATTTCACCAGTTGCTCGTTGATGTTCAATTCGCATTGTCGATCGTTTGAGGTAATCCTTTTTATTCTCGTGAGTTGGGACACCGGTAGATGTTTCTTCAAGGAGTATGGGTGGGCACTGCTAAAGTGCAGTGCGTTGTTAACATCTGTAGGCTTTCTGTAAATGGTGGTGATGAGACCTTGAGTGGATTTGAGGATCTCAATATCCAAAAAATGGATCTTGTCATCTTGTATATCATGGGTAAATTGTATTCGCGGATTGCATGCATTGAGCTCAGTGATGCTGTGTTCCAAAAGAATCCTGGAACCCTTCCAAATGACCAAGATATCGTCAATGTATCTCAAGAAGAGAATTGTATTGGCGCGCCAAACCGGGTTTTGTAAAATGAATTGGTGCTCGAAGTAGGCCATGAAGGTATTCGCGTACGATGGGGCTCCTGGAAAGCCCATCGATGTGCCAGTGATTTGAAGGTAGTGTCTGTCTTTCCATGAAAAGTAGCTGTGGAACAGTGCGAAATGTAATAGTTCCAAAAGGAAAATGCTTTTTTCTTTTGCAATGGATGAGTTAAGGAGTCTCCATTCTACAGCCTCGAGACCTTCTTCGTGGGCAATAGATGTATAGAGGGCCACAACGTCAATTGTGCAGAGAAGATAGTTGGTGTCTAGATGTGCTTTGATCGATTCTAGTTTAAGAAGACAATCAGTGGTGTCTCTGATGTATGTTTCCCAGGATTGAACCAAAGGTTGCAAGTGGTGGTCCAAATATTGGCCTGTTGCCTCATGTATCGATCCGCAGCCTGCTACTATGGGTCTGAACGGGGGGTTCATTCTGTTTTTGTGTATCTTTGGCAACATGTATATATGCGGAACCTTTGGGGTGGATTGGAAAAGAAATTTGCGTGTGCTTACATCGATGATACCATCTTCCTCTGCTTTCTGTAGAATGCCGTTAAGAATAATCAACAAATCCTTAGTGGGATCTGAATCCATGGCGATGTATGTATTGAGGTCGTTCACATGCTCATCAACTTTTTTTGCGTAGAACTCGGTGTCCATTACCACCAGGGCTCCACCTTTGTCGGCTGGTTGAAATGTGATAGATGTGTCTTGTCGTAAGGCGTTGAGGATCCGTGCTTCTTTTTGTGAAAGATTCGAATGTTTTGGTTTAGTGTACTTTATACTCTCCAGGTCCTTTTTGACCAAGATTTCAAAGGTGTCAAGGGTTTTGTGTGTCAATGGGGACACAAATTTGCTTTTTGGACGAAATTTCTGGGTGATAGTTGTCTCATCTTCAGTTCTGGGGTTAATCGTGAAGAACCATTTCAGTCGTAATTTACGCATAAATTTGAAGAATGCGATCTCAGTTTCCAGACTATTTGATGTGTAGGTTGGTACAAACGATATTCCTCTATTCAATACTTGAAGTTGATCGGTATTGAGTTGTTTGTTAGAGATGTTTACTACTAGGGAATTGTCTTCTTGGTACTCCGCTGAGGTCTGCCTGTTTCGATGTTTTTTTTGGATTTGTCCCCTGCGGGTACGTTGTCTCCTGGTGTGATGGTTTTGTCCGGGGGGGATTTGGATGAGTGGCCCTCGGCTAAAAAAGACGGTTTGGTAGTAGAAGTGGTTGCTTGTTCTTCCCTTAGGTTATCAGATTGAGTATGTGACCCAACTGTCGGTCTGTGAAGTAGCACGTCTTGTTCAGTAGCGACGCTTTCCTCAGATGATGAGTTACCGGTCTTTTTAAAAGGACGTCTTTGTGCGTAAACTTCTGCCCAAGAGTAAACTTCGTCAAGTTTGTAATCGATTGTGTCCCTTTTAAATTTTCTAATTTTGCGCTCGTGTACTTCCTTTGCATGGGCATCCAGTCTAATATTGATGTCTTCTAAAACTTTATTCCAGTCTTCTTCTACCATGGTTTCAATTAGTTCTTCTTTCAATTTGTTGATGTCTTGGTCCAATTCCTGAAGTATAGACGAGATTTCTTCCACAATAAGTAGTATGAGATCAAGCGAACATTTGTTCAAAATGGCGTACCAACGGGACATAAAGTGTTTGTTAAATTTAAAGAGCATAGGTTTTAACGCTATTCTTAGACCTCTTGGAATTCTTTTGACTTTATGGTACTCGATGAGCGTTGTAGCGTGGAGACGTTGGTTAATTTCCTTCCTCATAATTACAGTGGGATGAAAAAATGTTACAACTGTGGCCAATGTGGCAATGTCATTGTAGGCAAAATTTTCACCCACCCACACACAGGCAAAAACATAACATTACAACACACATCTGACTGTAATACTGAATGGGTTATTTATGCCATTAAATGCCCTTGTGGCTTGGTATATGTTGGGAGAACTAGTCGCAAAATCAAGACTAGAATCATCGAACACAAAAGTAGAATTCGAAATAAGAACATGACCTCCTCCCTTGTAACACACTGGATCAATACACCACACACCATTCCTCAACTTCGTTTTACAATTCTGGAACATCTCCCCACCATGCCAGACAGAGACATGAATACAGTTTTAGCACGCAGAGAAACACATTGGATCAAATTCTTAGGAACAGTGATCCCAGGTGGCCTCAATGACCACTACGAAATGTTATGTTTTATTTGAAACTGTCAGATCATATATTCTATTGTAAAGGATTTTGCACTCGCACTCGCCTTTAATTCTTATATCTTTCTTTACGGCACATACACATACGGTGACCTTTTTTCATTTCTCAAATGTAGGGCACTATGGTTAACTGAGTCCATTTTTAGACAGTCCTCTTTCCATTTTCCTGACCTCTCGTTATAGACGTGGTCCTTTGTTTATGTCTTTCACCCTCCCGTTATAACTGACACAGCGTTCACATACACGCATGCGCTAGTAGCAGACTTGCTGGAAGTGGAAACTTCGCGGAAACACATGAACACATTCTCTAGCACGGTAAGCCTCGTTGACTCCCGTTAATCACATAGATCGTATTACAACCCTCGGGTTGTTTTGTTAAATCTCAGTCTTCGTTCTTTACAGATTTTCTTGACCGGCAGACACTCCGACTCTGTTTCGCACACTCCTGGCGTTACAGCTAGGTGAGTCTAGGTTAGACAGTCTTCTCCGTCGGAATACTGGTGGCGGTTTAGCTTTAATATGCATGTCTTTTACGTCTCTCGCAACGCACGATTTCACTTCATTCGGCTGGTTATATATCTCATGATTACAGCACAGTTTCTTTCAAACACATCACAATGAGACTTTACGTTTTTCGTTTCCCTCGTTCTTTTTAAACACTGTTACTCTCTGACTTCGAGGTTACGGTCTTTCACCTTTTGGACCTACTGTCGAGTGCAAATCCTATTGTACCCATGTACATGTAATTTCCTTAATTGGATTTATGTGGCTTTTGTTGCAGCTCCGGTGTGAGACTGAAAAGAAGTTCAAAAGAACCACAACATTTGCTAAGATGGTTTAGTGAACAAATGTATCCCCTGACGAAGGGTTAGAGTTTAACCCGAAATGCATTGGGATCTAATCTTTGTAATTGTTGAATGTTATTTTTTACTGCGAATTGAAACACAGAATCTTTATTGAATGTATTGTGGTGATAACAATACCCATTAAGCTTGTTTTTCAATACAAAAAACGGCTAAATTGAACGCGTTTGTTGTCTTTCATGTTTTATTATTAGTATTCAGCTTCACTGTAAATTTTTCGCAAAGCTTGTATATGTTTTGGGTTTACTTTGTTGAGACCTGAGGGTCCGAGCTGTGATTCACGTAGGCTCTGATCACTTCAGAACCTCTCCTATTCATTGTTACTGTCAGGGACGTTGACTCACATCCCTTTACGTGAAAGCACGCTAAAAATACACTAAAGACCTTTGTTACATAAGGAATATAAGTACACACAAATAGGTGTGCAGGCCCACTCAACCACACATTAACTAAGTCTGAAAATTAGCAGACGTAAAAAAGCAGCGTTAACCGTGGTTAGAGCTGCTTTTTTTGTCTCTAACAGGGTTAGCGTGAAGCTTGACAATAGGAGAAATGTCGCTAAGCGACATTTCTCCTATTATTTTGCTCTGGAACGCCTACTTTGCATCTCATTAGAGATGCAAAGGGAAGCGTAGTGGAAAAGGGTGCTAACATGCGATTTTGCATGTTAGCACCCTGTTGTTGATAGGGCGATATTTTCATCTCCGCTTCTTTGGCTTTTAAAGCCAAAAAAGCGGAGATAAAGCCCTTGTTAATATGCCCCTAAATCAGCTATCTAGCATGACACTCTTAAGAGGAGACACTAAGGGGCAGATTAACAACAACCGGCGATAATTATCGCTAAGCGCACTTAGCGCTAGGATAATTATCGCCGGCTAGCGTGGACTTTTTATCACTGAGATAGCGTGCTATTAGCAACGCTTATCTCAAAAGCGATAAAAATCCTAGCGCTAACTGCCTAACGTGAGATTATTGCTGGAAACCCAGCAATAATCTCACGAAATGTGGCGTTTGCTTGTTGATAGGGCCTCGCAAACTTAGCCATGATATCCACCCTCCATAGGATATCATGGCTAAGTCAGTCCTCAAGCAGGCGTAAGGAAAGTAGCGATAACAGGGGTTATCGCTACTTTTCTTGCCGCTATGCTTCATAGCGTGGGGCTTGATGATAGGAGAAATGTCGCTTAGCGACATTTCTCCTGTCATGTTCGGTCAGGAACGCCCACTTTGCATCTCATTAGAGATGCAAAGCTGGGCGTTAAGATTTTGTGAGCTAAAGCAAGGTTTCACGCGTTAGCGTGACCTTGCTAATTAGGCGATAAAATCATCGCCGCTTTTCGGCCGAGAACGGCCGCAAAAGCGGCGATAATTTTCTATCACCTCGTTGCTGATATGCCCCTAAAAGTCTGCTGCGGCTGGGCTCCGATACCCTTCTCCACATCAACATTTTTGGGAAATGAGTCATGATTATCCAACATTATCATCAATCAGCAACATAACTAAAAACATTTAGATGTGTTGCCCACATACTAAAAAGTAACATTTTATGTTGTTCTGTTTGCTTTTTGTATTTTTTATTTCTGAATAAATTATTTTAAAAAATGTTTAAAAAACATAAAAGTAATCCACGGAAGTCAACCACACTTCAGAAAAGTACACCAACTATTTATAACATGAAATAATGAACAAAATGACAACTACCTCGCCGGGTTAGCATAGTTTGAAGGGCTGACCTCACCTCAGTAGATGAGAAAGGATGAGATGAATATGGGGACAGTACTCGAATTATAAGCAGCCCAGAGCTGGTGCACTTGAAACTGAAACTGGAGATGACAGAATGGTGGAGGCTGCAGTAGCCACCATTGTGTTCTTCCTAACTCCAGCTCTTCAGGGCCAAAGAACACAAGCCTCAACACACGTTGAAACAAATATCACAGAAATCAACAAAGGGCTACTACGGATTTATTTCATGGAATCAATGAAGCAAAAAATGAAATATGAAGAACGAGCATTGGCAAAGCTAATTAGTCTCGCCTATTAAAAGCACAGCAGACCTATTAGCTTGCTAATAGTTCTGGTTCAGCAAAAAGATATCAAATGCTAGTTTGTTGATGCTGAACAACATCATCAAAAACGAAAAAGAAAAAAGCATGATAATGCATGCTTGCACCATGACACTACAGCAGCCCAACGAGGTTATATAGGCAAAGGTAGCACACCACACATGCGGGTGCAAATCGGATGATCTAGCCACCACTTGTTTTTTTTTTATCACTAGTTGATGGAAAAATATTAGGAAAATATGCACAAAAGGGGCTGTTGAGAGAAAAAAGTAGCAAAATGTGCAGAAAAGCACCTATTGCGAAAAGAGAGGCCCAGAAGCAAACTGCAACGTCCAGGCTCTCCACAAAAACACAGTAAAAAAGAATGCAACTTGGAAATACAGAGGAACAACAACGTATCAGGATGGGGGGAGGAAGTCATTGCTGTCATTGGAGAGAGCGCCAATGGGTGGGGCAAGGAGCAATGGAGAAGCGGGGTGCATTTTTAAAAAAAATCTGAAGTCATTGAATAGCTGTTGGGGGGGAGAACATGTAGATTGAGGGTTTATGAGGAGGGAGGCAGCACACAAGGGAGTGAACAAGAAAAAACATGGAAACAGTAGTTCCCTCTAGGCAAGCTGTGTAAGGACACAGATCCCACATTCAATAAGCACACAGGAAACACGAAATGCGCCAGAGGCAGGACAAACACAAAATAGGGAGGCAATCCATTGCATAAGAACAGAGGCGTAGCTAGAGCTTGTGGCGCCCGGGGCTATCCCTCAGATTGCCGCCCCTGGAGAGGGGGATGAGGGGTGCTGGGGAAAAAGGACCAAGAGACACGTAGTATCGCCGCTAATAGTTACCTCGATCATGCAAGTTACATGCACATACATGACACGGTCCAAGGCTACACAGTTAAATACACCGGTGACCGGCAGTACAAAGGAGAACACACAGACTGCCACCCTGCAGGATTTCATGAAGGGCCTAAAAACATGGTTATTCGATTAACGTTCCTAATCAGCAGCACCTCCCCCACCCTCCAGCGGCTAGATACCCTCACAGGGGATAAGTAGCGCTATGCAAATCCTGTTTGTTTGATTGATTGACACCCGATTTCCACACAACGTTTGTGCGCTACATTAGTTTTATCTGTAAAATGGTATGTCTTTGCAAGTTAAGTGACCACATCAATGGAGATTGTGCTGTCTATAAATGACACGCGTTACAACAAACAATTGATGGACGGAATGCTGACAATGCAGACATTCTCCCCCAGTCGAGAGATCTGGGTTAAATCCATCGTTGTTTTGCCCACTACACCACCCCAGTTTAGACATGGCCATATGCAAATCAGTCTTGACCCTGTGCCTCATGGGAACAGTCCAGCCTGAACTGCCAAGCCATGTCTTCCCTGGACCGGAATCAAGCATCCTAGGACCGGTTTCTGGCTATCAGCCGTCATCAGCCAGGATAGCTTGACTCCAGTGGCGTAGTGAGCACGGGTCCCACGTCTGGGAATACCCATCCCAGCGGCTAGATACCCTCACAGGGGATAAGTAGCGCTATGCAAATCCTGTTTGTTTGATTGATTGACACCCGATTTCCACACAACGTTTGTGCGCTACATTAGTTTTATCTGTAAAATGGTATGTCTTTGCAAGTTAAGTGACCACATCAATGGAGATTGTGCTGTCTATAAATGACACTGCGCGAACACACCATGCTTTAATGATATATGTTCAACATTGTGAGTTCACTGATGAAGCACTGATGGCAGCGACGCCACTCTGAAAATTGTTTGAGCACCACTGGGTTTTCCCAATCCTGTTTCTCTTGGTTATTACCTTCTCTGACTCAACGAAATTCTAGTCCCCCTCCCATATGAGGTGAATGTGTCACAAGCCCTCTGGACATTATTAAGGCAGGTAATGGCCTGATAATGTGGTAACCAGATATTTTACTCATTTGCATTTTTAAAGAAGGGCGCATGTTGTGTGTGTTTTTAGTGTCTCACCAGAGTGGCCAAAAAAAGAACCCAGCTGTGGTAGGCCCTTTATAGTTTTCAGAGCTCGATACAGTCTCTGACAATTCTATGTTTATTTGTAAATTGCTGGCCTCTGTGCTAAGGCTGGGTGTTAAGCAGTCTGGATTCCTCCTTGCACAGTTGCTGGCTCAATTACTTTAACTGTAACTCTAAACCTAGAACACAAACCCTAACCACAAACCTGCAGTAAGACCCAATCGAAACACTTGTGTTCATCCAAACCTTAAAACTAACCCGCAATCTAAGCATAATCATACATGTATCTCTAAACCTATTGTTAATCCAAGCGATGCTAATAATTCCAGTCCTCGTTCCACCCCTATCCCATTCATCCAACCATCACCCTCATCCTAGTTGTAACCTAATTCTTTCTAACACTAATATTGACTGTCACTCCAACTCAAACACTAATACCAGCTTTAAGGCAACCCCTATCTCGTGCCCTAACTCGAGAATAGCAGATCTTGTTTCCGTGCAAGATTTGTGCATGCTGTGGTGCCTTATGTTAAAAACAAGATCTGCAAACCTTAGTCCATTCTCTAGATGTCACCAGGTAGGTATGTGAAACTGCCCTACTCACTGGCCTATCGAGCCTGGCTTCCCCAACATTATTATTAATCTCAGCAGCAAGGCTTACTGCAAACATGGAAAAGGGCAAACCACAGCTCATCAGTTAGAGAATGTCTGAGCTCGCTCTCATTAGAGAAACACTGCATACTCAGGACAGTGTGCATAACCTTCAAAGCCCTTCACCAACCTACCTAGCATCAGCAATTACACGTCACTGGGCAAAACAGAAACCCCAGAAACAAAGAAGCACTGATACTTGTAGCTCTGAAATTCAACATAAAAAAATCGTATGGCCTTATTTAGAGATTGGTGAATGGAATACTCTGCCACACAGTGGCACATATCCTGTGCTCTGTATACAAAGGCTATAGGCTACAATGCACCTGTAATACATTTGTGTGTGAGTATCCCATCGGCCAAACTCCAAAGTAGGCCCTTACTCTATCTCATTAACAGCACTCAGAATATGGATTTTTTATTTATCCAATAAAACTCCATATTCATGCCTCATAACACCTAACACTAACACTTACGTTTGTGACATTTAATTGCAGCTCTCTCCAGCACCAGCACCGCCACATATGCAGTGTCATTCTTAAATCAAATATTGTAGCGTGAAGAACAAACTGACGACTTAACGTTCACTATAAGACAACACGTCTTTGCTAACATGGATTTATATGACGTGGATGCATTTCTCAAACTATGTATCTACAAATTGCAAAATGCTCTGACGTCATCCTGAACATTTCTTTGTAAATATGTATGTTTATTATTTGGAATCATTTCTCACATTTTTTTGTAAAAATAAAAAACTGTAGAGTACTTTAACGTCGTCTGCGTGTGGTATAAGATTTCAAATAAAGAAATAAAAACATAGAAATTACCAGCATTCGCAGGGTTCTATACTTTATGGAATGTTCTCCGACACCCCACTGTACAACCGGCGGCCATGTCTACGTTTCTACAGGGCAATGCCTGCAATGTTCAGCTCATGGTTTGTGCACGTGGAGGGGCGCAGCTGGCACCGGAAGTAGAGCTAACAGCAGCAGGCAGGGCATAAAGGAAGCATAGCTGGCAAGGTTTCAGATTGCTAAGTGTGACATTTTTATAATGTCAGCATAATTATGAGTGACATTTCAACAACTATGAGTGACACTTTTTTCGCAAGGAAAATCAAGCAATAAAAACAAAGGCAACATAAATATCAGAAATTACACCCATTTGAGCAACGAGAAACTGTAAGAAGATTTTAAAACGGCTGCAAAGCACTGGAAATGGAAGGGTACACGCATAGCTTAGAGGTCACAACCCCTCTGCAGACTGTAATTTATCTCAAAAGGACACACTGAGTAATTTGATAAAAATCAATT
Source organism: Triturus cristatus (assembly GCF_964204655.1). Taxonomy (NCBI): domain Eukaryota; kingdom Metazoa; phylum Chordata; class Amphibia; order Caudata; family Salamandridae; genus Triturus; species Triturus cristatus. Next base: position 232,111,518 of record NC_140585.1, read on the forward strand.
CGCTGATAACAGCAGGGGATGCATCGCCGCCCGTTATTTATTAACAATCTGAAGCTACGTTGCATTGCTAGTCTAAGCAATTAACATTGAGACACAATTAAGCATGGGGGTGCATGCAAACCTCAGGAGAAAAGTTTGATTAAAGTACACATAGCCTAGGGGTCACAACTTGGCTGTAGGCAGTTTTATTTCAAATATATACTTTTTGAGAGAGTGAGCATTAAAAATCCTGCGATATCTAAGAGTACTTGCACCAGTGCGTGTTATGCAGCAGGCTGAAAAAGTAGTCTAAAAAATACATAACACTAAACAGAAGTGTTTGCTTTAAAACATACCGGCACTCGTACTGACTCCTGAAGATGAATGACTTCTTGTGGCAACTGTGCATCGGATCCCACGCGCAGGTGCTGACATGAGAAGCTTAGACAGCTCCTATACTTCTGCACAGGTTCGCTGGCGACTCAGAAGGCCTGCCTCACTCGAGTAAGCCATAGGTAGGACTGAGGTCATGGGTCGAGTCGCCAGGCGGGATCTCATCATGCTGCTTTGAGCCACTCTCAGCGGCCTTGCCCAGCACTTAGCAGGCTGTTGACCAACTTAATTAAGCCGCGGCCGGCGTTGCCTGGGCCCGCCTGTCCTGGATGGCGTGCATCGGTGGTGGGAATCAATCCATTCCTCATGATCCCCACCGTTACAGGGTTGATTAGCTCGAAGCTGGCTCCCAGGCTATCGCGCAGTTCAGAATTATGGCGCCGCCTAAAAATGCAACACAAACCTTTGATAAATGCCGCCCGCTCGATGTGCACCGCGGGCAGCAGCTAAGCTCAGCATGACTGCGGGACCTGTGACTCGCCCCCGCCTTAGCCTGTGTCTGTGCGCGGGAGGTTGGCATTGCCCAGGAGAGACTGGTGACCCGGTCGCGACTCGCGCGCGCACGCACCACACCACCACCACTATGCGGTGCGTGCAGCGTGCGTGCGCTAGTGCAGGCAGTAGTTGCAAGCAGGTCACGTGAGCTTGCTTGCACTTCAAACAGGGCCGCGCGGCACGCGCGTGGCACTGGCGGCCCATTGCGGCAGCCTTTATAATTTATTTGGGGACTGGGGACACTGACTGACAAAGTGTCAGACAGTGAGTGTCCCCAAATAAATTATAAAGGCCGCCGCAACGGGCCGCCAGTGCCGCGCGGCCGCCGCCCCCAAAACAGTGCCACCTGGGGCGGTCTGCCCCCCTCGCCCCTCCCTAGATACGCCACTGAAGAACAAGGACATGAGATAGACAAGAGTGCCATCGAATCGAGGGCAAGGGCAGGACCAAAACCCTAATATATGAGAGACAACAGGTCTACAACAACATCCCGCATAAGGTACCGGTAGGCGAGACCTAAAAAGCACTTGGGGGCATATCAACAACGATTGGAGATAAACATCGCTAAGCGCGTTTAGTGATGTTTATCCTATCGCTGGATTTCATCACTGTGATAGCGCTGTATCAATAACGCTTTTCACAACGGCGATAAGAAATCCAGCGATAGCGAGGAAATCGCTGTTTTGCAGGGAACATCGCTGGTTTTCCAGCGATGTTCCTTGCAAAATGGTGATAACCTTGCTGATACGACCCTGTGGTCGTATCAGCATACTCCACCCCCTATGTTAAGCATAGGTAAGTCAGGATTTTAGAAGACATTCGTTTTTGCCAAAATCTAACATGTGCTAAAATCCTGTGGGCTGCCTTGTAAATATCGCGATGTGAACATCAGCGATATTTTACAAGGTAGTCCATCCGGGGTGCAGGAGTTTTGGGAGCGGGTCTTTGCAGCACTGGAGACAATGATTGACAGCATACTGATGAGGGATCCCATGGTGGCGCTTCTGGGGTATGTAGCACAGGTACCCAAATCATACCGGAAATTCCTCGCCATTCATTACTACTGGCCAAACGATGGGTGGCTTGTAGATGGGGAAGGGGTCGGGCCCCGAAATGTAAGGTTTGGTTAACGGATTTGATGTACTGTCAGGAGCAAACAACTACATATGCTGAGACACTCCTGAGAACATCCAAACCAAAGGATATATGGGGCCCATTGCAACGGTATCTTCTTTCACAAAACTCGGGGGAGACAGATTCCGTTCCCCGTGATCCTGAGTGATTGCGTTGTGATGATTTATATTGGGTTTACTATCGTTCTCACGCAGGAATACGGTAAATATTAGTTGTGCCTGGAAGGGGATGGACTGTGCCCTTTTGGGGAGTTTGCCTGCGATAATATCGCATGATGATAGTCATATGCCTATGGTACTCCAAATATGTTATGGCAGCACCGTCTCTATTTCTCTGTTAAGGAATGAATGAATGCTATACAAAATGCACTTATTCGATGTATTCCCTATACGACGATGTATACGAGAGACCACTATGAGACAATTGAAGCTTACTACATGGTTGATACGCTGTACTGTTCTTATGTATGACAAAATCATAAATATATATATTTTTTTAAAACAGTTTCTTACTTGCTTGTTTTAACATTTTTAGGGATGCGCTATAACAAGGGGCATTGGATCTAGTACGGATTTTCAAATTTTTTATGGGTATTTCTACTTTTAGGGTTTCTAGAGTTCGCCCATCCCACCCCTGAGCTTTGCAGTTTTCTTCTACTGTTTCACCAGAATCAACTATGGAAGACAGGTTAAATAGGCTGCCTTATCTTAGCTTGCTGAGTTTATGTCATGCCCTGCCAGATCGCAGTCTGACTACCGCGACTTAGGGGTACTAAGTTCTCTTCCATGAAGATGAAAGGTCACTAATGGATGATCAGTCCAGCAGAGGGGTAGGATGTCTTTCATAGTAACTAACCTCTCAGGGGTAAAGATGAGATCCAGGGTATGACCACCTTGATGGGTGGGATCCTTTACTAACTGTCGCAAGCCCAGGATTTTGCAGGAAACTATAGTTCCTTAAATGGAAGTGATAAGTCCCCATCAGCCCATATGATAAAGTCTCATAGGATAAAAAAGTTTGAATGGGTGAGGGCCTTATTAGAGATGACCTCTGTAAAAAGTTTTGGATATGTACTCGGAGGCCCTGGTGGACAATAACATTAAATAACAGAAAGGATACAACGTTTCTCAGCTTTCAGACTAAAACACAACAATTCAGGACCATTTAGTTCCTCTACAGTGAGGAATACGAAATTCCATCATTTATCGAAGATTATTCCCACTCCTCTCCCCTTCCTAGTAATGTGTGGTTTGTGAAGGATTTTTAATCCCAGAGGACATGCCAAGCCCAGGTCTATGGCAGAATCTGGAGTAGACCATCTTTCACTTATAAATAGTGCATCCCAGTTATCAGTCTGTAATATCAGGTTAATTACCTTGTAATGCTTAACTAGAGACCTTGCGTTAAATAAGACACATCTTAAATATGTCAGACTTTGCAGTGTTTATGAAACAAGGTGAACTTAACTTAGTTTTAGAGTACATGGAAGTCAAAATAGGGTTTTCAGCCTGCTAACCAAGGGGCATATTAACAAGGACGGCGTTAAAATTATCGCCGGTTTAGCGGCAGAAACTGCCACTAAAGCGGCGATAATGGGCTTGATAATATGCCCTGGAGATTTCCAATAGAAGCCCATATTCACACCTGAACATGGACTTCTATTGGAATTCTCAAGAGCATATTATCAAGCCCATAATTTTTAAAGCCGTCCTTGATAATATGCCCCCAAGTTCCAGTAATTGGGCACTAGTGTAGCTCTGTCTAACATTGGAAGGCCTCGGTAGGGCAACTGGCAGCATGGCTGGCGGTATGCTTGGTTGGTGCACAGACTGGTGCAGATGGGCTTGCAATTGCTGTACCTTCGGCAGGCTGGGGGCAGTGTCACCCCCGCATTTGGAATATGTAGTCCCTTCCTCGAGTACGACTAGACCATCACTCAATATGGCAGCCAATAATGTCCCGCTTTAACAGGTTATTACAGTATGCCCCTGAATTAATTGAAGAAATTGGGGCTATTACAGTTCCTAGAAAGATAAATCTGTCGACATCTGCATTCAAAGTTAGACATAACAATAATTCCGCATAAATCAGAGACAATGGCGGCTTCCATTATCTAGGTTACGAAATATGGCAGTCTCCATGAACTAAGATAGAGTCAGGGCCTATAGAAGATGGAGTAAGACTTAAGGGACTTTACAGCACGCAGGAGACTTTCAACAGTTGGTTGAGAATCTATCAGCTTCTGTGATTCCATGTCCTGGTAATACCTGGTGCTGAATAAAGAGTGCCTCCAGTATCTCCCACTTTCTCTTCCATCGTCTTTTCAACCAGCTTCTTCCCGCCCTCTCTCCTCTGTACCAGTCTTGCAATCACCCCTACTGCTGTCTCTATCCACTTCAACTGTGCTGTTATTTCGTTATTGTATTCTCTTTTCCATAAAACGCTCTGTGCCTTGTACCTGGGTGTGTACTCTATAAGTCACATACATGTAAGAGGTGAAGGGTACCAGAGCAGTTGCTCTATGCCACCCTTTTCATTAATCAGTCTCCCCCTTGGAGTCCATCTGCTGGTATCATCATACATTGTCCTTTTTCAGCAGCATGATCAGGGCCTCTGGAATTATGTGATTCTGCCGCCACTGCGTTTTTCCACACAGTTATGTATTTGCCGCATTTTTCACATAATCCATCATCTGGTGTATTCTCTAGAGATTTTAGCAGCAAAGAATTGTTTGTAGCTCAAACGGATCAACAAATGGTGCAATGGAAGGCCCTGCACAAAGGTTAATCGGTCATCTTTCAATTGTTTTGTATTTGGTTGTTAAACTGGTACTAATAAGGTGACATATTTGCCAAAACAGCATTATCATGTGTACAAAGGACAAAATAAAGAAACAATACTATAAAGAAAATGTGCGGCATTATACCTTTTCTTGCTGCATAATTTAGTCAAACCTGCTGCATAATTTGATGCTCCCCGCCCTGAGCATGACATAGTAAGCTAATCTTGGCACCAACAATGCTGCCCACACACAATAGCTATTAATTACATCAAATTCTAAATGGCTGCAGGTGTGAAGCCTTTGCTGAAGGTGGCTTGTGCAAACAGAATGCATCCAGGGAAAAATAGACTGGGGCCAGAACGAATGTGGCAGCAAGCACTCACTCAACAGTGGAGACCAAACAGGAGGCTTTGAGGACTGGAGGCGAAGTCCTTCCTAGACGAGCTAGGCAGCGGCACGGGGGACGGGGGGCACACGGGACCAGGGGTAAAGGGCTACCCAATGGAGCTGCGCAGCGACCTCCATAAGTAGTCTTGGGAGGTGGGAGGGGCTGTTGGGGACGGTGGGAAGCGGGAAAATGGCAGGAGGGGGGGGAGTTAAAAGTATTACAACAATTGAAGTAAAGAACAAGAAATAAAGTAATGTCACTAAGTAACACAAGCATTTGCAATGCAATAGGTCTCGCATTTATTAAAGTTAGAGCTGTTGGCGTTCAAAATTACAATGTTTTTTACTTTTTGCTTTTTTATACCTACGGCAATAGAAGTATGCATATATAATTACTCAACTGCAAGTAAACAAGCAAAACTAAAAAACATTGTCATTTCCACCACCAAGAGCTCTAACTTTAACAAATGCAAGACCTATTGTATTACAAATGCTTGTTTTTTTTTACGAATTAACCACTGAGAGAGGGAATACATCTAAACCAACGCAAGTGCAAGGACCCCCTTTTTTAGGTCTCGCCTAGAGTTGCAGCGCATGCCCTGCACACTTTGTGAGGCATGCAGTATACACTATAGCGTGGAAACGTTGTGGAAGCTCCGCCCACTCTCCGCTCATCTTTTTCATTGGCTTATCTCTTAAATCCTACCTTCCGATTGGTTGTAGTCTTGTTAGTCCCACCTTATGACCAGCATGTCATCATTTGTGTCCTTCCATGGCTACTGGCTCCTTTACAGCACACACTACTTTGTTCCCGTGCCTCGTCGCCCGCACGCATTGCCATTTGCAATGCAATAGGTCTCGCGTAAATGCGAGTCCTACTGCATTGCCAATGCTTGTTTATGTCCACTGATAATCGCGCTTTTACCCTCCACTGTTCGTATTTCCATGAAGCGGTGAAGACGTTGCACCTGACTGAAATGTGTTCCTTGGGTTCCCGATGCACATATGAGCATGCACAGATTATTAGTTGAGCCGCTCTGCTGCTCGTGCTTGGATAATCTGCCCTTGACCCGCAGTTAGAGACGGCCAGTTGGCAAATGCTTGTTTAGACTGTGAGCACTATTTGATTCCTATTGTATTGCAAATGCTTGTTTCCCTACTAGGCAGGCTGATGTGCGCAGCCGATACACAGGCTGCCGTTTGCCGTCCCTATATAGCTCTGTGCAGTCCCGCACCACCTCCCCCACCCCACCACCAGCTCCGAGCCTTCGTAAACACAGAATTACAAATACAGTAAAGACCCTTGTGAATGCGCTGTGCGTGTAAGTTGTAATCGCAAACAGTCCCGCCCCCTCGGCGTGCTTCACCCCGAGAGCCACGGTCAGCCCTATGGCTGGAGCACGCAAACACTTCATCCACCCCAGCTCGCCGCCATTCAGCCAATGCATGGAGAACCACCTGAAGGACGGGGGAGAGACCAGGAGCACAGCCCACGGGGAGGGCGTCCCCCAAGATCCAGAAGAACAACGTGCCCCTCACCAACCTGAAGATGATGTTCGAGAAGGGAGAGGCGGGCCATCACAAGGTAAGGAGGGTCTGTGCTGGGGGAAAAACTTCAGAATGTGGATACATGTAGTGCCCATACTCTGATAGCCTGCTTTGTTTGAGCGGAGAGTCATATCTGAGGCTTTATCTGTCCCTCTGGAGTTACAAGATGTCTGTTATCCACAACTTCTCAGCAGTGCTTTGGGGGCCCCTGTACTCCTTCCAGGCTGGGACTGATAATGCTCTCCTTCTGTCTCCGAGCTATAGCCTATTCTGCAGAGCCGGTCCGAAGCGTCCCTTTCTGCCTCAGGGCTATGTGCCCTGCCTGTTCAGTGCTTCCCTTCTTCCTCCACGAACTGTGGTCATTATGTGCAAATACTGTCAAGCTCATCTTTCTTTTGTCTGTTGCATATGTGGGTTCTGAGTGTGTATCCCCGATGCCCCTTTTGTGCCCCTGAGCTTTATTCATCATGTGTACTGCCTGTCCATAACTTGTTTCTTAGTATCTGATAAGGGTCCCTATGTTCACTGTCTGCTTTCTGTGGTTGAGATGTGGTCAGTGTGTGCAGTCTGTAGCCTGCTTCCTTTGTATTTGAGCCGTGATCCCAATTGCACTCTGCCCGAGCATGCTTTAAATGGGGCTAAGGGGTGTTCAGTATGTGCATTCTGCCCATGGTTTTCCTTCTTTTTGTGGGAGCTGTGGTCAATATGTGTGCAGTCTGTCCATTGCTTTCACTCTGGGATTTTTGGAGCTGTTGTCCGCATGTTTGGTCTGTCTACAGCTTGTATTCGGTCTCTCTGAGCCGTGCTGCATATGTGCACGATCTCGCCATGGTTTTCATTTACTCTGACCTGACCCGTATATGTAAGGCCTGTGTTAGACCTGACATTTCTTGGCGTCATTACCCCTGACTTTTTGCCTCTACCTCCTCTATTTTTGATGCTGTGATGGATTTTGTTTTGCTGGCTTAGATGCTTTGGGCACTTTGCCACTGCTGATCAGTGTCAAAGTGCAAATGCTCCCTGTATAAAGTGTTATGGTAATTGGTTGTCCATAATTGGTATGTTTGCCTTACTATTAAAGTCCCTAGTAAAGTGCACTATGTGTGCTAGGCCTGGTAATGCAAATGCCACTGGTGGGCCTGCAGCACTAATTGTGCAACCCACACACGTGGCCCTAAGAAGAGATCTCAGGCCAGCCACTGCAGTGCCTGCTTGCAGTTTGTTAAGTGCCTTGTTGTCCTGGCAAGTGCACCCACTTCTGAGTGGTGGTGGCCCGCTTTGTTAGCAGGTCACACACGGGTTGCACAGCGTATGCACTTTGGTATTTTCAAATTAATACTCATCAACCATTATAATCCAATCTTTATCAAGTTTTATTTCTTTCCTTTTAAACATTTTTTATCCATTTGGTGAAGACATCACGTCAAAAGATGAAATCCGTAACGTTTTTTGGTTGTCTACAATCCTTCACCAACTTAAAATCTTCCGTGCCTGATTACCCGAACCTCCCTTCCTCTTCATTCCTTCCCCTTCTCTGGTTTAAACACCCTTAACCATTCCCCTTTAGCATACCTGATGTAAGAATTCACGGCGCATCAACCTCCTCCTTCGTAAACGTGATTAAATTTGGCGCCACTCTGTTGCTCGTCCCAATTTTTAAACTGTTGTTACCCGCCCCTCCTCCGTAAGTTGGTGAAGGATTGTTTTTGACAGGCAGTTGATTAATGGGGTGGGGGTTAAATAGCACTTGGTTATCGAAGTCATGATTATTGAGAGAATCTGGGGATTCATGCAATAGGTCACACGTAATTTAATTTGGGTGATTATGAAGGTGATTTAATCAGTATGTTTTGTAATTTATTTGTTAAGACAGAGACAATTTAAACTAATATATTCTTTATGAGTTTCATGTTATGTGATCGTAACATATACATCTTTACAATTCATAGATACTCCTGAGGAAGGTTTTGCTAAAACCGAAATGCATTGAGTAATGAAAATGTACAGAATCTGGTGGATATTCGGAAATTCATATATATTCATGTATAGGCCTGGATGGGCAATACACGGAATTTAACAACCAAAAAACGTTACGGATTTCATCTTTTGACGTGATGTCTTCACCAAATGGATAAAAAATGTTTAAAAGGAAAGAAATAAAACTTGATAAAGATTGGATTATAATGGTTGATGAGTATTAATTTGAAAATACCAAAGTGCATACGCTGTGCAACCCGTGTGTGACCTGCTAACAAAGCGGGCCACCACCACTCAGAACATTATGCCCTGGTGTGAAAGGAACGGCACACCATTCACGGGTGCTGCACGCAAAAAAGAAAAAAGAGAAGATGTTATTCTTACAGAAAAGCGGAATAAACAAGGTGTGCTTCAAGACACTCTCCGATTTGTCGTAATACTAACCGTTTCACCACCTGTCAGCACCCTGTCAAGAGGAAAGTATAAACTGAGCACGAAAGAGAGAATCATGCTTCACGTCAAAAGAGATACATCACGTTCGGATTACGAAGAAGTCACGAACACGGACTCTTTATTGCAGATTTGTTTATGATTTGTTTTGATTCATGATGGTAAATTGGATACAAAGGGTTTTAAGTGGATTAGCAACATTTTGTGAATACTGTTTAGTACTGATAGGCACGTAACTGTGGGGTGAGATGTGAAAGATCATGTGGTTGGTTAACACTGAGAGGCACGTAACTGTGGGGTGAAATGTGAAAGATCATGTGGTTGGTTAACACTGAGAGGTACTTAACAGAGGGGTGGGATGTGAAAGAACAGGTGGTGGGTTTACACCTATGATCACGGAGGAGGGGCGGGTAACAACAGTTTAAAAATTGGGACGAGCAACAGAGTGGCGCCAAATTTAATCACGTTTACGAAGGAGGAGGTTGATGCGCCGTGAATTCTTACATCAGGTATGCTAAAGGGGAATGGTTAAGGGTGTTTAAACCAGAGAAGGGGAAGGAATGAAGAGGAAGGGAGGTTCGGGTAATCAGGCACGGAAGATTTTAAGTTGGTGAAGGATTGTTTTTGACAGGCAGTTGATTAATGGGGTGGGGGTTAAATAGCACTTGGTTATCGAAGTCATGATTATTGAGAGAATCTGGGGATTCATGCAATAGGTCACACGTAATTTAATTTGGGTGATTATGAAGGTGATTTAATCAGTATGTTTTGTAATTTATTTGTTAAGACAGAGACAATTTAAACTAATATATTCTTTATGAGTTTCATGTTATGTGATCGTAACATATACATCTTTACAATTCATAGATACTCCTGAGGAAGGTTTTGCTAAAACCGAAATGCATTGAGTAATGAAAATGTACAGAATCTGGTGGATATTCGGAAATTCATATATATTCATGTATAGGCCTGGATGGGCAATACACGGAATTTAACAACCAAAAAACGTTACGGATTTCATCTTTTGACGTGATGTCTTCACCAAATGGATAAAAAATGTTTAAAAGGAAAGAAATAAAACTTGATAAAGATTGGATTATAATGGTTGATGAGTATTAATTTGAAAATACCAAAGTGCATACGCTGTGCAACCCGTGTGTGACCTGCTAACAAAGCGGGCCACCACCACTCAGAACATTATGCCCTGGTGTGAAAGGAACGGCACACCATTCACGGGTGCTGCACGCAAAAAAGAAAAAAGAGAAGATGTTATTCTTACAGAAAAGCGGAATAAACAAGGTGTGCTTCAGGACACTCTCCGATTTGTCGTAAAAGTGCACCCACTTGCCAGGCCTTACCTTCCCTTTAAATGCACATCAGACAACCCTATAGTAGGCCCAAGGTACCCCCCTGGGCAGGGTGCAGTGTATGTGAAACGTAGGACTTGTACTGAGGTGTGTACCATGTCCTGACAGTGAAATACTGCCAAATTCGTTTTTCACTGTTGCAAGGCCATCTTGCCCATAGGACAGAATGGGGAATGCAGTGTCTCATGTTTCCAGTATATCTTCCCTTAGGCATAAGATGGAGGAATGGAGTTTAGTGTACCTGAACTCAGAATTTAATAACACGTCTTTTTGTGAAGATGGTTTTTGAATTGTGTATTTAGAAGTGGCTGGTTTCTTGTTTTAAACCGTGCTTTGTGCCTCTGCCTGGTTGTATATTGCCTACCTGGATTTGGATGTGACAGGGTCTGGGGAGTGTCCTGACCCCAGGGAGGGGTAGGTGAGACAGCAACAGGCTGGCCTGCGTTTGATGTGGGGGAGGAGTAGCCCCCTGGATGTGAAGAGGGCTGTGTTGTTGCCACCAGAGGATGGCTCCACCTCCTGCTGAGCATCTGGGCCCCAGACCCTGACTATCAAAGGAGGAGGGTGCGCACTGGCAGGAAGACACCCAGGTCTGGTTTGGACCGAGGTCAGAGCCCCCTGAACACAAAGACTTCAAAGGCATTTAGGGGTATAAATGTAAGAGCTGAAACCTCTGAACTCAAGACTGAAATCCATACTGAAAAGGATTGAAACTACTTCGTGTTTAAGAGGAACCTCTGCCAAAGAAGAACAGCTGAAGAGAAGGACTGCCCTTGCTGTGTGTTCTGGGGCTGGCCTGCAGTTTGCTGATTTGACTGGATTTGAAAGGACAAGGGACTTTGCTGTGTGCTGTGTCCCCCTGCTTGAGAGGACTTTGCTGTGTGCTGTGTCCTGAAGTAATTTGTCTCCAAGGGCCCGAGGAGAGCGGGTCCCCTGTTTTGGAAACTTAGGAACATAAAAGTTTCCAAGTGTGTCTCAGCGACGCTGTGTGCATGTGCTTTTTGCATGCCTGAGACAGCTGTGTGGTCTGTGGTGCTGTTTACGAGGTGCCCCGTGAATGCATTTACCCCGCAGCCTGAAACATCGTCCATGCTGCTGCATTGCTGTTTGTGGCCCGAGCTGTCATCGTAACTGAGGCTGTGAGTAAATATCACCGCCGCTGGCTCGAGCCGCAACGTGCAAAAGGATTTCTTGAAGCTGTGGAAGCTACAAGGTGACAGGGATCGTGATCGTTGTTCATCGAAGGGAATCTGCCCAAGATCGTCAACGAAAGAGAAGGCAGCACCATAACCCGTCCGGCTACAGCGTCCCCTAGCAACAGAGCTGCAACGTGATCGGGATCGCCCAGCAGGTCATCCGGAGAGCGGTGAGAGAGTGAGTGAGGAAGCGCACCCCCTCCCAGGTACGGCTTGGACTCCAGTCGGGAGCCGCAAGCGTGTGGGGCCTGGGAGGCATGCAGGAGGAGTACAGGAGTGCTCCGATCTCTCTCCCGCTGCACCGTGTTAGAGGTGCGGAGTCCCCGTGCAGCCCGTACCTGCCCAGCAGTACTAGGGCCACCCCTGTAAGCCTACGACCGTTGTCTCTGCTGTTTGGGCCTAGTGGTGCCCGAGTTGACCGCGCAGATTACGAACCGCATTATTATTGCATTACGAACTGCCTGATTCTTGCATTACGAACCGCATTATTATTGCATTATGAACTGTCTGATTGTTGCATTAAGGACTGTCTTCTTACTACATTACCAACTGCATTACGAACTGCATAGCATTGCATTAGGACTGCATTGGAGATCGTGAATTGCTCATTAATGCCGCAAGAACCTACAAGTGATTGCTGGCCTAATAACCGGCCAAATGAAATATTACGAATACGCATATGTTGGATTTCGATCATTTGGTCTCATCGTATTCCTTTTTATAAAGATACCGCTATTTTTATGAAACCAGTGTGGTGTCCATTTGTGGTGTTATCACTGTGTTACTGGGAGTGTGGTTGCAAATACTTTACACATTGCCTTGGAGATAAGCCTGGCTGCTCGTGCCAAGCTACCAGGGGGTAAGCAGGGGCTATCTAAGGGTGTGACCCTCCCTACCCTGACTAGAAGCAAGGGTCCCTATTTGGATTAAGTTACCTACCTCAGCCAACTAGAGACTCCCAGTTCTTACAGTCTGCCTATAGCTTTAATTCTGTTTTGAATCTTTGGTAAGCATGTGTATGGTCTGCCGTAGCCTATGTAATGCAGCTTTGGCCAAGATATACACGGTTTGGCGCGAGCTTTGCTTATTTGTGTGTGTCTTCAATTGTGGTTGGTGTGTGCACGGTCTGTCCATCGCTTTCAGTCTGTTGATAGGACGGTGGTGGATATGCGAACGGTCTGTTGATGCCTGTCATTCTAAAGGCTGGAGCTGTGGTTGGTATGTATAGAGACTTTTCATAGTTATCATTCATGTGTTGGAACTCTGGTTAGTTTGTAGAGCCTCTCTGTAGCTTTTGTGGCTCTGAACTGTAGTCAGTATGTCAGTCTATCACAAGCGGTACTAACCTGTGTGGAGGCTGTGCCATCTTAGCCATGGCCTATATAATTAATGTTTTTTACATAGCTTAATTTGTTTTATTTTTGTTGCTCGCCACTATACAGTGGCTTACAGAGCATGGTAATAGGTCGCATCACTACACAGCCACTTGGAGAGGTCTAGCCTTACAATTAGGCTCCTACTGCTATTAGATACTGGTAGCATTTTATCCGCTAATCATGTTTCCTTAGTTCTCTTGGCCAGTGTCTTCCTAAATTGATAATGCGTTCTTGCTATTGTTAATCATGTACTCCTACTTTCTCTCACTCTTATCTGCTAGGGGTGGGGTACTTCGGTCGGAGTCTGATGATGGAACTTTCTAGCAACATGGGAATGTATCGCAAGTCGTGGTAGATATATCATGCAATTCCATCTAGGGTTGGATTTCAGTTGGTTCCTCTTAGTTCTTGTATTACTGACAGCTTCAAAGGGCTTACACTAGCACCTACCAGCAGTCTGCAGGCGTATTACTGACAGCTTCAGAGGGCTGAAATAGCGCGTGCCAGCAGGGTACAAGTATATTACTGACTGCTTTAGAGGGTTTACACTATCGCCTACCAACAGGCTCCAGGTATATTACAGACACCTTCAAAGGGTTTACAGCAGCCCCAGCCAAAGGCTCCAGATATATTACTGACAGCTTCAGGGGGTTTACACTGGCGCCTACCAACAGTCTGTAGGTATATTACTGACAGCTTTAGAGTGTTTACACTAGCGCCTACCAACAGACTCCAGGTATATTACTGACTGCATTAGAGGGTTTACAGCAGCCCCAACCAACAGGCACTAGGTATATTACCGACAGATTCAGATGGTTTACAGCACCCCCTACCAACAGGCTCCAGGTATATTACTGACAGCTTCAGATGGTTTACAGCAGCCCCAAACAACAGGCTCCAGGATATTACTGACAGCTTCAGATGGTTTACAGAAGCCCCAAACTACAGGCTCCAGGATATTACTGACAGCTTCAGATGGTTTACAGCAGCCCCTACCAACAGGCTCCAGGATATTACTGACAGCTTCAGATGATTTACAGCAGCCCCTACCAACAGGCACTAGGTATATTACCGACAGCTTCAGATGGTTTACAGCAGCCCCTACCAACAGGCTCCAGGTATATTACTGACAGCTTCAGATGGTTTACAGCAGCCCCAAACAACAGGCTCCGGAATATTACTGACAGCTTCAGATGGTTTACAGCAGCCCCAAACTACAGGCTCCAGGATATTACTGACAGCTTCAGATGGTTTACAGCAGCCCCTACCAACAGGCACTAGGTATATTACCGACAGCTTCAGATGGTTTACAGCAGCCCCTACCAACAGGCTCCAGGATAGTACTGACAGCTTCAGATGGTTTATAGCAGCCCCAAACAACAGGCACTAGGTATATTACTGACAGCTTCAGATGGTGTACAGCAGCCCCAAGCCATCAGGCTCCAGGTATATTACTGACAGCTTCAGATGGTTTACAGCAGCCCCTGGCAACAAGTTCCAGATTAGTGGTCGAAGTGCATTAAAAAAATGTATGGCAACTGTGATCCTCACTGCAATAGGGGACGAGTCAGTTAGTGTGAGGGCGGCCCAATGGTACGGCTAAAAAGAACAGCATATTATGTAATTATATTGTTCGTCTCACTTTCCAGTAATTGCACATAGAATAACACACACATCTCAAATGGAAAATAAACACAAGTTGAATTAATCCGTGGTAATTGCTCTATTTTACATTCCCAAACCTCTATTGGCTAATGCATCACTGCAAATGTATGTGTGACCAGAGAGCCACAGAATTGAATCCTGGTTGGTGCAGTGGGAAAAAGTGACTTGTGTATTTTAGGGCTAGAAGGTGCCAGCCAATGACAGAAAACTCTGTGAATATGTATTTCATTTTTTAAACTTGTATTATACACAACATAAGATAGACTGCCTAACAATGTGAAAAAAGATTTCGTTTCTGATAAAAAAAGATTTTTGAAAATATAGGTTTTTGTCATTCACAGCCAGACTGCATATAGTGCAAATAGTTTTTTACATCTGTCCTTTAAAGCAGGCACGCAAGAACTCATACCATTACTTTTCCTCTCAAAAAGAGTAAATCATTGCAATCCTGAAGCTTCAATTGATTCCGTCAATTAAAGTCAATTCTGCCTTCCAAGCAGCCCTTATATTTATAAATTAAGCAATTGCACAGGTTTACATTTCTTTTAAGGAGCGGCCAGCCATGCGAAAAGGCTTGCTTATTCTTCAACCCTTTGTCCCTCCCTCCCTTTCACTTTCAGCCGAGACAGCTCAACTTTTAGAATGAACTGTTCCTGTGAGGTGGTCTTTTAATAAAAAAGAAGGGAAACAGTTTTTTCAAAATGTGGCCTTTTTACTGACCGCTTCAGAGGTTATAGCAGCCTCTACCAACAGGCTTCAAGTATATTACTAACACCATGAGATGGCTTAGGGACTTTTTTTCTGTTCAACTGCCTCTATTTAACTTTCTTGATAGAACACAACCAGCATAGGTCAGTAAAATACCAATATCAGTCCATAGAAATTGTCTTCCATGAACACCCATAGACAATACTATTTTTTTCAAATCTTGTATTTTTAGTGAAATGATCACTGAAGGCCCTGATTTTATATTAACAAGCATTGTCATAGCCAATAGGTCCCACCTTTGGGACCTTATAAGTGTTTAGCCATGCAACAGTTAATGTTGATGCAGTAAGGATATTGTGCTGCATAACTAAATACTTATAAGGTCCCAAAGGCGAGACCTATTGGCTATGCCAATGCTTGTTAGCTGGTAGCGGCTGGGCAGAGCACGTGCATGTGGTATAAATGGCCGATTGTTGTCATAGTCAACAACGCCATCACACACATGGCTGCCGGAGACATGGCGCACCTAAATGGACTACAGAGTCAGACACCAAAGTAACCCCTACGATGATAGTGGTATTCAAGCGGGTACCCACTAGGTCTATGCCATAGGATGCATACTCCGCATTTGATGTGCACTCGCGATACCTTGTTATCGACCTGACGCGCAACTCATCAACGGGCCAGACATACAAACAAGCAAATTCTAACCATGTTCATACACAATCTGTAATTAAACCGTTCCATCAAAAAATAAAAATCTATTCATAATGACAAAATAAGGAAACACATCTCTCTGCACTCACCAAGAGATGTGAACTCTGAGGGCAACCAGCGACGTCTGATCAACCAGCAGCGGCAGCATGAACGTACAGCTGCCAGCACGGGGCAGGAGAGAGAGAGAGAGAAAGGGAAAGAGTGAGAAAGAGGGGGAGAGAGAGAGCGAGAAAGGGGGAGAGAGAGAGCGAGAGAGAGAAAGCGAGTGCGGGAGAGACAGAGAGGTAAGGGGACATGCATCCTAGTGGGCATGCATAGGAGTAGCACCATTACACAAAGCCAACAGGCGGAGCCTGGTCATTAAGTTTGCTCTGTGTTGTAATGCTCAGACCCTGACCGAGGTTTGCTGGCATGTTGTTGAGAGATTTAAATGCTAAATGAGAATTAAACAGATTGCTTATGACTTTTTTACCTAAGCCAGATTCTTTGAACTTGTAGTACTGCAAGTAGGTTTGATAGGTACAACATGGGATAGCTATTAGTAGGATGAAGGGTAACTGACGTGGGCTTCTTTCACGACTGTGCCTTGCGTTTTCTCCATTTCACATAAAATTTTATTGCAACAGGTTATATTCTGATTTGACTTTGAGCTTTAAATGTATTGATATACAGATGTTTACAGGTTTGGCCATAATAGAGAAGATGCACTGCAAAACATGTAAAGCCATCCTGATATATTACTTCCTTTCTTACTCATCTTCACTAACTGTGGAACTCAAATATTTGCTGTTAAAATGGATTTCCTCAAAATGAATATATTATACATTTCCTACTTTATTGTCAGCACTACTGTTCAATGTGTTAAATGATTGCCACTGGCATCTGCTGAGATCTGCAGGTCACATGCTCTATACCCACTAACGCTAACACAGCCTTCCATCATTCAAAGGCCAGTAAACCAAGTACCAGCAGGTTGGGTATAATGCCATCACTATTGATGATAGCCAAGAGCACACTGAGTGCCTTCTTTTGCTTCAGCTGTATGGCGGTAGCAAAGTTTTCCCCCTTTTTAGGTCTCGCCTATGCAGCGCGCATGCGTTGCGTAGGAAAGAGACCTTTAGGAATCTGCACAGCTTTGCGGGCAAAAACGTGCACGCGTTGCATTGCTTCCAATGGCAACGCGTGCACGTCTGGTGATTCCCTTGCGGGAGCGAGCTTTTTCGCCATGTGTTCTCAATTATCACTCCTGGCGCCACTCGCTCCCGCAAGGGAAACGCTTTCACTGTTGCCGACAGTTTTTTTTTTTTACTTGAGGCGCGCACGCTTGTTGAAATTAGGTCTAGGACCATTGTTTTTCATACCAACGTGTGATATAGGCGCATCGCAGGGTGATTATGTGAGGGGAGCCGGTATAATGTGTCACAGGGTGGCACTGTGTTTGTTGGCAAATATAGGCCTGTTTACGGCTTCCACATAAAATCATGTGATACTAAAAAAGAATACAACTGGTTCTGCGCTTCAGCGCTCTCTTAAGCAGTGTGGAAAAACAGCCCTGGAGCTTCTCCGGCATTATGAAATCAATAGTATGATTTGAGGAGCTATTAATACACACACTACATGTACTAACAAAAAGCGAACATTGTGGATGCTCTATGCATTACACGGCCCTACGGTAAGTGAAAAGGCAGCTCTGTGTGCTGAAGCTGTGCCTCCAGAGCCACGCACGCCCGCTGCCTAGCAACCAGGCCCCTTCCCGAAACATCTCTTTTGAGGAGAGTCACGACTGACTGGTAGGAGAGATAACGTGATGCACGGAACAAGGGTTAAAAGGGGCCTGCGTTACACGCATAGTAACTCCGCAGCTCAATGAGGGGAAAAGAGCCCGTTCAAAAAACACATTAGCGCAACCTGGTCAAATCCACAGCCTCAGTAAACAAGAAAGGACAAAACAGCCTACGAGAATCTCTACAAATACAAACGCGACGAACTGGAAGTGACGTGAGAGTGCGGGGTGAAGTGATCTCCGTCAGGCCAGACAGTGGGGCCACAGCTTTGCACTCTATGGTATGGGCTACCTGTAACCTGTAAGAATGGCCGCTAACATGCACTCCCCTCTGTTGGTACAAAGGGCCGTCGAAGTGACCCATCTAGTCCACTCAAAACAAAAAAGAATGTGCTCCTTTTGTTAGTGGTTATTTTCGAGAGGCTATGGGTTTCTTGACTGTGGGGTAGACATTTTAACAGCAAGCCTGGACAAGTGACTCTTGAGGGCTCTGACACAAAAACGGATCCAAATAGATGTGCATGCCCATTGGGGAGGGTATGTGGTCCGTCGGCTAGACTGCTGACTTTGGTGCTGGAAACCAGGGTTCGAGCCTCGGGGTCGCGTTCACATCCTGTGATTCTGGGAAAATCACTTAATCTCCCCGTGCCTGAATGTATAATGTAAATACAGTGCTCGTGTAAAGCGCTCCAATACCTTTGGGTCAAGTTCGCGCTATACAAATATGCAACAACAACTACATGCCACCCTTAGAGGCTCTGACGTGGACTGTGCTAACACCCCGTGTCCACGTGTACAGGTCTGGATCCCTCTCTGGTGGGGGCCTTCCATGCAAAGGAGCGCGCTCCTTCCTTCCTCCCAGTCCTACAACCGCATCCTCGACAAGAGGACCTCTCTCGACGCGGTGAAGTGGTAACATGCTGTTCATGCTGCAGAGAGGGAAGACACCCCGAGGAATCATCTCCACAGGGATGGGAAGCAACTCATCACATCTAGGCCTTTCCTCGTTCTCCCTGGATGTACAGACTAGCAGGAGGGATGCACACTGCTAGGTGTAGGCTACATAAAAAATAGAATGTAGCGAAGGTAACTAAAAGTTAGGTGCAGGCTACACTAAGAAAATATATTATAAAGAAGTTAACTAACAGCTGGGTGCAGGCTACATTCACAAACATATAATATAACGAACATAACTAACACCTAGGTGTCGGTTACATAGACAAGCATTGGCATAGCCAATAGGTCTCGCCTTTGGGACCTTGTAAGTAAAAGAAAAAACTGAAGTGTAAGGCTTCACGTTTACTGCATCTTAAATAAGAAGTAAATGTAAACGTGAAGTTTTATACTTCCTTTTTTTTTTTTTTTTACTTACAAGGTCCCAAAGGCGAGACCTATTGGCTATGCCAATGCTTGTTCATAATGGAACTATTCTGAATGGGGCAGGATGTATTCTGCCTTGAAGGTGTTAAGTGCATTAAGGGCAAATGTATTTGTTTCTAACCTGCGCAGAAATTCAGGCATCTGTGTTCAATAGGTCTGTCTTTTTGCCTACTGTAGGTCCCTATCAAGGAGTCCTTGTTCCTAAGTTTGCGTTTAGTCATTAGCGAGTCCCTCATCAGTTCTACCCATGGGGTTGCCCTGCCCGCAGCCCTAAAGGTCTGGACAGAGGGGAATGAAACTTTAAAATAGCCTACAAATACTCCAAATGGTCCTGGAGAGCCTATTTTTCAGATGGCACTTTAAATTCGGACAAATGCAAAATGTATCTACTTCAATGCTGGGTATAAAACCTGACCTGAGTTGCAAGAAAGTCCCCCTTCTTCAAGAAGGGTTTCAGGAGGTTCTCGACGAGAATTTAAAAAAATGTAAAATAGGAACATTGGTCCCTGTTGGGTAGTAAAGTGCGGACACTATTAAGGTGCAATGAGCCACACGCTCCCCTCATTACAGTGCCACTGCACCTGCTGCACACATAGCTGCACCCCTGAATTCGAGTATTAGGGAATCTTGTCCTGCCACTGCAGTGATGTACCTGTTTTCTGACTAAGTAAAGTATGCTTGCTGCGGTCCGAAAAGAGCTTTTGGGAAGCTGACATCTTTAAAAAAAACATGTTTAAAAAATCATAACATGAGCGTCAAGAGTTTCTCGATGTTGTATAAATGAAGAAGACATTACTAATTCACACCTTTATAGTCAGAGGTTTAGCGGAGGCAGTAATACTGTCGACCGCGTGACTACATCCGTGACCTTGCCACCCGGCTCCATTTACTGCAGGCTTTGGTATTCATTTCTGAAAAGCATTGGCTGAAACAATTACAGCAGGCTGGCCAAGGAAGCGGTAAGTGGAGAACTGACTCTGCAAAAAGTAATATTTGTCAGTTCCGAGACTTTGTGTTTCTCAAAATATGATTCTAGATAAGTCCCGGTCCCCTAAATGAAATGTGAGTGGGGCCCACTGGGCCAGGGCCTCCACAAAAGAGGTACTGGTTATTGAAGGAAAGAGAAGTGGCTGAGGCCCTGTTCGCTTACCTGCGTTTGCACTGACTCGCCTAGGCACCTGCCCTCGAGTCATGCTTCTCACTGGAGGGGGGGCGGGGGGGGGGGAGTTATATAGGAATTCTCTGCCATCCAAAACCTTTCTAGAGAAGTCTTTCCTCAGGAAAGGCGGACGAAGAGCCCTGTGTTTTTGAGTGATTCATGGATCTTCTTCCGGAGTCCCATACGAGGCAAGCTGTCTGGTCCCAAGCCTCACCCCTGCGGGGGGCCAGGGCAGCACGGGTAGGATTGCGTTGTAAACAGTGTCGATTTTGCGCCTCATGATGGAGATCCGCTCACGAGCCGTTGGGCTGCTCTGGTGCGGGGCATGGGGAGCTGATGATTTCGCCATTAGCCACCGCCATGTCTAAGTCCCCTAGCATGAGACCATGACTAGTCTAAGCAGATGTGGACGCCAACCCAGCCAGCATCTTCGATCTGCGCTCGCAGGGACTAAACACTACCCGACGCACCCCCCCCCCCTCCTCACTGCGGCTCCCACCCAGGTCTATACCAGCAGCCATTCTGTCTCTGGTTACGGCACGCCTTCCTGCCACTGTACTTAAAAAATAATGTCGAAAGATCTTAGCTTGGCATATGTCATTCCTCTGCATGGGCACACGCATCAAACTTATAACTGCCTTGTAGGCTCATGAGTTTACTCTGGCCTGCTTAGTCACTGACAACATGCCTAACTCGTTTGCCCCTTCCACAAACATCAAATGTAGTCATGCATACTCCTTTACTCCTTCTTTGCCCAGCATATCTGGGCCCCAATTTGTAACTCCAAGGGGCATATCAGCCACAACCGGCGATAATTATCGCTAAGCGCACTTAGCGCTAGGATAATTATCGCTGGCTAGCGTGGATTTTTATCGCTGAGATAGCATGCTATTAGCCACGCTTATCTCAAAAGCGATAAAAATCCTCACGCTAACTGCCTAACGTGAGATTATCGCTGGAAACCCAGCGATAATCTCACGCAATGTGGCGTTAGCTTGTTGATAGGGACTCACAAACGTAGCCATGATATCCACCTTCCATAGGATATCATGGCTAAGTCAGTCCTGAAGCAGCCGTAAGGAAAGTAGCGATAACAGGGGTTATCACTACTTTTCTTGCCGCTATGCTTCATAGTGTGGGGCTTGATGATAGGAGAAATGTTGCTTAGCGACATTTCTCCTGTCATGTCAGGTCAGGAACGCCGCATCTCATTAGAGATGCAAAGCTCGGCGTTAGAAATTCCTACGCTAACGCAAGTTTTCACGCGTTAGCATGAGCTTGCTAATTAGGCGATAAAATTATTGCCGCTTTTCGGGCGAAAACGGCCGCAAAAGCGGTGATAATTCTATCGCCTCGCCTTGCTGATATGCCCCTTACTCCTTCTTTGCCCAGCATATCCGGGCCCCAATTTGTAACTCCAAATGCTTTAACGGCAGACAAATGGCACCGAGCACTACACAAAAATAGTACAGCACAATCACAATACAGCACGTTTAGCTAATGGAGACTCATCCCTTCCTCTGCCTGCTTAGTTCTAAAATAAGCGCGCGCACCTCGCGCTCAGAGTAAAGAAAAAAAAGTTGCCATTCAAAGCAATACACTGCGTGCCCGTTTTTCACTGCAAAACTGAATCGATTTCAAAAGGTCTTTTTCCTAAAAACAGAGCTTTGGACTATACCATTTCACGCTGAAAGGTAATATTTATCTCCATGTGTTCCCATACCTGGCGTGTCACGCAATTTGGTGCTTATTTTCCCTCCATGTTAAAGAACAGTAGATGTTTCAGCACCCAGGCTAATGTGCTGCATAGCAAAATACATATAAGGTCCCAAAGGCGAGACCGATTGCATTGCAAATGCTTGTTATTGAAAACTGTCAGAGCAGTAAAGGCTACATCCATAAGAAATGCACAAAAAGGCTCGAAATATTCGCTTTTTTCTCAGAGGATGGGGAGTGCTCAAAAGCACAATTGTTGCATTGTGTTTCAAAAATCTTTTTACTGTTCCAGTGTCTTTGTACATGAAAATGCATAGGTTCTAACCTTAGATGTTCAGGCAAAAGATTATCTAAAATCCGGGGGTAAAAAATGCACATTTTTAAGGTGAGAATTTACTTTTTATTCCCATTGAGCTGTAACTAATGAGTGCAGTCAGTCAGACGTCTTAGAAAAGTGACTGTTTGCTGTCCTTACTAATTTCACCGACTGACTCGTCCCTCTGACATTCCTACACACATTTGTGCCTGTGTCGGAATCTTACCAGGCATCTGCAGTCCAGTAGCCCTTAATGGGCTCTCAAGATGCTGGCACTGATTTTTTGAATGATGGCAGGCAGACTTTCACGCTGGCCTGCTCCATTATTCCAATGCATTTGTTTTCCTGGACTTGTCGCCTCTGACCTGCTTTTCTGCTTTTCTGAGAGCAGTGAACACTCTTGCTCAGTTTTCTCATTCCCCAGCGGGACGTGTGCCCATCCCAGCGGAGTGTAGATTGATGTATTCGCTAGGACGCTATATTCTTGAATCAGCAGCCTGCTGGTTGGTGATTCATAAGTGGCTTAACAGACTCTTTGAGTAAATCAAAGAGCTACAATTGCAAAGCAGAAGATTACCAGAAAAAGTCTTGAAGGAAGAAAAAAAACAAACAAAAAAAGCATATGCAATGCAATAGATAGAGCAATTTAACGCAAATAATAAGGACCCCCTGAAAATTCCTAGGACAGGGTAATATATGTTTGAAAAATAACAACCTAGGCAATTCTTATAAGTAACAACTGGAAGTGTTTTCTATCTAGTAGTCAGAACAATTTAAGCAGTGAGACGAAAAATGAAAATTATAATTCTTTTTTAATTATAAGTGTTTGGTACATTCACAATTAAAAACAAATTTATTATATACATAGTAAAAAATCATGACAAATGATAAAATAGGTTGTAGGTTACATAGGGATGAAAAGTAAACAAATGTGGTGGCACAACTGTATACTTTTCATCCCTATGTAACCTACAACCTATTTTTATCATTTGTCATGATTTTTTACTATGTATATAATAAATTTGTTTTTAATTGTGAATGTACCAAACACTTATAATTAAAAAAGAATTATAATTTTCATTTTTCGTCTCACTGCTTAAATTGTTCTGACTACTAGATAGAAAACACTTCCAGTTGTTACTTATAAGAATTGCCTAGGTTGTTATTTTTCAAACATAGATAGAGCAATTGTCATTGTAAATGACAATGCCTTTTATTGACATTTTGGTTTTTAAAACATAAATAAAAGGCATTGTCATTTACAATGCCAATAGCTCAAACTCTCGCAAATGAGAGACCTATTGCATTGCGAATGCTTGTTTAGAGAGTTAGCAAGGATGTGGCTTAATGGCCAAAGCGGACGACTTTGAAGTTGGAGAACGTAGGGCCATATCAGCAATGGCCAGCGCTAATTATCGCTGGCCGTGCTTAGCGATAATTTTCTTATCGCTGGCTATCTCTGCTATTTATCGCCATGGTAGCGTGTTATCAACAATGCGCTGCTCCAGGGCGATAAAAATTCCAGAGATAGCGAAGTTATCGCCGTTTTGCAGGGAACATCGCTGGTTTTCCAGCGATGTTCCCTGCAAAACGGCGATAACCTTGCTGATACGACCCTGTGGTCGTATCAGCATAATCCACCCCCAATGTTAGGGGTGGCTTAGTCAGGAATTTAGCAGACGTTAGTTTTTGGAGAAAACAGCAGTTTTCTTCAAAAACTAACGTCTGCTAAAATGCAAGGGCATCCTTGCTGGTAGCACGAAGCTGCGTTATGGATGTTCTGACATGTAGTGTATGTCAGGAACGCCCACTTTGCATCTCATTAGAGATACAAAGGTAGGCGTAGTGTAAAAGGGTGCTAAAATGTGAATACGCAAGTTAGCACCCTCTTGCTGATAGGGCATTGGTTTTATCTCCGCTTTTCTGGCTTTTAAAGCCAGAAAAGCGGAGATAAAGCACTTGATGATATGCTCCTAGGTTTCTGTCAGGCCGAAGGCTCAAACATCCTGTGATTGCCGATAAATTACTTAATCTCCCCATGCCTAAAAATAATTATAAAGGAACGAGTCCCTCTGAAAAGTGTTGTTAAATAAACCTGGCAAAAAGCAGCACCGGGCAGAAAAATAAATAGTGCTCTTAAAGTAATTGAAAAGCACTGCAAGGGTAGCAATACTGTACATAGCTAGTTCTCCTCTGCTGAACAAGGGAAGTGAGGTGCTGCAGGCTGTACCAACTATGAGGCAGTAAAGAAGAGCGACAAGAGTCTGACCAATGGTGAGTAGCAGGAGGGAATAGAGTGGTATTATTGATGACGCCAGGTCTTGCTGACAGCGCATGCACGCAGATGCTTGACCTAAAAAAACTGAAAAAACGGGAAGCAAAAGAATTTTTACCACACTAGGTGGTAAAATAGACGGGGGTGTCAGAAGGAATGTGGGAAGCGGTCACCCAACAGTGGGGACCGAACAGGAGGCTTCGAGGGCTAGGCTAGGGGCGAAGTCCTTCCTCATGAGCTAGGCAACAGCGCGGGGGGAGCGGCGCACAGGACCAGAGATCAAAGGCTAGTCATTGATAAAAGATATAAATACCCTCAAAACGGCACATGGCAAACTATTTCCTTATCCAGACATGATCCTAATGTGTGGCTGCACGGCTGTCAATCTTGTGGTGTTGGGCCTCAGGCCCACATTGTGTGTACATACAGACACAGGCTAATATGGTGCAGTAACTGGCCCAGGGCACGTGCGCCCGGCCCCTTTTATTAACAGGGTCACCTGACTGGTGACGCCTGTGGTGGGTGGGTGTAGAGTGTCTTACACCCGCAGTGGAACACTAGAATGCATCCAGCCGGATACTACATCCCTCCCAAACTTTAATGAAAAACAAACGAAAGTCCAACCTGTAATAAAAACACAAATATCACAAAGCACCAAATGAGTCTATACAGGCCGTCAGCCAGGCAGCGCTGGAGCCTCGGACGGCATGGTCGGGATGCCTTCAGTCATTTTGGCGATGTTCTTTAGACCGGCCTGGTCTCGCGGTGTAGAAAGTCTATGTATGAAAGTTCAGTGTCGATGCAGCCGGAGCTGCGGTGAAATCCACGTTGGATTCGGAGACGATCTCTGTGAGGGAGGCCTTCCTGTGGGGGTGACGTGCTCGGTGACCTTGCTTACTCCTGACTGCTGAGCGACGTTCGACTTGCCTCTCTCGCATGGACTCCTCTGCCACTGGAGTGTCTCGGATGGCTTTCTTTGCTGGCTGTCATGGGACTGTGTGGACCGTGCGGGGCTTCGCGTGAGCCACGCTAAGGCGTCGCTGAGGAACTGCCAACGGATTCACAGCCAAGTCGCTCATGTAGACTCTGAGGGTGGTGTCATCGTCTGGGCGTCGTCGCCGTCTGGACTCGGGTTCTGCGTCTTCCTCTGGTGATCTTGTGGGTGACCAGTCTTCCGCCGTGACCTCCGTGTTTCCTGCGCCTGGCGTGGAGCTGCGGCCGACACATCTCTTCTACTCGGACTCCCTTTGCACGGAAACTCCGTCAAGGCCCTTGTCCCCTGGACTGCCACGTGACCGCGTGGGTTGTGTGGGCCGTTTCGTAGGCCACGCTTAGGGGTCACTGCAGAACTCCCAACAGGGCTACGGCCAAGTCTTGTGTAGTCCCCAAGGGCGGATCTTCCAATGGCCGGGTGTGCTCAACTTCGGCAGGCTGTAGGTTGACTGGGGTGCACAGACTGTTCTTGGGTGATTCGCCTCCTTGAGCTCCGGTTGTTCAGGGTGTGTGGATTCACTCGGGTGGTGCGAAGCTCCTTGGTGATGATGCACCTGGGAGGTGGTAACAGGATGCTAGTTTTCTTCAGTGGGCAGACAGGCGGTGATCTTCTGTCGGGCTGACCTTAGGGAGTGAGGAGGACTTGAGGGACTCTGTGGCACTGCTCCATTGTCTGCAGGCAGGTGCACTGCGAGGTGTGGTTTTATCGATACCAAGCAGCCGG
Source organism: Triturus cristatus (assembly GCF_964204655.1). Classification (NCBI taxonomy): domain Eukaryota; kingdom Metazoa; phylum Chordata; class Amphibia; order Caudata; family Salamandridae; genus Triturus; species Triturus cristatus. The sequence goes on from NC_140585.1 coordinate 232,138,038, forward strand.
TGACGTGAGAGGACAGTCGAACTGCGAAGTGTGGGGCCAGGACGCAGATTGCGCTGCTAGCGGCTTACGGTAGGTCCTCCTGCGGAGCTGTCTCCAGTGACGTCTCTGCACCCCGGTGGCTGGTTCGTGGGGATGAAGACCTTCCTCAGTGCTGTGCGAGTCCTTGGTCCTGTCGCTCTTCTCTGTTGCATCTTGCGCGCCTGTTATGGTTGTCTGCCCTGTGGCGTCACGCCACTGTTCCTCCCTCCTTTGCGGAGTGGCGTCGTGCCACACTCTTATTCTTCCCACCAGGTTTATCTTTGGATGTGGCGTCCTGCCACCTGTCTCATGCTGGCGCCACATGGACATCTCACTGGTCGCATCGCTCCTGGGACGGTCTTTCCCTTCCTTTTGCGGGCCTGTTGCAGGCCTGTCCTGTCCGTAGGACTTGCATGTGCTTCTTGGGGACTTCCCTTGGCACCATCCCGTCCTCAGGGATCTCGTGGTGTCCCACTTCTCTTTGCTCGAAGGCATCTTGCTTGTGCCCAGAGGCTGCGCCGTCGTGGCTTCGGCTTCTTCCTTTCTCCCGGTGCACTTCTCCGGACTGATCACTCTGCGTGACAGGCTCCTTTGTTGCCATGCGCTGTGACGTCCGGTCGCGTGTCGCTGTGCTGTCGGATCACCTGTCGCTGTGGCAGCCTGCCACATGGAGTGTGCAGCTCCTCTCTTGCCTGTCTTGGGTCTCTGCCAACTCCGTCTTGAGGCAGTGCGAGGGAGGACACTGTGTTGCCTTCAGCCCACTGCAGGGCTTCTCGGAGGCGATGGAGATGTGGATGCTCTCCTTCCTGCGTTCAGCAGTGTTTCTTCTTTGTGGCCGTCTGGCGGATCGGCTTCTTCGTTGCGACTGTTTGGCCAGTCGGCTTTCCTTTTGGCGCGCATCCGACTGCATCCTTCGTTTGCTTCACTGGACGCGCTGGCTGCACATTCTCTTCGGTCTGTCACTTCCAGGAACGGTGGCAGCTGTCCCTGTGCTGCGGTGCACTCGCTTGGTGCTGTGTGCTCCTCTTCAATCTCGGTGCAGTAGAGATGTGGTCGCTCTCTGTACTGCGTCTTCTGTGGGCTCTGGGCAGTTCTCAGAGTGGAGGTAGGTTTGGGGTATCTTGGTTCTCGGTAGGGGTTCAGTTTCTCCACTTCAGCATGTTAGACAGTCGACAGGGTGCGTGCTGTGCACACTTCTGATGGCCAGCAGCTTCTGGGTTGCAGTCTCAGGGGGCTGCACTGCGTCCTCTCCACTGGACTCTCAGTAGCTGCACCTTGCTTTAGTGCCGTGTCACAGATTGCAATCCATGCTTCTTGGTGGTTGTCGATCCTCCAAGCGTAGGGCACTGCTGGCTCCTTTCCTTTTAGCGCCTGCCCCTCTGACACCTAAGAGATTTACCTGTAGCCTGTGTGGGGGGCTGACTCTCTGGTCTCTTCTCCAGTGTCGCTGTGGTTCCTGTGGCTGTGCAGGGCATTCCGCTGATCCCTGGTAGGCTTTCTTCTTGCTGCCAGCGTTGTACACGCTGCGTGGCAGCGCTGTGTTGTGCACTACCTGTTGGTGGGCCCCAGTCCTCGCAGGATGCTCTCCACTGTCTGGCTCTTCCTTTTAGTGATTGGGACTGCCACCTGGATGCCTGTTTTCCTTTTCGCTGAGGTTGTGTCTGTTTTGTTGGCTGGTAGCCTGTGGAGCGGGGTGCTTGCGGGTACTGTCTGTCTTTGGCCACCGTGTGGGAGCTGGGAACTCTGCGTGATTTACTTTGGGCTAGGGTGAAATGGGCTGCACCCTATGCTCGTGTGGGGTCTTATGCAGTCCTCGCGACTCAGCCTTGTTTCTGGGCCTGGGGTCCACTGGTTTTGGCGCCTCTATGGATGATGCATGGGTCTAGATCTTCCTGCCATGTTTATTTTACCAGTATGCTGACTTTCGCACTGCAGGCTGTTTATTCCTCGTGTGCTTGGTTCAGCGGCTGCAGTACCACCTGTGCCCGCTGGGTGGCAGTGTAGCGCTTCGGTGCCCGGCAGACTTTCCTGGAGATTGCAGGCTTCTACTCTGACGGGAGACTCGCGAGCTGGCTGTGCTTTCCCCGGGACATCGTGGAGGCAGGTATCGGGACACAGCTTGCAGTGTGAGCGATAGGAGGCAAGTTAAGGTAGTCTTTCCTTCCTGCCCCGAAGCTGGGAGCTCTTGGGGCTGGCTGTCTTTTGCTTTTCTTGCGCATGTGGGCATGTTTAAACTGTGTCTGCGTGCCGGACATTGGAGGCAGCCTTTATGTGCAGAAGTGCTTTTCCCCCATTTCTGCACTCATATCTGGAGAGTCTGGGTGCCGAATACCGAGCCGCAGATGGGCGGTACTGCGAACACCCACTGCAGTCGCCACTGGGGTTGTTACGGCCATAGGGCCGGCAGCACGAGGGAATGCAGGTTGCTCGCTGCAGTTGCGAGGGCCTTAACCCACCGGTTTGCGGCCTTGCTTTCTTCTGCTGCGCTTTTGCGTGGCTGGGGACTGTTTCTTGGGGCTACACCTTTCACTGCGCTCAGGGCTTTAAGTGGGCCGGGTCTCACCGGGTCTGAGCACCGGCAGTTTTTTTTAAGGGGGCCTCGAAACGGGTCTCTATCGGGCTCTGTTTTGTGCCCTGGCACAGGCGGCCCGTGTTTTTTTCCCGGACTGCGGTGACAGCAGCACTTCGATGTGCGCGTGGTGAGCCTTGTAGAGAAAGGGAAATCCTTTAAAGAGTCTTTTCTCTCTGGATTTCCCTTCTGTTTTTGAAACTCAGGAGCAGCAACATTGTCGTGGTGTCACTTTTTCAATATTATATACAAGCTATAGTTGCTGCTTATTTATCTTATGCAACTAACAACCACTGACAAAGCCAATAGTCCTGACACGTAGGTATGATGTGACTTGTTGTATCATATATCTGGATGCAATGACAGGAACAGCAAAATACAAGTCGGGCAGCACACTATGCTAAACACAGATTTTTAGTTTACGTGTTTTTAAGCCACGCCCTTAATTACATTGACCACGCCCCTTTGGGAGACCCCTTCGTTTTTTCATCCCACTTAAAGCCCTGACTGCGCTCTCCATCCCGGAGCCAATCACCACAGCGAAAGATAGCCGCTCATGTTCGCGGACCTCACTGGGGGTATGCCTGCGTGGCTCTCTCTTCATTGAGTGGGCGCACCTCACCCGAGGGACATATGGCGGTAGGATCGACATAAAACTCTAACGTGCCGGAGCTGTAATATAGCTCTTCAAGGCCTGCGGGCACTTTATGATGGCGGCGGTGCTTCACCCTGTTTGTTTTCGCCACCCACTTCTTAATGTGCCAGGCGGCTCGTCCTGTGCCCGGCAGCTTGTCACAGCAGGCGGGGTTGCAGAGGCAGGAGGGCAGCAGCAGGGCCCTACCGGTCAGCGCAGGTGAGCACCTTGGGTGAGACTGCTCCTTGTCTCGTGCAGCTTCAGACCCTGTCACGCCGGCAGCCTGTAGTCGGATGCCGCCTATTATGTGTCCTCCTTCTTCATGAGGAACAGCTGGCGGCTACACACGCGGGTCAGACCTGCTCGTCGCCAATGTGGTGTTGGGCCTCAGGCCCACATTGTGTGTACATACAGACACAGGCTAGTATGGTGCAGTAACGTGCGCCCGGCCCTTTTTATTAACAGGGTCACCTGACTGGTGACGCCTTTGGTGGGTGGGTATAGAGTGTCTTACATCAGCAGTGGAACACTAGAATGTATCCAGCCGGATACTACAAATCTGACTACGGTCACGTGTTCTACCTTCTGCCTTTCAGTGATGTTTAACCAGCATAGCTTGTCATTCTGGGACTTGTAGTCTATAAGCGTGGGCTTCAAAGTCTCGGCACCTGAAGTCCAGGACTGAGTGCTGGTGTGAGACCAGATGACATTAAAGTGCAGTGTGTTCTGGAAACTAAGGATCGGGTCCATTTTAGTAAGCACAAGGAGCTGTAAATATTTGGTGTCGCCCATAGATGCTCTGTGTTGGGTGAGTGATATCGGAGAGCTGTACTCCGTCGAGAGGGACATTGCCAAATAGCCAAGCCAATGGCACATCAAGTGGTTATGGTGAAAAATCTCGAAAGTAATTTTGTTTTGGAATAAAAAAATAAAAAAAAAATAAAAAAAACCAATACTGCTCTCTTTTATCGATTCTACGATATAAATGTGTTGACGTGAAATGTTCACCTTGGCCACGTCACGACCCCCAAGATTAAAACTACATGTGGTGTTCCCCAGGGATCCTTTAAATGGAAACACTTTGGTGGAACAAGGTTCATCACACTAGGTCCCAGATATTGGAGCTCCCCACCTCTAGAGATTAGGTCCTGCACAGACCTCATGACTTCCCGCAAACTCCTAAACATGGCTAGTTAGACAGGTATAAGAGTATCGTACCACTCTAACAGGTTTCAGAGTAGCGCCAGGAAACCAACAGGGTACCTGTGCCCTACAAATTTAGTATAACATAACATAACAAATGTTGGTTTGGATTTCATAATCTTTTAGGAGCAGAACATAATGTGTTTATGCACAAACTGAGAGATTCGAAAGCAGGGCTGGTGGAACCACACAGGATGTTTCACAAGGTGACAGCAAGCCATACTGTTGGAATAAACAATTAATAGAAATAAAATTACACTATTTTGAAATTAATTAAATAGAAGTCAAGAAGTTTAACGATATTTTGGACTAATAGTTATGGTTAAAGGTGCGATAAGGTTACCATGTTTTACAAAACCAATTCTAAGAAATTGTAGATCAATTTGTATCAGTTAATAACATTAACTAACAACATTATATAACAAACAGTAAACAAACGGTAAATATTTTCAGTGCCGGCATTAAAAAAAAAAAAAAAGGGGCACTTGCACATAGGTTCATAATTGTTGTGGTTAGCATTAGGTTTTGAATTAGGGAAGGAGGTGCTGAGCTAATTTAATTATTGAAACTGATTTGATTTCTATGAATATGAGTTCTAATTACGTATCGTCTTCAGGTAATAAACTTTAACCCCTTCCATGCTGCGCGAATTCCGCCGCTGTGCTGACGGTTTCTTGCGCGGGCGTGGTCATGACGGAACGGTTCCGTCATGAGCACAGCTCAACCGACGCTCATGACGGAACCGTTCCGTCATGAGCACCGAAGGGGTTAATTTGAAGTAAATTAAAAAGTAGGAATGAACCAAAATATTTCAATAATATTTATCTTAGTTTGAGTTTATATGAACTATTGAACAACAAGGCTAGAATAAGACTCCATCATCTAATTTACTGTAACTTAATATGCAAAAATATTCATTAAGCCTGTATTATCTGGTTAGTTACGATAGATCCCCAGAATGCTAGGTCATTATTGGCAGTAGAAAGGCTAAAACAAGGAAATGTTGATGAGATATTGGTCAATTTGAAGTAAACAATAGGATAATAATACAATGTTGTAACGCCCTGAATGTCTCAGGATCGTTTAACAGACACGACAATGAGGACGCAACCACTTGTGAAGGGTTAGTTCTTTTAATGAAGGCAAATAAAAGACAAAGAACAAACAAAAGTTATAGTCACTGGAATCCTCCAGGCTAAGTACGTTACCAGCCCACAGCACGGATGGTCCTAACCGTCCTCTGCATATACGCCGATCCCGGCGTATGCCAACAGAGGGCAGAAATGAAATGGCCGACAATGCCAATCGGTAGGCTGTGAGGGGCACGAAGAGTGTTGGGGAGAATCGAGGAGTCAGGGAAACACCCAGCCGGGGTCTCTACCTGAAGGGAGCAGCCGCTCAACCTTCTTCCTCAGACTGCACCGGGACGCGGAGTCACCTCCTGGTGATGCGTCACCGATACCCCAATCACAAGCAAGAAGACTGAACCGAGAGCAGCCGCTCGATCGATCCTGTGGACTTCCGAGTCTGTAACGCGGCAAACACCTCCTGGTGTGCGTTACAGCTGGCAGTCCCTGTGTCTCTGGTCGGGCTGGGAGTTACGACTCCAACCAGCAAAAGCGCCACTGCGCTTGGACTCAGCCGAGTCAAAAAGCGAAGCTCAATGGTTGACCGGTAGAGCTTCCGGGTCCTTCACAGGTGACGATGGGGCAAGACACGGCCCAGGGAGTAACGACTCGACCTACCTCCGTTCTTGCCTTACTGGAGCACCACTCCGGAACACTGCTCTTCACGAAGCAGGTACGTCGGTGTAAACACAATATCCGACAGCCTTGTACCTCCCGGTTCCTCCCTTTATAGGGCGTGTTTTCCTTGAGTTATGTAACAGCTCTCCTGTTTACATAAGGGCGTGTTTCCCTTGAGTTATGTAACAGCTCTCCTGTTTACATAAGGGCGTGTTTCCCTTGAGTTATGTAACAGCTCTCCTGTTTACATAAGGGCGTGTTTCCCTTGAGTTATGTAACAGCTCTCCTGTTTACATAACCTCTCAACCGCTAAGCATCCTGGGAGATGTAGTCAGTTTTCGCTGGTTACCGTTTTCCTCCCCTCGTATGACAGGAATTCTTGACAGTACATCCTCCCTCTCAGCGGCTCCCCACGGGTCCAGCGCTGGCAGGAAAACGCCGATGGAACAAGGAGACCAAGCGCGGAGCATGAACCCCTTCAGCCGGTTCCCATGAATGCTCCTCCGGGCCATAGCCTTTCCACGCAACCAGGTACCACAGCTTCCCCCTGCGCCATTTGGACGCCCGTATGCCCGACACTTCATACTCCACCTCCGACTCCACGCATACCGGCCTAGGTGTCCCAGACGGCTTGGAGGGTGCTGGTTTGAGCAATGATACATGAAAGACAGGGTGTATCCGCAATGACTGGGGCAAGCACACCTTCACGTTCACGGGACCCATACACTTGGTAATTCGATAGGGGCCCATGTACTTGGGATGGAACACACTGTTCTTTCGAAACCTCATGTTTCTTGTGGATATCCAGACGTAGTCTCCAGTGCGGTACAGTGGCCCGGGCCTTCTCTTCCTATCTGCCGCAGCCTTGTATCTTCTCTTGGCCTCTATTAGGACAGCCCTTGAGCGCATCAACGTGTCTTTTATGTGTGCCACCCTGTCCGCTGTGGCGGGAATCCTGTCCTCTCTGAACGGATGTAGAAATGGCAAGAACCTGGGATGTTGGCCATAGTTGCTATAGAACGGAGATGACTGTGTGGAGCTGTGAGTGGCGTTGTTATAGGCTATCTCTGCAACCCATAGCAAGTCGACCCATTCTTCCCTGCCCTGGTCCACAAAACATCGCAGATACTGTTTGAGTGTTTGGTTCAGGCGCTCGGTTTGGCCGTCCGTTTGAGGGTGGTAGCTGGTGGACAGGGCGGTCTTAACATGCAGCGCAGTGCACCAAGTCTTCCAGAATTGCGCAGTAAACTGCGACCCCCGGTCCGACACGATCACCCCAGGTAATCCATGCAGTCGTACCACATTCTTTAGGAGTAGTGACGCCAATTCCCCGGCCTTAGGGACTCTCTTGCAGGGGATGAAGTGCCCCATTTTCGTCAAGTAATCCACCACCACCAGTATTGCCGTCATCCCCTGGTCTACCGGTAGGCCCACCACAAAGTCCAGTGATATGCTATCCCATGGTCTATCCGGGGTCGGAAGTGGATGTAAGAGCCCTTGGGTTCGGCCATGGTCGGCCTTCATGGTTGCACACGTAGGACACTCCTGTCCCCACCTCCTGACATCCACTCTCATGGTTGGCCACCAGAAATGCCGTCCCATGCTAGCCACCGTTTTTTCAAAGCCCAAATGACCTGCGCATGGAGAGTCATGGCACCAGATGAACGCTTGTTTCCTTAGCCTAGGCGTGGGTATCAATAGGCACCTGCCCTTCAGGGGTATCCCGTCCTTCAGCTGCCATTCTCTGTGACTGAGGAGCCACCTCCGCCATGCGAATGACCTGATCCCTCTCTTTATTCCCCTCAGGAAAGTATCCGGTTGGATAACCCCCAATACCATCCTCGGGGAAATGATGGAACGCTCGGTCGCAGGCAATGGTTCCTTAACTGCAGATTGACGGGACAGGGCGTCCGCCTTCCGGTTTTCCGTCCCCGGCCGATATGTGATGCGGAAGTTGAACCCCGCAAAGAAGATCATCCACCGCAGCTGCCTGGGAGAAAGGTGTCTAGTGGCCGTCATGAACTGTAGGTTCCGATGGTCCGTGTACACCGATACCACATGTCTTGCCCCCATCAACCAATGCCTCCATTCGGTGAAGGCGTCCTTGATTGCGAGAAGCTCCTTCTCCGCAATATGGTAGTTGCGTTCGGCGTCGTTGAGTTTGCGGGACATGTACGCAACGGGATGAAGCACCCCTGTGTCGTGGTTGCGTTGGGACAAGATAGCCCCCAGCGCCACATCCGACGCGTCCGCTTCCACCACGTAGGGGAGATCCGGATCGGGGTGAGCCAACACCGGCGCCTTACCAAAGGCGCTTTTCAGGGCCTCAAAGGCTTTGTTCGCTTCAGGGGACCAGACAAACTCCTTGGACTTCCTCAGTAGCTGTGTGATTGGGGCCACCACTCCTGAAAATCCATCTATAAACCGCCTGTAAAAGTTGGCGAAGCCAATGAAACTTTGGACGTCCTTTACGCTTTGGGGCACCGGCCATTCTTTCACCGCCTTGATCTTTCGTTCTGCCATCTCCTGTCCCTCTGGACTCAGCATCACTCCGAGGAATTCCACGGATGTGACGTGGAAGTCACACTTGCTGAGTTTACAAAACAGCATGTTTTCCCTCAGCTTTTGGAGCACAGCTTTGACGTGGTGTACGTGCTCCTCCACACTGGACGAATAGATGAGGATGTCGTCGATATATACGACCACGTAGATATCCAACTCCTCTCTGAATACCTCATTCAAAAAGTACTGAAAGGCTGCCGGGGCGTTGCACAGACCGAACGGCATGACGAGGTACTCAAAAAGGCCGAACCTGGTCTTAAAGGCGGTCTTCCACTCGTCTCCGTCCCTCATGCGCACCAGATGGTATGCCCCTTTCAAATCCAACTTGGTGTAGATACGAGCTTTCTTGACCTGTTCCAGAAGTACACTGATGAGAGGCAAGGGGTACCGATTTTTTATGGTTATCGCATTCAATGCCCTAAAGTCCACACAGGCTCTCAGCTCCCCATTAGCCTTCGGGATGAAGAAGAGTGGCGAGGCGGCCGGAGACTTGGACGGGCGGATGAATCCTAGCTTGAGGAGTTTATCCAGGTACCCCCGGAGATGCACGTTTTCAGGCTCCGTCAGGGCATACAGCCTGCCGCTGGGAACGCTGGCCCCTGGCACCAGGTCGATCTGGCAGTCAAACTGTCTATGTGGTGGTAGCACTTCCGCCTTCACCTCATCAAATACATCCTCAAAACTGTGATAAGCCTGGGGGAGAGCCACATCTTTTTCTGCCGCTGTAGCCACCATCTGACTCCCGCTCTCATCTGCGTCAAGGGATTCCGTTCTTATTCCACAATGCAGGATGCAATACGGTGACGTCATTTCGATGCGATGTGTTGGCCAATCCACAAAGGGGTTGTGTTTCTGTAGCCACGGCAATCCCAATATGACGCCATATTGGGGAGCTCGGATGATGTTAAAATCGATTTGTTCCAAATGGTTCCTCCCATATCTCATCGGAAGGACCCCCGTGTGCTGTCCGATGGGCCCCGTCACCAATCGCCTTCCGTCTACCGCATAGACGTCTTCGGGTACTGCTTTGGGAAGAAGCACTAGCCCTAGCCTGTATGCCTCGTTGTGGTCCATAAACATGCCAGTGGCCCCTGAATCCACCATGGCCACAACGGGTATCCACTGGTCATGCACTCCCACGTGCACCGTGATAAACAGGTGTCGTTGTCCCTTAGTGACCGAGTTGGAAAGTGAAGGGATGGATGAGTGACTCCGAGATGCCCCTTCTCTGGTCTTGGAGTCCTCTAGTTTTCCGCCGGTATGTCCACCACGGCTGTTACCGACCGGTTGGCCCGATAACGTGACGTCTTCGGTTTGGCAGGGCATTCACGTACGTAGTGGCCTTTTTTGCCACAATATAGGCACAATCCTTGTTTACGGCGTGACTCTTTCTCCGTGGCTGTGAGGCTCGCTCGTATTGCGCTGATGTCCATGGGTTCTCCCTTGGATGCGGTGGAAGTTTCAGGACTTCCCACCGTCACATAGGATGGAAGGGATTTTCCTTTTCTCCCATGATCCCCCTTTCTTTCACTTAGCCTATGTTCCAGCCGTAATACCAGGTTGATAAGGCCCTCACATGTCTTGGGTTGAGGGTCAATATGAGCCACGGCGTCCTTGAGCTCATCGCACAGCCCTTGATGGAAGAGCGCCGTCTGTTTAGCAACAGGCCACTTGGTTTCCGCAACCAGCCTTCGGAACGCGTTGAGATACTGCACCAGGTCGTTGGATCCCTGTCTCAACTCAAGCATTTCACGGTCCGCCGTGTACGAGTCAGCCCTTCTGTCGAATACCTTCAGGAATTCCTCGCGAAAAGCACCCCAATCACATAAGAGGGGGTCGTCCCTGCTCACCAGAGGTACGGCCCATTGTGCCGCGTTTCCAGCCAAATAGGATATAAGGAAAGCCACACGAGCCTGACTCGTGGGGAACGCCTTTGGTTTGCACGATAAATGTAGCGCCACTTGTGTGAGGAATACCTGCACTGTGTTAGGATCCCCACTGTACCTCTCTGGTGTTGCCAAGGGGATGGCTACCGGCATTTCCACTACTACCGCAGGGGTCTGGTTCGTGAGGGAGGTGCTGGGCGTGAGCGGGTCCAATTGGATAGCATCCAGTCTGGCTTTTACATCGGCTGCTTCTTGCCTAGAGGCAGCCACTTCAACTTGCATGGCCGCTAAAGCAGCCAGCACATCATCAAGTGTTGCCATGTCTGTTATCGACCGGGAGACAGTTAGTGTTATTAAGGTCGGATATTTTGTAACGCCCTGAACGTCTCAGGATCGTTTAACAGACACGACAATGAGGACGCAACCACTTGTGAAGGGTTAGTTCTTTTAATGAAGGCAAATAAAAGACAAAGAACAAACAAAAGTTATAGTCACTGGAATCCTCCAGGCTAAGTACGTTACCAGCCCACAGCACGGATGGTCCTAACCGTCCTCTGCATATACGCCGATCCCGGCGTATGCCAACAGAGGGCAGAAATGAAATGGCCGACAATGCCAATCGGTAGGCTGTGAGGGGCACGAAGAGTGTTGGGGAGAATCGAGGAGTCAGGGAAACACCCAGCCGGGGTCTCTACCTGAAGGGAGCAGCCGCTCAACCTCTTCCTCAGACTGCACCGGGACGCGGAGTCACCTCCTGGTGATGCGTCACCGATACCCCAAGAAGACTGAACCGAGAGCAGCCGCTCGATCGATCCTGTGGACTTCCGAGTCTGTAACGCGGCAAACACCTCCTGGTGTGCGTTACAGCTGGCAGTCCCTGTGTCTCTGGTCGGGCTGGGAGTTACGACTCCAACCAGCAAAAGCGCCACTGCGCTTGGACTCAGCCGAGTCAAAAAGCGAAGCTCAATGGTTGACCGGTAGAGCTTCCGGGTCCTTCACAGGTGACGATGGGGCAAGACACGGCCCAGGGAGTAACGACTCGACCTACCTCCGTTCTTGCCTTACTGGAGCACCACTCCGGAACACTGCTCTTCACGAAGCAGGTACGTCGGTGTAAACACAATATCCGACAGCCTTGTACCTCCCGGTTCCTCCCTTTATAGGGCGTGTTTTCCTTGAGTTATGTAACAGCTCTCCTGTTTACATAAGGGCGTGTTTCCCTTGAGTTATGTAACAGCTCTCCTGTTTACATAAGGGCGTGTTTCCCTTGAGTTATGTAACAGCTCTCCTGTTTACATAAGGGCGTGTTTCCCTTGAGTTATGTAACAGCTCTCCTGTTTACATAACCTCTCAACCGCTAAGCATCCTGGGAGATGTAGTCAGTTTTCGCTGGTTACCGTTTTCCTCCCCTCGTATGACAGGAATTCTTGACAAATGTGAAAGGAAGCAAAAGTAGGGAGTTAATGGCTGAAAAGGTAAATACGGCAGTTAGCAGTTTTTATCGATTTTTCATTTATTTGTATTGGCATGCTGTAGGAAGGTGAGATTGTCTCAACGAATCATTTGCCAATAATGCTGTCACCAGCTAAGGTTTGTGGCATTAACCCCTTCGGTGCCCGCCCCTTTCCCCGCCCTGTGCCGGCCGTTACATTAGCGGGCGGGGTTTGTGACGAGCTGGACTCGTCATGGGCACAGCGCCACCGCGGCCCATGACGAGTCCAGCTCGTCACGGGCACCGAAGAGGTTAACCATTCAGAGACAGTGGCATGAAGCAGCCAGGGACAGTGAGCATATGTTTTCCGAGTGCTGGGTGAGAGTACAAAGACAGAGGCTGTTGCCCCCATACTGTCTGTTGTTCACAGCTTTTAAGTGCCCATCCCCGCATTAGATACCCGTGATGTCAGCTTGTGTTTATACACGTAAGGAAGGTAGTTAACTCACACGTTACCTTCATCTTGCTTTATTGGGCTGTAGCTGTTGGAAACACACTTCTAAGCCAGAAAGGACCCCAATTTGGCCAATTGAAAAATCATAATAGGATTTCATGTCCATAAACGCCAATTTCACCAATGCCTTGTTACCCATGCCATATTTTCCAGCCTGAGAAACAGATTTAGGTGTTGCTCTCCTTCACTCAGTCTTTCCTTGGAGCCTAGGGAGTTTGAATCGTTCACAAATTTTGGTCCTCGAGCTGAAAGATATGTATCCTTCAGAAGCATATTCTCATCTTTTAGTCAGTCAGCCATATTGGCTTTATCCATAGTCATGATAAAAGGCGTTAGCGTTAAATATTTTGCCCTGCCTAGAAATCATGCAAACCCGAAGCAGCAGGAATTCGGGAACCATAACACTATCAATACATCACCTTTGTAGTAAAAAGTGGAAATTAAAACCATCTTCCGAAAATACGCCCACCTTTACCTGCAGAGAACATTCTTCCATTGTTTAAAAATTATGTTCAAGGAATGAAGGGTAGAGATGGATTGAAGAATGTAAAAAAAAACAACAACAAAAAAAAAAAAATTCTATGGTTCAGCTCTGGCTCCATATGCAGGTTTTAGATCTTCACACAATTACGTTAGGAAGATCTGCAGTCGCATCGCAAAGAAAGTTAGGAACACCATTCACGTATAAGCTGAACAGCAGTGGGGCCAAAAGACATCTTTGCGTCAATTCGCTTCTTGTAGAAATCTCTTTTGGTAGTCTGCTCTGGGCTTCTGAGTAAAGTTGCAAATTATTGCTGTTATTTACGGGTTACAGAACAGGACCCATAATTTAGCCCACTAAAGCTAGCTCGCAGGGGCAGGGCACCTATAACAGCGAAGGGAGGAAGGGGGGGCTCTGGCAGCGACGGGGGCCTCCCCAGAGCTGTGGTGGAGTTACAGGGCGATCTGGAGGCAGAAGGGTACAGTAAGGTTACCTCTGCGATAGTCGGTACAGTAAGGGTACCCCTGTCTGGCACAGTAAGGGTGCCCGAGCCAAGGTCCGGGAGCCGAAGGAGGGTCTGGGAAGACCGCGACGGCGCCCCGTTAGTCCTTCGGGCGGTTGGGGGGCCTGACCAACCGGGCGTGTGCCATAACACGCTCCGCCCCCGTTAAAAGGGGCGGGAGTATTAGACAGATCACGTGATCCAAAGGAGGATCTGAAAAATGTGCCGCACTGCCGGGCATCGACCCACCGTGCATGCTGGCTCGCAAGGCGGGCGGAGCAGCGAGGGGCTGCTTGCCCTGGATCGCCCGTAAGATAACCCACTCTATCGTCATACTTATGTTGTATGAAATAAACCTGCAGCAGTTCTTCACCCATAACTAATGTGTCAGTGTAATCATTGGGTGATGTCTGTGCATACGTGTTGAGTGGAGCGGATGACGGTGTGGTCACTAGACATGTGTGACATGCAATACAGATTACACAAAGAATCTTCTAAACAGAATTACGCATTTATAAAATTCTACAGAAATGACAGCTGGGAGCACTGTGTTTCAGGCTGATTTAATTAGTCATTGCTTTATGGAAAACAGACATATAGTACCGAAAAGGTCACTACCGGGTCACTGCCAGCTATTCTCAAAGGCTCCATGCCGCAAAAGTTCCAATGTTTATTGAAAGGGATGCGTCTAATTTTTAAAGCACAGATTAAGAGCATGAATAGTGCGATAATAACGTGTGTTTTTTTTATAGAGCTGAATGCGCCACCCTTCCTAAGCGCTGTAAATAAGAGATGTTAATATTTCCTATGGACCTCAAGATGCACAACAAACTCAAACAGGAGAAACTAGAAGGGGCCCCCTTAGAATAGTGCAGAAAGTAGGCAGTGGGTTAAGGAAAATGAAGACGCCACAAACTATGGGGGTAGCAGAGAAGAGTAAAACCGAGATTGAGGAGGAAGGAAGTGGAGAACAGAAAGAAGAAACTGCTGTTGAGGGGGGTGGGGGGCCGGGGGGCAGTCGGGGGATCATGGTGTGTGCCGAATAGGGGTGGGCGGAATTTGCGTAATTGCGTTACGCAAATCTCCGCGAAACGGTAAAAAATCTCCGTGAACACGCAGAAATTCCGCGAACATGCGGAATTGCTTGTTCGCGATGCTTTTTTCCTGTTCACAATTGCTGTTTGCGTGCTCGGGGAGAAATATCTCGCGAACACGCATTTTGAGAACGCGAACAAGCAAAAATTTCGCGAAATCGCGTAAAGCAGACTTTTGTGCAATTTCGCGTTCTCCGCGGAACGCGAAATTCTGCAAATTCCGCAAATTCCGCGAGCGGAACGGAATTTACCGCCCAGGCCTAGTGCCGAATTATGCAAGAAAATGGGGCGATACCAGGAAGAGACCTGAAGACCATACTGATGAAACAACACAAAAGTGGGAGCAGGAAAGGGAAGTCAGTGAGGGGAGGTTAGCGAAAGGGAAGTGAGAGTATGGTGAGCAGCAGAGATTACAGTATAATGAGCCCAGGCAGGAGGTAACAGCAACAGTAAGGGTGAGAGGAATACAGACAAACATGCACTCCCAAGATTGCCCCAGTGGCCTAATGAAACTTGAGGGGGGCACGGGCACCCCTGCAACGTGCAGCCCCTGCAGCCCCCCCCCCTCACGCTCGGGGCCCAGTCCAAAGCTCTCAGGCCAGAGGCCTTCCAGTGCTGAATTAAGGCGGCCCCCGGAGCTGCGGGAGCTTTTTTCCCACCCCTGAAATGCCCTCTGTAGAAATAAATACTCTAAAGCTAGCGGTCGCAACGACCGCACTGCTCTATTCTTTTATAGATTGTGTATGTGCATAAAATGCGCGTCGGAGCGCCAAGAGGCGGAAAACACAAGCGCTCCTGTTCAGCATTGAAAATAGAAACTAGGACTTGAACCCGCATGGCAAACGGCCGCCAGCAAGAAACAAAGAACAGTGTGTGTTAAAACATTAGCGCTTGTGAAAAGCACTTTTACAGAAATAATAAAAAAGGAGTCCCTAAACAATGCCCTAAAATGAGTCCTGCATATATTTAGCAGCACATGGTCGCTGCGCACGGGGAGGGCTACAAGAGGCATGAGGGATGTAGGACAACAAATGGCAAGCCAATCGGCGGGGAGAAGCCCACAACAGTAAATACACCATGTCTCAGTTCGAGACAGTTAATTACAAAAACAGAGAGTTGAAGTGCACTTCAGTCCTGCTTTAGCGAAAAGGCCTGGATGGGCATACCTACTGCATCAGATTTTTATACATAAAATGGATTTCATGTGACAAAACGAACTGAAAAGGCAAATGAAAAGTTTGGAATACCTTGAAGAAAACGATTTAATGGAATTAATTGTGGCATAATCTTTACGATGCAACAGCAGTGCTTCCGGCATGGGAGCGAAAATACGTTCCCAAATTCTTAGATGCTCAGTTCGAGACAGCGCATGCACACCTTCTAGAGCCGAGACCTAAAAAGGGCGAGTGGAAGGGGTGCCGATTTTGGATTCGCCCAGGGCGCTCTCTGAGCAAAGGCCAGCTCCGAGTGAGGAGACAACAACATTCGAGAGTTAACTGAAATATTCCTGCTGAGGTTGTCAATGTCTCAAGGTTTCCTAAATCCCGTTCCCCCTGACACACCCAGACATTTGCCTGGTGCAGCAAAAGTATTTCATTAATAGAACCGGTTTCGTCTCTGCTTCATTGCCCTGTGGGTAGGGCGTCTTTTTCTGAGCGCGCATGTAAACATGATTAATACACAAAGACATTAACTTCTTTTTTAAAACAGCAGCATATTTTATTTACTTGATAACGTGATAACTTGCATTTGTTTTTAAATGTTTTCACTTTGAATGAATTCTAAGCTAAATTATTCCTGTAATCATGAAATGGATACATGAGACGTGCAATAGGTACAAAATGTCATGTAAAATATTCTTTACTTTCTCAGTTTACATCTGTACTCAAACAGTCACGAGGATGCTTCAGAACATCATTACCTGAGCACAGGTATTGCATAGCACATCAGTTGCCATATAGGGGATAAATACACAATTAATGCATAGCTCCATGAAGGAATCTCTTCTTTTATGAATTTTTCTCATGTATCCCCACAGGCATGGCGATGGCCACAGAGATGGGTTTATATGTAGAGCTCTATGAAGCCTTATGTAACTTGCCATATGCATAATGATATTGGGGCATATTTATCATGCAGTTGCGCTGCGGGGCAATGCAACTACTAAATAAGATTTATCAAGCCATGCAAGGCCACTTTGTGTGGCACTGAGTGGCTTCATAAATTTAGAGCAACGCAATGCAGTGCATGGCATTACTCTTCCCCAGGGAGGCGTTCCATTGGTGGAGCGTGTGTGTTCACTTGCATCCACCCATGGATTTTGGTGCATTCCCAGACTTACCACTACTGGTAGACCCGGCAATGCATCAAAATCTTACGCCTTCCCAGGTGAGGCCCAACGGGAAGAAATATCTCTATTTCTCCTCGTTTTTTCCTCTTTCTATGTGTGCTGCATTCTGCATCAAACATAGAAAGAGGAACATGCCTCAGAGGATTGTTTTTGGCAAGGAAGGTTTCCCCAAAACAATCCTGCTTGCAATGCAGGTGCTCCAGCGGAAAGGGCAAATTTACATATCCTCCCTGCGTCACAGACCCGTCGTCACGCTAACTCATTCACACACGCATCCATTGGTGGGGCCCATAACACCAACACGCATACATTGTACTTCGAGTCTGCACACAGGAGGAATGAGACGCTGGACATGTGATCTGCACACAGGAGGAATGAGACGCTGGACATGTGGGGTACCTTATTACCTATAGGAAGAACAATTCTTTATACTATATACAATATATACATTCCTGCACGTATAGCATCCTAACTTTAACATCAAGGCACTCCACCACTTGGTCGATGGACCAATTAGTTGGACTGGTTGATGGTGATTTAGAACCAGCTGAACCCACATTAAAGCTTCGGAACCTTCAATCTATCTCTTATTAAAAGAATCACAAACTTATTTTTCTTAATCAATGATTAGTTTATCTAATTAATTCACTTTCATTTGCATAATCGGCATTTTAATCAACTCAGAGTCTTCAATTTGATCATATGACACAATTTATCATAGCAATTTATATTGACCTAAATCTTGATATTGATGACCATTTCCCCAAACCCCGTTCGCCCTGCAGAAAGCAAATCCCTTTGGGTGAAATCGTCCAATCGAATGCAGGCCAATACCAATAAGTCCGGGAAAAAGTTATTTTCGCTCGGCACGAAACAGTCCCAAAGATCAAAAGGACCAGGCAATCGTGCAAGCAAATCGACTAACAGTCACCAACACAAATTCGGGACGCACTTCTGGAAAGCACTAGTCTATACCCTCTTCTACAGTTCACCCTTTATAGTAAATTCTAAAATAATCGGCAACATTTTCTAAAATCGAGACACTCTGATTGGCTAAGCCCTTGAAATTTGTAATATAGGACGTTGTTCCCAGGTTTTCTTGGTTCTCAGGGAATTAAATATGTCATCCTTTAGCTTGCACGGTTCTCATGCGAAAATCCTGAAGTATCAACATGTGGACCTCTGAGTATAGGTTGTCATTGTCTTTTCTGCCATTCACACTAGCTGAGTTCTGGCTGAGTTCTGGCAATCCTCCACGTTCCTATCCTTGACGAGGAACACGATGCTCAAATGGAAGATCACCTGGAGATCTTCAGAGGCATCTGAGTCTGCGCAGTAGACATCGCGCTCACATGACGGTGGCCACTTCCAAACTCCATTTTGAATACTGCAGCCTAGTAGGCCCGAATGCCAACTTAAGCAAAACAAACATAGAAAGTAATTAATATACGGAAATGAAGATTCTAATGTTTAAACCCACACTAATCCCTTTAAATATTAGTATTTTACTAGCTTATAGCAACATTCAAAGCAATAATACTCACCATTACGCAATACCAGGAACGTAAACCATTACAAAAGCAACATAAATCATGCAATTTTCTATACCAACCCATTCTATAGTTAATTTGTGTACCACAGTTATTTATTAATTATTATTAGCCATGCAATTTGCAACTTAGTCCCGCGTGTAATTCATGTTTATTAAGGTGTAAAGTTGATTAGTACCAACACTCCAAACAATTAGTACAGGTTAATGATTAAATTGATTACGTAATTAGTGTTTCATGCAAAATAGAGAAGGTATACAACATTTTGTTTTACCTGCTCCACCACAGGCACCCTTGCACCATGGTGCACATATGCAAGCATTGGTGATAGGGTGCACACAGTTCGACAGTGCAGGGAAAAGACAGGAGTGCAACGTGTCATGTTAGATATTGTGCATTCCTGCCCTTTCGCCATCACACAGCACAACAAGGTGACTTGCTGTGCTGTGCTGCGTGATTGCTTTATACATATGCCCCTCAAGGTCTTAGGTAAGGTGAACTGTTAATATGAAAGAAATAGCTTGTTGCTTTGCTCATGTATGTGTGCATGGGCGTGTGCATCCAGAAGGGGAGGGGTTAAGGTGAGTGTACTTAGGCATTTTCATCTGCAAAGCAAAACATCTAGGGGCAGCCCTGCCTGCAGTTGATGAATTGTCTTTTTAGGTCTCACCTAGGCAGCGCATGCGCTGTCTCGTCGAGAGATGCTGTATTCACTATAGTGGGGGATGCTCCGCCCACTTTCCGGCAATATGTTTGATTGGCTGCAGTCATAAATTCTGCATTATGATTGGTTTTTGGTTTGTTAGTCCCGCCTCCTGACAGCCATATCGTCATTTTTATTCTTCCGAGGCTATCAGCCCCTTTACCTAAAAAATCGTTTTGTTCCCCTGCCTCTCCCTGTTCCCTCCTGCAGTCCCTAACTTCTTGGACTACAACCAGCCCCCCACCCCCTCCAGCTCGTGCCTTCTTTGATGCCCGCCACAACGCCATTATGGGGAAGAGGATGGGACGAGGGAGTTGTGCCAGCCATGTTAGCAGTATCAATAGCGCTGGTGATAGTGGCACGTCACTTCTGGGCTGTCGTGTAGACACTTTCACTTTTGTGCGAATCACGGGGCAGATGCGGTCTTGATCACGGCTCTGCCTGTACTCCTCGCGAGGGCGGCTAAGCACTTTCACTTCCGAGTGAAGCTTTGATTTGTTTTAGTGACTTTTCTGCTATTTTTCCCGACATTTCAGCCAATACAGAACATATGACCACTAAGAAAAACTAAGTATCATTACCTGTGAACAAACATGCTTGTGAAGCAACTATTGTGCGGAAAGAATGTGTCTGAATACACAGCGCCACTCAGAACTGGTGATGCGCAATCCAACTGGTATTCAACTAGTGTTCAGTGCCTTTCTACATGCCACCATTTCCATGTCTCTCTGCGAAATAAAATGAGGTTACAACGCAAATTCATTACCCAGAAAATTGCTTCTCACAGCATTGCATTAATACCCTCTTTATGATGTTTGTTAATTGAAATAGCTAATAGGGGCGCAAACATTGACGTCCTCTCACTGAATTACAGGGTCCGATGGAGTGAAGTGAACAAGGAAGAACGCAAAATGACAGACGACCATTATGACATCACAGGTACATTATATAACGGCGGGATTTATTCAGCCGGGAAGTGCAGTAAAGCAGAAACCAGCAGCCCAGCGACCCCCTCTTCCAAACAGCATTTGGCCTCTCTTGGCAAATTAAGGCCGATGATGTACCATGCTCTTTGGAAGTTCGTTTTTAGGTCTCGCCTTGCTATCGCGTAAGCGATCACAAAGCGAGACTAGTAAGGGTCATTTAAAAGTGCTCCGAAAAGCGGATTGCATGGCGAGCACGAGCACAATCGCGCGCATCGTGCCACCATGCAATCCGTTTGGCATCGCACTTCAAAGGGTCCGCTCCCCTGCCTGGAATTCGCTCACCCGCCCCCGCCAAGCGCGCGCGCCACGCTCCGTCGGGCTTGTCTTGTTCTGAACTTGCAGTGGGAGCACTGATCTCAACTCCGTTAACTGAAACACAGACTATTACCTTCCATCCCCGAAGAGCGGCGGCACTTCCTGTTCCGTTTCCAGGTTCTCGCCGTGCCACATTCACTGTGTGTCATTCCAGATCTGTCTCCCAGTCGAGACGCATGTGTCGCTTCCCATTGTAGCTCAGCCTGCCATCTGCCAGGCTGTGAATCAGTGTCTGCCGTTATCTTGAGTTTGCCAGCGAGTTAACGCGCCTCCGACACCATTCGGTACAACACCCGTCAGTCACGGATTAGAATTCACGTCCACTGACTCCGCAATTCATATTTCTGCGGTTTATTCAAATGAATGATTTTAATGCAGATGATAAGTGCTCACGTCTGTTTACAGTGCTACAAAACTGTGTTTCCAAGCTCTACATGAAAGCAGATTTTCTGTGAAGCACTGCCTCACTGCCCCTTTCGTCTCTACCTCGGGCAAGTTCCAACATTGTTTGACAGCTGGAGAATTGTATTTCCATCGTCTGTCCATTAGACACATTGGAAGGGCGCCGCGTGCCTACGAAAGGGTGAAAGAGAGGGCAAACCTTTGAGAAGTCCACCAGAAAAAATATTCTGAAACATTATTTGAAGTGATCGCGGAAGCTTTTTGATATCAATGACTACATCACATGTGTTTACCACACACAAAATAATGATGCAAGCAGGTGAAACAAAAAAGTACCTTAAATTAACAGTTATACAACATCCCCTCTGTGTCTGAGCAATTGTCGAGTTTTATCTTATGCGAAATAGCTCAGAAACCCCGACCACCCCTCATCTGACTACAGACAATTAGATTAGACCTGGCAGCAGGTTCTTTCTCATACAACCACCTCCCAGGTATGATTCCTATGCGGAAACACATCATGGGAAAGCATGGCCTTTGAAAACCTCAGTAAACAGCCATTTATGTTGTCCTTTTTAGTTTCTGGCTCGATTTAAGTCATGGAAATGTACCCATATTAAATCTTCCTTCTAAGTAAACCTCTTCGATTCCAACTTATTTCACAAATTGCCACTTGCAACACCCCTACTTCTCGTTCCCGAGAATTAGGTGTGTTGCTAGTGGCAAATATTTTTTCTCTATAACTTTAAGTGTATTTTACAAAAATTATGACAATACAAAAGACAAGCATTTGCAATGCAATAGGTCTCGCAGTAGTTAAAGTTTGAGCTACTGGCGTTGCAAATTATGATGCAACGCCAATAGCTCAAACTTTCAGTAATGCGAGACCTAATGCATTGCAAATGCTTGTTCTTAGTGGTCATACGTTCTGTATTGGCTGAAATGTCTGGAAAAATAGCAGAAAAGTTAAGGAGCGTAGCTTTCGAAAAACACATGGTTACTGTGCAACAGAACGGGGCACAGTATTGGATAAGAGCGACGTAAAATAAACAAAGAGTAGGCCGTAGGCAGCGTTATGCTTAGATGCAGAATGTGCAATGCACTTAATGGTGTTCCCGCATATAGGTGCTTGAATTAGGGGAGTGGGCGATAGGGTGGGTGCCCTGCGGCACTCCCAAAATAACGTGCTGGAGCTCAGAGGATGGATGAGCTATAAAGGTGTCTTGAAATGTATTATGTGTATATCTTGTCACTGTTTGCTATTTTTTTAAACACAAAGGTGAGATGTCAGGCTGTTTTCTCACAAATTGCAACTCATTCTTTAAACAAGGAACCTGATGTTTACTTAGAGAGAGGATTTTGTAAAGGTAACAACTCCATAACTAATACACCTTCCCTGTACTATCTACTAGTCCCTTCTCACTATATCCATATCATCTGACTTCACATCATGCCCTGCCCCTTTCAAATAACCTCCTGACCCACTGGTCCCCCCTGCCCACTAATTCTTACAATCCACTCACCTGCTCCTCCGCAAATATATCCACGCCCATTATGCAACCCCTCCATGTCTTTCATTTCAACCTCCCTGTACCTAAGAACACCCTTGGCCATCGGCATATAATGCAGTATTTCTTTCACAGATTATTTATTTATGCTGCTTCCTAAAATAGTTCTTAACAAGTTACCAGGGTGTCTTCCAGAACCGCAATGCCACTACTGGTATCTACCACAAAATCCAACCCAGGCCAGCATGCCACAAACTCAGTAAAATACATTGTCATTTACACCTCCAATAGTCCGAACTCTGGCAAATGCGAGACCAATTTGCATTGCAAATGCTTGTTTCCATTTCCTTTCCATTACTGCAGAGTGTGAATGACTCAGCAATATCCACTGTGCAGTGGTTGGTGCTGGCAGGACTGAAGGGAACCTTTGTAGACAATAAACAATGGTGTCAGTTGCAACGGCTTGATGCAAAGAATGTGCACAGCCCACCTTTCCCAGTTGGCCTCGCCCTCTAATCTATCAGCAGAAGAATGGACATGTCTGAAGTTGTTTTGCCAATCAGTAATGCGGAGTATGGAGCAGGTTTGTAGAACTTGTGTGCACTTACTCATGGGTGGATTAGTGGATAAGGGTGAATCTCAGAGGCACACTGTTTGCATTGCATTTGTTGGCATAGTTTTCAGGCTACTGAATAGATTTTGGCATATATTGTGCAAATACGTTTCATGTAACTAATGAAACCTTCTTCTAAAATGCTGTGTCATGCCTACGACTTGACTTTTCTTTGTGAAATAATTCTAAAGAAATCTTATCTTTGACTTCTAAAGTTTGGCCTGAATATGTTTGTGTTGCGGAGACTTGGTTCAGTGGTCCCAAGGTGCTACAGATCTCCAAGTTACTTTACACAGGTTATAAAACATTTAGTGAAGTCTAGCAGGACAAATGGGAAGGCAGAGTTTTGGTCAAAGAATTTAAGTGTCGAGGTATTTTGATGCAACTTTTCATGTCTTTTGTGTGCCAACATATGATGTAGTGTGATTGTCGTAGGGTTTTGGTCATTTACATGTTTGATGTGGGTATTTTGATGTCTAATGATGGTTGTCAAAGCCATATTGGCATGAGCGGTCATCAGGGGGCTCATTTATGGGACTTTGGCATAGGGCACCTTGCTGCGCTGCCCTACACCAAAGTAAAAGGGTAGGAATGCACCGTATTGCTTAGATTCCTGTCCTTTCGCCCTGCGCTGGTGCTGTTTTGGCTGCCTAGCACCAAAGTAGGGACCCTTGCACCATGGTGTAAGTGTGCCTTCATTGCAGGCAGGATTGTTTTTGTTCAGGAAGGGGGACCTTTCTGCACAAAAAAAAATCATAAGTGGCTTTATCTTCTTTTTAATTGAGCTACAGAATGCAACATAGAAAGAGGAAAAAACAAGGCGAAATAATCCTATTTCTCCTCATTACACCGCACCTCGGGAGGCGTATGGATTTGTCACCTTCCTATAGTTACTTGAGTTTGTAAATCTGGGGCAGCATCAAATTCCATGGGTGTTGCGTGGGAAAACCCACCCCATTCGCCATGGAATGCCTATCAGGCGCAGAGTAAGGCGATGCAGTGATTTGCGCTGGGTTGCCTCACTCATGATCAATGAGGCCACTCAAAGCCATGCAGTTTGGCTTTGAGTGCCCTGCATCATGTATGTACCACTGTACATGGTGCAAAAGTGACACAGGGCTCTCATAAATAAGCCCCCAAGTGCTTCCTCAGAGGCTAGGAAGGTGAGGGGGGCAGTTTTGCTACTGGGGGTCGTTTCTTTATGGGGGGGGGTAGTTTTGAAAGCAGTGTTGCAATATCAGCCTCCAGTAACAAAATCAGCAGGCCAACATAATCACCCAGCACTAACTTTTGTTTACAGCGTCTGATATGGTTTTAAAAGCTTGCACTGCAGAGTTCCTTGTATACACAGCAGTTTTCAGACATCAATAAAACTGTCAAGATAACTCTGGTAAATATGCTTCCTGTTATAGAGAGTTTTGTCTATTGCAGGGTTCTCCAATCCTGTCTGTCCTGAGAGCTACTTATGTTCAAAGAAATGCATTGAGAGCTGCTAATATTATCAGTGGCATATAGTGTCCACATCAGAGAAGATTACATTAGTGGCCACTGTATGCAAGGTTACTACCAGCGATCATTTTAGTGCATCAGGCATGGTTGCCAGCAGTAAAGTAATGAAGGCTTTATCCATATGGAATGCTTCTTTGTGGAGAATACTTAACAGCCATAGCTGCAATGCATCTGGTACCATGGTAATATTACCATCTGTAAAACTTCTCCTCAATGCCACACGATTTATCACTCTAATATCAGCTTTACATGTAGCTTGGAAATTCTGCCATTTTGTTTCAAATATTAGTTTATCAGTTCTGAAAATACACACATTATCAACTCAAATATATAATCTCAATTTTGATATATGCATACTAATTCAGCCAAGCAGAAGCTTCTAATTTAATAAGCTGGGTTGTACACAGGTGAGCTACTTGTCAGAGAAGGCGGGTCTAGTGTCAGTTTTGACTCATCTAAGGTACTGCAGAGGGTTATTAGGGCTGCTGCAAAGAAAGTGCACCATGCAGATCACATTTTGAGTGGAGAAGTGTAGCTCACTGGTTAGAGGAGGCATACCCTGAAGCAGAGATCAGGCCTGGGACCTGGGTTCGATTCCCGACGCGGCAGGGTCCAGAACCCAATTGTCCACGGACTCGATAATTCTCGCTTCGGTGCCCACTCTAAGCATGAGTTCACACTATGCAGCTCTGGGCAACAAGCCTGCTTAATCTCCACAACGGCCCCCCGCGGCGGGATGCCTGGCTTTCACCTTGGGGATACCCAGTATGGGTTATCTTACAGGGAAAAACCAGGACGGGTTCCCAATGCAAGCGCCAAGATGCCCGTAGGGTGATAGTTGCGCTCTATAAGTACCCCAATCAATCAATCAATCAATTTTGAATACTGCATTTGCGCTACTCCAGATCAAGTACTCATTGGATGCCTACCAGTATAGAGGACATGTGTACCCTACACCCTGCAGTCTCTTTAGTCATATGTGCGTAAATCAGTGTATTGAAAATGTTACATACTATTCATTGTCTATGTGTATGTGTGATAATAAGTGCCACAGCACCCAAAACTGGTATGAGAGATGCTATAAAACAAATATAATACATGTGAGAGAGCGGCTCTGGAGGGATAAGAAGCACTGTCGGATGGTGATAAGGAGGGAATCATTGAAAGGCCCAAACAAACATTGTTGTATGATGGTGCACTTTAAGGTCGTCATTTACTATGCTTTAAAAGCTCATTCAATTGCACATATAATGACAAATGTGTTGTAGAATGCATAATTTTTCAACTGATTGTCTTGGGAGGAGATCCCCCACCCAAATCCGCCTTGTACTGGTCAGCAGGACTGGACAAGCAATACAGGGAATGGACAGGTGGGGGACGGTTTTTAATTTGGGGGCCGGTTCTAAGGCTAGTGGCCAGGCCGGTGCCCTGCTGTGTCTTCCAGCTGCCCTCTTTCCTCTCTGTGCCACATTATTGTGTAATTTAGAACCTGTGCCCCAATGTTGCCCTCTTCCTCTCTGTGCCACTGTTGTGTATTTGAACCTGTGCCCCGTTGTTGCCCTTTGCTCTCTCTGTGCCCGTTGCTGTGTGCTCTTCATTTCTGTGCCCCCTGTGCCCTTTTTCCATTTTCTCTGCTCCCTCCGCTCCCGTTTTTCCCGCCGCTGCATCCCCGCCCCCCTGCTTGCCTATTCGCCGCCCCGCTCCCGCCTCCCTGCTGCTCCTCCTTCCCATCTCCCCTTATCATGGCGGCCACTGTGCGGCCACGCTGCTGGTGCGCCTAAGGTAAGCCCGTCTGCGCCCGTCCCCCCATGGACTGCGCCCAGCGCCAGACCCCCTGGTCCCCGTAACCGCCACGACGACCACCGCCACTACGATGCCAGCACCCTCCATGCACTCAACACCGGACGACTACACACTTACTTCCGGGCCGCCCCGAAGCACACCAAAAGACCCTTCTCCTGCCGGAGCTGCAGCTTCACCAGTCTCCGAGCCGCCAACCCGCCCACCAGGACAGGTCGCACCCACCTCAGATGCATACTATTGAACACCTGCTCCACACGCAAACACGCTGTCGAACTCTGGGACCTGCTCGACACATCCTCCACAGACTTCCCCTTCCTGACAGAGACCTAGATGAATGACTCCTCAGCACCCGACATCGCCATAGCCATCCCGGACGGCTACAAGATCACCCGCAGAGACCGCACCAACGGAGTAGGAGGTGGAATCGCCATCATCCACAAGTCCACCCTCAAGGTCTCGACCAACTCCAACGACACCCTAAGCACCGCCAAACACCTGCACTTCCAGATCCACACTGATCCCAACACCACCCTCAGAGGAACTCTGATGTACAGACCCCCCGGACCCTGGCCTTAGTTCAGCGACTCCATCGCCGACTTCGTCAGCACGCACGCCCTCGTCTCTACGGACTACATCCTCCTCGGAGATCTAAACTTCCACCTTGAGAACAACGACGACACCAACTCCACCACCCTGATCAACAACCTCGCCAACCTCGGACTCATCACAATACTCACCCACTCTGCCGGCCACACGCTTGACCCCATCTTCTCCGCAAGCTACCACATCTCCTTCATCCACACCACCGAACTCTACTGGACCGACCATCACTGCATCCACTTCACCTTCCGGAAACCCACTACTTACCACCGCACCCAACAGATCCCCCGCCGAAGCTGGAGCAAAATCACCGAAGACCAGCTAAGTACCTCCCTCGCCCGAAGCCCACCCGCTGACCCCACCGACCCCGACGCCGCCGCCAGCAACCTCAGGCGTTGGATCGAAGACTGCACCAACACTCTCGCCCGATTAAAAAAACCCTCCAACAGATGCACCAACAAGAATGCCAGCTGGTTCTCCGCAGACCTCCAGACCTCCAAAAAAACCTGCCGAAAACTAGAGAAGAAATAGCACCGCAAACAGACACCAGAGAACCACGCAGCCCTCAAGAACGCCATGCGCCAACACCATCAACTCATCCGATCCGCCAAAAGGACCTCCTTCATGGACTGCCTCGAAAACAACGCACACAACAGCAAAGAGCTCTTCAACATCATGAAGGTACTCTCCAACCCCAGCTCCAACACCAACGACATCCCACCATCGCAAGACCTGTGCAACTCCCTTGCCACCTTATTCCATCGCAAGATCGCAGACATCCACGACAGCTTTGACAACCAGACCACCCCAACAGACAACGAATCCTTAGACCCCGTGGCCACCACCCACAGCGACCCCCTGCTCACCTGGACTAACATCAACGATGACGACACCATCAAATTCATGAACACCATCCACTCCGGCTCCCCGTCAGACCCGTGCCCACACCACATCTTCAACAGAGCCAGCGCCACCATCGCACCCCATCTCCGCAAGGCGATCTCCTTCGAGACCGCAACCTTCCCGGAGAGCTGGAAGCACACCGAAATCAACGCCTTGCTCAAGAAACCCAAGGCATACCCGAGGGACCTCAAGGAATTCCGGACCATCTCCCTGCTCCCCTTCCCGGCGAAGGTCATTGAGAAAACTGTCAACAAACAGCTGACCCGCTACCTTGAGGAGAACAACATCCTGGACCCGTCCCAGTCCGGGTTCCGCAGCAACCACAGCACCGAAACTGCCCTCATCGCAGCCACCGATGACATCAGGGTCCTGCTGGACAACGGCGAAACCGCGGCCCTCATCCTCCTGGACCTATCAGCCGCCTTCGACAGGGTCTGCCACCGCACCCTACGCACATGCCTCTACAACGCAGGGATCCGATACAAGGGACTGGAATGGACCACCTCCTTCCTCTCTGGCAGAACCCAGAGCGTCCGCCGTCCCTCTTTCCTTTCCAAAGCCTCCAAGATCATCTGCAGCGTACCCAAAGGATCATCTCTCAGCACGACATTGTTCAACATCTACATGGCCCCGCTCGCCCACGTCACCAGACTGCATGACTTCAACATCATCTCCTACGCCGATGACACACAGCTGATCCTTTCCCTCACCAAGGACCCCCTCACCGCCAAAACCAACCTCCACGAAGGAATGAAAGCCGTCGCCAAATGGATGAAGAACAGCTGTCTGAAGCTGAACTCCGACAAGACGGAGGTCCTCATCCTCGGCTCCACCGTCTCAGCCTGGGACGACTCCTGGTGGCTGACCCCCCTGGGAGCAGCACCGACACCCACCGACCACGCACGCAACCTGGGGTTTATCCTCGACTCAACACTCTCCATGACCAAGCAAGTCAACGCCTTCTCATCCTCCTGCTTCAACACTCTCCGCATGGTCTGCAAGATCTACATGTGGATCCCCACCGACACAAGAAGAACGGTCACCACGGCCCTCGTCAGCAGCAGGCTGGACTACGGAAACGCCCTCTACGCGGGAGCCCCGGCCAAACTGCTGAAACGACTGCAACGCATACAGAACGCCTCTGCCCTCCTGATCCGCGACATCCCTCGACACAGCCACATCACACCCCACCTGAGAGACCTGCACTGGCTGCCCGTCAACAAGAGGATCACCTTCAATCTCCTCACCCACTCACACAAGGCACTCCACGACACCGCCAGGGCAGCCACAGAGTCTGACCAATGGTGAGTAGCAGGAGGGATAGAGTGGTATTATTGATGACACCAGGTCTTGCAGACAGCGCATGCACACAGATGCTTGACCTAAAAAAACTGAAAAAACGGGAAGCAAAATAATTTTTACCCCACTAGGGGGTAAAATAGACGGGAGACAGAAGGAATGTGGAAAGCGGTCACCCAACAGCGGGGACCGAAGAGGAGGCTTCGAGGGCTAGGCTAGGGGCAAAGTCCTTCCTCGTCGAGCTAGGCAACAGCGCTGTGGCAGCTCACAGGAACAGAGGTCAAAGGCTAGTCATTGATAAAAGAATGTAAATACCCCCAAAACGGCACGTGGCAAACTATTTCCTTATCCAGACATGATCCTAATGTGTGGCTGCACGGCTGTCAATCTGACTACGGTCACGTGTTCTACCTTCTGCCTTTCAGTGCTTTTTAACCAGCATAGCTTGTCATTCTGGGACTTGTAGTCTATAAGCGTGGGCTTCAAAGTCTCGGCACCTGAAGTCCAGGACTGAGTGCTGGTGTGAGACCTGATATGAAGCAACTCAATGTGGCTGACAGCTCCTCAGCCCTTCAAACCTTTCAGAGGCAGTTCAAGAAGACATGTGTGACATGCAATACAGATTACACAAAGAATCTTCTAAGCAGAATTACGCATTTATAACATTCTACAGAAATGACAGCTGAGAGCACTGTGTTTCAGGCTGATTTAATTAGTCATTGCTTTATGGAAAACAGACATATAGTACCGAAAAGGTCAGTACTGAAAAGGTCACTACCGGCTCACTGCCAGCTGTTCGCAAAGGCTCCAGGCCGCAAAAGGTCCAGGGGCTCATTTATGAGTCCTTGAGTCACTTTTGCGCCGCCGGTGCATCACTTTTTGTGACGCACCAGCAGCGTAAAAATTGGACCTTGTTGCACCATATTTACAAAGTGACGCATCTAGGTGGATGCGTCACTTTGTAAACCCCTGCGCTACATTATACCTGCATCAGGTATAATGTATGCAGGGTGGGCGTTCCCACGTAGGTAAGCATTGTAGAAGTGACGCAGTAAAATCTTCGAGATTTCACTGCGCCACTTCTAGGGTGCAAATGCGTCAATATCTTACGCCTGCCTCACAGCAGGCGTAAGACTGATGCAGGCCCTTTCACATGGGGCTTGCCCCATGTGAAAGGACACATTGCTGGAGTTGCGTCACTTTTGTGACACAGTCCAACAATGCGTCACTTTTGCGCCTACAGATACGTCAGAAATACTGACGTATCTGTAACTCCTTGCGACATGATGCGTCATACTGTAAATATGACGCATCCATCATGTCGCAAGGAGGGCGCACTGAGAAGTGACGCATCGCTGCTTTCACGCAGCGATGCGTCACTTCTCATAAATGAGGCCCCCAGTGTTTATAGAAAGGGATGCGTCTAATTTTGAAAGCAGAGATTAAGAGCATGAATAGTGCGATAATGACGTGTGTTTTTTATAGAGGTGAATGCGCCACCCTTCCTAAGCGATGTAAATAAGAGATGTAAATAATTTCTATGGACCTCAAGATGCACAACAAACTCAAACAGGAGAAACTAGAAGGGGCCCCCTTAGAATAGTGCAGTGGGTTCAGGGAAATGAAGACGCCACAAACTATGGGGGTAGCAGAGAAGAGTAAAATCGAGATTGAGAAGGAAGGAAGTGGAGAACATAAAGTAGAAACTGCTGCTGACGGGGGGAGGCAGTGGGGGGATCATGGTGTGTGCGGAATTATGCAAGAAAGGGGGGCGATACCAGGATGAGACCTGAAGACCATACTGATGAAACAACACAAAAGTGGGAGCAGGAAAGGGAAGCCAGCGTGGGGAGGTTAGCTAAAGAGAAGTGAGAGTATGGTGAGCAGCAGAGATAACAGTATAATGAGCCCAGGCAGGAGGTAACAGCAACAGTAAGGGTGAGAGGAATACAGGCAATCATGCACTCCCAAGAATGCTCCAGCGGCCTAATGAAACTTGAGGGGGGCACGGGCACCCCTGCAAAGTACATGCAGCCCTCCCACCCCCCCCCCCACGCTCCGGACCCAGTCCAAAGCTCTCAGGCCAGAGGCCTTCCAGTGCTGAATTAAGGCGGCCCCCGGAGCTCGGGCTCCCGAATGGGAGAGCTGCGGGAGCTTATTTACACCCCTGAAATGCCCTCTGTAGAAATAAATACTCTAAAGCTAGCGGTCGCAACGACAGAACCGCTCTATTCTTTTATAGATTGTGTATGTGCATAAAATGCACGTCGGAGCTCAAAGAGGTGGAAAACACAAGCGTTCCTGTTCAGCATTGAAAATAGAAACTAGGACTTGAACCCGCACGGCATATGGCCGCCAGCATAGTGCCAATATTGGCCACACTCACCAGCCCTTCCGCAGCAACACACAGGTAGCATAAATAAGCAGACAAGACAAACTTTGGTGGAGAAAATTGCTGCAGGTTTATTAGCATACCAAATATGCCAACATGGTGGGTTATCTTACAGGCGATCCAAAGGCAAGCCGCCCCTCGCGGCCTACCACCTGATGGGCCAACTTGCATCGTGGTTTTAGCCAATCGGTGCTTAGCGGTTGTGGTGAGGGGATAGCCCCTCCCACTTCCGGTGAAACATTGGTCCACAATATAACTCACGCCCCCCCCTACAAGGGGCAGAGCGTTCAAGCGACCCCCGGTTGTACAGGTTTCCAACTGTCCGTAGGACAGATGGGGCGCTGTCACACCCCAGGGTCCACCGCACAGACTTCCTGGGGATATTCGGCCTCAGCACCCTTTGTGCTCCTGAAGAGGGTACCCCTGAGTACCTTTCCGCCTCTGGATCGCCATGTAACTCCGCCACAGCCCTGGGTGTGGCGACCGTCGCAGCCAGGGCCCCCCACCAAGGCCAGCGCTCCTACTTACATCCCGCTATTTCCAGGGCCTCCCCAGGTCCAGGAGGAACAAGTCCATGCCTATTCTGGAGAGATGTACTCCATTGTCCTCGAAACACCCTGTGGATTTAGCATGAAGCAAACCATGTCTTATGAATTCAAACCCCATTTGTTCAGTGAATTTACGCATCGCGCATCTGACTCCATTGCCTCCCCAGATCGGTCTCCCTGCCACAGGAGCCGGGGAGTGATCTCCGACCACCACAGTTCGACTGGTTGCTTAAATTGCAAACTGTGGCCTTAATGTTTTGAAGCAGTGTCCTTTTGCCCAAAGTAGCGGCCTTATCTTTAGCTATTTATGGTGCCTCTCCCCCTATCCAGCAAGGATAGGTCCATGCTTAACTGGACAGATGTTCCCCATTGTCCTCAAAGCACCCTGTGAATTTGGCGTGTAGCAACCCATGTCTAAGGAAGCCAAATCCCCTCTGCTCAGTGAATTAACGCATAGTGCAGGTGACCCTTCTGCCCGCAGGCTCTATCGCCTCCCCCAACCGAGCTCCCTGCCACGGGAGCTGGGGGTGATTACAGACCACAAAAGTTCACCTGTCCCCAACTGGTTGCTAATTTGCACATTGTGGTCTTCGTGGTCTCCTTCTAGGGTGCATTACTTCACCCCACTGACCAGACAATTTTACAGTTCTTTTGGATTGCTCCCTGGTGAACATAGTAATGGTGTCAAAACAGGATTGAGGGAATATGTGAATGGTACCCGTTATTAGACACTGCACCCTTTCGTGGACTGACAATTTACTCAGCCCACCCTGCTTGCTGAACCGTCAACCGGTCACAGATGCCCCGTCCCTGCTATCCACCTGTGACCCTTGATACTTACACCAGTAGTGGTGTCAGACTACCAGGTTCTGTGTCACGTGCTTCGCTGCAGTCCCTTTGGTGGATCCACTGGGACCCTTCTGCCTCCCTGCAAATGCCTAGTCACGAGCTAATGCCCTTTAATGCCCTTGCCCATCCCTCAAAGACACCTGACAGCATGATGCCCCTCGCAACTTTGGTGAGGGGTTATGGGCCCAGCGCACCCCAGTCTGTGTTTCTAACATATATCCTCCCTAGATGCTCCAGATAGTGAGAGTGGCTATCCCTGTCCTGGCAGGGCATGCCAATGGCCTGTCCACCCCTTGGTGACTATCCTGCCATGGAATAGGCGACATTAAGCACTGGTGTCCTCGTGTACCTGACGTATAGGAGGGGGAAACAACATGTACGAATACCTGCCCTTTCCCGAGCAGTGGGAATGCCAAAACAATCATTGCTCAATCATTGTAGCCAAATTATGCTATGACCCCATGTTCCCCCCAGCTTTGTGCACAACTCACTAGTTAAATGGCAACTTC
Organism: Triturus cristatus; assembly: GCF_964204655.1. Classification (NCBI taxonomy): domain Eukaryota; kingdom Metazoa; phylum Chordata; class Amphibia; order Caudata; family Salamandridae; genus Triturus; species Triturus cristatus. Next base: position 232,171,517 of record NC_140585.1, read on the forward strand.
TGCAAATGCCTGGCTCCCCGGCTATAGGGCGGGTGTTTTGTCTCACCTGAGCAACTGGTAGCATGCCCTTGTATACAGAGTGCACCTACTCTGCTGCATCGACCAGACATTTGCGCAGGCAATTCTGTTGTTGAAATGGGTCGAACAACTGAATGGTGTCCCTCTGGTTTGTGTGACTGTATGTCTATTGTGCATCCCCCCATGTGTGCCCTGCCATGATTTGTGTGTCAAGCCACAAACGCTGTCCGACTACTCTGCTCCCTATCCGTGCTACTTTATCAGATCAAGAAGTATCATAAAATTAAATATGTGCCTTCGATGGATGGGGGCTTCAAATAATGCCTGCTCTCTTGAGGGAGAATGATGCACAGATGAGCTGGTGGCCATTGTCCAGATGTATCCACCAAATAGATAAACCTGTAAGCTAGTACTACTGGCTTCGGTGCCTCTGGTTACTTGCCTAAACCCACGAAGGCCCCCATATGGCATTATTGCCTGGCATCTAGGGTGAACTTTGCCCAAAGCTGAATGGTCTTAGTGGGGTTATACTGGAGGAGGTATGTGTGGCTAATGCAGGCCCAAAATCTGTGCAAATTGATAATGCATCACCCTAGTACTAACGGGCCTGAGTATAGAAACTGACGATGCTGTGATACAACTTATGTAAATGTCTCAGCGTGGGCCAGAATGTAGGAGCTTTATGTGTGGCTTGTGCAGGCCAAACTAATCTGCAGGGCTACTCAGTTCGCTCAGGCAATGTGCTGCATATTGTCTGGTATTTAGCCGCTAGGTCATTGCCTCCCTATATTACTACAAAAGGAGCACTACACTACAACAAGCCCATCTGTTGGCTTTGACAATGCTTCTTAGTTGCATAAGATAGATAAGCCACAATGATAGCTTTCTTGCATAGCCAACCAAGAGCTAGCCGCCCCCATCCACGGCTGCCAAGGTTTCAACTGCTATATGTGACATTTCCATCATTCCAGTGCACTATGAGTGACATATAAAAGACTATGAATTACACTTTCTTGCTAGCAATCAAACCCTGAGGATGAGGGAGACATACCGATATCAGTAATTACGCCTATTTGACCAACAAGAAACTCTAAGAACAAGGTTTAAGGCTGCTTTTGTGAGATATTCCCGAGCTTGGAGTGTGCATGTGTGAGACAGTAACATAGATACGATACTTTGGAAGTCAAAGTGCCTGGTCTGGTGTGAGACTGACGTAGCCCAGATGGAGCCGAGTATCACAAATATACATAGTCAGTCTGAACAGCCTGGCACCGTAAGTACAGGCGATGAGCGCCTGCAAACTACAAGCCTTGCGTGATGTACACACCTTGCGCTGAGGGGGGAACCGGCTCGTGCCGGCTTCACCTCATACTGAGCGCGTCACTCACTGACCCATGGTGCCATCATCAAACTGCACCCCAAAGGCCCCCCAAACAGCATCTGCATCTAGAGAGAGCACTGCCCTCCCCTACCCGGGGACGGGAGGCCCGAATCTGCCCCTCTTGAGCACAGGACACCAACAATGTGAACCGCCCTAATATGGCTTTGGTGTAGTAGTATACTGAAAATGCAACGATTCTGGATAGGTGGCGCATGTGCTAGCAAAGAACACAGTCTCTTATCGAATTGGCGCCAACCAAGTACAAGTCTCTGTTTATTCTTCTCAACCTGTGAGAGCAAAACTAACACCAACGGTCGCACTACCGATCCACAGCGCTCTGATTTCAGAGCCCAGTGTGCCTCCTTGAAAAGTTTAACCATGCACCACTTGGGCCATGTGTTCCACCCTTACAACATCACTAAAAGGTTTCTTTTAGATCAAAAGAGAACCTCCTATATGCTAGTAGGTAGAGTCACCTATTAATTTCATTACGTCACAGCTCGTTGAAATGAAAAGGCCTTGGCAGGAGCTGGGACGGTGCCCCCCCCCCACGGGCGATGCCTGCGTGAAGAGACCCCTATTTAGGTCGGGGAGGAGGGGGGGATACGAGTCCCTCATTGTCTAACCTCGTGGTCAAGCGACCTCGATGCAGAAGCAGCAGCAGTCGGCATCAGGGTGAGGAGACAAAGAGGCCGCCAGGGGGGCGGGGGAGGACTTTATACCTCTCCCTGATCCCCCCCTCGGCCGGACGTGACGCGCGGGACCCCAGCAGGGGTCTCTGGCCAAAAGACTAGGATGCCCAGTGTGCCATCTTGTGGCACTAAAGGGGCCGCCCTCTTATGAGGGTCCCCTGTGGGAACTGTGTCGGTCAGCCCGCAGGAAACAAAGAACAGTGCGTGTTAAAACAGTAGCGCTTGTGAAAAGCGCTTTTACAGAAATAATAAAAAAGGAGTCCCTAAACAATGCCCTAAAATGACCCCTGCATAAGTTTAGCAGCACATGGTCGCTGCGCTCGGGGAGGGCTACAAGACGCATGAGGCATGTATGCAATGGACCAATGAGGAGAAAGAATAATGGAGTGATATGAGAGACAACAAATGGCAAGCCAATCGGCGAAGCGCACCGCGTGCTCACTGTGCGCGCACGGTGCGCGAAGCTCACCGTGCGCGCACGGAACGAACTGCGTTAAGTGGGCGCGCACGCCACGAATGGCGTAAAGTAACTTAGCATTTAAAAAACCGTACAAATTCACTGAAAAAACCATAGGTTTCACACACGTTATAGTTAGGAATTAGCATTTAAAAAACCTTGCAAATTCACTGAAAAAACCATAGGTTTCACACATGTTATAGTTAGCGGAAATTTTACTGATAAAAAACCAATGAAATTCCCCCGTTATAGTTAGTGCAGGCAACTATAACTCACGCGACCGCAATCTTCTGCTGATGACATATGTGTCTTTATGAAAAAAAAATATTTGTAATATATGTATAGCTAAAAATGTATGGAAGAAGACATGGGCAAATAAGTGTCTAAATACAGTATTAGCATCAGCAGAGGATTGCGGTCGCGTGAGTTATAGTTGCCTGCACTAACTATAACGGGGGAATTTCATTGGTTTTTTATCAGTAAAATTTCCGCTAACTATAACATGTGTGAAACCTATGGTTTTTTCAGTGAATTTGCAAGGTTTTTTAAATGCTAATTCCTAACTATAACGTGTGTGAAACCTATGGTTTTTTCAGTGAATATATATATATATATATATATATATATATATATATATCACTGGCGGTCGCCAGTAGATAGTTATAGTTAGGACCGAGTTTCCATAGGAAATCTCAAAATTCTATTTTGAATAACTTTGGCGTCGGTTGACGAATCCACGGCTGCCAAGGTTTCAACTGCTATATGTGACATTTCCATCATTCCAGTGCACTATGAGTGACATATATTGTATTTGGCGCACTGTGTACACGGCCCTACCATCACCGGCCCCAGGGGTGTTTTTACAGGAGCATTCCAGCGGGCAGGGCTCTTGAGAGAATAAAGCTCTGTTTAATCCCAACACCCTCTCCTTTAATAGACTACACACAAAGAGGGAGAGACAGTCTACACAACACAAGAAAGCGTCAGACTCCGAGTAACGGATTCGATTAACTCCTTTTCTGTTACATTAAACCGCTTTTCACTTCCAGTAGGGGTTATAAGGACCTTCATGGCAGAGTCCTCTGAGGAGTTCTGTGAGGGTATATTTTGGCAACTAAACGCACCTGGCAATGTTTATTAATAGCAGCCGACTGTGATTTAATCCAATTTATTTTGACAGCTGAGCCTCGTAACACCACCCAACAAGCATTTGCAATGCAATGGTCTCGGCATTGTTAAAGTTAGAGCTATTGGCATTGCTCAAGACATTATTTTTGTTTATGTTTTTAAAACATTTAAAGAAACGGCATTGTTATTTACAATGTCAATAGCTTAATCACTCTCAAATGCGAGACCTATTGCATTTGCACCCACACAGAGCCACACACAAAGCCACCCACACACACAGAGCCACCCACAGAGCCACTCACATAGAGCAACCCACACACAAATAGAGCCACCCACAGAGCCACCTACACACACGCAGTAGCCCACTGACCTATTTACATTATGTGCACTTTGTGATCTGCATGGTACATGTTCTTTGCTGCAGGCACATTAACCCTATGTGATACCTTTCCAGGAGTCAAAACTTCCACTAGACAAAACTCCGATCTCTCTCTAGGAAGAACATTAAACACCAGAGTCAAAGTTACATTGCACATCGCCCTAGTGGCATAAGTGTACATCTACAGTTTCCCTGTATAAGAGATAGCGCTAAGATGACCACACAGCAACAAGCTTAGCAGATACAGAAAACTTCTCCAACCTGTAAGTAAACATTAGGCATTTTACCCAAGCTCTCATCTCTCTACAACAGAACCAAATAATGTTATCTGGCCATGCTTCAGACTGTCAAGTCACAAAGGATTGGTCGCAGGCACCTCATCGAAGTTAATGCCCGCAACTTAAACCTACCCTCAAAATCTCATAGAGGGAGATAATGCTTTTGAACTTCATACAACAGCAATGTGCCCAGTTAATCCTCTTCAGGGAGAGATGCCATTTATGACTTGAATACTTGTTCCATAACAAGACTGCAGGTTCGATGATAACTAACCTTCTTTACTAATAAATCTGTAGCAGCAATGTGTAAAACAAAATATATTAAAGGAAAAAACATGGAGGCATGTGATGCCCTTTTTGAAAAACAAGGTTAAACGTCCAGTACTGGTAGAACACATTACTCCACAACATTTCAATGACGTCATAGTGCAGTATATATATATATATATATATATATATATATATATATATATATATATATATATATATATATATATATATATATATATTACCTACTGGCGGTCGCCAGTAGGTAGTTATAGTTAGGACCACGTTTCCATAGGAAATCCGCAACATTCTATTTTGAATAACTTTGGCGCCGGTCGACGAATCCTCGCGAATTTTTCAAAATAGGTGGGGCGCTACGCTCCGCTCCTTCCCTGAAAGTCTCGGGGGAATTCGTCAAGCGGGGGCTGAGATAAAAGGGGGGTCCCAAAACGCGTTTTTCCCATGCATTTTTCCATAGGACCTTTAGACAGGGCTACAGCCCGAACGGCTGAACAGAATTACTAGAAATTTGGCAGAGAGGTAGTCCTCAGGTCAAGGAAGTGCCTTTTGTAGGTTTGGTGTAAATCTGTTCAGTAGATTCTGAGAAAATAGCCTTTAAATCAATATATATATCTGAGCCAGCTTACGGTGCGCTTACGGTACGCTTACCGTACGCGTACGGTGGCGTGCGCGAGCGCGATTCTGATTGGCTCTTAGATCTTAGTAAACATTCGAATCGGCCGAAACCAGGAAGCGGCGGCCGCCATTTTCTCTGTCGCACTGAGAGTGATGTTTAAAATATTAAGCCTACAAACATGTAAAGGGGCTGTTTAGACAGCTCCCACACACATAGCAATGTTGAGGGAGTCCCCAAAGATCCCCCAAGGCCAAAAACGGAATTTTTATTTTTTCGCTAATTTCGCCAATTATGCTTACCGTACGCGTACGGTAAAAAATTCTAAAAAAAAAAAAATTATCCACACTCTCCCCACCCCGTGTGCAATTGGTGCACGAAGGGCACCATATGTGCATGGCTTATTAAAGATGAGTTAAACTAAAATATTAAAACAAAAAATAATAAAAAAAAAAATTATCCACACTCTCTCCACCCCGTGTGCAAATTGTGCCCGAAGGGCACCATTTGTGCATGGCTTATAACATATACGAAAAATTAAAATATTACCTTTCAAAACGAAGTGCATCATATGTCCTCCATGTGCGCACGGTGCGCGAAGCGCATCGTGCGTACATGGCCCATCTAGCGTAACGTGGGCACGCGGTGCGCGTAGCGCACCGCGTGCCCACCGTGCGTGCACGGCACTAACTCCGTAAAGTGGGCGCGCGGTGCGCGAAGCGCACCGCGTGCTCACTGTGCGCGCACGGTGCGCGCACGGAACGAACTGCGTTAAGTGGGCGCGCACGCCACGAATGGCGTAAAGTAACTTAGCATTTAAAAAAACGTACAAATTCACTGAAAAAACCATAGGTTTCACACACGTTATAGTTAGGAATTAGCATTTAAAAAACCTTGCAAATTCACTGAAAAAAACATAGGTATCACACATGTTATAGTTAGCGGAAATTTTACTGATAAAAAACCAATGAAATTCCCCCGTTATAGTTAGTGCAGGCAACTATAACTCACGCGACCGCAATCTTCTGCTGATGACATATGTGTCTTTATGAAAAAAAAATATTTGTAATATATGTATAGCTAAAAATGTATGGAAGAAGACATGGGCAAATAAGTGTCTAAATACAGTATTAGCATCAGCAGAGGATTGCGGTCGCGTGAGTTATAGTTGCCTGCACTAACTATAACGGGGGAATTTCATTGGTTTTTTATCAGTAAAATTTCCGCTAACTATAACATGTGTGAAACCTATGGTTTTTTCAGTGAATTTGCAAGGTTTTTTAAATGCTAATTCCTAACTATAACGTGTGTGAAACCTATGGTTTTTTCAGTGAATATATATATATATATATATATATATATATATATATATATATAATCTACTGGCGGTCGCCAGTAGATAGTTATAGTTAGGACCGAGTTTCCATAGGAAATCTCAAAATTCTATTTTGAATAACTTTGGCGTCGGTTGACGAATCCACGGCTGCCAAGGTTTCAACTGCTATATGTGACATTTCCATCATTCCAGTGCACTATGAGTGACATATAAAAGACTATGAATTACACTTTCTTGCTAGCAATCAAACCCTGAGGATGAGGGAGACATACCGATATCAGTAATTACGCCTATTTGACCAACAAGAAACTCTAAGAACAAGGTTTAAGGCTACTTTTGTGAGATATTCCCGAGCTTGGAGTGTGCATGTGTGAGACAGTAACATAGATACGATACTTTGGAAGTCAAAGTGCCTGGTCTGATGTGAGACTGACATAGCCCAGATGGAGCCGAGTATCACAAATATACATAGTCAGTCTGAACAGCCTGGCACCGTAAGTACAGGCGATGGGCGCCTGCAAACTACAAGCCTTGCGTGATGTACACACCTTGCGCTGAGGGGGGAACCGGCTAGTGCCAGCTTCACCTCATACTGAGCGCGTCACTCACTGACCCATGGTGCCATCATCAAACTGCACCCCAAAGGCCCCCCAAACAGCATCTGCATCTAGAGAGAGCACTGCCCTCCCCTACCCGGGGACGGGAGGCCCGAATCTGCCCCTCTTGAGCACAGGACACCAACAATGTGAACCGCCCCAATATGGCTTTGGTGTAGTAGTATACTGAAAATGCAACGATTCTGGATAGGTGGCGCATGTGCTAGCAAAGAACACAGTCTCTTATCGAATTGGCGCCAACCAAGTACAAGTCTCTGTTTATTCTTCTCAACCTGTGAGAGCAAAACTAACACCAACGGTCGCACTACCGATCCAAAGCGCTCTGATTTCAGAGCCCAGTGTGCCTCCTTGAAAAGTTTAACCATGCACCACTTGGGCCATGTGTTCCACCCTTACAACATCACTAAAAGGTTTCTTTTAGATCAAAAGAGAACCTCCTATATGCTAGTAGGTAGAGTCACCTATTAATTTCATTACGTCACAGCTCGTTGAAATGAAAAGGCCTTGGCAGGAGCTGGGACGGTGCCCCCCCCCCCCCCACGGGCGATGCCTGCGTGAAGAGACCCCTATTTAGGTCGGGGAGGAGGGGGGGATACGAGTCCCTCATTGTCTAACCTCGTGGTCAAGCGACCTCGATGCAGAAGCAGCAGCAGTCGGCGTCAGGGTGAGGGGACAAAGAGGCCGCCAGGGGGGCGGGGGAGGACTTTATACCTCTCCCTGATCCCCCCCTCGGCCGGAAGTGACGCGCGGGACCCCAGCAGGGGTCTATGGCCAAAAGACTAGGATGCCCAGTGTGCCATCTTGTGGCACTAAAGGGGCCGTCCTCTTATGAGGGTCCCCTGTGGGAACTTTGTCGGTCAGCCCGCAGGAAACAAAGAACAGTGCGTGTTAAAACAGTAGCGCTTGTGAAAAGCGCTTTTACAGAAATAATAAAAAAGGAGTCCCTAAACAATGCCCTAAAATGACCCCTGCATAAGTTTAGCAGCACATGGTCGCTGCGCTCGGGGAGGGCTACAAGACACATGAGGCATGTATGCAATGGACCAATGAGGAGAAAGAATAATGGAGTGATATGAGAGACAATAAATGGCAAGCCAATCGGCGGAGAGAAGCCCACAACAGTAAATACACCATGTCTCAGTTCGAGACACCGCATGCACACCGTCTAGAGCCGAGACCTAAAAAGGGCGAGTGGAAGGGGTGCCGATTTTGGATTCGCCCAGGGCGCTCTCTGAGAAAAGGCCAGCTCCGAGTGAGGAGACAACAATATTCGAGAGTTAACTGAAATATTCCTGCTGAGGTTGTCAATGTCTCAAGGTTTCCTAAGTCCCGTTCCCCCTGACACACCCAGACATTTGCCTGGTGCAGCAAAAGTATTTCATTCATAGAACCGGTTTCATCTCCGCTTCATTGCACTGTGGGTAGGGCGTCTTTTTCTGAGCGCACATGTAAACATGATTAATACACAAAGACATTAACTTCTTTTTTTAAAACAGCAGCATATTTTATTTACTTGATGACGTGAAGAATACACATTTCAAATATGCTACTAAGGTAACTTGCATTTTTTAAAAAATGTTTTCACTTTGAATGAATTCTAAGCTAAATTATTCCTGTAATCATGAAATGGATACATGAGATGAGGAATGGATACAAAATGTCATGTTAAATATTCTTTACTTTCTCAGTTTACATCTGTACTCAAACAGTCACGAGGATGCTTCAGAACATCATTACCTGAGCACAGGTATTGCATAGCACATCAGTTGCCATATAGGGGATAAATACACAATTAATGCATAAATCCATGAAGGAATCTCTTCTTTTATGAATTTTCTCATGAATGCCCACAGGCATGGCGATGGCCACAGAGATGGGTTTATATGTAGAGCTCTATGACGCCTTATTTAACTTGCCATATGCATAATGATATTGGGGCATATTTATCATGCAGTTGCGCTGCGGGGCAATGCAACTACTAAATAAGATTTATCAAGCCATGCAAGGCCACTTTGTGAGGCACTGAGTGGCTTCATAAATTTAGAGCAACGCAATGCAGTGCATGGCATTACTCTTCCCCAGGGAGGCGTTCCATTGGTGGAGCGTGTGTGTTCACTTGCATCCACCCATGGATTTTGGTGCATTCCCAGACTTACCACAACTGGCAGACCAGGGAATGCATCACAATCTTACGCCTTCCCAGGTGAGGCCTAACGAGAAGAAATATTTCTATTTCTCCTCGTTTTTTCCTCTTTCTATGTGTGCTGCATTCTGCATCAAACATAGAAAGAGGAACATGCCTCAGAGGATTGTTTTTGGCAAGGAAGGTTTCCCCAAAACAATCCTGCTTGCAATGCAGGCACCCTTGCACCATGGTGCACGAGTTAAAGCATTGGTGATAGGGTGCACACAGTTCGACAGTGGAGGGAAAAGACAGGAGTTAAATATGGTGCATTCCTGCCCTTTTGCCATCACACAACACAACAAGTTGACTTGCTGTGCTGTGCTGCGTGATTGTTTTATACATATGCCCCACAAGGTCCTAGGTAAGGTGAACTGTTAATATGAAAGAAATAGCTTGTTGCTTTGCTCATGTATGTGTGCATGGGCATGTGCATCCAGAAGGGGAGATGTTAAGGTGAGTGTACTGAGGCATTTTCATCTGCAAAGCAAAACATCTAGGGGCAGCCCTGCCTGCAGTCGATGAATTGCCTTTTTAGGTCTCGCCTAGGCAGCGCATGCACTGTCTCGTCGAGAGATGCTGAATACACTATAGTGGGGGAAGCTCCACCCACTTTCCGGACATATGTTTGATTGGCTGCAATCATAAATTCTGCAATATGATTCGTTTTTGGTTTGTTAGTCCCGCCTCCTGACAGCCATATCGTCATTTTTATTCTTCCGAGGCTATCAGTCCCTTTACTTAAAAAAGTTTTGTTCCCCTGCCTCTCCCTGTTCCCTCCTGCAGTCCCTAACTTCTTGGACCACAACCAGCCCCCCACCCCCTCCCGCTCGTGCCTTCTTTGATGCCCACACTTCAGTTGAAAATGCAACAAGTCTCCCGTAAAAACGAGTCCTATTGCATTTTCATTGCTTGTTTGTCCTATGATTGGTGGATAAATGTGCACTATATTTTGCCTGACCTGTCCTAATAACATGCGCAATACAAACGTCTCTCTTAAGCATGCGTGGGGAAGCTCTGTTCCCATTGTCTGTCGCCGCAACGGGGATGCAGGTCTATTATATCAGAGTGAGAGTTATTCTGCAGCTGGCGATAGTGGCATGTCACTCTTGGGCTGTCGTGCAGACACTTTCACTTTCGTGCGAATCATGGGGCAGATGTGGTCTTGATCATGGTTTTGCCTGTCCTCCTCGCGAGGGCGGCTAAGCACTTTCACTCCCGAGTGAAGCTTTGATTTGTTTTAGTGACTTTTCTGCTATTTTTCCCGACATTTCAGCCAATACAGAACATATGACCACTAAGAAAAACTAAGTATCATTACCTGTGAACAAACATGCTTGTGAAGCAACTATTGTGCGGAAAGAATGTGTCTGAATACACAGCGCCACTCAGAACTGGTGATGCGCAATCCAACTGGTATTCAACTAGTGTTCAGTGCCTTTCTACATGCCACCATTTCGATGTCTCTGCAAAATAAAATGAGGTTACAACGCAAATTCATTACCCAGAAATAATTGCTTCTCATAGCATCGTATTAATACCCTCTTTATGATGTTTGTTAATTGAAATAGCTAAGATGGGCGCAAACATTGACGTACTATCACTGAATCACAGGGTCCGATGGAGTGAAGGGAACGAGGCAGAACGCAAAATGACAGACGACCATTATGACATGACAGGCACATTATATAATGGCAGGAATTATTCCGCCGGGAAGTGCAGTGAAGTAGAAACCAGCAGCCCAGCGACTCCCTATTCCAAACAGCATTTGGCCTCTCTTGACAAATTAAGGCCGATGACGTACCATGCTCTTTGGAAGTTAGTTTTTTAGGTCTCGTGTTTGGCAGCGCATGCGCTACATGCGCTGTCTCCGCGAGACCTAAGTAATCTGTATGTTGGCTGAAATTTAGTCGAATTTGTTTTTACGCTTGTGATTGGTTTACCTGAGGCATTGTGTTGTGTTCGTGCTTTCTGTTAGCTGTTGATCCTCCAGTTACTTCTGTGTAGTTCCAAAGCAGCGGCGCCTTAGTACAGTTTTCGTCCGCAACTCGCACTTGTTTTAATTAACTGCAGTGTCCCATCTGTTTCTCACGCCGCGTTTGTTTATTTATTTAAGACGCGCTCCCCGTGTTCGCGATAGAACGTTGGCATTCCTCCAGCCCAGCATGCTACTTTCAAGCCTGGTCGTATCACGTGGCTTTGCTAATCCCTCAGTAAATGACTTTCCCTCCCCCCGTCGGCTCCACGGAGACAGCTTCTTCATGCTGCCATTTTAAGGTGAGGTGCTCACTGCAAGGAGTTGTGCAGGTATATGAATGGCATTTTCGCCTAATTATTTCAAAAGAACGCTCTCGTGCAGCCGGTTTAATGGAGGATTCGTACTATAAATTGCTCGTGGCACCGCTTGTTCTAAACTGATGCCGTTGCGCGCTGGAAGCGGCGCTGCTCCGCACACCCCTCCAAGGAGGCAGGTTTGTATTTGGCGCACTGTGTACACGGCCCTACCATCACCGGCCCCAGGGGTGTTTTTACAGGAGCATTCCAGCGGGCAGGGCTCTTGAGAGAATAAAGCTCTGTTTAATCCCAACACCCTCTCCTTTAATAGACTACACACAAAGAGGGAGAGACAGTCTACACAACACAAGAAAGCGTCAGACTCCGAGTAACGGATTCGATAAACTCCTTTTCTGTTACATTAAACTGCTTTTCACTTCCAGTAGGGGTTATAAGGACCTTCATGGCAGAGTCCTCTGAGGAGTTCTGTGAGGGTATATTTTGGCAACTAAACGCACCTGGCAATGTTTATTAATAGCAGCCGACTGTGATTTAATCCAATTTATTTTGGTAGCTGAGCCTCGTAACACCACCCAACAAGCATTTGCAATGCAATGGTCTCGGCATTGTTAAAGTTAGAGCTATTGGCATTGCTCAAGACATTATTTTTGTTTATGTTTTTAAAACATTTAAAGAAACTGCATTGTTATTTACAATGTCAATAGCTTAATCACTCTCAAATGCGAGACCTATTGCATTTGCACCCACACAGAGCCACACACAAAGCCACCCACACACATAGAGCCACCCACAGAGCCACTCACATAGAGCAACCCACACACAAATAGAGCCACCCACAGAGCCACCTACACACACGCAGTAGCCCACTGACCTATTTACATTATGTGCACTTTGTGATCTGCATGGTACATGTTCTTTGCTACAGGCACATTAACCCTATGTGCTACCTTTCCAGGAGTCAAAACTTCCACTAGACAAAACTCCGATTTCTCTCTAGGAAGAACATTAAACACCAGAGTCAAAGTTACATTGCACATCGCCCTAGTGGCATAAGTGTACATATACAGTTTCTCTGTATAAGAGATAGCGCTAAGATGACCACACAGCAACAAGCTTAGCAGATACAGAAAACTTCTCCAACCTGTAAGTAAACATTAGGCATTTTACCCAAGCTCTCATCTCTCTACAACAGAACCGAATAATGTTATCTGGCCATGCTTCAGACTGTCAAGTCACAAAGGATTGGAACGCAGGCACTTCATCGAAGTTAATGCCCGCAACTTAAACCTACCCTCAAAATCTCATAGAGGGCGATAATGCTTTTGAACTTCATACAACAGCAATGTGCCCAGTTAATCCTCTTCAGGGAGAGATGCCATTTATGACTTGAATACTTGTTCCATAACAAGACTGCAGGTTCGATGATAACTAACCTTCTTTACTAATAAATCTGTAGCAGCAATGTGTAAAACAAAATATATTAAAGGAAAAAACATGGAGGCATGTGATGCCCTTTTTGAAAAACAAAGTTAAACGTCCAGTACTGGTAGAACACATTACTCCACAACATGTCAATGACGTCATAGTGCAGTATATATATATATATATATATATATATATATATATATATATATATATATATATATATATATATATACATATATTATCTACTGGCGGTCGCCAGTAGATAGTTATAGTTAAGACAGAGTTTCCATAGGAAATCTCAAAATTCTATTTTGAATAACTTTGGCGCCGGTTGACGAATCCTCGCGAAATTTTCAAAACTAATGGGGCGCTCCGCTCAGCTCCTACCCTGAAAGTCTCGGGGTGATTCGTCAAGCGGGGGCTGAGAAAAAAGGGGGGTCCCAAAACGCGTTTTCCCCATGCATTTTCCCATAGGACCTTTAGTCGAAGGTACAGCCTGAACGGCTGAACAGAATTACTTGACATTTGGCAAAGAGGTAGTCCTCAGGTCAGGGATGTGCCTTTTGCATATATGGTGTCAATCTGTTCAGTAGTTCCTGAGAAAATTGCAGTTAAAACTACATAAATATCTATAAGCACGCACCGTGCACGCACCGTGCGCGCACGGTGCGCGCACCCTAACGTGCGTGAGCGTAATTGTGATTGGTGGTTACATGTCAGTCAACATTCGAGTCGGTCGAAAGCAGGAAGTGTCGTCTGCCGTTTTGTGTGTGACAGTGAAAAAGAAAGGTGGAGAACGTGAAAAGGGGGCAGGGTACAGAGTTCCTGACCCCCTAGCTTTTGCCAGGGGGTCCCTGAAGGACCCCGAATGGTGAAAAAAACATTTAATTTTTTTTCAAAAAATCGCGAGGTGCGCGCAACGTCGCGAGTTGCACGCACGGTGCGCGCACCGCGGAAAAAAATCATTAAAAAAATAGAATTCAAAATCAAATTTAAGTGTTTAGATGTTAGGTGGCTCTAAAAAGAGCCGTTGTGTTAATTGAGGAACAGAGGAACAAAAAAATGAAAAAAATTATGGGGTGCCGCATGTGTGCTGCTGTATGTTGCTCTCTATTAGGGGAATGCTGGTGTCACCATAAGAGAGAAGAGCATTGCACGCATTGCACCGTATATGCACCCTCTTGAACAGAGGGTGCATATCCAGAGGAACAGAAGCAGGTGAAGCTGCCGCCGCAAATGAAGTGCTCGGCTGAGCTGCCGATGATGTGCTCGGCTGAGCTGCTGCGGATGTGCTCGGCTGAGCTGCTGGAGGGTTGTCTCTAGCAACTCGAGCATAAGCCACAGGATGTACTCCTTTAACGTGCCTGATCATAGTGAAAATACTAAAAGAGTATTTCTTTTTAGGATCTCCTCTTGATAAGACAACACCACAAATAGTGCAGGTGACTTTCGGAGCATTCACCTTCTTCTGCCCCTCTGGAAATGTAAAAAATTGCCATATAAAAGAGTCTTTCTGTTTCCTCTGTCTCTGTGGCACAAGGGTCTCCTGCTCACTCCCAGAAGATGACTGCTGCTCTGCCATTCTCAAGTACTGGAGTACTGGAAAAGCTGCTCAGCTCCTTCTCCCAGGGAATCAGAAGAAATAATGAGGGGAGTGGGTGTGGTGTTGGAAGTTTCTGGAACTGAAACTACTATAAACCAATGAAAAGTGTTGTTTCTTAATCACATGACCTGAAACTACTATAAACCAATGAAAAGTGTTGTTTCTTAATCACATGACTTGCCGTGCGCGCACAGAGCACGCACGCGCGTACGGAGCACGCGCGTATGCGCGTACGAAGCACGTGCATACGGAGCACGCGCGCATGCGCGTACGGAGCACGCGCGCACGGAGCACGCACGACGTACGCATGCGCACGTGGAGCCCGTGCACATGCGCGCACTGGCAAAAACCTTAAAAAAAAAATAATAATTAAAGTGTTTATAAGTTTATAGAAGATATTAACTATGCTGTTCAACTTTATCCAAATTTTTAAAAAAAAGAGCTGAGCCATTCCATATTACAGGATACAGTCAATCTATAACTATATACATAGGTAGCTTATTGTAAAATAAATATTTAAAAAATATAATAATACATTCATAAATTAGTATTTAAAAAACCTTGCAAATTCACTGAAAAAAACATAGGTTTCACACACGTTATAGTTAGGAATTAGCATTTAAAAAACCTTGCAAATTCACTGAAAAAACCATAGGTTTCACACACGTTATAGTTAGGAGTTAGCATTTAAAAAACCTTGCAAAATCACTGAAAAAACCATAGGTTTCACACATGTTATAGTTAGCTGGACATTTCACTTGTACAAAACCATTGAAATTCCCCCGTTATAGTTAGTTCAGCTAACTATAACTTGCGCGCCCGCAATCCACTGCTGATGACGTCACATATTACATCACTCATGACATGGTCAGTGGCATCACTCATGACATCACTGATGACATCTCAAATGACATCACTGATGACATCATCCAGTGAATGTGTGTCTTTCTGAAAAATACATATTTTTCATATATGTATATCTAAAGGTTAATGGAAGAAAAAATGGGTAAATAAGTGTCTAAATGGATGTTTTTTTTTTGTAAAATTAATTGTATAACTGACTTATTAACAGTATCTTAGTGAATACACGTATTAGTGAGTAATGTTTAAATATTTAAATATCTGTATCAGTTTCTCGCTTTGTGTATAAGTGGCTGCATGGGTTGGTGAGTAGCTACATGAGTGTGTATATGGGTTATTAGTTCGTTTTTAGAGTATCAGTATGAGTGTCTGTATGGTTCAGTGGGGGATGTTACTTAGCGTATGGATGCATGAATGAGTGACTCACTGTTTGTATGTATTTTGAAGACAGTATGTGAGCAGGACAGTATGGGTGGATGAGTGTGTGTATGGGTGAGTGAGAGAGTGAATGACTGTCTCAATAGTGTCTTTATGAGTAAGTCCATATGTTTTGAACTAGTATATGTGAGTATTGATGTATATAAGTGAGGATATATGAGAGTGAGAGATTGGAAGAGTTCCTGTATAAATAAGTGTGTTTCTATAAGCGATTGTTTTAGAGAGTAAGTATGTGTACGTTTCTGTAGAAGTAAGTGTACTGGTGTGTGTATAGCTGTACATGCAAGTAAATGGATGTTTATTTGCATGTGTGAGTATGTGTGTGAGTAACTATGTATGAGTGTAGGTGTGTAACAGGATGTATAGGTGTATGAGTACATATGATGACTGAGTACATGTATGAGTGACTATATAGAAGTGTTGATGAATGAGTGGATGCGTATGTAGATTTTGGAATTACTGAATAGGTTGTTCTAACTGGTATTGGTATCTCTATAGTATTCAAAAGCTTAGTTTGTATTTTTCAATGTGTGTATCAAAGTTTATATTCGGATAAGAGGAGGACTGCCACTCTTACACAAGGATGATGTCATCAGTGATGTCATTTGAGATGTCATCAGTGATGTCATGAGTTTTGCCACTGACCATGTCATGAGTGATGTAATATGTGACGTCATCAGCAGTGGATTGCGGGCGCGCGAGTTATAGTTAACTGAACTGACTATAACGGGGGAATTTCAATGGTTTTGTACGAGTGAAATGCCCAGCTAACTATAACATGTGTGAAACCTATGGTTTTTCCAGTGAATACATATATATATATATATATATATATATATATATATATATATATATATATATATATGACTGACAAGGGTGTGTGGTTGGGCCAAGTTTGTGCGATATATAAAGGGCAAAAATGTTTAGGTCCTTGTATCGTTTCCACTAGAGGCCCTATTTGTAGAGTAAAAGAATGGGCATTCCCATACAGATGTAGGATGTTTCTCTAATGCTTAGCTGCGTGGCTACCGCGTGACCCTGGACTTAGAGTCCTGGCTTCTAGTCCAAGCTTTGGCAAGTCCACAGGGATTGTTCACTGACCCCCCTGGGACAACTAAGGGTTTGTTTTTATCATGCGAGTAGCCTCGGCGTCTCTCCGTGCCCCCCCTTCCGCCCCCCAACTGATGGTCACCCAGGCCCCGCCCACTCGAGGCTCTTCGACCTCTTTAAAGCCGGCAGCCGGTGATATAAGCAATAATCGGCAGATATCTGCCTCTGACCCTCAGATGGTTCACTCAGGCAAACTGGGATAAATATCCCAGAAGTACCGCGGGGGGCACCACTTTAAAGCACGAGCACCGAAACACCAAGCACAGTCAGAGCAAACCATACCAGCTGCTTCTGGGTTAAAAACAGTGAAAAGGCTGAATAAATGTGTATCTGCCCAGAGAGGCTGCGGTTAGGATGGGGGGGGGGGTACTGAGGGGGGCATGTTTGTGTGCAGGATCTCGGTCCCTGTGTGTGACAGAGCACAGCAGCACCGCGGGGTGCTTCAGTGGGACACGCCACTACAGCGCCTTGAAGCCTTGGCACGTGTCATCATCACAAGAGAGCTTAGAGAGGGGAGAAACAGCGCCTTGAAGCCTCAGTATATTTATCATGGCTGCCAACTGGGGGCGGGAGGGGGGCGGAACAACGCCTTGAAGCCTCAGTGTATTTATCATGGATGACAACTGGAGGAGGGGGGGGACAGCGGATCTTAGACGCGAAAAATACCACCCGCCCCCAGCACGCAGGACATGTACCGAACTCATCTCTTTCCATTTACAGACGGAAAACAAGGATTCCCTTTCTTTTATAGTGCCCCCATATACACGGGGTGCACCCGGCAGCAGAGGAGGGGGCGGGGTAAAAACCAACATCGGGTCCTACCGGAAAACAGAATAATTTTAGCCTTTACAATTCTTTTTAATCCCCCGGACTCATTTCACTGCAAACCCAAAAACATAAGAAAATATAATTTCTTCAGCAGGAGACCCCGCGTTAAAAATACTATGGAATTTGATAAGTGGCATTTCAGGGATTTCCACCGGTTGGCCCCAGCTCGAACCCGGATCCCGGCCGGAAACTGTTTACGTGATTTTTGCACATTACCTGGTTTTTAAAAGCTGGGGGGGTGGGGGGGCGACGAGTCCGGGGCTGAGAATACATCACATGTCACGAAAATCAGAAGAAAGATGAGATGACACATATGATTGTGTTCCGGCCACCGCCTCTGCTTCCGGACCGAGCTTGATTTCAGTTTAATTGCTATCGAAAGTCGCTATTTAGTCGATGAATCTGTTCTGAAACAAGCCTCAAATCAAAGATGTTACGCCGATGTCGGGACTCGAACCTTGTTCCCCACTCACAAAGGTGGCAGGGGGGAGGAGACCAGAGCAGCAGCCGAACACGGGAGCCGACAGCAGGGGGAGAGGACACCATTAACACCACCGCCTTTCTCCGAGGTGAAGCAGAAATGCCTCGGAGAAACGCAGTGGCGTTTTCGGATTCGGGCGCGTGTTTTTTCTTTCTCTCCTCTTGCCATTGGCTGGAATGTTTACATTCCAGAGGAGAGAAAGATTCGAAAAAACACGCCCCCGAATCCGAAAAAGACGAGGCTTGTTTGGAGAGACAAACCTCTTCTCCAATGGCTGACCAGCATTTAAGAGGCCAGCCAATGGAGAAGAGGTAAAAAAAAAGGGGCGGGTTAAAGCCCCACTCCGAAACATTTAATCTCGGAGCGAGACTGCGCAAGCGCAGCCTTCGAGCCGAGACCTAAAAAAGCCCCACGTGCCGCACCGCTTTCAAAAAAGTTTCATCTGTGAATAGCAGACAAAAAACCCGGCATTTAATTAGTGTTGGGGATTAACGCTGTTTACACCCAGAAAGACAGAAGATTAACCTGAGCGAAAATCGGTTCCAAAGTGCTATGATTAAATAAATAAATGATATTGTAGCCCCCACATACAATATAATTTATTTATATAACACTGCACGCCACTTACAGCGCCAAGGTCACATGTTGCTCAGCCCTGGCACTCTCTGGCCTGCTTTTCGCAGCCAATGCTTCTATATGCTCTAGGCAGCCCAGGTTGTAACGTTCACAAATGACTTGTATAGCGCTCCGTGGCCATTATTTTGGCATCCTAACGCCGAGTTCACTCTCCTTCAGTTCAGTTTTAACGTCACCTGTACTAAGCACCAACGCAGCCCTCAAACGAGGATCCGGTGACGTAAATATGGACCGCTTTTCAACCGCCTTTTAACTTGCCTTGGAGGGGGCGATCATTGGGAAGAAACAAATCAACAAACACGTAAAAAAAACAGGAGTCCTGCTTCTGAACAGGACAAGCGGCTCCATGACAAAGTGTCACCTTTGTAGACGTATATTGTGACCCCAGAGCACAAAGTAACAAGATTGTGTCCACATAGCAACTTTTGTCGAATTACGCAAAGCAACACACCGTTGGGCCTCTCACTCGTATTGACGCAGTGCGTGTCGCAAAACATTGGGAAAACATGAAAGAAAGACAACCGCCCTACAAAAGAACCAATTTACCTCACCCTCGACCCCCAAAACAGAACAGTGTAATGCTCACTTCTCTGAAAGTGTAGAAGGCGCACTATATTTCTTCAAAGATGCCGCCCCTTGTGTCCAAGCACTAGCCTATGCGCACAACTCATAACAATAATGAAGGTATAAATACACACACATATATATACCTGTCAGCTCCACTGTGTGATTAAGGGAGAAGGGTATACGTGGAACTCTGTCATAGCGCCTAGAGGGCCTACCTGCAGTTGTTGGCACGTGATATTCAACCAAGAGACAGAAGGTGAGTGCTTCGGAAATAACTCAAGAACCCCGTAGACGGCATTATAGGTTGGGCCACTGGAACTATGAGATTTCCCCATAATTATGAACTTGCCACATAATCCATAATTTGCAGATTTAGCAAGAAAATAGTTTGTAGCTCAAGTGGATCAAAAGTTACTGAAAACTCGCCACACGTTGCGGCTCAGTGGCCTGTCATTGCTCTTTTAATGTGCAGTGACAGGTCTTTCTTTTGCTGATTGTTGCCTTTAGGTGTTAAAATAATACTAATGCGCGGCAACTTCTGCTCAGTGTTAACATTGTAGGAAAGAACACTAATGATGTAATACTGTGACAAACAAAATGCCGAATGATGCCGCACAATGCGTTATTCCTTGCCACATAATTTAGCTAACCCTGCTGCATTTTTCATCTGGCTCTGGTTACAGGCCTGTACAAAAGTTGGCTTCATTGGTTAAACAAGCAATAAAAATGCAATAGGTCTCGTTTTTTGTAGGCATGGGGATTACAAGTTTGTCCACAATAATAAAATAAAATGGTGAGCTAGCGCTGTGATTTGAACCTGCTTTCAGCAAACTCTTAAATTGGTTATTTATATAAATGGGTGGTATGTAGCAATGATAACGTTTTTGCTTTGATTTTTTATAGGCAGAGTCAGCTTTGTATGGCATTAACTGTATAAAAACGTTCAGCTTTCACATTGCGCATTTGAGGTAGTGGCTTGGCGCTGGCTGCCACACCCCCAGGTTGCTTTCCCCGGTCCACCGAGGGTTCTAATCCCGATCGTGTGGAGGGAAGTCGCTTCCGATTGTAGGGTTGCGGTCTAGTCTCCTCCCCACTCCCCACATAAGCTGATGCATAGAAGAACGCGCAGTGGACACGCTTGAGGTAGTGGCTTGGCGCTAGCTGTTGACGCTGCTACCACGGTTACTGTGTTGTTTTTAAACCAATTTACTGTCACTTATTCTTGTTGCACTGTGTATTTTAATCAAAAACAGTTCAAAACCTCCATTCCTAGAGAATACCAAGCCCGTCTGCGCCCGTCCGTGGCCGGCAGGGGCCAGGGGCCACAAATCCTGCTCGCCCCACATCCCTCAGAGCAGTTTACAGCTCCTCTTTTCTCCTCAAACTCAGAGGAATAACCCCCGCCAATTGCCACCTTGTCTGGAACCCTGCCGACCCATATACACCGTGCCCACACTGCGATTTTCGTCCCCATTCGTCCCCACCCACTAAAAAGACCAAAATTACCATCTACCTCCTGAACTGCAGGTCATTACCTAAACACTCCACGGAAATTTCCCTACTGCTAGAAGAGTTTCACCCTGACGTCCTATACCTCACAGAGACCTGGCTCAACCCGGATTCAGAGCCCGACCTTGTCAAGACTCTCGGGATATCTAATCTCACGGGAAGACCGGAAAACAGGGAAAGGAGGTGGCCTAGCAATCATCTTCAGAGATTGCTATAAGTGCCGCAGTGCCCCTAACACACTTCCTGACTGCGAAAGTCTGTCTTTCGCCATTGACTTCTCCCCTACTAGTACGTTCTCCGGCATACTCGTATACCGCCCACCCGGTACGTTAGGACAATTCACCAACAACCTTCCCCCCATCATTGCCAGCCTAGCCTGTAGCTCATCCAACTTTACACTTTTAGGCGACCTTAACATCCATTTTGATAACATCCTTGACCACACTGCCTCAGAACTATCTTCCAGTCTATCTGCACTAGAAATGACACAACTAGTCTCCAAACCTACCCATATCAAGGGCCATCTTCTGGACCCCGTATTTACCAATAGTGAAAACCTCTCTGTAGGAATCCCCTCTCCTCTTCCCTGGTCAGATCACTTTTTGATCCCCCTTCAATGGGCCACCGCCGTTTCCCATCCCCCCATCATCACCGACACTCGTAGAGATCGCAATTGGTCCAATCTTCCTCTAGAAAAATGGCAGGCAGCCCTTGAAACCTCCAGACCTCCCTACAATCCCAACCCCACCACAGCAAACGAGGACTACAACCAGTGGATCTCGGACTCACTTGACTCCGTGCTCCCTATGAAATGCACCAAAATTAAGCGCTCTACAAAAACCGCCCCCTGGTACTCCACCGAACTGCGTGACCTGAAACGCCAATGCAGGAGACTGGAAAGGCAGTGGCGGCTGGATTATTCTTCACCCAGGAAAACCGCCTACAGACAAGCGATCCGAACCTATAAAAATGAAATAAAAAATGCCCAATCCACTTTTTTTGAAGAAAAAATTAATGCAGCTGTCTCCCGACCAAAAGAAATCTATTGTATCGCAAAAACCCTCCTCAAACTCCCAGACAAACCTTCTAACACCACCAATATACAAACCCGTTGTAATGACTTGGCGGAGTTCTTCCACCAAAAAATTCTAACTATCTACACCTCCTTTCCCCCCGCCCGCCCGACCGACCCAACCCCTCCTTTACCCTCCGAGCTAGGATTCCAGCCTCAGGCCACCTTTGATTCCTTTCCCCCTCTCAACCCCACCACACTAGAACCCCTTCTGCGCCAGGTAAAATCTGGCTCCCCCTATGACCCAGCACCTCCACGCACCTTGCTGACTTCCACTGCGAATATCCTTCCTACCATACTCAACCTACTTAATGCATCCCTATCCTCCGGCAGCGTCCCGGCGCCCTGGAAGCATGCTATGGTCAAGGCCCTTCTGAAAAAACCCAATCTAGACCCTGACAACCCCACTAATTACCGCCCAATTTCTTTGCTGCCATGGCTGAGTAAAATTCTGGAAAAATATGCCAATACCATTCTGGCAAAATTCCTTGAAACCATCCACCTACTCGACCCTTCCCAGACGGGTCTCCGGCCCATGCACGGGACCGAAACCGCTCTAGTCGCAGTAATGGAGGAAGCCAAAAACATCCTGGACCAGGGAGGATGCGCGGCAATCCTCCTGCTCGACCTAAGCGCAGCCTTCGACACTGTTAGCCATAATATCCTTCTACATCGGCTCACCAACTTAGGAGTCTCAGGGAATGCATTGGACTGGTTCAGATCCTTTCTCTCGGACCGCTACTTCCAGGTCTTCGAGGGAGATTTTACCACCCCGGATAAACCCCTCGGCTGCGGAGTGCCACAGGGCTCCTCTTTAAGCCCTACTTTGTTTAATATTTATATGAGCCCCCTAGTTGAGATCGTCCGCCCTTTTGGAATAAAAATCGTCACCTACGCCGACGATACTCAGCTAGTGGTGGCTCTCAATCAATCCTCCTCCCCACAAAACAGCCTGAGGAACTGCCTCGAGGAGGTGACCAAATGGATGACCTCTTCCTGCCTCAAACTCAACGGGGACAAAACCGAATTGATGCTCTTAGGCAACCCCTCTCCACTTTCCATCACTCTATCAAGGCCAACCTCTCTCGACCTTGCCCCCACCCCTAAGGACAAAATAAAGAGCCTTGGCATCTGGCTGGACAAGTCCCTTAATTTTAATCATCAAGCAGTCAAACTGTCCGCCACCTGCTTCGGCCTACTCCGACTCCTGCGTCAGAATCTCCCCCTATTGCCACCCCAACCACGACAGATAATGGTTCAGGGTCTCATTCTGTCTCGGCTGGATTTCAGGAACGCTCTCTATCTAGGGGCACCCCAAGCCACCTTGCACAAGCTCCAAACTATTCAAAACTGTGCCGCCCAAACCCTGCTCCTGATACCCCGGAGGGTCTCCGTCAAACCCGGCCTAAGGAACCTCCATTGGCTCTCGGTCAGGGAGAGGATCGACTTCAAGGCCCTATGTATTGCCCATCGAGCCTTTTGGAAAACCGGGGCGGCCATTAATCACCCACTTATTACCCCCTACAAACCCACCAGACAGCTCAGGTCAGCCTCCTCCTGCTACGCCACGGTACCCAGGATTAATAAAACTAGGTGTGGAGGCCGCTCCTTCTCCTATAACGCGGCCATCCTATGGAATTCTATTCCCCTCTCCCTTCGTTCTGAGCCCAACCTTCTGCGGTTCCGTAAGCAACTAAAAACCCTGCTCTTCAATAGACCAGTATAAACCCTAGCCCTCCACCTATTTTGCTTGGTCCGTAGTGCTAGGACGCCTCAGGGTATCTACCGCGCTCTACAAATTGTCTTTTCATTTCATTTCATTTCATTTCATCTGTGTGTGACTCTTGCAGAGGCCGCCCCCGCAGGGGGCTCGAGGGCCGGCGCCATAATGGCCGCCAGAGCCCGACAAGGAACGGGAACTGGTTTTCACCAGCGGGAAGCGCCGCAGGGCGGAATGCCCTGAGGCCCCCGCCCTCTCCCTTCCAAGAACAATAGGAAGGGGAGATATAAGGCGACGCTCCCCCCTGTGGCAGCCCACTTGCATATCATGGGAGCTGGGGGAGCGGCGCCAAAGACTTTCGAATCGGCCGTGGGCTCTTAGGAGCAGCTGCGGCCTACACCGTCATGACCCGGGCGATGAAGGATCCAAGCCCGCAGTAGAGAGCAGGGAACCCTGCTACCACATGAGGTGCCAGATGTCGGAGGACTACATGCCCGAAGCGTCCCCACCCCCGCCGGGGCACGGAAGATCGGGATGGAATGGACCGGGGCCGAGACACCAGGCATGACCCCCAGCTCCCCAGGAGTTCTGATGCTCGCAGCACCGGAAGCAATGGCAGGGTAAGGGCTCGAAGAGTGGCGGCGTCTCTGCCGGTCACCATTGCCATGTTATAATAATTGCCTGCAGTGCCTTTCTTAGCGCAAGGGTGATGTGCTAGCCATGTAAGCAAGTGTAGCGCGAATCGTTAATATGGGCTGGAGGCGCAGCGGGCCGAGGGCTGTTACTGCGCTCCACAACGCCGCCACCACAACAGGTGCCCCTTCCGCGCTTTGGCGATGCGTACGATACATTGCTGCTTTGCCACCCCCACCCCCCCCCCCTCCCCTACCCACCACTGGCAGGGATCAGTGCAGAGGACGCGCGGCTAGGCGCACTCCCACTGCATAGCGGGAGTGGGGCTGGAGTGGGGTTAAAGCGAGGAGAGGTTGTGGCCCGCCGGCGGTGCTGCCGCCGCTAGGGAAGCAGGATCGGAGCCTCGAGGTCGAGTCCTCGCCCTGTGATTCTCGGCAAATCACTTAGTGTCCCCGTGCCTGAATGTGTAACGGGGATGTGGTGCTATGTGAAGCACTCCAAGGCTTTTCCGGTCGAGTTCGCGCTATGTGTCTCTGAGTATAAAAGAATATACGAAGTGGGCCCTGCTGACCTTTGGGGGACGTCTGCGGTGGGGTACATCGGCCTCGGATGCTGTGAAAGAAGGGAGCAGTTGTTTAACATCACATGTGTGTTTGCGTGTAAAACATGCTGCTGCTACTGCCTAAAAAGCGGTATTCCTAATGGGTGCCATATGTGCCAGTAGACGTGAACTGTTGAGCTGGCATTTTTTCGATGGTTTTGTGCAGACGGCTCTAATGAAAGCCAGAGCTGCGCCACTACAGGGGCACCCCGGGCTCAGAGAGTAGATGCAGCGCGCACGTGACGCACATACTTGGAAGGACGCTACAAACAGTTTCACACCAGGCAACTGTGCCACAGTTTGAAGCAGGATCCCGAATTATCTGCTTTTTAAATGTGTGTGTTTTTTGAGCCTCCTGCGTGGCCATATTGAGAGATCTCCGTGACACCCCTTCAAACGCCCACGAGTGCAGAACTCACATGTTTGTAAATACAAACTCACTGCACGAAGACAAAGGCTGCTGGGCGCACCGAGTACCAGGACACATGCACCTATTCCTGCCGAGGCGCGCGAGCAGCCGGTCTCTGGGCCTCAGAACATACAAACGGCAATTAATAAACTATGTCATTGGTAGAGGGTCCCAACAGTTAGGCTCGTAATAAATAACATCTAGTTTTATTTATTTATTTATTTTCGCTGCGTTTATTACGGAGGGTCGACTTCTTTCTCTGAATTATCGTTAATGCATCACGCTCGTGGCCGGCGCGCATGTAAAGCGCATGTAAAGAGCTTTGGTGCCTTCTGTCGAGTTTGCGCTATATATATGCACCGAGTGTGAGTAGTCTCCCCCCGAGCGGAGTGCTGTGTGGGGCGCCATTGGTGCGGAGGGCACTGGAGCCTGGGAACGGATGCGGAGAGTCTCTGGGCTGGGCCTCGACTTTCGGGCCCCTGGGGGGGATTTGCCTTGGCCCCCAGCTGCGCACCTTCGCCCACCGGAGCCGTGGTGTATGCGGCTTGCCTTTTAAAAGGTGAAAAACTCATAGTTACATTGTCTTAGTAGGCAAAGATGTGTGGCCTTCACGAGCGAATTAAAAAAGTCATAACCTTAAAGAAATTGCAATTTAGCCGTTCAGAACCGGTTTCGGGAAATCTCTCCTCCCGTCAAACGTCTTGCAGATGGACGCTTGGTACATGCATCAACCGGAGCACGACCCCCCTATCTGTGCGCTTGCTGCTAGACCAGTTTCTCTAATCAAAAATAACAGCAGAGTGTGCCATTTTTGATAGTCAAGGGAGTGAATATGCGGCGCTGGCATTCAGCGCTGATGGAGGTATGCCCCTACAGATTGGGGCTTCTTAGCGGCAACACCTTTCACGGTGCTTTCATGGGCTAATGGGTAAGGCGTCTGACTTCGGACTACAAGTTTGAAGGTTCGAATCCCTACAGATCGGGGCTTCTTAGCGGCGGACATTGCAACTTTTAATCTCCCCATGCCTGAATGTGTAATGTAAATGCGGGGCTACGTAAAGCGCTCCGATACCTTCGGGTTGAATTCGCGCCATATAAATGTGCAAAAAAAAAAAAAAAAAAGTTCAAGGCTCCAGAAGGAACAGTGCTCCAGAATCCGATAAGAGGCAGATTAGGGAGAAATACACTACAAATGTCTGCGGAAAAAATTACAAAAAAAAAAACAAAAAAAAAATCGAGGAGATAAGATATAATCTCTCCCAGGGATATTCATTCCATGAAAACCCAGAGTGCCATTTCCAGACAGAGCCTTTTGCATGACCAGTACGTGTAAGGTTTCCATCCCACTGCAGAGGACTATGGGGATTGCTAAACGCCCCCTAAGCGAGCTATCGCGACCAGTATAGTCTAAAGCGGAGAGGCTGACGTCATTACTAAAATATATATATATATATATATATATATATATATATATATATAGCTTATACACACTGAATTCTGGTTCTGGGACCAGGGTGCATAGTACGCTGAATGCTGGCAAGGTTACAAGAACGCTGAATGCTGGCAAGGTTACAAAAAAAAAAAAAAAAAGACAAATAAATAAATGTGTCCTTTTGTAAGAGTTCATGCGTGCTGTGAAAGCGCCCCAATACCTTTGGGTCGAGCCCGCACTATATAAAAAAAAAAAAAAAAAAAAAAAAAAAGGTGCCAAAAAATAAACAAACTAAGTACAAACGTTTCGCAGACAGGGGTAGCATCGCCCCCTATGTAGATCCGGTGAGAACAAGTAGGGCAACACCTGGCAGGAGGGAGTAGCAGAATTAGGCATGCGTGTGTTGCTCATAATCGCTGGGCTTCCCAGCCTCCTGGTGCCCGTGACAGAGCGAGGTCCCAGGAGTAGAAGTTAGCATGTGTGGGTGCCTACCAGCGCCGTGCGTCCCAGCCTCTAGGCGCCTGTAAAAGAGCGCTCTCCCGGTAGGCATGGATCAAGCACCAGACAGGGAGGGCTGTGCTGAAGTTACACAGTGCTTGGGTTAGCATACCTGCTGCAAAGACCGTCCATACAACATGCAGATCGCGAGGGAAGAGCAATGTCAGATGTCAAAGCATAAGATCGGAGCATATGTAGTACTGCCAGCCTGTCATTCTGGGAATGTCGCAAAAGGGGTCAATTGGCGGTGAAGCTGTTCGGGTGCGAAGAGCACCTCAAGCCATTGCGTGACACTTTAGATTCGGAGTTTGGGCTGGTCCAGAACAAGTACGCTGCAAACGTACTGCCTACCTGTAGGGTGCAGTCAGCTGACCCATCCAGTAGTTACCGTAAACCGAAGTGGATGAGGCTTGGAAGAGGTAGAGGCCATGGTGTAGAGGTGCTTACCGGAAAAACCTCCCAGGAGCAGGGGTGAGGTAGAGGATGGGATGTGAGCAATGTATATTGTATCATGCTACCACAGACTGTAGCTGACTGTCTCCCAATTTTTGTTTTCATGATTGGCCCATGGTGAGAGGAGACAGCGCTGTAAGACTCCGAACAGGACGCAAGCGTCCCGCCTCAAAAATGGCGAGGAAGGAGCAGAGCACCATGGCGTGTGGATTGAAGATTGCCATCAGAGCCTACCGGACATCAGCCATGAGAGGTATGACCCATTGCGCGTGGGGACAGCACTGTCAGACATCGGAGTAAGATGCAAGTGTGCCAGGGCACTAACGGCAAAGATGGAGCAGAGCGCATCATTGCGTTTGTGGGAGGATTGCCGTCGGAGCTGACCAGAGTTGGGGGGAGCCGCAGGAAGACGTAAGCCTCCCTGGCGGCGTGGCGGAAACAACAAGTGTATTGGTATTGTACCAACAGGGCGGTGTGTAGAAGGAGGGCCACTCACTTTGGGATGCCGCACGGCAGGGTGAGTGCGCCTGACGAAATCGGGGTAGCAAACGGAGACGGCGCTCGCAGCCCAGCCCCCGCCAGAAGGTGGGGCACAAAAGAGACTAACAAGGTAGCGAGTTGGGGGCCTAACTCCGGGGAAAAGGCTACCCCCCCACACGCAAAGGGGCGTGGTAAACAACAAAGAACAATCTATGAGCTGTCAGGGTGAGTTACGACCCTAGGAGTTGCAAATGAGCAAAAAGACAAACCAGTGATTTATGGCCAGCCGATGATTTATGGCTGATGATTTATGATGCTCATGCAGAGTGATTTATGACAGCCGAATGATGACAGATTGTGACAGAATGATTTACGGCCTACCGGTGATTTATGACCCATGATTTATGACCCATGATTTATGATATGTAGGCAAAATGATAACGAAATTATGATGGCTTGTGACAGAATGATTTATGACCAATGATTTACGACCCATGATGTAGGGCTGCTGATTTATGGGGATCAGGCAGAGTGATTTATGGCAACAAAGTAAGGGCCAATTGTGGCAGAATGATTTATGATGCATAATGATTTATGGCCCATGATTTATGATGTCCAGCTGACAATGCGTGACATCACATTTGTAATAATGTGTGACAACGATTTATGACCCCGGCCTCCAATGGGTGGCAGGGGGAGTTGTGCAAGTGTGATTATGTAATAAAACTGCGGCCAACAATTACCACCACATACGACGATTGTTGGCTGTTTTTCTAGTAATGCAGATGCACAAATATGGTACGGTTCCTGGAATGGGCGCAGTGCGGCCGTTATGTATAAACCCTCCGCCTGGAGGTTTAGGATGCATTCATGTATATAGCGTATCTGTGTGTGACTCTGCATAAAAATACACCGGAGCCGCCCTCTGCCTGGTGGTCAGTACTGCTCTGTCCCCTGGTTCTAAGTGACAAGCAGCCCCCACCCCGCCGCCACTGCGGAGCCGTTACCCAGCCTGGCGCTAAGTGCTAACTTCTAAGCACTTCACAGCCTGTATTGCTCTGTGGAGCTGAGCTGTTTTGGGACCGGGGCCCAGTGCCTGGCTGTTCACAGCCCGTGGTTAGGGGCTGGTGCACAGCGTTTAGCTCTGAACTGTTCCCCGCCCCTGGGTGCTCAGCAGCAAAGGTGTACAGCTCTTCTCTTAAGGCTGGGAGCTGAATGTCACCCCGTGCACTCTGAGCTCCGTAGTGCTCTGGTGGAGGGCTGGCTCCTAATAAGTACTCAGCGGCAAAATGTTACCGGCCCAGTGCTCTGAGGTGCCGAGCCCCCCTCCCCCCTTCTTCCACCTACCCATTCTCCCCCCTACCCTTTCTTCCCCTCCCTCCTCGTCTTTGAACATTTGCCCTGGTGTCCCGGACGTGCGGGTGTTGTATATATGTGGGACAGAGTCTGTTTGTCAGTTTGTCTGGTTTGTTGTTTGTGTGTAGGTGTCGGCTCACCCGTGTGCGCTTCTGTCTGCATGTCTATCTGTAGTTTAACAGTTTACTTGTTTCCCCTTACATCTCTGTATAATTTTAGGGTTTTACTCCCCCCCACAATTTTTGTATCCCTTTCCGCACACACTTTCTCTTCTCGGCCCAGCCCCTCCTCCCTCCACTCAATTGCTGCTAGTCACACACCAACGCAAGTTATAAACAGTCGGCTTCAACACATGCCCTCCAGTCCTTTTCGGCTGCTTCAAACACTGTTTTCTAAATCTTATCTTTAGCACCATCTGGCAGCGCCTTGCCGCATAAATCTATTCGCCCTTTACTTTCTTTTTACCTCCCCCCCCCCCGTGTTGGCCCTCCTTTGACATTTTCTACTGCTGATCAAAAGGTCGTATAGCAATAAATAAACGCTGTAGCAGTTTTAAGCCGCTATCCCTCAATAAACATACGCCCACACACTATTGCTACCCACATTTAATCTGCTTCTTCACATTTCTTTTTGCCCTTCTTGATTAATTTCCACACTTACAAGCAATTGTACTCTAGTACGGCTTTATAAACTGCTTTATGAACTGTGCACAATACAAACCCGGAGCCGCATACTTAGCCCACACCTCCCCTCCCTTTCCAAAGGCCTCTACAGTGAATATGCTCAATAGGCATTTGCAATGCAATAGGTCTCGCATTTGCGGTACTTTGAGCTAATGGCATTGTAAATGACAATGCCTTTTATTTATGTGTTTAGAAAACCTGAAAGCAATGCGTAAACACATACTTTCCACTTAAAGTCATTGCTTACGAGAAGCAAAGCTGGCAGTAACTGCGGCTCTTTTACTAACAGCCTTGCTTCTCCTAAGCAAGGACAATAAGAACAAAATGCATGTTTACACGCCCCTTGCATGTTTTCAAAACACATAAATAAAAGGCATTGTCATTTACAAAGCCAATAGCTCAAACTCCTGCGAATGCGCGACCTATTGCATTGCAAATGCTTGTCTTAGTGGTCATACGTTCTGTATTGGCTGAAATGTCTGGAATAAGCAGAAAAGTTAAGGAGCGTAGCTTTCGAAAAACACATGGTTACTGTGCAACAGAACGGGGCACAGTATTGGATAAGAGCGACGTAAAATAAACAAAGAGTAGGCCGTGGGCAGCGTTATGCTTAGATGCAGAATGTGCAATGCACTTAATGGTGTTTCCGCATATAGGTGCTTGAATTAGGGGAGTGGGCGATAGGGTGGGAGCCCTGCGGCACTCCCAAAATAACGTGCTGGAGCTCAGAAGATGGATGAGCTATAAAGGTGTCTTGAAATGTATTATGTGTATATCTTGTCACTGTTTGCTATTTTTTTAAACACAAAGGTGAGATATCAGGCTGTTTTCTCACAAATTGCAACTCATTCTATAAACAAAGAACCTGATGTTTACTTAGAGAGAGGATTTTTTAAAGGTAACAACTCCATAACTAATACACCTTCCCTGTACTACCTACTAGTCCCTTCTCACTATATCCATATCATCTGACTTCACATCATGCCCTGCCCCTTTCAAATAACCTCCTGCCCCACTGGTCCCCCCTGCCCACTAATTCCTACAATCCACTCACCTGCTCCTCCGCAAATATATCCACGCCCTCCATGTCTTTCATTTCAACCTACCCAAGAACACCCTTGGCCATCGGCATATAATGCAGTATTTCTTTTACAGATTATTTATTTCTGCTGCTTCCCAAAATGGTTCTTTGCAAGATATCAGGGTGTCTTCCAGACCACACAATCCAACCCAGACCAGCATGCCAGAAACTCAGTAAAATACATTGTCATTTACACCTCCAATAGTCCAAACTCTGGCAAATGCGAGACCAATTTGCATTGCAAATGCTTGTTTCCATTTCCTTTCCATTACTGCAGAGTGTGAATGACTCAGCAATATCCACTGTGCAGTGGTTGGTGCTGGCAGGACTGAAGGGAACCTTTGTACACAATAAACAATGGTGTCTGTAGCAACGGCTTGATGCAAAGAATGTGCACAGCCCACCTTTCCGAGGTGGCCTCGCCCTCTAATCTGTCGAAGAATGGACATGTCTGAGGTTGTTTGTTTTGGCAATCAGTAATGCAGAGAAAGGAGCAGGTTTGTAGAACTTGTGTGCACTTACTCATGGGTGGAATAGTGGATAAGGGTGAATCTCGGAGGCACACTGTTTGCATTGCATTTGTTGGCATAGTTTTCAGGCTACTGAATAGATTTTGGCATATATTGTGCAAATTCGTTTCATGTAACTAATGAAACCTTCTTCTAAAATGCTGTGTCATGCCTACGACTTGACTTTTCTTTGCGAAATAATTCTAAAGAAATCTTATCTTTGACTTCTAAAGTTTGGCCTGAATATGTTTGTGTTGCGGAGACTTGGTTCAGTGGTCCCAAGGTGCTACAGATCTCCAAGTTACCTTACACAGGTTATAAAACATTTAGTGAAGTCTAGCAGGACAAATGGGAAGGCAGAGTTTTGGTCAAAGAATTTAAGTGTCGAGGTATTTTGATGCAACTTTTCATGTCTTTTGTGTGCCAACATATGATGTAGTGTGATTGCCGTAGGGTTTTGGTCATTTACATGTTTAATGTGGGTATTTTGATGTCTAATGATGGTTGTCAAAGCCATATTGGCATGACCTGGCATCAGGGGGCTCATTTATGGGACTTTGGCATAGGGCACCTTGCTGCGCTGCCCTACACCAAAGTAAAAGGGTAGGAATGCACCCTATTGCTTAGATTCCTGTCCTTTCGCCCTGCGCTGGCGCTGTTTTGGCTGCCTAGCACCAAAGTAGGGACCCTTGCACCATGGTGTAAGTGTGCCTTCATTGCAGGCAGGATTGTTTTTGTTCAGGAAGGGGGACCTTTCTGCACAAAAAAAAATCATAAGTGGCTTTATCTTCTTTTTAATTGAGCTACAGAATGCAGCATAGAAAGAGGAAAAAACAAGGCGAAATAATCATATTTCTCATTACACCTCACCTCGGGAGGCGTATGGATTTGCCACCTTCCTATAGTTACTTGAGTTTGTAAATCTGGGGCAGCATCAAATTTCATGGGTGTTGCGTGGGAAAACCCACCCCATTCGCCATGGAATGCCTATCAGGCGCAGAGGAAGGCGATGCAGTGATTTGCGCTGGGTTGCCTTACTCATGATCAATGAGGCCACTCAAAGCCATGCAGGCTGGCTTTGAGTGCCCTGCATCATGTATGTACCACTGTACATGGTGCAAAAGTGACTCAGGGCTCTCTTAAATAAGCCCCCAAGTGCTTCCCCGGAGGCTAGGAGGGTGGGGGGGGTGGGCAGTTTTGAAAGCAGTGTTGCAATATCATCCTCCAGTAACAAAATCAGCAGGCCAACATAATCACCCAGCACTAACTTTTGTTTACAGCGTCTGATATGGTTTTAAAAGCTGGCACTGCAGAGTTCCTTGTATACACAGCAGTTTTCAGACATCAATACAACTGTCAAGATAACTCTGGTAAAAAATCTTCCTGTTATAGAGAGTTTTGTCTATTGCAGGGTTCTCCAATCCTTTCTGTCCTGAGAGCTACATATGTTTAAAGAAACGCATTGAGAGCTGCTAATATTATCAGTGGCATATAGTGTCCACATCAGAGAAGATTACATTAGTGGCCACTGTATGCAAGGTAACTACCAGCGATCATTTTAGTGCATCAGGCATGGTTGCCAGCAGTAAAGTAATGAAGGCTTTATCCATATGGAATGCTTCTTTGTGGGGAATACTTAACAGCCATCGCTGCAATGCCACACGATTTATCACTCTATTATCAGCTTTACATGTAGTTTGGAAATTCTGCCATTTTGTTTCAAATATTAGTTTATCAGTTCTGAAAATACACACATTATCAACTCAAATATATAATCTCAATTTTGATATATGCATACTAATTCAGCCAAGCAGAAGCTTCTAATTTAATAAGATGGGTTGCACACAGGTGAGCTACTTGTCAGAGAAGGCGGGACTAGTGTCAGTTTTGACTCATCTAAGGTACTGCAGAGGGTTATTAGGGCTGCTGCAAAGAAAGTGCACCATGCAGATCATAGAACTGTATTTTATGTGCATAGCTCAGTGGGTTGCTGCTTTAGTCACAGAGATCCTTTTGGTACAGTACAGGTCATACATTTCAAATGCAGTCTAGCACAAGGAGCTATGAACTGCCATCATGCTTCATGCAAACTGGGTTGCACAGTTTAGAAAGGTATGTTTTTTCCTAGTCTTTCATTATCCTAATGTTGCTAAAAAGGGTTGGTTTTGGTGGAAATAAATGCTTATTAGTAAAACCAACCCTACCCACTGAGTCACATTTTGAATACTGCATTTGCGCTACTCCAGATCAAGTACTCATTGGATGCCTACCAGTATAGAGGACATGTGTACCCTACACCCTGCAGTCTCTTTTGTCTTATGTGCGTAAATCAGTGTATTGAAAATGTTACATACTATTCATTGTGTATGTGTGATAATAAGTGCCACAGCACCCAAAACTGGTATGAGAGATGCTATAAAACAAATAAAATACATGTGAGAGAGCGGCTCTGGAGGGATGAGAGGCACTGTCGGAGGGTGATAAGGAGGGAATCATTGAAAGGCCCAAAGATTGTTGTATGATGGTGCACTTTAAGGTCGTCATTTACTATGCTTTAAAAGCTCATTCAATTGCACATATAATGACAAATGTGTTGTAGAATGCCTAATTTTTCAACAGATTGTCTTGGGAGGAGATCCCCCACCCAAATCCGCCTTGTACTGGTCAGCAGGACTGGACAAGCAATACAGGGAATGGACAGGTGGGGGACAGTTTTTAATTTGGGGGCTGGTTCTAAGGCTAGTGGCCAGGCCGGTGCCCTGCTGTGTCTTCCAGCTGCCCTCTTTCCTCTCTGTGCCACATTATTGTGTAATTTAGAACCTGTGCCCCGTTGTTGCCCTCTTCCTCTCTCTGCCACTGTTGTGTATTTTAACCTGTCCCCCGTTGTTGCCCTTTGCTCTCTCTGTGCCCGCTGCTGTGTGCCCTTCATTTCTGTGCCCCCTGTGCCCTTTTTCCATTTTCTCTGCCCTCTCCGCTCCCGTTTTTCCTGCCACTGCGTCCCCTGCGTCCCCGTCCCCCTGCTTGCCTATTCGCCGCCCCGCTCCCGCCTCCCTGCTGCTCCTCCTTCCCACCTCCCCTTATCATGGCGGCCGCTGTGCGGTCACGCTGCTGGTGCGCCTAAGGCAAGCCTGTCTGCGCCCGCCCGCACATGGACTGCGCCCAGCCAGACCCCCTGGTCCCTGTAACCGCCACGACGACCACCGCCACTTCGATGCCAGCACTCTCCATGCACACAACACCGATCGACTACACACCTGCTTTCGGGCCGCCCCAAAGCGCACCAAAGGACCCTTCTCCTGCCGGAGCTGCAGCTTCACCAGTCTCCGAGCCGCCAACCCGCCCACCAGGACAGGTCGCACCCACCTCAGATGCATACTATTGAACACCTGCTCCACACGCAAACACGCTGTCGAACTCTGGGACCTGCTCGACACATCCTCCACAGACTTCCCCTTCCTGACAGAGACCTAGATGAACGACTCCTCAGCACCCGACATCGCCATAGCCATCCCGGACGGCTACAAGATCACCCGCAGAGACCGCACCAACGGAGTAGGAGGTGGAATCGCCATCATCCACAAGTCCACCCTCAAGGTCTCGACCAACTCCAACGACACCCTAAGCACCGCCGAACACCTGCACTTCCAGATCCACACTGATCCCAACACCACCCTCAGAGGAACTCTGATGTACAGACCCCCCGGACCCTGGCCTTAGTTCAGCAACTCCATCGCCGACTTCGTCAGCACGCACGCCCTCGCCTCCACGGACTACATCCTCCTCAGAGATCTAAACTTCCACCTTGAGAACAACGACGACACCAACTCCACCACCCTGATCAACAACCTCGCCAACCTCGGACTCATCACAATACCCACCCACTCTGCCGGCCACACGCTTGACCCCATCTTCTCCGCAAGCTCCCACGTCTCCTTCATCCACACCACCGAACTACACTGGACCGACCATCACTGCATCCACTTCACCTTCCGGAAACCCAGTATGCACCACCGCACCCAACAGATCCCCCACTGAAGCTGGAGCAAAATCACCGAAGACCAGCTAAATACCGCCCTCGCCCGAAGCCCACCCGCTGACCCCACCGACCCCGACGCCCCCGCCAGCAACCTCAGGCGTTGGATCGACGACTGTGCCAACACTCTCGCCCTGATTAAGAAACCCTCCAACAGACGCACCAACAAGAATGCCTGCTGGTTCTCCGCAGACCCCCAGACCTCCAAACAAACTTGCCGAAAACTAGAGAAGAAATAGCACCACGAACAGACACCAGAGAACCACGCAGCCCACAAGAACGCCATGCGCCAACACCATCACCTCATCAGATCCGCCAAAAGGACCTCCTTCATGGACTGCCTCGACAACAACGCACACAACAGCAAAGAGCTCTTCAACATCGTGAAGGAACTCTCCAACCCCAGCTCCAACACTAACGACATCCCACCATCGCAAGACCTGTGCAACTCCCTTGCAACCTTATTCCATCGCAAGATCGCAGACATCCATGACAGCTTCGACAACCAGACCACCCCAACAGACAACGACACCTCAGACCCCGCGGCCACCACCCACAGCTACCCCCTGCTCACCTGGACTAACATCAACGATGACGACACCATCAAATTCATGAACATCATCCTCTCCGGCTCCCCGTTGACCCGTGGCCACACCACATCTTCAACAGAGCCAGCGCCACCATCGCACCCCATCTCTGCAAGGCGATCAACATCTCCTTCGATACCGCAACCTTCCCGGAGAGCTGGAAGCACACCGAAATCAACGCCTTGCTCAAGAAACCCAAGGCAGACCCGAGGTTCAAGGACTTCCGGACCATCTCCCTGCTCCCCTTCCCGGCGAAGGTCATCGAGAAAACCGCCAACAAACAGCTGACCTGCTACCTCGAGGAGAACAACATCCTGGAGCCGTCCCAGTCCGGGTTCCGCAGCAACCACAGCACCGAAACTGCCCTCATCGCCGCCACCGATGACATTAGGGCCCTGCTGGACAACGGCGAAACCGCAGCCCTCATCCTCCTGGACCTATCAGCTGCCTTCGACAGGGTCTGCCACCGCACCCTACGCACATGCCTCTACA
This sequence comes from Triturus cristatus, assembly GCF_964204655.1. Lineage (NCBI taxonomy): Eukaryota > Metazoa > Chordata > Amphibia > Caudata > Salamandridae > Triturus > Triturus cristatus. The sequence goes on from NC_140585.1 coordinate 232,208,678, forward strand.
ACGCAGGGATCCGAGACAAGGCTCTGGAATGGACCACCTCCTTCCTCTCGGGCAGAACCCAGAGCGTCCGCCTCCTCTCTTTCCTTTCCAAAGCCTCCAAGATCATCTGCAGCGTACCCCAAGGATCATCTCTCAGCCCGACATTGTTCAACATCTACATGGCCCCGCTCGCCCACGTCACCAGACTGCACGACCTCAACATCATCTCCTACGCCGATGACACACAGCTGATCCTCTCCCTCACCAAGGACCCCCTCACCGCCAAAGCCAACCTTCACGAAGGAATGAAAGCCGTCGCCAAATGGATGAAGAACAGCTGTCTGAAGCTGAACTCCAACAATGAATGAATGAATGAAAATATTCTGATATAGCGCATGGCTACCCGGAGGCATCCCAGAGCTGCGGATGGGTGTCGAGGAGAAGGCGGAGTTATGGAAATAGCCAGGTCTTCAGTTGTTTGCGGAATGACAGATGATTGGCTTCCTTGCGGATGGAGAGAGGGAGGGTGTTCCAGAGTCTAGAGGCGTTGTAGGAAAGAAGGCAACTTCCTGACCGGGCCTTCCTGACTCTGGGAACTTCCGCTAGATGAAGTTGGTCTGAGCGGAGACTTCTGGTGGCTTTGTAGGGTTTGATTAGGTTTTTGATGATAGGGGGGCCTTTGTTATGAAGGTTTTTGTGTGTGATGCAGAGGGCTTTAAAGTGTATTCTCTCTTGTATCGGGAGCCAGTTGAGTGTCTTCAGGGCAGGCTTGGCTGAGCAGCGGTTATTAGCGCCTGTGAGTAGCCTGGCTGCCGAGTTTTGGACAACCTGTAGTTTGGAGATGACTGAACTAGGCGTGCCCAGATAAAGGGCATTGCCATAGTCCAACCTAGAGAGGATGAGCGCTTGAACCAAAAGCTTTCTGGAGTGGGAAGGCAGAAGAGGGAGTACTTTCCGTATGGTACGGAACATACCATGGCAGGTGGCAGCCGTTTTTCTTGCTTGAGTTCTAAAGGTGAGGTCATGGTCGAGCCATATGCCCAGGCTCTTTATTTCCTGTTTGGGTAGTGGTGCGGGCCCCATGCACGGTGGCAACGAATTGTTGGGGTTGAAGCTTGCTTGATTGCCCAGCAGCATGAGCTCGGTCTTATCACCGTTAAGCTTGAGGTGGGAGGAGCTCATCCAGCTGGTGACTTCTTTAAGACAAGAGCAGAGGTTTGTAGGCGACTGCTCATCCTGGTTCAAGGCCACAATGAGCTGGGTATCATCTGCGTAGGTGACCAGTTGGATTCCAAAAGGGGCAACTATCTGTGCTAGTGGGGACATGTACACATTAAAAAGAGTGGGGCTCAAGGAGGAGCCCTGAGGTACCCCGCATTGGAGAGGTACTGGTTGGGACCGGGTGTTACCTTCAAATACCTGGAAGAATCTTTCTTCCAGGAATGATGACAACCAAGACAGGGCTTTGCCTTTCACTCCCACATTTTTGAGACGGTGTATCAAAATACGGTGGTTCACCGTGTCAAAGGCTGCACTTAGGTCTAGGAGGATGATGGCTGAGGATCCTCCTGCATCGAGAATCTTTTGTGATTCCTCCACCACCGCTATTAGTGCAGTTTCAGTGCCCTGGCCGGGGCGAAAGCCGGTCTGGGAGGAGTGGAGCAGTTTAAAGGTTTCAAGGTGCGCGGAAAGTGCGTGGTTGACTTATTTTTCTGCGACCTTGCTGATACCAGGGAGTAGGGAAATGGGGCGATAGTTGCCCAATTCTGTGGGATCCAGGTGGGTTTTTTTTAGAACTGCCCTCACCATGGCGTTTTTCCAGTCCCGAGGTACTATACCTGAGGCTAGGGAAGCATTGATTAAATTGGCAATGGGAGTGATAATTGTGGGTATTGCTAGTTTCAAAATATTGAAAGGGGCAGGGTCGCTCGGGGAACCACTTTTTATTGAGTCTAAGAGGTGGGGGAGGAGTTCCTCAGAGAGAGGGGCATATGCTTCTAGGTGAATGGTATTATTCTGAGGTTCCAATTCGGGGAGCTCGGGGATTTGATCAGTTTTAAGAGGTGGAAGGAGATTAAGGATGTTTTTAATTTTGGTGGAGAAGAAGCCTGCCAGACCTTCACAATGACGGCCGGTCGGGTGGGGACAGGGGGGGGTTGGGAGTTCGTAAGAGTTTTTTAGCGATCCGGAATATTTCTTTGGGGGAGTTGGAGGATGATTGAATTTTTTCCTCGTAGTAGGTGGCTTGTGTTGCTCTAAGTGCTGCTTTGTAGGACGTAATGGATGCTCTATAGGCTCATTTTTTCTCACTTGAGAAGTCTTTCCTCCAAGCTCGTTCAAATTTTTTACATTGCTGTTTCAGTTTGCGGAGGTCGGGGGTGAACCAGGGGGATTTATTGGGTCCGACTTTTTGTAGACTGTTTTTACGAGGGAGTACTACATTTAGTGAGTTTTCGATCCATGCGCAGAGCTTTCTATTGGCAGTTGCGGGATCGGGGTCGTGGGTAGGTAAGGTCCGTTCCAGTTCACAGGTCCAATCCTCAATGCTAAGCTTGGGCCAGTGGCGAGCTAAGGTGCGGGATGACAGTAGATGAGTGCGCGTGGAAGCAGGATGCCATAAAAAAGGGATTAGGAAGTGGTCTGACCAGGGGAGGGGGATGGGCTCCATTCCTTCTAATTCTGCTATGTTTGAGAAAATAGGGTTGAGAAGATGGACCTTCAAATGAGTGGCGAGGTGGTTCTTACGATGCATCTGTTAGGCTGCAAGATCCTGGGTAAGGTCAGCAGACACTTTGTCCGAAGGCTCGTCAAAGAGCAGATTAAAATCCCCGAGAAGATTAAAGTTGGGTGATGTGCTTGCTAAGTTTAGAACAGATGCGCGTATTGAGCAGCAGAATTGTCCATGTGCTCCTGGTGGGTGATATAGAAGGATGCCAGAAAAAGTGATTGAGGGGGTGAATTGAATAGAGAAACGGGCATTTTCGCAATCTGACAGGTGGCTATCTAGAATGCGGCAGACTAACTGGTCTTTGTAGACAATAGCGATCCCTCCACCCTTGCTGCCTGCTCTGTCTAAACGTTGGATCAGGTAGCCCGGGGGGAGTGCTTGAACCACATCAGGGTCTGAGTTAGGTGACAGCCAGTTCTCTGTGAGGAACAGAACATCTATTCATGTGTCATGTAACAATATGGAGATTTCTACAGCATGTTTTGGCAGAGATCTGCAGTTCAACAGAGCCATGTTGAGTTGCTTCCTTGTGGATGGCAGGCTGCTTGGCATAGGGGGAAGTTTGTATAAACAGTGAGGGCAGTTCTCTTTAAGTGTCTCCAGGGAGATGGGGTGGATGCAGATAACGTTGGAGGATTCCCTAATGTGAAGCAGTTTTTCCCTGGAGTATGGTAAGGGGACTGGAGGGTGTGACCCAGAGATCCTGGACCCTGTGCCCGGTCCGGCGTGGACGGGCGCAGACGGGCCGCCAGCGTGCCGCCGGCGCACCCGCTGCACGCGTCCGCTGCGCGCTCCGCTCTGCATTAGCCTTTATGTGGTGGGGAGAGGAGGGAACTAGACCGCCAACCCTTAAAACCGGAAGTAGACTCCCTCCACTCAATCGGAATTAGGACCCGTGGTGGACCGGGGAGCAATCGGAAGGGCTGGGGCGGTGACAAGCGAAGGGCTGAGGTAATTTGCGTGCGAGATGCTGGTTTTCTTAAAGTATTTTCAAGTTTGCTGCTAAAACAAATTCAGTGCACACATAGCAAAGTGACAATCAAAAGAAGTAAAAAATGTGTGGAGAAGCGAGCGTCATCAGCTAGCGCCAGGCAGAGCAGCGTTTAGTGCAAATACCACAATACAACTACCTTAACGTCTACCGACAACACGGAGGTCCCCATCCTCGGCTCCACCCTCTCAGCCTGGGATGACTCCTGGTGGCTGACCCCCCCTGGGAGCAGCACTGACACCCACCGACCACGCATGCAACCTGGGGTTCATCCTCGACTCAACACTCTCCATGACCAAGCAAGTCCACGCCTTATCATCCTCCTGCTTCAACACTCTCCGCATGGTCCGCAAGATCTACATGTGGATCCCCACCGACACAAGAAGAATGGTCACCCAGGCCCTCGTCAGCAGCAGGCTGGACTACGGAAATGCCCTCTACGTGGGAGCCCCGGCCAAACTGCTGAAACGACTGCAACGCATACAGAACGCCTCTGCCCGCCTGATCCTCGACATCCCTCGACACAGCCACATCACACCCCACCTGAGAGACCTGCACTGTCTGCCCGTCAACAAGAGGATCACCTTCAATCTCCTCACCCACTCACACAAGGCACTCCACGAAACCGGACCATTATACCTCAACAGACGCCTCACCTTCTACACCCCGAACCGCCAGCTCCGCTCTGCCGACCTTGCGTTGCTACCATCCCCCGCACCCGAAGAGCGACCTCCAGTGGCAGATCCTTCTCCTACCTTGCCGCCAAGACCTGGAACACCCTCCCCACCCTCCTACGGCAGACCCAAGACCTATTAACCTTCAGGAGGCTACTCAAGACCTGGCTATTCGAACAGTAGCAGCACCCCCCCCCCAGCGCCTTGAGACCCTCGCGGGTGAGTAGTGCGCTCTACAAATTTCCTGATTGACTGATTGATTGGGGGTCTGTTGCCCTATGTAAGCATGAACAGAGCCTTTCAGAATGCCTGTCCTGAGCTACAGGGCCAGGCATATTCCTCTCTGGGCAGTGCTTAATTTGAGCCATTGGTTTCCGATGTTCGGCACTAGTACTTAATTCTCAGTGCCTGCTCTCATGACAGTTTGCCACATGGTAGCTCTGTTGTCTAATTTTGAGATGAGCACAACAGTTGTTTAATCATTCAATACAGTTTAAAAATGAATATCACTGGTTGCTGACACCATTCTTATATCTTTATGTGACTGGAATAGTCTGAATTGTCACACTTGTAGGAGAGCGGTGGTTAGTGTTTGTGTTGGTACTGTCATTGGCAGCTCTGGCATGGACAATGGGTGTTACATGATGCAGTGGCCTCCTGAGTAGGCCGTTGCACTTACCCTTTTGCAGATAGACATCTGTGAAAAAAGACCTCAAACGAACCAGTACCAATAGTTAGTGTCACAGCAGACAATGGTTTCATTATTTCAGTGTGCGAAGTACAGCGCACACCACCATCCAACAACGTTACTAATAGCACACAAACAAGGTATAATGCATTTGTTGAGCCCCTATTTGGAAAATTCCATGCTGTTCCAGTTTTGTGTCTTAAATACATTATCCTCCTGCCCCTCCTTCTTGTCCAAGGAGCATACCGAAGCAGCCTGCTCACCAAGGCGTCCTGTGCCTGGAGGGGTGGCAGCTTTAAAGTGAGTGGCAATTGCTATAACTGGTCTAGCCAACAAGCTTGCTGAGGCCTAAATTAGTGCCCATAGTTACAGGCACTTGCTGAATTTGGCAGTTGTGGTGCTGCCAGGGCCAGTGTAATGCCAACAGTGAAGCCGTTCCCCTCTCAGCCACCAATTTCTACCCCAACCTACCGACTTTACAGCTGAGACTAAGCAGGGCAGGAGTACAGGCGCTGACGGTGGAAGAGAGACCTGACAGCATCGCCTCAGCTGTGTGGTTGCTCAGATATTTATTCAGGCATAGAGGTCGATCAGAGTGTAATAGTGTAATAGTTTTATTTGCATAGTTAAAAAAACAATATGTCACTACAAACTTTAAATTACATCTATATACAAAAGAACAATATGTCACCACTCACAATTTTTCCTTTCAAATTGAAATCATAAGATTTCAAATTTTAAACGACCGTAAATAGATATAGATTATATTGTAAATTTATCTAAAAGACAATTAAGAATCAAGTCTTGGCAATTTATTTTCCTCTACCTTCATGAACTTCACAAGGTTACAGTTCAGCTGAGGATCGTGGAGTACGAAAATTATCTAAAAGACAATTAAGAAACAAGTCTTAACATTTTCTTGTCCACTGCCTTCATGTGCTTCACAAGACCACAGTTCAGCTGAGGATCGTGGGATGCGAAGAATATCTAAAAGACAATTAAGAGTCAAGTCTTGGCATTTTCTTTTCCATTGCCTTCATGAACCTCACAAGACTACAGCTCAGCTGAGGATCATGGGGTACGAAGCAGGCAAGAACTGCCTGTCTTCGTGAATGAATTCCACGTTGGTTAAAATTGAATTTTAGCAGATGCTTTCGTTCTTCCAACAATTTGTCACAGGAACACAGCAAATGCGGCATATCCTCAGGCACCGTACCACATAAGCGACAGAGGGAGCCCGCCTTATCCTTTAACCAGTGTGGGAGGTGCCAGATACAGGGTAACAAACCCATCCTGTACTTTTAAAATGTAATTTTGGTTGTTTTTGAATGGCCCACATCGAGGTAGCTCTGCGGTGCCTGTGTGGAATACGAGTTCAGGATCATCAAGCCGTGTGACCTTTTTGCGAGTGATGCCTTATCTTCAACCCATGAGAGATGTTTAATTGTTTTCCTGACCAATCTTTTAGGCGTAGTATGGCTTGTGGGGGTGTCCCAAAGCTGAGGTAAGCCAAGAATCGACAGGCTCTTTTTTAGATACTTCGCGGCTGGTGAGGCTGGGTGTTGTTCTTGTTCCTTCCATAAATAGTCATTTAAGGTTCCTTGTTTGGTTTTTTGCATTTTGTCCCAAACAGTTATATACGGCAGGAGCTGTTTCTGGACGCCAAACTCTAGCTTAATTTGAGCCAGTGAGGTTTGTTTGGGCAGGCTAAAAATAATCCTATACGCAGCTGTGACTGTGTTGTCCAGAATCTTGGCATCTCTACCTCTCAGTACTTCGCTCCCGTAAGTTATTGTTGGCAGCAGTTTAGCTCGTACTACTTGTGTCAGAGGCAGGAGAGACGGGCCAGTAAATTTACTGTTTAATGCTTTTAGAGCGATTGCTGAGGCAACGCCTTTACCTCTAATGCTAATTTTCTGTACAATAAACTGGCCACTGTTATCAATTTTTACACCTAGATATTTATATACTGACGTATCCTCAATACGAGTATTATTCCAAAACCAGGTGTATGACATATTCCTTTTCTTACTGATTGTCATTGTCTGTGTTTTCTCCAGGTTTATTGTCAGTTCATTTGCATCCGATTATCCCTGTGTTGCATTCACAATATGTTGTAGCCTAACTTTTGTATGGCTGATTAGGACTATATCGTCCGCATAGACAAGACACGGTAATAATAGCCTTCCTAATTTTGGTGCATGGGAGTTACAGCTATTGAGGATCGGGATTAGGTCCCCTAAAAACAGGTTGAGTGTGAGAGCTAAAACACAGCCCTGTTTTAGACCCTTGTTGGTTGCTATACGTCTTGACAGGAGGGAACCGTCTCCCAACTTTATCTGGATCCACGTCTCCGTATGCAGGTTGATCAGCAGGTCTAACAGTGGTCTTGGTATCCCCCAGCTCTTTAATTTGGACCATAACATGTTCCGGTTTATGTGGTCGAAGGCAGCCTCATAATCTATAAAACAAAAGTGAATCGGCATTTTAGTTGTTTCAGCCTTTTCTATTAGCATGGCCAGATTTAAAAATGGGAGAGATGATTGAGCCCTTCCAAGAGCTGGGCAATATATATAAGTGCCTTATTCCCAAGAATAATGGCTCGAGCGCTGCAGCCCATTCTTTTTCCTCTTGTTTATAAAGGATGGACGGAATTCTGTTTGGGCCTGGTACCCCCTCTTTTCTTCCCTTTTTAATTTGGCGCCTGATATTTTTTTGTAAACTTGACACTCCTTCATTTGCGGTTGGTGCGAGACCTTCTTGATTACCTGTGTTCCTATGCAGTGTCAGTGATTTTTTGTTGACAGAATTTCTTATCACATTAACTGTTTCTGTCTCCAAATAAAATCTTTATCCTGATTAAAATGACTTCTAAGGTGGCTTGCCCAACTTCTTCTGTGATATTAGAGAAAACTCCCTCATGCATAGGTCTCAAAAAATGGTTAATGGTTTTCCAAAATCTTGCACCATCACTCCGTTTGGAATCCGCATATAGTTTTGCCCACATGTTTTCCTACACAGATCTGTTGGCTTCCCATTTTATTTTTTTCAGCAATGCCTTCGATTTCCGTAACAGGTCATGTTTTACAATATCCATAGGATTATACCGTAGTTGTCTCATCGTATGATAGATTGATTTTTTTTAAACACTTGATCTTCTCTTTATGTTCTCGTGTAAAAATGTTCATGCTACTGCGGCCCAGTTGCACCTGTTGCTTAGGTCTTGTAGAGTAGGTTGCCATAGTTGAAGTAAAATGCTCCTGTTTCTCAATTTTGCTAGAGGCGGTTCCAGTGTGGAAAAGCTGTCTGGCATTTTCTAGAGTGCTTCCATCGGTTGCTGCTGAGTATTTAATCCTTTAATAGTTGATTGTATGATCTGACTCTTTAGACACCGAGGATAACTCAAATTTAGGCTTGATGATATTGAGAGCAATTTCTTGGGGGCAAAGATCACTGTCTGCTTTTTCCCCTATACGAAATGTGATCATTTGTTGAAATAAGGATAATTAAATAAAGGTATAATCCAGTGTTGTATTGATTCTAGTTGAATGAAAAGTATTAGCTGGGGGGTTGTCTCCAGTAAATCTTCCTTTTAATGCTCTAATATTAAAGAGTTCGAGATCCTGTAATATCTGCTTGTCTAGTTTGGTCTGTTTCAATATTTGCGACTTCCCTTGGAGTGGTATGTCCCAGGCTGAATTTAGAATTAGGTTCTCATCATCTGACGGGATTCCCATAAGATTGAGGTTAAAGTCCCCGGTCATAATAGGATCTGTTGATGGTGTTTCCCGTATGCACTCCACCACAAACTTACATAGTTCTTTAGCTGCCTTTGATTTCCCTTTTGGATGGACATAGGCATTGATCAAGGTGAGGTTAGTTCCCCCCGTGCCTGTTTCTGATTGCGAGATGTAGAAGTTTACTGCCATTGAACCGGAGGAAGTTGGTCCAACTTCTTTGACCACATGGGCACTTGTGACTGAAACATAGGTTGCTAGACCACCTTGAAGATGACCATATTTCGCCCTCCTTGTTGCACCAGTAAAAAAACGCAAGAATCCGTGAAGGTGCGGGGGGTTTGCTTGCCATGTTTCTTGCAGTGCCAAAATGTCAAACGACTTTATACAGCTGACAAAGTCTGGATCAGTCATTTTGGAGGCCAGACCATTAACCTTCCATGAGCATATTCTTAAGTGATTATCCTCAATCAATCTTAAGTGTGATCCTGTTTGTCAATTTGCATGGTTGTTTATTGTTCTGGCGGTCCATCTTAGATCACTTAGTCCTGTTGGAGATGATGCCCCATCTTCTGTACTTCTAATAATACTGAGATGTTGCATATTTCTTGCTCCACTTATCCCCACTGCACCTCTAAGTACCGATGTTCTGTGCCTGATTACAGAAGCCTGTGCTCCCTCTGTTGCTACAGGAATTAATAATTCCGGGTATCTTGGTTTTATGTAAGGAGTTATTGTTATCCCCCAGTTTTTGAACATTTGAGCCTCTGCAAGTAAAGTATTAAAGATTCACATAATCCATAAAAACATCATGTAAAATGTGTATTCCTTAAAACATCAGTTAACACACATTAAAGTGTCTGGACCCCACAAAAACCACTATAAAGTTCATTACAAACAGCTTAAGTCATAAAATGAAAAGGAGTCTAAAAAATGACAAAAAACATATTTCCAATATATTTCCGTAGTACCATAACAGATTGTCCATCTCCCTAATACACCAAACTAGCATTCATTGCTGTACAAAGTACATCATGAAAGGGGTTTCAAGCACTTTAAATGGTACAAAAAAGGCATTTGTTCACAGCTAACCAACACAACCCTGTACAAAATTAAGACCATGCCTCCAGTAGCTTAATTACACAGCCCAAAAAACTATCTACACATACACAGGTGTGAACATCCCTGAGCGACATAAGGTGTAACAAAGCAGGCCTCACTTTTGTAAATGTTAGTTTATTAAGAAGGGATAATAAAAAGCATTTTCCTGTCCAGGTAAAATAGGAACAAAACAGAACAAAATGATCAGGAGTTTGTGTGGACGAAATATCACACTAACATGGGCTCAATGCCCCAGAGCATACCAGCCCTCGGGGAAACTAATCAGTTGTACAAAAAGATTAAACCTGAACCTTGTTAACAGCTGCAGATGATAGACATTAGTCACCCATGTCAGGGAAGGTTCTGTGGAGGGTACTGTTTTATTAGGCAAAAGCAGTGTTTAATTTGTGCCGGAGGTTTCCCGTGCTTAGCACCAGCACTTATTTCTCAGAGCCAGGTCTATGTAAAACCTGCCAACTCATACGGTGGTCGCCACTCACTTTAGAACTGCATAATGACAACAAACCCCTGAAGTTTATTAGTTTATCTGCACTTTAAGTATGTTATTTCTAGCTAGTCGCTGTTCTCTCTTGTGCATAAACTACCTTAAATTTGATGCCTCGCCTGGTGGGAAGTCCATCAATCATAGTAGCGCAGCGCTAGGGCATTACCAATGACCCCTCAACTCTTGCAAATTAAATTTAGACCGTCCCTCCTTGGTGTTGAATTGTCAAATCAGGTGTCTCAGCTCTCCTGCGTTGGACCAATGTAGACTGTGTCCCCACTTTTCCCTGCCCCGCCATACTGCGCAGCCGCAGCTCAGTTTTTAGAAGAAGCAACTAGTGTGTCGGACTCATGACTTGTACAGCTGCAGCAGCAGGCCTCACACCTCAAATTAATGAAAAGGCAGTGCCAGGAAAGAATGATTGAGTACCATATTGCTAGTGGTGTGAAGTAATGGAACATCAAATGTACTCTACATTACCATGACTATTTTCTGAGAGATCACACGGTGGCAACGTGTGTCACGGTCACAATATAAAACTTGTTAAAATGTTGTGTTTTGAGTATGATTCCCTAAGAGCCCGTCATATGTCATAAATGGCTCCCATGATCAGAGTTCTGACATGCTGATGGGAATACCAAAGCGTGGCTCCACCATGAATGTTTTCCGAGCTGCCATATTGAGAAAGTATAATTGGGTTTGGAAGAAAGAAAACCAGATTTCCTAGATGTTGCTCTGTGCTTTTTTTTATTTTTTTTTTTTAAAGTTTGAGTTTATTAAAGAATAACAAGAAAAAGAACAGCAATAAAATGAATAGACCAAATACTATTTAACATAAAAATGTAAGGAAAGCGAGAATATATGAGGATATAACTATCAGGCTGTATACAAAAAGAAATATATACAATATAAACAAGGGGGAGGGCAAGGGAAGGGGAGCAATATGCAATTAATTTATAACAATTATGAGTAAAAGACATAAGAAATTAGGGGTGGGCGGAATTTGCGTAGTCGCGCTCCGCAAAGCTCTGTGAAACGGTAAAAAATCTCCGCGAGCATGCAGAAATTCTGTGAACAAGCGGAATTGCTTGTTCACGATGCTTTTTTCCTGTTCGCGAACGCTGTTTGCGTGCTCGGGGGGGAAATATCTTGCGAACACGCATTTTGAGAACGCGAATAACAAAAAATTCCCCGAAGCATCGGAACGGAGAATTTTGGGCAATTCCGCGTTCTTTGCGGAACGCGAAATTACCAAAATTCCGCAAATTCCGTGAGCGGAACGGAATTTAACGCCCAGGCCTATAAGAAATACATAATTTAACATTGTAAGCATAACAATAACTAAGATTGAATAAAGTGGTATAAACATAGGACAGTGGACATTAGAACTCCTGAGGCACAGCCGGGAGCACGCTTGCACTTTGCACTTACTCGCTTTTTAACTTTTTAAACAAATTATTGTTGTGATACTCTGTCAGATTTGTAAACGCCCTCTCTGCGCTCCCATTACCTTCCACGATCAGGGCATCCCCGCGCAGCCGATTTGAGCGCTGCTGCGGGCTTCAAACTTGCCGCCATTTCGGCAGACCAGGCGACGCCCACTGCATCTGGCCACGCCCCCCGCCGATGTTATGTAAGAGCGCTGACTGCTAGCGCGAATTAGACAGTGGACATTAGAACTCCTGAGGCACAGCCGGGAGCACGCTTGCACTTTGCACTTACTCGCTTTTTAACTTTTTAAACAAATTATTGTTGTGATACTCTGTCAGATTTGTAAACCCCCTCTCTGCGCTCCCATTACCTTCCACGATCAGGGCATCCCCACGCAGCCGATTTGAGCGCTGCTGCGGGCTTCAAACTTGCCGCCATTTCGGCACACCAGGCGACGCCCACTGCATCTGGCCACACCCCCCGCCGATGTTATGTAAGAGCGCTGACTGCTAGCGCGAATTTGACAGTGGACATTAGAACTCCTGAGGCACAGCCGGGAGAACGCTTGCACTTTGCACTTACTCGCTTTTTAACTTTTTAAACAAATTATTGTTGTGATACTCTGTCAGATTTGTAAACCCCCTCTCTGCGCTCCCATTACCTTCCACGATCAGGGCATCCCCGCGCAGCCGATTTGAGTTCAAACTTGCCGCCATTTCGGCAGACCAGGCGACGCCCACTGCATCTGGCCACGCCCCCCACCTCCCCTCCCGATATAACATGTGCACTTCCCAGCCGCGTAGCGGACGAGCGCAGCGAGCACGCGCCGTCAGCGCGCCGAAGGCGCGCTTAAGGCAAGCCCGTCTGCGCCCGTCCGCGCCTGGACCGAGCCTAGGGCCACCCCCCCTGCCAGTTTCTTCAATATTGGCCCAGAGATAACTATAACGTATGATTCCAACTTTCTTCACTCATTAAATATCTCACCTCATCATTGCCAGCGCCTTGAACTTGCCAATCAGCCATACTCCCTTCCTTATACTTGTCCTAGTTGCTCTTTTGTCACTAATAATTACCGTCGCCTACCAACAAGTACCATCTGCAGGAATAAGATATTGCCTAAACCATGTGTGGCAGCACTAATAAACGCACGTTCCCTGCCCAAGCACAAATATGAAATTTCAAACTTCATTGAGGACCGCAATCTGGATCTCCTTTTCATTACTAAAACTTGGGGTGATCTCTCTTGTGGACCTGACTTAGTTACTGCAACCCCCGAAGGATTCTCGAATATTAGATTAGACAGACCACATCCTAAAAAAGGAGGTGGACTAGCCATTATATACCGTAGCAATCTAATAGTGCGAATGGAGGCCGTCCCCATCACAAGCTGTGAAGCCATTTCTTTTACAATTTCCATTCCTCATGCCCCCCCTTTTAAAGGCACACTTATTTACCGTCCCCCAGGACCTCGCAGTCCATTTCTCGCTAATCTACCCATTCTATTAGAACTATTGGCAGGTGAAAACCAGTACACCATTCTGGGCGATTTTAACTTTCACCTCGAGTTGCTGGACAATCCTGACACCGCAGCTCTTCTATCCGAATTGGATGCAATAGGACTCCCACAATTAGTTACCGGTCCCACGCATACTGCGGGCCACCTTCTGGACGGTCTTTTCTCTAGCAATACATCACTCACGATGAAGGATGTTTCCCCCCTCACTTGGACTGATCACTCGGCCATTCTCTTTGATTTTCTTCTAAAATCTACTCCCCCCCTGGCCAAAAATCCCCCACCCATTAATCAATTTTGAGCGTGGAAAAGCATTGACATTTCTGCTTCTCAGTCGTCATTATTAACTTCTCTGCCACCCACTGTGACTGATCCTGAATTAGGAGCTAACAATTACACCAACTGGAGACAAAATACAGTTAATATGACAGTTCCTTTAAAGAAACAATCTACTAACAGGGCTTCTAAATCTGCACCCTGGTACAATGACGCTCTCAGACAAGAAAAGCAAAAATGTAGACAACAGGAACGTAGATGGGGACAAGATTACGACCTAGATCAAAAATCCTGCTACAAAGTCATGATGCTTAACTACAAGCAACTTATCACGGAAAAAAGCAAATTTTATAGTACCCAAATCAATTTTGCACATGACTCTACTAAACAACTGTTTCAGGTAGTAACACGTCTCTCCGGTCAAGCGACAACCACTCCCATCATAGCTACGCAAGAGCTCTGTGACTCCTTGGCGAATCACTTTCAAAAGAAAGTGACTGATATCTTTACTCAATTCAAGGCTTACACAACCATTACTGGACATCCGTCTCCCACCCCTAATGATCATAAGTCCCTTGCCCGGGTACGTTCCAACCCGCCTCACTTAGCCCTCCTTCGCTCCTTCCAGGAATTTACTCAGGTTCCGTCGGAACTGGTATCTCATCTTATCTGTACCACGAACTCTGGCTCACCGGAAGATCCATGCCCCCCTTCCATTCTCAAAAATTTTCCAGATATCATAGGTCCAAAACTTACAGAAATTTTGATGCCATGTTTTCATCCAATATCTTTCCTTCCATCTGGAAGAAAGCGACTATCAAATCTCTCATCAAGAAGAGTTCCTTAGACCCTTCTATAGTCGCTAATTATCGCCCTATAGCCTGCCTCCCTCTCCCCGCCAAAATTGTGGAAAAGATTATGAACATCCAAATCTCAGATTTCATAGACCAGAACAACTGTCTGGATAATTCACAATTTGGTTTCCGGAAGGGACACGGACCGGAAACCACGCTTATTAAGGCTACGGATGAAATCAGGATGACACTTGATGGTGGAGGATCAGCAGTGCTCATTTTGTTGGACCTGTCGGCAGCTTTTGACACGGTCGATCACTCTATCCTGATCGACCGTGTCACAGCGGCAGGGATCACAGATGGTGCTAAGGATCTTATCTCCTCTTTTCTCACTGATCGAGTACAATCAGTCGCCTTCGGCAATTTCAATTCACCTCCCTTTACTCTCCCCTGTGAAGTCCCCCAGGGATCCTCGCTAAGTCCGACACTATTTAACATCTATGTGTCGGACTTGGCGAGGGTCATAAAAATCTATCACCTGACGGTGACATCCTACGCTGATGACACCCAGATTGTCTTAGCCATTAACAAAAATGGAGATGAAGTGGCTTCCAATTTTAATCAGGGAATGCTAGCAATAAGTGACTGGATGTCCACAAATTGCTTGAAGCTTAACTCCGACAAAACGGAGGTGATGGTGTTTGGCAATCTTTCCCCAGCCTGGTCACCTACCTGGTTGCCTGCCACCCTGGGACCACCCCCTTCCCCAGTGACCAAGGCAAGAAATCTGGGAGTTTTACTGGACACTAAACTCACTCTTATGCACCATGTTAATGCGGTAGTATCATCCTCATTTTACACCATGAAAATGATCAAAAAACTCCTACCCTATCTCCCCATGAGCATGGCCAGAACCCTGGTCAGTGCTCTAGTTATATCTCGCATAGACTATTGTAACGCGCTTTTAGTCAATGCTCAGGAAGGAGTTTTAAAAAAGCTACAGTTGGTGCAGAATGCTGCGGCCAGACTGATCACGGCCACCCCCAAGTATACTTCCATCTCTGGCACTATTGAACAGCTTCATTGGTTGCCAGTGAAGAAAAGAACCAAATTCAAAGCACTTTGCATTGCGTATAAGGCAATTCACTCTCAAGGCCCTGCCTTTTTAAAGGATGCACTCTGCCCCTACAATCCTGTCAGATCCCTCCGATCTTCTACTGCCGGTCTCATGCAGGTCCCAAGGACTAAGACGGTCTCCTGGGGCGACAGGTCCTTTATAGTGACCACTACCAAACTATGGAACAGTCTTCCACGCCACATCAAAACCTGTACTTCCCTTCTTTCTTTCCGCAAACAGATAAAGACTTGGCTGTCCAAACAATAACTACTCATGGACAAGTATAGTGGACACTCAGCGCCGAGACACCCTCGGGTATTTGTGCGCTCAACAAATTTCCTAAAATAAAATACATAGGGGTGTAAAAATCTTCTAATTGTCTAGAAATAGGGAGGCAAAGGGGGAAATTAAGGTGGCTTCTGTACATCATCTGATAAATTCGTAACTTTAACAATAGAAGAGGCAGATAAAGATAAATATGTTGTTAATGGAAGCCATAAAAGATCTCTTTTAGTTGCTAGAGATATAGGGGAAACATAATTAGTGTCTTGTCGGTGAAGAAAACACACAGCGTTCCACCAAGATCTGAAAGTGACTTTATCTGCTTGCTTCCAATTTGAGGTTATTAAATGAAAAGCAATAGCTAACAATACATCTAAAAGGTTAAAACTCAGTGGTGACTGATGCCATTGTGGTGATAGAGTATCTAGGAATATATTTATTAAAGAAAAAGGGACTTTAACTTTGAACATTTTCCTAATTTCGGACCAAACCAACTGCCAAAACTGGTGGAGAGGGGGGCACTCAAATAACATGTGTTTTAAGTCGACAGAAGGACAAGGGCAGGACCAACAAGTAGAGGACAAATCTAGTGACAAAGATCCTAGAATCACTGGAGAAAATAGCACCCGTTGATAAATGAAGTAAAGGGTTTGTGTGATATTTACAGCTCTAGATGTTTTGTGAAGCTCAGAAAATAATTTGTGCCACGTAGTGATTGGCCAACTTTGTGATAAATCTTTTTCCCAAGCCAATTCAATCCTAGATTTGAGTCTGTCTAGGGGCAGTTGTAAAGATTTGTATATAGTGGATGCAGAGGGATAAGTGTCCAATATTGAAGATAGGTTTTTGCAATTTGCAGGAAGGTTAGAAGTACTTGGTAAAGTAAGAAGATATTGATTGAGGAGGGACATAGGAGTTTATATTGCAATCTAGAGGATGCTGGTAAGAACAATTTAGTTTTGAGATCTGTAAAAGAAAGGGGTTGATCATCAAGTAGAAGTTGAGATATCCAACGTAAGCCCTTAGAATGCCAAGTTTTCCAATATATAGAGCGAATATGGATTCTTAGAGATTTATTATGCCAAATGGGTTGTTGTTGATGGGAGTTAGTTGCGGGATGTGATGATGGTAAGAGAGGAACCAAGAGTTTACAGGTGTGAGAAACAACAGGAGAACGCAAAGATGAAGTATTACTAGTAAAAGCAAGGACTTCCTGAAAATCAAGAGGGGCAATAAGACATTTCTCTATTTTTAGCCACAGTGGAGGATATCTAGGGAGTTCTAAACAGAGCCAATGAGCAGCTTGTTTTAAGGAGAAAGCGGATTGATAAGTTTTGAAATCAGGAAACCAAAGACCTCCACTAAATCTATCCTTTTTTAAAGAAGACAAAGCTATACGAGGGGGTTTACCTTTTCATAGAAATTTTGTTAAGGTAGAATCAATTTTCTTAAAGTATTACCGAGGATTGTGTACCGGAATCATGGAGATAATATATAATAAAAGAGGAGAAAGCATCATTTGAATCGAGTCCAATCGGCCCCACCAAGAGAGATAAAGGGGGTGCCAACGTGTAATAGTGTCATAAAATTTTGGGGTGATACTATCAAAATGTAATTTGAGTGTTTCAGGAATTAGCAGGACGAACCACAAGCACAAATTGTGTATTTGCGATGGTTGCCATGAAAAACTGGAGTGGGCAAAGAAATGTTTTTGACATAAAACATTTAAAGGTAAGACTTCATATTTGTCGGTATTAAGATGGTACATTGAAAGCTACTTGTCGTACCCCTTTAAGCAATGGGAAGTAATCTGAGGTTTTACCATTGACAAATATTGAAGCTTTGTGCCTGAGTATAGCAAAGAAACTAATCAACATAGGAGGAGAGCTAGCCTATTTTAATGCATGGAACCTAAAATCCCAGCCAATCCTATCGAAGGCTTTTTCTGCGTCCAAAGCGATAGCGGCAATAGGGTAATCTAAGGAAGCGGCTTTGCTTAGGACATTGAAAAGACAAAAGAATAGTCAGAGGCTAGTCTTCCCTTTAACGAAGCTGGATTGTTCAGGGCCATTTAGATCAGGTACAACAGGATCAATACGAAGAGCCAAAATCTTTGCAAAGATCTCATAGTCAGTATTAACTAGGCAAATGGGACGATAATTCTTAGAAAGAGAGAGATTTTTATCTTCCTTTGGAATTAAGATCAAGGCTTCCTGGAACGTGCCCTGAAATGAACCATTATCAGAGAAAGATTTAATTAAAAGTAAAAGATTAGGTAAGAGGAGTTTTGCATAATAAATCAATATCAATCATGTGTTTGTTAAGCAAGACTACTCACCCGTAAGGGTCTCATGGCGCAGGGGAGGGGGGGTGCAGGTTCCAATCCATCAAGGAGGGGGTCTGTTGAAAAGCTAAGTTTTGAGGTTTCTCGTAAAGATGGGGAGTGATGTTGTCTGTCTGAGATGGAGCGGTAGGGCGTTCCAGGCTCTGGCCACAAGGAAAGAGAAGGAGCGGCCTCCCTATCTGGTCTTTCTGGTGCGAGGGACCACGGCGTAGGAGAGCTGGGCTGATTGTAGCGTCCTTTCGGGTGTGTGATATTTGAGTTAGCTGTTCAGGTATTCTGGTCTGGTGTTGTGGAGGGCTTTGTGTGCGTGGATGAGAATTATGAAGGTGATTATAGCCTCAATGGGGAGCCAGTGGAGTGTGCGCAGTAGCTGGGAGATGTGACAGTGTCTTGGCAGGTTGAGGACCAGTCTTGTGGCGGCGTTCTGGATGTTTTGTAGTTTTGTAGATGTTCTTGATTTTGTGGTGGGAGAAGGTGCTGAGTTTGTTGCAGAGTTCTTGTGAGGGAGGAATGTCAGTAGACTCGCTGGTGGATTGGGCAAACTCCTTGATGATGCTGAAGAGTTCCTTGCTGTTGTGCGCGTGTGTGGAGATTCTGTCTTTGGTTACTATTTTTCTCGTATTTCTGATGAGTTGGTGGTGGGCGTTGGTGGTGGCTCTGAAGTCGTTGTGGGCTTCTGTGGATTTGGAGTTCCTCCCGGCCTTTTCAAGGCGGCGGCATATGCGTCTGGACTCTCGAAGTTTGGCAGTAAACCAGCTGGCTTTCTTGGCGTATGTGTTTTTGTTCTTCTTGGTGTTGGCGCTGTAGGAGATCCATCTGTGCAGGGTTTGGGCTTTGGTGTTTGGGTCGTAGTCTTCCGCAGTGGTTGGGGTGGAGTTGCCGAGTGAGGAGGTGAGCTGGTCATTGGTGATTTTGGTCCAGTTTCTTCGTGGGAGCAGATGCTGGTGTCTGTGGATGATCTGAAGGTGAAGTGGATGCATCGATGGTCTGTCCATGGGAGTTCGGTAGTGTGGCTGAAAGTGATGGAGTTTCAGGTTGTGAAGAGGGGTCGAGGGTGTGTCCTGCTTAGTGCGTTGGTTCGGTCACGATCTGGCGGAGTCCAATGTTGTGGAGGTTGTCCAGGAGGGATGTGGTGTTGGGGTCTCGTTGGTTGTCGAGGTGGAAGTTGAGGTCTCTCATTAGGGTGTAGTTGGTGGATGCGATTGCTTGCGGGGAGATGATGTCCGTGATGGAGTTGGTGAAAGGTCCGTAGGGTCCAGGGGGTCGGTAGATGAGGGTTGCTTGGAGAGTGGTGGTAGGGCTGGCCTGTATCTTGAAGTGTAGGTATTTCATCAGGTCTGTGGGCTGGTCGAGAAGCGTGCTCAGCCAGAGGGTGGATTTGTGGACAATGGCGATTCCTCCTCCTGGGCAGGTGCGGTGGTCCTTCTGGAAGATCTTGTATCCTTGGGGAATGGTGATGTTCAGTCCTGAGGTGGTGTTTGTCCAGGTTTTGGTGCAGAACGCTACGTCCAGGGTGGTGCTGTCGAGGAGGTCCAAGATTTCAGTGGAGAGTATGTGGAGTGATCGGACGTTGAGGAGGATGCATTGCAGAATCTTCAGTTCACTTGTGTTCTTGCAGGCGTATTGGGCTGGGTCCATGTTCCTGGCGGTGCTGCAGGTGTGCCGGCAGTGGTGACAGCTGAAGGGTCCGTGGGTGTCGGTTGGTGATGCTAGCTTACAGTTGTTGTTGCCACCCGGGTGAGTGCGTGGAGTGCCGCAGGTTTGTATCGTTGGCGGTGCGGAGGTCCAGGGTTCCTGGAGTTGATCGTGGTCGCAGACAGACGCAGATGGGCTTGCCTTTGGAGTGCCAGTCGGGTCGGGGAAGGCTGGAAAGCTGGGAGCGAGGATAGAAACTGGCTCGGGCTGGTTGCGATGAGGGGGACCCCGCGGGGGCAGCAGCGGCGGGAAAAACGGGGATGCAAGCAGAAAAAGAGGAAAAATTTAAAGAGTGGAAAGGTGAAAAAAGAAAAGAGAAAGATTTAAATGGTAAAAGAGTGAAAGGAATAAAGGGTGAAACGGAGCAGAAAGCTGAGGAAAAATGCTACAAAGAGTGAAAGGGTGAGAAAGCTAAAGGGTGCAAAACAGAGCAGAAAGGAGAGGATGAGGGGGCAGAAAGCAGAGCGAGAGAAAGGAGTCAGAGGTCCACTGGACCACCAGGGATGAGGTGCAGGTATAACCTGCCAGTGGAGGAGGGCCTCCAACACCACACACTATGGGAGTGCAGGAGCTCAGGAGAGGCCTCATTTAATGGTGAAGCTGCTAGGGTGGGAGAGCAATTTCACTGACAATGAGTCAGTGGTCTTGATCATAAAACTCAATAGTAAAGCCATCTGGCTCAGGCACTTTCCACTGAGACTGCATGGGAAATGTCCGCTAAAGAAATATCTATTCCCAACGGATCAAAATCAATGTGTTGAGAAGGAGGAGAAGCAATGGATTGAAAATAAGTAGAAAGATCAGACTGTTCTGGTAGAGTTTAAGGCGAATATAAATTCTTATAAAATGAAACAAATTAATTTAAAATATAAATATCTTTAAAAATAGGAGTACCTGTAGGGCCCTGTAAATATTCTATTCTAGTTCTTTCCTTTCTTACTTTTAAATAGTTAGCCAGCAATTTCCCCATTTTTTTTACCCCCATTATAGCGAGAGCTACTTTTCAATAGCTAAGAGGAGGCAGCATCTGTAGATAATCTATTAAAAGTAAGTTTAGCATCTATAAGATTTTTCAAGGAAGTCTCACTATTAGATTGACAGTAAGTATAGTCTAACTGTTTAATTTTATTAAGTAATTGAGTGGATTGGGACTCTTTCTTTTGTAATACAAAATGTATAATAAAACCCCAACGGTTGTTTAAAGGAATCCCATATCATAACAAA
The DNA here is from genome assembly GCF_964204655.1 of Triturus cristatus. NCBI lineage: Eukaryota > Metazoa > Chordata > Amphibia > Caudata > Salamandridae > Triturus > Triturus cristatus. Next base: position 232,229,757 of record NC_140585.1, read on the forward strand.
AGGAGATTCTGGGGTTGAGTTAATGGTAAAAAATTCGGAGGCAAAAGAATTGAATTGTTGGCAGAAATTAGGATCAAGAAGTCGGGAATTATTAAAGCCCCATCTTCCTGGATAGGGAGAAAAAGGGAGCGTGATCTAAAATTAAAATTGATCCAATTTCAGATTGAATGGCATGTTGGACCAAAGATTTACTTAGGAAAAGTTCATCAATACGAGATTGTAAGTGATGTGAGGATGAATAAAAACGATACTCTCGAGGATCAGGGTGGCAAAGTCGCCAAATATCAACTAACAATTTGCGTCGTATTGTGGATGTAAATTGTGAATGCATTTTATAGGGAACAAACATAACTGATGAATGTCTTTCTAATATGGGATCATGAATTTGGTTTAAGTCACTACCAAATATAATACATTCATCATCATATAAACGCAATTTCTCAGAAACATTAGTCCAGAAAACTTTATCAACCTAAATAGGGCCATATACATTAAAAATAACTAAAGGAATCTTATCTATAAGAACCTTAACAATAACCCAACGACCTTCAGTATCAGGTTCCTGCTGAAGAAGAGAGACATGTAATTTTTTATGACATAAAATCAAAACCTCATTTTACTTACCTAAAGCTGGAGAGTTAAACACATGACACACCCAACATTTCTTCAGCTTGGAGGCTTCATCTTCAGAAATATGGGCTTCTTAAAGCAAAGCAATATCAGTTTTTAATTTATCTAGATGAGATAGCACCTGTTGCTTTTTAATAGGGTTGCTTAGTTCTTTAATATTCCAGGTAGTAACCCGAAATGTAACTTAATGATAAGAGCGTGAACAAACAAATATGATTACAAGTGCAAGGATAAAGTTAGAATAAGATAGATATAATAAAGAAAAGTTAAAGAAATGGGGCATTTGTTTTGTGAAAGAAAGCATAAAGGAGGGAACCATGGATGGATAAGGATGTCAACATATATGGGAGATCATATGCGAAAGGGATAGCGGGAAAAGTACACCTGTATAAGGAGGAAAGAAGACATTATGAATAAGATATTACCCTAAAAGAGAGGGATAAGAAAGAGAATAGACAAAAAGATTTAAAGTTTGAGCATTACAAAATTAAACACAAGCGAAACAACATTCAAGGGGTTACAAAGACAGGAAAACAGCCAAACAGGTTGAAACAAAATATTAAATCAAGTAGATTTTGAAGTATCCATGACATCAGCTCCATATTGACCTAACAAATTCCTGCAAAGCAGCTGGTTCCTCAAAAGTGGTGATCTTTTCCTTATAGGTGACTTTGAAAAGGCAGGGATGGATTGGTCTATATCTGGCATTGATAGATCGCAACTGAGGATGGAGATCAAAGAGTTTTTTCAGATAATCTGCTGTAACTTTATCCACATCCTGAGAGAAAAATAGTCGCTGACCTTCCCAAAAAATGTGTTTTTGGGACTTGACAGCAGACAGGACTTGTAGGAGGTCAGTTTATTGCAGGAAGAACATGATGACTCCACGTGGTTTTGTAGATATTTTGGGACCAAGTCTATGATTCCTTTGCATGTTAAGTGGAGAAGTAGCAAGTATGTCCAGAAGCTTAGGCAAAAATGTCTGAAAATAGACGGTCAGATTGGAACCCTCTATATTTTCAGGGAGACCATAAATTCTGAGGTTATTCCTACGATTTTGATTTTCTAAATCTTCAGTGTGCTTTTTGAGGAGAGATATTTCAGATTCTAGACATGAAATGCGCGAGCAAGAGGATTAAAGAGATTCTGTTCTTTGTTCCGCAACGAGTACACGTGATTCTAATGAAGACCACTTTTCATCAAGATGTTGCAGAGTTTTATTGGTTTCGTCCATGAAGGGTTTCAAAGCACGAATTTCCTTAACAATTATACCTAGATGGTGCCAGGTGTATGGTCAGATTTCTGAGGAGAAATGTCCTCTATTTCGCTGTGAGTGGAGTCAGAGTCTGTGTGTGCAGTATGTTTGGAGGAAGTAGAGAGTTTAAGGTTTCTTAGTCTCCCTATAAAAAAAAGGTAGGTTTTGTAAACAGTGTGTAATTTGAACCTTCAAAAGAAGTACAGCAAAAACATGCACACTGTTAGAAGGAGAAGACTTCAACTCTAAAAGAGTAGAGCACCCCGGAATGTGTCAGGACACCGCAGGGTCCACCTCCTTATCCAATAAAGTTGCTATAGGTTTAGACAGCAGAGAGTAATGTTCACATAATGAGGGTATTTAAGCTCTCTGACTTATAATGAAGAAATTTCCAAAAACGTAGAAAATTTGTTGTTTTTAAAATGAATATGCCAACTGCGAACAAGAAGAGAGAAAATTAAAGTGATGAGAAAAGGCTTCAAAACATTCTGAATAAGGATGCCTAATTATAGTAAATCCGAGAAGGGCGGCCTCATCTGAGAAGAAAAAGTCCTCTCAGCATTCAAAATGGTGGTGGCTGCCACCTTAACATGAGGAGAAATCCCTCAGAGACATTATGGCACTGAAAGCGCTGCAGCATAGAAATAAAAACAGCTCCAGCGACTCAACACAATGTGAGGGAGAGATGCCTCAAATCTCGTCCCACGGCGAGCGCTGGAAGTGGTCACGAATCATAAAAAGGTTCCTCGGTCCGCCAGAGCTCCGCGCGGTCACGACATCTTGGATCGGCGTCGAAAATATGCCCCCTGTTGATCTGTGTTTCAACCTCAAAGAAAATATCACGTGCGGATGGCCTCTTGGAATGGTGTAATGAGGACAAACTCCTGATGTTTCTTTGTTCATCAGCACATTGAAAATGTTACAACAACAATTTTAGCTCGTCGTTGTTCTCTCTACCATCTCAGAAACACAAAATCATTAATATGTTTTGAGTTCCTATTTCTAAATGTATCTGCTTAGTGTTTTTATCCTCTATGGATAATACTTACCTACGTCTTCCCTGGATCTTCTTGACCGAAGAACCAATTTCTCCCCAAAGTCTCCTCTTTCACCCGCTTCTGGTCAGAATTTGTTGCTTAAGGGCAATAACTGCTTCCACCCCTTTGGTCAAAAAATCTGTTACTTCTAAAGGCAATTATTGCTTCCTTTTTAATCTTACCCCATTAGGGAAACCAATCACTAATTGTGCACCCCATATGGCCCATGCATTGGTCTTTAAAAAAAATACCCTGCCTAAACTCCCTTTTTGTAATGGATACACCCTTGATGGTGCCCAAATTCCAGCGACTTAATACGAGTGGGATTCCCCACCTGAAAGCTCATTTATTATCACTGCCACTCTAAATAACACAAATCATGCTTTTAAGGGAATAGTCCATCAGGGATTCGGGCCTTATGAAAACGCGCCGTTGTGATATGCGTTATAGAATTCCAATAGAAGCCTAGGTTAGATGTGCAGGACATCTAACCTGGGCTTCTATTGGAATTCTATAACGCATATTAGCAAGCCCATTATCGCCGTTTTAGCGGCAGTTTCCTGCCGCTAAAACGGCGATAATTTTATCGCCGGTCTTGCTAATATGCCCCAGCGTTCCTAGTGATATTCTTGGCTACAACCCTGCCAGTCATTAAGGAATCCCGGGGCATATTTGCAAGGGCTTTATCTCTGCTTTTTTGGCTTACAAAGCCAAAAAGCGGAGATAAAACCAGCGCCCTATTTACAAGAGGGTACTAACATGCATAATCGCATGTTAGCACCCTTTTTCCCAATGCCTCACTTTGCATCGCCAATGAGATGCAAAGTGGGTGTTTACAAGGCAGCCCACATGATTTTAGCACACATTAGATTTTGTCGAAAACAGCCGTTTTCGCCAAAACCTAACGTCTGCTAAAATACTGACTTAGCCATCCCTAACATAGGGGGTGGATTATGCTGATACGACCCCGTGGGTTGTATCAGCAAGGTTATCGCCCTTTTGCAGGGAACATCGCTGGAAAACCAGCGATGTTCCCTGCAAAAGGGCAATAACCTCGCTATCTCTGGAATTTTTATCGCCCTGGAGTAACGCGTTGTTAATAACGTGCTACCAGGGCGATAAATACCAGAGATAGCCTCCGATAATATAATTATCGATAAGCGCGGCCAGCGAAAATTAACGCTGGCCGTTGTTAATATGGCCCCCCGTTTTTAGGTTGAGCCTAGAACAGCGCATGCGCTGTTGCTCGAATTTTTGTAAAGGGGATTTTCAAAGTGCTGCAGCTGCTGGCCTAAAGCCTGCGTGCATGTGCGCGTGAACGCGCGCAGCCGCCATATGTCTCCATCACGGGTACTGTACTTCATAAAGGCGCTTTTGCTATAATCGGCACTGGCGCTTTACTTTTAGTGTTAAAAATAAAGCGCCGGTGCCGCGATTATAGTGAAAGTAAAGTACATAAATAATATCCCTTCTGGGACATGTTCATTCTGCTTTGTTTTCATGTCAATACATTTTCTGTGTTGTTGCTTTTGGCCGTTTGTTTTATTTCTGTCACAAGACACAATCAGATCTTTTGATCACGCTTCACTGTTAAAACAAGCCTTTGCAATGCAATAGGGCACTGCAAGATGTGGCCGGCGGTAGCATTTTTCCCCCGCATCCTTGTTAACGTTTTGTTTCAGGGTTGTGAGCATATTCGATTTGCTCAAAGGGCTGCAAACGTACAGAGCTAAGGCTCCGTGTCAGAAATTACCGCTGCACATCCATTCCGGTAGCACCAGCCTTCTGGACAGCATACCCAGGGAAAAGGCAGTTACTGGCTCGCAGAAAGTAGTTATTTGTCCAGATTCAGCAGTCAACCTGTACTTTGCAAGTGACACAGTTCAGTAATCACTAATATATATGTACCTCGAAGGGCTGCAAGATGCATTGGTAGCCAAAACATATGCAGGGTAAATCAACGCAGCTTTAAAGAGCATTTTCTGACAGGTGCATTATGCAACGAAATTATAATCCTGACGTCCTGCGATTTCGAATTTACCTGCTATTGCTTTTAATGACCTGATGCATTGCACCAAGATCTGCTTTTCAACAAAAAGTGCAGCTTCACCGTCCAAAATGCAAGGGACCCTCGCTCTTTATTTCCTGGTTATTTCCACAAATGTCAAGATCGGAGCAGAGCAAAGGTCCAGCCATCTTTATCCTGCAAAAGAAAACAGTTTACGTGCCACACACAGCACGGCGTTTGGCAGGGTCACTCGATGCTGTTTCCGTAGTGCACCGCCCTCACAAATCCTGTTTGGGGTATTTTATGCTCTGAGTAAATTAAATAGATCTGCAGCTAACTTCGTACACATAGGAATTATTTTAAGAACTTCTAGGCGCATAGAGGAAACAACGAACCATAGACAAACTTTGTGTGGATTATCACAGATTGGCACCAACGAAAACAATCAATACGATTACGGGCTACTATACTGAGCACACTACTAGGGAACCCTATTACAAGCATTGTAAAATAAAATTACAAAATTATAGTGCGGAATTAGTGTTAGTCCAGTATAAATGTAGACGCACAGCTTGGGGCTGGTTCTGTCTTTGATATAAATGTTCTTTGAAGAGGCATGTCATAAAATGCAACCACAAATCCCAAATCTACTGGTGCCTAATGCAGCAGTTTTTCATGGTTTTGCTAGATTATCGCTAGAAAAGGCGCTATACACTTTATCAGATGTAGCTTTCTAGATCCACTCACACACAACAACCCCACACACAACCCCACACACAACCCCACACACACAACCACACACACAACCACACACACAACTACACACACACAACCAACCACAACCACACACACAGCCATACACACAACCACACCCACAACCACACCCACAACCACACACAACACCACACACAAAACCACACACACCCACACAACCACACACACAACCACACACACAACCACACACACAACCACACACACAACCACACACACAACCACACACACAACCAAACACAACCAACCACACAACCACACAACCACACACACACACACACACAACCACACACACAACCACACACAACCACACACAACCACACACACAACCACACACACGCACACCCACACACACACACACACACACACACACACACACAAAACCACACACACAACCACAACCACACACACAAATGGAGGAGACAACTGCAGCAGGAACTTTGGCTCGGTCAGGACAGCAGAACCACCGGAAAAGGAACCCCTTGGCACGACCTGAGCAGCAAGAAGTTGTCACTGGAGACATAGTGATTTTATGAACAATAGTGTCATCAATGATCTAATCCAAACTGTAACTGTGACAAATAACATCCCTATATATTGCAGTACCATAAAAACGTCAACAAGCATTTGCATAGCCAATAGGTCTCGCCTTTGGGAACTTATAAGTGTTTTGCCATGCAACAGCTGTTGTTGCACCAAGGATATTGTGCTGCATAACTAAATACTTATAAGGTCCCAAAAGCGAGACCTATTGGCTATGCCAATGCTTTTATGATTATGAATACATTAGGTTATGATTTTATCGTAGTTTCCCAATTCAGCTCCATAAATGATTGTGCCTTAAACCTTAGACTCAGTGCTTTATCCATGAAGTACGTGTTATGTCCAGGGAGGCAGTGCTATTGTATTTACATTCATCAACATTTCATCCAGAAGGGTGAACCAGAAGCCTCTTCCATTGTGCACCCAGGGCCAGATTTACAAAAGGCTTGTGCTGCCCTTACATCACGCAAGATGACACAAGGCAATGCAACTCCTTAACTGGGATACACTAAGCCACACAAAGCCTCCTTGCTCGGCTCTACGTGGTTTAGTAAATCCAAGGTAACACAAGGCAGAGCATTTTGCCGCCTTGCATTACCTTGTGGCAGGGAACCGTTCCATGTGTGAAGTGTCGGCGTTCCCAGGCACCCACACATGGATTTTGGCACATTCCAAGATTCAGAAGCAGTAGTAAACCTGGGTATGCGTCAAAATAGTATGCCTCCCGGACTCAGGTGTAACATGGAGAAATATCTTTATTTCTCCTTCTTACTTCCTTTTTCTATGTGCCAAAGCATTCCAAATCACACATAGAAAAAGAACAAGCATTTGCAATGCAATAGGTCTTGCATTTGCGAGAGTTTGAGCTGTTGGCATTGTAAATGACAATGCCTTTTGTTTATGTGTTGGTTTTTAAAACATAAATGAAAGGAATTGCCATTTACAATGCCAATAGCTTAAACTCTCGCAAATGCGAGACCTATTGCATTGCAAATGCTTGTTATTTTGAGCCATACTACCGACGATCTCCAACCCACTGAGGGCATCTGTGCCCTATCCCTCTATTTCTTGAGTGCCCGACCCGTTTGCCTGCCATGGAGGATTTCTCCCTTGTTCCTTCAATTCTCGAAAAAACTACACCCCATGGGTCCAATTCTCTGAGGGCATCTGCACCATATCCCTTGGTTTATGATTGTCCAACATAAGATGCTGTCTATGAAAGGACTGTTCCTTCGTTCCCTTTTTGCACAGATATTATCATATAGAAAATATGTGCATAGCTGCAAACTCTGCTGCTGCTTAAATTAAAGGGGCCACTTAATCCCATCCTGTCTCTCAATTGCGATAATGCACTCGATATTACTAGGACATTACTGACTTATTGACAGATACTTGGCATAAGTGTAAGTCGGCCCACAAAGAATCATGCATACCTTAGCTCAGTAACAACGATGATAAAAAATCGAATCGCTTTCATTCCTTTCTTCTTGTTTTTGTTTTTATCATCCCGTTCCAGCTCCTGTGCAGTCTATTAAACTGAATGATCCTTTTCCCTTCTTTCTGTTCATAGCCCTTTTCCCTTTGTCTCCCCTCTTCCCAGATCTCAGCATTTAGGGGCCTATTTACAAGCCCCATGCGCCACTTTTGCGTCATTTTTAACATGGGAAAATTGACGCAAAAGTGGCGCAGGAGGCTTGTAAATCTGCCCCTTAATATGTTTGTTTGAAGACTGATGCACTATCTAAATAAGGCTACTGGAAACTGTTTTTGATCTACTGACTTATTAAGAAGTTATAACTATACTGTGAAACTATGTAATGTTTTACTTGTAATTCACCTACAGTACTAAGCTCTCTGTCAGATACCAATGACAACGCGCAATCCTATAAAGTTATGACTACCATACAACTTTCACAACCCTGCCGCTGTCCAATATATTACATCTAAATTAACTTCGCGTGATCACCAGCGTAACGCAATACTTGCACCAAGTACCGGTATGTTTGCACGCAGAAACCTTTAAAGCTGTATTTGTTGAAAAATCGTAATCGCTCCTTTGCCAGCACTGGGAGCGCACCTTCTACTTCCTTAATTGAACCTATACTCTCCCTTTTCTCTGCATTACCTCTCCCCTCACAACACCTTTGTGCACTTTCTCTGTCACATCCACCCTGATAATTAGTTGTTGGATGTTTTTCTAGAATTTGCACTTTCAAACATCTTAAATAAGTTTTGTCGTCGCCACTCCCGAACGTCTCACACTGTGCACTTAGTGGTGTCCCACATCCGGCGTTTTTAATTCCATTAACTTATACTGTTGTGTTACATCTCTTGCAGCCATGGGAAAGCCCTGGTCCTACTGACCACCTAGGGCGAAACATGTATGAGCTGTTGCATCATGTACAGTATAAAATAACATTCTGGAAAAACAAGGATGTAACCAAAACTTTTTCAAGACAACTGTTTTCTTCAAAAATCAAATAATCTTAAAGGAAGTATTTTTGTGATATTCAAAACATTTATTAATTAAGGAGGAGTACATGCTCAAATTTTCCATCTACTGTTACATAAACGAGGCTCCATAGGTCCAGTGCCTCGAGCAAACCTCCTCCACCCATTAAAACCATACGAGGGCAATACCATCTGGGACCAGGATCCCTGGACCTATCGTAAAAGTGGAACACTGACAGTTTGTGCATAAACCTTTTTACATTTGTTGCTGCGCCACCCGCCTTTTCATGAGGTACACACACCACCAGAAACTGCCAGTCCCACAAGCTTATGTACCCCTACTTCACTACCAGCGGAAATTTTATTAGAGGCACTCTTTGATACTTAGAAAGCTGTTCTGTTCACTCATATGTTATGCCCTGCTGTGAAGGACCAGTGAGACAGTCAAATGGCAGGAAGTGGGACGGGTATGCCCGACGTGGGTCCTGTGCTCACCATGCCACTGGAGTCAAGCTATCCTGGCTGATGAGCTGTGATACCCCGAAACCAATCCTAGGATGCTTTTTTCCAGTCCGGGCTGGACCTTGTCAGACAGTTCAGGCTGGACTGTTCCCATGAGAAGCAGGGTCAAGACTGTTTTGCTTATGGCTGGGTAGAAACTGGAATGGCGTGGTGAGCAATAAAACGATGGATTTACACCAGATCTCTGGCTGGGGGTGAGTGTTTGACATTGGTCAGCATACTGTCCATCAATTGCTCTTTTTGTATGTGTTGCTCCAAGTGGGATGGGTATGCCCGGCGTGGGTCCCGTGCTAACCATGCCACTGGAGTCAAGCTAGTCTTAGGATGCTTGTTTCCGGTCTTTTTGTATTTTGCTTGTACATATGCCCCTAAATGTTTTGTTCTTGACTATGAAATCCAATCAATCAAATTGGAATTGTATAGTGCTGCTTATCACCCGTGAGGGTATCCAGGTGCTGGGGGGGTGTGCAGCTGCTGAGGGACATTAGTCGAATAACCAGGTTTTTAGGCCTTCCTTATGGTTCAGCGTGATACTAAAGGCACAGCTGCATCCCCTTCATGATGGCCTGGGGCCTATTGAAAGAAATGTACTGAAAGTTGCGAAGTTCATTGATACGGGGCATTTACCAAAGTCCCATCCTTGAGTTTCATCTAGCACTCCTCATTGTGTTTCCTCCTGTACTGGGTAAATGGCCCCAGCATGGCCGGCGTTGGCCCCCATATTTGTTTAGAGCCCTGCGAGGCTCCAACGTTCAGAGCCCTGCAAGCTCCAACTCCGGAGGCATTATTTGTAAAAAGCCTAGAAAGCTCCCACGCCGCATTGGTGGTTAGAGCCCACGAGGCTCCCACATTGCCCCAGAGCATATTTGCATACCAGAGCCCAGAGGGGGCTCCAGAGGCACGCCGATGCCAAGTTCCTTTCTACAGCTGCCCAGCACTTAGTGGGCAGCTGCACCGTTTAGGTTGTGCCTCTCCACACGTTGGCTTGCGCAGCCCCGCCCTGACTCTGGGACAAAGGGCGTTTTAGCCCCTGATAGGCCAGGTGGGCCTGGGGACAGTTTGCTGTATTGTGCCCTCACCTAGGGTACCTGGCGCCGTTTGGCGCAATTGTGTTTTCCTTTCCTGCACCTCTGAATGTGTGTTGCTGCGTCATGTGCCTTGTTTTACACCGCTGAATGTATTTTATGCATCATGTGTTTTCCTTCCCTACACCTCTGAATGTGTTGCGATGCATCATGTGTAATGTGTTTAGACCCCTACAGGTATTGTGATACTTAGGTGGTCGTTTTTTTCTCCTAGTACAGGTGGTGCTAGTGAGGTCCTGATCCCCTGCGTAACATTTTCCTAAGGTGGTTAGGGTTGCGTAGGTGGTACTTACCTGTTACCAGTAGTTACTGGTTGTGTGCTACATTTGCTATTTTGTACTACAGTATTATTCCTACGTTCTAAGTGCTATTTCTACAAAGTGCTAATTCCTGACAGTGGTCCATGTGGCCCTGTCCCCTGTACATATAATCCCTTGTAAATTCTGCCCGTGCCTGTTGGCACATTGTAAAGTGTGTGTTTTTATCTAATGTGTTTTGGTATAATACAAAGGCTATTTTTATATATTATCTTTTGTGGAGTTTCCTTTGTGGTGGGCCTTGGGTGTTGTTGCTGGGTGCGCGCGCAAACGCTTTACACATTGCCTCCGGGATAAGCCTGACTGCTCGTGCCAAGCTACCAAGGGGGTGAGCAGGGGTTATCTTCGGCGTGTAACTCCCCAGCCCTGACTAGAGTGGTGGTTCCTGCATGGCTTTGGCACAAGTCCTAGCCAACCAGAAATCCCATTTCTAACAGCCGGCTATAAGGCAGTGCAACATGTACAGCTGCAATGGGCTCTGACTTGGATAGGGGCATTGACGATTTAAAAGCACCCGCTGCAGAGTTCCTTGTGCGGCCAGTTGATTGTTATTGTTCATATAAACTTGATTGAAAATGGGTTCAGCTTTGAAAAAGACTGCAGTTTCTGTTTGGAGGAAAATAAAGCTCATTCTATGCTGATAAACCTGAGTCTCCACATTTGTCTATGGATGTGCGAGTGACAGAAGATCACTGCTGAGCATAAATGTTTTCAATTTCCTTTCAATGGTACTTTCAAGGGAGACATATTGAGTATTTGAGATTTGCTATGTATGAGGCAAAACCACAGCTTAGACCTGCACAGTTCAAAGCACTGAATGAGTGGGATTTTGTGACAAATGTTAAGGAGCATACACATATGTTGAAGGTCAGATTAGAACAGCAGTAAGTCATTGCATAGATGGTAGAAGGCGAACACAAAAGAAAGCATACAGAGCAGACATGGTAGAAGGCGTGGGTGTATTTGGTATTGTAACTTCATTGCAACCTTATTTTGTACTTTGTTTCTCACATGTTTTGTTCCAATATTCACCGGTGGATCTCTTTCATGGTGTGTTCCATTTGGTATGTTTATGGCCAAAGTGGAAACTGTGAAGGCAGTTGGATTGGCAACCTGGACAATCTGCTACCTAAAAAAGGATCTTCATTTCTTACTTTTTATGGTGTGGCCTACCTTCTTAATTTGGACTTTACATTGGCAAGAAGTGACTTATCACCCTACAAGTCTTGGAAGAAACTTCAACACTTTTTCTTCAAATTCTTCATATTTTATTGGAATTCTGGGATCATTCCCTCTACTCTCAGGTATATTTTGAGAGTATCAAGGTACTGTTAATTATGGACATTTGTGAATTTGCTCCTGCTTTTAACCTCAAGTTTTACTCGGATGGACGGTGTTTGTTTATCTTGCTTCATCTGAATTTGCTTCTGTACTTTGAATACTTAAGGTTTTCTGCTATGCACTAACTGTGTATTTCTACGGAGATTCCTGTTCTTTTTGGGGCCTTTACACTGCTTTTTCTACTTTAGACTGTGCACTGCGCGCGCATGCACTTGAAACTGTCTGTATGTCGAGCACACAAGCAGTGCACCGCAAGCACACATTCCTGCTCCACCTGCTTATGTATCCCGAGCTCTGAGAGGGGCACACTTCATGCACATGCTCCCACTTCACCCCAAGGTGTTCCCAGCTTTAGAATCTGCCCTTGCGCCTCCTAAAAATCATATCCCTGCATCCACAAAATCAGCAAATCTCACCTTTCCTTGTGTCTTGGCTCTCCGTTCTCTGCGTTCACTTCTCCGCTTGTGGGATCTCCTCCACTTTCTTACAGGAAGGTATGGATTCTTGAACAGGAAGTCATTCCAATTCTGGCAAGGAATAGAAAGTATTGGAACAGGACTTCTACGTCTTTTTCTTCCTGGCACCATTGACATGGAAACAAGACTACACTTTGCATTCGTGGGAAGTCCCTTTCAACAAATAGCCTCTTCTGCTCTCTAGTTACATTTTTTTACTTCCCTACAGGCAAAGTGTGGACACATTATCATATATCTGCGTAATTTGTTGTGTGATGTGAATCTCATTCCATTCATTTTATTTTGTGTGTCATTTTTTTTCTCTCTTTTCTACTTCACTCCTTATTTACTTGACTGCTTGATTTCCTCTCTCTATTCACTTTTCACTCAATGTCGTTTTCGTCCTTTTGATTAGTTTTTGTATTAATTCAATGTAAAATATCACTCCTCCTCCCTCTTTTCTAACATCACCAGGTGATCCAATTCTACCCTGGTCGAAATGGAAGAAAGTGTTTATAAAATATTTAAAGGTTTGTGGACCTATTTTGTCACCGGAAAAGAAAACCTCTACGTTAACAAATTTTTTGGTGCAGAGGGCCAGGAGATATTTAAGAACTTGCCTGATTTCACTAATGAGGAAGAGAGTGATGCTTTAAATGCTTTGAATGAGTTTGAAGCAGTTATTAAGAAACTGGGCATTAATTTCCTTCCCAAGGTCTCCATCATTTCGCAACAATTTTATTTTGACTAAAGAAAACAAAATGATGATGAATCCATAGAGGGTTTTGTGGCTTCCCTCCATAAACTAGCTTCATTCTGTAATTTCATTGAGAATACTGAAGAGAGAATAAGAATCAATGTATTATTGAATGTAAAAGTGATACACTAAGAGAAAAGTTGTGGTCTAGAAATGACCCTTGTCTTGCGGAGGTATTGACCATTGCTAAACAAGTGGAACACTCTATGCAATGTTTATGTGACCTGCAAAAATCTAAAGAAGGAACTTTATCAGTTCATGTAATTATATCTTCTCACAAAAAACAGCAGGATATTGCGCCTAAAGTTGAAAATGCTTGCTATAGGTGTAGCAATCCTAATCCCATGGCCAATTGAAGACTGTCCTGCTGTAAGGCTTCTGTGTGTAATGTGTGGGAAATGGGGCACTTTTCCAAGTGTTGTTAATCTACCACAGTCAAAGAGAAAGTGAATGAGGTGTTTAGCGGATTCTGAAACTGCTCTTCAGATTATTAATGATTATATAAATTGTGTGTTAAAAGTGCACTGGGAACACCCTTCTGATGTTGTGACACTCACTAAGACTGTTATGTTATGTTATTGTACTTTTATAACGCGCTCAGCTACTCCTGGGAGTGTCCCGGCGCGAGCTAAGAGGTCAGTAAAGCAGAAAGGGGATTAAAACAGGAGTGTTTTGAGCTGCTTCTTGAAGTGATTAGGATCCTGAATAGCACGCATAGAGAGAGGCAGTGCATTCCACAGCGTGGCTGCCTTAAAAGCGAGAGATCTACCCCCCATACGTTGAAGACGTACGCATGGGATAGACGCAAGAAGCTGAGACGACGATCTCAGAAGCCTGGTAGGCAGGTAGAAAGAGAAACACCTTTTAAGATAGAGAGGACCTCCATCATATAGAGCGCGATGCGCAAGGACAGGAGCCTTAAATTCGACACGTTTCCTGACTGGAAGCCAATGCAGCAAGCGCAGAAAATGTGCTATACAATTTCTGATAGGGAGGTTTAACACCAGCCGGGCTGCCGCGTTCTGAATCACCTGCAATTTTTTGAGCAGATAGTCAGGAAGACCAATATATAATCCATTTGCATAGTCGAGACGAGAGAGGATCAGAGCCTGGACCACTGTTTCCTTAGCTGGTCTCGGTAACAAAGGTAAAAACTTCCTAAGAGACCTAAGTATACCGAAGCAGCAGCCTGTAAGTTTTTTAATCTGGGTCAGAAAAGACAGCTGCTCGTCAAACCAGACCCCCAAGTTTTTAACTGGAAGACCCGTACAAGAGGGTGATAGATAGGCAGAGGGCCAGAGAGAGTCCCTAAAATGAGGAGGAAATTTACCATAAAGTAAGATTTCCGTCTTATCCTCATTGCATTTCAATTGAGCGGCGGACAGCCAATGGAAGACGGCTGTCAGACACCCCTGCACTCTGGAGGTAGAGAATTCAGATTTACCCCACGTAAACAGAAGCTGAGTGTCGTCGGCATACGCAACAACCTTGGCACCACATTCCTCTGTCAGTTGAACCAAAGGAGTAACATATATATTAAAAAGCAGGGGGCTCAACGAGGACCCCTGAGGAACTCCGGTGGTAACAGGCTGAGAAGGAGACACGAAAGGCGGGAGCCAGACCTGTTATGACCGCCGTGTGAGAAAAGATTCCAGCCACTTCCAGGCCTGACCCGTAATACCGATATCAGCTAGCCGAGACAGCCGCAGAGCATGAGGAGCGGTGTCGAATGCAGCCGACAGATCCAACAATATAAGGGCTGCACTCCCCCCCAAATCCAAACACTCACGAATAGCTTCTGAGACCTCAACTAAGGCAGACTCCGTGCTGTAAGTAGCTCTAAATCCTGATTGAGCTGGATGGAGTAGCCTAGAGTTCTCAATAAAACCAGTAAGCTGTTTGTTGACTACCTTTTCACAAATTTTAGCCAGACAAGGGAGTAAAGAAATGGGGCGATAATTGGCAGGGTTCCCGGCATCAAGAGATGGCTTTTTTAACAACGGGATGATTTTTGCTTGTTTCCATTCCCGTGGAACAACAGCCTCAGTGAGGGACAGATTGATGAGTGTATTTACCTCATAATTAACTGACTCGGCAATAGAGGCCAGAAGCCTAGCCGGGTACGGATCTGAAGGAGACCCAGACTTTATAGATTGCAATAATTTAAGGGACTCGGAGAGATCCACAGAGGAGAAAGTTGAAAATGAGACAACCGGAGTGGGACCCACAACCGGAGGCAGACTTTGACAGGCAAACGTCGCCTGAATGGTCTGCATCTTAGCTATAAAAAAATCAGATAGCTTTTCGCATCAAAACGCAGAGACTGGGAGTTTAGTGGCCATGGCTTCAGGGGCCATAAAACTCTTGACGATTGAGAACATTTCTTTGGAGTTGTTGCTGGCGGACTCAATCCGATTAGTATAATAGAGACTTTTAGCCTTACGAATGGCCTGATAGTAGATCTTCTGGGCATCTCTCAGTGCCTTCTTGGCTGCTGAGCAAAAGTCGGTACGCCAGCAGCGTTCAAGCTTTTTGAAGTGCTGTTTGAGCAACTTCAAATCAGTAGAAAACCAAGGTTTCGAGGGTGAATCCCTATGGCGACGGTGACAAGACAGGGGAGAGAGGCTGTCCACTGCTCGCCCAATCCAACCCAAGAAACATGCTAAAGTCCCTTTCAGGTCAGTCGGAAGAGTAACCCTCTTGTCTTGATGATGATGGATTCAGGTACAAGATTATTGCTGGTTTCTGACCGTGACTTCGAAGGTCACGATCCAGAGGTCCCTCCATATAGCTATGGTGGTAAACCTATTGAGCTAATAGGTTATTTTGAAACAACAAAATTCAAAATTCATGTTCGAGTTAAAGATGACACAGTTTTGGTTTGACCACACTAGAAACTTCTAGGAATATATCTTGATCCAAATTCAAAACCACATGTTCAAGTCAGAACGGTTGATGCCATAATAGAATTGTGTCTGCAGGAGTTTCCACAGGTGTTTTCTTAATGGTGTGGGTTGTGTAAAGCGATTTGAATGTTGCATACATTTGAAAGATGGTGCAAAACCCATTGCACACAAAGTCAGGAATGTCCCTTTAAGTCTACTGGTGCGGTTGAAATTGAGTTGAATCAACTTAAACAAGAGGGCCTTATTGAACCGGTGTAAGCCTCGCAGCTTGTAGCACCTGTTGTTGTTGTCACTAGAAGTTTTGGTGCGATAAGGTAATGTGTGGATCTTAGGCATCTGAACAAGGAAGTGGTAGAGGACAGGTTTCCTTTTCCCAAAATCATGGAGATGGTAACTCTGATGGGCAATGCAAAGTTTTTCACCAGTCTTGAATCCACTTCTGCCTATCATCAGGTCTGATTGAGTGAGAATTTGAAAGATCTTTATACTTTCATCACACCTTTTTGAGTGTTGCTCTTCAACAGGGTGCCCTTTGATCACTTTTCTGCCGCATCGGTGTTTCAAAGGCTCATGTCAAAAATATTGAAAAGAGCCACGGGGTGAAATTCTTTCAAGACAATGTGTTGATTTTTAGTGAAATCTTGCGTGATCATGTAGATAAGGTCAGGGAAGTTTAAAAAAGTTTTTACTTGAAAGCATAACACATAAAATTAGCATATGTAAGTTTTGTCAAGATGAAATCACATATTTAGGACATGCCATTTCTGGGGAAGAGGTAAAACCTAAACGGGATTTGTTTAAAAGTATTTTGGACTTGCCACATCCGACTTAAAAAGGAAATGCAAGTGTTCCTTGGAATGGCTGAGCTTTATTCTAGGTTTGTCTCTAATTTTGCTTGGTGCACTTCTGCCATTAGGATTTTTCCAAAGAAAGGTGTTCAATTTTTGTGGACTGATGCCTGTAAAAAAGAGTTTGAAGAATTTAAATATTGTCTGTCTTTAGCACAATGCTTGAAGAATTTTATTCCTGGCTTACTTTGTTCTGTGGTTGCAGATGCTAGTGAAAAGATGCTTTGAGCTGTTTTGAAGCAAAATCAAGAGGGTGAATAAGTCATCATTGAATTTACCTCAAAGACATTACGGGGTGCTGGGGTACGCTATTCCACTATTGAAAAGGAGGCCCTTGCAGTTTATTGGATGATTAAAGAGTTTAGGCAGTTTGTGTGGGATGTCAGGTTTCTGGTACAAACTCATCATAAACCTTTGCTGGAGGTTTTTGGTGGGAAAAGACTAGATTGCATTTCATGTCACATTTGTAAGTGGCTCCTGGCACTGCAGGACTTTCCATTTTTGGTCAAATTCATGCCTGGCATAGATAACAAGGCAGCTGATTATCTTTCAAGGTTGGCAGTACACTCTCCTGACAAGGAAATTGAGGAAGATACCAAGGTCTGCAATATTACTTTAGGCTGAGTATTAGAGAGCGAATGGTTACTTTGATTGGAGAAAGATGGTGCTTTGAAACATGTTTATCAATCTGTTTTCAGTGGGAATGACATCTGGAATGTAGGTGAAAGATTCACTGGGTTTGCAAAAGTGTTTGATAAGCTCTCTGGAGGCTGGTCCCTCCCCTTAGTGTCAGGAAACGTTAAATACATCTTGCCCATATCGGTCATCAAAGAATGTGTAAGACGAAGAAGAACCTTTGATGTGCAAAAAGGTGGCTGGGTAAGGACATCACTGTTGAGAGGGTGGTGAGATAGTGTTGTGAGTGCAGGATGAGCAATAAGAACTTAAAAAGTGAGAACTCCTCCCATGGTTTGTTCAGAAATCCCTAAGGAAGTTTGGGAAGATATTGCTTAGGACATTGTTGGACCTATTGAAGATGGAAATTCTTTTAAGTATTTATTTGTAGTTATGGACATGCTCACTAGATGGCTAGAGGTGAATATTACTAATGAGACCAATATCTTTGCACCATCAAATTTTTGACTGAAATTTTTGGTAGTGAAGATAATACCAAATGTATTCTATCTGACAACGGGGTACAGTTAACCTCGAAGGAGATAGAAAGGTTTCTGGTGGATAGAGGCATTACACATAATGTCATCCAGAAACCAACGGCATGGTTCAACAGGACACCTGAGAAGACCATGCAAATTGCAAAGTACTGTGTAACAGTTGGATTCAGTCAGTAAGTAAAAAAATAGTGGCAGAATATAGATTTTGTCCTCTTTCTACACTATTCAAAAAATGTAAACCCTTCACCATGGTGAGTCCTACATAGGTGGGGATTTATTGGAAGGATTCTTCAAGGTCAGAGTAGTTGAATGAGGTGTGTAAGTTATGGGACTCTCAACTTCAGATGAAAAGAAAAGAAGGTTTTCATCTTTACAAAGCTCTTAAACCTTTTTCCGTTAAAGATGGCGATTTGGTAAAGATTAAGGGGCTCATTACGAGGGCCGGCGGTGGCGATCGTTACGCCATCTTCATGAGATTTACCCCACCATATTATGATGGCGGGGGTATTGTGGTGGATGGAAAGTCCGTCTGCTGCTTTTCTGCCAGTGGCAATCGTCAAGAAGGCACTGCCAGCCATATTAGGATGGCGAGTCTTAAAGGCCTTTCCATGGCGGCAACACCACCATGGAGAGGCTGGCGGGGATTGTGTTTAGGGGCCTGTTGCGAGCCCCCCTTGTGTCTGGGGGAGGTGGGGCGCACATGGGGGGTACCTATGGTATCCCCCTACATTTCGCTGCACCAAGTGGCAGGCACCGTGTGGTGCCTGCCATGTGGTGCAGTGAAATGCCTGGCATGTGATTTTAACATCGTGGCGGGTGCTGCTGTCAGCAGCACCTGCTGCAATGTTAAACCGCAGAATGCGACCTCCATGGTGGCGGTCACATCCTAATTCGCGGTGCGGGACCGCCGCATGTTTGGCGGCCAATCCCAACACCGCGGCGATGGCGGGCGGACCCAGGTCCGCCCGACATCCTAATGGGCCCCTAAGTTACCTGGGAAAGTTCAAAGTGTTTCTCATTTCAGTAAACCGCATAGAGTAACTAGAGTATTTCGGGGGCTGTCAAGATAGATGATGGGCGGATTTGGAATTTCAATATGATTATGGCTGTGAATTGAAGGTTTAATTCATGCTTGTCTCTTCTTTGCCTGATGGGAATTACTCATGTCTTATTGTATTTTTTCCCCTTGTTATTGCTTTTTCTTGTTAAATAGTTCTCTTTGTTTGGTTTGTTAAGGGGGAGAGTTTGTGGTATTGTAACTTCAGTGTAGCCTTATTTTGTACATTGTTTCCCACATGGTTTGCTCCAAATGAATGTTCACCTGTGGCTCTATTTCATGGTGTGTTCCATTTGGAATGTATATGGTCAAAGTAGAAACTGTGAAGGCAGTTGGATTGGCCTGTCCTGGGTGGCTGGAGCTAAAGTTTCTTCAACCTAATAAAGGATCTTCATTTCTTCCTTTTTGTGGTATGGCCATCCTCCTTCATTTGAACTTCACAGTGTGTTTACCGTGATTGGTAAAGAGACTGAGAAAAAGAATATAACATATAATAACAAAAATTAGGTTAAAAATGAGAAGGAGAAAGATTAAACAGAATCCCTCTGCAGTGATTCTAATGAAGAGAATAGCTTTATACATGATTTGTTGACTTCAAGACCACCTCCTTAGAATGATGATTGGGCTCCACAAAAATAAAAAAAAGGAGTCAGAGAACTGAGCAATGCATTGCTTTGTCCAAGTAAGTACTAGTGCAATTGTGGTATCAGCACAAAGAGAGTTGGAAAAATTGAAGTTATTACACTAAAGATTGAATTGAGAGAAATTATCAATTGTAATATTAGTGAAGACAGACTTCTGACTTATAATGAGGAGTCACTGAGATATTTGAGTGTTTCTCGCGAGAAATGCGCATGCGCGGGCGTCCGCGCATGTGCATTTGTGAGGAAGAAGTTGCGGTTGAACCAGGAAGAGGGAGCCCCGGGACGCCGCACCTCAGGTAAGGCATTTTTGTACTTTAAAATACTTTAAATTATTTTAAAATGAGGGCGGGCGGGAGGCGGGTGGCGGGCAGCCCTGCTCCACCGCGCCGTGTGCGTAGTGCTGCCTGCTACGCCTACTTCGTGGACCACGAAGCAGGCAGCACTACGTACACTCCGTGGGCGGAGCAGAGCACTACACCCACCTTTACATTTAAGCTGTACCATTCGAATTGGCAGATTTGATTTTGCTTGTAGATAGCTCTTGTCTGAGAAATCATCAAGGAAGTTTGAGAGCAGTATATGCTGGTTGCACAATTAGATACATAGTTGATTAATGTAACTTCCGCAAAAGTGGCTGAATTGATAGCCATTTCAAGAGCATGCTCCATAGCCAATGGATTGAGTGCTATAATTTACACATAGATAGCCAATGGATTGAGTGTTATAATTTACACACAGATAGCTAATATGGTTTTGGGGTGGTCCATTATGTAGGCCAGCTCTGGCATTAATGGGTTTCTTGACATCCTCTTGCACCCCAATCAGAAGTCTTGCAAGAGTTCATGATATATTGTGTGCATGATCATTTTCAAAATTCATTGCAGTTGTATAATGTGCAGCACATAAGAGTGGAGATGACATGGTTACTCTTGGCAACCAATATGTTGATGGAGTTGTAAAATAATGTGCTGCTATGCCCAGCACACTAGAATCAGATAAAAATGTACTTCAGAGTGAGTTGTTTCTTGGGCACAACTGTGCAAACTTTGGAATAACTAAAAGCTGCACAACATGGTGTGCCAGCCAATGAAAACAAAATGAGGGTTTCAGCAGGTTGTGTTAAAGATATAAAAATTCTATACAAAGCAGCTTATGACAAACTGGTGCTAAAAATACCATATTTTATACCAAATGGTGAGATACATACACAATCAATCTCATTTTGAGCATAATGGCATGTCTAATACCTTTCAAAAAATGTTGATTTAATCCTTGTTTCAGAGCTGAAGAATGTTGTCAACACTGGGTTACCTATGAGCAGCAAAATATGGGATTGACCGCATGAGGGTCTATTTACTATGCTACAGGAAGACGGTATAAAAATGGCATTGCATTATATTCTGGTGATTGTGTGTCTTTTTCCTAGGTCAGTGGAAGCATATCCATCTAGGGGAAGCAATAGTCTGACTATAGCTAAGCATATCTATATGTATAAGTTCATGTTAATGAAGTTGATTCCTAGATTCGGTTTGCCAACTTCTATAGAGTCAGAACAGGGATCTCACTTTAAAAGTAAGTTAATGAAGATATTGTGCATAGTTTTTCAGAAGCAATGGAGTGGTTGAGAGAGTCAATGGTACTCTCAAATCAAAGCTGTCCAAAATATGTTACTCAACAACTCTAACACTGGCGTAGATAAGCCTGAGAAGCACCCCTCAAGAAAGTGACTAGACTCTCCCCTCATGACACTTTAATGGGAAGATTGGTGCAAATTACTAGTTTTATTTCTGTTGCACTTATAAGCATTTCAGATGATCTTGTGTTTGAATAATGCAAAGGTTTTGCTGATGTGGTATATGCTATCTCTCACCCGGTAAAACTGTATACAACAAGGGAAGGGCCCTGCCAAATTTTAAATCTAAG
Source organism: Triturus cristatus (assembly GCF_964204655.1). Lineage (NCBI taxonomy): Eukaryota > Metazoa > Chordata > Amphibia > Caudata > Salamandridae > Triturus > Triturus cristatus. The sequence goes on from NC_140585.1 coordinate 232,251,479, forward strand.
AGATTGAGTTTTGGCAATGAAACATGTGAGCAAGAAAGGCCTTGATGCGAAGTGTCATGGACCCCACCACATCATCCTTGTGACGAATAATACGGTATTTGCTACAATGGATCCACGTATCTCATGCGAAGAGATTGAATGCTGCAGACGAAGTGGTGACACCAACCAAATTCAGTGTCAAACTTGAGTTCGCTATGTGGACCCAGAGTGGGAAGAAACACAAAAAGCACAAGAAACACAAGAGATACAAAGTGTAGAAAAGATGAACGCCACCCCAGCACATCATACTGTTCCATTTGAAGACTAAACAGATCAACTGGCAAGTAAAGATAAAGATGCATCAGCTGTCAGAAGTGGGTCCAAAGATGAAATTTAACCTCAAGATGGTTTGCCTGAGAACATGGGTGGGAGGAAGGGAGTGCCAAAAAAAGACACCAATTTGAAGCTGGTGAAGTAGAAATTCACCAGGAAACAGTGCAGATAGAAGCAGACATGAGGGACAAAGAGTCAAAGCATCAAGGGGTCAGAAGATTACCAAGAGTATGAGCACCATACAAGAACCATGCAGCACTTGAGTGGTTATCTGGTAAAGATCCAGCCAGAACAAAGAGACATGGCTGGAAAGATTATTGGTTCATTATTGAAGAGCCACTGTAAATATAATGTTAAATGAGATTGGAGATTAAAGAAAACACGTTCTGAATAATGTTTAATGGAGTGCTGAAGAAAACAATTTTGAAATATTTAAATGTTTCAAAAGTGCATGTATTATTCCCTTAGGTAAAGTTATGATTCCTTCTGATTTCCTTTATCCAAGAAGATTGTTTTTTTACCTTGTCTTAGTTTCTTATTACTGACAACCTTTTGACATTTGATGACTGTGGATTTTGATGTTTAATAGTTTATAATTTTTATTATATTATTCTAGAGAAGCTATGGTCAAAATTATGAAGAGTTGTTGCTTACCATTAAATATATTTTCTATAATCTTCTAATAGATAAATTTACTATGTATTCTACTTAGCATCAATTCTTCATTCGGACATGTTTCACCTAAATCTACAATTGAATCATATATTGATACCAATAATAGTAGATAAAAGAGGTTTGATGATAATGCTACCATTATTGAATACAATTAAAATTATAATGCTAATTTGACAAATTATCATTAAGCGATTATGAATTTCACAAATTGTTTTGTCTGAACTATCTACTTTTTCTGTTGCAGAGAGAGTGGGCTACAATCAATTGTGGTTTTCATAAGCGTTAACTTGTAGCATTTTAATGGTGATTCTTCATGATCAAGACTTATACTTGAAATCAGTGATATAGATATAAGTTCTGTTGCAGATCATCTGAGAGGTATTAAGCCTATCAGCACAACTAACAGTACTGGCAAGAATGTGTGTAAGTTAAGTGATGTTGAATTGAATTTTATCAGAGAATTTAATGAGAGAAGAGAAAACAAAATTGTAGAATTTCTGACTAAATGGGAGATATTGAGTTGCAGAGTGAACCGGAGGAGACATTTACATATTCAAAGATACATCCTAGACTTAAAATTAAGCTCGAGTCAAAACAAATTTGGTGTATAATGCAGGAGACATTTGATGGTTTAAAATCATATGAGATGGTTGGAAAGACTGAATGGAGTTATAATTTTGTGGTTGATGAGTTTTTGAAGGGTGAAGTCATATTTTCAGAGGGATTTATTATGTTAGTGGCCCTCAAAACAAGGGTGTCTTGGGCACATTGCGTGCTGGTATGCCAGGCAGTGTGCTCCCACCTCATTATTTTGATTGGCTCCTTGTTGAGTTATTGATCTGATGTGCTCATTGGTGTGCACCTAGGCAGCCCCATGTGCTGAGTGCACTCAGTTCTTCCAGTGCAAAAGTAGATTTAGTCTTTTCAAGCTCCAACTCTACCTTCTGCTCTTCAATGTCAGAGCCGACACTGCTTCCTACTTGAGAAGGAGTTAGCCAGGGGGCTCTCTCTTACAGGACGACTGTTCCTATATTCCCTCTCTTTATTTTCAGTTGCTGTTTGGTTTGTCCTATATCCTGTTCTTTCTGGTGTGATCTGACATTGATGGGCATTCTTAGGTCTGTTTACTTAGTCTTGCTGTTGACCTTAACTCTCTGTTCATGACATGGATCCACTTCTATTTCACAGAAAATACTTCCAATAAAAAAATTAAAGGAAACAAACATTATTGACTCTCAATATGATAAGAGACTTTTAGTTCCTGACCCCGAGGTTGTAAGGTACCCTAAGTTCAATTAAATCACTGAACCATAACGGTTCAGTCAGGGGAAGAAGGTAGTTCACTCTGGTACTGTTTAACATTGACTCTGTCCATGATATCTTGTGGCGCATTTACTTTCCAGCCCACTCATTTGATTTTTGTCTCCAGGGAATTGTCTCTTCTACTGTACATTGTTTTCTTATTGAACTGGACCCAGTCGCTCCCTGGTCATAGTTTATAAGGACCCCGCTTATAGGTAAGCAGACCTTTCCAATCGTAACCTTTGGTGTTTCAAGTCCCTTTGCAAGGGTTACTGGTTCTGCATTATATTTTCAGGTTGCTTTTCTGTCTTTCAACACTTTCCCAATAGTGGCCCTGATCAAGTTAACTACGTGGGCGAAACATCAACATCAAACATCAACTAGAAATTTGGACTGCTCAACTATTCATGTTATAGTTGGCTAATATCCATTGCAGCTATACTAATTTTTGACACACAAGATGATATATATATTTTTTATATTCTATTGCTCATTTCGACGTAACTGTTTTTACCTATGCCCTTTACACCTTATCAACACAAGAGAATGCACTGTTGCACTATGTCACTTTTTTTGGCGATAAATGTGAAGTAATGATTGTAATAAATGGTTTATTATATTTTCCATTTTATTTACTGCTCAGTCTGTATTAACCCTATATTGTACCCTTCCCAGGCATACATATTCTCAGCGCAGATACACCACCTCTGCACTTCACACCAATCTGGTGTAGGCAAAGGGTTGGTTAAGCACACAACAGTAGAACTTTAAAAGTGAGTGAGCCTGGTGGCCTCACTCCAGTGACATCGGTTAAAAAGGACTCCTACTGATCACTAAACTGTATGCTGCCACCACAACACTCCTGCTGATTAACTCCTGGTGAAGGCAGTAGCCTTCCACCACTATGAGGATAGTGCTTTGGGTGTGCCTCCCCGTCCAACAAGATCCCAATATGTGATACAGGCCTATGTCACACTCAAGATCTGTGTTTGACTATGACAACAAAAAGCAGCATTCGGGATCCAGACATTAGTACAGCTGGGGCAATCAAGCCAGGGGAGCACCTCTATTACCATGTAGAGGACTTTACTGTACCAAAATCTTTGTATTTATTCCTACCCTTATACACACAGTGCAATTGTTTAGTCCTGCTCTGAATAATTCAAAACAGTGCTATAATGAGCTACCCACTTCAGTCTCATATGAACCATTTTTTTGGAACACTATAATTGCCCATGTTCCTATTAGTTCTGGCCCCTTGATATACCTCTGTAAAAAAATGTTGTCTAGAGATTTTCATTTTGGATTTGTGTTTTGGGATCTTTAGAGAAGTAATTTAGCTGGGGTAGACATTGCTGATCCGGGCCGAAATTTTCTGGACCACATTTTTTAAAATGGAGGTTGTGTTGCAGTGATGATGATATATTTCAGGAACCATGAGCACCGATATGCTTCATTTGCTGTTAAAATATAGGTTTAGGGGGTCAAGTAGTCTTATAGAGACAGAAAATAATTGCTCAGAGCAACCCTTCCACCATTTTCCAAAATAGCGGCTCCATAATGATGTGTTTTAGCCATGATCTTGGTAATTTATTTTAATATTATTTTTGTTTCAGGTTTTCCGTTGATTCAAATTAGTAAATATGAGCAAAACAGGTGGTAGCAGAGGATCTTTACCTCCTGACAGAGTGCTGCTAATTAAAAAATCTGAGGATTCCTTCAACAAAGAAAAATGTGTCATATGCCAAATTAATCCAAAAGAAAAGCTAACATCAACTGCAGCTGGACAGAAGAGAGTTCGAGTTGCTGCAGAAATGCGGCAAGACAAAGTTCACAAAAGATTGAAACTGAGGGGTCAAGAGGAACAAGAATTTTATTATTGTAACAATGAGTGCTACAAGCTGCATATAATCAAAAAAAGCGTGGAAACAACTTGTTAAAAAAATAGCAGAAACACGCACAAGAATCTGAGGGGCATATTCACAAGAAACTATCGCTGAGTCAACGGCCCTTTATCGCTGCCAAAGTTGCGATAAATCCATCGCCCCATTCACAAGCTAGTGTTAACAGCCCACAGCACCAGTTTACCCGCGATAGCAGCCGCAAAAAACATCGCCACAGAGGACCCGCACAACTATCGCTAATGGGATGCAGAGTGTGCGTTCCCGTGCCAAAAGCCGCGACAACAGCACACCACAACATTCTCAACGACCAGCCACATCAGCGATAAAAACACAAAACAGGTGATAAGGCACGTTAGCACCAGGAAATCTACACCTGCTCTGACCTGGTGTAAAGACGGACAGCAGCCTGCACCACAAAAGGGAGACCAGCCCAGGGCCACACCGCAAGGGAAACAGAAGCCATGGAGCCACCCATCATGCGGTCCGGACACCCAAGAGGGCCACAACACCCACCAACACCACCCCCAGGACCACCCGTCCCTGGCACCCCCCCGACCAAAGACATGCCACATCAGCTACACCTGAACATGCCCAAAATAATCCGTCTGACGTCGCACAATCACAACTGGTGACATGCATGTGTCGACACAGAAAAGAGCAGCACACATTCACTTTCGAAGCAACAAATGAAACTCTAGTAAAATGAACAGTGAAATTAAATGAAGACACGTCCGCTCCCCTCGGGACAATCCGTAGGTCCCAGCCTGCAAGACAAAAATCATGATGAGAAGGTGTGTCCTCTGCACATCAAAGGACAGAGAGAGAGCGAAGGGGAGAGAGAGGGAGAGAGAGAGAGAAGAAGAGAGGGAGAGAGAGAAGAAGAAAGGGGGAGAGAGAGAAGAAGAGAGGGGGGAGAGAGAGAGAAGAAGAAGAGATGGAGAGAAAGAGATAGAGAGAAAATGAGAGAGGAAGAGAGAGAGATAAGAAGAGAGGGGGAGAGAGAAGAAGAGAGGGGAGAGAGAGAAAAAGAGAGGGGGAGAGATAGAAGAAGAGAGGGGGAGAGAGAGAGAGAGCAGAAGAGAAGGAGAGAGAGAGACAGTGCCGCCCCTGGGCACCCAGGCCACACTGCTCACCTGCTGACACCAGTTGGTCTCCAACCACTTGCAGGTATGTATCGCAGTTCACCAGGTCACACCTCTGAGTAAGAGCCACCAGCTGAAATAGAGTCCAGATACATGACTGGCATAGTACACACACCTGCACAAGACAACATCGCCTGCCCGCCCATGCACACCCAGGCAGAGGCATCCCAACCCCTCCCGCCACCCATCGGAGCATGCCCGCCCATGCACACCCAGGCATCACTGCTCACCTTCTGCCACCGTCCCACCATGTGCCGCTGCAAGCCACAAGCCCGGAGCCCGCGGACATGGCACCCTCCACACCATGCAGCCACGCTCCTGAGGCCAACAGGTCTCATGGTTGGTGCTGGGTCTTGATTACTCCATGGCAGAGGACATACCAGTGTACCCGGCAACATCGCAGGCTGCACACCCGCTCAACCCAATGGGTGCCACTAACTCTGGGATCCCGGAAACGACACCACGTGGCGGTACGCCCCCGCTGGCTCTGGCCTACACTGCGGTCCAGCAGGGCACACAAAACCTGAGCTGTCCGGAAAGCCGGTTGGGGCATCATCGCAGGCTGCACACCCGCTCAGCAGTTTAAGGTGCCACTCACTCAGTGCACCCAAAGTCACTGTCCCGTGGCGGGCTGCCTGTGCTGGCCACAATGCTCCGAGTGCCACTAACTCTGTACAACCCCAGTCAGAGCCACGTGGTGGCAGGCCCGTGCTGGCCGCAAGGCCTCGGGTGCCCCTCACCCTGTGCAAGCCCAGTCAGCGCCACGTGGCAGTAGGCCCGTGTCATGCGCCAGGCCTCAGATGCCACCAACCCTGTGCGCAACAACTCATGGGTCCTTTATGAATGAGAAGCGTGGAGCGGCCGTCATCCAGTCACCACCGGAAGAGGGGAATGTGACGTCATCGGCCCCTTATGTTGGCGGAGTCCCATGACCAGTGACGCCTGTGCCGGATGGGTGTGGTATGTGTGCAAACCTGCCCTCAGGGAGTGGCTGTGACATGCTGACGACTAGATCAGTGACCTGCACACCACCAGCGAGTACGCCTCCGATGGGTAGCAATGATGGCCCCCAGTCGGTGCGTCATCGGAGTGGTCTGGCCTGCCATACGCCGGACCACAATGACTCGTGGGCTCGGGCGGGGTCCAGTCCAGACAAGGAAGTGACTGATGTGTGCGTCCCTGTTGTAGTGCTCACGGGACCAGGTTCACAAAATGCAATGTCGCACCCTCTGACTCGCATCCCACAGGATGAACATCATTGACGCAAGGGAAGGCACTGTCCCCACATTCATCCACATATCCATACCTGAATGATTTAAGACATGACACAGCAGTGCGTCACTGGATGTTTATTTGCACATCCAGTGCAGTTATGCAGCTGGAGCGGTACAGGCAATGCCTAGCACACTACACAATATGGGCCCGTGGAGGGCCAGCCAGAGTCCCTCCGGGGATAACATGTACTGCGAAAGAGGAAGGGTACAGTTCACAGTCTGTCCGCCGTGTCATTGGTCGTCGAACAGGATGTGGCAGTCCATGTCGCTGTCCAAGGTGAGTGCATCGGAGTGTATCAGGGGTCAGTGGAAGGTCATGAGGCCATGTGCGGCACTAAGCAGAAACAGGCCAGGTGGCGGAAATGAATGCTAGTGCCTCCTGATCACAAACCCATCCACATCCTCGTCCCCAGATGTGTGTCCTGTGGGTGTTGCAGTCCCGGGTATGGCACTGTGTGCCACTGACACATCAGGGGCCTGGGTGGATACGTCTGCTGCACTGTGAGGCACTGACACACCAGGGGGCAGGGATGTGGATGGTGTGGGGGCAGCAGCATTCATTAGCGCCACGCCTTGTGGCGGCAATGCCATGATGGAGGTCTGCAGGGCATGATAGATCGAAGCTACATTCCAATGATGTGCACCGGTGGCTGCCATCCTTTCCGCCTCCATACGCACCATGTGCTCCATGAACCTCCGCATGTGTGCCAGCTCATGGCTGGTGTCGCTAGAGCTACTCTGAGCGAACAGCTGTTCTACTCTCCGCATCATGAGGCAGACATAGACACCCAAGGATGGCGTCCAATTTGGCAGCCATGAGTTCCAACCCCACCCTCACCTGCTCAGCCGTCTTCCGCTGGCCCTCCAGCACACGGTGTTTGAAGGCCATTTGTTGTTCCTGGGGGGCTTGGGAGGGTGCCGGGCCTGTGGGTGCCTCCTGCTGGGTAGTTTGGGTGGTGGGTGGGGTCTCCTCGATGTAGCTGGAGGTGAGTCGTGGATGAGGTCAATGATGTCTAGGAGGGCTTGTGCGTCGATGCTGGTGTTGTCCTCCTCATCATCAGTGAAGAGTAGCTAGGACTGCTCTGCAGGAGGTGTTGACCATGCCCTTGCGATGTGAAGGGGAGATGGTGTATTACAATGTGTCCAAATGTATGTAGCCGCATGGTACAGGTTGACATTCTGACACCATGGCATTGTACATTGTGACAGTTTGTGGGTCTGGGCGAGGTGCCAGGGTCATTGTGGCCTGCTTGATTGTGCATGTGTGCCATTGTGGCCATCTCCACCCGTCCCCCCAGTACCTGGTGGTCACTCACCCTGTTGCGGTTGTGTTGTGTCTTGTCGAGCAGTGTCCGATCCCCCGACTTCAGCCACAGTATCCACACTGATGACTGTCGACACCAGCTCCTCCATGTCATCCAGCACGAGCTGTGGCACTGGGCCCCCACCTCCGGTCTGCATTGCTGCCTTCTGGTTGGCGGAGAGTTTCTCCTTGGTCTTCCGCTTGATGTCATTCCATCACCTCTTGACCTCATCCATTGTCCGCTTGTGCTCTCCGATGGCATTCACCTTGTCGACAATGTCCTGCCATATTCCAGTTTTGGTGCCCAATGACACGTTGGAGTTGACGAAGAGTTGTTGGTGGTGTTCCATCACCTCCGTGACTATGATCCTGTTCGCCTGCAGACTGAACTTCATCTTCCTTGGCTTCTTGTCCTTGCCCTTCCCTGTCCCCGATGTCCCGGGCTGGTCGTCCGGGGTGGTTGTGGGGTTGCGCTCGTCCTCTGCGCCTGTTCCGGCTGCCTCCATGGTACTTGGGTGTAGGTCAGTTTGGGTGTGGGTGTTTTTTCTGCTTTTATTGTGATTTTTCCGTCCTGCCAGGTGTATTTTGCAGGCCTGGCGCTGCTTATCGCTGATTTCCTCATCACGTGTTTTTGGGTGTTGTGGTTTGTGTTTTTATCTTCGTGGTGGTGGTTGTATCACAGACATTGTCCGCGGTGTCAGCGGACTTTCACATGGTACCGCCGTGTGGTGAATTCCACGTTGACACGTGGGTATTTTCCCACGATGGGCTGCGATATTGGAAGTTGCGTTACGCTACTCTTGCAGTAGTTATCACACGTTCTTGTGAATATCCCCCTGGGTCTTATGAGAAAACGACGAGACTCAAACCCAATGCCCAACCACTTAGAAGATCGATGGCTATGCCTCGTCGACCTCCAACAACTGATCAGGAAGCAAAAGATCTTCAATGTGCAGGGGTGGCTACCCCTCAGGAGTGGAGGAGCGTTGCCCCACCTGATGCGGGCGCAGCAGGAAAACACAAATAAATAAAATGGCTTTCCAATGCCATTTTATTTATTTTGCCACTGCAACGGCTCACGCTGTCTCCAGTGTGAGTTGTGAGGGGGGGCTGAATCCTGCAAATGCTGGTGTCGCTAGAGCTACTCTGAGCAAACAGCTGTTCTACTCTCCGCATCATGAGGCAGACATAGACACCCAAGGATGGCGTCCAATTTGGCAGCCATGAGTTCCAACCCCACCCTCACCTGCTCAGCCGTCTTCCGCTGGCCCTCCAGCACACGGTGTTTGAAGGCCATTTGTTGTTCCTGGGGGGCTTGGGAGGGTGCCGGGCCTGTGGGTGCCTCCTGCTGGGTAGTTTGGGTGGTGGGTGGGGTCTCCTCGATGTAGCTGGAGGTGAGTCGCGGATGAGGTCAATGATGTCTAGGAGGGCTTGTGCGTCGATGCTGGTGTTGTCCTCCTCATCATCAGTGAAGAGTAGCTAGGACTGCTCTGCAGGAGGTGTTGACCATGCCCTTGCGATGTGAAGGGGAGATGGTGTATTACAATGTGTCCAAATGTATGTAGCCGCATGGTACAGGTTGACATTCTGACACCATGGCATTGTACATTGTGACAGTTTGTGGGTCTGGGCGAGGTGCCAGGGTCATTGTGGCCTGCTTGATTGTGCATGTGTGCCATTGTGGCCATCTCCACCCATCCCCCCAGTACCTGGTGGTCACTCACCCTGTTGCGGTTGTGTTGTGTCTTGTCGAGCAGTGTCCGATCCCCCGACTTCAGCCACAGTATCCACACTGATGACTGTCGACACCAGCTCCTCCATGTCATCCAGCACGAGCTGTGGCACTGGGCCCCCACCTCCGGTCTGCATTGCTGCCTTCTGGTTGGCGGAGAGTTTCTCCTTGGTCTTCCGCTTGATGTCATTCCATCACCTCTTGACCTCATCCATTGTCCGCTTGTGCTCCCCGATGGCATTCACCTTGTCGACAATGTCCTGCCATATTCCAGTTTTGGTGCCCAATGACACGTTGGAGTTGACGAAGAGTTGTTGGTGGTGTTCCATCACCTCCGTGACTATGATCCTGTTCGCCTGCAGACTGAACTTCATCTTCCTTGGCTTCTTGTCCTTGCCCTTCCCTGTCCCCGATGTCCCGGGCTGGTCGTCCGGGGTGGTTGTGGGGTTGCGCTCGTCCTCTGCGCCTGTTCCGGCTGCCTCCATGGTACTTGGGTGTAGGTCAGTTTGGGTGTGGGTGTTTTTTCTGCTTTTATTGTGATTTTTCCGTCCTGCCAGGTGTATTTTGCAGGCCTGGCGCTGCTTATCGCTGATTTCCTCATCACGTGTTTTTGGGTGTTGTGGTTTGTGTTTTTATCTTCGTGGTGGTGGTTGTATCACAGACATTGTCCGCGGTGTCAGCGGACTTTCACATGGTACCGCCTTGTGGTGAATTCCACGTTGACACGTGGGTATTTTCCCACGATGGGCTGCGATATTGGAAGTTGCGTTACGCTACTCTTGCAGTAGTTATCACACGTTCTTGTGAATATCCCCCTGGGTCTTATGAGAAAACGACGAGACTCAAACCCAATGCCCAACCACTTAGAAGATCGATGGCTATACCTCGTCGACCTCCAACAACTGATCAGGAAGCAAAAGATCTTCAATGTGCAGGGGTGGCTACCCCTCAGGAGTGGAGGAGCGTTGCCCCACCTGATGCGGGCGCAGCAGGAAAACACAAATAAATAAAATGGCTTTCCAATGCCATTTTATTTATTTTGCCACTGCAACGGCTCACGCTGTCTCCAGTGTGAGTTGTGAGGGGGGGCTGAATCCTGCAAATGCAGGATGTTAGCTCTGGTATACAGTGCGCATGTCGAATTGGCCAGGCCGACATGCGAACTGTAGACCATGCAATCCAAAGGTTGTAAAACAGCCTGAGGATTGCTGGCACAGGCTCCCAGCCTTAAAATGACTGCTGGGAGAGCCTTCTCCCACCAATCTTGGAGCTGCTTTCACAGCATGAGATCAGCTCAAGGATTGGTTGGAGTTCTGTTCCACAAGGAGGAAGAAAGACCTTCCTTTTCCTGCTTCTGGAATGGAGAAGTGCAGCAGGGATCGTGCTCCAGCTCCGCATTTATGATGAGTAGCGCCTTCACACTCAAGCATTTTTCATTAAAACTAGCTGTCAATGTTTTATCTGTGGTTTAGCCAAAACAAGGGTCATAGGGATTGAGGAAAGAAAAAAGTACAGAGTATGTGATTCTCAACGGCAAACATGTTTTTATCTGCAGCTAGTTTCTTTCAAGATGAAGTTTTCAACCGAGTAGCTGATCTAAACATTGAGGTGAATGTATTTGCAGCAGATTTGTATGCACACACAAACTGCATGCCCAGTGTTTTTTATCAAGGCACATATTCTTATGGACGATGACACTTTGAGCAAATTTGGAACAACGCTTGTAGCTTTAACTGCTGAACCTGTGAAGTTTCTAAAAGGATTTACTGAGACAGAAGAAGAATGTGCCTTTAAAGATGCAAAAATAATACCTTGCGCATGTGTGGAAAACAAGTTCTGACTGTAACACATTTGACAATCTTCGGTACATTGAGTTCAAGAGATCAGTCCTGCTAAGTGACGTTCCACCGACATCATTAAAAGAGCGTTCCACTTAATCAGAAGATGGGTAAATGTTTTGGATCATGCATGTGTACAGAAAGATCTGTGTGATTTGGGCTGGGAAGATGAACTTTTTATAACCTCTACCCACAGAACTAACACATACGTGTACTTGCAAAACCTGTGCTACAAAAAGATGTCCCTGTCGATATCCTCTTCTCAAATGTTCAACATTCTGCAAATGTACCACGAGCGATTGCCAAAACAAATAAATACAGTGAACTATGAAAATGTGTCTAAAACAGGAGTGACCAACATTATTTTTTTTCTTATTCAGATCAGAAACATTGTTTGGTGTAAACATAAAAGGTTTACAAACCATTATTATTTGTTTAATTTCCAAATATGTCTCTTCTTCCTCTATTATAGCCGCTATTTTGAAAAATGGCTAAAGGGTTGCTCCTTGGAGTTATTCTCTGTCTCTTTGAGACTACTTGACCCCCAAAACCTATGTTCTGACTTCAAAATGAAGTTTGTAGGTCTCATGGTTCCTGAAATATTGCATCTTCACTGCAACACATCTGCCATTTTTAAAAATGTTGCCCAGAAAAATTTGGCCCAGATCAGCAATGTCTACCCAAGTTAAATTAGTTCTCTAATGATCCAAAAACACAAATCAAAAATGAAAATCTCTGTATCAGATTTTTTTCACAGATGTAAATCAGGGGGCGGCTGGGATTAAATGGTGATCGGGCCTGCACAGTCTTTTTTTGCTACACACCACCAAATATATCAAGCCAAGTTGCCATATAGGACAAATTCTCCTACTACTGTAAATAACTAATTCCCTTTTAGGCAGATACTGTTTCTCCAGATAGCCATGTCTACCTTTTAGTAGCACCAAACCACACTTGAGGCTCCTTCAGAGAATGTGTTTTAATCATCAGCAGTATTCTGCAGGATATAGGGAATAGTGTGCAGTAGACATTGTGACGTTAAAGGGTTAACTAGTTTAGGCAGTGTTAAATACATGCAGAAAACCAGTGTACCACAGTGCGATAGCAGATGATCTTGTGATGCCTATTTATGCTATTCCTAATAAACAGAACTATATGTGATGCCAGGGTGCTGTGTTTACTGTACCAGGCCAAGCAAGGCAAGTGGATCGAGGGAGACATACAGTAGAGGTCATGCTGACGCAAACATGCCTGGGAGTACTGTGAATGCCTGGGGGATGATTGGTTGGTTCCAATGATAGAAAGGTGCAAGATGCAGCTGGTAGGAGTCAGGAGGATCCTGGTTTAACCAAAACAATGATATAAACATAATTAGAGTAACTGGTACAGGAAAGGAACACTCTGTTGTGTAAGCTAGCTTTTAGTGTATAAATGGTGTGATGCAGAGATCTCGGAGAAGCTCACAGACTGAATCATGTAGATTTGCCGACGCCCACAGCCGCGGCCCCTATTGCACCAATCTCAGGGAGAGAAAGAGAGAGAGGGAGGCCGGAGCAGGCTTTCCGGTGCTAACTGCTAAAGCTAAGTCATCCAGGGTTGGAGGGCCAGGTTCTCCTGCTTTATCTTGATTTACAGAACTATTATCGGGCTTTGATTTACTGCATTGCAATTGATATGACTGTTTTGCTCTTGTTATGCTAGCATTGCACTACACATCTACATGTAACTGTCCTGCTACTGCTTAGCCAGCATTACCAATATACTTGATTGTGCTATTGTTCTTTTAAAGGTTACACTGTTTCAGCTATGTGTGTGTTGCTCCTTACTGTGTGTCCTTATTGATTCGTACCTGATTGATATTGCTTGGGTTGGTTGCCAGCAACCGGTGCATAACAAGTACCAACAGAAGGCTTGAATCAAAATAAAGTAAAACAGACAAAAATCGAAACTGTTTACTACAAATATTTAGGGGCAGATTTACAATACCTGGTGCATCCCTGCAGATCAGCAGGGATGCGCCAGGTATTTTGCGTGACGTTAGGGACCCCTTGCGCCACCATGGATGCGCCGCATGCGGCGCACCGTGGCGCAAGGAGAGACAGATGCGTGATGCATCTGTCAGCGCATAGGTGACGCAGTGCTGGAGTCGTGTCGCAAGCGCGACTCAACTCCAGCACTGCTCAGGGGCGGCCCATACCCATAGTGCTGCGTCACTCCTTACACGTGCTACAAGCAGACGTAAGGTTTTGACACAGCGGGACGTAAAAGTGACTCAGTGAAATCTTGTAGATTTCACTGTGTCACTTTTACGGGGCGTCCTTGCGACAGAACGCCCTCACTGCATACATTATACCTGACGCAGGTATAATGTTGCGCTGGGCTTTACAACGTGACGCATCGTGAGATGCGTCACGTTGTAAATCTGTCGCATGGTGGCGCATGGTTTACGACGCCGCTGCGTCACAGAAGTGACGCAACGGTGTCATAGAAATGTCGCAAGGGCATTGTAAATCTGCCCCATAGAGTTTTAAGCTAACAGTTCTCTTCTACACTTCTCTCTCGCTGTTCTGGGAGGACAGTTTCTACCTGATAATAATTTGCATTGTCATGTATCTGATATATATGGGTGGATTGATGACCAACATTGAATTACATGCTTACCTGATAAATTAATTTACTAAATTATTAAATGCAAAAAGAAGAATGGATGAACAAAATGCTGAACAATGTCAAACATTCACCCACAGTACAGAGGTTTGGGCCTAAATCCATCATTTGTTTGCTCACCATGTCATTCCAGTTTGGACCCAGCCATTTTCAAATCAGTCTTGACCCTGCTCCCCATGGGAACAGTCCAGTCCAAACTGCCAGGCCAGCTCCTCCCTGGACGGGGAAACAAGAATCCTGGGTCCTGTTATGGGGTACCACCCCATATAAGCCAGGCTAGCTTGACATCACTGGCATGTAGAGCACGGGACCCACGTCTGTGCTTACCTGTCCCACTTAGGCTAACTACTGCAAAAAAGAACATTGGATGGATGGAATGCTGAGCAATGTCAAACCTATGCCCCCAGTATGAAGATCTGGCCTAAATCCACTGTGTCTTTTGCTCACCATGCCATTCCAGTTTGGACCCAGCCATATGCAAATGAGTCTTGACCCTGCTCCCCGTGGGAACAATCCATCCTGAACTATACTAGATTCAACCCATATCTCTTGACTGGGGGTGAATGTTTGATTTGTTCAGCATTCCATCCATCATTTGCTTGTGCAGCATTACTCAATTAATAAAGCCTCTAACTTTGATTAATTTGCTAATAAACCTTCATGGTTTGGAAACCATCCTCTCTCTTCAGTTCAGTTATTCTTGTGGAGCCAAATAAGTTACTTTTTAATTTGAAATTGTGGTACTGATGTAAGTTCATAGAATACTCATTCAGCGGATAACCAAAGGTCCATAAACCAGTGGTGCAATATGCTTAACGATTGCATCAGAGTCGCAAGGTATAGAAAATTGTGCTGCATCAGTTATTGTGCCCATCATCTCACCTCAGTTTCGACCCAGTTATATGCATATCAGTCTTGACCTGCTTCATTGGAAATAGTCCAGCCTGAACTGCCAGGCCAGGTCCTCCCTGGAAAAGAACACAAGCAACCTATAACCAGTTTCGCCCTAAATAGAAGCAGGGTCAAGACTGATTTGCATATGTCTCGGTCTGAACTGAGGTGCCATGGTGAGCACAATAAGGAAGGTACTTGGTGGTGCCCCTCCAAATGGGACTTCCTATGCTAAGCCTATTGATGGGAAGTCAAAGAAACTCAATGCATTAAAACAAACAGAATGAATACAAAGTTCGGGGGTTTCAACATGAAACAAACATTATGTACCTTAACTATTTTTTGCAACAGAGATATCTTTTCTAGAAAACATCAATACATTCATTTAAGACTACAGTCCTGCGTAAAGATTGCGTCACACAAATCAGGGGCGTAACACAGGCCCCCGCAGCCCCTGCGGTGTGGGGGGCCCCACGCTCCAGGGGCCCCCTCACTCTCAGCGGAGGGAGACGGCTGCGCCTGCAAGCAAGCCTCTTCAGTCTTCGCAAATGTAATGGTGCTCCTGCGTGCACGGCCTCCCCAAGTCGCCATAAATTAAACTGTGCGGGCACGCCACGGTGACGGCCTCTAAGCCTCCGAGTCTTCCCTCTCTTTTTGTCTCGCTCCTCAGTTAGTGAAAACCGAGACTTCAAGAAACGGGTATTACCCTCACTTTCCTCCTTTCGTTTATTTGCTCCCCTGTGAACTCGATCCAAAAAAGAAAAACATTTTTACTGGAAACGTTGTCTTTTTCAGACACAAGTGTAGCCTTGGGGCGGAGAGAAATAAAACATTCCAAATGTGAAAAATAAATAACTAATTAAAGCAAGACAGAGTGGTTGCAAGGTGGCCAGATTGATTTATTTACACCTAAACACATTAGCTCCACTTTACAGTGTTTGCCAGTGAAGTGATACTTTTGTTTTCTCCTCTCTCTTTGAACAACATTGATTTCCCTGGGTGGGAAAGTGCACCTTGCCTGGACGTACTGAACTACCTGTTTGATGGGTGAATTGGAAAACAAAATGTGTACAGCGACTGCGAGTGTTTATGAATGTGGTCTTTTAAACCATACTACCTATGTTTTGAAAGGATATAAGCAATGGGCATTGAAGCGGGTTCCTTCCGGGCCCTGTAGTCATGGCCTCATTAATTTCAGAATAATGAGTGTAAAAGGAAAAAAAGTAACCATGTTGTTCCTGCTTACATTTCACATGCATTACTTAATCTTGCATTCCTTAGGAGAGTTTGCTTTTTCTAGGATGTTGTTAATGTTTTTTTAGGCAGCATATTGCTCTTGTCTAGTGCGTAATTAGAATTGAGTCACATCCAGTTGTTTATAGCGGGTCAGTGCAGTGCAAGTTTCTCTAAGTGGGGAAGTATGGTGTTCAGTGGGGGAGAGGATGTGGCGCTATGGTCAGAGCTGCTGAAGTGGAACTGGTGAACCAGGTTCAGCCTTAATGACCAGGCTCCCAGACCACTCTCCTGAGGGAGCACATTCCTGTGCTACACCTTAGACGGTGCCGCAAGATCTTAAAAGCCCTTGTTTCTTAGCACCAGCAAGTGGACCCTAGCACTGGCAAGTGTGGATGAACCTTGAAGGCCTGTCCACCACTATCCATGAACTTCACCTCCAGTCTTGGGGACAGACCTATGAAGCAGCACACCATAGAGTGGCAGTGACTCTGTCACTGAGGTCACAGGACCCTTGAGCAGGGTGGCTCTAGGGCAGTGCGACCGCACCGGGCGCTAACTTCAGGTGAAGGCATTGTGTTTGTAAGTATAATATGGTTTTAAAAGCACTCGCTGCCTCCTTCCTGGCCTCCAACATTTTTGGGCAACAATAAAAATGTCTTGATAACGCCAGTGATTAATGTTCTTAGTAGAGAGAGATGGTGTTTTGTCCAGTGGAAGGTATAACTCATGAAAAGGTATGGCAGAGGTGTAATATGCATGCTGTTAAGAACATGTGCCATGCAGATCACAAAGTGCACATAATGTGAATAGGTCGGTGGTTTACTGCTTTTGTCACAGAGACCCTATTGTTACTTGCAGTTAATACGTTAAAATCCTAACATAGAACAGTGGGCTATTAACTGTCATGTAAGAGCTGCATGCAAACTGCAAGTTATAAATTAGAGCGTTATGTTTTTTTCCCCAGTCTTCGATTATTTTAATGTTGCAAAAAAGGGTTAATTTGGGTAGAAATCAATTCTGATTATTAAAGAGAACCCCCAACCATGGTATTATGTTTTTAGTTCTGAGTTTGTGTTTCTGCAGACCAATCACTATTAAACTGTGCTGCCTACTAGTATGGTTGTCATGTGACTCCTACACTTTGTAGTCCTTTGTCTTTCCTACACAGTGATTTACACACATATGTATGATTGTCTCTGTGTAATATGTGTGATGTAAAGTGCTCTGACACCCTACACTGGTATTAGTGGTGCTGTAAATTTTCTGATACTTTATTATTTTGAAATTTTTACACATGCTAACAGTCTCTGCAAAGATGTTTCCTTATTAGTACTAGTGGAACATACAACTGCAGCAATGAGAAAGGTGACCAGTCAACCTTTGCAAAGGGCCCTCCACTCACAGCAGCACAAGTCACATTTTTTAGTAACTTTTGATGTGTTTGAGCTATAAACAATGTATTAGTTAAAATCATCAGAATATGCAGCAGATGATGTATTATGTGTCAAATATGGCAAAGCCATGGTTATGTGGAAAACATTTGCAAACTAGGATATTTTGCCATTCATGTTTGAACTGCTCTTGTGGAAAAAGGGAGGAGAAGTGCTGATGACAGAAACTCCATGGCTGGGAGACAAATGGCTTGCGATTCCACTTTTAATGATATTTGGGACATTCAGTGATTGGAAACGTATCCAACTTTGTGAATGTATTTTAATGTGAATAACACATATTTAACCTTAAATAAACATGTGTATCTATTGGTTAAATTAAATAATGTAATAAGCTGTAACCGGTTAGTGAAATGGGAAACGAATACTAAAAATTGGGATGTTTTGCTCTTTCTGCCACACCTCTCCCTCCACCCACTGACCCAATCCATTAGTTATTCCCGCCCTCTGATTCTCCTCCCACAGTTCCCCTACCATTTTCCCCCACTTCGACCACTGCCTGGCACTAACATGCATTAGAGACAACTGTGGGCTTTTACCACTGGGTCTCTTAGAGAATGACACCTCAGGTCCATACACCGGGGCTAAACACAGCACGTTTCTGGGTTCTTCGCACAACGTGTTTGCTATTGGACGCCAGACTTCTGCAGCTTGTGTTGAGGAAATTAAACATCCCCTTGTGCTTGTATAAAACATAGCTACCAAGTGGCATTGGCACCATGTCGTGTCCATTTGTAGCTTTTATCCAACAACACTTTGAATGCTGGAATGTTTAACCCCTTACTTAGATGGTCACAGCACAACTCCCAGAATGCAAGGCGCTGTTGGCTTAAAATCCAGGCCTGGCTGGCGGGGTCACACGTGACGATAGAGCCATTTGGAGGCAATGGTGAATCTGTAATTTAGTAGGCGTGTCTATACTCTTAGTAATTTGTAAATACCGCCAGTGTTGACATACTGAGGTCTGAGGCCTCTGTTTGTTATGAATTAAGGCCCAGTCTGGTGGTTCAGGTCAGTCCTTGTGAGGGAAGCTGCTGGACTTGTTTTTACCATGCACTTTGAAAGTATTTTCACCTTGATGCAAGAAGAAAGTTGGATTGTTTTACAAAACATGCATGATTTTTTTATATTGCTGGACTCGGGATTGCTTTATTTTGCACTTTGAAAGCATTTGCACTTTTTCTTTTGCTTTACCAACTAAAGTTTGTATAGATTGTCATTAGGTACTTGCTGATATGGTATGTTTTTATTCTACATGCAGTGTTATTTATGGTGTTGCTTGCACTTGTCTGTAATACGTGTACCTTAAATCTTGTATTTAGCATTGTTTACACTACAGAAATGATAAGTTAACACAGACAAACATCATCATCAATGTTCTGAAGCATCCAAACAGTTTTCTTCCTCAGCCTTGTTTGCCTGCCTGTTTTGCAGCGTTTACTAATAAAGACATTATGATTGAAATTGCTTCCTCAGTTCACGTTATTATCATGCACAACCCTTGACAGTCGCTAGTGTGTGGCATGCAGATAATTCACCAGTCTATTTCTCTTTCGCAGGATACTGAGTTATAGCTTGTGTACTTCTCATGTATATTGTCAGTCAAGTTTTTATGGAATTGCAGGTTTGGGTTTGTCTTTCAAAGTTTCAAGGTATTGTCAATTCTATTTCAGACCCATCATAGTTGTTCTTTGTTCTTCAGCCATAGGCAGTTCCTGAGAAAATAGGATCGCTCCTTGGCATTGTTTCGATTGCTGCCTCAGTTAAATAATCTGCTTCTGACAGTATTGTTACAAATGGCATAAACTTGTATGTTGAGTGTTTCCCACTTTCTCATTAGAACTTAGAGAAAGACAATATAGAGGCATTTCATTTAAATGTTGGAGGTTTCAAATCAAAATATGCTAGATTTCTGGGTGGTAGGGCAAATTAGTAGATGGTGGGCCGCGCCGCGCCGCTGGGGGGCCCTCTCCATGTCCTTTGCAGGGGGGCCCCTCAAGTTTTGCTACGCCACTGACACAAATGATCATCAGAGCTGTGAAAGACACACAATTAGGCCCAGGTCTCTGTACTGGGGTGAATGTATGACATTGTTCTGCATTCTGTTCATCAATTGTTGTTTTTGCATTAATCAGGGCTGTGAGTCAACCATTCCCCTTTTTGGAACAAAGTGCTTTTTAGATGGTGTGAAAAAACATTCAGCACTTGTGCTGACGACAAAGTAAAATGTATAACCCTTACTTTTGTAGGTTTTGTAAGTTTTTCACCGGTGTGTAAACGCAATTAGCACTTCCACTAAAGACGATGCTAGGTAAGACGTGTAACTCTTACTTTTGCACGTTTTTCAGTGCATAAAAGTATTTAGCACCTGCACTAAATATGGGGGTAGGTAAGAAGTGTAACCCTTACGTTTTTCACTAGTGCGTAAATGCGTGCAGCACTTTTGCTAATGATGGTTAAAGTATAACATAGAATCCTTATTTTTGTACGATTCAGAATGTGTGGCATGTGTAAGCCAACCGTTTTTGAGATGTTGTAACATGTACGTAGGTGTGGTAGGAGGGAGTGTTGTTGGTGGACAGCATGCTGCTAACTAAATGACTTTGACAATGTGTTGTTTGCTTGAGGGCATCGTCTCTGAATGATTTGTTTGAATAAACAACATCCAAGCATAATTGGGAAGGTGCCCTATACTGAGCACTGTCGAGTGAAGGCAGCCAGTGTTGTCGCGTGCTGTGATATCTATAAACTAAATACACTTTCTTATTTGAATTTTCTTTTCTTTTTTGGGGTGTAATCACCCAACGTTGGCTTCTGAGCACTTTGGAGTATAAGCAAGTATAAGAGGGGAGCAGTGAGTTATAGTATATTGCATCTGCAAGATCCTGGTAATGGAGAACAGGTCTGTCGTTATGCAAAGATGGAGAATGGTGTTAGATACCCTCAGTCAAACATGTTCAAATTATGGAAATGCCTTAAGGATGGGCAAGGGGTTCTGATGATCATGGATGGGTAAGGCAGGCATGTGATGGGGATACATGGTATATACATGGCATCTCTGCTGGCTTGGGTTAGTCTCAGGCATTCCGTCCCATGTGTTCTGTTGGATGCTAATTTGCAGCCCTTCAAAGTGAAAATGTTATTAGCAGAATGAAGGCTAGCTATATTGCATATGTGTGCTGTGTTTGATGTATGCAATGTGCAGGCCTAACATCTTCTGTTTGAAATTTGTGAGATTATTTCAGTTTCTACCACAACTTTCATTACTGCTTCAAGAGAGCGCTTTAAGTTTCTCATTGTTTCATAAGGACAACAGAGCGCCATCTCAACACGAGGGGCAGGAAGAAGGACCAATAATCCAGATGCTCACAACAAAGAGGCTGTGCAGTCTCTTTGAGGCATGGACACTGATGAGGGTTGATTCGCCACAAGGACAAAAGAACAGATGGAGCAGCAACGTTGCTGACATGGGCAGGTGCACCTTTTTAAAGGTGTGTAAAGTGCCTACTGCTGTACATTTACTTCGAGATAACAACTTGAAAAAGCAATCAAAGTTGGAGACCTCAGCAGCACCTGCAAACATCACCCACCTCTTTCCTCACCACTCTTCTCTTAGCCATCCTTTTTCTTTACCCTCATCGTTTTATGACCTGTCTCTGTCTCCTCATTACCAGTAGCAATCTTTAGGGTTATATTCTGTCTGTAGGCCTGGTCATCCTGTAGGTCGAGCCCTTAGCTTCGCTTTTTAGGCCCTACAATCTCTACTTTTACATGTATACCAATGACAAGATTATGGTAAAGCATTTCAGTTCCATTTCAGTTACATGTTACACCCTGCCACAATTGTCTGAAATGGACAATATCATGGACTGGATGGGCCTCTATTGACTTATATTAAGGACTCACAAGATTGATATCATGGTTGTTGGCACCAAGTAGAAGCTCTAGGGTCCATTCTTTGTGCTGGCTGAAAAGGCACTTTTTTGAATTATACATACATCAGATTAATTGGAGCATGGCCACAGTTCACACAACCTGGCCTGAGGAGTCAAGTCCAGATGTTGAGGAAATTCCATCCCTCCCCGGGTGTTGGAGGTCGATGCTCTGCATGTGGAGCCCCCTCTATATCGCCTCCCTGTTTTCATAAAAGTTTGGAGGGTGTCCCATGTTTTTTAGAATGTGTGTGGTGTGGCATGCAATAATGCTGTCAAATTTTTATTTGTGTAAATGTGTTATACTTTCACCCACCGGACATGCAGTGGGTCTTAGGGCTTGTTTCTAGAATTGGGCCAGAGTTAAGAGGGCTGCTAATAGGGGAATTGTGCTTTTGCCTATTGGGGTTCTCAGCCGGGGCCCTCAGCAAAATATTAAGAGGGTCCATCTGGAATTTCACTCCTGGGGTTGCCTCCACCATCTGAATTACCTCCTCCCAGTAGATGTGGCCCTTCGACCAGGACCACCACATGTCTAACATGTCACCTGCTTCCCTACATCCCCTCCAACAGAGATCAGTTCTACCGTTTACTGCTTTTTAACGGGGGGGGGGGGTGTGTCGACTCTAGGCAGACATATACGGGGGAGCTGTTCGGTTTGTGATTGTTTTATGATAGTATATGAGAGAGATTTTTTTGTTTTAATGTGTAATAGGTGTTCAATCAAACACTTCTCTGTTACCGGTCAACCTCGCTATTCCTCATTCAATGTAGGAGTTGGGTAAATGCGTATTCATCATATGGTTGGAGGAGGAGCTGAACTATAAAGGCCTGTCTGTTGATTAATAGCCCTTCTTTGGGAAAATTCCCTAGGCATAATAAATAACCTTCATTCCAGTGTGAGAAGACGATATCTAATCAGCCAGATGGGAAGTTTGGGTTATAAGTAGGCCTGGGCGGAGTTTGCTGAGATCTGCGACACCGCCAACCTACGCGAAGTTCCGCAAGCGATGGAGTCGTAAGGTCGTGCTGTTTGTGCTGATTTATAGCTCTTGGTGTTTGTCTCGCACTGGAAAATCAGTGCGAGCAGCACCATGCACAGCATAAGAGGGGGCTGCTTATTTCTGCTTCTAGAGTAGATGTTCTACTGAAGCAGCAGCTTCCTCAACGCAAATTGAAGGTTTCTCAACGCGAGCGTTCGCGACCATCCGTAACCGCCCATGTTGGGAAATCTTGCTGGGAGGTGGTCTAGCGTTGGGCTTTTCTCGATTGCACATGGCAACCAAATGTTGGTGAGGGTAAGCGAAGAAAAAGCTTTTCAGAACTCCGCTAGCTCCATGCAGTGCAGAAAACTCCACAAACTCCACGAATGGAGTGGAGTTCACCACCAAGGCCTAGTCATAAGTGTAGGGGTCATGGGTGTTGGTAAAGAGATCATGCTACAGGATCGAGACTCTGTTTCCCAATAGGCCAAAACTATAGAATGGAGTGGAGTAGAGTGTTTTGTTTGAGCCTGTGTTTATGTGGCAGCCACATTATATGAGCCAAGGGTATAGCAGCGCAATGCTGTTCGACTGTGGTGCTGAATATTGTGTGGCAGTCCAGCGTTCGTAATGGATGTGCAGCCAGTGTGTAACCTGTAATGTTAGGAAGCCCCACACCCCCATCCACTGGTTTCCTGAACAGCATACGTTGGGACACTTGGGGATTTATTACCTCAAACAAAGGTGAGAATTTTGTTTTGGATCTCTTTTGGTAGAGATGGTATGCACCTATGTGGGTGTGCCTGGAGTATCAATCAATCAATCAATCAGGGGTTTGTATAGCTCAGGGGATTGCATAGCGCAACTACTCACCTGCAAGGGTCTCAAGGTGCTGGGGGGGGGGGGGGGGGGGGGCAGCTCCTTTGATTGCTGGAGTCATCCGAAGAGCCAGGTCTTGAGGTCCTTCCTGAACTGGGGCAGGGTGGGGGTTAGCCAGAGGTGAAGGGGGAAGTCGTTCCAGGCTTTGGCTGCGAGGTAGGAGAAGGACTTTCCTCCCGTTCTGGTCTTGTAGATGTGTGGGATAGTGGCCAGAGAGAGGTCAGCTGATCGAAAGTGTCTCTTGGGTGCGTGGAAGAGGAGGCGGTCCTTTAGATATGCCGGTTCCGATGTTGTGGAGGGCCTTGTAGACGTGTGTGGAAATATGGATTTTTAGGGTCAGTTATGTCCCCTATCTTGGACCCCAACGGTTTCATGTATAAACCATAAGTACATGTATGTTTCCTCCAGTTCCAGTTATGAAGACGCAAACACATGTGCGTCCACCGTCAACATGTCCTCTTTCAGATCCGCCATGAATGGGCCGGATATTCTATTCCTAAGTATGAAAGGCCACCGGCTTTATATGGTTCACTTATCCCATTTTACAGTTCAGACGAGTAGGCCCTAATTCTGCCATCAAGTTTTTTCTGCCTTCTGCCTCTGAAAGCTCCAGTCTGAGCTCGCATCTGTACCCATGAACTTTGTCCTACTCCCTGCGCGGCTAACGGTGCCTGACTCCAGCCTGTTGCCTGCCAAAAACTGTATTTCACCTTCAAGATTATCTGCTTTGCTCCGCTCCCTATCCAATACATTCCTGTCTAGTAGTTTAAGTAAACATTCTCCCAGCTACCGAGCAAAGGGCCCGGCTTCTCTGTCTTCATGCAAGTAATTAATAGCCCTATTACTATGGAAGATTTCTGCCCTCGCATCTAGTGTAGACACTTAGACGCTTGTACACGCACTAACGGACAGTATAGTCAGTATAGAATAAGATTCTATCCTAAGAGACCTTTCTTTCTGGATAACACAGTTCTTTAAACATAGGATATTAGATATGATTTGGGATTAGGTTGACATAACCCCAGACTTCTGTCTCCACATGTAGAGCTAAATGTCAAGTCCCCTTCATCCCCTAGTTACACGTCAATCACACGTCATGCTGCTGCGCGCGCATCTCTGCCAAGTATTTCTGCTGACATTGCGAAATTCTTTCATGGAACCACCCATTTATGACATCATACCTGATGACGTTCTTTAGTTACACCCACTTTAGTTACGCATGTATGTTCTTATCTTTGTTATCAACTGTTACGCCTCCGGCATCTGTTTCACTGTAATGCCTATTGTATATAAATGATTACTTGTCAATAAAGTGGGGTCCTTCACTTCCTGAACCTTCGTGGTGATGGAATATGGAGTCCTCAATTCGAATTGATTTTGGAATAAAGCCCGTTCCGAACCTCTAATACCACGGATTCTGCCTCTTATTTTACTGAGCTATTATTATAGATTTTCCGCATCAAATTAAGTCCCGGTAATTAAATTATTTACCACATATATGGCGCCCGAACAGGGACACTTTCTCATCTCACGCGCCGGAGGTGCGTTGCAGGCCCGGTCTCCTGTCACAGCTGGACAGACAACAACGCGTACCCACAGGATTTCCTGTATCTCCCTCCTGCCGAGCGGGGGTAACTGAGGCTGCGATCAACACCCAGACGAGGCGGTGAGAAGTGCGAAGTATCCCGACCAGAGCCTAGCTGAGAGAGCAAGATCCGAGGTATACAGAGGCCCACCAGTTCCGAAGTTCCGAAGTTCCGAAGTATCGAGTCGAGTCCAGTCCGGTCCGAGTCCAGTTCAGTTCAGTTCCGAGGCTTTCCGTTCCGAGCTACCCGGTGAGTACCATTGTCGGGGAGGCGTTCTGACGTGCACATAGGTTGTGCCGGTCAAGACGGGTTTGGGTACACAAATCCGGTCTGCACTGTTTCAGCAGTGTATCTGTACTGTTTATCAGTATATCAAGTATGTCTAGTATATGAAGTCAGAATTATCTAGTTAGTATCGAGTATTATGCTTAGTGAACGGCCATCATTGTTGTTCATTAAATGTTAAATGTTAAATGTTTTAAATACGTTCTGCATATTGTGGTGTGAATGACTGTTCATTATTGTGTTTCGTTGTATTAAACGTGTTCAAAATTAGGTATCAGATCAGATCAGTTCTCAAAATGCCGCTCTTTTCGAAATTAAGACAGATCAAAACTAGAAAAGGGGTACTCGAAGAAGCTGTTCCCATTCCTCCTAGGGACACTCCAGGGTACTTTATGTATCATAAACATGGCCTAGACGCCATATTATTTCTTGATTTATGGGTAGACTACACCAAGGAATTACCAGAAAGTCAGAGGTGGCCCGCAGCTGGGACCTGGGATGCAGATTGCATCGTGAAAGTAGAGGAAGAATTATGGAAAAAGAAAGCTAGACAATCACAGAAAGACGCCATTGAATTATGGCGTAAAGAATCGTATAGACGTACAGAAAAAGCACGTAGACAGGAAGAGAAGAGTAAGGAGAATTTAAATAAAGTTCGAGAAAATATATTAATTGAAGAAGGTACTCGAGTAAAATCAGAACAAGTAGACAGACAACGAAATGCCCTTATGAATGGTATGTATCCTCTCCTGGCCGAAGGATTACCTAAGGCTACTCCGGAGATACCAAAAGACTTGCCACCCCCATTGTTTCCGATAAAGGTACATCCCAAAGGGCATCCCAGAACCGCAGAAGATGTTTTTCTTTCCTCCTATTTAGACGACGCAGCTCCCGAGTATGCTAATGCTGCGCCACATAGACCGCCTGCAGAGGGGGTTCAACGCCAAGACCCTCTTCCGTCTGTACCTACGCAACAGCAAACTCCGACACAAGTTCAGGCAAGCACATCTGCTTCGACATCTGTATCCACACCTATAGTTGCTATATCACGTTCGACGAATCCTTTCACATCCAGCACCCCAGGTGGGGCTACCGGAGGTACATCAAACATTTTTTCCACGCCACCCAGAGTAAATAAACTTTCCTTTCAAGAATTAGCCCACCAACGTACGCCCAAACTAGTAACTCCCAACACGCTCAAGGAACTTCTAATAGATTGTAGATATGACCCTGTGCCCGGAAAAGGGGACGAAATGATGCTAGCATCATTACGTATCCGACGAGCTGCTATATATTTAGGGAAGCTACCAGGAATGACTACACACTTAGAAAATATATATCACTTTGTCCAGTCAGGGCGAGATTCTGAGAGTATTAACAGAGCCATGGAGTACCAAAAAGTGGAAATACAGGGGGAACTGTTACGTTTCCTCATAAATTGTGTGATCAGAAATCAAGACCAACCAGGGGTAAATCCGAAAGAAATGCAAATTCTTACCACATGGAGTCAGAATATATCAGAGGGGAGACATGATAAACGATCATGTATAGTAGCTATGTGCCGAAAGATCCGCAAAGAAATAGAACGAATACACGAAGAAAGATTAGCAGTAGACGAACCTGAACAAACCGAAGACGAGGAAGAATTAGAACTGCCCACAGGACAGTTAGAAACCATGGCCTATGTAGGTAGAGGAAGATCTTGCAATAATACTAGATGCTTCACTGATCCGATACGTCCGGTACGTCCAGATAATAGCAGAAATTTCCAAACTCCTATAATAAATATAAGGTCCCCCGAACATTCGTTCCAAGCCGCTGACAACCTACTCCGAGAACGAAGGGGTTATCATATACTCGATTCTATGGACGAACAAGAATTAGCCAGGTCAGCCGTTCATTGGGTTGACAGTCCCGGAAAATATAGTGATGATACATTAGCACACACGTTTTTGAACCTCGCCCCAGATGAACAGCGTTTAGCTGGTATCTATATGATTCAACAACTCCTTATATTATATAAAAAGCCAACACTCCGACCCTGGTCCCTTACCTGATATATTGACTAAATTACTCACGAATAAATGGAGAGGTTCAGGTACTGAGCTAATTAGAGAAAAATACTAGAATCCAGAAAGCAGTACATTCTTTTTGTATGTCCCGAACATGTTTCACTGCCCATCAAGGAAAGAACGACGTACTATATGGATAGACAGAATCCCTTACGCGAAGTGCACCCGATAAAAGGTGAGGACAATCAGTTTAAACGTGTGTTTGTATACACACCCATATCTAAAATAGAACTATTGGAAATGAAGAAGGTGGTACCCAGTCATGACAAAGACCCAGCGGGTTTCCACCGAGAAATTAAAGACATGTTGCTCATGGGAGAGTATACCTATCCCGACATTATGAAAATATTAAAGGTATTAATGCCTGCGGGCATTTACGAAAAACTCAAGGAAAAGGATTGGGAGGTGGGAGACCAAAAGATAGATTGGACAGCATTAGAAAACGAAGAAAAAGCTCGAGGTCCAGGTGCAGGGCTTGGGGAGAAGACCAAAACACTACCAGGTTTACTAGTACAGGTACTGCCACGTTTATTAACTACGAAAAAGGAAGACTGGGGTGCAATCTCAGCCTGTAAACAAAAACCAGACGAGGACACTAGTGATTTCTACGCCCGATTCGAAAAATGTTTTGGTATAAATAGTGGAATAAAAGCAAGTAGCGAGTCGTATCCACATCTGTTTGTGACAAAGTTAGTTGAAAATTCCTTGCCCCAAGTTAAGAATAGAGTATTGAAATTCGAGAGTACCTGGCAAGGTAACACTCCGTCACAAATGTTACAAATGCTACAGTACCATCACAATAGAATTAGAGAGGAACAAGAACATGAACAAAGACGCATGAAAGACACGAAAATGAAAATGCTAGTTTCCCAGACAGTTCCAGCTGACGGTCATAAAAAGGGTATGACACAGTCCAGTGTTTCAACAGGTCCTGTAAAAGGGACATGCAACTATTGTAAACAGCCAGGTCATTATGTACACGATTGTCCAGTTTTAAAACATAATATCGCCATAGGTAATACAAAAGAAAGACCACGGCCACCTAGACAGGATCAGAACCAACAAGGAGCCCCGCAGCATGCACAGTCCATGCCAGCTCCACAACAGTCTCTGCCGGCTCCACCATCGCAGCCTATTGCTGCCACACAAACAACGACACGACAGATGTACCAGACCGCACAGTATGACTATCCTGATTATCAACGATACTCATGAAACAGCCTAGAGAGGGAAGTTGGCTTACCCCTTATTGAGGTCCCTGTAGATCAAGAAGGACCTTATGTACACAGTGAACTATTAGGCCAAGATAGAACATTTTTACTTGATACAGGGGCAAGCCGAACAACAATAAAACGTAGTGAAGTTCCAGGGGCACCCCTCTCAGGCTCACAGAATATTTCCCTTGGCTTTTCAGGAAAACCTATCGTTAACGAAGTATCACAGCCTCTTCCCCTTACGATTGGTCCTTTGACACGAACTACAGATTTATTGCTTACTAAATCATGCCCAGAAAACTTGTTAGGTATAAAAACTTTGAAAGCTCTAGGAGCTATAATATGTTGTTCTCCGGAAGGAGTAAGATTGTTTTTACGTGATTTCAAAGGGCACTATGTGTCCCGAGACATGGATCACCGACTGCAGACTTTACCCACACATTTATGGGCACAAGGCCCTACAGATGTTGGTTGCATGAACATTACACCATATCGAGTCACACTAAAGGCAGGAGTGGTACTACCACGAATGCGACAATGTATGTAATTCACCGATAATTCCGATTCTTAAACGAACTGATCCAAAGGCCCCGCCAGTATATCGATTGGTCATTGATCTGCGCGAATTAAATAAATGTATTGTACCACAATACCCCGTAGTTCCAGACATTTCTTCATTATTGACAGCTATTGATTCCGAAGCAACATTCTTTACTGTAATTGATCTCAAGAATGCCTTTTTCAGCGTCCCAATAGATCCGGAAAGCCAATACTTGTTCGGATTTAGTTTAAATGGACGAAGCTTTAAATTCACACGCGCACCCCAAGGATTCACAGAAAGCCCCAGCATCTATAGCCAAGCACTGAAACGAGAACTTGACAGTATACACATGCCAGTCAACACTGCCCTGCTTCAATATGTCGATGATCTGCTGATCACCGCTAGAAGCGAACCTGAATGTGAAAAAGCCTCACTGACGGTTTTACATTTTTTGGCCGAAAAGGGGCACAAGGTGTCCCCTTCTAAGCTGCAATTCTGTGTCCAGCGAGTTGTTTACCTTGGTCACTCGCTGTCCAAGGAGGGAAGGCAGCTTACACCAGATCGCATCCAGTTAATTGCTAACATGCCAATACCCAAGACACAAAAGGAGGTGCGGGCTTTTATAGGCCTCACTTCATATTGTAGGCAGTGGATCCCTCAGTATGCATTTCTAGCAAAACCACTCATTCAGTTGACAACACAGGAGGCAGCCACATCGACTGTCCTCCCTTGGACACAGGAACATACACAAGCTTTTGAAAGCCTAAAGAAAGCTTTATGTCAAGCACCCGTTTTAGCAACACCATGTTACTATAAACATTTTACACTCTTTGTTACAGAACGCGAAGGTACTGCTTTGTCAGTACTCACTCAGGAACAAGCAGGATCACACAAACCGTGTGCTTATTTTTCTAGTACATTAGATCCCGTAGCTCAGGCTCTGCCTGCGTGCCTGAAATCAGTGGCAGCAACAGCTTTAGCAATTAGACAAAGCGATGCCATAGTGTTAGGACACCAATTGACAGTACAAGTACCCCATGCAGTAGAGGTTCTCTTGAACCGCACACAGACACAACACTTGACTATAGCACGACTCACTGGTTACGAATTAACATTGTTTCAGCCACATATAGAAATCAGACGTTGTAGTACATTGAATCCTGCCACACTGTTACCAGTAAACGGAACAGACCCACTTGCACATGATTGTATTGAAGTTATCACTATCACGACGAAACCTAGACAAGACTTGACAGACGTCCCATTGTCAGATCCAGACCTGACGTTGTATGTAGATGGGTCATGTATGAGAACAAGTACAGGAGAGTTAGTGGCCGCGTATGCAGTCACAACAGATACTGAAGTTATTGAAACAAATCGCATAAATACCTTGTCCGCTCAAGTAGCAGAGCTCGTCGCTCTGACACAAGCCTGTATTCAAGCTACGAATAAAAAAGTCAACATATATACTGATTCACGTTATGCATTCGGAGTTGTACATGACTTCGGCGTGCTGTGGCGAGAGAGAGGTTATTTAACTTCTCACGGTACCCACATTCAGCACGGACCCCTTATTCATGCCTTACTAGATGCAATACATCTACCCACTGCAATATCAATTATGAAATGTAAAGCTCATACGAAAGTTACTGATATCATTTCCCAAGGCAATGATTTAGCTGACAGAACAGCTAAACAGACTGCTCAAACCCACACGTCTGACATGACAAAGACAATAGTTCCGACACCAACACATTGCATGACGGTTAAGGATCCCGCTCTTGACGTAATTGACATACAGACACATGCTACACCAGATGAAATAAAGAAATGGACTGAATTAGGAGGGACCCAAACGGATCAAGGATGGATGACGAAGGAAAAATCTGTGTGGTTCCTTCCTGATTCAATGGTCCAAGTTATCATTAACACTGTACATAGTCCAGCGCACCTAGGAGAAAAAGCTATGCTAGACAGCATTCAACACATTTGGTTCAACAAACATTTACGAGCAGCAGCTAAACAAAAAGTCCGTACCTGTATGATCTGTTGTCAGTTTAACCCAGGTAAAAGCATTCCCGTAGAACAGGGTGGATTTCAGCCTCCTGATCACTCTTTTGAAGTCCTCCAGATGGATTATATCCAGATGGAACGATGTCGAGGATTCAAATATGTTCTCGTAGTTGTCTGTGCTCTTTCCCGTTGGACAGAGGCATACCCGGTTTCAGATTACACTGCCCCGACTACTGCCAAACAGTTGGTTCGAGAATTCTTCCCACGATACGGTTTACCACGTGTTGTCTACTCAGATAACGGCCAGCCGTTCTCCTCCGAACTAATGAAACACGTTTCACTTTTGTTAGGCTATCAGTGGAGATTTCACTGTGTCCGACACCCCGAGGCAGCAGGTCTCGTGGAACGACATAATCAAACTCTGAAAATTAGATTGTCCAAAATATGTAGAGAGAAAGGTGTCGACTGGGTAGTAGCCTTACCAGTTGCACTCTTTTACATGAGAATGGTAGCGCACTCTCGAACAGGGCTATCCCCTTATGAGGTGGTCTTTGGTAGATCACCAAATATGTGGGGGACGCCTATACCACGAAAAATAACTGATGTTGACTGTAACATGCTGACAGATTACTTGGCTTCCTTGATGTCTGCACTACAATCTTGTCGTTCACAGGTAGCTGCAGCCTTTCCCGACAACACCGAGGTGAAACCCCATGACGTAATTCCAGGGGATTTGGTGTTAGTGAGGAATTTTGACCGGAAGTCCCAGCTGGATCCTAGGTGGAGATCGCCTCAACTCGTACTGTTAACAACGAGGACAGCCGTGAAGATCGAAGGTCGAAAAGGCTGGATACATTCAAGTCATATCAAGAAATTTCATGGACTACCTTCCGATGTAAATGACACACCTTGCGTGTCTTCACCGATTGACTCAAAGCTTCCTTTGGTTGAACTGAATGACAAAGAACAATACAGACTAAAATTAAGGTCTACCAAGTCAGACAATTTGATTGTTTAAGTCCTCTCCAAGGTGAATCGGTCGAATTTGTCCCTGACATGAATCCCCTAGACCTGAATAGAGAAAGACACCGAAGGAAGCGAATGAAACAACATGCGTACTATAAATCACTGCGTAGTCATTGCACAGTGACGTTATTAATTTCGTTTTTCTTATGTCTTTTAATAATAGCTGCAAGTATATTGTTACACATATATTATCCTATTTCTAAACATGTTCATAATGTTACTGCTGAACATTCTTTTAGTGAACTTCCCCCGCATGAGTTGTCATATAGATTTGCGCTGCGCAACAACACTTTTATTAGTATGTTACATCATTCCCATCAGGTTAGCAATGCTACAAATTGTTGGATATGTGGCCGATTCCCTCCCTATCAGAACTATAAAGGAATTCTGCCTCTCTTCCCATACCCGTTCACACACAATGGCTCCTGTTGAGCATGGTTTAGTCTAATTAATTCCCAAGATTCGAATTCCGCAGTTTATCAAGACAACTGGGTATGGGGAAACCTGCACTTAGTTTTACTTAACGTCTGCTACCCTGACAAGAAGGGACTTCCCAAAAGAACAGGAACTGATCTAGAAAATGAAGTATATGGATTAGGTAATTTCACGCTTAATCTCATGATCCTGAATGTCGAATCCGAACCTGCACCAATTTTGCCCGCTATGTCAGTATTTTCCAGTTAAAGGTGAATTATGTATAAGAAAGAATGGCTCTATACACATGGGCCACAGTAAATGCACCACTGTAATAGAATTCAGTGATCAAGGCAAGTCTACATTTAGAGCTTCTCGCCATTCCTACTTTGTATGTGGTCAGACTGCATATATACGTTTGCCTCTAGATTGGGATGGTACCTGCTACATTGGATTCCTTTTGCCACCTGTTTTCCTAGCTCCTCCTGATTATCATAGAAATACTCATTTAGTACACAATAGAGAACGGAGAGATCTCCCAATAGTCGATTACACTGAGACAGCATGGGAAAAATACACAGATTTCAATAAAGGTCTCTTTCCCTATATAGGTACAGTTACCAATAGTAAGCTGATACGTAGATTAACCAGAACCCTTGAAGCAGTAGTGAACGAAACTATTTCCGCCTTAGGCAATTTAACAGAAGAGCAGTCTGCTATGCGGATTGTTGTGCTTCAAAATCGTCTTGTCCTTGACGTCATCCTGGCCGATAGGGGCGGAGCTTGTAGGGTCATCGGATCAAGCTGTTGCATTTTCATACCAGAAAATTCGCCATCTGTATATAAAGCCATAACTCGCCTTCATAAGATTGTAAGCCAGATACACCAGAATCCAGGCACCTGGACTTGGTCCAGTTGGTTTTGGAGTGTATTATCTACCTTTGGATGGAGGGTCCTATCCTTCCTAGGTATTGGCTTTCTCATACTATTCAGTTGCTGTTTATGCCTACAATGTGGACCAGCGATTTGTGGTCTGTGTGCCACCTCGTGTATCCCACATCCAAGTTTTCATTCAAGATTCCGGAAAAAGAAAGAAGAACAAATGATGCTATATGAACAGATCAACGGATTGATGAAGATTGATATCTCTTAAGGGCAAGTAGGGGACAAGGAGGGAATGTGGAAATATGGATTTTTAGGGTCAGTTATGTCCCCTATCTTGGACCCCAACGGTTTCATGTATAAACCATAAGTACATGTATGTTTCCTCCAGTTCCAGTTATGAAGACGCAAACACATGTGCGTCCACCGTCAACATGTCCTCTTTCAGATCCGCCATGAATGGGCCGGATATTCTATTCCTAAGTATGAAAGGCCACCGGCTTTATATGGTTCACTTATCCCATTTTACAGTTCAGACGAGTAGGCCCTGATTCTGCCATCAAGTTTTTTCTGCCTTCTGCCTCTGAAAGCTCCAGTCTGAGCTCGCATCTGTACCCATGAACTTTGTCCTACTCCCTGCGCGGCTAACGGTGCCTGACTCCAGCCTGTTGCCTGCCAAAAACTGTATTTCACCTTCAAGATTATCTGCTTTGCTCCGCTCCCTATCCAATACATTCCTGTCTAGTAGTTTAAGTAAGCATTCTCCCAGCTACCGAGCAAAGGGCCCGGCTTCTCTGTCTTCATGCAAGTAATTAATAGCCCTATTACTATGGAAGATTTCTGCCCTCGCATCTAGTGTAGACACTTAGACGCTTGTACACGCACTAACGGACAGTATAGTCAGTATAGAATAAGATTCTATCCTAAGAGACCTTTCTTTCTGGATAACACAGTTCTTTAAACATAGGATATTAGATATGATTTGGGATTAGGTTGACATAACCCCAGACTTCTGTCTCCACATGTAGAGCTAAATGTCAAGTCCCCTTCATCCCCTAGTTACACGTCAATCACACGTCATGCTGCTGCGCGCGCATCTCTGCCAAGTATTTCTGCTGACATTGCGAAATTCTTTCATGGAACCACCCATTTATGACATCATACCTGATGACGTTCTTTAGTTACACCCACTTTAGTTACGCATGTATGTTCTTATCTTTGTTATCAACTGTTACGCCTCCGGCATCTGTTTCACTGTAATGCCTATTGTATATAAATGATTACTTGTCAATAAAGTGGGGTCCTTCACTTCCTGAACCTTCGTGGTGATGGAATATGGAGTCCTCAATTCGAATTGATTTTGGAATAAAGCCCGTTCCGAACCTCTAATACCACGGATTCTGCCTCTTATTTTACTGAGCTATTATTATAGATTTTCCGCATCAAATTAAGTCCCGGTAATTAAATTATTTACCACACGTGAGTGAGGAGCTTGAAGGTTATTCATTTTTTGATGGAGAGCCAGTAGAGTTCACGGAGGTGTTGGGTGATGTGGTGATGCCAGGGAATGTCTGGGACCAGCCTGTCTGCGGTGTTCTGGATGGTCTGGAGCTTGTGAAGTATTGTGGACTTGGTACAAAGTTCACCTCGATGAAATACCCCAACTAGGATATCTCCAACCTGCCCCATCTATACAGGTCCTTCTACAAGACATCAACAGAGGGGCGGGGGGTGTTGGTGTCAAATATGTGTGTATTGCTTGTTTCGTTCATTTGAAAATGCACAGCAAGATTATTCTCTGTCTAATCATACAGGCAGGGACATAGCTTGGGGGGGATGTTTGGGGTGTGCCATCCCCCAAATTAATGAATGTTTGGCTTGAGAGTTTGGTCTGGGGATCCTAAGTCGGGTCTCCTATGACTTTGTTGGTTTTTCTCGACCTGGTTTGACTAAAAGGTTTTAACTTAGAGGCCCGCCTAGTGCAAATCAGTATTGAATCTGTTCCTCACGGGAACAGTGTATCCCGAACCTTGTCCATTCCTCCACCCTTTGGCATACTGTTTTTTAATTGGAAAATGTGTGATTCACACCCCCTTAATCTAAATGACTGAGCTACACCCTTGCTTACAAGGTAGAATGTCTGATTTGACTTCCATTGTTACTCCGGAGAGTGTTTTGGCACTCTGCACTTCTGTAATCACTGCACCAGGGACCCAAGCATATTTAAGCTAGACTAAAAAGCCATATCTTTCTTTCTTTCTGAACATGGAGGTAACCAAGATGGTATAAACTTCAGGAGGCAGTTTATTCTAGGCGGATGGCCCTAGAATAGAAAGGTTCTAGATCCTAGATCGTCGGATTCTGGGAATCCTAGACAAAAAATTATTGGCAGAGCAAAGACATCTAGCAGGAGCAAAGAAACTAATCTTTGCTCTAACATATTCGGCACCAGTCCAGTTAAGGCTCTTAGGAATCTAAAAAGGGTCTTAAGTAGAAGTCTCTTCCAGTGCAAAGCCAGCAAATGAGGGGCCACAAAGGATCTCAAAAGCAGTCCCAAGAGAGTGCGGGCAGCTGCATTCTGGACCACCTGTAGTTTGTTAATGCGATAATTCGGAAGGCCTAAATACAAGGCATTATCATAATCAAGCCTTGATGATATGTGATCCTGTACCACCTGTTCCAGGCAGTGAAAGATAGAAAGTGCATAAACTTTCTTAGGACGCACAAGAGTCCAAAGCTAGTCCCTACAATAGCATTTACCAGAAGTGGAAGGGAGAGATAGTCATCAAATTTGAAGTCTAAATTCTTCACAGAATTGCATTGCCCTCTGGGGTTGGGGACTGTTCGCAGGTCAGAAAGACTGCCAAGTTTCAGGGCCTATACTCCATAAAACAGAAACTTCATTTTTCCTGCATTGCATTTAAGCTGATGGTGTGAGAGCCACTGGAAGACGGCTGTCAGTTAGGTTCTGATTTTTTTAGCTGGGAAATCTGCATCTTGCAATGTACATGGAGGGTGCTCCTCACGCTCCAAGCCAGTCAGGAGCTCTCAGGCCAGGGACCCGCTGTTTTGCAGGGGCTGAGGGGGCTATTGTTATGCCACTGTTACCAATACAACTGGTATAAGTAACCCTGGATGGTGGAGTTAATAGATGACCATAGTCTGCTGGCAATCTATCATAGGTGGTGGTCTATCCACTACAGGGTCCCTGCCATCAGTCTTTCGTGGAAGTTTGTCCTATTTTAGGTTGGGTTTCCTGATGCCGACTCCTGTCAGGATATGCAACATTAGGCCCACTCATCGTTCGGTTTTGCCAAAAGTACATCCACTGGTCCTTCTCTTTCACAGCTCCTTCCTCTTCCTTGCTTCCTAGCTCTTCCTTTCCATAATTTTAGAACATCCTATCTTTTTGCCATTCTCCTCCCAGCCTTTTTCTTGCTATTCTCTGTCACTTTTATCTTCTATTTTGTCTCTCCCATCCCATCAATACATTTTCATTATGCTTTTCCTTTTTCCTGTGAAGTATTTCTCTCCCTTTCTCTGCTCTTCTTTTATGCTATCTCCTTTGTATTTCCTTAATCCATTTTTTCATCCTCTCCATTCCCTACCTTTCTTTTCTCTCTTCCTCGTTTATACCACAACCTCTCTTCCTTATCATCTTTCCAGCTGACCTTGTCCTTGTGACTTCTTTTCAACATACTTTCTCTCTGTGTCCCTCGATTAGCGCTTCCAGTGTGTCAAGACCTCAGTGGCAGCTACTCATAATGTGAGATTCAGCGTGAGGGAAAACAATCGATTAAAAGAAAAGTCCAGATACCCGCGTTGGAAAAAAAGGTATTTGGTCTCAAAACTTATCTCGAAACAATGTATGGCGATACTAAAGAACTCTAGTGTGGAAAATGGCTCATCAGTAAAGACATGGCAAAAATCAGGTTGCCGGTCTAGTGTTTCTGGGCACGAGATCGGTAGAGAAAACTAAGTGCGCGTTTCAAAGAAGAATTGCGCACTTCAACTGTAGCCGTTCCTGAGAGAAGTAGCGTCTCCTCTCATGTCTGGTTCTTCAGGAAAATGTCGGTCTATTATAGTGCTCGTTTCAAAGACGTCTAAGGTGTTTTCAATTTTGCTGGTGGAGATACGCATGCGCAACGTGGGACTCTCCGTTCTTCGCAAGGTTGAATTTCTGTTCATAAGGTAGACGAAGAATTTGTTTGGACTGGCAAGCAACGGTAAACTCCGATATCTTAATTGCTAAGAGAACTTCACTAATTAGTCAAGATATCAAATTACCCAGAACATTCGACAGTGAAGGTTGTAAATAGACCTCTTAGACTTAGTTTACTTATAGCGAGGTTAGAAAACTCATCAAAAGAGAACTCCCAAATGGTAAACAAGAGAAGACTTCAGTAGAAGCAATTCCAAGTTTAAATATTAAACAGTGAACAGGTAACAAGGATAATATTAAGGTGCATTGGGGAACATGGTATTTACAATGCGTGAAACTAATGTCAGTATGTGATTGTCTTCCTATGCAGAAACTGTTTAAAAGAAAGGCATTAATATTCAACAAGAGAGAAGCCTTAGTCAAAAAGGGTAAAGAACATTCTGACTAAACATAATATACTTGATAGTCTAAGTTGTGCATTATACTTGTGTCCTTTTTTAGGTGCAGCGCTGGTGAGCTCCCTATGACCCAGGAGTGAAGAAGATAACAACTTCTCAAGACAGAGGCTGTCTCTCTTTCTCTTCCACTTCCCCTTTCCACCCCGCTTGAGACGTTACCTTGATTACATTATCGGGTGGCGGTTGAGGCGGTGAGGCAGTGGGACCATCGTCGACTTCTGTGGATTATTCTAGGCACCTGATACAGTGCTTTTTCATCTATCACTATGCTCGCCATCAATTCTGTACAGGCCTGGTCCATGGGTGAAGAGCCTACCGGATTCACAGCTATAATGTAGACTATAAATGACATTGAGCCTGGATCTCGCGTCTTGAGCTTTCATTGCCCTTCTTCGTCTACATACTCTCCCGGAACCCCTAGACACAAAGGTTGTATTTATTTACTCCAGAGTCTTCACTAGTGTCTCTAGAGAGGTTAGATGGTGCCAGTTCCCCAGTGCAATTTGACCTGGCTCTCCTAGTGCCCACCACCACAGCTGCTCAATGAATCAGGAGAAGACACAGAAAAAACAGATACTGCACCTTGCCACACACATTAAATTGTCTAACTACCTTTTGAAGCAAATCAGGTTTGTTTTGATTAAAATGTTTGAATCTCTCTTTCTCCACCTATATACACACACACACATTCACACACAATCTCACACATACAAAAAGGCCAATGATGGAGGAGAGGATTTTGCTGGAGGGGGGACACTTCCTTACCTCTGCCCCACCACAAGCACTTTTTTTGGACCATGTATAATCAACTTGTTCAATCACCCCTTACCACTTATACAGCATTCTAGTTGTATTCTGTACAGTGAGAGCAATGTTGCTGTGGACCCTAATGCAACAAGAAACAAAAGATCCCACCAGGTCAATACCTCATGTCCAGAGACATCCACATTGACACAACTCCCCAAAAACTCCAGGCTTAATCCAACATAGGGAAAAGTCAAAAAGATGAGGTGCATCATTTAGGTCAGCACAGTGGCTTAAAGAGTTCGTTTATCAGCATTTTCCATCAGCTGTGACATTAGTAAACCTGGTCTTGGAATCTCTCCCTGCTGCCTTTTAATTTTGCTAATTTATTGGTGTCCACATGCTGATAATAAATTGTAGAGGCCAGGCAGTGCTAACGTTTTGAACACATGCAGCTGTCTGTTACTATTTTTGACCACAGTATTTGGTTAGATCAGATGTATTTAAACAGTCCATTGTTGTGTTTCCTGGATGCTAACACCTTGCTCTTGCTTCTTTTTCAACCTCCACGCCACCACCTCGCAAAGTAATTTACAGATAAGCACCACTATCGATCAAGGACACAATTGAAAAAATAACCACAACAAATGAGCTGTGTTCCAACCACACAATGTGTTCCTAATAACTCACTTTAAAATACTTTAAAAGACTTCCTAAAGAGCGGCACATATCCATCCAACCTGCTACTGCTCAGAGAACAACTCAAGGATCTGCCAAAACCCAACCTATTAACATGTGATGCTGCTACTCAAAACTCACTAGTTTCACCAACTCCTGACTTATTGATCTACCTCTTTCTCCAACCTGCTGTCCTGAAGAAACAATCCAAGATGTCTTCCACAGATTTCTCTAAATCGATAAAGACAAAGCCAACAAGCCACAAACATAACCTTCCATACTGTGCAGCTTTCTCTTCCAGGGTGTCTGAGAGACTGGCAGACAGACACACATTCACTGTAGAGTGAGTCCCAGCACTTCTCTTGTCAATTGACAGAGGCAAGGCATTTGATTGAGTGCACTGGCCTTTTCTGCAGGGAATACTGGAGAAGGTGGTCTGGGTACATGATTACAAATATGGGAATTGTGCAACTATTCTTGGCCCACAGCTGCAGCTGAGCTGGACCTTCACTTCATCCTAAAGAAATGGACTGACATCCTCCACAAAATGTTCACCTCCTTCTGTACCTCGGAAAATGAACCAATGCTTAAGATAACACACTATTGTACTACACCCCAGCCATAAAGGCAAAATGGAAACCCAATAGTCCTAATGGCTGTTAGCGCAACTGCGGACCACCCAGACACACTGACTCAGCTCCTCTGGCACTGTCCCAAACTCAGACACTACTGGTAGGCTGTGCTGAAAGATATCAATGACATCAATGACATGTCTAACATTAACTTTCTCTCTTTGCTCCTCTCTCCCCCTCTCTCTCTTTATCTATCCCCTGACACACGTCTACTCAACACAATCTACCATTTCTGGTCTCTTTAATCTTCTCTGCACAAAGTATGTTGGTGATATTCAATAGAAAGTAAACTTGTTGTTTTTCAGGGATCCTTACAAACCTCACAATTAATATGCTTTCTCTTGTGGCTTATCTGCCTTTCTCCCTCATTCTCAAGGGGGCCTTGTTCGCTCTTGAGGGTCTCATCCACTCTTTATGTGGCTCTCTGGGTTTATCAGGCTCCTTTTATACTTTCTCTTCAGTGCTCTCTTTCACCTTTTGATCTTGTACTCTTTCATACGTCTGAATGTTTTTTTCTCTGTGCAAATTAATACAATTACCATAGCTCTTACCCCATCCTCTTCCTCCCATGCACACATTTGTGCTCCTCAAAGATTATTTATTTCCTCTCTATTTATATATTCACACCTGGGGGTGATTCAGGTTTCTCAGGTTTGGGGTCTTA
This sequence comes from Triturus cristatus, assembly GCF_964204655.1. Taxonomy (NCBI): domain Eukaryota; kingdom Metazoa; phylum Chordata; class Amphibia; order Caudata; family Salamandridae; genus Triturus; species Triturus cristatus. Next base: position 232,292,371 of record NC_140585.1, read on the forward strand.
TATTTTCATTGTTAATCTCTTTCACTGGATACTTATTTCACTCTCCTTTGCTCTTCAGAACTCTCTACTAACTCTCTACACCTCAAGGCATCTCTTATAGTAACATGTTTTTACATAGTGCTTTGTTCTGCATTTCTACAGTCTCAAAGGAATTACTGTATAATTTACCAACCTCAAAAAGCTGAAACTATAGCCTAGTTGAGATTCGAGTTCATGAACAACAGATCACCAAAAATGTCTCTGCAGTTTCTACTATGTAGCTCAGGTCAAGGCACCTTTCTCCAGCACAAGTGCCCCCCCCCCCCAAATGGACTGCTGTAAATGTAAGCACATTTATAACATTGTTTTAATGAGCCCTGGCACCCCCTCGAAAAATGGAAGAGACTTTGCACCTCAGGAGTGAATGTATGTACAGAAAACAAAATTTAATTTAATGCCAAGTAAGGGATTGATTAGGATGGCGATCAGCCCGCCATCACATCCCGATTTACCCACTGCCATATTATAATGGCGGAGTATCGCGGCGGACGCAAAGTGTGCCAGCCGCTTGTCCACCAGTTGGCAATAGTTCAGATTGCCCGCCGGGCGGATTTGAGCCCCAATATGTTGGCGGTGCCTAGCGGGCACAGCCATCCATATTAGGATGTGGGGAAATCAAGACCTTTCCATGGCGGAATAGGGCTGACGGACATTCACATCGGTGGGGGGTTAGGGGGCTGCACTTGGTGGGTGCCCATGGTACCCCCCTACATTGTCCTGCACAAGGTGATAGGCACCACGCGGGGCCTGCCACATTGTGCATGGCGATGCACAACATGGCATTTCACCATTGCAGCGGGTGCTGCAGCCATCAGCACCCTCCACAATGTTGAGAATGCCTGATGCAACCGCCGCGGTTGCGGTGCATCATGATTTGGGTAGCGGAACTGCCGCATGGCTGGCGGGCAGTCCCGTTTCCGCTAGGGTGGCTGGCGGACTTAAGGCCGGCCGCCATCCTAATCACCCCCTTAGTGTCTATGTTTCTAGAACAAGAACAGAAGCACTCACCTTAGTTCATAATGGCAAATCACTTTGTCTTCCCTAGATGTGTTTATTTCAACTTTCCGCTACTGGTTAACTTTTAAGTTCTTCTAGCTTTTAGAGGAAAATATAAATATAGCAATTGAGCTTGGGAGTGGTGAGTGGCGAGCAGCAAGCATCACATGTGCCGTACTATTTTTGCTTAAAATAAATTACCAAGTTCTTTTGATTAAATTCTTGTCCCTGTGTATATACTTTATTGCTCCTTCCAGCATTAATTGCATATCCCTAAATTCATAGCTTTTGTTCTAAATACCGGGTGCAAATTCCTGCATCTTTTTCTAGGACCATTCTGGCGACATAGGAACCATTGTCTTCTCCACATACACTGTCTTCTCAGCACCTCCTCTAAAGTGTCTTGATTCTGAACTGCTCTGTCATTGGATGGCTGATGCTGTAGTCACTCATTTATAAAGCATCACAACTCCTGACAAACAGCCAGACCACCATTGAAATACAGCCTCTAAGAAGTAATCAGAAGTAATCTACAAATTGAACCACTGCTCATCTCCCTGGCTATCTGCGGCTGGTCTGTTTCTTTTCTACCTGCCCTTCCAGTTTCTCCCCAGTGAGAAAAACAGAGAGGTTGGTGCAGGGCGGATATGAGGAAAAACACTGATCTTTTTTTTTTTCTGGTTCACCGAAAAAGAAGAGTCCTGAATGCCAGCATCACAAGTGCCACAGAGCTTGGTCATCACCTGTTCCGATGACCTCTGTTCTTGGTAGATGACCTCTGTTCTTGGTCAGAGACGATCACTACGCTCACCACGCTGCACCTCCCATTATGCAGATGGATTACGGGCAACGCGATGGACGGACGACGAGCACGACGAACGGACGAGCACGAGCACGAACGGTGAAGCGGAATACATGGGAAAATCGAGCAGCAAACTGCGAGTGCTCGAAAGTCATTTAATAAGTGAACGTAGTGCCTGAGCAGTGCGGACCACGGTTTGGGGAACTGTGAGCACTGAGAATGGCCCTTGGGGCCCAACGGTAGAAAACTGGTATTTCCTGTTTTGCTTGGCCCCTGTCTGGATACTCTTAAACAAGGCCCTGCCAGCAAATCGGCAGGAGAGCAGTTTGTCAGCAGGCTTTAGCTGGGTCAATGCCTGTGTTTTCACAAGTTGATGCCCTGGGAGCTACCGATACAATACTGGCAAAGCAGGTGCACAACAGTGGATTTGTAGCAGCGGGAGTACGGCAGAGGAGCAGCGGCGCAGTGGTGGTGGAGAGAGCGTATGGCCAAGGAACATAGGTTAGTGGAAATAAGGATCCCGAGTTATAGAGATTAGGCAAAGTGTATATGAAAGAGGAAGTAAAATAGCCGCAGACCCAAGACGAGTTGTTGGTGCTAGCTACAAAGAGTAGCAAGGGGTATAAGGAAATTTGGCAAACAAGGACATTTGGTGTTCTCTGTATTTGAAGAAAGGAACCTTAGGGCAGTGGGTGGCTGTGGCAGAGAAAAGAAGATAGAAGAAAAAAGCAATGGCTTTAGGGAAATCAAAAACTCGAAAGGCCCTAAAAAAGATCTTGTGGCGGAGGATATGGCTGAAATGAAGAAAGTAAAGGGGAATGAAGGTATAGGAGCATCTTCTGGAAGGAAAAAACCAGCACAGAGAAACACCCAATCACTGAACTTGACCCTACAGACTTTAAAAACAGGGAGTGTAAAAGGAGGATCATCAGTCTCTAAGTCGATCAAGGACTTTTTAGGGAAACACTTTAATGGGAAGGATATGTCTGAAAAGGAGCTGAGTGTTGTTGAAATTCATCCAACTCCCGCTGATTTGGCAGCTCCGAGCTTGTACTCCCCTAATCAAATACATTTTAACATCTCAGGGATCTCCCTTGATGCACGATTATCCTCTTCACCAAGGTTATTCCGGCTCTCAATTGACCACGAAATTGAGGCAGAGGAGGAGGAGGAAGAAGAAGCCCCATTAAGCAAGACACAGAGTAAAGGGGACGATAACTACATGAGAGACCATCTCAATGAGAAAGAAAGATCGGAAAATTCTTTTGCTATTGGAACTGACTTAATGGGACCGTCTTTGCACAGTTTGGAGGTTACTTGAACCTCTAGTGCCTCGATGCTGGAGGTTATGTTGATTCTTCAAAAAACCTTGCAAGGTTTATTAGAGGTTTCAGTCCTTAACAATGAAATCTTAAAAACACAAAGTGTACAGTTCAAAACTATGATTGGGGAACTGAAACAAACTAAAGGTCTAATGCCCACTTTACTCAGGCCAGGAGACCCCCAGGAAATGGATGTTGGTGGCGAGGAAGATGTGGTAAGGGATATCTAACCACAGAAGGAGGAGCCAAGCATATATATATCTCGACGCCCGATGATCGTAAAAAGACGTGGGTAAAGGAGGAATTACAAGCAGTTCATTCCGCGGTTAAGAAAGGGGGGGAACCTCCCAAGCAAAGGCCACATCCTAAGGCGGCAGGGCAGTGCGAAGGGAGTAGTGAAAGAACATGTGATTATAGGTAGGAAAGTGCCCCCAGAACCTAAAAAGCTAAGCATCCCAGAAAAAGGAATAACTGCCAGTAGTCCTGAACAGCAGAGAAGGCGGACAAAAGGTAAACGACTCTCCAGGAGTTCTAAAGATAACTCTAGGAAAACCTTGGGGGAAGAATGGGGTGATGAGGCAAGAGGGTTGGGAAAGATTATACATGTATACATGCAGGACCTAGTAACCTCAATAGTAGTAGGGGCCTTAGTAAGGGAGCCATTGAAGAGGAATATAGCAGAAGTAGGGTGGATGCTATAGAGGGGGGCCCACCAGGAGTAGAGCTAGAACGATATCAGGACCTGTGGCTTTTTCTGGAGCTAACGGAGCAGGGAAAAGGTGGGAAAAAAGCTAGAAAACGAAACCCCCTAAACCCCTCTCAACTCCTTTTTTCATTATCAAAATGTGCAAGCCTACGTTATGTTAGTTCAGAGGACCTTAGAGAAGTAGGGTTCATGGTAAACAACAAATTCTAAGGTTCTCCTTTATTCAGCATTAGTAAAAGCAGCACTGGAAAACGCAGAATATGAGCTGCTAAAGGAGGGAATAAGATTAATAAAAAGGGAGGAAATGCTTACTGATAAGCAGGGAGAAGTCATTTCTTAGGAATCATGCCGGGCTGGGAGTACTGCAAATAAGAATGATTAATTGCTGCTGGGGTAATAAAGAAGAACTTGAAATTACTATAGCTCCTAAAGAAATAGGGAGAGATGAGGTAGACCTGTTAGCCGGGAATAGATATAGAGCCCTAGCATACTCGGAGTATGAGGAAGATGGGTGCATGAGTGAAATTGACTAGGAGCAAGGGTCGTCGCACAGCCTGTCCATACTATCTTGGAATATAAATGGGTATAAAAGAATAGCGTCTCAAGAAAGTTTTAATGATAATAGAGCAATGACATTGTGTGTCTGCAGGAGACTTGGCTGAGCGACGAAACCTTATTTACTGAAGGGTTTGCCCATCACCTGAAAGGAAGATATGACGTTGGTATCCACAAAAATTGCCAGGAAAATTGAACACTATGAATTAAAATGGAAATGGGCACTAGATAGTAGAGTGCTGACACTGAATGTTGATCCACGCTATGAAGGTATATGTATTGTTAATGTGTATATTCCGAAGGGTAAGGAAGATGATTACAAGGAGGACCTGGTAAATTGATATGGCGACTATATGCGATACCTACCCGAAGAATGTGTTTCTGTTGTTGGGGGACTTTAACCACAGATTAGACCCCCGAAGAATAGATCCTTGGTGTAAAGATTTGCTAAGCGCCTACAATATAGAAACTGCGATGTTCCTTAGAGGAGACATTTCTTCCCAAGATTAGGCTCTTGGACAATTGCTGGGTTCCATGGGCTTGCTACGTGTAAATGGTAGAATGGAAGCTGACCGGCCGGCCAAGCGCACATTTACGATAGGTCAGCAACCTTGTCCGATAGACTACGTGTTTACACATGCTTGGAGATTTGAACTAATTAAGAATTTCGAAGTAGTAAGAGTGGAAGGTAGTGACCACTACCCTCTGATGACAAAATTATATGTAAAAAGGGGTAATCAGAGAGAAACGGCTTTTCAAGTACATGTGGACTACCCAAAGCGGCTTACAACCCGTATTTCAGTAGAGCATATTACAAAATTAAGTGTTGTTCAGCAGACTCTTTCACTAGCAAAATCTCCATTTGAGGACGATAATGCCTGGTATGAAAACACAATAAGTCAATTGGTAGAATGCCTAAGGGTAAAAAATAAATGTGGTAAACCTGGGGCAGCCAGTAATAATAGCCCCATACTAATAACAGACCATGGTTCGATGAGGAATGCCGCAAAGTAAAAGCTTGTATTAGGCAAAAGGTATAACGAGGAATTGTTATCTACCCTCCAGAAACTAAGGATAAAATATAAAACAATCATTATGAATAAAAAAAGAACTTATAAAGACAGTTGCTGGGCAGGTGTGATAGCGGTAATCAAAGCCAAAAATGTGAAAGGTTTCTGGAAGTTGATACAAGAAAGCTCCGGTAAAGTATTAGGGTCTCTGCAGTGTTCGGTCCCCGAAGATAAATGGGTGGAGTATCGGGGGAAATCTATGGGTAATGGCCAATGTTAGATAAAGCGAGAATAATAGCATGGCCAGGTGTGAGGGAAGAGATAAAGGAACACTTTACCTCCAGCCACATTAGGAAAATAATATCTAGTTTAAAACTAACCAGAGCAGCTGGCCCAGATAATCTGCCGGCAGCAATTATAAAAACTAAGCCGGAGTGGTGGTCTGAGTTCTTTGCGAATATGTTCCAGGGGATCCTTAATACTGGGATTGTGCCAAATAACTGGAGAGGAGCCATCGTTCGGCCAATCCATAAAAAGGAGATGTAAATGCCTCAAAAAATTACAGATTAATAAACCTTCTAGACATAGGTGAAAAGGTTTTTGCCAAAGTAATCTTGGGATTACTTAAGGAGTGGGTGGAAGAAAATCAGATTGCGCCCCCAGAACAGGGAGGGTTTAAAGAGGTACACTCAACGGTTGACCACAACTTTGCTCTCAGGTCCACTGCACAGAAGGCAATGGAGCAGAGGGGGAGTCTGTTCTGCTGCTTCGTGGACTTCCACGCAGCATTTGATCTGGTGGACAGGGAGCAGTTGTGGGAGACTTTGATAGGGTATAACATCCCAGGGGATATAGTGGGCCGGATTCAAGCACTGCTTACTGAATATTGGGCCCAGATAATCCTAGATGTAGAGGGGAGTTTATCTAAAAAAATCCAGATTGGCAATGGGCAGAGGAAGGGGTGCGTACTGGCCCCTCTACTTTTTTCCCTATTTATTGCTGACTTGCCCTGAACTCTTGGTAATGCAAGAGGGCAAGCCTGATGCAAGATGGGAAACATATTTCATGTTTACTTTACGCCGATGACCTGGTAATTATGGACCAGACGGAGATTGGTTTACAAAGAAAATTAAACAAGTTTAATGAATACTGCCATGTGAAAAAACCTGTTGTTAACATGGATAAGACAAAGATCTTATGTTTTGGTAGAAGAAAAACAGGGTTCTCTTTGTTTCTTGGTACCGAGAAGTTGGAAAAGATAAAAGAATATAGATACCTGGGAATGTGGTTCGAGAGAAGCCTGCAATGACATACCCATCTTGACGTACTAAAACTAAGGGCATCGGCTTCAGTGAAGGGACTAAAAAGATTTAATAGCGTGTATGGCAAAATGTCCGATAGACCAGTCCTGAATGCATACTTAGCAATGGTACCACCCCAATTTATGTATGGCGCAGAGGTACTTTATTTGAGTGGCAAAAATGGGTGGGACGTGGAGGAGGGAAATGCTCTGAAAAATCTATTCTCGCTGCCTAAATTGTCAATGGTACAGGCAGTGAGATTAGAATTGGGAATCACCTCATGGGGTATAACAGGTTGCATGGCCCTATTGCGTTTCTGGCAGCGCTTGGGATCGGGGGAAGATCATAAAATCTCACAATGGTGCAGAAACGAGATTGTAAACAGTGAGCTAAAGTGGGCAAAAGAGATCAGAGCCACTATCAATAAGGCGTGTTGTATGATAAAGCTTACACTGTGCCCCCAGTCCCTCCAACTCAAGATTGATAAGAGGGAGCTTAGGATCCTGGGAAAAGAAAGCTCTCAAGTACAGGACCAAGATTACCTCTTGAGGAAAAGTTCAGTTCTCTATATGACCTTATCGTGGCAAAATGAACTGCACTTTCCTTATATTGACAGGCTACCTAGCTGCCCGTTAAGGCGAGAAGTTTTAAGGTTAAGAATCGGGGTAAATTCATGCTATGCAAATAAAGGGGTAAAAAGATCTATGATAAACAGTAAGGGAAAATGTACCTGCACTTTAGGAACAACATGTGATATTATACATATATTACTGGATTGCCAGAAGGTTTTAGAAATCCGAAAAGAGTTTTTATGTCCAATTTTAAAAAAATATGATATTAAAATAGGGCGCAAGCAGTGTACCTTATAGTGGAAATGATTAATTTAGATATAGCTTGTGCCATGGGAAAATATCTACTAAAAGTTAAAGAGTACCTTAAATGTAATGAGTCGTGAGCTGCCTACTTTTATAAGTTTACCTGGCGAACGAGCCAGGAACGGGTAAAAGTATTGTGGAGAGGAATATATGAATTTATAAGATTAAAAATGCATTGTGCCTTTAAGAAGCTTTTAAAAAGAATTTTAAAATGTTTTGAGGATTATTGGCTGAAATAATTTGATTTGAATATAGAGATATTACCTTTATGATATTAAAAATGAATGGTGCCTTTACGAAGCTTTTAAAAATAATTTTAAAATGTTTTGAGGACTAATGGTCGAAATAATGTGTTTTGAGTATAGAGATATTACCTTCTACACAGTTTACAACTTGGACGTGCAGTTTGTTGAACCTACTGGACTGTATTTGTGTCAGGATGAACTATAGGGTAGGATGTTATTTTATTAATTTTATCTACATATTTTTCATGAATGGTATGTTGTCTATTTGTATACTTCTATAGTTGTAAAAGAACGAATAAAGTTTTTATTGAACTCTATTGAACACAGATCTGAGCGGCCAACAAGTAAAATAGATGCAGTCTACACAAGCAAAGTGGGCCTCCCTCGTTCTTGAACCCTGGTGCCACTGCACCAGCTGCACCACTGATAGTTATGTCCCTGATTTTGTACCTTCCAATGCTTCCCAGTAGAATCCTGTTCCTGGAGTTGCAAATGTTCTCCTGTCCCAGTCAGCTATGTGCTACCTCGTCCCTTCTCATATGAGCATAGCCATATGGAGAATGCTCTCTCTGAGGGCCCTCACAGCACTTTTGTCAGGGGCCTGGCTTTATTGTTCAAAGTATTTTATTAAGTGTATAAACATACATTCAGATGACATGCGATACAAGTACAAGGTATTCTGTAGTACAATCATTCCAAGTAGGCTCTATACAATTCCATGTGGGTATTACAGGAGATCCTCCTCACACAATTGTAACGGTACATTGGAATACACGCATATAGAAGAAATTTATGAAAGAGATCAAACACCATAGAGGAGTAGGTGGGATCAGACAAAAAGTGGGTTATGCATACCAAGTGGTTCCCACACTGTGGGATGTAAGTTATGGAATATGAGTTTTCTCATAAAGTATCGCTTACATTATAATGAAAGCATCTAGAGGAGAATTATAAACATGAGGCAGGGGAGAGGAGAATTGGAGGGGGGGTTAAAAAGTGAGCTATGCAAGAAAATGTCTCTGGGCCTCACCAGATCCTAGGCCGTTAGTGAGGGTAAGTCATTCAACATTAATGTACTTCTCAATTAAAATATAGAGAGTGCCACACTGCACTGAACTGCGATTGAGATTGCATAGAGTGTGCCTCTCTGAGGTATGAAAACCTTGCCCACCAAGTATGGTGACAGAGATAATTAAATGATTCTGAAAGAATAATTTTCACAGCAATAGCAAGAAGCAAATCTTAGAGGGCCATGTCATTGGCGTAGAGATGATTCATAGTGTACTCTGAGGGGCAGGGACCTAAAGTTATCATAGGAAAGCTTAGGGTTATGGGAACGTCAAATATATCTGATAGTCTACCCCAGAGCTTTCCAAACTGTGTTTCCCGACACAGTACTGTGTTGCCTGCAAATGGTGGGTGTGTCGCGGGATGACACTGGTATTAAGGGGCACTTAGCCCATAACTGCTGCTAATTAAGAGGCCTTCCTTTGAAAGCCTTGTTCTCACTATGCCTCATCTATTGCATAAGGTCTCCCAGTAAATGGTCTTTTAAAGACCTGCGAAGTACTCAGGAGCGGCTGTGTGTGTGCCCGGTAAGCTGGGGTTAGGTGACTGAGGGTGATAGACAGGGGGTGATAGACAGAGGGTGATAGAGGGAGACAGAGAGAGGGAGACAGAGAGGGAGACAGAGAGAGAGAGGGAGATAGAGAGAGAGAGGGAGACAGAAGGAGGGAGGGAGACAGCGAGAGAGGGAGACAGCAAGAGAGGGAGACAGCGAGAGAGGGAGGGAGACAGACAGAGGGAGACCGAGGGAGGGAGGGAGACAGTGAGAGAGGAAGACAGCGAGAGAGGGAGACAGCGAGAGAGGGAGGGAGGGAGACAGAGGGAGACAGCGAGAGGAGGAGACAGCGAGAGGGGGAGACAACGAGAGAGGGAGACAGAGAGAGAGAGGGAGACAGAGAGAGAGAGGGAGACAGCGAGAGAGGGAGACAGAGAGAGAGGGAGACAGAGATAGAGGGAGACACAGAGAGAGAGGGAGACAAACAGAGGGAGAGAGAGAAAGAGGGAGAGAGAGAGACAGCGAGAGAGGGAGATAGCAAGAGAGGGAGAGAGACAGCGAGAGAGAGAGACAGCGAGAAAGGGAGACAGCGAGAGAGGGAGACAGCGAGGGAGGGAGACAGAGAAAGGGAGACAGACAGAGGGAGAGAGAGACAGAGAGACAGAGGGAGAGAGAGAGAGACAGAGGGAGAGAGGGATAGAGAGAGAGAGAGAAAGAGAGAGAGAGGGAGACAGAGGGAGGGAGACAGTGAGAGTGGGAGGAAGACAGCGAGAGAGAGAGAGACAGCGAGAGAGGGAGGGAGACAGTGAGAGAGGGAGGGAGACAGCAAGAGAGAGAGGGAGGCAGCGAGAGACGGAGACAGCGATAGAGGGAGACAGCGAGAGAGAGAGACAGCGAGAGAGGGAGACAGCGAGATAGGGAGGGAGACAGCGAGAGAGGGAGGGAGACAGCAAGGGAGGGAGGGAGACAGCGAGAGAGGAAGACAGCGAGAGAGGGAGACAGAGACAGAGGGAGAGAGACAGAGGGAGAGAGAGGGAGAGGGAGAGGGAGAGAGAGGGAGAGTGAGTGAGTGAGTGAGTGAGTGAGTGAGTGAGTGAGTGAGTGAGTGAGTGAGTGAGTGAGTGAGTGAGAATGAGAATGAGAATGCCGAGTCTGAGTCTGGTGGCTCAGTGGACGAAGGCATTCGCTGCAGGGGCCTATGTTCAACCTCATGGTCTCAAATTTGCTTGAAAAGGCATCATTTCAAAATGTTCTTCCAGGGGGAGAACCCCCCACCCCCCGGACTCCCCTTAAGTGGTTCTGGCTCGCTCGCTCGCTACACTGCCTTACTGTGTCCCAAAATGATGCATCTCCAAAAAGTGTGTCACCAACATGAAAAGTTTGGAAAGCTGTGCTCTAACCTGTATTGAGTGCCAATATGGATCCAGAAGTGGACATTCAAAGAACATGTGTTTGGGTGAACTAGGATGCTTGTCTATCTCTTGTAAGGTTAGTTTATGAAGTCTGGCTGGGGTCCAATGTAGTAGGTAAATTTTTAAAACTTTGGATTGTATAAGGGTGGTGATTTTGTTAACTTAATGCAAGTTTACCAATATTTCGTCATTGCTCATCAGTAATATGTTTAAAGACCTCAGTATTGAAATGTTTGCTTCATTTGGTGTATCGTTTCAATGCTTGTGCCGTGAATGGTTCCAATAAGAATTTATAGATTTTAGAGGCAATAAGCCCTGATTGCTGCCATCTTGCTAGACTTAGCGGTAGGGATGATTGTTTGGTGAGAGTACGTTTTAAAAGCTTCACCTTTATTTTAAGGAAACTATAAAAGTCAATATTGGAAAGGCCAAACCTATCCGCTAAGGTCGAAAGAGAAGCGGGTCATCATTGGTGTCTTATAGGTGTGTGATCAGCGTAATACCCCTGGTGGCCCATGATTTTGCAACCTGACCATCAAATTCAGTTTTAATTTCAGGGTTATGCCACAAAGAGGTCCATCTAGAATTATGAATTGGCTCCGACAGCCTTTTGTCAAGAAACTTTAAAGAATTAACGGAATCTGTAAAGATTTGTTGGGAATGAGGCATAGTGAATTTCGACATTGAAACAATAGAGCATATATGGAAGGGCAAGCATATAATACGTTCTATCTCCAGTTATCTTGGTGAGTTTCTGTAAGTAACCAAAAAGCCCCTAGGACACCAGGAAGGCAGACTGGTAAGGGTTCTAATTTGGGAAACTACACACTCCGTGAGGACTTTTCCTCAATGATTTATAAGAGATCATTTTCTCTCTTATCACTCCAAAGGAACTTCTAAGTAATTTTATAAAATTTGTGGAAGAAAGAAGTTGAAAGTTTTAGTGGGGTATGGAGGACACATAGTCCCCTTAAGGAGTGATCATCAGCTTAAGGGTTTGGAGCCTGCCCCACCAAGAGATAAACTTCAGGGACCATGAAGAAAGCAGATCCCTAACTTTGACTATAGTGTGTCACTGATTATATTACGCTGTCTCAGTTAGTTCTCTATAGAACCAGAAACCTAGGTATTTGAGCTATTTATGTTGCCATTTAAGACCTGAGTCACCTAGGTACGAGGAGAAGCATAACGGATTTAACGGAAAGACCGTAGTCTTATCTCTATTTAAAGTACAGCCAGAGACCTCAGAGAATGAGTCAATGATGTTGGTAATGCTTGGAATTGCGGTTTCGATACCTTCTGAGGAGATGAGAATATCATTGGCATAGGCACCGGCTTTATAACTCATGGAATTGGAAACCACTGATCCCCGGGGCAGCATTGTGTAATTGAAGCAAGGAGTCAATAGGGAGTAAGAAAAGCAGAGAGGATAGGGTGCATCCCTGTCCTGTGTAGGTGTAGGTAAATGTATGAGGAGGCAGAACCATTTATCCTGATGTTTGCTTTGGAGTTGAAATATAAAGCCATAACCATTTTAATGAATGAGTCCCCAAGATTATGGGATTCCAAGTCTGCATGGAGAAAAGGCCATGATACTTTATCAAAGCCTTTTTGGCATCCACTGTGATCGCAGTGAAGATAAGCGGGACTTTTCTATTATGTGGCAAAATGTGCGGATATTATCCCTGGCAAGATGACCCTTAACAAAGCAAGTTTAGGAATTGTGAATCAATTTGAGTATATAACTCTCTAATCTATTATCTAAAATCTTTTCACACATTTTTGCTTTCATATTTAAAAAGTCAGGTGGGACAGAAATTTTTAGGGTCAAAATGATCCTTTCCCTCTTTAGGAGTGACCATTATTGTGGCCTCTGATGCTGATCCTGACACTATGCCCTGGCGCACAAAGTGATCTAATGTGTTTTTGTGGTGGTTAATGGTTGAGGGGAAAAACTTTATAGAAGACAATGAGAAAGCCAATTTCCTCTGTATGAAATGGCCTAGTCAAATTTGTTCTATTCGAGTCAGAGACTAAGATCATGAAAAGTCAATTCAGAAAGTCTAAGCATTCATTTAGTTTGATTGCATAGTGCCTCTGTAGAATAGAGTTTACTGTAGAAATCCTTGAAGACCGCAAGTATCTCTTCAGTTTTTAATTTTTGTGAGCCATCATGGACCATGATGTGAGATATTTGGTTGTTGTAGTTTTTTAATTTAATAGTGGTGGTGAGTATTTTCCCAGCTTTGTTACTAAGCATGAGTTGCCTAGATTTTTGTGCGTGAACACTGAGATATGCCCTTTTACTGATAATGGTATTATAAGTATATTTGAAATTTTTAATCTCATCTAGTAAGAATTTATCATTACAGTTTCTAAATGCCTCTCCTTTATTTTCATTTTGGCCTTGAATTTATGTAATATTCTCTTAATTTCACCATTTATGGCAGCCATCAGTTTTATAATATACCCCTTGATGACACACTTAAATGCATCCCACAGAATTACCGGGGGCTCAACAGACTGCTCATTTTCTTTAAAGAAGTGGCCTATTTCAAGCTGAAGATCTTCAATATCCTGTTGATTCTCTAGGACTTTCGTATTTAAATGCCAGACATTGCCAGTTTTTATGTCAGACACAAATCTGATAGAAATGGATATTGCAGCATGTTCCAAGATAAGGATAAGCAGGATCCTAACATTAGTAGTTTCTTTGAAGAGTAAGTTGTCTACAAGTAGATGATCAATGCATGAGAAACTGGAATGAGGGGAGTTGAAGAAAGTAAAATTGTTACCTTTAGGATAGGGTAATCTCCACACATCCAAGAGATGGTGTGAGGCGCAAAGTCTTAGGGGCCTATTACCATAGCGGGCGGATCACCACCGCCGGGCTGGCGGTGGCCACCCCCAGGCCGGCAGTGGCGATCCACCCACCAAATCCCCCATCTTCACCCCGCCATATTAGCATGGCGAGGGGCACCGCGATGGACGGAAAGACTGTCCGCCACTTTTCCGTCAGTTGGATTCACGGCCGGATGGAAAAGGCCTTCAATGTGGTGGCGGTGCCTGCATATTAGGATGTGCCATTTTCAGGGCCTTTCCATGGCGGAGACTCCGCCATGGAAAGGCATGCGGAGTTCCCTTTGGGGGACCGTGGCAGGCCCCAGGGGGTGGGGGGTTGCACTTGTGGGGTACCCATGGTACCCCCAACATTGGCATACACAAGGTGGCATGCCAATGCACAACCTGCATATATTGCATTGTGGCGGGTGCTGCTTACAGCACCACCCGCCGCAATGCAATATATGCGGGATGCCACCACCACCGTGGCGTTGGCATCCTAATTGCGGTCCTGTGTACCGTTATGGTGGCGGGCGAACAAAGTCCACCCACCATCGTAATGGACCCCTAACTATTTGTGTGTGTGCCCTAGGAATTCTTTTTTTTAATTCAAGTCATTTTTATTACATTTTCAAAAAATGAGCAAATAAGTAAATAAACACCATGATAATGATATAAGAAAACATAATGATAATGAAATAAACAATAAGAAATGCAAAGGAAATAGAAATAAACAAACAACAGATTACTCAAGAGTCGTAGGAGTCGCGGTGAAGCTGTAGTGAAAAACAGGTGGTCAAATAAGCACAGTTACAGCCAAATAATACTGTAAAATGCGATACAGTACAGAGGTGTTGTGTGAGTACAGTTACACAGAAGTAAAAATAGAATACATTATAGAATACATTACAGAAGACTTACAGTTGATATGGCGTTCGGTATGCATTGCCTTGTGGAAAGTGTGAGACAATTTTCACGGTTGGTCATATGAGAAGGAAAAGGCGTCAAGGGATTTCCAAAGCTTCCTGTGTGACATGCGCCAGGGAGAGGTGTGAAGTGCCACGTTGTCAGCTCCTCTGAGGAAGGATAACCATTCTTGCCACATCCTAAAGGAGATTTCTTTGGAATTTTTCCACTTATTCAAAACAATTTTACAGGCTAAAGTAAGCATGGGATCTAATAAGCATCGGTCATTTAATTTTAGGGTCCAGAGTGTAGTGGAGATGGAGTTCCAGGTACACACATTGCTATGTTAGCAGAAGCATCTTAGATTTAAAACGCCGTCTTGCCACTTTTGCTGCTTTTGCACACGACACTGCAGGTAGCTGTTATTAAAAGGAAAGTGCTTGCTTGCTTTTCCTTCACATGAGAACGGTCTGTTGTTCACATCCCTAGACGTGCACCACGACCTTGGTCTGGACACTGTGTGCAGAAGCCGTCAGGGCCAAATAACAATGTATGTTTTTGAATTCATGTTGATCGGCCCACGCTCTAGCCATAACACGCACACAGCTGCAAATATCTGAAACTCGAGTGCCTTTAATATTGCAGTTTGCATGCATGATTCAGACACTTTGGAGAAGACCTTTTCCAGACACAGAGCAAAGCTGATCCTGTGATGTGATTCACCTAAGCTGATATTTACGGTATGGGGTTCTTCATTCAAACCTAGAGACCTTCTATTAGTTTAATAATACTAGCTTACTAGTGAAGGGAGGGTGGTTGTATTCCACTATCATTTGTAATATGATTTCTCCCTTCATTTTCAATGTTATTGTAACAATGCTGATGGTTTTATTTTTAATCATCTGTCTGCTTATGTTAGCAAAAGTACTGCATTTTTGAGCACGTAGTTAAAAATAAACATTTTAAACTTTACTGTGTCTCTGATTAATTTTGTTGTGGACTGATATTAGAATAAAAACAAACAGGTATTTCTAATTCCCACCATTCCTGAGAGTACTCTAAGTCGCTTGTTCTGGGTTGTCTAATCATTGGTTGCTTCGAGATGATACAGAGAACGAATGAGACACTAATGCTAGTCGGATAGGGGTTCAGGGTAATGAGGTGAGTTTTTGGTACACCGCAATTCACTGAGGTCCTGGTTTCCTGCGCATAGTTCTGTGCATGAGCAGAATCCCTGCAACATGGCGCGCCTAACGTTTGATCTTATGATTTGAAACGCCTTAGTAGTGCTTATATTAGTCCACGACACCCTCACTCTTGTTTCCGGATAGCGGGAGTGACGGTTTTAACCTACTTGATGGTTTCTATATAGGGTCGGTCAAGCTTCACAATTAAAACGTTTTTTATTTTTTAACCCCTTTTTGTGCTACTGTTATAATAGATTGTTTTTCTTCTCTGTGTCCTTACGGCTGCAGTCGCTATTGCGGTGCATAGCCGCGCACCTCTCCGGCGTCATTTGACGCAGTTCGGGGTGCCTGACGATGGAATGGCTGTTATC
Source organism: Triturus cristatus (assembly GCF_964204655.1). Classification (NCBI taxonomy): domain Eukaryota; kingdom Metazoa; phylum Chordata; class Amphibia; order Caudata; family Salamandridae; genus Triturus; species Triturus cristatus. The sequence goes on from NC_140585.1 coordinate 232,308,500, forward strand.
TTTGTGGTGAGTGCCGATGCATCCTATCCCTATGAGTTGTTTTACTCTTGGGTTACCATGCCGCCGGTGAATGCGGACAATATTACGTTTCACTCCTATACTCCTATGCAGGTCCCAGCGAATTATACGTCATATAGGACGCAGGAGATTCCTATTTCGGCTTGGCAGCATCGTATTTGGTTTATTGGTGCCCTCCTCCACACGGTTACACCGGTACGTTTGGGCCATTCCAGGGGCCACTTGGCCGGTTCTGGCCGGATGTACACCTCATCCTCGTTATTTACATGCCACGGTGAATGAGTTACGTCAACTCCATACAACCCTGATTACAGTACATAGGGCTTTGGTGCAATATGTTTCACGCAATGTGCAGGTAGGGGCACCTGTTGTTGCGGGGCAACCAGCTGGCCCGGCCGGGATTGTTATTAGTCCCGTCATAGTTAATTCGGTAATGGGCAAGCGCTCACAGAATAAGGACAATTTGCCTTATTGGCTTGCTGGAAGCAGTATTTACACACTCTACTCCTGTGGAGAAACACAGGATACTCACCATTAGCTTGCAGAAAGACTTAGTTCCAGAAGTGGCCGATTGTAAGAACTGGGGTAAGGTTTTTGCAGCGGTCTACTCGAAGTGCTTCGGCACCCCGTCTATGGCCGTACTGCCTTCCGTGATCAAACGTGTTCAGGATCAACACGGTATGAGGCGGCGGTCGAGTTGGGAATGAGGCTTGTCGGTGTGTTCGACGCGGTCGCCACTCTTATCCTTGGTAACCTCAAGGGAGATGCAGTTTGCTTTCAAGTGGCGAATGGTCTAGCCCTCATAGACGACGTCGATAAACCCAGAGAGTTGCCTAAAATTATTGCGGAGGCGTATAGAACCATAGGCCGCAGTATTTTAGGGATTAAGGGCCATATGTAGGTAGCATACAAGTTACCACTTCTTAAATACCGAACTTTACCGATTCGGTATTTAAGAAGTGGTAACTCGTATGTAGGTAATCATTCGGTAAATATTACCGAATCGGAGAAATTCGGTAATTACCGAATCGGTATTTACCGATTCGGTAATGAGGCATACCTTCCCATTGATTGAATCAATGGGAAGGTATGCCTCATTACCGAATCGGTAAATACCGATTCGGTAATGGGGGGAGCACATTCAAGGGTGGCAGGGTGTCACATTGACACCCTGTTGCACCCCTGATTCCTGCATGTGTGCACATGTGGCGCACATACATGCCCTAAGGGCATGTATGTCTGCCACATGGCACTGTTAGTCCAGCAAAATATTGCTTTTTGCAATGAATTCGGTATTTAGCACCAACATATATTTGGTGCTAAATACCGAATTATTTTCCCTACACATCACTCATTTGAGTGTCACCTACATCTCATTTCAGGATTCGGTATTTACCGAATCGGTAAAATTACCGATTCGGTAATTTTACCGATTCGGTCAATTACCGAATCCTGAAATGTTCCCCCTACATAGCAAAAGCCTAAATACCGGTCGGTAACGGTATATTTACCGAAAATCGGCCGTTACCGACCGGTATTAGGCTACCTACATATGGCCCTAAGCCTTCTATTCAATCCGCAGATGTGCAACAGCAAACTAAGATGGGTTCTTCTTTCAAAGACAATCGTCCAGCTTTTGCTAAACAAAGTTGGAGATCTAAGAAACAAGGAAAGCAGCAACAGAAACAGGGGTCTCGTCCCGCGTCGCCTGTACAGGCGACTAGTGAGCGCACATATGATTTGCGCGATCGCACTAGAATTAGGTCAACTGATAGATTTCAGGTTACTGAACAACGTTCTCCTCGTTCTTCACAGGAAACATCAGTCTCACAGTCCGGTGGCGGAGAACGTGGCAAAGGTCGGGGTGCCCAACAAGGACGTGAGCAACCCCGTCAGCCTGACGGTAAAGACAAGCAGGACAAGTTTGCACATCAACGTCCCCATTTCAGAAGAAGAAAGTTGCTGCGCTAAGGGCGAGGTATGCCACAGATAGTGAGAACGCAGCTACGGAACCTGACATGGGCACTAACGCTGCTCGACAGCGCAGCGGAGGTTACAGTAGTACGGCAAGCACTGCGTCCATATCTGGAGGTGACAGCAACTGACACGTTCATTACTGTAGAAAATGCGGATACTAGAGTGGCTCCCCTGACAGACTATATGACATAGTCCTTTTAATAGAAGGTGACATACAACGTACCATAAAAGGGATTTTTTGGGAAAATCTGACCTCTAAATATGATATTCTATTAGCAGAGGCGGACTGGCACCCAGCTTTCGTTTTTGCCGCTCCTAGAGGGGAGGAGGTCATCCTCCCATCCTTCACGCACACAGTGTCAAAGGATCAGGCTCAGAACTTTGCAGAAGAGTGGGCTCAGGTGCTTGCTCCGGCTTTGTACCGTACTCAGGTTGGGTGGGATAAATTGTCACCAGGCCACGGGATTCCTTTACGGTCTATGCCCCAGCCGCAACCCCAATATCCCATGCACCGCCAAACTCGATCTCACGTCGCAGAAATCCTTGAACAATTGTAATATCAAGGTGTTATTGAAACCAGTGTGTCACCCATGAACAATCCTCCATTCACTGTAACTAAACCTGATGGGTCGTACCGCCTAGTTTTGGATTACCGGCATTTGAACTCTCATTGTCGGACTTGTGCTGTACAAAATACCCACAGTTCTGCCCTCGTTGATTGTCTTGTGAGAAAAAGGTTTAAGACCACACTTGACATATCCAATGGCTTTTTCAGCCATAATCTGTCCTCTAATAGTAGTAGCCTTTACTTCTGGAGGCAAACAAAAACGATTTAAGAGATTAGCCATGGGCTATAAAAACAGTCCTGGCGTCTTTGCTGCATGTGTAGTCTCTCTGTTAGAGAGCATTGACCCTGATGCATATTCGTATGTTGATGATATCTATCTCACAGACGACGAATTATGGCCGCATCTGTGTCGCGTTGACCGCATCATTGTCATGTTTGCAGACTTCGGTTACAAATTCAACTTTGCAAAGTCACACATTGCAGAGTATACGGTGTTGTTTTTGGGCTATGAACTCAACAATGAAGGTCGAGGTTTAGCCCCTCACTTCCTGGAGAAGTGCGCCTGTTTGCGTGCTCCGACAACACTGAAAAAACTACAATCTTTGCTGGGTTTTCTAAATTTCGTGCATACTTACATTCCCGATTATGCCCAGCGTATCATGCCGCTATATGCCTTGGTACAACCACATTTTTCCAAATCGAGCTGACTGCCACAGCATTCAGCTATCTTGCAATCTTTGCAGGCTGGTCTTCTTGCTTCGAAAATTCTTACTGACGCGTGATAACCACTAACCTGGTGATAAGAATTGTGCCTGGCGCAGTGGGTTTCACGTACTTAATGTTCAATGAGGGCGACACAGTCACCATTGCTTACAAATCACACCTGTACACTTCGGCTGAAATGCGCTTTTCCACTGTCCAAAAAGTTTTGACTGTGGTGCAGATGGCAATTCTTAAAGAGAGAGCACTGTCGCAGGGGAAACCCATGTTGGTTGTCACACCGTATCATGCTCTAGAGGCAGTAACGAAAGCCAGTGTACCTAATTCTAAAGTTTTGCATCCACGTTGGATACAATGGGCCACTTCCTTGACATCACCGGATGTCACCTACATCTTTGATGCCTCATTGCAGACTCAGGAGTATTTGCAGTATGAATTCGTTCATCCAGCTCCTCTGTCTTTGCGCCCGCTTGAGGATTACCATTGTGTCATTTACACTGACGGTTCGGTGCAACCGGCAACGGGAACAAGGCATGCTTAATCAGCCGCCTGCGCAATTGTGGCTGGTACTTTCGTGAATGGTGAATTCAAGTCTGATGTCGTGCATACGCAGTCATTGGGTGATTGTACCGCACAGTTGGCAGAGCTACGTGCTCTTGTGCTTGCACTGGATTTTGCTGATCCACGAGTTACAACTCTTTTAGTGAGTGACTCATTTTACTGTGTTAATTTATTCTTTTGGTCGCAGAATGAATATCGTGATTCCAAGGGTAGCACAATCAAGCATAAAATGCTTTGGGTTTGAGTAGCAGAATTTAAACAGAATCTGTCTCTCGTGAATGTAATTCATACTCTTGGGCACCAGCGAGTTGGTGTCCATGCTGTCAGCAACAGCTTAGCTGACGAAGCGGCGAAAACAGCAGTGGCAACATATCTAGTAGCAGCAGTTACAAGATCCAAAAGTAAGATTGATGATGACATCTTGGTAGCTTTTGGTGCAACCGAAAAGGGAAGTAATTACCCGAGAGGTTTCCCTTCTAAGTACTCTTATCATTTAAGTCCTGATAAAGTCCCTTATGTGAAAATTAATGACGTTGGTGACAGATTGATACCCTACGCGGACTGCAGACTTTCCTTGATAACAGCAGCTGACAAAGGCATGGCTTCTGAGCATGCCGGCGTTTCAGCGACTGTTACTCTCTTACAACAACGTTGCTGGTGGCGCGGGTTATATAAATAGACTCGTGCTTATGTTCTTAATTGTGACATATGCCAGCAGATTAAACCTTCGACTGCTGCGCGCCCACCACAAACACAGTTGTACATATCTAATAAACCACTTGGGTGTGTTTATTTGGATCACTGTGGTCCTTTCTCCTCTGATACTGCGTATAAGTACATCTTAGTTGCAGTGGATTTGTGCACACGTTTTCTGTGGGTGTGGTCGCAAAGGAGTGCTGATGCTCGAACTGTCATCAGGGATTTGCGTGTCTTTGTGGGAATTTTCGCATGTGGTACCCTTCATTCTGACCAAGGTCCTGCGTTCGCCTCTAAGGCGTACAAAGAAGCCATGAGATCATTGGGGGTCCAAGTCAAAATTTCGTCTCCATACCGGCCTGAGGGCAATAGTCTTCTGGAACGAATGAACCGTGACTTAAAGCAATCCCTGACAGCTAGGGTTTTAGGCACTGGCAGGAACTGGTTAGCCCATCTGTATAACGTTCAACGTGCACTTAATAATCTCCCTAGAAGGGCTCTGGGTGGACGGACCCCATACGAAATGCTCTTTGGCATAAAGATGTTTGTTCCGGACCTTGATGGTCTAGACATGGCGGCGTCGGCCGCACCCTTTGACGTAGATGATCACTGTGCTGTGTTATAGAATCTACAAGAGACCAGAGACAGTCTTGCAAAGGAACACTTGCCCTCCACAACTGATGCTGCGCTTCAGATTCCGGTAGTCGGCTGGCTACCTCGAGTTGGTGACCTGGTCCGCGAGAAGGTGGAGAACAAGAAGGAGTTCGGCCCCTCTTATCGTGCACCAGTACCAGTGCTTGCCGTGCAGGGTACAAGAACAGTCATTTTACCTCCACTTCCTGGTCACAAGGATAACAGGTACATCTCCATTGACAATGTCAAACTACAGCGAGTGGCCGATTCTTCTTAGTATGACTCCAGTGGTCTCTTGTCCGGCGATGCTGAGAAATTCTGTTTTGGCTCCGGCGTCTACCACCAGGCCTGACATTGCCATCGAGATGCATACAGTAACTAATCCTTTGTTGCCACCACCGGGTGGTGGTCCACCTGAAGATACTGAGTATACTTATCCCACAGATATGTTGTCGCCTGGTTTACAATCAACTGCAGTTGACCAGTCACGTTTTTCATTTGACACTAACTCTATGACCTCCAATCCCCCATCAAGAGTTTCTATTTTTGCTGCTTGGTTTAAAAGAAATTTTTTAATTCCCCCCTGGACTTACATTTGGCTGTTGCTCATAAGTATTTTTTTGTTTATGTCCATTGGGTTTGTGGTGGTATTTTTTCGTCTTGTAAATGGACACTATCTCACCGAAAGATCTGCAATTAGATTAATTGATGGCACTTTGGCCCCCCACTCCTCATCGCATATCATGAAAAGGGACCAGACTTTTGTGAATATTACTGCCTGGCCAGTGTTGGATGGGATTGTGTGGGATGCATTTAAATTTCAAATTCATGGTCGCACAGAGCTGATTAATGTCCCCAATGTACTTCGTGTATCTATGGGGGATGTTGTGAAACAAAACATCCGCTCTGATGATTGGGACGTCCAGGCCATTAAGGGCACTCTTTTCAGATTTGAAATATTGTGCTGCTTTTGATGCTGAAGATTTGTATTTAGACACAGCTAATTATGGGTTGTTTTGCTACCAACACTATGGCAATCATTTCCTACATAAAGCAAATACATTTAGAAATGTTGTTAATTGTACGCAATGGGAACATTGTCCAACACCCACTGAAGGCAGCTCCAAAACTCTAGTGAACAAATTTACATATTTTACTGATTTCAGCGTTTCTGAACCTGAAGCCTTTTATTTTAAAGTGACGGCGGAGTCAGCTTCCAAAGATAGACTGACCAACACTAAATTATTGTATGCCAAGTCATTTATGGATGAATTGGCTATTGGGGGCTATGAGCTGTGGAAAGATACCATTGATCTTAAATCTGTTTGGGGTTTTAAAACATGGCAGGTACAAGGAACAGAGGCTCTGCATCGTGCTTACCTTATCCCAAACCACATGTTATTTTTGAATTCTTCCATTTTTCAAACCACCTGCTTCGGATTGGCTACTTCTAAAAAGATTGATTCCCCCTCTATTCCTGATCTGGGTGTTTATCCACAATTAAATAATCACACGTATCTGTCCCTTGATGCATTGCAGTCATATATTACTAATTCGTCCTTCAACATTTCTAAATTAGATCCTGAAGGATGGCTGATATGGCAGAAGAGCTCAGATTCCTGTCAACATCGTTTTCTGGGTCTATGCCCTGGATATTCACAGGTTAGAGTGGACCCCCGCTTGAATCTTCCCATTCGGTTACTACCTATTCTGTGGGGAAGTTATGTCAGAACTGGCTACAACATTCCACCTTGGCATCTGTTAAACTTCATTTATCAAAATTACATGACAAAGTAGATTTGAATGATTTTGTTAAGGGTCCTGTGGGTGGCAGGTCCAAAAGATGGGTGTATGCTGTTTATATCGAAGTTTGGAAGTTATCGCAAATTGAAGCTGCTTCCAGATTAAGAGCTATTGATCAAGGAAATTTGGAAAAAGTGCTAGCTGTCATCGATAATAGCATTAACACCCTTTCTTCCAGAATTTACACATTAGATAATATTATTTCATCTGTTGTGGATATCGTACAGGATGATATGTCTGTTTTATACCATGGTCAAAATCAATTGCGTTCTATAATGCAGTTTGCATGCACTTTGCAAACATTGAAGGCTGGGAAAGTTCCCTGGGACTATATGAATACATCATCTTTATTCCTGCCATTTAATCTGACTGCAAAACAACAGTTCATGTCCATGAAAGATGAAACATACTCATTACTGTATATTGAAAAGTTGGAACCTTTACCTTTCTCTGTGGCCGAATTGAACTCAGCTATGGTATTGTAACAATGCTGATGGTTTTATTTTTAATCATCTGTCTGCTTATGTTAGCCAAAGTACTGCATCTTAGAGCACGTAGTTAAAAATAAGCATTTTAAACTTTACTGTGTCTCTGATTACTTTTGTTGTGGACTGATATGAGAATAATAACGAACAGGTATTTCTAATTCCCACCATTCCTCAGAGTACTCTAAGTCGCTTGTTCTGGGTTGTCTAATCATTGGTAGCTTCGAGATGATGCGGAGAACGAATGAGACACTGATGCTAGTTGGATAGGGGTTCTGGGTACCGAGGTGAGTTTTTGGTACACCGCAATTCACTGAGGTCCTGGTTTCCTGCACATAGTTCTGTGCATGAGCAGAATCCCTGCAACAAGAGCACCTAGAAGAATATAGGAAAATTCCCTAGGGAGGACAATGTTGACAATGTTGAAAGTATTGTTTATACATTCGTAGATCTTATCCCAATATGTTTGTAAGATAGGGCATTGGAAGAGCATGTGGGCAAGATTACCAACCTGAGATTTACAATTCCAGCATGTGGGGCTTTCGCTGAGATTAAGTTTAAAGATCCTCTCAGGTGGCTTATCCATGGTTTAATCACCTTGCCATTTCCTTTGTTTAAGTTCAGTTCATGTATAAAACATTATGCCCTAGTCAGATATGAACCACTGGGTACTGCTTTCCTGCATGAAGTTTGGTCACTCCCATTTACGTACAGATGCATGAGAGAGGGTAGAGAAGTTTATTTGAAAGGTGAAGAATGCACTTCCACACGTGATCACTCAGTAGTCTGTAGGCACATCCAATTGCATGGTGCATGCAACGTTCAGGCACCAAATTTGGCTTGCGTTCTAAATGGGAATACTGTGCCAGCAATAACTCCCACTTTTACATTATTAGCTAACGGTAGTTATTTGCTTTTGAATAATGAGGCTTGCTGCGGGATGCTAGTGGGAATTCCCTACATTGTAACTGTCTCGCAACGAGTTGTCTGCTGTAAAAATGTCCTTTTACCACCCCCGCATGGGAGACTGGATGTATCCATCTGGCCTTCCATCCCAACCCTGAAAGCAGAGTTCAACAAGATGAGCAGAATAAGGGCACTATTGTCTCAAAAGAAGTCGCACTGCCTTCCTCCCGTGAAACATTCATCCTTCACGTAGCTAACACCCGCACCGAGGTGCATGCGCTTTTAAATACTGATCTCCCCCTTCATTTTGGTGGTCTGATTCATACTATATTCAATGCCTCGTCAACAACTGCCTTGGCGCATTTTTTCAAAGTTGTAGGCTCCGGCCTCGTGACCTCCTTTCAGACAATCTTTGGTGTGATACCGGCATTTTTTCATTCTATTTTTTCCAGCATCTTCGGCGGGCTCCCATTGATTCTCGCCCTCACGGCTGGTGTGCTCCTGTTGGTCTGCTTGCTGCGCAATGGCTGCACAATGTGTGTCACACGACAGCCTGCCCCGGCTGCTCCAACTTCGTAACCGGATGCTTGAATATTATGGAACATTACCACTGGCCACTTTAAGCGAAGCCTATGGATTGTCCTTCCGGTTTTCCTACTTTACTTGCGGGCAACCTGTTTTTTATTGCCTTGATTGTCCATTCGAATGGGCTCTGGATCTCTGCCTGTCGAACTCGGTGTCTCCTGCCCCGGATTATGTTCGACTGATGAGTCCCTTAGTGGCTCATGAGTCGGACTGTTCTGGTATCGGGAAAATGGCCTGCTGAGCGGCACATGGAGTGCTAGGGAATTGGGATATCTATACCGCAACGTATGACTTCTTGGCGAGAAGTTATCTTGAAGAACACGCAAGTTGTCCTCTGATCGTGCTAGAGGCTCCAGTTATCGAGGAACATGTCTGTTCATTTGCTTTGTTAGACTGGATGGCGGACTCTTTTACAGAACATTATAATGACTTCCTCCTGGAGGCTGTCGCTACTTATTGTGCTTACACGTTGATGGATTAACTTGGAAGTTGTCCATCTTCCATTAGTCAAACTACAAATTTTTGAGTTTGTTCCATTTTTTTTTTACTCCCCATCGAGGCTCTGGCGGGCCTTTGCGAGATGTTACATATTTGTTTCTTCTATTTGTCATTTTTCAAGCTGGTTTTTCGAACTTTCACTACCAATTATATGGATGAACAATACATGCACTTGGTTCTGTCTCTGTCGAACTTGAACTCTGCGTTCCTGATTTGTATCCCTATTTGTTCGTGGTCCGATCATGGGAGGGTGTAGTGGAGATGGAGTTCCAGGTACACACATTGTTATGTTAGCATAAGCGTCTTAGATTTAAAACTCCATCTTGCCACTTTTGCTGCTTTTGCACACAACACTGCAGGTAGCTGTTATTATAAGAAAAGTGCTTGCTTGCTTTTCCTTCACATGAGAACGGTCTGTTGTTCACATCTCTAGACGTGCACCACGACCTTGGTCTGGACTCTGTGTGCAGAAGCCATCAGGGCCAAATTGCAATGTATGTTTTTGAATTTATGTTGGTCAGCCCACGCTCTAGCCATAACACGCACACAGCTGCAAATATTTGAAACTCGAGTGCCTTTAATATTGCAGTTTGCATGCATGATTCAGACACTTTGGAGAAGACCTTTTCCAGACACAGAGCAAAGCTGATCCTGTGATGTGATTCACCTAAGCTGATATTTACGGTATGGGGTTCCCCATTCAAACCTAGTGACTGTTTATTAGTTGAATAATACTAGCTTACTAGTGAAGGGAGGGTGGTTGTGTTCCACTATCATTTGTAATATGATTTCTCCCTTCATTTTCTATGGTATTGTCACAATGCTGATGGTTTTATTTTTAATCATCTGTCTGCTTATGTTAGCCAAAGTACTGCATCTTAGAGCACGTAGTTAAAAATAAACATTTTAAACTTTACTGTGTCTCTGATTACTTTTGTTGTGGACTGATATGAGAATAATAACGAACAGGTATTTCTAATTCCCACCATTCCTGAGAGTACTCTAAGTCGCTTGTTCTGGGTTGTCTAATCATTGGTAGCTTCGAGATGATACGGAGAATGAATGAGACACTGATGCTAGTCGGATAGGGGTTCTGGGTACTGAGGTGAGTTTTTGGTACACCGCAATTCACTGAGGTCCTGGTTTCCTGCGCATAGTCCTGTGCATGAGCAGAATCCCTGCAACAAGAGCACCTAGAAGAATATAGGAAAATTCCATAGGGGGGACAATGTTGAAAGTATTGTTTATACATTCGTAGATCTTATCCCAATATGTTTGTAAAATAGGGCATTGGAAGAGCATGTGGGCAAGATTCCCAACCTGAGATTTACAATTCCAGCATGTAGGGCATTCGCTGAGATTAAGTTTGAAGATCCTCTCAGGGGTCCAATATGTCCTATTTATTAACATAAGCTTGTTTTGCAATAATATTGGGGAGATTTTATTCGAGAAGGGTGTGATATGGATCTTCTCTCAGTTGAATGGTATGTTGCTAGAGTTAGTTTCAGATTCCCATTTTATTTCACATTTCCTGTGAGATTTGGGGGGCTTAGGGGATAGGAGTTTGTAAACTTTAGATTTGGTCTGACCTGACTTTAGTAGCTGAAGCATGTTTGACAGAATCGAAGGATCGGAAGGCTTATTAGAGCTCAACGTGAGGAGTGATTTTAGTTTTAGGAATTTATAAAAAAATCTATTGGATCTAGTCATTGTCGAGACTGAAGCTCGGAGAAAGGTAGGGGGAGGGTCCCTGTAAAAAGATCTTGGACTAGATTTATCCCGCTTTAGGGCCAGTGTTCCAATAGGGCATCTCTCCATCAACCTTCAGGTTTGTGTAGTGCCAGAGAGAGGTTCAGTTTGATTTGTTTGTTTTTAGTACAGAGGAGTGCTCTAGACGTAAAAGGGCTCTTTTAGTGTTAAGCGAAATATATTTTGAATGGGGGATGGAAGATATATCCATAGTTAGGAGAGCAGGCAGAGGCATATCGTTGATGATTGATCGTTCTATGTCCAACCAGACAGGGGTGTCGTCCGCCTGGGGGAGTAGCCAGTTAGATCCCTGTTTACAAAGAAATGCAGCTTGATAGTTCCTAAAGTTTGGAAGGCCCAGACCACCTTTATCTTTGGGCAACTGAAGTTTTTTCATAGATATTCTGGGTCTCTTACCTTGCCAAAGGAACATGTTAAAAAGCTAATAGATCCTGTTCAGGAAATCATTTGAGAGCGTCATTGGTAGCATGCGGGCCAGATAGTTAACAAGAGGAGTAATCATCATTTTTAATGTCTCAGCTCTTCCCCACCAAGATAAAAATTTAGGTGACCAGAGATTTTCTTGAAGAGAGCATTTTCATTGGCCTGAAGGGTGGTGATCAAATCCCTCGTGACGTGTAAGCCAAGATATTCGAAGCAGTTAGGTTGCCCGAGATGCCAATAATTTCTTTCCCGCCTCGGTTATTCAGGATTTTAACTTCAGTCTTGTCCTTATTCAATTTATAGCCTGATACTGCAGCAAATTCATCTATTGACGACATAAGAGCAGGGATAGCAGCTTCTGCATTCTCGGAAACAACTAACACCTCGTCCGCGTAAGCAGTTATTTTGACCGTGCAGTTGTTGAAACGTATCCCTGTGATCTGTTTATTGTTCCTACGCTGATAGAGGAAGGGTTAATTTGCAAGAAGGAATAGGGATGGGGAGAGAGGGCAGCCTTGCCTTGTTCCCTGTTCTAACTTAAAGGAAGATGAGAGGCATCCTCCCGCTCTGACTCTGGCCAAGGGGTTTGAATAAAGAGCCATAACCATACGTGTAAAATACTCACCTAAATTAAATTTATCAAGTGTTGCTTTCAAGTAGGTCCAATCTACTTTGTCAAAAGCCTTTTTGGCATCCAAAGTGATAGCAACTGTTAGTGAGTCAGTAAGTTTGGCTTTCTCAAGGACATGTACTAGAATACGAGTATTATCACTAGAAAGTCTGTTTAAAAAAAATATCTTGTGAAGGGTGGTTGAGTTTCGGTAAACATTTTTGGAGGCACTTAGCAAGGATCATTGCATAGATTTTGCAGTCTAAATTAATTAAACATATCGGTCTATAGTTTTTAGGGAGTGATGGGTCCTTCCCTTCTTTGGGAATAACTGCTATGATAGCTTCTACTGGTGTCCCTGGAATCTGACCAGAGTCACTAAATTCATTAAACAAGTTTAGAAGTGGGAGAATCAGTGCCGCAGAGAACCACTTGTAAAATTTAGCATTAAACCCATCAGGGCCTGGGGCCTTCCCAACTTTAAGTGTCTTAATCGTGTCTTGTGTTTCTATAGCGGAAATTGGGCTGTTAATTTCAGTTTTTTCTTGCTCTGAGAGGGAGGGTAGAAAACATTTATTGAGATAGTCCTGTACTTTTGTACTGTGCAAATCCTGGTTCTGCGTTTTTATTAGGGTCAGAGTGGGCTAAACCTTTTTGGTCTATTAGGTTCTTAATCGTGTTCTTCTGCAGTTTGAATTTTAAGTATAATGCTAAGCTCTTCGCTGCCTTGTTGGATTCACAAAGCCTAATGCTTTTTTGTTTGTTTAACCAAATCCCTGCCCTGTCACTTACTATTTTATTATACTCGTATTTCTTTTTCAATATTTCCTAGTATAACAATCTCTTTTTCTATCTTTTCAAGGTTGTTATTGGAGTCCCTATTCATGGCAGATCTAATTTTAATGCACTCTCCTCTTATGGTGCTTTTTAATGCCTCCCATCTTGTGAGGTCTGAGGTGTCATCCTTCTTATTAGACACTAGGTAGTTCTGTATCGCTCTTTCAATGGGTTGTCTATGTGATTCTTTTTCTAAAACTTCATTGTTAAGTCTCCAAAGAGATTGTTTCTTAAAAGGCTTCGGGTCAGTTATAGACAGTCTAATGCATGAGTGGTCTGAGATTACCCTTGGTTTGATCGAGGTTTGTTCAATCTTAGCAGTGGCGTTACCTGAAATAAGTAGGTAGTCAATGCGTGAATAGGAGTTATGTATGGATGAGTAGAAGGTATACTCCCTTCCAGTAGGATTTTGAAGCCTCCAGAAGTCTATCAAATTGAAACATGTGCAAAGATTTATAAGGGCTTTGTGAGAATTGTTGGTGAGGAAAGGACAACGTGAATCCCTATCTAAAGCCGGATCCATGGGTAGGTTAAAGTCCCCTGCTAATATGTGCATGGCAGTGTCTGGGATTGTATCAATTTGCTTGCTAGATCTTCTCAGAATTCCGTGTCATCTTATTGGGAGCATAGCATAAATATTAGTAATGTAAAATTCCGTATTGTCTTTTGCCAGTTTCGTTCTGATCCACCTCCCTTCAGTATCAGATGTGCTTGTCACTATGTCTATGTTAGATTTTTTAGCTACCAAAGTTAGGACACCGTTTTTCTTACCCAGCGCATCCGCATCCGCAACATAGCTGTAGAGCCCATTTCTAAGTGAGTTAAATTGTTTTGAGTCAATCTTCGTCTCCTGTAGAAGGAAAACATCACCTTTTTGTTTATGAAGATGATCAAGGATCTTTCTCCTTTTAATAGGGTGGTTTAAACCTTTAACATTCAGTGAGACAATCTTGAGACTGTTATGGGTTATATGCGCCATATTACCTGGAGAATTTTGCGACATCATAAGTACCGATGCCAGGAAAACTGTGACAGTAGCGCTTATAATTTCCCGCCTAGACTATTGCAACAGCCTTCTTGCAGGGGCAAAAAAGAACACGCTATCAAAACTTCAAAGTGTGCTTCACTCCGCCGCACGATTGGTACTCAGGCTACCTCGCAGATCCTCTATCTCTGCTGCCCTCCGTTCGCTACACTGGCTACCTCTCCATAAGAGAATTCTCTTCAAAATACTGATCATTGCCTTCCGTGCCTTCAACAAAACCGGCCCTAAGTACCTCTCCAGACGCTTTCCCCACTACACCCCCAGCCGTTCCCTCCGCTCGTCTCTTGACAATCTCATCCTCCCTGCCAAATATAACCTAAAGACTAAGGGCGGCAAAACCCTAAGCTCTCTGGCCACTAAAGCATGGAACAGCTTGCCCAAAACTCTCCGACATCAGACGCTTGAAAAATCCTTCAGAAAGCTCTTAAAGACCTGGATCTTCAACCTCTCCGATGATTACGCCAAAGCGGCCATCTAAACCCCCCTTCAACCTCAGGATTGATTAGTCAGGATCTTCAGCGCCAAGATGCTCCCTCCGGAGCGAACGTCGCGCTCTACAAATAACCCCTCAAATATCAAAATATCAAATACGTTATGGACATTGACAGTAAATCTCTGACTCTGTAGTTGGCTTTGTACGGTTTACACCCTGTTTGAGCGGAGGTTGTAACATCACTTTGTACTCGCAATAAAGTTAGTGGGCACATTTGTGTTGAGTTGACAGGCACTGTATACATGTCTTACAAATGAAGCTTACCGTTCGTAGAAGAGTCACCTGCGTGTACATGGATAGCACTGCAGCATATTTGACATGCAAGTAAAAACTTTGCCATTGAGATCAAAAACATGGTGCTTGAATATAGAGACAAGGCAGTAGAGTACAGAAACATGTCACGTACATGTAGCCCACCACATAATGAGGTAACACCAACATATGCAAGGTTATTACTGCAACACATGACGTTAGAGTGACTCCAAAAATCGTCACTAGAGAACAGCGGCAAGGCACTTGAGTAAATAAAACAACTATAGAAAAATGAAATAAGAAACAGAAGATCCAAAACCCTGACCCTACCCAACTTGCTGACCCTAACAAATTACCTAAGGACCTACAGTTAGGACCTGGGAAGCAGACCAGATTCAGTAACGCACTAACACATTTGCTAGCTTAAAGAGACGTAAATGAGGACAAGTGACGAACAGGAGAGCACATCTCATCAGACAACCTACATTTGAGGATAGAGAGTATAGGCGCATGTCCTATGACATTAATGTATCAACTCCATGTAAAGGCCATGCATCTGCGAAAGAGACCGGGAGAAAATATTGGCACTATGCAAAACATTTGAAACAATGGAGATTTAAGAACATTGAGGCAATGGCAATGGCATTATTAAGGCAATGGCAGATCAATGTGTTGTGGTAGAAGGCCCGGGGTTGTTGTATCCATAAAATGATCTTCTGAACCGTCAAGGAATCTTTTCAGCTGTAAGTGGTCTGTGAAGAAGTGTGGAGTGCCTTGAATCAGAACACAAAACTTTGCTGGACCTTCAAATGCAAACTGGTAGTTCAAAGCTCTCAATTTTGGGCGAAGTCGCAGGAAACCTTTTCTAGTGTACACAGTTTCTTTGCTGTAATCTTGAGAGATAAAAATGTTGTTGTTCTTCCAAAGGATGTGGTTGTTTTTGCGCATGAAGGCAAGGATCTGTTCAACGTGCTGGTAACGGAGAGGTTTACAAACAATTGGTCTTGGTGTTTTGAGGTTTGTCATGATCCTAGTTGGAACGTGATGGGCCCTGTCAAACTCTAGGGGTTTACTGAAGGACAGGTTAGTGGCTTGAGCAAACCAATCTTCTAGGAAAGGGATGCAAGTGATGCAAGTGATGCAAGATCCAGATGCGTCTTCCTACCCTACAGGGATACCAAAAATTCTTAAGTTCCCTCTCCTGTTTCTGTCCTCTAGCCCTGATAGGCACTTTGTTAGAGAGTTCATTGAGATAGTTAGGCTTTTGAGGGATTTATTCATTTTGGTTTCCGTATCCTGTAGCATGCTGATTCTGTTCTCTGTTTAAGATAGTCTAACGTTGGTGTCCCTAATGTCCGGCCTGATAGCAGAGATCTCTTCTTTTGTGGATTTTGCAAGATTGTGGACCTCCGCTAGTTTACTTAATATGGTATCCATTGTTGTGTTGATGTCACGCTTTCCTTTAGTAGGAGAATCTGGGTTCGGTGGATCGGCTTTAACTCTATTGAGGCTTGACTTAGACTCTTTGTTGGTCAATTTTGGTGTCTACCGTGTTTCTTCAGTGTAACTTCAGTGTATTTTGAAGACTTGTAGATTGCTAGACCCTAGGAGGAGATAGTATTGGTGACTGGTACTACCGGTGTAACTGGTGTAAACTCAAAAGCCGAGTAGCGATCTAGAAAGGGATCCATAGGGAGATTAAAGTCCCCACCCACAATAGATTTTGAGCATCATGGGATGTCTGCAAATTTTTTATTGAGGGTCTGCAAAAATAGAGGATTGTCTACAATGGGGTTGTATATATTCATAATATAGATATCATGAAAACCATTATTTAGTCTAGTAAGTAATCATCTGCCATTGGTGTTGTGTTTAGAGGCGACTACAGTCAGTTTCAATTTCTTCGATATTAGGCTAGGAACCCTGCTTTTCTTGCTGCATGCTTCAGAAGAAGTGATATCACAAACCCAACCTTTCTTCATTAAAAGACCTTCATCATACACAATTTTAGTTTCTTGGAGTAGAACTATGTCCCTGCTTAGTACAGTTAGACACAGATTCCACACAATTGACCCTAAAGGCACCATGAGTTACCTCCTTGAGAAGGCTGCAGATGCAATGCAGATCCCACTACTATACTCGCTGAAAATGCCTATAGAATTCTATACATGGTTCCCCCCTTTTTTGGGGGGGGAGTTTTATCTAGTGCCAACTAGACCAGAGACATCGGGTATCAGAGCGCTTTACATGAGAACCAGTTTCGTTTTGCAGAAGGACACATTCATTTTTGTTAGGTACAGAGAGATTAAGCGATTTTCCCAGAATCACAGGATGTTTAGCGTTGCTGCTGAGACTCGAACCCGGTTCCCCAGATTTGAGGTTGACCACTCTAGCCGCAAGGCTACATCCTCCCCCTTTGCTGCAGGTAGAGCAATAATACAGTCACTGCATAAATTGAAAATGCACAATATGGGAGACCTTTTCATAAATGAGACACTTTTCACCTGGTAAGTGATACAAGACTTGTCACCTGGGGCAAAGCTGATACCTAGGTATAACTGTCACAGGGTGCATCAGTCGGTGCGTGCACTGGTGAGAGCAACTAGAACTGAATCAACCGAAATGACCCCTCTGACATATTTACTCAAGGCACCCTCCCCCGGCCCCGGGATCTCTACACTATATAAACTACTACGACATAAGACTGCCCCACCAAACACAAAGGGGCGACAGGAATGGCAGGACGGCCTAGGCACGATAATAACAGATAAGCAATGGGAGTATTGCTCCTCACTCACTAAAAGCATGTCGCAGAACGGTAGACATCAACTAGTGCACTTTAAATACCTTAATAGAGTATATTACACCCCTGTACGCCTATTTAAATATGGCTTGCGAAGCGATGACAAATGTGTGCCGTGCTGAAGGTTCCAGATTCGGTCACCTTGCCTGGTTCTGTCCTGAAATACATTAATTCTGGCTGAAGGTGGCAAGGGAGTTCCAGGAGATGGTGGGCCCTTTTCGGCTTAGACCGTGACATATCTAAACGGCATAGACAATTGAGGGCAATGGACCTATTGTTGGAAAAGAGGAGGGTTGCAATGCGCTGGATGAGAGGCCCATGAGAGGCCCGGTGCCGACGATTTCGGAATGCAAAAAGAACAATTGATGGACAGAATGCAGAACAATGTCATACATTCACCCTAGTACAGAGATCTGGGCCTAAATCCATTGTTTGTTTGCTCACCGTGCCATTCCAGTTTGTACTCAGCCATATGCAAATCAGTCTTGACCCTGTGCCCAATGAGAACAGTCCAGCCCGAAATGCCAGGCCAGGATCTACCTGGACTGGAAACAAGCATCCTAGGACCGGTTTCAGGCTTTACGCCCTCATCAGCCAGGATAGCGTGACTCCAGTGGCATGGAGAGCACGGGACCCAAGTCCGGGCATACCAGTCCCACTAGGGGTGACAAATGCAAAAAGAACAATTGATGGACAGAATGCAGAACAATGTAATACATTCACCCCAGTACAGAGATCTGGGCCTAAATCCATCGTTTTTTTGCTCACCATGCCATTCCAACTTGGACCCAGCCATATGCAAATCAGTATTCACCCTGCGCCCAATGGGAACAGTCCAGCCCGAACTTCCAGGCCATGTCCTCCCTGGACTGGAAACAAGTATCCTTGGACCGGTTTCAGGCTTTCAGACCTCATCAGCCAGGATAGCTTGACAACAGTGGCATGGAGAGCACGGGACCCACGTCTGGGCAAACCAGTCCCACTCGGGGTGACAAACGCAAAAAGAACAATTGATGGACAGAATGCAGAACAATGTCATACATTTACCCCAGTACAGAGATATGGGCCTAACTCCATCGTTTTTTTGCTCATCATACCATTCCAGTTTGGGCCCAGCCATATGCAAATCAGTCTTGACCCAGCGCCTAATGGGAACAGTCCAGCCTGAACTGCCAGGCCAGGTCCTCTCTGGACTGGAGACAAGAATCCTAGAACCAGTTTCGGGCTTTCAACCCTCATCAGCAAGGATAGCTTGACAGCAGTGGCCTGGAGAGCACGGGACCCACGTCTGGGCATACCCGTCCCACTCGAGGTGAAAAATACAAAAAGAACAATTGATTGACAGAATGCAGAACAATGTCATACATTCAACCCAGTACAGAGATCTGGGCTTAAATCCATAGTTTTTTTGCTCTCCGTGCCATTCCAGTTTGGACCCAACCATATGCAAATCAGTTTTGATCCTGCACCCAATGGGAACAGTCCCGCCCGAACTGTCAAGCCAGGTCCTCTCTGGACTGGAAACAAGCATCCTAGTACCAGTTTCGGGCTTTCAACCCTCATCAGCAAGGACTGCTTGACAGCAGTGGCCTGGAGAGCACGGGACCCACGTCTGGGCATACCCGTCCCACTCGAGGTGAAAAATGCAAAAAGAACAATTGATGGACAGAATGCAGAACAATGTCATAAATTCACCCCAGTACAGAGATCTGGGCCTGAATCCATCATTTTTTTGCTTACCATGCCATTCCAGTTTGGACCCAGCCATATGCAAATCAGTCTTGACCCTGCCCCCAATGGGAAACGTCCAGCCCGAACTGCCAGGCCAGGTCCTCCCTGGACTGGAAACAAGCATCCTAGGACCGGTTTCAGGCTTTCAGCCCTCATCAGCCAGAATAGCTTGACCATAGTGGCATGGAGACCATGGGATCCATGTCTGGGCATACCCGTTCCACTCGGGGTGACAAATGCAAAAAGAATAATTGATGGACAGAATGCAGAACAATATCATACATTCACCCAGTACAGAGATCTGGGCCTAAATCCATAGTTTTCTTGCTCACCATGCCATTCAAGTTTGGACCCAGCCATATGCAAATCAGTCTTGACCCTGCGCCCAATGGGAACAGTCCAGCCCGAACTGCCAGGCCAGGTCCTCCCTGGACTGGAAACAAGAATTCTAGGACCTGTTTCGGGCTTTAAGCCCTCATCAGTCAGGATAGCGTGACTCCAATGGCATGGAGAGCACGGGACCCACATCTGGGCATACCAGTCCCACAAGGGGTGACAAATGCAAAAGGAACAATTGATGGTCAGAATGCAGAACAATGTAATACATTCACCCCAGTACAGAGATCTGGGCCTAAATCCATTGTTTTTTTGCACACCATGCCATTCCAGTTTGGAGCCAGACATATGCAAATCAGTCTTCACCCTGCGCTCAATGGGAACAGTCCAGCCCAAACTTCCAGGCCATGTCCTCCCTGGACTGGAAACAAGCATCCTAGGACCGGTTTCAGGCTTTCAGCCCTTATCAGCCAGGATAGCTTGACTCCAGTGGCATGGAGAGAACGGGACCCACATATGGGCATACCAGTCCCACTCTGGGTGACAAACGCAAAAAGAATAATTGATGGACAGAATGCAGAACAATGTCATACATTTACCCCAGTACAGAGATATGGGCCTAACTCCATCGTTTTTTTGCTCATCATGCCATTCCAGTTTGGGCCCAGCCATATGCAAATCAGTCTTGACCCAGCGCCTAATGGGAACAGTCCAGCCTGAACTGCCAGGCCAGGTCCTCTCTGGACTGGAAACAAGCATCCTAGGACCGGTTTCGGGCTTTCAGCCCTCATCAGCCAGGATAGCTTGACTCCAGTGGCATGGAAAGCACGGGACCCATGTCTGGGCATACCCACCCCACTTGCGGTGAAAAATGCAAAAAGAACAATTCATGGACATAATGCAAAATTATGTCATACATTCACCCCAGTAGAAAGATATGGGCCTAAATCGATCGTTTTTTTGTTCACCATGCCTTTCCAGTTTGGACCCAGCCATAGGCAAATCAGTCTTGACCCTGCGCCCAATGAGAACTGCCAAGCCAGGTCTGCCCTGGACTGGAAACAAGCATCCTAGGAACGGCTTCGGGCTGTCAGACCTCATCAGCCAGGATAGCTTGACTCCAGTGGCATGGCAAGCATGGGACCCATGTCTGGGCATACCCATCCCACTTGCAGTGAAAAATGCAAAAAGAACAATTCATGGACAGAATGCATAATGATGTCATACATTCACCCCAGTAGAAAGATATGGGCCTAAATCGATCGTTTTTTTGTTCACCATGCCATTCCAGTTTGGACCCAGCCATAGGCAAATCAGTCTTGACTCTGCACCCAATGAGTACTGCCAAGCCAGGTCTGCCCTGCACTGGAAACAAGCATCCTAGGACCGGCTTCGGGCTTTCAGACCTCATCAGCCAGGATAGCTTGACTCCAGTGGCATGGCAAGCACGGGACCCATGTCTGGGCATACCCATCCCACTTGCGCTGAAAAATGCAAAAAGAACAATTCATGGACAGAATGCAGAACAATGTCATACATTCAACCCAGTACAGAGATCTGGGCTTAAATCCGTCATTTTTTGCTCGCCATGCCATTCCAGTTTGGGCCCAGCCATATGCAAATCAGTTTTGATCCTGCACCCAATGGGAACAGTCCAGCCCGAACTGTCAAGCCAGGTCCTCTCTGGCCTGGAAACGAGCATCCTAGGACCGGTTTCGGGCATCCAACCCTCATCAGCAAAGATAGCTTGACAGCAGAGGCATGAAGAGCACGGGCCCACGTCTGGGCACACCCGTCCCACTCGGGGTGAAAAATACAAAAAGAACAATTGATGGACAGAATGCAGAACAATGTCATAAAGTCACCCCAGTACAGAGATCTGGGCCTGAATCCATCGTTTTTTTGCTTACTATGCCATTCCAGTTTGGACCCAGCAATATGCAAATCAGTCTTGACCCTGCGCCCAATGGGAAAAGTCCAGCCCGAACTGCCAGACCACGTACTCCCTGGACTGGAAACAAGCATCCTAGGACCGGATTTGGGCTTTTAGCCCTCGTCAGCCAGGATAGCTTGACCCCAGTGGCATGGACAGCACTGGACCCACGTCTGGGCATACCAGTCCCACTCGGTGTGACAAATGCAAAAAGAAAAATTGATGGACAGAATGCAGAACAATGTCATACATTCACCCCAGTACAGAGATCTTTAGAGGGATGCAGTCCAGCCCAGTCCAGCCCACTTAAACTGGGGTGGCATGGTGAGCAAAAGAATGATGGATTTAGCCCAGATCTCTTGACTGGGGGTGAATCTTTTGATTTGTTAACGGTCCAGGGAGGACCTGGCTTAGCAGCTCGGGCTGGCCTGTTCACATGAGGCACAGGGTCAAGACTGATTTGCATATGGCCAGGACTAACCTGGCTTAGCAGTTCGGGCTGGACCGTTCCCATGAGGCACAGGGTCAAGACTGATTTGCATATGGCCAGGTCTAGGCTGGGGTGGCATGGTGAGCAAAAAAATTATGTATTTCACCCAGATCTCTTGACTGGGCGTGAATGTTTTGCTTTGTTCTGCATTCCGTCCATGCCCAGACGTGGGTCCTGGTCTCACTGTGCCACTGGATTCAAACTATCCTGGCTGAAGAGGGGTCAAACCCCAAAACTGGTTGGAGGATGCTTGTTTCTGGTTCAAGCAGGACCTGGCTTAGCAGTTTCAGCTGGACTGTTCCCATGAGGCACAGGGTCAAGACTGATTTGAATATGGCCAGGTCTAAACTGGGGTGGCATGGTGAGCAAAAGGATGATGGATTTAACCCAGAACTATTGACTGGGGGTGAATGTTTTGATTTGTTCTGGATTCCGTCCATCACTTGTGTGTTTTTTGCTTCCTCGCACTAAGAAGTGGTTCCCGGGCTCAATGTGCCACTGGATTCAAGCTATCTTGGCTGAAGAGGGGAGGACCTGGCTTAGCAGTTTGGGCTTGACTGTTCCCATGAAGCACAGGGTCAAGACTGATTTGCATATGGCCAGGACAAAACTGGGGTGGCATGGTGAGCAAAAGAATGATGGATTTCATCCAGATCTCTTGACTGGGGGTGAATATTTTGATTTGTTCTGCATTTCTGCCATTTTTTTTGTGTCTTTTGCTTCCTCACCATAAGTGCACCAGGTATGCCCAGACGTGGGTCCCGGGCTCACTGTATATGTAGATTCAAGCTATCCTGGCTGAAGCGGGGTGAAACCCCGAAACTGGTCTTAGGATGCTTGTTTCCGGTCCAGGGATGACCTGGCTTAGCATTTCGGGCTGGACTGTTCCCGTGAGGCACATGGTCAAGACTGATTTGCATATGGTCAGGTCTAACCTGGGGTGGCATGGTGAGCAAAACAATGATGGATTTAACCCAGATCTCTTGACTGGGGGTGAATGTTTTGATTTGTTTTGCATTCCATCCATCAATTGTGTATCTTTTGCTATATCTCCCTAAGTGCGCCGGGTATGCCCAGACGTGAGTCCCGGGCTCAATGTGCCACTGGATTCAAGCTATCCTGGCTGGAGACGGGTGAAACCGTGAAACCGTTCCTAGGATGCTTGTTAACTGTCCAGGGAGGACCTGGCTTAGCAGCTCGGGCTGGACTGTTCACATGAGGCACAGGGTCAAGACTGATTTGCATATGGCCAGGACTAACCTGGCTTAGCAGTTCGGGCTGGACTGTTCCCATGAGGCACAGGGTCAAGACTGATTTGCATATGGCCAGGTCTAAACTGGGGTGGCATGGTGCGCAAAGGAATGATGGATTTAACCCAGCACTCTTGACTGGGGGTGAATATTTAGATTTGTCCTGCATTCCGTCCATCAATTGTGTGTTTTTTGCTTCCTCGCCCTAAGTGCGCTGAGTATTCCCAGACGTGGTACCCAGGCTCACTGTGCCACTGAATTCAAGCTATTTTGACTGAAGAGGGGTGAAATACTGAAACGGGTCCTAGGATGCTTGTTTCCAGTCCAGGGAGGTCCTGGCTTTGCAGTTCGGGCTGGACTGCTCCCATGAAGCACAGGGTCAAGATTGATTTGCATATGGCCAGGTCTAAACTGGGGTGGCATGGTGAGCAAGAAAATGATGAATTTAACCCAGATCTCTTCACTGGGGGTGAATGTTTTGATTTGTTCTGCATTCCATCTATCAATTGTGTGTGTCTCTTGCTTCCTCGCCCTAAGTGCGCCGGGTATACCCAGACGTGGGTCCCGGGCTAACTGTGCCAATAGATTCAAGTTATCCTGGCTGAAGAGGGGTGAAACCGTGAAACCGGTTCCCAGGATGCTTTTTTCCGGTCCAGGGAGGACCTGGCTTAGCAGTTTGGGCTGGACTGTTCCCATGAGGCACAGGGTCAAGGCTGGGGTGGCATGGTGAGCAAAAGAATGATGGATTTAACCTAGATCTCTTGACTGGGGGTGAATGTTTTGATTTGTTCTGCATTCTATCCATCAATTGTGTGTCTCTTTCTTCCTCGCCCTAAGTGTGCCCGGTATACCCAGACGTGGGTCCCCGGCTCACTGTGCCACTAGATTCCTGGCTAAAGAGGCATGAAACCTCGAAACCGGTCCTAGGATGCTTGTTTCCGGTCCAGGGAGGACCTTGCTTAGCAGTTTGGGCTGGACTGTTCCCATAAGGCACAGGATCAAGACTGATTTGCATATGGCCAGGTCTAAACTGGGGTGGCATGGTGAGCAAAAGAATGATGTATTTAACCCAGATCTCTTGACTGGCGGTGAATGTTTTGATTTGTTCTGCGTTCCATCCATCATTTGTGTGTGTTTTGTTTCTTCTCCCTAAGTGCACCGGGTATGCCCAGACATTGGCCCTGGGTTCACTGTACCACTAGGTTCAAGCTATTCTGGCTGAAGAGGGGTAAAATCCCGAAACTGGTCCTAGGATGCTTGTTTGAGGTCCAGGGAGGACCTGGCTTAGCAGTTCAGACTGAACTGTTCCCATGAGACACCGGGTCAAGACTGATTTGCATATGGCCAGGTCTAACCTGGGGTGGCATGGTGAGCAAAAGAATGATGTATTTAACCCAGATCTCTTGACTGGCGGTGAATGTTTTGATTTGTTCTGCGTTCCATCCATCATTTGTGTGTCTTTTGTTTCTTCTCCCTAAGTGCACCGGGTATGCCCAGACATTGGCCCTGGGTTCACTGTACCACTAGGTTCAAGCTATTCTGGCTGAAGAGGGGTAAAATCCCGAAACTGGTCCTAGGATGCTTGTTTGAGGTCCAGGGAGGACCTGGCTTAGCAGTTCAGACTGAACTGTTCCAATGAGACACCGGGTCAAGACTGATTTGCATATGGCCAGGTCTAACCTGGGGTGGCATGGTGAGCAAAAGAATGACGTATTTAACCCAGATCTCTTGACTGGGGGTGAATGTTTTGATTTGTTCTGCATTTCAGCCATACTTTGTGTGTCTTTTGCTTCCTCGCCCTAAGTGCGCCGGGTATGCCCAGACGTGGGTCCCGGGCTCACTGTGCCACTGGATTCAAGCTATCCTGGCTGAAGAGGAGTGAAACCCCGCAATCGGTTCTAGGATGCTAGTTTATGGTCCAGGGAGGACCTGTCTTACAAATTCGAGCTGGACTGTTTCCATGAGGCATAGGGTCAAGACTGATTTGCATATGGCCAAGTCTAAACTGGGGTGGCATGGTGAGGAAAACAATGATGGATTTAACCCAGATCTCTTGACTGTGGGTGAATGTTTTAATTTATTCTGCATTCTTTCCATCAATTGTGTTTCTTTTGCCTCCTTGCCCTAAGTGCGCCCGGTATGGCCACATGTGGACCCGACCTCACTGTGCCACTGGATTCAAGCTATTCTGGCTGAAAAGGCGTGAAACCCCAAAACCGGTCCTAGGATGCTCTTTTCCGGTCCAGAGATGACCTGGCTTAGCAGTTTGGGCTGGACTATTCCCATGAGGCACAGGGTCAAGACTTATTTGCATATGGCCAGGTTTAAACTGGTGTTGCATGGTGAGCAAAAGAATGATGGATTTAACCCAGATCTCTTGACTGGGGATGAGTGTTTTGATTTGTTCTGCATTCCATCCATCATTTGTGTGTCTTTTACTTCCTTGCCCTCAGTGCGCCGGGTATCCCCAGACGTGGGTCCTGGGCTCACTGTGCCACTGGATTTAAGCTATTCTGGCTGAAGATAAGTGAAACCCTGAAACCGGTCTTAGGATGCTTGTTTCCGGTCCAGGGAGGACCTGGCTTAGCAGTTCGGGCTGGACTGTTCCCACGAGGCACAGGGTCAAGCCTAATTTGCATATGGCCAGGTCTCAACTGGGGTGGCATGGTGAGCAAAGGAAAGATGGATTTAACCCAGATCTTTTGAGGGAGGTGAATGTTTTGATTTGTTCTGCATTCCGTCCATCAATTGTGTGTCTTGTGCTTCCTCATCCTAAGTGTGCCGGGATTGCCCAGACGTGGGTTCAGAGATCACTGTGCTACTGGATTCAAGCTATCCTGGCTGAAGAGGGGTGAAACACTGGAACCTGTCCTAGTATGCTTGTATCTGGTCCAGGGAGGACCTGGCTTAGCAGTTTGGGCTGGACTGTTCCCATGAGGCACAGGGTCAAGATTGATTTGCATATGTCCAGGTCTAAACCTGTGGTGTCATGGTGAGCAAAAGAATGATGGTTTAAACCCAGATCTCTTGACTGGGGGTTAATGTTTTGATTTGTTCTGCTTTCCATCCATCATTTTTGTTTTTTTTGCTTCCTTGCCCTATGTGCAGCGGGTATGCCCAGACGTGGGTCTCGGGCTCACTGTGGCAGTAGATTCAAGGTATTCTGGCTGAAAAGGAGTGAAACCCCGAAACCGGTCCTAGGATGCTCGTTTCCGGTCCAGGGTAGACCTTGTTTAGCAGTTTGGGCTGGACTGTTCCCCATAAGGCACAGGGTCAAGACTTATTTGCATCTGGCAAGGTCTAAACTGGGGTGGCATGGTGATCAAAAGAATGATGGATTTAACCCAGATCTCTTGACTGGAGTTGAATGTTTTCATTTGTTCTGCATTCCGTCCATCAATGGTGTGTATCTTTCTTCCTCAATCTAAGTGTGCCGGGTATGCCCAGACGTGGGTCCCAGGCACACTGTGCCACTGGATTCAAGCTATCCTGGCTGAAGAGGGGTGAAACCCTGAAACCGGTCCTAGGATGCTTGTTTCCGGTCTTGGGAGGACCTGGCTTAGCAGTTTGGGCTTGACTGTTCCCATGAGGCACAGGGTCAAGACTGATTTGCATATGGCCAGGTCTAAACTGGGGTGGCATGGTGAGCAATAGAATGATGGATTTAACCCAGATCTCTTGACTGGGGGTGAATGTTTTGATTTGTTCTGCATTCTGTCCATCAATTGTGTGTCTTTTGCTTCCTCTCCCTAAGTGCGCCGGGTATGCCTAGACACGGTTCCCGGACTCACTGTGCCACTGGATTCAAGCTATCTTGGCTGAAGAGGGGTGAAATCCTGACACTTGTCCTAGGAAGCTTGTTTCTAGGCCAGGGAGATCCTGGCTTTGCTGTTTGGGCTGGACAGTTCCCATAATGCACAGGGTCAAGATTAATTTGCATATGGCCAGGTCTAAACTGGGGTGGCATGGTGAGCAAAAGAATGATGTATTTAACCCAGATCTCTTGACTGGCGGTGAATGTTTTGATTTGTTCTGCGTTCCATCCATCATTTGTGTGTCTTTTGTTTCTTCTCCCTAAGTGCACCGGGTATGCCCAGACATTGGCCCTGGGTTCACTGTACCACTAGGTTCAAGCTATTCTGGCTGAAGAGGGGTAAAATCCCGAAACTGGTCCTAGGATGCTTGTTTGAGGTCCAGGGAGGACCTGGCTTAGCAGTTCAGACTGAACTGTTCCCATGAGACACCGGGTCAAGACTGATTTGCATATGGCCAGGTCTAAACTGGGGTGGCATGGTGAGCAAGAAAATGATGGATTTAACCCAGATCTCTTGACTGGGGGTGAATCTATTGATTTGTTCTGCATTCCATCCATAAATTGTGTGTCTTTTGCTTCCTCGCCCTAAGTGCGCCAGGTATGCCCAGACGAGGGTCCTGGGCACACTGAGCCACTGGATTCAAACTATCCTGGCTGAAGAGGGGTGAAACACTGAAACCGGTCCTAGGATGCTTGTTTTTCATCCAGGGAGGACCTGGCTTAGCAGTTTTGGCTGGACTGTTCCCATGAGGCACAGGGTCAAGACTGATTTGCATATGGCCAGGTCTAAACTGGGGTGGCATGGTGAGCAAAAGAATGATGGATTTAACCCAGATCTCTTGACTGGGGTTGAATGTTTTCATTTGTTCATCATTCCATCCATCAATTGTGTGTCTCTTGCTTCCTCGCCCTAAGTGCGCCAGGTATGCCCAGACGTGGGTCCCGGGCTCACTGTGCCAGTAGATTCAAGCTGGTCTGGCTGAAGAGGGGTGAAACCCCAAAACCAGTCCTAGGATGCTTGTTTCCGGTCAATGGAGGACCTGGCTTAGCAGTTCGGGCTGAACTGTTCCCATGAGGCACATGGTCAACACTGTTTTGCATATGGTGAGGTCTAAACTGTGGTGTCATGGTGAGCAAAAGAAAGATGGTTTTAACCCAGATCTCTTGACTGGGGGTGAATGTTTTGATTTGTTCTGCTTTCCATACATCATTTTTGTGTTTTTTGCTTTGTCACCCTGAGTGTGCCGGGTATGCCCAGACGTGGGTCTCGGGCTCACTGTGCCAGTAGATTCAAGCTATTCTGGCTGAAGAGGGGTGAAACACTTAAACCGGTCCTAGGATGCTTGTTTTTGGTCCAGGGAGGACCTGGCTTAGCAGTTTCGGGTGGACTGTTCTCATGAGGCACAGTGTCAAGACTGATTTGCATATGGCCAGGTCTAACCTGGGGTTGCCTGGTGAGCAAAAGAATGATGGATTTAACCCAGATCTCTTGACTGGGGGTGAATGTTTTGATTTGTTCTGCATTCCTTCCATCAATTGTGTTTCTGTTGCTACCTCGCCCTAAGTTCGCCGGGTATGCCCAGACATAGGCCCGAGCTCACTGTGTCACTGGATCCAAGCAACTCGGGCTGAAAAGGTGTGAAACCCCGAAACCGGTCCTATGATACTTGTTTTCGGTCCAGGGAGGACCTGGCTTAGAAGTTTGGGCTGGAGTGTTCCCATGAGGAACAGGGTCAAGACTGATTTGCATAAGGCCAGGTCTAAACTGGGGTGGCATGGTGAGCAATAAACATGATGGATTTAACCCAAATCTCTTGACTGGGATTGAATGTTTTCATATGTTCTGCGTTCTGTCCATCAATTGTGTGTCTTTTGCTTCCTCATCCTATGTGCGCCGGGTATGCCCAGACGTGGGTCCCTTGCTCACTGTGCCACTGGATTCAAGCTATTCAAGCTACAGAGTGGTGAAACTCCGAAACTGGTCCTAGGATGCACGTTTCCGGTCCAAGGAGGACCTGGCTTAGCAGTTCGGGCTGGACTGTTCCCATGAGGCACAGGGTCAAGATTGATATGCATAAGGCCAGGTCTAAATAGGGGTGGCATGGTGAGCAAAATAATGATGGATTTAACCCAGATCTGTTGACTGGGGTGAATGTTTTGATTTGTTCTGCATTCCATCCATCAATTGTGTGTCTCTTGCTTCTTTGCCCCTAAGTGTGCCGGGTATACCCAGACGTGGATCCCGGACTCACTGTGCTACTAGCTTCAAGCAATCCTGGCTGAAGAGGGGTGAAACCTCGAAACCGGTCCTAGGATGCTTGTTTCCATTCCAGGGAGGACCTGGCTTAGCAGTTCGGGCTGGAGTCTTCCCATGAGGCACAGGGTCAAGACTGATTTGCATAAGGCCAGGTCTAAACTGGGGTGGCATGGTGAGCAAAAAACATGCTGGAATTAACCAGGATGTATTGACTGGGATTGAATGTTTTGATTTGTTCTGCATTCTGTCCATCAACTGTGTGTCTTTTGCTTCCTCGCCCTAAGTGCGCTGGGATTGCCCAGACATGGGTCCCGGGCTCCCTGTGCCACTGGATTCAAGCTATCCTGGCTGAAGAGGGGTGAAACACTGGAACCGGTCCTAGGATGCTTGTTTCCAGTCCAGGGAGGACCTGGCTCAGCAGGTTGGTCTGGACTGTTCCCATGAGGCACAGGGTCAAGACTGATTTGCATATGGCTTGTCCAAACTGGGGTGGCATGGTGAGCAAGAGAATGATGGATTTAACCCAGATGTCTTGACTGGGGGGGAATGTTTTGATTTGTTCTGCATTCCATCCATCAATTGTGTGTCTCTTGCTTCCTCGCCCCTAAATGCGCCAGGTATACCCAGACGTGGGTCCCGGACTCACTGTGCCTCTAGATTCAAGCTATCCTGCCTGAAGAGGGGTGAAACCTGGACACCGGTCTTAGGATGCTTGTTTCTGGTCCAGTGAGGACCTCGATTAGCAGTTCGGGCTGGACTGTTCCATGAGGCACAGGGTCAAGACTGATTTGCATATGGAGAGGTCTAAACTGTGGTGTCATGGTGATCTAAAGAATGATGGATTTAACCCAGATCTCTTGACTGGGGGTGAATGTTTTGATTTGTTCTGCTTTCCATCCATAATTTTTTGTGTTTTTTGCTTCCTCACCATAAGTGCGCCGGGTATGCCCAGACATGGGTCTCGGGCTCATTGTGCCAGTAGATTCAAGCTATTCTGGCTGAAGAGGGGTGAAATACCCAAACCGGTCCTAGGATGCTTGGTTTTGGTCCAGAGAGGACCTGGCTTAGCAGTTTGGGCTGGACTGTTCCCATGAGGCACAGGGTCAAGACTGATTTGCATATGGCCAAGTTTAACCTGGGGTTGCATGGTGAGCAAAGGTATGATGGATTTAACCCAGATCTCATGACTGGTGGTGAATGTTCTGCATTCCCTCTATCAATTGTGAATTTTTTGGTTCCTCTCCCTAAGTGCACCGGGTATGCCCAGATGTGGGTCCCGGGCCCACTGTGCCACTGGATTCAAGCTATCCTGGCTGAAGAGGAGTGAAACCCTGAAACTGGTCCTAGGATGTTTGTTTCCAGTCCAGGGAGGACCTGGCTTAGCAGTTCGGGCACAACTGTTCCCATGAGGCACAGGGTCAAGACTGATTTGCATATGGCCAGGTCTAAACTGGGTTGGCATGGTGAGCAAAAGAATGATGGATTTAACCCAGATCTCTTGACTGTGGGGGAGTGTTTTGATTTGTTCTGCATTTCATCCATCTTTTGTGTGTCATTTGCTTCCTCGCCCTAAGTGCGCCGAATATGGCCAAACGTGGATCCGGTCTCCCTGTGCCACTAGATTCAAGATAATTTGGCTGAAGAGGAGTGAAACCCCGAAACCGGTCCTAGGATGCTTGTTTCTGGTACCGGGAGGACCTGGCTTAGCAGTTCAGGCTGGACTGTTCCCATGAGGCACATGGTCAAAACTGATTTGCATATGACCAGGTCTCAACTGGGGTGGCATGTGTGCAAACAAAATGATGGATTTAACCCAGATCTCTTGACTAGGATTGAATGTTTTCGTTTGTTCTTGATTCCGTCAATCAATTGTGTTTTTTGCTTCCTCGCCCTAAGTGCGCTGATTATGCCCAGACGTGGGTCCCTTGCTCACTGTGCCACTGGATTCAAGCTATCCTGGCTAAAGAGGGGAGAAACCCCGAAACTGGTCCTAGGTTGCTCGTTACTGGTCCAGGGAGGACCTGGTTTAGCAGTTTGGGCTTGACTGTTCCCATGAGGTACAGGGTCAAGACTGATTTGCATATGGCAAGGTCTAAACTGGGGTGGCTTGGTGAGCAAATGAATGATGGATTTAACCCAGATCTCTTGACTGGGGGTGAATGTTTTGATTTGTTCTGCATTCTTTCCATGAATTGTGTGTCTTTTGACAATTTCGGAATGGCATACTGATATGATCTATTGCAACACAAACGCATATGCATATAATGCCTTGTTGCCGCTTTGCAGCAAAATCCAAGGGGCAGATTTACAAGGTCTGGCGCATCTCTGCAAATCAGCTGGGATATGCCACAACACTTGCGACCCGCAAAACCATCTGTGCGCCACCACTGATGCGCCGCATTTGCAATGTGGCGCGCCGTGGTGCATGGACGGGCAGATGCGTGTCGCACTCCCCGGCAGAAATGCGGCGCATTTCTGGAGTCGCGTCGCATGCCCTATGCCTAACATGCTGCGTCAATCCTTACGCCTGCTTCAAGCAGGCGCAGGGTTTTGATGCAGCATGGCCGTAAAAGTGACTCAGTGAAATCTTGTAGATTTCACTGCGTCACTTTTACGAGGCGTACCTGCGAGGGAACGCCCACCCTGCGCTGGAACGCCCACATGAAACCTGATCATGCCGCTTCTCGTCTGAAAACGGCCGCAAAAGTGGCCATATATTTTTATCGCCGCCTTGTTGATATGCCCCCAAGTGAGTAGAATGTACAACAACCCGAGGAATGGGAGAATGAGGTGGGAGTCCAGAATGTTGGATAAGAGGGACTGGGGGAACTCGAACAGTAATACTATTATTATATACGTGCTGAAATCAGAGGTTGCGTCCCTGCTATTCGACTGCCTAAATGATACAGTCATGCTTTGATACGATCCAAAGAGTGATACGATAACGAGATGTATATGTGATGATCGGAATTGCAGCCACAGCAACGATATCCCACAGATGTTTAGTTAAGACCCTAAGAGAGAGCATGCTGCCCTCATGCCACCCGTAAATGCTTGATGCTATGTTTAAAATGTACATGGTGCTGGGAGACGTGCAAGCGCACGATCCAAGATGGCCGCCGCGTGAGGGTCTTCGAGCGTTTTTAAGCCCGTTTTTTATATACAAACGCCGATTTCAGTCAGAAATTTGCCCTATAGGGGGTCGCTGTATTTATAAAGGCTTTACCTGCATTGTGGAGCAGTTTTGGACGTTTCTTCACAGAGGAAGTGTCTTTTTTCACTGCCTGGTTCCTGCCCCCTGCACAGCTTTCAGGTACAGCTAGACTTTCTGTCAAGGGGGCGGAGTGAGCTTTCAGGAAAGGGCCTGGCTTGGGCCTAGCCACTCCCCCTGCCCATTTTAGCTGCTGCACCAGTTATTTCCTGGATAGTTCCACAGTTTTCATTTCTTCATTTGCTATTTTGCTTCTGCAAATTATATTCTGACTTTTATTTTCACTTTAAAATGGAAATTAAAGGTTCTATTAATAAAAGGAGGCAGCAAGTTTCTCCTCCTGCTAAATCCAAAGTAGTGGAGTCTTCTGAACCCTCACTTTCTTTAATATTAGAGGAGATTCAGGCACTTTGTGTCAATACAGACACTATTGCATCTGAAGTAAAAAATGTGCGTAAAGACATGGCCAGCTTATCAATGAAAATATCGGATAATTCCATTAAAATACAGGATAATAAGGTCAAAATTGACTCATTTATTCCGCTTGTGGCAAAAATTTCACCTATGTGCTCAACATTATTGGACTTGGAAAATCGTGACAGACAACATAATTTACGCATATTTAATTTACCTGAAAATGTTGAGGGAGATAACTGTAGACTATATTTGGAGAGCTTATTACCTGGTCTTTTACAAATTAAATTTTCAGAAAAGTTTGAAATTGAAAAAGCTCATAGAATTCCCTCACATAGGAACCCTCAACACACAAAACCGCGACAAATGATTTTTAAAGTTCTGCGACACCACCATCTGGTTCTAATCAGAAAAGCAGCTAGAGAAATACCTTCTTTGATGGACAATGGGAATAGAATATATATTCACCAAGACTTTGCCAAAGAAACTGTCTCAATTCGCAAAGAATTTACTGCTCTTCGTCCTCAACTACGCAGTCTAGGCTACAAATATGGTCTCTTTGATCCATCGACGATGCACATTTGGAAGGATAATTTTTCAAAATCTTTTCAGCGGCCAGAAGACTTGAAGCATTTTTTGGATCATCAGTCACAGCATTCTATGGATACCAATGACTCTGCTACTTAATTTTTGACAGTTATACCTTTTTCTGACACAGTACTGAAATTTCACAATAATGGGCTCCAGCGGTTCCGGTCATGCTTGTACAGCGTGTGTGCGTTCCACCTTTCAAATTTCTGTATTCTGTTTTTTCATTTTTCCTTTCCTTTTTTCTTATCTGGAGCTACCTTTTTCTCATTCTCTTGATCTTCTTACATCTTCCTCTACTTGAACTCTTTTCTCCTTTCTTCTCTTATGGCTAATATACATAATATTAAAGTAGTTTCATTAAATGTTAAAGGTTTGTGCCATCCAGTTAAGCGTACAAAAATTCTAGATTATTTAGGTAGTTGCAAAGTTGATGTTTGTTTTATACAAGAAACTCATATAGATGATAAAATTTTAGATTATATGAAAAAGAAATGGGTAGATGCTATTGTATCTTCTCCGGCCAACGGTAAAAAAAATGGTGTAGCTATTTTCTTGGCAAAAAAACTTCATTGTCAAACTTCTGATATGGATGGTAGATATGTACTCGTTAAAATTAAAGTTCATGACTCATTTCTATTTTTATTAAATGTTTATGGTCCTACAGCAGATGACCCAGTTTTTTGGACTAATCTTACAACAGAGGTTCTAAAGGTCGGTAATGCCCCTTTAATTGTTGGAGGTGATTTTAATGTTATCTTTGACCCTTTATTAGATAGATTATCTCTTACTAAGTTTCACCCTTCTAAAGTTTATTTTGCTTTCAAATCTTTTATTCAAGCCACTAAGTTAGTCGATATTTGGAGGTTACATTTTCCTACAGAAAAATGTTTTACATTCTTCTCCAACCCTCATAACTCCCACTCTAGAATTGTTTGTTTATTGGTCTCCAGGCAACTAATTAATTCAATAACTGCTCCTAATATTGGTAACATTGACATTTCAGATCATGCTATGATTTCTTTGGTTTTGAATTTGGAATCAACTTATACTAAACAATCTAGATGGCGAATGAACACTGGTATAATTTTAAATGAGTATAACAAGCCTAAACTTTTAACTGCCATTCAAGAATATTTTACACTTAATCCTGAAGGCTCTACTTCTATGATTAACAGATGGGATGCTTTCAAAGCGTATATTAGGGGTGTAACAATATCCATTATGGCTCACGAAAATAAAACCTTTCATGCTAATGTTAAAAATATACAAAAACAGATTGCGAAATTTGAACGACTTTTTATTACATCCAACAATCCTCAATATAAATTTAAACTACAAAAATTGCGTTATGAATTTAATTCAATCCTTAGTAAAAGAGCAGGTATTCAAATCTCTAATGCCACAGCTAGATTTAGCTTTAATGCTAATAGATCCGGAAGACTATTAGCTAATTATCTGCGCATAAAAAAAGATAAAACTCAAATCAACTCAATTAATGGTCCAAATGGTAAAATTGCTCTCTCTCACAATGAAATTGTTAATGAATTTTTGAATTTCTATTCCACATTATATAATAAACCCGACTTTCAGGATGTTTCCTTAATCGATTCCTTTTTAAATTCCTGTGAGTTGCCCAAGATTTCTCAATCAGATAAAACTGGACTTGATGTTCCTATTTCTAAAGATGAAATCTTATCAGCTATAAAATCTCTTAAAAAGAACAAATCTCCAGGTCCTGATGGGATTCCAGCAGAGTTTTACAAAGAATTTCAAACACACCTTTTACCTTTTTTACATCAACTTTTTAGGTTTTTTGTGTCAAATTATCGTCCTATATCCTTAATTAATCAAGACTGTAAATTATATGCCAAAATACTTGCTACTAGATAGGGCCACATATTAGATTCTATTATACACCCTGACCAGTCTGGTTTTATGAAGAATAGATATTCTGCGAACAATACGAGAACTTTGCTACACATTATTGAACGAAGTCCTACTTTATCGATGCCATCTGGAATTTTAGCCTTAGATGCTGAAAAGGCATTTGATAAACTCCATTGGCAATTTTTATTTCATACGTTATCCTCATTTAATTTTGGAGACAGTTTTATTCGCATGATCTCAGCTCTATATTTTGCCCCTACTGCTCGTTTATTTATTAATGGTCAAGTTTCATCTCAATTTTCGCTTTTTAGAGGTACAAGACAAGGTTGTCCTCTTTCTCCTCTCTTATTTTTAATTGCCATTGAACCTTTCCTTACCTTAATAAGAAAATGTGATAATATTAAAGGAATCATTATTAAGGATGTTACTGTTAAAACCCTTGCTTATGCGGATGATGTGCTTTTATACGTTAGTGACCCTTTATCGTCTTTCCCCTTATTAATGGATATTATTACAAAGTATTCTACAGTCTCTGGATACACTTTAAATACCAATAAAACTGAATTTTTTCCCTTAAATGTGTTTTGCACTCCTGATATGCTTCCCATGCATGACATTATTTGGCAAAAGAATAAGTTAAAATATCTCGGAATTTTATTCTTCTCATCCACAAAATCAACAATAAATTTAAATTGTGATTTCAGCCTAAATTATATTAACCTCTTGAGTGCCCATGACGAGATGGTCTCGTCATGGGCCGCGGTTGCGCTGTGCCCATGACGAGACTATCTCGTCATGAGCCCCGCCCGCTAATGAAACGCCCGGCACAGGGCGTGGAAAGGGCGGGGCACTCAAGGGGTTAAAGACAAAACATCTAAATGGTCATCATTACACCTTTCATGGTGGGGTAGAATGGATTTTATTAAATGATTATAGCCCCCAAAATCTTTTATACCCTTACCATGGTTCCTACTCAATTTCCATTAAAGTTTTATAAAGATGTTGATAAATTATTGTCAAAGTTTTTATGGAACAATAAATCTCCTCGTATTAATTATAAAAAATTGAAAGTTCCTAAACGTAATGCTGGGTTCGGCATCCCGGACTTTTTTCTTTATCATAAAGCTTTTATTTTAAAACAAAGTTCATTATGGCTTAATCACTCCTTTTTAAATAATCCTCCTACATGGCTCTGTATTGAGAAATCAATTGTAAACCCATTTCCGTTACCTACTTTGGTGTCCATGCATAACAATACTCAATTCTTTCAAAAATCAGTTATTATTAAATCTACTAAAATGATATTTAATGATCATGATTTAATTTTTCTTTTTCCCATGAACAATACTGATGAGTTATCACTATGGTATAGTAATGTTATTAAATTAAACAGGAATATTAGTTTCTGGTTTTCATGGATTCTGGCTGGTATTTTTTATCTCAAAGATGTTTACTCCAATAATACTTTTATCTCTTTTGAAATGTTGCAAACAAGATTTGGTTTATTTAAGTCTGACCTTATTAAGTAGCAATACTTATGCAATTCAATTTTAGATTCCTTCCCCAATGCCATTCCTTCTAATGTTACAGCTGATTTATCAATTTATGTTCAAACGGTTTCAAAATCCTCCCATGGGGTTACTATTGTATATAAAAAATGATTAGATACTCTAGGTAGCAATATAGAGATGATTTCCACTTTTTGGAACAATGAGCTTTTACTTTCTTTATCTACTGATACGTGGAAAGATATTTGGCTTAGTAGTATATCTGGCTGGTTGCCTGTTTCAATTTACCAAACTAATTCTTACATCCTCTATAATCGTTTATGGACTCCATCACGTTTATTCCAAGCTAAACTTCTCCGCTCTCCAGATTGTTGGCACTGTAAATAACATCCAGGTACACTACAACATATGCTTTTTGATTGTCCTTCGGTTTTTTAATTTTGGGCTGAAGTTTGGGATATCATAAAAAAGATTTTTAAACTTTAAATTGATGTTTCTTATCAATTAATAATTTGTAAACCTGCTATTTTATCACAAAATGTACATGATTTAGAATGCAAACTCTTCAATTTCCTTATTTCAGCTGCTTTAAAATCTATAACTTTTTGCTGGAAAGATGTTTCCATGTTATCTGTTAATGCTTGGTGGTCTTGGGTTATTTTTTCTAGAAGAGGTGCTCAATTTTCCATGAATGGGATTACTTACAATTCTTTCTCTTATCAATCTTTTTGGTTACCTGTTGATGTATATTTATCCTTTTAATGCTGTATTAATATTTTTTTATTCTGAATTTTACTCTACCAGATTATTTTTATTATGATACATAGTAGCTCTGTATGCATCTTATGCATTGGTTGTAATATTTCTCCCTTCCCTACCCTCCCTCCCTTTTTCCCTTTCTGTATCTTTTGAATATGTACTCTCTCAATACCTATTGTAATTTTTTTAATGACTTTGGATACGGTATGCATTGTTATTTAGGTATTTTGTTTTGCTAAATAATAATATTTTATGTATTGTCTTTATTAGTTGTATTTGAACAAAATGTAATAAAATATTTTGAACTCATAAAATATACATGGTGCTAACTGTAAAGAAAAAAAAGAAAAAAACTATAACACATCATGTATGAAAAAGAACAGTCCGCACATATGCATGCACAAATATAGATGCATAAGTCTAAACAAAGTGTAATAGTCCAATATAAATGATGCCAATCTTACCAATCATACCAACGATACCAATGCTTACCAATGCATATGCATATTTCTAAATAAAGTGGAATAATCCAATCTGAACTATACTAATGATACCAACCAAGATTTGCATGTATCATAATAGAACCAGACATACGTGAAGCCTAGAAGCAGAATTACAGAAGTATGCGGTACATACATTAAGACCAGTAACAACAGATTATCCTGGCCGTATACCCCTTTAGGAAGTAGGAACATGTGAGCGGATAAATCTAGATGCATATGTAAAAACAAAGTGGAACCCACCAATTTGGATTACATAAAACAGGATCTGTGTGAAATATAATAGAACCCAGTAGGGGTGAAGCCTAAAGACAGAAATACAAGAGCATGCAATACATATAGGGGCATATTAACAAGGAACAGGGAAAATTAACGCTAAGGGCGCTTAGCGTTAATTTCTTTAACGCTCTCTATCCCTGGATAATATCGCCTGGTTATCGCGTTATTAACAACTCTAACCGCCTAGGCGATAAAAAATCCAGCGATAGCGGCATTTTGGGAGGTTATCGCTGGTAATGCAGCGATGAAACTACAAGGATAGGGATATCCTTGTTGATAGCCCATGGTGGTCTTAGCCATGTAATCCACCTCCCATTCGATTACATGGCTAAGTCTGAAAATTAGCAGACGTAAAAAAGCAGTGTTAACCGTGGTTAGCGCTGCTTTTTTTGTCTCTAACAGGGTTAGCGTGAAGCTTGATAATAGGAGAAGTGTCGCTTAGCGACATTTCTCCTATTATTTTGCTCTGGAACGCCCCCTTTGCATCTCATTAGAGATGCAAAGGGAAGCGTAGTG
Source organism: Triturus cristatus (assembly GCF_964204655.1). NCBI lineage: Eukaryota > Metazoa > Chordata > Amphibia > Caudata > Salamandridae > Triturus > Triturus cristatus. The sequence continues at coordinate 232,347,659 of NC_140585.1, forward strand.
AAAAAGGGTGCTAACACGCGATTTTACATGTTAGCACCCTGTTGTTGATAGTGCGATATTTTTATCTCCACTTCTTTGGCTTTTAAAGCAAAAAAAGCGGAGATAAAGCCCTTGTTAATATTCCCCATAATGAGTACTTTAGTATAATGCTCATATTCAAAAAGTTATAAAAGTTAGAACACACATCATGTAAGGCAAAAACAATAGGAACATTTGAGTGCATAAACTTAGATGCATATGTCAAACAAAGTGGAATAAACCAAACGTGATGACATCAATCAAGATCTGGATATACCATGATGGAACCAGACAGGAGTGAAGCCTAGAGCAGAAACACATAAGCATGTGGTATATTCATTGACTCCAATATGAAGCAAAGGATGCACCATTTTTGTGGATGCAGGTATGTGCCCATTTGAAAACTAGATAAAGCATACAGGCAAGCCATCTAAGAGAAATTAAGTCATCAATCAGAGTAGTATAGAGTTAGGCTCAGGAGGAAGCAGACAGTTGGAGCCTCGATGAAGTGCTACGGAGTCCATATGGTGTTCCAAGTTGTTGTCCAAGAAAGTTTCTAGAGCAATTGGCTCTGTGAACATTTTAGACTGCCCCTGAAGAGTTATACGTAATTTAGATGGTCCAGTGAATGAAAATGGAATCTTCATATCTGTCAATCTTAGGTTCAGAAAGAAATTGCGGCGAATGACCGTATCTTGAGCAAAGTCTTCTGAGATAGAGATGTTGTGATCTTGTCAGTACCCTCCGCATGTGTGCCAAGATTTATTCAGTATGTTGAACCCAAAGCGGCTTAAAAAGGAGTTGGCTCGGGGATGTTATATTTTTGGGTTTAAATGTTGGGACCCTGTACGCTCTTTAAACCTCAAAGACTTTAACAACGGTATTCTGAAGGCTTTCAGCTATCCAAGTTAATAAAAAGTCAGCAACTTAACTGGCAGACTGCTTTAGACCTTCTGTTACTCCAAAAGTGCAAAGATTACTCCTGCGGTTTCAATCTTCCTGATGTGTCACTCCCTTTTTAGGGCAAAAATGCAGTGTTGCAGAATATGGAGTTGGTTAGCTTGCTTACTGGAGCAGTCCTCAACTGAACTTATTCTTGTTTCAGCATTAATTATAAATCTGGATGTTTAGGTCATAGAGGTCTTTGTGAATGCCAGCAACCTCTACCTGAAGAAGGCCTGTGTTTTTCTGGGTGTTTTGAGCAATATCATGTACAGAGTTTAGCTTAAGGAGTATGGCCTCGAGAGTAGATGAGGAGTCTGAGATTCCTTTCACTGGGGACTCAGGATTTGGCAGTGATTGTTTAGAACATTTTAAGTTGGCTTTGGTGTCCATCTCTTTCATGTTGCCCTCCCTGGAGTCAGACATATCGAAGTCTCAATACTATCAAGCCAAGAGTAGTGATAAGCTGACGGTCAGAGACATATGTCTGGCGATCCCTTATTAATGGAGCGCAGAGCCCTTGTTAATGGATCATTATTAACAGGCCTTTAATAATATATAGTGAGCCCTTATTAATGGAGCAGGAGAGGTGTCAGGAATACAGACAGAAAGAATCAGAAGGCACAGCCTATCACCTCAGCACATGAAACTGGAGCTGTTTCTACAGCTTGATTGACAAGGTCTGTTTAATGCGCTTAGTGTTCGTCCTCTTCTCACGCAGTGCTGCTGAGAGACAGGAGGGATCCCCACACTTGACTGCTCTGCTAGTTGCGCCCATATCACAGAGATATGAGAGGAGTGGCTGGAAGCCCAGGTGAGCACTCTCCCTCCCCCTTTGAGGTCAGAGGAGACACTGCATTTTCTACTAAGCACACCCAAGGCCCCCTTGTGAGACCTGGAGCCCTGAGATGTTGGGGTCATCTAGACAATATTGTTAACATGTCAGTGAGTTGAAGCGTTTCCGGTGCTAATCCCGACCTCCAGCACTTGTAGGGGTGTATATGGAGACTTGCTTCGGGCCTGGATACATTTTTCTCTGCACAAGAGAATAGCTGACAGGAACTTCCACAGGGGCAAGTCCTTCCAACTTCCACACCCACCAGAAAGATTCATAGACTAAACTGAACCCACCCGCTCTAGACTGGGGATCTGCGGAGACCCCACCTGCTGGGGGGAGGGCTGATTCCCATACCTTCCTGTGCAGTTTCGAGACAGCAGGTCCCTTCTATGCAGTTTGGCTCCTGACCAGACCGGGATGCCCCGAATCGTCTGTCAACCTGGTTTGCGATTGAGAGAGCACAACGAGTACTGACCCCCTGCCACCCGCTGGGAGCTTCACCTAGGACAATAATTGCTTGCATCCTTAACTACCGAGATAGTGATGCTCTTCTCAGGGAGGTTCGTGCACACCCTGATCTCGGAATCGGTGATGTTAAAGTTCTCCTTTACCCCGATTAGACCCGCGAGGTGTGGCAGCGGCAGCGCTCTTACATGGAGGTTAAGTAGAAACTCAGAGCCATGAGGCTTCAGTACTGGTTGTTGGTTCTTTGAAAATCCAGAGTCTGCATGGCAGTGACTCACCGAAAACTCACCGAAGACCATTCTTCTTGCCCATGTAAAGAGGGCAGCAGTTCTTTGCCTCGCCCATCGCCACCTCCCTGAGGTGCTAATACTCCAAGAGACCCATCTTATGGGAGAATGCTGCCCCTTTCTGGCCTGTAAGGCATATGATAGGGTTTTTCACACTGGGTACTCCTGTAGGGCCTGATGAGTTGCTATCCTGTTCTGGCGTTCCTTCACAGTCTCTCATGAAACTCGTGGACCGCATTTCCATTTTGCTGCCTTGAACGGGAGATTAGAGGGGCAAGTGGTGGTCTTAGTGTGCGTTCATGTGCTACCTGCATCCTCTGCACTACCTTCAAGACCTTTCCAGACTTCTCTTGAACCTCTTGCAGGGTTTTACAATAATAGGAGGTGATTTCAACTCTGTGTCAGACCCAGAGATCAACACCACTGGTTCCACTACTACCTATAGACAGGCCGGGATGCGCCACTGTACTGATTGGACAGCTGCTCTATGCTTGTGTGATGCCTGGAGGACTTGGCACCCGTGCCGCCTGACAGTTTACACATACCTCAGGGGCACATCATACACATTCTCTGATAGACTTAGGGGCATATTATCAAGCCAGGCGATACAATTATCGCCGCCTTAGCGGCAGAAAACTGCCGCTAAAACGGCGATAACGGGCTTGATAATCTGCTCTATGGAATTCCAATTGAAGCCCATGTTAGATGTGAAGGACATCTAAGCTGAGCATCAATTGGAATTTCATAGAGCATATTATCAAGCCCATTATCGCCTTTTTAGTGGCAGTTTTCTGCCGCTAAAGCGGCGATCATTTTATCGACTGGCTTGATAATTTGCCCCTTGATTCTTTTGCCTCCAGCTGACTGTAGACAGCTAATCCAAATCCAAATATCACCTCGAGGGATTTCAGACCGTTCTCCTCTTCTTCATTTTGGAGATTCCTGGGCCAGCAAGCGCCCCTTGTGGCTTCTCAATGCCTGGTATCTAAAGGATAAGACATTTGTTCAATCACTTTGCACAGGACTCTAAGCTTACTTCCGTACTATCGAAGGGTCCGTCACAAAAGTAGGTATCTTGTGGGCCGCTAGTAAGGCGACCCTGCGGGGATTTGCCAGGGGGTGTATTAGGTCCTGAGAAGGTGACCACTCCTCCCTTATTACCCAATTGGAGGCATGTGCCCTCCACTTGGAACAACGTCTCACGAAAGACCCCCAAGAATCTGTTTCTCATCAGTAGGTCTCCTCCATGAAGAACTATTGTAGTGCCCAATATCAAAACATTACTCGAGGGGCAGGCTCTCCCAGCTCAGCTGAGAGCTAATACTATAATATTCACTGCACTCTAGAATCTCGCCCCATAATGCTTTGCTGGGCCTTTGGTTGGCATTGTATTTTTGCCCATAACTTTGCTTGGGGTGGTCCTAGAAGGATGGGACCACCACCAACTCGTTCAGCATGATATGCTCTTTGTGCTCAATGCATCTGCTTAGTCCTTTCCCTAGGTTAGGGGGAACCCCAAAATCATTACCTCTCTCATTGCATGATATTTTTCAAAGTTCACTTTTGTGAATTGGATATATGCTTTTTATCATGTTAATGTAAAGGTAAAGGTAAAGTTGTTTTAGATAAGGGTTGTGGGTGTAGTAGCTAATTCTGCTACATGGCAGAGTGAGAGTTTTTACATGAATTCTGTGCTTTCAATGTAGTGCGTAGTTAACAACTCCCGGACCGGTTGGTTTTCTCCTGTAACATTACAGTGTGTTCAGAGAGATTCTCATCTCTCATCTTCTATTCTTGTATAGGGAGGTTTGCTCCACTGTCTCCTTTCCCCAGACTTTTAGTTGACCACAATAGTGGTTTTCTCTAAGATACAACCCCCTCCGCTTCATGTGCAGACTACTGCCCAATATCACTCCTGAACTGTAAAGTCAAACTCTTTGCCACGGTATTGGTCAACCGCCTCAAGCAGGTCCTGACAACACTGATGTATCCAGATAAATGTGGCTTTATGCCGTCATGAAACACAAGACATTGCCTCCGTCGGCTCCATGTGGCCCTGGCTCACCTTAGTCGATTGCCTCATGACTTAGCTGTACTCTTTGTTGATTTTGAGAAGGCATTCGACGCGGTGGAATGGGGCTACATCCTGGCTCGGCTGGTTTCGGCCCCCGATTCTGGGGCATGGTCCATGCTCTCTACACCATTCCCACGGCCAAGGTTCGGATCAACAGGGTCCTCTCTCCTACCTTCCCCATTGGGCGCAGGACAAGGCATGGATGTCCTATCACCGCTCCTTTTTGTGTTGGCAATAGAACCTATGGTGCAACTCACCCGTACAGACACTCAATTTACTGTTTGGACTTGGGGAGTTGGCCATGAGGACTGCATAGCTTTATATGTAGATGACGTTCTTCAATATCTGGCAAACCCCTCCATCAGTGGTCCCCGTTGTCAACAATTGTTGAAAAGTTTTGAGACAGCCACAGGTCCCAGGATGAACCCTGCTAAGTGAGGCATATAGAGACTGCTTTGACTGGCAGACAAATGGTCCCTTTTGCTGACTTAGCTTCAAATATCTTTGCGTTTGGGTCACTTTACACCCAGAACTCACTTGGAGCCACAATCTTTAGCACCTGGTACGGAGAGCTAAAGCAGATCTTATGAGATGGCAAACTCTACCTTTGATTGTGATGGGGCGCATCGCTCTGTACAAGATGATGATCCTCCTGAGGTTCTTATACATCCTTCAGAATTTACTGCTTCTCTTGTCGCAGATGTGGTTCCCAGAGCTGGATAGAACTGCAACAATGTTTTTGTGGTGCTGGTCTCGACCGCGTCTTGCTCTTATTCACTATCAACAAGGCCTGTACAATGGTGAACTGGGAATGACTAATCTTTACCTTTACTATTTGGTTTCCCATCTTCTAGTTATCTATGACTGGTTCAATGGAGGGTGGTCATACCCCACCTTCCGACTAGAACTGTCACTACTCGGCTTTCCTCTCCTGCAGGCCATAGTCTATGGCTTCTCAGTCCCTATCTCGTTGCCCCAGGTAACTAGAGTGGTATGTCTTGCTTGAAGAGCTGCACTCAGACATGTGCAATGGGAGGTCAAGCTCACACAGCAAACACCCGTCTGGCATGGGTCCTGGCTGAGGGAGGTGTTAACCCTGTAAGGTTTTAGAGCTTCGGACCTTATTGTGATCTCACGATAGGGTGACGTGTGGTCGGGGACACACATGTGCTCCTTCCAAGACTTGCAGCGCACATATAGCCTCACAAACTCTCAGTTCTATAAATATCTACAGCTCCGTCATACTCTTGACACTCATGTCCCAACAACCGAATCTCTCAGATCTACCGTACTCTGATAATTAACTCGCCCGGCGCACTTCAGCAGAACTCGATTGCAGGGTTAATTGGGCCCCATAAAAGATGAAGATTGGCAGAACGCCTTAATTGCACCTCACATGCTTACCATTTCTTCTTGTTTGAGATTAGTTCAAACATATTTATTACCTTTAATTCGCTTATCTCTCCCTAGTACGCCTGTACCGAGTGGGCCTTCGTTCCAACCCCTCCTGCCCCTGCTGTAATATGGACCCAGCATCCTTCTGTGATCCTGGCCTGTAATGCAGAACTACTGGGCTAGAGTGACCAGGGATTTGTCAGACCTCCTTGGATGGGAGGTCCTACTTTCCACCCTGCTGATACTGTTGGGAGTGTTGGAGGGCTTGGGGGGACAAAGGCTGAGTGAATATTTCTGGGCACCACCCTTCTGGTTGCAAAGTGAGATATTGCTGCACTTTCGATGCCCCCTACCTTGCCGGGATGGAGACGAAGTGTAGATTGGTGTGCTGAGTAAGAACAGGTGGTCTGTAAGGCCACGAACTGTCCCCATAATCAGGGGCGAGTATGGGGGTAGTGGTTGGGTTTACTCTAACTGAAGGGGTACTGGTTATGGAATTTCAGACGTTGCTTATCCTAAGTTGTACATTTTGAGAATTTATAATATGTACGATCGCAGCCTCTCCTTTTTCTTTTGTACTGAGATGCTTGTGTGTCAAATGTTCAAGTTTACGACTTGTGACCTAAAATCAATGAAATCTGTTTATCAAAAAAGATAAAATGCTGGCCAGGTGCTAACTCTAGATACAACAGACAGATACACTTTGTAACCCCATACTATGGACCTCTATGCTTTGATCAGATTCCTCATTTCTGGCACTTTAGTGAAAAGATGAAAATTAATTTGTTAAGCTGCAAAAGCAACTCATGTAGCCTATTCATAGGAATGCTGCAAGCGCCTAGAAACCTTTGTGCCTATTTTGCACTGTATACAAATCCTACCATAAAATGTCTTCCAGGAGTAAAGTTAAAGTAATTGGGTGGGTTTCTGTGAAATATTTGGACCTGAGGAGTAAATGAAAAGGACTATATCCTCCTATGTTTATTGGAGAACCCTGAGACGTAGCTAGACACTGTGCCACCTGTGGCAGACCCTGCCTTTGCATGAAAGAGCGGGGGTACTGGTGATTCCTGGATTTGCTGCAGAACGGCAAATGCATGTAAGAATGGCGGGAGGCTGCCACCCCCAAACTCGTACCCCCGGGGCGAACAAACCCCCCCCCCCCCTTGTTACACCACTGGGAGAACCAGTCAATGAAGTGAAGTTTCTGGAGAACAGAACAGCAATTTGAAAAGTGGAATTTCACCCCTGCAACAGTGTTTGTATCCTTTTCAAGAAAGGAAACAAAAGTAGTCACATGGGTACATTTCACATTAGTGAGATAACAAAGGAGTCCTAACAAGCAAATAAATAGATCTAAAGTGGGTTATCTGCAGGACTGTGTAAGTGACCTCATGAGCAAAAGATAAACTCATGGAACTAATTATGACTAACAGCTGTGAAAAATTAAAAGAAGTGTGTTTGCTTACAGAACAGCCACTCTTTTGTTTTACAGAAATCGCTATATAACTATTAAATTCATACTTCCTCCCGCTTTGGCTCTGTAATATGAAGCATAAAAATATCAGCAGTCAACACATAGTGGTTCAGCACCTAACATTATATCAATCAAATAATCTTCTATCAAGTAGGAGTTCAGCAAAAGCACTTTGAATAGTGTGACACAAATTACAAGTGTTCTTTATACAAAACACCAATCGGACATATTTAGTTTATGATCTTTTATTCTTTTATCTTCATCTTCATAGTCATTTAAGAACTCGGACTTCTTCAGGGCTACAACCACAAACAAAAATAGTTATTTCATTTACAATATTTACAAGTCAATAAAACAAACATACAACATGTTCAATTCTGACATGACATAACACCTATACAACATTTATTCTTGGGAATAATAAATCCTCATAATGTACACTGTGTAAAAAGAGAAATGCAAAATAAAAGCACCTTATACTGAACTAGTTGAACTCATTCAACAGTAACATTTTCACCAATGCATTATAAATTCAGTGGATTTGTTTATCCTTTGGTGTCTAGATTTCTTTGCCCTCACATTGCACTCCAACCAATATATTTTATTTATAAGGTTTAATTTTTGCTCATTTGTGGTTAGATGGAGCTGAATATACTCAATGTCATATGTAAAAAACCCTTACCTTTCAATGAGATGTTTATCAATTTGACTACACAGTATGTCCTGTTAATTCTTTTATCTATAATCATATTGTTTTTGACAAGATATATAAGTAACAAAACTAGGGGGGTGTTCTAATAAATAATTCTAAAACAGTATGCTCTTTCAAACTTTAGATCTTTGAAATGCGTGGTAATTCATAATTCATACCTCTCAGATTGAGGTGCGTCTGCATAGTAGTTAGTCATGAAATAATAATTTAAAGAGATGTAAAAATATCATAATCTAAAATGTTAAGAATAAGAATTCCACTCCAGTCGGTGGCGTCCTATGGTTCCAGGACCTACGACCAAAAATGGTAAATTGAAATTGCCACCAAGTGATTAGGAAGTATTTTACTAGTTTAAAACAATTAAACATACTTATATTTTTTTAGACAAGTTCCATTTGAGACAAACTCATTGGAACAAATTTAGTTTCACAACTACATTGTGTCAAATGGAAACATAGAATTCTTGCAGCACCCGTTGATAAAGAGGAGATGACTAAAAAATACAAAGAACCGTTATAAGTAGGCCCGCTGCAAAATATCACAAAAGGACAATTTTCCATGTGCTGTTACTTGCAATCCACACAACAAAGTACATTGCTCAAATGCTCGAAACTCATCCAAGGTAATCTCAAGCACAAAAAGCATAATTGGACAGGCACCATCTATAAAAGTACCATAAAATGACAATGTAATATATTTAATTGATGATTTAGAGCAATCTAATATTGCCACGTCAAAGGAATTCATCTCATAGGATTTGATACCATATTTAGGATCACCCTTTAAGCTCACTCAATAATTAGCGTGTGGGTGCCGGGCGCAGATGACAATTTTTATCCGGTGCCATCTTAACATAGTAAATTTGTCCATCACGAATAATGCAATGTGATGTCAAAAATTGTCTAAGGCAAACAGAAAATATGCATTCGCATAAATTTAATGATCTATAGAAATAATCATTTCAAATATTGCCCCACCAAAGTCAAGAGAGTTATCAAAAGCCCATCTTGGTCTGCACATGTTTATACCGAAGAAATGTGTAAGTGTATGGCGCATAGAGATATCCTAACCAGCGACATCTTACAAAAAAGTTACTCATATTCTATAGCTTGCGCTCTACATGAAATGGCCATATAAAAAATCGAGTGCCAAGTATCATGTATATTTTATATTTTATTTATCTTATCAAAGTTGCGATAATATATCGCTTTCTGAAGAGCATAATGTCACTTGAACAGTATTGCTAACTCCCCATGATATCAAGACAAAGGAAGTGGACATAGCATCTTAGATACTCACAGAATTCTCAGTTCTTTAACGCACAGAGTTGACAAAGTGATGTAAGGTGAAACCCTAGCATTCTGAACACAGCGTTTAAGTATCCCGCCCAGGCCTCCACACCTGAGACAGGTTAGCATCGAACACCGAAATAAGACTATTTGGTCTTGATATCTTGGGGAGTTAATAATACTGTTCGGGTGGCATTATGCTCTTCAAAAAGTGATATATTATCGCAACTTTGATAAGATAACTAAACTATAATGAATACATAATACTTGGCGCTTTTTAGGTCAAGCCTGAGCTAGCACGCATGCGCTGCTCTGACGATCTGTTGTAGTAGAGTATGGAAGAACAGCCCCACCCACTCTCTGCCCATATTTGTCATTGGCTTCTGTGTTTGTCCTTTGTAAATGCAGGCTTCTGATTCAGTAATCAGTTTGTTAGGCCCTCCCTAGTACTGCCTTTGTTTCATTTGTAACCTCCAATAGCTGCTGGTCCCTTTACTTCGTTTGTTACACGGTACTGTTATTTACTCCTGTCAGCACTATTTTCTATATTGAGTTACTCCTACTTCAGGCACGACGTGTTTTGCTAATGTTTAACATGAAATGCACACTTTCACTTTTAAAGCAGCTCGGACAATGGCGGCAGCTTGTTTGCACTGCCATAGGTCTCACATTTAAATGCAAGACCTATGGCATTGCAAATAGTTTTTTATTTTCACAGAGGAGCTGCTGCTGATGCACCAAAGCTGGCCTGCTACACTCAGGGCCACACTTGGTGGTCTCCTGTGCCAAAGCATCCCTCCTGGATGTGCAGATCCAAAATGCATGCCTGAATGAATGAATATTAGTCTTATAGAGCGCAAACTTTCCCTAAAGGAGTCATGGGCGCTATGAATAGAACCGGCGGTCGTAGGAAACACAACAAGCATCGGCATATCCAATAGGTCTCGCCTTTGGGACCGTATAAGAGCAAAAGCCATGACGCCCATGGGAAGTAAATGTGGCTTTGGGAAGCATCCTCTTTACAGGCTGATACCTCTGAACCTTTTTAAATTCTGTGCAGAGGTTTTTGATTGGACATGGGTGAGAGGCTGTGGCCTTAGGACCAGAGCTACCGACTTTGGAATTGGGGAACCAGGTTTGAGTCCCGACATCGGCTCAACATCCTGTGATTCTCTGCAAATCACTTAATCTCCCCGTGGCTCCCAAAAATGAAAGTATCCTTGTGTAAGGTAATTGCGCTCTTGTAAAGTGCTCCAATACCTTTGGGTCCAGTTCACGCTATATTACTTCTCAGTAACCTGCCCTGAGAGAGTGGAATGAGGGCGCTCATGGACCATGGACCCCCCCCCACAAGCCCCTGCTGGTGATAACTCTTCTGTGGCTTCTGGGAGAAGAGGCTTGGAAAGCTGCTCTGCTGGGAGGACAGATAAGGCCATGCCCTGTACACCCCCCACTCCTTCCACGGACACGTGCTGCCCTCACGCACCCCACATCAGCTGCTCTGTCACCAATAAGCGCCCACTGCCGCCCGTGAGTAACAGGGCTGGTGTTATGAGTGCACTATGAGCAGGCAAACACAAGCAGGGTCTGTACACCAATGTAGGAGCGTGCAACAGACACCTGAAGGATCAAAGACTGAGATGCCATGAGCATGCAAACACAAGCAGCACCTGTGCACCAACAGACACCTGCTCACAAACACATGGAACAATAACTTGCCTTATACAGGCAGAGTGTAGCGACCCCTGAAGGATGAAAGGCTGAGCTGCACCCACAATATGAGCGGCCAAACACATGCAGCTACTGTGCACCAACGTGGGAGCATGCAACAGATATCTGCCCACAAACACATGGAACAATAACGTGCTTTATATGGCAGAGAATAGCGACCCCTGAAGGATGAAAGGCTGAGCTGCGCTGACACCGTAAGCTGACAAACACATGCAGCTACTGTCCACCAACGTGGGAGCGTGAAAAAGACGCTTGCTCACAAACAGATAATAATAACTTGCCCTGTGGTAAGGCAGAGTGCAGCGACCGCTGAAGGATTAAAGGCCAAATTGTCTCTGGACTGGACGTGTGATAGTGCAGGTTACCGGCAGATCTGAGAAGTGAGTGTTTTGCACATGGTGCGGGAGCATAACACAATGGAGGGAATTAAACATCAGCAGTAAAAACATTGACAACAAAACCATAGGAAGAGAAAGATGATGTGTTTAATTTGTGGTGCAAAACTGCTAAAGTTCAGCTTGAAAACTTGATTTTGCATTTCACTTTAAAAAAGAATAAAACGGAGTGCGTCGACTGTATATTGTATGCACGGGAGACAATTTGCATTGAAATGCTGGGCAGTGGCACCGCCACGCTTTCTTCAATCGGAGTGGCCAATGCGTCAAGGCCACAGGAAAAACAAGTTTGACGAGGAGAGGAGGAGGCAGCAGGGGGAGGGGAGAGAGGAGGGGGCCTGCGCCTGTTTCCCTTGCGGGAGCGATCTTTGAATCCATCTGTTTGCAAGTTAATTACAGATGGTTTCAAAGCTCGCTCCCCCAAGGGAATCGCCAAACATGCACGTGTTGCCATTGAAAGCAATGCGATGTGTGCATGTTTAGGGCAGAAAAACCGAATCGATTTCAAGAGGTCTCCTCCTATGCAGCGCCTGCGTGCTGCATAGGCGAGACATAAAGAGAAGCCTAGCAGTTAAAGTATGATGGTGGTGCTGGCGATTACACTGCTGGCATTCACCATCTCAGGCATGTGGATAGTGTCAGTGTGACTCCTTGTACCAAACGTGTAAGTTCTGCCAATGTGTACATTGTAATATGCACATGTTCATTTGTAGGCGGCAACTGTTTCCCCGTCCTGGATATGGGTGTTTGTGTATCAGCCCTAGAAAGGATTCAGTATGCTGTCTGTTTGTTTATTCATTAACATTTCATTCTTACAGGTCGACCCTGTACATCCGCACTTTCGGAAATGAAGGAAGTAGCACGTTTCACATCCATAAAACCACCAATAAGGAATAAATGCGTAAAACCATCCCTACCCCACCGTTTTTTCGCCATCGTAAAATGTAAACACATTTCCGTAAATTTGCAACACGTAAGTTAACTGTGATGCCCTTTAGTGGATCTGCTCACGGTGGCCCCTCAGCTACTCACATATGAAGGCAAACAGCTCAACCAGTTTGACACTTCTCTTCATGGTGCGATGAAAGGTATTTCATCAGATGGAACTGTGCACGAGCCGCGCCAGAGCACGGGACAGGGAACACTGACAAGGAAATCTTACCCCGAGCATACCTTTATTCCATTCTCCCGCAGTGCTTTCAACCGGTCCAGTGGTTGTATAAGAGCTGAGCATCTGTTTATTTTCTAGCGCGCACTGCTTAATGAACGGCTTAATCTACTGCATTTTAACTTTCTCCTAAAAAAAGTGCACACATGCACATTGAACTTTGCTCATTATTTTGTGTTTGAGGAGGAACATGGATATTGAATGTGTTAATGTTTCCAGCAGTGCTTAAAATTTTCCTCTGTGAAATCGCTCCTAATGTTGGCATCTGAAACTCAAGGGGATTAAACACTTTGGGCGGGGTCATGCAGTGCGATCACGTGAGGAAACCGGGATTAAAAATGTTTTACTCGAACCTCTGTAAGTATGAGCATTGACCCTGTTCCTATTCCATTTACCATCACTGAGTCCTTAAGCAACGGGGAGGGGGGGCATATTAACAAGGACTTTGGGGCATATCAACAAGGGCTTTATCTCTGCTTTTTTGGCTTTAAAAGCCAAAAAAGCAGAGATAAAACTAGCACCCTATCAACAACAGGGTGCTAACACGCAAATTTGCATGTTAGCACCCTTTTACTCTACGCTTCCCCTTGCATCTCTAATGAGATGCAAAGGGGGCGTTCCAGAGTAAAATAATAGGAGAAATGTCGCTAAGCGACATTTCTCCTATTATCAAGAATGTCGCTAACCCTGTTAGAGACAAAAAAAGCAGCGCTAACCGCGGTTAACGCTGCTTTTTTACGTCTGCTAATTTTCAGACTTAGCCATGATATCCTATGGAAGGAGGATATCATGGCTAAGTTTGCCTGTCCCTATCAACAAGGTAACGTGTGATTATCGCTGGGTTTCCAGCGATAATCTCACGTTAGCCTGTTAGCGTGTAGATTTTTATCGCTATTGAGATAAGCGTTGCTAATAGCACGCTATCTCAGCGATAAAAATTCACGCTAGCCGGCGATAATTATCCTCACGCTAAGAGCGCTGAGCGATAATTATCGCCGGTTGTTGTTGATATGCCCGTTTATCTCCGCTTTTTTGGCTTTAAAAGCCAAAGAAGCGGAGATAAAAATATCGCCCTATCAACAACAGGGTGCTAACATGCAAAATCGCATGCTAACACCCTTTTTCGCTACGCTTCCCTTTGCATCTCTAATGAGATGCAAAGTGGGCGTTCCAGAGCACAATAATAGGAGAAATATTATCAAGCTTCACGCTAACCCTGTTAAGACAAAAAAAGCAGCGCTAACCAGGTTAGATGTCCTTCACATCTAACATGGGCTTCAATTGGAATTCCATAGGGCATATTATCAAGCCCATTATCGCCGTTTTAGCGGCAGTTTTCTGCCGCTAAAGCAGCGATAATTGTATATCGCCTGTCTTGATAATATGCCCCTATCTAACCTCTGAATCTAAGTAACCTTTTTTGTTACCTTGCCAGTTCCCTCTTTCCTTCTACTTTTGTTTCCTCTATCTCTCCTTGGTCACTATCTTGCTCCTTTTGTGCTACCTTTTTTAACCTTCTCAGGGGCATATTATCAAGAAATGGAGTTAAAATTATCGCCGCTTTAGCGGCAGAAAACTGCAGCTAAAGCGGCGATAATGGGCTGATAATATGTCGCAGAGAATTCGTTTTCTGCCACTAAAGCGGCGATAATTTTAACTTCTTTATAATGTGTCTTCGCGGCTTTCACGGACCTTTCCATCTCTGCCTCTCTTTCTTTTTCCATATATCTGCGTCTCCTGTTTAGACCTCTCTCTTTACCTCACAACTATCTCTCTGTACACCAGCCTCTCTCTGGGGCATATCTATAAGGCCGCAATAGAAAATTATCGCCGCTTTTGCGGTCGTTTTCGGCCGAAAAGCGGCGATAATTTTATCGCCTAATTAGCAAGGTCACGCTAACGCGTGAAACCTTGCATTAGCGCACAAATTCTTAACGCCCAGCTTTACATCTCTAATGAGATGCAAAGTGGGCGTTCCTGACCTGACATGACAGGAGAAATGTCGCTAAGCGACATTTCTCCTATCATCAAGCCCCACGCTATGAAGCATAGCGGCAAGAAAAGTAGCGATAACCCCTGTTATCGCTACTTTCCTTACGCCTGCTTCAGGACTGACTTAGCCATGATATCCTATGGAAGGTGGATGTCATGGCTAAGTTTGTGAGGCCCTATCAACAAGCTAACGCCACATTTCATGAGATTATCGCTGGGTTTCCAGCGATAATCTCACGTTAGGCAGTGAGCGATAGGATTTTTATCGCTTTTGAGATAAGCGTTGCTAATAGCATGTTATCTCATCGATAAGAATCCACGTTAGCCTGCGATAATTATCCTAGCGCTAAGTGCGCTTAGCGATAATTATCGCCGGTTGATGCTGATATACCCCTCTACCCCTTTATCAACCTTACATTCTTTCTCTAACGTAACCTCTCTCCCTACTTCACCCTTTCACCTCCTTGCTCTTCTATACCTTTCGCTGCCTCACTACCCTCTATAGTTGATGTTTCTTTCTATGGGGCATATTAACAAGGAACAGGGAAAATTAACGCTAAGGGCGCTAAGCGTTAAGTTTTTTTTACGCCCTCTATCGCTGGATAATATCGCCTGGTTATTGCGTTATTAACAACGCTAACCGCCTAGGCAATAAAAAATCCAGCGATAGCGGCATTTTGGGAGGTTATCGATGGTAATGCAGCGATAAAACTACAAGGATAGGGATATCCTTGTTGATAGCCCATGGTGGACTTAGCCATGTAATCCACCTCCCATTCGATTACATGGCTAAGGCTGAAAGTTAGCAGAAGTAAAAAAGCAGCATTAACTGTGGTTAGCGCTGCTTTTTTTGTCTCTAACAGGGTTAGCGTGAAGCTTGATAATAGGAGAAATGTCACTTAGCGACGTTTCTCCTATTATTTTACTCTGGAACGCCCCCTTTGCATCTCATTAGAGATGCAAAGGGAAGCGTAGTGAAAAAGGGTGCTAACATGCGATTTTGCATGTTAGCACCCTGTTGTTGATAGAGCGATATTTTTATCTCCGCTTCTTTGGCTTTTAAAGCCAAAAAAGCGGAGATAAAGTCCTTGTTAATGTGCCACTATGGGGCATATCAACAACAGCCGGCGATAATTATCGCTCAGCGCTCTTAGCGTGAGGATAATTATCGCCGGCTAGCGTGAATTTTTATCGCTGAGATAGCGTGCTATTAGCAACGCTTATCTCAATAGCGATAAAAATCTACACGCTAACAGGCTAGCGTGAGATTATCGCTGGAAACCCAGCGATAATCACACGTTACCTTGTTGATAGGGACAGGCAAACTTAGCCATGATATCCTCCTTCCATAGGATATCATGGCTAAGTCTGAAAATTAGCAGACGTAAAAAAGCAGCGTTAACCGCGGTTAGCGCTGCTTTTTTTGTCTCTAACAGGGTTAGTGACATTCTTGATAATAGGAGAAATGTCGCTTAGCGACATTTCTCCTATTATTTTACTCTGGAACGCCCCCTTTGCATCTCATTAGAGATGCAAGGGGAAGCGTAGAGTAAAAGGGTGCTAACATGCAAATTTGCATGTTAGCACCCTGTTGTTGATAGGGTGCTAGTTTTATCTCTGCTTTTTTGGCTTTTAAAGCCAAAAAAGCAGAGATAAAGCCCTTGTTGATATGCCCCTATATCTCTTATCGTTTTACTCTTCTCTACCTCACCACTGTCTTTAACTTGCATCTATCTTTAGATCTATCACTACCTTACTACCTGCGCACCTCTACCTCTCTCTGCCACTACTTCTTAATAACTCACTTTGGGGCATATTAACAAGGAACAGGGAAAATGAACGCTAAGGGCGCTTAGCGTTAATTTTTTTAACGCCCGCTATCGCTGGATAATATCGCCTGGTTATCACGTTATTAACAACGCTAACCGCCTAGGTGATAAAAAAATCCAGCGATAGCTTTATTTTGGAAGGTTATCGCTGGTAATGCAGCGATAAAACTACAAGGATAGGGATATCCTTGTTGATAGCCCATGGTGGACTTAGCCATGAAATCCACCTCCCATTGGATTACATGGCTAAGTCTGAAAATTAGCAGACGTAAAAAAGCAGCGTTAACCATGGTTAGGGCTGCTTTTTTTGTCTCTAGCAGGGTTAGCGTGAAGCTTGATAATAGGAGAAATGTCACTTAGCGACATTTCTCCTATTATTTTACTCTGGAATGCCCACTTTGCATCTCATTAGAGATGCAAGGGGAAGCATAGTGAAAAAGGATGCTAACATGCGATTTTGCATGTTAGCACCCTGTTGTTGATAGGGCGATATTTTTATCTTCGCTTCTTTGGCTTTTAAAGCCAAAAAAGTGGAGATAAAGCCCTTGTTAGTATGCCCCTTTGGGGCATATCATCAAGGGCATTATCGCCGCTTTAGCTGAACTTTTTGCCGCTAAAGCGGTGATAATCTTAACGCCCTATCAGCATGGACACGTTAGCGCGTGTTTGCATGCATTTTCACCCTTTCCCTGAATGCCCAGCTGTGCATCTCTAATGAGATGCAAAGTGGGCGTTCCTCCCCCAAATAACGGGAGAAATGTCGCTAACCGACATTTCTCCTATTATCAAACCTCCTGCTAACTGGCATGGCGATAAGAAAAGTAGCGCTAACCGCATTTATCGCTACTTTTCTTACGCCTGCTTTTAATCTGACTTAGCCATTATATCCAATGGAAGGTGGATATAATGGTTAAGTCTGCCCTCCCCTATCACCAACGTTTTGCAGATCGTTGTACGATTATCGCTGGATTTCCAGCGATAATGACACAATATGTAGCTATCGCTGGTCTTTCTATCGCTTTTGAGATAAGCGTCGCTGATAGCACGCTATCTCAGCGATAGAAACCAGCGATAGCCGGAGATAATTATCCTAGCACTCGGTTGTTGGTGATATGCCCCTTCTTTTTTAACCTTACCGCTCAATCTACCTCAGCCCTCAGTGTAACAACCCCTTTTCTTTATATTTTGCTCTCCCTATGTCGAGCATTCTTGCCTCTCTGTCTAAAACCATACCCATGTCTCTACATCACTTTCTCTATCTCTTTCTACCTCTTTGTATTTTTTGTCCAGCTCGCACCTTCTCTCTTCACCCTACGTCTCTTCCTATTTCCTACCTTATCTCTATTGCTGCCTTCCGCCATCCTCTATTTCACCCCAAGAACTGTTAGGCAGATTTGTCCTCCCACTCACAGTTACCCATTTCCCTTTCCTCTCTCCTTCATAATTCCCTCTTTTTACCACAATCTTTTTTCTCTCCATCTCAAACTCTTCAGTCAACTCTACTTAACTTCCCTGCCTGTGGGGTAATGATATTGTGTATATAAAGTAAGCATGAAATGCTTCTGTACTGGTGGTTGTGCTTGTGTGGGTGAGTGTGTGTGCGTAACTGGACCTTGCAATCTTGCTGCCTTGTACCTGGCTTCACCTTGGCATGGATTGTATAGAGTGTGTTCATTTGCACACAGAAGATTTTCAAAGACTTGGGTAAGAGGCAGGCTTACTCTAGTAGATAAGAGCTATGCAACTTTTTGTATCTATGTGTAGGGACTACTGTTGTGTGTGTACTTCAAATAAGTGACAAATCAATTGGAAAAACAATCGGTGTTGGCAACTGACCAAATATCAAATGTGAGCCTATTTCTACACTTAGCTGCACGCTGTGCCAAGAGTATGGCTACTGAGGTTGGGGACTGGACTTGTAATTTGGTGGATTGTTTTTCAATTCATCAGTTAGACCTTTGAGTAAAACATAATTCAAAGGGAACAACGTGGAAATGTACAGCTGATATGAGTGCATATGATGCAGAAAGGGACTAAGTTAATCAGCAGGTTTCTCAAAATTATGTTGCATATAAAGACAAATAATGCAGCTCAATGGTGCACATTTAGTGATATTACTTTCACCATTAATACAAGTTTAATGTACAAATGCAGCACTCAACAACTGATACATTGCAAGCCAATCTTTGCAAAGGGCCGCCCACTGTGCAGCAACACGTGCTGCTGCATTTTTAGTAACTTTTGATTGATTGAGCTAGAAACACTTTTTTACTAAAATCTGCAGATTATTTAGCCGATTATGGATTAAATGGTAAATGTGTTAAATCCATGATTATGCAAAAAAAAGCTGTGGCTGTAGAATTGTAGAATTCAGGTGTGCCTGGAAATATGCCATCTCTTAATTTTGGGGGAATGGGAGCTTGTGGGCTTCTTTTGATAGAACGTGAGTATTGTACCGACCCCTGCTTTTCGCATGTGCTTCATAATAGCCAGCTCCCCCACGGACTTCACACTACTACCAAGGCACTTGAAGTAGCAACTGGCACCGAGGTTATTCATGAAAGTTCTACAATTAGGCTCTGAAAGCAACTCTGCAGGCCCGGGTGCATCATTAAAGAAAAAGAACAACCGACAACCTGTGTTATTAGGTCGAGCCTGGGCAGCGCATGCGCTGCTGCGAGGCATGCAGTAGTGGAGTATGGCTTTGAAGCCCCCTCCAATCTCCGCCCATATTTTTAATTGGCTTGAGTCATTGTTCTTTGTAAATGCTGACTTCCGAGTAGTTATTAGGCTTATTGGTCCCTCCTTGATACCACCTTGTCTGCATTTGGTACCTCACAGGGTGACTGGCTTTTTAGGTCTCGCCTACGCAGCGCGCATTCGCTGCATAGGAGAGACCTTTAGTCATTGGCACAACTTTGCGGCCAAAAACGTGCACACGTTACATTGCCTTCAATGGCAACGCGTGCACGTGTGGCGATTCACTTGCCGCAAGTGAATCGCGCAGGCCCCCTCCTCTCTCCCCCTGCTGCCGCGCGAGCTTGTTAAGATTTTTACTTGCCTCACTAGCCGCCCGCATGGATGTGCTTTGAAACCTCTCGTGGTGAATCTGATGTGGTTTTCACAGGTGACCTATCACTGTACCCTTTCATATTTTACTTTTGTTTTCAGTGGTACCTCCAGTCCTCTCCCAGCTGTATTACTCTCTGCTATCGATGCAGCCCTATCACGTTCTTTGTGGGTTTCTAAAAGCGCTTATCAACATCCTTGCTTGTTTTTAAAGTGCCTCATATAACAGCTTCACTGAAGCGTGGCACCTCTGATCCCATGTCATTTCATTTTCAGAACAGGAGCACTAAAGTGTGTGTTTTTGTAGCCTCTACATCTGTTTCCTGAAAGCATCTGCTGATGTGCGTTGATATTTGTTCTTTGGTGTTTCTCGTAAGTACGGCTTAATCGGAAAACACTTTAAGTAGTACTGTCTGGGAAAAATTGTATTCTACTTCAGTCCCATTAACTTTATTTACTGAGAATGCTATTTACTGAGAATTAAATCTACTGATGAAAGCTCGCGGTAACTTTATTGTGTACGTCTTTATCTCCTAATGAACAACATGTCAGAGTTATGTGTATTTGTTTTTCTTTCATGTGAGACTTGAAACTGTAAAGGGATGGTGCAAGTGTCTCTTTCCCCTCCCCCTGCTCGTTTGCCATAATTGTAAATGATGCTCGTGAGGTAATTATTACCCTTTCTTCTGTAGTTGCTTTTCTCTGTTGGTTTATAGTCTGACTGAGGATCGTGACCGACGGGTCTATTGAAATAAGACTAGTTTAATCGCTGTAGGAGGCAAAATAAATGACTACTTAACTTGGCTGCAGAAATAATTATTATTCACGTTCCCTTTTCCGCTGGATATATATTTTAGAAAGGGTAAAGAGCTGAAGATGCCAGTGTTGCAGCAGTGAGCACGATTTGAAAAAGGTCACTGAAAGAAAGTGTGGTTATCTTCATTCTCTGTCGTCTTTCTAGTGTGTGACATTTCAGTTGCAACAGAAGTTTCAATTCTCTGCATAGGAGAGTTATGAGATGGTACGTTATAATGGAATATCTTGAAGTTTTAGTGTGTTTAATATGTGGGAGTATACTAACTGCGGATTAATTGAAACTGGGTGTAGTTTTTGGGGCTGTATACATTTTAAGCCATGCACCCTGCACTTCTCATTTAGCTTGATTTGAAAACCAGTTTTCAGCACACATCGACACACCTTCTTGTATAAAATAGTGTTGGTATGGCTACAGTTGAATGATACACGAACAGGCATGCTGTTTAAAATATTTAAATCACTGGAGAACCAAGCAGTTGTTCAAACAACAAACTACTGTGGTAATATGGACAACATTTATTGCTAGCTTGAGATCCGTATGGTGCCGAAGGACTGAAAATGGTGTCTCAAAATGTTTGTCAGGAGATGGCTTGCAATATAGCCACGCAAACCTTACCTCAGTCATTTCCAAGTAGTGGAAAGCGAATAATGGAAAATAATGCATAACTCGAAGCTATGTTATGGAGGTTGCTTGTACGGAACTGGAAAGTTAGTTTGAGACCCTTGAAAGTGCACAATGGAGATGGGGGTCCTTTGGTGTGCCAAAGTACATTTATTGATCTTTTGGAAAACATGTGGATCCTGTAACTAGAGCTTGTAGCTTAATCTAGGAATACCCAGCAAATTACGTCCGATGTGGAATCCTTTTTCATGTTTCATATTGGAAGGGATGTCACTATGGTGTACAATAGTTTATGATCCTTCATGTGTTTGAGAAGACAACAATTCTCCCAGGATAATACAGCGTCACGAGAATCTTCAGAAGCATGAATTCACACGGGCACAGCTTGTTGGTGAACAATTTAGAGTTTGAGCCCTAGCATGGGCCATTCTGCATCTCCCTCTGCAAGAGAATATTCCACTGCCAGATGCCTCTTGAATCCTACTAGTAAATAACTGCTGTCAGCATATTAGTGGCGTATGGTGTTAAGCAAGTTCCTGACACCTGTGGGTAGATTCTGCTCTCACAGTACGAGTATATTGAATGCCTTCAGGTCATTAACCTGTACCAAATCTATATGTGTAGAAAGTGTGAATTGGATTGCTCTGCTTACGTGCATCATCAAATGATGAGCGCATGAGAAGTAGAATACAAGTTTCCTGTGGCCTTTTCCTGTGGCATTGTTCCTTGGTATTTTTAGATCAAGCCTACAGCGCTTGCGCGGTTACGCGATCTGTTGTAGGTACCTTGTGGAGGTCTGACTCCTCCCACGCTTTGGGTAGGCTTTCATGTATGTCCTTAAAAAATTGTAGCCTGCAGATGGCAACTGGTGGGTGCATTTAGCACCTTTTCTTGCAAGTTAACTCCCTTGGAGCACTGCCGCGGGAACGAGCAGGGGCGCGCACGATGCTTGCCTGCTGATTACCAGGAAGCGCTGCTGAGAACTTTTAACACCTCCCAGCCCGTCACTG
The DNA here is from genome assembly GCF_964204655.1 of Triturus cristatus. Classification (NCBI taxonomy): domain Eukaryota; kingdom Metazoa; phylum Chordata; class Amphibia; order Caudata; family Salamandridae; genus Triturus; species Triturus cristatus. The sequence continues at coordinate 232,369,788 of NC_140585.1, forward strand.
AATATGAAGTGAGCGATGACTTATGTTATCAAACAAACGATAAAGCTCTGCTCAGGCCTGGATACGGGGTCCAGGCGCCCATCTCAGGTTCAGTCGTACCTAATTGGCCCTTCCCTTCCTGCAGACTCGTCCACAATTGGCTCTGTAAATACAGCTGTGGCTGGGAAGAAGACAGAGCTTCACCACTGCATTTAGCTTAGGTCAGGGGCGTAACACAGGCCCCCGCATCCCCCGCGGTGCGGGGGCCCCCTGCAGCTGGGGGCCCCCTCAGCCCAGTAATAAAACCTGAGCGCTCCGTATTAAATCCGGATCAGGGGTCCCTCTGTGTACATTGCAGGGAAGGCCCTTAAACGTTCGTTACACCACTGGCTTAGGTACAGCTGTAACCACAATGTTTTCCTTTTTGTTTCGTAGGCCTGTCGTAAAATTTTTACTGATTGGTCTTTACCCAGCGTGACGCGTCCTGGAGTTATCAATGCCATTGCGTGGGCAGCCATGAGGCGCGTGGATTGTGGACACAGAATAGATGCACTGTTTGCTCTTTTAATACATTTTTTGTGTGTTACATCATAAAAATGTGTAACTCACAATTATATTTTTAATTATTATCTACTGATTATAGCGTGTACCTTATCACCAGTAGGCATGTGGTGACTTTAAAGTGCGTGAGCTTGCAGGAGAAATACAGTATTCCATCTCGTGACAAGCATATGGAAATGTACACAGGAAAAGACAAAGGCTCAGCCTAAGGGAAGACAAATGGATAACAATTTACTGGCTATTTGGTACAAAGTGAAACGAGAACACGTGGATAAATCACGGCTTCCCCTCGTAAATTGTCTGATTTTAGGTAAATATATTATTTCACCAAAACTTATTTTCCCTCATTATCGGTTATGAAAGTATGCTAAAAAAATGTGCGTTCAGAATGCCCACGCACGTCCCGCACTGCAGGACACCGTGAACACTTGTACAGCTGCCCGCAATCTGCCCCGTGCTACAATCAGTCAACCCGCCTCCAGGTCCGCATTATGATGGGGCACCCAGTACTTCTCCCCAGAGTTTCTCCTTTCCTCAGCTCATTTTGGTCTTTAAATTGTCTTATGTGAAGTGACCACTGGTTTTGTCTGTTTCTGGTGCCAATTAAAAGGTTTCTTTTTGTTACAATGCCTGAGATTGAAATATGACATCAGGAGATGGACCGGTTCGGCCATTACGTTTTACTGCACTGATGAGGCTTACCCATCCTGGAATACCAGCTCCAAAGTTGTGTGCCACTTGAACATTTATTTAGTCCAAACGCCCTGGGTGAACTCAAGTGTTTCTGATGATGGTGTTTAATGAGAAAACGGAGCAAGCCAGACACCCAGCTATTTGAGTGTAATGTGTGTCTTGCTTGAGACCAGATCGTGCAAACTTACCCATGGTTGGTTACTGATGGGGACCTTAATAAAATAGCACACATTTTGGAATCGTCCTATATGATGTGTTCGACAGCAGATTGTATGCTTGTTTCTACTTAGCTCATCCTGTACCTTTCATGCAGCTGGTCATACCTGCTCACTGCTAGCCCGAGTGTTCAGCGCCTTCTAACTTGGCTGCACGCTAGGTTAATGTGCTTCTAAATGTGATTTTATAAGGCAGCTGTATAGCGATCGGAAGCCGCCACCTCTTATTGGAAATTCGGCTCTTATGTGTTGTGTGTGGATCCTATTTATATTCCATCCCCGCTGCTTCCACTTTTATTGTGCGGAGCTCTGAAACCCATTTTGGGGCAGGTTTGCATGATATAAGTCAATACATATATATGTAAATCAAGTTTTCCTTGTTGAAAAGCTACCAATAACCTGGGGATACAGAAAGAAGGCTAGATAAAAGGTTTCACTATGTCGCTGGTTAGGTTACTCTGGCTGCTTTCTCTGCAAGTTCAGCCAAAGCGCTTGAAGTATAGTCAAAACTGAGCAAAGTACTGTCTTGTCCCTATGCCCCCAATAATTCAGGGGATTCCCTCTGTGCCAACCCCAAAGTAGGTGGTGATGCCGCCCACAAATCTAGCCCTAGAGCTGGCTGATGCATGGATGTGAAAAAGTTATCATCCATATGGCAATTGAAGATATCTAGGCTAACTTCAGTGATGAATCAATGTGTACATCTTCCCCTATGCCACGGATATTTAGAGGACATTTTTGGTTTAGATACAGATACCTGGTAAATGGAGAAGGGCTATGGATGCATGGAGGATTATGATTCATAAATTGATCCCGCCTCTTCAACAGTTTCTGGTAAGTCTTATCTTTTTTTGACAAGGTACGCCAAGACACTATTATTGTAGCAAGAGAGAAATCTTTTCAGTCCCAGCAATCCAAAGGCTGATAGCCAGGTGCTATGGCTTCAGCTCCTGGTGGCAAATATGTTTAGTCCTCCCATCAGTAACCTGAGATTCTGGGCGTTTTGATGTTTTTGAAGCAGAACACAAATTCCTTTCCTACAGCCTCTCTAGACAGGCCAAGAAACTTGACACTTTGTCTCACAAAGTTTTCCCTCTGGCAGCTTGGCTTTTACACACTGCTACTGCTGCCTGCCTTTTTGACCTTTATGTCCATGCTTTATGTGAACTAGCAATGCGTTGTGGTCCGTATGCCAGAGTACACGAAGAGGCCATTTTCACACCTGGTGAGTTAAGGACTTGTTGCATCCAAGCGCATACTAAAATGTGGCTTTGACTGTAGGCACTGTGGCCCGTTCTAAGGGTGCAGTTCTCATGCTATGGTAACAGATGAGGTTGCATTCCACAGTTTTTATGTCGGGCCTGGGCAGCGCAGCTCTACGAGGCATGCTGTATCAGAGTATAGTGTTGAAGCCCCGCTCACTCTCCACCCATATTTGTCATTGGATTTTGTCACTGTCCTTTGTAAATGCTGGCTTCTGATTCGTTAATAGGCGTGTTAGTCCCGCCTTGTCTTCATTTGTAACCTCCCATGAGGACTGGACCTTTTACTTCTGTTGTTACACGGTAGGTCTTATTTAGTCTGTAAGCACTATTTTCTCTAATGAGTTTCTCCTACTGAAGGCACCACATGCTTTAGCTCAACATTCAGTGCGCCATGCGCTCTTTCACTTTCCAAGCATCACGGTACAATGGCAGCTGCTTCTTTGAAATGCAACAGGTCTTGCATTTACAAGAGTTTGAGCTATTGGCATTGTAAATGACAATGCCTTTCATTTATGTGTTGATTATCAAAACAGATAAATAAAAGGCATTGTCATTTACAATGCCAATAGCTTAAACTCTTGCAAATGCGAGACCTATTGCATTGCAAATGCTTGTTTACTCCTGTTGTGACATGGTATGTGTTATTCAGTCTTTAAGTACTATTTTCTTTAATGACTTTCTCCTACTGCAGGCATGACGTGCTTTCCTCACCATGCGCCCTTTCACTTTCAAGCAGCCCTGCACAATGACGGCCGCTTCTTTAAAGTGAAATAGGTCTCGGATTTACAAGAGTTTGAGCTATTGACATTGTAAATGACAATGGCTTAAACTCTCATAAATGCAAGACCTATTGCATTGAAAATATTTGCTTTATATGGCTATTTCATATAGAGCGCAAGCTATAGAATGTGAGTAACATTTTCTGTAAAATGGCGCTGGTTAGGATATCTATGTGCGCCTTAAGCTCACACGTTTCTTCTGTATAAAGAGCATTTGAAAAGGCACATTAAATGTATGCAAATGCATGTTTTTTGATTGCCTTAGACAATGTTTGACATCACATTGCATTGTTCATGATGTACAAATTTACTGTGTCGAAATGGCGCCGGATAAAAACTGTCATCTGTGCCTTGCACCCACACGCTTATAATTGAGTGAGCTAAAGGGGTGATCCTAAATATGGTATCAAATCCTATGAGATTAATTCCTTGGTCGTGGCAATATTAGATTGCTTTAAATTTTTAATTAGATATATTACTGGGTATCGTCACTTTATGGTACTTTTATAGATGGTGCCTGTCCAATTATACTTTTTGTGCTTGAGATTAACTTTGACAAAGTTCAAAGCATTTGAGGAATGTACTTTCTGTATGGATTGAAAGTAGCAGCACATGGAAAATTGTTCTTTTGTGATATTTTGAAGCAGGCCTATTCATAACGGTTCTTTGTATTTTACTAGTCATTTCTTCTTTATCAATGGGTGCTCAAAAAAGTCTATGTTTTCAGTTGACGCTAATTTTAGATGACATTTTTACATCTATTTAAATTATTATTTCATGACTAACTACTATGGGGACGGACCTCAATCTGAGAGGTATGAATTACGAATAATCACACATTTTATAGATTTAAAAGTCGATGGAGCATACTGTAACACAATTATTTATTAGACTCCCCCATAGTTCTGTTACTTAGATATCTTTTTTTTTTTAAATGTTGTTGGATGAAAGAATATGACCATAGATAGAAGAATTAACAGGACATACCGTGAAGTCAAATTGAGAAAAATCTCATTTAAATGTAAGTTTTTTTTTACATATGACATTGGGTATATTCAGCTCCATCTCCCCATAAATTAGTAAAAAATTAAACCTTATATACAGAATAGATTGGTCGGAGTGCAAAGTGAGGGCAAAGAAATCTAGACACCAAAGGATAAACAAATCCACTGAATTTATAATGCATTGGTGAAAATATTACTGTTGAATGAGTTCAGCTAGTTCAATGTAAGGTGCTTTTATTTTGCATTTCTCTTTTTTCACATGTGGGCATTATGCGGATTTATTATTCACAAGAATAAATGTTGTACAGGTGTTATGTCAAGTCAGAATTGAACATGATGTATGTTTGTTTTATTGACTTGTAAATAAAATAATTATTTATGTATGTTGTTGTTGCCCTGAAGAAGTCCGAGAGGATGAAACACGTCGGCTACGGTTCTTAAATGACTATGAAGATAAAAGAATATAGTATCATAAACTAAATATGTCCGATTGGTGTTTTGTATAAAGAAAATGTGTAATTAATGTCACACTATTAACGTTTTTTTTGCTGAACTCCTACTTGATAGAAGATTATTTGGTTGATATAATGTTAGGTGCTGAACCACTATGTGTTGATTGATGATGTAAGGGTTCCTTAACCTTAGAAGGTTTAGGGGAGGTGAAATTCTGTTTCTGTGCACCAAAATAAGTTTTTGATTCTCCACACCGTTGGATAAGTGTGGTCCTTGTTGCCTCAATCTCCGTGGAGTATAATAATTTCTCTAAAAATACCGCAGTGATTTTTTGGTCTTCAGTCCAGCTGTCCCACATCACACTCCACCATTCCAATTTCACAGCCAAAAATGTATTCTTGTAAAGTATGCACCAATGGATACCCAGCATTTACTACTGCATAATTGTATGTTACAACTTGTTACAATTATGCAGTAGTAAACCTCAAGCAAGGACCGTGGAGTTGGGGGATCAACGCTGATTTGCCTTGAGAGTTTGTGAATGCCCACCCACTTATGAGTTTGTGGGTTTCACAAACTCCTCCAATACCTTTTTCCATCTTGTAAATTGTAGCAGATTTGCTCCAGCAAAGCACCGGAGTAAATCTGTTTCCAGGGTCGGAAGAGGAACAGGGCACTCCTAACATTTGTGGAAGTGAAAGGGTTTCTGTACGAAGAAAAGTATTTTTCCCATGGATTTAACAAGCATTTACAATGCAATAGGTCTCTCATTTATGAGAGTTTGAGCTATTGGCACTGTAAATAACAATGCCTTTTATTTGTGTTGTTTTTAAAATAGTTAAATAAAAGGCATTGTCATTTACAATGCCAATAGCTTAAACTCTCGCAAATGTGAGACATATTGCATTGCAAATGCGTTTGGCGACCGTGCTATAAAGCTTTTTTTTTTAAAGCATTACGAAAGATTGGAGAGAACATGTCCTGCCTGCAACAGAGAGGCAGGACAAAGCTATTTGAGAAAATAGTGCTCCAAGGCTTTAATTAAATCCTTCTGAGTAACAACACTTGTAAAAGGGGATGTACTCATGAGAGGTTACAGAATAAGACAAGGCGGTACTAAGGAGGGACTACTAAGCCTATTGCCCAATGAAAGCCACAGTTTACAGTACACAATGACACAAGCCAATCAAAAATATGGACGGAGAGTGGGCGGAGCTTCAAGTCCGTACCTGAATACAGCATGCATCGCAGAGCAGCCCATGCACTGCCAAGACTCGACCTAAAAAAAAGGTAAAGAATATTATTACTGTAAAGAATTCCACAGACTTGTTCCACTCTCTGAAAACATCAAAATGCTGATAAAACTTCATCAAAAGAAAAAGTCAGATGGAGTACGCCCCTGTTGGACGATCGAAGATCCACCAGAGGGTGTGTTGCAAATGCATTTAGCGTCAGGATGCCCGTAGGGTTGCAGTGCGCTCTACAAATATTTATACATACATACATACATGTTATGATACTGGGTAGCTACATGGTGTAGTGTTTGCCAATTACTTACGCTTTAAGTGTTTTTAATGCAGCACAGGTAAACAGGTGCTTTCTCAAGCATTTTAAAAGTGAAGTTTCGTTCAGCAAAACAACTTAGTGAAGAAGTCTGTGGGATCCAGTGAAGGGGGCTACATAACTGCGGAGTGTTGAAAAGGTCTTTGGTGGTCTCTGAAAGGGGGTGAAGCTGCAAAAATTCTGATTTATGGGTGGGGGGATTAGTGTCAAAGTTTAAGGATGATTTACTTCCACCACCTTATATTTTTGCACTAAAAACTACAAATGCTTAGTAGAATATAAATGTAATATTTTAGAATCTGCAGAGGCAAGACAGTTGCACGTAGCTGTCTTTGTTGTAACACCCCAAGGGGCATATTTACAAGGGCTTTATCTCTGCTTTTTTGGCTTACAAAGCCAAAAAAGCAGTGATAAAACCAGCGCCCTATTTACAAGAAGGTGCTTACATGCATAATCGCATGTTAGCACCTTTTTTCCAAACGCCTCCCTTTGCATCTCCAATGAGATGCAAAGAGGGCGTTACTGGGCGTTCCACGGATGGACTACCTTGCAAATATCGCTGATGTTTACATTGCGATATTTACAAGGCAGCCCACATGATTTTAGCAGACGTTAGATTTTGGCGAAAACTGTAGTTTTCGCCAAAATCTAACGTCTGCTAAAATCCTGACTTAGCCATCCCTAACATAGGGGGTGGATTATGCTGATACGACCCTGTGGGTCGTATCAGCAAGGTTATCGCCGTTTTCAGGGATCATCGCTGGAAAACCAGCGATGTTCCCTGCAAAAGGCCGATAACCTCGCTATCTCTGGAATTTTTATCGCCCTGGTGAAACGCGTTGTTAATAACGAGCTACCAGGGCAATAAATTCCAGAGATAGCCTGCGATAATATTATTACAGCTAAGCACGGCCAGCGATAATTTGCGCTGGCCATTGATAATATGCCCCCACATGCTTAACATTACCAACTTGGGGGCATATTTTTTTCTGCATTCTTTTTTTTGTGTTGTAATTTTTTTTATTAGTATTTTGCACAGTATAGTACATTCTAAAAAACAATTGCAAATATCATATATTTATAATGGATAAATAGATTCTAGTTCAATAAAACTTACATAGTATTATGTGTTTTAAATATTGAAGAGGAACAGACCAATTAATTTTGATATAAATTAAGGGAAGAGGTAAAGGGGAGATATGTGTGAAATACATAAGCCAGAGTTTAATAAAAGCCTGAAATACTATATTAGATCAACTTTAAATATTGGATACACATCTAATCATGTGAATATGAGTGAGAAATTGATGACAATAATAGATGATCGGAAAAGCAAATAAAATCCCCAATCACATTCTTGTCAGTATATTAAAAGAGATAATGGATTATATGATTACCTTAAGAGTATTGAAATATTAATTGTGGGATGATGAGGTATGCAGATATGATACTACTGGTGATGTTTGCAGTAACCAGGGGCATTGTCCTAAAATCTTATTGAGGCAATTACTAAGTTGCGTATAGTTACCAGTTTACTGAATCAGAAGATCAAACTCTTCTGTTAATTGCGCAAAAGATTTAAAATCACCATTATGAAGAAGCTGATCTAAAGTAAGGATGCCTGCAGATTTCCATGGGGCCAGGATAATGTTATGAGGGTAAAAACCCACAAGAAGATGTGCCCTTTGCCAAGTTTTGCGCATTGCAGACAACTGGGGATTAGTAGAGTCAAGGCAACTTGTTCCTGTCCCATACAAGGCTGAGAGACCCATTTCAGCAGACAAAAGATGCCCATTGTGGTGTATCAGAAGTTTCTATTAGCATTTATGTCACTTGAGATAGTTGCAATACAATAGTAAAATGCTCTATCAATGAAAGATTCAGACCTGTGCTTTCAGTTTTGTTACAGTGAGACGAGGTCTTGCTGATCCCCATACAAAAGACTTAATCTTAGAATCTATGAGGCATAATGTGGACAAAGGAATCTGAAGAGGAAGCATTCCAAGGGTGTAAATGAAACGTGGAAGGGTAACCATTCTCACAGCTTGTACCCTTCCCCACATGGATAATCCCAGTACTTTCCATTTTTCAAAGTTGTGTTGCATCTGGGTGAGTAGAGGCCTGAAATTATCTGCAACTATACCCTCTGTTCCTTTATTCACTAGAATACCCAAGTATTTAAGGCGTGAAGGAGGCCAGTGGAAGGGATATCCCTTTATAGCTGCTTTTGTGGTTCCATCTGATATGAGAAGTGCTTCACTTTTGTCTCAATTAATTTTGAACCCAGAAAAGGAGGAGAAATTATCTATGATTTGGAGCAGTGATGGCAGAGTGTGGGGTAAATCGGCAATAGAGAGCAAAATGTCATCAGCATAGAGATAAAGTTTAGATTCTCCCACCGGAAGACGAATGCCCACAACGTTAGCCGACTGACTTATTGTGGCTGCTAGGGGTTCAATGGCCAAGAGAAATAAAAGAGCGAGTTTCTCTGCGGATTGGAAATGGATCTGAGACAAAACCTCCACAATTAACTTGTGCAGTGGGATTTTCATATAGCAGTCGCACCTTAGCTATAAACAGGTCCCCTAAGACGAATTGCTCTAAAACTTTAAAAAGATATTCCCACTCGACGCGATCAAACACCTTTTCCGCGTCGAGTGACAATGCCAGAGCATCCTCCTGGAGGGATCTGGAAGACCAAAGAGTATGGGCCAAAGTACGTAAATGGTTCCTAGATGAGCGTCTGGGTACAAACCCCACCTGTGTATGATGAATTAGGGAGGGTAGGACTTTACGTAATCGAGAGGCTAGAATACATGCCAGAATTTTGATATCACAATTGAGGAGCGAGATGGGATGGCAACTACCACAAAGTAATGGATCCTTTCTGGGTTTAGGTAAAACTGCTATTACTGCTTTATTAGAAAGGTATCCTAAATAGGCTTCGTGATCTGTGTCCTGAAAAGCGGCGTGTAGGATATCAACTATCCCCTCAGCTGACCAGCGATACGTCATCTCCCGGGGCTTTATGATAAGGGAGTTTGGCTATTGCCTGGGAAATCTCTCCTTTTCTGATCTCTCCCTTAAGGGGTACTCTGCCCTCCTCTGAGAGGTGAGGCAGTTCCAAGGCATATTCTGCTTTGGATGTAAAAAGACTATTTTATGCCATACGGGCTTGCTCCAAAGACTTGTGATGTTGCATAGTAGGCTTTCTAGAGTATAACCGGGTAAATGACGCAATGTCCTGTTCCAGCTCTTTTTGCTATGGAGCATTTTGCCTATTGGCTTGAGCTGCATCTCTCATAAGCTGGTCCCAGATTGTAGCTTTGGCTGCAGCCCAGAGAGTCCTACCCGAGTCCACAGACCCTTGATTGGTGGAAAGGTAGTTCCCGAAGTGATCTCTTAACTGGGATTTACCCTTAGGAGTTTTGTGACGTTGAGTATTCATGCGCCATGGTTTATGTCCCGGTTTGGCAGATCCTGTTTGTAAAGATAAAAGAACCGGGGAATGATCAGAGATTGAAGCTTCTTTGATTTGGGATTCTTGAACTAATTGAACCACACTTTGGGAGATTAGAAAGTAATCCAGACAAGAAATAGTTCCATGAGTAGGGGATGAGAATGTGTATTCAGTGTCAGCCGGATGAGAGAGACCCCAATGATCTATCAGACCATCATCCTCAGTTATGTCACTTATAAGTGCTCTATCCGCTGCATTATTCTTGTCAAATGGGCCTGTTCTGTCCAGGACTGGATCCCTCACCAAGTTCCAGTCCCCGCCTATAAGATATTGCGAGGCAACTATTTCTGTTAATAAGCGGTTCAGTTGAATAAGAAATTATTTTTTTGCACCTGTCGATGCATAAACTGATCCCACACATAGATAAATATCACTGATTCGTACCTTGGCAAATACATATCGCCCATCTGTATCTACCCATGTTTTTGATACCACAACTGGAAGAGATTTACAGATAAGGATCGCTGTACCACATTTACGGGTAGGTCCCGTGTCTGGGGATCCCCCCACATGTATGCTGCTGTGAAACACCTTACCTACCCAGTCTCTACTCAGCTTTTCGGATTCCAGTGCATCAAGATGTGTTCCTTGAAAGGGGCTTTTAGCTAAATGGGAGGAACTCGTAATGTTTTGGAAGGAAGTGGAAGAGTATAGGAGGATGAGTGTGATAATGAGGAGTAATGTGTGTAGTATCCAATTTACATGTTACCGTCTTATTAGGCAATGACGTAAATAGTGAGAGGGGAGAATGGAAAAAAGAGCCCAGTTAATATCACGTGAAGATAGTAGGGCTTGTTAGGAGAGATATCCCAAAAGGAAAGGATATCAGTGATAGGAAAAATAGATAGGAAAGAAAATGCTATTGTGATACTGCAACACACTGAGTACCGTGGGTCTGGGCTCACTAGAGCACCACCACGTATGGGACCCCATCTAGAGGCCATACCAATAGCCAGGAGGGGATTTAAGGTCTGGAGACCCGTGTTTGTGCATTATTAACTGTTGGGAAGGGAGAGGTGTAATATAATAGAGTATATAAGTATATACTAATACATTTGTGACTTCTAAAAGTACTCAGAATTATCTGCATGGCATACTTAACGTTGAATAAGTCAATATTTTCAACAAGCCCTTAAAGAGTTCGTTTTCCAGCGAAACTCGGGACAGTCATACCAAAAGTGTTCGACATTTCAAAAATGTCAATGCCACAGCCCTGGTCACTCTGGGGGGAACACCACCTCCATTTAGGGCCCGTCCCGCAGTGGTGCTCTATCTTCAGGCGGCCAGGTTCCTTTGTGGACTGACCACGCCCCCCTAATCTGCATTCTTGAAGTGGAACGTCCAAAATTGTTACAAAATATCACATTGCCAGTAATATGCCTGGAAACCTGCGACTGACACTACTTTCCAAACCTACTACTGCCAATGTTTGTGAATTCCAGGAAGTAGTAAATCTGCACCGTTCACAGGAGTACATCAGGGCGTTGCAGGTTTACTACCATCTTTAAAAATCAGACACCATGGGGCATATTTACAAGCCCTATCGCCACAGGAACGAATGTCCCTTTTTGCGACGTTCCTAAGGTGATAGGGGCTTCGCCTTATTTACAAGGCAGCGTTAAGCAACTTAACGTGGCTTAGCGCTGCATTGTTAATAAGGGCCCCTTTCATGCTATGCTAAGCCTGAAAGGGGTGGGCAGTGGGTGTTGCGATGGCGTGCCACCACAACACCCATTGATTTTGCCGCTGCCCCCTATTTACAATGACCAGGGAATATCTGGTCTTAAGTTGGAGAAACAAGGAGAAATGCTCTATTTCTCCTCGTTTTAGCTTTTTCCATGTGTGCTGCCTTGTGCAACACACATGGAAAAAGCCAAAAGCCACTTATTGTTTATGTACATGAAGGTCCCCTTTCCTACACATAAACAATCTTCAAATTATATGACATTTTGTGACTTCCATGTGTGCAGCACATATAGAAGTGCTAAAATGGCATTTAAAGATTATTTATGTACAGGAAGGGGTACCTTCCTATACATAAACAATCTTTCCACTGCACGCAGACACCCTTGCACTATCGTGACAGGGTGCCTGCGTTGGTGCTACACTGCTGTGTGTATCGCCAGCGCAAGGGGAAACATATGGCTGCACCATATTCTCGTAAACAGAGGTGCAACTAGAGTCAAATTGTGGGGGGGCTAATAAAAACTTCAGGGGGAGTTAATTCTTCCAGCAATAGGCAGATTGGAGATGCAGGGGCTCAAAGAAGGGGTTAAAAACAACAATGCCTCGTTAACAAGTAAATGGTCTTTTAAAGACCTGTGAAGTACTCAGGTGCGGCTGCAATAAGACAGACGCCATACCAGCCAGCCCATAGCAGCTCAAAAACTGTCCTGTGTGTGTGCCCGGGAAGCTGTCTCAGTCTGGGCTGACACACACGACGGGGGGTCTGATGCCCTTTGAGCCCTATGGGCATTGTGTGCCTGCTCGTAAATATGGTGCAGCCCTGCATTTCTGAAGTGGCGGAGTGAGGGGTTAAGCCATGATGGCTAACGCCCTACTCCACCACTTCAGTTGTAAATACCCCCTATATGCTTTTAAGTTCCTTTTCCAAGAAAATAACAAGCTAAACCTATTCTTGTCTCTGATGACGAACGTACACTTTAAAATATGAAAGGCAACTTTGCATCAGATTAGCAGAAAGAACACACATACATGCGTTGCAGAGCAACACAAGAGAAGCCTTTGGCCACCGCGCACCACGTCACGCCCCAGATGCAGTCTGATGATGATAAACATTGTGTGAGTAAGGCTTAAGCACAGTATCTCTCTTGATTGAAGGAGGCCAAATCAATGGGGTGATCTGAAAGGGGATACATGTGATCTGAAGGGGCGGACGGCGCAGTCATTTTGCCAACTGTGAGGGGAGCGGGGGTGGGGACCCCCGCTCCCCTCAAGCCTTGCGCCTGAGTGTTTGCAGAACTGGTTGGAAAATCATGACGTTTTCTGGCTTCCTCGCTCCAGCGTCCTGGCCAATGAAAAGCCTCTAAGTATCAGAGCATCTAAGGAGAGAGAGCTAGCGGGTGTGTCCCCGCGCACTAGTTTATGAAGCCTTTAGAGCTCGCGCTTCCTGTATTTCAAGCGCGCCTTTATTGACCGAAGTTCGTCTCCAGAAGAGCTGTCTCGCGACTTCCAGCAGTCATGGCTACCAGCGTGAAGCTGAACACCGGGGCTCTCATGCCAGCGCTGGGGCTGGGCACGTGGCAGGTAAGGTGGGAGGGCGTACATGTTCTTTTGCAGGGATCAGGCAGATCACGAGGTGCCGCAACAGGGGTTTCCAGCTCTTTTGTGACCTCTACACGTCTGGGCTCCACTTGTACATTTCGCCCAGGCCGGGAAAAAGCTTCTGACTGGCCCCGGAGTGAGGCTCGGTTAATGAGTCCCGAAGGTGCAAATGCTTTGGTGACCCGGTGCAGATGTTTTCAATGTGAAAAAAACCTCTCTGGATAGAAAAGTAGGACCTGCATTCATCTTTAATATTTAGATCACTAATTAATGACTTATTTATATAAATGGCACAGAAGCTGACCTTCCACAGCACAGCATGCGGGTGAACTGCTCTGAGTTACGCTAGCTAGTGTGAGTCCTAGCTAGTGTGAGTGTGGCTGATGTCTATCCTCTGTGTTCGGTGACAGAGTTTATTTACGTAAAAAACAACAACAGCTAAACGGCAGCACTGCTTTTGTGTTCGGTGTAAAGAGCAGAGAAAGTCCCTGTTGCTTTACTGATTGCTGTTACGATGCTCATGAAACGTTTGCAGACTCATGTGTATTGTTTTGCCTTTGTTGGTAGCAGGTCTGTACAGTGTGCAGCCCACTCCTCCGGTGCACTGTACTGGGTTGACCTCAACTCTTTACCCCCACTACCCCACCACCACCACATGTCACAGACAAGTATTTCCTCACCACATCACATGTTTGCAGTCTCTAAATGTAACATAGGTGGACGATTGATGCTTCATCCATCGCTGAGCAGCTCCGTGAACCATGGGGCAGCAGGTGCAGTGGCACCGGGGTCCACAGCCTTGATGGGCCCATTGAATCCCCATAACTGCTGTATGTTACTATGCCAACAGCACCAGAGCCCATGTCAGCCTTGCACCCTACTGACGTGTACAGCACCCGCCCCCAAAGCCTGGAGGAAAAGCACATAAAATAGAACACCCTCAGTGACAGGGACCCTGTCTCCTTGTAGCTTCTGTCGTCACCACTTTTGGCCATCGGTTTGTTGATCTGACCTTCACTCCACGCGATGCTTCGGGCTTTTTTCAAATTTGTAATTCGGCCCCAGCTCTCAATACCTCTTCCAGGGCCAGCTAGACATAGTTCGATTCCACAACTGGGGACAAACTTGCAGTTAAAAGTCGAGCAGGCTTGGAGTGAATTTACTGTTGGATCGGGGCCTGTTGGGTTTTGGGCCCAGGCCTTCGGGTGGGACCAGCAGTTGCTACAAACACAGCTGACCTCGGATACAGTCACGTGAGGCGTGGAGGTCAAATTACGGGTGGTGTGGTCTCGCATGATGCTACAACCCAGTCAAGTCTGGTGGTGCCCAGGAGTCAATACAATTAGTAAAATGTTGTTGGGTAACAATAGACATGTTATCCAGACCCAAGCGGTAACTGTGCTCTTTACAGGTATGTTATGTTAACAGAGTTCTACGTGGGTGAGGGAGAGTGGGCTGTGTTTAGAAATAACTTATGGGCTAAAAAGCACCTGCTGCAGAGTTCTTTGTGTGTCCAGCGGTTTTCAGGCAACAATAAACAATGTCAAGATATCTCTGGTGATTGTTTGTGCTGGAGAGAGACCGGATCTTTGCCTAGTAGCAGTTTTGATTCATTATAAAGTAATGCAGAGGATTAATGTGTCTGCTTCAAAGAACGTGCACCCTGCTCTTTGAATTGGCACTTTCTGGTTGACTGAAGAGGTGCCCCAGCCAAGCAGAACCTACCGCTCCCAATAAGGGCAGGTAATTACACACACTGTACAACCCACGGTCACCCTCGGGTAGCTTGGCACTAAGCAATCAGGCTTATTACAGAGGCAATGTGTAAAGCAAAGGCACAGCACTCCACCACGGTAAATATACGGCATGTCACAAATATTGTTTATAGCCAGCAAACCCATATTAATCAAGGCATCATGAATATCATCCATTTCTGAGCATAAATCACACTTGGTAATACTACTAGCAGTACTGGCCCAATTGTGTTGATAAGATATCGATAATATGCACACATGAGAAATGCCCTATTCTAAACCCCCCAGCACCCTCATATGGTGTGCCACGTTGTCAGCCCCAGGCCCATCCCCACAATCCTAATCATGCAATATGACACAGTTATAGGGTGCACTCTGGGCTACAACATGAGTAATATGTGCATACGCAGAATGATACACATTTTTAGGAGGACCGCTACTGGGGCCACGTGGCTAAAACCAATGTCAAATGTAGAGTACTTTTGGCAGGAAATCAATATATAAACCAACACCATCGCCTAGTGTTGCGAATCACAAGCGATCCACAGTCTGTCACTCTCTCACACACACAAACTCACTCTGCACCTCTACATTGTGAAACATGTACCAGCCCAGTCTATATGGGGCACTCTCGTACGCATACGCACACAACACCCTAATGCAGGGCCACTGATACCTAGTATGCCAATGAATAACGTGCTGCACACCCTGTGGTTCTAAGTCTCCCTCCACCTTCTATTCACCCCACTGTCCCAGACACCATGGATGGAAGATCACTAACAACTTTCTCCAAATACTAGGCTGCACGCAGCCAAGGTCACACTTAGTCTGGATCCCCCGAAAGAAGGTGGGGGATAGGTAGTAAGAATAAACAAGAGGCAGACGTAAACAAGGGGGCCCTGGCACCACTCAGGAAGTTTATAAGCAGGTTGCAAAACAGAAGCAGGCTGAGAGCAACAATTGGTTACAATCAGGGGTTTGTCAGGGCCTTCCAGCATCAGCCCAGTTCTGAGAAACACGGGGGGGCGAGGGGGGTCATGCAGTCTCTTGACAAACTCCCAAACTTTCTCGGAAGTGTTCCTCCAGATTAGTCACTCACTTTCCCTGGCACCAAGACGTTGGCAGGATGACCAGAAGGGGAGAGGACAATAGGTCCACCTTGATGTGGCCAGGAAGACACAAGTGAAGAATGGGAAATAACACAGGGGGAACATCTCAGTCAGAGGAGGCCCCCTTCCGGTACATGTTGATCACGAACATGCCCAGGCAATACGGGCACAAGGTTTGGTGCACAATACATTTGGTCAATTCAATTCAAAGTCTTTATTTCGATTTTCAATCATAAAAGACATCATTAAAATATTTAACAATTTTAAAGGAGAAGAAGGGGTTCTTTCAGGAGGGATTTAATATAAAAGATTTCATAACATTGTTTAAAAGCCACACCAGAACTGTATTACAAAATTCTAAAACAATTAAATCCATCATGGAGTGTAACATGCTTATTAACTTCAGTTATAAGTACACATCCCATTATAAGTAAACATTTAAAATGTTTAAAAGGCTTGTGATATAGAAAGGGGCTATACAAATGGAATCTAAAATATTCACAAAAAACTTAATTTACGTGCATGGATTATCCACATCCAATGAAGGAATTTTGCAACAGCAATAGTCACAGGTTGGGAGGTGTTAGTTTTAAGAAACCGTAAAGCCTCACCACCTGCCCGAAGGCCCAGCTGTAAACAAATAGGTTTAAGCCAGGACCGCCTAGGATCTTTATACTCTGGACAAATAAATAAAATATGCCCAATACTTTCCCGTTGTGTAGGACAGAAAGGACAACTAGGGTCAAGGCCTTCTCTCCATTTGGCAACGAAGGAATTAATAGGTAGTGTGCCCACCCTAAATTGATGGTATCTCTTTCTGTCCTCCACAACAGTAATGCAGTCCCAATAGCTTTCAAACACAGGCGAGTCTTTAATTTCCATAAAATCCGCAGTTAGTGATGGACCAATACATGAGCCAAATCTTTTCACTGAGACCATATTCCAGTACAGATCTCTTAAGGTTTTCCTAGGGGGGAAGGTATGTGCTGTTGGGTCTTCTCATAGACTGGCTAGGCCCATGGCAGAATCAATTACCTTAACCTCCCGCATCCAGTGAATTTTTCACGCCTTGTCTGCTCCTCTGACATCCATAAATGCCCGAGCATACTGTGTGAGATCTGGGGTAACCCACAGTCTCCTCCAGTATGCCACTGGTCTGTATCGGGCCATATCCTCCAAACATTGGACACCTAGGTCATAGAAAAGGGGGATCAGCGGGGTTGATACGGGAAGACCCGTGATTACTCGTAGAAACTTATTTTGGGCCCTAGTCAGCAGGGTGAGGTTACTGAATCCCCACAATTCCGCCCCGTAAAGAATTGCTGTTCCTATCTTTGCATCGTAAATTTTGAGTGCTGGTTTTATTGGCCTGGTATAGGAGAGGTGAAGCTCTTTTATTAGTGCTCCAATTAGCTGTGCGTGCTTTGTAACCAGCTGGGTAGTGTGCGGTTTCCAATCTAGCTTTGATGCAAGGGTTATACCCAGGTACGAAAAAACCTTAGTCTGTTCTAGTTTGACCCTGTTCATTTGCACATTTCCTCTTATATATTTAGACTTGTGAAGGACCATGAACTTGGTCTTACTTACATTTACTATAAGCCCATGGTCCTTGCAGAAAACCTCAAATACATCAATGGCTTTTTGTAAACCCTGTTGTGTCTTTGAGATTAATAGAGTGTCATCTGCAAACATCAACAGGGGGATCAACTTACCATCCAGCTTGGGAGCGTCGGTGGGGTGTTGCTCGAAGTAGTTGATCACCCTGTTGATGTATAATGAGAAAAGGGTCGGGGCTAGTACGCACCCTTGGCGTACTCCCCTAGCGATGGTAAATTTATCTGTTACACTGCCCAATTGGTTCCATCTAACTTGGGCAAAGTTGTCCTCGTGGAGCTTCATTAAAAAGGTCAAGATGTCAAGTGGCATGCCTTGATCTTCGAAAACTGCCCACATTTTTGCTCGTGGAACCAAATCAAACGCTGATATGAGATCAACGAAAGCGGCAAATAACGTACCCTCCCCCAACAAAACCACCCGCCAATAAATTAAAAGAAACCTAAAAACTTGGTCTATAGTGCTTGTGTGACTGTGGAATCCTGCCTGAAGTGGTGACAATACTTCCTCCTCCTCAATCCACCCTTGGATTCTCTGCAGGACAAGCCTTGCGACCACCTTCTGTATGCAGTCTATCAAACTTATGGGCCTATAGTTTCCTGGATCTGAGCGCTCCCCCTTTTTATAGATCGGTATGATCTCAGCGCCCTTCCTGGTATTCGGTATAGGTGATCCATTGGCGATACCGTTAGCCAGACATTGAATGTATGGTGCCCAAAGCTCCTTATCGTGCATAAACAAATCAGCTGGGACAGAGTCCAGTCCTGGTGCCCTACCCCTTGGGATGGTATTCAGTGCCTTTCTCACCTTGATTATCTCGAAGTTTAAGGGGATTATATCCTTATTAAAGGGGATGGGATCTTTACTAATCTCGCCATTCATTTCAAAAGATGCAAACTGGGACGCGTAATGCGAAACCCAGAGGTTAGGCGAGACATAGTTTATTGGTTCTTCCCTTTGTATCCCCCTGCCCCACTTAACCATATCCCAAAAGGTGCACATTGTTCGTTCTTTGCTAGCAGAGTGAAGGTCCCTCCAATAATCCTTGACCCAAGCATGTTTAGCATGGTATTGGGCTTTTTTGTAAGCGACACGGGCACTCTTAACACAATCTCTATCTTTAGTTTTCACTGCCTCAGTCAAGGCCTGGTACGCAGTCCTACACGACTTCCCGTACCATTGATCCTCCTTTCTGAGTGGCCTTTTAGGTTTGGTATAAGCCTTTTGCGTAAAAAAGACCCTAAGTTGATTAAAAAAATTTGTATGGATCGGGTTTACATTTGCAATAACCTCTTGAGTAATACAATTTTGTAAGGCAATTGTCGCCATGATGGTCAAATCCCTCATGGTTATTATCTGACTCATTCCTTAAACAATTTGCCCATTTAATATGTCTTGTATCATTTGATAGGACAATGTCAACCTTTACAGGAGAATCCTCCTGACAGTGAGATTTAAATAACTTAAATGATAGAAGTAAGGGGTCATGATCACTTTCAACCCTTTCCACTACCATCATGTCCTTGATACTGGGCCAGTTCTCTTTATTGGTAAGTATGTAGTCAATGCGGCTTTTTTGTAAACCATTATTAAACGTAAAAGCCCCATGTTTATCAGAAGCAGATCTACCATTGATTGCTCGTAGCCCCTGTCCGACACATAGGACCTTTAACTGGAGTGCGGCCTCTGTCCATTTTTTAATAGGCAGAAGTGTCAGCTGGGGAATATTCCATGTACGGTCTTCTTCTAGGGTAAGATCAACATCATAACTGTCTAGAGGTTCGAAACAGCAATTAAAATCGCCCGCAACTATAAAATTACCTTTTTTGCAATATATATCGAGGAGTGCATCTAATTCTTCAACAGTGTTTGAAGACTTGCCCCCGGCATCCCTCTTGCATAAACATTAAAAACAAAAAGGTCCTTCAATCCAGGACACTGGACTTGAATTAATAATATGTCGCTGCTTTTTGAATCCAATTGATTAACATTATACCTGCTATCTTGTCTGACCCATGTTAGTAGTCCCCCCTTTGCTCTACCACGGAGGCTAGGAATAGCAGGAACATTAAAACTAAGGTATCCTGGTCTAAATTCTGGTGCATTCAACCAGGTTTCCTGGAATAGTATTAGGTCCTTGCTATCAAGAAAGGTTGACCAGTCTGGTGACACTGCCTTATCTCTAAACCCTGCCACATTCCAGGAGACCAGTAATGAGAAAGCAGAATCAACATCCCTATTTTGGGTACCATTTAATTCAACATCCTGTGGACCTCCACTTACTTTTCCCCCTAATTGGGAAACCTCTTGCATCGGGCTATTGATATTGGTTAGTCCACTTGTCGGAGCTTTATCTGTCAGTACAGGGGGAGTTGTTTCATGTGGACCTATTCCAGAAGCTAGACTCAGTCTATGGGGGTTAACTGTGTTGATTCCTCATAGGTCCTGATCTTGTCCGTGTAAAAGTCAGTCATTAGTGTCCAGTGAGCTAAGAACCTCAAATCTATTACTCACTGGTGTAAAACTAATATGAGGGTCAACCCAAGTGACATGGTCTCTCCTGCTAATGGTGGCAGTATTACTAGGTGGGTAAAAATACCCCAATGGTAGTATATTGATACGATCTTGATGTATCCTTAATGATCCTGCCTGCCTCAGAATATGATCTACCAATTGGGGGGAACCAAAACTCACAACAACACAATCTCCCTCCATAGCCTTCCTAGTCTTTCCCACCCAGTCCACCCTTATTACCATCTTAAAGTTGTTAAAAAGATGTTCACCTAACACTGTTCTTGTGTTCCAAAAATGGAGTACTTTATTTTTAAGTGTGGACCAATGTTCCTCTTTACCATAAAAAGTTTTGGGGACATTTGCCAAAATGATGGAATACGGGCATGCCTCTGGGGGGAGGTGGAGACTTATTTCTTTCAGGGGAATGTAATCTATATGATGTAAACTACCCCTAGGATCCCCACAACCAAACTTTACTCCACTAACTGAAGTTGGAATGTTTGGTGGTTGTGTCGCCTAAGTGACTATAGGTTCTTTGGGTTCACTCGAGCTACATTTGGTCACTCCAGACACTTCAGGACACACAACGAAGAGTTGCAAATTCCATAACTCCCTAAAAAAGAGGCCTTCTGTTTGGCACACGTTGATGTAGGTTGCACTACACCTCCGAGGGTCCCACCCTGTGAATCAGAAACCACATGCAATGAGTGTGCAGTCGGCTTGTTGCTTGAGAGAAATGCACCACACATGACGAAGCGGGCCACTTTGGATTCTGCAACATGTGCATCTGCTCACTATCAAGACGCTTATGCGTGCCAAGGTCCCTCCATACAGAGCCACTCACCTGAGATGCGGACTCGATTTTGGGGTTTCGCACTAGGCACTCCGGTCTCCAGGCACGATTCTTAGTACGAATCTCACACGGCACTGTCCAGAGAAATTCAGCAGGCAATGTCGGCATTTCGAGACTACCGCTTTCCAGATGTCACCTATAGACGGTATGGGTCCCTCGTAGGAGATCTTTGATGTCCTTGAGATCTCTGAGAGAACAGAAGACCAGGCAACTGGTTCTTGGGGGAGCCCACTTCAGTGCTACACATCAGCAGGTAGTTGGGGCAAGCCAGCAACTATTCAGCAAGGCCGCATGGTCCTTTCCAATGGCAGTAATCCTTCTTGTACACAACAGAGTTTTCCTGGCTGTGTGCACCATGCAGGCCAGGTTCTCTCGTCCTGTGACCCCACAAGCAGATCTCACCCCCTTGTGGGAGGGTGGCACCAGCAGTTATTACTGCAGTGGGCCTTTGAAATTGGGGGGGTTTCAAGGGTATCGCTTTGAACCACAGATGTGCCCCCAAAATGTACATCCTGTTTTCCATAAAGCCACAGAATACAGATCTCTGTCTTTATGAGGGCCATGACCTGACTCCAGATGCAGTGTTTCCCAACCCCTTCTTCCCATCTATTCCACCAGGCCCCAAAATGGCGGAGGTTGGCCATCCCGATTGCATAGAAATGTCCATATTTCTATAGGTGGCAATTCTAAGCGAGATTGCCAAGTCCCGTTTTTACCATTGGAAAGGGTTTGGCATCGCAAATCCATCAATAGGAAACATCAAGAGGCTGAGCCACTGCAATCCACAATTGCAGCTGGAAGTACTGTCCAGTGCTTCCCATCTTAACGTATTGGAACAGCTGCCTCGTAGGTAGGGAAAGACACAAGGGTATTCCTGCCTATCTGGGCAGGGCACACCCTTCATCCTCAGAATGGCTAGGGGTTGCTCAAGTCCAGCTTGAGTATGCGTGCAATGGCGCCATCACAGACCTGCAGTGGCAGGTTAGACACGTTTATAAGCATGATCTGTGCAAGTGCGCACACCGGCCCAAAATGGTTACCGGAGACATGGCTAAACAACATCATTAATGCAGACCTGCTCATGTTTAACACCATCCTTGGTGCCTGTGCGTGGTCCAGCCTGCAAGGGAAGGTGGGACACCGGCAAAGCCCATCGTTGGAGCCAGTGCGCACACTGGCCTGCAGTAGCAACCCTGTGATAGGTGTCTAGAAACATCATTGGCGCAAGTGCACCAGCCGGCTTGCAATAGTAGACCGAACACATACTCAGCACACCCTTAGTGCCAGCGCGCACCCCGCATGCAATGGCAAGCGGATAATCTGCTTCCCTCCTTCATGTAAGCACCACTTCCTACCATGGGTAAGAAAGGCGTGCGCACTTCCACACTGCTCTGAGAGTGGGAAAGTGCTCCATGCCTTTCGGCCACAACAGGGGCCTCAGCCAACACGGAAGGTGTCTCATTGGAGGGGGGCGCTAGAGGGCGCGCACGCAGTATGGCCGCACTTCGGTGAGGCTCCTGCTGCCTGGACACGCTATCCTACAAATATCCTGCTTTCCCGATCGCCTGCCGGACCGTGACCGGGTGTACCTGTGGCTGCTGGTCCCCGGCGGCCCCGACTAAAGTTTGGAAGCCGAGAGCCCATCGAGGACTTTGTGGGACGCGTTGCAAGTTCCGCCGGACCGGTGGCTGAGGCGTGGCGGTGACGGCGGCCGGAATCTGGAGCCACGCGATCCCGGTGCTGTACACGAGGCAGTTAGGCCCTGGCCTGCCCCCTGGCTGCTGCGGCGACCGTTGCTGTGGAGAGCGCGGGGGCTGCACGGTGTGCAGAGGCGGCGAGGAACGGAGGGGCTCTGGACTCTTCTCGTGCCTGGCTTGGCCCCCTCCCACCCCCCCCCTGCCGTGTGAATTGCCTGGGCCTGGCGGCGGAGAGAAGTGATCCTGCGATTTGGGGTCAAGCGGTGCTGGTGGCCGGAGGGGTCTCTCTGCGTGGCGCCAGAGGTGCACCGGCCCCCTCCCCCCCCCCTGCTTTACCTGGGCACTGCTGACTCGCCGCCGGGGGTGCTCCGGACTCCCCCCATCCCTCCTACTGCACTCGCTGCGACAGGACTCTGCGGCCTACCGGAGGTGGCGCTGAGCCGAGACTGCGGCGGGGCTGCTGGCGGAAGAGGGATACGCCGCGCTGGCCTAGCGCTGCACGGACCGAGCTTTCACTGCTGTTGGGGACCTCTGGGGCCTGCTCCTGGACGACTCCCCTTGCCTCCCCTCGCTGCGGCCTGGAGGCCCCCCTGCTGGTGCTATGCTGGTGTCCCTGACGAGAGGGCTTCTCTTCGTGGGCTTGCATCCTTCCAGTGCGCGAGCGGCCGGGGCCCGCGGCGGAGTGCTGGCTGATTTCGCCCTTGGGGCGGTGTGGACTGTCGGAGGGCTCTCTTCCTGGGCTGCTCCTGCATTGCTGGGTGGGGCCGTCGTCTGCACCGGCGCCTACCGGGGCTGAACTGCCCTTTGCCGGCCCCTGTTTCCGACCTGCTGGCGACGAGGACGGCCTTGGCCACTCTGGGGTGTGAGGCAGCCCCCCACAACGAGCCCACGATGGGCAAGCATGACGCTAAACAGGCGAAGCTGTCGTTTGCTGCCCCAGCTGCGAAACCAGGGCTGCGGAGTGCGCCGGATGATGGAGGCGCACGGGCCCCCCCGGGGCTGGACGTGGACGCGGCCCCGCCGCCGATGGATTTGCAGCAGATGATGCGGGAGATGAGGCAGGGCTTCGCCACAGTGGTGGATAAGGTGGACCGCTTTACTTCCCGTATGGATGCGTATGTGCAGAAAATCGATGCCCATGAGGAGCGCCTTACTGAGACTGAACGGCGGATCTCGGAGAACGAAGATACGACTGCTTCCCACTCTACACAGCTCACTAAAATGGACAATGTCCTGCGCATTATAGCTGCTAAAAATGAGGAGTTGGAAGCCCGCAGCCGCCGTAATAATATCCGCGTGGTGGGTGTGCCAGAGTCCACCAACACGGGGCGCATGGAGGATTATGTGGAGAAGATTCTCATTGCCTCTATTGGCGCGGACGCCTTCTCTAAACAGTTCATCGTGGAGAGGGCGCACCGGTCACTTGGCCCGCGACCGCGTCCCGGCGCCCCACCCCGGCCCATCATCGCGCGGCTCCTAAACTACCGCGACCGAGATGCTGCGCTGCGGGCTGCACGTGCGAACCAGAATTTGTCCTTTGAGGGTGTCAGCTTCACCGTCTTCCCAGATTTCACGCCTGTTGTGCAGGACCAGCGTCGGAAGTTTGTTGATGTTAAGAAAAAGCTGAGAGCTTTCCTGATCGACTATGCATTGCTCTACCCGGCGAAGCTGCGTGTCACCCATCAAGCGAAGCAACATTTCTTCACGAACCCGCAGCAGGTGGAGGACTTTTTGAAATCCCTGCGGAAAACGCGTCGTGACCGGCCTGATGAAGAGGATGTGGCCCCAGAGAACGAACATTGACTGCTAGCCTGGGGGTTAACGGGATCCCTTCCCTGCATTACTGTGCGACTTCTCTGTGCCTTTCCTGTTTGCCCGCCCCTGTGTGCCACTTGATGGGCTATGTACTGACTGAGTGAAGATGGCCCGGTCGCGTGCTGGACAGGGATCGGTAATGTATGCCAGGCACCACCCTTCTCCCTCCCTCTATGACTATGGTGGGTTACGGGTAGGCATGGGTGGATCTGTGTGCCCTCTGGATGTCCCCTGTAGGGTGTACCCCCTGGACTCTATTGACTGAGTTGCTCCTGTTGAGCTTTTTGAGGGTTCTGATGGGTGGGGGGTGGGTAGACATTTCTGGTGAGTTGGGGTTGCTTCAGTGGGTGTGGGGTGGGGTGGTGGGGCGCGGGGCTTTGTGGGACACCTTAGCTCTGTGGAGATGTGGGTCTGCTTTAGGGGCGGTTGGGTGGGATCTGAGGTCAAGGTTCTGGGGGACTGAGTGCCTCGCTTCCCCCCGTTGCTCGGCACTGGCGCCTGGTGCTGGGTATCTGCTAGGGCAGGCAGCCGGGTTGGTTTTGAGACCCGGAATGGTTCTTGATGATGTTGTTATGTTTGATACAGCTGTGTTCAGGACGCTGCCGTCCATGGCATCATTCCACGCTTTTGGTGTTTATTTGCGGCATGGTCCCCTGTGGGGACGTGGTGGGTACCCATTTGTTGAGGATAGATTCTGCTTAGGCTTGACTGGTGATGTGGACTGTGGAGCGCTTGTGGTTTGGTGCGTGGTGTGTAGAGCAAATCACGCGCGCGACAGATGGGGGATGACTGAAAGAGGCCCCTTTGCCGCTGCACTTCCTACCTGTTTTGGGTCGACCTGGCTATGGGGGACACTGATTTGAATATACTCACGTGGAATGTCAGAGGCCTGGGGGACCCTAGAAAGCGGAGAAACGTCCTCTCCTACTTAGATCGCCACGCTATACACATTGCGTTCCTTCAGGAGACCCATTTCCGGGCGCAGGCTACCCCTACCTTTGCTAACAGGTGGGCGAAGTACTCTACCTTTTCGTCTTACTCCTCATATTCCCGTGGTGTTGCTATATTAGTTAAACGGACCACCCCCTTCGTGCTGGCGGGTACGAAAAGTGATGCCCAAGGCCGATACTGCCTGATGTGGGGGAGACTGGGACATAGAATGGTCACTCTGGCCTGTTGCTATGGTCCCAATGTGGACGACCCTGCCTCCTTCGTTGACCTAGGTGCGGATATAATAGGTGTGGGTACGCAGCACCTCATACTGGGGGGAGATTTTAACGTCACACTTGCCCCGGCGCTTGACAGGTCCCACCCGGCCCCGCATCATTATACACGGTCCCGGGAGATACTTCTGGACATCATTACGGAGCACAGGCTGATTGACGCATGGAGACACCTCCATGCGGACGGCCACGAGGGTACTCACTTCACGGCGCAGGCACGCTCCTGGGCCAGGCTCGATTACGTCCTCCTGACCCCACAATTTCATGCGGCGCTGGTTGGAGCGCAACACCTTCCGCGTACATTCTCGGACCATGCGCCGGTGCGAGTCACACTGAGGGCGGCGGAACTAGGCCCCCCTCTGGCGGCCTGGCGTCTGCAGCCCATGATGCTTCTCGATACCCTTTTTCAGGAGGAGCTGCGGGAGGAATGCTTGGCTTTCTTTGAGCGCAACAAGGACTCTGTGCAGGACGTTGAGACTATCTGGGATGCTTTCAAAGTGACCCTGCGGGGTATTTGCATTGCCAAGGGGTCCGGTGTCCTGAAGAGCATTATGGCGCGCCTGCGCACCTTGGAGGATGACCTTCGGGCGCTGGAGACGTCGCTTGCGGCCAACCCTGATGATGCCAAGCTGGCGAGCATTCGGGACAAAATTTCTGAGTATACTGCGGAGGCCACCCGGGAGGCTAACTTTCGAGGCAAATACTGGGTTGCCCGGAGTTACGGTGAGGGTGAGAGGCCGGGGAAAGCCCTGGCTGCAATGATGAGGCTAGCACGACCGCCTAATACGATCATGGAGATTGTAGGGGTGGATGGCACAAGGTACAGTGAGACCGCACATATCCTCAACGCATTTGTAGCCCACTATAGTGTGCTCTATGCGTCCACTAGAGTTGGAGAGCTCCAATTGCATGATTACCTTGACGATGTGTCTCTGGGGTGGCTTAGCGATGCGCAACGAGAGTTTCTGAGCTCCCCTTTTGAGCTAGACGAGGTGAGAGAGGCCATTATGCAGATGAGGTCGGGTAAAACCGCCGGACTCGACGGGATACCCATTGAATTTTACAAAACCTATATTGACTTTATGGCCCCAGTGTTGAGAGAAGTCTACAAGGATGCATTGGAGGTGGGTCATCTCCCCCCATCGATGCGCATGGCCCTCATCACATCGCTCCTTAAACCGGGGAAGGAGGCCAGCGACTGCGACTCCTACAGGCCTCTCTCCCTCCTCAATTGTGATGTGAAAATTTTAGCCAAGCTCATCGCCAATCGAATCAATCTATTACTCCCCAACCTGGTACTGCCCGACCAGGCCGGTTTTGTGCCAGGTAGGGCCACGACGCATAACTTGCGCACTTTCTTTTCGATCCTTAATTCTGTGCATGAAGATCTGCCCATGGCCGCCGTGTTCCTGGATGCCACGAAAGCCTTCGACTCCCTTGAATGGGACTACCTGTTCCAAGTTCTGGGGCGCATGGGTTTCCCGGCTGTATTCATCTCGTGGATTAAATTATTGTATACTGCCCCTATGGCCAAAGTCTTAGTGAATGGGAGGTTGTCCTCTGACTTCCCCATTACCAGGGGCACCAGGCAGGGCTGCCCCCTTTCGCCTCTATTATTTGCTTTGGCCATGGAACCTCTGGCGGCCAAACTGCGGCAACACCATCGTGACAAAGCACTCCGGTGCTTCCAGAGGCAGATACTTGTATCAATGTATGCCGATGATATCACCCTCTATGTACGGGAGCCGAAGGAAAATCTTAACCCGATCCTCCGCGAATTCATTCGGTTTGGCATGATTTCCGGCATCCAGATCAACTGGAGCAAGTCTTGTTTGTTTCCCCTGACAGCCTCCACTGGAAGATTTGTGCCCGACTTCCCCCTTGCCTGGTGTGACGGGGACTTTAAGTACCTGGGCATCCGCATTGAAAAAAACAGAGATGAACTTATGAGGGCTAACTATGGGACGGCTCTGTCCCGCATTACAGATTCCATCACTCGATGGATCACCCTACCCCTTTCAATGGCTGGCAGGTCCTCACTGATTAAGATGGTGATCTTGCCGCAGCTGCTGTACCTTTTCTTGAATATTCCCTTTTATCCTGGTGCTATTTTCTTTCGACAACTCCGCTCGGAACTTATTAGACTAGTCTGGGGCGGTAAGTCACCCCGGCTCCAGTGGGACATCCTGATCAGGCCCTTTGAGCAGGGTGGTTTTGGCATTCCCAACTTTGAGCTCTACTATCAGGCAGCCCAGGCGCACTATGCTTACTATTGGATGCGGCAGCCCCGATATATGCCCCAACTAGCGGCTGAGCATTGGTTGGCCCACCCCATTCCCATAGAAGGCGCGCTGTACATACCGGGGACAGGCAGAGATAAGACGCCCACGACACTGATCAGTACGGTGACTGCGTGGACCAAGCTGGCTGCCGCTCTAGAGCTAGAAATGGTGTACACGCCACTCCTGCCTCTTGTTTACCATCCTAACATGCCCCTGCTGCAGGAGGCGGGTTTCCGAAAATTGCTTCAAGCTATTCACGTGAAGACGTGGGGCGACCTGTACCACAACGGCACGTTCCGGTCCATGGAGCACATGTATGCCACCATCCAGCCTACTCCCCTCGATGTTTTCTTATACCTACGCCTACGGCAGGGGCTGAGGGCCCTCATGCCCTGCTTCCCCCAGGAGCCCCCGCATTTGGCTCCGCTGCATCGTATACTGAGCGATGGCACTCCAGCTAAGCTTGTCTCCAAAATATACCGATCGGTCCACTCCTCCACGCAGGCGCCACAGTTGGCAGCCAGGGAGAGATGGGACCGAGAGTTAAATGTCCCGCTGACGGATAAACAGTGGCAATTCTGCCTGATGCAGACGGACCGCGTCTCCTCCAGTAGCCGCCTCAGGATTATCCATTATAAATACCTTCATGGGCTCTACTTCACGCCCGCCAGACTTCACAGATATCGGCTTCGAGACAATGATAATTGCGACAGATGCCGGGCTCCAGGTGCGGACTTCCTTCACCTGGCGTGGACGTGTGATGCAGTTCACCGCTATTGGTGCCGGGTGTTTGAGGCGCTCTCAAAGATGATCGATACAATATTGCTGCCCTCCCCTCTCCTGGCCCTGTTGGGTTATGTAGAGCCTATACAGGCGGCGCACCGTAAATTCATTGCGCTGGCCTTTCTGCTTGCGAAAAGGAGAGTGGCGTGTCGCTGGGGCAGAGGCAGGGCCCCAAAATTTAAGGACTGGATGAGAGATCTTGTTTACTGTCAAGATCAGATCCGAACGTACTCTGAGCTCATGCCGCCCACGTCGCGGCCCGCTGATATATGGGCCCCATTACAATGTTATCTCCTTGCTGGGGCGACGGCCCCGGATGGCAGCCAGGATGCTGAATGAGCTCGTACTGTGGGGTGCAGCGACTGAGGGTACTTGCCCGAGATTGGGTCCGGGATTTGCTGGCATTGGTCGCGCTTAAGGAGTGGGTCTCCTCTCTGGTTTGCGGGAGGGTGTGTTGCTGTGAGAATTGTGGTGTGGGTGTTCCCCCCCCCCCCCCCCCCCCCCAAAGGGTCCATACCCCTTGCAGTGATCTCTTGGATTCCGTACTTTAGATAATGTTTTACAATGGGTTTGTATTGCTGTCCACGTCACCCCTGCAAAGAATGTGTCTTCGTTACATCTTTCCGGCCTTCTCTGTATCGCCCATATTGAGATGAGTGCGCACTGGCGCTCCTTGTAACACAGCTGTATGTTTACTTTGTCTTAAAATGTCAAAATAAAATTTAAAAAAAGGTGTCTCATTGGAGGATGCTGACCACCAAGGTAGGGAGAACCTCCCCTGGGGGTTCTTCCCTACTCAAAAAGCAGACATGCTTGTGTCCGTGGCTCACCTACCCCGAACTCTTCCTTTGGGACATACCCCAGGACCTCTCTGGCAGTAGGGAGGCCCCCCTCAGTGTTGGCTCACTAGTATGGGAAGCCAACCGGAGCAGGTTACATGATTGGCAGGTGAGTCCAGTGGGAGCACAGTGAGTGCTACGTCCCACTACTAGCCAGTGCTGAACCGCCCTGGGTATGTGGTGCACCTTTTTCAGGGCGCTCACAGGGACAACAACTAACCCAACCATGTAGACACCCCCTCTTAACCTAGATAAGAGGGGGGCTATTACGTTCCCATTGCAGTAGAATGGAAATGTGAACCAGAGGGACACAAACTGAAAGTAGGCAAAGACTAAGAGGGCAAAAAGCAAAATGTTTTGGGAAACTCTCCCTAAGAATGCTATGTCCAACACCTGCCAATCACAGAACTGTATATTTTGATGTAGCTCAGTGGTATGCTGCTTTTGTTGCAGAGATATTTTTGTTACTTGCAGGTCATAAGCTACAATCCTAAAATAGCACAGTGGCATATGAACTGTCATCAAAGAGCTGCATGCAAGCTGCATGGTATAAACAAGGCCACTGGAATTATGTGATTGTGCGGCTACGTTGATTTTTGCATACTAATGGATCTGTCACATTTGCCACATAATCCATCATCTGCAACATAATCTTTGCACTTTGCAAAGGTCACTGGATACCTTTCTGTTGGTAATTGCTATGTTTGGGTGTTAAATTGGTTCTAAAGAGGTGCAAGACAGTGTTAAAAAGTGTAACAGGCATTGTCAAAGCTAATAGTTCTCAGAAATACCAGAGCTATTGGACTTGTTAATGTGAATGTCTTTTAGCCATGTTGTCTAGCAGCACATCTGCTGTTCAGCATAGTAAAAAAAAGCGCTATGATGTGGCCAGCGCAGGCCACGTCATAAAACGGTTTTGTATAAGAAAGCCCTCAAACAAAAACATCAATATGTTACACGTCTGTAGTCACCATTTCGTGTAGTAAGGAATAAACATCCAAATACTAAGCAGTAAGGAAATCAAGACAAAAAAGTATGACAACAATATGAAAACACACAATTTTGTGAGTGATACATATATGCATCGTGGCAGGACCTTCAATTTCGGTAAGCGCTGTTCTGCACAATGATGGCAATTCATTGCCTTTTTGAAACCAGACCTTCATAATGAGAGTGTGGATGATCTGCACTTTACTTCCAGAAGCAAGCCCTCACCTCTAGCTGTCACCCTCACTGTCATCTGAGACTGGAAACCACGAGGCATCTCAGTCTGTCACTTGTGGAAGTCAGAGCACAGGTTTCCTGTGTGTGCAACAACTGGCAGGGCAGGCCTTGCGCAGTAAACACAAGGAGAGATGAAAGTGCCCTATGAAGTGTAACAGTCTAACTGGGATGCTGGAAAACAGCATAGGGGCACCTTGTGGTAGTGCCACTGGAAGAAAGAATGGCATTATTAGTCCTGGCATTCTGAGCGTTACTTCTGGATACAAACAATTAGCCCCTAAAGCGTAATCAATTATAATGCATACATCATTTCAATTTGCGGTAGTATCTAAACAAAACAAAACAAAGCCACGCAGGGAGAGCTAATGAAACATGAAGTCTGAGATATTAAAGACACTTATTACCAGGAAAAGCATACAATTTGATATGACCATTAGCATTAATAACAAGCAACACCAGGACATTCATTTTAAAAAATCCTCTCACTTTGAAGTCTGAGCCATAAAAGTGAACAGGTGCCCTCGGACCACAGGGTCTGACATTTGACCTCGGTCCCTGAATGCACCGCAAATGTGACGAGAGAAGAACAAGATTTACAGCCCTGTTTACAGAAACAGCTTGGAGCGAGTGAAAACATGAGCGCTCATGTGAAGAGCTCTTAAAGAAAAAAGTAATTCCTAAAACAGTTCCTAAAATGGGACCAGAGGGTGGATAGGAGTAATTGGTCCATACTCTTGGGGAGGGCTAAACATAGGCATGATGTATACATGCGATGGGCAAATGCGGAGAAAGAATATGAGCGCAAGGATGGTGCTAGCAATTGGGAAGCCTATGGGCGGGCTGAAGTCCACATTTTGAATACAACAGTCTCTTTGAGACAGCATATGCGTTGTTTAGCTAAGATCTAAACATGCCAAAATAATGAAGAAATACTATTAGAAAATGTGCCACATTATGCTGCAAAATTTGCCTCATCTTGCTGTATAATTTAGTCTACTCTGCCGCATAATTTAGCCCACTCCTGCCACATTATTCCAGTGGCCCTGAATAAAGGTTAGAATCTTATGTTTTTACCCCCAGCATTTCATTATCCTAATGTTATTAAAGGTGTGTTTGGGTTGAAATGATTCCTTGTCTCTGTATAATGCGTGTGTGATGTAAAGTGCTCTAACACTTTACACCGGTATGAGTAGCGCTATTAAACACATTACATGCATGTGAGAGAGGGGCTATGGAGAGATGAGGGTCACTTTTGAGGGTGAGTAATTGTGATCATCTACTAGGTTGAAGTGCCTAAATAAAGTATAGGAACTTTGATCCTGAGTCCAGTGGGGGCAGGGTCAGTGACTGTGGGCCGGCATCAGAGATGTGGCTAAAAATAACATATTCGGAAACTATTTTGTCTGCCTTTCACGTTAAAGAAAGTGTATATAAAATAAAACACAGGCCTTAAATGTAAACTAAATGCAAGTTAATGTAATATTTGCTTAGTAAAAGCTCAGTTGGTTAATAAGATCACAGCAGATATTCTGTTGAACCAGTTACAGAATTGGATCCCACTTGTTGTAGTGGGGAATAGTGAGTATTTATTGTGCTACGAGGTCACAGCCTTGGAGTGAAAGCACTATGAATATCCAACCTTCTTATTTAAAATTGAAGTACACACAGCATAAGAACACAACCCAAAACAAAGCTGGTAACACCCTTACATTACCACTCAAAAAGAATACATATTTGTCAATATGGAGCTTCAAATGAGTCCAACATTTAAAGTAGTATAGTGTACTCGGGCAGCCTTTAGATGTACTGATTAATCAGTTGCCACATTTATGTCTTTCAAGTCGCAGGCACCCTGGGGAGAAGCCTGGTTGTTCTTTAGCTGAGTGCCTCTCGCTTGTTTTCACACTACAGGAGATCCCCTCTCTCAGTGCTTTAAATGGAAAAAAATAAGTGTAGGTACTCTCCAAAATGAGATGTGGACTAGGGGGCGGGGCTTGTGGTGGGGCTAGGGGGCGGAGCTATGGGCTGCGCAAAGGGATCCAGCCAGGGGCCCATTTAAGCATAGTTGCACGCAGACAGGGCATTCGGTACATGTATTTTAGAAACGCTTACATTCGCTGCTGACCACATTAATAAACCTTGATTCCCACCTTCTCTGCTACAGCATTACTATCGCCACCTTCCTCCTTTGTCTGGTTGCAAACAAGTGCTGCTGTACTCTGCTATGCCAGCAGGAAGCCTTCTCTTCGATTTCCCGAGAGTAACTAAATATGTCTGTTAGCAGGCCCTGCTCGCACACGTACAGTTCTATGCACTCCACAGAGCCTAAGTGGACACTGTGCAGGCGCACAACGCCCATTGAGCTCAAAGGGGTTCAGCCCCCCACACCCCCACTCATGTGTGGCAGCTCGGGCTAAGACAGCTTCCCGGGCACACCCTCAGGCAGAATGAATTAAAAACAGTAGATCTGTCTTTCACCGGTTAGACGGAGCATGCCATGTATCCCCAGTGCTTAAATTGTGTTGGTGGTTCCAGTGCTCGGCACCGGCACTTAACTGTCAGCACCAGGACTTATGGGAGTCTGCCACAGGTTGGCACTGTTTTTCTGATTTAGAGATGAGCACAACTACAGTTGTTTATTGATTCAAAATACATAGAAAATTACTCTTACCTGCCACCAAAGCCATTCTTGTAGTTTTCAGGATCTGGAATAGTCTGAAATGTCACACTTGTAGGAAGAAGTGTGATGGTTAGTTGTGTTGGTGCTGTTCTTGGCAGCACATGCAGGGGCAATGGTTAGGGCATGCTGCAGTAGCCTCCTGACCAGGGCCCTGGCACTTATTGCTTTACAAATTAAGCACTGTGTATCCCTGATGAATCAAAGCCTGGTGGCTCCTCCTCGCACACACCCGTCTCTCCCTCTCTCTCCACTCGCTAGTCCCTGCCCTCTCCCTCAATCCGCTCACCACTTCCGTCCTCTGCCTGAGGACTGGCTCACTGTGACAGCAATTCAACGGGTTAAGCGCCCGCTGCTCGTGTGTGCACAGCTTTCAGTCCCTGGCGACCTGTCCTGTTGTTTACAGCGCAATGAAATACGTCAGCGGCAGTAGGCGCTAGGTATTCATTGCGATAGGTATTCATTGCGATCCTTCCCCATGCTTCATCCCTTTCCTTCATTCACCAAAGAAAGGCAGACTCAGAAAGTTCCAGTTTTCGAGCCCGGGCTGAGACAGCTCCTGGGCACACACAGCCGCACCGCACCGAGTACTTCACAGGTCTTTTAGAAGACCATTTGCTTCCTAACGAGGCTTTGTTCTTTTTCACCCCTTCTTAGGGGCCCCTGCATCTCCACTCGGACTATTGCTGGGAGAATTTAGCCGACCCCCGCTCCATCCCCCCCCCCCCCAGATTTGGCTCTAGTTGCGCCTCTGACACTGAGATTAGGCCCCCTCCCAAACTTCCTGCCAGCTCTTGATGAATGCCTTCTGAAGGCCGCGACATTAGCACATTGTAAAGCGAGATTAGCACTCGATCAGAGTGTTTCGTCTAAACAGATCCACTCCTTATCAGCTGTATTGCACTTCTTTTTGCAATTGCCAATTTCACTGAGCTTGGCTCATATCCCCATGAGTACCGGTACTCTCTTAGGACAAAGAGAAGTTCCGGTACTTAAAATTTAGAAGTGCCGGTACTCAGTACCGGTGAGTACTGGCCCATTTAAAGCACTGCCCTCTCTGCCCTTTCAGAGAGAGGCACCTCAAGGCAGAGATTGGAGAGCTACTTGCTGCGCTCTAGCTCAGCGCAAGGTCCTCTTGGATCCTCGAGCCCAAAACGAGGCAAGCTTTTATGTGGCTTCTGCCTGCCACCCTTGCTCTACCCTTGTGAACAAAGTTAAAAACAAAGCATTAACATTTGTGGTGTAAAGAGAGACAAATACATACTCATTTATTGGCTAGAAAGTGAAACCGGAGAAACCTGGTATTAATATCGGCTTCCCCAATTAACCAGACTGTGATTTTAGGTAAATATTTTGTTTCACCAATCCGCCTTTCTCTTAATTACCTCTCAATGGTAATGAACATATAATGTGACTTAATGTCAAAACTAACACATGTTAAAGAAAGGCAAATTTCTAATTTTGAAGAGACTTTATCGTATTGTTATGGTGGTTTGTTGTATGATTTAGATGGCAAGCATTTCCAGGGCTCAGCTTGTGTAAGGGCTCTGAGGGCTAAGCCAGAACCTTGACTCGGCTCTTCCTGTTAATTTGCTGCCTCTCGCACCTCTATCTCAAGGTCAGCATTAATGGGTCAGGAATGATGGCTAATTCTCTGAAGCCCAGGTATGCTTCTTGAAATATAGACCTGGCTCTGTGATGGCAATATAGAAAAGATACCAGGTTGCTCAATACTTTGAGTTAGGTGGGAGGTATCACAGCAGCCCCTGCTGATTGAGATGATCCTGCCCAATGTCCTGATCCCAGCCATGATAACAGTGATTAAATAAATACCACACTCAAAGGAATACACTGAAACACCTTCCCCAACACTGTTTGGGATAAGAGGACATCTCTCCTTGCAGGCAGAAGTAGAAAGTGCAATTTGACGAATACTCCACACATGCACACACATGCCTCTCCTTTCCTTAGAAATGCTTTCCTGATGTACAAACACCCAGCTTGACTCCCCATGTTGCAGACCAGGGGACAGTGGAAAACTCTCAAGCAGAAGCACCACACTACTGCTTGCTACATGCCAGAAAATCCAACAGGCACCTCCATTGTATACACACCCTCATTACAACTTAAGCATACTTCTAACCACGAAAACATCACTTCCTACTTCATTAGCTACCTCTTCTGAACACAGGGTCACAGTCAGCTACCACCATGCACACACACAAGGGCAGGAAATATGAATGAGGTGGTGGTTCAGCATTATAAAACAAACACACACTGCCTGCATCCACCACCACACAGTGAATTATCAGCATTCACTCCACCTACTACTCTCACCCACACTGTCCTGAGCTCCTGCACTGGAATTCTCTGAGACACATTATAGACACATTATAGAATCCCTAGCATCTAAGACTTTGAAAAAATATTGAACTCTCGTGTAAATAGGACACCGTTGATTATTCACCCACTTGTACTATGTCTCAAATTATATACTTTTTGTCTTCTTCATGTCTGTGAGATATTGTGATATTCATAGACGTCTTTCTCTCCTGGCCAGTGATACATATGCAACTGCTTCTGTCAGAAGCAGAGTCAGCCTAAAAACATAAAATAAAAAAATTGAGCTTATGAACACGCTTTGATACCTCCTAAATCTCTACACGTTTTTGGAAATTAGGTATCATTTTTATCAGGACATCAAGGGGAATTCTGGGTGGTAGGAAATTTGTGCCGGACCGGTGATCGCAGACAGAAATGTAAGGAAAATATGGTATTTTGTTTAGCTAAATTTGAGGTTAGCAGGAGATTCTGGGTAAGAAAACTTTGGAGTATCCACACATGCCACACCTCCCCGAACACCCCCTGGTGTCTAGTTTTCAGAAATGTCTGGGTTTGGTAGGTTTACCTAGATGATCGTTGAGCTTGGGAGCAAAAATGCAGATGATCCCCTTGCAAAACCAGCTCTTTTTGTGATAGATAATGCCTCCACAATATGTTTTGGGCCCTTCCCTTTTCGCGTGCACTTAGCTCACCCACACAAGTGATGTAGCATTTTTATCGGGAGACCTGGGGGAATGCCAGGTGGTAGGAAATTTGGGCCGACCCGGTGATCTTACAACTTTCCTACACTGAAATGTGAGGAAAATGTGATTTTTTTATTTTTTAGCTAAATTTGAGGTTTACAGGGTAATCTGGGTAAGAAACATTGGGTGATCCATACAAGCTACACCTCTCCGGACTCACCCAGGTGTCCAGTTTTCAGAAATGTATGGGTTTTGTAAGTTTCCCTAGATGGTACCCAAGCCTTGTGCCAAAAACGCAGGTGTCTTCCTTGCCAAACCAGGTCATTTTGTGAACGATAATTTTGATGCCTCCACAATATGTTTTGGGCCCTTCTCTGTCACGGACACTTGGCCCATCCACACAAGTGAGTTAGCATTTTTTGTTGTGAGACCTGAGGATACTCTGGGTGATAGGAAATTTGTGCCGGCCTGGTAATCCTTCATCTTTGATTTGTTTTAGCTAAATTTGAGATTTGCAGTGGATTCTGGATCAGAAAACGTTGGGGGATCCATTCAAGCTACACTTCCCATAACTCCCCCAGGTGTCTAGTTTTTAGAAATGTCTGGACTTGGTAGGTTTCCCTAGGAGGCAGCCAAGTTTGGGACCAAAAACGCAGGTGACTCCCTTGCAAAACCTGGTCATTGTGTGCCGGTACAGTGATCCCACAACTTTCCCACACAGAAATGTGAGGAAACAATTTGTTTTTGGCAAATAAACTAATTTACAAGGGCTTCTGGGTAAGTAAACCTTGTGGGGCCCACACAAAACTCACCATATACTATTCTCTGAGTGACCAGTTTCCATAAAGATGTGAGGCAAAAGGTGTTCACTACAGAGAGAGTATGCAATGATGCTAAAAAGCAAATAAATACAAAAACGTTATTGCACTAGCTATCCACTAGTTAATCACAGGCATACTGGTCGGATTTAGCACAAGGATGAGTAAATGGTTCTTAAAAAACACTTTATTCAACAATTACTTTAGGAAATAAAATCTGCAAAAGTCATTGTTAATATTTTCAATAATGTATTTTAGAACCACTGACTTACAGCTTGTGAGCGGTAAAGCCACGTCAAGACCCAAACCGCTTTACAGTCCATTTACATGCCTTTCATGCGCCAGACACAGAAAACAATTCACACTGTCAGCTACGGACCCAACACAATACAACACTTACTTTTACAAACAGTGGCATTTAAGAGTCTATCACTCTCATACACCAATAGGACTAACACACCTATTACACCACCAAGGACCCAGACAACTGACAAATACACTTTAAGCAAGTCAATACACATACCAGCCACCAACACACCGCCAGTCCACGCCCACCACCAGTCAAGTGTCAGTCTACACACACTGCTAGCCAAGCACCAGTCCATGCACACTGCCAGTCTACACACACCGCCAACCAAGCATCAGTCTAGAAACACCGCCATCCAAAAGCCAGTCCACATGCACCGCCAGCCAAACGCCAATCCATGTGCAGTGCCAGCCAAATGCCAGTCCACATGCACTAGTAGCCAAGCGCCTATCGATACACACTGTTAGGTAAGCGCCACTCCACACACACCACTAGCTAAATGCCAGTATACACAGACCATCAGCTGAAGTCCAGTTCACACACTCAGAAACTTTCCCTGGTGTATAGGAGTTTTCTGTCCCCCTTGGGATCAGATGGGCAGAAAAAATATACCCTGTCTGCCCTGGGGGGCAGAAAAAGGCCTAAATATTGCCCCAATAAAGGGGAGGGACCCTTACCCCAGGGGCCACTCACCAACATATAAATATAAAACTCACTGCTGTCTAGGGGCTAAGAATATGGCCGATCTTCCCCAAGGGGTAAAGAAACGGCCAAAATATGTGGCCAAATAAAAGGAGAGCAGCCCTCCTCTTATTGTGCAAATACTTATCCCTGGTGTCTAATGGGTTTCTGCTCCCCCCTTGGGGGCAGACCGGCCTAAAAATATGATCCATCTCCCCCCAAAGGGGCAGAAACGGCCAGAACAATTTCCCAAAAAGAGGGTGAGAAACACTTGCCTAAGGAGTTTCTTCCCCACATGTCAATATACTTTTCCCTAGTGTCAAGTGGGTTCCTGCTCCCCCTTTGGAAGCAGATTGGCATAAAATATGGCCGATTTTACACAAAGGGGGACAGAAACAGCCAGAATAATTACCCTAAAAAAGGGGGAGTGATCCTTGCCTAAGTTACTGCTCCCCCACAAGTCAATTTACTTTTCGCTGGTGTTTAGTTTGTTTCGGGCCCCCTTGAGAGCAGATTGGCATAAAATATGGCCGATCTATCTCCAAGGGGTGCAGAAATGGCCAATATTAACCCAAAAATAAAGGGGAGGCCACTGCCCAAAGCCAAAGAAAAAACTTGGTTGCCTGGTGGGTGCATTCCTGCTGCGTGATCGTGGTCCCACTTGCGATCGCGCAGCAGTAATGTACTGCAAAGAGACACCCGGGGAAAGGAAAAAGTGTATGCTTCCCTCAGTGCCACTCTGCACTCCCTGGACACTCCCCGGGGAAGTAAAGCACCGACGGGCCGATGTGCAAAGCTTTTTTCAGGTCGCAAACAACCCGATTCCCAGAATCGGACCGTTTGCGACCTCATAAGCATTTTTAAATGTACAAAGCCCACTGTACATTCGGTAAGCTATGACAGAATCGCAAGTTGGGTTTGCGAGTCGCTAATAAGAAGGGGCTTGCTAGGGGCGTCCCTTCCTAATAGTGAGTCGCACTGGTATGTATGAATGTTTTGCAACCAGGAATGCGGTCGCAAAACATTAGCAGTTACCACCAACTTCAAGTTGGTGGTAACCCATTTGCAAATGGGAAAGGATCCCCAAGGGACCCCTCCCCTTTGTGAATATGGAGGCCAACATTTTTTTAGAGGAGTCTGTGGTGCCACGGACTCCTCTTAAAAAAATAACCTTTTCATTTTTCTTCTTTAAATGCAGCCCATTTTCCATTTAGAAAAATGGGCTTCATTAAAAACAAGCATTTACAATGCCATAGGTCTTAAAAACCAGAACAAAAATAAAAGGCATTATCATTTACAATGCCAATAGCTCAGACTCGCGTAATTGCGAGACCTATTGCATTGCA
This sequence comes from Triturus cristatus, assembly GCF_964204655.1. NCBI lineage: Eukaryota > Metazoa > Chordata > Amphibia > Caudata > Salamandridae > Triturus > Triturus cristatus. The sequence continues at coordinate 232,409,667 of NC_140585.1, forward strand.
AATGCTTGTTCAGTGTAATACGGTCTCATAATAAAAACTTTTTCCAGGGCTGCTTTCAGCTTGCAGTTCCTCACTGTTATGCATGCTTCCCGGTATCTTGCTGAAGGCCGAGGGTCTGGTTTTCCTCGACTCGCCATATGAGTTTCGAAGCTAAATGTAATGAATCTTCAGCCAGCTGGGGCAAAAACAGGATTTCAAGGTGCTTGAGAGACACAAAGGATTTACCGACAGAAGGCGGGGAGGGCCATGCCTATGAGAAAATGCACTTGAGGCGGTTGCGTCATCAACAGTCATCAGCAGGAGGTCGGCAAACTTTTTCTGCGTTCAGTTATAGGATTCACTGAGAGGCTATGGCTGCTTCTATTACTAATCATTTCTGCAACTAAGAATAGATTTTCAAATCCTTATTTTGTGCTGTGCAGTTTCTTCATATAGGATCCCGGTTACTTCTAGCGAGAGGTGTAGCGTAGCGGCCAGAGCAGCTGACTACGAGCGAGGGAACATGGTTCGATCCTGGCGCTGGTGGCAGATCAGCATCCTGTCATTATGGACAACAGCTCACTTAATCTCCCCAACGCCCCACAGCGCCTTGAAACCTTAAGGGGTGATATGTTCATCCTTTACAAATAAAGATTATTCTATCACAGTTCTAGGGCCCATAAAGTGCCAACGAGCAGAAACATGCACACAATTCTCTTTTAATTTACAATTATTCATGGTCCAGAAACCTACGAGTGTGAAAGTAAATGAATGCGGCAGCAAGTTGCCTTTGGGCTGCAGGTTGTTTCCTTTGCAGCCTCTCCCCCTGATCAGGACAGGAATACGAAAAGAGATGAAATAAATATGGAACATAAATTAATTTTCGTTTCAGCATTGTTTTTGTCCATAGCTCTTGTGCGCGACGCTCCGGATTCAAAAGCTGCTTTACAACAAATGATCGTAGAAGGAACGCTTCCATCTTACTGCCTACAATTGAGTTTTTTAAGAGCTCAATAAAGACCGCTTCTGAACCTTGACACCCTTGGCTGAGAATAATTGCACTTGAGATAATGAATCCGTGCAGGCGCTCTGTATTTATAGAAGTCAAGAGGAGACAAGGAGGGAGGGGGGAGTGAGAGCGGAGGGCATGGTGGAGGAAACAATGAAACCATGAACAGCGTGGCGCTCGTAAAAGGGTGCCGTGCTGATAATGAATCCATGTGTCTTACCGATGTTTAAAAAAAAAAAAACAGACGAATAAAAGACATATTTGAAGTTAAAGCACAACGTTTGAGCACTCGTAAAACAAGAAAAACAAGCATTTGCAATCCGTAGTGCACCCACATGGCGATCCTCCAGCTGCTGTGGGTGGGGTTGAACGCGGTTCAAGCAGCGCTCGTGTCTGACCTGCGGGAGTGCAGGGGAGAGAGGGGTGAGAGAGCACGGACAGTGGGAGGGGGAAAGCATTGCAAGCGGTGCGGTCAGGGCAGTAACGGAGGGCCCGGGGGCTGCGGTTCAAGGCACAGAGGACATTCAGCGGTGCACGCATGCGCTGCCTTGGCAAAACTAAAAAAACAACAAAGTTGTGCTTACATTGAAAGATACCGCCCTGCAGTGTAAGTTTACTGTAGTTAGTCCATGCTGCTTCTGGGCTACACGGAAGTTAATATTGGATCAACAGTCAGCAGAGAGCAAGATAAGAGCAGCAATGCCACAGTTAAACGAATCACAAGCTGTATGACAAATTACACAGAGTTTCACCCAACATAGAGATTACTTTATGTCTCGCTGTGACAGTGCATGCAGCGCATGCGCTGCCAAGGGGAGACCTAAAAAGGTTTTATTTGAAAATCAGTCACAGACATGGTGGTCTACTAACCCCAGCAGGCCACATTCCTTGTGAGTGCTAGCTATTCCCAATGGGTCACATATTGCGACCTAACTCATGAATATTCATGAGGTAGGTCATGCGCAACCCTCTGGGAATCGGAGCTAGTGTTCAGCACACTGTCGTGCATGCCACTTTGTGATTTCCTGATTGCGAATCACAAGGATTCGCAATTAGGGAGGCGCAAAACAGTTCTTAGTACATCTCGCCCTTACTTCTCTGACACGCCGGAAGCAAACAGCTTACAGCTCCTCCTGGCATTTGTTGACGGTGTTGGCATGCATCAAATCGCTGGGGGGAGGTCGGTATGGCAGCCTGGTGGGGACCCGTAGATTGGCGGCCCACTGGGGGAGAGCCAGTGCTTCCTCCATGGGTGGGTGCTAGGACAGAACGGTTTTGTCCTCAGCACACGTGCACTGTGGCTGAGGATGGAAATGTTCCATCCATAGTACCCAAGGGGATAAACAGTACATTGATTGTTCATATCAAGATTGTTTTACTAACACTATGTTTGTTATTGGCTAAGCCCAAGAATTGTTTATCATCTGTTAGCTCTTACTCATTTGCATCATATATGCTTGTGAGATGATCTCTCTGGCAGACAACAGCAGGTTCTATTGAATTCTGTGGTTACTTAAGACTTATATTACACTTATGTCATGAAATGTCCATGCAAAGCAAAGGATTGTCCTTTCTACCTTACATATTTAGACGCCCAATTAACACTAAAATGGAGATTCAACAATTTACCAGAAAGATCAGATTTAACATACTTTAAAGACAAGCAGGTGGTGGATTCAAGTAATGCAAAAGGACTAGGTAATAAATCTACATACTGCCTTTTGACACATTTGATAAAATAATGTGAGGACTTGAGAAAACATACAGCAAGAAAAAAAATATTAGGTCACTTTTCCAAGGAGGAATTCAAAGCAACTGATTCACTGAATAAGATTAATTCAAAAATTTAGCTGTCGCCAACTCTCATGTTAGTAACACAAAAATAACACAAAAAGACAATGCTGGAAAGGGTTTTGGTCAGCCCAACTAAGCCACTGGCTGGTTTGAGTCAGCCTCCTTCCACCATTGGCTTGATTATTGTCTCATGTTTTGGGACAGCCTATGCTTTTCAAGGTTCTTTACAATTTTGGCATTTAGACTTTGGACTGGTGAAAGTCAGACTATGTATTCCCTGGTGGCTTTTCCTTTTTACAGTAGCTTCTCTGCCTCTGCCATCGGGTGCTGGTTGGGAGTTTAAATGTCCCCTGCTGGGTGGCGTGGTTCTCATTTATTAATAGCAAAAATGTAGGGAGCCCCTTAACCCTAAAATAATATGGGGAGGGCAATATTAGCTAAGTGTAATTTCATTCTTCTTGGGATCAATCTATTGTTTGAGTCGAAGAGGTCACAGGATTAGTCTGGCATTCTCTGAGATTACAAAGTGTCTCATATATTCTTTGTAGACTTTATTCTCTATCCTGATATATAATTTGACACAATCCCCCAAATAATATTCACATTTTCAATATGTTATACCTATGTATTTTTGTTTAACCTCTTTAACATGTTTCTTTAAAAGTAAAGTACATCATATTCATATATAAATTCCACTAGATTTAGTGTGCTTTAATTGTAATAGGTGGATCTTTTGCACTCAATTTATTTATTACATTAATTTATAGATTTGCTCTAAATGTGAAGTTGCAGTTCAGCCTACATTCCATTACAAAGCCTCATCAGATCAAAAGTAAAGAGATATAAACAAAGTAGGTCGCACACTGCTCGTCATACCAGCAAATAGCCCCATAGAACTCTGGATAATGTAGTAGCAACGGTGAGTACGCCTATGCCACGAGTATGTCACTATAATGCCATCCCTGGACACGTGTTTCGAGGTAATTGCCTCTCGTCAGCAGGGAGCAGGTAGGTATGTGGGGTGCCAAGTAGACTGCCAAAATATTAAAGGTAAAATACCTCTCACGGCGCGCAGGTGCGGAACCAAGGCTCGTCATCCCAAATCGCTCGAGGGAGCTTAAATACATAAACAAAGTAGGTCGCACACTGCTCGTCATACCAGCAAATAGCCCCATAGAACTCTGGATAATGTAGTAGCAACGGTGAGTACGCCTATGCCACGAGTATGTCACTATAATGCCATCCTTGGACACGTGTTTCGAGGTAATTGCCTCTCGTCAGCAGGGAGCAGGTAGGTATGTGGGGTGCCAAGTAGACTGCCAAAATATTAAAGGTAAAATACCTCTCACGGCGCGCAGGTGCGGAACCAAGGCTCGTCAGCCCAAATCGCTCAAGGGAGCTTAAATACATAAACAAAGTAGGTCGCACACTGCTCGTCATACCAGCAAATAGCCCCATAGAACTCTGGATAATGTAGTAGCAACGGTGAGTACGCCTATGCCACGAGTATGTCACTATAATGCCATCCCTGGACACGTGTTTCGAGGTAATTGCCTCTCGTCAGCAGGGAGCAGGTAGGTATGTGGGGTGCCAAGTAGACTGCCAAAATATTAAAGGTAAAATACCTCTCACGGCGCGCAGGTGCGGAACCAAGGCTCGTCAGCCCAAATCGCTCGAGGGAGCTTAAATACATAAACAAAGTAGGTCGCACACTGCTCGTCATACCAGCAAATAGCCCCATAGAACTCTGGATAATGTAGTAGCAACGGTGAGTACGCCTATGCCACGAGTATGTCACTATAATGCCATCCCTGGACACGTGTTTCGAGGTAATTGCCTCTTGTCAGCAGGGAGCAGGTAGGTATGTGGGGTGCCAAGTAGACTGCCAAAATATTAAAGGTAAAATACCTCTCACGGCGCGCAGGTGCGGAACCAAGGCTCGTCAGCCCAAATCGCTCGAGGGAGCTTAAATACAATTCATAATAACAGTATTTACACAGTTGTAAATACAGATTGTACACACATACAGTACATAATTGTTTTCGTATACATGTCTTATCAACACTATGTTTATTATGGAAACTCCCAAAATCAATAATCATTTGTGTTAATACTTTGTCATGTGCATCATATATGTTTTTGAGGTAATTTGTTTGGGTGGCAAAAGAAGGTGCTAGTGAATTGTGTAGATATCTGTGAATTATATTGAATTTATATCATTAAGACCAATCACTCATGTGAGCATACGCATAAGTATGGCAAATAGAAATACAACTTGGGTGCAATCAGAGCCCACAGAGAGACCGTGGAGAAAGGGGATTTCAAAGTTAGAACAAGGCATAACTCTCTATAAGTAACATCTCCACTCATTAACCAACAGACACTGACAAATTAGCCAGCTTGATGATGTAATACTGACAATGTAACATATGCACATCATTTTCATGTTATACCAATATATAGTACACAAATTGATGTATGCAGAATGAACCTTCACATGACCTCCTAAATTATACAACAAAAACGTAGGCCTTGATTACGATCTTGGTTACTGGGATACTCGCTTACAAATCTGCCGTATTACAATTCCATTATATCCTATTGAACTTGTAATACGGTGGATAGCATATCCGTCATGTTTGTGATCATAATCAGGCCCTTAATATTTTTTCATTGATATTTTGTAAGTACATTGAGATTTTGTAGAGTGGTGCGTTGGAAATGAGCTATGTATGTTTATTTTATAAACATATTTATACCCTGTTTGTATAAGGATCATAAATGAGTCTTTCATATATCTGGATACACATTCTACATATGATAGACTAATGTATACCAGATAATACTGAGGAGCTCCATTATACGAAGATACATGTTCATATATGTTTCTTTACACCAACTGGGAAGAACTAATGTGTACATATATGAAAAAGGAGGCCTTTTGTGGATACACTTAGATCTCTCATGGTGGCTTATCATAAAATTAGCAGGAGATAATATGGAAAGGTATATAACAAAGGGATGAGGCTCAAATGCATATCATGCCACTTGATACACCATTAGCATAAAATAATATTTTGGCTGTTCAACATGTCACCTGCTGTAACATGCCTTTGCTCCATCAAGGTGTGGAGTAAACTATTTCCCTTGTTGAGTTTTTATTATATAATGTCTGCTACTAGTAATATGCCTCACAATCTTTTTTTATCTTTTCCTCTTTTCCTTTCTGCAACACACAAATATTACCCTTTACATAATAAATGTTTCATATAGTTTTAATATAGGTATAAATGAACCTCTTTTTTTCTGTTACTTGTGGCCGAGCCTTTAAATGTTGGTACCATTTTTGCTTTCAGCATTGTGCCATGTTTTGATTTAAACACTGTTCCAATGCAAACTAGGCAAAATCATGCTGTCCACCCACAGAATATTATACACTTTGGATTAAAGGTATAGGTTGCAATGGTGGAAACTGCAAGGCACCATGCTCCTCCTGTCATGAGGAAGGAGAAAAGAGCCAAGCGTTATAACTTATCCAAGGTGAAAGGATTCGCTAATAAGATATCCAAAGTATTTGAGGGAACAAACAATAAGCACAAAGGAGAAATTAACAGATCACAATGGAGTAGTTCACAAGGAACTCTGTTGCGAAAGATCCAGGTGAAAAGTGACTAACAAAAGGGCAATGAGCTAGATGAAAAATCAGGGAATGAAGTGCTTTGCACCACATCATGCCTTAGAGTGCTGAGTTTTATATACTTGAAACAGGAAATGTGTCATAAGAAGAAACTCTACCACATTGCGACTATAATATTCAATTAACTCCCGGTGGACTGTCTGACCACCATCTTGGATAGGGCATCCTATAAGATCAATCCCTATCCTTAATTGAAAATTTATGACATACGTACTTCTATGAAGAAGCCCAAGTTTGAAATTCTCCATGCCATGCGGTATTTAGGAAGCCTGCAGTCATCACCTGCACTCCATACGCCTCCCAATCTGCAAAAGAAAACTCCAGGTCCCTGCAGGCAAAGAGCACTGAAGTGGCTCATGCATTATGAATGCATTACGAAGGCCTCACACCATATCATGGTGTACAGGACCGTGGTTCACTGTAGCACCCAGAGACTTGGTTTCAGGTAAGCTCCTGTTCCTTATACTATTGTGTGCACAGATGTAATAGTATGCTTCTAGTTTTCTTCAGGATGGCTCGAGTAAAATCTGGGCATGGAGTGAAGTACCATCTTACCAGAAACACTCACCTAGAGGATAATCCTTCACCTGGATCAAACATTGAAGGCTTCTTTGAATGACTGAGAATCACAAATCTCTTGAACGTAATATACAGGTTATACTTGTACAAATATTGGTGGGGGATCAGGGACACGGCCGGACTGGTCGTACCGTTCATTGAGCATATCCTCGGGAGGCTGGAAGGGTGGTGGATGGTTTATGCAGCAGTGGGGGCTGCTTTCGTGACTGAGGGCTGGTATTGCAGCGGTGCTGCAATATTGGCCCCCAGTTAACAAAAGCAGCAAGCAAGCGTTTCCAGCCTCCCGGAGCTAGGAAGTGCTTCCCCAGGGGCTGGTCTGGAAAACTGCCAGGGCTGCTCTGGGTTCCCAATCCAGCCCTGATCAGGGAGATTGAAGTCAATATTTGGATCAGGCATGTATGGATTCAGTTGAGAGGAATGAATACAACATTGTTATTCCAAACATAAGGTAACTTCAATGAGGAAGCTGCAGGATCAGCTTGGTGACTTATCACAAATGGCACAAAAATTGCTGTTGAAATATAATTGCTAAGTTAAGAACTGGGAGAAAATGAGCTGACAGCCAAACCTTCTTCCTACAAAAAAACACATCTTCATATACCAGGACACTGCTTTATTATGATTTTCAAATGATGTAAAGTTTATTAAACAAGTTGCCTGTGTGTTTTCAACTGACTCAACTATTCAGTAGCAGCAAGCATGAAAGAAACAACTTGAGGAGAAAATGGAAGAATTGACTGATAAAATCCTTGTATGCAAAATAATTGTGATACTCTAGTACAGGCTTATCCAACAAGCAGCTTGTGAGCTACTGGTAGCTCTCTAACTACCTGTAAGTCGTTCTCCTGTGTGCAGACCACACTACTAACTTAGAAGCTTTTACCTAGCTGAATTAATATACCTATACCAACATTTAGAGCGTACAGTAGAGAAGACAATGTGTTTATTTTCAGAACTCATAAACTGATATTAGGAGAAAAAATATATTTAAAGATGATATTTGAGTAATAAGTCATGTGGCTTTGGGAAGACATTTTACAGATGTTACTACCTTGGTGCCAGAAACATTGCAGCCATGGCTGCTATGTATTACCCATGGAGAGGCATTCAATATTGACGAAGCCTTTTATACTGTTGGCAACCAGGCCTGGTGCACTGAGGTGACCCTTGGTAGTAATCCTGCAAATTGCAGCCTCTATTGTAATCTTGTCTGACGTAGTCACTATTACAACACTAATAATATTAGTAGTTATCATTGAGTTTCATAGAAATTAACTAGCTCTTTTTACAAGATTACAGTTACAGTTGCATAATTGTAGGAAACATTCTGCTATTTGTAGATAAGAAGCTCAATCATCTTAAGTAGCATTACGGTAAGACAGCAAGTACAGCTCCAGGCTGAATATTTCATTCTGACTGCACATTGCTTTTAATCGGGTGCCTCTATGAAGGTGAAATACATCTGTCGAAAAACACTGGGCCTTTTATTCAACTATAAGTATCATCTGCAAAAATGGGTAATTTTTCAAAATGTGCCTGCAATCACAATTATCACACTGGAAACTTCAGAAAATGAATGTGCTGTGTTCAAATCTTCCAAGATCATATGCCAGGGTTCAGAGACCACAAGTAAGGGCTAGAATGATCCAAACGTCTTTCAAAGCAAGGATTTACATTGAACACACATAGAGCAAGTACGAACGCTTTAACATCAGACTAAACAAATGGCACTGAAAAGATTTGAAGACAAAATAAAAGTAGATTTAATCTTCCATAGCCAGAAATAGAATAGTCATAGCACATCTTCATTACTTTGACTTGTCATTCCTTAGATGAAATAGCAATAGCTTGATGACTAAAAATAGCTTGATGACTAAAATTTAGCTTATTTGGTCAATCCACAGGGGTTTTTCAGATGGAGATCTTCTAAATTATTGGGATTCAACGGGTCTTGTGAAGCAATAACTATTTCGAAAAGAGAGTGGACTGTTCCAACTAAATGTTGTGGAGGAATTACAGATTATTCATGAGTGTTGACTATGGATACTGGTGGGACCTGGTGGTGGCCAGATTATAAAGTGCAAAGAGAATGGCCATCGTTCATGAAGATCTCTCAAATGTTGCAAATTCCGATGGTCAGGGCGAATTTCAAAATGTTTCTTAGATTTAGTTTTCTTCCGGGTAAGCTCTTGCTCTCACTCCAGGCATGAACGTGACAACAATAGTGGTTAGTTCTAAATTTGAGTCATTTTAAAATTGTAGTCAATACATGCCATTTCCATAATGAATAACGTGTGGTTAAATTTATAACATGCATACTTTACAATGTGTCTTCAAAGGATCACACTCTTTTCTTACTTAAAATGAAGCTACAGCAGCATCCATGAGGGAGCAGTTTCTGTGACTAAGTATAGTTTCTTTCATGGTCCAGCAGTTTTAAGTGGTCAAGTTCTTTATATAAAAGTGGTACATTTCTTTATGTTCTAAACAGGTTGAAATATTTTGGGTCCTCAATTGATACCTTTTATTCCCTTTATTCTTTAACTTTTTTACATTTGTTTTAATGTTTTACTTATTCCCTTTATTCATTATTCTAATTCATTGGAGTTGTATTCTTTTTTGGTACTGTCTCACTGCTTGGCCCAAATATTTTTAATATATGGCAGAAAACTGTAGCTTTTTACTAAAAATATATTTCACACCACAGTTATGGTTATACTGACTGGGCCTCACACTTTTTATCTTGGGTCCTTCGGCCTGGGACCTTCCCCAGATGTAACTGGTCTTCATGATATAAGCATGATATAGTTCATAATTTTCTACTTAATTTGCTAGAACTTGCTAGGACTTAAGTCCGCCCGCCATCCTAATGGGGCCCTTAGTTTTGTTACCCATGTAGATTACCTCTAAAAATATATGATGCACATAACGAAGTGTTAGCATATAATGATTTTAGGAGTAGACAATAACAAACAATGTTGGTAGGACAATAATATAAACAAAAGAAATATTAAATATATATGTAAAATGTGTACACTCAATAGTGTAATTTTTTTAAATAAATTACATTGTAATTAAATTAAGGCTGAAACACATCTACACAGTTGGATGAAATCTACAAATTAATATGATCAAATAATACAGTATAGCAAGAGAATAAGTGGGAATATCTTTTCTCATTGTGCTATAAATTCTCCTATTACAATTAAGCCGCACTAAAACAATAGTGTCTTAGTTCAGCAAAGGTAAAACAGGAAATTGTATATAAATAGGATGTACTTTTTTATAAATGCATTATCGAGGTGACAATCAAATAAAAGGTAAATTATGTATATACTAGTATTATTGCTTTTCTGGACTGTGTCATAAAGTATATAGAGAATCACTGAGACACCTGATCAACCTCAGAGATCATAAGTCTAATCCTGTGACTGCTCCATATCATTGATAAATCGATCCCTTGAATGAAGGAATGGCACTTAGCTAATATTGTGGTTTTTGTTTATGTTTCATTATCATCTTACCACAATGACCCTTTGCATAGAGCTGAACCTGGTCACCGTCACACCACACCATCATATCGTGGCCCAGATCAGAGTCTGAAGTGGCAGGATCACCATGTCTCCAGTCTGCTTCCAGTGGCCTCCAGGGGAACTGCTGTTCCTTTCTCAGGCCCAGATTTCATTCACCTCCCGCGTGGGTCAGCTGGGTGCTTCAGCCCCTTCACCTCACTCTTGTGAGTGCTGTTTGTGACCCAAAACAGAATAGAAATATCTCATTTGCATCAAAGTCTGCCTAGTTAGGAATGGTTTAGGCTCTACTCAGGTCCAGAGTGGTCACACATTAGCACAAATAGTTTCCTCAAGCCAGAGAAGCTGACCTAGCTGAACCCACAGAATTCTGGGCCTTGTCCAGCTGTGATGGGCTATAGTTGCTTGAGCCTCATGGAGCAATGAAAGAATAAATGAGTAGATCTTTAAAGCTCACACCATTTGGGACTCACTGCTGGTGGTGCAACAGGACATCAGACAACCCTATCCTCAACAATACATTGCTCACCTGCTGCGCTGCAGAGCCAGTACCAGAAGAGATGAGATGAGCTTTCAAATAGGGGATCAATATTATTTATGAACCATCAGAATGTGAAAGCACCAACTATCACTAGGGCCATTGCCTGTATGATGAACTCTTCTGTTTACAAGCAAAGTTTCATGCTTTGGCCATGAGCTATGGCCAGGCAGCTGCTGAGTTGGGAGTGGTTTTAGCTACTACTCTTGGGATATACAGAAGCGAGAGTTTTGATCCTTGGGGTTAGCTGGTGTTTCACTGCTCATTATGAATGTGCATGCTTTTTACTTTGGTAGGATTCCCCATGGGAGGTGCTAAGCAATTCCATTCCAAGATGGCAGCCATATTAAATTTGCCGCTGGAAAATGAGAGTACAGGCACAGAGGAACAGTGGACCTGGAACAGTTTTCAGAGTGGGGGTGCTGCCATCAAGTTTACATCACTGAAGTCATAAAATTTGTGAAAAATCCAAATGTCACAGAAAGAACAAGGGTAGCAAATGAGCCACACCTATTCAGCATGAGACCAGTATTGGTGTGGCACCTTAATGTCATTTACGGATGATGGAGCAGGTAGTGCAAAATTTTGTTTACCTCCTCTATTCTTGCATGAAAATACTAATTATATAATCTATTAACTATAATATTATTAAACGAGTGTTCGATGTATACTAATCAACATTATTAATACTTAAAGTACATGTGGCATTTGCAATTTGCATGGCCAAATAACCTTTATAACTAAAATCTTTACGCATATTAATAATAGTATATGTGGTAATAGAATACTGCATGATATATGTTGCTTTGTGATGTTGCATCCTCGTGGAGGATCGAAAAAGGTGAATATAATGGCTTTAAATGTCGCTATATGCTAGATAAATACAAGCACATAGAGGGATTAGTAAGGGATTAACATTAGAATCACCATTTCAATGTATTAATTATTCTTTTGTGTTTGTTTTGCTAAAGTAGCCATCTGGGCCTCAATCCAATATGGCCGCTGACATCGCACGCAGAAGTGGCCACTGTCTCGTGAGGTGCGGAATCAACTGCGCATGTGCGAGTATGTATCCTGAACCTCTTGGCGACCTTTACACATCGTGTCCCTGGTCAAGGATATGAAACGGGACGTTCACCAAGATAGGGGAACAATCAACCTTACAGTAAACCGGAACAAGCCGACACTTCGCTGACAAATGACCTCACCCCTCGAACTGTACTGAAAATCTGGGAATATGAATCGGACGATCCCAACCAGCCAATCACGACTGTCCTAGAGCTTAAAATTGTATCTTCTTTAATTTGATTTTATTATAAAAAGAGTAGTAGAATAGGGAGAGAGAGAGCTCTTTCCATCATTTTTCCACCTTCGTTCATTGTGACACCTTTCCTGATGATCCAGATGCTGCCCGACCACTTGATGACTGCAAACTTTTTCTAAATCCACGGGCTATGATAGATGCTTGCACGATTTCTGGTCCTTTGATGAATTGGGACTGTAACATGCTGAGCAGAGAACTTTGAGCTTTGACCTGCTTTTCGGACAATTTACGACAAAATTTGGTTATGCAGAGCCAATGAATTAGAGGACTCTAAATAGCCAGATTAGGTAAATGTGATGTTCCGCGATTTACTTGAATTGGTCTAAGAATTCTAAAACTTTGACGTGACAAATGCAAAAATAAGTCATTATGAAAATTTAGATAAACGAATATTGATTAACAAGAAGAATGAGTTTGTGGTTTTTCATAAAGAGAGTTAAGGAGTCTGAGTCTTAAAATGTGTTTTAGCTGATTCTACATCACCATCAACCAATCCAACTAAATTGGTCCGTTGACCAAGAGGGTGGAGTGCCTTGATGTTTGGGATTTGAGATCTATAGGCAAAGAATGTTAATGTATATTTTGTAAAATAATTTTTCTCTCCCTATAGGTTATAAGGTGTTTCCCCCACATGTCCAGCGCTTGAATTACTCATCCCTCCAGTGTGCAGACTCGTGAGAGAGACGTATGAGTGTTGGTGTTATGGGCCTCACCAATGACTGCGTGTGTGAATGAACTAGTGTGACGTCGGGTCTGCGACGCAGGGAGGGTATCGGTACATGTTGTTCCCCATTTCCCAGATTTGCGCTGGATCAGTTTTTCTGGTAGCAGTATGATGGTTTTATTGTTTTGGTGATTATTGCTTGTAATTTGCTTATTGATTATTCATTGTGGGAAAGTATTGGTTTATGTATTAACACTATGTTGAGTCGCGTCGAGTTTTATGTTGTTTGACGGCTTTTGGGATGTAGGAAGTCGGAAGTTTGTAACGGTTCCGTAGTAGAGCAGAGGTAAGCGCTGCTCTCGGGAAAGACGGAATTGTTGTCGCCCTGTAGGTACACGGGGAAGACGTTGACGATTGAAGTTGCACGACGCATTGTCTGGGTTCGATTTGGTAACATCGTCATGTGTTGCCATTAGGGACATTTTCTGTATGAGAGAAAGGAATGGTAGCAAGGGTCACCTGTGAAATTTTGGTCTTAGGTACCAGGAGTCCAAAAGGCACTCTGATTACGCTTATCACTGGAAAGGTAATAGGTGTTCCCTAAGCTTGCTAGAAGGATAAAGTAGAGGGAAGTGCTACTTTATTAACGTATGTCATAATTCTGTAGTAGGGCAAACTGTTCGCTGCTCTCGGGAAAGACAGAATTCTGTGTGAATGAACTACATTTTCTGTATGGAAGTGCGTGAATGAAATAGCATTCAGGTTAATTGTGCAACTCTGGTTTTATTTCTCAGGAGCAGAGCGTCTCCAACTAGGTGTCTTAATTCTGGAGAAACGGTTAGCTAATGCTTGTTAGAAGGGTAAGGTAGAGGGATGTGCTACTTTATCAACGGAAGTAACGATTACGTAGTAGGGCTGAGGTAAGCGCTACTCTCGGGAAAGACGGAATTCCTGTAAGAAAGGTCATCAACTATACTTTGGTTAGCGAAACAGATAATGGTGGCGTTTTTATGTCGTTACTAACAGATTTATGAGTCAAAAAGAACCAAAGAAAGTTTGCCGATACATTTTGTAAAGGAGGGGTCAGCAGAAGCAGGAGTAACGAGAAAAGCTGACGTCAGAAAGACCGCGCTTGGCCAGTCAGTAAGAAACATAGACGTTCCTGATTGGTCCGTTAGTGTGAGTCGTGCTAAGAGTGGAGAATTACAGGGTGATGTAGGCGTTCCTGATTGGTGCGTTAGTGTGAGTCGCGCTGAGAGTGGAGAATTACAGGGTGACATAGACGCTTCTGATTGGTGCGTTAGTGTGAGTCGCGCTACGATTGGTTAAAACAACAGAATAGTCGTAGGGAAAATCTAGCGATACACGGAAGACAAAATGATGTATTACGATCCACCAGAAAAAGAGAAAAAGTCCTGGTTTGGAAAGATCAAGAGTTTATTTAATATGGACAAACCGATTGTGAATAGAGAGGGACAGTTGCTTCCCCCACCAAAATCACCCGCATCCTTTCTGGTTGCGAAACACGGATATCATACATGTATTTGGTTGGACAATTGGGTAAGGTTTACAAAAGATGATGGAGTTTTAGCATTTCCGGAACACGGTTCATTTAATTTAGCGGTTTTAAGAAATTTGAGAGAGAGAATGATGAATCTAGAACCGAGACCTAGACCAACACAGTTCGAGGCATTAACAGAATGGGAAGATGAGATGCAGGACAGAGAATGACAGAGGAGTGGCGGAGGCTACAAATTATTGACACTGAGTGCCCCAATGAGAGAGACTCCACGAAATATAAAATTTTAATCAGTATCACAAGAAACAGGAAGAAACAATCCTTTTAGAGAAATAGAGAAAACACAACATGGTAAAACGGGTAATGAAAATTCAGCTGAACTAGCAAAAACCACTTTAGAATTAACTGAAAGCCGTAACTGTTCCTGTAACCATAGGACCGGTAATGCCTATTTTTGATAAACAGAAGGATACTGAGCATTGTCTGACGATTCCTTATAACAGTAATAAACAAACTGAGAGGCCAGAAAAGAATATAGACAAGAACCCAAGTATTTCAGAACAAAGTACGCCTAAAAATTTGACAGTAAATCAAAGTTTAGTGGATAGAATAATAATGACGACAGAATCAGTCCCAGGATCACCAGAGAGATTAGCACAACAAAATACTGAGAAAGATAGTGTAGGGCCTACTTCAGAAGAATTAAGATGAATAGCTAAGGAGTTTGCAGCAGAAAGATAAAGAATCCCAATCTATAGATGTGGCCAAGCTGAAGATTCTGTTGGAAGAATTAATAGTAGGGACTATCCCCACGGAGAAGTTAAAAGCCTATCATGATGAACAATTACTATTTTCATGTAAAAGTATAACCTGGAGAGCAAGGAATCTACATGAGAGACTAGAAGAAGTGGCAAATGAAATGGGTATAGACTTCGAAAGAGTAAATCTTTACAAAAACCATACAGAGTAGATTTTTCTGAAAAGGATATTGAAAATCTAAACACCGCAGGAAGAACAACTCAGATTAAAGACATAATCATTTTGTTAAGGAAGTGGGGAGATGTAGATAAATGGAAAAGTAGGTGGTTCCGAAAACGAGAGGATGTCTCAGACAAAACATTTGCAGCTTTCCCCGTAAGAGAAAAGGAAAAGGTAGTAACAGAATGTCCCATGAGAGAGATTCCAGGAGGGGGATATGTACATGTTCCCTCGACTACGCGAAAAGCCAGTCGAGTGGTATAGGCAAGTGAATAGGTTCGTAAAGTTATCAAAAGTTTTATGGATTGATTTAAATAGTCTTTTTGACATAATAGTACCAGCAGATTTATGGACAGAATGCAAGATCATGACTAGCTGGCCTACACAAGAATACCCTAGAGACCCAAAAACGGGTGCCCCTGACCCCGAAGTTATGAAAAAATATGAACAGGTAATTGTCTTTCTGAAAAACAAGGTAACTCTCAAGGAGACTGATTGGGTAAAAATTGACAGGACTCATCAGGAAGCTAAGGAATCGGTACACGCTTATTATGAGAGGTTAATCCTCGCCTTTAAGCAGTTTAGTGGTGATGAAAATTTGAGTGAAAAGGATTTAAGTCATTTTGTATACCGATTTGTATATGGGCTGCATCCAGAAATAAGTGAAATGATTAAACAGCATACAGTGGACTGGCAAAATAAGAAAATAGATGAAGTACTGAGACATGCAAAATATTTTAGTGATGAAATTGAAGCCAAACAGCGTAAGTTAAAAGAAAAGGCTATGTGGGCACAGGTAAAGGTGGCAGAAAGACAGGAAGCTCAATTGATTGAACAGGCCAACAGTGCAGGTATGAAACCTAAATTTAATGTTGGAAAAGGAAAGGGACAATTTAATATAGAAGAAGCCAAAAAGAAGTGGCCATGTCATAATTGCGGAAGAATAGGGCACTGGAAATCCGAGTGTAAATTTCCCCCGAGTACTAATGGTGATAATGCATCATTGAATTCGCAGGTGCAGAAAGAGGTGAGTTGTCAACCACAGCGACAGCAGCAGTTTTTTGCCCAATAGAATCAGGTGCCAAAACCGCCTTTTCCACAGAGCGTAATGAGACAGGATTCTACAATGAAGAACAGGTAACTAAGCTGCCGCGTACTAGTGCTGTTTCGCAGTATTGGCTACAACGCGATGAGAGTGAGTCAGAAGAAAGCTATTGACGGTGCCGAGGGGAGGAAGAAGAGTGCGCAACTCTAGAGGTAGACCAGACAGGCCCTTTTGTGGATGGAAAGGTAAATGATGAAGATATTACTTTCCTAGTAGACACTGGTGCTACTCGATCCACAGTCAGGTCAGCTGATGTTAAAAACCTTCCTGTCTCGTACGAAACAATCCAAGTAGTTGGAGTATCCATCAGACAGATTAAAACGTATCTCACTGAACCAGTACAAATTAACATAGGGAAATTTTCTGAAATGCACCGCTTTGTCGTGTGTGATTCAAGCCCTGTAAATTTGTTAGGAAGAGATTTATTGTGCAAAATGAATTGCACCATATTTTGCACTCCCGATGGTATAGCATTTGAGACCCCTGATGAAGATGTACTGTATAAAATGACTATGGCTAATATGGAAACTGAAATTACTGAAGCATTTGCTGTATTTAACCCTGAAGAACTACCAAAAGAACTGAAAAAGAGAGTAAAGGCAGAAGTCTGGGATTTCACAGGAGAAGATGTGGGATTAATGAAAAATGTAGATCCTGTAAAAGTGACAGTAAAGGAAGAAATAAGTTACCCAAATATTCCTCAGTACAAATTGACACCCGAAATAATTGAAGGAGTTACTACTATAATAGAGAAAATGATTAAACAAGGTATTTTGAGAGAAATAATGAGTAGTCCATGTAATTCACCAATTATGGGACTGAAAAAACCTAATGGAACATTTAGAATAGTGCAAGACTTGAGAAAAATAAACAAGATTGTTGTGTCATTCTGTCCCATTGTACCAAATCCATCTGTAATTTTGTATCAGATTCCACATGATACAGAATGGTACACAGTGATTGACCTGTGTCATGCTTTCTTTTCCATCCCATTGCATCATGACAGTCAGCAGATTTTTGCGTTCCGTTTTGGCGAACGTATTTTGGCATGGTGCCGAATCCCACAGGGGTATACAGAGAGCCCCTCAATATTTAACCAGATATTGAAAAAGTCCTTAGAATATCTAGAGATGTCCAAGAGCTCAGTACTAGTGCAATATATTGACGATCAGCTTGTGGCGTCAAAATCACGAGAAGCTTGTGTAGTGGATACCATAGCATTGCTAAATCATCTAGCAGATGGAGGACTTAAAGTATCCCCATCGAAAGTGCAATTTTGTCAGAAAGAAGCACAATATTTAGGCCATAAAATTGAAAAAGGATTGAGGAAAATAACTGCAGAGAGAATCAAGATAATAAAAGGAATGAGAGCCCCAATGACGCAAAGAGAAGTGAGAATGTTTCTTGGAATGGTTGGATATTGTCATCAGTGGATAAGTAACTTTTCCCTGATTGCAAAACCTTTGGTACGCCTGACGAGAAGTGATGTAAAAGACCCCATTGAATTAGAGAGAGAAGAATTAACAGCCTTTAAACAATTGAGAAACAGTTTGTGTGAGGCACCAGCACTTAGTATGCCTGATTATGAGAAGGAGTTTGAACTATACTGCAGCAAAAGGAATGGATGTGCACTCTCTGTATTAATACAGAAACATGGAAAACTGAGAAGACCAATTGCATATTTTTCAGCTATACTCGACCCTGTAGCTGTAGCATTGCCAGGTTGTTTGAAAGCGGTGGCTGCCACTTGTAAGAGTCTGGAACAGAGTGAAGGAATTGTGATGGGATATCCTGTGCGAGTGTTTGTACCTCATGATGTGGCAATCCTTTTAACAAGGAGCCGCCCTCAGTTCATGATACATAGTCGGCTGACTAAATATGAGAAAGTCATATTAGGTGCAACAAATGTGAGATGTCTGAATGTGAATCCTTCAACCTTATTACCTGATGCAGAGAATGTGGAAGTCAGAGACGATGTGGATCATGACTGTTTGGATGTACTTGATTTCTGTACCAAACCTGTCCTGATATAAAAGATGAACCTTTGTAAGAAAGTGACTACGTGATATTTGTGGACGGGTCATGCTTGAGAACAGACGAAGGGATTCTGAGTGCAGCATATGCAGTTGCAGCGGTAATTGAAGCATCTTACCTAAAAGGAGTAAAATTAGCCCAGATAGCTGAGCTCTTTGCATTGACAAGAGCATGTTAGTTGGGAAAGAATGTGAGAGTGACTGTGATAACCGATAGTCAATATGGCTTCGGTGTCGTGCATGACTTTGGCCAAATATGGTCACAGAGAGGATTTTTGACTTCAAGTGGAACCCCTATAAAGAATGCTGAAGTGGTTGGGAAATTGCTTGAGGCGATACAGCTGCCTAAGCAATTGGCTGTTGTAAAGTGTGCTGCACATTCGAAGACTGGAGATTACATCGCAGTAGGGAACAATTATGCAAACGATATGGCTCAATATTGTGCGAGAAACCAGAATTCAGTAAATAGGGCAAAGGAAAAGGAAATGAATTCATGTCCCTTGTTGTTTGAGATGCATTGATTAGATTATTTAGGCAGACATGGTATAATGCAAAATTCAGACTTGTAGCTGATAGCCTTTGTCAAAGATGCCTTATATGTCAACAGTTCAATCCTGGAAGAAAAACAGTTGTAAGTCTATGAACGATAGGTCGAGAAGGAGGGCCTTTCACCCGAATGCAAATCGACTTCATTGAGATGCCTCCCTGTAACAGGTTGAGGTATGTTTTAGTGATGGTCTGCCTGTTTTCTAGATGGGTAGAAGCATATCCCACAAGAAGAAGTGATGAAATTACAGTAGCAAAACTGCTTTTGAGGGAATTCATCCCTAGATTTGGGTTTCCAGTCACAATTGAGTCAGATAGAGGAAAACATTTCCATAATGAAATCATGAAGCTAATTTGTGAAGCATTGAATGTACAACAAAAACTGCATTGTGCCTATCGCCCAGAGGCTTCTGGTGTGGTGGAACAGGTAAATGGCACTATTAAAAACAGATTAGGAAAAATGTGTTTAGCCCCAGAATTGAAATGGCTTGATGTCTTGCCTCTGGTACTCATGACTATTAGATCAATTCCAGATAGGTACACAGGTTTGAGTCCCCACGAGATTGTGATGGGAAGAGCAATGAGGCATGTATTCATACCAGTCAACAAGTTATTGCCTATCTCTGATGACTTGGTGTTGGATTACTGTAAGGGGCTGGCTGGCGCCATACATTCTGTGTTTCATCAGGTTGGATCGGATGCCACCACCCTTGAAAAAAAGATAGCTCATGATCTAAGCCCAGGTGACTGGGTGAGAATTAAAGTGCACAGACGAAGGAACTGTTTGGTCCCACGTTGGGGAAAACCACGACAAGTGATTCTAACAACGACCACAGCTGTGAAGTGTGCAGGAGTAACGAACTGGATCCATGCTAGTCATACCTTGCGAATTCCAAACCCAGTGGATAACAAGGAAGGAGAGTACTTTGAAGAGTCAGAAACTAGTTCTGAATCTGATACTGAGGACACTAGAACAAGACAAAATCCTGAAAGGGGTGAGTCAGAACCAACTTTGACCATTGCCCCAGAGAACATTCCTTTGAGAAGGAAGTTGCAGATCTCAGACACCAGCTCAGACTCAGAAACTGAACAAGCACAAGTACATACTGGACAAGAGAAAAGCAGTGAGGAGACAATTAAAGAAATTTTCGATAAGGAAGTCCCTGATGTAAAGTTGAGAGAAATTCCACCTGAAGTAACAGAAGCAGATGGTCAGGTGCCAGATACAGACAGTGAGGGAAAGATTTTTGCAGAAGACCCCCGAGGAGTTGTAGGGAATTCAAACATCCAGTTAGAAGAAGGGACTGTTAGTCAGCAGGAAGATTGTGTGGAAGAACCACGAGGAGGGGCAGAAGTAGGGAAAATAAAAAAGTGGTGGACAGAAAAACAGTTGAAGGTAAAAGTCAAGTTGAAACAGAATCAGAAGATAGTGATGAAGAAGTACCAGAAGGTCGAGTTCTGAGGGAAAGAGCATGCAGAGCTGAGAAAAATGATAAAGGAAATAAATTGAAAAGGTCAGCAAAAGATGAAATTTGGCCAAACAAAATAAAGAGATTGAGATACCGATTGACACGAGTGAATTCACCTAGAGCTGAACAAGTGAATGAAGTATCTAGTCAAGAAAAATTGAAAGACGAGGGAAAAACGACCACAGAAGAAAATAAGAGAAGAAGAAAACCTAACCAGAAGTATAAGTTGCCGGAATGGTCATATGTGGCGCTGCCTGAAATAAAAGAAGAGGCGGATAGCCAAGAAAATCCAGAGGTGACTGTACCAGAAGTGGTTGAGGAAAACGAAGAATCGGAAATCCTGAGAGTTATCTTGTCCGATATTGGAGAAGAAACGGATGTTCAGGAAGTTCTGTATCAAGATTATGAAAGAAAAGTGAAAAACAGTCAAATGCCAAACTGAAAAGACTAAAAGTGATTCCAAAGTAAAGACAATAATTTACGGGAAAAGACATAACTGATAGAACCAAGTAGGTGCTTAGAGCCTTGGGTTAGACAAAACTAGTTGTGAAGTAGAAGAGGCTAAGTCAAAAGACACTGATCATTTTTTTTTCGAGATGGCAAACACAGAAAGTAGAAAAACTAAATGTGTATTTCTTAGAAGATGGTTCAAAATGTGTTGTTGTTGAACAGGATTACTAATGCTTCTGTGGAGTGCTTTAGCGCTAATGGTTTCATTTAAGGTTACACTAGAAACAATAGAAGGACATAGTAAGAATAAAACTAATGGAGAAAAGTTTCAGAAAGTATATCCGACTAAAATAGATAGAAATTACTTACATAAAGACAGGTCTATAAATGATTTCTCTAACAATGTATTTTCAAAATTACTGTATGAATATGTAAAGACGATGGACGTGAGGGACTGTTACGTCTGCATGCAGTTAACTGCATCTGTGTCTGAGGGAGTGACCTATCATCACCTGCCAGTAACGTTTGAAATAACATGTAGTGTAATAGCAAGTTTGTTTTACAAAACAGGGAAATTAGAATATTACTTTTCAGATGCAGATAACATATTTTCACAAGTACCTGTAATTAACAAATTAAATAAAGTAAAACCTGCAAAGGTATTACGTGAATTTTTCTTAGAAACTAAAGAACTAACGTTAGAGTCCATATTTAGAAATAATCTAACTTGTAGTTTAAAGAAGGAGGAGAAAGTGTTCTTGGATATGGTTGAAGAAAGGAGATTGAAAATGCAAAAGAAAGTTTCTGAGGGAATAGAGGAAAAGACAGTCTGGGATGTTGAAAAGGAAAAACATTTGAAAGGAGAGGCTAGTCCAACAATGGCTTTAGATTGGCCTCAGAAAGGAAAGTTGTGTATTAGAAGGAATCAAACTGCATATGATAATTATTTTGTAGGTAACAGTGTGTGCATGATACATATCGAATCATGGGTGGATGGGATTTAAAGGAGGAAATGATCCAGTTTTTCTGGATTATATTTTATCTGCAGGAACAAAGCATATTATCGATTACCAGATCACTGGTTTGGCACATGTTATGTGGGCCTGGTTTTCCCAAAGATATTCCATGAGGGAAGAGGAAGAGATGGTGTACATAAGTTAGGTAGACAACTAACACATAGAAAGAGAGAATCTTGGTCATAAATTGTGGGAGACATTTTTGGAGCATTGATACCGGCAGTGGGAATATCTCTGAATGCACATAAAATTAGAAAATTATCAACAGTAGTGGATCGCTTGTCAACAAGCACTGCTGAAGGATTTTTATTGGTAAATACAGAAATGGTTGCTATGCGTGCCATGGTAATGCAAAATCGACTTGCCCTTGATATAATTTTGGCAAAAGAGGGTGGAGTCTGTGGAATGCTGAAAGTTCAACATTGTTGTACTTACATTCCTGACGAAAGTCAAGATCTAAAGTCATACATTAAAAATATAACTGATTTGCATGAGGAAATTGCACCACTGGAGGTTGAAGGTGTTTGGGAAAAGATTGGAAAGAAATTATCTTCTATTAAAGATTTCCTATTAAAATTAGGTAGTACCTTTATAGGTGAAATCCTATTTCCACTAACCTGTGTAATTTTTCTAGTATTAGTTTTAAGACTAGGATGTTTATGTTGCAAAAGAAAGAAAATACAGAAAAATTTTAAAAGAGAAATTTTGAAAAAGAAAGAGAATAAAAGACGAGAAAGAGAATTTGTAGAAGTAGAATTAGAAGAAATGAAAGATAGTATGTTTAGAAAAGCAAGAGGAAAAGAAATTGGGGAAAGAGAAATGTGAACTAAAAATCTATGAATTCATTTTCTTTTTATAATAAATTTACACAATATTAGGAATTCTGGTGATAAAATCACCAAAGGGGGGATTGATGGAGCAGGTAGTGCAACATTTTGTATACCTCCTCTATTCTTGCATGAAAATACAAATTATATAATCTATTACCTATAATATTGTTAAACGAGTGTTGCATGTATACTAATCAACATTATTAATACTTAAGGTACATGTGGGATTTGCAATTTGCATGGCAAAATAACCTTTTTAACTAAAATCTGTACGCATATTAATAATAGTATATTTGGTAATAGAATACTGCATGATATATGTTGCTTTGTGATGTTGCATCCTCGAGGAGGATCGAAAAAGGTGAATATAATGGCTTTAAATGTAGCCAAGATAGGGGAACAATCAACCTTACAGTAAACCTGAACAAGCCGACACTTCGCTGACAAATGACCTCACCCCTCGAACTGTACTGAAAATCTGGGAATATGAATCGGACGATCCCAACCAGCCAATCACGACTGTCCTGGGGCTTAAAATTGTATCTTCTTTAATTTGATTTTATTATAAAAAGAGTAGTAGAATAGGGAGAGAGAGAGCTCTTTCCATCATTTTTCCACCTTCGTTCGTTGTGACGCCTTTCCTGATGATCCAGATGCTGCCCGCTTGATGACTGCAAACGTTTTCTAAATCCACCGGCTATGATAGATGCTTGCACGATTTCTGGTCCTTTGATGAATTGGGACTGTAACACGCTGAGCAGAGAACTTTGAGCTTTGGCCTGCTTTTCGGACAATTTACGACAAAATGTGGTTATGCAGAGCCAATGAATTAGAGGACTCCCAATAGCCAGATTAGGTAAATATGATGTTCCGCGATTTACTTGAATTGGTCTAAGAATTCTAAAACTTTGACGTGACAAATGCAAAAATAAGTCATTATGAACATTTAGATAAACGACTATTGATTAACAAGAAGAATGAGTTTGTGGTTTTTCATAAAGAGAGTTAAGGATTCAGAGTCTTAAAGTGTGTTTTATCTGGTTCTAAATCACCATCAACCGAACCAACATAGGGGCATATTATCAAGACCGGCGATAAAATTATCGCCGCTTTAACAGCAGAAAACTGCCGCTAAAACGGCGATAATGGACTTGATAATATGCTCTATGGAATTCCAATTGAAGCCCATGTTAGATGTCCTTCACATCTAACATGGGCTTCAATTGGAATTCCATAGAGCATATTATCAAGCCAATTATCGCCGTTTTAGCGGCAGTTTTCTGCCGCTAAAGCGGCAATAATTTCATCGCCTGTCTTGATAATATGCCCCTAAATTGGTCCATTGACCAAGTGGGTGGAGTGCCTTGATGTTTGGGATTAGGGATCTATAGGCGAAGGATGTTCATGTATATTTTGTGAAATAATTTTTCTCTCCCTATAGGTTATAAGCTATTTCTCCCACATGTTTCCGCCCTTGAATTACTCATCCCTCCTGTGTGCAGACTCGTGAAAGAGACATATGAGTGTTGGTGTTATGGGCCCCACAATGACTGCGTGTGTGAATGAGCTAGTGTGACGTCGGGTCTGCGACGCAGGGAGGGTATCGGTACATGTTGTTCCCCATGTCCCAGATTTGCGCTGGATCACAGACATCGCATTTCCCATTGAAATGGTCAATACATTTGTATAATAATATGCAGAAATAGAGTTTCAGTAGATATCTATTGCTTGGGCATCATCAAGAAAATTGTTTTGATTTGTTTTAATCCTACTTAAATCTTTCTTTCCATCACAATTCAGAATTGCAAAAAAATGTTCCTTGTGTAGTTTGCTAATGGGTGATGTATTTTGAAATATTTCTACAGTTCGCTTACAGGTATTTAAATGTTGTTTTGTGTTAGAATACAATTGAAATTCTACAGCCTTTCTTTTCACACTCCCATTACCATAGCAAGATTGTCATGTTCTTCACTTTATAAACTCCTCTCGCCTAGCAGTCAGAGAAAGAAATGAAAAGTAAAACACTAATCTTCATGTTAGCAGACTGGGCAGCAAGACATAGAAAGGCATTTGACCTCTGTCTTGGAAAGCACAACAAATCTGATAAGATCACACAGAAATGTAATGGTCTCTTTAATGCTCATTCATCTTCTGAACTCCAGCATGGCTATTTTGGATGTGCTGCAGCACTATGCAACCCTACCTCCTGTACCTATGCAAAGGAATAGAAATTCTATTGGCTAAAGTCTGCCGATTAGAATGACAATTTGAAATAAAATACAGCTATTAACATCACTGGTCAATTTCAGAAGGAAGTCAGCACAATGATATGCTATGTTATTAATATTTGTATACGGCAAATTCTGCTATTAATGTGGCTGGTCTCCTAGTGCTGTTGCGAGTGCCATGCATATTCAAATGTTTTCATCTAGTAAGTCTTGCTAAGAACTGGAAGTGCCACTTCACTGAAAGAGAGAGAGAGCGTATGTGTCCTGTACAAAGATGCATAGGGGGTGAGTGATCTAGTACATATATAAATGGATAATTAAACACATTGAAGAGGCGGGCCAGACCTCCTCCCTTGCCAGTGCTTGTACGTGGCATTACCACTTCAGCTATGATTAAGGCACAACTAAATTCAATTGTTAATGTTCTTCTAATTTTTTTGTTAATCCAGTCTCCTCCTGGAAAAGTGAAGGATGCTGTGATGGTGGCCATTGATGCAGGATATCGCCACTTTGATGGTGCCTATGTCTATCAGAATGAGCAAGAAGTTGGCGAAGGAATTCGTCAAAAAATCCAGGAGGGTGTTGTTAAACGAGAAGATTTGTTTGTCGTCAGCAAGGTACTGTTCTGAAGGAGACTTCAAACTCTTGAGGGCAAGTTACACATCTCTCCATAAAGTTAATTATAAATGTTTGTTGTTTGGCAGTTTTCATGAGGGATGGGAATCCATATTTCATATTGTTTTTGACAAGTTAAGACCTGACTGAATGTAAATCGTCTTTTTGACACGCTACTACATACTCTGATTGGATTCCCTACAGAATGCAGAGAAGAGTCTGAGTAGCATTTAGGAGTATTGGAAGTAGTCTGTTTTATGCCCTCTTAAATGCCTTTGTGAATTAGTCCTGAAACATCAAATTTCCTAATACAAAAAATGTAAAGCTTCTATAGTCTTTGTATATCTACCACACGTAAATGAATAGAGTCCAAATATTTGGATTTTATTTACATTTTAGTTGTCATAAAGGTACGTTTGAGTCCCTAAAAGAGTACTACAGCAGTAATACTTTCCATACTCCCGAATGCCTTTGTAAATAGTCCCTAAAATACTGCCACCTCTACATGAGCCAGAATGCTGTTCAGTGCAGTTTGCGTCAGAGAAGGAACCTGCCTTTCTTACACCTCTGTCGAAAACTGCATGTATCGAAGTTTCTTCAACAGACAAAGATGAACTGAATGTATGGCTTAAATTAGTTGTCTTATTCCCATTAACCCAGATATTTCAAACCCCAAGCTTTTTAAACATAACATACCCAGTTTAGAGTTCTGTGGACAGGAAATTTTGATGTCAATATTTACAGGAATTTTATGTCTATGCATATGTGTACCTCTGTGTGTCATAGCTACTTGCTGTCACAAGGACATTATATTGATTACCATAAATGGAATTTTGTAGATTATTATAGTCCTGAGCACACACATCTATATTCACCCTGTTTGCAGGCAGAGATGGAGTACTGTATTATTAGAATCTCATACTTGCTAACCCTGCCCATTTAGGCGGTAGCCTTCTGCTTTTACTGCATCATTTAACGTCTACTCATTTTTGTGTGACATCAAGCGTGGTGTTATGACAAAATGCCAGGCCTTGGCAATTCCGGTCCCCCATAACAAAAAAACACCCAAGGTAGTTCACATACTTTCGAAAGCCCTTATAGTGACTTGATGGCTATTCTGAACAGATCATAAAATTCTGACTTTACAGTGAAAGTGGTACAGCACAGAGGACAACACCTCTCTGACTACAGACCTTTTTTCTTCTCTTCAGACCACAGACATTGCTGCATAGCTTTCTGTTGGCTTATGCCTAACATTTCCGTGACATTTCTATGTCATGTGTGACGCTTTGAGTGACATTTTACCACACACCAAACAGCTATTTAGATATTGCAAGGTCAATTTAAGAAAACCTCTTTAGTGTATTAAAAGAGCCTAGAAATGACCTCAAATCAATCAGAATTCATCAAATGTGACTTGGCAAGGTCACTAACATCCTTCGTTTTACCTGCATGACCACTATTGAAACCTTACAGATGCCATAAATAACTATGATTTAGAGTTTGGTGCACAGGGTACTCTGTCGCAAATGCATCGTCGCAAATGCAGAAAGTCTGCCACCAAACCTTTGGTCCGCCTGCCTCCTTTAGAGAAGGGTGGACCTTAAGAATTCTATGAACAGAGCCCTCCTTGGCTCCGTTGATGGAATACTTCCTTCAGCGGCCTAATGGAGCAAGGGCGTTCGAAGAAAAGACATTACATTGCTCACCTATTTATGGTTAACAGGGTAGTGTCTTTTTTCTGTTCCATCACTGCCAGGAAAAATCTGGACGAGAGGCACAGGAAACAAGCATTGGCATAGCCAATAGGTCTCACTTTTGGGTCCTTATAAGTATTTAGTTATGCAGCACAGTATCCTTGGTGCAACCACATCGACTGTTGCGTGGCTAAACACTTATAAGGTCCCAAAGGCGAGACCTATTGGCTATGCTAATGCTTGGTGTGGTTGTGTGTGGTTGTGTGTGTGTGGTTGTGTGTGTGGTTGTGTGTGTGGTTGTGTGTGGTTGTGTGTGTGGTTGTGTATGGTTGTGGTTGTGTGTGGCTGTGGTTGTGTAGTTGTGGGTGTGGTTGTGGGTGTGGTTGTGTGTGTGGGTGTGGTTGTGGGTGTGGTTGTGGGTGTGGGTGGGTGGTTGTGTGTGTGGTTGTGTGTGTGGTTGAGTGTGTGGCTGTGTGTGTGGTTGTGTGTGGTTGTGTGAGTGGTTGTGTATGGTTGTGGTTGTGTGTGGCTGTGGTTGTGTGTGTGTGTGGTTGTGTGTGTGGTTGTATGTGGTTGTGTGTGTGGGTGGTTATGTGTGTGTGTGGTTGTGGGTGTGGTTGTGTGTGTGTGTGGTTGTGGGTGTGGTTGTGTGTGTGTGTGTGGTTGTAGGTGTGGTTGTGTGTGCATGGTTTTTTGTGTGGCTGCGTGGTTGTAGTTGTGTGTGTGTGTGGTTGAGGGTGTGGTTGTGTGTGGTTGTGTGTGGGTGTGGTTGTGGGTATGGTTGCGGTTGTGTGTGTGGTTGTTTGTGTGGCTGTGTGTGTGGTTGTGGTTGCGTGTGTGGTTGTGTGTGTGTGATTGTGTGTGTTTGTGTGTGTGGTTGTGTGTGGTTGTGTGTGTGGTTGTGTGTGTGGTTGTGGTTGTGTGTGTGGTTGGGGTTGTGTGTTTGTGTGGTTGTGTGTGTGGTTGTGGGTGTGGTTGTGTGGTTGTACGTGGTTGTGTGTGGTTGTGTGTGTGGTTGTGTGTGTGTGGTTGTGGTTGTGTGCGGGTGTGGATATGTGTGTGTGTTTGTGTGTATGTGTGTGGTTGTGTGTGTGGTTGTGTGTAGTTGTGTGTGTGGTTGTGGTTGTGTGTGTGGTGTGTGTGTGTGGTTGTGTGGTTGTGTGTGGTTGTGGTTGTGTGTGTGGTTGTGTGTGTGACACTAATACTAACAGAATCTCAAAATAAAGGAACACAAACATCGAGTTTGTAGGAAGAGAAAGCATGTTGTAAGTCAAACAGGCGCAGCAAAGCATTAACACAACAACAAAACAAACAAGATCACTTAGCGAAGACTGAGTGCTGATAATGGATACACACAGCCCATCATCTTAAGAGTTCGATTGCAGCCAATGTGCACTCAAACCTGCCCCCTCCTTGTGAGTTGCACCCCAAATGTCATGAGCTGTAACTGCTGCACCCACCATAGGGCTTTGAGATCTAAAACGCTACATAGGTCTAATCGATTAACCAATCGCCAACATGTTGTGCTTTTAAAGAGAATGTGCCAACATTTTCCAGCTTCCTCATCATGTCCTTATCAAAGCGCCAAAGAAAGGACTCCCTGAATGGTGCAACAGACATGAAGCAGCTGCTGCGATCAGAAATAAACACTGTGAACGTTGTCCAGTTTCACAGTAACATTTTCTTAATGTTCTTTAAGTCACAAAACAGTAATACTAAAAGCATCTAAAAATAAAGGAACACAAACATCGAGTTTGTGGAAAGAGAAAGCACATTGTAAGTCAAACGGGCGCAGCGAAGCATTAACACAACATGTTCTTTGATGTTTGATGTTCTTTGAACGAGAACATCAAAGGGGCGCCCCAAAAGTGATCGCGGGCGAAAGTGAAAGTGATCGCGGGCGCTTAATGAGCATGACGAGGTTTGCGAGCCTCTGCTCCTAAGCGCGCGCCCACGCACATGCACTGTAGCTCTAGGCTGGCCCTGGTAGCATTTTTTTGAGCCCTCACAAAGTCTCGCCAGACCAGCGCATTCGCTGGGTCAGGCGAGACCTAAAAACAATGACCTCCCAGGCTTTGGTGGTCATTACTTTTTTGTTTTTCAATAACAAACTCCCGCTATCAGAGTTTGTTATTGAAAAACATAACATTTTTACTAGTTTGGTAAAAAGGTAATCAAATCCAGTGGCTGACGTTCACCTACATTTTCTTACATTGAAAGGAAACAGTCTGTTGGCGGTTCCTTTCAATGTACAGAGATGATGACTGATCCAGCTGTCGTCTGTTAATTTGGTTAGCAGAGTACCCTCTGGATTGTGGCAGTAATGTGCTCTGCCATCCCAATGAACACTACTCCATCCGCTTGACTTTAAAATCAGGCCCTAGGTTTGTTAAAGTCTCATGTCCTACTTTCTGTTTCATATCATCACCTTCATAACACAAGACTGGGGATAGAAATGCCAATACCAGGGATCCCAACAAGCAGCACTTAGATTGAAGTTACTTCTTATTATTGACGTACATGACCACATTTACCCCATGGATTCAGCCACTGGACTTATAATATATCATCTCTTCTGTTGGGTCAGCGGCCGATAAAATAGACATTTCTTGACACAATGTGCAATATTCTTTTCTGTCCGCTTTTGTGCTGAGAGGACTCATTATAATTCAGCATTTCAGTACAATTTCATATACACTCTTTATATGTCCAATTGTCTTTATTTATAAATTTCACATACATCTTCATGCTGTTGCCAAGCAGTAAGAGGCAGAACAGGCACTTCTACATCAAAGTTCCTCCCAAATTCACACTATAATAACGTTCAGCTGGTTCACCCCATGAAAACAACAATTGTAATAACTGCTCAGTTTCACTTGCTCTAATACATGTGCATATCGTTGGTTCTTGTAGACGGCCTAGTTGTCTTCATAGAATGTTAGAAAGTTTGGGAAGGTAAACAGCCCTGTGGGTGGTTGCATTCTAGACATTGTGTTTTATTATCTAAGAAAGGAATCTTTGGCCTTGAAAAGCATTTTTATAGGAGCTTGTAGCAGCAGGGTTGTTTCAGGGGTGTATTACCTCCATGTGCGTTATTTTCACAATGAGCGAGCTGGAAGTACATTTTCTGGATTGTTGTTATTGTATGGC
This sequence comes from Triturus cristatus, assembly GCF_964204655.1. NCBI lineage: Eukaryota > Metazoa > Chordata > Amphibia > Caudata > Salamandridae > Triturus > Triturus cristatus. The sequence continues at coordinate 232,440,417 of NC_140585.1, forward strand.
CCTGAACACTTCGGGGCATATTATCAAGACAGGCGATAAAATTATGGCCGCTTTTGCGGCAGAAAACTGCCACTAAAACGGCGATAATGGGCTTGATAATATGCTCTATAGAATTCCAATTGAAGCCCATGTTAGATGTGAAGGACATCTAACCTGAGCTTCAATTGGAATTCCATAGAGCATATTATCAAGCCCATTAGCGCAGTTTTAGCTGCAGTTTTCTGCCCCTAAAGTGGCGATAATTTTATCGCCTGTCTTGATAATATGCCCCTTCCTGTTTTAAGGTGACAGCGAATAAAATCAATGTCTATTCCTCTAGAAAAACATTTGAATGGGTAGAAAGGGTGCTTCGAAACATTACTTTTTAACCCTTTGGATGCCAACACACTGACACACCTGGTTACTCAGTAACTAGCTGAAAGGTTTTCACAGAGAGGATAAATACATACACAGCCATAGAACAGGGGGAGAAGGCTAGTTTGCATTCAAGTTACCTATGTACCACAAGCCAAGGGTTCAATATAATTTAATTATATTTTGTATATAGAAACTACACGTTGATCATATACAATTACTTATGAATGCTAATTTGCATTTAGAAATTCCTTTCTTGGGACATTAGAATATGTTTACGTTTTGCCCAGGCCATGACTTCTAAGTCAGCACTTTATGTACGGTTTCGATTGTGCCTGTTTAGCACGTCAAGACATGTTTCCACCATCGCGTATAGCCACACTTTTTAATGTGGAAGAATGACTTGCTTATGCAAAATGACAGAAATCCCTCACCCATGACTCAGAGGTGAGCTACTTAGGCAGAAAATTCACATTGATGCCTGCAGAAGCGACTCTGAAGTGTTCAGAGCATAAACATGTATACTTTAATATTGCGTTGGTAATAGTTAAGTGTGTTGCAGTGACTCTTTGGAGATTGTCACATGAATGATCAGGGAAAGGCATTGGAATTGCAAATAACACCAACAAAGTTTAAAACTTGTGGCAGTTCACAATTGGTTGTAATACATTGTGCACACTGCCATGCTCACCTAATGCCAATGATCCAGGTGTAAGGGGTGTAGGCATTCCTCATTTCCAGGAACTGTTTGTGCCAAGAAAAGTCTTTTCAGGAAAATATTTCCCATCAAAAACATCAATTCAAAAGATTTTTTTGAAATTCTCCTAATCTGCTAATCCTATGGACTGTAAGCAGCAGTGAGAATTGGACACATGAGGCCTAAGACCCTTTGGTTTGTAGATGTACCCCCGAGATTGCAGTAGAGGACCATATTTCACATTACACTTTATGTATTTTTATATCACATTTTATTTGGGAGTAATTAGGTTGACAAATCTGTTTTCTTCAAAGTTCACCTAACCATGGGCACTGATTGGAATTAGAATGTTTAGGTTTGGCTTACCTTTCAAAATAAATTGATGATAAAGCAAAAAACAGTGGTGAAGGTAAGTGCATTCATGCAGTTCTGTGGCTGCAGTGTTCACAGCATGATTATGTATTTGCAGCATTTGCCTCATATTTTGCAGGTTTCCCAAAAAGGTTGTTTCTAGCTAAAAATGGATGAAAATATTATTGCCAGAAATTGTGCCACAGAAATTGCATTTTTTGCTGCATAATTTAGTCCTCCACACCACAAAGTCCTAGTAGCACTGACAATGGTGAAGCGGTACATAGTGGTTTGGCGGGTGTCATTATGATGATGAAATTCGTATTTCGTAGTGAACTGAAATATTTTTAATACTTTACACCTCCTTTTCAAAAATTGATTTGTATACCACTGCACTTTGTGATATAAAAGCACCCAAAGCTGAAAAACATATATATAACAATGGATGGCTAATCTGGAATATATGTAATGTATTTTGTAACTTCACAAGAGAGGACGCACTAACATGAGGGAAAAATGTATTACCTTGTACATATAGATAGATAGATAGATTGATAGATTAGATAGATTGGATAGATTGGATGGATGGATGGATGGATGGATGGATGGATGGATGGATGGATGGATGGATGGATGGATGGATGGATGGATGGATGGATGGATGGATGGATGGCCAATCTGCCCTCTCTTCTAAGAACGAAGCTACTGACACTCCCTCTTTTCTTCTCCACCTTCCGAGACATAGGAGGAGGCACAGTGGATCGTGCATCCATCTGCTATCATTAAGAAGATGCCACTACAGTAGGCTCACATCCCTCACTGGTAAACAAACTCCGCTAAATTCAAATCAAGCATTTAGTACTTTTATTTAAACTAATGTTGCAGAAAAAATGGTAACTCACCCTTTAACGCATGTTCTATATCACAAGTATTAGTTCTTTTGGCCTATTTTATTAGAGCGGTAAAACAAACTGAGATATCATCTTCCACTGATTGGCTGCCAGCAATATGGGGAAAAATGATGTAGGCAGCCATCACAGGACTTAGTCCTCTGTCCTGAGTTTAATTTTGAAAAAAAATATATGGGGTTTGGGATACATGGGGCCAAAATATATTGTGCACTGGGCATGTGCACCGATGGTGGAAGTGGACGATAATGCAGAACTCTGATACATACACACACACAAATGTGTGTGTGTGTGACATTCAAATCCAAGGTAGGTTAGAAATCAATATTTGCTATTCTTTTTTTCTGTTTGAAAAGCTTTATTGATCAAAAGGTTAATACAGAGAGACGTCAGCAGAAAAAAGAAAGAAATTCAAATATAATATTAAAACAAAGACCCAAGCTGATATCATATAATGAAAAATAAAAGCAATTTGTGAAATTATTTAAAGGGGAATAGGGAGAAAAAGGGAAGGAAGAGATATGAAGGGAAGAGGGGAAGGGAGGGGATAATTGATACTGCCATAAAAAAGCTAAGAAACAAAATATATAAGCAGAATACAATAAATAGGGCAATACACAATATTCAATCTATCAGATTATATAACATAAGAATCATGTAAAGGAAAAAAGAAGGACAGAGTCAGAAATCTTCTGGGAGGTTTAACATTTTCCGAATTAATATACAAAGGTTTCTTTAGAGCCATTCGGTCCAAATACGCGGTAAGAGGCAACCAGAAAAGATCTCTATTATGAGCTGGGTTACAGGAAGAGGCAAAGGCAACATCAAGTCTATGAAAGTGACAAAGAGAGTTCCACCAACATTGTATGGAGACATTCGTGAGAGATTTCCAGTTAGAAGAAATGTGTTGAAATGCAAGAGCAAGCATTAGGTCACATAAACCATGGGAATGTGGGGGAAGATCTAAAGAATCAGAAAGGCTACCCATAAATAGAAGAGGTATAGAGTAAGGAAGGGAAATATTAAAGAGACGAGAGACATAAAACCAGACTTTATCCCAGAATTGAGAAACTGTATAACAGAGAAAGAAAAGATGAAGAAGATCAGAATTAGGAGAGCCACAAGTCCAGCAATTGGACTCAGGGGAAGCAGAGAAATGGGATAGAGAATGCGGAGAAAGATAAAGTCTGTGATATAGAAAGAATAGAGATTGGGTAAGAGAAGCAGAAAGAGAAATTTTGAAGGACCTGGACCAAAATGTATCCCAAAGAGCAACAGACCAATCACATCCCAAGTCCGCCTCCCAAGAGAGTTCCAATTTAGACTTAACATGATCAGGGTTAGGAGATGAGAAGAATTTATAAATATGAGAAGATTTAGGAAGGGTAAGAAGGATTGTGAGAAGAGGGTGCCGGGTAACAGAAGAAGGTAAGGAAGGGAGGGAATAATAAAGATCGAGAACAATTGCCATAAGAGTGGTGAATTTATGTAGAAAGGAATGAGGGCAATGAAATAATAGTTGAAATTGAGGAAAGGAGCAAGCTGACATTCCAACAAAGAGCTGATGAACCCACATAATACCTCTTAACCTCCAAGTTTTCCAAAAGATGGGTCTATTGTTTAGGAGAATAAGCGAATTATGCCAGATGGGGGTATTTAAGAGGGATTCACGGGTAATAGTATTAAGGAGGACCAAGGAATTTAAAAGGGAAGAGGTATATCTGAATAAGGGAAAGGACGTGTGGGGAGCTTTGGCAGAGAAGCGAATAACCTCATCAAAAGAGAAGGGAGACAATAATGTTTGTTCAATAAGGAGCCAAAGGGGAGTGAGGGGAGAAGGTATTGATGAAAGCCATCTGGAAGCTTGACGTAATGAGAAGGATTTGTGGAAGAGACGAAATTCTGGGAAATTAACACCACCAATAGATTTGGTTTTCCGAAGAGAAGCTAAGGCTATTCTGGATTTTTTGTTATTCCAAAGAAACCTAGAGAGGCAGGAATCAATACGTTTAAAGTGGATCACAGGAATGTAAACAGGAAGCATGGAGAAAATATAAATGAGAACAAGGGCTATCATCATCTTGATCGAATCCAACCGCCCCCACCAAGACAGAAAAAGAGGGTTCCAAGTGGAGAAAGACTTTTCGATTCGGGATAGAGCTGCGGACATATTTAATTTGATTGAGGAAGCAATGGAATTAGAAAACCATATACCTAAATATGTAATTTTCGAACTATCCAAGCGAATCCAGTAGAGGAAAAGAGGTGGGAAGACATAATTTTGTGAGAGGAAGAATTTCAGTTTTATCTGAGTTTTTTTTTTTCCCGGAAACCTGTGAAAAAGAGTGAACTTCAGCTAATAAAGGGGGAATAGATGTTTCTGGAGCGGAAATGAATAAGAGAATATCATCTGCATACACAGAAAGTTTCAACTGGTTATCACCATAGGGGAAGCCAGAGATGGAGTCATTGTTACGAATAGAGGTCAGAAAGGGTTCGAGGGCAAGAACAAAAAGAAGGGATAAGGGACAACCTTGACGAACGCCCCGTAGAAGAGGAAAATAGGAAGAAATATGACCATTAACAAGGACCGAAGCTTTAGGGGAAGAATACAGCAGGGAGATAAGGGATATAAAATTTGAACCAAAACCATGCCAACATAGTGAAGAAGACCAATCAACTCTGTCAAAAGCTTTTTCTGCATCAACAGAGATAGCAGCTAGAGGAATAGAAAGAGATGAAACTTTATTTAAAACATTGAGGAAAAGGCGAGAATTATCGGAGGTAAGTCTACCTTTAACAAAGCCACATTACTCTTTGCCGATAAGGTGAGGCATAAGGGGATCTAAGCGCAAAGCCAGCAATTTAGCAAAAAGTTTATAGTCCACATTGACTAAAGAAATTGGACGATAATTTTTACAAAATTGGGGGTCACAGCCCTCTTTAGGAATGAGGCAAATAATAGCCTCCTGAAAAGTGCCCTCTGCTTTAGCAGAAGAATAGACTGACTGGAAAAGCAATAATAATTTGGGAAGTAAGAGATCGGAAAAATGTAAATAGAATTCAACTGGAAAACCATCTGGACCGGGTGATTTTCCTTTAGTGAGAGTGGTCAGAGCTGTAAAGAGTTCGCCAAGGGAGAGGTTGGCTTCGAGAGTGGAAAAGTTAAGAAGAGAGTTAGAGGGGCTGGGAAGTTTCTCAAGATAGGACTGAACAAGAGAAGAAGTAAGAGGAGATTCTGGCGTATAAAGATTTTGATAAAAAAGGTGAAATTGATCAAGTATTTCTTGATCTTTATGTAGAAGAGTTATCCGAAGAGTAGATAGAATCTATAAAGGTACGTTCTTTACGCGATTTGAGATAATTGGCCAAGAGCTTTCCAGTTTTATTGCAACCACCATAATAACGAGCACTACTGCGAAGAAGTATTGACGATGCATTGTCAATAGTAGATTTATTGAATTCGAGTTTAGCTCGAATGAGGTCTGGCTAAATAGAATTAGTAGAGGAAGTATAAAATTGATGCTCCAAAAGTTTAATATGAGCCAATATAGATTTCCGCTTCTGAAGAGAGTGTTTATTTTACTTAGAAACAAAATCAATGATGAACCCTTGTGCAGTTTCTTTAAAGGAATCCCAAAGAATATGGGGGGACATACTGGGGTCACTATTAAGGAGAAAGAATTTGTTAGCAAAGGAGCCAAAAGAAGAAGAGACATAAGGATCAGTAAGAAGAGAGCTATTAAAGCGCCAACGGGAAGACTTCGGATGCGGAAGGAGTAAATCAAGGTCTGTAACAATAGGGACATGGTCCGAGATAACTATGGGTTCAATAGAAGAGGAAAGTAAATTTTGAGACAAAGATTGAGAGAGAAAAATATAATCAAGACGAGAAAGAGATGCATGAGGAGGAGAGAAAAAAGAATAATCCAGAGTATCAGGGTGAGAGAGTCTCCAAGAATCAATGAGGTGAGATTGACAGAGAGTGTCAAGGGATTGTTTATGAGACTTATGAGGTATGGAACGGACAGTGGACTTGCGATCAAGAAAGGGGTCTACAATCTGGTTACAATCTCCACTAAAATAAATAGGTCATTTCGGTATTGAATACATTTTGTCGTAATAGAGGGTCACAAAGAAGAATCAGGTTGTGTAGGACCATAAACATTAAAAACAGCTAAAGAGACAGAATTAATTAGTAACTTAGTTAATATCCATCTACCTTCAGTATCATTTTCTTGAAACAAAACTTTACATTTTAATTTCTTGTGACATAAAACAGCAACACCATTTTTCTTATTAATAGATGGCAAGAATAAAACTGTAACCACCCAGCTTCTTTTCAATTTGAGTGATTTGACTTCTGTGAGATGGGTTTCCTGTAAAAGGACTATGTCAGGGTTATATGAAGCGAGGTGGGAAAGGATTCTCTGTCGCTTAATAGGGTTGATAAAACCTTTTACATTCCAGGAGATAACTTTGAATTTAAAAACAGTTCAAATTTAATAGAAACAAAAATTACAGTAATAAAAAAGAAAAAGAAAATGTCAATAAATAAAAGAGAAAAAAGAAAAAGTTGAAAAAACAAAATGAGAAGCATAGAGAGGGGAATGAAAGAGCACAAAAAGAAAGGAATAGGGAGAGACAGAAGAAAAGGGACTTTGAAGGATAGGTAAAAGGTAAAGGAAAAAAAAGAGGAAAAGGAGAAGAAAAAAGAAGTACAAGAAGAGACAGTACATATCCAAAACGGATGACTGAGAAGAACATACCTGAGGGGGACATAAAAAAGAACAGTGGGGCGATGGTGACACTCAACAAGACGAGCCACTCTGTAATTGGGAGTCCGGACCACATCAGAACGACGAAACGCAGAAGGAAAGTCGTATAAAATGAAGGGATACACCAACCAATCTATATGGATGAACAAAGGAAGCGATTAACAACAAAAAGGTGCAAAAGTAAATATACAACAAACCCATATAAAACATGAAGAAATAGAAAGAAAACAAACATAAAAAAGGGGAAGAGAACATTGAAAGAACCATACTAAAACTGATTAAAGAACATCAAAAGGCAAAATTGCAATAGGCAAGATAAGAATGCACGCAGAACCATAACTAAAAACCTGTAAGGAACAAAAAAGTGAGATGATCAACCATTAGGAGAAGAAGAGGTGTCCATGCCACCGTTAGACTGAATATGAATAAAGTTTATAAGTTCAGCAGGATCTTGAAAGGACCATGTTTGGTTTTGGTACGTGACCTTGACGATCCATGGGTGAAATAAGCCATATCTAGCACCAAGAGTTGACACCTTGTGGTTTAAATGAAACTGAGGAGCGAGGACAAAGTCTGTGAGCTCGTTGGATGCTGAGAGAGGTGGTAGTTGGCATATCCAGACGTTTCGGAAGGAAGGAGGCGAAGAACGTCACAGGATCGTCCCCTTCCAAAGATTCCGGTAGTCCGTAAATGCGTAGGTTATTCCTTCTACTTCTGTTTTCCAAATCCTCAGTATGCTGTTGAAGAGCTAGGACCGACTTCTCTAGAGAGAAGATGCGCCGGGAAGCAACTTGAAGTTCTGAAACCTGCTGCTCCACCGACGTCACTTTGTTATCCATAGTCGCTCATTTCTCCTCAAGAAGTAACATTTTGCTATGGGTCTCCTCTACAAACGGGCGCAATGCGCGTATCTCCTCCAAAAGTAGCTCCATAGAAATAGGAGATGGTGGTTTGTCAGGAGATGTAGGATTGTGTTTCAGACATTTAGTTGATGTGGTAGATGGAGAAGGTTTGTTGGGAGTGGGCTGCGTCGAAGAAGAACGATTAGAGGAAACTCCCGCCATTTGGTCAGTATTAGAAGAGGAGGTTGATGCTGAGGAAGCTGATGCTGAGGAGAATGAAGACGCAACCGCAGAGGAACTTTTTGAAGGAACAAAGACAAACTTTGTATTACGCAGTTTGCCCATAGATAATTAGTCCTCTGTCAGCACTTAGAATGGTTGGTGCTATCTTGTGGTGGGAGATGAAGGTACAGAGGAGAACCAAAGCAATCAAATGAGGTAAAAAGTCAATGTAAAAGAGGTTATTAACAAGAAACAACGCACCACTCACAAAAATGACGAAAAACCAATATAAGGCATAAAAATAACAAAAATGTAGTTACGTGCTGCGCAGCACATGATCAAAATAGACACAGTCCTGAGGAAGTGAGCAAACAGCAACAATGGTATCAAAATCCATGAAATTGTGGAAGGAGTAGAAGAATAAGACGCAAAACTGCCAATACACAGGCATGACCAAATAACAAGCTCGGAGAAGATGCGTCCTTAAAATGAAAGTCCACTTGAGAAGGCAGAAAGAGCTTGGTGACATACAAAAAAGGTGCCACATGAAAAGCTAAAAGAATTCCTCCTTAAACACATGGCAGGCAGTGAAAAAGCCAGGAGGTAACCAGGCAGTAGCAGTATAAACAACATGTAAGGGGCATGCCTGTGGAAGCGCTGAAGTCCTGAAGAGGAAATACGAGTACCCAAAATGGGTGCCGTTATGAGGGAGACGAAGCGTCTTTGAAGAAATCTTTAAGCGCGGAGCGCTGAAGAAACGGAAATTTGCTCACCGGAGGCAGCCTTTACTCCGATTGACAATGCGGTAGCTTTGAAGCGTAGCGCGTCGGGAGAAACATGTTCGCTGCTCCCGAAGACATCCTGAAGCGGCGGAACAAACTCCCTAGGCGGCCATCTTGTACGGCGCCTTAGCCACGCCCCAGTCCCAATATTTGCTATTCTTGCATGATGCATGGCATAAGCAGGAAAATAAAAAGATTATAGCTTGCACAAGTGCTGGAAAACATTGAATTTGAGTACTTTGGCGTTTTACCCAGCAAAGACGTAGGCTACGCACTAAGAGGGTGTGGGTGCAGGTCTCCAGCACACAGCTCCTGAGCGAAGGGTTGGCAAGACTTTGGATCAAATATAATTTAGATTCTCCACACTTGGAGAAGGACATGAAGTTGTATACCCAAATGTATTAATTAAATAAGAAATAGAAAACAACAGCTATTTTAGAAGTCTGTGTATTCTCAACACACTGCCAAATTAAAGGTTATCGCAATGTGGTCATGAGTGGGCAAAAACCAAGGCACCAGAATTACAAAAATGGACACTTGTATTTCAAGGTGAGAAAAAGTAGATCACTGCTCTGGCAATGAAAGAGAAGGATCTTGTGAACTAGCATTTTGTTTAAATGCAAGACATGGGCCCTATAATGAGCAGCACACTTTGCAAATAGTGCCTAGATTCAACACTGAGGCAATTACAAGCTAAGGGTCGCATGACTGACTGCATGCATTGATGGCTTATATTATTTTGCATTTGCTTGTAGCGCCACTCTACCCTGGGAGTGTCAGTGCATATTAAAGTCTAAAGAAGATTAGGAGAATGGATCTCATATTACATTAATCATTAGAGTAACAATTCACATTGCATTAATCAATAGAGTAACAGTTAACAATGTAAACAAGCACTGGCAAAGTTAATTCAGTAGACACATGCATGCGTGATGCATCTATTGATTGGTGTGCATGCTATTTTTTGGGGGGGGGGGGGGGAACGATCCAAGATTGCAGATGCCACTTGAAGTGGTACATTTTAAAAAATATTTCTGCCTGCACAAAAGTGTTTTTCAAAAGCAGAGCAGCTGGGCAGCACATGACTGCTAGGCTGTCTAAAAATATATTTTCATTTTTTACTGAGAACTAGCAGGGTAGCAGAGAAGAAGCAGGTAGGAGGGAGTCACCGCAGAGTAGAAGGGGGAGCCGTGGAGAGCAAGAAAAAGAAGGTAAAAAAACAATACAGAAAAGTTCCCATGTGTCTTGTTAAACCTACGTATAGTGTCAGTGTACTAGAAAAGCATATTTTAGAATGCATGTACTTATTTTTTTCTTACAGTGGCCTTTACGTATCCAATGCAGCCCAAATAGAGTAATTCATCAGTCAATGATTCACCAAGAGTTCTGGTTCCGATCACAACTGGCCATGGAACGCTTCTAGCACTAGCATATACGCAAGAATTAGTCACACATATTATGACTCTTTGTGAATCAGTGACAGATGAATTGTTCCCTTTGGGCTACATAGGAACACTGTTATATATGATTAGACATCACACAATATATTCTAGCCCTGAAGAATATCATCTTGGAAAGCAAAAAACATGTTGACTCCTGTTTGTTGTTATGCTCAGAAAGATCACTTTACATATGGACCATGGTATCCAGAACATTCTGTGGAAAGATACAAACGTTTAAGAAACATAACAAGTGAACTGTAGGTTTACTAGTATTTACTTTATATTATTTACAGAGGTTATTGATGGAAGTTTTACTGGCCAGTAAGTGAGTAGGTGATTCTTTATCTCCAAATGGGTGTTGCTGGAATCCCCCATCAATATGTTGTCTCCTTTTACTACCAGAAAATCAAGCACTCATGTGTTTTGTTTGTCCATCCCACCAGTCTAAAGTCATTCTCAGGACTGTTCACTAGTAATTTTGCATCTAGATACAGTGGTGTGTCCTGGAGGCTCCTAATCCCTTGCTTGTAGTGGAGAAAACTGATTGGTTCGCCACCGGAAGGCGCTTAAACAGAATATGTCTAAAGTGAATCCCTTCTTGTGGTGCGTACTATGCATCTTTACAGCACTGATGCACCGTTTGTTGCTTGTGAAAGATGTCCTGTAGAGTGCACTGTTAACTGATGTCTTCTAAGGCAGTTGCTGCTTCCTTTTGGGGCTTCTGACATCAAACCTGTTAAGGAGGGATGGAAACGGATAGTTTCTTCAAGCTTCCTCAGTCCTTGGACTCAGTCCATGAAATTGTCTCACCCTGCTGCACTTGGAGCTCAGATTGAAGCATCCAGCAGGCCCACTGAACACATTCCAGATAGTGATGCATTTCAATTACTGTTCACTTGGGCTAGAATTGAACTTAATTAATGTGTTGTTTCTAACCTTGCAGAAGCCTGGAGCGAACACTCATTCTTTCAATAACACAACTATTTTCTCTTGTAGCTGTGGTGCACGTTTCATGAGAAGTCAATGGTGAAGGTTGGATGTCAGAAAACTCTGGATGCCCTGAAGCTGGACTATCTTGATATGTACCTGATCCACTGGCCGATTGGGTTCAAGGTGCATTTTTATGTCAATGTTACTCTATACTTCTTATTGTGCAAAGTATGAACATAACAACACTGCCCTAAATACACCACATTGCTGTTATGCTTTGCATGTGGTCACCATTAAAGCTTTTGCCATTTGAAAGTGCCCATAAAGGTTCTTGTGTGAGATGTTTTTTTTTCTTTGGCAGGCTGGTGACAAGCTGATCCCACTTGATGAAAATGGGCATTTAATTAGGAGCAACACTAACATTCTGGAGACTTGGGAGGTAAGATTGGGGAGGCTGTGCTGCAACAGGAGTCCTACCATCAGTGAAGGATGAACTGAGGATGTCTTTAGTGACCTATTATAAGAATGATTTGTTTGCTGTTTCATGACATCTGTTCCACTCGCGTCCACTCTTCGATATTTTTATATTTTGCCCTCTTCCTATGTTTGGTGTTACAATAGAAAGCACACTTTGGTCATACTGTCAATAGACATAGACCTCTGAGAATGTATGGATAAATCATCTAAAAAAGTTATGTGTTTGGTTTTGTTTCGAATGAAAAATTTCTTTTGCCACATGTTATAATCAACAGATAGCATTCACTGGTGAGCACTAATCGTTGGCTGTTTGGTTTTCCTCCAGCCATTGTTGTCACCTCATAACTGCACACTTTGATCTTAAGGAATTTCATTTTATATTTTGGGTAAAATTGCATGTTCAAAACCGTGCTCCAAGTAGTTCTGCTCTTGTACAGTATGCAATTGCATTGTTTCTTGTATGGTACTCAATTGTGAAGTTTCTCTGTGCGGTTTGGATTGCAAGGTAATAGGTCTCAGATTGTGTGGCATTTAGGCTACAGCAGATATTTGGGAGTGGGGAGAATTATAGGTGTTTTTGCCCTGATTATTTTTGAATTCTTTGTATTTTATTAAGTTGTGTATCTTTGTTGCTTGATGGGATCATGGATTATTTGTTGCCTGTGAAATCTTGGTCTTTTTTACTGGGTTCTTTTTCCAGACTATGTAGGTAAATAAATGTGTTGTACTTAGGAGTCTTTTCTACTGATTGTGTTACTGTATTACGGTTGGGGTGCATTTCTGGAATAAGCGGCTCTGGCTATTCTGCTCTGTACGGGGCTGTGGGCAGGTCATCATCTGTGCTCTATGAAATCGCTGCTTCTCTACAATATGTTGGGGTTTGTGGACACTTACATCTCATTTGACCTCTTGAAGGGCATGGAAGAGTTGATGGATGCAGGTATGGTGAAGGCCATTGGAGTTTCCAACTACAACCACGCTCAGATTGAGGCCATCTTGAACAAGCCAGGACTTAAATATAAGCCAGCAACCAATCAGGTAAAAGTTTCTTCAAAGCTGTATGTGGTGGAGATGAGTGTTGATTGCAATTAGTAGATGATTATTAGCAACTCCACCACATAAACAGAGATACAATCAGGTTACAAAAATTATTTTTAACAACACTATAACCAACTATTTTTAATCAAAATACTACCATTTCAAATCACGCCAGATGGACGATGTACTTTAATGATCGATAATAATACTGCCTCCCTTCCTTAACACTGATAGGGCGCATGAGGTTGTGGTGCACTCTTTGATGGTCACTCAGAATCAGTGGGCTATAGTCACAGAGATCAGTAATCCAGGCACAGGGGGAAAGCCATGACTGAAATCACAGGTAGTGACTATTAAAGCACCAAGAAGCAGGACGCCTGGAGTTGATGAGGGACCAGACGTATCAGAATGCAGGTGAGAGTTTGCCAGTATACTGATATTGCTGACTCTGCCTATCAGTGAGAGATCCTAATTGTAACTAATACCATACGGGTAGAGTAGATGAACGTGGTAGAGTTTTTTCACGCATTGTTTTCTGTGATATATATGCCAATTTGGCCGCATATCAAAGTCAACAGTGTGGCAGGCACTACACACCGAGATGCACTACCAGCCATAATGCTCCCTACATTTATATTATCCTCATTTTTTTAATTTCTATACGCTTACAGTCACAAAGCAGCCATAATAAAGACAACTGGCAGGATGTAGACCATTTAAATAAGAATATGTTTATCAGATTCACTGCTCTCGAATCGTACTTTTACAGCAATAGATTATCATTAATGTTCCTACCCTCTAGGTCTCAGATTAAGAAAAAAAAATCACAGAAAGCTGCTGCGTTGCCTGAAAGGGAGATAAAAGTACAGCGCCATATCCACTAAAATAAGGCTCTGTTTTTATCTCTACCTATGCTGGCGTACTTTAGGCTGCAATGCGCTAGCACACTCACCACTGCCCCATAGTGCAGGGGTGAATGTGTTCAGTAAGGCATTGTTTTTGTACTAGAAAAAGACTTTTGCAGCACAAAAGCTACAATTTAACACTTTCTCTGCCTTGTATATGTGCTCTACAATGCATCACACCTGCAAAGTAGATGAAAAGAAGGAGAAATGAGGAGAAAGAAAAGTATTTGTTCTTGTTACACCTGCCTCAGGAAGGCATAACATATTGGCGCAAATCGTTGTCTACAACTGCTTGTAGATAGGGGTTTGCCAAAAAACCCATGGGTATTTGCATGGGAATGCCCATGTACTACCTCTGGAACGCCCCCTTGACACGAAGTAATGCAAAGCAGCGCCTAGTGCAGCTTTGTATTTTGTTAAACAATGCAACACAAATCCTGATTTGCATTGCATAGTAAATCCCAGCGTAATAGTTTGTATGAGGTTTGCACTACAAACGTAGTGCAAACCCAGAGTAATTTTGGGCCAGAAGGTTTGCCCATGTGTGCAGATCTCAAACTGTTATCTCATAGAAAAATGTTTTAAAAATACAAATGATAGCAAATCATATCAGGATACCTATCTAAAGACAACTTATCCTGTTTATTCAATGTCCATACCGAACAGGAAATAGAGCAATGCACTGAGTTCAACTTCCCTTTAAAAAAAAGGTGGAAGTGTAATTTTGTAAAAGAAAGTCAAGGAAACCTATCCAAAGACAAATTATCCTGTTTATTCTATTTCCATAACAAACAGGAAATAGAGCAATGCACTGAGTTCAACTTCCCTTTAAAAAAACAGGTGGAAGTGTAATTTTGTAAAAGAAAGTCAAGTAAGTAGTGCACGCCTTTTAGTTCAGCTACAAACATGTGATCATGCAAAATCATGAAAAATGACTTCATTTACAGTGAAATAGACGCAATGAATGAAGTTCCTCATACTGAATGCTGTGGTGGGAGAAAGAAAACTGCAAATGACACTTGAATAGACTAAAAGGATGAAGATGGTTCACTGGAAGCCCCTGCATGTATTTTTTTATGATGTCATAAAATAGGCATTTGCAAACAGCTAAAGCTGTCACTAGGCCAGACCTAAAAAATATATAATGGGGTGACATCGGCTGTCATTAGGCCAGACCTAAAAAATATAAAATGGGGTGAGATCAGCCGCTTTCTCATTAAAGTCTAACTTTAAAGCAGCAGAAGTGACATCACCTGCCCTTGGATCCCAATGACATCCCAGCAAGTTACACCATATGATCTTTGACCTGCTGTCACCCTCCTCTAAATTGTCTGTTTCCCAGCTTTTATTACCTCTTGCTCACGTGTGTCTATCACCTGTTATTGTCTCAGTCGTTTGTCTTCCTCAATGTTCACCTTATTCTCACATGTTTCCCTCTCTCACATGAGTTTCTTATCTGTTGTCTTTCTCACCTCCCTTTCACCTGTTTCCCACCTCTAACTCTCTTTCGTGCTTATCTCTGTCTCAATATCACATCATCCTTCCGCCTCCCCTCCTCTTCCTAGCTGTTTTTCTAACCTGTCTCTTTATCAAGCCTCTCGTTCACACCGGTCTTCAACTTGCTGTCTCTCTCAGCATTGTCTCTGTTACCTCGCTCACCGTCTGTTTCTCTTTCTTTCTTGACACTCTTTCACCCTAGTATCTCACCTGCCTCCCGCTGACTCTCAGCTGCCTCTTCCCTTACCTGTCCATCTCTGAACTACATCTTTCTTACAAGTTTCACCTACCGCTACCTGCCTCTTAGTTGTTTGTCACCTGCTGTCTTTTTATCACTTTCCTCACATCGCTCTCTCCCCTCTTTCTGTCTCTCTTACCTATCACGTTTGCATCTGTCTCTATCCATATAATCTCTAATACTGTCATCCCCTTTCACCAGTGTTTCCCTCTCTCTGACTCTCAGCTGTATCTTTGTAGATATTTGTCTATCACCTCTCATTATCACCTGGTTCACTCTCACCCCTGTATGTATCTCCCTCACACCTGTCACCTCTCTCTGATGTCTCTTTAATCCTTCTGTCGCTCTCTCACACATACACCCTAGCTTTTGTCTTTCAAAATCTCACATATCTCTTTGTAGTGTCCGCTTCCTGCTGTTACTTTTGTTTATTCCTAATTTCCCCTAAGTCCCCTCTACCCCTCTCTCTGTCTCCTCACTCCTGTCTTTCTTGCTCTCCCACATGCACAAGGGTGACAGGAAACACAGAGACATCTTCTTACTGCCATCTGTTGCAACAATAAATAATTGTATAGAAAGTTTGTTACTTTCCTCTGAGGGCAGGGGTCACAAGCACACTGCTTGGGGTCACAGGGACAGGAGGCAAACCAGAGATCTCAGCTGCGACCACTGGCAACCCCTAAATGACATCCATGAGGGTGGTGGGGTGCTGAGTGGTCCTGGGAACTGAGAGCCATACAGGAGAGGGCAAGACTGGGAGACCCTGGAGGTACTCTAGCCCGAACCTGGTGTGCATAAAGCTAGCTACAGAGTCTTCCGAGCTTGTGCTCTAGGGCAGTGATTTTTAACCTTTTCACTTCTGTGGACCCCCACTTAATGATTACTGGAAGCCAGGGACCCCTAATGAATTATTATTGGAATCTGGGGACCCCCAACGGAATCATTACAGGAAGCCGGGTACCACGGGCTAAGCATTTTCTATGATATGAGTTTTAAAAAAACAACACAAATACAATCATTCATCAAACAAATACTCAAATGATGAAATATTGTATTTAATTCACGAACAAACGTAAACAAATCTACGTTTTAATTTGAAGCTTAAATCTTTTCTAATTTCAATTGAGGCCACTCATCTTCCATACTAAATTCTGTATGGTATACTTGCACTGCTCCCACAATCAATCTGAGAATACTAACCTTTTATCCTCCAATTTCAAACTGGTTCACATTTACAAAACTTTTTCAATTGTACAATTCTTCATTTATATACACTGTCTTATTCTGCTAATATTATAACGCATTTCTAATCATTCGTGGACTCCCTGAGTGGACTTCGCAGACCTCCTGGGGTCCCTGGACCACAGGTTAAGAACCACTGCTCTAGGGGCAGGCTAGATTGACCACTGGCAACTGCTGGAGAGCGTGGCTGACTAGATTGACCAATGGCAACTGCTGGAGAGAGTGGCCGGGGTAGGTGTGCTGCTTCCCTCTCGCCCCATATAGCCTGCATTTACAACCAAGTGGTTGTTGGAGTGGGTGCAACTGTTGAAAAAGAAATATGAAACAGATTTGCGGGGAGAAAATACTTTTATTCTGTGAACTTAAGGGGCTAGCTCTGACATGATAAAGCCCGCACTAGTAGTACATGAGAGAGAGAAGACATAGGCAGGCAAAATTGACACAGCTAAGCAAAACAGACGAGTATATGATGGCTAGAAGAGTTGCGATGACAGTGGCAAATCATTTGAGAGGCACACTGACGATGTACAGAGCCATCTTAAACCCAATTGTTGCAGGCCATTGAGATTTCTAGTTCGACAATGGCACACAAAAAGTATGCCATCACAATAAAGGTCACTTTGCTCAGGACTTGTTTGAAGAAAGCCAATGAAAGGTCACAAAAAGATGGAAGAAACAGTGGAACAAAAGCAAAAATAAATAAATGAGCTAAAAACAACAGCATTTGCAGAGAGAGGTGACAGGTGTGAGAGAGATACAAACAGGTATGAAAGAGAGTGAATACACAATGAAACAAATGTACCCTTTACAAAGCATCTGCCTAAATTTCAGGCTTCCTTCCGAAATACCACTGTATCTGAAGGGCATTCATAAAAAGTAACAGGATGGCCTCACACAGCCTCCTGGTGTCATGCTTCATCATCGACCATCGACCTCCAGGGGAATCTTTTTGTACGGTAACTGAGGGAAGGGTAATATCCTATAAAAATACCTACCACCTACCAAAAAGACTATTCTGAGTTTATTATATGGTGTAAGAGAGATGGTTAAACAAAGTAACAGAACAGATAAGACTGATCTATGTAGCTTCTGTTCTTATTAGGTGAACATGTTTCAGCCCTTAGCTGGGCCTTCTTTAGGGCCAAAATTAGACCTTAATTGACCCTATTATATTTCCCTATTTGCATACCATACCCGCACACTTTGTGAAAATGCATACAATACCAGTTCTCTAATTTCTGGTCCGTTCGGTCAGGAAACTTTCCTTTTTAACATGGGTCCTATAGAGAAACATAGAAAAGCCATATAAAATGTTTTTGACATCAAAAAGACAAGACATAGTTTACATACATAATAGTTTAAACGAGACAATACATGTATAATCGCCAGGACCTATATACACTTCATTATCAAATAGAAATATGGTCGAAATTACCATATTTGTGTGACCACATTGTGTCTTCCCAGTGTGTACGCTGCAGCCAAGTGCATGGGTAGGCCCAAGAACAAAATCATGCTTGAACGTGCATCATGTGTACACTGGATTTCATCATGTACAAACTTAAAAATTCTCATCATGACTCCTGTAAATGAAAAGACAGCAAATAAAAAGACAAGGCTAAGATGTGGCCCATATCTGGTTGAGAATGCACCAACTCTGTTTGTTCAAGGCAAAGGTCTAACCCCATTATGGCATCTATTACTCCGTCCGATCTCCTTCTGGCGTTGCCATAATGATGGCAGTTGCTGGAATACAATGGGTCCCTTGGTAAAGACATCAGAGAAATGGCGTCACCCAGAGCGCCTTGACTGGAATATCGTGGATTGTAGTTCTTTTGGCCGCATTAATAATTAATACAAGCATATCCAATGTATATTTCCAGGCCATATACAACCATTCTTTGCAGAAAATGATGTCATCAATAAAGATACGTGGCTCATTAGTAACAATTAGTCCCTTTGCGGCTCCCTTTGCAGGTAAATATTCAGTCATCATGGCACCGTGTAATGCTGTTTTAATCTGAGTCCAGTGCTTGTGGTACATTTATGTCTCCCAAAAGTGAGGGGAACACTGACACAACAATAACCACCAACAGGACCATATGGGATCTCCTACCTGTGGAGGAACATTTCCCTTGTGGTCACTGCTCGGTCTGTCCGTTTACAAAACAGTTTAAGAAAGTAAACATTGGTACTGACCGACCATGGATCCTCAAACAACACACTAATTGTAGCACTGAAAATGTGGTGTACATGATAACATGCCCTTATGGCAAGAATTACATTGGAATGACAATTCAATAAATCCGGCTACAGATTATCGAATACCATAGCAATATTCGGTGCTGGAAGCCTCCCACTTGTATCACCAGATACTATTTTAAAGAAAATCATACAGACAAGGATTTATTGTGGCTGTTACTAGAGGTCATAGCTCACCGCACTGGAAGTAACATGAGTCAAATATTGCTTGAAAGAGAGCTATGGTGGGTGTGACATCTGAAAACTCACATAATCAGCCTCAACTATTTCATCCCCTGTCTACAAATATAGATGAAACCCCATGTTGGATGGCTGGTGTATAGGTAATGATTGTAGGGTTTCATACCACCTTGATAAACCATCTGGAGACAGGAATTGTTTCACATTTAATGTATACATGCACCAACATAAGAACTATACAGGAATTGCTGTATGCACAGAGCCCCCATAAATGACAATTCAAAAAGATTAGGCCATATGTCTAAATATTTAGAAGTGAAAGTCACTGAGGGTCTGCTCTCGAAATTATGAGTAATTTTTATCCATTTCTCCAACCTTTGTGGGCCATTGCTGTCACTTTTGCCACATTTTACCATTTTCAACATGGTGGACAAACACATTCATTTGTATATCCTAAAAACGTCCATATAAATGAGCGCATGGTCTGGGACATTTCCCAGAATCCCCAGCCAGGCACACCGTATTATGTTATTAGTGGCAGCCTGTGTCTCACTCTCAAACTGGCCACTTGCCATATCAATATAACCAAACACAAGAGCAACCCATATGTCCCTGTGAACTGGGTATTTTGCAGTAAGCAATAACAATGTCCACAAGGAACTTATTTAAAGTAACACATTTTTCAATAAAGAGTACAATTATATACTCATAACTGAATCAATCACAAAAACAAGAAGAAAATTATTTCAATTAGATTTGATGCAGTAACCTGGACACTTGTTTACTTCAGCCGAAGTAAAATTAATTTATTTTGTGAATAACAATTTATTCACATAAACAGTCAAGGTCAAGATTTTTGACATTATAGGCTCAATGATAGAAAGTGAAAAAGTGAACCCAGTGAAGTGATTATAGCCTTCAAAGTGAAAGATAAGTGAATAGGAATTCAAAGAAAGGTCTTAAAAACACTTGCCATATCAGCCACGAGAGGAGATCGGACCGCTTGGCATTCTTCTCAATGTGCTGGGACTACAATCCACAATATTCCAGTGAAGGCTCTCCGCATGACACCGTCGCACTGACCCTTTTACCCGTGAACCTGTTATTATATTCCCGCACCCACCATCATTATGGCAGCATTGGGAGTAGATTGTACCACGCAATAGGTGCTGTAATAGGGGTAGACCTTTGAAGAAGTAAGGTGGATTGCCTTGAGCAAACAGTAATGTGGCATTCTCAACCAGATATGGGCAATATCTTAGCTTTGTCTTTTTATTTACCATCTTTTTATTTACAGTGTGTGACAATAAGGCTTCCCCTCTCCTCTCCTCCATGGAGTAGGATTCTCCTGCAGCTAGGGTGTGAATTTTTAAGTGTGTACATGACGAATTCCAGTGTTCAGATGATGCACATTCAAGCAGTTTGTTGTTGGGTTTACACAAGCATGAGTTGGCTGCAGTGTGCAGTGTACACACTAGGAAGACACAATGTGGTCAGCCAAATATGGTGATTTTGACCATATTTGTATTTGATAATGAATTGTATATATGTTCTAGCAATTACACGTTTTGCCTCATTTAAACTATAATGTATGTAAACTATGTTTTGTCCTTTTCATGGTAACAACATTTTAAATGGCTTTTCTATGTTTCTATATAGGACCCGCGATAAAAAGGAAAATTTCCTGACTGAACGGGCAAGACATTAGAGATCTGGTTTTGTACACATGTACACAGAGTATGTGGGTATTACGCTAGGGAAATATAATAGGGTCACTTGGGTTCTATTTTTGGTCCTGAAGAAAGCAGCGGACCCCTTTCCGGGCCAGCTAAGGTCTGAAACATGTCGACCTAATAAGAACAGAAGCTCCATAGTTGAGACTCATCTGTTCTGTTGCTGTTTTTAACCATCCATCTTCCGCCACATAATAAACTCAGAAGTCTTTTTGGTAGGTGGTAGGGATCTTTTTAGGATATTACCCTTCCCTTCAATTCCCTTCAAAAAAGATTCCCCTCAGACTATGGCGAGGGGCCCGCCTGTCATTGGAGTATGCTTTGGCGAGCGCAGGATGGGCGATGATGAAGCATTGTTACTTTTTATAAATGCCCTTGAGATATAGTGGTATTTCGCCTGGAAGACGGGATCCATCCACACTTGTGGAATTCCTCAGGAACTGGGTGGGTGAGCCTGAAATGTAGGCTTATGCTTTGTAAAGGGTAAATTTTTTTTATTGTGTATTCATCTCTAGTTGCGAGAGCACAAACATTTTACCCTTCCAAATCTCTCTCTTTCCCGAGCCCTACACTGTCAATGGGCTATAGTGGTAAACACTTGAATGAGAGTGAATCAGGTAAGACAAATAGTTGACAATCAGACAGCTATAGGGGATACAGTATGAGAGATTTGATATAGATAGAGACAGACCACTGAGAGGCAGGTGGAGATAGTTGAGGCTTATAAGAAAGATACAGTTCAGAGATGGGCAGGAAAGGCAAGTAATAAAGTGGCAGCTGAGTGTTAGTGGGGAGGCAGATGAGAGAGGTGAGAGACTTCTGGGCACTAACATCGAAAGCTCAGGACTTAGAAAAGAGATTTAAGGACTCATAGAGGAAGGCCAGAGGGAACAACCTCTGCCTTGTGTGTTTTGCCTAAACAAGAAGAAGCAATATAAAGCAACGGGGTAGTCCAGTCTAGTGCAGAACCTGGGGATTAACAGTATAAGTAAAGCAGTGGTTCTGCCACTCTAAAAAATCATCAAAGGAACTTTGGTAAATCATGTCTCATCAAGTAAATGAGAGCAATCAACAAATGAGAAAAAAGGGGGAGGACCTTTTGTCCAAACCACAAAACGCAAAACTCATAACTTATGTCCAACAATATTTTATCTGTTTTAAGAAGAATAGTGTATATTTATCATGTTACATGTATTTTCATACACACAGAATCTCTCTTTTGATTTATATTTAAGACTACAAAATGCACATACATTGAAATATTTACATGTCACAAAAACGTTCCACAGAATACATAAGCATACATTACATAGAAAAATTATATTTGAACACAGTGCAAAATGAAAGCAAAAAAGAATATCAGCCCAGTGTGAGATTACTCTAGTAATTAATTTGATATCCTGGGTGATCATCTACACTTGTCATTAAAGCGTCGACATAAGTTATGAGTTTTGCGTTTTGTGGTTTGGACAAAAGGTCCTCCCCTTTTTTCTCATTTGTCGATTGCTCTCATTTACTTGAAGAGACATAATTTACCAAAGTTCCTTTGAGGATTTTTTAGAGTGGCAGAACCACTGCTTTACTTAAACAAGAAGAAGGCCTCGGTCTTGGCTTGTTTCTACAACAATGGATTTAAAGGAAACTGTTACTGAAAAGATTGCCACACCTTTTTTCCATGGCAAGGGCCCATCGGGCACTGGACTGATTGTGCTGCCTGGGGCATCTCCAACAGCAATTATAGGTCGGATATTCAACTTCAGAGCCGGAAAAGTAATACTGCAGGATATGTGAAACCTGTTGACCCTTGATTCAAGGAACAAGTGATAAGAATTGTCCCACATTACACCTGAAGCATCCAGAAGTTAAGGAAGACCTCTCAAGGAGTGAAACACTAATTCCAAGCCCAGGGCATGAAGTACTATCTGCTGTGCCCACCAAGCGTTGTGTACTCCTCAAAGAAAGTCACACATCTTCTACATCCCATTAGAAGAGTGGGATTGGCTGGACATGGGTGATTAAAGAAAACTAACAGCCTCGAGCAAGCAGCAGAAGCCCAGGGAGGGATGACAGACAATCACAAGGACATCCCCAGCAACGAAAGAGAGGTCGTAGTGGGGGAGTCCTTTATTTCCTACCAGAATTGTGTTGAGGGATGACAATACAGTAGCATTGATAGACAACCAACAAGAGCTGATGGATATGAACACTGATCCTGAGTAGAATCTGAAGAGCAGAAACTTGACATGGACCATTACACTTAGGAAGCTGTGGAACTGAAACTCAGGTTTGAATTTCCTAGTTTAAAGCATCAGAAACAAAGTGGGTAGGAAACTGTGTGTGCACACTGTTAGAAGGTGAGTGCCTGGGGCCAATTTGTAGTGGAGTTATCATCTCAGAGATTTGTCACACATTCAGAAGATTATGGGTGAGTCTGAGCTGATAAAGAGAAGGGGGATGTGCCCTGTCACACCTCTAACATATCCAGGAAACCAAGGTGCTTGATGATAGATCAAAGGCCTCAGGAAATGCCACTTACACAACACCATGGCACCCATGTTAAATTGAATGTCAGAGCCTTTATATTATATACAGAGCGATAAAGGGTTCACTTGTGTCTTTGAAGATGTGGGCTTGGTATAGTCTGTCTACAGGAAACACACTTTATGGAAGCTGTGGTAAAGAAAGTATGTAAGAAATGTAGTGGACACATGTACACCTATTTAACTGGAAGAGACATACCTCTTAATGTCTGGCACCTATTCAGTATTCCAAAAATCTATTTACCTTGTGTAGGCAACAAATCATCTTTGTGGCAGTCAGAGCAGTTACATACTTAGGAACCACAGTTATGTGGGAAGGCAGAGTTAATTTTGTTTTATAAAGAATGTTGAATAAGCACCCTCAAACTTGAGAAGTAAGCAGGATATGATGGGTGCCTAGAGGGAGGTTATGGAAAAAGTGAATTGCTTGATATTTGAAGAGAGTTTAGCCCCTCCAAGAAAGAATACTGCTGCTACTCAAGCACACATAGCACTTTTATTAGGTTAGACCTTATGTTGGTCTTACAAGAGATAAAATAAAGCACATATTTGAGGCATCTCAGTATATGTGAAGGTTCTTTTCTTGATCACTCACCACTTGTACTAAAGGAAAGGCTATGAATGCATAGGGTGGCAGAGGAGCAAGTGTGGACATACATAGTGGAGACCTCATACTCTGATTTACAGAAGAACAAAGGGACTAGCTGCAGGGTATGTACAATACATACAGCTTACTCGACCCCTCTAAGGTTAAGCAAAGTTTACTGTACAAGAATAAGAAACTGCCCTAGATGTGTAGATGCGGGCACACATTTTATATGCATAAAGTGTTCCTGTACGATATTAGTTGAATACTGAAAGGGGACTATGACCAAGCTGCATCCATCACATAAACATCAACTAAGGGTCAAGCAATGTCTTATAGGAATATTTCATACACCAAAATGGATTAAAATGAGATTTAGATTCTCAGTATGGCAACCCTCCTGACTGTCCAGTGCATAACCACACACTAACGTCATCCAAGAGGCCTCAAAGGGGAGGCTTGGAAAAAGGATCTTATGCCCTGGGTTCATGCAGAAGAGACCCATATCAGGGCCAGAAGAATTTAGGAAAAAGCTGATGGGGGTTTAGAGAAGTGGATGGCAGTAGCTAAAAAACTGACATAGTCTTAATATCTCAGACTACCTTGAATCCATTAAAATTATAAAGCCAAATCATACCTGATAGGGAGGGAATGGCAATGACAAAAAGGGGGAGGTAGGGAACTTGAAGAGGGGAATCAATGAAAGATGAAAATGAAAAATAGGAGCACCAATGAATAGAGAGTGGAGCTGCTATATATATAGGAAGGTTATACATGGTAGATACCAAAGTAATGTGGTGCAAATAAGCGGGGTAGCTGGGGGAACATGTCAGAACCCTAGGTTTTTTTTTTTTTTTTTTTAATTTTTTTTTGTTTATCCTCATATGCCTCGAGAAAAGATAACCAGATTCCATTTGCACACCTAACTGGACATAGCCGTGGCCCTCTGTGCTTGCGTGCTGGAAAAACCGGAAACAGGAAGGGGGGAGAGGATGCTCAGCTCTATCGTTTTTTGGCCCGGGTTTTTGGGAGCATCGCAATCCACCTCGCCTTCTCGCTTTTCGCTCCACCGCATTCCCCCAAGCGTCTGAGCGCTGAATAGGAAGCATCAAATGGAGAAATGCCATGGTAGCCGGACGAGGCTTAGCAGGCGTAATCATCGGATATTAGAAAGTGTTTGCTGCTCACACCACTCCAACGCGGGAGACCAGAAATGGTGATTCTTAAAAGCTCTCATATCCAGCCCAGCCACATATTTAATGGAAAGCACCCAATCAGAGAATTTAGGAGGGAATACAGCTAGCCATTGCTTACAAATATCTCTGCGAGCCAGTAACATGGCATAGAAGAACAACTTAGAATTATTAACCGAGACCTTTTCCAAGGAATCCACACATCCGAAGATGACCATCGAGATGCTTACCTTAATGTTGATGTCTAGCATCTTGGACAGAACACTACTCACGTCTTTCCAAAATACCTGGATCTCGGGGCATTCTAGGAACATGTGAACATCATCCTCTTTCAGGCTCCCACACTTAGGGCATGCCACATCACCTCCTCTTCCAAACCTAGACAGCCTCTGTGGTGTCCAATAGGCTCTATGGATGGAGAAAAGGTGATTTCTTCTTAGATGCGCAGATTTAACAGTTTTAAAAAGCATAGAAATTGATACTTGCCACATATTTTCCAGCGACGGCCCCGGCAAGCATCTTCCCCATAGTTCTGTTGGGAGAGTGAAAGCTCCATCTTCCGATTCAACCATCAGCCAATAAATCAAAGCCAGCTCTTTTTTAATAGTTACTTCTTTTATAAATGTATCTTCCAGATCGTTCTGTATTCCTATCACAGTGATAGGATCTTGACACCAGCTTTGTATTTGAATATACTTGAATCTAGATATCTGTTGGTTCGTTAGCTGATTACAAGTATCCCAGCTTATTAATTGTGCTTCAGGCAAAATGTGATTCCATCTGGTTAGGCCTGCCTTTTTCAGTGGTCTGGCTAGAATATCTTTGGCCCAACCCGGTGAGCCTGGTGAGTCCCAGATGGGGGCCATGGAGCTATAATAAGGTATCTTCAAGGCCTTTCTGACCCTGTACCAAGTCTCTGCCAGGCCTTTCAGAATCTTCAGCCTGACTTTCTTAAAGTATTTGGGGTCAGAGTACTTAAACAAAAAGCCCTGGCTGGCTCCAGATTCCTGCCTAGCCATAACATCAAACATCCTTCCAAGTTCCGATATTGTGGGAGTGTTAAAGAGCATCTTTCCATTTTTTAATAGAAATGCCCATGAATAAAATTGCAAATCTGGCAAAGCTAAGCCGCCTTTTTCCACCCTCCGTCTCAGCTTTTTCCAGGCTATTCTTGGGCCTTTACTTGCCCAAATAAAATAATTTATTTGACTCTGTAATTTTTTAAGTGCTTCTTTATCAAATGGTAGGGGGACGGCATCAAACAAAAAGGATAGTTTTGGGAGCACCATCATTTTTATTAAATTGACACGGCCAAGCAAAGTGAGTTGAAGGTGCGCCCAGATTTTTAAAAGCCCATTAATCTCTTTCCTTGCCTTCTCGAAATTCATTTTTGTTAGTTTGGAAAGAACTTGCGGGATCAGAACACCCAAGTATCTCATTACCACCTTTTGACCTCCTTCTCCCCCTTCTAAGTTCCAAGACATAATTTCCGTCTTACTTCTATTTACATTATAGCCTGATGCCTTCCCAAAATCCCCTGTTAATGTGTTAATATTATCCATAGTTTTATGCAAGTTGGTGGTATAAATGAGAATGTCATCCGCGTAGAGGCCCAGTTTCTTGTTCCAACCTTGGAAATGGAAAGGTATGATCTCAGGATCTTCCCTGATTCTTCTGGCCAGAGGCTCTATATACATATTGAACAAAAGCGGTGATAGAGGACACCCCTGTCGCGTGCCTCTACTGATAAAAATTGAGTCTGTTAAAGAATCGTTAACCAACAATCTGGCTTTTGGATGGCTATATATAGCTCCCAATATTCTGCAAAAGTTTGAGCCCAGGTTTGCTGACCTTGCTGCTGCTTGTAGGAAGGACCAATTAACTCGATCGAAAGCCTTAGTGGCATCCAAAGCAATTACCGCCAATGGGAGGTCGTAGGTGGTTGCAAGGTCTATTGAACCTATTAGTGAGTGAGTTAGTTCCTTTAGGAACCTTCCACGAATGAATCCTTTCTGGTCCGTGTGGATCAGCTCAACCATAGGACCGTTCAATCTGTCAGCCAATATTTTTGTGAAGATCTTGTAGTCACAATTCAATAATGAGATTGGCCGATATGAGTCACAGTATATTGGGTTTTTTCCAGGCTTTAGAATCAAGGCGATATTAGCTTCGTTCCATGAGGCTGGCATTTCAGCGCCTTTAATAAAAAGATCATTAAAAATCTCTAAGAGGAAGGGTATTAGTGTATTCGCCAAGGCTTTGTAAACCTCAGAAGGTAACCCGTCCGGGCCCGGGGCTTTGGCCTTCTTCCCTTGTCGTAATACAAGCTCCACTTCTCCTTCCTTTATCTCCTGGTTCAAACTCCTAGATTTATCGGCTGAGATGATTAAACCTTGGGATAACCATGCTTGGACCTCTTCCTGAGTAGGTTTTAAATCTTCGTGGTACACCTTACTATAGTGATTATGAAAGGCTTGTTGAATCTCCTCATTGTTAGTGGTAAGGCCGCCTGTGCAGTCACTTCGGATCTGGTCGATCGTGTTTCTCACCTGTTCTTTTTTTGCTTTCCAGGCCAATAGCTTACTGCAACCTTTGCTGTATGCAAAGTGAGCTAACTTGCTGGCTTCCCATCTTTTTCTAACTCTATCCTGTAGAACTGTTCACAGATTGGATTTTTCTCTCAGTATCTCTTGGAGAAAAACTCCCCGGGCTTCCTCCTGTGAATTGGGGTCAGAGAGATCTTTCTCTAGGGACTGGATCTTTTCCTCCACTACTAATAAGTCTTTACGATAATTGCGCCTCTTCTCAGCCGCTAGTGTACCTAACCTGCCTCTCAGGAAGGCCTTATAGGCATCCCAGATTACACCAGATGTAGCTGAACCCTTATTAAACAGGAAAAAATCCTCAGTTTCTCTAGCGAGTATGGCCACTATATCCTCATCCTGTAAAATTGTGCGATCTAGCATCCATCTTGATTGAGAGACTTTCTCATATAAATCTAGATATAGAAGTACTGCCGAATGATCTGACAGATGGGCACCCACATGCTCGACCTTTTGAATCCACTTAGTCAAGCTGCTGTCGGTGAGGAAATAGTCTATCCTGGACTGATGTCTATATTTATGGTTGTGAAATGTGAAACCTTTTTTTTTTAGTCCAGCCTTCAACCGCCATATATCTTGAAGTCCCAACTGTGTCATGACTTGTTTAATGAGCATTGACATTTTCGGGTTAACACATGTCCTACTGCCAGATGACCTATCTAGAGTATGGTCCAGAACAGCATTGAAGTCGCCGGCCAGAATGATTGGATCAGAGGAGTCCACCAATTCAGCTACTAGCTCTCCCAGGGGAAGGACATCATCCCTATTAGGACCATAATATCCCGCTAACATGAAGGGGTAACCTGAGATCTTTGCCTTCACCACTAGCCATCTGCCTGCTTTATCTGAAGTATGTGATCCGAGCACGACTTGTGGCCCTTTTTTGACAAGAATCGCCACTCCCTTAGTGACTCCCGACTGAGATGAACAGACTACTTGGGAGATCCAATTTTGGGTTCTAAAGAGGTCTAATCCCTCTTTCTCTGATAGGTGGGTCTCTTGTAATATAATGATCTCGGCTGGGCAGTCTCTTAAATATTGTAGGATTTTATACCTCCTCCCTCGTACCCTAAGACCGTTAACATTCCATGATAGTAATCTTATTACAGCCTTGCTTCTCTCAGTCATTCATAAAAAAGAAAAAACAATAATACAAAATAAAATAACACATAGGTGTTAGGAATATTTTCAGAGGCTCTAGAGGATCTATTTTTTTTTTCCCATTGCTCCCCACCCTGTGTCCCCCCCCCGCCCTCCCACTCCATAGAAAAACCCCCCCTATAACTACATGGCTCAAAGGCCATATGAGTGCCCCCCGCCTTCAAACGCCCCTGGGCTGAAAAAAAATATATATATATTTTTTTTTTAGTTGATTAGATTGATTGTATTCGTGCCTTGTTCGCCCTTCTTACCCCCTAACTGCCAGATTGGAAACTTTTGATGAAGTCGTCTAGCTTATCCACAGAGTAGAAAATATGCATTTTGTTATTCAGCATGACTTTTAAGTAGGCTGGAAATCTTAACTGGACTGAGGCGCCCAAGCGTTTTAAGCTCTCGATCCTTTGCCCCATCTCCCATTGCCTGTTGGAGGTGGTAACAGAGAAGTCCGATCTCATCTCGTATCTGGACCCATCCTCCTCGATTGATTTCAACCCCAGAGCCTTGGAAAGGATTTTCTCTTTTAGCGAGTAAGTTAGGAAATTTAATAGAATTTTCCTGGGCTTAGACCTGTTTGCGTTGAGTCTAAAGGGGTCTCTATGGACGCGTTGTATGTCTTTAGCTAGGTCTTCTTCCGACTCCTCTAGTTGGAGCTTATTCTTAATGAGTCTAACCACGTATGATTTGATGTCATCCCCTTCTCTGCCTTCGGGCACCTTCAGAATTTTTAAATTATTTCGTCTCTGGAAATTTTCTAGCCTCTCCACTCTATCCATATTCTCTTTTTCCACAGTCTTCAGCTTCTCAATCTCTGCGCAGTTAGCCTGCACCGTCTCTCTAAGCTCCTTGACCTCTTCCTCCAGTGAGGTTGTTCTACTGCTGAGATCATCTATCTTCCTCTCCATGACCTCACAGGCCTTTTTTATTTCAGACTGGTTAAATTCTGATATTTCGAATCTGTTCTTAATTTCAGCCGTCAGACCTGCTAGAAGTGCCCCTATTGATTTATCTTCTTTATCCAGCAGTATAGGAGTCTCGTCGAGTTTTGTTCCAAATTTCCCTGGAATATTACTAGTGTCAGTTACTGAGGTGCATGCTTCGTCGGCCCTTCGGACTGAAAGATCTGGAAAGCTTTCTGGAGATGTAACCTTCTTCCCAGCGACTAAAGAATTGTTTAGACCTGCCATAGCACTTTCCCCTAGGATTAATACCTTGGGCAGAACCCTGAAGAAAGTTTTGAGAGAGGGTGTGATTTTAATTTAAGGATCTTGCCTTTTATTTTTTGAGGATCTTGGGGCGGACCTTTTATATCTCAAGTTTATATCGGAAGGTGGTATATTTTTGGCTACTGTACACCGGAACTCGGGGGCTTCTATACTTGTCTCCTTTTCCCTGCCTATTATTTCAGCCTTCTCTCCAGCCCACTCCTGCTCGCTCCCTTCTATTTTCTTTTCGCTCTTGTCACTTCTGCCCCCTCCTACCCCCTTAGTGCTTTTCTGCCTGCCTTTCTCCCCCGCAATAAGCTCACATCTACTAAGGGATTCCCTCTCAGCCTTGGCCTCCGATGTTCCTGACAGGCTTCGAAGGGTATATATGGGTGTCCCCTCCACCTTATCCCCAGTAAATACTTTTTTTTTCCCCCTCCTTACTGTATTGGGGCAACGCTTCTGTGGGGCTGTAATTTCCTCCTCGTGGATCCCCCGTCTTCCCAGCGGGACACACCTATCTCTCGTGGCAACCTCCTCTCCCCTCAGCAAGTCGCCATTGCACTCCTTCCGGAGGAAACCCCCTCCGCCTCCTCCTCCCCGGAAGGAAATCCTCGCTGCCGCTCCTCTCCCCCTTCGGAGCTCCAGGGCCGCTCTGCACCAGGTCCGCTCCAGCGCTGTCTCATCTGCCGAGGAAGATGCACAGAGCAGCACGCCCAGACTCGCTCCGAGCTCTCAAGCACCCGAGCTCACGACGGTCGCCACCGGCGCTACTCCTCCACGCTGTGTACAACACAGACCCGTCGGACGAACAGCCAAAGCTCCTAGACAGGTATTTAATGCCGCTTGGTTTTCTTCTTTTCTTCTTATCAAGTACAGGAAAAGAGGTTTCTTCAGATTTTAAGAAAGGGTTTCGTGAAGGGTTAAAGCCTCATCGTCCTAGGTATTTAAGTATTTGGATTAAATTAGCATGCCAGGGACGCTCTCCCGGGAGCTGCACCCGCGACCGGTTACTCACTGGCCGCCATGTTTTTCAGAACCCTAGGTTGACGGGCATGACCAGAGGAGTGCTAATGCAAACTTAATATACCTATATCATTTTGTTGCTGAAAGACAGTTGAAGACTGAGAATATTTTGGTAGAGTTGATAGGTAATTTATTGTCATGCACTTGATAAAAGGATAAACCTAAATAAAGAGGTAATTACAGGGTCTAAAACGGGAGTTTGCTTTAATACCAAATGACCTTTAAATTCAACATTGTGCTTTCTGTTTCTCATTTATATACAAAACAATTTTTTCTCTGTAAGTACTATGAAAACCCCAAAAATGCAGAATTTAGATTATCTTTAAGTGTTTCTCCATGTTGCTTGCCATAACCGTCAGGTCATTTACAGCATAATACACATACAACAGTGCTCTGTTTAATTTGTTTTTTGTTTTTACTGTATATATTTACATAGCACATAACAAACCTACAGACATCAAATTGTGAGATACACTGATCAGTTACATAATGTGGAAATATAATAGTAGTATCTTTATAATATTTTTGTTTATTCACTGATAAAAAAGTAATATGTAGTAGTGCATAATTAAACATGGATAAATACAGATTGAAATGTGAAAAAAATAAATACAAAAAAACCATTTGTGTATGTGCGCACATGTACACAGGCACGTGTTGTCCTAGTGCTTTCCAAGCTCCTCTTCTGATAACAAAGGCTAACTTGATTTATCTTTACTTTCAGGTTGAGTGCCACCCATACCTAACCCAGGTCAAGCTTGTGGAGTACTGCCAGTCTAAAGGGATTGCGGTGACCGCCTACGCTCCCTTAGGCTCCCCTGACAGGCCAATGTAAGTGTCCATCTTTTTAAATTATTATCTTTATTACATTTTATAGTTTCAAAACTGATACTTCAATGTAGGAGTTTCAAATGATTAACTTTCTCAGTAATCAACTTTTTAGAAACTAATGAATGAGCCATGTGGAAGAAAAATATCTCTCCAAGCCCACCTGAAGGCTACTACAACATGATTAGTAAGCAAGAAGCACGAAAAAGCAAAACATTGTTACGCCTCACAAAGCAACTGAGCATCTAACGCTAACCCTCTCACTATTGTCCCCAACTTCTATACATTTTCTTCATGTCCGTGTTTAAAGACGGTATTCGCAGAATTTACATGACATTACCTAAAAACTCAGCAAGATTCCCGCAAATTTGCACGTAACGCATGCTGATTTTTAGCACTAGGAGCTTGCTCCGCATTGTAAATTGAGAGGGAACAGCACCACACAGCGCTTGAGAGGGTTCATCTTCTTCTTGCTGCTTGAGTAGATGTTCTACTTGAGTGGCAGCTTTCTCAACGTGAATGGTAGCGTCAGCTGGCGTTGAGAAATCTTGCTGGGAGGCATTCTAGCACTCGAAAATTGCGCTAGGGGGCACAGATTCTAGCTCACCAGCTTAACATTGGCAAGCTGCACGCAAGAAAAAACTCTGCCACGAGGCAGTTAGTGAAGTTTTTTGGGAACTTTCTGCTACATGTGGAGCGCAAAGTGGGCAAAACTCTGCGAACTCCACCGGCGAAGCAGAATCTTTCCCCCCCCCCCCTAGTTTAAGCAGCATACATGTGACAGAAACTTTGATTAACAGTACCAACAGCTGCCAGAGTTTCTTGAAAGAAGAACGAAAAAGAACATTCAAAATAGATACAGCAAAGGAGATCTCGGATGCTGAGCTAGTTGAATTGAGTATCCTCACTTCGTAGTGCCAGGCATGGAAGCAAGGCCAAGGCCAGTGGTGAGAAAACTTAAGTCTGATAATATAACCCAGGCCTACAAAATTGGTGATGGTTATGTAATATGGCTGTTTAGCAAGTGCAATATTAAACAAATGCAAAACAGGAAAACAAGTTCACATGGAATGCAAGGTGGATCTGCAACTGAACGCTCTTTCCTGACATTTACAGTAATCTGAACGGCATGTGTTAGAATCCTGGTAAAGTACACCAAGGCTTCCATCCGTTCAATGCTGTTATGTAGCATGAATAAACTCAAAATATTCCCTTTCCTCGATCTAAGGGATTGCCTGTTTACTGTTGTTGTAGTAGAGGCATGCATTTAGCTCCTGGTGAGAAGTCCTCTCTGATTCATGCATTGGTACTCACTAATGCAGCCCATAGTTTAGTCTATCCAGGAGATGTAAACAAGCAGCCATCATGCAGACAGCCACAGTAAATGGTCTTAAGAGTTCAAAGAGTAGAAGCAGAGATTCAACAGATAGGAACTGGTGTTATACAATTATCCATAATATTTTGTCTGAGTGTCCCTCCCAAGAGTTATAGCAGAGGCTAAAATAGGTAACTCTAACAGCTCTCTTTGTGGTAGTGTGGGCAAGGAGTTAGGCTTATCCAGAGGGTGTGTTAAGCATTTATTGTGTTCACTCACTCAAGGACTGATTACACACACTCAGAGACAGAATCCAGATCAATTGGCTAAATATAAAAAAGATATACTTGTAGGTAAAATGTACTTTCAATTGAAAACCCTTACACAGACATGCAATTGGGAATGGATTTGCAATTGGTACAGGTTGGTATGGGTTTTAAAGGCAGTTTATATTACACAGTAATTATCTTTAGCATACTTTTTGATTACTTTCAGATAACATTGATTACTGAGGGTGGCATGCCTAGATACCACACCTCCGGATCTCACAATACAAGGTAAGTAATACTTTTCTTGGCTTGAGTTATCATTACTGTTTCCCCATAGAAAACAACAGTTCAACACAACATTTTTGGCCCAAAATCTTATAACATGGTTTTCTACGGAAAAAAAGGGTTATCGGTTTCATAGGTAAGTAAACATTTTACAAGTGGGAGTTTTGGGCATTAGGATCAAGGTTCCCCAAGATCTAGGTAGGCACTCGAGTTGCACCATCAGCAGCACTGCCATGGACAACAATCAGCATAGGAGCTGGACCACCAGCGGCTGAGGGGCAGCCGGGTGCAGTGTGCCTAGAAGACCTCGGGGACCTTGTGGTTTCCGTGGAGACCTTTAGTTCGACAAAGTTGCTGCAGGCTGGGGCATGGAGACTTTCTGATGGCTACCATCAGCTGGATTGGTACGCTGGATTCTTGGGGGATGTCAGGATACTGTTGTTTGGGCCACCCAAGTTGTGGGGTGTCGGGTGCAAGGGTGTCTTTTGGTGTCACATCCTCTTACCAGCTCCGGTCGCAGTCAGGGCAACCCTTCAGGTTGAGGCTGCAGGCGTCTTCTCAAAGCTTGAGGGAGGTTGATGATCACCAGATCCCAAGTCAAGATCGCTGAGGAGACCTCCTCATGCTGTTGGGCCACTTGAACCCGGGCCGCGGGCATCGGGTGCAGAATTTCAGAGTTCCTGGGATCCTGATTCTGTAGGTGAGTCTTGGTTTGATCAAATCTTCTGCTTACAGGAAATGGAGTCTGTAAGACGGTTGCAGGGCAGATCCTCCATGCTCTGGGGGCAGCTGGCTGCTGGACACGCAGGTTTCTTTGCTGTAGGCAGGTCGGAGGCGGAACAGGCCGGTAGGGCTGGGGCCAAAGCAGTAGTTTTCCTCTCCTTCATGGGTCCTTCTTTTTTCCTCGAATCTAAGGAGGCAAGGTTCAGGGTTGCTCCTAAATACTAAATGTAGAGCGTTAAAGAGGTGTGTAAGTTTGGGAAAATGAAACCCTTCCTTGGGGCAGGTACACTCTCTGTTATGCACCCTCCAGTGGAATGGGGCATGAGCCTCTCCGAAATTGGCTGTATCCCCTCATCTTCAAGATGGAGGGACCTGAGCTGGGTATTCCCTCTGATTCTCCCACCCAAAGTGGGGTGCAGATTTGGTGGGAGCCAGTTGCTGGGGGCAGCAAAAGACAGGGACAGCTTCCAAAGGCGGCAGGCCTCTGAAGCTTCCACTTCGTGGACCCAGCCCATCCTGGGGGAGGAGGCAAGACACCTCTGCCCATGATGGGTTTTGTTTCTGGACCCAAAAAGCAGAGGCTCTCCACCCAGGGGTCCAGAAACCTGCCTGGTGGTGGCAAATGGCTGGCAGCCATTCAGGAACCACACTAGGGCTGGTCGCTTTTCAGGGGGCATCTCTAAGATGCCCTCTGAGTGCATTTTACTTTAAACCCCACACTGGCATCAGTGTGGGTTTAATGTGCTGAAAGATTTGCTAGCAAACGTCGCCCGTTTTAGTAAAGCCATTATGGAGCTGTGGGGTTCGTAATGACCAACCCCTAGACCATATACTCTTTATGGCTTCACTACACTTACAATGTCTAAGAATGGACATAGAAACTGTAGGGGTACAGGGCTCATGCCACTGTACCCTTGCCTGAGGGCTACTGCACCCTGCTAGAGGGGTGCCTTACCTAGGCATCAGGCACTGGGTTGTAGGCATGGCACACAGGGATGTGTGCCATGTTGATTCTTCACTTTTCTCTGCACCAAAACATGCAGACTGCAATGGCAGTGTGTGGGCGTTCAGTTACAGGGCCTCTAAGGGTGGCACAATAGGTGCTACAGCACTTAGAGTCCTTCCTGGGTCACAGTGCCCTTGGTACCCATGGTACCTTTTCACAAGGGGCCTTCCTGTGGCCAGACATGTGCCAATTGCGGGTACAAAGGTACAGTTTTCGGAAAGAACACGAGCCCTGGGAACCTGATTGGTGGGGGCCCAGGGCGCATCAGGTCAATTTGCATCAGAGGTCATTATCAGAGTGTAATGTTCAATGAATGTGACATTAAACAGCTCTCTCTATTGTTCTGGCATTTTGAGCATGAACAGCTTGCACCGATCTTCGAAGTGAATCCTCTTCCCAGCACTAGAGATCTACGTGCAAAGGAGGGCGCAATCCGCTTCTTCCTGCATGGGTTTTTAGTGGTGGGGGCAAACTCCACCTCTCAGCAGAATCTGAGTTCTTTGCCATTGGCAAAACTCCGCAAACCACTGGTGGAGTGGAGTTTACCACCTACCCCAACTCATTGTCCACAGAGCTTCCAAGGAAAATGACTGCTATACATACAAGATTGATTCAAGAAATAAGAACACTATGCTCCAGTCTTGTCCCACTTATCATACCACCTTAGCACAAGAAACCCACACGGGTTCCAGTACAAGCCTCCAAGCTCTGGAACTCACTGCCAGCCAGCACTGAAAGCACCCAGGAGCATATGCACTTCATAAGAGAGTTGAAAACATGGCTATTTCCAAGACAACTACAATAACACACATTCCGGCAACAGAACCCAGAAAGACAGTCACACCCCAAGCTCGATCATTTGCTTACAATCCACAGATTGAAAACAACCAACCAGCAATCTACTTTTGATGTTTTGCTATACAACGTTGATTTGTATCGCCAACTAATCAACCAAGAGGGTATCCAGCCTCTTGGGCAGCTGTGTAAGTGTGTGATCCCTATTGTGCTTAAATGAAGAGCCAGGTTGTCAGCTTCTTGTACAACTCAAGAAGTGAGGGGGAGGCTATGATGTGTTGAGGGAAGCTTTTCCATGTCTTGTGTGCAATGAGGGGGATGAGTGACCTCCAGTTTTCCTTTTGTGGATGGGGCAGAGTGTAGGTGTCTGGTGGGTTGGTGAACATGTTTGCGGCTGTTCAGGTAGTCTAGTCCTGTGCTGAGTAGTGCTTTGTATGTGTATTTGAGAAGTTACAATTGGCTGTGCCTGTAAATGGGGATCCCGTGAAGTTTTTCTGAGTTACAGTGTGATATGGGTGCGATGTGGGAGGCCGAGTATGAGTCTTGCAGCAGTGTTCTGGATGGCCTAGGGTCTGTGTAGGAGTTGTTTGGAGATCCCGGTGTAGAGTGTTGCTGTAGTCCAGCCTGCTGGTGATGAGTGCTTGTGTGACGGTCCGTCTGCTGATCTGAGGCAACCATTTGAAGATTTTTCGCAGCCTGCATAGGAAGTTGAAGCAGAAGGTGCACACTGCGT
The DNA here is from genome assembly GCF_964204655.1 of Triturus cristatus. NCBI lineage: Eukaryota > Metazoa > Chordata > Amphibia > Caudata > Salamandridae > Triturus > Triturus cristatus. The sequence goes on from NC_140585.1 coordinate 232,477,560, forward strand.
AGCAGTTGGTTCACATCCAGTCTGCTACCAAGGTTGTGCAGTTGGTGAAGTTGATTCTGGTGGTGGTTGTCTTGTCCGTCAGAGAGAGAATGAGTAGTGTGTTATTGGCATATGAGATGATGGTGATGTCTTGTGATCGGATGATGTTAGCGATCAATGTCATGTACATGTTATAAAGAGTGAGGCTGAGGGACGATCCTTGTGGAACTCGGCATATCACTTTCTCAGGCTCTGATTTGTAGGGTGGCAACCTGACCCTTCGGTTTCTTATGTGAAGAAGGAACAGATCAATTTCAGAGCAGATCCTTGTATACCAATCTCATGGAGCTTTCTGATGAGGGTGTAGTAGGAAACAGTGTTGAATGTTGCAGAGAGGTCAAGCAGGATTAGGGTCGCTATTTCTCCTCGGTCCAGGATGATTGCAGTGTCATTGGTGGCCACGATGAGTGCTGTTTTGGTGCTATGGTTCTTTCTGAATCCTGATTGAGTGTTGTTTAGAAGATAGTAAAGTTCAAGGAGGGTTGTGGGTTGTCTAATGATGGCATTCACAGTCATTGGAAGGATAAGGGAGCATGGAGATGGGTCGGAAGTTGCTCAGTTAATTTGTGTCGGGTGTTGGCTTCTTGAGGAAGGCATAGATTTCTGCAAGTTTCCATTTATCCGTAAAAGTGATGGCTTGATGGAGGTGTTGATGATTTGGGTGAGGGTGGACCTGATTAGTGATCTTCCTAGGATCTACAAGTGGTGGGGACATGGGTCAATTGGGACCCCTGAGTGGATGGTTCACATGATTGCAGCTGTGTTGTTTATGGTAAGGGTTGTCCATTCAGTCAGGTGGCCCACTTGGTTGGTGGTGTATAGGTTAGTGATGAGTTCTCTGGGGTTGGGTTGGTGTGCGTAGTTGCTGTAGATGTTTTCGATTTTGCTGTGAAAGGGGAATAGGTTGTCACAAAGTTGTTGGGAGACAGCAATGTTGTTGACAGTGCTGATGTTGAGGTGAAATCCTTCACAATTAAGAAGATCTCCTTGCAGCTTTTGGATCTTCCTTCGTTGTGGTCCTTTAGTGCTTTCTTCATGGTGTTTCTTGATTGTGATTGATCATGGTCCAGTCCAGTGCGTCTGTCAAAACCTGGAACTTTTGGAGATATTTGGCACTCATGAAGGGGTTCTGTTGAACCTTTGGGATTGAATTAAAATGTTATCCTTGGTTACCCATATCTTATTGCATCATTGACGCTTGGGGCATTTTGGCATTTGGACATCATTTTGCATCTGATATATGCATAAAGCAAAATGTCATTCAGGGGACTTCGACTGCCAACAAATTTCATTCTGCTGTATATGGGAGCTAATTTCTTTATGCAAACCAAAAAACAAATTGAGACAAGACCCTACAAAAACTTTCCATTGAGGATTTTTGACCCCACTGTGCTGTTTGCGAATTTTCATCAACCTCTCATAACAAGCATGCTGTTAGACGTGTCATCCTTAGGGAGGTCTTCCCCCAAACTTTCTGCCTGCTTACCTCCTCTTTTTGCTGATTATTTTTGTTGGCCACAGGACTCTAAGCACTTTACCACTGTGGACCAGTGCTAAAGTGCATGTGCTTCTCCGCTAAACATGGTAACATTGGTCTATACACAGTTGACATACTTTACAAGGGACATCTGTGTGTCCCTTGTAAAGTAGTATACCACATACCCAGTGGCCGTAACCTAAGTGCTTTTAGGGGGCCTGCAGCACTGATTGTGCCACACACACAAGTAGCCTTTTCAACCTGTCTCAGGTCTGTCATTGTAGGGCCTGTGTGTGCAGTTTACTGCCACTTCGACTTGGCATTTAAAACTACTTACCAAGGCTAAAACTCCTCTTTTATTACACATATGTCACCCCTAAGGTAGGCCCTAGGTAGCCCATAGGGCAGGGTTCTGTGTAAGTAAAAGGTAGCACATGTTTTGCATTCCCACCAAAAATTATTTTTTTAGGACTGTGAGGCCTACTGCTCCCATAGGTTAGCATTGGGAATACACTTTTAAACTGTGATTCCTGATTAGAATGGAATAGCTGCATCATGTTTGATATCTGTGGAATGGTAATGATAAATCCGCTTTACGGGTAAAGTTGGATTTAACATTATTGTTTTAGAAATGCCACTTTTAGAAAGTTGGCCTTTCTCTGCTCCTACTGCTATGTGTGCCTGCAGCCTGTCTCCAATACACATCTGGGATGGGTGACAGCTACTCTCTGTGCATTCCCTCTAGAAAGCCACACACACCGGAAGGGAGGTGGGACAGTGAACTCATCTGCATTCTGATAGCTCTTCCTGGGCAGGAAGAGAAGGGGAGCGGACACACCTGAATAGGAAGTGTCTTGTTTCCCACACAAAGGGCTGATTATCCCCTACTGACAGTCTGAAGCCAGGGCTGGGAAGAAATGGTCTGTGTAAACTTCAAACAGCCTTCTTTGAAGTCACTCCAAAATCAAAGGCACAACTACGCATAAGTACTGGGGCTCTGGCCCTACCAAGACAGTGCCCTACTGGACCCATGAAGAACTCTGGCAGGGATAAGGACTGCTGTGCTGTTCCAAGGACTGCCACTCTGTTGGACTGCTGCTATGGAAGAACTGATTTTCTGCTCCTATGTGCTGCCTATTGCTGGCTACTTTCTACCCTCTGCCCTGCCAAGGAAAAGGACCGGACCCATCTCACTTGAAACCAGAGTGATTCCATGGGATCGCAGGTGTGCCCTCTGTTCTAAAGTCTCAAGGCCATCAAAGACTTCCTACAACCATGCAATGTTACCTGAACTCTGCCATCTGTGTGTCCTGCCTTGCCAAGTGGTGCCAATCAGGTCTTGGGCCCTTGTAAATGCTTGTTTCTGCAGAACACTTACATCAACGACTTTGTGCTGATTGGAGTCACCACATTTCCCTTCTACACCAATGCAGCAACTGCCCGCCGACTTCACCTTGACGGACTGTGCAACTCAATGCTGATGGACTGCCTGGCTCTACGACAACACATCACAACGTTTCAATGAAGTCTCGCTGACTGCGCGGATCAAAACCGATGCATTGCTTTCATCCATGGGATTGACCACGACGCTTCATCCATCTAGGGTACTTTTTCAGCGGTACCAGCGTGAGTCCTGTAGCTGGCGTGCCCTCCCATCACGGTTGGCCAGAATTTCAATTTCCCAAGGTCTAGCGCGATGATACCGGTTGGCGCTTTATGACTCTAAGTCCTATATTTACATTTAACCTTGAATAATTCATAACTCCAGTTCTACTTAATGGTTTTTTGTTGTTTTGGTCATATTTTTCTTATGGAAAAATATATTCTATTCTATTGTTCTGACCCTGTGTGGTGTACGTTTGTGGTGTTTTTATTGTGTTAACATGTGCGTGTATGAGTGTGTGTTGCACGAATACTTTACACATTGCCTCTTTAGATAAGCCTGACTGCTCTATGCCAAGTTACAAGAGGGGGAGCACATGGTATCTTTTAGTGTGTATCTAGCTTACCCCGAGTAGAGTGGTGGTTCCTGCTTGGACAGGGTGCATACCTCTGCCAATCAGAAACCCCATTTCAAACATTGGTGATCAGCGGTGAGGATACGACTTGTGTTTGTGCAATACCATATAGTAAGTTATTGTTCACTACAAGTCTATCCTAAGACCAATTTGAACCTTTTTCAATGCTCCCTAAATTGACATCTTTGATCTTTGCAATCAGTAAACCTATACAGTGGCCCAGCTCAAGGGGTTCTGCCAGGATAGAAGGGTGTTCACTAAGGGAAGAGCTAAGAAGGCAGGGCTTCATAAAGCCTTAAGAGCATGGACAGCAGCCCACCAGGCCAACACAGTGGACGAGGAGGAGGGATCAGAGTCTGAGGAGGAGGAATTGGCCCAGGACCTGTCTGGAGGTCTTGTCATGCAGACTACTGATGTGGGGAGTAACATCCTCCCAGGCATTAGTGTGTCTCCAAAGAATTAACCTGTCCTCAGAAGAGCTGGAGGACAGGAGGGAGTAGAGGAAACTAAAACTAGACCTTACAAAAGTGAAACTGGATAAGGAGCAGGTCCTAGCCAAGCTCGAGAAGGAGCGGGCCCTTGCTAAAATAGAGAAAGAGCAAGCTCTACAAGAGAAAAAGCTGATCGTGGAGGAGAGGAAAATGGTCCATGAGCTCAGCATGAGAGAGCGGGATAAAAGAGCCCTAGAAGTGGGGTCCAGCGACAGCAATGGTGGCAGCATACCTGCAGTGTCCACTAGTGAGTCCACAGTCAGGATACTCAAGGATTTGATGCCCATTTATGGAGTGGGGGATGACATAGATAAATGTGTTTCAGCCTATGAAGTGGTTCTATGAGTGCACAAGGTCCCAGAGGAGTTGTAGGGTGGTAGGTATATGCCGACAGTGGAAAGGGACACACTCCTTACATTAGAGGTAGAGGACTAGACATGCTACACTGCTATGAAGGCCATCCTAGTCAGTATGTTTGCGCTGGCCCCTGGGAGGTATAGGCTCATAATCAGGGGCACCCACAAGATCCCATCACAAACATGGGTGGATTTCCTTGATTATGCCAGCAAGGCATTGGAGAGCTTGATGAGGGGCAGCAAGTGTTGATGATTATTCAGGGCTGTACAACTTAATGTTGAAGGAGCACATGCTTGAAATTTGTTTTCTAGAGCTGCACCAACACCTGGTTGATAGCAAATAGACTGGCACCAGGAAACCTGCTGAGGAGGTTGACATGTGGGTCAGCATCCGAGTGTCCAAGTGGATATCTGGAGGGAACTCTCAAAAGGGTGGTCAGGGTTCCCACCAGAAGAACGAAAGGGGAGATAAAAAGAAAGAGTTCTCTAAAGGCCCTCCCACCCCAAAACCATCTCAAGGCTTCACTGTAGATATCTGTAGATAGCAGCTATGGAGACCCAGTAATAATATCTTTGTTATGGTGGAATGAGGATGAAATAATTATGAAGTCTGAACTTGTGACACTTTGTATGATTTTGAAATTTAGAAACTTTATGACCCTTGTACTGTGGAGGCATGAATGAAAGGGCATGTCAAGCAGTAGATTAAAGTACAATAGTACATTGCTTTGTGAAGGAGAAGCCTTGGACTTGAGCACTGTGTCCACTGTGATGTGAAGTTACCTGGTCAACTCTTAAGTATGCATCCTATGATCAGTAAACCTCAAACACCTTAATAACATGAATTTAAGGGGAAAATGTTGACTTCTCTCTCTCCACATTTACCTCTACTGTTGTGATTCTTTGCTGCTGCCTTTAAATGTTTTCCTAATAGCTGTACTTTAGCACCGGCATCTCTCATTTCATGCTGTGCCTTTTACTAAATCAGCTTTACCCATCTCCCTAGCACCATGAAGCACAACGGTGTGCTTGAATAAGACTAGAGTCGAGCACATAGCGTGATAAAGTGCAGCATGGACATAATCAGAGAGGTGTGCAGCAAAACGTGTTGTACACCTGGAGATTGAAGACTCTTAAACAGTGTCCATTGCTCCTACTTACACATCTACCTTCAACCAGTTCAAGGTCCAGCTTTGACTGCTGCACTGTCCTGTGCCATTTTATACACTGTTGTGATATGAAATACTGGACAGCTTAGAATGATGTTAAGCAGCACTGCAGGTTATTAGTCAGCCGTGTGTCACGTGGAACAGCACTTTAAAATATTGAGTACCATTCTTTCAATCAATCTGGATTTGTTGAGCCCAAATATTCACCTGTGGGGGTATCTAGGTGCTCAGATCCTGCTGCGATCAGTCAAAGAGCCAGGTCTTGAGGGCCTTTCTGAATTCTGTGAGAGAGGATGTTGTTCGGAGATGGAGGGGAAGATTGTTCCAGGTCTTGGCGCCGAGGTAGGAGAAAGATCTTCCTCCACTGTGGCTTCGACGAATGCGGGGAGTGTGATCAAGGGCTAGGGATCTGGAGCACAGCTGTCTGGACAGTTGCAGGTAGTTCAGGCAGTGGTTGATGCATGCTGGCCCTTGGTCGGGACGAGCCTTGTTGGGCATGTATCAGCATCTTGAAATGACATATTTTCTGGATGGGAGCGAGTAGAGGTTCCTGAGGTGGAGGAGGGGGGGGGTAGGGCGGTGATGCAAGTTTATTTAGGGAGGTTGCTGATGAGTCTTTGTTATTATTGTGGTGTATTGTTTCAGCAGCACTGTGAATAATCCTTATTAATGAATATTTGAGGCATGTTCCAAAACAAGTAAAAGTTATTTTGTTCTTTGGTTCTAAATTGCTGTAAGCTTTCATTAAATCTCCTTAGATATGTCCAAAACCCCATTTAACTTCAACAATCCATGTTTTGTCCTCCTTTTCCCCATTCCGTACTTCCTCTCTCACTTTATACCTTCTTTTTTTTATGAATCTCAAAAATGGAGCACTACGGAAAATATAAACATAACTGCAGTGTGAACTTGTAGGATCTACGCATTCTGCCTTTTATAAATGTCACTACTTCTTCTCCTACTACCTTCACTAGGGCCAAACCTGATGATCCATCCCTCCTGGATGACCCTAGGATCAAGAAGATTGCCACAAAGTACAAGAAAACATCTGCTCAGGTACCTGGTGACAGTGAAGTTTAGTCAGACTAATGGCTCTAAAAAGTCTAATCTACTGATCCTTTTATCCCTCTACTTTTCTCAAACAATTCCATATTTCTCTTTGTAACCTTTCCTGTAATACATTTCATGTTAGTTTTTGTTCTGCCTGTTGCTTCTAAGGGTGTGTTAACCTTATTAAAGAGCATATGTAGTTCTGTCGTTGACCTTAGATATATATTTGGAATAATATATAGACCTTCAGTAGGAGGCTGAGGGATGACTCAGTTAGAGATTTTGCACCCGTCTACTAACCCCTGATCACTGTAAGCCATCTTAATTCCAGATTCACAGGAGCTTGACAATTGTACACACTTTGAATTGTAATTTGTGGATTTCCAAACTCTTATTCATCTTTTTCAACTCATCGGAATTATATTTAATGCTCACTCTTCACCTCCAAACAACCCTTGAACACTATGTGTCTTTGATCTTTTGGTCTGGACCCCACAAGTCTGTGAGGCTTACATTTTTCATCAGATCCCTAGTGCCAAATACCCCATACATCCACTGGCCTGTCTATAATTGTCGCAGCTTAGTGTGGTTCCCTGTATAGTGTGGTTCCGTGTGTAGTACCACTATCAGTACATCAGCACTGTAGTAATGGTAAATAAAGAATTTTATTTGTACATGGTTAATTAAAACCTTTACAAACTAATTAGAACTTTGCTAAAAATTAGCATAAAATTCATTTTATACGACTTTCTAAAATTTTAAAATGTACTTAATGCCAGTTTATGGCCATCATTGTAATTAAAGGTTCATGACTTCAGGGCACCGTCTCGGAGATATTCGGTCTGGCTTTTATTAATCCGCAGTCAACGTGCTCTTCTGTCATTTTGCTACTAGTTCCAAAATCTTTGTGACCAGACAACTTAATTTTGTTTTTTGTAGGGTTAAAGCACAGTTTGACCGCCTGCCTGCATGTTTGAACACCATGTATTTTAAACGATGGACGTAGTAAGTTGTACCTCAGGTCCTTTCGTTTGGGGCAGATGCAGATTACATGAACGATATCTTTTTTGCCAGCTTTGCACAGCTTTCCCAAGGCAGCAGATGAGGAGCAGCTGGAATTACACGAAGCGTAATTTTAAAAACGTTTCTTTTGTCTTTAGATTCATTCCAATGTTAAGATACACTTGAGGTTGCAGTGTTGCATAGTCGCTGAGTGTAATCCAGCCATGCGCTCTTTTGGATAATGTCTCCTTGTCCTCAATACTCAATAGTGGAAATGATACGTGCTGATTTTTTTGCGTCTTTTTTAAAAAACAAGAGATCAGTAAGGGTGCCCCAGAGGTCTGACAGTACCAAGGTTTGGAGTGAGTCAAATAAATAGTCTCTGGCAGAGGATTTTCGATGGTGGAGCAGCTCTTCCCATAAATTTGAGTTGAAAGAACCAACCTCAGCGCTGCGAATCTTGTGTCAGGTAGTGACATACACGCTCCTTCCTTCCAGTGTTTGTTTTAACAGACCAAATTCAAGCCGAATTTGTGCTGGAGAAACGTATCTTGGCAGATTGAAGAGTGCTCTGTATGAGTTTGCTATCACTATATCCAATAGCGTAGCATCCTTTCCTTGAAGGGGTTCACTCCCATATGTAAAGGTTGGCTGTAGCTTTGCTGGCAGGACCTGGAGCAAGGGGTTAAGCATTAAGTCCGGAAGCTTGACCTTTAAAGATTTTATCGCCAAACAAGTCACGGTTCCCTTTCCTCCCAAGGACTCTAGTTGAGGCTTGAATGAGTTCTTATGGTCCAAGATTACTCTCAGTTATTTATAGGTAGTTACCAAATCCAGCCCTTGTCCATTTAGATGCCAATTGTTTTTCCTTTTTTTCCGATAATTCCCTGTCATGACTTTAGATTTGGCAACATTTATTTGCAATCAATTATTTTCCGAAAAGGTGTGGGTTACATTCAAAAGATGTTGGAGGCCGATCAAAGTCCGACTGATTAAAACCAGATTGTCCGCGTACAAAAGATTGGGATTTGTGGCTTTGGTATAAAAGTCTCAAAGTCCAGGTCCTAACCTTGATCTGTTTAAGGTGCCTTCACAGTTCTTCTTCATCTCAGTTGGGGCCATGGCCTGCTTTGAGAGATTCATCTTTCTCTGATAAGAAACAAAGAAGGCGTAAGAAAAGATAGAAAATGAAACAGGAGTGGCGTGAATTGGTATGGATTTTATTGCCTCACCCAGACTCTAGGAATTTCAGTACTGAATAATGGGCAACTACATCAGTGTTTCTTCTGGCACCATGGGTTGTTTCCCAATTTTTGCTTCGTCCGCTATTGAGTCCCCAAATATTTTTGGAATCAGTGGGGGAGTTTACTGCATCAAATTTGTTTGATAGAACAGCAATTTAGGTCTCCAGTGGGAGATCTTGTCATTTTACTTCAGGTAGTATGGGCTCATCTGCAAATTTAGAACAAGGACAATTCCTAATCCTTTTACTACTCTAGACATGCCGTTTGAGTCAACTGGAAAAACAAGTTATTCTTTATGCCTGTAGTGTTTAAAGTAATACCACAGTGCACTTAAAAAAAAAGTCCTGCCTTCTTTTCTTGTTCTCCAGAATCTCAAAATCCTTAGAGTTGCAACTTACATTCACTAGTTTCTTTTGGCAGAGAGCTGTTTTCCTTGCCAGGAGCAAGAACTATCCCACATGTAGTGATGGCATCTTCAACTTGAACATTTTAAGGATGCCTTAAGAGAGTATGATCCTGCAACATAACCTGTCCTCAAACAAATGAGGATGAGTCTTCTCGTCCAACACCAGGGATGCAAGAAAAGCGTTGAGTGAGACTTTTGAGGATTTCCCGAAATCTGATGGTGATGATGAACCCTTACATCCATGTACAAAGGTCTATCTTCGATCCTGTAGATCTCTTCACTGCCTTTTGGCTAGGGTCACCCTACAGAAATACCAGATACTTACATACAAACGGTAAACAGCCCTCACAACGAAGCCGTCAACCCTCATGTAATTACAACGCGGTCGTTACAACGACCGTGTTGTAACAACGCATACCGTTACCCTGCAAGTCGTATCAATGACTTGCGGAGGGGGGAGAAGGTGTTGGATTTAAAATCCAACACCTTCCCTACTGTTCGCACAGACTGGAGTTGAAATAGTAAATTATACTATTCCAACATCCGCAAGTTGTTGTTCCGACTTGCGGGGTAATGGTATCCATTGTTACAACGCTGTCGTTGTAACGACTGCGTTGTAATTGCATGTGGGGTGACGGCATGCGTGAAAAGGAGGCATATTCCATACAAACACCTAGAACAGTAATTGGTTGTTGACCAGTGTTATAGAAGTTCTAGGATGCCTTCTTCCTTAAATCTGCCATTTCAGTTTTTTTCGAGGTTTACAACTTTGAAGTAAACAAGGACCTCTGTTAAGCCTGGAATCCTGGCTAATCAAATAGTCCCCACTGAGGTGGAAGACCTCATTCCGTGCCATCCAAATACCAAATACAAAATATCCAAGGGTGAGACCTTAATTGTGATAGGCAGTATGCTCTGGTAAAAGCTTCTCTTGGAAAAGACAAAGGTCCAGAGCCTCAGCCTTCTCTGCCTGAACCAAGGCACGGGCATTTCAGGACAAAGTGTCTTTAGAAATTAACAAAATACTATTGGGCTAATTACAAAGCAGAGGTACCCGCCCAGTGCAGCCAACAGGTTGTTATGTTAAGTAAATGTGCTCCATGTGCCTATACTATAAAACACTTGACATAGTGTGCCCAAATGTTGACTCACTGACTGTTGCATGTAGAAAGTTTTAGAAACCAATGCGTAATAAGGGCATTAGGCAGTGGTGCTCTGAATGCATAATCCTTGAAAATGCACCTGCAAGCTACTATCAAGTAAATGAAAGAGCCACAACATTAACTGGAGATTGTGAATGAGAGAGCGTAGAGACTGCTTGAGAGAGGCATAATTGAAGAGGAAAGGAGGAGAGAATAAGAGAGCGAAAGAGAGGGTGAATGTGTATATAATGTTTATAACATATGATAAAAACCAACTGGGAAGTATTGAGTTTGAAACGGATCTTCTACATGCACCGGCAGTCGAGATCTGCAGAAAGATTCTAGCAGTACTGGTAAGGAAGACTTATTTATTTATTTATTCTGCTCATTCTCCTTTCATTGCATTCTACAGCAGTGCTCAATGCATCTGTTTAGAGCAAATAAGTATACTAATAAAGGTGAGAAGCGCAGACGCACATCCAAAATGAGTGCCTTGGAGCTATGGAAATCATTAGTATAAAGGATGTATGAGGTGCGCACCATGACGATATGTCTAATTCCTGGGTCTGTGTTGCACATCACATGTGCAAGAAGTATTTTTATAGTTCTTTTAAAAAACGTACCCTTTCTTTTCCTAAATGGACCTTTCCAATGTAGATCATATTGGGACCATTATGCAAGATGTTCTTCAGTTCTATGCAAGTGTGCTCCAGATCACAATTGTTGTTTCTTGTCTTGGGAGCTACCTGTCCCATCAGCCCTTGCATCAGGAGGCACCACCAACATTCATCGCAGTTGAGAGGGGCAACACCCCTAGCGCGTTATAGCGCTGACAATAACCCTGCTGCATGGGACATTTTCTTGTGTCTAGGACCTCTCCCATCAGCCCTTGTGCCCGGAGGCGGCACCACCATTCACCGCAGCTGAGAGGGAGAGGAGAAGGACTCCCCTAGCGCTTTATAGTGCTAATGACAGCCCCGATGCATGGGACATTTTCTTGTGTGAGGACTCCCTGTCCCATCAGCCTTTGCGCCCATAGGCACCACCACCATTCACTGCAGCTGAGAGGAGAAGGAGCAAGACTCCCCTTGCGCTTTATAGTGCCAACGACAGCCCCACTGTGCGGGACACGCATGGGCTGTGCCTAAGCAAAGTCTGGGCCAAGGACGGGCCCGTCTGTGCCTGTCAGAGGTCGGTGGCGGCTGGGCTGCCCTCTTGGGTCTTCATCCGGAGGTACCTTCTCTTAGTTTTTCCTACTGCTCTGTGACCAACTTTACTGGAATGTGGGCAAAAGCAAAGCCATAGAGGATTCTCCCACCTCCACTCCCCCCGTAAAAGGCACCTCAATAGATAGGATGTTAGAGAGGACTTTGGGGGTTATCAGTACCGAAACTGCACTGAAAGGCACCTTTCCCTCATTCTGGTGTGGTTTCAGGTGCAAATGCAGTCTCTAATGCAGTCTCTACATCTTCCGATACAGTGCTATCACCCAGCGATCCTCCTCCGGCGAGCACTAGGTTTGCATCTGGCATCACGTCCATTGCTTCTGAAAGCCCTCAGCCACCTGTAAATGTTAAAGGGCCTAGGCGGGTGGCCTGAAATAAAATTGTGGAGGCTGCTAACTAAGGATGTCCCTCATTTTGGCCCCCAAGCCAGGTCCAGCCGCCATCATTGCCTATGGAGGGTACAGAGAGCACACCTGCACATAAACCCTTTCGATATTACAATTAATAGAGGACTGTATCATCAAAGTTAAGGCACTTCTTCTAGCGGAGCTTTCCCTAATTATCGCCCGCTTAAATGCAATTGAGTAGGATCTGTCTGTTATTAAGCAGTAGCAGGTTTCACATGTACTAGTGGCCCTAGTAACCCAGGGCAAGACAAATGGGTAATTTAATTCCCTCAATGCTTCAGGGCCTATGACATTTTGGAGGTTTCCAACAGACGTACACTGCCCTGATATTACTATCCTGACCTCTGAGCAGAATTTTTCTGATTGGTCTCACCTGACCCCCTTTTCTCCACCTGCCAAATCCTTGCATCATCTCCAGGGCCTAAATTTCCCAGATGATCCCATCCCTCATGGAATTGAGAACAGTGGGTCATTTCTTAACCTCAGCCAACCAGTGGTGAATCTCCCTCCAGCTTCTTGTCCTTCTGTGGCTATCTTAACCAGTGTTCCTCCTTTGCACAAGGATCAGAGGGAGACGCCTGAAGAACTTTTTAATAAAACTCTGGACTGGCGCGTGTGGTACATTAATTTCTCCTTCTCTTCTGCAAACAGTATTTTATTGACTTGCAGGGTTGGTTCTATTGGGCCTGGACCAGTGGCCAGATGTAGTGATAATGTTATCATTAATTTTAGATCACCATTATTAGTGCGGAGTTTGCTTTTTGGATGTCTAAGCAAAACCGGTATTCAGGAGCAACATTGTTTTATTACCTTTACGTTATTTTTACAAACCACATTTTCAACCCCAGCCGGCCTTTAAACAGCAGCCACCAAATGTTCATGATTCACAAGTGTCCGATCGCGTTACCCCAATTTCCCATTTGCAGTGCTGATGTTTTTAAAGTACTTACCTCAAATCATTTTAGATTTTAGCAGGTTTGGACTGACTCCAAAATTGTCACTCAGGCCGTTCCCCCTAATACCAGTGTAAAGGGGAATGATACTAGGGAGGTCAACCCTTTACCGTCTGATGAACATTTAGTAATTCCCCCTTTTGTAGTAGGTCATTCTTCTTTTTATTTGTTCACCTATGTGTCCTGGTGTCCAACCTTGGGGTTACAATTCTTATATGGTGGGAGCGGACCATTGTTTCTCCTTGCCGAGCCAGAATGCTGTGGGTATTAAGGATAAGATTACCAACCCTGCACGGGTTAACTTTGTTGTTAGATAAAGCAAATAATCCCTTTGGTCTCCAACCTTACCATACCCAGAGGCGCAAATAGAGCCAAATTTCGGGGGGGAGGGGAGTGTGGCTCTGAAAGAAATTCGTTGGGGGGGTAATTCTTCCAGCAGTTGGAATTGTGCGTAGATGCAGGGTATCGAAGTAGGGGTGAAAAAAACGACAAAGCCTCATTAACATGCAAATTGTCTTTTAAAGACCTGTGAAGTACTCGGGTGCGACTGAGTGTGTGCCCTGGAAGCTGTTTTAGCCCGGGCTGCCACACACGACGGGGGGGTTAGGGGCTGAAGCCCTTTGAGCCCAATGGGCGTTGCGCGCCTGACCATACCCTACAAGCAACACAATCCTTATCTCAATCGCACCTCATGTATACATCCCACCCCCACTGTTAATGATAAAGATGGCGTGAGGCCCGACAAAATGGCCTCTCAGGGCAGCACAGCCTCGTATTACTAAAGTGCAAAGTGCCGATTCGAGCTAAATTAAAAACTATCATATTCAAGTGCAAAACGTACACTTCACGATTTTATGTGTTATTCGGTTTAAAACAGATTCAGAGGTAAAATACCAAATAGGTAGAGACCCTACCCGTCCGCTCCCGTGCCATTACGTAGTGAGCTGAGGCGAGACTCAGCGTGAAAGCTAGAATGCTGACAAGAGAAGGCGTGAGGCACAACAAAATGGCCTCTCAGGAAAGCAGAGCTTCGTATTACTCAAGTGCAAAACGTACAATTCACGAATTTATGTGTTATTCAATTATGTTTTAATTGGGGTTTTTTAATTGTGTTGTTGTGTTTTTGTTTTTACTGCATTATCTTTTCTGGTTTTATACAAAGCCGAATAATAACTATCTTGACTTTTATGGTTTCATCGCCTCTTTTCAAGTGGCGACCCTACATGTCAGTAGAATGGGCAGACACAAGAGCTAGAAGGCATTTATCCTCTGAGTTTTGGAGGCTGTTTTCAGAGGACCGTTCATTTAAAAGTATTCTTTTGTTTTATTGTAGGTGTTACTGCGGTTCCAAATCCAGAGAGATTTGATTGTAATTCCCAAATCAGTCACTCCGGAGCGTATCAAGCAAAACTTTCAGGTGAGGTGCAACACTTGGGCTGTACCACTGTGCTAGTTTCAGGGGTGAAATGTGCTGTGTGTGTCAGATTAATAGAGCTTGGGTTTTATGGAGACAGTGAAAGCAGTCAGGTGACCTAAATCTGATCTACTGCTTTTTGTCATGTTCACCCCAAGACCACTGGGGTCATCTGGTAGATTCTCTTAGCCCCCAAAAGAATAAATGCCTTTTTCAAAGCAAATGAGGACTGGCAGGTGTCTCTCACTCCTGCCTTTAGCGATTTATGCTCCATTAGAGCGTGAGTGTTGGAAGTCAGGCAAAAGGGTCAGAGAATCTCTTATCTCCAGGTGATCATAAATGGAGCTATGCCTATGTACCCCGAAATTAGTAAACACACACAATAATTGGTATTTTACTATGTGGAATATTTTATTATGTCTAACTCAACTGCAAATCATATGCATCAGAATGAAGATGGCTATTATGAACAACTCTGCAGTCATTATGCAATTTAGGGCAAATGTTAGAAAAGCTATAATCATATTTTCATCACACATCCGTAGCCTATTATTTTATTCCCTGCCCAAAATGTCCAAATTGTTATTCGCCCTCTCAATATATGACTTATTATTTTGCTAAGCATTATTATGCCAAGTCATGAATAGTTTACGCACATAGCTTATGCTGTCATCGAGTCCGCATTTGGAACTCTGGGACATATTTACACGGGCATTGCGCCACTGGAGTGCCACTTTCCGACGTTCCAGTAGTGCAATTCCCTGCTCCATATGTGGAGGTGTCCGTTCATACACAACCACAATCATTCCTGCAACGCAGGCACCCTTGCACCACGGTCATGGTAGCCTGCGCTGGCGCTAGGCAGCTTTTTTGTGCTGGTGCAAGGAAAAACACTGGTGGGGGTGGGGGTGCCATATTCTTGTTAATACTGCGCATCATAGCTAAATTGCTTGTAGTGCCGCGCTGCGCCATTTCTTTGTAAATATGCCCCTAGCCTCCCTCAGCCACTGGCCCTTCAGTACCATTGGTTTCATATGGAGCGTGGCAGGATTGTTTCTGCTCAACTCCTATCTTGCAACATTAATGTGTTGACCACATGCCTTTTTGCATAAATAATGAAAGCTAATGCTAATGTCTTGGATCTTTTTAAGGTCACTCATCCGTGCAGCTGCGATTGCAAAGCACGTGAGAGAAATGGAAAGGTTTCTGTCTGTGTCTTTTTTTAGTTAGTTTGAGCAGCGATAGAAACATTTTGAGTTTCTCAAATAAAAACTTGGCAATGCAGCACACATTTTGTTAGCATAACAATTCAAATAATTAGTCTGCTTTCTAGGCACTATGCCTCTTGCACACATTCTCTATTCTGTTAGCACGCTCACAGGTGGTGTGGCGCAGCGGCCAGGGCGACTGACGCTGGACGCTGGTGATTACGGTTCGATCCCCGGCTCTGGCGGCAGGGGTCTGCCCAGCACCATGTGACTCTGGGCAATAGCTCGCTTAATCTTCCCGACGGCCCCCAGTGCCTTGACACCTTCGGGTAATTGTTCGCGCTTTACAAATACTGGACATTTACATTTTACATTTACTCATGTTGTCATATAATCAGGCCTGCCATATATTTAACTTGCATTTTATTTTATAAAAGCTTTGTCACACATCACTGAATGTTTTTTTAATGTAAAATTTTTATTGCAAGCATATTGCAGTTATATGTGGGCAGTAGCACATTTTCTGTTTTTTGTGGCATGTTTGCAATTAGAAAATTAAAAGAATAATCGTTGCACCCATCTACTATGGCTATACCTATTGAGTTTGCCAATGCTTGTTTTATTCTGGAGAAGTTGCAGCATTCCGACAAGGTGGTTTAGTCATTTGTGGCCTTCAAGCTGGGTGGAAGCGGTCAAGGTACTTCTAAAAAAACGCTCTTTGGGACGTTTGGAAACTCTTTTTTCGAAACAAATATAAACAGTACGGGAGCAGAAAAATTAATGCTGAAATATTGTGTGACAAAACTTTTTTGTTCTTAAATATTGTATAGAAAAATATCGTCCCAATTGAGTTAATAATACAAAATATTCTCTTAATGGAATTATATTTTATAAACAATGTTTAGTCAACAATATTAATTCAGACAACATTTTTTATCGATATTTTGATTTGCGACCATCCAAACTATTGGCACTGTGACAAAAAATTATGAAGAAAACTCCACTTTACTGTCTAGCATTCTCAAAGATCATGCTGCTGGCTTCCACCAAGAGTTGCTCCTTCTCGAATCAATCTAGAAGAAAAGCATCAGGAATATATAAGGCTCTCCAAAGCCTTGTAGCAACAGGGTGGCCCTGACTTAATTCAAAGCATCTGAGCCTGTGGAAGATCAAGTGCGGGGGGGGGGGGCGGGGGTGAGAAACAAATTACTGTTTAGAACTGCAGCTTGTTAGTGTTGATATCTTTGATAAATTAATGAATGACACTCCCTCATCTTCAGATTTTCAAAGCACAGGCATATAATGTAAGCATCCTCCTGCGAGACTACTCTCCAATTACACACTTGTGTTTTGAAAATCTGAAGATGACCCCCTGTGCACATTAGATTTTTTGGGCACATGCAGTTTTGTGAATTACAAATCTCACTATTGCTACCTTCATTAAACCGAAGATTTCCCAACTTGGTGATGGGCAATAATTAAAAGCAGTTGAACCTATGAAAGTAGCAGTGTTAGAAAACTGTAGTTACAGGTAAGTAACATTGTCAACTACAATTCTGAATATTTTGTAACAAAGCACAAAATAAATATTTAGTAAGGTAGGAACTTTCATCAAACTGGGTTGGGGCAATTTTAATAATGGTAGGTTGGGTAGTTTTAGGAGGGGAGGGAAGGTTCATACCAATACCTGCCAGATAAGGGTGTGACCACATCATCTCCTGGTTGAGCCTGGCCATTAAATTCCTCAATTATAATTGAAAATCATAATCAAGGGAAGATGGAAGTTTCTATCCATTTCCTCATTTAAAGTACAAATGTGAAATGATGGGATCTTTATTCATAAATCAGAAATACATATCTTTGTTTGTGCTTTTTGTGATGTCTGCGCAAGTTGCCACCATTTATATTCTTCTAGGATGTTTGGCAGACAATTTGCCCAATGTCTAATATGCAGCTTGCCGCATCCGCTAGTTAACTAGTTCTAAATTGATAATGTAAGGATCCCCAAATTCCATGATGAATGCCTGTTAAAACTGCAGTGTGTAGCGTTTTACAAGACACTGTCTCGATTCTTCTGTGATTGGCAGTTTATTGACCATTTCCTCAGTGTTGCTCAATTGACCCAATTTCTGTTTCTCCTGCATTCCCAGGTATTTGATTTTAAACTGGCTCAAGATGAGATGGACACCATTCTGAGCTTTAACAGAAACTGGCGATTCTGTGACATGGAACTGTAAGTATCCTGGTTGGTAAAAGGTGGCGCTCATATTTTTTATAATTAAGATAAGATGTGGAAATTGGCACACACTTGCATCTTAGAAGTAAAATAAATGACAGATATTATTGTTGGCAAGCAATTACCATTTGGCAGATCTTTATGGTTGACTGAGGAGCAAAGGAGTTAGCATTCAATAAAACAATTCAAATCTGTGTAGCCCATTTGACCACACAATAAGGACCAGGAATTCATAACTAAAGTCAAGGTGGTTTATTGCAAATTAGTAATCAAATCAATGCAAATTAAGCATCGCTCTGGTACAGAATTAAAAAGTTAACGTTAGTTGACAAAGTAAGTTCAGTTTGATAGCATCAGTATACGAGAAGCGCAGCCACATAGGTACAATTGGCAAACATTGTAAGTCACCTAAGCAGGCCTCTAAGTTGGATTAGTGATGGATCAGAATGGAAATCTAAAAAAATATTCAATCAATCACTCAATCAGGGGGTTTATAAAGCGCGCTACTCACCCGTGAGGGTCTCAAGGCGCTGGTGGGGGGGCGGGGGGGTGCAGCTCCGGATCAGTTGAAGAGCCAGGCCTTGAGGTCCTTCCTGAACGTGTGCAGGGTCGGGGAGTGTCTGATGTTTACAGGGAGCTCGTTCCAGGTATTGGCTGCGATGTAGGAGAAGGGTCTCCCTCCTGTTCTGTTTCTGCGGCTGTGGGTGACCTCTGACACGGCAAGGTCAGCGGAGCAGGGGTTCCTC
Organism: Triturus cristatus; assembly: GCF_964204655.1. NCBI lineage: Eukaryota > Metazoa > Chordata > Amphibia > Caudata > Salamandridae > Triturus > Triturus cristatus. The sequence goes on from NC_140585.1 coordinate 232,496,144, forward strand.
TTGGGTACATGGAAAGATACTTCCTCGTTGAGGTATTTGGGTCCGATGTTGTGGAGGGCTTTGTAGGCGTGGGTGAGGAGTCTGAAGGTGACCCTCTTCTCAAAGGTGGACCAATCAAAACCTCATGGGTTTTATACATTTTTGTTTGGATTCCTCCAGATGTTTCATTTAACATAGTATCTACTCTGACTTTCCACTAATTCTATATCTGCTCTCTTTGTCTTCACTCCCTTCTTTGCTTGTATATTCATGTCCTTTAAAGATCAAAACCAGGAATATTGCACAAAGAGAAATTATCACAAGGTGCTTCAAGACGAATACCACTAATCCACTTTTCAAAACCATCTACCCACTGAAGCAAATCCATTTCCAGTTGCATTCATAAGTACATGTTGCTTCCAACTCCTTCAAATCTCCCTTCAGATCAGTAGTGTTATTAATACAAATGTTTTTTCTTGTCAGAGATGAAATCACAACATTGTTGGGCCTTTAACATCTGCCAGACTCCACCCTCTTGCGTGAGGAGGATGTCTAAAGCAAGGCGATTCTTCAAACCCATGGAATTTACAGCAACTATTTCAGTATCCACAACTAATAAAGCTGTACTGGTGGACAGTTGATCCACAATGGTGGATAACTTTCTAATCTTGATGTCATTCAAAATCACACCTACAGATGGGATCATTGCACCCAATATATCTTCTACTACTTCTCTGGCACGATCTCTTCTTTTGAGTCCTGTCTTCTGTTCCCATACAGGATCATCAAAATGTTCCACAAGATACATTTTTGGAAAACTATACCCAAATAACATGTACTATACCATCCTTTGGGAAACCTAAAATATGCATGTGCTCCACAAACATAATACAATCCAGAAATAACAGAATCTTTACCTACCAATAATGACTCCCAGTGCCTTTTAGATTAAAGGTGTGTTCGCATTCACTGTTTCCCACAGGGTTTGTATCAGCTGTAGACTTCTCTGAATATGCATAATTTTCCCTTGGGTCTCCAATCTAAACTCAATGGTGCTTAGTTCTCTGCCAGTAGATGCTTCATTTCTTCTCTAGCCCACTGATATCCAATTTTAACTTTCTTTGATTTAGATTCTATTCCTCTCCTCCTGTCCTCAACAGAATTTATAAAGTTCTTGTCTACATCTGTTAAAATACAAGTCAAATTGTTCGCAAAAGCAAAGACAGTGTCTAGTGTCATGGCGTGGTTAAAGAATCCTTTAATTCTCTCTATATTTTTAGCTTCAGGGTGACTATTTAAATGCTTAAGGATGGGGACTTCTGAAAAAATTAAATCATAATTCTTTGAATAATACTGAAAATTACCCTGTTCATACAAAAGATTCATTAACAGGCCACAAGTAACACCATAAGTCAAAGAAATATGATGGTACGTGATACCCTCCTCAGCTGATGCAGGGAATTGCGTGCAGACATAGCAATCCCTAGCATTCATAGTTTCAATGTACTCTGAAAGCAACTTATAACACTCATTTGAAGAAAGATCTCATCTAGATAAATCTACTTTTAATTCCCTCTCATTTAGTGAACGGAAAGCTATTGTCAGTAGAACTCGATGTACTAGGGGTGACTCAAGGTGATCTAATTTCAGTAGAATTCAAATACATGGGTGAGTATAACCCTTAGGCAACATGATCAATACTAATATCACAGCTATTAACATAACTGCTACTATGTACCTATGTCTACTATTGTTATTATTAGGTTCCATAACTTTTTTAAGATCTGACCACCTGGTGAAAAATTCCAGCAGCAGAATCGTCTTTGTCGATTTCCACCTGTGCAAATGGTAAAACAAAGTTCGAATGACGTGAAACAAATTATTTACAACGCCTTTGTCTTTCCTAGAACTACTCCGTATTCTTCTAAATGACACCTTGTGCTCCTTCAGCAGCTTTGGGCCTCAGTACTCTTCTTCGTTCTTTAAAGAAAGTCTATTTATAGTGTCTCTATTTCAAAAGTGCATTTCAAAATTCAGTCTGGAAATCAAGACAGTAATAATTCATGTCAATTTGTTCAGTGGCAAGGTATAGTCAAAACCCAGTTCAGCCACAAGTGTCTACTCCAGATCCCAAAACTCTTTCTCTCTGTCATCTGTTGCAAAATATGTCCACTCAGGTGAAGAGTACCTTTGACAGGGCGCTCTAGCTCTCTTGATCTCATGAGTGCAAGCCCTTCGTTTTCACTGTCACTCAGGTCAGAGTCCTCAGTATCCTCTGGAATAGTGTGCAGCACATTTTCCTCAGACAAATTTGCCTTCACTCTCTTGCCGTCTTGGCCAACATTCTCCAGTTCTCACTCGCTTCACCACAGCATCATCTTCAGGATGTGAATATGGCTCAGTCATCACCACAGGAAGAGACACTCTGTCCTCATTTTCAACTGTAGACACCCCCCTCAGACCAAATGTGTGCTGTTTCAAACTCTTGTTGTTACCCCAGAGTTTGTCTAACCTGCTCCTGATTTCTCTCGGTCACAACTTGTCCTTTTGGGAGAGGTGCTGTTACATCATCTAAGAGGCACTCAACTCTGCGAGTTTGGGTGGCATGTACCCTGTTGGGGAGACCTCTGCACTTGACCGCAGTCGTCACTAAAATTACCTGGTAAGGACCACACCAATGAGGCTCCAAGCACATTTTCCTAACATGCTTCTTCGTCAGATTCCAGCCTCCGGGACTGAGGTTATGGCACTGCTCCTGATGTGGCACGGCTGTGGCAACTTCAACCTGAAGAGACACAGAATGCACCACGTCAGCCAGTCCTTTGCAGTAATCAAGAATCATGTCATCTGTACTGTTCACAAGTTCATTTGCAGATACATCTGCAATCTGATCGCTCTGCCCATGCTTATCTCATGAGGAGACAATCCTGTCCTCCGATCAGCAATACTGGGAAGACTCATTAACGTGAGGCAAAGCATCAGACCATTTCAAAGACACTGAAGCACACACTTTGGCTAGTCTGGATTTCAGTGTGCCATTTATTTGTTCGACAACTTCTGAATCATCAGGACAATGACTACAATGTAGTCTCTGCTCCACTTGCAATGCTGCACATAACATTCTCCAGACCTCATTATTAAAATGAGTTTCTCAGTCTGGCTCCAGAGAAGTCGGGAACCTGAACCTAGGTATTAAGTCCCTCAACAACAACTTTGCTACTGTGAGACTGTCATTTCTTCTGGTCGGGTAAGCTTCAACCCAACTTGAAAAGATACACATTCAGTCAATTGCACACAGGCATCTCAATAAAGTCCAATTGCATTCTGTTGAATGGACCTTCTGATCACCCTATGTAACTCAGTGTTGCTGCAGTTCTCTTCCCTACATTCATCTGTTGACACACACCACATATGTGATGCAATCCTTCAGCCATCAACCTGAACCTGGGATTAAACCATGTCTGCTGAAACAAGCGTAGAATGGCATCCCTCCGAATGTGAGCAGGGCCATGGTAATGTCAAGCCATTACACAGGTGTTAAATCGGCTAAAACCCAAATATCATCTCTTTTAACGAACCTGCACTGACCCAACTTTGCTGTTCTGCCTCATTCACTACTTCCTATAACCTCTTAGCTTCCTCCCTTGTATCAGATGTGATTTTTAAAAGGTTGTAATTGGTCTCATCTGCTGATTTGTGGCAGTACTCGCCGTTAAATGTAGAAGCACTAAGGGCACAGTAACGTTCAACTTCGTCAGCGTATCTGCTACCGACTGTTACATAGCCATCTCCACTACGGTGTGCAGAGCATTTCACAACCACAATCTTGGCAGGTAGCTGTAGAGATTCAAGCAGCCTATTAACATCAATCCCATTTCTCACGGGGAAACCTGAAGGTCATGAAACACTTCTGTGACCCTAACTGTACAGAACTGTGGACAACACTAAAGCCGTACTGACTATCAGTGAATATCGTAAGTTTCAACTGTGCAGAAACACGGCATGCTCTAGTAAGAGCAATCAAGTCAGCCACATGTGCGAATGTTACTCCTTGAAGCCAGGAAGCTACAATTACGCCTGATAATGTACAAACTGCGTATGCAGGTTTCAAGTTTCCTGCTTTGTCTCGTAGACAAGATCCATCAATGAACAGCACAAAATAAGACGCAGGCAGTTACTCATCTTGGATATCTGATCTTGGCTTGGTGCACAGTTGAGTAACATCAAGACAGTCCTACTGTACTTCGTTATCATCACTTATTCTCAGGGAAGAGCAGCAAAGTTGCAGGATTTAGAGAGGCACAACACTTTAATGTCACGTTATCCGCTGACAGAATGATTGGCTCATATCTGGTCAAGCGGCTATTTGTAAAGAATTGTGTGCAGGTACGGGGCAACAATATTTCTACAGAGTGAGGCACAAAGACAGTCAAGGGATGATTCATTACAATATTTTCACACCTATCAATTCTGACACCAGTAGCAGCTACAACCTTAAGGTATCCAGGCAGTGCTGCAGCTACAGGATCAAGGTTAGCAGAAAAGTAGGCAGCGATTCCTCAACTATTATCATGTAACCGTATAGGCACTGAGAGAGTGCAGCCCTCTCACTGAAAAAGAGCGAAAACGCTTTATAGTAATTAGTCATTCCCAGAGCCAGGTCACGACCGAGATTATCTCACAGCCATCAGAAGACAACCAAATAGTCGCCATCCCAAGGTACCGAATCAGACACATACTTGTGTGTCAGCCTCTGTAAAGGCTTGGCCACTAGGGAGAAGTTGGGGATCCACTGACAACAATAGCCTTCCATTTCCAAAAACATCCTGTTTTCTTTCTGAGTAGCCGGTGGGTTCATTTTCAGAATTGCCGAGACTCTTTCTTGTGACACCTACCTCATTCCTTTCTCAATATGATGTCCTAGAACAGGACTTCCTTTTGACAATACTGTAATTTGTTTGTGGACACTATGTCCATTCTCAGCGAGAAGGTTCCACAATGCAAGTGTCTTGTTCACAAGCCTCCTGTGTGTTCGACTCAACCAACAGGTCATTGATGTACTGGACTAGCACTAAATTACAGGGCATGATTAAGGACTCAAGATTTTTTTTGAGGATCTGGTTAAAGATAGATGGATTCTCTGTTTACCCTAAAATATGCTTCTGAAACCGAAATGCAAAAAGGAACTGGCATTCCTCATGCAACGGTATAGAAAAGAAGGTTTGCCACAAATCTATGACAGTGAACAACTCAACCTCACATGGAATTTGAAATAATATCACAACTGGATTCAGTTCCATGGGACAACATGAAACAACAATAGTATTAATCTCTATTAAATCTTGGACAATGCGGTACTTACCACTAGTCTTCTGCAAGCCCATAATGGGTGGGTTACATGGACTTCCTATTGTCTCCTTCAAAATGCCTTGTTGTATCATTGGGTCGAGCACTGAAGTAATCCCAGCAATTGTTTCGGGGTCCAATTATATTTTGGAGCTCTTTGGTACTCAAAGTTTGGCTTTACATTAATAGGAACAGGTTTAGCCCCTGTGATTAGACCTACGTCTTTTCCTGAATAGTCCCAGACCTCTAGCTTCACATTGTCTTTGAACTCTGAGGGTAAATTGTCATTTGTCAACAAGGGGATCATTCCAATGTCTCGACCCTGCTTTGCCAGTTTAAAGGCAACATCCTGAACATTGGTTAGGAACTCCACACCTTTAGTACAATAAATTGTGCAATTCAGTTTGCAAAACAAGTTGCGACCTGACAAACTTACAGGGCTCGAATCACACACCACAAACTGGTGATTCTCCTCAAAGATCCTATTTTAACAGGCACTTCCTTTGTCACTGGGCTTGTCATTTGCTGATTTGCAACTCCTTCAACTTGGATTCTTTTTCCAGGGAGGGCTAGGTTTGGAACTTCCACTGTTCTTACAGTACAGCGGGTAGCACTAGTATCAATCAGGAATGATACAGGATGGCCATTCACCTCACCTTCCACAAATGGACTACCCAGGTCTACCTCAAGGACTGCACCAAGAACACAATCCCCCTCCTTCCTTAGGCACCATCATGGTGACAGGTCAGAACCATAATCTTCAGACACGTCAAACATAGGACATTTTTTAAGCGCACCCCAATTCTGGAAGGAATTTGATTAACATTTAGGACTGTATTTGAGGTAATTCTGGGGTCATTCACTTTTTGCTGCGGCATCAGGGCTTGTGGAACCTGCACTTTGAAGCTTGTGGCACATTACATTTTTGCGTTCTCGGTCTCTGCACATTTTGTGACTGTACTGGGTTATTATTCTAGGGCTAGGTAAACCCTGAATTCTGAACCTGATTTCCCATTCACCATGTTATGAGGATTAAGACGACATTCCAGCTTCCACTGCCCGAACTCCTTCCATCATAGGAGCACCCTGCTGACACACTCTTTGCATTGAACCAACATTTCTCACAAAAGGTTGACTTGGGTTTCCCCTCTGTGTGGCTCTCATCTGCACCACCATCAAGTGCTCCTTCAACAACTTCTGTTTCATGCCTATTTCATCACTGCAGTATTTCACATACCTCAAAATGTCATCAACTGGTTTATTCTGCCAACAAATGAAATGCTGTTGAATCATTGAACCAACCTCATGTTCCAATCCTGTCTCAAACCGAAGCACAAAATTTCCCAAATCGTTCGGCTCAAGAGTTTCCATTCCACTATACTCTTTAAACACCTGCAACAATAACTTATAATAAGCATACACTGACTCTGTTGGCTCTTGGGTCGTCCTGTCAATCTTGACCCAATCAATATCTTTAGCTGCTATTTTTTGCTTTCAAAAAGGTCATCACTTGTTGATACTTTTTCATCACCAATGGCGACGGAACACCTGTCACCTCATTTCTTAGAGGCTATTTCTCATGCCATTCTGTAGCCACGTTAAATTCTGCACACAAATCACTGGGTACCAAAATGTAAAAAAAGGTTTTCAAATCCACCCAAAAAACCTTTAACATCTTCACAAATCTATCAACCTATGTATACCATTCCACTGGTTTCTCTCTCAACTTGGGAAAGTCATTTGTGAATGAAGCAAGGTCACTTCGTCTCCAAGGTACACAGTCATAACTCCCACCAGGCACTTCTCTAAACAGAAATGCTGTAGCGCCCTCTTCTTCTGCTGCAGAGGAACTCCATCCCGTAGGTCGTTGGGGCATTGCCCCACTCGTATTTTGCCTCTCTGGCCTCCCAATTAAATGTGAGCAAAACAACTAACATAAGTGTTTTGCATTATTCAATCTTCCCGCGTCAGTCAGTGTTAGACTTGGCATCTTTTGGCGTGTTTCCCCTTAGTTTTTGCTTTCTGATTTCCCTTTTTTACTCTGTTTTTGCTGGTGTAATGATTCTGCACACTTTTCTCACTGCTGTCCAGTGGTAAAGTGCAAGTGCTTCTGTTCTAAAATGTGTTATGGATTGGTGTCTCCATGATTGGCCTATTTGATTTACGTGTCAGTCCCTAGTAAAGTGCACTGCGAACGCCAGGGCCTATATATCAAATGCTGTTGGTGGACTGCAGCACTGGATTGTGCCAACCACGCAAACAGCCCGTAAAGTGTAACTCTGGACTGCCATTGCAGAGCCTGTACGCAGCCTAGGTCTGCCATGTCGACTTAAACCTTCCCTTTTCTACATGTAAGTCGCCCCTAAGGTAGGCCCAGGGTACGCCCATGGGCAGGGTGCATTGTATGTGAAAGGTAGGACATGCCCTGGTGTGTGTGGCATGTCCTGATAGTGAATTACAGCCTGCTTCATTTTTCACTGTTGCAAAGCTACCTGTTCCCCATAGGCCAGAGTGGGCAGTTTGATTTTAACATCCTATAATCCTAACTGACCCAGGGAACACAGTAGAAATTCAAGTTTAGTATGCCTGAACTCAGAATGATAAAATACATTTTAGTGAAGATGGTTTTAACATTGTGTTTGGACTGAATAGTGCTGTGCCTGCCTTCCACAATGCTGGCTCCACCTCCTGTGGTGCGTCTGATGACCTTGGCCCACACCGACAAAGGAAGAAGGTGCACACTGGCAGGATGCACCCAGAACTGGTTTGAACTAGGTACAGGACCCTCTGCCTTCAGAGGACAAAGGATTTGCTAGTATAAATATTGGGGCCCAAACCCCAAGACTTTAGAACTCTTTTGGATCAAGAAGACTGCCAAGAAGAAGAGCTGGAGAAGCTGTGAGGAGGAACTACCACTTTGTTTTGTGCTTTGCTGTGTTGGCCTGCAGTGGCTGCTTCTGTCTTAGGACGTGAAAGGACTGAACTTTCTGCAAGCTACTTTTGTGAGTTTCTCCAGGGGCTTGAGGAAGAGCTTGCCCCCTGTTCAAGAAGTCTCAGGAATAGCAAAGACTTCAAGCCCAATGCCGTCTACGACGCCGCTGCCTATTCCGTGTCCTGAAGGCACCGCAGAGGGCACCGCCGCTATGCCGCACTGCAACCCTGGTCTCACCGACAACGCCTGCTGACGCCGCCACTGAGCCGCTGCTCCCACCGTGACCTGTGGGCACCGCACTCCACACCACCTCGCTTCATGACGACACCTTGGTATCCCAGACGACGTCGCTCCACACCGGACTCGACGCCTCTGCTTGCACCGTGGTTCGAGGGCACCGCCCGTAAAGTTACACGACGCACCGCCCTCATCCTGCACCGAAGCCTTGGCCTACCGATGCCGGTGCCATCGACTACATTTTGTCAGCCGACGACAGCGCTTCAGCCATGATGACGCCGCTGCTTGCACCGTACCTGCCAGCACCGTGACAAGCACCGCCTTCATCTTACACCGCGACACTGGTCTCACCGATGATGCCATCTGACGCCACCACCGAGCCGCTGCTCGCACCGCGACCTGAGGGCACCGCACGCCGCACTGCTGCACTTCGCACCGCAGCACCCGACGCCTGCCGATGCCAGCGCTCCTGACTTCAGCAAAGAGGAGTTCGATCTGAAATGCATCTGACTTCGAGGGCCCTTACGACTCCTGCACCGACCTCCGGAACTGACGCCTACCGACACCTACCGACACCGTGTGTTCGGAAGCTCAACAAGAGGTCATCGACGCCCTTCATTTCTGAAAGGTACTGTTTGCGGGTCTTCCCGACACCGTAGCTGGCCCGCGACACCGCGGTCAGCCAGAGCTGTTTGGATTTGTTTGCTCACAACGCCGCGATATCCTCGGACAGAGCTATCGACATCAAGGAACTGTTTTGCAAGGTTATTTTGATAACTGAAGATTTTTAAGTACTGTTTTGTGGATTTTTAATCATTTTTGGTCTTGTCTTAAGTATATAAAAATATTGGATATTTTTCTAAACTGGTGTGGTGTCCTTTTGTAGTGTTTACACTGTATTACTGTTGGTTATGTGCAAATGCTTTACACACTGCCTCTAAGATAAGCCTGACTGCTCGTGCCAAGCTACCAAGGGGGTGAGCAGGGGTTATTTTAGGAGTGTAACTCCCTTATCCTGACTAGGAAGAAGGGTTCCCTTTTTGGACAAAGGTGCAAGCCTTTGCCAACTAGAGACCCCCATTTCTAACATTGGTTGTCAGCGGTGAGGATACGACTTTTGTTTGCACTTGACTGACAGTGATTGGTGTGCACTACTACCATATCGCAGATCATTACGTACCACATACTGGTTCTTTTTTCTTTTTGAACCTATTTTTGAGCTTGCCAGTTTTAAACTTGTTACTTCATCCTGCCTGAATCAAGAGCCTCATCTATTGTATCCATGGAAATTGCCTTTGAGGAGGATAGGTTGGAATCCTACAACGTAAAGGAATTGAAAGTGGTTTGCAAGAACCTGAAAGTCCAGGTCAGAGGCGTCACCAGGAAGGATGAACTACAAAAGGCGCTGAGGGCCTTGGTAGCAGCCAGACATGCCGGTGGTCAATCTGGTGGTCTCAGTGGAAAGGCGTAGGAGCCTATTTCCAGGGTGGATGTGCTTTTGGGAGGGGGGACCCCCCAGGCCAGGCAGTAGTAGCTTGTCCCCAGAAGAACTGGAGGACAGCCAGGAAGCAGGGAAGGTGGTAACTGAATTGGAGAAGCTCAAACTAGCCATGGAGGAGAAACAAATGTTGCTAGATTATGAAATCAGAATGAAGGAGCTGGATCAAAGGAGTAGACCCAGCTCAGAGGGTGGCAGCAATTCATCAGGACATCTAGACAGAATCGTACACATCCCTAAGAATGTGAGCAGAGAGTTCAAAAAGGGGATGACATACAAAGATGGTTTCAGGGTTACGAGGCAGCGATACACATGAATGGGGTCCCTGAGAAGAATTGGGGAGCAGGATTGTGGCCTTTGTTTCCAGAAGAAGCCAGGGATACTTTGACGGCTTTGGGTAAGGGGCCTAACCTCACCTATGCTGATATGAAGGAAGCCCTTTTCACTAGATATGGACTTACTCCTGAGAAGTACAGGGATCAGTTTAGGTCTAGTAAAAAGTCTGAGGCCAACACTTGGTTGGAATGTGTAGATATGTTTTGCAGGTCACTGGATGGCTGGGTGAAGGGCAGTAATGTGACAGATTTTCAGGGGCTCTACAATTAGATTGCATGGGAGCACTTGTCTAGTCAATGTTTTGCAGATCTGCGCCAGCACCTAGTTGATAGTAAGCTGACTGACCCCAGGATGCTTGCTATGGAGGCGGACTGCTGGGTGAGTGCCAGGGTCCACAAGAAAGCGTTTGGGGGAGACTCAGCCAAAGGTGGGCAGGGTCCCCAGCAGAAAAGTGGGAGAGACAAGGGTAAAGCACAGGAGTTCTCTAAAGGGCCCCAAACTAATACCCAGGGTAAAGGTTCCCATCCCCCAGGAGATAAGAAGAAAGGGGTCTCTCTCAGAAAGCCTGCTGACACCCACCCCGCAAGTGTTTTTCATGTGACCAGGTGGGTCACTTGAAGGGGGATCCCAGGTGCCCAAAGGGGACACAGCCAACCACCGGTGGACAGACCAAGGTGTTGGCTAGTGTAGCGCTTGGGGAGGAGGGGTGCCCACAGGAGGGGTGGGGATCCCACAGAAATGACCCTCGTCTCACTAGGGGACAGTGAGCTGGTCCCAGGAAACCAGGTGCCCCCTAACACAAAGAAATATAACACCTGGGTGACCATCAATGGGAAAGGGGTAGAGGCTCTCAAACATACTGGAGCCAGTGTGACCTCAGTCCGGTGTCACCTGGTCTCTGAGAAGCAGGTAGTCCCAGGGGCATTCCACCAAGAAGTTGCTGTAGACAACTCAGAGCACCAGTGTATGATAGCGCAGGTTCTCTTTGAGTGGGGGGGTCTCAGGTCCCTTGAGGGTGGTTGTGAGCCCTACAATGCCTGTAGATTGTCTGCTAGGTAACGACCTGGAGCAGTCCTTATGGAAGGATGTGGAGCTCAGGTCTCACTTGGAGATGCTTGGGTTGCCAGAGTGGGCATGAGTGTCTACTTGTCAATGGCAGCCAGGAAGGGTGATCAAGAGGACTTGGAGCCTGGAACAATGGCCCAAGTCCCTGCCAAGAGAAAGGGCAGGGGGCGAGGTGAACCGGCCTCTGAAGCTCCCACGGACCGGGAGGAGGTGGACCTCGAGGGGGACACACCAGTACCTACAGGGGAGCAGGTAGCCGAACTGGGGGACTTCTCTGAGCTGACCTATTGGCAGCAAGAAGGGAGCCCCACCAGGGAGGAATTCTGCAAGGAGCAGAAAGAGTGCCCTACTCTGGAGGGTCTGCGGTGGCAGGCTGCAGACCAGGCAGCTGGTGATCAGTCCGGGTCACATCTGATCTACTGGGAGAATGGTCTCCTATACAGTGAGCCTAGGCCAACCCGTGTGCTGGTGGTACATCAGCGCTTCAGGACCTTCCTACTGGGTCTGGCTCATGACGTACCTTTGGCAGGACATTTGGGGCAGGACAATACCTTTGGCAGGCTTGTCACCCACTTCTTTTGGCCCCAAATGCGAAGGTAGTCAGATGGACACTACAGGTCTTGCCAAACTTGCCAGGCAAGTGGCAAGAGTGGGAGGAAGGTCAAAGCTCCTCTACAACCTTTTCCTGTTGTTGGAACACCCTTTGAAAGGTTAGGGATGGATATTGTGGGGGCACTGGATCCCAAGACAGCCATGGGCAACAGGTACATGCTGGTCCTAGTGGACCATGCTACCCGGTACCCGGAGGCAATCCCTCTCAGGACAACGACGGTGCCAGTGGTGGGCCGGGTGTTAATGGGGATCTTTTCCCGCATGCGATTCCCCAGAGAGGTGGTTTCTGACAGGGGGACCAATTTCATATCCAAGTATATGACATCCCTGTGGAAGGAGTGTGGTGTAACCTACAAGTTCACCACTCCTTACCACCCACAAGGAAACGGTCTGGTGGAGATATTCAACCAGACCTTGAAAGGCATGATAAAGGGTCTAACAGAACCCATGAGGCGTAAGTGGGACGTCCTCTTGCTATGCCTTCTCTTTGCCTCGGAAGTCTCTTGGGTTCAGTCCCTTTGAGCTTCTCTAAGGCCACCCTGTCAGAGGACCTCTGCGTTTGGTGAAGGAAGGCTGGGGGGAGCTCCCAGGAAGACTCCCCAGGATGTGTTTAGTTACATGCTGGCCTTCAGAAACCAAACTGCCCACTTCAGGAAACTCGCTCAGGTGAACCTAGAAGCAAGCCAGGAGGACATGAAGAAGTGATATGACCAGAATGCCACTCTGGTCGAATTTCACCCGGGGCAAAAAGTGTAGGTCATGGCCCCAGTGGAACCTTGTGCCTTGCAGGACAAGTGGACTGGACCATTTGAGGCGGTGGAGCACAAAAGTAACATCACCTATCTGGTGTCTTTGCGGACTCCAAGGAGCCCTTTGAGGGTCCTCCACGTGAACAGCCTCAAGCCCCACTTCGAGAGGTCCGAAGTGAGCATGCTCCTTGTGACAGATGATGGGGTGGAAGAGGAGAGTGAGACTCTCCCTGACCTCCTGTCTACCAAGGAGCACGATGGGTCAGTGGAAGGTGTGATCCTCTCCCCTACACTGACTCCAGAGCAGCAGGGGGACTGTTGCCAGTTGTTGGGACAGTTCGCCCCACTGTTCTCTCTGACTGAAGGTGTTACTCACTGGTGTACCCATGCCATGGACACTGGTGACAGCCCTCCTGTATAGCTCAAAATTTACAGGTTGACTGACCGGGTCAGGGCCAGCATCAAGTAGGAGGTCTCCAAGATGTTGGCGTTAGGGGTGATCGTGCCCTCCAAAAGTCTTTGGGCCAGCCCAGTGGTCTTGGTCTCAAAGGCTGCTGCCTCTAAGATAAGCCTGCCATGCCAAGCTACCAAGGGGGTGAGCAGGGGTTATTTTAGGAGTGTAACTCCCTTATCCTGACTAGGAAGAAGGGTCCCTATTTGGACAAAGGTGCAAGCCCTTGCCAACTAGAGACCCCCATTTCTAACAGTCAGCCTTCAGTCGAGCCACTAAGGGTATGAGGTGGTTGAGCTTAAGTTGCAAGTGCGTATGTCGGGTCTGATGGCTGCCTTTCTCCGGACAGGCCGAAATGCGTACTAGAGGTGTCTTCACCTATGCATTAGCGAGCTAGATGTGATTCAAAGTCGCATCCTCTGGCCTCAGAAATGAGACGTGAGGTCGACCTGTGTGAGCCAATCCTGGCGCTGCTGTAACAGCAGTTGCAGTGGCAGGATTGGCTTAGAGAGTGAGTTCATAGTTATTAGGTTCCTGTGTGTTCATGTGAGGCAGCGAGGGGTGGCTGAGGGCATTGCTGCTTGCTACGGCACAGCGGACATGCATTTGAAAAGAGCTACCACAACAGGTAAGTAAGTTTAATAATAAGCGAGTTCAGCAGGCAGTAGATGGTGTTTTACCTTGGAGGGGCTCTGCCATGTGTGAGATGTAGTTAAATTGTGCCAGGGAAGGGTCCCAAGGCAGTTTTATGTCTGAGGGCCACGGTCAGATTTCTACATTTGGTGTCAAAAGTAATATACAGGCATGAAACACTAAATATTGGAGTCACATACAAGTTGTTTCATAAATCCAAAGCTAGCATCCTCGTTAGGCTGATTGCTCCATGTAAAACATGTGCGTGCTCTGAAGACTGAGGCTTCGATGTTATTCCTGCATGGGGCTGCCTATAAATATTGCCATGTGTAAAGACAATTACACGTTACCGCATTACTTGTGGGCATTCGGTTGATGCAGGGCCGATCGTTATACTGTAAATGCTTGTTTCTTCTGGTGGGAAAGGAACAGTCTGCTAGCGGTTTCTCACTGCAGGGACTGAGAGTCATAAGAAAGGCAGGGGAACAGGTCATGCGTTGAGGTCTGAATGGCCCAGAAATGCTTCAATGGAACTTAAGGGCATCGAGTGACAGGCATCGCATTGCTTAATTACTTTTTGAAAAGATGTGCTGCAGAGGAGTGCGCAAACAGTCTTCTTTCAGAAAGTGTGTGGGGACGAGGTACAAAGGTGTATGTGTGTGTGTGTGTGTGCGCGCGCGTGTGTGTGTGTGATGGGGTGCACTGCAGCAGTGATAATCTATATATCCATATATCTTTGCTAGTGTTTGTGTACGTAGAGGGGCACATGCATAGAAGGGTCTGTGTGAGGGGTTGTGGTCCTTGCAGAGGTACAATCGGTGTGTGTGTGTAGAGGTCTGTTGCAGAAGTATGTACATCCCTGTTGTTTTTAGTGGTGTGCACTCAAGAGGTTTTGCAGACTTGCCTGCAATTTACTTAATAAGTAAGTAATTAATTTAGGTTGATTAAAACCATTTCGCATAACACAATATAGACAAGCATTGGCATAGCCAATAGGTCTCGCCTTTGGGACCTTATAAGTATTTAGTTATGCAGCACAATTTCCTTGGTGCAACAACATCAACTGCTGCATAGCTACACAACACTTATAAGGTCCCAAAGGCGGTAGAGAGAGGTAGAGAGAGAGGTAGAGAGAGAGAGGTAGAGAGGTAGAGAGAGGTAGAGAGAGAGATTGAGAGAGGTAAAGAGAGAGGTAGAGAGGGAGAGCGAGGTAGAGAGAGAGAGGTAGAGATAGAGATAGAGAGGTATAGAGAGAGGTAGAGAGAGGTAGAGAGATGGTAGGGAGAGAGGTAGAGAGAGAGGTAGAGAGAGTGGTAGCGAGATGGTAGGGAGAGATGATGGTAGGGTGAGAGATAGAGAGAGAGGTAGAGAGAGAGGTAGACTTAAAAGCTTGAAATGTGACTTGAGAGATGACATCCATGGTCCTGTGCAGCTGCATGCAAAGGTTGCTCATTCAGGGTGCACTAGTGAAGAGAGAGGACAGCTAGATGGGCAGAGAGGCTCTGATGGCCACTGCATAGAGAAGGATGCGGAGGCTGGGATATCTGGTGAGATACACGTGGCTCAACAATGTGACAAGCTGGTTTTAAGGTGCATTGTGATAAGTGTCGTCTGAAATAGAAGATGGCTGTTTAACCACTGCCCACATTAGGGGCGAGGTGACATGGAGAATTGTGTAGGCATCCAGGCTTCACATGCGCAAAGCGATAGAGGCAGATTGCAAACCCCTCCAAGAGGAGCTCGCATGGAGAACCTAGGTGAACCAGAGTTTAGGTATACATGACGGGCTGTGCGAGAAGACATGAGAATCTCAGCATTTTATTAAGGAAGCAGAAATATTATAGAAGCATTCAAACACCGGAACAACTAGACATGGTTGAAAAAGCTACCAGTTGTTAGTGAAGAGGACAGCAACAGCAAAGAAACTTCATAAGAACCTGAGAACACATTTTTATACAATGCATACCCCAGCTGGGATGTTCAGGGATAAGGGTGGATAGGCCTCTAGCTTAAGAGAATTGGGCCTGGGGGTTGCATAAGAGACACTTTTCTTTGCTTGGGGGACCGGGTGGAAAGGCAAACCGTGAATTCACAAACAATGTTTGGATACACAGGGGGAGACTGGGTTGTTGACAACTTGATGACTTGTCTACTGTGCAATTTGGGGAAAGGAATGTTGTAATAATTATGCAAATAAATGTGCATATCAAATTGTGTGTATTTTATTGTTATGTTTTTCTGAAAGTAAATCCGGCCTGAGATCGCAACCTTTTCCCAAAAACAATAACGTGCGTCTTGGGTTATGATCCAATGATGGTTTTACGGAGGCCATCAACGTGGGCCCTCCATAAGTCTTTCTCGCACTTACAACTGCTGTTGCTGTCTGACCTGCTCTTTTCAGCGCCACTAGGGCTCAGTGGCCGCCATTTTGCTGTAGAAGAAGGCAGTTTCCTCCACTAAAAGTCCCCTGAAGTTTACAGGCCTTGGATACACAAACAATTTAATTAGGTGGCATTTGCTACGTTCGTTCTCCTGATAAGGGAATGAGTCATGACATAAAAAAATGTAGACAATGATGTTGACTGAATGCTGTTTCTGATCTGTGCTTTCACTCCCTGCTGGCTCGAGGCAGCTGGGAAGCGGCGGCAACTGCCGGTAAGAATGTGTGCAAGAAATCTGGTAAAGTGTAGAAATGTGGCACCGCGGCAGAACTGGCTGACCTATCTGATGGGTCACCACAGGCTCCGGAGACTGCAAATTGGACTACACTACCGAGACACACGTGGGGTCAGTGGCAGCGCCAGGCATGAGATCTGTAAACAGAGCTCCTGCTCTGTCCTCCTGTTTGCCTTAGTGCAGATTTGAAGGAAACCAGCAGAGACACCATCAGTGCACTGCTGTGTGTAAAACAAAAGATAAAAAAGAGGTGGGGAAGTGGGGGGTGGAAAGGGGGAGATGGAAGCCTCGGTGCGCCATCAGCGCACTGCTGTGTCTAAAACAAAAGACAAAAAAAGGGGCGGGGAAGTGGGGGATGGAAAGGGGGAGATGGAAGCCTCAGCGCCCCGTGAGCATAGGAAGTAGAGCCGAGAGGAGTGTGGGCAGAGAGGAGGGGCTGGGGAGAGAAAGGGTACAGTGAGGTGAGAGGACGGAGGGAGCAAGAGATTGGGAGGAAGGATGCCGAGGGAGGCGGGGCTGGCAGAGTGAAGCCAAAAGGAGTGGGGGCCAAGACGTGCACGAAAGTTTGGCGGTGTGGGTGCACAAGCATCTATGCATCTACCAAGTATGTATTCATGCGTCCACCTTGTATGAATGGATGGATGAGGGCGAAGGTTAAATATGTGCTGTGAGTACCTTGAGGGGTGAGCATGCGGCTGGTGTCCGGGTGCAGCTGCGTGAGTAAACCCTAAAAGTGCTTTGGCAGTTTGTGGGCGAGTGTGCGCCTTTGTATGCGTGTATGCTGACATTCTGAAGGTGTTGTGTGCATTATCGACTTTATCGTGCATTGAAAGTGCCAGCGGTGTGCTCCTTCAAGTGTTGTGCGTGCGCCTCTGAATGGTGTGTGCACGCCTTGAAAGTGTCCTTGTGCTCACTGAACTGCTGTATGTGTTTTTAAATGCGCAGCCACGAGCTTTGGGCATAAGATGTGTGTTCACATCTAGAAATGTACATGTGTGCGCCTCGCAGGTGGGTGTTTGTCTGTGAGCCCAGAATGTGTGAGTTTTGTGCAACAGGAAAGTATTGATGCAGCCTGAATAGCAATTTATGTCTGTGCGTGCACATAGAAGCGTTTGCGAGTGGCAGCTGGGTGCGTGTCTGCACCTAGAATTCCATCTATAGCCAACATGAAAGGCCACGAGGTGGCGGCATCATCCTCACAGACCACTGTTAGAGGTCAAAACGTGAAAACACATTAACCTTCCTATCTGACACGAACACAAATTATGCTGGTGTCTAGACGCTCTTCTTAGCTTCACTGTAAAGTTTAATACACAGCAAAACCCAACAAGTGCGCAACCCAACAAGCCCAAGCGCTCAAAGCATGTGGTAAATAGTAGCAGAGATGTCCCTGAAATCAGGTATAAGCCAGCGGCAAGGGAACCGGTAATTACAGGTGGACATGGTTATTACCGACGTGGAGACTGAAACCCCTCATTGCACGGTGCAGCAATG
Organism: Triturus cristatus; assembly: GCF_964204655.1. NCBI lineage: Eukaryota > Metazoa > Chordata > Amphibia > Caudata > Salamandridae > Triturus > Triturus cristatus. Next base: position 232,514,152 of record NC_140585.1, read on the forward strand.
CAATTACAATCCACAACGTTGGCATATTTGCCCTGTCAACTCACACATAGGCCTTTAGCTGTTCATATGTGTGATGGAGAGCACTCATTTGTTACAATAACACACAAGCCAGTTAATCACTTGCATATACTGTAATAAAAAAAGAGAAGGGTTTGTCCATGTGTAACTGGTGCTCATGTAAAGCGCTGCTATACCTTCGGGTCGTGGTTGCGCTACACAAAACTGCAAACGCACCCCAAAAAAGACTTCAGTAGTAAAGTGAAACATTGTAGAGCCTGGAGTCGCCCATGCGGGAGCAGCTCACCGAGGTACTCCGTAAAAGGAACTGGAAGCACATTGCGTTGATGGGCAGTTAACATCTTTGGAGTTACTCACATGACGTAGGTGCAGGTGGAACATCCTCATGTGTCAAATATGTTCCCCACATCAACATCAGTTTACCATCTTAGAGCATCTTGGCACTTCTACGCTCTGTGCCCCGTCACCATCACTCCATAATTCAGAGATTTCCGGGTCAGAGAATGCCGTTTTCAAATATGTGCAGATATTTGCACCATTCTAACCCAGGACCTTGTTAGACTACTGGATTAATGGCTTCAGCTTTGTGGTCGCCGGCCAGAAGGAGCGTGGTATGCAAGGCAAATGGGCACCTCTCTGCCTGCTAAGCATGGGAGGTGTGAATGATAATAGCAGCCCCTTTGAAGCTTGTTTACTGAGAGGTAATAAATGAAGATGCGCAGGAGCCAGGAGGGAGGAGCAGAGAGGCGAGCCTGATGATCGCTGCAGGGAAGGATGCCTGCTTTGATAAGTTTTCAAAGTGCTGCTGAAGGCTGGCGGTTCGTGCGTGCACAATCGCGTGAATGCAAGCGCTAGGCCAGTCAGCAGCACTTTGAAAACTCACATACAAAATGTCTCTCCAAGCCAGCGCATGCGCTGGGCTCAGCGAGACCTAAAAAAGGACAAGTGGATTAAAATTAGTTGTCATGCAGATAAAAGAAGGTTAATTGCACAAGTCGAGTTTAGAAAGGGGGTGATAGGATAGCAGGTTAAAAAGCACTTCTACTCTTTTTCCTGTGAGCAGAACAGTTCTTCAGTTGTTCCAGTGTCATACCAAAAAGTCAGCGGGTCGAGTGCGTTGGTATCACGCTAGCAGCCTGTCAGTCTGATCTATTTAATGAGTGTAGTGTTTTAAACTGATTGAAACCTCCCTCTGAAGAAAAGAAACACTGCAGGGGCTTGAACAGGATTACAGTACATGCACGCGCGTTGGTCAAACTGTAAGTCTCACACTTACCAATTGTTAGTCATGGCGCAGTGAGCTCCCCAGTTTTTTATGTTATTGGGTTTCTTGCCTCACCAAATTTTTGGGGTACCAGCTGCCAATGTTCCACTGTGGACAGAGCTGGCTCTCCTCTAGGTTTCTTTTTTTCCTTCTTTTTCGCCCATCTGCCATAGCATTTATCTAGCTCACTCCATTTTTAGGATGCTACTAATTAATTCCTTAATCTTGAATCTCATTTCTACTGTTCTCATGCTAGTTGAGTAATTCTCATCAATGCATGCACAATAGCTCTTCTGCCAAGACTTAGCCATAGTTAAATAAACCTCATACTTCTGACTCAGTTTTGATAACCGTTAATGAGCCTGTTCTGCACGTTTGGTAACATCTTTACACATGAACACAAGTTCAGTTTCTTGGTAGCTACCTAATCGGGACAAATCAAGGTTTCCAATTATCATTTCATCCAGCTTTAACCTTGCCACATCCACTGCATTTACTCTCACTGGGTACTGAATAATCTCTTTGCTTGGTCCTGAATATGCACCTTCTCCTGTGTTTTCAACTAAATCCCAATGCCATTATCAAATACTTGAGCACTAGGACCCATCTGCACTACAGGGACAGTAGACATTATCCCTTCTCTGGCAGTACTGTGGTTAACACTTGGAAGTTTAGTCCAAATAGACATGTCAGAACTTGGTGATCTTTGAGCAAACCCTCCTGTAGAGTTGAATCCTGTCTGGTTCATAGTTGGATCTGCACTTTCACCACAAGTAGTACTCACTTTAATCGGGACTAAAGGGACTTGAGGAAATCCTCCTGTTCTCTAGTCTATAGGAATGTTACATGTGGCATCTATTTTAGTAGGAACTGCCAAATTATGTGTTGTGTTCCCTGTTGAACCAGGCTGCTACAGATTAACTTTGGGGCCAACAGTAACCGGGACAGTAAGTGCCTCTGCGGCATTCAAAATGATAGGTAAAATAGGAGTATTAATGCCTGTGCTTACCCCCATCTAATTAGGACTTGCGTTCACTGGTGCGGTAGCTACTCCAAACGCACCTGCACCACTGATTACCTCCATTGTACGGAGGTCGACACTGACAACAATCCACTCAAAAGAGCATCACTGGAATCACTATTGCTATTATTATTATGTTTTTGCACCCAGCTTGCCGCAAGGTCAAGAATGTGATAAAGACTTGCTGTGATCCAGCAGCCTTTTTCCTAACCCCAGAATCCTTATCATGGAGCAGTGGTGCAGTAACGCTCGGTCGGGTCACAGGGAGTCCAAGCTCAGAAAAAATGCTGTGATTGTGTGCACTTAGTCTGAATCAGCATATCACTGAAGCAAGCCCCTTAATGAATATCGGGTTCACCTTCCTAGAACCCAAGATTGAGGGTTGGACCATTAAGAGTCAACGGTCCAGTGAATTGGTGACCTGTCCTCAGGACACCGCCGCGCCGCACGGCCCTCCAGCTGTGTCTGTGCCCCCTCCCTGCTGCTCGTTGTGCCGTTTTGCCGTTTTTGCCCTCCTGTGCCCTGACTGCTTGTCACTGTTGCCTCAGTTGTATTTAGTATTTGTATTTGTTTTTTGATTCTGTACCTCTGTTTCCTGCTTCATTGCCTGCGCTGGTGTGACCCCCGCTCCCCGCTTCCCGCCGCCGTGACATCGCGGCCCCGCCCCCTTTTCTTCTGTGTCCTCCCCGCTCCCGCCTCCCAGCTGCTCCTCCCTCCCACTTCGCCTTAAATGGAGACCGCGCGGCGCAGGTGAGTGTGACCTGTCCTCTGGACACCCCCGCGCCGCACGGCCCTCCAGCTGTGTCTGTGCCCCCTCGCTGCTGCTCGTTGTGCCCTTTTGCCGTTTTTGCCCTCCTGTGCCCTGACTGCTTGTCACTGTTGCCTCTGTTGTATTTAGTATTTGTATTTGTTTTTTGATTCTGTACCTCTGTTTCCTGCTTCATTGCCTCCCCTGGTGTGACCCCCCGCTCCCCGCTTCCCGCCGCCGTGACATCGCGGCCCCGCCCCCTTTTCTTCTGTGTCCTCCCCGCTCCCGCCTCCCAGCTGCTTCTCCCTCCCAATTGGCCTTAAATGGAGACCGCGCGGCGCAGGTGAGTGTGACCTGTCCTCAGGACACCCCCGCGCCGCACGGCCCTCCAGCTGTGTCTGTGCCCCCTCGCTGCTGCTCGTTGTGCCGTTTTGCCGTTTTTGCCCTCCTGTGCCCTGACTGCTTGTCACTGTTGTATTTAGTATTTGTATTTGTTTTTTGATTCTGTACCTCTGTTTCCTGCTTCATTGCCTCCCCTGGTGTGACATCGCGGCCCCGCCCCCTTTTCTTCTGTGTCCTCCCCGCTCCCGCCTCCCAGCTGCTCCTCCCTCCCACTTCGCCTTAAATGGAGACTGCGCGGACGCGCGCAGCGGGCGCGCCGATTGTGCGCCGAAGGCGCGCCAAAGGCAAGCCCGTCTGCGCCTGTCCGCGCCGGGACCGCGCCCAGCGCCTGGCCCCCGCCGACGCCTGGCCACACGACGGACCTACGACGCCGCCACCCTCAATGCACTCAACGCCGTCCGGAACCCCGCCTGCTACCCTGCCACCCCGAAACGCACCCACGGACCCTTCGCCTGCCAAGCCTGCCGATTACCCTGCCTCCGGACCTGCACCGCATCGGCCAAGCCAGGCACCAGCAACAAGCACCTCAGGTGCATCCTGCTCAACACCCGCTCCGTCCACAGACACGCCGTGGAACTCTGGAACCTGCTCGACACAACATCACCAGACGTCGCCTTCCTCACGGAAACCTGGATGAACACCTCCTCAGCGCCTGACATCGCCATCGCCATCCCGGACGGATACAAGATCACCCGGAGGGACCGCGTCAACCAGACTGGAGGAGGCATCGCCATCGTACACAAGAACACCATCCGCATCACGACCAACTCCGACGACACCCTCACCGCCGCCGAACACCTCCACTTCCAGATACACACCGACCCCAAGACGACCCTCAGAGGCACCCTCATCTACAGACCCCCGGGACCACGCACACAATTCAGCAAAGACATCGCAGACTTCATCAGCCCACACGCCCTCCCCTCCGCTGACTACATCCTCCTAGGGGACCTCAACTTCCACCTGGAGAACAACAACGACAGCAACACCGCCGCCCTGCTGGACAACCTCGCCAACCTCGGACTCAAGCAACTGGTGAACACCCCCACCCACTACGCCGGCCACACGCTTGACCCAGTCTTCTCCTCCAGCAAATACATCTCCTTCAGCCACTCCACCGGACTTCATTGGACTGACCACAGCTGCATCCACTTCCGCTTCAGAAGGACCACGGCCCACCACCACCCGCAACAGGTTCCTCGCAGGAGCTGGAACAAGATCACCGCCGACCAGCTCACCACCTCTCTCAGCCAGAACCCTCCCGCCAGCACGACGGACCCCAACGAAGCAGCCAGCAACCTCACACAGTGGATCACCAACTGCGCAGACAACCTCGCACCACTGAAGACCCCTCCCAGCAGACCCGGCAGCAAGAAAGCCTCTTGGTTCACTGACGAACTTAAGAACTCCAAGAAGAACTGCCGCACCCTCGAGAAAGCCTGGAGCAACGACCAGACCACAGACAACATGACTGCCCTCAAGCACGCCACCCGCAAACACCACCAGCTGATCCGCACCACCAAGAAGACAGCATTCAAAGAACGACTGGACAACAATGCCCACAACAGCAAGGAACTCTTCAGCATCGTCAAAGAGCTCTCCAACCCCAGCACCGGAAACAACGACATCACTCCCTCTCAAGACCTCTGCGACTCACTCGCCTCGTTCTGCCACAGCAAGATCGCCGACATACACAACAGCTTCGGCGCACAGACCACGCACACAACCTCCGGACCAACACCCCCCATCACCACCCTCTGCGCCTGGACCCCGGTCAACACCGAAGACACCAACCGCATGATGAACACCATCCACTCCGGATCACCAACCGACCCCTGCCCCCACCACGTCTTCAACAAAGACGATTCCATCATCGCACCCCAACTCCGGGACATCATCAACACCTCCTTCCACACCGCCACCTTCCCGGAGAGCTGGAAGCACGCCGAGCTCAGCGCCCTCCTGAAGAAACCAACAGCGGACCCCACCGACCTCAAGAACTTCTGCCCCATCTCGCTCCTCCCTTTTCCCGCCAAAGTCATCGAGAAGACCATCAACAGACAGCTTGCCGCCTTCCTCGAGACGAACGGATCCCTCGACCACTCGCAATCTGGTTTCCGAGCCAACCACAGCACCGAGACCGCCCTCATCGCAGCCCCAGACGACATCAGATCCATGCTCGACAACGGGGAAACAGCAGCCCGCATCCTCCTGGACCTCTCCGCAGCGTTCGACACTGTCTGACACCGCACCCTAGTGCAGCGCCTCAGCAACATCGGAATCCAAGACAGGGCACTGGAGTGGATCATCTTGTTCCTCACCGGAAGAACCCAGAGAGTCCGCCTCCCCCCATTCGTATCCGAGGCCACCGAAGTCCTCTGCGGCGTACCACAAGGATCTTCACTCAGCCCCACCATCTTCAACATCTACATGAGCCCCCTCACAGCCATCGCATGCCAACACAACCTCAACATCATCTCCTACGCCGACGACACCCAGCTGATCCTCTGCCTCACCAACGACCCCGCCACCGCCAGAACCAGACTACACGATGGGATGAAAGACGTCGCCGAGTGGATGAAGAACAGCCGCTTGAAACTGAACTCAGACAAAACGGAAGTCCTCATCCTGGGATCATCGCCCTCCGCCTGGGACGACTCCTGGTGGCCCCCTGCCCTGGGCACCACTCTCAAACCAACGGACCACGCACGCAACCTGGGCTTCATCCTGGACTCCTCCCTCACGATGACCAGACAAGTCAACGCCGTCTCATCATCGTGCTTCAACACCCTACGCATGCTCCGAAAGATCTTCCAGTGGATCCCCACCGAAACCAGGAGGACGGTCACCCAGGCTCTCGTCACCAGCCGTCTGGACTACAGAAACACCCTCTACGCCGGAACCACAGCCAAACTTCAGAAAAGACTCCAACGCATCCAGAACGCCTCCACTTGTCTCATCCTGGACATCCCCCGTCACAGCCACATCTCCGGCCACCTGAGAGACCTGCACTGGCTCCCCGTCAGCAAGAGGATCACGTTCAGACTCCTCACCCACACACACAAGGCCCTCCACGACCTGGGCCCCAAGTACCTCAACCAGCGCCTGAACTTCTACACTCCCACCCGCCAGCTACGGTCAATCAGCCTCACCCTCGCCGATGTTCCACGCATCCGCAGAGCCACTACCGGAGGAAGATCCTTCTCCTACCTGGCAGCCAAGACATGGAACTCCCTCCCCATCCACCTCCGGCTAACCCAGGACCATCTCTCCTTCAGGAAGCAACTCAAGACCTGGCTTTTCGAGCAGTAACGTTCCCCTCTCCCCCAGCGCCTTGAGACCCCTCCGGGTGAGTAGCGCGCTATACAAATGTTATGATTGATTGATTGATTGTCCTGGCAAATACAGAAGTGCCCTCGGTCCCCAGAAATCCTGTCCTGAAGAGACCCCAATATCCTTAGTGGGGTGGAAACGTTGACGGCAACCAGTAAAGGATAGTCCGAAGAACACTGGAGCATACTCTAGGACCTAACGATTATTCAGAATCCCTAACGGACATCCTTTGAATTCCAATAACTGACATTTTAAAAAACCCAGTCATTTTATGTTTGATCACATGTTGGTTATGGTCGCTTCACTGGGGTCACATAATCCGATCTCATTACCTCTTTATAAGTTTGTAAATAGTACCAATATATGTTGTGTTTTGTGAGAATATATATTTTGATATTAAGAACTTGTATTTGCAAATAGATATCACCCACTTAGTGTTAAAAAAAAATTGTTTGGGCTCCTCTTCTCTAGTTAGAGTTCGAATGATACACTGAATTTTTACTGATTGATTATACAATTGTTATCAAATAAACCCCTAGCAGAGACCGCTAATGGTTTTGGGAGGAATTTGCTCATTAGGAAGGACGTAGTTTCCTTTTGTTTTCGTTTTATCATTTTTTAAAATAATTTCAAACATCACAAAGCATTCGTCTGCACCATGGTTTCATGGCAAAAACATTATACAGTCAGTTGGTTTAACAATCCGAATAGCTGATTATTGCGCCTTGACATATCCATTTCGACCGTTGGGGATACACATAAACGACCTCTGTGTGTGTTCCACCCTCCCCATTTTTTATCCCATTTTTAGGGCACCCTCTAGATTTATACACTTCTTTTTCGTTAACCATACATTTGTCCATTTCTGCTGCCCAGTGCCTGATCGACGGCCTTTCCGCTGCCCCCCACTTCATTGCTATCGCTCTCTTGACCAATGTGTTTTCCAGCATGGCTAATTGCTGTTCTATTTCTGTAAGGTCAGTAGCATCCCACATGTTAAGAAGCCCAAGTTTTGGTGTGAGGGAGCAGTCCCATATACTGTGAAAAAAGGTTGCCTCTTGACAGCCACGTAAACAGAGAGCATTCTGTCTGATTCCCATTTTTACGAGGTTCCCTCCCGTGAGGTATGTTCTATGAAGGATTTTTAGTTGGATCAAGCGAAATCAGAGAGTGATAGCTGCTTCCCTCGGTGACATCAGTACTGTCTGCCAGTCGTCATCTTCCAGATGACATACGTCTCCCTGCCACCTGTCCCGCAAAGCCTGATAGGGATCCGGGAGATTCTTACAAAGTTTTGCATATGTTAGTGATACAGCTTTGTTTGGCATGGGCTCAGAAAGTAGCCGGTCCTCCAGAGGGGACGATTCCAGTAAGGAGTTTAGGTCCGGAAGTGCTGCCATGAGTGCATGGTGAATTTGTAAATAGCGGAATAATTCCCCTTGGGCCAATTTATATTTCTGTTGTAGTTCATTACATGTGAGGATTTTGCCCTTCTTCACTAGATGGCCAATGTTAGATATACCAATTGTGCCCCACTTATCAAAGCCTGGTTGAAAACACAGAAGCCCGAGTTTCTGAGTAGACCATAAGGGTGTGGCCTTGGTAAACATCCCGGCCCAGCCTAGGCGTTTTATTGCCTGATGCCAGATTTCTACCATCTGCACGGTAGGGCTCCCTCTCCGGACCTTGGTATATAGAGCTTCTAGACCTCCTTCCCTTCCCATTTGATATCTATCTAGCATATACGCACGGTCTACCGGGGAGCAGTGTAGCCAGTGATAGGTAGGATAGGGGGCAGCCCTGCCTGGTACCTCTACCAAACGGGAACACTCTAGACGTGCAATTATTGACTTTCACCTGGCCTTTTAAGTCCGTGTAGAGAAGTTTGATCCAACCCAGAAATCTCTGGCCAAACCCCAAGCGCTACAGCTCCTTGAAAAGATAAGGCCATTCTATAGAGTCGAACGCTATGGAGGCATCCAAAGAGAGTACCACTGCATCTTCCTCAATAAAGGTCTGGCGCCCTAGGACATTGTTAACGCGGCGAATGTTGAGAGCTGTGTTCCTCCCCGGTATAAACCAGATTTGTCCACATGGACCATCGAAGGTTTGATTGACACCAGGCGAGAAGCCAGGAGCTTTGCCAATACTTTTGCCTCTACGTTGATTAACGAAATTGGTCGATAGGATCCGCAACCATCAGCGGGCTTTTCTGGTTTCCGAATGACAACAATAGAGGCCAGACGCTGGTCCTTGGCAGAATCACTTTCTCAAGGCTCACGTTATACATGTTTTTCAGGTGGAGCACGATCCGTTGGGCCACGGACTTTAGAAATTCTATAGGGACCCCGTTAGGCCCCTTTGCCTTCCCTGACTGGATACTATATATGGCCTTGAAAATTTCGTCATCATTCAGATCTTCGTCCATGAAGTCCCGATCTACCTCCGGTAGGGAGGGTAAGCGTAAGTCAGCCAGCAGCTGCCGGGAGTACTCAGCTGTATACCGAGTTGAGGGGGTATAAACCTTCTCCAAATGATCCGCAAATGTTTCTGCAATGTCTTGCGGATCCGAGATTCATCCCGCCCCACGGACGGTCAGTTGGGGAACCCATCGTTCCCCCTGCTCCTTCTTCTCCAGCCATGCCAACGTTTTCCCTACCCTATCTCCCACTTCATAAACCTTATGTTGCGACTAGAGTAATCTGGCCCTTGTCTTTTCCCTCGCCAGGGCTGTGTATTCTAGCTGTTTAACATGTAATTGATCGCTGTATCCTCACTGGGTAAGGAAGCCGTTTGCGCCTCTAATCGCTGGAGTTCATTCTCCAGCTGAGAGAGCTGCTGGTTTTGCTGCCTGACATAACCCGCTTTAAGCGCTAGGGCTTGCCCTTTAAGCACCGCATGAAGGCTTCCCATATTATCTGTGCTGAATCTACGGATCCGACATTTTCATTAAAGTAAAGGTCTGTCTGTGTAATCAAGGTCTCTTTGATGTCTGGAATTTCAAGCAGCCAGGGATTAAGGACAATCGTGTTTCAGTGTCTTGTATTGTAATAAGCAAGCTCAATCCACATTGGAGAATGGTCCGATATGCCCCTTGGCAGACCACGTGGGTGTCTAAAATGTCCAATATCTGCTAAATGGGTGAGGAAATAGTCAATGCGGGACAGTCTCTTGCGGGTGTTGGAGTAGTAGGTGTAGTGAATCAAGTCCGGGAGCAGGGTGCGCCATATTTCTTCTAGACCCATGGCCTGTGCAAAGTCTTTCATTTAGGTATTGGGCCGTGTCAGGGGACGCTAGGGATGCCTGTCCTTATGATCATCCATAGTCATATTAAAGTCTCCCCCCAGTATAAGTGTGCCTATGGGGAGATCTATCAAAACTTTCCCTAAGTCAGCAAGTGCCTCCTTGCCCAATGTTGGGGGAAGATACACCAAGACCACTTTAAGCGGTTTTCCCTCCCAACTGGCTTCTAGAACTGCACACCCCCTATGTGGATCCGCCCATGTGCGGGTGGGAATAAGTGCGATGTTCTTCCAGACTGGAATACCAGTACCTCTCGACCCCGAGGTGAACCCCGCATGGACCAACAGCTTGTATCCCCACAGTGTGAGGGCCTTACACTTATTACCCACTAAGTGTGTTTCTTGCAGCAAGACCAGATCTGGGGCCTTTCTCTTTAGATACTGCCAAACAACCCCACTTTTTATTGTATCCCCCAACCCGTTCACGCTCCACGTTAGAATAGACAGTGATGTTTCTACCTCAGTCCCAGCCCTGCACAAGGAAAATGTGAACCCAGTAGGAGGGGCGACCATCTCTTTCGACACTGCCACAGCCAGGTGGAGAGACACACAAGGACAGTCAAGTACCCTTCAGCAAGAGAACCACATGAATGCATACTGCGCAATTGCAATGAAAGCAGAGGTAATTAGACCTGTCGGTCAGTGCTTTGTGATTAAAAACAAACGCAAAACATAGAAACTCTCCCCCTCTTTGTGGTAAAGTCTGGAAAAAAGGAGATCATACTGTCATCTAGTTTAAGCGGTGGATTGGAGCATGACGTCTGGAATATGATGTCCCGATTTTGGAGGTTGAAGACTCGCGCTATAATCGGCCTCGGGGGGGGGGGGGCCCTGGCACTCGGTGCGCGCGCTCGATGGAAAAATAGTTCGAGAGTCGCGTGGGTTGCAACTGTTTTAGAATCATGTTTTCGACAAACAGATCAGCCCCAGGACCCTCCACTCGCTCCAGGACTCCCAGGATACATATGTTATTCCTTCAGACCCTACCTTCGTAGTCATAAAGTAGTGCCTCCATTCTGATCTGTTGTTCCTGCAGGTGGCTCACTTGTGTCTTAAGCAGGGCAGTGTCTTTACCTAGCCCAGCTGTGACCTCCTCCACTTCCTTCACCCTGGAATCCATTTTCCTGAGGTCAGCTCTGGTGAGGGACACCTCAGTATTCACCATGTCTATGCGGGCCTCTAGGGAGGTCCGTACTCCTGCAATGGCCGCCATAATGTCCTGAAGTGTCAGCTCCTGCTGCAGTGGTGGGCATTGTTGGCTGTCTGCACCCTCTTGAGAGGCAGCGTCTTTACTGTCCTTTGAGTTAGACCAGGCACATTTAGCAAGTTTATTTTGCGCAGGTGTCTTGGATCCCTTCCCACTTGCCATCGTGATGGTTTAGCGTGGTGTATATGGTCAAAAGACCTAAGGGCAGCCCCAGTACTTGCCGCCGCGTGCCCAGGGAGGAAGAACTCCCTGCTGGCGTGTCAGGTTTTCCAGTTCATCGACCCTGCGGCTCCTGGAGGAGGAGTGGTGGGGGGGAGCCAGGTGCAGAGTCAGATAGGCAGAGCCTCTTTGCTTCTAGGGGCCGTTTGGGCACGTGTAGGATGGCAGCTCCTTACTCACAGCCGTCAAGGGCCCCACAGAGTTCAGACCACATACTGGGCAGAAATAGGCCCAGACAGCGCCCCGGTACACTAAGCACTGCACTCCGTCGCTGGCAGTTCAATTTGTAGAAGGGCTCCTGCAACTTCTCAGCACCCCACTCTGCAGAGTTCCATAACCAATATGCAGCGGACGCCACACGGCTTCGAAACTGGTCTGCACTTCGTGGTACCAGCCGCGGATGAGCTATGTCGGTGGCTAGGCTCTCTTGGACCCCCAGGAGCACAGAGAGAGCGTCTGAGGCCCTCCCAGGTCGCCGCTATCGCCAATAAGTACTCCACTTAGGATCCCAGTCCGATCTCCCCGGGGCATGGAAGGGGCAAGTTCCACTACAGAGAGCCCCGCTCTGCTCTCTGCCCAGGCCCTGTGTCTCCAACACACAGGGAGTCGATGTGCACTACCGCCGTTAGCCGATGTTGATTCTTCAGGGGCCCACTGGAGGGCAGGGGCACGCACTCACCGCTAGAGTGTCTCCGTCACATGCGGCGTTGTGGGCCTTCACCGTCAGTGACCCTCAGGGCCTGTGAAGCCGGGGTCTCTATTACCACCAGGGCCAGCTCGCAGCTCTCTCATCTGGCGGCTGAGTCCCGCCCTCTATGTGCTCACTCCTCAGGATGCTGCAGCTTCATTCGGGCGTGCTTCCCGGCCTGTCGCTTCCTCACCAGGTATGCCGCTGATTGTCTCCACCTCCTGCAGCACTTCAGCGACGAGAGCCCCGCTGGTTACTGCATCGGGAGGCCCCGGCGCGAGGGAGCACCGCCATGCTGCGCCATGGAACTTCAGCAGCAGCGGCCGTTTACCGCAGGTGTGTCGGCTGCAGATCGCATTTTCCACCTCACGGTGTTCCCTTGGGCTTTGGGACCGGGATCCCACTTTTTCTTGCAGTGGAAGACAGGATGTTAGCCTGATTTAGACAGGATAGGCGGATTGGGCTTCGGAGCCGTGTTAGAAGGCAGCTATTACCATCGGCTGCTATCCACCTGTAGCTTCCTTTTTGAAGAAGGCGGTGGATGTGATTCTTCTAATGTACGGTGGAAGCGAATTCCAGATTCTTGGGGCAGCTCCAGAGAAAGCTATATCATATGTTCTATTCTTGTGGAAGAATGCAGGTTTTAGTAAAAGATCTCCAGTGCTCTGAGAGACTCTGCTGCCTCCAGATAACTTAATTTTCTGGGCCAGGTAAAGAGGTGTATTGTAGTGTAGTTCCTTGTGAGTGATACATGCCATCGTTAGGTGGATTCTAGCTTTGTAAGGAAGACAATTGATCGCTTTCAAATTTGGAGTGATATGGTCAAATTTCTTAGACTCTGTTATGAGTCTAGCTGCTGTGCTGAGGCTTTTAGGGGAGCTGTTGAGATCTTGGGAAGACCTAAAAGACTTGTGCATCTGACCTCAGTCCTCGAGATTACCAACCCTGGTCTGCTGTTTTGAGGTCACCTGTATCGATGAACAGTTTCAGTTTTCTAAGATAGCTCAAATGAAAGCAGGCATTTTTTGCCATTGTGTTGATTTGTGTTTAGAGCCTTGTCCAGCGTGACTCATAGGGATTTGGTAGAGTCCACTAGGTTTAGAGTACAGTTTAGCGCAGTGATCGTCTTAGTCCATTCCTTTACCACCGTGGAACTTTTAGGAGGGGAAATCAGAAGGAATTCGGGAGCATATTATTAAGACAGGCGATAAAATTATCGCCGCTTTAGCGTCAGAAAACTGCCGCTAAAACAGCGATAATGGGCTTGATAATATGCTCTATGGAATTCCAATTGAAGCCCATGTTAGATGTCCTTCACATCTAACCTGAGCTTCAATTGGAATTCCATAGAGCATATTATCAAGCCCATTATCGCCGGTTTAGCAGCAGTTTTCTGCCGCTAAAGCGGCGATAATTTTATCGCCTGTCTTGATAATATGCCCCTTCGTTTTCTGCCAGTTAAGCTTGAGATGATTGCTAGATAGCCATTGAATGGTCATCTTAAATGGCGGATTCATCGTGTTGATCTCTTCAAACGGTGTAATCTTCATATACAGCTGTGTGTCATCTGCATACATGTGGTAGGGAAGGTTTGCCTGCTCTAATATTTCTGTTAGTGGTTCGACATACAGATTGAATAGTGAGGGGGAAATAGTTGAACCTTGTGGTACTCCAATTTGAATCAGGATGTTAGAGACAGTTTTTGAGTCACCAGGAGTCTTTGGGATCTGTTCTCTAAGAAGGATTTAAACCAATTTAGGACTGTTCCTGCTAATCCCATCCTTTTCTCAAGATGGTCTAGTAATTTGACATTGTTTACATTGTCCAACGGGGATGAAAGATCGAGAAGAGCTAGAAGACAAGTTTCATTACGGTTTAGAGTGAGTAGAGCGTCATCCACTATGTGCAGGATTGCAGTTTCCGTACTGTGATATGGTCTAAACCCTGATTGGCAGTCGTCTATTAGCTTGTATTCGGCAATGTGTTGGCTCAGTTGTTGTTCTGCTTTTTTTTCTAGAACTTTGGCCAGCATGGGAATGTTTGAAGCCAGTCGAAAGTTATTTGGGTCCAAGGGGTTCTCTGTAGGTTTTTTTAAGAAAGGGATGACCCGGCCGGTTTTTAGGCAGTCTGGTAGGGAACATTGGGCAAGTGAAGCATCAATCAGGGATCCGTTGAACCATGGATTTGAATCATTAACCTGAATTCTTTTGAGTTTTAAAGGAGCTACGGTATCAATTATTTTTGTCATTGTGAGGCTGTAGTGATCCGGGAGTTCGTTGACGTCATCCAGGTTATTAGGCGGTTGAAGATCTTTCTTGCAGAGTACAGCCAGTTTCTCCATGTTCAGGCCTTTAGTGTCACAGACCCATTGCTTCTCTTTGATTGATTGCGCAACAGGTCTAACTGTGAATGGAATTTTGAAAGTAATTATGTGGTGATCTGACCAGTCACAAGGAACAATAGAGATAGTAACAAAAGCGTTTTCTTTGGGAATTATCCAATGTAGAGTAGATCCTTTAGTGTGGGTTGGTAGGCTTGCACCAACGATTGGTCTGCTAGGAAATCTTTCATAATATTGACCTGATTATTCTTAAGGTTGTTTCAGTGAAGATTGAAGTCCCCTGGAAAAATATCATTGTAGTGAGTTGTGGAATTGGCTGTAATAATTTCCATTAGCTGGTCAATAAATGAGACATTATTACCTGGAGGATGGTAGAACACGAGTCGTTTGTAGAGCTTGTTATCTGAAGATCTTAAAGAGAGACCGAGGTACTCACATGTTTCCAGGGGGTTCTCGTGAACTTTAGTAATGGCGATGTTGGATCTATGGATACAGGCCACGCCTCCCCCATTTTGTTTAGCCTATTTAGTCTCACTATAAAGTAATTTGGTGGGTGTAATATATCTAGGCACTGGGAAGAAGACTCTGTGAGCCATGATTCCGTTAGTATAGCCACGTTGATTTCCTGGCTCCCGATTAGGTCAGCGATGTTTGCAGTATCTTTCTTTGCTGAGCGACTAGTAACTTGTTTTTCGGCGATTAGAGTTACTTTTTCAGGTTGTTGAGGCTAAGCTTTCTGTGATTTGACTGTGTAGTTCTGTTTGTGTTGATTGGACTGCTTGAATTGTTTGTTTATCTAGCTTTAGGGGGAGACTGGATGTCGATTCATAGGATAGCAGTAGGGTTTGTATTTCAAAGTCCGACAGATATCTTAGGTGTTTGCATGGTTGGTAATACCGATTAGTCATGGGGAGTGGAGTAGTGTTTCGCTTGCTGTGTGGTGCGAGTACTGATTTATGAACATGATTGATTTTGGTGAGATAACTTTCTGAGAGGTGTACAATATTCTTCAAATCTCTGATAGCGATTTGTAAGTCCCCAGCTATTCTATCTGTTTGGGAACAAAGTATTTCTGGCTCTGCTGTGGACGTAGGGGAGAGATGTGGATTTAGTAGTTTGCATGCTAGTCTGGGGGTAGGTTTGCTGGATGATTTTCAGTCTGTGTAATTGTGGCAACACTTTGTTTCTTCTGTAGAGGTTATCCTACTTGTGGGTTAAGCCTGGAATTATTAGTAATATTGTGTTTAATCTCCGGTTGTTCCGGCCCTTGGAAGCTGAGACAGAGAGGTGGGAAAATTGTAAGGTTTTAGGTGTGTTAGTCCAAGATATGTGTGGTTCAGCCAGATGGCTAGAGATTAGCTGGTTGGCATCTAGGGGAGTAATGCTACTTGATTTGTGTGTACCGGATACAGTCTTCGGGATCTGGGGTATGGCCTTGCCTTGTGACTAGCACTGGGGCTTGGAGTAGCCAGACTGTTGGTGTGAGGTAGCAATACTGTTTCCAATTGCAGGAGACTTAAGTCTCTGTCTACTGAATTTGTGTGCTTTTGATTTTCAAACTTTGAGAATTTATTAAAAATACCCATATCTACAGAATCTTACTGTATAAGTAGGTAATCTTATCTCTCAGTTACCTACTCCTTGAACCGAACTGGTAAATCAAGCCCTCTTTTTGGTTAAACGTTTTAGTTGCAATTCAAACAAGCAATACATCTACATGGTCAACTTGCACCATCCAGACCATGCATACTCCTATACCACCAAATGACAATCCTAGAAATATGGTAGTGCATAGAGTACTCTTAACTAGAGTGCTCTATAAAAGGGGAAATAGATGGGGACTTCAGAATCAGAAATAAGCTAAACTATATGAAAACATTTTACACTTTATAGTGAGTATCCAGAGTCATCTTTAGATTTTGTGTGATCATTCCAAAAGACTTTGGAGAGATTTCAAATATGTTGCAGATGCACAAATAGCCAAGTCTTCTACTCCACACCACCAAGCATACTTATGTATTTTTTTAATGCATGTTTCTGTATACAATCTCTTCCTTTCTCATATGTTCGTGCACAGGTTTTTGCCCTGTTTCATTGGGTCCCAGGAAGGTAGGCGGTACACTGTTTAATGTAATTAGTAAATTCTCTGCAGTCCGAATCATTTCAATGGGTAAAGAAGGTCTCCAAAAGTCCCTTTAAGCCCTCAGTGTCCCACGGAACAGGCCATCAAATCAATCTTCGTTTTTGAGCTCTGAGCATTTTCCAACCTTTTGAGTCTGTCTTAAGGGTTGAGTACACTGGAAGTTGTCTCGTCACCCTGCCCCTGTATACTTTGGTATTTTACATCCTGCTTTTCCATGGGCAGTCAGTAAGCTTCAGTGTTTCTCTCTCACTCTCCACTGGGCCTAGCCATCTACTCATGGCTATGTTTGAACCATGGAATCCTCCACAGGCTATCACCACCCTTTCTTAACCACACATTGATCCACACTTGGAGACATCTCACCACCAACCCTGAGTTGGTTGTGTGGAGTCCAAAAGACTGCTCGTCTGCGCACCTGATGTAAGACCAATTTGAATACCCAGGGAACGGTTGGGAACGCAGCAACTTTTTTCCTTCTCTCATTGCTGCTCGCCCCTGTGGTCCTTACTGTTTCTGAATAAATTACTTGTGCAATTACCTATGCACTTAAATGTTTGCGTCAGTGTCTTGATTCTGCACAAAGCTTTCACTCAATGCAAGACTGAGTTGATGATGTTTATAATGCACTAGCAGTGAGTGTATGGTCCTCATTAGTTCATTGGAAAAAATAATATCAGATTACATAGACTTTATATGATTATTATGAAACATTGTGACAAAAGCAACAGGCTCAACTTATTTATTGTAAAAAGCTCATTTTGAAGTCAACAGCCCTATTTGGGTGGAAATCTTTGATAGGCCATCTTAGGAGGGGTTATATACTCTTTTGACAACTACAGACTTGTACATATTTGTATTGTTATTGCTGTATCCTGATGGTTGCCTAGTTAAAAAAGCTTATGCTCAATACAGCCTGAAGTGGTGATATACTAACGTTAAAGGCCATAGGCCTGATTGGTACATTGGGAAAAGTGACATCAGATGCCGTAGGTTTGACCTGTTTATAATGAAAATGTAAATCAAGGCAGTAGTGAAAACGTATATTAAGGGCAGGTGATCTTCAATGATGAATTATTATTACATTGTGTCTGTCAAGTCATTGAATGCATGAGGATGTGGATGAGTGACAAGTCCATGCAAGGTGGGTTAATTAGTGCCTAAACTCACCAGTGACTGCAGAGACACTTTCAGTTATAGACCAGACCTATTTACATTGCCAGTGCTTGTTTTTAAGGAACCTACATCCCTTCTGATGTTTGCTTTTTTTTTTGCATATGCTTCCACACCTTTCCTGACAATGACCTACCTCTCCTCTTCTACCTGTCTTCCCTGCCAGTTTCTAAATTGACGCCAGGCTTCCTGTGCACAGCTATATTGAAGCTCCCTGCACCCTCTGACAGTGAACTACCTTTCGTTTAGAGTCTCTTTCCCACAAAACCTTTCGCACCACTTCACTATGGCTGAGCAAGTCTCCGGCTCAGTCTTTGCTACAATGCACAGCAGTTCATTGTGTCGCATATGACCTTCTGCCTAAATGATTGACATTGGGGAGATCCCAAGGTCGAGAACCCATTGAACAGCCATCTGCTGCTAATGTATGTGAACTCTCTTTAGTAGCTGCTGCTGAACTTATGCCCATGGAATAGTTGGAGTGATCTTATAAACGATGTTTCATAACTTTCTTTGAACAGTTTTTTAAAACGTTTTTTGTTTTTCAGGTGCAAAAAAATGAAGGATTACCCTTTTGCAGCAGAGTTTTAAAGTTCAAAATTACTGCCTCGCCAGGATGCTGAGTTTTCCACTGCAAGAAAATGCAATGCCTCTCAGGAAACTGAAATGCCAAACAAAAAGTTGACTGGGGAAACCAAACATTCTTTTCCAGGCGCTCTGTCAATTTGGCTGTAAATGAATAGTACTGACCCGTAACTCTATGGAGGAGAATTGATATTTGAGTCAAATAGATGAAGGTATCATGTGAATGAGTCAAACCTTCAAAAAGTACCCTTCAAGAAGTGAACAATCATTGGGTGGGAGGGGCAAAGAAGCGCAGAGCGAGCGCTCCTCACAATTAAAGCCCATTTTATTGAAAATAATCAATTGATAGTGTCCTTTTTACCATAAGGGGCCTAGACGGAGAAAATGATACTCCTAAATGTCACCTGCATTTAACTCTAACTTTATGCTTATGCGCGCAGAATTCAACAGATATCAAGTGCCAAGATTGCAAAATGGCACTGCAGCAATGGTTCCCATGGTGTGCGGTATCCTTTGCATTACACAACCTTGTGCTTGTGGCCCTGCTGGTCTGCAGGACTCTTAGGGAACTATGGTCTTTGACTGCAGGGGGATCTTTGCAAGTTGTTTGTGCCTCTTTTATGTATTGTGATGAGGAATTGTTAATTCTAACATAACTCTGCATTATTGAGTCCTCCAAAGGGAACACGCATTAAAAACGAATCGGTACACATATCCTGAGATACTCTCTTCATCCCACTGCTGAATCAGCATCAAGCAAAGTGTATAAATATATATATATATATATATATATATATATATATATATATATATATATATACTACCTACTGGCGGTCGCCAGTAGGTAGTTATAGTTAGGAAATCCGCAACATTCTATTTTGAATAACTTTGGCGCCGGTCGACGAATCCTCGCGAATTTCTCAAAATAGGTGGGGCGCTACGCTCCGCTCCTACCCTGAAAGTCTCGGGGGGATTCATCAAGCGGGGGCTGAGATAAAAGGGGGGTCCCAAAACGCGTTTTTCCCATGCATTTTTCCATAGGACCTTTAGACAGGGCTACAGCCCGAACGGCTGAACAGAATTACTAGAAATTTGGCAGAGAGGTAGTCCTCAGGTCAAGGAAGTGCCTTTTGTAGGTTTGGTATAAATCTGTTCAGTAGATTCTGAGAAAATAGCCTTTAAATCAATATATATATCTGAGCCAGCTTACGGTACGCTTACCGTAAGCTTACGGTACGCGTACGGTGGCGTGCGCGAGCGCGATTCTGATTGGCTGTTAGATCTTAGTAAACATTCGAATCGGCCGAAACCAGGAAGCGGCGGCCGCCATTTTGTGTATTTCACTCCGGTAAAAAAGAGTGATATCTTGAAAAGGGGGCAAGGGAGAGAGTTACAGACCCCCTAACATTTGTAAGGGGGTCAAAGAAGGACAGAAAAGTACAAAGAAAACATATATTGATTTTTTTAAAAAATCGCGGGGTACGCGTACGGTAAGCTTACCGTAAGCGTACGGTACAAAAAAAAAATAAAAAAAGAAATAAAATTCAGATTTAAGTGTTTAGATATTAGGGGGCTCTAAAAAGAGCCGTTGTGTTTATGAAGTGATTTTTTATTGGTACCTACAAGTAAGTACCGATGCAGAGTCTAAGGTTCAAGAGGAAGACTCTGTTCCCTTCATCATTGAAGTGCACACCATCTCCTCTATAAATGTCTTGCATGTCGTAACGCAAGTTGTTGTGGTAAATGGAACCCATACCATAGTCACGGAGGAAAGCAGAAACAGATTTGTTGACGTGCTTTCTTGCTTTGTCAATCTGCGGACAGAAATGATTGGACCAGTTCCATTTTTGCCTTTGGCATATGTTAGAAAACACAAAGGCAGTTTTAGGGAAAAGTGAAAACAGTTGTGCAAAGGTGTCCTTCATAAGCATTTCCAGACCTACCCCAGTCAAAGTGCCTAGGTCATTGCCACCACAGTGCACTATTATGAGGTCAGGGTGTTGGATTTGCATGAAGGATTTCACCAATGGCATCAATTGGTGCCACTTTAACCCTCTCTGACCAATCCATTTAATGTCTACATTTGGCAAAGCAAGGTCTCTCACCATACCTGTTTTCTCTGCAAACTTTTCACTCCAGAAGACATAGCTGTGCCCTACAATCCACACTGTGAACATCTTCAAAGGAGAACTGGATGCACTCAGGAGGTGTCTTTCAGTAGAATGGCAATATGAAAAGAAAGACAGTTTGGAAATGGAGGCATACATATTTTTTTCAAAAAAAAAAGAACTGATTGGCTGTTTCATACCATTCTAGAATAAAAACTAGGCTGTATGTGTAAATTAATAGAAGCATGTTTTGTATTGGTACAGAAAAATGTGTTACCAAAGAACAGTACTATGGATTTGCTGTTAGGTTTGAAAAGTCAAGCACTCTTGCTCTGTGGAATTGAAACATTGTTTGGCGAACTTCTGACCTGACTCCACACAGCAGTGTTCCATGAGCTGTTGCTATGGTAGCAGGCAGAAGTCAAGTTGGGGGAAGGGTACTAGGCAGAAGTCAAGTTGGGGGAAGGGTACTTTTGGAAAAGGGTTGGTTTTCAACCAATAGAAATGTGTGATTACATTTGGGGGAAGCACTGAGATTTGAAACTTACATGTATATGTGTGGAAAAATAGAGGGAAACTTTGCCATTATCTGGTTCTGCTGAGAGGAGAGAGGTGTAGAGAACAGAGATCCTGGCTCTGATAATCTGCTGTTTGAGTGCCACATTTCTTTCACAACTAACTAATTTTAAAGGTGAGTTTAGAGTTTGAGAGGAGATGTATATGGTAAATTAAGAAATGAATAATAGAAATGTAATTCTTTTTGTTGAAGTTGTGTTTATTATTTTCTGTTTTGGGAGAAATTTAAATGTGAGGAACATGTAAAATAATATGGACTATGTTTTCACGATAAATTAAGGTGTATTGGTATAAAAAAAGAATAGTTTAAGGGTTTGAGGTTGGACTCAGTAATGCAAATACATTCAGCATCACTAAGGCTGGTTGCCCTTGGTGGAATGTAGGCAGTCACCCAGGTTACACATGTTGG
The DNA here is from genome assembly GCF_964204655.1 of Triturus cristatus. Lineage (NCBI taxonomy): Eukaryota > Metazoa > Chordata > Amphibia > Caudata > Salamandridae > Triturus > Triturus cristatus. Next base: position 232,535,686 of record NC_140585.1, read on the forward strand.
GAAATATAGGCAGAGATTTATTGTGTACAACTCTGGTAATTTTATATTTGCATTAGTAGGAAAAAGGGGGAGCGATTTTTTGGTGCAGAAGCAGACTCTTAGCACACACCCAGCTGCTTTCCATGTATAATCATGCACAGTATTTACAAGCGAGTGGGGTTTGAGGTTTCAGTCTGTAATGCAAATACATTCAGCATCACTAAGGCTGGTTGCCCTTGCTGGTATGTAGGCAGTCACCCAGGATACACAAATTGATTTTTAGTGTTTTTAAAAAATAAAAAATTACGCGCACCGTACGCGTACGGTAAAAAAAAAATTAAAAAAAGTTTTTAAAAACATATATAAAAAAAAGATGAAAGATAAGGTTGGCTCTTAAAAGAGCCGTTGTGTTCATGCAGGGACAGAGGAAAGAAAGATTGGGAATATTAGACGGTACGACAAGTGTGCTGATCTATTTTACTGTTCACCAGGGAAACACTGGTCTCCCTATAAGTAATTAGATCGTGACAAGTGGCACACCGTACTTCAACCCTCGCAAACCGAGGGTTAATTTCCAGAGGGCCAGAAAAAGGAGATGCTCCCCCCACAGATGAAGGGCTCACCTGACCTGCAGAAGAAGGACTCGGCTCTGCAGATGATGGTCCAGGCTGAGCTGCTGTGGATGTGCTTGGTTGACTTACTGAAGGGTTACCTCCAGTAAGTCGAGCATGTGTCCTTCTGTGTACATCCTTGAGGTGTCTCATCATGGTATGATTCCCAAAGGAATACTTCCTGTCAGGATTACCTCTTGAAAGTACACGCTTACACAGCTTACAAGTTACTAAGGGTGCATTTACCTTTTGCTGGCCTTCAGGAAAAGTAAAATAATCCCATACATAAGAGGTCTTTTGTTTCCTCGCTCTCTGCCTCAAGGTAGTGCTGCTAGTGCTAGCCTCACTCTCAGAAGGGCTCTGCTGTTCTGCCATCGTATCACAAAGACAACCCAGCTCCTTCTCCTAAGGGATCACAAGCAGAAATGAGGGGAATGGGTGTGGTGTAGGAGAGTTCTAGAACTGAAAGTAGTTTCAACCAATCAAAAGTTGTGTTTCATGATCACATGACCTACCGTACGCTTACGGTACGCTTACGGTACGCTTACGGAAAAAGTACGCATGCGCGTAAAAAAGACACGCGCTTGCGCGCATGCGCTTAACAGTCACTCCCCGACACTTCCGCGTAACGTGCGCGTGTAGCGTACACGCGTACGCGTCCCACGCGGAGTACGCGCGGCTACGCAAATTGCGTAACTATACGCAAACAGCGTAGATAAATTACGGACGTTGCGTAAACCGTACGCTTACCGTAAGCTTACGGTACGCGTACTAAAAAATAAAATAAAAAAAAGGAAAAAATGTACTGCAAATAAATTTTACATGTTTATTTTATAAAATATACTAAAAAAAACATATTAAAGAATTTTAAAAATTTAACCATAGTCTTTATAAAAGGATAGAAAATTAAAATAAAAATATGTTTAAAAAAATAGAAGAAAAACAAAAAAAAATAGCATTTAAAAAAACCTTGCAAATTCACTGAAAAAACCATGGGTTTCACACACGTTATAGTTAGGAATTAGCATTTAAAAAACCTTGCAAATTCACTGAAAAAACCATGGGTTTCACACACGTTATAGTTAGGAATTAGCATTTAAAAAACCTTAGAAATTCAATGAAAAAACCAAAGGTTTCACACATGTTATAGTTAGCTGGACATTTCACTCGTAAAAAACCATTGAAATTCCCCCGTTATAGTTAGTTCAGCTAACTATAACTCGCGCGCCCGCAATGCACTGCTGATGACGTCACATATTACATCACTCATGACATGGTCAGTGACATCACTCATGACATCACTGATGACATCTCAAATGACATCACTGATGACATCACTTATGACATCATCCTTGTGATAGAGTGGCAGACCTCCTCTTCCCCTAATATAACCTTTGATACACACATTCAAAAATAGAAATTAAAATTTTAAAAACAATGGACATACCAATACCAGTTACAACAACCTATACAGTAATTCTAAGATCCAAATACACATCCACTCATTCACCAACAGTCCTATACAGTCACTCATACATGTACTCACTCATCATATGTACTCATACACGTATACATCCTGTTACACAATGCCACTCATCCATAGAGGTACTCACACACATAGTCACTCATGCTAATAAAGAATCAAACATACATTTACTTGCATATACAGTTATACACACACCGCCACACTTACTTCTACAGAAACTTACACATACTTAGTCTTTTAAACAATCACTTATAGAAACACATACTTATTCATACAGGAACTCTTCCAATCTCTCACTCTCACATATACTCGCTTATATACACCAATAGTGACATATACTAGTTTAAAACATATGTAGTTACTCATAGAGACACTATTGAGACAGTCATTCACTCACTAACACACCCATGCACACACTCATCCACCCATAGAGTCCTGCACACATGCTGTCTTCAACACATACAAAGAGTGAGTCATTCATTCATGCACCTATGCACTACGTAATACCCCCCACCGAACCATACCGACATCAGACACTGATACTCAAAAAACCAACTAATAACCTATATAGACACTCATGTAGCTACTCACCAACCCATGCAGCCACTTATACACAAAGTGAGAGACTGATACAGATATTTACATATTTAAACATTACTCACTAAGCCATGTATTCACTAAGATACACTTAATCAGTCAGTTATACAATCAATTTTTCAAAAACAATTCATCCATTTAGACACTTATATACCCATTTATTCTTCCATCGACCTTGAGATATACATATATAAAACATATGTAATTTACAGAAAAACACACATTCTCTGGATAATGTCATCAGTGATGTCATTTGAGATGTCATCAGTGATGTCATGAGTGATGTCACTGACCATGACATGAGTGATGTAATATGTGACGTCATCAGCAGTGCATTGCGGGCGCGCGAGTTATAGTTAGCTGAACTAACTATAACGGGGGAATTTCAATGGTTTTTTACGAGTTAAATGTCCAGCTAACTATAACATGTGTGAAACCTTTGGTTTTTTCATTGAATATATATATGTATATATATACCTATATTTATATATAGATAGATAGATAGATATATGACAGTAATGTAATTGTCATTGAGATCTTTCTTGATCATTCATTGAAATCCAGGTTGTATATTTTGAGACTTCCAATTGTACTCCAAATCAGGCTCACAAGTAATCAATGTAGTAGTAAGGCTATGTGTGTTCATGTTGTGAGGCCACTGTATTTTCCAGGACACTCCGGGTATTTAAAAAAGTTATGAGTTCTGTACGTTTCTTATCCTAGGGGGCACTGGCTCCATGCTGCAGAGTCCTCAATTTTAAAGAACTGTATAAGTATGCGACTGTGCATGTTCATTGTTGGGAAAGGTGCCTCACTTAGGTCAGACACCTCCATTTTCATGTATGAGGTTTTGTGAAGTTCTTATTAAAGTTAATTCTGGTGTGTAGCAGACACTTGTGAATATTGCCTTGTATATGTTTTGTCTTGATCCGAGACATTAAAAAAAACCTTTTGACATGCATTGTAACATAATTCCTGACAGTAGATCACCCATGCTTAATCCATTTATCATTTACTCTGGTGGCCATTCACCCTCCTTCTCAACATATTGAGAAGCGACTGCAGCAGTTGGCAAGACTGCATTAAACCTCACAAAAACGAAGGCTTACACAAATAATTTTGAAATCCTCTGCGTTTGAGCGTGCTTCTTTGTGTGTGAGTACCACTACTTAACTTAAGTCAAAGGTAAGTAAGTATGAAGCTTCTAAAGCACTGGAATGACTGTTGGCGTCTTGGAGTTAGCGTCTAGACAAAGCCCTTCCGAAAAAAACAGACAAATATTTAGCAAATGAAGAAAAAATCCAGGTTTTCAGCTGCTTCCTGAACTTTGACAGATCTAGCTGGGCTCTGCGAGGGCCAGGCAGTGAGTTCCACCATTTACAAGTGGACTAGACAAAGCTTCTACCTCCCCATTGAGCCTTTTTAATTCTGGGGATCCCTACCATATTTGCTGAACTAGAACGAAGACTACGAGTAAGTAAGTGCCATTAAAAAAGTTTTTGAAAGTAGACAGGGTCAACTATGTGAAGAGTTTTATGGGCCCGGCATGGGTCCTTAAACTTAATCTGCTCGCCCACTGGCAGCGAATGAAGACTGACAATGGTTTGTGAAACAGAGATGAATTGTGGAATTTCATGAGTAGGTGAGCAGCCACATTTTGAAGGATTTGGATTTTTTTCAGTAGGCGATGCTGGGCACCAACATACAGAGCATTATAATAGTCTAGCCTTGTGATGACTAGTGCCATAATAACTGTTTTCTGGAGCTCTGCAGGGATAAAAGGGAGATTTCTTTTGAAGATTCTTATTACAAAAAGCAGGAGGAAATAACCTAATTAATATGGTCAGCGATGCATAGCTTTTAGTTGAAGAGGACTCCTACATTTTTGGCTTTTTGCACTGGTACACCAAGATTGGGAGGCCACCAGGCAGTGTACATTTTTATTTTTATCCTAATAAAAATATAAAAACACAAATAAGTACAAATTGTTAATAAAAATTGTCTCCAGTCAAACATGTCTCAAACATGGATAGATTTTCCACTCCTCTGTGTTGAAGTCAGATTATAATAACATTGTATCTCGCTGTTATTGCTCCAAATATCCACATTCCATTCATTATTTGCAACGTTACTAACATATATGTTTGTTGTCTTTCAAAGTAACTAAGGCTTTATAGGTTCCACAGCCAAGAAGAAGAGGAATACAATGGTTACACAAGAGAACCATCACTTCAGCTAGAATACATGGTAATCATACTTAATTCACAAGACAGTCAATTTTTTTCCCATATATAAAGTTCCAACAATCATATCGGTATCATTGTTCTTACACCATTAGTCCTGTTTTACCACAATAGAAATATTCTGAGTTGACATTACTAATGTTCTGAAAGGATCTATCATATCTTAGGTATCACAGCAAATAACTCGAATTCAAACTATTCTAATACATTTCCAGAAAGGAGTTCATTATATTGTTTAATGTAGACCTAGCTGTCACCTACACAAACAGCATCCAGATTCAAACTATTTTTTGTGATTGTAGAAGTATATTACTTTACCCACATATAATCCACAAAATCCTTATAGCCTCAATTTTTTTATAAAATACACATGGAGAGACTAGATTACCTCAACAAGTTTTTACTCATTAAGGTTCTTAATACAGTCCAGAGTTATGTTATGTTATGTTACTGCCATTTGTATAGCGCAACAGCTGCCCCAGCAAAGGGCCGTCCCGGTGCTGTCAGCAAGGCGACTAACACTGAAGAAGACAGGAAGGAAATGAACACACATAAACACACCCACACCCACACAGTACAAATACATGTTTGAGTAAAAATATATATCTGGAGCAATCAAAATGAAAATACATTTATATATATTGGTTGAAAAACGAAGGTAAAATTACATATATTTCACAGTTCTGGTTGCTACAGTGTAGTTATAGTTAGGTCAGACTTTCCATAGGAACATTTTTCTTTTAGAGAACTGAAGTTAGGTAATGCTATTGCTAGAGAGACTCTAGTCCTACCACTGTCCACTCCCCTCTAATGATTTCCTAAACAGGAACGTTTTTTAATTAAAATGAGCACCTGTCTTTTAAATGGACACAGGCTACCTTAAAGAAAAAGTTTCCACATTGGGAATGTGAATGAAGAAATAGAAAACTGCTCTCTCTTGCAGACCTCCATCTCTGCATTTGCATTCAATCGCAGGGTGTTGTAAATTGCGACCTTACTAATGAATACTTATTAGGCAGATTGTTTTGTGACACCCTGCTAATGGACAATTACCGATTAATCCTATCACTGTACAGGTTAATCACAAATTGCATGCCCATTCCTGTAGGTGTGCAAATTTCACATCCTGGTTTAAAAATGAAGCTCGTACATTGGGTCCTCAGTGTCCCAGTTGGCAGTGGACTGCAGCTCACATAGAAGGCAGTTTGCTTTCCTTGTAGGGTCTTAGAAGCCATCTTAGGAGGTGTCTGGCTCCTAATCTTATCCCACCGACTTGGGAAGGCTGTGTCACCAATTGTATTCATTTTATGTGTTTCTGCTGTTTTTCACCTTTATTTTAGTTTGATGTTTGTTATCATTGTTTCCTACTGCATATAGTAGCGTATGCAGTACAAAGGGGTTGCTTGACCCCAGTTTAGTGATTTTACTTTACCCAGAGGTTATAAATCCGAAGCGTCTCAGCACACTTCTAAAGCTTGGCCATGCCCCTTTATGCTGGCCCTCTTAAGGGACTATGAAGTAACCCTGGGCGTAGTTCGCGTAGTCGCGCTACGCGAAGATGTTCTTGCACTATGCGAGCTACGCGTAGCTTCGCGTGCGTGTGTAGTTGCTTGGGGCGCCTGTTCGTGATGCGTTTTTCTTGTTCGGGAGCGCGGTGTGCGTGTTCGGGGAGCTGTTTGCATGCTCGGGGGATAATATCTCGCGATCTTACCCATGCGGTCGCCAATGGGCGCGGCCATCTTGTTTTTCAATTGTCCCGCTCGCTCGCGATGCCTTATTTCCTGTTCCGGGTCGCGTATAGCGTGTTCGCGATGCGCATGTCGTGTTCGGGAGCGCGTTTTACTTGTTTGCGACGATTATTGCATGTTCGCGAGAAATATCGTACGAACTTACCCACGCGGTCGCTAATGGGCGCGGCCATCTTGTTTTTCACTCTATGCTATTCTGGGCCTCCTTTTCTAGCCTCCCTTAATCTTTGCAATCGTTAGTTTTTACACAGTTTTTCTGACTTCTTTTTAGTTATCATCTATCTCTCTCTGTCCCTAAGTTTATATTTTGCATTTTATTTCTACTTTTACTGTTTTTTTTACTTTTATTACTTCTTTCTTACTTCTTCCCCCTAACTTTCTTTTTTCCCTTCTAACTTTTCTTTTCCGCCTCCCACCCACCCCAGAACCATGGCCAAGGGCACTGCCACTAGCGGCTCAAAGGGCAAGGGGCCTGCGCCCAAGAGCCGCCTGCCTTGCAGCAAAATGCGTCCTGCAGGAGTGCAGGCCCGGCAACATTTGGTGAGGCGGAGTTGGCCACCCTTGTTTTTTCATCCAGCGCCACCTCCCCTTGACCTTGGTAGCAGGCGGCGGGCCCGGCTCCAGGTACGCTACACAGGAGAGTCACCGTCGGTGGGCGAAGGTGCGCCGTGCAGTGTTCCGGTGCTCAGGGGTCCGGCGCACCCATAATCAGCTGGCCCACCGGTGGTCTGATATTCTGGACCGGGAGCAGGACCTGTTGGACCTGCTAGGTGTCGAGGTCGTTGGGCTTGGTGAGTAACTTAGTATAGGTATTGTTGTGTATACATTTTTGACGAATAACAAGATTAATGCTGCTAACGCGTTGCTGGTAAATTACGTTTCAAAATCTGTGATTTTAGGACCCAGGTGCTCGGTGCTACTCTTTGCAACTTTGCGCTAGCTTGTGCTGATTAATGTAAGAATTTATTTTAGAGAACTGAAGTTAGGTAATGCTATTGCTAGAGAGACTCTAGTCCTTCCATTGTCCTCCTGTGAAATAGTGGTGGATGGATATTGGATACTAGGTTTAGTTAGTATTAGTTAATAATTGTTTTACAGTCTGCATGATGCCTCCTCTGTCACTGAGTGCTGCTTACCCCAGTCCTCTGTAGAACCTTTTGTAGTTTGTTTAGTGAGTGGTAGGCTTAGCATGGTCAGTCAGTAGCAGAACTAGATCAGATACAACCAACCCACAATTTGGTGTCTGTATGCACAAATTTATGCATGTGTCCTCCATCTCATCTATGCATTTGATGGCTAAAAAAAATGGAAATGCAGACTTAGTGAACAATTGGCCCGTCTGGAATAGGTTGTCTAGGTCAGGTGGTACCTACTAGACTTCGTTAGTATTTGTAATCAGAATGATTATGGAACACTGGAGTGTTCATAAATAAGTAGACGATCCGTGAATCCAGCAAGCAGCCCAGTAGTCAATCCATCTTAGATTAGATAGGTCAATTTCATTGCAGTTGTTGTTTCCTAAAATGTTTTTTGACTTATTTTTCCAAATGATTTATTTGTTTCACAGCACTCCTCAATGTTTGTCTCTTTCTTTATTATATCTTACATGAACATCAGCACCACCCAGGGGCAAGAAGACAGGGTCCAAGTCGGCGGGACAACATCAACCAGGAGAGGACCGCTCCTCTACCGAGGCTCCTGCTGCTGGCCCCAGTAAGTCCTCCAGTCGTTAATATTAACAATTATATTTCCCTAACTTTTACTGCATCTTTTTTTTCCGAACTATGAATTATGGTTCCACCTTCTAATTCTATTTTTTACAAAAGCTTCTTTGACCTTGACTATCTGTTTCCAAATTTTGATTATCCCTGCCTCTAACTAAGTTCCTTCTAACTTCCTCTGCTATGACTCTCTGTACTACTACTACTACTATTATTCTGTCTGTAGCTAAGCTTGCACAGTTGGCCACTCTTTATTGAAGGTTTTCTTTGGAATAATAAAACTCAGATTGACCAATAGCTCTAGCCACTGTGTCCTGTCCTTTGGGTTGTCCTCTTCTAGTCTTCTTAATGTTGAGGCTTTGACAATTCCCAGCAACAAAATGCCCAACCAGATATTTGACTAGTATTTTGGATCGGATAGTACATACTACTACTGTTGTAGTGATTCTGCAGAGCCACATACAGAACTATGCACAACAAAATAGGATGTTGGTGATGGGAGGTTGGACCTTACTCATCACACCTCAACCCGAAGAACCCACGGCCACGATCCCCTGACCGACTAGCTATAGTGTTTCACATTGGGTCCCACTGCCGACCCCCCACATGAAGAAGATACACAACGATGATGACTGAGACCGACAACCCAGAATATAATAACACCTACCTTTTGCTCATTCACTTGTGTAAATCCACCCCACCACACCAAATACCACAGAGTCTATGTGTAAGTTCAAAAGGTTTATTTGAAATAAGTAACAAGCTCTGTACGTCGTTATATGAAATTTTACTACAGCCATCGTCAACAGCAAAAAGCATGAGATTAAAAAAGTAAACATTTACAAGTGCAGGACAACAAGAACAAGACAAAAGATATGTGTGAATTCTGGAAGACCCCTCACCGTAGAACGTAGGAATACTGCTCACATCATGCATCATAAGCTCTGCAAATCTCTGGTTTGTATAAGGGAATCTTCCGCCTATTATGAGAAAAATGCTGCGCATTAGATAGTATACTGCAATAATGCAAGCATTTCGCAGTCATGGCAAAAAGTGTAACATGTACATGTGATGGCTAAGCAATACGGACTAACCAAACTCCATAACAAAGTGGCTTGTTTTTCGACCTCTTCACTTGTACGCAAGCGTCATGTGGTCTGAAAGGCGTCTACTGCACATGTCAATAAGCTGCGAGGTATAATGAAATATGCGCAAAAAGAGTAGTAGACATGATGAATCTAAAAGGGTTACACATGGTTCAGGCTAACTTTCAAAAGAGTAGAGTAGGACTAGATGACCCTAGAAACCATATAACACTACTAGTGTCTGTCTACTGACTGTACTACTCTAGTGCTGATGTATGTTGTATTAACTTTTTTTTCAATCTTCCAAGTGAACACTAATAAAATAGGGGGAGGTTTCCAGGCATCTAAAAATGTGTAATGTTTTTTCTAGGCATACTACCAACCACCAGTGCCGGCGGGGACAGCGACGATGGTGATGCGGCCATTCCGGAGGGGATGGTAGAACAGGCGGCACCTGCAGGAGCTACGGGGGGAGCCAGCATCGGTGGCAGGCGGTGGTAAGCTATATTCATTACTTCTTGACATTACTACTAGATGGAAGTGTGTTCACTACTTCACTCACTGTACTGTGCGACCTATTAAGTTGTAGTGAACATTATACAATGGTTGAAGAAGACACCCTTTGCTTAGCATTAGCAGCGTGAGTTGAGTAACCAATGGCCTCTTCTATCTGACTCCAACTCAGCTGTGAAGGGTTTATGGAGAAGACAAACTCAGATCAGATGACCTTGATGGATGTGTTGAACAAAGAGGGAAAGAAGGGTGGAAGAACAGGCGAGATAATATGACTCACTGGCAGAGAAGGATATGTTGGAAGCATGCATATGTGGCTGATAGTAATCAGATCAGATGCATGGGTTGTTGAAGGATGGGTGGAAGGTGAAAGAGGATGCCTGCCTGGGCGACACAGTATGGGTGGATAGTACTAGATAGCAAGAATCAGCGGTGTTTGGTTCAAACTCAAAGCCAAGGCAAGCAAGGAAGGAGCGGATGCATGGGTGGTTGTTGGTGAAACCAACTAAGGTTTGTTAAGAGATATATAAAAAAGAATGAAAGACATTTACTTTAATGGATGTATGCCTGGATGTACTATCATCAATAGACAGCATAGGTGGAGACTGTCACTGGAGAGTCTTACTTTGAAGAAAATGTAAAAGAAACTGCGCCAGAGTAGCAAAGCAGAGGGGAATATAAGTAGTATTTTCAGAATACAGTTGACTCGCAGTAGTTTGCAAGCACATTTTATATATATATATATATATATATATATATATATATATATATATATATATATTATCAAGCCGAAGCGCCTTCCTCTGACTCCGAGGAACACTCCCTACCTATGTGATTGTGTCAGCCAGCCGGCAAAGGGTGGCCTATCTGTTGGCTACACAATCAATGAAAGCAAAGTACCCTATGTAGCAGCGGTCGGTGGTGAGAGTGCTGGCGGGCAGTGACATGGGGAGGGGCAGCGTGGGTGGGAAGTAAACTATGTATTACGGCCAAATACAGGTAAGTAAACATAAAAATAAATAAAAGGATTTTCATTGTGCGCACTGCATCGCCAAATGCGATGCAGTGCGTGCAACAAAATTAGTTTTATTTATTTATATGTATTGTTTAATTACCTGTGATTGTCCGTAATCCATAGTTTACTACCCCCACCCTGCACCTTCCCACGTCACCGCCCGGCAGCACTCCCACCACCGACTGCTACTGACCTGATGTCGTATTACCATCTATAATATAAGCAATGATCATTGGATCCGATAAATAATCAGCCTTTTTGTAGTACCCAGGGCAGGGTGAAAGTGAAATTGAGCAATTGCCCTGATGTAACAGAGTATGGCCAGTGCCACCCGTAATACAAAAATATGAGCTTCCCCACCTGCAGACAGTAGTAGTAAATAAAACTAACGTGAGTCTGCATCATGTGACTCATATCTGTTTCTCTTGGGTGCAAGCTTAGCTGACTGAGCTGGCATGCCGGCTACAACAAGGTTATGTAATTTTGCTAAACTAGAGATAAGAACAAGACGACTGGTGTGTACTGGAGTACATAGTGCTAGTATAATGTCGGAAACTCCCACAAATGTCAGAGTCCGAGGAAGTAGGAGTATAGATACTTACCACAAAATCACAAAAGCTTATGTACTGTGCTTGCTAGTGATACTGTGCCACTATGTGTTGAATGAATTTTGTGTTTCTGTTTTGCTAAGAGTATTGGTTACAACAATGTTCTTTTTCTTTCTTGATATAGATACTCCTTCCCAACCAACACCTACGAGGAAGGAGTTGGCAGCCAGGGCCCGGCGCCGAATATCGGCGGCTGGTGGCTCAGGCAGAGGAGGAGGAGGAGGCAGCTGCCGCTGCAGCCTCCTCCAATGCCCCGGGCCCCAGTCAGGCCCTGCCTCCAGTTTTACGGCGCCGTGGTCCGGCAGGCGCCCGCCGCCGTGCCTCTATATCTAGCACTGCTGCCTCCCACCCTGTATGTAACTGCAGGGCATTTCACTGCCACATGCTCCAGCCGGATGGCCCGCTTGGAGGAGCACCTAGAGGAGCGTGTCAAAATCCTGGTGGACAAACACCTGAAAGCACGCCGACTTTAGGACCTTGTCGATTTGCCCCTTTTTTAATTCCTTTTGTTGGTGGGTGGGTTTTGGGCATTGGGGTTTCACTTTTTTACGGACATTTTGGACTTTGACTTTTGGACATTGGTTGGGTCAGGTCAGAGTGGGATAGTTTATTTTTGTTAGGGTATATTAAATTATATATTATTTACTTAAACATACAATGTTAATGTTTTGTGGTGGGTCACTGTTTTACGAATTCAATTTACGTCACATCGTTTGTTACTTTGTTTCCTTGCTGCTGCATGCCTGCAGCCAGTCTTTGATTTCAAAGATCTGCCCATTTTGTAACACACAAACAGATAGATGCGGTACCCCTCACTGAGTTATTTTATTTGTCATACTAGTACTGTCAGTCTCTCCTCCTAGTCCATTATACCTCCCACCAAACATATCTTACCTGTGATTGATGATGATGAAGTTCGGCACAGTGATGGCTGCATGGTTGGTTTCCCAAATGAATGGAGAAGATGCCATTATTGTGGTGGTAGTAGTAGACACTGGCAATAGCATTTGAAAAAAGAAAGAGAAAGTCACTTGACTGAGACTGTGGGAGGAGTAGTAGAACAAAGTAAAGTACAGCATGGGTGGGCAAGCAGAAGAAGATCCTTGCCCTGCCTTGAAATTCAATGCTTTCACCACATCTGCCCCAGCAAGTGTGTGATCAATTGTTGGTGTACATTTAATGTAGTCACATCACACCTCAATATAAATCACACAGCCCGGGGTAAGAGGGTTAGGGATTGATGAATGGATGGGAAGGGGAGTTTGGGGAAAGGTTTGACAAAGAAAAACAGACAGTATGCATGGACACAACAAAAGTAAAACACAATCTTGGAAGACGACCATGATCCATTATCAAAGAAATCTATAAAGGGAGAAAAAGGAAATGCATGTATGATGATGAAGAGAACTTTGTGGTTAATGAGTTGTACTTACTAACTACAACTACACAATTAGACTGTACAGGGCAGAAATTATTAATATGAAATTTGCCTTGCCTGTCTGCCCTCAGAGCAAACCAAATTACATGCTGTACCGGGCTTACTTTTATTTTTCAAGCTAGCAAAGGAAATGAAAAAATAGTTGTAGGGATCAATTACCAAACAGACCACAACACACAGTCGTAATGATGAAGAGAAAAAAGGAATCAAATAAATTTTAACATGAATGATGAATGATACTAAAGTTACTGTATTATCCTGGTCCAAATGTGGAGTTGCATCATTATCGTCATTCATCTTGGTCCTCCCTTCCATGGACACTCCGCACATCAATCTTGGGTACCACTGCCTGCCTGATACGGATTGGTAAGGTAAGTGTGAGTTGTTTCTCCCACTATAGCACAGGGTAAAGGCCGGCCTGTAAGTGTAGATGGAAAAACAAAAGGGGTATTGAAAAATAACTGAATTAAAAAAAATAAACTCAATTACAGCGGAGTGCAAGAAGAGAAGACAAGACTCTTGAGAGAACACTTTCAGACTGAGGCGGCTTGAATACATAGTGTCCACTCTACAGCATTAAGCTACAACAACAACGGAACAGGAGCCAGTACAGAACAGGCCAACCACGGCACAGGCCAGACACCCTACCCCCATTTACATTAAATTTTGACAGAGCCAAACAAAAGGCATATGCACTGCAGCAACCTAGCATTTTCAAAATGAAGTGACTAAATCAATGTGCCACTGTCCCTCATACCACTACACTCTACTCCAGTCCACACCACTACACGGACATGTAGCCTAGGTCTGCTGTGGTTCTTGTTGAAACTGTTTACCTTTGAAGGCAGTCCATGAAACGCAGTTATTCCATCAATTATCTCCGATCCAACTGACTGACTGTGTGCAAAGATAGTATGGTCAGCATCATGACCGTGTGGTACGTGTTCTCTAACACCAACTCAGTCTGAAGTGACTGATTACGTTTATAATATATTGCATATTACAAAATTGCAACGGATATTGGCCGGCACCTGCAGTAATAGGAGTACAATGTGGTTATTAAACAACAAGGAAACATTGACTGTCACCTGAGTCACTTTTACTTTGTAGATAAACTAGTATAGTTCGACTTCATGCACATTCACTCGTAGTCAGCAAACATCCAATGCAATGCATGCCATCATTCATAATAATCATTACCTGTCTTGCTCTTCTCTTTGGCTGTCAGATCAGATGCCTAGCCTTCTGACAGTGATGAGTTTCGGCTTGGAAACAAAACGGAAGATAGCTGTAGTCACGTTTCACTTCTTATGGAGGGACTGTTAGAGGCAACATGTATTGTACTATTCTCCATCTCAATCCAATGTCTGGCTTGTTTGAAATGTATTTAGGGAGAGTAAGGAAGATGGAGCAGGACTCTGAGGAGTGGAGTGGACAGTTATGCACAGACGTGCAACTCTAACAGGGAAATAAAAAGAGGAGATGGTGTTGATGGATTTGTTGTGATTAGATTTGAACCAGAAAAACAGATACACACACAAATAAAGGAAGGAAGAACAATTTGAAAGCCTAGTTGTCAGGGAAGAGGAGCTCGTCCTCAAACTCTGGTGGTTCGGACAGAAGTACGTCATGTAACCCACTACTTATGTCATCAAAGTCGCTCTCCTCTTCCTGCTGTGATTCACGTATTTTGTACTGCGGTGGTATAAAGTGCTGATTCATTTTGATCATGGTTAACTTCTCCACGCTTTTGGGCGAGAGACTGATCCTTTTCACAGTATCAATGGCACCAGCAGCACTGAAAACACGCTCTGAAGAGACACTTGCAACAGGGCAAGCCACATACTTTATCGCCAGCCTCCTGAGCACTTGCCATTGGCTTCTTTTCCCATACCAATACACCAATGGGTTTTGCTCCATGAAGACCTCTGTTGTGTCATCCAGATAGGCCTGAACCATCCGCTCAATGTTCAGTGGTGCTCCGATTTGCTTGGCCTCTTTTTCCTTTGCATCAGTAATGGACGTACAAAACCCTTTCCGTAGAAACCAATCACCTGCCATTTTTTTAAATGTGGCTGATGATCCTGTTGGTGCTGTTGTTGATGTTATTGCTGTTAGTGTTGGTGACTGCTGGGAGGCAAACGCACTGCTCTCGGGCTCTGAAGTAGAACTTGACTCTGGGTGCCCTGTAGTACTTTTTCTGGCCTGGGGTGGCAGGCCTCTAATTAAGATCCGTTTGTTTTCAAAGTCAGTGGCTTCCTCAGCTATCAAAGTTTTGTACTTGGCAACATCCACTTCTGAAAAAGGAATTACTTCGTTACTGCTCAGCAATAATTTGTAATGCAGTAATGTGACACAATGTTATTTTGAATCCTTGTATTGTCAGATAAGCAAACGGCTACCGTGTTCGGCAAATATTATGCGTCTACTTTGTCATCCACACCTGCGTACATTTCTGACACCTACTTCAGCTCTGGCTCTAGCATGTACAACAATGGGATAGCTTGGCCCATAGTACAGTCCTCCCTGCTGACTTCACGTGTGAAGACCTCAAAAGGAAGTAGCATCTCTGTCAGGCATTTAACGAGGTCCCATTGGGCCATCTCAACGGTCATGCCTTTCACAGTAGGATTTCCTGGCCTTTTCATGACATAAGCATTGAGTGGTATGTATGTATGTATGTATTTGGTTCTTATTAATAAGCGCATCTGTCACCCCAAGGGTATCCTGGCGCTGAGACCCCATTTAAACCATCGGGAGAATGTTTACATTGCCCTAGGGAACAGATAGGTCTTAAGGTCCCTTTTGAAGGAAGTCAGATCTTGCTTACCCCTCAGCACTAGCGGAAGGGAATTCCATAATGAGGCGGCTGTGTGGCTAAAAGCTCGGCCACCTATCCTGACTCTAGTGATCCTTGGGATCCGTACCAGAAACGCCGATGAGGATCTCAAAGGCCGGGCAGCTTGGTACCAGGAAAACAGGCCCTGGAGTGGGATTGGTCCAAGTCCATGCAGCGCCTTAAATACAAGACATGCCGCCTTAAACGCGATCCTCTGTTGTATCGGCAGCCAATGTAGATCAGCTAGAGCTGCAGAGGAGGAAGCAGAGCGTGGGCGCGATAAAGCCAGTTTTGCCGCCATGTTCTGGATCCTCTGCAACCTAAGGATCAATTTTTTAGGAGCTCCTAGGAGCAATGCGTTGCAGTAGTCTAATCTACTGAGTATAATACTCCGCACCACCTCTGCTCTAAAACCTTGGGGGAGAATAGGCAAAATTTTGCGTAGGGCACGGAGCAGGCCCATACAAGTCGCTGCGGTCTTATTAACTGAACCATCCAACTGTAGGTCCGGTTCGAATACCACTCCTAAATTACGGGCCGATTTAGCTCCTGCCACAGAGCCAGGAATAGAAGGTGGCCAAAAATCATCAGGCAGCGTCCGGGGGAGCGATCAGGAGAGCAATGGAGAACCTCTGTTTTGGCCCCATTAAACTGGAGTGAGTTGGTTCGCAGCCATTCAGCTGTGGCCGACATGCAGCGATGAAAGGTGTCTTTCGAAACCGACTCACTACCCTCAAATGAAAAAATCAGTTGAGTGTCATCGGCATAATTGATGACTGATATGCCGAATGACTTAATCAGTGCTATAAGGGGTCGAAGATATAAATTAAACAGGATCGGGCTAATCGCCGACCCTTGAGGAACTCCCTGATTCACCTGTCGAGTGGCTGATTGAAAAGGTGGTAAAGCCACTGCTTGCTGTCTGTCGCTGAGATAGGATGTTAACCAATCTAAAGCTAGACTGGTTACACCCGCACTATGGAGACGCTCCAAGAGAACCGCATGGTCAACCGTGTCAAACGCGGCCGACATGTCCAGCAGTACCAGGAAGACTGACCTGCCCTTGTCGACACGCGTTCGCAGATCATCTAACACGGTGACCAATGCGGTCTCAGTGCCATGTGCCGGCCTAAAGCCATACTGAGCTATATCCAGGCAGGAGTTTAATTCCAGATAGTTGGACAAGGCTTTTGTGACCCATCTCTCAAGGACCTTTATTACAAAAGGTAGAAGCGAGATGGGCCTATAATTAGCTGGACAAGATGGATCTAAGGAAGCCTTTTTTAATAGTGGAGTTACTATTGCCACTTTCCAGCTAACTGGAACTGTCGCCGTCATCAGCGACTGACAGCAGATGGAGTGAAGTGGAGGGAACAGCTCATCCTGAAATGCCTTCCAGATCTTATGAGGCATTGGATCCAGTGGTGAGCCCGAAGACACTCCATTGGCCAATGAATCAAACTCCTCCGATGTAGGAATGGGAAAGCAAGGTAAACAAAAAGTATCCACCTTGTTGTTATCCCGGAGCGACATCGAATAGCGAAGAGGTTCCAGTGAAGGAGGTAACGGTGACCCCAGTTGTCCGGGCACTGAGAGTCCATTCAAGATTGTTCTTATTTTCTCCTCAAATGCAGCGGCCAAAGAATCGCACAGGTCCTGAGAGGCCGGAATAGCGGGAGCTGTACAGGACGGATTAGATAAATTGTTGACCAGCTTGGACAGGGTTTGCGATTTATTTGTGGCCCTATCCAAGGTATCTTCTAAGAACTTTGCCTTAGCACTTCTCAGCTGATTCTTATATACCTGTAAGGCCACTCTGTACGCTACCCTGTCCAACTCCTTGTATCCTTTCCTCCAAGTACGCTCAGCCTGTTTGCAGCGGATCTTATGCTGTCTCAGATCGTCGTTAAACCAGGCATTAGTCGCTCTAGGTCTCTCCCTCACCCTCCGCAGAGGAACCAATTCGTCTAGGGATGTCGAGATTTGCTGACAGAGTGCAGCGTAGCTCTTATCTACACTGTCCTCCACCTGAAACCTGAAAAATGTACTGCTCAAACAGACGCTCAAGCATGTAATAAGTTGAGTTCCAACGTGTTGGCACCTCCTGGATGAGTGCTTTGACTGGCATTTTATGCTCACGTTGAATGACCCTCAGCTGCTTTCGGGCTTTAAAAGAATGGTTGAAATGTGTGCATATTCTTCTGCAGGTGGTCAGTAAGTTGCTGACTTTGCTTTCATTTTTCAGAAAGTCTTGAACAACAATGTTAATGCAGTGTGCCAAACACGGGACCCTGAAATAGCCTAATCACAAAAGAGCTCCACTACATGTGTGGAGGAAGGAACAAGAGGCATGGGGTTCTAGGAGCTAGCAGCCTCCAATATTAAATGTTTACCACAAAAAGCTGCTCCTAGTGTGATAACCCAAAAAAAGTTACGAGAACAGTGTGAGTGTGAGCATCTCACAAAAAATTACGGACTGTTCTCACACACCACCTGGTGTCATGCTTCATCATTGACCAGTCCTCGCCCTCTAAGCCTTCGTTTGATAGAGGGCGGGTATACGCCTGACGACAGGGATGCACTTCTAAATGACTAAGTGGGGGCCTGTGATATTGTGAGTGGATTTAAAAATCATTATGGTTATCAGAAGTGCTATTTTAATGTGACTGATAACTATATGATATTAAAAATATATAGGATGGTGAATGGGGTAATTAGTGTCCCCTAACCGTCTCGTGAGTGGTCAACATGTTTCTGACGAGTCGGCCCAATTGGGTCCAAGGCATTCATCAGGACCTAAAATAACAGGGGGCTCTGTTCTTACCAACTGGTGGCAAGATACTACCACTGCGCGGGTGTGGCGAAGGCCACTCTCCACTTCCTAGATGGCTTCCAACGGTGAAGCCTAAAGAGAATATGGAAGAAATCAGAGTTACTTCGAACAAATTGGGTCAAAATACCTGTAAAAGAAAAGAGAACAATGCATGCATTGGTTTCTATAGGTGAGTGACTATTGCACGTGACTTCGTGACACTCTATTTGTGTACACATGAGTGAAAAATCGAGAGGTGGTAGTAGCTGAGGCTACTACTTGTCTTACCCTAATTCTATGGACTTCTTGCCCCATGGGGGGAGGGGGAGAAAAATCCTGTTTGTCCGCTCTGTGAAAAGAAGCATAAAAACCACAGTTTCCATCAAACAAAGTGGTGGAGCAAGGTCTCCAAACATTCGGAAAAACATCCACTCATGCACCCGAGCGAGTACGTAAAAGCTTGCATGTCTCTCAATTCATTCGCGCTCTTACTATGACAGGCACTGGATTCCTCCTGGGTCCTATGCGTCTGCTCCCGGTCCTCCCGAATGTCGGAATGAGAGGGAGCGGCCGCCGTCTTTTATAGTGTGGCCGTGTCACTAATAGGTGTAATTGGCGTCAGTTAAGGAAAGAAAAGTGTTGTCTGGTGTGCGTTTCCCGGTGTCCCGAGCGATCAGGAAAGAGTACGCCTGGACCCAATATGGCGTTTATGGGCATATCTAAGAGAGTAGTGTGCGAAGTAAAGTGAGCCCATTCGATGTAAAGCTGTGGGCGGTTCACGTGGATGCGTGGGTGGCTAAAGTACCAGTAGGGGCGTTTGCAGTTGTGAAGCAGACGCCGCATATGTCAAAATCAGGGCTCACGTTTAGCCAGGGCCCGCCAGTGCGTGCTTGGTTGGCATGGTGACTCCGCGCGAGCCATAAATCGAAGCGCTGAGGGCACAAGATACAATCTGCCTATATTGTATGGTGTGTACAAAGCTAACGTGTGCCCATAGCACCTGCGGAAGAACGCGCTGCTGACACGTTGGTTCGTCTCAAAGGAAACGAGTCCTGATGGGGGCTCCCTCCTGAAGGAGACTCGCAAACTTCCTGGGGCGCGTGTGGGCGTGTGCCAGTATCCAGATGATATTGCATGGAATTTAATATTAAATGCGGAGGGAAATGTCAATCTGCTATGCGCAGTGATCATAATGGAAGCGCCCGCCTTATGGTGTAAATGCGTGCATGATATAGCTGTGTGCTAAAAAGTGTTTGTATAAGGGGGTGAAAAAACGGGGATGTCGAGGGTTGCGCAAAGGTCATAAAGGTAGTGCCTGCCATTATTAAAAGTAGATGTGTAAGTGTGTTCAGTAAACAGATATACTGGGATGATATATTTGTATATATCTCTGGTTCAGTAGAAATTAATGTAGGGGTGTGAACCAAACATGGTTGAGAGCGTGTGGACGGTGTCAGTATCTTATTGCGTGCGCTCTATAGATGGAGAACATACTGTTCATGTAGGTATAGACATAGAATAGATTTTAACTAGAAGCGACAGCTGTCATACTAATGAACGATTATCATCGCGCTAGCTGCAGCCATGGGATCTCGTCATTAAGGCCCCTCTCGTGGGATCGTAAGCGATAGACCCATCGTTGCTCCCTCACATGCAGGGCTTTAGTTAGGTCGAATTTGCTTTTTTTCATGACCTCGATGATGGTCCAGCTCAGATCTGTGTCATTATGATTTTTTTCAATAAAATGCCGTGTCAACCTTGTGTTTGTTTTTTTACACCTGATCGTACTTCGGTGTTCATTAATGCGGGTTCTTACTTCCTTGTTACTGGAGGTTGCAGGGGCATGTTATCAAGTACACAACATTTTCTGTGTTGCAATTACTGAATGTTCGGAGCTGCCATGGTTTGCCTGTGCCTATGTCCACTTCTTTAGTGTTTTTGGTGAGATTGCATGAGTTGCACCCGCCTCAGGAAAAGTGTCCCACTGCTCGTGGCTGATTCCAGAGTCTCTGTTGTTCTGCACTCTCTTTGGTGGTCATCTGGGCGTGTACTAGTTCGTCCCGTAAGCTTCTGTTGCGTTTGAATGCAAACAAGGGGGTTTCCCATCGTTTGCCGGCACTGTTCAATATATGCCATCTTTTTCTGATAATTTTTTGGACTAAGTTAGAGACTGGGGTGAACGTGGTGACGCACACTGGTCTTCCTGTGTTTTCTTTCTCTACATTTTCCAAAAGTGCTTCTCTTGAGTTGTTTCTTGCTCTTTTCTTCGCCTTTCTCAACATTTTCCTGGGGTAGTGGCGTTCGATGAGTTTCTTCTCAAGGTGTGCTGCCTGTTCCTCATAGGTGTCTTTATTAGAGCAATTCCTCCTGACCCGGAGGAACTGACCGACCGGTAGGTTTTGTTTGAGGGCTTTTGGGTGGTAACTCTCATATAGGAGTAAACTGTTCCTGTCCGTGGGCTTATTGTGTTCCCTGGTTGTTATCCCCTCGTTGGTGAATGTAATGTCCAAATCCAGGAAGACTGCATGGTTCTTATTGATGGTGTGTGTGAACTTGAGGTGTCTTTAGAATTGACCCAATGGACAAACGCTGTTGCGTCCTCTTCTGTTCCATTCCATACTATCAGTACGTCGTCTATATATCGTTTCCAAATTTTGAGATGTTTCAAAAATGGGTTAGCTGGATTGTGGATAAAATCATCCTCAAATTGCTGGACGTTCAGACATGCCATACTGGGGGCAAAGGTGCTGCCCATCGAAGTTCCTGTTATTTGATGGTAAATAACTTGCTCGTATTGGAAGAAGCTCTCTGTGAGGGCCAGTTCAGCACATTCCATCACAAAGTGTTGGGGAGTGATGAAATCCCATTCTCTTCGTAGGATGATGTTTTCCACGACCTCCAGTGTTCGTTGTTGAGGTATGCTCGTGTACAGAGCTTCAATGTCCATCGTTATGAACCAATCATTGGTTATGTCCACCTCCAAGTCTCTCAAGAGGCAGAGGACATCTTTTGTGTCCCTCAGATAAGATTGTGTCTCTTTGACAATGGGCCGCAGGAACCAGTCACAAAATTGTGACAGAGGTTCCAAAGCTGACCCAATGCCTGATTTGATTGGCCTGCCTGGTGGGGGCATGCGATCTTTGTGAATCTTCGGGAGAATGTAAAATCTTGGCATCCTTGGTTCTTCGGTGACGAGGAATCCCGCCTCTTGTCTCGTGATCCAGTCATTGTTGAGTGCTTCCTCCACTATGTTTTTAATTCTGATCATGAGTGGGCCTGTAGGGTCCGTTTGATGTATGGCATAGCTGTTTGAGTCGGCTAGCAGTCGTAGGCACTCATCTCGGTACATGTCTTGATCCATGAGGACAATGGCGCCCCCATTGTCCGCAGGTTTTATGATGAGGTCATGATTGTTTTTAAGGGCTTGTAGGGCCGTTCGTTCCTTTCCGGTGAGGTTATTAAACCCTTTTGTGTTTTGGAAGTTGATTTCCTCTATATCCTTGAGTACAGCTTGTTCGAAGGCGAGTGTTTGGCATGAGATATTTTAATTTGGTGGTTGGAAGGTTGACTTCTTTCGTAAACCAGTAGATTTTTTCTTTTCTTCAGTGACTTCTGTAGTGTCCAAAGTAATCGCGAAGTTTAAGTTTCCGAAAAAACTGAGCCAGTTCTGTGTTAAGAACAAAGGGGTCGTTTTTGGGTGTGGGGACGAAGCCCAAACCTTTTGAGAGGATGGTTTCTTCATCGCATGTAAGTGTATGTCTGCTGATGTTAACAATGTTTGTTATTCCCTGCTTGTCGAGGGCATATCCGTTCTCCCTCTGCTCCTGGTGGTCATTCCTTGGGGAGGTTGGTCCTTCCACTGTACCCTCGTATTTCTTCTTTTTTGTCTGCCTCTCCCTCTGCGTCTGCCCTGGAATAAAAACGACGGTGGGCCTGAATGGAATCCGAAGCCTGGTGGTAAATAAGGTTGTTGCCAGTAGCCAAAGGGAGGGGGTTGTGGTTGTGGTGCTTGCATCAGGGGTTGGTGGTAGCCGGATTGTTTCCCATAGTGGGGTCCTGAGCCCTCGTCGCTGCTGGAGTCGCTCCTCTCCTCTCCCGAGCTGAACGTCCAGTTCTGGGGGGTGGGTCTAAGCCGTTGTCTTCTCCCTGGCTGCTGTGGGGCTGGTTCGTTGTAATGCTCGGCAGAAACATGTTGACCACTCACGAGACGGTTAGGGGACACTAATTACCCCATTCACCATCCTATATATTTTTAATATCATATAGTTATCAGTCACATTAAAATAGCACTTCTGATAACCATAATGATTTTTAAATCCTCTCACAATATCACGGGCCCCCACTTAGTCATTTAGAAGTGCATCCCTGTCGTCAGGTGTATGCCCGCCCTCTATCAAACGAAGGTTTTAGAGGGCGAGGGCTGGTCAATGATGAAGCATGACACCAGGTGGTGTGTGAGACCAGTCCATAATTTTTTGTGAGATGCCCACACTCACAACGTTCTCATAACTTTTTTTGGGTTATCACACTAGGAGCAACACCCTGAAATAGCCACCATCTTTCATGGCCCTAACTACATTACTGCCGTTGTCCGTGGCAACAAAACCAATGTTAAGACCTCTTGGTCGCTGCCACTCAAACACCTTGCTGTTAAACTTATCCAAAATTTTTGCAGCAGTATGAGATTTTTCCATAGCAATCATGGCTACAGTTGCATGTTTGCAAATGTTTTTAAAAATCCCAGCAGTGTCAACAACACCTCCAGATATCTTTATCTTTAACACCCGAAAAAGAGACCCAGTGTGCAGTGATGTACATGTAATCAGTGGCTTGGCAACTGGTCCACATGTCTGTTGTCAGGTGGATCCTCTGAACAGCACTCTGTTTTAAGGCTTTTCCAAGCAATTCCAGCACGTCGTGATGTAGTGCTGGAACAGCAACTCTGGCGAAATAGTAGCGGCTGGGAACCTTCCATTTTGGGCAGATGGTTGTCACAAATTCCAGAAAACCCACCCCTTCAACAAAAGAAAAAGGGAGAAGGTCCAGTGCTAACATTTTAGCCAGCTTCGCATTGCACAAACGTGCTATTGGGTGGTTGCGTTCGTACTGCCCCTCTGGCCTAGTAAACATGCTAAGAATGGTAGGCTGCGTGGTATTCCTTCCTGTGCTCAACATCGCACTTTTTTTAAAAGCAGTACTCCTTGGTGTCTCAGGCTGACTCTTACTCTTGTGCCACTGAGATGTTGCTGAGGATGTGGGCGTTACCACTGCAGTGCTGGGGACAGGGCTACTTTGTGTACCACTACCACAGAGAATGTCTCCCTCTTCTTCTTCTTCCTGTTCCACCATGAGTGGACCTTCTACTCGTTTATCCCCACCAACAGCAATGGTTCCAGTTTCTATACGACGAAGGTGCTCCTCCCACTGGATTGCGTGGTGTTTTTTCAGATGGTTCATTTGGCCTCCGGTACAATAGTTTGTATCAAGCTTACCATGACTAACAGAGGTATGACAAATGGAGCATATAGCAATGTTCTCCTCCTTTTTGCTAACCGTAAAGAAGTCCCACACTGGGGAGCTTAACTTTTGTCTCCTGCCGGAGGTGTCATTTACAATGCCGGATGAACTGGAGGGTGTGCGTTGAATTTGGCTCTGTGCAGTACCACTACCTACTTCTGCTGAGGTGGTGCTTGTGCTGGATGTAGGACGCTGCCGGCCCTTTGCTAATTTAAATATGGAAGCAGGAGGTCGTGTTGGTGTTACCTCTGTTGGAGGTATGCATGCTACATCCCTCGCAGCCATTTTGGATAGGGTAAAAATGTTGGTCTCCATCTCCTCTGGGCCAGGAGTGATGTTTGTGATGACTGGCTCATCATCATCATCATCATCATCATCCTGCTCTTCTACATCAACCTCCATAAGTGTAAGGCTTTCTGGAACCTTCCTTTTCCCATGCCTGCTTTTGTTTCAAGTCTCCCTCTCAGACTCAGTTAGTGGCTTCCAAGTGGCATCTAGATCATCAGAAGGGGGGCTTGGCGAAGAACTTGATGTACTAACCCTCCTTTTCCTTGCTGGGGATTTGGAAGACAATGGAACTTCTGAAGGAGTGGCTTCCTCTTCTTCCTCTGCATGAGGCTCAATTTCCTGAACTGCCCCTACTTGGGAGGAACAGCAGCTACTATTGCGGGCGGTGGTTGCGGCTGTTGTTGTTGACCACTTATCTGCTGTGTTCCCTCCTGCGTTGATTGTGTACTACTTTGAGATAGCGATAAGTTTAGTTCAGGCTCAGCATCACTGCTTTCCACCATTAGGCTGGCTACCTCTTCCACACTCATCTGCTTGGGCCTGGGTTGGTGGGTTGGGCCCACTGATGCGGAGGTGCTGCCCCCAGCTTGGCCCCCAGACACCGCTGCTGCAGGTGTCATTTTTGGTGTCCCAAAAACGGTTTTGGGCGGCACACCAGACTTAACTGACACTTCCTTCTTCTTCTGTTCCTTCTTCTCCATGGCAACTTTCTTGGTACCGGAGGACCTGCTACCTGCTTTCTTTGGGGGCATCTTCTTCAGATGTCAACAGCACTCAGTTGCACAAGTTGCAGAGATGGCTGGTCAGGTCACTCACACGTCACATCGTGTACAGCAGCAGGACGTCGGTCTGGCACCACAACGGGCGATGATGACACACCTCCTCTGTTTTTTGGGCACCTAAAAGCAAAGAAGCCAGAAGAACATCAGTCAAAAGATAGTACAATCAATGTAATATAATATATAACTTCTTAGTGTGTGGTGGGTGGTCACAATTATTAAATTTTATTAAGTCAGTGAACAATAACAGTGTAGCCATTTATGAGACTGACAACAAGGCCAGGGCTCCTGGTGTACTACTGTACTGTGTACACTCAGGAAGAATAAGAATAGCAAAGAACAAAAACATAAATGTAGTGTAGCCAGTTTGCCCTAAATAAAAATTTGTGCATCAGATGGGATGGATGCAGCATCAGGGAGCAATAACAACGAACATATACATATAAAAAGGCATTTATTTACAACACCCAAAAAGTGAAATCTGCCCCAGAAAAAAAGTAAAGCCCAATTTTGAAATTCAATCCAAAGCCATACATGATGTTGAAATTCAACGCACAACACAAAAACAGTTGTTTAATTTCCATGCACCCGTGATGATTGATTAGTAGTACCACTGCACAAAAAGTAGTTATCGTGTGCGCGAACACGCATATTGAGAGCGCGAAAATGACAAAAACTGTAAGTCCGCGTTGTCGCGCTGTGCAGAGTTGCCAAAAGTACGCGAGCTGAATTCCTAGGGTTACCTACTGGCTGAAAAGCCCTATTTATTTAACACACACCCAAAAACTGCAATTCCACCACAAATACCACCTTTTGCCATTCAATCCAAAGCCATCCATGCCGTACATGATGTTGAAATTCAACGCACAACACAAAAACAGTTGTTTAACTTCCATGCACCCGTGATAATTGATGAGTAGTACCCCTGGGCCTACTGGCAGACTAGGCCACAAGCTTGGAGGCCTATGGAAAAAGCACAGTGGCTGGTCCCACAAAATGGCCGCCACCACATGGCCAGGCCACTCACAAAAACAAGAAAAGGTCAGGAATACAAGACAGACAATGTAGGCCTATGGCAAAAGCACAATGCCTGCCTTCACAAAATGGCCGCCACCCACATGCCCAGGCCACCCACCACAATAATAACAAAAAAGTGAATACAAAGGACAGGAACAGAAAGTTGTAGTCTCTGTGGAACTTACTTCCTCTCCTAAAATTTTTTAAAAAAAATAAAAGTGACTCCGTGCTCCAAAGCTACAGCAAAATGACAACCTGAGGAGTTTTTTTAGCAAAATGCACAAAATCTGCGTTTTCGAGAATGTATATGTTGCTCGCGAGATATTGTTTGCCAGATTGCAAATTCTGCGTGTTCAGCATCGCGAACTGCACAAAAAGTCGTTATCGCGTGCGCGAACATGCATATTGAGAGCGCGAAAATGACAAAAACTGTAAGTCCGCCTTGTCGTGCTGTGCAGAGTTGACAAAAGTACGTGAGCTGAATTCCTAGGGTTACCTAAGGGCTGAAAAGCCCTATTTATTTAAAGACACACCAAAAACTGCAATTCCACCACAAAAACCACCTTTTGCAATTCAATCCAAAGCCATCCATGGTTTTAAAATTCAACAGACAACACAAACTGTTCTTATGCATTCATGATTTGATGATGACTACCTCTGGGCCTACTGGCAGACTAAGCCACAAGCTTGGAACAGAATGGCAATAGCAAGCACACTGCTTGGATGGCTCCACAAAATGGCCGCTACCCACCTACAACAACAAGAAATGGAATGCAGACAATGTAAACCTATGCCAAAAGCACACTGCCTTTCTTCACAAAATGGCCGCCACACACATGGCCAGGACACAACAACAACAAGCATAAGCCAAGGGGAACAAAGAAAAGACATGCAGGCCTTTATGGAAAAAGAAGCACACACTGCTAAACTACCACCACAAAATTGCCACAAGCCACATGGGCACTCACAGTCACAACAGGCCATGGAAAACAATGAACTGAAGCAGGCCTATATATGACCGGCCAAAGGAGGCCTGCTAAACAACACAGCTTTAATACAAAAATGAAAATCAACAGGGCTACGAAAGGATTGGAAAGAAGTTACACATCAATTGAGAGCGCGAAAATGACAAAAACTGTAAGTCTGCGTTGTCGTGCTGTGCAGAGTTGACAAAAGTACGCAAGCTGAATTCCTAGGGTTACCTACTGGCTGAAAAGCCCTATTTATTTAAACACACACCAAAAACTGCAATTCCACCACAAAAACCACCTTTTGCAATTCAATCCAAAGCCATCCATGGTGTTAAAATTCAACAGACAACACAAACTGTTTTTATGCATCCATGATTTGATGATGACTACCTCTGGGTCTACTGGCAGACTAGGCCACAAGCTTGGAACAGAATGGCAAAAGCAAGCACACTGCTTGGATGGCTCCACAAAATGGCCGCTACCCACCCACAACAACAAGAAATGGAAGACAGACAATGTAAGCCTATGCCAAAAGCACACTGCCTGTCTTCACAAAATGGCCGCCACACACATGGCCAGGACACAACAACAACAAGCATAAGCCAAGGGGAACAAAGAAAAGACATGCAGGCCTTTATGGAAAAAGAAGCACACACTACTAAACTACCACCACAAAATTGCCACAAGCCACATGGGCACTCACAGTCACAACAGGCCATGGAAAACAATGAACTGAAGCAGGCCTATATATGACCGGACAAAGGAGGCCTGCTAAACAACACAGCTTTAATACAAAAATGAAAATCAACAGGGCTACGAAAGGATTGGAAAGAAGGTACACATCAATCTCACACACACATCCAACAAAGGTATTTAACACACACACACACACACAGTGAAATACACCACAGCCACATTTAGCATTTCAATCATATGCCATCCATGCCCAACATGATGTTTAAATTCAACAGACACCACAGAAACATGGACCCATGGGTACCCTACTGGCTGAAATTGCAAAGAAAAACAACTAGGCCCCTATTGAAAGTACAGGCCACCAACAACAATAATTTTTAAAAACAATGAAAATCCCAGAAAAATGTAGGTACAAACAAGCCCCAATGAAACAAACATGTACACCAATTCTCCAACTTACTTGTAAAATTAATTCTCAAATCAAAAAGTCCTCAAATAAATCCAATCCAATGATGATGCAGCAGACAGACACAAAAAGTGATCCTTCCAGCTCCAAATCCAAATGAAAGTGAAGAGCACATGGACAAAGCACTGGGAGGAGCCTGCTGGACAGGAAGGGGAAGTTGGAGATTCAGGGGCACTTCCTTCCTCTTGAAAAAAAGAGAGAAAAAAAAAAGGACTCCTTGCACAGAAGACTACAGCCAAATCACAATCTGAGGAGTTTTTCTGAGCAAAATGATAATTTTCGAGAAGGTTTTATGATGCTCAAGAGATATTCTTTGCCAGATTGTAGTTTTTGCATGTTCGGGATCGCGATCTTACCAAGACAGCCGCCGGAAGTCAGCTCGCGCGTCCGAATGACGTGTTCGCATTCGCACACTCTCGCAGGATCGGGCGGCCATATTACAAATCTCGTGGCGCACGCGAACGGACAGAAAAGCGAGTTGGCGAACGCAGAATCACGGTAAGACGTTACCGCGCATGCGAGAATGAATATTGAGTGCGCGAGGAAGCAAAACAACTACGCTACGCGGTAGATTGCGAAGTTACCTAAACTTTGCAAGCTCCGCGAGCGGAGCGTAGTTCACCACCCAGGCTTACTATGAAGTGAGTTCACACACAGCAGGCGCACCGAGGAAAAGCCCATCAGTGACAAGACTGCACCTTTGCCTGAATCCCTGGTCATCCTGCCATCCAGGCCTATTCAAGTGAAGAACTTATGATGATTTGGAACTCAGGTAAGCCCAAATTTTGCACAACGCACAATCTCAAGTCTGTATCAAGTCAATTTTCCTGTTCAAACTGTAGCTTTGTCTTTTGATCTGTTTTAGAACAGTCTCTTGTCAAAAAACCTCTAAATTGATGGATTCCTGTATTGTACTGACCTACATACTTCTTAATACTAGATCATTAATAAAAAACAAATATGAATTATCTTAATTTATGGATCTTGAGGCCCCTGATATATCTTTCCTTAAGGTGACGTGGGATGATTTTACATCAGACCCTGATTTTAGAATAGCTATCCATGATCTCTTTCCCTGTCTGTAGACATGAAACCAGCCCTTATTTTTAGGAACCAGCACTTATTTTTCCTGAGGGAAAAAATACACAGATCGGAAAGACTGAGGAAGACAGCAAAACCATCACAAACAAAGCAGAAACCTGTAATTGAGAAAAAAAGGGATGTCGGCGCGCAGGTCTGTCTCTAATTTTATCTCATGGGGCGTGGCAGCAATTATGACCGAGAGCAGTCTAGTCCCCATACTGGTTTTGGTGCTCCCCGCCTGGAACTGCATCTTTCTTAAGTGGAGGGAATTTGTATAATAAAGCTGAAACATTCTTATAAGAATGACAATGACAGACAATGTTTTCTTGTTTCAATACTTTATTTAAGAGTCAATTAGCAGATTGCAATAAAGGAAGCATGAGCAAATTCTTAGCTGCAAAGCATATAAATCAAAAATACAAAGCCGGCATCTGAGCAGAGCAGAGCTTCGGGTCCCAGCACTCTATGTTTCACAAATTAAGCACTAAGGAAGAGTGCCATCCATGGTTTGTGTTACTGGGTCATTGACATGTGCTGTGTCCGACTCGACCTGTGCTGGCTGCAAAGACATATTTTAGTAAGTGAGGGATTGGAAGTGAAGTGCACAGTAGTATCAGTATTTGTAGTAAGACTATGTTAGAAAATGGCACTCTCTGTAGGGTCACCTCAAACTTTTTGCCTTCCTCCTCCTATTTTTCTGACTGTTTTTGTTTGCTTTGGCACTTTACCACTACTGACCAGTGTTAAAGTGCATGTTCTTTCTTCTGTAATCATGATGACATTGGTGTATACCTGATTCGCATACTTGTTGTACCGGCAAGTCTCTTATAAAGTGGTATACCATATACCCAGGGGCCTCTACTTCAAATGCTGCTAGTGGGCCTGCTGCACTAATTATGCCATTCACACAAGTATCCTTTCAAAACTTTCTAAGGCCTGCCACTGCAGTGCCTGGGTATACAGTTTACTCCCACTTCGATCTTGCATTTGAACCCACTTGGCAAGCCTTAAACTCCGGTTTTATTACATATAAGTCACCCTTAAGGTAGGTCCTAAGGACAGGGAGCTATGTATGAAAAAGGTAGGACATGCACCATTTATGTTTTGCATGTCCTGGTAGTGACAAACAGTGTATTTCATTATTCACTACTGGGAGGTCTACTGCTTCCACAGGCCAGCATTGGGAATCCTTAAATACACTTTTAGGCTGAAATTCCTGATCAGAGAGGAGTAGCTTTTTCATGTTTCATATGTTTGGAAATGGTCTTGATAAACCCTCTTTACTGGTGAAGTTGAATTTAACATTACTGTTTAGAAATGTCACTTTTAGAAAGTCGACATTTCTCTGCTCTTAACTCTTTTGTGCCTTAAAGCATGTCTCCAATACATAACTGGGTTGGGTGACTGCTACACTTTGTGCTACACTTTGTGCATACCCTTTAGACAGCCACAAACACAGAAATGTGAGTTATGAGCCCTCTGCTGGGTCTTCCTGGGCCGGAAGTAATGGGAGGGGCTGACACTTACACTTCAATAGGTAGTGTTCTGTCCACACACAAAGCACTGATTTACCCCCCAGGTTAGCCTGGCAGAAAGGACTGGGTTGGAAGGGATCCTTGTGCAATTCACAGAGCTGCTTTGAAGTTACCCCCTACATTAAAGGCACTTTTGGGAATAAGTAATGGGTCTCTGACCCCTTAAAATCATACACTTCTGATCTTGAACTGAACCTGTGTCAGAAGGACTGATGTGCTGCTTAAAGGAATCTACTGGCCCACTTTTCTGTAAGGACTGCTTTTCTGTTTGTTACCTTGCTACTTGTTGCTCCCTGACTCTGCTGGAGGGAGATCTTGCCTCTACCTTCCCTCCTAGTGGTCTCCAAGGGCTTGCTAGCTTGCCTCTTGTTTTCAGAAGTCTCAGGGGAACAAAATACTTCCTACAATTCTGAAGAGGGTTTTTGCAGCTTTTTCCACATTGATGCAGCAGTGACTTTGCACCAATTGGAACTGACATATCGTATTCAACCCCAAAGCAGTGGCTGTTCGACGACAGCAATTCTACAGCTGTAGCGGCTCGAGGCTGACGGACAGTGCGACTTGACATCGATACTGTGCCTGCATCACAAAGCGGTTCAACATCGAAGCTTCCATTGACAGCGCTGATTGGCACTGACTTTTCCTCCATCCACGGATCGATCACGACACAGCACCTACTTGACTCCTTGCCTCGACTCTTCGACTTCGAAGCTTTGCTCCATCTAAGCTACGTGGTCAGCGGGACCTGTCTGAGTCCTGGAGCCTGCCTGCCCTAGATTGGGGTCAGCCGCAACTTTGGATTTACCCCAGTCTCGTGCAACCGCAAGTAGCCTTAGCGCTATTGACTTCTAAGCACTGTCTTTGCATTTATTCTTTTAAAAATCATATCTCAACTTTTACCGATTGGATCTTTGTCGTTTTGGACTAATAAAGCTCAGATAACTATTCTCTATTTTTCTTTACCTGCTTGGAGTCTTTTTGTGGTGTATTCATTCTGTTACTGTGTGTGTTGCAAAAATACTTCACACATTGCCTCTTTAGATAAGCCTGATTACTCTGTGCCAAGCTAACAGAGGGTGAGCACAGGTTATCTTTTAGTGTGTGTCTAGCTTACCCTGACTAAACTGGTTCCTGCCTGGCCTGGGGCTTAACTCAGCCATCCAGGAATCCCATTTCTAACAGGGTAATAGTATGATCCAAAATGTGGATAGTAGCATGATCCGGATTCTAGACTGAAACTTACTTTCTGGAATCTTCAAAGGTGAGCTTGGCAGAGACTGTAAACTACTGTTGATTATGATGGCGACAGAAACAACAATCGGCTTGCTGCAGGACACAAGTCAGATGCTCCATCATGGATTGGGGCACAACACAGATCCAACACTACTGGCCCAAATCCCATGAATGAACACAATTTTCCTGCAAGGGAGAAGGAGAAAATGCCAACATCTCACAGACCTTTTCAGCTGAGGGAACATAGTGATTCTAAACATTGCCAGAAAAATTACATATTTGCAGCAAAAGATGAGATTATAGATTGCAAACCTAGTGTGAGATCGTAAAGTTGAGATACACTTAGCCCATGCTTAGCCTAAGCGTTCATGCTGCATGAAATACATTTTTTACCAAGAAATACTTCTTAAACTGGTGTGAAGCATGAGGAATGGAAGTTCTAGGACAGGAATGTTTAGCCTTGCCATTTTTTTCCAGCCTATCACTGACTATGTAACTTTCATCGTATTTGAATTTGTGTTATGTGGATAGCCTGAAACTCTGGCAGGATCCAGCCTTCCTGGATCTATGCTGGACACCCTGAATTGTATAAATCATGTAAATAACCTTGAAATGCAACAAGGAGAGGTGAAAGGTCAGACTCACAAAGCAGGGAAGACTCTGTTGAACAGCTACCTAAACTTAAAACCAATCTGTATAATGAAAGAAAGTGTGTCTCTTCTAAGGATGTATATCGATGGACTGGCAGCACAATGTACATTAGAGGGATAGATAGAGGGGTTAAATAATTGTACAATGGAAATATTTGTGGACAAAAGACTAATATAGATGGTTAACCTGGCCAAATTATCTTCCCTCTTTCTTGTAGAGAGATATTCCCTAGTTTACTGGCCAATGGTCCAACCTAGCTTTCTTCAACAGTTTCCTCAGATTCCTTAACTGCATTTTAATTTGTCACATTGGAATTTTTAAGTGGCAAAAATTCAATGTATTTGGGACCTATTGGCTTTTCCAATGCCTTTAAGCCATGATGTAGAGCATCAGCTAGATGCTGTGCAGCATGATGAAAAGCTAAAATTAAAAACAGAGGTGTGATGATGCAGGGGCCACATCATTTTATAAGCATGCAAACTTTTTTTTCTTCTCCAAAAACATACACCTAAAACAGGAATTTGTTTTTGGAAAAGAAAAAACCAATACCTCCAAACCATGGGATTTTCTCCTATGGTGTGGAGGTATTTTTTTTCATTTTTACAGTTACTTGTGGTGAGCAGTAAAAATAAAAAACAACCGTCAGCCCACTCTAAATAGGGCAGCCAGTTGGATGGCTTACCTTCAAAGCCCCATATTATCTAAAGCCATCATAAGAAAGTTTATGTTGACAGAGTAAATTTTACTCTGTCCTTGTAAACCTCACGGTCCTCCTGACTCTAAATAGGGAAGATGGACTGAGAGTTTGACCATTGCATTTTTCCACTTGGACTGCCATTGCCTTGTTGTCTCTGGTCTTTATTGGTTTATAGAAATTGAATGTTCATGATAAATCACTATTTTAATAGAGACTTCTAGCTGCAGATTCCTCATCTTTTGAATATTGCCCAGGTGTAAGACTGGACCAGGAAACTTTTCTGCAGTACCTCTCTCTCTGTGCCCTTAGGTGGCGCTGTGTCACTCCACACTAATTCATTTTCACTCTGGAAATTATTTGCGGAGCCTATATAGGTGCCACTCCTGTGCACTGACGTCAGTTCCCTTCTTTCTGTGCCACTAGACAAGGATTCATAGCACTCTTTCGTCTCTCAGAACCACTTACCTCAGAAAGTTTGTCTCAATTTAACAACGTAAAGTATCTGTGGGCACAATCAAGGAGTATGTTGTAGCATCCTTCAAGCTATATCAAGGATCGGTTCCTTTACTGTCCTCTTTTTTCAATAGCACATAGCCAACATGTGTTTCATCTAGCACCACAACCACAACTTTCTCAGGGCTGGGAAACATATATAATATACACACATTAAATACAATATCTCCAATAACATAAATAGTCCATCACCCAATTTACAAAACATGGTTCTCCATACAAATACCATGGTGAAACCAAAATTGTGAATTTCTTGTACCAAATACCTGTGAGTACCACATGTCAACTGCTGAAAAGCCATGCACAAGTGTATATATGAATAATCCCCTGGTTAAGTAGTAATTCAACCATTCATTAAACATTGTAGACAGGCAGAATCTACTTATTTCCACTTTTAAAATGAAACTGTAGGATTGATAAAGAATCTATACCATGGGAAACTTAGTGATACAATGCAACCCACGTGTAGTCAAGAAAGTGAACCCCAACGTCCCAAAAGCGAAAGGCATGAAGGAGTATAATGAAAATTAACACACTCCCTCCTTAATTATCAAAGTTTTGTTCATAGATTTCAAACACTAAACACAATCTTCATAACTGTTAAAGGGTTATCAAAAAGGGATTTTAGTGTATAGTCCAAGTTAACATTAGAAGTTGCATTGTTATCCAAAAAAGTACTACTTTGTGAGAACCTGAGCCTTACCAAACTCAAACTATATTGAGAGACCCTAATATTTGCAGCTGTTACACCAGCGTACAAGTGCTCCATAGCCAAATTACCCCATAAAAATCACCATCTAATGTAATCCTTATCTACCCCATTTACAAAACACTTCACACCACCGTGACCAAGAGGAGAAAAATAAATTAAATTACCGTCAAGAGTATCAGTGGGTGGTAAAATGCGCTCTGCTGGCGGAGTTCACAGAGTTTTGAGACTACGCGTTCTACTTGGAGCGTGGAGTTCAGCCAGGGAGCAGAGTTTACCGCCCACCATTTATTAAATATAGGACAGCAATGGGTTTCATACACCCAGCATGGCTTCTGCCAGGTTATGGTGAATCCTTTACAGCTGCCTGTGGTAGGCTAGCTACTAATGGCCATGTGAATCATAACCAGTCTACTATAGGCTGTTAGTGTTTGTCCGAGATGCTCGCACTAAATGCCCGTCATGCCAGGCTGGAAGGAACATGCTGAAGACTGTCAGCTAATGCACATGTGTCTAGGGCGGTCTGCATTGGAGGGCTCAGGCATGGCCCCAGGGGGACAAGATCCAGACAGCATAGACATTGTGCAGTCTCTAGTCTGCAAGGAATATAGCAGGTATGTAGCACGGTCACTGGTGTGCATATAGAGGCAGGGACAACTTATGTGCCACATAACTCAGCCTCTCTTCTTTCAGTACCTGCTCTGCGGAGCTCAGCTGCCCTCCACCGCTTTCCTTCAGTGGCTCGCACAGCAAGCAGGTCCTGATGCCCTGCTTACACCCGCAGCCCGAAAACTTTTGATTTTTAGTTGGGGTTAGGGGCATAGATAAAGAAACACACTTTGTGAATGGAAACATCATTCCCTGTAAGCAGACAGAAAGAATTAGGCTTCTGATGTTCTATTGATATCACTAGTAACACCAATTAAAGCAGTGCACATATGCTTTATTTTCATCTATTAAATTCGGGCACATTCACCAAGTTGTTGTTGTTGGTAGACAGTGTGATCCGAGAGCTGGGCGATTTTGTACGTAGTTGGTACTAAATCATGGCTTGCACTCTCTTCCCCCTCCCAGTCCATGCATGTGTTAGATATAATGGTTTTCTTTCAGTTTGCCCAAATTTGTTGCCTTATTTTCTAATTACCAGACAAGCTCTCGCTGCTGATATGTCAAATGCATTAATAACGTTGATGTTATCGACGATTGGCCCAACAATCGCCTTCTGATACAGAAACTCAATAGGAGTCTCAAATATTGTCAAAGCTGAAAAATTCTCAAATAACTTGTCATTTTGCAATTGTACAGCATTACTTCAGCCTATACATTTAAAGAAATATGGTAAATTATTCACGGGTGCGAACACTGCCTGGTAGGGTAACCATAGTAAAAGTGTTTATCTGTAAGCGTTGTTGTACTTAGGGAAATAGAAAAAGTATGTCAGAGAGCGCATGAAAGCCCTTCACACGTGCACCAGCCATGGGAGAGCACTTTGAAGCCTCATGAATATCAATTACTGGTGGGCCTAACTCCACGGAATTCCATAGAGTTTTTATGCAACTCCGCATAATTCCACAAGTTCTGCCCAGCCCTATTCAAGAGTTAAATCACAATGAATCCCCCAGGTGTGGATCTCTTTATCTTTGGTGTTCCCAATAGTATGCTCCGGCCATAGTGCGGGCCATATTTCCAAGTGTCACTGGGAGAAAAGTACTAAAGTAACAATTAATACACGGGCTGAGCTAAAAAAAACATATCAGAAGTCCTGCTCAATTGAACACACGCATTTCGTGAGCACCATCTTTATCAAATCACAAGATAACAAATCACAACTCCCCCAGTGGTCGTATAGCAGCCATCTTTAAGTGGAGACTGGATGGTGGCGTTGGACATGCAGGATGCCTACATCCATATACCTGTCCACTGGGCCATCAGCGCTACCTGCGGTTCATGGTAGGACAAGAACACTTTTCGTTTGCTGTGCTCCCCTTTGGTTTCCCCAGCGCCCCTCAGGTGTTCACAAATGTGATGGCCATGTTAGCAGCCCATCTTCAGAAATTAGGGGTCCCAGTCTTTCCCCACCTCAACGACAGGCTGTTGAAGGTGGGCTTGCCCCCGGCAGTCGTCAACCACCTCAAGACTACTCTGAACCTCCTGTCATCTCAAAGTTACACCGAATTCCTTCTCAGACGCTCCCCTCCATTTAAGCCACTCTGGACATGGTTTGGTCACATGTCTATACTCCAGGAAAGAGAGTCCAGGACATTCAGGCAATGGTCCTGATCTTCCAGCCTCTGACCTGGATCTCAATAAGGTCGACTTTGAGTCTGCTGGGACAGATGGCCTCCTGCATCTTGTTTTTCGACCATACCAGGTGGCATATGTGGGCTCTGCAGTGGGATCTGAAGTATCAGTGGGCCCAACATCAAGAACCTCTCTAGCCATGTTCAGATTTTGGAGAACACTGCAAAACGTGTGCAGTACTGGTTACTAGACAGTCATTGAATCATTGGCACAGACCTCTCCTTTCCACACTCCACCAAATCACCACTTCAGGGTTGATGTGGACATCTAGAAGAGATGGAGATCAGTGACCTCTGGTGTCCGGTGGAGTCCTGGCACCCTATCAACCTTTTGCAGCTGAGGGCCATCCAAATGACGTTAAATGCCTTCCTTCTATCCATTAAGGGGAGGCTGGTGTAGGTGCTCATGGATAATACCACTGCCAAGTGGTACTGCAACAAGCAGGGCAGGATCATGGACCCTGTGTCAGGAGGCTCTGCACCTCTGTAAATGGCTGGACCAACAAGGAACATTCCTTGTGGTGAACCATCTGGCAGTATCGTTGAATGGCAGTACAGATGAGCTCAGCTGTCAGCGCTCAGCAGATCAAGAGTGGCAGTTACATCCAGAGGTGGCACAAGTTCTCTTCTGTGAATGGGAAGAACCTTGCCTCGATCTGTTCACCATCATAAAGAAGGCATCTCTAGTTCTGAGACTAACTCTAGACTCCTGTATGAATTTCCGCCAATACCACTCCTATATAGACATATATACAGGAGTGTTATAAAACCAATATAAAATTGACGCAATGTGCTTCATTCCTTCCATTTTCAAAAACTTGTTTCTTTGATTACGTTTTTGTGACAGTATCGCTCCTTCAATGTGATGAGGCTGGCACATGTGAAGCAGAGCACACAGGTGAATAAAAGTAGTGCTGCTTAAAGCAAGAACTAAGTTATAGTAAATGGTATATGTAGTGTTGTGAGATTATTTGCACTAGGACCCTTGCGGTTCTGGGTTGGCTCAACAGAGGAATTATGTAACTTGCTGGGTGGTGTTAAGGTGTGGTTATTAACGGTTATGACAAAATAAGTGTGCATTGTGTGATCGTATGCTGAGGATTAGGATGTCTGTCACCGGGCTCTGAGTGTGGCATATTTATTTGTGTTAGAAATGGGGTCTCTAGTTGGCAGTGGTTTACACCCTGTCCAAGTAGGGACCCTAACTCTAGTCAGGGTAATGGAGTCACTCAGCTAAGATAACCCCTGCGTCTTTCGAGCAGTAATGACTAATCAGTTCATGGATTGCTAACCGGAACTGTACTGGGAGTTTTAAACAACCCCCAGGAGTCTTGAAAAGAAGTATGTTTCACTGCTCTCCGGGTCAGACCTTATATTGTTTATAAAAGAAGTCTTTGATGGGCCTGAGACTTCTTAACAGGAGGCAAGCTGAACTCAAGCCCTTGGAGCACCTTGGAAGCAGGATACAGAAAGCAAAGTTCAGTCCTTTCACTCCCAGGACAGAAGCAGCTGGCCAACACAGCAAAGCAAACAACAAAGTGTCAATCCCTTCTGACAGCTTATTCAGCTCTTCTTCCTGGCCGAATGTCCTCAGTCCAGAAATGTTCTAAAGTTAAGGGGTCACAGGTCCAGTATTTCTACCCATGTTAGTCTTTGGAGTAAGCAACTTTAAAAGACAGTCTTTGTAGTGCACAAGATCCTGCCTTTCCCTGCCCTTGCCCAAGACACACTTAAGGGGATGGAGACTTCTTTGTTTGAGGACAGGCACAGCCCTATTCATGTGTCAGTGTCAACTCCCCCCACCATTCTAGCTCAGGAAGAGCCAACAGCCTGGTGATGGGCCACCAGGATATTCACGGCACACCTCAGCTCTCTTTGTGTGACAGTCCAGAGTGAATGCGCAGACAGCCCAGCTGTCATCCTAACCCAGAGGTGTATTCAGGAGACAGGCAGAGGCACAGAGTGGTTAAAGTAAAAATAAATGCCAACTTTCTAAAAGTGGCATTTTCAGACCTTCAATTCAAAACACAACTTTACTAAAATATTTATTTTTGAAGTCCAGAGACGACAAACTTCAATTTTCTATCAGCTCCAACTGGAAGATACATTTGTAATATGTTACAAGGCAGCTCCAATGCTGACCTATGAGAGAGATAGGCCTTGCTGTAGTAAAAAACGAAATTAGCAATATTGCACTACTGGGACATGTAAAACACAGCAGTGCAAGCCCTACCTTTTAAATACAGTGCACTCTTCCCATGGGGCTACCTTAAGGGGGCCTTACATATACCAAAAGGGTAGATTTGGGCCTGGCAAGTGGGTGCACTTGCCAGGTCAAAATGGCAGTTTAAATCAGAACACCGAGACACTGCAGTGGTAGATCTGAGACACATTTGCAAGGCTACTGCTGTGGGTGGCACAATCAGTGCTGCTGACCCACTAGTAGCATTTGATTTACAGGCCCTGGGCTCAAACAGTGCACTGTAGTAGGGCCGTACTAGTAAATGAAATTTGCCAATTATGGAGAATCCAATAACCATTACATTTTATGCAGGGAGTGCTTGCACATTAGCACTAGTCAGCAGTGGTAAAGTGCCCATATTTCTAAAACCAGCAACAAATAAAATTAAGCCTACAGTAAAAAACAGGAGTTTAGAAGCAAAAAGACGGGAAATCATGCCAAAAGATGCCAGGTCTAACAATTTGCATAATCCTGGGCTGGGGAGGCCTCTACATCTGGCGACGAGTAGGAGATACATGCCCTGAAAAAATAAGACTGCAACGGTACAGCAAACTGCTTGTGCGTGCCACGTATGCCCCAAGTTGATGCAAAGAAATCTGAAGTTGGCGTATGCCCAGACACAGCAGTTGAAGTTTAAGGCCCTACAAAGGAGCAGATTCGAAAATTCCACGATAATCTGCTGTTAAGGCTGAAAAAATGATTATTACGCCATGCCATAACACACAGCCATTATCCATGCAAAACAAACATTAAAGGCAGTGATAAACAGGTACAAAAGTACAAATGTACTTACCAGCACGAGTGAGGGAAGTGTCACACGATCTAGAATCGGGTGTGACCACCCAGGACTGGGTTAGGGGCTGGAACGTGCACAGCGGCAAGTGGCATCCCGGCCAACAAAAGCCATCTGAAGAGTGACATTTTTCAATGGCTGCAGAATGGAGCACAAAGTATGATGTAGCTGTGCTCCTAAAACCACCACCGCAATTCAACACTGCCAAGAAGCAGAATATTGGCACCAGGTGGACTGGATGGATAGAGACGTTTAATAACTTCATAGATGCCCTAGAAGAAGTAGATGCTAAGAAAATCATTACATATTTAAAGAATATTGCCAGTGAAGGAGTAAAAGAAGTGCTGAAGAAAATATCACAAGCTGATGCAGTATCATACCGTCAAATCAAGGAAGCGTTGTTCAGGTACAAAATGTTGAGTTTTGGAGGGTTGTCAGCTGCAGAAATAGTTCAGGATGTTATATGGCGAATAATTCAACATATGATGCATGCTTTACTTATAGTGATGATGTACTGTTTTTTGGGGCAATGCAAAAGGAGCATGACAAGTCTCTGAAACAAGTGCGCCAGTTACCTGATGATACAGGTTTCATTCTGAATGCAGCAAAGTGGGAGTTTCACAAAACCAAACGCAAATTCTTTGGGCACATATTCTCTGATATGGGAAATGAGTCAGATAAAGCACGGGCCCTGTCAGCTACTTTCACCCCACAAGAAGTCACCATGCTGCGGTCCTTCTGAGGCACAGGCAGTTATTACTCAAGGTACATTTGTGACTTTGCTACTGTGATTGCCCCATTGAGAGACTTGACAAAATGAAA
Source organism: Triturus cristatus (assembly GCF_964204655.1). Classification (NCBI taxonomy): domain Eukaryota; kingdom Metazoa; phylum Chordata; class Amphibia; order Caudata; family Salamandridae; genus Triturus; species Triturus cristatus. Next base: position 232,576,693 of record NC_140585.1, read on the forward strand.
TGTCCCTTTCCAGGGGTCTGCTGAATGTGATCAGAGCTTCAAAAGAATAAAACATGCTACTGAGAATGCAACTGAGATGGCCCATTTTGACCCCAAGTTACATACTGAGATCACAGTAGAAGCGAGGCCAGTGGGGCTGGGGGCAATCCTTGCTCAACATAATGGCCATCCAAATGCTGAGAGACAAATTATGTCCAATGCCAGTCAAAGCCTGTCTAACACAGGACATACCTATTCTCAGATAAAGAAGGAGAGTCTGCCTGTAGTGTGTGCATGCAAACATTTTTATGTGTTTTTATACAGAAAACATTTCACTATCATCACAGACCACCAAGCGCTGCTCACTCTTTTTGAAAACCCGAAAGCCAAGATGCCCCCTTGCATTGAATGGTGAGGGTTACGACTTCAAGAGCATGACTATGCAATTGAGCGCTAGCCGGGTAAGGACCAGAACCCTGCAGATTACTTTTCACAGGTACGGCTACATCATCGCATTTGGACATCAAAAACAGCTGAGGAGTACATTAATTTCATTGTCAGGTCCAGGATGCCAGCAACCCTATCCATTGAACAGATTATTGCTGTTACTAACACTGATAAAGACATACTTATCCTCAAACCATTATGTAAACACAATTGTGGAAGAAGATTGCTCGATCTTTTGCTGACGATGGTGAATTTCAAATTCAAAAATGTACAGAATGAACTGTCCATTACCAGAGAAGGTGTTGTATTGAGAGACTCAAGAAACGTCATAAATGAGAGCTCAAGACAGCAAGTCATTGAACTAGCCCAAGAAGCACAATGTGGCATTGTAGCCACCAAAAGAGCCCTAATAGACAGAGTGTGGTTCCCATGCCTAGAAGAGCGAATTGAGAGGGAATTAAAAGAGTGTCATCTGTGCAACTGCCTTTCCCCCAAAGTGACGCAGCAGTCTGACATTCCTGCACATGCTTGGGAAAGAGCTGCAGTTGATTTATTTGGGTCTCTGGGAAACTCAAATCATCCCATGATAGTCACTGATGAGTATTCACACTTTCCTTTAGTAGAGAAGCGATCATCAGTCGCCCGTGACAAGGTTATTGAGTGTGATGGATGAAGTTTTTGCAGCATGGGAAATCTCTGCCATTCTCACATCTGACAATGGTCCTCCTCCATTCAACAGTAAAGAATGAAAGGAGTTTCTAGGCAGACTAAATGTCAAGCATCAAGGAGGTAGACCTCTGTGGCCCCAAGTCAATGGTGTTGGGGAACGGTTCATGGGTACCCTCAAAAGGGTATTTAAATAAGCATTGATCAATGGAATCAACTCAAAAAAGGCTCTGTGGCAAGCCCGCTATGTTTACTATTCAACTCATCACTCCACAACTGGTGAGAGTCTTGCCACCTTGCTATTTGGGAGAGCCATTGGAACCAATATGTGACAGTGGACAGGAGAACAAGCCTTGAATACTGATAAGGTTCGTGTCACAGACACTTCTTAAAAGTGCAAGATGAAAACATTTGCAGATCGGCGTCGACAAGATCAGGAAACAGTCTTTGGTGAAGGTGACTGGGTCCTGGTCAAACGGAAACAAAAGACAAAAACAGACACCCTGTTTGCTGTCCATCCTCTCAGGGTTGTGACATGCAAAGGACACATGGTGATGGCACATCACCCCGAAAAGTCCATCACATGGCACTCGTCACATTTTATGCACCTACCTCGACATCCGTCAGCTCCTGCAATCATGAAAGAGGCGAACCTGCCTAAAAGTCCAGATCAGGCACCAGAATCTAGGCCATCGGTGCACAATCAGAGTGTATCTCAACCATTACATAACACTCGATGACTGTTGTTTGTACTTTTTAGTTAACAAAGTGTCAGTGTAGTGTCAGGAAGCTATGTGCACTAGGACACTTGCAGTTTTGGGTGGACTCAACAAAGGAATTACGTAACTTGCTGGGAGGTATTAAGGTGTGGTTATTAACAGTTATGACGTAATGAGTGTGCAGTGTGTGATCGTATGCTGAGGAGTAAAGATGTCTGTCACAGAGTTCCGTGTGTGGCATTTGCAAGCTACCGGGCTGGGGAGGATGCTACAGTATATACAATTTCTGAATATTGGTTTTGAATCCTGCTAAAAGTAGTAGCCCCTTTAGTGCATTATAATAATGATACATTGCACGGTGTGCGAGACACAGAAAAGCTGCTCTGAGGCACATCTGGCCTTTGTACAGGTTCATTTGGCACTTTCCCATCACTACTGGCATCTGAATTGGGCCCACTGTGTTACAAATGCAAAGCCTGATACTTGTGCAGCTCTACTCTTAGACCATGTTATGTTATGTTGTTTTTATGTTAGTTGATTTTGTAAAGTGCAGCAGATACCCAAGTACTGGCTTCCCATCACTGACAAGAAGTGGTAACAGACTATGTAGGATAAGCTGAAATATTATCTTGAAAGATGAGTTTTTAGATATTTCCTGAAGCTTAGTAGATTGTTGTTGGGCCTATATTGGAGGTGGATGTGGTGTCTGGGGACATGAAGACAACAATTTGAGTGTCGTCAGCATAGGCTACCATGGTGAAACCACAGGCGCAGATGATTTCTGCTACAGGCTCCCCACACACACACACACACTTGCAGGTATCTGATAGAAAAGGATCTTTAGTGATTTGGGAGCTTCTGTTGGATAGGAAGGCAGTTAACCATGTTAGCGCCTTCCCTGTAACTCCTATTGCCTTCAGCCTGTCTCTAAGAATTGCATGGGAGAAAGTGTCAAACGCTGTGCTCAAGTCAAGAAGAATGAGGGCAGCCGATCTTCCTTGGTCTAACGTTATTCTCATATCTTAGGTAGCCAGCAAAAGTGCTGTCTCAGTGCTGTAACCTGGTCTTAAATCAGTCTGCATTTGATGTAGCAAATAGTTGGTGTCCAGAAAGTTGGCGAGAAAGCCATTCAGTAATTTTTCAAGAATTTTACTTATCCCCGGCAGCAGTGAGATGGGCGTATAGTTTTCAGGCTCCAACAAAGGCTTTTTTTCACAGTGACCTAATAATGCCATGTTCTTATGCCTCTGGGATACATACTTCCTCTAAAGAGTTGTTATACATGGTCATCAGAGCAGCTAATATAGTCTACCCTCCATTCAATAGAATGTTCACCTGGGTTGGATCTAATGATGATCCTGGGTTCACACAGTGCACAGTACTACGGACTGACTAGTAAATCAAACCAGCCAATCATGGAGACACCGATCCATAATAACATTTTGCAACAGAAGCACTTGCACTTTAACACTGAACAGCATGAAAAACTGCGCAGAGACCCTAAACCAGCAAAAACAGAGTCAAAACCGGGAGGTCAGAAAGCAAAAAGACTGAGGAAACACGCCAAAAGATTCCAAGTCTAACACATGTCCCCTCCAGCTGCAGGTAGGGAGAACTACCCAACCTCCTGGGAGTTGTTTTGACTAAGGCGGAAGAACCTGGACAGACCATCTGCGTTGGTGTGTTCTGTGCCAGGGCGGTGTTCCACCGTAAAGTCAATTCCCTGTAGGGAAATGGACTACCTCAACAGTTTTGGGTTCTCACCCCTCATTTGCTTCAAACATCTGAGGGGCCTTTGGTCTGTCTGAAATCAGAAGTGAGTCCCAAACAGGTAGGGTCTCAGCTTCTTCAGTGCCCAGACCACAGCAAAAGCTTCCCTTTCTATGGCACTCCACCTCTGTTCCCTGGGGAGTAGTCTCCTGCTAAGGAAGACTACAGGCTGGTCTGGGCCCTCTTTTTTCAGTTGTGAGAGCACCTCTCCCACACCATGCTCTGAAGCGTCGGTCTGCACGAAGAATTAGTTGAAGAAGTCGGGTGCCTTGAGCACGGGCACCGTACACATGGCAGCCTTCAGAGCATCAAAAGCTTTGTGCCAGGATTAAGTCAAGATGACCTTCTTGGGCTGCTTCCCAGAAGTCAGCTCTGTTAAGGGGGCAACAACAGTGCTTAACAAATCTCCTGTAGTAGCCGGTGAGACCTAAAAAGGCTCTCACCTCTGTCTGGGTCTGGGGGGCTCCCAAGCCAGAATGGTGTCACTCTTGGGCTGTAGGGGCACCACCTGGCCGCTTCCTACCTGGTGTCCCAAGTACACCACAGAACCCTGCCCGATCTGGCACATACTGGCCTTGATCATGAGGCCTGCCCTCTGCAGAGCCCTCAACACTCCCCCAAGGTGCTGCAAGTGTTCTTCCCAGCTGGAACTGAACACTGCAATGCCATCCCCGTATGTGGCACTGAAATCCTCCAGTCCAGCCAGTACCTGGTTGACCAACCTCTGACAGATGGCAGGAGCATTCTTCAACCCAAAAGGCATCACCCGGAACTGGTAATGTCCTTCTAGGGTTGAGAATGCTGACCTCTCCTTGGCCCCATCGGTTAAGGCAATCTGCCAGTACCCAGTCGTCAAATCAAACATACCGAGGAACCTGGCACCCAACCAATCAATGAGCTCATCAGCTCTGGGGATGGGGTGTGCGTCTGTCCTGGTGACAGTATCGAGCCCACGGTAGTCCACACAAAACCGCAGTTTTGGAGTGGAACCGGGTGCAGCAGCCTTTGGGAACAAGACCACTGGGCTGGCCCAAGGACTGTTGGAGGGCTCGATCACCCCTAAACCCAACATCTTAGAGACCTCTTCTTTGATGCTGGTCCTGTCCCGGCCAGTTTAGAAAAATATCCAATATTTTGAAATACTTCAGACAAGACCAAAAACTTAAAAAATCCACAATACAGTCCTTAAAAACCTTTAGTAATCAAAATAGACTTGAAATAAAGTTCCTTGAAGTCGATAGCTCTGTCTGCGGCTATCACGGTGTTGTGAACAACAAATCCAAACAGTTCTGGCTGACCGCAGCGTTGCGGGGCAGCTACAGTGTCGGGAAGACCCATAAAACAGTACCTTTAGAAATGCAGGCTGTGAGTGATCTCTTGTTGAGCCCCAAAGCCCAGCGTCCGCAGGCATCTGTTCCGGAGGTCAGTGCAGGAGTCGTTAGGCCCTTGAAGTCACATGCCTTGCAGATCGAACTCCTCACGGTTGAAGTCGGGAGCGCCGGTGTCGCAGGCATCGGGGCTGCGGTGCGAAGTGCAGCGGTGCAGTGTGCGGTGCCCACAGGTCGCGGTGCAGGCAGCTGCTCGGTGACGGTAATCCAACAGTATCGGTGAGACCAGTGCTTAATTTGTGCCGGTGCTTTCTGGTGCTAAGCACCGGCACTTATTTCGTAGGGCCGGGTCTACACGCAATACCAGACTCCCCGGCGAAGAGATTATATCACACAGTAACTGGTAAATCCATGCCAGGGTTTAGTCAGTGGTGCAGTGCCTGATTGGGCTGTATTTGTTCATTTCTGTAAAATATTTAAATTTGGATGGAGCCTTATGACGAGGCACACGGACGGCACACGCAAACCGCCAGAAACCGCCTGGGCGGGGTGATGTCAGCCCTGTACTCCCTCCTTGGCTTTGAAACGTCAGGCGTTTCCCCCCAAGTTGGATGGACCAATGCCGATCATTGTACCGGCTTTTCTCCCGCCCCAGTGTAATGCGCAGCTGCAGCATTAGTCATTCGAAGGAAGCAAGCAGCTAGCAGCAGGCCTGGAAATAAAACCAAAAAAAAGGCAGTAAGTAATTATTTCATTTTTGTTTATTAACAAATGCTACGGAAGCTGGGCTGTCTTTTTAATGGATTTGGTACATGCGTGCCCGGAAAAAGTGCCTCCTCTGATTTCATTCTTGTGCTTGTTTTTATGCGAAAGTATTGAGGCTACATGCGGTGTCAGCAGTCTCACATCTGAGCCCCGGGTGGGGTCAGTACTAGACTTCGCCTGGATCTTAACCTCATCACCTGTACCAGAGTGGGGTTTTCTGAGTCACAATCAGTTTTTGGGGGCAAATGCCAACTAAGTGCTGTGTGCTAAATATCTTAACTTTTGTTTGGGCTTGCTTTTGAAGTCTTAGGCAGCCTTTGTTTGGTGCCTCTGCTGCCACTTGTAAAGATTACTGGCCTCCTAGTTTATCTTTCGTCGTTGGCATCGTGTTGCTGCGTAGTAGCACACACTCTTCAAGGTGCCCAGAGCCATTATCTTCTCTAATGCATTTATGTTAGCAGTGAATCAAATATCACGTCAAGTATCAATTATACCATTTGTTTCTCTGTCCAGAACAGTGCAAGCAGTTTCTGCGGTGCTGGTAGCATACACCATAAATTGATACCATAAAGCAAAGGAGGACATCGCATTATGTACCGATGATGTGGCCTGTATAGATGATTACTTGCTGGCGATTGATTTATGTATCTTATAGATACTGCCACAGGAATTATGCGACTCTGTGGCTGCAGCGTTTTTTAGCAAAATTATGGGTCTGCCGCATTGGCCGCATTGGCCACATAACCCATCGTCTGCTGCATATCCTGCAGATTTGTGCAAAAAAAAATGCTTCTACCTCAAACGGATCGAAAAACATGTTTGCATGTTCCAGTACAGTGGAAGGCCATGTGTAAAGGTTGACAAGTCACATTTCAATTGCTTATGCTTATTGCTGTTGTTGGTAGTTAAACTGAAACTAACGAAGTAACATTTTTGCGCAGTATTACCATGTGTAAACAATGACAAAATAATGAAGTAATACTATCTCGAAATGTACTGCATTAGGCTGCATGATGTGCCTTTTCCTTTCACATAATTTGGCCCTCCACTGGTGCATAATTCCAGTGCTCCTACTTATGCAGACTTGCATAAAGCAGAGCAAAAGCATTAAAGGCAATTAAGTTATGATACACACCAATCCGAAGCCTTGTAATTCGATTATAAAATTGGCACACTAACAGCCTCTTTCTCAGAGGTACAAAAAATGTAAAGTCGACCACAAAATATTGGCGCCCCATTTAAACTAAAGTTTCATTTCAAATTACACTCAGTCGCACGGTTGTGTGCCTGTAATTTCCTGCAGGTAATACCTGGAAAAACAGTGCAGCAAAGACAATGTGCTGAGGGTAATGTGGCCATGTATTGATCACACTAGCAGGAGTTTCCTGGCTGCTGTTGCTTGGATAAAATTGACTGCAGTGTGTTAAATGCTCCCAATCATTTATAATTTAATTATTGCTATAAAAAACGTTTTGACACAGTTTACTTCTAGTGACTCACATAGTTTGAACATATATGTTGTTTTCTTCTGGAAGCTTCAGCTTGAAGGAAAGCATTGTTTGCTCTGCCACAATTCATTTGCTATTCGGCTGTTGTGGTTGTATTTCATGTCCACATTTTACTATATTTTTTAGAAATGATTTAAAATTGGTGTTACACTCTGCGTTGCGATCACGTTATTAGGCCATTTCCCACAGAAGTAACGTTCACCTTCTGACAACGTGTGCAGTTTGCTGTTTATCACAACACTTCATGAGGTGAAGATGTAGTTTTTAACTCCATTTCTTGCTCTGGCAGATAAACTCTTACATATATTTTCTTTACATGTGTTAGCTCTTTTGCTCCTCCTGATAGACAGTTCAATGGTGTTTGCCAAAATGTATTTTTTTTCAGTTTCTTCATATTTTTCTTCTAAAAAAGAGGTGGCATTTCTTGTGTACCAACTACAAATCGCATTAAGCCAGTTGGAATTGTGGCCCTACAGATCGACACCCTTCAATCTACTAAGTGTGTGCCTACAGGTTTGTTGTTTCCACAGATGTTAAATTGGAAGGAATGTAGGGGAGCAAAAAATCATGGCAGTTTGATACTCTTCTCATATTGTAATAGCTATCAGACCCTGGAACAAAGAGACACTTACCAAAACCTCTATTTGTGGCAAATGTGAACACACATTGGTTTTATTTTTATTTTTCAGTGCAGTATGATACAACCAGGGCTAGTCCTCATGATTAAGATTTCAACTGGTATTGAGCACTCCACATAAAATGTAGCTGAGCATTGGACCAATTTTCATATAATGCAGCAGAAATGCTAGTTTGGTTCTCTTTCTACGTAATCACATAGATGGATCCCTGGGCTACAATATAGCATATGTGAGAAACTGGTTTGTTGGTTGAGGAGTGTGAAACCCTCTTCAAGAAACAGCCACAATCTTTGATAGGCCGAACCACAAAAAGTCATTAAATTAACCTGTGCTTAACCCAGGGACGATAGTCTTTGTTGTCCTGATAATTAGAAAGCACATTAAAAAAAGTCATAAATTATAAATGAAATGTAACATGAACAGTTGTTTCTCGTCACTCACACATACTTCAGAAGATGAATGCATATGGTATGTGTAAAGCACTGCGGATGGTGTTTGCGCACAGTGTGGATGTTTGGATGTATAGATAGACCATGCTAGGGGGTTCTCTGAATGTTTGTAATTGGTACAAAAAATAAAAAAGCAGTTAGCTAAAACACAGAACTGATTGAGGGTCAAACATGATGTAGGCTACTTGGCTGTAATGAATTATACACCATAGTGGCCTTGTTGCCGTTATAGGTGATTTCTTTTCTTTCAATGTAATGATGAGGGCTCTGACTCCATCTAGTGGGTATCAGGAATTCTCTTCTGTCTCTACTTCTATTGAGAAGGTAGGTCTTCTACTTCAATAGAGAGCTATCACAGGTGGTTGGGTATTAACCTTGTGGAAGGTTAGTGGTGGAAGTGGGCCTTTGTCTGATGAGATCAAGGGCCCCATCCTGAAAATTCTACAGCGCGCAGATCATTGTCCAGCTTTCTCTGATAGCTCACCATCAGGCAATGAGTCACAGTTGGGAGGAAAGATCTTTCTACTTGTAGTCAGTTGCTCGCTGAAATTCAGATTGGGTATTAAATCTGTCTTTCAGCAGTGCTAGTTGTGGCTGGAGCCAACAGAGGAAGTGGGTGGGGCCAGTAGAGGAAGTGGGTGTGGCCTCCTGAATAAAATGGAGCACCTGCACTTAATATTTTACAAATTAAGCACTGGGTGAGACCAGGGCTGCGGTGCGATGTGATGCGGTGCTCGTCGCGGGGCTGGCAGGTTGCGGTGCAAGCAGCGTCGTCTTCGTTGCGGAAGCGCTGTCGTTGGCTGGAGTCGATTTCTCCGGCATTGGTAGGCCAAGGCTGCGGTGCGGGATGAGGATGTTCCGTCATAACTTACAAGCGGTGCCCTCAAACCACGGTGCAAGCAGCGGCATCGATGTCAGCGTGGAGGGTCGTCGACGGGGATACCAGGGCGACAGCGCGAAGCGAGGCGGTGCGGAGTGCGATGCCCATAAGTCCCGGTGCAAGCAGCTGCTCGGTGGCAGCATAAGGTGGCCTCGTCAGTGAGACCAGGGTTGCGGTGCGGCATTGCGGCGGTGCCGTCTGCGATGCCTTCAGGACACGGAATCGGCAGTGGCATCGTAGATGGCGCTAGATTGCTTTTTCTTCTGTTGCAGCACAAAGCACACAGTCCCCAGTGAAGATAGCAGAAGAACTCAAAGTCTTTGCTGTTCCTGAGACTTCTTGAACATGGGGCAAGCTCTACCTCAAGCTCTTGAAGAAATTCACAAAAAGGAAGTTGCAGAAAGTTCAGTCCAGTCCTTTCACTGCCCAAGACAGAAGCAGCCACTGCAGGCCAACACAGCAAAGCACACAGCAAAGTGATAGTCCCTCCACACAGCTTCTCCAGCTCTTCTGCTTGGCAGTCTTCTTGGTTCCAAAAGAGTTCTAAAGTTTAGTGGTTTGGGCCTCACTTTTTATAGCCCAAAATCCTTTGTCCTCTCAGGCTTAGAATGTCTGTGCTAGGGGTGGGCAGAATTTGCATAGTCACGCTACGCAAAGCTCCGTGAAACAGTAAAAAATCTCTGCGAGCATGCAAAAATTCCGCAAACACGCAGAATTGGTTGTTCGTGATGCTTTTTTCCGGTTCGCGAACGCTGTTTGCGTGCTCGGGGGAAATATCTCACGAACACGCATTTTGAAAGCGCAAACAAGCAAAAAATTACACGAAGCCCCAGATTGCGGAATGTTTGTCAATTTCGCGTTCTCCACGGAACGCGAAAGTACCCAAATTCCGCAAATTCCGCGAGCGGAACGGAATTTACCACCCAGGCCTAGTCTGTGCCCAACCAGAACCAGTCCTATGCTCTCTGGTGCAGCTTCCTGGCAGGAGGTGGAGACACCATTGTCAGAGGCAGACCAAGCCCATTCAGGTGAAAGGAAATCTCCTCCCCCTACTCTAAATACAGCCCAGGTCTATTCAGCCCACCCTTGACCCATCTAGACTCTCTGGAGCCACGGCACATCCCCAGCCTCTCTCACTCCAAAGCCAGACAGTCAATACACATCCTAGCAGAGGCACACTGGATGGCTTAGCAAGAAAATACCTACTTTCTAAAAGTGGTATTTTCAAACACAGATTGTAAAAATCACCGTCACTAAAAGATTAATTTTAACATTCTGAGTTCAGGCATACTAAACTCTATTTTCCTATCTGGTCCCAATGGGAAGTTATATGTATAAGATGCTATAAATTAACCTTCATGCTTTCCTATGGGCCAGATAGCCTTTCAAGAGTGAAAAACGAAATGTCAGGACATGTCACATCAGTGCGTGTCCTACCTTTCACATACACTGCACCCTGCCCACAGGGGTACCTTGGGCCTAACTTAAGGGTGACTGATATGTAAGAAAATGGAAGGTTAGGGCCTGGCAAGTGGGCACACTTGCCAAGTCGACGTGCCAGTACCAGACTGCACACAGACTGCACACAGGCTCTGCAATGGCAGGCCAGAGTTACATTTACAGGCTGCTTGTGTGGGTGGCACAATCTGTGCTGCATGCCCACTAGCAGCATTTGATTTACAGGCCCTGGGAACACACGGTGCACTGTACGAGGGACTGACTAGTAAATCAAATCAGCCAATCATGGAGACACCAATCCATAATAACAATTTACAACAGGAGCACTTGCATTTTAATACTGAACAGCAGTGAGAAAGTGCACAGAGACACTAAACCAGCAAAAACAGAGTCAAAACCAGGAGGTCAGAAAGCAAAAAGACTGGGGAAACATGCCAAAAGATGCCAAGTCTAATGCTTCCTAAATGTTCTAAGTGAATCAAGGCAGAAATGCTGTGTTTGAAAAGAGTGCATAGTATTTTGCTCAAACTGTTACTCCAGTCCTGGCTCATGTACCTTCCTGAATGTCAAAGCCCGCACAAGTAAACTATATTTTTTCAATTAGAAAAGTGAAAATCCTAAACCCAGCTGTTAGACCTGGCACCTTGGCGTGAGTCTCCCTTCCACTTTTTGTCGCTGTTCCTCATGTGTTTTGCTGGTGTTAGCTGCTCAGAGCACTGTGCCACTGCCAACCAGTGCCACAGTGCAAGTGCTCCCTATTTAAAATGTATATGTTGGTTGGATTCCATGATTGGTTTATTTGGTTTACTGTCAGACCCCAGTAAAGTGCACCAGGAGTGCCCAGGGCTTGTAAATACAAATGCTGCTGGTGGGCTTGCATCACTGGTTGTGCCACCCACAGACGCGGCCTAGTAAAATGTGTTTAAGGTCTGCCATTGCAGAACCTGCATGCAGTCTGGCACTGTCATGCTGACTGGGCAAGTGCACCCACTTCCCAGTCCCTAAACCTTCCCTTAACTTCATATTAGTCACCCCTATGGTAGGTCCAAGGGCAGGGTGCATTGTAAGCATAAGGTAGGACAAGCCCTGATGTGTGTGGCATGTCCTGTTATGTTATGTTATGTTATGTTATTTTTATTTATACCGTGCACAGCTGCCCCAGCAAAGGGGCGTCCTGGCGCTTTGAGAAGGTGAACACAACACAGCACTAAAAGCGGACAAAAGGAGACGAGACACAACAGATGAGCTAAACAAATAAAAAGGTCTTGATAGCCCGTCTAAACTGAAGGAGCTCATCGATGGCCCGGATTTGTGGAGGAAGAGAATTCCACCAACTCGCTGCCAGGACTCGAAAGGAGCGGCCACCAATTCTGCTCAACTTAAAACGCGGGACCACTGCTAAGTTCTGGCCTAGCGATCTAAGAGTGCGAGAGGGGACATAGGGGATCAGCAATTTCTCCAAGATTTGTGGGGGAGTACCCTTTAGGATTTTAAATGCAAAGCAGAGAACCTTAAATCTAATCCTCTGCTGCACAGGGAGCCAGTGGAGAGAGTGCAGAGTATTGGACACCGAGCATCGCCTAGGCAGACCTGTCACCAATCGGGCCGCAGCGTTTTGAACCCGCTGGAGCCGCAGAAATTCTGACTGGTTTATCCCCGCCAGTAGGGAGCTGGCATAGTCCAGCCTGGACAGCACTGATGCTTGGACCACCAGCTGTCTTGTGGGTGCATCAAAGAACTTGAGGATGGGTCGAAGTCCTCTGATGATGCCATAACAAGAAGCCGCCACCTTCTTGGTATGACAGATGAAAGGATCAAACCACACCCCCAAGTTTTTTATCTCTGCCGCTGGGAGGGGAGTCACACCCAACTCCGAAGGCCACCATTTGTCATCCCACAAAGCCACCTGTTTACCAACCACCATAATCTCCGTCTTCTTGGTGTTTAACTGGAGACAGTTGGAATTCATCCAGTTAGCCACTTCCCGCAGACCATCACAGAACCTGGGAGCCTCCAGGTCTGGGTCCCCACTCAGTGTGACCGCCAGCTGCGTGTCATCTGCGTAAGAGACCATGGTCAGGCCCCACCGCTTGACGACCGCAGCCAACGGTCTCACATACAGATTGAAAAGGGTGGGACTCAGTGAAGACCCCTGTGGGACTCCCTGGTCTAGCGGGTAGGATGACGACTTACCGGGCGGGATCGCCACCTGGAATGACCTATCCGTAAGGAAGGAACAAAACCAGTGCAAGGCGGAGCCAGAAACGCCCACCTCCTCAAGACGCCGAATCAGAATCCCGTGCGAGACCGTGTCGAAGGCGGCACTAAGATCTAATAACAGTAGTGCCGCCGTCCGACCGGAATCCAGCACGGAACGCAGATGCTCGACCATCGAGAGAAGGGCCGTCTCCGTGCTGTGACCCGCACGGAACCCGTTCTGGGTAGGGTCGAGAATGTTAAGCCTACCAAGATGGTCTGTAAGAGTGGCATTCACACGGACCTCCGCTATTTTCGTGGCCCAAGGGAGAAGGGAGATAGGGCGGTAGCTTTCAGGTTTAAGGGGGTTAAGGGTCGCCTTCTTCAGAATTGGCGTGACTACTGCCTGCTTCCATCTAACGGGAACCACTCCAGAAGAGAGAGACAGGTTGATCAAGGACAGCACCGGGGTACGGCAAACCGGTGCCAGGGTCTTGAGTTGGGCCGGTTTCAGCGGGTCTGCCGGAGATCCAGACTTGATTTTGGCGCTGAGAAAGTCAAACACCTCCAGAGATAAGGGGGGTAAGATGGAAAGACATTCCCCCTCACCTAAGGTGCGACCAACCTGCTCTAGCATCAGGGAACCCGTTGGGAAAGTGCGATAGATGGCTTGCACTTTTTCATGGAAGAAAGAGGCCAAACCCTCACAATGTGAGTCCGAGCATATTTCCACTGCAGTTGCTCTCTTCGCCATCAAGTCCTTTAATACTTTAAAAATAAGTTTCGATGGATTGGCAGAGTTCTGACACTGTTGAGCATAAAAGGAGGCGCGAGTTTGACACACTGCCCTGTGATAAATCTTGACCTTGGCCAGATAACATATTTTCAGATCTGGGTCGTACGACTTCCTCCATAATCTTTCGGCCTGTCTACAGGCCCTCTTAAGAGATGCCAAGGAAGTGTCATACCAAGGGCTCGGCTCCTTCCGGTGACACTTGGACCAACACATAGGAATCAGAGAGTCGAGGGCACCAGATATCCACTCACAGAAGGAGTCGTATCCACAATCAACCTCGGTGAGCGGACCTAAAGGAACCTTCTCGAGCTGATGGTAAAAATCCTCCAGTCTTAATTTGTTCCAGAGTCGTTTAAGAACAAGTCTATCCTGAGATAGAAAAGGAGAGTCAGACAAAGAGCATGCCGTTTTCACCAGCATGTGGTCTGTCCAAACCAACTGGGAGGAACCAAGAACTCTGAATCCTTCTAGATTTGTGAAGAACGGGTCAAGAATATGACCACCTTTATGTGTGGGGAAAGTAATCATCTGCGAGAGCTGTAGAGCCTCAAGATCCGCCAGAAAGCTCCTAATAGAGGGTAAAGAAGGGCAGTCCAAATGGAGATTAAGATCTCCCACAACATTAAAATTTGCACATCCTAGTGCCTCTATGCTAATATACTCAGGAAGAGCAGCCCTAAAAACAGAGTCACAGCCCGGAGGCCGGTAAATTAATAGCCCAGAGAAGGTAAACTGGTGACTAAACGCTATTTTAAATAGGGCACCCTCACACCCCAAAAGTTCAGCGGCTTTCCACTAGCAGGGATAACACCGTTTGGTGGCCATCGCAATACCTCCACCTCTAGTCGTCCGATTTAAAGTGAAAATAGCATACTCTGGGGGAAAGGCTAGGTTAATTATCGAGGAGTCAGAGTCCTGGAGCCACGTTTCCGTCAGAAAGAGCACATCCGGCGAACCATCAATAAGAAGGTCGTAAACCTCCTGATGGTGCTTTACCACAGATCTGACGTTTAAGCTCCAGATACTCAGGTCCCGTTGTCCTACCCTCTTTATAACAGGCCCCAAGGGGCGTATAAGAGAGGGGGATTCCAATGACCAAGCACCACACCTACAATGATATGGGCCACACAGCGGGACTACAGGCGAAAACTCGCAGCGTGTACAACGTTCCCGAAGGGCCAGTAGATCGGCCCTACTATAAGTTCTCAAAGGTATAGTCATGATGGCCAGGTCCAGAGTTCTGCCGCGAGCCGCGCTTCCTTAGCGCGGACGGGCGCAGACGGGCAGGACTCTGGCACAGCGAAGGCACGCCCACTGCACGTAACCGCTGCGCGTTGGAGGGAGCTTTAAATAGGCGTCCCTCCACTCAGCCGGAGCGCTAGACCGCTCGTCAGCAACACCCACCCAGAGTGACCACCACTCCAAGATGGCGCCCAAAGCCAATCCCACCCCAGAGACCGGACCCGCCAAAACAGCGGTGAAGGAACCGATTAGAGAGCAGGTGAGGGGGTTACAATAAATCCTATTAAAATCAGGGCAAAATACAACTAAGAAGAACACAAATAGTTATAAGGGTAGCTTTAAAAATGATAGCGCGGTATTGAGGCGCATAGCGGGATGCAAAGCGCGAGTACCTTCTCAAGGCAGTCCACAGGGCAGGTCGCCTTAAATAGGCGTCCCTCCACTCAGCCGGAGCGCTAGACCGCTCATCAGCAACACCCACCCAGAGTGACCACCACTCCAAGATGGCGCCCAAAGCCAATCCCACCCCAGAGACCAGACCCGCCAAAACAGCGGTGAAGGAACCGATTAGAGTGCAGGTGAGGGGGTTACAATAAATCCTATTAAAATCAGGGTAAAATACAATTAAGAAGAACACAAATAGTTATAAGGGTAGCTTTAAAAATGATAGCGCGGTATTGAGGCGCATAGCGCGATGCAAAGCGCGAGTACCTTCTCCTAATAGTGAATTACAGCCATTTTCGTTTTTCACTATTGCAAGGCTACCTGTTCCCATAGGCCAGAATGGGCTGTTAGAATTGTTACATCCTATGATCCTAACAGACCCAGGGAACATGGTAGAAATTCGAGTTTAGTATGCCTGAACTCAGAATAATAAAATACATCTTTTAGTAAAGTTTATTTTAATATTCTGTGTTTGCAAATACCACTTTTAGAAAGTTGGTGTTTGCTTGCCTAACCATTTCAGCCCGCCTCTGCTATGATGTGTATCTGCCTGTCTGGTTTGTGTGAGTGACAGGGCTGGGGAAACCCAGAGGGGCAGGGCTAGGTAGCCTGGTGGTGAATAGAGAGATTGACATCCAGATGGGTGGGAGGAGTGCACCTGGACTCTAAAACGGGCTGTGCTCTGCCACCACAATGCTGGCTCCACCTCCTGTGGAGCGGCAGATTTCTCTGCCCTGCACCCTGAATAGAAAGGCAGAGTCATGTCAACAAAGTGTTCTAGAACTGGTTTGGACTGGGCAAAGGCGAAAGACAACAAAGACTTTATTTCAACTTGTGCTTCAAAAGATCTCCAAGGGCTTGTGCTGAGCTTGCCCCCTGAACGAAGTCCCAGGACCAGTGGACTTCACCCCCCAGCTCCCCAAAGTTCTTTGGAAGTGCCTGCTGCTGTTGTTGGGCCTTCTGAGGGACTGCGTGTCGCAAGGAGCTGGAAGCGCGACTCAAGAAGGAGAAGCGTGCCGCCGTCGGAACTGCTGTCGTCGCATCACGTAAAGGGTGTTGCCGCTGCAGCATCGCATCGAGCGGAAGCGCCTCGCATCATCCAAGAAGTGTCTCCCAACGCCGAAGAAGCGTGTCGCCATCGTAGCTGACGCATCGCACCGCATCAAGAGAAGAGTCTCGCATCGAGGAAGAAGCGTGTCGCCATCGCAGCCATCGTAGCTGTCGCATTGCACCGCATCAAGAAAAGCGCCTCGCATCCACGGAGAAGCGTGCCGCCGTCGGAGCTGCTGTCGTCGCATCGCATAAAGCGGTGTCGCCACTGCAACATCGCATCGAGCGGAAGCATCTCGCAAACGTCAGAGAAGAGTGCCGCTGCCAAGGCCGCTGTTGTCGCATCGCGTATAGGGTGACGGCGCTGTAGCTGACGCATCGAGTCGAGTCTTCTCGCAACATCGGAGGAGCGTAACGCATCTGGAAGATCTTCACGTCTTTATTTCTTTGCACCAAAAACTTCATCGCATCAGCATCGTTGCAACACTTTTGTTGCCCTGCGTGTCGCATCTAAGGTACATTGACTTAAAGTGTCGCATTTAAGAACTTAAGAGAACTAAGCAAACTTCTACCATCTAAAGTAACAGTATTGTGTATTTTTGTCGTTTAATGGTCTTGTGGTAACTCTATATAAAGAATCCTTATTTTTAATATAAAAACCTGTGTGGTGTTCATTTGTAAAGTTGTCACTTGGTTACTGTATGTGTTCACAAATGCTTAACCTATAACGCTCTGAGATAAGCCTTGTCTGTTCGCGCCAAGCTACCTAGAGGGTGAGCAGGGGTTATTTTAGGAGTGTAACCTCTTACCCTGACTAGAGGAAAGGTTCCCTGCTTGTCCCAGGTACCTACCTGCGCCAACCAGAGAACCTGGATTCTAACATTGGTGGGCAGCGGTGAGGATTCTGGACTTGCATTTGTGACTCATGTACAGTAACTGGTGAACACTACTTAGTAAGTGCAGACCTTAACGCAACCAATACTTGTTGGTAGATTCTTTTTGGGACTTTCTATTTTTGTGTACTGCCAAGCTTAACCATGGTGGAGAAAGCAGCATCCATAGTCTCTGTGAATACTGAATTTGAATGGGAAGAAGAGAAATTGGATAGCTACACTGCCAAGCAGCTGAAATTCTTCTGCAAGAAATGTAATGTTTCTACAACTGGATGCAAACATAAGGCAGAGTTCTACAAGGCGCTGAGGGCCTGGGTAGAAGCAAGGAATGCCACTGATAATGATAATGCAGAGGAGCAGCTGGATGGGCCAGTGAGTCCAAGAGGAAGGAGAACCCCTTCCCCTGCCGGTATCAGTGTTTCCAGTAAAAATCTATCTCCAGAGGAGCTGGCAGATAGGAAAGAGTGTAGGATGCATGAATTGGAGCTGACCAAGCTCAAGTTAAGTGGGCAGTTAGAATTTGAGATGCAAAGTAGAAAATTAGCCCTAGAAGAAAAAAAGTTACAGTATGAACATGAAAAGGTTTTGAGGGAGTTGGAGCTGAAGGCCCAGAGTTTAGAAATTGCTCCCTCTGGTGGCAGCACACCATCAGTGCAAGTAGAATCAAGGGTGTACATACCCAAAGATCTGGTAAAATATTTTTTTTTAAATGATGACACAGGGCAGTGGTTCAAAGCCTATGAAGTAGCCATGTCTTCCCACCGGGTCCCTGAGAAAGATTGGGGAGTGGGGTTGTGGGGACGGTTCCTTAGTGAGGGGCGGGACACACTGCTAGACTTGCCTTCAGATGATTATAATTCGTATCCCCATATGAAGGCAGCTTTGATGGCTAGGTATGGGTAGACCCCTGAGTTGTATAGGCAAAGGTTCAGGGTGTGCACCAAGATTTCAAACAGTACGTATGTTGAGTATGTGACTTTTTTTTGCAGAGCACTGGATGGTTGGGTGAAGGGTAGTAAGGTTAATGATTTTCAAGGGCTTCTTGACTTAATGGCATGGGAGCACTTGTCCAGTAATTGTTTTCCGGAGCTACGCCAGCACCTGATTGATAGAAGCTGACTAACCCTAGGAAGCTTGCTGAGGAGGCGGACCGCAGGGTCAGTACCAGGGTCCACAAGGGTTCAGTGGGAGACTCCGCTAAAGGTGGGCAGGGTCCCCAGCAGAAGAGTGGGGGGGACAAGGGTAAACAGAGGGAGTTCCCAAGAAGGCCCCAAAGTAATCCCCAAGGGAACCAAGGGAAAGGTTCTCAGCCTCCCCCACCCCAGAAACCGACCGGGGCCCGACAGGTACACCTGTTCAAAAGGGGCCCATAAAATGTTACAAGTGTGGTACCATGGGGCATTTTGCCTCTGATTTAAAGTGTCCTTTGTATGGGAAACCAGCACCCACTGGTGCTTCGCCCGGCACGTGGCTAGTGTAGCATTGGGGGAGGAGATGACAGTCCAAGGTGGGTGGGGTCCCGCAGAGATTTCCCTTGTCTCCTTAGGAGACTGTGAGATGGTCCCCCAAACCCAGCTGCCTGATAACACTAAGAAATACAGGCAGTGGGTGACCATCAATGGCCGTAGGGTGGAAGCTCTAAGAGATACAGGAGCCAGTGTGACAGCTGTCAAGTGTCACCTGGTGTCTCAGGAGCAGGTTGTCCCAGGAGCATTCTATCCAGTTGTTGCCACTGACAAAACAGAGAGTCACTGCAAGGTGGCTCAGGTTCCCTTTGAGTGGGGGGTCTCTGGTACTCTTCAGGTAGCTGTGAGGCCCGCCATGCCTGTAGACTGTCTGTTAGGGAACGACTTGGAGAGCTCACCTTGGGCTAAGGTGGAGCGGAGTGCTCACCTGGAGATGTTGGGTATGCCGGATTGGGCGTGTGTCATCACACGATCCATGGCAGCAAGTAGAGGTGCTCAAGAGGTCCTGGAGCCTGAGAGGGAGGCCCAGGGACCGGCCTTAAAGAGAAGAGGCAGGGGGCGTGGGAAACCGTCCCCTGAAGTTTCCACGGCCCAGGAGGAAGCAGACCTTGAGGGGGATGCCCTGGAGCCTACCGGGGAACAGATAGCTGAACTGGGGGACCTGCCTGAGCTGACCCATTGGCAGCAGGAAGGAGGGCCCTCCAGGGAGGACTTTTGTAAGGCACAGAAAGAATGCCCTTCTCTCGTGGGTATGCGACAGCAGGCTGCAGACCAGGCCGCAGGTGATCAGTCTGGGTCACATTTCATTTACTGGGAGAACGACCTCCTATATACAGAGCCTAAGGTTGCTGAGCCTGGGTCAGCCCATGCGCTGCTGATATCCCAGGACTTCAGAGCCTTCCTACTGGGGCTGGCTCACGATGTGCCATTGGCAGGACATTTGGGGCAGGACAAGACCTTTGAAAGGCTTGTCACCCACTTTTATTGGCCTCAAATGCGCAGGAGTTCAGACACTCACTGCAGGACCTGTCAGACTTGCCAGGCAAGTGGAAAGAGTGGAAGGAAGCAGAAAGCTCCACTCCAGCCATTCCCTGTGGTCGGTACCCCATTCCAGCGAGTGGGGATTGACATTGTGGGGCCACTGGACCCCAGGACAGCCATGGGCAACAGGTTTATCCTGGTCCTGGTGGACCATGCCACCCGGTACCCGCAAGCCATCCCTCTGAGGACAGTGACGGCCCCCGTGGTGGGACGTGCACTGATGGGGATTTTCTCCAGAGTGGGATTCCCTCTAGAGGTGGTGTCTGACCGGGGTACCAATTTCATATCCAAATATATGAAATCCCTTTGGCAAGAGTGTGGTTTAACCTACAAGTTCACCACACCTTACCACCCCCAAGGAAACGGGTTGGTTGAGAGATTCAACCGTACCCTCAAGGGCATGATAATGGGTCTGGAAGAACCCATGAGGCGTAAGTGGGACGTCCTCTTGCCATGCCTTCTCTCTGCGTACCGTGAGGTGCCACAGAAGTCTCTAGGGTTCAGCCCCTTTGAGCTCCTGTATGGCCACCCAGTGAGAGAACATCTAAGTCTGGTCAAGGAAGGCTGGGAGCAATCTCCCAGGAAACCTCCCCAGAGTGTATATAGCTACATGCTGGTCTTCCGAAATCAGACTAGGCTTTTCAGGCAACTTGCTGAGGCAAATCTGGAAGCCAGCCAGGAGGAGATGAAGCGGTGGTACGACCAGGATGTCACTCTGGTAGAGCTTCAGCCTGGACAAAAGGTGTGGGTCTTGGCCCCCGTGGAGCCTTGTGCGCTCCAGGATAAGTGGACCGGTCCCTTTGAGGTGGTGGAGCGCAAGAGTCCTGTTACCTATTTGGTGAACTTGCGGTCTCCAAGGAACCCCTTAAGGGTCCTTCATGTCAACCGCCTCAAGCCCCACTTGGAGAGGTCCCAAGTGGGCATGCTCTTGGCAACAGATACTGGGATGGAAGAGGAGACCGAGCCTCTTCCTGACCTCCTGTCAGCCCAGGAGCACGATGGGTCAGTGGATGGTGTCATCCTCTCTTCCGCCCTGACCCCTGAGCAACAGAATGATTGTCGCCAGCTGCTGGGACAATTTTCTGATCTGTTTTCCCTGGTTCCCGGTGTCATGGATTGGTGCGTCCATGATGTGGACACTGGGGATAGTCCACCTGTGAGGCACAAGGCCTACAGGGTGACTGACAGGGTGAGGGCATGCAGCAAGGAGGAGGTCTCCAAGATGTTTGCACTCGGGGTAATTGAGTCCTCCAGCAGTCCTTGGGCCAGCCCAGTGGTCTTGGTCCCAAAGGCTGCAGTGCCGGGAGCCACACCCGAACTCCGGTTCTGTGTGGACTACAGAGGACTCAATTCAGTCACCAGGACTGACGCCCACCCCATCCCCAGAGCTGATGAGCTCATAGATCGGCTAGTGGCTGCCAACTACCTCAGAACGTTCGATTTAACGTCTGGGTACTGGCAGATCGCCTTGACCGAGGGAGCCAAAGAGAGGTCAGCATTTTCCACCCCAGATGGGCACTACCAGTTCCGGGTTATGCCCTTTGGAATGAAGAATGCCCCTGCCACCTTCCAGAGGTTGGTCAACCAGGTGTTGGTTGGACTGGACTCGTTCAGTGCCGCCTACCTGGATGACATCGCAGTGTTCAGCTCCACGTGGGAGGAACACCTGCGCCACCTCTGGGAAGTGTTGATGGCGCTGCGGAGGGCAGGCCTCACGATCAAGGCGAGTAAGTGCCAGATCGGGCAGGGTTCCATGGTGTACTTGGGGCACCAGGTTGGGAGCGGCCAGGTGGCGCCCCTTCAACCCAAGATAGAAACCATCCTGAATTGGGAGTCGCCCAAAACCCAGAGGTGAGAGCCTTCCTAGGTCTCACCGGGTACTACAGGAGGTTTGTCAAGGGGTATGGCAACATTGTTGCCCCCTTGAAAGCGCTGACTTCTAGGAAGCAGCCCAGGAAAGTGATTTGGACTGACACCTGTCAGAAAGCTTTTGAGGCCCTGAAAGCTGCTATGTGCACGGCGCCCGTGTTCTTGGCTCCCAACTTCTCCAAAGAGTTTATTGTTCAGACAGACGCTTCAGAGCATGGTGTGGGGGCTGTTCTTTCACAGATTAATGAGTAGGGCCTAGATCAACCTGTAGCCTTCCTTAGCAGGAGGTTACTTCCACGGGAACAGAGATGGAGTGCTATTGAGCGTGAGGCATTTGCTGTGGTCTGGGCACTGAAGAAGCTAAGACCCTACCTTTGGGTCTCACTTTCGGGTTCAGACAGACCACAGGCCCCATAGATGGTTGATGCATATGAGGGGTGAGAATCCCAAGCTGTTGAGGTGGTCCATTTCCCTACAGGGTATGGATTTCACGGTGGAACATTGCCCTGGTACAGATCATGCCAATGCAGACGGTCTGTCCAGATTTTTTCGCCTTAGTGATGAGGAACTCCCTGGGGTAGGGTAGTTCTCCCCACTTTTCAGCTGGAGGGGATACGTGTTAGACCTGGCACCTTGGCGTGAGTCTCCCTTCCACTTTTTGTCGCTGTACTTAATGTGTTTTGCTGGTGTTAGCTGCTCAGAGCACTGTGCCACTGCCAACCAGTGCCACAGTGCAAGTGCTCCCTATTAAAAATGTATATGTTAGTTGGATTCCATGATTGGTTTATTTGGTTTACTGTCAGACCCCAGTAAAGTGCACCAGGAGTGCCCAGGGCTTGTAAATACAGATGCTGCAGGTGGGCTTGCAGCACTGGTTGTGCCACCCACAGACGCGGCCTAGTAAAATGTGTCTAAGGTCTGCCATTGCAGAACCTGCGTGCAGTCTGGTACTGTCATGCTGACTGGGCAAGTGCACCCACTTCCCAGTCCCTAAACCTTCCCTTAACTTCATATTAGTCACTCCTATGGTAGGCCCAAGGGCAGGGTGCATTGTGAGCATAAGGTAGGACAAGCCCTGATGTGTGTGGCATGTCCAAATAGTGAATTACAGCCATTTTCGTTTTTCACTATTGCAAGGCTACCTGTTCCCATAGGCCAGAATGGGCTGTTAGAATCGTTACATCCTATGATCCTAACAGACCCAGGGAACAGGGTAGAAATTCGAGTTAAGTATGCCTTAACTCAGAATAATAAAATACATCTTTTAGTAAAGTTTATTTTAATATTCTGTGTTTGCAAATACCACTTTTAGAAAGTTGGTATTTGCTTGCCTAACCATTTCAGCCCGCCTCTGCTATGATGTGTATCTGCCTGTCTGGTTTGTGTGAGTGACAGGGCTGGGGAAACCTGGAGGGCCAGGGCTAGGTAGCCTGGTGGTGAATAGAGATATTGATATCCAGATGGGTGGGAGGAGTGCACCTGGACTCTGAATAGGGATGTGCTCTGCCACCACAATGCTGGCTCCACCTCCTGTGGAGCGACTGATGTCTCTGCCCTACACCCTGAATAGAAAGGCAGAGTCATGTCAACAAAGTGCTCAAGAACTGGTTTGGACTGGGCAAAGGCCCCTCTACCCCAGAGGAACAAGGGAATTAGGGGTATAAGTATTGGGACCCTGCTCCCAAGAAATTAGATCCTGCTTGACAAGAAGAACCTCTGCCTGAGGAGGAGGAACTGGGAAAGCTGTAAGGAGGAGTACTGTCCCTGACCTGGGGGATTGGCCTGCAGTGGTTGCCTTGCTGCTGAAGGAGAGGAGAAAGACTACAAAGACTTTATTTCAACTTGTGCTTCAAAAGATCTCCAAGGGCTTGTGCTGAGCTTTCCCCCTGAACGAAGTCCCAGGACCAGTGAACTTCACCCCCCAGCTCCCCAAAGTTCTTTGGAAGTGCCTGCTGCTGTTGTTGGGCCATCTGAGGGACTGCGTGTCGCAAGGAGCTGGAAGCGCGACTCAAGAAGGAGAAGCGTGCCGCCGTCGGAACTGCTGTCGTCGCATCACGTAAAGGGTGTCGCCGCTGCAGCATCGCATCGAGCGGAAGCGTCTCACATCATCCAAGAAGTGTCTCGCAACGTCGAAGAAGCATGTCGCCATCGCAGCCATCGTAGCTGACGCATCGCACCGCATCAGGAGAAAAGTCTCGCATTGAGGAAGAAGCGTGTCGCCCTCGCAGCCATCATAGCTGTAGCATTGCACCGCATCAAGAAAAGCACCTCGCATCCACGGAGAAGCGTGCCGCCGTCGGAACTGCTGTCGTCGCATCACGTAAACGGTGTTGCCGCTGCAGCATCGCATCGAGCGGAAGCGTCTCGCATCATCCAAGAAGTGTCTCGCAACGCCGAAGAAGCATGTCGCCATCGCAGCCATCGTAGCTGACGCATCGCACCGCATCAAGAGAAGAGTCTCGCATCGAGGAAGAAGCGTGTCGCCATCGCAGCCATCGTAGCTGTCGCATTGCACCGCATCAAGAAAAGTGCCTTGCATCCACGGAGAAGCGTGCCGCCGTCGGAGCTGCTGTCGTCGCATCGCGTAAAGCGGTGTCGCCACTGCAACATCGCATCGAGCGGAAGCGTCTTGCAAACGTTGGAGAAGAGTGCCGCTGCCAAGGCCGCTGTCGTCGCATCGCGTAAAGGGTGACGCCGCTGTAGCTGACGCATCGAGTCGAGTCTTCTCACAACATCGGAGGAGCGTAATGCATCTGGAAGATCTTCACGTCTTTATTTCTTTGCACCAAAAACTTCATCGCCTCAGCATCGTTGCAACACTTTCGTTGCCCTGCGTGTCGCATCTAAGGTACATTGACTTAAAGTGTTGCATTTAAGAACTTAAGAGAACTAAGCAAACTTCTACCATCTAAAGTAACAGAATTGTGTATTTTTGTCGTTTAATGGTCTTGTGGTAACTCTATATAAAGAATCCTTATTTTTATTATAAAAACCTGTGTGGTGCCCATTTGTAGTGTTGTCACTTGGTTACTGTATGTGTTCACAAATGCTTAACCTATAACGCTCTGAGATAAGCCTTGTCTGCTCGCGCCAAGCTACCTAGAGGGTGAGCAGGGGTTATTTTAGGAGTGTAACCCCTTACCCTGACTAGAGGAAAGGTTCCCTGCTTGTCCCAGGTACCTACATGCGCCAACCAGAGAACCTGGATTCTAACACCAGCACAGAGCATATGTGCCAACATTTAGGAACATGTCTTGAGTTTCAATGGGGTGGCCCACAAAAACTACACGACCTGGGTCAATATTACAGTACAATAAAGCATTGGTCGTGGTAGCAATTTCTTACGAATAAACAAAAGTAGAAAAGTGCAATCAAAACTTTATAGTTGCTTGATGCCTTAATCAAATTTAATAGTATTTCCAAGGTCATTCAAATGCGATTCAAATTCAAAGCATTTAACTCGTGGCAACGCAGTTGCCCCAGTACGTTGTGATGCAAAATATTTAAAGTGCTCTTGGTGATTTAGGAAAAAGGCAAGAGAAGTGGGTAGAGGGTGGTGAATATGTGAGTGAAGGACAAGGAAAGGATATTGTGACATATATACATCATTTGTACATAGTATTGGACCTTTCCGGCCTAACACAGGTCAATTGTTCCTGGATAGATACATAACTCTAATGAACATGTTTATTTTACAAATTTGTCTTTAGAGTTTGTGTTGAAGATTGGGCTGTCTACGTTTCGACCCCTGTGGTAGAGGGTAGATTAGTCCTCACGGTGGGGTCTTCATCGGGACAAGGTCATGAAGAGCACTTAGGGCAACAGCAGTGTGACTGTGCTGTACGTTCAAGGACGCGAATGGCTCATACGTAGTCATAAGAAAAATAAATAAATTCATGTTTTATTTTTAAATATGAGTCTATTACCTAAACCGGGAATGTTGACTTGATTGGTGCCGAAACAGGGTAATTTGCACAGAATCATAAATATCGGTCAAGTAATGAAGTCAGTATTCAAATGCAGAACTCACAGTTTTGTATTCTGCAATGTAGCCACTTAATCACGTGGCTGAGGGGGAACCCCCACATCTCTGCACCCCCAAATATTACCTCAGTGACTCCCCCACATGTTGATGAATTGGGAGACGCTGTTTAACCTCAATTTCATGAGGCAATGTGTCTCCGAGATAAGGCACCCTACAACATCTAAATACAGTCAATTAGTAAGAGCCCACTCAATAATTGAGTTCTAGATCAAGAAAAGGTATGATACCGAGATCAAAAATGCAGAACCATGAAGGCTCTCAGAATAGGGCATTACAGAATAATGGGCAAATTAACTAATTCCCAAGTGAGGAGCAAAATCAATAGAGAAACGGGCAGTATTCCTAGTAGCATTGAGGAAAGCTCTGGCTCACGCCTGAATCAGGTGTTTATATATTGACTTAGCACACTACATGAATACAATGGTATTCATTCGTGATTGGATGAATATTAATCATCTGAAGTTGAATTCAGACAAGAATGGAATGGTTATCTTTGGTAATCAGCGAGCTCTGTAGAAATTCTGGCTTTGGTCCCCTTCTATGGGCTCTTCTCCCCTGCCCAAGAAGTCAGTTAAAAGTCTTGGGGTCGAGATTGACTCTAAGCTGTCAATGAAAACTCATGTGGAGGTACAGTCTCAGCTTGCTGCTTTCAACTTTGCAAAATTAGAAAGATTAGGAGATTGCTTTCCTTCGAGGCTATCAAACAAGCTGTCATTGCACTGGTTATTTCTAGAGTTGACTACGATCTCTTTCGCTGGGGCTTCCTAAGGGTCTAGCTGGTAGACTGCAATTGATATAGAATCAAGCTGCCAGGCTCTAGTATCAATTACCCCGGGAGTGTCATATCTCACCTCTGCTTGAAATTGCATTGGCTACCAGTTGAGCAACGCTCAGTCTTTTAGGCCTGTGGCATTGTTTTTAAATCCTTACAGATTTGCAGCCTGCCCTTAATCTCGTACAGCTGGCCATAAATTAAGATTTTCAAATTTTAACTTTTTGTCCATCCACTCATTTAATTAAAAGATGTTGGGTGGTTCCAGTTTCTTTACACTGGCCCCACTGGAACACCCTACCATCTGATGTTGCATTTGCCTCCTGGTCCTTCAAGTTTAGGAAGCTCTTGAAGACCTGGTTGTTCAGGGTGGCATATGATTAAGTAGTATGATTAACTGTAGGTTTGTTTCTGTAGATTTAGCACCATGAGACATCTGACTGAATGTGCGCTTTAGAACTCTAGATAACATACCATAACATGAATTTTGATTCTGCCCGCACCATGCTAGTCACATGAACAACAGCAAACGATTATGAATGAAAGGGGTGCAGTGAGCTAGCAGAAGGTCCTTGGGAAAAGAAAGATTATTGTGACCATGCTGGAAAGTTTTCATCGATTACAGAAAGAACAACGTCAATTGAAATAAACAAACAGGACTCTGCTTGACTGCGTTCTGCAGAAATAACGAACATTGTCTATGCAGAAGGGGGAAACCATTTAGAAGAAGACATCTAGGCCTAAATTGAGGCCTAGTTAACAATTGCAAAAAAAATCCACTCACTTTAACAAGACATAGGAAATTAATTTCAGGTGTAATAGTATCATGTTGGTGTGCACATACAAATTCAAAAGTAAATGCAGGGCGTGCACGTTGTTAATAATGCACAAAAATATAAACTGCACAAAACAACCTTGTTCTCTCTCTACTCACATTTCTGTACCTTGTAACGCAAAAGTGAACGAATTGCCTGATCTGTGTACGGCAGACTAAGGCTTGCCATATATTCATTCACACTGTCATGAAGGGCACCACCAGACCTTACAACTCACAAGGTGCTACCAAATGTCACATGATATCAGCTCCCTTCACATGATCACCCCTGGTGAGGACCCAGTATAACAGGGTGTACACACAATTAACTGGAACCCCTTGCAAACATCAGGTTTTCAATTGTTTGGAGGCTCAGCACAGACTTTCAAGAAAGTGAAATTTCTCCAGGACTTCAGAGCCAATCGACAGAAAGTGCCCCAGACTGTACTCGGCACAAAGCCACACCCCCACCTTGTGACATGGTGAAAAACTTTCAAAAGTAGGCAGGCCTGGGCACCACCCTTCTTACCTCAAAGCTCTCGTATTTCTCAAGTCCATGCGTGAGTAATTCATCCAGTCCAAGTTTTTGCATTGCATTCTGGGAGTTGAGACATATCCCACTGTAAAATCAGGACTGCGAATCCCAGAATGCAAAGCAAACAGACCTGTACTGGATGGGATACTCATGCATGGCGCTGGGATCGTGATAGCCCAGCAAAGTTAATGTTTGTAAAGGTTTCGTTAAACATATCCTATTTGTTTGGTTAGATATTTTTTTTCTTAATGCATTGAAGTACCTAAAAGAGAATGTGCAGCTGTTAACGAAACTTCTAAATAAATAAATACCCTCTAGATACAGTAGATGTGAGAGGCACGTCGGTATTTATATAAACCTTTCTTTTTATCTTAAAAAAATAATTTTTATTTTTGTATTGTTTAAAATAAACATTAAAGTGAAAATCCCAAAAGACACCTTGAAGAAGGCATGGCAAGCGAGAGTATCCTTGAATTGCCTGATTAAAATACGGCAGCCTTTACTTCTATGACAACACCTTATGGGGCTTATTTACAACTTTGCTTACATTTTATAGGGGAAAAAGTGACACCCGCGGCGCAAGAGGCTTGTAAATAAACCCCCATATCTTTTAGTTGCTGTCGTTCTTGTACCCTTTGCCTGTATATAGATTTCCTGTCAGTGTCTGTCTAACGTGTGTCTGCTTTTTGTTTTCATAAACCTTGCTTAAGAAATAAACGTGGTGATATCGTGATGCTACACTTTTTCACCACGTCTATTGTATATCCGCAGTGAGCTGCAAAGACTTTGGGGCAGATTTACAAGCCCCTTGCGTCTCATTTACGCTGCCGTTGCGTCACTTTTGTGACGCAGCGGCGGCGCAAATCCTGCGCCATGGTGCGGGGTACTTACAACGTGACGCATTTGGGAGATGCGTCACGTTGTAAAGCCCTGCGCCACATGTAGGCGTTCCTGCACAGGGGGGGGGGGGGCGTACCGGCGCAGGAACGCCTCCTAAAAGTGGCTGATTGAAATTTACAAGATTTCACTCAGTCACTTTTAGGCCCATGCTGCGTCAAAACCCTGCGCCTGCCTGAAGCAGGCGTAAGGATTGACGCAGCATTAACAAGATAGGGCCCCCCAGAGCATTGCTGGAGCTGCGTCACGCTTGCGACGCAACTCCAGCAATACGCCACTTTTACGGCACAGATGCGTCACGCATCTGTGCCGTTTTTGCCCCATGGTGCGCCGCATTATAAATGCGGCGCATCCATGGTGGCGGAGCTGTGGCGCACAATAACTGGCGCATCCCTGCTGATATGCAGGGATGCGCCAGTTATTGTAAATATGCCCCATTCTCTTTTAGGACAACGGTTTGGCGACATTTTAATATTAGAAGTTATAACAGTTTTTAAAGTTGTATCATTGGAATTGCTTGTGATCGGCGTAGCATTCTCACACTCAAAGATGGCACTGAAACAGTGTCAGTTTACATTAAACTTTCAAGTGTTCATTCATCTTCACAATATATCCCATGAACGTAGCTTCATCCCCGGCAACCCACAGCTTTTCGCAGTGCTACCAAACCGGCCACCAGCTTGCGGTCACGCGCGCGCCACGCTCCGCCTCTCCATTACCTGCTGCGCGCGCATCCCTCGCGTGCTTTAGCGCATCATCGCGATTACTTTCGCTTTCAGCTCGCGATCACAATTACTTTTTTAAACTTTTAGCGCACACGCATGTTTTCTGTAGCTATGCAAACTTGGCTGGTATTGAACATATTTCTGACCAACGCCCACAAAAACAGTTGCCTCCAAAGGCCATCGCGTTGTTTCCTTTAATTTAAGTCTTCAGTGTCATTAACAGAACAAAAACTTGCAATGCAATAGGTCTGGCATTTACGCGAGTTTGAGCTATTGACCTTGTAAATGACTATGCCTTTTATTTAGGTGTTGAAAACAAAAATAAAAGCCATTATCATTTGCAATGTCAATAGCTCAAACTCGCGTAAATGCCAGACCTATTGCATTGCAAATGCTTGTTTACTATTTTTAGTAGAAGGTTTTAAACGTATGTAGGACTTTGAGTTGGGATTGTTTTGGGTCTGGGTAGGGAGAATTTGAAACATTGAAATTGTATAATCTACACATAGTAGTGGCGGAAGGACACAGCTGTGCATTGTTGTTTAGGTTACTAAAATTGTCGTTTTTCTCTTTTTTTTATAAGAAATAGGAATGTGTGTAATATTTCCATACGAATATATTTCTTCGAAATAGTTTTGTTGAATCTGAAAGCGGGGCTGGTTGGGGCTGCTGTTAGGAATGTTCCCCAGTGAGTGGGCTGTGGCCTGGTCGTTATTTCCTGTTGTTCACCTTTCTCTTGTGGTGGGGGGAGGTGTTGTCATGGCACTCGCCAAGCTCAAGCATTTTATTGAGGGGGCAGAACCTCTCCTCTCTTTAGATGTAGCCCCCCCCCGCTGTGTTGTGCAAGCCGCACACTTTGCAATTCAGCCTGCTTCGCTCGCTGCGGACCCTCTGTGTGCTCTTGTGCAACCAGTTGAGCTTTATTGTTTTACTGAACTTACAGGGGTCGCTGGCGCTGGATGCCCACGTCACTCCTTTCAACATTTCTGAGAGTAGCGAGTATACGAGGCCGGCTGGGGGTGGGGATATGTGTGGGGTGGTGGGGGCGGGGGGGCGAGCTGACTGGGAAGAGAGGAAGCAGCAGGCCAGGAAGGGTAGTGGGGTACGGTGGGCAGCCCAGTGCCCCATGACCTTCAGATTGGAACTGTGTGCCCGACATGAGGGTGTTACTCGACCTACCATGCCCTGTAAAGGGGGAGGGGGTGGACTGGCGGTACTGCCCTCATTGACGACCCTTCTCTGGCTCACGAGGCCCCGAGACCCTTTGCATCCACTGAGACCCCTAAGTCCTACTGCCAGCGCCCCCACAGACCCCTGGGGTCCGCCCACCTCCCGCTCCAAGGGAAGCTCAGAGCATGGCCGCAGTTTGTGGTGAAGCAACGTATAAAATCACAGGTGGTGTGAGGGGTGGGCAGGCTGATTCCAGGTGTGAGGGGATGGGCAGGCTGGTTCCAGGTGCGAGGGGATGGGCAGGCTGGTTCCAGATGCGAGGGGATGGGCAGGCTGGTTGCAGGTGCGAGGGGATGGGCAGGCTGGTTGCAGGTGCGAGGGCAGGGGCAGGCTGGTTGCAGGTGCGAGGGGATGGTCAGGCTGGTTGCAGGTGTGAGGGGATGATCAGGCTGGTTGCAGGTGCGAGGGGGTGGGCAGGCTGATTCCAGGTGCGAGGGGGTGGGCAGGCTGGTTCCAGGTGTGAGGGGTGGGCAGGCTGGTTCCAGGTGTGAGGGGTGGTAGGCTGGTTCCAGATGCGAGTGGGTGGTAGGCAGGCTTCCTTAGTGGGGTGGACAGGGTGTGATGGGCAGGCTCCCTCTAGCTGTGAGCAGGTAGCGACAAGGTTTGTTGTGAGGGGGAGGTGGACGGACTGTGTTCCTGTAGGAAGGGTGGGCAGGCCGGCTTCCATCTGTTGTGCTAAAAGCTCTGGTAGAGACCCCCCCCGGTGGTCAAGTAGCGCTTTGACCTCACGGAGCTCCCAGCACCCTCACCTGCCTGCCCCAGAATACAAATCCTCACCCTGTGAAGGAACTCACTTGGTTCGTGTCGGAAGAGACCCTCCTGAGATTCCAGCCTCTGCTATGGGAGGTGGTGGTGTGTGGGGGAGGGGGCGCGTGCCGGACTCTCTAAGAGAGGTCGCGAGACGGTTAAACAAGAGGCGACGCTAGGACCGAAAGGCTCTGCGCATGCTCACATCGCACAAGCGCTCGCCATGACGTATTTTCTCGGCTTCTACCAAAAGGTTTCTTGTCTTTATGGGGCCATGTGTTTGGCCCCATAAAGATAAGAAACCTTTTGCGACGAATACAAAGCAGGCGAGGCCGTCCAAATGGGACGGCTCAGAAAGCCAAACAAATACGTCATCGACAACTCTTTTCCAATGGCTGGCCACCGTTTAGCATAAACGGTGACGCCAGCCAATGGAAAAGAGGGGCGGGGCTTAATGCCCCTTACAGAAAATACCACATCTCATTAAATCTCGCCAGCGAGACTGCGCATGCGCGCAGCCTACGCCAGGTGAGACCTAAAAACCGCAGTGGACGCAGCAATGAAGATACCACCAACTTCCCTCAACCGGAATAGAAAACACTCTCCCCCTACGTCGCAGGTCACAGATCCAATAAACAACAAAAGCTCATTGAAGCAGCCATAGCACTCGTAGTATTAGAAACACACCGACATTACCGCTCAGCCATGAAGCGCTGTGAGGCGACGTGGTTAGCATTATTTGAAGGTTTCCTCGCTCCCTTTTCTTGCTCTCCTTTTTTAGGTCTCGCAAGAGACATTTTATATGTGGGATTTTCAGAGTGCTACCCACTGTTTTGGCTGGCCTAAACCTTGAGTGCACGATCACATGCACGTGCACAGCTGCTTCCACTCCCCCCTCCCTTCTCTATAGCTTTGGCTCCTTTGAAGCACTTCAAAGGGTCCGCTCCCCCGCCCCAAGCGCTCGCGCCCACGCTCCGCCGGGCTTGTTGACATTGTTGTGCACTCGTGCTTTCAGTTTTCCCTTTCTCCTCCCACCCTGCAAGTCTCTGTCTTGCTGCCCCCGCCCGACACCCCTCCCCACCGTCACCGCTGGTTTAAAAGGTAGGCTCCTTTCAGAGTTTTATTTTATTTATTGACATTGTTGTGCTTGTATGTTTGAAACCCAAGTATGCAGTTTCCCCAATCCATCTTGCCAGAACGCATGCCTTCATTTCACCGGCCACCTCCCGCCCGTCGCTCTATTTGTTATTCATATGTTCACAGTGTGATTTACGATTTTTTTAATTTACTTGAAATGTTTTGTTTGTGGCGCTGCCTTTCTGCCCTCTGTGCCACTCGTTTTCCATCTTTTTTTGTTCCTTTCTGCCCTCTGCTCCTCTCGTTTTTGTGCCCGTCTGCCCTCTGTTCCACTCTCGTTTTTGTGCCCTCTGCCCTCTGTTCCACTCGTTTCCCTCTTTTTTGTTCCTTTCTGCCCTCTGCAACTCTCGTTTTTGTGCCCTTCTGCCCTCTGTCCCACTCTCGTTTTTGTGCCCTTCTGCCCTCTGTTCCACTCGTTTTTTTGTGCCTTTCTGCCCTCTGCTCTTCTCGTCTTTTGTGCCCTTCTGCCCTCTGTGCCACTCGTTTTTGTGCCTTTCTGCCCTCTGTGCCTCTCGTTTTCCACTCTTTTTTTGTGACTTTCTGTCCTCTGTTCCACTCGTTTCCCTCTTTTTTTGTGCCTTTCTGCCCCTCTCGTTGTTTGTGCCCTCTGTTCTACTCGTTTTTTTGTGCCCTTCTGCCCTCTGTGCCACTCGTTTTTCCTCGTTTTTTGTGCCTTTCTGCCCTCTGTTCCACTCGTTTTCCCTCTTTTTGTGCCTTTCTGTCCTCTGCTACACTCGTTTTCCCTCTTTTTTTGTTCCTTTCTGCCCTCTGCTCCTCTCGTTTTTGTGCCCTTCTGCCCTCTGTTCCACTCGTTTTTGTGCCCTTCTGCCCTCTGTTCCACTCGTTTTTTTGTGCCTTTCTGCCCTCTGCTTCTCTCGTCTTTTGTGCCCTTCTGCCCTCTGTGCCACTCTTTTTTGTGCCTTTCTGCCCTCTGTGCCACTCGTTTTCCACTCTTTTTTTTGTGCCTTTCTGTCCTCTGTTCCACTCGTTTCCCTCTTTTTTTTATTTTGTGACTTTCTGCCCTCTGGTCCTCTCGTTGTTTGTGCCCTCTGTTCCACTCGTTTTTTTGTGCCCTTCTGCCCTCTGTGCCACTCGTTTTTCCTCGTTTTTTGTGCCTTTCTGCCGTCTGTTCCTTTCGTTTTTCTGTGCCCTTCTGCGCCACTCGTTTTTTCCCCTTTTGTGCCCCTTTTGCCCTCTGTCCCACTCGTTTCCCCACCGCTGTGCCCCCTGTGGACCCCTTCCAACGCTACATATTCACCAAAGGATTGTGTGTGTGGGGCTCGGTGTGTGTGCGTGTGCGTGTGTGTGTGTGTGTGTGTGTGTGCGCGCGTGTGCGTGTGTGGGTGTGTGTGTGTGTGCGTGTGTGGGTGTGTGTGTGTGTGTGTGTGTGTGTGTGTGTGTGTGTATAGATGCAATAGGTCTCGCCTTTGCTAAAGCTATTGGCATTGTAAATGACTATGCCATTTATTTATCTGTTTTAAAAACCAACCCATAAATAAAAAAGTTTGTCGTTTACAATACCAATAGCTCCAATTTATGCAAAAGGCGAGACCATTGCATTGTAAATGCTTTTTTTGATAATTCAGTAACTTATCAATGGTTTGCAACACCAACTGGTGTTACAAACCAAGCCATTGATACATCGTGTTTCACAATTGCGAAGGAAGCCCCTTTGATGCCCATTGCTATCGGCAATTCAGAAAGAGTCAGTAAAACCATTTTACAGTCTGGAAATGCTTTAATGAATTGTTGGCATAAACTCTGCGATTCTGAAAAAAATGCAAAATGGCTTTGTACATCAGGCCCTTAGTTCTCTTCTAATGAGACTGAAAGACCGTTGAAATAAAGCCTCTCAGAAGTGCCTTTTTGATATCAAGCCGACACCCTTATAATATGTTCTGTCTATGCTAAACCCAGACCACACCCAGAAACTACTGGATTCATCATAACACACCTGGACTGAGGCTCTTCTTTCTAATCTAAAGCGGAGCGCAAATTGAACTCTTATTTAGATTCTGGCATGCAGTACAACATGAATGCAATAGATTGCAAAATCTCATCTTTCACCACAAAAATGGTTTGCATATGCAGACGTCAGACACGGTCTACTTGAAGACTAGCTTTAGAAAAAACCTGGTGTGCTGTACCATTCTCTCAGGGCAGCAGGGACATTAATCCACCCTGGGTAATACCTTAGTAGTGGGAATCCAAGCCAGCCTGCTGCTTCTAAAGTGTTAACAGAGGCAGATACTCCTCTCGCCCACATGAAAGTACAACATGAGTACTCCTGCCAAATTCACAGCACTGTCTCCTTTAAAATTTTTAATAAATGGCAGTAGGTACAGATTGACATTAACAAAGATAAATACTGAATGGGCCTAATCTGTTTATTTACATAA
This sequence comes from Triturus cristatus, assembly GCF_964204655.1. Taxonomy (NCBI): domain Eukaryota; kingdom Metazoa; phylum Chordata; class Amphibia; order Caudata; family Salamandridae; genus Triturus; species Triturus cristatus. Next base: position 232,611,598 of record NC_140585.1, read on the forward strand.
ACCCGAAATATCACAGGTACAAACCCACCACTCAAAGATTTTCTAGTTAACGACCGATGCACGTGATTGTCAAGAGTACTTATACATCAAGAAGTGCAAAAATGCTCTTAGTCAGAGGAGGAAAGAGAAAGCAGCATTCTGGTACTTTACGTTTCTAGCCTTATTTTACAAATGCCAACACCGAAGAGTCTTTATGTATCAAGGTCCAAAGGTGGTGAAAGCATTGTGCTTTGCCAACCAACAGGGAAAGGACAATCAGAATATCATTGATGCTAGAATGGTAAGCTGCATCTGTCAAAGTGATTGAAGAGCTGTAGCTGAAGAAAAGTAGGGTTTGACCCCCCTTATCATTTGGTTTCTGCACATTTTACACTCAGATTCCATGAGTAGATGGAAAGCTGCAGACAAATTTATCACCACCATCGGGACCGTGCCCAAATAACAGTGACCTGTAATAATGCCTACACATATACGCTATCATATGAATGTTCCAGGGAAGCTAAAAGCAGTAGCGGTTGCTTGGATATATTTAGGACATCCAGGGTATTTGAAACAGATGATGCAACCTGGGTCTGTTAAGATGGCACACCTTTTTTAACCACACCTTTAAACTACATCAGAAGGTCAAACAGGTCCACCAAGGCCACCTTGACAACTACAATTCCTGGTGGCATCTAAGCTATCTGTGAACCTGGAGACCCTGTGTACAAGTCTAAGCCACGATACAGCGTAGAGGAAGTTAAATCAAGAAAGAAAGGCAGATGTAAACCAGCATTTGCAATGCAATAGGTCTCTCATTATAAAAGTGTGAGCATCTGGCATTGCTAAGAATAATGCAACACTAGCTATTGGCTTTTTAAATGATAAATAAATGCCATTATGTGTTTGTTTTATAAAATAGATTAAAAAAGGCATTGTCATGAACAATGCCAATAGCTTAAACTTTTGCAAATGCGAGACCTATTGCATTGCAAATGCTTGTTTACTCTGTACTTCTTCCCAACTTTCATTTCTCTCTCATTAGCTCTATCTCTATGTGTATCCTCTCTCTCGATTTCTCTTGCTCTCCCTCTAGCTCTCTCTCCGCTTCTTCATCTTTCTCTGGCTACCTGTCAATCTATCTTTCTCTCACTCTGACGCTCAATCTACCTCTCTCCACTAATCTTTCTCTTTATGCTTTGCACTCACATATTATTTCTGCCACACACTCTACATTTCCACCCCTCACACTTACTTGTATTTCAATTTCAACACACATGCTTCATGAACTTCCCCTATCTTTCACTATACTGCTCCCACTGCTTAACTTCTCCGTTTGTCTTTCTTTCATTTTCTCTTCATGCTTCATTCTTCATTCTTCCTCTTCATGTTCTTTACCTCCCTCTTTGTGCTCTCTACTTGCTCTCTCTCTGCCCCTTTTATTATTCTCTTACATATTTGTCCATATTTCTTCTCTTCCACTTATTACAGTTTAAGCTTCTCAGTTTGTATGTCTCCTCTTCAGAGATATTTAGATTTTTTTTTTAAATACTACTCCATTGAATTTCAATAGGACAAGGAGGAATGAATCCTAGCAGGGAGGTGCACTTGGAGCAAGTAAAGAACCAATTTTTTGTCTTTATGCACATCAAAAGAAAACCTGTAATTTTAATTGGCACAAAGAAATGGCACTATGGGTTTTGATTTGACAGTCCTGGCACTCAAGCGCGCTCCTTTGTCGGCAGATATGCACATGTGATCAGACAAAATGCTGTTACTCAAATGTATGACTAAGCCAAAGGGTGTTGTGGGCAGACCCACTGCTCATTACTGTATGGTGTGGTCGGCAGAATCACAATGTGAATAACATCGGAACACACCACAGGATGAAGAGGGCTGACCCAACACACCTCTATATATATATGTTTTAATTTCTAATTTATGATTATTTGGTAACAGGAACATGGAGAGATAGCTAATGCAAAAGGTGTCTCCTGGAGGCCAGAACTAAAAACACAGGGAACCTCAGTTAAGTATAATAAATTAAACACGCATTGGCATAGCCAATAGGTCTCGCTTTTGGGACCTTATAAGTGTTATTGTGATGCATAACTAAATACTTATAAGGTCCCAAAAGCGAGACCTATTGGCTATGCCAATGCTTGTTCATAAATGTTGCCATTTCATGAGGTCTGCCGAGGATACAATGTAGTCCGTTCTTTATGTTGTAACTAAATAGAACCTATTGTGGGCGGTCATTTTGAGGGAGAAACTACAAACCGGGAAACAGATTGGCTACACTGCTGCATACAAATTAGCATAATAACACGGTCGTGTTAACAGTATAACTTTTTGTATAGTGGACTCCTTTTTCTTAAAGAACATCGTAGATAACCCGTGATAAGTTTTTTACTGAGACCCGGGGAGATGTGGACAGACACCTTCGCCCCCAACATCCTCACCCTCACATTCATGAGAGAATCGCATTCTCCGGGGTTCCTCCGTACACTACATTGAGCGATCTTTCTGGTTCTTCCAAATGATGAGTGGGTTACCACGCTCGTGCGTGACGTGTGCCGTCCTATCCTTGTTAAGACTGGGCACATAATTCTTCTGATCTAGAACTAGACGTTCGTTATCGATCGGTTTTGTCCAGGGTAATACTTGACGTTCACGGAAAAGAATTTTTTTAAATAGGCTTCTTGATGTATTGGTTTAATAGGTGAGGTGATTAATATTATTAATCTCACTTCAGAATACTGGTAGTAGTTTAGGTGGTTAATAACACTTATTGCGGTAGTGCAATGTCCTGAGAACTGATTGACTGGGTTATTGCATGTTTTTAAGACACAAGCTTCAAGCACAGTAATATAGATAACTCGGTAATGCACCTGCTGCAAACACCACCAGGTAAATTGCAAGGGATATGCCTGAATCCTAGTAAGTTTTAACTCATTCTTTTGATCTTGCAGGTTAATTAACACCAATTATCAAGTCCCAAAACCATTTGGTTTGGACTATGTTCTATAAAAAATAATCATAATTCTGTGCTTATTTTGTATATATAAACGGCAACCCATGTATTTTTATTAGGTCGAGCCTAAACAGAGCTTGCGCTGTAGGCAATCTTTTTTTTTTTTTTGCAGAGTTTTATATAGCACCAACTTGACCCGATTCGGGTATCAGAGTGCTTTACATAGCACCAGTTACGTTACATGAGGACACACATTCATTTTTTTTTGGTTAGGCACAGGGAGATTAAGTGATTTGCCCAGAATCACAGGATGTTCAGCGTCATTGCCGAGACTCGAACCCAGTTCCCCAGATTCGAGGTCGACCACCCTAGCCGTTAGGCCAACTCCTCTCTCAAGCTCTACTTTGTGGGGTATGACTCCTCCCACGTTTTAGATAGGCTTTCATGGGCGTGTCATTTGAAAATCGTAGCCTGGCAAATGGTTAATGGTGGCTGAATGTCCCACCTTTTCTGGCAAGTTCACTCCCATGGAGTATTGCCTCGGGAGCGAGCAGGGACGCGCACGCTCTTTGCGTGCCTTTATCTTCTTGCTCTTGCTTTTTTTTTGCAATTGCGTGCACATTTTTTTTGTTTGCTAATGTGGAGAAGCCCTAAGAAGGCTGAATCTCTTATTTAATAGAAAAAGAACAAACGGCAGACCAAGGTCAAGCACATTCAATCCACATGTTCAATATATTAGAGAGTGGTGCAATCACTTCCTGCACCCGCCGTCCGGAAGTACGACCACAGGCTATGGATCAACGACTGCGCCAAATCTGTTGCCCTGATCAAAAAACCCTCCAACAGATACACCAACAAGAAGGCTGGCTGGTTCATCATGGACCTCCAGGCCTCCAAACAAACCTGCCGGAAACTAGAGAATAAATGGCACCACGAACAGACACCGGACAGCTATGTAGCCCACGAGAACGCCATCCGCAGACACCATCACCTCATCAGAACCGTAAAAAGGGCCTCCTTCAAGGACCGCCTCGAAAACAATGCACACAACAGCAAAGAGCTCTTCAACATTATGAAGGAACTCTCCAACCCCGGCTCCAACACCAACGACATCCCACCATCGCAAGACCTGTGCGACTCCCTTGCCACCTTCTTCCATTGCAAGATCGCAGACATCCACGACAGCTTCAACAACCTGACCGCCTTGACAGCCACTGACACCTAGGACCCCACGGCCACCATCCACACCGAACCCCTGCTCAACTGGACCAACGTGAATGACAACGACACCATCAAAATCATGAACACCATCCACTCCGGCTCTCCGTCTGTCACACGCCCGCACCACATCTTCAACAAAGCTAGCGCTACCATCGCACCCCATCTCCGCAAGGTCATCAACATCTCCTTCGAGACCGTGACCTTCCCGGAGAGCTGGAAGCACGCCGAGATCAACGCCTTACTCAAGAAACCCAAGGCGGATCCAAGAGACCTCAAAAACTTCCGACCCATCTTCCTGCTCCCGTTCCCGGCGAAGGTCATCGAGAAGATCGTCAACAAACAACTGACCCGCTACCTCGAGGAGATCAACATTCTGGACCCGTCCCAGGCTGGGTTCCGCAGCAACCACAGTACCGAAACTGCCCTCATCGCCGCCACCGATGACATCAGGACCCTGCTGAACTACGGTGAAACCGCGGCCCTCATCCTCCTGGACCTCTTAACCACCTTCGACACTGTCTGCCACCACACCCTACGCACACGCCGCCACAACGCAGGGATCTGAGACAAGGCTCTAGAATGGACCACCTCCTTCCTCTCCGGCAGAACCCAGAGCGTCTGCCTCCCCCCCATTCCGCTCCGAAGTCTCCAAGATCATCTGGGGCGTACCCCAAGGATCATCCCTCAGCCTGACATTGTTCAACATCTACATGGCACCGCTCGCCCACGTCGCCCGACTGCACGACCTCAACATCATCTCCTACGCCGACGACACCCAGCTGATCCTCTCCCTCACCAAGGACCCCCTCACTGCCAAAACCAACCCCCACGAAGGAATGAAGACCGTCGCCGAGTGGATGAAGAACAGCCAACTGAAGCTGAACTCGGACAATACGGAGGTCCTCATCTTCGGCTCCACCCCCTCAGCCTGAGACGACTCCTGGTGGCCTACCACACTGGGAGCAGCACCGGAACCCACCGACCATGCACGCAACCTGGGGGTCATCCTCGACTCAACACTCTCCATGACCAAGCAGCTCAACGCCGTCTGCTTCAACACCCTCCGCATGATCCGCAAGATCTACAGGTGGTTTCCCACCAAAACAAGAAGAATGGTCACCCAGGCCCTCGTCAGCAGCAGGCTGGACTACAGAAACGCCCTCTACGCGGGAGCCTCGGCCAAACTCCTGAAACGTCTGAAACGTCTGCAACACATACAGAACGCCTCTGCACGCCTCGTCCTCGACATCCCTCACCACAGCCACATCACACCCCATCTGAGAGACCTGCAGTGGCTTCCCGTCAACAAGAGGATAACCTTCAAGCTCCTCACCCATGCACACAAAGCACTCCACAACACCGGACCAACATACCTCAACAGACGACTCTCCTTCTACACCCCGAACCGCCAGCTCCGCTCTGCTGACCTCGCCCTCGCCACTGTCCCCTGCATCCGAAGAACGACCACCGGCAGAAGATCGTTCTCCCACCTCGCCGCCAAGACCTGGAACACCCTCCCCATCCTCCTATGGCAGACCCAGGAACTACTTACCTTCAGGAGGCTACTCAAGACCTGGCTGTTCGAGCAATAGCAGCACCCCTCTCCCCCCCCAGCGCCTTGAGACCCTCACGGGTGAGTAGCGTGCCTTACAGATGTTTTGATTGATTGATTGAATAGTAGTCAGATTTTCAAGAAAAATGGAAGGTGCACTCGTTGCGAAGTCAATCATGCAAGCAAAATTTTTTGTTCCCAAATTTACTTCTTTTATTCAGTCAATCTTTAAAACTGGCACACAGCCAACGCGTTTCTTTCCCGATTTTGCCAGAGGGAACTGCGTCAGGGCTGTAACAATTATGGACAAAACATAACATCAATAATACATAACATACATCAAAAGACCATTAATAATTACAAATGACCCACAAACTCATTTGACAAAACCTCACATGGATATTACATACATAGAACCAACATCTGTAAAACATCAACAAAACTCACGATTACAAAACAGAATTGGTACATAACAATAAAGATTAAACAGTTGTACATCAAACATATATATAAGCTTCCCAGTCAAAATCAACATTTTTATGTGTGCAAAGAGAAAGAAAGATTATGACAAAAGGAGAGAAAAATGATGACAAAACATATAACATGGCCATATCTAAAAGAGTGTAAATCCACCGGGCCTATAAACTGCAATTACCCCTAGGTCCCTACGTCCTCGACACCTTCATCACAAGTGAGATTTACTATCTCACCGACAGAAAAAAAGAACGAAGGAATGCTGGACCTACCCTCCCCCTCCCACTGGGAGTACATAAGGCGTACTGGTCCCAGCATTCCTCCTGTTCTTTTTTTCTGTCTTGCTGACAGTGATGTGGACGTGGCAGGAGCGGGGGCGCTCCTGCCTTTTGCTGTGTACTTATGCGGAGGCTGCTGGACGGTGAGGCCTCTCCCTCCCTGCCGGGCTTGGGGGAGTGGCGCGGGCTTCTCCTTCATTGTTTCTGCCGCGCGGCGGTGGTAATACCGCGTTGGCTTTTCCTCTGGCCCGATGGCTGCCCCTCCTGGCCTGCCGGGCTTGCTAGGGGGCGCGGCCGGTGTGCTGCTCCAAGACTGGCTGCAGCTTCCTTCCCCTTCCGGTTTTCGGCCTGCCTGACTTCCGGTTTTGACGGCGGGACGGAAATCAGGCGCCTCGATGTTCCCGGCTGTGGGCTGCTCGTTATAAATGGGCCGGTGGGGTGAGTACCGCATAGCGGTTTTGTGCTGTGGTGTTTCTTTGTGTTTGGCTGTGATTATTGTGTTATCCTGCCATGGGGAAATGTTCGAGGAAGTGGCATCATAGGGAGAGGTCTTCCTCTTCTTCTTCTTCGTCTGCTGCTTCCAGGTCTCCTTCCCCTGCCAGGTCTCGACGCCGTGATGGTGGTGGGGATGCACGTATTAAGCGCTTGATCCGTGAGACTTTGACCGAGATGGGTGATGTTGGGACCCGTCGCAGGTGCCCTGCTCCGGTTTCTTCGGACTCTTCTGGCGATGAGTCTGCCTGGTTGGGGGACGGCGAGTTGAAGGGCAAATATGTGGACAAGGACGCTTTGCCGAGTATTCTGAAGCATGTTAAAGAGAACATGGGGTTCCTTGATGAGGACGCTCCGAGTACCTCTAGGGGGCCTTTGTTGCGTCAGTATCAGAGTGCTGCCACGGTTGATGTTCCTGTCCATCCCTTCATTAAAGATGTTATGAAGCGTGAGTGGGCTGATCCTGATCGCATTTTGATTCCGCGCTTCATGGCTCGGCTTTATCCTCTGCAGGATATGGCTTCGGCCCTTCCGGATTCTATCCCTATTGACTCCTTTGTGGCTAGTTTGGTGGGGCGCACTTCCCTTGCTGAGGACGCTGTGCTGAAGGATCCTGTAGATAAGAAGGCGGATGGTGCGCTCAGGAAGGTTTATTCTGGTTCCCACCTGGCCTTGCGGGCTGGCATCTATGGGACATATGTTTCGCAGTCTCTGCTGTCTGACCTGAAGTCACTCTATCAATCGATGGACAATGCCACAGACTGTTCCGGTTTACTTGAGCAGATCGAGCGTCAGGTGGAGCTCCTGTCCGATGTCTCCTTTGACGTGGTACGTGCTTCTGGACTGTCCGGCGGGGCTTGTGTGGCAGCTCTTCGCAGTCTTGTCCTTAAGGACTGACTTTGCGCAGAAGGCGTGCACTTTGCGGTTGTCTTTCCAGGGTACTATGTTATTTGGGGGGGAATTGGAGGCCAAGTTGCATAAACTGTTTAAGGAGAAGAAGCATTCTTCTTCGTTTAAGGTCTCAGCTTCTGCTCCTGTCCCTTCTAAGTCCAAGTCTTTCTTTCGTCCTGCCTCTCGTAGACAGTTTGTGAGAGGCCAGGGAAGGTTTGCTTCTGGCCGGGGTCGGGATCGTAAGGTTAAGTCCCCTCCGCTTGCCAAGCCGCGTTCCTGACTCTTTGGCGGTGGTTCCCGGGTTGTTGGTTGGAGGGCGGCTGCGCTTCTTCCTGGCGGCCTGGGTTCAGTTTTGTTCCGACGTCTGGGTGTTAGAGATCATTCGCCTGGGTTATACTCTGGAGTTTTCGGTTCCTCCTCCAGATTCCGGGGTTCGGCCAACTCCCTGGCCTTCTTGCCGTTTGAAGTGGGCTCATCTCTCTCGGGGGATTGTGGATCTTCTTCGGAAGGGTGCCGTTCAGGAGGTTCCTGCTTCGGAGGTGGGGGAGGGCTTTTATTCCCTGATCTTTCTGGTTCCCAAAAATACGGGGGGTTTCCGCTTGGTTTTGGACCTGAAGGTGATGAACAAGTGGGTGACCAGGGTTCCTTTTCGCATGGAGACTTTGCAAAGGGTGATTCCTTTGGTGCTTCCGGGTCACTTCATGTGTACCCTGGATCTTCAGGATGCTTATTACCATGTTCCGATCCATCTGCGGTCCTGCAGGTTTCTGCGGTTTTGTGTTCTGGGGCGTCATTATCAGTTCATGGTATTGCCCTTTGGTCTTCGGTCGGCGCCAAGAGTCTTTATGAAGGTGGTGGCTCCTTTGGTTGCGTGGCTTCATCTCCGGGGGGATGATGGTGTACCCGTACTTGGACGACTGGTTGGTCCATGCTCCATCTCGGGTCCTGTTGTTGGAGACCCGGGAGGTGGTGTGTTACGGCCCCATGGTTTCCTGGTCCACTTCCCAAAGTGCCAGTTGACGCCGTCTGAGGACATGGTTTTCACTGGGGCACTGGGGCCCGCTTCCGTTCGGATCTGAACCGAGTGTTCCTCCCCGGACCTCGGGTTGTGACGTTGGTGTCCCTTGCTCGGCGTTTCCGGGTGGGGGGTGCCTTTCCGGTGCGCCTTTGGTTGCGTCTTATGGGTCTGATGGCGGCGACTGTTTTTACGGTGGCCTGGGCGCGTTTTCATCTGCGTCCCCTTTGGGTGTACCTCCTGTCTCTCTGGAATCCCCTGTCCCGCGATTTGGAAGTTCTTATTCCGGTGTCTCCGGTGGTCCTCCCGGTTCTTCTGTGGTGGTCGGTGAAGGGCCATCTGTCGCTGAATCTGCGTCTGCAGTCTTCCCCTTCTCTAGTCTTGACGACGGATGTCAGCTCCTTGGGGTGGGGTGCGACCTTGGGGTCTCGATCCCTTCAGGGTCCTTGGTCCCTCCTGGAGAGCCGCCGGTCGTCCAACTGGGGAGAGCTGACGGCTGTGTCCCGGGCTGTGATGGGTTTTCGGGGTCTGTTGCTCGGTCGGAACGTGTTGGTTCGGTCCGACAATATGGTGACGGTGGCTTATCTCAATCATCAAGGGGGGTTCGTTCGGCCTCTTTGAATGTGGTGGTTGTTCCCCTGTTTTGTTGGGCGGAGGGCTATCTGCTGTCTCTGACAGCGGTTCATCTTCGGGGAGTGGACAACTGTGTGGCGGATGTCCTGAGTTGTTGCTTTCCGGATTCTCTGGAGTTGTCTCTCACCCCGGTTGCATTTCGGCTTGTGTGCGGGAGGTTTGGGCTTCCCTTTCTGGACCTCTTTGCCTCCCGGCACAATGCTCAGCTTCCTCGCTTCTGCTCCCGGTTTCTGCAGGAGGGTTGCTGGGGGGTGGACGCCCTGTCGATTCCTTGGCCATCCCGTCTCCTCTATGCCTTTCCTCCTCTGGCTCTGGTTCCCCGATTTCTGGCCCGTTTGTGTCAGGAGGATCGGGAGGTGGTGGCGGTCCTGCCATGTTGGCCTCGGAGGTCCTGGTTTCCGACAGTTCGTCTTTTGGCGGTGAGGGGTCCCTGGTTTCTTCCCCTGTCCCCGTCTCCTCTGAGGTCTTTCCCGTCCCTGTCTCTTCTCCGGTTGAGGCTGTCGGTGTGGAGGTTGAGAGGCAGGGTTGGAGGCGGCACGGTTTCCCTGAACATTTAGCGGTGGCCCTTCAGCGTTCCCGGCGGCCTTCTACCCTCAAGGCTTATGATCGGCATTGGGGTAATTTCGGTCGTTGGTGTTCGGCGTTGTGCCTGTCCCCTTTATACTGTTCCTTGCAGGTTGTGCTTCAGTTTTTGTGGGAGGGTTTCGAGAAGGGTTTGGCTGTGTCTACTCTGCATGCCCAGTGGGCCGCGGTTAGGGTGTTTCGTTCCCCGTGGGGGAATCTTTCGGATGTTGAGGACTTGGTTTCTCGTCTTCTCCGCAGTTTTTCTATTTCTCGTCCTGTGCCTCACCCTTCCTTTCCCCTGTGGGATTTGCCTTTAGTTCTTCGGGTTTTGATCGGTCCGCCTTTTGAGCCTTTGGCTGAGGTGGATTTGAAGTTTTTTACTCTCAAGGTGGTTTTTCTGGTGGCCGTCACCTCTGCTCGTCGTCTTGGGGAGTTGGGGGCCTTGATGGTGCGTGAACCTTTCCTGTCCTTCACGGAGGGTGGAGTGGTGCTTCGCCTTGATTCTTCCTTTGTGCCGAAGGTCTCTTCGCAATTTCACAGGTGCCAGGAGTTGGTCTTGCCTGCCTTGGGCTCTGCTATGGATTCTCCTGGTGGTCCCCGGTGGTCCTTGTTGGATGTGTGCAGGGCTTTGCCCATTTATCTTGATCGCACGGCTGTGTTTCGCAAGTCTGACTCCCTTTTTGTCTCCTTTGGGGCTGCTTCACGTGGGGGTAAGGCTTCTTCTGTGTCGATCGGACGTTGGCTGAAGCAAGTCATTTCCTTGGCCTACTCTCTGTCTGGGTCTCCTCCTCCTTTGGGGGTTCAGGGTCGTTCTACGAGGGGGTGGCTGCCTCTTGGGCAGAGGTTCAGGGTGTTCCTCTCTCTGAGATTTGCAGAGCTGCCACGTGGGCCTCTTCTAATACTTTCATCAGGCATTATCGGCTCCTCAATCTGTTGGGGGATGATGGGAGTTTTGCGTTGGGGTGTTGAGCTCTGTTCGCTCCTGATGTTTTTTTCTTTTTTGTCTCCAATAAATCTCTGAGTTTGTTTTGCTGTCGGTGTCTGCTTTGGTATTTCTCACTTGTGATGAAGGTGTCGAGGACGTAGGGACCTGGGGGTAATGTCCTATTACTTACCGGTAATCTTCATTACTCCGGGTCCCGTAGTCCTCGACACCTTCATGACTTCCCTCCTTCCCTCCCTGTTACACGCCTAGCTTCCTGCACCTAGCATAGGATTTATAATCTCCCTACACACTACCAGTACCACAATGCATTTGGGTATGTGTCGAGATTATGTGTGGTCTCGCGCTGCTTTAGGAGGAATCAGCTGACCTTCCATTCAAATTGGGAACCACCCCTCTCACTAATTGCTTGGCTTCTCTCGAACGTTGGAACCCTGCCTGTCCTGATTCTCCGTGTACCTTTGACCCTTTCCGTTGTCTGAGAAACTTTGCAAGTCCTTAGAGGAACTCTCGCCTTGGTTAAACTGCACGCCAGTCGGGACTCTCGTCATGGATACTCTGCACACCCGTAAGGAGTTATCAAGTCATATCATCTGATGCCATTCCCTAAAACAACCGACTAAGGAAGCTCGCATCTATAACATCCATGTGAGTACATGCAAACTCTGTGCTGAACGATAATTATCGTACCTTGCTTTGTAAACTCGCCGCCTGTGTCGGCACGAAAACAACATATCCACTTAGCGCGTTCACCTTACGTTTGCTAAACTATTCACGTACCAAAGACAATCAGAGAAACGGGTACTTGAAAGCATTCGCGTACGGACGCTAAAAAGATTATGTTCTGCCGATGTACTTGCCTACCTGCTGGTAACAATTAACGTGCTCAGGTCCACGGCTTTTTGACCTTTTGAACAAAAACCGCACCACTAAAACAACGAAATATATTAACCTCTTCAATGCCCATGACGAGCTGGTCTCGTCATGGGCCGCGGTTGCGCTGTGCCCATGACGAGACCAGCTCGTCATAAACCCCGCCCGCTAATACAACGGCCGGCACAGGGCGGGGAAAGGGGCGGGCACTGAAGGGGTTAAAGTGTTCATGGCAACAGCTCCTGATGTTTGAACAAGCAACTCAACAAAACAAACGAAGAAATTAATTAACATTATTTCTAGCGCTTGAAGAATTGAAGGCATAAAGAAACAAACACCCGGACTCTCATCCTTATGAACCTAATAAGGAGAATTCTCTCTAAAGATTTTACCAAGGCTTCCAGTGGTAAAGGAACAGATATCCACTTTCGGAGGGAATTCGAGACTCTTTATTTTTGAACTGCATTTGTTAATATTTACAAGTCACTCGGATTAAGAGTGAAAGAACTCAAAATTGGGAGATTACCCTATTATTATTTTTGAGACGACAACTTCGCTTGATACAGACTCCTACCTGATTAAAAGGTGAGTGTGAGACCATACACAATCTGACACTAGAACATTAGTGAATTAGATTATTCCAGATTGCATTATTTAGCTTTTTTCTTGTATCTTTTTCTAAACATCTCACTTTTTCTTCCAGTCTGCACACTGGGGTCCCCGTCCTGTGTTTGAACAAGTGCTGCGTCTTCTCCCTGGTCGTTCTGAGTCGTCTCATCACTCCCTGGGGTATACCTAAGCTTTTCCTGTTACTCTGATTTCGGAAGGCTTGCGATACCTATGGGAAAGTTGGGATCCTGTCTTCGCTCCTGAGGATTACCAGTGGTGGAAACACCCCCTAGCCTTAACAGAAAGCCAAGCCCACGTTTCATAAATCCCCCGAGCGAAGAATTGACAGAGGCGCTTCTTTCGATGCCCTCATACAAGGGGCTGCGGCCCCTGCGACTTCTGAACTATCCATGGCGGAACTCACAGCTGTAGTAGTTAATTTACAAACGGAACTTAGAGAAGTGAAAATCGAAAATCAACGGCTGGTCTTAGAACTAGACGTATTGAGAAGTCAGAAACCTCTAGACACAGATAATAGGTCCCTGTATAAAAAGAACTATATACAACCCGCACGTTTCCAAGTTCCTTCTTTCCCCGACTCCTCTCCAGTAGACCACACGGCATCCACCCCTATGAATGTCACCGTTGTAACCTCACCACAAACCCCGTTAGCTATGCCAGAGAGATTCGCTGGCGACAGCAGTAAATACGCGGTATTCATGAATTAGTGTCATCTACAGTTTCTGAGCAAGGCGGCGTCTTTTCCTGACGACGCTGCGAAAGTAGCATTCATAATATCTTATCTGATGGGTAATGCTGCTCTATGGGCAGTTCCATTAGTAGAAAATGATGATCCCATACTATATGACTTAAGGCAGTTCAAAGACAGTATGAAACGCTTGTTTGCTAGACATTCACATATGCAAGTCAGTGACAACGAGTTATTAGGTCTAAAACAGGGGTCAAAAGACTTATTAACATACATAACTACGTTTAACAGACTAGTCACCGAAACCCAATGGCCCGAAGCCAAGAGGACATCTTTATTTTACAGAGGGTTACGGGACGAATTAAAAGACATTTTGGGCCATATGTAGGTAGCTTCACATTTACCGACTCATAAATACCGAATTTTACCGATTCGGTATTTATGAATCGGTAAATGTGATGTAGGTAATTAATCGGTAAAATTTACCGATTCGGAAAGGGTCGGTAATTTTGAATCGGTATTTACCGATTCGGTAATGAGGCATACCTTCCCATAGATTCCTATGGGCCAGGAGGCCCATAGGAATGAATGGGAAGCCAGTTACCAGTACCGAATCGGTAAATACCGAATCGGTAATGGGGGAGGCACTATCATGGGTGGCAGGGTGGCACATTGACACCCTGTTGCACCCCTGATTCCTCCATGTGTGCACATGTGGCGCACATACATGCCCTAAGGGCATGTATGTCTGCCACATGGCACATTCACATCTGCAAAATATCACGTTTTGCAAGGTATTCGGTATTTATCACCAACCTATATTTGGTGGTAAATACCGAATTCTAATTCCTACTCATCACTCATTAGAGTGTTTCCTACATATCATTTCAGGATTCGGTATTTACCGAATCGGTAATTTTACCGATTCGGTAAATTACCGAATCCTGAAATATGCCCCCTACATCTCAAATAGCTAAATACCGGTCGGTAACGGGATATTTACCGAATTTCTGCCGTTACCGACCGGTATTTAGTTACCTACATATGGCCCCAAGTCACAAATAGTGGATCCCCCGGAGGACTGTGCTTCTTTCATCGATCTGGTGGTGAAACTGGAACAGAGATTGCAGGAACGTAAAGGGGAAAAAACAAAATTAGAATATCCCCGACTCCCTATTGCCAGAATAGAAAAGAAAGAGATAAAAGATACTAGCGAGCCTATGCAAATTGGAGGTATTCGAGGGCCATTAACAAGAGAAGAAAAGGAAAAACGTAGAAAGCTGAATCTCTGCTTGTATTGCGGAAAGGGGGGACATTATGCCCAAGAATGTCCAGTCAAACCCAGTTCTGGGAAAAATGTTCCCGTAAATAAAACTATCTCCGTATTGCAGTCGGAAAACTAATAGACTTGGAAGACATTAAGACCAATCTTCCAAGTCCTTCCCTCTTACCGGTCTCGCAGTTCTTAGCCAATACCTTCTCACCAATCCCGAAACATTTGACGATTTCTGTAGTGCTTATCCTGTCTCCTCAACATAGGAAATCCTTGTCCATAATGGTGGATTCTGGAGCCACAGGGAACTTCTTAGACATAAACCTAGCCAAATCCTGTGGTATTGAATTCATAACAAAACCCCAACCTGAAAAAGTCCGATCAGTGGATGGATCAGAATTATCCTCCGGTCTGGTGACTTATCATACCCCCGAACTACTCATGACCTGTGATAGCGGACACACGGAAAGGATCATGTTTGACTTAATTGACACCCCTCATTTTGGAGCCATAGTAGGGGTACCTTGGTTACAACAACATAATCCCTGCATAAATTGGGTCACCAGGACACTTACGTTAAATTCTGCATATTGTATAGAACATTGTTATAAAGACATGATTTAGATGCACGTTCCCTTGTATTGTGCTGGAACCACTTATTCCTCTACCCTTCCCGTAGAATATCAAGACTTTTCCGAGGTGTTCGACGAAATCAAAGCGGTGGCTCTGCCCCCGCATAGAACATATGATTGTCGAATAGACTTGGTTCCGGGGGCAGAATTACCCCTTAGCAGAATCTATGCCCTTACAGAACCTGAAACAAAATACCTCTATGAATATCTGCAAGATATGCTCAAGAAAGGGTTCATTCGTCACTCCTCCTCACCAGTATCCTCGCCCATCTTCTTCATCCCTAAACAAGAAGGGGGTCTAAGGGCTTGCCTGGATTATCGTGCATTAAATAAGGTGACGATTAAAAACAGATATCCCCTTCCACTCATCTCCACCCTCTTAGATCAAGTACGCAAAGCCAAAATATTTACAAAATTGGACCTTCGTGGGGCATATCATTTGATTCGCATTCGAGAGGGAGATGAGTGGAAGACAGCATTCCGTACCAAATTTGCTTTTACGAATATTGCGTAATGCCCTTCGGATTATGTAATGCCCCTGCAGCCTTTCAATTTTTCATAAATGAAGTTTTGAGAGAATATCTAGATATATTCGTAATAGTGTACATCGATGATATCCTGATCTACTCCCAAACTAACAGGAACATATCTCGCACGTAAAGAAAGTTCTTCAATGTTTACAAGAAAATCACTTATTTGCCAAATTAGATAAATGTCTATTTCACGCTACCAAGGTTGATTTTTTAGGTTTTGTTATCTCCTCTGATGGTCTGCAAATGGATCCATCTAAAGTGTCTGCCATTGTCAATTGGACAAGCCCCCAGAACGTGAAAGAAGTTCAATCCTTCCTAGGATTCGCAAACTTCTATAGGAGGTTCATCGATCATTTCTCGGACCTCATTCGTCCCATTACGAGACTTCTTAAAAAAGAGGTATCTTTCACGTGGAACAACGCGGCGGAACAGGCCTTCCAAACACTAAAAAGCAAATTCACCTCAGCACCCATAATACGTCATGCTGATGAGACACGACCTTATTTCATTGAGGCTGATGCTTCTCAGTATGCAGTGGGAGGAACACTGTCTCAAAGAGATCCAAAGACAGGAACACTACACCCCTTAGCATACTTCTCAAAAACACTTTTGCCGGCCGAACAAAACTACACCACAGGAGAAAGAGAGCTTTTGGCCATTAAATTAGCCTTCCAAGAATGGCGTCATTATCTTCTTGGTTCCCCTCATGTAATCACGATTTATTCGGATCACCGAAACTTGCAATTCTTCAAATCCGCACAAGCCCTTACTCCAAGACAAATGAGATGGGTCTCCTTCTTCAGTGAATATGATTTCATCATCACATTTCGTCCCGGAACCAAACATGGAAAGGCGGATGCATTATCTCGGCTTGGTAAAGACTTGAAATCCTCCCTTGACATTCCAGTACCTATTATTCCTGACAGTAAAATAGTAGCGATAGGAGACAAGAGTAAGGAGGGTCCTGACTCGTTTTTTGAAACACTCCGTGTTGAGTACTCCACTTTGTCCTCCGAGGAGTGGTTATCTGATCCTATCAATAAAATAGAGAACGACATGTATATCCATGATAACCGTATCTATGTCCCCTCAGAGGAACTCCGTAAACTCATCATTCAATGGTGTCATGCCCTACCATTGGCAGGACATCCGGGTAAAGACAAAACCCTCCACATGTGTCAGAGGTGGTTTTGGTGGAAAGGAATGACACAAGATATACATGCTTTCGTGGGGGCCTGTCCCACATGTGCACGCCAAAAACCGACACATTGTGCACCTGCAGGATTATTACAGCCATTACCTATCCCGCCAACCCCTTGGTACGCTATCAGTCTTGATTTCATCACTGACATGCCCAACTCAAGAGGGTATACCACGATTCTCGTTGTAGTGGACATGCTCTCCAAAATGTCACATTTCATTCCCCTAAAACAGGTACCCACGGCCAAAGACCTTGCAGAAATATTCATAGATCAGATAGTACGATTACATGGCCTGCCCTCAATCATCGTGTCCGACAGGGGTCCCCAGTTCATCTCGAGGTTCTGGCAAGGATTATGTCAAGCTTTACAGATAGGTCATCGTTTGTCAACAGCGTACCATCTTCAAACGGATGGTCAAACAGAAAGAACCAATCAAACATTAGAACAATATCTCAGATGTTTACTCAGCACCCTCACGAGCGATTGCGTCAAGGCACTGGCCCTAGCTGAATTCGCTTACAATAATTCCATGCATTCTGCCTCCAAGATTTCACCCTTTTTTTTTCCTATGGATATCATCCTAGATTTCTACCTCTTCACCTCCCATCTTCCCTGACGGAAATCCCTGCTGTTTTGGAACACCACAACCATCTGCAGAAAATATGGAGTCAGGCAAAAAGAGAGTTGCAAGAGGCGAAGGAACAAATGAAAACACAAGCTGACAAACATAGACAAGAAGGCCCTAGGTATAAAATAGGGGATCAGGTATGGTTAGCAACCAAGAATCTTCGATTAGCAGGAACCAGGAAACTACAACCCAGATATATGGGGCCTTATAAAGTGATACAAACTATCAACCCAGTAGTAGTGAAACTAGAGTTATCCCAAGAAGTTCAAGTACACCCTGTTTTTCACATCTCTTTACTCAAACCATATATTACCCCTTCATGTCCTGAATCACCACCTCCTCCTATCATAGTAGATGGGGAACCAGAATATGAGGTAGAGCGGATAGTAGATGCTCGAAGATATAAAGGAAAACTTCAATATCTCATAGATTGGGTGGGATACACCTCGGACGATAGAACCTGGGAACTAGCTGAACACGTACATGCTCCTTTGTTAGTTCGTAGATTCCATGCACAACACCCCGAAAAACCACGCCCTGTTAGGCGACCTTTAGGGGGGTGAACTGTTACACGCCTAGCTTCCTGCACCTAGCATAGGACTTATAATCTCCTTACACACTACCAGTACCACAATTCATTTGGGTATGTGTCGAGTTTATGTGTGGTCTCGCGCTGCTTTCGGAGGAATCAGCTGACCTTCCATTCAAATTGGGAACCACCCCTCTCACTAATTGCTTGGCTTCTCTCGAAAGTTGGAACCCTGCCTGTCCTGATTCTCTGTGTACCTTTGACCCTTTCCGTTGTCTGAGAAACTTTGCAAGTCCTTAGAGGAACTCTCGCCTTGGTTAAACTGCACGCCAGTCGGGACTCTCGTCATGGATACTCTGCACACCCGTAAGGAGTTATCAAGTCATATCATCTGATGCCATTCCCTAAAACAACCGACTAAGGAAGCTTGCATCTATAGCATCCATGTGAGTACATGCAAACTCTGTGCTGAACGATAATTATCATACCTTGCTTTGTAAACTCGACGCCTGTGTCGGCACGAAAACAACATATCCACTTAGCGCGTTCGCCTTACGTTTGCTAAACTATTCACGTACCAAAGACAATCAGAGAAACGGGTACTTGAAAGCATTCGCGTACGGACGCTAAAAAGATTATGTTCTGCCGATGTACTTGCCTACCTGCTGGTAACAATTAACGTGCTCAGGTCCACGGCTTTTTGACCTTTTGAACAAAAACCGCACCACTAAAACAACGAAATATATTAAAGTGTTCATGGCAACAGCTCCTGATCTTTGAACAAGCAACTCAACAAAACAAACGAAGAAATTAATTAACATTATTTCTAGCGCTTGAAGAATTGAAGGCATAAATAAATAAACACCCGGACTCTCATCCTTATGAACCTAATAAGGAGAATTCTCTCTAAAGATTTTACCAGGGCTTCCAGTGGTAAAGGAACAGATATCCACTTTCAGAGGGAATTCGAGACTCTTTATTTTTTAACTGCATTTGTTAATATTTACAAGTCACTCGGATTGAGAGTGAAAGAACTCAAAATTGGGAGATTACCCTATTATTATTATTGAGACGACAACTTCGCTTGATACAGACTCCTACCTGATTAAAAGGTGAGTGTGAGACCATACACAATCTGACACTAGAACATTAGTGAATTAGATTATTCCAGATAGCATTATTTAGCTGTTTTCTTGTATCTTTTTCTAAAAATCTCACTTTTTCTTCCAGTCTGCACACTGGGGTCCCCGTCCTGTGTTTGAACAAGTGCTGCGTCTTCTCCCTGGTCGTTCTGAGTCGTCTCATCACTCCATGGGGTATACCTAAGCTTTTCCTGTTACTCTGATTTCGGAAGCCTTGCGATACCTATGGGAAAGGTGGGATCCTGTCTTCGCTCCTGAGGATTACCGGTGGTGGAAACACCCCCTAGCCTTAACACTCCCTGTCTGCCGGCCTTCATTGTGGCTTGGTATTTCAGGAGGAATGCTGGGACCAGTACGCCTTATGTACTCCCAGTGGGAGGGGGAGGGTTTGGTCCAGCATTCCTTTGTTCTTTTTTTCTGTCGGTGAGATAGTAAATCTCACTTGTGATGAAGGTGTCGTGGACTACGGGACCCGGAGTAATGAAGATTACCGGTAAGTAATAGGACATGACCCTCCCGACTGGAAAAAAGGAAAAAACATTCGTATCAGCAATGTTGTTTACCTCATAAAGTGGAAAACGGTAAATCCATTGATAGGTCAGTGGGTTTAGCTGAAAGGAATCCTTGCCCAATTTGCAAAGAAAGGAAGCCTAAATAGTAGTGGGACTAAACTCACTTACAGATTACAGATAATTACAGGCTGCGGGTGGGTTAAATAATGGTATAGGCTATTTCTCACCTCTTGTATATCCAGCTGATCAGCAGAACTGAGAAGTGCGTATGGTGGATTAGGACCTCAGGGGGCACAATCAGCCTCAAGCGTGATATATGTAACAGAATCTATGGCAAAAAAAGGTTAGAATAATAAGCTAGAGGAAAATTCCACCTCAAACGTAATATGTATTTTGAAAACAAAGAAAAGAAAGAAGTGAAAAAGAAGAAGAAGCTGACAAGAAAACAAATAACGTAGAAAGGACCACAAAGATTGGTAACCTAGGTAACGTACTGTTATACGCACAGCTTCATAATTAAGTAAACAAGGCAACCTAAAAGTAACAATAAGGCACTTGTGGCTGAAAAGGCAGACTCACCTCGCACCCAAAAGCTGCAGAGTTTTCAAATATCCTGAATAATATGTTAGAAACAAGGCAATGTCCAAGTCACCAATTATTTATTACAGGGTCCCAATGTATGTTCTGTCAAACAAGAATGACGAGTGTCAGAAACAGCATAAGTGTTCCATTACGTCAAGGTTCACATAATATTACCGTATAGCAACCCACACCATGTTCAACGGAAGTCACCCATTGTGATTATCAACCACCTCTGCGACCTAAACCCACACAAGGGGTTGACCACATATCACGTAAAAACAGGCCATAACGTTGACAGACAGGCCAAATAAACAAAAGAGAAGACAAAGAGAAGGAAATACTAAACAAAGTGAAATACTCGTCATTCACAGGTGGGGCAGAGCGCACATCAGGGGACGAGGACGTGGATGGGTTTGTGATCAGGAGGCACTAGCTTTCATTTCCGCCACCTGGCTTGTTCCTGCTTGGTGCCGCTCATGCCCCAATGACCTTCCTCAGACCCCCAATACACTCCGATGCACTCACCTTGGACAGCAACATGGACTGCCATATCCTGTTTGATGACCAATGACACGGCGACCAGAATGCGGACTGTACCCTACTTGTCATCCCCGGATGGACTCTGGCTGGCCCTACATGGGCCCATATTGTGTAGTGTGCTCGGCATTGCCCTTTACCGCTCCAGCTGCAGGACTGGATTGGATGTGCAATAAACATCCAGTGACGCACTGCTGTGTTATATCGTTCATCATTCATGTATGAATGTGTGGGTAAATGTAGGGACAGTGATGTCCCTTACGTCAATGATGCTCATCCTGTGGGATGCCAGTCAGAGGGTGCTACATTGCATATTGTGTACCGGGTCCCGTGAACACTACAACAGGAACACACACATCGGTCACTTCCATGTCCGTACATGGACTGAACCACGCCCAGATCCCATGAGTCATTGTTGCAAGCCCTGCGCTGGTCCAGTGTACGGCAGGCCAGACCACTCCTCTTACGCTCCAAGGTGGTGGCACTCTTTGCTACCCGTCGCAGGCGTACTCACTGGTGGTCTGCAGGCCACTGGTCTAGTTGTCATCATGTCACAGCCACTCCCTGAGGGCAGCTTTGCACGCACACCACATGCGTCCGGCACAGGAGTCACAGGCCATGTGACTCCGCCAACATAAGGGGCCGACGACGTCATATTCCCCTCCACCAGTGGTGACTGGATGACGGACGCTCCACGGTTCTCAATCATAAAAAGCCCATGAGTTGTTGTGCACAGAGTTAGTGGCACCCAAGGCCTTGCGGCCGTCACAGGCCTGCCACCACGTGGCGCTGACTGGGGTTGCACAGGCTTACTGGCTCCCGAGGCCTTGCGGCTGTCACAGGCCTGCCACCACGTGGCGCTGACTGGCCTTGCACAGGGTTAGTGGCACCTGGAGCATTGGGGCCGGCACAGGCACCCCACCATGGGACGGTGACTTTGGGTGCACTGAGTTAGGGGAACCTTGAGCTGCTGAGCGGGTGTGCAGCCTGCGATGATGGCCCGTCCCAGCGGTCCATACAGCTCAGGTTTTGTGTGCCCTGCTGGACCGCAGTGTAGGCCAGAGCCAGCGGGCAGCACGGGCCTACTGCCACGTGGCGTCGCTTCCGGGATCACAGAGTTGGTGGCACCTATTGGGCTGAGCGGGTGTGCAGCCTGCAATGAGGCCGGGTGCCCTGGTATGTCCTCTGCCATGGAGTAATCAAGACCCAGCACCAAACGTGGGACCTGGTGGCCTGTGGAGCGGGGTGGCATGGTGTGGAGTGTGCCATGTCCGCGGGCCCCGGGCTTGTGGCTTGCAGCGGCACGTGGTCAGACCTCCTGTGTGCATGCCGGTGGCGGAAGGTGAGCAGTGCGGCCTGGATGTGCATGGGCGGGCATGCTCCGATGGGCGGTGGGAGGGGCTCGGGTGCCTCTGTCTGGGTGTGCATGGGCGGGCAGTCGATATTGTCTTGTGCAATTGTGTGTACTGTGCCAAATATGTATCTGGACTCTGTTTCAGATGACGGGTCTGTCTCAGATGTGTGACCTAATGAACTGCACTACATGCCGGCAAGTGGTTGGAGACACACCGGTGGCAGCAGGTGAGCAGTGTGGCCTGGGTGCGCAGGGGCAGCGCTCTCTCTCCCTCTCTCTCTCGCTCTCTCTCCTCCTCTCTTCTTCTTCTCTCTCTCTCTCTCCCTCTCTTCTTCTTCTCTCTCTCTCTCCCCTCCTCTTCTTCTCTCTCTCCCCTCTCTTCTTCTCTCTCTCTCTCCCCCTCTCTTCCCTCTCTCTCTGTCCTTTGATGTGGGCAGGACACACCTTCTCATCATGATTTTTGCCTTGCAGGCTGTGACCTATGGATCGGCCCGAGAAGAGCCGCAATGTGTCTTCATTTCATTTCAGTGTTCATTTTAATAAAGTTAGATTTTTTGCTTTGGAAATGAATGTGTGATGCTCATTTTTGTGATGACTCATGCATGTCACCAGTTGTGATTCTGCGACATCATGCGGATGATTTTGTACGTGATTAGGTGTGGCTGATGTGGCATGTCTTTGGTTGGGGGGGTGCCGGGGAGGGGGGAATTCTAGGGGTGGTTGCGGTGGGTGTTGTTTCCCTTTCGGCCCTCTCGGCAGCATGTTCAGTTGCTCAGGTGCATCTGTTGTTCTTCAGGTGTGACTCTGGGCTGGTCTCCCTTTTGTGGTCCAGGCTGTGGTCCGACTTAGCACCAGGTCGGAGCAGGTGTTATTTTCCTGCTGCTAACGCACCTTATCGCCTGTTTCGTGTCTTATCACAGTTCTGTCTGGTCGTGAATGTTGTGGAGTGGTGTTGTCGCGGCTTTGGGCATGGGAAAGCCTACTCTGCATCTCATTAGCGATAGTTGCGGGGGTTTCTGTGGCGATGTTTTTTGCGGCTGCTATCACGGGTAAACTGGTGCTGTGGGCTGTTAACTCCTGCTTGTGAATGGGGCGATCGATTTATCACAACTTTGGCTGCGATAAAGTGCCGTTAACTCGGCAATAGCTCCTTGTGAATATCCCCCAATGTGTTTCTGGGTCCGTGTGCCCTAAATGGACTTGCAAGGAAGCGGGTGTCGTTCCAGTGCCTCGGTGAGATCCTGAGCATAAATGTCGCCTGTGGGTTCACAGATATCTGTGACTAATCAGGGTGTGTCCATACTCCTCAGGGGGGTCATAGTTAATACAGGAAAGAGATGGGTTAGTAGAGCAGCTGAATTCCCAGGGTTTCAGCACTTTGGAAGAAAACAGGATAAAAGCTTTCTCCAGTGCTAGGCAAGTGGCATAACGGGCAGAGCTTCCGACTTTGGAGCTGGGGAACCAGGTTCAAATCTTGGTTCAACAACAGGTGATGCTGAGCAAATTACTTACCTTCCCCGTGCCTACTGAAATGAATGTGTCAGTCTGTAATGGATCTGGTGCTCATGTAAAGCGCTCTGAAACCTTCGGGTCGAGTTCGCCCTATATAATATTGCAGGTAAGTTGTTCATCTTAGATCTGGCATTGGTCTTGAACCTGTCCCACTGCTGAGGAATGGGAGGTGGAAGAGGCAGACTCTGTTTGGTGATTAGTCAGTTTCCATTATATTTTGGGGCCCTAGTTCTCTGGGCATAATATCCCAGCTCACATGTATCTTGGCACAGTAATCAACAGCATATCTCTTCTCTGTGCACAGCATTCTCATGGCATATTTTTCCTGGCACAATGTGAGAGACATTTCCTTCTGCTACCATTGTGTGTCCCGTACAATTATGGAATAAGGGCATTTGACACATATACAAAGATGTAGTATCTATTGCATAAATTGCCGACTTCTGCAAATCATTGTCTAGCTCATGAATATTAAATGTTACTTTAAAAAGTGTCACGCATGCTGGAGTGCACTGGAAGATTATTTAGAAAAGTTAACTGGTCCCCTTTCAGTTGCTCATTGACGCATTCCGGTATCGAACACGTGTTAAGAAGGTGAATAAAACCTTTGACCGGACAATATGTGAAAATGACAAAATAGCAAAATAATACGGCCGCCTCATTATTCTGTATAAATTCGCTTTGTTGCTGTATTTAGGCATCCCTGCCAGATAATTTTGCCCTCCACTGCTTTAGAAAAAACTGTCCCTACATATTGGCAGTGTTTAATCACAGTGAAGCTTTTTGGTGTTATAGAAGCCAGCAGGAATTCCTGGGTCTTGTTTGCTAACTCTCAAGTGGTCAGCTGGAAAGAGGATGGGGAGAGAGGACCAGATGATGAGAAGCAATGTATCCATCCAGATAGATCTGGTCAGTGCCCTAATATGGCTGGAGCTCCAGGTACATGGATAACCAACTCAGTTCAGATCCCAACAAAACGCAGCTCAAAAATCCATCAAGAAAAACTGGAACATGGCTCTCACTCAAGTCCAGTTAACAAAGCCTCTGGATGTTCTGGAAGTCGGTGTTTAGCAGGACACAGTTCGGGTTGGAGACCAGTTGCCAAGCCTACTGTGCTTGCAGTATGAAAAGAAGGCACAATGCTGGAGTCGGTGCCAGCCTCCCTTAAGACATTCAGAGGGGTACTACATTTCAGCGGCCTTAACACACTTTCATTTTCAGCAAGAATGCACATTTTCATATATGAAGAAACGTTTTCCATAGTTTATGTTAAATTGTGGTGGTTTGATACATTCAATGGCTTTTTTTAGAATGCTCTAATATTTCTCGACCTAAGGACATGTAAAATCTGCACAATCCCATACCAAAAAATCGTATTTGTTTTTGTAGATTGGTGCATAACTTTAATTTTTCCGCACTAAAGCCCGAGGGCATTGGCAAATCCCCATTGTAACCCACTTGGGCTGTGGTCTACCTGGAGCATATGATCCACATAAGAAAGGGATTGGATTGTTATCCCATCTACTTTAGAGAAATAGCAAGCCTTAAGCATACAGGAGCAGCACAGAGCTTCCTGTTCAGATGCCTGAATAACATGTGTTGTGACAATGCAGTGTGGTAATACTGGAACCGGTATTTCTGATACCATATTTACTGATGATTTACCTCACGATTTATGCATGTCATTCCTGAATTTCTGACCTTTTTGCAGGGGCAAATTTCACCGAGATTGACCTGGTGAGTTTGCCCTTATTATCATTTGTTGTACTTTTGAATGTGGTAGTATCACATGCGCAATTACTGCAAAGCCAGTAATACTAATTTGGGGAGAAACTTCTCTTTCCCCCAAATCGATATTACGAGCCCTCTTGTAATGTGTTCTAAAGTGCATTCTTCACAGTACAAGGACACATGAATTTTCGAGGTGTAATTTCATCCCAATACATTTAATATTACCCTGATTGAGTGTTGAACCTATAACATGAAGGTGGACAATGTCTCCAGAGTGTCCAACGCAGGCTCTGGAGGGCCAGATCCATGACAGATTGTTCTGAAACCCACAGAAGATACATTTACACTTAATGAGTCTCTATGAAAATCATTGACATACCTGGCGATTGTTATGAAAAACTGGTGTGAATCCAGCTCACAGGGCACTATTTTAGACAGCTCCATTATGGACTATTTAGGAAAAGATGTGACAAATCATTGATCTTAACAGCCAGCCTTCAATGCTCCTTTAAGTAGATCGGTTACAGAGCTTAAATGCAATAAGATATGAGCAATATACTGTATACTGGTTGTAACATTTTAATGTGTAAGACCTAACAAATCATTTCCCCCCAAAAAATGTATTAGGGTTTTACAAAATAACATAATACTTTATTAAAGAAAAATTGTGTTCATCCATGTTTCAGTACTTTTTTTTTCTACAAACTTTACCTCGCATTGTTTCCGCTGCATAAAAACGGTGTACATCGCAATGAATACAAACATATTGAAACGTCTGTATATCTTTAAAACAATCAGAGTTAAAATGCATACTAGATGGTAAAACAATTTACAGCGAATAAAACACAGTCCTTCTATGCTTGGCATCTTTCACACTAAATGTGGAATTTATGAATCCTCATAAAACCTCGATCTAGTGTTCAGGGGCTAATAGCCAACAACTCTATAAATTACATTAAAATATTCTGGCTCAGCAATCTGTAGTCATCTGTTCGGGCTACTTTGTACATTTTGTTTTTGTTTAACCATAATGCAAGAGAGGGAATTATAATGAATCGGAAACAGTTCATTTTGACTTCCCAGGAACCCGTTAAAAGTTGCAATCTTAGGACGCACATTCCCCATTCCACAGGTCTAAAGTTCTTTCCTGCATTTCACAGGGGACCAAAGCAAAGCCGCAAGTACACATCACACCAAAAGATTCTCAGGCTGTTGGAAATGTAACAGTGACAGCCTATAATGAGTAAAGTTAGCGCGGAGCAAGTAAGGACCTATTATTCTTTTCCTTTGATGGGAGAAAACCAAGCAAAAGAATAATATGTGTTGACCTGACTGGACAGATACCCCATCACAAGGGCAAGGGAAAGAATTTTTGCAAGTGGATATTCGCCAGAAATCCCAACATAAGTCCTATAAAATGTAAGCAAAACCTAAAGAGAATAAAACGATGCTGCAAATTATGCACAAAAGCCAAATAAAATTACGCATCCGAATTTACTGTTGGAAACATATTATGTACACTAACACATTTGTTTTTATTTTCCATTCATCTAATGGCAGCAAAACCTGCCAGAAAAATCTGTTTCAATTTAGCCTTAAGAAATATAGCGTACTCTGTGGGGTAATCAAATAATTCACACAAACCCAACCTTGCCAGTGTGGAACCAACATATCCTATTCAGGGTATCTTTTCAGCAAGATCCAATTTAAGACAGTCTTGTAACACTTCCTGGTTTAAAAGGAATGTCACCCTCCTCCAAATGGAGCGCCACAGTAACAGTGGGGCTAGGTGAATCACATCACTAATGTACGGGAGTCCCAACTCACCATGGCAGATGTCATTTGAGCAACTTTGGGGCAATGATAGCCATTTTTTGGCAAAAGCATCCTCCACTTGTTGTAGGAGGTCAATGTCTACGATACCCCATACTGCCCCCACATATGTCGTTAAAGTCTTTGTTTTTGCTGCTTAGATGTGTAAAACTTCAGGGACAGGCTTATTTCCCAACTTCTTTGTAAAATTAAAAAGCATTTGTAATGCAATAAGTCTCGCATTTGAGAAGTTTGAGCTATTGGCATTGTAAATGACAATGCCTTTTATTTATGTGTTTTGAAAACCTGGAAGCGGTGCATAAACACGCACTTTGTACTTATAGTTTTTGCTTATGAGAAGCAAGGATGGCAGTAAAAGAGGCACAGTTACTGCTACCCTGCTTCTCGTAAGCAATGACTATAAGTACAAAGTGCGTGTTTACGCACCGCTAACATGTTTTCAAAACACATAAATGAAAGGCATTGTCATTTACAATGCCAATAACTCAAACTCTCGCAAATGCGAGACCAATTGCATTGTAAATGCTTGTTCATAAATGTTACCATTACATGATGTCTGCTGAGGAAACAATGTAGTCTGTTCTTATGTTGTAATTAAAGAGAGGAGAGGATGTGGTCTGATGGCTAGATTACCAATCTAGTCAACTTTGGTGTTGGAATCCAAGGTTCGATCCGCGGGGTCACGTCCACAACCTGTGATTCTGGGTAAATCACTTAGGGGCATATTATCAACGGCCAGCTGTAATTATCGCTGGACGCTCTTAGTGTTAAAATGTTTAACGCTGGCTATCGCAGATAATTATCGCCATGCTAGCGCTGTATTAACAATGCTCATCGCAGTGGCGATAATTATCCTAGCAATAGCGATGTTTTCCATAGAACATCGCTGGTTTTCCAGCGATGTTCCATGAAAAACGGCGATACCCTTGATGATAGGGGCCTGGGGTCATAGCCACAAAATCCCAAGGCATACTTAACGCGATTTTAAAAATCTCTACCCTTCCTTGATAATATCGCAGCTGCCTTCCCGGTATTTTCCCTGGTTGGTTTCACAGCCACGCCTACTTTGCATCTCATTAGCGATGCAAAGTTAGGCGTGCTGGAAACGGGGGCTAAGTCAGCAATACACGCGCTAGCGTGTCCTTGCTGATTAGGTGATAAAGTTATCGCCGCTTTACGCCCGAAAACGGACGCTAAAGCGGCGATAAGTTTATCGCCTGGCCTTGATAATATGCCCCTAAATCTCCACGTACCAGAATGTGTCCTTGTGTAACTTAACCAGTGCTCACTTAAAGCGCTCCAGGGGGCATATCAGCAAGGCGAGGCGATAGAATTATCGCCGCTTTAGCGTCTGTTTTCGGACAAAAAGCGGCGATAATTTTATCGCCCTATCAGCATGGACACGCTAACGCGTGAATCCATGCCTTAGCGCCTGTTTCCCTAACGCCCAGCTTTGCATCTTCAATGAGATGCAAAGTGGGCGTTCCTCCCCAACATAACTGGAGAAATGTCGCTAACTGACATTTCTCTGATTATCAAGCTTCATGCTAACAAGCAGAGCGATAAGAAAAGTAGCGCTAACCACGGTTATCGCTACTTTCCTTACGCCTGCTTTTATTCTGATTTAGTCATGTAATCCAATGGAAGGTGGATTACATGGCTGAGTCCACCTTGCCCTATAAGCAAGGTATCGCCGGTCGCAGAGCGATTATCGCTGGATTTCCAGAGATAATCGCACTGTTTTCTAGCTAACGCATGGATTTCTATCGCTTTAGAGATAAGCGTTGCTGATAGCACGCTATCTCCGCGATATAATCCAGCGATAGCCGGCGATAATTATCCCAGCGCTAAGTGCGCTGAGCGATAACTATCGCCGGCCCTTGCTGATATGCCCCTAATTCCTTAGGGTCCAGCTCCCGCTATATAAATCTGCATTTAAAAAAATAGAGCCTATTGTGGGTGGTCATTTTAAGGCAAGAAACTACAAACCGGACACGGATTGGCTACAGTACTGCATAGAAATTTAGCATATTAATGCCGTCGTGTGAACAGTACAACTTTATCTGTAGTCGTCTCTCTTTTCTTAACGAACATCGTAGACAACTCATGATAAGCACTGAGTTTGACTCGGGTAGATGTGGACAGACACGAGTAGCAAAATATTCTCGCCCTCA
This sequence comes from Triturus cristatus, assembly GCF_964204655.1. Classification (NCBI taxonomy): domain Eukaryota; kingdom Metazoa; phylum Chordata; class Amphibia; order Caudata; family Salamandridae; genus Triturus; species Triturus cristatus. Next base: position 232,640,979 of record NC_140585.1, read on the forward strand.
CATTCATGAGAGAATCGGATTCTCCGGTGTTCCTCCGACACCTTTAACAGTGATCCTTCAGGTTCTTGCAAGTGAATAGTGGGATGTCGTACGCATGTGTGACGTGTGCCCTCTCATTCTTGTTACGACTGATCATATTACTCTTCTGAGCTTGAATGGGAGGTTCCTTGTATTTTAGACGCATCCTTTGTGTTAATGAAAGGGAAAAAAAATGTTTAGTTGTTTTGTGTAATCATTTTGGGGCATATCAGCAACAACCGGCGATAATTATCTCTAAGTGCACTTAGTGCTAGGATAATTATCGCCGGATAGCGTGGATTTTTATTGCTGAGATAGCGTGCTATATTAGCAACGTTTATCTCAAAAGCAATAAAAATCCTCATAAAATTATCGCCGCTTTTCGGCCGAAAACGGCCGCAAAAGCGGCGATAATTCTATCGTCTCGCCTTGCTGATATGCCCCTAAGAGCGTAAACAGTGGAAAAACATGGTATTTCTCATAATCGGGTCTTCAACGCTGTCAACCTTCGCAGAGATCTCTGATCTTGGCTTTATGTTCAAAATCTGCAAGCCTCAGGTTAAAATACTGGTTTAGAAGCTGAGGTGGCTGATACATTTACTGCGGTAGTGCAATGTCCTGAGAACTGATTGTAAAAATCCTGCTAGATCCGAATCGTATTTGATTGGGTTATTGCATGTTTTTTAGACACAAGCTCCAAGCACAGTAAATGGATGAGTCGGTTACGCACCTCCTGCAAACACCACCATGTACATTGCAAGGGATATGCCTGAATCCTAGCAAGTTTTAACTCATTCTTTTGATCGTGTAGTTTAATTTCATCAGTTATCGAGTCCTAAAAACCGTTTGGTTTGGACTATGTTCTATAAAGAATAATCATAATTCTGTGCTTATTTTGTACATATACCAACCTAACAAAATGCAGCACTTTAAATTTACATTTTATAGGAAATTGCACATTTTTGGCAACTTTATTCGGTTGTGTGAATGAGTGGGTGAGCAGAAGAATGGGTAAAAGCTTAGATGGATGAGCGAGTGTGTGGAGGGATAGAAAAGAATTACTGAATACATGGATGATTAATGGGTGACTGAGTAATGTAAATTAGATGGCCCTGAGTCATCAAAATGAATATTTCTTATGTGGTGTGAACATTTCCTAAAAGAGCTGGAAAGATATTGTCTTCAGAATAAATCCAACACGAAAAAACATGCCATCTATTCGACATATGAAATGCTCAAGTTCCAGTTACACATTTTGGGAGATGGGTTCCAAATAACCCATTGCCAAAACAATTAGCAAGTCCAAGGGCCAGATGTACAAATAAGTCGGTTTGAAATTTCCTAATTGCGAACGTTTGCGATTCGCAATTAGGAGATCGCAACACCCATGTACGAATGTGTCTTACATACATTTTGTGTTTCCCAGTGGGTCGCATATAGACCTGCCTCATTAATATTCATGAGGTAGGTCTCGCTTTGCAACCCATTGGGAATGGCCTGCACTCACAGGGATGGTGGCCTGCTGGGAGCAGCAGACCACCATGTCTGTGACTGCTTTTTAAATAAAGCAATTTTTAGGTCTCGGCTGGCGTGGGCTGCGCACATGCGCAGTCTCGCTGCTGGGATTTAATGTTTTGGGTATTTTTCAGTAAAGGGCTTTAAGCCCCGCCCCTCTTTTCCATTGGCTGGCGTCACCATTTATGCTAAACGGTGGCCAGCCATTGGAAAAGAGCTTTTCGTGACGTTCACGTTTGGCTTTTTGAGCCGTCCCACTTGGACGGGCTCGTCTGCCTTCCGTGCGCCTTTACTTTTGTCGCAAAAGGTTTCTTATCTTTATGGGGCCATGTGTTCAAAACACATGGCCCCATAAAGACAAGAAATGGTCTTGCCCCAGACGAAAGTGAAAGCGGACCAGTGTACACAGTTACACGCGTATTCACGAACCAATACGGAATAAATATATGGTTTATTTTATACAATGGCCACACAAACGTTAGAGTAAAAAAGAAAAGGTCGTACTTTTTGGTGCTTGGTTTGTCAAGCTTCACTTCTGCATTCTTGTTTAGATATCCCAAAGAATTGGATACATAGAGATCCTTAGGTGTTGGAAGTACAGCAGGCATGTCGGCCTCCAAGGGAAAGCTCTTCAAGCAAACGCTTGATCATCACATCAGCCGGTGGCATACACGTCTAGCATTTAGGAAAAGAGTCCCCATCAACGTGAAATAATATACAGACTAAAACATTATTTGATACGCAAGTGAGCACTTGATAAACACGCAGCGAGTTTCCCGGACACAAGACTTACTCCCCGTCTCCTTAAGTAGACCTATAAAAATCCGATTGCCTCTGTTTTACTTCCGACTCTTCCTGTTGTGGTTTTAGAGTCGGAAGTAAAACAGAGGCAATTGGATTTTTATAGGTCTCCTTAAGGAGACGGACAGTAAGTCTTGAGTCCGGGAAACTCGCTGCGTGTTTATCAAGTGCTCACTTGCGTGTCAAATAATGTTTTAGTCTGTATAAAATGAAACCATCTATTTATTCCGTATTGGTTCATGAATACGCGTGTAACTGTATACACTGGTCCGCTTCCAGAGACCTAAAAACAGAAGGCAGGGAGACCTAATGGTAACGCTAGCCTATAGTGACTGACAGACTGGGGGTGGTAGAAGGAGGTGCCGAGTGGCCTGTATCAGCCGTTGAGGCCTGCGATTGGTTAGAAAGAAAAAGGACAGCCTCGAGAACAGCCGCCTCAGTCACGCCGGAAGTGTTCAACTCAAGCTTCCCAGAATAGACAGCCCCTAGCACCCCGAAAATGATAGTGACTCGTTCCTATAACACCAACGCTTAAGGCCGGAGTACGAGTAGGTGCAGGAGATTCCACATCAGCGTTTTGCTGTGTGTGGTAGAAGGGTAAAGAGGCTTATTTATTTATTTTATTTTTGTGCTTTTAAGTTTTATATAGCACGGACATGAACCAGAGGCATCAGAGCGCTTCAAAATAAAGCCAGAGCTTAGCAATAACATATAAAAATATACATGGACATTAAAGGTGAATTGAACTCCGGGTTTATTTAATGCATTTTTATATAGCGCGGACTTTAGCCAAAGGTGTCAGAGCGCTTCACAATAGAACCAAGTACGTTACAGGAGAATTTTACGTATTTACATGTTACAGAAACAAACGAGAAAGTAGAAAAAGTAGAATAAAACAATAGATGGCAGTCACAAAAAACATATTAGGATGAAGGTCGTACAGGCATAGATTACACATTTACAATATTCAAAGAACTTCCTTGAGGGACAGGGCTGTTTCGGTGCTGCAGTTTTGAGTGAAACCAGACTGGAAATAGTCAACAAGCATTAAAAATGCAATAGGTCTCGCCTTTGATTAAGTTAAAGCTGTTTGCTTTGCTATACAATACCATTAGCAAAGCAAATGGCTTTAACTTAATCAAAGGCGAGACCTATTGCATTTTCAATGCTTGTTTTGTAATGCAGCCCATTTTGCTTAAAGGAAAACGGGATACATTTCAAAAATAAAAATAAAAAGCTACCTTTTCATTTTTTAAGAGTAGGCAGTGGTCCGTGAAACCACTGCCTGCTCTTAAAAAATGTTGGCGCCCACATTCACACAGGGGAAGGGATCCCTAAGGAACCCCTTCCCATTTGTGATTGGGTTACCCCCAACTTGAAGTTGCTGGTAACTGCAAATGTTTTGCGACCACATTCCTGGACGCAAAACATTTCTATATACCAGTGTTACTCACTATTAGGAATGAACACCCATAACATATCCCTTCCTAGTAGCAACTTGCAAACCCTATTTTGCGAGTCAGTAATAGTTTACCGACTCGCAAGATGAGGTTGATACATGCCAAAAAGCATTTAACCGGCTGCAGATGGCCCAATGGGTCGTTTGTGAGCTGGAAAATGCTTCGTACATCTGGCCCTAAATCTTGGAGAATAATCTCAGCCACAGAGTGTGCTGTGTCGTCCACTGTATGGCGATGATTTAGTAGGATGTATTAGAGGAAATATTCAGCCATAGCACTTTGCTGGTGACATTTAACCGTGTATAAATGTGAAAACAAAGACATTCTTTCATGATTCAGGCTCCTGACCTGTAGAGCAATCCCAGAGCTAAACATCAAATTCTCAATCCATACCAGTAATCTGCATTTCTTTCGATTTTAGATGAAGAGAGTGTCAAAATAAAAGCCGGGTAAAGCTAGACCTTTTTGCTCTGGCGATGCTTGTTTCTATTAGCTTGATACACTGAAAGCCAGGCGCCAACATGCATAATCTTGGAAGATTTTATGTCAAGACTAGGAGCTAGCATTATGCTGTGGTAAGTAAAAGGGGCCAGCGCTCCATGTATGGATTAGGGGGCATATTTATAAGGAGCTTGCGCCGCCACTGTGTCACTTTTTTTGACGTGGTGACGGCGCACTCCTTGCTCCATATTTACAAAATGAGGATTTATGCCCTATAATCACTTTTCTGAGTCCTGCATCGTTTTTGTTCCTGTACCACAACTGACTGCATCAGGCTACGTTAATTACATGCAAGGTGGGCGTTTTCCTGTAAGATCCAAGGCAGAATTGACACATCCATATTAACAAGAATTTTGAAAAGTGACGCATCTTTGGCAAAAGTCCTGCAGAGTAAAAATGCAACTAAATCCTTGAGCATCGGCAAATGAGGAGGAAAAATGATGCGTTGGCATTGGTACATAAGCAGAACATACCCAGAGCACTCTGGAAAGCTTAATTATACCATGGAGCTACTCATACTGCAGCTCGGAGCAGGAAGACGATGACAACGACCCCCCGCCACCATCACCAGCACAACCTCCACTATCACCACAGAAGCAGCACAGGAGAAAGGAGTGAATATACTGGCAGAGGATTAACCCCGTTGACCTCAGGGAGGATGAGGTCATCACCCATTACAGGCTTAGGAGGGGGTCCATTGTTCTACTGTTGCACCAGATTGCACCAAGGCTGCAGACAACATCCCAGAGGTGCACCAACATCCCTCTGCAGGCCAAGCTGATGGCAGTATTACAAATGAAGGTGTCTCAACCTACCACACCCAGATGGCTGCAATATCACAGACATACTTTTCAGCATTCCTACCCTTTGTCCTAGATGCCATCATAAACTTCACACCCCAGTACCTCATGTTCCCCAACACACAGCAGAAACTCCTGAAAAACAAGCACGGCTTCTATGCAATTGCTGGATTCCCACACGTGTTGGGGGCATTGGACTGCGCACATTTGCAACCTGCAGCTACATCCCTCCTGTATCAAAATTGGAAGCACACATATTCCATAAATGTGCAGCGAATAGTGGACCATCGGCGGATCTTCATCAATGTGCAGGCAAATTACCCTGGAAGTGATTATGATGCATACATATTCATGCATTCCATATTAAACAAGCACTAACAGAATGGGACATATGGGAATGGGCCAATGGCTGGAAAGTACATCTCAAGCAATGACTGACCTCATTACAGTAAATTATTTTGGTCAAAATAGCCAAATATGTGTTGGGTGAAAAAGACAGTGCAGATGTAGCAGGTGTGGGCCTCGAACTTGCATCATACTACATGGCACATGTGCAATACAACCCTCCAAGTCACACATATTAAGACCTGTAAAGCCACTGTAGGCCTCATGTACAAGAGGCCTGTGCTGCTAGAGCTGAAATTTGAATGATTTTCTGGTGGAACAGTTCTTCGAATCATATCTATATGGCAAATCATAGTCATCCGGTATGCCCTGGCATGGCCTCATAGCTATGCTGTATTGCCTTACTCTACGTCAAGGATGTGTTCCATGGGCCTGATGGTGGTTTTCTCCATGCAACACCAATGTGGGCATATTTACAAAAAATTGGCATAGGGCAGTGGCGCCGGTCATTTTGCTGCACTGGCCTCCGCCAAGTTGAAAGGACAGAAAAGCACCATCTTTGCAAGATCCGGTTAATTCCTGTGGTTTCAGCCAGCGCTGGTGCAAAAATTGCAGCCACGTGGCATCACAGGCACCCTTGCGAATAGGCAGCCATTTATACACCAGCACAGTGTAAGAGGACATAAATGCACCGTATCTCATCCATACAGCACAATCATGCCCTTTTCTTTTCACACAGAGAAGCGCAGCAAATTGACATGCAGCGCTGCCCTGCGTGAAATCCTAGTATGTGAGCCATTCATTAGTGCAATCAATTAGATGTGCCACTATACAAAGGTGGAACAGGACTGGTGCTGCTCTTCAAACATGGAATGGGGAAACATGACGGAGGTGGACAGAGCTCTGCAACATGTAAGTGGGCAGTCTGAGTGACATTTCTAAGCCTTTTAACAGAACATGATCCAGCCTACTGCCCTCTGCACTGCACACAGCACAGTGAAGCGTTGCGACATAGCTGGGTGCACTGCAAAGCATGCTCTTTTGGCCCACATTGCACCTTGTTAACATTGTTAACATTTGCCTGCAGCTGTTCCTCGTGTGCTGCCCTGTCGTATCCAGGGACTTGTGCCACTAACTAGTCTGGTACGACAGCTGCCACCAATTCCTCCATGACATCCAGTTCCTCCAGGGGCGCTAGGCTCCCTCCTCCGGTCTGCATTGCTGCCTCAGGTTATTGCCAGTTTCTCCTTTGTTAGGCTCATTAAATCATGCCAGCTCTTCTTGCAGTTAGTCACAGTCCTCACAGCTTGCCACATAATGTTGACCTTCTCCATGATGGATTGCCAAATGGCCTCTTTCCTACGTAGTGGCAATTTGGAGGTGACAAAGAGCAGATGTTGGCACTGTGTCACCTAAGAATCAAGATCTCATTCTCCTTCTCACTGAAGTTGGACTTACTCTTCCACTGAGAAGCTGCAAGGACATTCCGGCTGGTGCTGGGGTTGTTGTCCTTGCTTCTGCTGCCTGCTCTCTGCTTCATGGCTGCCTTCAGTAAAGTGTACCATGTGTTTTTTTCCCCTGATGCATCCAAGTGTGGATTGGTGGTCTATGGGCTCATATGGCAATGTTTATTAGGTAGCGGACTAGAAGGCCATTAGATAGGGAAGATAGGAATGTTTTGCCAGCAGAGTGTTCACATCTACGTTTCGGAGATGAGGCTTGTGTAACCCCAGGTTTGGATACTGATCTGATTAGATTTCCTATTAAACTTAGCACCGATCAGAGGGAAGGACTTGAGAGGTCCTTCAAGCAGTGTTAGGAAAATTGATGTCTGTTGCAGGTGCATTGGCTGAAGTTTTCGATATAGCAGAGGAGTCCAAATGTACCTCTTTTTACAAACTGGGTGCAGAGATCCTTTTGTTTGCTGTGTAGCACTACTGCAGCCTTCTTGTAGGAAGGAGAATGGTGGTTCTGATAAATAGAAACCCTCAGTCAGGAGACATGGCTTATAAAGTGTCTGGTACAGGGACAGACAGCCTTTTGTTTGTATACAAAATGGTGAAAAGCATAGGTAAATAAGTGTCAACATTCACAGCCCTGGATAAAACACATCATTCCATGTGCAGAGCATGTGGTGGGCTTGGAAGATTTGGGAGGGAGTTTGGTAGAAATTGTTTTTCCGACCCAGACCCAGTTCTATCCCAAAGTAAAAAAAACATCTTTATGGATTTCAGGTAGCAACAGGACTTTTCCCACTGCACAGGAGATTTCAAAGAGCCAGAAGTGGAAGAGGATATTTTCAGGCACAAACTTCAACCGAGTTAAGTACAGTAGCAGGCTTGTCTTCTTTCCCTAAAAAGGTGGGTGGAAGGTTTTTTCGATTTGTGGACAATTTGACGAAACCTAAAAAAAGATTTGACCATTATAAGGTTACAAACGGGAGTTCTTGGAAACTCTATTCCAGATCGAAGAGCCACGGTTATTGTTTTGATTTTGCAGAGGTACCGACATTTTTAGGGGCATATGTACAAGCCCCTATCGCCACCACAACGTCACATTTTACACTGCCTTGTAAATAAGGCCCCCTTTCACGCTATGCTTAGCATTATTCCTCCTCGTTTTTGCTTTTCCCGTTTGTGCTGCCATGTGCAGCACACATGGAAAAGGCAAAATGCCTTGGATTGTTCATGTACAGGAAGGTCTCCCTTATTTAGAAAGGTCAGCTTTGGATCCATATTATGGTTTGGAATTTTTGAGCTTCAAGGTCCACATGAGGAAGTCGGTGTCAAAGCTTCCTCAGAAGAGGTGCTGGGGCACATTGGCTGTTTTGTGGCCACCACAGGGCTGGCCTAGCAGCAGAGAGCCTCCGAAGCACACCTGTAGTCCGCTGCTCTGCTCCTGCTTCTCTTAGTCACACTCTCAACCTGGGTACTCAGAAGGATGCTTCGGGTCTGTGCTGAGGCATTTTACATGAAGAAATTCCAAACTGTGACAATGTTCAAGATATAAACGTCTTATCTCTCTGAGTCAATAGACAACTCATACCACTGCACTGGGAATAGGCTTTACTGCAAAGTATCTGCAACATGCTCTATTCCAGAGCACACACAATTGATCCAAGCCTTTAAAAGTGAGGAAAAAGAAATACTTGAACATCTGTATCTTCTCTGTTCCCAACATTTAATTTGCAATAAAGCTGTGGAAATAACAACACAAAAGTGCAGCCTTCAACTGTATAATTGGAACTATCACATCCGATCACAATGCATTAAAAAACCGAGATAGAACTGTTCAAGCGGTGTAAAGAGTGACACGATTGATAATCAACTCAACATATCAACTTAATCATCCATTCAATAGTTGCACAATTGCCTCAGCGTACACACCCTAATACGTCAGGGCAGGGTAGGGTTAGTGTTTCTTTGTCGGTTTACAGGAGCCCAGCTGTGGGCACTGGTGAATTGAACAGAGGCAGAAGAGAAGGGCAGCTGAAGGTCAATGGGATGAGCTGATTCAAGGCTGCCATTCACCCACCCTACAATATTTATGTAAAAAGCAACGTGAGAACTTGACATCAGACTGTTCTCACTGTTCTATATGGGAGCTTTCACATTAGACAGAAGAGGTCCCAGCAGCACTATCTGGTGAACTGCTGGGCCCTAACAAAATGTAACATTAAATTAAAAGGACACTGGCCTACAAGCCACTTGCACTGAAACGGACTACATTTTAAGCACATGTGCACAGTGTGCACAGGAAATAGGCCTTCTCTCACAGTGAGTAGAGCCAGTAGCTGAAGTGGGTTGGACAATTGCCCCATTTTTAGTCCTGTGGTGGGAGTAGGAAAGTGTGAATGACAGTTAATAAGGCCAATTGAAGAAGAATGATGAATTAAAGCTCATATATGTATGCTTGTGTTTGTGTTTTGAAGGATTTTCTTTCAAAAACAAAGGGGCTTATTTACAAGCCTCTTTCGTCACTTTTGCGTCATTTTTAACATGGGAAAGGTGACGTGTGGGTGGCGCAAGGGGCTTGTAAATAAGCCCCAAAAGGTCTTGTTTAACACCAGACTTAATGAAGAAAGATTGAAAGTATCATTATATGAGTCGCTTCTGATTGCATAGATGTGCACTGTACTTCATTTCTCAGACACTGGTGTACAAACTGCCCTGCTCCTTCACCCGTGACAGTTGATCAGAGAAGACGGCCCTTACTTTTAAATGACCTCACAGGAGCCTGCAGTTTGGAGCTGGGAAGGCAGGCATCTCCAGTGGCCGCTGGGGAGGATGCTATTCTAAAGCTATGCAAAGCTGGCGCAGATCTCAAAGGTTGCCATGGATATGATGAGAAGATGCTACAGCTTAGACCTGTTTTTCTACAGGTTCTGGAATCATGGGCCACCAGTCCAGATGGCTTCAGGGGGAAGTACAGAGGCCGCGGGAATTGTTTCTCAAACAGTCTTCAAGGATTAGAAAATGTTGATTCATGCTTTATGTACTACAAAGATGAGGCATCTCAATTTTAATGTATACTTTAAAAGGCACAAACAACTGTGTCGCTTAATTGCCCGCATTCTCTGTGGCGAGGTTACCTCAACTGTACCATGATTTAAGTTTCACAGCAACATAAAGAGATTTATTCTTCAATAACAATGTCCACTCTCAAAGGTATAAACAGATACTGCTTTAAAAGAAGTATCATACAGTAATGTTCATGTTCAGCTAATAAGTGTAGACACTAATGTTTTCCATTTTTTCTTTACCTGCAACCTCACTGATGCTGCCACTGCCTCCTCTCATCTTGTCTCCTCTTGTAGGAAGTATAGATGGAGCTCTTAGGATTCTGTTAAACTTTATTACATAATCACAGAAAATAGGCCAAACAGTCATGTGAAGGCTTCCTCACACATATACTATCTTCTATAAACAAGTATTCAGAACAAGCGTTGGCAAAGCCAATAGGCGTAGAGGTTGCTGACAGCAGTTTGGCTTTGTCAGTGCTTTTTTTGTCATGGTTTCCCAAAGCTTTACTGTTGGGAGAGCTGCTGGGACCTTGATATATATATATGCAAAAACAATAGCTAAAAGCAAATATAGGTTTTTGGTTTCAAAAAGCTTACATTATTATAGTAATTCCCCTTCTACGCTCATGACGGAATGGTTTTGTCATGAGCCACGAGGGGCTTGTGCTCATGATGGAACCGTTCCATCAAGTCACCCACTCATGGGAAAAGAGCTGGTGCTCCCCCCAAGGGCTACCCATCTACACCCCCAAACAGGGATGGCTGCGGAAGAATTTCTGCTGCCACCCTCAACCTCTGCAATCCTATTACATTAGTGCGCAAAGCGCGACGGCTGATGTCATCAGGAGAAGCCAGACGCGCTGGAAGCCATTTGCTTCCAGGCATCTGAGAGAACAGGAAGGTGTTTCCTGCTCCTAGGGGGGTTTCTCTGTGCATCGAGGCATCGGGAGAGAGAAAATAATTTTTCCTCTCTCCTTATGTCTCTTTGCTGCACGATCGCACATAGGGTCACGATCGTGCAGCAGGAATGCCTGCACTAGGCACAAGAGATTTTTTGTTGTTGTTTAAATTGAAGCGACCGCTTGGGCAAGGGTTGCTTCCAATGGGGATTCTTAGGGATTCTTTTTTTTTACAGATGGAAGCAACCCCTTGGGCAACAGTCGCTTCCAAAGGGGGGAACTTACTCTCTGCTGGTTTCTACCTCTCCCAGGGGCAGAGTCACCCATTTTTTTGTCCTTTCTGCCCCTAGGGATTTGGGGGGCTAGAAAATCCCACTAGGCATCAGGAATCTATTTTTTTTGCAAATGGAAGCGACCCCTTGCGCAAGGGTCACTTCCAAAGGGGGCACATTATTTGCTGCTGTTTTCTTCCCCCCGCCCCGGGTACAGATCGGCCTGTTTTTTGGCCCTTCTGCCCCGGGGGGGGGGGGAGACAGAAAACCCCACTAGACCAAGGGATTTCCTTTTTAAAGTGCATGGGGCAATGCCTTGGGCATGGAGCACCCCATAATTTTTTTTTTTTATACTTCTGTCTGTTATTGGCGCCACCCAGGGGTGGATCGGTCCATTTTGAAGGGCCATCTGCCCCCCCTCCCCCAGGGAGAATAGAAAACCCACTAGAACCAGACATTTATTTTTTTGTAAATGGACGTGACCAATGGCGCGTTCAAAGGGGATGATTTTCTGTTGCCTATTTTCAGCTTCCCCCCATTATTAGATCGGCCCGTTTTTTTGGCCTTTCTGCACTCAGGGGAGGCAGAAAACCCCACAAGACCCAGGAATATTGATTAAAAGTGCAGAGGAACATCTCTTGGGCAAGGATTGTCCCCAAAATTATTTTTTACTTGTCGTTTTCTGACCCCTACCCTGGGGTGGATCGGCCCCTTTTGAAGCCCATGGGCCCCCAGGGGAATGTTGAAAACCCACTAGAACCAGGGAATTTTTGTAAATGGAAGCAACTCCTTGGGCAAGGGTCATTTCCAAATAGGGGCATTTTGTATCAGCCATTTTCTGTGTCCCCTCTCCTGGGGGACAGATTGGGCTAAATTTCATCCCCTAGGTAAGGATCGTCCCTCAATTTGTGTTGATACTTGTCAGCCCTAATTGAAGGCCCATCTGGCAGATTGGCCTTTTGGGTAGTGACATAGCGTGTTACAATGTTAATTGTTTTATTACTTGTGAATTGCAATTTTAATGTTTTATTTCTACTTTTTATTGTAGTTCAAGGCATTTGCACTTTTGACTGATGTTCTAGGTTGTGGTTTCGGCACTGGTGGTTCTGCAGTTTGTGTAGTTGCAAGTGTTTGGTAAGAAAACGTGTTTTGTACTATTTACTCTAAATGAGTTTCATTTCCCTGCATGAATGTGTTTTTGTAAATGGTGTAATAATAGCAATATGTTTAGCTTCTGTTTTATTGAGTGTGGAAATCTTTTTGCATTTGTGCTCGATGTGCATTTTGTTGTCTTGTGAGTAATTTGTTTTGTTTTTTCTTTCTAGTGGGATAATTGTTGATTTTTACTGTGTCTCTGCAGAGTAGGTGCTGGAGAGTATAGCTGTCTCTGGCAAGTGAGTAGTAAGGTTTTTGAGTATATAGATCTTTGTGATAAAGCCTATGAATCTTTTTCAGTTGTTTATGGAGGATGCATTTTTGGCGGAGATTGTTGAGCAGGCTAATTTTTATGCTGAACAGTATTTGAGGGACATCAGTGCCAGACGTAGGCCCCACTTTAGAGCTACCCGGTTGACTTCCACAAACCTGGAAGAATTGAAGAAGTTCTTGGGTTTAACTTTTTTGATGGGCTTGATAAGGAAGCCAGCGACGTCTTCATATTGGTCTACTAGTCCCTTGATGGTACCGACTATATTTCCAGCAATCGTTGTGATTGGTATTTGCTTCTGCTTTGGATGCTGCATTTCGTTGATAATGGTTTAGCATTCCCAAGAGACCACCCTGATTGTGACCGTCTTTTTAAGATTTGGCCAGTCATTGATCACTTTGTAGATCGATTTTCTGAGAGCTATGCTCCAGGGCAATAAATAGCTGTGGATGAGTCTTTGGTCTTGTTCAAGGGCAGTTCGGTTTCTAGACAGTACATTCCTAGTAAAAGGGCACGTTATGGAATTAAGATGAAAATGCTGTGTGAAAGTAGGACTGGATATGCCTCTAATTTCAGGAGGCACACTGGTAGGGATTCCAGGATTGACCCCCCTGGTTGTCCGTCCACTTTTGGAGTGAGTGAGGTAATTGTGCGGGAATTTTGTAGAGGACTTTTTAACAAAGGTCACCATTTATATGTAGATAACTTCTACACTGGTGTGCCGTTGTTCAGGGATTGGCCAAAGTGTACACTGTTGCTTTTGGCACAATTCGCTCTAACCATAAAGGTTTACCAAAATAACTTGTGTGTCAAAAGCTTGAGTGGGGACAGTGCAGTGCGTTGCGTAGTGAGGAACATCTAGCTGTGAAGTTTGCAGTCAGGAGGGATTTCTACATGCTGACTACCATCCATGATGAAAGCACTTCACCTGTGACTGTTTGGGGTCAGGTTGGTTTCCCTAGATGGCCGCCGAGCCCAGGGTCAAAAACGCAGGTGACCCCCTTGCAAAACCAGGTCGTTTTGTGATGGGTAATTTGGATATTTCCACAATACGTTTTGGGTCCTTTCCTGCAGTTGGTACTTGGCTCACCCACACAAGTGAGTATCATTTTTATCGGGAGACCTAGGGGAACGCTGGGTGGTAGGAAATTTGTGTCAGCCTGGTGATCCCACAACCTTTCCACACAGAAATGTGAGAAAAATTAGATATGTTCAGCTAAATTTGAAATTTGCAGGGAATTCTGTGTAGGAAAATGTTGGGGGATCCATGCAAGCCATACTTCTCTTGACTCACCCAGCTGTCTAGTTTTCAGGAATGTCTGGGTTTGGTAGGGTTCCCTAGATGGCCACCGAGCCCGCTACCAAAAACGCAGGTGACCCCCTTGCAAAACCTGGTCATTTTGTGATTGGTAATTTTGATGTCTCCACAATTACTTTGGGCCCTTCCCTGCCGCGGGTACTTTGCTTACCCACACAAGTGAAGTACCAATTTTATCAAGAGAATTTGGGCAATGCTGGGTGGGTGGAAGTTTGTGGCTCCCCGCAGATTCCAGAACTTTCCATCACAGAAATGTGAGGAAAATGTGTTTTTTGTTACAAAGTTTGAGGTATGCAAGGGATTCTGGGTAACAGAACCTGGTGAGAGCCACATAAGTCACCCCATCCTGGATTACCCTGGGTGTCTAGTTTTCAAAACTGTATAGGTTTGCTAGGTTTCCCTAGGTTCTGTATCAAAATCGACAACTAGGCACATTGCAAAAAAAGGGTCAGTATTCACTGGAAAAATGGGATGTGACCACGTTGCGTTTTTGTGCTGTTTCCTACTGTGGACACTAGGCCTACCCACACTAGTGTGGTACCATTTTTATCGGAAGACTTTAGGGAATGCTGGGTGAGTGGAAGTTTGTAGATCCATGCAGATTCCAGAACTTTCCATCACCAAAACTTGTGGAAAAAGTGTAATTTTTTTTACAAGGTTTGAGGTTTGCAAGGGATTCTGGGTGACAATTGACTAGGTTTCCCTATGGTCTGGCTGAGCTCAAAATCCACAGCTAGACACATTGCAGAAAAAGGGTCTGCTTTCACTGGAAAAATGTGGTGTGTCCTTGTTGCGTTTTGGGCAATTTCCTGTTGAGGGTACTAGGCCTACCCACGCAAGTGAGGTACCATTTTTATTGGAAAACTTTGGGGAATGCTGGGTGGTGGAAGTTTATGGCTCCCCGCAGTTTCCAGAGTTTTCCATTACAGAAATGTGAGCAAAATGTGTTTTTTTATTACAAAGTTTGAGGTTTGTAAGTGATTCTGGGTAACAGAACCTGGTGTGAGCCCCACAAGTCACCCTATTCTGTATTCACCTGGATGTCTAGTTTAAATTTTTTTATGGATTTGCTAGGTTTTCCTAGGTGCCGTCAGAGCTATGGTCCAAAATCCACAGCTAGGCACATTGCAAAAAAGGGTAAGTTTTCACTATAAAATGTGATGTGTCCATGTTGTATTTTGGGGCGTTTTCTGCCGCCGGTATTACGCCTTCTCACACAAGTGAGGTTCAAACAAAGTTTATTATGATTTTCCAATCAGCACTCATACAGAATACAGTCAAGAAGGAAAGAAGATACATAACACAAGATGCAGTGATATAGTCCTGGGTCATAGGCTCAGGTGAGAGCGTCTATATCAAGTCTAAATGAACCCTCACCATTTTTATCAGGAGATTTAGGAGAACACAGAATAGTAGAGCAAGTGTTATTACTAATTGACTTTCTTTGCATTTCGGCCTTACAAATGTAAGACAAGTTGTAAAAAAAGAAGTAATTTTGAAAAAAAAATCTCTAAATCACATGCTTGCATGGGCACTCACAATTTTAACCACTGCTTCTAAAATCTATAATATGTTCACATTTCGGGAAAAAATAGGTTTCCTTGTTACCTATTTTTCACTCTTTATATTTTACCAAATGAATTGCTATATGCCCAGTACAGAATGAAAAACCATTGCAAGATGCAGCTCAGTTATTGGCTCTGGGTTCCTCGGTTCTTGTTGAACCTACAAATCCTGTATATCTCCACAAGCAAAATGGTCCAGCAGACATAACGGGATATTGCTTTAAAAAGGTCTGCCATACTTAGAAGAAGTTATATGTGAAAATCTTCACACAAATGGCCCACTCTGCCACCCCAGTTCAGACATGGCCATATGCAAATCAGTCTGACCCTGTACCTCATGGGTACAGTCCAGCCCGAACTGCCAAGCCATGCCTTCCCTGGACCGGAAACAAGCTTCCTAGGACCGGTTTCTGGCATTTCAGCCGTCTTCAGCCAGGCTTGCTTGAATCCAGTGGCAAAGTGAGCAAGGGACTCACGTCTGAGCATACCCTGCCAACTTATGGCGAACAAAGCGGTACAAAAGGGGGTGGTGGTGGACGGAGTATCAGAACCAATCAAACACTCACACCCAGTCAACAGATCTGGGTTTGATTCATCAGGTTCAAGACTGATTTGCATATGGCTGGGTCTGAACTGGGGTGGCGGAGTGAGCTAAAGAATGATGATGGATCCAACCCAGATCAGTGACTGGGGGTGAGTTTGCTTCGAAATAAACCAACCAGGCTGGAAAGTGCTGGCACTCAGGGTTCACAGGGACTAGGAAGCCGCCTTAGATAATCTAGTGGTGTTAAATTACTGAAAAAAACAGACCAGAAAAGTGTGTGTTTAAGCTGAAAATGATGTCATCATTCCTGCTGGTAGTGTTCCTGCAAAGGACAGCAGTCAGACTGAGAAATATATGGCAGAGAGTTCTGCAGAATATCAAGGTTTTATTATCTATTTCCAAAATATCATGGTCACAATATCGACACCAGAATATTGTGAAGGTAAGTTTAAGATGTACTACTCTTAACTCCACATATATATACTTGAATGGTATATCCAATCAACGTACTAGAATGTGGACTTAAGAATAGTAGTAAATATTCTGGCCACAATATTTTGGCAAGTGGATATACAGGGACAGATTTATTATGGATTTGCATTGTCCTGCATCACGCAAGGTTACACAATGATGCGCACTTCCTTAATTCAGATTTGCAAAGCCACCTAAGGGGCGATTTGTGGAGCCTTGCATGGCTTTTTAAAGAAATGTAATGCAACACAGCTGCTTGCACTGCGCTACATTACATTTCGAAATGGGACGCTTTCCATGGGTGGAGCACGGGTGCACAATAACAATCCTGCCTGTAACAGAGGCACCCTTGCACTGTGGTGCAAATGTACCTGCGTTGGCGATAGGCCAGACAAAGGGGCAGATTTACAAGTCCCTTGGGCCTCCTTGCACTGCCATTGCATCACTTTTTTTGACACAACGGCGACGCAAACAATGCGGCCTACTTACAACGTGACGCATCTAGGGAGATGCGTCACGTTGGAAAGCCCTGCATCACATTATACCTGTTTCAGGAATAATGTATGCTGGGTGGGCATTCCCACACAGGAAGGCCTCGTAAAAGTGACGCAGTGAAATCTACAAGATTTCACTGCGCCACTTTTAGGACTTTCACCTTGTCAAAACCTTGCGCCTGCTTGAAGAAGGCATAAGGAGTGAAGCAGTACAGTAAGTTAGGCCTCAAAATACATTGCTGGAGTTGAGTCGTGCTTGCAACACAGCTCCAGCAATGCGTGACTTTTGGGCCAAAAGATGCATCAGAATTTCTGATGTATCTGTCAATCCTTGCACAATGGTGCGCCGTATTGTAAGTACGCAGGGGCAGATTTACAAGCCCCTTGCACTTCCTTGCACTGCCATTGTGTCTCTTTTTTTGATGCAACGGAATGCGGCCCACTGACAACGTGACGCATCTAGGAAGATGCGTCACGTTGTAAAGCCCTGCGTCACATTATACCTGCGTCAGGTATAATGTATGCAGGGTGGACGTTCCCACGCAGGAAGGGATCGTTGAGTGCCTCAGTGAAATCTAGTAGATTTCCCTGCGCCACTTTTAGGACAACACTGCATCAAAACCTTACGCTTCCTTGAGCAAGTATAGGTCTCAAAATACATTGCTGGAGTTGCGTTATGCTTGTGACACAACTCCAGCAATGCGTGACTTTTCGGCCAACAGATGTGTCAGAATTTCTGATGCATCTATCAATCCTTGCACCACGGTGCGCCGTATTGTATCGACGCAGGCGGACCCCCATTCGTATTTTGGATACAAACGTCAGAAATCTGCGAAATTACGGCAGGATTAACTCCTATGTAAAAACGAATCGCCAGTTTAAGGTGCCAAGGACTATCCGCACAAATACCTTCACGATTTTAATCAAAGTAACGTGAGAACATTAATTAGATTCCAAAGAGTCTTGTTTATGCAATCATTGTCCTGAAGATGGTCTGACGGATTGACACCACCCAAGACCGAAACGTCGACTTTACCATCTACTTCCAGTTTATTTGTTATGTACAGTAGACCATATGCTCAACAAAGAGTTCTGTCTCTGTTCTAACTAAGTAGGAATAGATGTGTTTGTTTGATGAAATGTGGACTTAATCTCGTCCCCTGTTTTCATGGAATATTGCTCTAACCTATGTTTCATTTGTACTCCTTTTTATTCTTGATGAAAATATAAAGATCATTGTGTTTAAATCACAGAAAGAACCCCCGTGTGTGTTGTTATTATTAATTACTGATGTTTAGATCAGTCGATTGATTCCATAGTGGTGTTACTTTATTTTTACACCCTCATTGATTTAGTTCTCTGAAATTTTCAAATAATTTGTTCGCTCTAAACAAAATCCCTTGGTGGCAAATTTACCCTTTCGTATTGTAAATACAGCGCATCCATGGTGACGCAAGGACATTTGATGCTGGTGCAAGGAAACTGACACACCTATGTTGTTGCATCAGTTCCTTGTAAATCTGCCCCACAGTACGCCAGGGCAAGGAGAGAGCAGAAATGCTCTATATCTTTTTAAATATGGAGCATTCCTGCTCAATTCCTGTCACGCGACACAGCACAAGTTCCTTTGCTGCGCCAGGTTGCGTGAAATGTTGGTGAATGTGCATTTATACAGCTTGTCTGCCTTGGTGGTGGTTCCAACCTTTCACTAATTTCATTATCCCAAACGGTAATCCTGAATATATAGCCAGTTTAGAAGTAAGCGGGGAATAACATGCCGAAACTGTGTTTCATGTTTTTCTCCCAGCTGTTTACAGTTATGTAACTAGCAGCAGATTTTGCTGGTGCTAATGGATCCGGATTACCAACCTGTGGAGGAAATTGGTATTACAACACTTCTTGGGGCGGTAATACCACATCTCTTTAAATTGAAAAACCGTGTTAAGGGTTTGGAAAAGCACCTTCAGTGTCAAGTTTTCATCTCCTCCTCAGAAATGAAGGACTCGGTTTTATATGTCAGGCAAGGAAGTGAGGTGTTTACAAGGTCATTAACATTTGTTTCAGAGATTTGTAACAACCCGTGCTCGACTGAAGTGGTCACACAACCATGTGTGACGCAGATCACTCACAAGTCAATTTTTGTTTCAGGAAAGGATGCGAGCCGTGCCCTAAAAACGATTTGGCGCGCCTTGGCTAGGCCTGCTTCCCTCTCGCTGCTGCAGTTATGGAAAGAAATCCATTATCAACGCAAAAAGGTCACAGCAATGTTGTCTGTAAGACTTAAGTACCGAGCATCCTTTATTGTGAGGCCAAGCACTCTTTTTTTCGTAAAACTGCGATGCGAGACATATTGAAAACGGCCTCGTTGCAGGAGCCCGAGACGGCACTGAATTGTTGCAGGGAGGGGGCAGTCACACATTTTAAACTGCGTCTGTGGTGTAGAAAAAACATTTTACTAAACCAAAGACATCTTTTGAGGTGATGATTTGCTCATCTTTAGCCAAGCTCATAAAAAGCACACAATGTAACTGCGGTGGAGCCAGGGAGGGGAAAGGATTTGTGCAAAGAGACATTTTGTGGCCACCTGTACTGCAAGTAGGGCCTAGTTTACTCCCTCTAGGGGCAATAGGAATCCCTATATACACTGCACAATAGCCGGTTGCCTATGGCTGCTGCCCCAGAACTGGCCACCGATGGATTGTAGCCTAAGTGTTTAGGAAAAATGCCATTAACAGATACATTTCAATGGCTCGAAACAGATTAAAGGGGATTTTCACAGCCCAGAAAACAGTTCTCTTCCGCCACTCATGCACCTCAAAAAGCGCCACCAATAGGCATTTTAGAGTGTTGCTTCGTTCCACGATGTCAGCTTTGAGATTTATTGTGACACCGTTCAATAGATGGCCCTTACAGTACAGGGCATCTTGTGACACCTTTCACTGGATGGCCCTTACAGTACAGGGCATCTTGTGAAACCTTTCACCGGTTGGCGCTTACAGTACAGGGCATCTTGTGACACCTTTCACCGGTTGGCCCTTACAGTACAGGGCATCTTGTGACACCTTTCACCAGATGGCCCTTACAGTACAGGGCATCTTGTGAAACCTTTCACCGGTTGGCCCTTACAGTACAGGGCATCTAGTGACACCTTTCACCGGTTGGCCCTTACAGTACAGGGCATCTTGTGACACCTTTCACCAGATGGCCCTTACAGTACAGGGCATCTTGTGAAACCTTTCACCGGTTGGCCCTTACAGTACAGGGCATCTTGTGACACCTTTCACCGGTTGGCCCTTACAGTACAGGGCATCTAGTGACACCTTTCAATGGATGTCCTTTACAGTACAGGGCATCTAGTGACACCTTTCAATGGATAGCCCTTACAGTACAGGGCATCTTGTGACACCTTTCACCAGATGGCCCTTACAGTACAGGGCATCTTGTGAAACCTTTCACCGGTTGGCCCTTACAGTACAGGGCATCTTGTGACACCTTTCACCAGATGGCCCTTACAGTACAGGGCATCTTGTGAAACCTTTCACCGGTTGGCCCTTACAGTACAGGGCATCTTGTGAAACCTTTCACCGGTTGGCCCTTACAGTACAGGGCATCTTGTGACACCTTTCACCAGATGGCCCTTACAGTACAGGGCATCTTGTGAAACCTTTCACCGGTTGGCCCTTACAGTACAGGGCATCTAGTGACACCTTTCACCGGTTGGCCCTTACAGTACAGGGCATCTTGTGACACCTTTCACCAGATGGCCCTTACAGTACAGGGCATCTTGTGAAACCTTTTACCGGTTGGCCCTTACAGTACAGGGCATCTTGTGACACCTTTCACTGGATGGCCCTTACAGTACAGGGCATCTAGTGACACCTTTCACTGGATGGTCCTGTTGCAGCCCTTTGCACCTTAAACATTTCCGGTATAAACTCAAGGACAGGTTGCACTCATTCGCATGGGCCTTTAGTTCCGGACTGGAGCTTGAAACAACAAATCAATATGTTACAGTAACGTGAAGCAAATTTGGCCGCACAAAAATGGAGAGTGTTAGATCTGCAAACCATGAAGTTGTATTAATAGATTATCGAAGTTATACACCCCAATCAAAACTTGAGGGGCATTAAAGGGTGGTAGTGAGGGAATCTGTGGTGGAGGTGGTCATTGGGGGGGGGGGGGCGTCAACAAACACTGTTGCACCGGGCGCCACAAGCGATTAAGCCGGCTCTGCATGAAGAGAACCAATCAGGATCGAGCATATTACGAAAAAGAAACTACAGTTCTTTTGCACGTTTAACATAAAACAGAGGCTCTGCGACCTTCTGCTCGATAATTATAGCAAGATTATACAAATTAGGTCAGGATGTTCTCATTCATAGGTGTGAGAACCTCTGGCTGATGATCTTATTGCCTGCTTTGCACGTGTGGAGGGGAGGGAAATCATTTGCCAATTACTTTACCATTTCCCAAGATCCCAAAAGACCACTGACTCCTAATCGAAATTTTGATATATTTATTATAAAGCCAGAAATAGTTGGACATATAAACACCTCAAAACAAGAGTGTAAAGATACATGGGCACTAACACAATCCAATTCTATGAATGAAATTTGAGTGGTGCAACATGCACATAAAAGCCAATTACAAAATTGAGAAGTGAATGATCATAGAAACCACATCCAGGGTCTTCTTCATTAATGAATAGTAGACCAGACACTATCTGTCCCTACACTACCTCTATCATGGAATCCCTACTTAACATTTCCCAGGCAAGTCCCCGAAAGGTGTCAGCACGTGAAGACTTCCTAAGAAGCACATTCACATTAAATGGGTCATGAAGCATAAAGCTTCGGAGAGCTCATTCTGAGATGCTCTTACTTCTTCCAGTCAGGCCGAAGTCCCCAGAGCTCTGTCCCTAGCCTTTATACAAAAGTTGAAAATCACACCCACAAATACATCACATGACTATTTCATCCAGTTGAACACCTTCTGGTAGGTAATTTTCCATGAAGTAATAGTACGTCCAGGCTCTTGCTCGATGACCTTGGTTCCCAGGGCTTCCAGAAATGGAAGACATCCTCCTTTATTACCAGCCTCACTTGTTCAGAGGCATCCTCTCCTCCCTATGTTTGACTAACTCCCGAAACAAAGATGTTATTCTAACTAACGAGGACGAATTCTTGCACCTGCAACAGAGAAGTGAAAAGAAAAATATTCCACAAACACATAAACTCTAATTAACAGTTCCACTTAGAGCAAACAGGGAGAAACGAAAGTTAGAACTCTAAAGTTCAGCTAACATAAGAACAGTGCCCACATTTAAAATACAAACATATATGAGTCCTTAATATGCACACATTATATGAGCGTTTATATGAAAAATGTATTAGTTATGAATACTCTTCACATGTATATGATTCATCTAAACATGTATATCTGATACGCTAATTCTTTGATTACATGAAGAAAATATCTAGCACTTCACTTACATGTTATTACAATTCACGTTCTAATACCTTAATGTTATTACAACAATAGATCATATGTGGATGCGGACTAACCATGGTGATAATGCACCCCTACAAAATAAAGAACAACGTTGTGCTCTATCAGCCGCGTGCTCTATATTTCACTCTCAGAGGAACTATAGGGAGCTGACTCAGTATATGGTTGCTACTAGGTGGTTATACCGTGCAAAGAGTTCAGGGGTCCCCAAAAGTGTAAAGGGCTCAATGTAAAACCCAAAGGGCTCTATTAGTGGTTGTGTGGGCGAGCAGCCTTAGGCCTAACACACAGATAAGTGTAAGACATTTATTGCACAATATTGACCAATAATGAACACACAACTCAAAAGGGAGATCCACACCAATTTTAGAAAAATAAGCTTTGTTTGTTCCTTTTTTAAGACCAAGATCTTCGCAAGGTAAGTTCATTTTTAAATATAAGTACTTTTCACTTTCACAGCACAGGACAGGAGCGTCTGGGTGCTGAGGTCAAAATCAGAGTACGGCCCAGCGCGTTTCAAAGAAGACTGGGCTTGCTTGAAGACACACTGCTTGCAGGTAAG
The DNA here is from genome assembly GCF_964204655.1 of Triturus cristatus. Classification (NCBI taxonomy): domain Eukaryota; kingdom Metazoa; phylum Chordata; class Amphibia; order Caudata; family Salamandridae; genus Triturus; species Triturus cristatus. Next base: position 232,664,000 of record NC_140585.1, read on the forward strand.
TAAATCGGTTGCAGGGGCAAACTTTGGGGCTTAGATCAAGCATGGGGATGCAAAAAACAGCACCAAACATACACCACCAGCGGCACAGGGTGCAGGGTGCAAATTCAGCATCGGGGACCCAATGCTACTCAAAGAGGATTCTGTTTTTGACAGACAGGCTGCAGGCGTTGCACCGGAGGTTGCATGAGAAAGACCAATGACAGCAGAAGTAAGTAGAGATGTAGGGGATCATAGGCGCACCAAGATGCAGGGGCTTCAGGTGCAGTGGTGCCTTTCGACGTCCGAGTCTTCTTACGGGAGTCGCACGCGGTCAGGGGGAGTCTCTGGATTCAGGCTACAGGCATCATCAGGAGGACCAGGAGGGGCCAGCCAACACTGGACTCGAGGTCAGGATCGCTGGGTAGACTTCACTGGACAAGTGAGCCACTCAGACTTGGGCTGTGGGCTTCGGGTGCCAAGTGGCCAGGAGTCGCGGTTCTAACTGGATCCGTAGTACTTGTAGTTGGATTCTTCTGGACTGGGCCGCTGTCCTCTGGGGATCTGGTCTTTGTTGAAGAGCAGGCAGTCTTCCTTTGGGTTCTGGAAGTCGCTGGCTTGGGACAGGCATAGCCTTCTTTGTAGAGTCTTTAAAGCTGGAGACAGGCCGGTAGGGCTGGGGCCAAGTCAGTAGTCATCTTCAGGCTTTGCTGCATGGTGTTCTCTTCATCCTTCATATTCGTAGGTTGCAGGAATCTAGTTTCTAGGTCTGGGAGACCCTTAAATACTAAATTTAGGGGAAATTTTAGGGGAGTAGTAGATAGGGCCAATGGGCACCTTACCTGGGGTGACCACACCCACTATTATGCCACCCTCCCGTGGGAGGAGGAAGAGATCCGGCCCTGATTGGATTAGTCCCCTCATCTTCAAGATGGAGGGGACTGAAAAGTGTGCTTCACTTCGTCTCCTCCACCTGAGGGGTGGAGTTGACCTTTCTAAGTTTTCCCACCGGTATTTCCCACCCAAAGTGAGGGTGCAAACTAGGGGCTGTCATCTGCTGCAAGCAGCAGAGGCTTGGGGTCACGTTACAAAGGCGACAGGCCTTGGAAGCTTCCCCCTCGAGCACTGGCCCATCCTGGGGGGAGGAGGCGTGACACCTCTGCCCAGGATGTGCTTTGTTTCTGGTCCCAGAGAGCAGAGGCTCTGCACATAGGGGTCCAGAAACCTATCTGTGTGTGGCAGGCTGCCTAACGCCAGTCAGTGCCCACACCAGGGTCGGTAGGATTTTAGGAGGCACCTATGAGGTGCCCTCTAAGTACATGTTTTTAAAAATTTCACACTGGCATCAGTGTGGATTACAAGGAGCTGTTTGCTACCTGGTTTCAGTAAAGTCATCATGGTGCTGGGAAACTCGAGCTTTAGAGTTTCCAGCCCATGTACTACTTACTGCTTCCCTGGCACTTACAATATTTAGGAATCGGCTTAAATATTGTAGGGGCATATCTACTCATGCAGAAATGACCCCCACCTATGGTATAGTACACCCTGCCTTAGGGCTGTAAGGCCTGCTAGAGGGTTGACTTATCTATCCCTACAAGCAGTGCTGACTGGCATGGCACCCAGGCATGGTGCAATGTCGACTTTGTCGTTTTTCACCTCACAAAGGCATGCAAGCTGCAAGGGTAGTGGCATGGTCCTAGTGAGGAGAGTCCCAGGGGACCCATATCAGATTCCAGGCTCTAGGTACCCAGGGTACCACTTACTAGGAGCTTACAGGAGCAGAAGTACTAATTATAGATACTCCTTGCAGTATCGTAACTAAAAAATAATCACGGCCTGCCAAAGTAATATCTTAAATTAATTACCCCTAGAAAAATACAATAACAAATATATTTATGAACATATTCCCCTGTCTTCAGTGCACTTCGAATGCTATTGATATTACAAGGGGTTGAGAGCATACAGGAGCAAAAATCAGCATTAGAGAAAATACAGTGCATTCTAAGGCGGTCAGATGAACTGGCGACTGTTTAAATACCCAAATTCCACACAATCATTTTCACATAAACCCACTGAACTGCTCCTGAATTCCTGCTCTGGCATAGCTTGAAATCACTTGTTGTTATAAAAGTGTTTCTGTGCCTTCTTTCTCTGAATGGAACAAGGGATTCCTTTTGGATAAGACTGGTTGGGACACCAGTTTAATTAATGAGGCAATAAAACTTCTTTGTTAAGGAGCTTCTAAAAGTCTTCTGTGGACAGAAGCAGATGTGGCTGCAGACGGAAGCTAGCCAATATAATTAAAGTACTAAAGAAGGGGCCGTTTAGCAAGTGCAAAATTTTGGCAATTCATTTTTTAAGTTACATTTTTTCTTTCTTCATTCGTACCGGAGGACAAACATTGAAACGAGAGAAGAGCTCTACCTTAGCAGGGAGGCAGATGTCCGTACAAGAGTGCAGCATGGTATGCATTCCAGTTTATTAATATCGCGCAAAAAATATAATAGATAACAGTTCCTCTCAGCATTTTATCAGGGATGGATGAAAGCCTAAATAAGCCCCATCGTGTTGCGACTCCTTGTAAATCAAACAAATCTCTCAGGTTGCTTAATGAATATAGGAGCATTTTCTCAAGGACTAAGTTAGGAGTTAGCGGCACTTTATCGCAGCCAAAGTGGCGATAGATTTATCGCACTATTCACAAGCAGGTGCCAACAGCCGATATTGACAGTTTTCCTGCGATAGCAGCCACAAAAAACATCGCCACGGATGGCACCGGCCACTAACGCTAATGAGATGTAGAGTAGGCATTCCCGTGCAAAAAGCAGCTTCGCAACATTCTCAACGACCAGCCATATCGGCGATAAGATCACAAAACATGCGATAAGGCGCGTTAGCAGGAAGGGTATTAACACCTGCTCTTTCCTGGTATTAAGTTGGACGATAACCTGCACCAGAAATGGGAGCCCAGCATAAAGCCACACCAAAAGAAAAACAGATGCCATGGAGCTACTGATCATGCAGCTCAGACAACCAAGATGGCCACAACACCCACCGTCTCCACCCCCATGACCTCCCCGGACAAGATATCTTACATCAACTTTCCGAAATCATGAACAAAACAATTCACCTGATGTCGTACAATTACGACAATCAACATTCACGTGTGGTCAGAAAAAGAAGAATCATTCATTCATCTAAGAATTTCCAAACAAATTAATTTATTCAAGTTTAACTCGAAACAGCTATTGGAAGAGTCTTGGCGAGTCTTCTCTGGACAATCTGTAAGTCGCAGCCTGCAAGACAAAACTCAAGATAAGAAGGTGTGTCAGGCACTCATCAAAGGACAGAGAGAGAGAGAAAAAGAGAGAGAGACAGAAAGAGAGAAAAAGAGAGAGAGAGAGTGAAAGGAAGAGAGGGAGAGAGAGAGAAAGAGAAAGAGAGAGAGAAAGAGAGAGAGAGCGAGAGAGAGAGAAAGAGAAAGAGGGAGAGAGAGAAAGAGAGAGAGAGAGAGAAAGGAAGAAAGAGAGAAAGAGAGACAGTAAAAGGAAGAGAGGGAGAGAGAGAGAGAGAGAGAGAAAGAGAGAGAGAGAGAGAGAGAGAGAGAGAGAGAGAGAAATTGTACGAGGAGTGCAAGGCAGCTCGGGTACTTGGCTCAGACATGCCAACTGTCGTGTGTGTATCGCTATTGGTGCACCATAAGCCTAGGCCTAGCCTCAACTGCAGCGCGAAAGCCACATCACATTTCCAGAATGCAAGCAGTAGTCAGACTAACATTAGGGATGAAATCTCCTTTGTCTCAATACATAGGGTGGTAGGACATCTGCACCTCTGACCTTGGTCTTGTATGCGGTTGGCCCCCCTGAGAGAGATACCATAGCAGATGATGATGACTCCCGCACCACGCACAGCGCTAATGAAAGACCAACGTATCCACACCACACATAGAAGTCCTTGCTAGAGGTACTCCTGCATGGAATGCCCTTGACACTTACGTACACAACAACCCATACATCCAAACGTTGCACACACATACGACTCATTGCTCCGAACTGTGGCATATCATCCATATAACTCCCGCAGGTCAGAAGAGTGCCGGTTCTACGAGAGCCACCAACGCAATGGCAGAACATCCAGAGCACATGCACAACCCCTGTCACGTGGAACTGTACCGTGCACGTATGCTGCATTTGTTGGGGGCACTGCCACTGGCGGTGTTGCGCATCAGTTACCATCTGAGCTTCTGTCTTTTGTACGTCACCTGCGTCCAGCCCTGGTTCCACTGTCGATCATGCATATTCGAGTGGCCCATGGATGTCTGCCTATCCAACACAACAGTAGCTGAACTGGATTATGACTTGTGTGCGCGCCTCCTGTTGGCCCACAACCAGGAGTGTAACCATGATACCCGTTCATGGGATGCCTTGATATTTGGCGTATGTGCTGGCAGTTGGGCATGGGAGATTGCACAAGTCCTCGTGTGCAGTGACCTCATCGAAGCACTCCCCTATTGGGCTGTGTTGCGGATTAGTGAAACGGCGTGGACGGAGCACATCTGTCCGGACCAATTAATGGATTAGCTCGCCCTCGTGTTCGTTGAAGTCGACAACGACGTACTCTTGGAACTGATAGCCCAGGAAGCTGCGTCGCATTCATGGACGAGTAACTATGGGGCATATTTACAAGGGCTTTATCTCTGCTTTTTTGGCTTTTGAAGCCAAAAATGCGGAGATAAAACTATCGCCCAATTAACAAGAGGGTGCTAACATGCATTAGTGCATGTTAGCACCCTTTTACCCAATGCCTCCCTTTGCATCTCTAATGAGATGCAAAAGGGCGTCACTGGGCAGGAAAACCTTGTAAATATCGCTGATGTGCACATCAAAATATTTACACGGCTGCCCCAGCATTTTAGCCCACGTTAGTTTTTGGAGAAAACCGCTGTTTTCTCCAAAAACTAACGTCTGCTAAAATGCAGATTTACCTATCCGTAACATTGGGGTGGATTATGCTGATACGACCCTGTGGGTCGTATCAGCAAGGTTATCGCCGTTTTGCAGGGAACATCGTTGGAAAACCAGCGATGTTCCCTGCAAAATGGAGATAACCTCGCTATCTCTGGAATTTTTATCGCCCTGGAGAAACGCGTTGTTAATAATGCGCTACCAGGGCGATAAATTCCAGAGATAGCTTGCGATAACATAATTATCGCTAAGCAAGGCCAGCGATAATTATCGCTAGCCGTTGATAATATGCCCCTAAGTTCCTGCAGCCACAACTGATTGTAAGCCAGAGCACAGGTCCCAACACCTTGTTGCATCTTGGAGAAATGGAAAAGTGCCCTTCACTCAGGGAGAGACAGACCTATAGCACTCCAAAGCGAGACTGTCGCTTTTTACAAATTGCTTGACCCAATTCTTGTATTTCAAAAATGCTTTTATTCTGTCGTAGTTCAGAACATGAAGTATTCCATTTTTTTCTTCATTATGATGTATTCGTATCATCAGTTCATCTTAGTATGTTTATGAGGCATATATGTAAACTGTTGTTGCTTCACAGAAATGTTATATAGCCCCAATGCATTTCGGGACCAGCCCTTTGTCAAGGGGTAATCCCTTTAAAGGAAACAAAATGGGTATAAATCCAAGAACAGTTACGAATGCAAAAAAAGTGAAAGTGCTCTGTGCTTGACAATAGGTCGAGTGAAAGAAGAAACGAGTGAAAGGAAAATTGTGTGCTCAACATCACAGAGTGCCGGTTCAAAAACGTGCATGTGAAATCAAAGAAAAGAATGGACTGTGGGGTCGTGAAAACGGGCTAAGCCATGGGGTGAAATGGAGTATCGGCGAGTCCAGTTATCAAAAGCGGTTCTATGCTGGTGATACGTACAATGTGCCTTTGGTGAGCGACAACGCAATGTGGCCACGCCTGTCAAACTGCAACGAGCCGTAATAAAAACTATGCAGCAACGTACAAAATAACGTACGAAAGAATACGTCTAGGTTTCGCGTACCTGTGCAGCCGATAATGGCGCCGTATTTGGGTAACTTCATTGAAATGAGGCTGGAAAAGGCCCCGGAATTATAACAGGATGTGGCACGGAAGTGAACACACAGTAATGAAGAAGGATTAAGGCTGTTGTCAGGGTAACTATGAACCATGCACAGCGTACGTAATGTTCTTAGCGTGGAATGGTAGACCGGGTGAAAAAACTATGAACGTAGCTGGGGCAGCTAGAGACGCTAGATAAGCGCTCGGTCCCGTGCAGATTGTGAGAAAAAATGCTAGGTGTGGCATGCGGGACGCTGGGTGCAGACAATGTGTGACTTGCAGAATAAACTCTAAAAATAAAATATAAAAATCAAAAATAGGCGAGTTAAATAAATAAAACCTTAAAGAAAAGTAGTGCAAACGTGTACATCATGCAAGAGTATCACAGTAAACATAGGAAATAGTAATGCAGACAATTTATTGTTCGTATCTCATATTATAAAAAACAGCTAAATTCCAGTCTTTCATTTAGCCCCTTAGGGTGCAATGAGTTCAATCTGTATATCCAGTGTATTTCTCTCTGGAGTAGAATTTTTTGTTATCTCTTCCTTCACTCTCTGTAACTTGTTCTAAAATCGTGTACCGAAGTTGGCTGATATTATGATTAATCTCAGAGACGTGAGTGGCCTTTGTGCTCTGTCAGACGAGTTTTGATTTTGTGTTCCGTTTTGCCCACATAGGCCAAGCCACATGGGCATTTCAGTAGGTATATAACATTACTCGTGTCACATGTTGCATTGACTTTTAATTTAATAGGAGTTCCTTGAGTGGGATGTGTAAGTATGGAACCTCGAATTATATTGTTGCAGTTTCCACAGTTATGGCAAAGGAAAGAAAATGGGGATAAATCCAAGAACAGTTACGAATGCGAAATAAGTGAAAGTGCTCTGTGCTTGATAATAGGTCGGGTGAAAGAAGAAACTAGTGAAAGGAAAATCGTGTGCTCAACACCACTGAGTGCCGGTTCAAAAACGTGCTTGTGAAAACAAAGAAAAGAATGGACTGCGGGGTTGTGAAAACGGGTTAAGCGATGGGGTGAAATGGAGTATCGGCGAGTCCAGTTATTAGAAGTGGTTCTATGCTGGTGATACGGACAATGTGCCTTCGGTGAGCGACAACGCAATGTGGCCACGCCTGTCAGACTGACTCAGGATGACACAACCAGAATTTACTCATTAATCCAAGAACCAGAATGCGTCTCCTCAACCACAGTACAATCAAACATCAGACAGCTGGGGGGAGGAGCCTAGCGCGCAACCAAGATGGCCGCGTAGGCTTACGGCTCTCGAGGGCCTCCGCAACCTCCCACGTCTATCCTGACTTAATCCTGGTTTATTTGACGGGCTTTTGCAGATGAACTTGCGCTGAGGTGCCACCCGTTTTCCAAATTCAGATCGGACGCCGGGAGCCGGAATGGTTGCACTCCGAAGTTTGCGGCCTGCTCTTGCCTTGGTCCCGATCTCGAGCTGGTGAAGTGCCCGGGTACGAAGTGAACAACAGCGGCTGGTTGGGCTTGACCTGTCACGGACCCCGCACTTTCACTTTCGTTTTCAAGCTTGTTTTCTGATATCGGCTGAGAGACTTTGGTGTTTCAGAGGGGTGCGGACGGCGGAGTGTCTGGCCTGACTCTCGGACTCTACATGGGCTTACTGTCGGCGACGGCTGTGTTCAATTGAATTAGCCACCTGGTTCCCTTTTTCCTGGTGCGGGCGGGTGCCAACCTTGGTGGCCTCCAAACGATGGCGGCGAGACTAGACGGAGACAAGTCGAAACCCAAGTCAACCCGGAGGGGTGCCTATACCCAGGTCAATAATATGGATCGATATGCGCAGGCAAAGGGATCACCTAGTGGCTCGCATAAATCGCCTGAGAGGTCTAAAGAGGTCTCAGACCCATCGTCAGAATTGACTTTGCTGGACGTCATGGGCGCCATTGAGGAGATGAAGACCGCTGTGGGTCAGCAGTTTGATACCCTGGCTCATAAATTGGATGCGGTCCTGATCGATGTGAATTTGGTCAGGGCAGACCTGTCCAAAACTAACGAGCGGGTCGACTCCTTGAGTCAAGCGGCGTTGAGCTTAACTGTGGACGTGGCCGCCCTGCAGACGGAGGTCCGTAGGTTGCGGCTAGCCAGTGACCTGACGGACCGTCGACTTGAGGACTCCGAAAGCAGGGCTAGACGGAACAACGTTCGTATCATTGGAGTCCCGGAAAGATCGGAGGAATCTGCTGCGGATCTTTTTGTGGAGGACCTGGTGACCAATCGTCTCGCGCCCAAGGGACTGAGCAAGTTCTTTGCGGTGGAGCGGGCCCACAGGATTCCGGGTGGTGCGCCCAAAGTGGGTGCTCCCCCGCGGCCTATAATCGCCCGGCTCTTTAACTTTCGGGATAGGGATGCTATCCTTCAGGCGTCGAGGGTGGCCGGGCCGCTGAAGTTTGAGAACTCTAATGTCAGCTTTTACCTGGACTTCACGCAAGCGGTCCAAAAACAACGGCTGGGATTTTTGGGCGTCAAACGGCGCTTGAGGGACATGGAGCTGAAATATGCGATGTTATTCCCGGCTAGGCTGCGGGTTGAGTTCCGGGGTCGCTCACACTTTTTCGACCGGCCGGAGGTGGTTGGAGACTGGTTGGATGCCCTGCCTCGGGGACAGGATCGAGACAGTCGGACGGCGGAGAGCGGACGGGATTTGGTGGAGCAGGACTAGAACTTGGTTCCTGGTGATGGACTGGACTGGTGACGTTTTGTACCTTGGCTCAACTGGACCCTAGTTTGGCACAATATGCCCTCCAAATGCCCGGGGGTTGTGGGGAGCTTATTGGGGTCCTTTCCTCCTTCTGGGGTTCTTTTTGTGGTATATGTTAGGGCGACAGGCACACTGGGGAGGGCTGTTTGGGCTCATACAGGGGTGCAGGGAGGGGGGAGTTGTGGTTTGGGGATTGTGGGGGAGGGGGGTTGTTGGGGATTGTTTGTTTGTTTCGCAAGGCAATGTGAAGTTCTCTGCTGACTTATCCGGTTTGTGCTTTCTGGGATGTGGGTATCATGCACGGGAGTGGGATGGGGGGTAGGGGATTGAGAATCCTTTCGTGGAATGTGAATGGACTGGGGGACAGGATCAAGCGCGGGGTGGTGTTGCAGTTTTTTAAACGGATCTCGCCCGACATTGTTTTCCTGCAGGAGACACATTTGATTGGGAACTCCTTCCATGCCCTACATAGGAGGGGCTATCGCCTTGCCGCTCACTCTGGTTTCACTTCTGGCTCTAGGGGAGTGGGCATTTTGGTTAGGGCCTCTCTCCCCTTGGAGGTGGACGAGGTGCTTCACGATGATAGGGGGCGCTATGTGGCACTGGTGGGGAGATGGGAGGGTAGGACTGTTTCGCTCGTTGCTGTGTATGTGCCTCCGGGGTTACAGACGGCTACATTTGCTGATTTGGGGCGTTTGGTCCTGGGACTCCCTGGGGGGGTTCTGGTGTTGGGGGGTGACTTTAATGCTGTTGTCTCCGGGTTGGAGGACCGTCACCCCCCAGGGATCTCCCTAGGGCTCAGGCCTGGTTGGGTGGCTTTTTGGACACTTTGGGACTTGTAGATTGCTGGAGATTGATGCACCCGGGACAGGCGCAATATACCTTTCACTCGGGGGCCCATGGGAGTCTCTCGAGACTTGATTACTTGCTTATGCCGGCGATCCAAGCTGGTATGATTGGGGAGGTGCGTCATTTAGCCCGAGGTATTTCTGACCATTCCCCTATATGGTTGCAATTGAAGGTTGTCCCTGGGGCAGAGGGGAGAGTGGCACCCATTAGCCCCTGGTATATACGTAACCCTAAGATCCGCGCGGAACTGGTCAAGTCCACTGATCACTACTTCAATGATAATGTGGGGTCGGTGTCGTCGGCCGTCTCCCTATGGGAGGCTTATAAAGTGGTGATCAGGGGGCAGGCCTTGTCCCTTATCTCCCATGCTAAGAGGTGCGAGAGAGCAGAGGTGGTTCGCCTGGAAACTGAAATAGCTGAAATGGAGGAGGACTTGGAGCGGGGAGTTACTGATGAGAAATTGCACGTTTTCAGCCTCAAACAATCAGATTATAGAGCGCTAGTCATGGAAGCCGCTAAAGGGATGAGTAGAGAGCAGCAAGGACGACTGTATGATGTGGGGGATAAGGCCGGAAAGTTGATTGCTTGGTTGGATAAGAAGGAGAGAGCGAGCAGGGTGGTGCCCGTTGTGGAGAGAATGGATGGAGTGCGTGTGACTGACCCGGTGGAGATCGTTGACTGCTTTGCGGATTATTTCCGCGGGGTATACTCTCCGGTTTCTGTGCGTTCGGAGGAGGACTCTCATCTGTTGCTTAGAGACATTGCATTGCCAACCCTATCGGAGGCTGATGCAGTGTTGATGGAGGCGAAGTTGTCGTCAGATGAGATTGCTCTGGCCATTCGCTCGATCGCATCGGGTAAGGCTGTGGGTCCTAATGGTCTTCCCATCGAACTATATAAGTTGCGTCCCGATAAGATAGCGCTGTATCTTCGGGACATGTTTTTCGCGGCACGTGCGGCTGGCTTCCTCCCCCCTGACCAACGCCTCGCCAACATAGTTGTGATACACAAAGAGGGGAAGCCGCGAGATCGCTGCGCCTCCTATAGGCCCATTTCGCTGTTGAATGCAGAACCCTAAATTCTGGCTAAGGTACTGGCTAATCGACTGGTTCGGGTCGTGGGCGACTTGATTCATCAGGATCAGTCCGGTTTCATACCCCATCGGAATACCGCTCTGAATTTGAGGCGGTTGCACGGCGTGCTTGCTCGAGCGGGGTTTATACGTGAGCCGGCCATCTTGGCATCTTTAGATGCTACTATGGCGTTCGACACTTTGGAGTGGCCGTATATTTGGGCCGTGTTGGCGAAATTTGGGTTCGGCCCTGAGTTTATTGGTTGGGTAAAATTACTATATGCTGACCCACTGGCTCAGGTGGTGGTGAATGGTAGGGTGTCGGCTCCCTTCGCACTGGGGAGAGGTACGCGGCAGGGATGTCCGTTGTCACCCCTTCTCTTTGCACTTTCTTTGGAGCCTCTCGCCGCCTGGTTGCGTTGGGAGCCGTCGCTGCGAGGCATTAGATGGACGCCGGAGTTTGAAGACCGTGTCTCCCTTTATGCGGATGACATCCTTCTGTATCTCACCTCTCCCCAACAGTCGCTAATCGTATTGGTGGACGTACTGAATTCCTTTGGTCGCAACTCTGGCCTGGTTATCAACTGGGCCAAGTCGTGTGTTTACGTCCTCTCGGGCGAGGCCCCCCTCCTGCCACGGGATTGCCCCATCCAGATTGCTACACTGGGGTTCAAATATTTCGGAATCTTTATCTCTCTGGATCCCGCGGTCCGCTATGAGCGAAACCTTCTCCCTCCCCTCCAGCGATTGAAGGCCGACGTCGCGAGGTGGCGACGACTTCCGCTTTCGCCGCTCGGACGGGCGGCATTGTTTAAAATGATGTCGCTACCTCGCTTCTTGTTTGCTTTGCAAAACACTTTAGATGTCGTGCCAGCCCGTTATTTCCGGGAGGTGGAGGGTCTTCAGCGCCAACTGTTTTGGGACGGGCGGCCGCGGATCGCTCTCGCCAAGTTGACGCTCCCTTGGTACGATGGGGGGGTCGCCCTCCCCGATATTAAACGATACTATTGGGCGTCTCAGTTGGCGGCAGTGAACCATGGGATATACGGTCCTGCCTTGAATCCGGCCTTCGAGATGGATAAATTTCTGCTCCCGGGTGGGGATTATAATAGGGTGCTGTACTCGGTGACCCCGGACACGCGGTTGACGGGACCCACGCGGGTTGCGGTACGTGTGTGGCACGCGGCGAGTGCTGCGATGGGGTGGAGGGATCGCTTGACTCGGGCGACGCCGTTGTATGCCTCCGGGCGGCTGGGCTGTTTGTGGAGATCGAAAGGCTTTGAGAAATGGGATATGATTGGTATATGTAAGGTGGGTGATCTTTGGGCGAAGGGGTCTTTCAAAACGTTTGAAATGCTTAAAACTGAATACAAATTAAATGATAGAGAGTACTTCCGGTATGCGCAAGTCTACCACGCGCTGTGTTCGGTTTTTCCGGACGTTGCTGCTATCCCCGAGTATTCCCCACTGGAGGATAGAGTGTTGGATGGCTACGTGCCCGACAGCACTATTTCTCTGATTTATAAGAAACTCATTAATGATCGCGCAGACTTGCTTCTCCATCTGCGGGAGGCATGGACGGGCGATGGCTTGGAACTGGACAATGAGGACTGGGTATCGGCGGTGGCCTCCCCGAAAGAGGTGGCGATCCCGGCCCGCTTACAATTTGTACAGCTGAAGATCCTTCATAGAGTGTATGTCACGGGGCCCGGCTTGCTGCGTATGGGTTACTCGATGGATGGACAGTGTAAGCGTGGATGTGGCCTACCGGGTACCTTTCTTCATATCTTATGGGAATGTTCGGAGGTTGTGCGATTTTGGAACGGTATCCACACCGTAATGGAGGAGGTCACGCACGTTGCTCTGTTGCCAGAGGCTAGGAGGTGTTTGTTGAATGTCTGGGAACCGAATGATTATAATGCGGCACAGACGCAGTGGGTGACTTTGGGGTACATGGTGGCTAAGCATAACATTGCACAGCTGTGGGGCTCCCCGAGGCCGCCCACGATCGAGGTATGGAAGGAGAATATGGACTGGTGTATGTTTAGGGAAAAGACGGTGTATGTGGCGAGAGGCAAGCCAGGGAAATGGACTAAGGTATGGGGTCCATGGAATTTATATCGTGGACGTATCTGCACCCCGCCTCTGCCATTAGAGGTCGATATTGCTTTGTCCCCCTAGCAACACATTCTGCGGGATTGTGTGAGGTGTGTTCCATGCTTTGTCTTCCCGTTGCCCCCTACTACCGCTTCCAGACAAGAACTGTGTAGTAATAAGACGAAGTCGAACGTAGAAAACAGCAAGTCTTTATTTTACGAACTCCCACGGCACGCCGCTTGCCTGTGGCTTCACAGTAATCATAAACCAACTGTCATAACTGTCAGAAGCACCGCGTCATCGCGGACAGCGCGAGACACTGAATGTACGCCTCGCGCTCTAGCAGCGCGAGGCAGAGCCGGCCACTACATATCTCCTTTCCTTAGAAATTAGAGAAGCAGAGAGAGAGCAGTGATGAGGAGAGAAAGGACATGGAAGAACGAATGCACGAAAGAAAGAAAGGAAGAAAGAAAGGAAGAAAGAAAGAAAGAAGGAAAGATAGGAAAGAAAAGAAAAGAAGAGAAGGAAAACCACAAGAGAGTAGGAGAGAGAGAGAAAGAGAAGAAGAGAGAGAGAGCGAGAGGGAGAGAGAGAGAGAGAAAGTGCAGGAGAAACACCACAGTGGAAAGAAAAAACACCAAAAGTCATTGACGGTATCTAACAGGAATATTAACTGTTCTGGTACTCCTCCTGACAGTGGCGTGGCTGGGAGAAGAATTCGGGACATCAAGTTTACCGTGAGAGATCCTAAGAGAGGCCTCACTTCTCGACATGGGATACTTGACATCATTAAGCATACTTTTAACTTTCGCCACCTTGTTACTATTCCACCAGTCTTTTCCATTGACTCGAACAGCATTACCACACACTTTATCCACCACCACAATTTCCCCATACTTGGCTTCTCCTTTCCTTACAAAACCTGGTTTCTTTATTCTGATCCTGTCTCCCACAGTAAATTCTCTGATCTTAACACGCTTCCTTTCATCAAAGTACTCCTTTTGTTTGACCTGGACCTCCGCAGACTTGGACCTCACTTTCTCATCCATCTCTTGGAGAGAAGAATATGATTTATTCCATTTAGACATCCAAGCCGGTCTAAACTCGGTACATGGTTTCCTACCTCTCAGTAGTTCAAAGGGGGACACCCCAGTAGACGAATGAGGAGTGGTTCTATAGAACCACAACATTGTCCTGACACTATGGGGAACATCTTTGTGGTGAGCGAGAGCCCATTTGACACAATCACCTATGACTCTATTAAGTCTCTCTACCAAGCCGTTGGTTTGAGGATGATAGAGAGAACTACGGTGATGAATGATGGCAGATTCTCTAAGAAACTCTTGTACCTCAGACGATACAAATTGTACCCCGTTATCTGAGATTAAAGTTTGGGGAAACCCTTCTCTCATAAATGTTTCCCTTAAGAAGTCAATGATTTCTTGGGAATCAACCTTAGAGACAAACTTGGCCTCGGGCCACTTAGTGTAATAGTCCACCATGACAATAGCGAATTTGCACTGTTGGGGAAGGCTGTGAAAGGGTCCTAGAACATCTATGCCAAGTTTTTCCCACGGGCCACCCGGGAGGGGAATAGGAGTGAGGGGAGGACTACTAGTGTGAAGACTTTTGTCACTTGACGAACACACGGTGCACTCTTGCACCATTTCCTCAATATCTCTATCCATTTTGGGCCACCAAAAGTACTCTCTTACTCTACGCTTGGTTAATGTGGCACCAAGGTGCCCCTCATGTGCTTTGGTGAGAAGAGTGGGTCTGATGTCCACCGGTGGAACAAGTTTCTCTAACCTGAAAACCAGACCATCCTCAATCGAAAGTTCATCACACACCTTGACATAGGGTTGTAACATGACATCTACATTCCTTTCCCTGGGCCACCCTTGGGAAATATATTTCATCAGGTTTTTAGAGACTTCATCTCCAGCCACCGCCTCCCTCCATTTTTGCTGATCAATAGTACAAACATTACTAAGTTCAACACTGGCTATAATATAATCCTCCTTTTCATCAAAACAGCATTCATCTATGCCTTGTATGTCCTGACTCGTATTAGCAGGCAAACGTGACAGTGCATCCGCTCTTACATTTTTCCCACCAGCGATATGTACAATCTCAAAGTTGTATTGTAAGAGTTTGGAGGCTAGGCGTGCGATGCGGGGAGTGGCCCCCCGGCTGTTGGTGCACCCTAAAATCGCTACTAATGGTTTGTGGTCCGTTTGAAGAATGAATTTTTGTCCCCACAAATAATTTTTAAATTTTTCAATGCCCCACCAACATGCTAGAAGCTCCTTCTCAATGACCGAATAGTGAGTTTCAGCTTCTCTTAGTACTCTGGATGCAAACCCTACAGTGTGTTCCTTTTTGTCAACCATCTGTGTCAACACAGCGCCCAGTCCGTAACTGCTAGCATAAACAGTCAGCGTACACTGGACCCCTTGTACGAACGGCTTCAAGGCCTTAACCGTGCTGAGTTGTTCCTTGATCCAGTCAAAGGCAGCCTTGCATTCATCATCCCACACAAATTCACTTCTGTCTTGGAGCAGCTTGGAAATGGGACGAATCTTTGTAGCATAGTCTTGAATAAAGCGGGCATAAAATTCTGTGAGACCTAACAGAGACTTGACACCAGCTTTGTCTTTGGGAGCGGAAGCATCAACAATAGCTTGAACCAAACTCGGTTTGGGCGTGACACCTTCACTCGATATAGTGTGACCCAGATAATCCATCTTGTCTTTAGAGAATTCACACTTGTCCCTTTTTAGGACCACCCCATGTTCCTGGAATATGGACAGGATCTTGTTCAGTGCAATGTCGTGTTCTTGTTGGTCTTTTGCGAACAACAGAATGTCATCCTGGAATATGGCCACGTTCTTTATTCCCTTCAGTAAATTGACCATAACCCTGTGAAATACAGAGGCTGCTGAGGCCAAACCGAAAGGCATACGACAAAATTGGAACAAACCTGCAGGGGAGTTGAACGCTGTGAAATGGCGTGAATCCTTGTCCAGTTCAATTTGGTCATACGCCGAGGCCAGGTCGAGTTTGGTGAAAACCTTGGCACCTTCGACTACACCCAGCATTTCCGATATGTTCGGTAGAGGATGCGAGTCCACCCAGATGACCTTGTTTAGATTGCGCAAGTCAATGCAGATTCTGAGATCATTATTTTTCTTCCTTGCCACGACCAATGCTGAGGACCAATCAGACGACTCTATAGGTTCAATAACCCCTCTTTTTTGCATGGACAAAAGTTCTTTCTCCAGGTCTTCTCTGATGCTGAAAGGGATACTCCTTATTTTGTGTTTTACAGGTACCACATCACTCTTTATCTTGATCTTGTGTTTGAATCCTTTGATTTTCCCCAATTCACCTGAAAACACTCTGGGATATTTATTGAGTAGTTCCTCGACCTGTGTTTGGTCCCGAACCACTAGAATCTGTTCCTTGGCTCCAGGGCACAGCATCATACTGAACAAACCTTGGTGGAACCATCCTAATATGTCTAGACCATTGACGGCGACATATACTTTTCCGTAAATGTGTCTGTTCTTGAAAATCAAGATGTCCTCAAAGTACCCCATCAGTTCTATACTTCTCCCTTCATAGGATACAGGCTCACGGTCAGGCGGTTGCAGAGGTCTGTTACCCCATTTTCTCCTGAACAAAGATTCACTGATCATTGTGATCCTCGCACCAGAATCTACAAGCAGCCTCACACTCTCTTCCCCTACACCGATGATGGCATAGGGATCTACACAGTCATCAGGGTTACCACTTTTTATGTTCCCTTCCCTAACAACCACTACCATGTCCTTAAGTTCGCAAAGGGTGTCGTCACTGTCACTCCCACTTGCATCCATGGCACATGCTACCTGTTCTTTCTTATATTTTTGGCTTTGACATACTTTGTCAAAATGTCCCAATTTTCCACATTTGCGACAGGTTGCATTTCTCGCAGGACACGGTCTACCACTTTTCACATGGGAGGGATATCCACATCTGTAACATATATCAGTCCTTTTGAAGAAATTATTTGGCTGATAATCTTTTTTCCTCTCATGCTTTTTAAAGCGGACAGGGGTAACGACTTCAATACTTTTACTTTCCAGTTCCTTTATGGAAGATTGTGACGTTTCAATACTTTTCGCTATGCGAATAGATTCATCCAGGGAGGGATTTTCCAAGGATAAAAGTTTTTGTCTTATAGTCTTGTCCAGACATTTCCCTATAAACTGATCACGAATCAACTGTTCACTGAAATTTTCAAACTCACATTCTGCCACCAACTTCCTCAAAGCAGTAATGTATGTGTCTACATCTTCCTCATTTTTCTGCATTCTTTTAAAAAATTTGTGTCTAGACACCACCACACTGGGTTGCTTATCAAATCTGGCTTTTAATTTTTTCACTGTGTCTTTGTATTCATCAGTTTCTTCGTCTTCTTCCACAACTACATCCGGTAAATGTTTAAGGGTTTCTCTCCCTTCATACCCCAAGGAATGGAGTAGTAAAAACTTTTTTCTTTCTGCCCTGAACCTATGTGCTCCTATAGCACCCAGGTAATTTTCAAACGCGTCGAACCATTTCCTCCAAGGCACAGGAGGTTCGCCCGGTGTGTCCAGGAAAGGAGATGGTGGAAGAATGGACTGCATCATGTGAAATTTCCTTCGAAAATGCAAATAAGGAAATATATATTTCTTGTTACTACACTTAAGTATTTAATGGTGGCAATCAGAGCGGTCAAAATAGCCTATGAGCCAATGTTCTAAATAAGCCACAACTTATGAAACAGCCTCTGTGACCCCCACACGGGAGATGGAGAGAGAATTTAAGTTTATCCTTGTACATCTTAAGGTCGTGCCCTCCTCATGTCGTTTTTTGTCAAATGTAGATAACCCTTTTATTTTGCTCCGAAGCGTATGTTCTTCCCACTTGTTAATGCTGCCCAGGGTATTCCAGTCAAAGATGACTTTACAATCCTTATCTAAACCAAACGCGGCAATGAAATTGACCCAAATGAGGCTGTCGCTTTAAGAGCTGGGCGGAGTTACAGCAACAGCAGAGACGCGCGAAACGCCTCTCGTAACACGTTCCCTCACCTCAGGCTGTTCCGAACAATACCCGGAGACGTCAGGAGACAGGCGGTCACAACTCCATGAAAGGCTGAGGCAGTGGACCTTCACCGATCGTTTCTTGAGGAGTGCGCAGGGCGTCCAACTCTTCAGGTACCTGATTCGGATTCTCCTGTGGGTTCTGTGGGAGTCGTACTCGTCGCCAGTTACGAACGTAGAAAACAGCAAGTCTTTATTTTACGAACTCCCACGGCACGCCGCTTGCCTGTGGCTTCACAGTAATCATAAACCAACTGTCATAACTGTCAGAAGCACCGCGTCATCGCGGACAGCGCGAGACACTGAATGTACGCCTCGCGCTCTAGCAGCGCGAGGCAGAGCCGGCCACTACAAACTGCTTTGGACACTGTACGTTGTTCCCCGTCCTGGGAAGAGCACGCTGCTATTTCGGACTCTCATTGCCTTGAGTGTGTTTTGTATTTAATAGAAAATGAAACTGTTTTTTCCGATTGCTCCTGGCCTATGGCCACGGCCTGTTATATGTGCTTACGAACTGCCGGGAGCTTTGCCTCTGGTTCATTTGAATGTGTGGCGTCGCATTGCGGGCCCTCGGGCTCTATAGCGGCCGGCCTTGGTGGTTGTAGGCCCTTGTCTGTATTTTATCGTGTAATAACGGTTTCTAATAAAAAAAAATAAAAATAAAAAAAAAACATCAGACAGCTACTTTTTACAGCCAAGGGAGAAATCGATCAACGTCTCCACGCGAGTACCTTCATAAGATAGCACAAAGTCCAAAGAATACCAAGGGGGCTACGTATTTCAAGCAATTTGTAAAAAGCGACAGGCTCGCTTTGGAGTGCTATAGGTCTGGCTCTTCCCGAGTGAAGGGCACTTTTTCTAATTATCTAGTATTCGCCTCAAGGACAGGAGGCGACAACCCGTAGCACTCAAACCTCATGATTAATTTGCTCAGAAATAGTTTAACCTATTTCTAAGAACTTTTAATATAAAGGAGTGTGTCTATTTCCTCTACATTGATATCTTGGAGAAATGGTCACATATCTCACCACAACACTGGACATGGCTGCATTCGCCTGGACTCAGAATGCATGTGCGTGCACCTACGCGTGTTGACACACACCTGTGCAAGGTGAGGCAATCCCATCAGTGGAGCTGCACAGCGTCGTTTGGCAACGTTCCTAAATCTGACATACTGCTGGAGGGAGAGTACACACGTGGCAATGTAGTACTACATGTGACCTTGTTGGACCCTTTCACCTGCTGACTGTCAGCAGAGCAGACAGTCAGCGCAGTCCGGTGGTACAGCACTATGCAGATCCCATGGGCTGTGAGTCGTGTCCCCTAACATGGGGCAATGAGCATACGCCAAACATCACATGGCAAGGTGGGCCGAGACCGTTGCCATCTGTAATGATTGGTGTTCATTTTTGCCTCCCCATTTCTTGCACCTCTACATGTTCTTATGCTGCCTGTTAGTGTCTGAAGCATTGGTCTGCATGTTTTGGCCCTTGTCATGCCCGTACTGACACGCACATGCTAATAAAGTCCACGCAACTTCACTAGTGTTCAACTGTGATGAGTGTTGATTAGAATGACAAATCATGTGCCTCAATGAGCATTGTCCGTACACAGGGAGGGACTGACTGACGCATTTCACTTAGGGGTGAGTCGCTATTGCCAGCTCCACCTCTGTGAGCTAGACATTGTGGTTGGGATAGTTGCTGGTAGACCTGTGCTCTTACCTGTGTTCAGCAATGTGAGTATGGTGTCCAACTTCTTGCCATGTGGATCAGCGTGATCCATCAAAACAGGCTGTGTCCACACAGTTGAGTGTGAGTAGGTATGCGAAGACATGTTCTGTTGTCACATGTGATGAGGGACACTACTTTAAGCCTGCTACCGAATTTGAAATTTTTACACACAGCCCTATTTAATACATGGTCATGGGGCTACGTTGGGGGGTTGCGAGATTGGTGTTCATGAGCAATGAGGCCACAGCTAGTTCACACCTTCACAGTCATCTAATTGGCCATGTGGGTCAGGGTCAAACATGCACATTGATGTCATTTCCCAGGGTGTACCTTTTTGTGCAATCAATGTCCCTACATTCACCCATACTTTTATACTTGATTGAACATAGACATGACACATCTGTGTTATTTGGAATGTTTTATTCACATTCTGTTGAGTGTCGGAGCTGGAGCAGTACGTGGCTATGCAAACCCTACATTACATGGTTGCCCAGTGGAGGGCCAACCAGAGTCCTTTTCGGAATGAGTTAATTGGAAGAGGAAGAGTTCAGTCCACAGCCTGATTGCTGTGTCCTTGGTAACCAGAGTAGATATGTCAGTCCATGTCAGGGTCCAGGTGAATGTCGCAGAGGGTTTTGGGGGACAGTGGAAGGTGTTGTTCCAGGGCATGATGTAGAGGGCTGAACCAAGCAGGAACAGGCCATATCGCGGGGATGAATGCTACAACCTCCTTTTTCACACAGAGTCATTAACATCCACATCTTAGTCCTCTGATATGTCTTCTGTGTCAGATGTGTCAGGTGTGTGTTGTGGTGTTATGTGTGGCACTGTGTGCCACTGACACATCAGGGGGTGGAGGTGGTATGACTGCATCACTGTGTGCCACTGACACATCAGGGGGCGGAGATGTGTGCGTTGAAGTTCCTGCAGCAGTCATCTGGGACAAGCTCTGTGGCAGCAATGGCAAGATGAGGATCTGCAGGGCCTGGAAGATCCCAGCTACATCTCACTGGAGTTCAGCTGTGGCAGCCATCCTTCCAGCCTGCATCCGCTCCATGTTCTCCATTGTCCTCTGCATCTGTGCCAACTCTGTGCTGTCATCGCTGGAGTCTGTCTAACTAGACAGTTCTTGTATCCGAGTAATGGCTCCAGCGAGGTCAGCCAAGGATTGGTGTAGAGCATGGAACGGGCTGTGGGTGTCCGTTAGGGACTGTAAGTGGTCCCTGATGGGACTTATACACCCACGTATGGCATCTAGTTTGGCTGCCATGAGGTCAAAACCCATCCGCACTTGTTCAGCCAGCTCCTTCTAGCAGTCTAACACATGGCGTTGGAATACCATGTTTTTTTCCGTGAGGTGGTGGGAACCAGCCATGGTGGTGGGTGCTTCCTGCTGTGTGGTCTGTGCAGGGGGAGGGGTCACCCCAATGCAGCTGGGCTGCCCTGCTCCAGGAGGTGGGGTGCGGAGGCTGTCCACGAGCTGTTGGAGGGTGTCGGAGCAGATGGCCAGAGTGTCCTCTTCATCATCACTGAAGAGATGTCTGGTCTGCTCTGCAGGAGGTGTTGATTGTCCCTCTGCAATGTAAAGGGGAGATGCAGGTTAATAGTGTGTTCCATGTATGTTGACGCATTGTACATGTTTACATACTGCACGACTGTACGTTGTGACTGTTTTGGAGGAGCTGGCTATTTGATGGGAGACAGTGGACATTTCGACTACATGACGGATGTGAGGTTGTACTTGTACATTATCATCTCACAGTTTCCTGCTATACCAGATGTGATTGGCCTATGCACAAGCAGCACCAGTTGTGTCCTCTGTTCTGTAGTGAAAGTGTTGTACTTTGTACCACATTGTCGTCAATGTTGATGTGCTGTGATTGCTATGTGTGTGTGCTGCATTGTGGGAGAGTCGCCCCTGTAGCTCTGATTTAGCGGCCCATTATCCCTTTGAGGCAGTGTGCCTTTGACTTGTGTGCTTTTACGGAGCTGAGATGTTGGCGACTTGGGTCATTTGTGCTTTTGGACGGTTTTGTACTCTTGTGCATTGTTTGTCTGCAGATGTGTTGTTGACGTCAGGGGTTGTATGTGCACGTGGATGTGTCAGAGTGTGACCTGCTCCTTCGAGGATGTGATCCACACTGGGCCACCTCAGTGTCATGTCGTGCACCATGTCATGTATTTTGACTGCAGCCATGCTATCGGTCATACGGTGTCACTTGCATTGTCAGTGTGGCTCACAGAGCCGCTGCTTTGCTTGAATTAGCACATGTGCATGGGTAGGTTATGAGACTGGTGATAGGGAGGGGGTCCCTTTGTGCACATAGTGGACGGGGACCTTCTTGGTGTTTCTCTGTGTGCTGCAGTGTGCCAAGGGTATAAGGGACATGTTCCACAATCATTGTGGGTGTGCAGTGTGCTACACATAATTGTGCATGTGTGCCATTGTGCCGATCTACCCCCGTCCCCCCGTCCCCCCAGTCCGTGGTCCTTAATCACCCTCTTGCTGTTGGGTCAGGTCATATTGAGCTGTGTCCAGACTCCCAACTCCTTGCACCGTCTCAAACTGATGACTTTGGCCACCATTTCCTGCAGCTCATCCAGCACCTCCTGTGGCGCAGGACTCCCTTCTGGTTGGCAGCGAGTTTCTGCTTGGTTTGGCTTTTCACATCATGCCAGCACCGCTTGACCTCCTCCATTGACCTCCTCAACACTTTGCATTCATGTTGTTCATGATGGACTGCCATATTTCCTTTTGTGTTGCCAATGACACAGTGGAGGTGACAAACAGTTGTTAGTAGTGTTCTATCACCTGTGTGACGATGATCCGGTTTTCCTGCGGACTGAACCCCAGCTTCCTCTTCTCCTTGCCCTTTCCCGACCATGGGGTTCCTGGCTGGTCCTCCGTGGGGCTTGTGGGGTTCGAGTTGTCCATCCATGGTGCTAAGCAGTTTATTTTGGTTTTGGTGTGTTTTTTTTGTTGCTTTTATAGTGCATTTTCCCGCATGACACGTGGGGATTGCAGGCCTGTCGCTGGTTATCGCTGATTCTTTTATCGCGGTTGGCCACATTGCAACTTTTTTCACGTTCGTATTTTGCATTTTTTGCAGTCACGTTCATCTTTTTTGTGTTCATTTGGCAAGTTATCATGAGACTATCGCATGGTGCCGCCGGGTTGTGAATACAACGTTAACACGGTGTTATTTTCCCGCAATAGACTGTGATGTGGAAAGTTGCGTTAAGCTAATTTTGCGATAATTATCACACGTTCTTGAGAATATCCCCCAATGTGTATTATTTGTTTCATGGTAAATGTATATCAAATGAAATACACATAACCAAACCAGAGTCATAAGGCAGCGTAAATGTCAAACATGCTTTGCAAACATGGTCCAATAATTTAAAACCCCAAATATCTACAAGATCTTTCTTCGCTATCCATAGCCATGGCATGTCATTGACCAGCTGAACCCCAATGGGTGAATAACCCAGAACTGTACAAAAAGAACACCCGCACTTTGATGGCTCTACGAGGCCAAACCAGTGGCAGAAATATGCTTACCAAATATGCCTGAAGACAAACAAATATAATACATGACTGAAAAACGCACCAATTCCTTATCTAGCACAATGCTTATTCCCTCCTATGGGTTAAACAACGCAAACAATTCTAGAACCTTGCTATCGGGTGGCATTTCTTTATTTACGGCAAATTTCAAAATATACATATTCCTGCAGTACAGGCAATAACATCAGCTGCAGGCGTTACATTCAAAATCACACAAAAATAAATGAAGCGGCATGCATTTTTCAAATAAAGGGGAAAAGGCTGTGATTAGTCAAACTTCTTGGAGTTGCTCTGTCTAAAGAAAACCAGATGCACGTCCCTGTCATGGGAAAGGGAAAACAAACAACAAAGTAAAGATAAGAGAATTAAAATGTAGAAGTCGCACTGTAGTTGCGATCGGTATAATTGTTTCCAGATGTCCACGTGAACAGAAAGAAAAGATAAAGAAGGGGCCATCACATGCTTCTCAGTGTGATGGCCAAACAACATTTGTTCACTAAGTGAAATCGCCACAAGCACACAAGGGAGGGACACTTTCAAAACTGCAACAATAACAAGCATTTGCAATGCAATAGGTCTCGCATTTACACGAGTTTGAGCTATTGACAATGGCAAATTACAATGCCTTTTATTTTTGTTTTAGTTTTAAAACATAAATATAAGGCATTGTCACTTGCAATGTCGATAGCACAAACTTGCGTAAATGCGAGACCTATTGCATTGCAAATGCTTGTCTGCTTCAGCAACTAACCCTCCCCTCTCCCCCACCCCCCAAAAAAGAAAGTTTCAAATAAGATAAGTAGATTGTATTAAAACAGCCTTTGAAGTATTGTGGTTAACAGCCTGTTTGGTTTCTGCTTGTGAGGGGGTATTGCCTTACATTCTAGGCCCCATCAATCACAGAGCAGATTAGGACATCAGGCACCGCCAGACCTCGGTTAATGCAGAGTAAATACTCGGGGAGCAGATTGCGTTGGCAGAAGGGCCGTCCATGTGGGGCTTCTACAAGCAGGCGAGTCACAGGTAGTCTGCCCACCAGAGCATGAAGTGACACTAGGAGTGACTCGGGAATGCCCCCCCGCCCACACACACACACACATACTATTCCTTTTTGCAGTTAATAATAATCTCAAAGACGTGGCTATCAGTGATGCAGAGAGTGCAGGGGCACCTGTTCACCCGAGTGTGAGCGGCCTTCTGCACCTAATTATGGTTTGAATTGTACTACGCAGCTGGGGGCAGGGTGGCCCACGTTACTTGAGGTGCCGCGACACCCTTGCTAGGCGCACAGGCAAAGGTACACTATGTCCAGACTTGTTAAAAGTTGTTTCATGAAAATACTGCTGCAACCTCTGTTGCGAAGATGCGAATTCCGATGTAATCGAAAGCACCAAAATGAACAGGATTGCAGAGACATGAGTACATGTCGAAAACTAAACACGCACCTATGCGACCTGTAAGGTCTGCATTTAATGTGTGAGCCTGCACCCTTCAGCAACACACCACAAACACCCCGTTCTCTGGCAGTGCTTTGCCTACAAACACTGCGAATACCTTTAAAAGAGTTTTTTTTTGGGGGGGGGGGGTAGATGATGGGTAGTTCAAAACTCCTGGGCACCCTGTAAATATGGCCGGCGGGAGCTGGGGGGTAGTAGGTGGTCTGGAGTGGTGAAAAACGAACAGTAGGAAGAGGGGGCAGGGTGCTAAAAAACAGATTATGGACAGAATCATAGGGAACTAGAGAAAGATGAGAGAAAGTTAGGGAGAGAACGGGAGGCAGACAAAGAGAGAAAGCAAAACAAAGACAGAGCCAGGCAGGGAGAAAGAGACAGGGAGAGGCAGACTAAGAGCTAAGAAGAGAGCGCTACAGAGAGAACCTAAGAAAATACTGAGAAAGAAAACAAGCGCGCACTGAAGCTGACGAAGTGGGAGGGGGAGTGGGGGCGGGCACGCAGGCTGCCAAATGGTGCGATGAATCACGGCTAAAGTGAAAGCAAACAAGTGGTTGCAGGCCTCCAAATGGTGCGCGCGCCCGGACGGGTCACATGCACTGTAGTTGGAGGCCTGCAAAGCCACTGTTTGCACTTCCAAAACGCGCTTACTATAAGTCTCGCCAGAGCCAGCGCTAAAGCGCTGGTCAGGCGAGACCTAAAAAGGCTGCATTTCTTAATGGCACAGGCAACAGCCAATCAAAACCACTTATATTTTTAATACCCATAGAATACAATACAACGGTTTTGCAGACAGCGCAAGCGCTGTCGAGGCTCAACCTAAAAACAAGTGATACATTCAAATAATGCCAGCTGGTTCAGCTTGTCTTCAGGAACAAAAAGGGAAAAATACATGACAGGCAGAAAACACGGCAACGAAAAATAAGCCATTTTAAGTTGAGGCCTACGTTAACTATGGTCAACTTGAACATGAATATCACACAGTTCATATATTTGTGTGTTTCAGATTAATGTAAATGTACTTGCAAAGCATTTCGTAAAATTAAAAAAAATTCCCATCATCTCCTGCACAGGGTGATTATATTACTGCTGACAGACTTGATGGGAGCACATTCCCCATGGACTACATACGCATTTGGAATTTCACTGAAGTACAATTCTTTCACTGATACCAAGATATTAATAAGCCCTGAGGAAGTTCAGAAAAATCCTTTCTCCTGAACAAAATGCGTATATGTTTCAAGAGAGAAAATAAAGGATTGAACTGGTTTCTATAAAAATACATCGTCTTGAACCTTATTGGAAAGAAATATATAAATACCCTCCTTGTGCACCATTCCATCCAAAGTTTCTGCTGGATGGAATTACACTGAATTTGGCAGGAAGGTAGATTTCGTTACACAGATCACACTTTCAGTTATTTTGTGTAATTCTGTTCAGTAGTTTGTGAGAAATTAAAGGAAATCCAACTTTAGATATCTGTCGCTATGATAACTTTGCAAATAATAACGAGCTTGTACAGAGATCTGTAGAGCTCTGATTGGCTGTACACTTCAACCAGGAACTGGCTGCAACCGAGTAGCAAAAACAAATGCAGAAAAAAAAGCAAATAAGGCAGGGTAGGAATACCCCGAATCTCTAGCTCTGGTGTTGGGGTCCCAAAGGGACCCCGTTAGGACACAAAAGCATTTTTTAAAACAACATTTGCTGCAAAATTCACTGCAAAAATGTAAACAAAAACAACC
Source organism: Triturus cristatus (assembly GCF_964204655.1). Lineage (NCBI taxonomy): Eukaryota > Metazoa > Chordata > Amphibia > Caudata > Salamandridae > Triturus > Triturus cristatus. Next base: position 232,690,421 of record NC_140585.1, read on the forward strand.
TTGGGCTCTTGTGCTTGTTTTGAAAAGGTCACCTCCCCCGGGCTTTATTTGATTAATGGAGGGGGGGGTGCATGGACTCACCTAAAGGGCTGCTTCAAGCCCCAGGGACCACCACCTCTCCAGGGTTAATTCAACAATTGTGTGGGGGGCTGCATGGACCCCCCGCATTTTGGGGACCACCACCTCCCGGGCCAAAATAACATTTTAAAGTGGGAGAGGACCGTGTTGCCCCCACTCCCAGGCCATACACAGCCCCGGGGATCATCAACTCCCTGGGGCCAGCCCATCAAAACGGAAGGAGAGAGGCCATGGGGGACCCCTCATGGAGCCATATATGGCCCTGGAGACTGCCACTCCCAGGGCCCGCTCCTGCTATGTCCCGTAGTGTCCCCCGGGATATAACTTTGCTTTTGCTTTGGGGAAGCTAACAGCCTCTGCCAAGCAAAAACAAGCACTCTGCTTTACTGCTTCACCGACACACTCACTCACTCACCAGTACTGTCACTAACACAGCCACTCACTCATCCACACAGCTACTCACACACCCACTTATACTTCATACAGCCACTCACACACCCACTCACACACCCATACAGACACTCAGACAACCACTCAAACATGAATACACAAAATCACACAGCCACTCACATAATATGTGTTCGAAGTACTATCACTCATTAGTAGTACATCTAGTATACTAATTTAGCTTTTGTAGTACCTTAGTATTTATGTTTAAGAATCATAAACACTTAGAAAACACTAACACTCACTGGATGATGTGATCCGTGACATCATCAGTGATGTCCTTTTTGATGTCATCAGTGAAGTCACTGACCATTACTTGAGTGATGTAATTTGTGATGTCAAAAGTAGTGCGTGGTGTGGTTTTGTACGAGAGAAATCTGAACCTAACTATAACATCCATGTAACCTTTGTTTTTTTCAGTGACAAAAATAAATAAAAATAAATATATGTATATGCATGTGTATTTGTGTGTGTGTGTGGCAGCTGAACAGAACAAAAGCCTCTCCTCTCTCTATCTCCCTTAGTGTATATATATATATTACCTACTGGCGGTCGCCAGTAGGTAGTTATAGTTACAATCTAGTTTCCATAGGAAAAGCATTTTTTGATTTGCTAATAACTTTGGCGTCGTTTGACGAATCTTTGCAAACTTTTCCCCAACAAAAGTCCATCTCGGTCAGCTCCTATCCTGGAAGTTTGGGGGTGATTCATCAAGGGGGGGGGGCTGAGAAAAAGGGGGTCCCAAAACGCGTTTTCCCCATGTTAATTTCCATAGGAAATTTTGAGACGAGCTACAGCCCGAACTGCTGAACGGAATTACCCCAAATTTGACCGAAAGGTAGAGCTTGGTTTAGAAAGCGCCCTTTTTTTAAAATGGTGTAAATCCGTTCAGTAGTTTTTGGGAAATTCAAAAAATAAGAGTCAAAAAATCAATTTCCCTTATGGAACATTGTGCAAGGCTACAGCTGAAACTACTGAACGGAATTACCTCAAATTTGGCACCAAGGTAGTGCGTGGGTCAGAAAGCGACCTTTTTTTTTAATATCTGGGCGGAGCCTAAGTCCTGGCATGAGCTTCACTGTGATTGGCTGTCAATACTCCAAACAAGGAAGTGTTGGCAGCCATCTTGAGACTCGGTAGAAGCGAGTCGCTAGAAAACAGAGAAACAAAGGTAGAAAAGAAGAGAAGGGGGCAGGGTAGAAACACCCTGACCCCTAGGCCGGCTGAGGGAGTCCCAGAAGGACCCCCAGGGTAAAAAGAAATCGGCGCAGTTCACGCTGGGGTTGCGGGTTCCCGTGTTTTATTTTAATGAGGCCTCGGGGTGGGCTAGGTCCCGGGGGCATTTCTTAAAAAATAATAGCGGGGGCTCGCTGGGGCGGCGGGGGCCCGCTGGGGTCCCCGCAGTCTCGGGGCTTCACTCATGTTGGGAGGGGAGTTGCACGGCCCCCCTCCCGGAGCCCTCCATCTGCTTATAACTTTGGCGTCGTTTGATGATTCTTTATGAAATATTCCCAAAAGTGTCTCTTTTTTGATCAGCTCCTATCTTGAAAGTTTAGGGGTGATTGGTCAAGGGGGGGGGTTGAGAAAAAAGGGGGGTGTCAAAACGTGTTTTCTCAATGCATTTTCCATTGGAAACTTTAGACAAGGCTACAGGTCAAACTGCTGAACAGAAATACGCCAAATTTGGCAGTGAGAAAGGTCTTGGTCCAGAAAGCGTGTTTTGTAGGAATGGTGTAAATCCGTTCAGTAGTTTTTGTGATATTGAAGGAAATAAATATATATATATCTGGTCGGTGCCTAACTCCCGAGCACAAGCTTGCCTCTGATTGGCTGCTAATACTTCAAAGCAGGAAGTGTCCTCTGATTGGCAGCTAACACTTCAAACCAGGAACTGTTAGCAGCCATCTTGTGCCTTGCATCGAGTGAAATATAAAAGAAAGGTTCCGGGAGCAATTTAATATAGCGGAGCTCTGTGTAATGATGATTTGGACGCAGTGAAGGTTGAAGATTTATTAACAATAAAGGAGAAACAGGTGAGCGCCAGGCAGCACGACTTCCACTCCAGGAAACCAGTAGGAAGATAACCCTTTCACGCTCACTGTGCCCAACATCACCACTTCGCAGCTATGCCTTTAGAAGCCAGTCCGTCGGCTCGCAGCTGTCTACCTTTGCGAGCTAGTACGCTGCTGTGCCTCTACCTCTGCGAGCTACTAGGCTGCTGTTCCTTTGGGAGCGGACGGCTCATAGTTCTGCCTCTATGAGGCGAACGGACGGGCCGCACTTGTCCCTCTGCGAGCCTGGGTACGAACTGTTCATAAGTCACACTATATGAGCATTGAAAAGCCATTTTGTGATTCAGTCCATCAGCTGGCATCTGTCCAAGGCATTTCTGAAAACATATCAGAGCTCTTTCTGTGAGAGATACCCCTTTCACGCTGCGTCTCCTACATTAGCGGGTAACGCAACCTCTTCCCACATCACTAGCATACCCCCAACAACCTTTTTGGGGCCGTAAGTGTCCCTCTATGAACTATTAATAAAAAGATGCTTGTGAGGTTGGAGAAATAAAAATCTTAGTCATGTATAGATTTACAAATAAAACATTTTATTAAAACAAAACAACAACAAATAACTTTGTACAGTCATGGCATGTCATCGCTGGTCCATTTGTGATTCACAGCCTGCAAGACAAAAAGAAAGATAAGATGGTGCGTCATGCATCCAGCAAAGGAGATAGAGAGAGAGAGAAAGAGTGAGAGAGAGGAAGAGAGAGAGAGGAAGAGAGAAAGAGTGAGAGAGAGAGGAAGACAGAGAAAGAGTGAGAGAGAGGAAGGCAAAGAGATGGAGTAAGAGAGAGACAGAGAGAGATATAAGGAAGAGAGAAAGAGAAACAGAGTGAGAGAGAGGAAGAAATAGAGAGATAGAGTGAGAGAGAGGAAGGGAGAGAGAGAGAAAGAGTGAGAGAGAGGAAGAGAGAAAGAGTTAACTACAAGGAAGAGAGAAACAGTGCGAGAGAGAGGAAGACAGAGAAAGAGAGAGAAAGGGTAAGACACGAGGAAGAGAGAAAGAGAGAATCAGTGTGAGAGAGAGGAAGAGAGAGAGAAAGAGTGAGAGAGAGGAAGAGAGAGAGAAAGAGTGAGAGAGAGGAAGCCAGACAAAGAGAGAAAGAGTGAGACAGAGAGGAAGACAACGAGAGAAACAGTGTGAGAGAGAGGAAGAGAGAGAGACAAAGAGAGAAACAGTGTGAGAGAGAGGAAGAGAGAGAGATAAAGAGAGAAAGGGAGAGAGAGAAAGTGAGAGCGGGAGAGAGAGAAAGAGTGAGAGAGAGGAAGAGAGAAAGAAAGAAAGAATGAGAGAGAGAGGAAGAGACAGAGAAAGGGAGAAAGTGTGAGACAGAGAAAGGAAGAGATCGAGAGGGAGTGTTGACACTTGAGAAAATCTTCGCAGCTCACCTTTGTGTCACCGGTGTGTCTCCAACCACGTGCCGGGATATAGTGCACCCTCAAGTTTAGTGATCTGAAAGATAGTATAGATTTAGTTATTCCAGAGTACATACAACTAAACACGTGTAATTCTCAATTCAAGGAAAAGAGAAAGAGAGAAACAGTATGAGAGAGAGGAAGAGAGAGAGAGAAAGAGTGAGAGTGAGGAAGAGAGAGAGAGAAAGTGAGAGAGGAAGAGAGAAAGAGTGAGAGAAAGGAAGACAGACAAAAAAGAAAGAGTGAGAGAGAGAGGAGGAGAAAGAGTGAGAGAAAAAGAGAGAAAGAGTAAGATACAAGGAAGATAAACAGAGATAAACAGTGTGGGAGAGAGGAAGGGAGAGAGAGAAAGAGTGCGGGAGAGAGACAGAAAGAATGAGAGAGAGGAAGAGAGAAAGAAAGAATGAGAGAAGCCACTCCCACCGCCCAGAGGTGACTGCCCGCTGCTGCGGAAAGAAGTTTCTCTGCTCACCTTCTGCCACCGGCGTGTGTGTAAGAGGGTCCACCACGTGCCAAAGGAACTTGGTCATGAGTTCAGGATGGCCATGCATCATCACAGATTTTTCACGCGTTCAGCTTTGGTGGTGTTGGGGGGAGTGAACGTCGATTTGTGATTCACAGCCTGTTAGATAAAAAGCAAGATAAGATTGTGCATCATGTGTCCATCAAAGGGGAGAGAAAGAAAGAGTGAGCAGAAGACAGAGAGAAAGAGAGAAACAGCGAGAGTGAGAAAAAGAGAGAGAGAAAAAGAAAGAAAGTGAGAGGAAGACAGAGAGAAAGAGGGAGAAAGATGAAGAGAGAGAGAGAAACAGTGAGAGAGAGGAAGAGAGAGAGAAAGAGTGTGAGAAAGAGGAACAGAAACAGAGGAAGAGTGAGTGAGAGAGAAACAGAGAGAGAGAAAGAGAGAGAGAAAGAAAGAGACAAACAGTGTAAGAGGAAGAGGGAGATAGAAAGAGTGTGAGGGAGAGAAAAGAAGAGAAGAGGAGGGACACTGAGTGCCCTCACTGTGTACAAAACCGTCACAGCTTACCTTTACGCCACTGCTCTGTCTCCAACCATATGCCGCGACCTAGTGGAACTCTCAAGCTCCCACATCTGAAAGATAGTACAGAATTAGTAATGGCAGAGCAGCGCTTGATTAGGATTCAAAATCGGCACAGGCACGCTAAAGAAATAAGTGGCCCACATTTGCATATTGCCTTTCCTCAAAACACTGCTTTGGCGAAATTTTATTTAAAAAAGCCACGGATTCGTTTACACTGGTGACTTAAAATTAAGTGAAGCCACTTCTGCTCAGGCCCCCTGCCCTGCTAGGTATGCATACATTAATGGGCGGTCCTGCGAGAGAAAGAAGGTGACACCTCTGCCTGTTGCTAAACGTGAGGTAATGACGCCTATCTGCCTCCAGAAAGGCCATTCAGACCCCCACTAGGCCGCTGGCTGTATGCAAACAACAGCGACACCGCCCAAATCTGCCCCCCAGACTGCTCCAAAAAGCAGCCCACAGTTGGAACTCGGTACCGGCTCCTCGGGCATTGCACCAGTGCCCGCGTTACCAATCCGACGCTGTGGCATTTGAGATGTCATCAGTGATGTCACTGACCATGTCATGAATAATGTAATATGTGATGTCATCAGCAGTGCATTGCGGGGGCGCGAGTTATAGTTAGCTCAACTAACTATAACGGCGGAATTTCTATGGTTTTGTATGAGTGAAATGTCCAACTAACTATAACGTCCCTGAAACCTATGTTTTTTTCAGTAAATTTCAAAGGTTTTTTAAATGCTAATTTGTAACTTTTACATCCCTGAAACCTATGTTTTTTTCAGTGTGTATATATATATATATATATATATTATCTACTGGCGTTCGCCAGTAGATAGTTATAGTTAGGACCGTGTTTCCATAGGAAATCTGAAAATTCTATTTTGAATAACTTTGGCGCCGGTTGACGAATCCTCGCGAAAATTTCAAAACTAATGGGGCGCTCCGCTCAGCTCCTACCCTGAAAGTCTCGGGGTGATTCGTCAAGGGAGGCCCGAGAAAAAAGGAGGGTCCCAAAACGCGTTTTCCCAAAGCATTTTTCCATAGGACCTTTAGTCGAAGGTACAGCCCCAACGACTGAACAGAATTACTTGAAATTTGGCAGAGAGGTAGTCCTCAGGTCAGGGAAGTGCCTTTTGCATGTCTGGTGTCAATCTGTTCAGTATTTCCTGAGAAAATAGCATTTAAAAGCATATAAATATCTGTACGCGCGCACCGTGCGCACACGGTGCGCGCACGGTGCCGTGCGCGAGCCAAATTCTGATTGGTTGATAGATGTCAGTAAACATTCGAATCGGTCGAAATCAGGAAGTGTCGGCCGCCATTTTGTCTGTCTCACTGAAAAGGAAAGGTGGAAAAAAGGTGGAAAACGTGAAAAGGGGACAGGGAAGAGAGTTCCTGACCCCCTAGCGTTTGTCATGGGGTCACAGAAGGACCCCCAAGGGTCAAAAAAACATTTTTGAAAAAAATCGCGGGGTGCGCGCATGGTGCGCGCAGCGCACAGTGCGACCAATGCGCGCGCACTGTGCGCGCAGTGCACCGTGTGCGCTCGGTGCGCGCACGGTGAAAAACCTTGAAAAAATAAAAAATTAATAAATACATAACTTACCATTTAAAAAAACGTACAAATTCACTTAAAAAACCATAGTTTTCACACACGTTATAGTTAGGAATTAGCATTTAAAAAACCTTGCAAATTCACTTAAAAAACCATAGGTTTCACACAGGTTATAGTTAGGTGGACATTTCACTCGTAAAAAACCAATGAAATTCCCCCGTTATAGTTAGTTCAGATAACTATAACTCGCGCGTCCGCCACTCTATCACAAGGATGATGTCATCAGTGATGTCATGAGTGATGCCATTGACCATGTCATGAGTGATGTAATGTGTGACGTCATGAGCAGTGGATAGCGGGCGCGCGAGTTATAGTTATCTGAACTAACTATAACGGGGGAATTTCATTGGTTTTTTACGAGTGAAATGTCCACCTAACTATAACCTGTGTGAAACCTATGGTTTTTTAAGTGAATATATATATATATATTATCTACTGGCGGTCGCCAGTAGATAGTTATAGTTAGGACCGTGTTTCCATAGGAAATCTGAAAATTCTATTTTGAATAACTTTGGCGCCGGTTGACGAATCCTCGCGAAATTTTCAAAACTAATGGGGCGCTCCGCTCAGCTCCTACCCTGAAAGTCTCGGGGTGATTCGTCAAGCGGGGGCCGAGAAAAAAGGGGGGTCCCAAAACCCGTTTTCCTCATGCATTTTCCCATAGGACCTTTAGTCGAAGGTACAGCCCGAACGGCAGAACAGAATTACTTGAAATTTGGCAAAGGGGTAGTCCTCAGGTCAGGGAAGTGCCTTTTGCATATCTGGAGTCAATCTGTCCAGTATTTCCTGAGAAAATTGCATTTAAAAGCATATGCATATCTATATGCGCGCACCGTGCGCGCACCGTGCGCGCACCCTAACGTGCGCAAGCGTAATTCTGATTGGTTGTTTGATGTCAGTCAACATTCGAATCGGTCGAAATCAGGAAGTGTCGGCCGCCATTTTGTCTGTCGCAGTGATAAGGAAAGGTGGAAAAAAGGTGGAAAACGTGAAAGAGGGGCAGGGAAGAGAGTTTCTGACCCCCATGCCTTAGTCAGGGGGTCACAGAAGGACCCCCAAGGGTGAAAAAAACATATATATATTTTTTTTAAATCGCGGTGTGCGCGCACGGGGCACGGTGTGCGCAGCGCACCGTGAGCCCAACGCGCGCGCACGATGTGCGCACGGTGAAAAACCTTAAAAATATATATATATTAATAAATACATAACTTAGCATTTAAAAAAACGTACAAATTCACTTAAAAAACCATAGGTTTCACACACGTTATAGTTAGGAATTAGCATTTAAAAAACCTTGCAAATTCACTTAAAAAACCATAGGTTTCACACAGGTTATAGTTAGGTGGACATTTCACTCGTAAAAACCCAATGAAATTCCCCCGTTATAGTTAGTTCAGATAACTATAACTCGCGCGACCGCCACTCTATCACAAGGATGATGTCATCAGTGATGTCATGAGGGATGCCACTGACCATGTCATGAGTGATGTAATATGTGACGTCATGAGCAGTGGATTGCGGGCGCGCGAGTTATAGTTATCTGAACTAACTATAACGGGGGAATTTCATTGGTTTTTTACGAGTGAAATGTCCACCTAACTATAACCTGTGTGAAACCTATGGTTTTTTAAGTGAATTTGCAAGGTTTTTTAAATGCTAATTCCTAACTATAACGTGTGTGAAACCTATGGTTTTTTAAGTGAATATATATATATGTATATATATACAAATATATATACATATATACAGAATACAACAGCACTGCTAGTGATAGAAATATCAAAAAAACCTCCCCAAACTCCATTACCTATGAGGGTGCAGGCACTCGAAGTCAGGGGAATTAGACCTGTTTATTGAGTCATGTCACCTCGGGCACTGGAACACCAGAAAAATGTGTTTCAGCAGAAACACTGAGAAAAAGGCAGTGTTACTGCCAAAACGCGCCTCTCTGGTGTTCTGGTGCCCGAGGGGATCTGACTTAATAAACAGGTCTAATTCCCCTTACTTCGAGTGCTGGCTCCCTCACTTCTAATGGAATTTGGGGAGGGTTTTTGGGATATACATGTATATCCAAACTTCGTGTTTCCCATAAAAGCCCGGCCACATCCACCTGGTGGGGCTGGTGCAATACAGCGGGTACGGGTCCTGTGAATTAACAAAGGTGGCGCCACACAGGTCAGTCAAGGCACACAGGAGAGATTGCACTTAGCATTCTGTTTTCAAAATGATTTATTCACGGTAACGTGTTTTGATCTGAATAGATCTTCGTCACGGCCTCATTAGAAAAATGTGCCCCATCAGCCACTTAAATAACCTTCATAGTGGTAGACATAAAATAAAATACTATACTGTGCATGATAACGAGTGGTGTGCAAAAACAGGATAATGAAATGAATGATACATCAATTAATGCAGGGTGTGTACCCAATGAGCTCGAGATTTACAAGTCAAACATAACCGCATGCAAACTTGGGAATGTCTTAATACATGCTGGTGGCTAAACTCGTATACGTTCTGCCATGACATACACAATAATATGTCAAACCAAATTCCATTTTGACATCAAAAACATTAAGAAAACGTGATAAAGCACAGATTATAGCCAAGTAGCCTATTAGTAGATAAACATAATATAACCAATTAGTGTATGGTACAGATCCCTCTATTCACAGCATAAATTAACAGAATTTGGCCAAATGCTGGCCAAGTGGCCTATTGGTAGACAAAACATGACATCTAATTAACCAATTGGATTTTGATATAGATCCCTCTATTGACAGCAGTAGATTACCTAAAATGATACAGATAATGGCCATGTGGCCTATATCAATCCAATAGCAGTCACCTAATCAGCAAGATGAATTAGCTCACGTTATCGCATCCAAGCTATTAAAATCTAAAGTGTGCACCTGCTCTAAACAGAGCATAACCCTGTCAGTGTGCTTACACTGATAGAATAAATGGAATATTTGAAAAACATATATGACACAGCACAAAATATACTTCAGAAAATGAGCTCCAAGAGATTGGGGGGGTGGGTTGGGAGTGTCAGTCACCATCACCCGGGGCTTCGAAGAGCCCAATGGAGGGGGGTCTGCACAGCCCCCTTCCAATATTTAAATAAAGCCCTGAGGAGGTGGTGGTCCCTGGGGCTAAAGAGAGCCCTAGGAAGGGGGCCCTATGCACCCCGCCTTTGTTTTCTAATACCTCATGCCCCGACACATGGCACACCCGGGGGCTAAAGTGAAAAATGCACTTGTTTTTTTAAACAAATTTTGCCACCAATTTGGGAATCCATCGCGATTTACACCACAAAATTTTTTACAAAATGCCTTTTCTCCCTGCCAGGGTTCCTGAGGGACCCCAGCACCAGAGCTAGGGCATCAGGGTATTCCTACCCTGCCCCCTTTTCTTTATTTTTTTCATTTTTGGGGGGATTCGGCTAAAACCGAGTCCCAAAATGGCTACCAACACGTCCTGGTTGAAGTGTTGACAGCCAATCAGATCTTTGCAACAGATCATCATTAAATCAATCAGCCAGGGGTTTGTATATCACAACAACTCACTCGCAAGGGTCTCAAGGCGCTGGGGGGGCATCTCCGTTGAGTCCTGGGGTCATCGGAAAACCCAGGTCTTGACATCCTTCCTGAACTGGGGTACTGTGGGGGTTTGCCAGAGTTGGCGGTTGTTCCAGGCCTTGGCTGTGATGTAGGAGAAGGACTTTCTTCCTGTTCTGGTCTTGTAGCTGCGCGGGCCAAAGAAAGGTCAGCTGATCGGAGGTGACTCTTGGATGTGTGGAAGGAGAGGCTGGTTCGATGTTGTGGTAGGCTTTGTAACTATGACTGAGGAGCTTGAAGGTTATTCTTCTCTCAGTGGCGAGCCAGTGGAGATTGCAGAGGTGTTGGGTGATGTGGTGGTGGCGGGGGATGTCTAGGACCAGTCTGGCTGCAGTGTTCTGGACTGTCTGGAGCTTGCAAAGCAGTTTCTTGTTGATTCCGGTGTAGAGAGCGTTGCCGTAGTCCAGTCTGCTACTGATGAGGGCTTGCGTGACCATTTTTCTGGATTCAGGTGGGATCCATCTGAACGTTTTTCAGAGTATGCAGAGGGTGTTGAAGCAGGCTGAGGATATGGCATTGATCTGGCGGTTCATCGTGAGTGCTGAGTCTCGTATGATGCTGAGGTTTCGTCCGTGGTCCGTCGGAGTGGGAAGGTTTCCGAGGGTGGGGGGCTACCAGGTGTTGTCCCAGGCAGATGGGGTAGAGCCAAGGATGAGGACTTCTGTCTTCTCAGAGTTGAGTTTCAGGCAGCTCTTCTTCATCCAGATGACAAAGGCTTTTATCCCTTCTTGGAAGATGTGCCTGGTGATATTGGGTTCTTTGGTGAGGGAGAGGATAAGCTGGGTGTCGTTGTTTCTGGTAATGTTTGCGAGGGGGGCCATGTAGATATTGAAGAGGGTGGGGTTGAGGAAGGATCCCTGGGGCACTCCACATCTGGACTCTGTTGGTACCGAGGGCGGGAGTCTGACTCACTCAGTTCTGTCTGTGAGAAATTAGCATATCCAGTCAAAGGCCTTTCCACAGATGCCAGCATCGTGTTGTCTGGTGGCTAGTGTGGGTGGTAGATGGTTTAGACGGCAGGAGGACCAGGAGGATGAGGGCTGACGTTTGGCCCTGGTCAAAGAGGGAGCGCATGTCGTTGGTGGCAGCGAGTAGGGCTGTCTAGGTGCTGTGGGTGCTGCGGAATCCGGAGTGGGAGTTGTCAAGGATGTTGTTGGCTTCGATGAAGTTTGCTAGCTGGGTGTTTATGGTCTTTTTGATGACTTTGGCTGCAAATGGAAGCAGGGAGATGGACCTGAAGTTCTTGATGTCTGTCGGGTCTGCAGAGGGTTTTTTCAGGAGGGGGTTGACTTCGGCGAGTTTCCAATCGTGGGGGAATGTGGCTGTTTCAAGGGAGCAGTTGATCGTCCGGCATAGTTTGGGTGCGATGGCCGTGGCGGTGCTGTGGAAGATGTGGGGTGGGTAGGGGTCTGAGGGTGCCCCAGAGTGGATGATCTTCATAGTTTTCAAGGTGTCTTCTGTCGTGAGTGGGGTCCAAGTGAGTAGGGTCTGTTGGCTGGCATTACTGGGGGTGGGAGCTGGGGTGGTGCAGAGGTCTTGGCTGTCGAAGTTGTTGTAGATCGTCTTAACCTTGATGTGAAAAAAGGTGCTGAGTCTGTTGCAGAGGTCTTGGGAGGGTGGGACGTCTGTTGTTTCGCTTCCGGGTTTGGCAAATTCCATACTGATGGAGAAAATGAAAATGAAAAATGATTTTTTAATTTTTTATTGTTTAGTTAATTAAAACCAAAACAATGTTCCAAAACAGCAGATACATTATACCGTTAAAAGCATGCGGACATAAAGACATGTTAAAACTTATAGTTACATCCGTTTTTATGGACATTCAATTCAGAAGTATGAAATTGGTATGAACGGGCGATACACCACCTTTTGTATACAATTCCTTAAAATGAATTGATATTTCTTTTTACAATACAACTGATATTAAAAAGACAATGACCACTAAGCGACTCTGTGACCAATTTCTTTGTGTCATGACCTTCTTGTTAAGTGGCAAATAAGTTGTGTGTCATTCGAGTAAAGGCATTTTAATATTGGATGTTCTGCAGGAGCGGATGCCCCTTTCGTTGAACTGTCGCTTTAACAGTTGATGGCGTTGTGGACCTAAGGCTAGGCAAATGCATATTAGATGTATAAAGTCCTGTGTGAATGACCCACAAAGAGTGCATGCTTTTGAGCCCTGGTACTTCCAGGGGGGCAGGTTTGCATCGGAGGGCAACTTCCCTAGACGTATCTCTCAAAACTTGTTTTTTCAGTAGGGGGAAAAGGGAAGACCCAGGTATGAGGCTGGCTTTGATTCTGTGTAAGAATGCAATACCATCCATGCCTGGGCTCGCCGACTAAACGTTGCTTTATCTTCTACTAGCGAGGGCTTTTTTACCCTCTTCTTCGTGATAAGCTGCTGGAGGGCCATGGCAGGTGATTTGTAGTGAAGCCTGTAAATACTTTGCGCAGGCAGACTGAGGGTCACCTTGTAGGGCATCCCAAAGCGCGTTGTTGATCTCAAGTCCACGATTAAGCCAGATTTTATACCAAGTTTTAATTGCCTCGTACCTTCTGTATAATTGTTGTTGTTGCAGCCCAAACTCTAATCGAACCTGGGCCAGTGAGTAGTCACATGGCAAGGAAAATACCCCTTTGTACACTAGTGTTTGAAGGCTGTCCAGAAGCTCAGCATCAGTTCCATGCCGAACAACACTTGTATACACAATAGTTAGTAGAAGTGTGGCTTTGATGACTGCTATTAATGGGGTGAACAGTGGGCCTTTTAGGGTTTTTGATAAACTGCAGAACGCAAATATTAGGGCGTTTTCCTTTTTTGTATGGCCTCGTTCTGCTTTAGAAATGAGACCCTTTGATCCAAATATATCCCAAGATATTTATAACTGCTCACCACTTCCAACCTAGCGTTATTGATAGTGAACATCGTTTGTTTATGGAGACAGTGAGTTATGATCATGACTTTTGTTTTTGTAGTATTTATTTCCATCAAATTTGTTTTGGCGAAGATGCCTAGCTCAATAATCGCTCTTTGTAAGCCAATTCTCGTGTAGCTTAGGAGCACGATGTCAGCCACATAGGACACATGTGTTAATGGCAGTGTACCCAGACGCGGATGATGCGAATTAACATCATCTAGCTGTGGTGTCAGGTTGGCCATAAATAGGTTGAACAAGTATGTGGCCAAGACACAGCCATGCTTTAGTCACTCACTGGTATAGATATTCCTAGTCAGCTTCTTGCTGTCGGCAATTTTTACCTGCATCCAAGAGTCTATATATAGATCTATTATTGCTACTGAAGAAATATATATAGGAAACAATCATTAAAATAACTGTAGAGATGTACAGATTGATCAATATCCAGAATCAAACATAACTATCACACTTAGAAATTGATTTGAAAATTCATTCTTTAATATTTTTGCAAACTTATATACTTTTTTTGGCTTTTCTTTTCCCTCATTAATCTAACACATTATTCGTGAATGAATTAATATAGCTTCCTAACACAATGTAACTAAATTGTTCTAAATTGATCTATGATTTACAATTTGTCAAACATTATATGCTTTCAATCGTGTTACAAAAAATCACAAAAGATTACTGCATAATAAACATGGCTATTTTTCTCTATTCCAGTCTACGCGCGTTTCGGCGATCAGCCTTCTTCAGGCAGCCATGATATTCAAGAATTCCTAAAGCATAATAAAGAAAAAGAATAATCTATAACCAACTGTACATCTCCACAATTTCAAGTGCATATTATATTAAAAATGGCCCTAAAACGGCCCTATACATATATACATTTGTTACATTTATATACATTTCATATCAATGTTCCTATTTACATGCTGTTTTTATTAAAACAACAGTCATCATCTCTATACAGAAAACATGTCTACGTCCAAATCAAAAGATACGATTCAAAACCATTCTAATGATTTACTTTTTATTACATCATAGTTGCACCTATAGCGCCTAATGATTCAGTGGGGGTGATGGACACTCTTATATCAGTATAACCCATAGTGTCCTAATGACACAGTAATGATAACAGTAATGATATCGGACAATCTCATAATAGTGACCCCCTTACTATCTAATGATCCAGTAACAATGGAATCTCATATTGGTCACTTCCTGCACTTCATATAACTGGAGACTTCTACACAACAATTAAAATAAAATAAACCAAAATCCTAGCTAAGTATCGTGGTGGGCCGCGAATGTTACCTGATTCTTAATGGATATGTTTACTGACAAGGTTCCCTCTGAATAACGGACGTTATATCCAATGCTCTATCCTCAGTTGTGTATATATGCGTCAGCGTGATCTGTGGTTACGCGTTGCTATGGCAGTTTTTCAAAGATCCCTACCATAGATACACTGAAATGCGACCGATAAGACAAATTAGCATAAAGTTTGTCAGAGGGAAATAAAACTTAAAGCTACCTGTCCGGATTATTGAAAAACACACTTACTCACGCTATGAAGTTATTATGCGCATTATTCAGAGCTTTTCCGGTTTGCGCGTTGTTCAGAGCTTATCCCGTATCAGTAGGGAAGTACGTTTGGAAAGATTCCTACAGTGACCTGTAGCGTGTTGTCACGAGTTCTAATAGGAAACATATAAATCAATTAATGCTAATGCGTAAGAGAAAAATACTCATGCCTCGTTTTTGTTGTGTCGATTTTATCCCAAACGCTAAATATGTCTTACCCGGTTAGTTTTTATTTTTCGTTTCACGCGACTTATTTCATCTCAGCGCTATACTGTTTCAGCGACGCAATTGAAGGTTTGTAATCAGGCCCAGCCGAACCTAAGAACATATAATTAGAGTGAATCAGTATGTTCCACTACCTCGAATTCTCGATTGGCGCGTTACACTTGAAAAGCCGAGCTAAGACGCCGAGGTTATCACATTACACTCACCTCGCCATCTGAGTCCTTTCTCCCCGTTGCCAGCGAATCATTAAGGTAGAAAGGGGACTAGGTCTCAAAGCGCTCCATATATACTCTGATTCGCTTAGTGATTGGTCAATTCCTTATGACATCGACCTGTTGGTGGAGCGATAATAGATCCTCTATTTAGCCGATAAAGAGGCTTAACAATAATATGTGGGGGTAACAATTTGTTTTTAATACGCCCAAAACGTTATTGTTAGTTAATAAAAGACCTTTTGGTGGAAAAATAATAGATCCTCCATTTAGCCAATAAAGAGGCTTAACAATAATATGTTGCGGTAACCATTTGTTTTTAATACGCCCAAAGCGTTATTGTTAGTTAATAAAACGCTTATAGTAGAACCTCCAGTTACATGGATTCGGTAATAAAACGCTTATAGTAAAAACCTCCAGTTATATGGATTCGGAGACCCTCCCGTTCACAGCATTAACTATGAACGATAATTTAGCATCAGTGTCAGAGGGGCATCCACTATATAGTGTGACCTTAGTTGTTATATCGTATGGCTTGGCTCCATGGTATCTCACTATTCAATCCTCTCTTATAAGCATCTAGAGAGAAAATCCAAAACACTTCTCTCCTTTTGCGAATCTCAGTGCCTTGAGTCCCACTAGTGTTAATTTTTTCAAGAATCAGCCATTTTATGTCTTTTGCAGTATGACTGTGCTCAATAAAGTGTTGGACTAACGGCGCTTGTATCTTTTTGTTTTTAATCGCTGACCTGTGTTCCGTCAAACGAGTTGCCATTGACCTGGATGTAGATCTATTATTGCTTTCAGTATTTATTCTGGTAGACCCTGTTGCTTCAGTTTGCCCCACAAAATGCGTCTACTAACTCGGTCAAAAGCCGCCTTAAAATCCACAAAGCATAGATGATGTTTCTGTCGCTGCCGCAGGCTTTTATATGCAATTAGCCCTAATGCTAGAGCTCTTGTGGTTGTACCTGTGCCCCTGCAGATGCCCAACTGGTTGATGGGGAGTATTTTGTTCACGTCGGACCAGCTTATCAAGTCGGCTGAGATCAAGGAGGCATAATATTTAGCATCAGCATCTATTAACGCAATCCGACGATAATTGGCTGGGATCTGTGTACTCTCCTCCTTTAAATAAAGGATGAATTATTGAGCCTCTCCAGCTTTCCGTGAGGCAGCTAGTTGTGCCTACAAGACGAAACAGACAGTACATCTTTGTTGCCCACAAATTGGGATCTTGCTTGTAAATTGCTTGGGCACTCCATTTGGGCCCGGGACCCCATCAAGCCCACTTTTTGCAATAATCTTGGAGATTACTGCTTTGGAATAGGGTAGGTATGGCTTTTGTGTTACCCCTATAACATTTTGTGCTCTTTCCTGTTGTTTTGATGGTTTTGGAAAACATGTTCACCCTGTTATTGTGCTCATTCAGGATCACCAAAGCTGCTTGATCTACCTTTGAAATGTTTTGGTGCAAAATCATATTTGGTCCTCCACTACCGAGGGGGATGAGAGTTCAAAGGGGTTTGTACCACCCTCGTCTAATACTGAAAACGTGGGGCCCGATTCAGAGAACTAACTTAAGACAAAATCCTAAACTTACTTCCATTTTGGTATTCACAGAAGGCACTTACTCATTTTGGTATTCACAGAAGGCACTTACTCATTTCGGTATTCACAGCAGTTAGGAGTCCTAACTTTAGGACTCCTAAATGCCTTCTATGAATACCGAAAGTCTTAAAGTTAGGATTTTTCTCAGTTTAGGAGTAATAAAGTTAGGACTCCTTACTTTAGGACTCCTAAATGCCTTCTGTGAATACCGAAAGTTTTAAAGTTAGGATTTTTCTCAGTTTAGAAGTAGTAAAGGTAGGATTCCTAACTTTAGGACTCCTAAACTGAGAAAACTCCTAACTTTAAGACTTTCGGTATTCACAGAAGGCATTAAGGAGTCCTAAAGTTAGGAGTCCTAACTTTACTACTTCTACACTGAGAAAAATCCTAACTTTAAGACTTTAGGTATCCACAGAAGGCATTTACGAGTCCTAAAGTTAGGAATCCTAACTTTACTACTACTAAACTGAGAAAAATCCTAACTTCAAGACTTTCGGTATTCACAGAAGGCATTTAGGAGTCCTAAAGTTAGGAGTCCTAACTTTACTACTCCTAAACTGAGAAAAATTCTAACTTTAAGACTTTTGGTATTCACAGAAGGCATTTAGGAGTCCTAAACTTAGGACTCCTAACTTCTGTGAATACCGAAATGAGTAAGTGCCTTCTGTGAATACCAAAATGGGTAAGTGCCGTCTGTGAATACCAAAATGGTAGTAAGTTTAGGATTTCGTCTTAAGTTAGTTCTGGGAATCGGGCCCGTGGTGATTAGGTGTTGTACCCAAGCAGACTCGGTGACACAAGTCGCATTTATGACTTTCGACGTTCTGGACAGAGAATTCACTTGGCCCCAGAAAGTTCTGCCGTTCTATTGTTTTGCGTTGTATAGTAGTTTTGTCCAAAAATTATTGTGTTGTGTTCTTTTGTCTGCCCAAATTTGTTTTTTGTATTTCTTCTTCAATTGATGTACTTGCTCCCATGTGATAGTGGATGCCCTTTGTTGCCGTTTCGACCTAATAGCTCTTCTTAGTTGCTTCCTTAGGGTTCAGACAGTTTGACTTAGGTTTCATGTATTATTTATTCTCTTTCTACTTTGCAAATATGTCAAAAGCCCTCACTGTGAAAGGCTTGCTAGGAAGGTGGTCCATGTATCAATCATCAAGCTTTTTTGTGACTCAAGGGTCACGATAAGGTCTTTCGCCCTTGAGGCTATGTGCGGTAGTGTGCTATTTGTCAATCGCAGTCGCTTCAGATTTATTGTTGATGCTGACCCCTCTATGATCGGGGCCTCTGTGTCTCTTAGAAATGTCAGGGCATATTAACAACGGCCAGCGATAATTATCGCTGGCCGTGCTTAGCGATAATTATATTATCGCAGGCTATCGCTGGTATTTATCGCCCTGGTAGCGCGTTATTAACAACCAGTTACTCCAGGGCGATAAAAATTCCAGAGATAGCGAGGTTATCGCCCTTTTGCAGGGAACATCGCTGGTTTTCCAGCGATGTTCCCTGCAAAAGGGCGATAACCTTGCTGATACGACCCACAGGGTCGTATCAGCATAATCCACCCCTATGTTAGGGATAGCTAAATCAGGATTTTATCAGATGTTAGGTTTTGGCGAAAACGTCAGTTTTCGCCAAAATCTAATGTGAGGCGTTGGGAAAAAGGGTGATAACATGCGATTATGCATGTTAGCACCCTCTTGTAAATAGGGCGCTGGTTTTATCTCAGCTTTTTTGGCTTTGTAAGCCAAAAAAACAGAGATAAAGCCCTTGTAAATATGCCCCGTCGTTGTTAATTTAAAATCCTGACACAAGTGGTCACTCTCGGTGGTGTATATGATCAGAAACCTTTCTGTTTGTGCTAAGAGTGGAAGAGTTACTATTGTGTAATCTAAGACTGAGCTCGAATGAGGGCCATAGTATGTGCAGGTCGGGGGTCTGTCCTGAATCATTTTGCCATTTAGTACACGCATCCCTAGATGAGATCTGTTACCAATTGCTGTCCTAAATTATCAGCTCATTTTGGAATGGAAAAGGATTGGGTTTGTACTACCCAGATCGCATTTGCTGCAGTGATGTTATCGTCTTCTTCTGGTGTGTATAGTAGATTTGAGTTGAAGTCTTCAGGTAGGATTATTTCCCAGGTCGGTTGTTCAAAACAGGAATTCTGCAATGGTGGCAATAAGTTTTTTAAATAGTTCTTTTTTTATCTTTTGTTTCGGGTGTGCATAGATATTAATAAAAAATTACGGTGCTTACCACTAACTGAGAGCCCAGCTCCATTTTTATTATTTGCATATCGGGTGTGGTTGTTGACAACTGGACTGAAGATCTGTTTAGTGCTGTGGAAATGTAAACGGTGAGGCCGCCTTTAGGTCTACTGAACTGCTGCGTTCGTATGGCATTCACATGGTGGAGGATCCGCCCGGGAACTTCCACTGGAGCTGTTAGCCAGGTTTCTTGGAGGGCAACGATTTCATAATTATCCCAGCTCTCGGAAGATACATTATCCTGCAGGTATCACTTTGCCCCTACTATGTTCCAGGACAAGATTTTGATTGGGGGAAACTCTGATGTACATTGCATTTTTGCATGTCATTCTCCTTGCAGGTCTTGTCTTTGGGGACCTTGGTTTGTTGTTTTTTGCAACTTTTGTTGTTGTGAATTTTTACCATCCATGCCTATTGCACCTCGTAAAACCGAGAAAACTGGGTTTGTACTCGGATTGTTGTTTGTGGATTTATTTGATGATAGGAGAAGTGACGGATAACTTTGTTTCAAAGGAATAGAAAGAGATATACCCCACTCTTCAAACTTCGAGGCATCTTTTAAGATGACTGAGATCATTTCTTCCGTCTTCCAAGTCGCTAGGGTCATTTTTTGCCTGGCCGATGAAGTCTATCGCTAACAAGTCTGTAGATGTCAAATGTTTTAAAGTTGGTATGACCGCCATGAGGTGCAAGATGTTCCCTCTGTTTAAGTAATCTTGTGGTCCTTGTGAGGAATAGTGTGGTGTTAAAAGGATCCTGTTAATTAAGTTTTGTTTAAGTTCCTTTTTTTGCGAGTGAATTGTTGATGCTGGTCTAGAGCTTCGATTTCTTACCTGCTCTTCTTGTTCATTGCAGCAAACTTTTTCGCATTGCAAATGTATTTTTATCTGTATCTGGTCTCTCGTCACTCTGCCAGATTGCTGGTGTTTCTGTGAGATTGCTTCCCTATCTCCTCTTTTTTCCTCTGTGTGAATCTGTAAGGTAGGACCTGGGCTCCTGTAGGAGCAGCCCCTTTCCTTTGTGCAGATGGTCCCGTTCAGCTGGGGGCTTGTAGTTCCTTTAGGATTTTTTGTTTTATTTACAGTACCCCCGGAGCATGCAACTCTGCGCGCACTAAACTTGTTTTCTTCTATTTTATTTCTGTTTAACGAATGACCGCTGCTCTCAGAGCTCAAGTTTGCCGAGTCTCGGCAGTTTAGCCCTGGGGATGCATTTGGCAGTGAGTCTAATGACTCAGTTGTCCCCGATTGATCTGTGTAGCGTACATGCTCTCCCTCTTTGTGTTCTTGATTCTACCTGGTGGTTGCTAGTACCCGTACTTTGCCATCATTGACATTGAAGATTGGGTAATTGTCCTTTACCTGTAATCTTAATTCTTTACTTTTTGGGGGGCGATTTCTCGCATCCCTGGCACGTTTCTTCTGTTTTTTCGTTAAAAGAGGAAGGTGGTTAATTGTTTGGTCGGGCTGGGTGGTTGGTTGTTGGACAACATGGGTTCCTAAGGCTGATGAGGCTGATTCTGCGGTGATTACCTTGTTGCTTAATTCCACAGCCTTGGTCCATTTTCCTGTTGCTGAGAAGATTGTCTGTTGGGTATTTGGTATGGTGGTACATTGTGGGCTTCTTTCCCCACTCTGTGGCTCTTTTCTGGCTGTGCTATTTGATTCTGGGAAATGAATTGCCTGTTTCCACTCCCGGAGAATGCTTGTTAGTATTGCTGGGAGGTCCCTTAATTTTTCCAGAATTGGGCAGCAAACACAGTTAAGAGCTTGTACCAGTGTAGGTGTTTTGTTTTTATTTGTAGATAATTGGCCCATCATAGAGTCAAGTTTGGTGTTTACACCTGAGATATATTCTGCTATGATATTCATTAGGTTGATTTGGATGTCCAGTTTATCTGACTGCGTATTAAGGGCACAAATTGAAGCTTGCAGTGCTTTCACTAGGGAAGTGTGCAGATTTGAAAGGACTTTCTGTTTTTTTTCTGATTCTTAGTTCTGCTCCATTAGGTGCTTAGTAGTATTGTGATACACCTGATTGTTCCGTTCCGTTATACTGCTGGGTGGGTAGTACGTGCTATTTTTGTCTGTTGTATTTTCCGTGTAGTGCTTTTTTTCTTTCTGATACAAACACTTAGGTATGCTTAACTTTGTATTTACATGGATGGATGTCTTTTGCAATAATTATATTTGTTGGCCCTCAGAGCCTCAGATTCTCTCTCTCCAGGGGCTATTGAGGTTCCGTTTTGCCTTGGGTATGTTGGTATTAATTTGAGGGAATTTATTTGCCTTGTATGGTCATACATGTGTTAATCTTTTTTGAATAGATTGTGTCAATTCTTACCATTTTTAGGACATGCAAGAATATTTGTGGCGCTTCTTTGCTCTTTATCTATGCGATGTCTATATTTGGTTTTTTAACCTGGATTTGGTATTGTATGTGTTTTAATGTTGTGTATATATTTGTGTGTATGTCACAAACAATGTGTGTTTTTATCTATGTTTTAACTTTACAGCCCTGAAGAAGTTCTCTGTTGAGAACGAAACGCGTTGACTGTGTTTTTCCAAAAAGAAGAAGATACTATAATAATAAAGATGGACAATTAAATAATTCATGAACTGACTGTGAACTGTTCAAGTACATTGATCATTAGTGGTTCAACCACAACATTTGTCTATTTGCTCTATTGACCTTGTTCTACAGGGTGGCTCTTCTGGACAGTAAGAGCCTTTTGTGAGTTTTGCACACAGAAAGTGTTTGACTTATTGGTTAAAAAGTATATATATTTTGGTCTACTTTTTGGAATTGGTGCCTGTTGCTCTATTTGATCCACTGTCCGGCGTTTGTTTTATGCAAAAGAAACAATTGATGGACGGAATGCTGGACAATGGAAGCATTCACCCCCAGTCACAAGGATCTGGGTAAATCCAGTGGTCCCAGGATGCTTGTTTCCCGTCCAGCGAGGACCTGGCCTGACAGTTCGGGCTGGACTGTTCCCATTGGGTACAGGGTCAAGACTGATTTGTATATGGCTGGGTCAAAACTGGGATGGCATGGTGAGCAAAAAAACGATGGATTTAGGCCTAGATCTCTGTACTGGGGTGAATGCATGACATTGTTCTGCATTCTGTTCATCAATTGTTCTTTTTGCAGTTACTATGTGCTAAGGCTTCATCCTTAAAATGTATTTCAGTGCCCGAGTGTACTTGCTCTTGAATAACTTGAACCTTATTGCTCCAGCAGTTTGGTTTTGTAACCTCCTGTTCGATGTCTATGGTCACATGGAAGGCTTCTTTGCACCCGCTACTATCTGGAGCTGTATTCGTTGCAGTTACTGTTGCCTTGTGTAATTTCTTTTCTTTTTTGATTTCATTCTGTATAGAGATTAGTTTATATGGCGTCAGTGGTTTAGGGAGGCCATTAACTTTTGTCGGCGTAGAATATATGACTGCAGTGGGATCCTTTAGGAAGGTAAATTTGCCAGTTTAATTTATTGAACCAAAGATTGAATAGGTGATATTAGTGTTGCTCCTTGGTTCCGCGATGACTTTGGCAAACCGCCCAGGGGGGACGCTGCTCTTTTGGGTTTTGGTTTTGACCTATAAATTTGCTTTGTTGGTTGTGATAGTTGCTTCCTTGTCCTGCCTGATCTCATTGCACTGCTCAGTTGGTGGTGGTTGGACAGAGCTCGCCTAAACTAGTAAACAGAGAGAACAAGTTTGTGAGCTTTTCCAGTCGTATGCCCTGCTAACTACTTTGTCAGTTGCAGGATTTACTTTTGACGCTCAGTTGGCCTTTTCCGCAGTGGGTTTACCACAGTGATTTATTTTGTGCTGATTTAGTTGCAGGTGCCTTCTGCCTTTCTGTTTAGCCACCGATAAATTTGTGATGCTTGTGGTAGACTCTTGCTGCAGGTGCAGATAGTGCACCTGGGTGGGGAGGCCTGGGCTCTAGACAGGGGAAATAAGTGTTTTGCCCTTACTACTTCTTCCAGTTTAACAGTGCAAGCCTGTGTTGCTCTCCTGCTTTAGGGGGTGAGTTGTCACACTATAGCTGGGAGTGGTGTGATTTTCTAAGGTTGCACTAGGGTGTGGGAGGGAGACACTGTTGAGCGGGGCACACTTGACGAGGCAGCAAGCCGCATCCAGACCTAGCTGGGCCATTTCTGCCACCCCGCCTGGGCACACACTGAGCCGCTGCCTTCTAATGGTGAGAAACAAAAGAGGGTGCCAATGCTGATAACCAATTTGCAAAATAAATAGACTGCGGAAGAAATTTCAAACAACCACATCTAAACTAATTAATAGTATTTATTCAAGCGACATCTTTTTTATTATTCAAATAGATCTTATATGAAAGTTTTTTTAGAGCACAAACAATTCATTAAGCACCACAACAATTTTTTAGCAAAGAAACATATAACCACACAATTGACAAAAATGACTGCACTGCCAATTTGGCAGATGTACTAATTTACAAACACATTCATACACCACTCCTCATTCATCAAAAACACACTAATTCAAACAAACTGCCTTTGGTTGCCAAAACCATCAATTTGAATGAACCAAAGGACTGTCCAAACATGGTAAACAGTTGATCAATACAATTTAAATGTGCATATAACCTATTGTTTAGGCAATCGTTTTACAAATAAGCAAAATAATTCTTGGAATGCACCGGAGAGATCTAATTACACCAATGTTTGGTATCACAACAGAAAAAGGTCTACGCGTTTCTGGTCTGAACGATTTATCAGAAATTTATAGTTTGTAAGGATGGGAGGTCCCCTACCACTATTCATTTCACATTTTTCTTATATCTTCAATACCTGATCGTCCGATATATGGAAGCCCCTTTAAAAAAAAAAATGTTTTAAAAAAATAATTTTTTCAATAAGAATTTCTTAACAATATCATCCAACTTGGGGGCACTCAACTAATATGGGTTGTACATTCTAGAAACACATTCTGGCATTCGATCCAGCCGATTCAATGGATTCAGATCGTTTCATTCGGACTATTAAACCACAATTCCCAGAATTCCGGTTTTTCCCAGGATTCCATTTAGACCCAACACGGAAGTGTAGGCTCAGAAGTGATTGATTCTTGTCCTGCTGGAAGAAACGCGCTCTCCGCCACGAATTAGGTAAATGCAGTTTGCACGGGACACCAGCCCGCTTGTGCTTCTTGGGGTGTTTGACACTCTTTTACATTCTTATTTACCTACGGCCCATTCGTTGTTTTCAGATTCGCTGGTTTCGGCCTAGAAATTTTCAGTCAGCCGAGAGATCGTTAGTCGAAGCACCCGTAAGGTATGCTCTCGCTCCCTTTTCGGACTTTTTATTTACAATCATTTTCATTTACAATCATTGCCGTCTCCTTCTCATCCTCCTAAGGAATCCTCCGTTTTTCTTACAGCGTGGAGCGATATGCTCCCACTCAATGACGTGTTGTGAAAATGAATTAACAGAGACATCAACCTAATTTTTTCATCTCGGGATACATTCATCACTGTAGTAAGTGGACTAACATTATATAATGCCTTAATTGACTCTTTTACTTTTTATTTTTTATCATTGCGATTAATTTCCTTTCTTACTCTTGTTGTTATAGTTTCGCCTACTTGTGAATAAAGAAAGGGCAACCACAAATGCGCAGCCACTTCGGTAAGAATTGTTTTATCAAGGCGGCGGTTAGCGGTGTTGCACTCTTGGGTCATTGTATATTCATTACTTTCAGTTATAAATTTCCTCTCTCTCTTTATTTTTTAGTGTCTTGGTCCTGAGGAGAACCCCTTCGGTTAAACAAATTGGGGTTCGAAACGCGTAGACCTTTTTCTGTTGTGATACCAAACATTGGTGTAATTAGATCTCTCCGGTGCATTCCAAGAATTATTTTGCCTATTTGTAAAACGATTGCCTAAACAATAGGTTATATGCACATTTAAATTGTATTGATCAACTGTTTACCATGTTTGGACAGTCCTTTGGTTCATTCAAATTGATGTTATTGGCAACCAAAGGCAGTTTGTTTGAATGAGTGTGTTTTTGATGAATGAGGAGTGGTGTATGAATGTGTTTGTAAATTAGTACATCTGCCAAATTGGCAGTGCAGTCATTTTTGTCAATAGTGTGGTTATATGTTTCTTTGCTAAAAAATTGTTGTGGTGCTTAATTAATTGTTTGTGCTCTAAAAAAAACTTTCAGATAAGATCTATTTGAATAATAAAAAAGATGTCGCTTGAATAAATACTATTAATTAGTTTAGACGTGGTTGTTTGAAATTTCTTCTGCGGTCTAATTATTTTGCAAATTGGTTATCAGCATTGGCACTCTCTTTTGTTTCTCATGTTTTCGGGCTCAGCCTTGCTGATTCGAACCACACCCATTCTTGTTGCCAGCCTTCTAATAGTAGCAGCGCTCACAGCCCTCTCCAAATATACCACCCACCTTCACCGCTTCCCCCTGTCACACCTTGCTGCACTCAGTACTCTGCTGCTGGAGTATTGATTGTGTCACGGTGACCTAGGTGCTGATGCGCTCCTGTACTGTGCTCACCAGTATTGGTGGTGTCCGGAGGAGAGAGGGGGGTGGCAAGATTTGATGAGCCCTCCTCCTACTGCTGGGGATATGCTGGGGCCTTGAGGCTGCTCAAGGTGGTAGGCTGGGGGCAGAGGGGGTGAGACAGTCCATCTCTGCTCCTCACCCTGGTATTGATAGACTGGTGGTGGAGCCTGAGGGAATCTGTAATCTGTAGGAGAGGTGCCGAAGTGAGAGTGTTATGGCTCTCTAAATGTGCGGCTTGTGGGGGTTCAGAGCTGTGATGCAGTATTAACGGGTAAACTGGCAGTTGCTGGTGGGAGTTGGGGAAGGCTCAGCCTTACTGTGGGTGATGATGGTGGCGTGAAGGAGCAGTTACTCACGTTGGACCCGTTGGACAACTGCCACCAGCTACCAGGCGCCCCCGCTGCCGCTGTTGCCGCTCCCTGCCTAGTCAGGATCCAATCTGTCCCATCCAGATCTTTGCCGGTTCCTCACCAGCGGTGCCCTCCAGCCTTATGGAGCGCAAGTGGGGCACACCGGGCAAACCACAGGCCGCACTCGGTCCTAGCTGGGCCACCTCTGCAATCACCCGGGGGCACGCTCTCAGCGGGGACCAAGTACAGCTCCCACACTCGTGGCACTCACGGTGGTCACGGAGCTGGAAGGTTGTAGGCAGGTTCGGCTTGGCAAAAGAATAGCTAGGAGTCGGCTTGTCGGGGTGTAGTACTCGCTCCCAGGGGTCCGGGTGCTATGTCCCTGGTATAACACCCGAGCCGCTCCTCCGCTCCTCAGCGCCTCTGCTCCTCAGTGCCTCTGCTCCACTCCACTCGCTGCCTGCCTTCATCACGACGTCAGCATCTGAACCAAAATGGAGATCAGTTCTTCTGAGTTTTCGGTGTTGGTGAGGATTCCGTCTTGGAGGAAGTTCTTTTTTGTGGATTTGATGAGGTGGTGATGTGCTGTGGTGGCTGCTGTGTAGACAGTGGGTGTTTCTGGGGTTTTGGTTTTCCTCCATGTCTTTTCGAGTCGTCGGCAGGGGCACTTGAATTCTTGGAGTATAAGGGTAAACCAGCTTGCTTTCTTGATGTGTCGTCCTGTGACTTTCTTGAGGCGGGTGAGGGGGTCAGCGCAGTTTGTGATCCAGCGGTTGAGGTTTCATGCCTTGGTGTTAGCTTCTGGCGTCATTGATGGTGGGATGCTGTTGAGGGCAGAGGTGAGCTGGTCTTTGGTGACTTTGTTCCAGCTTCTATGGAGAAGGCAGTGGGTGTGCTTGTGTACAGTGGGTTTTCTGAAGGAGAAGTGGATGCAGTGGTGGTCTGTCCAGAGGAGTTTGTGGTGTGGCTGTAGGAGGTGTTGTTTCCTTCTGCGAAGACGGGGTTGAGTGCATGTCCCGCTGTGTGCGTGGGGGCAGTGTCAAGTTGCTTCAGTCCTATGTTGGCCAGGTTGTCTAGGAAGGTGGTGGAGTTGGGGTCATCGTGGTTGTCCAGGTTGAAGTTTAGGTCTCCGAGTAGGATGTAGTCTGTGGAGGTGAGGGTGTGGAGTGCGATGGTGTTGGTGAAAGGAGCGCGGGCTGGGCAGCCTGTAGATAAGGGTTACGCGGAAAGTCATTTTAGGGTTGGTCTGGATCTGGAAGTGGAGATGCTCCATGAGGGTCGTAATGTAGTCCAGGCCGGAGGTTGTCATGCAGAGGGAGCTTTCGTGCACAATGGTGATGCCTCCTCCTGGGCGGGTGGGGCGGTCTTTTCGCAGGATCTTGTATCTGTCGTCAATGGAGGTGGAGATGTCGGGCGCGGAGTTGGCGTTGGTCCAGGTTTCTGTGCGGATGGCGACGTCGGGTGTGTGGGTGAGGCTTCGCGACCCTAGATATACAAATTTGGATTTTTTTCAATACCGTCAAAAGTTCTGAATGGATTTGCACCAAATCAAAAAAGCGCTCTTTCTGGACCTAGGGCTACCATTCTGCCAAATATGGTGTAATTCCGTCTAGCAGTTCGAGCTGTAGTCTTATCTAAAATCTCTATGCACTAGAAGAAGTTCATCTGCATACAGCAGTACTATGGAGAAGATCACACACAAACTGTCTAACAAATATAAAAGGTTACTGCGCCTATGGACTGCTCACTCGTCACATGTTTGACACACCTGCTTAAGGGGGAGTTCCCTCTTGCCTCCCTGGGGCCTAGTAGCATAGCATTATACAGCAATTGGCACCCCCCTCTCTTTGTGTTTCCGCAGCCAAGGGAAATAAGCTAGAGACCCCCTGACCTTCCCTGATGGCCCCTCCCCTTTCTTGCCCCAGTATTGTTTGTTATTTTTATTCTTCAACCAAGCATGGACTGATCATGCCCTGTCCACTCAGCTGGCTTTCCTGGTCTCTTTACCGGGAATATATTCAACAAACCATGGGCACTCCCCTTCCCAGGGGTTTGGTACAGCTTCAATGCATAATTAGCATGTTTTCTTTGGTGAGTTGCTAATGCTATGCCAATGCCTGTCGATTGCTTTTCCAACTGCAAAAGTGTTGTAATGTTTTTGAAAAATCTAATAAACAGATTTTGAGTAAAATCTCTATGAGAATTAACAGGGGAAACACACTTTTTATGACCTCTCCCTTTTTCTCGGCCCCCTCTTGACAGATCACGCTGAAACTTTCCATACACAAAAAAACGTATGGCACACTATTTAGGAAATTTTCGTGACGATTCGTCACCAGGATACAAAGATGTAGGCAAGTCAAAAACGCTTTTCCTATTGAAACTAGGTCCTAACTATAGCTACCTACTGAGATAGAGAGAAGAGACGCTTTCAGCTGCCATACAGAGTTTGACAGTTTGCGTCCTCCCACCTCAGCATTCAGGTCAGCCCTCTTCATTGATTGATATTTTCAACTTTCATACATGCTTTGAAACCGCCCACCTCAGCATATAGCATGAGCCATTGGTTCATGCCACTTCAGCCATTGGCTCGCCTTACTTTGAGTGACTGCATTTTGCTTGTGCACAATATGCACATCCGCCTTAAAAGTAATCATTTTCATGTAGGAAATGTTATTCATTAAATACACATTTTGGTCTGCGAATGACTTAAAGTAATGGTGGTAGCTGCTACTTAACAGGGGTGGTGGGCGGGGAATAAAATAAAATCCACTTACCTGTAGGCCGGCCACCGCCTCCCGGTCCTCTTTGGTCATCCACACGCAGGAAGCACACAGGCTCCCCTAGACAATCAGACGCTGCTCTCACCAGCATTACAGCAGTGTCATGATTGGTCTGAGCACCGTGGTTTGGGGCTCAGATGGGGACTATGAGCCTATGCATGTTCTCCACTCTAAGTGTGCAATACAGCCGTTGGAGAACATGCAAAGTGCGCATGACTATTTGGCGGCCCAAGACGGGTGGCCAAACCATCATGCACACTTAGAGTGTGCTCACCACTCGTCTCCCTGGCCCCTACTCTGGCCAGTCCCAACCCGCGCATAGGCAGGAATGGAAAAATAAAATGCTAATAACATTGCGTTATTATCATTTTGTTTCTAAACTGCTTGCAGAGCAGTGGGGCGATGCTCCACCACCTTAGAGGTGGAGCCACCGCTGCAAGTAACTAGGGGGCATATTATCAAGACACAGCGTTAAAATTATCGCTGCTTTAACGGCAGAAAACTGCCACTAAAGCGGCGATAATGGGCTTGATAATATGCCCTTGAGAATTCCCATAGAAGCCCATGTTCTGGTGTCAACATGGGCTTCTATTGGAATTCTCTGCGGCATATTATCAAGCCCATTATCGCCGCTTTAGCGGCAGTTTTCTGCCGCTAAAGCGGCGATAATTTTAACGCCGTGCTTGATAATATGCCCCTAGATTTCTGCAATGAGCCGCGTCATTTGGAAGGCTTACCATAGAGAAAGAAAACAGCTCCTTCTGCCCATTTCGAAGGAGATGCTACTCCTTCTTTTCAGTGTGCTGTCCTGCCAGCCAGGGCATGCACTTTGATTTCATTGGTGACAGTTTTATTGCAGCTTGTCATGTTGTAAAGTAAGTTGCCTTCCAAGCTTTTCCATTTAGGAGCTCAGACTGTCGTCTGATGATTTGTGACAAGAGCGGTGCAAGGTGTTGTCACTGCACTTTATATAAATGTGTATTATGAGGGGTGCTGCGACACTGCAAGCACTAGACACCTATTTAGACAGCATATCCTCCTTACCAGAAGGATCTCGCACGGATGTGGGCTGTAAGGTTTGTTGAGCTGCTGGGGAAAGTAAACACTCCCAGAAAAGCAGACAATGTAACACTATTGAGGCTTATGTACAGCCTCCGGGGTTTGATGGGAGAAGCTGGTGGGATGGCTCAATAGCTATATCTTTGACGTTTGTTTTCGTCAGCTTAGCAGTTCCTGAATTCGATTAAGAACATAGGGTATTTATTATTTTTTAACACAACCATGTACAATGGTGCACGCTGTATTCTGCTTCGAGACCAGCTGTGAAATGAAAACTCAGCTGAACAATGGAGTGTGCCACCAATCAGAATCATGCTCTGTCCCTGGACTTTAGAAGGAGGAAGAGCTTTCCAGATGTTAAAATCTGCAGCTTTAATAGTAGGTCTCCCAGATAAAAACAACAGTTTTATGCAGTATTTAAAAAAAAAAATTAAGTTTGTCCCTTGAGAAGGGAGAGTTTTAGGGGGAAATCTACTCCCCTGACTTTTGGACTTCTTGACACCATGGGACATATTTACAAAAAAGTGGTGCAGCTTAGTGCCTCATGCAACTTTGCTGCACCGATCTGAGTCAATTTCTAAGAGCAGGAATGCACTATATTTACAACAATACAGCTCATTCCTGTACTCACCCCTGCACGTGCACAAAACATTCAACCTAGTGACAGCGCAGGCACCCTTGCACCATGTTTCACGGGTGCCTGCATTTTAGGGATGATTGTTGTTGTGCAGGATGGGACACCTTTCTGCATAAAAACAGTCATCAACATCGTTTTGCTCTTTCTCTGTGTGCTGAAAAATGCAGAACACATAGATGGAGGAAAAACGAGGAGAAATAAAAGTATTTCTCCTTGTTCCGCCACTCTTACGCCTCCCCTGGAGCGACATACGTACTTGGTGTCGTCTCAGAGTGTCCAAAAGCAACACCTACAGCAACACCCATTGAACGCCCCTCCGCCGCAGAAAACTGCATTGTGGAAGCCCATATTTACAAGGCGGTGTTAAGCCACGCAAAGGGGCTTAGTGCCGCCTTGTAACTATGGAGTAGAGTACAGAGCATAGCAAAAAGTGACACTCCGGTGGTGCGTTGCCCTTGAAAATATGTTCCCAGGTCTAATGTTGAGTTCTACAAATAGTCAACCTGTGAGCCGAGGCATCCTTACCTTATTTCTTTCATGATTTTTGTGTAGCCCCACACTAAATTGTCCTACAATCCTTGTCATACCACAGTTATTTCTCTTTTATACCCTTTTTGTTATCGAGAGCTATCTAGTCACAAGAGCAATGAAGTCCCCGGACAAGAGTTGTGAATGTCTGGATGCATATATGTGAATAAACATGTGTGAATAGGTGTGTGTTTGTGTATGTGAATGTGTCTGAGCCAACACGCGCAAGTGTCAGGGATGTGTGAGTTAGCTACATACATGGTGTCTGCACTTTTGCATCTTTCTTGGCACTGCTAAAGCACTTCTGTATAGTGGTTGGAGCCCGTTTACCCCAAACCTGGTTGGATGACTTTCATGGTACATCTTTTTTGTCAAGTGGCGACCTGCTGCCTTGGGACCTATTTCTAAAAAGGTCATGGAGGAATGAAATTCACTATGAACACAGAGTTGTTTTAAACCATGGGCAAAGTAGGCAGTTTACTAGAGTCCCACCTTCCAAAGAGACATTGGGCCCCTCTCTCTATTTTTTTTAATTTTTATATTTTTTAAAGTTTTATATAGCGTTAACTAGACCAGAAGATAGCAGGTATCAGAGCGCTTTACATGAGCACCAGTTTCGTTACAGATGAAAACATTTTTTTTTTTTTGTTGGCCACGGGGAGATTAAGTGATTTGCCCAAAATCACTGGATGTTGAGCAATGTTGCAGAGACTCTAACCCAGTTCCCCAGCTTTGAGGTCGACCGCTCTAGCCATAAGGCTACATCCTCTCCCCTATCACTCACTATACCTACAAGTACCTCTAAAACCACTTTTTCAACCCCTCACTCTCTCCCAACCTCAATACTATCTCTACCAGACCCCTCTCCCTGCATCCCATTGCTCTGTTTCCATCATGATTCACTGTATCTCTCCTTTATCCTCTGTATGTCATGGTCACGTCCACTGAACAACATTTATCTTTAGTGACTCAGATTTCCTAAGTGAATGAGATTACTTTTAAAGCAGATGTGCATATTGTGTACAAGCAAAATGCAGTCACTCAAAGTGAGGAATGTGACATGGGAAGCAGCACATGGAAGAGAGGGGGCGCAAGCAAGAAAACACAAGCACTTTCACGGCGTGCTAAAAGACAATAGGTCTTTGCCAACACAAAGCTAAATTTTTCTAAATCTGTCTGAAGACGAGGCCTAAATGCAAGACATGACATTTTATAGTTTTAGGTATAAATAGTGGCATGAAGCACAAAGTGCCAATGATAGTCAATGGTCATGCTAGAACAGGGACTAGATGCAATTTGATGCTGACTGTGATGGTGTGCAGGTCCGATACTCTAACCAGGTTCATCCTGGTCAAACATTTTACCTTCTGATTTTAATCCTGTAAGTCTCAATTCACTGCAGGAGTACACTTCCAAGGACCTGAGGGGAGACACTTAGAGACCCACAGGGTGACAGGCACAGGCCCACAGGAGGGTTCATTACAGGTCCAGATGCCACTTGTCAGCTGGGCAGTTGCAGGAAAAGGCCATAGGAAAGAAAAAATCCTGCCCACAGGCCTGAGGTGCCCTACATATCTGTCCTAGCAAATGCTGTTCTGTAGAACCCAGCCTGGCTACCACCATTATCTGGCCGGCACTGGTATCTCTCAGAACAGTGACAGGGGCTGTGATTTGGTGAAAGTGACTACTCCCACCTGCAGAGACCACAAGCTTACCTTCTTGGTCCACTTCCCAACTGAGGGTTACTAGGGCATGCTCTAACATCTTCTTCTGGGGATAACATCACATCAAGGCCACATTGGCCACCTCTGTGGAGTACTAATCTGTGAGGTATTTCCTGGGACAGCTAGAGTCCCCCTTCTTGCACCCAAATCAGCATAACGGGACCCAGATATTGAAAGTTTGGCGACCTTTGACCTACTTCTCTGCCTTAGAGCGCATGTGGCTCCGGTAAGATTTCCCCAGGGGTGGGCCAGGTCTCAGTGGACAATGAAAAGAAGCTGCTTGCTTTATTAAAGGGGAAAGGGAGTGAGTGGTGCCTCCTCCGCGTTGCTTCAATTTGCCTGGGGACCCCAACCCGTAGACGAACTCCTGTTTAAGGGGGCCGGCACCCCATCCCCGGGCCATGAGTGCTACTGGATGCAGGGAAGAACTGTTGCGCTTCCCCATAGCTAATGACTGCAGGGAGTACCATCGTGATTCCTGCGAGAAGGCGGTAGGGACTCAGAACCATCCCTGGGCCCTGATGACTTTAAGAGAGGACGGGGAGTGCCACCACGCTCCCCCCACATGGCCGGCCCACCCTTGGTCCCTATGTCCATGACTCGAGGGTAGGAGGAGACAAGCCACAGTGCACGCAGCTGCCCACAGGAGCAGGCATGCCAGCAGAGTAATGCTAGCTCCCACAGTAGCATGCTGGAGTGCTGCAGGTGTGAGGAACTTGCGAGGGTTCCTTGAGCTGCCCTCCAACAAGGGAGTCAATCATGGTCACCCCCCCAGCAAGCAAACACACAGCACGAAGTCGCTACAACCATATAAAACAAAAAGGAAACCTGATGTGCCTCTCCCTGGCTTAACTGGAGCACTACTGCCATGATATTCACAACACTGTCTAAATCGCCCCATAATGCCTTGTGGGGCTTTGCTGTTTTATCTACATTTTCACCCATAACTCCCTTTAAAGTGGTCCCAGGAAGATGTGATTACTGCCAACAAACTCAGCAGGATCCCACCTGCCCCCTGAACGGATCTCCACAGTCCTTACCCTAAGATGGACGGGGTCCCAAAATTATCACCTCCCTCAGCACAGTTGGAAAGTTTGAGTTTTTGCTCTGCAGCTATGATGTTGTGTTTGCTAACAGTTTTGTAAATGGTCATTTTAGAAAGCATGCTCTGTATATACTATACCAAAGAAAGCTATAGTGTGCACAGAGTCCAGTGGATCCCCAGAGTTGTAGCAGAGGCTAAATTAGATATTCACCAGCAGCTTTGTGGCAATGTGGTTGAGCAGTAAGGCTTATCAGAGGGTGTGTTAAGCGTTTATTGTATTCACTCAGGCAGGAAATGATAGCACACATTCAGAGACAGAATCCAGACAAATACGTTTAGTACAAAAAAATGTATACTTATGTTTTATTTCTAGAACCAAGCAGGAATTGGCATAGGTAAGTAAAATATACTTCTAAACGCAAGGCTGTACCCAGAAATGCAATTGTAGATGAAATTGGTATGTTTACAGGTTTATATTTGTTTTCAAAACATTTTAGTATACTTTGAAAATACTTTGGATTACTTTTGTGTTACTTTTTAAGTACAACAACTACTCGGGGTGATATGTCTAGATATCACACTGTGGGTCCGAAAATACAGAGGCAAGACAATTTACTTTTCAAGGCACAGTTTCATACAGAAAGCAGGTCGACAGAATATTTCAGAGGAAAAACCACAACATGGGTTCTTTATGAAGAAAAAGAATGTTATCCTTTTGCATGTAAGTAAACGACTTACAATGCTGAGAATTTGGGGTTACAACCAAGGTCCTGAAAGGTTCAAGGGACACTCAAGTAGCACCACCAGCGGCACTAGGGCGGCCGGATGCAGAGTGCAGAGGCCCAATGTTAGCCAATGGGGCTAGGGGCCTTCGGTTAGGGGCTGCTCATGAGCATGCCACTCAGCTGTGGGAGCAAAGCTCCTGGGGTTGAGATCAGCCCTGCATGGGTCAACAATCAGCACAGGAGCTGCACCGCCAGCAGCATGAGGAGGGCCAGATGCAGGGTGCCAAGAAGAAGTTGGGAGCCCCGTTGATTCCAATGGAGCTCTTCTATTCGGAAGAAAGACTGCAGGCTCGGACAAGGAGGTATCCTGAGGGTGACCACCAGCAAGAGAGGCAAGCTGGGTTGTTGGGGGATGCCTGGAAATCGTTGTTTGGGCCACCCAAGGCCGTGGGACACCAGGTGCAGAGGTGTCTTTAGGCGTTGGGTTTTTTACCAGCTCCAGTCACGGTCTGGGGGGCCCTCAGTTTGAGGCTGCAGGCGTCGGGTAGAAGACCGAGTCAGGATCACTGGGGATACCTTCTCGTTGTGTTGGGCTGCTCGAATTCGGGCCGTGAGCATCAGGTGCAGACTGGTGCAGAACCTCGGAGGTGGATAGATCCGGGGTCTGTGTTTGAGCCTTTTGTTGAGCAAATTTGGTGCTCACAGGAGACAGAGTATTTGTGGGGAAGGCAGGGTAGGTCCTCCAGGTTCTGAATGGCTGCTGACTGCTGGTAGGTCGAAGTCAGGACAGGCCGGTAGGGCTAGGGCCAAAGCAGTTGGCATCCTCTTCTTCCTTGTTAAGCATGGCTCTTCAGTACTTCTTCTTTCTTCCTCTTGAAGGCAAGGTTCGCGGTCGCCCCTAAATACTAAATTTTGTTGCGTTACAGGTTGGGACCAATGGGTCTCTTCCTTGGAGTGAGTATACCACCTGTTATGGCACCCTCCAGTAGGAGGGGGCAAGAGCATCTCTCTGATTGGCTGGGTCCCCTCATCTTCAAGGTGGAGGGGACTGAGATGTGTGCTTCACCTCGCCTCTCCCACCTGAGGGGTGGGGTTGGCAAAGGTGGGCACAACTCTCTTCCTAACTTGGTTTTCACACTGATTGTCCTGCCCAAAGTGGGGGCAGAGCCAGTGGGAACCGGTTGCTGGGGGCAGCAAAAGGCAAGGTCAGCTAACAAAGGCAGCAGACCTTTAAAGCTTCCCCTTCGCGGACCCAGCCCATCCTAGTGGAGGAGGCATGACACCTCTGCCCAGGATGGGCTGTGTTTTGGGACCCAGAGAGTGGAGGCCCTCTCCCAGGGGTCCAGAAACCTGTCTGGTCGTGGCAAATGGCGGATAGCCATTCAGGAACCAGACCAGGGCTGGTCGCTTTTTAGGCACCAAAACACGCTGCCTGCAATGGAAATGTGGGTGTCAAGGTGCGGGGTCTCTAAGGGTGGCCCTAGAAGCCTTCCCTTGTCACAGGGAACCTTTTACAAGGTCTTACCTGTGGCCAGATATGTGCCAATTGTGCGTACCATGGTACAGTTTTGGGAAAGAACACAGGCCCTGGGAACCTAATTGGCAGGGTCCCAGGGCACATCAAGACAAAGTGCATCAAATGTCAGGCAAAATGTGGAGGGTTACCATGCAAAAAGTGGCATTTTCCTACAGTCATATTTCCAAAGGTTGGATAGGTTCAAAAAAGCTTTGATATAATGCTTATGTTTTTATGTCCTTTAGAGGCCAAATGTTTGGTTGCAATTCTCTGTGATCCCAATGTGATGCCCCCTTGGAGCTACTTTAAATGTTCAGCTTGATATCAAATGCTGAGAAAAACATAAAAAACAGAGGGGCATATCAGCAAGGCGAGGCGATAGAATTATCGCCGCTTTTGCGGCCGTTTTCTGCCGAAAAGCGGCGATAATTTTATCGCCTAATTAGCAAGCTCACGCTAACGTGTGAAAGCTTGCGTTAACGTAGGTATTCCTAACGCCCAGCTTTGCATCTCTAATGAGATGCAAAGTGGGCGTTCCTGACATGATAGGAGAAATGTCGCTAAGCGACATTTCTCCTATCTCCTATCCTTTCTCCTATCATCAAGACCCACGCTATGAAGCATAGCGGCAAGAAAAGTAGCGATAACCCCTGTTATCGCTACTTTCTTTACGCCTGCTTCAGGACTGACTTAGCCATGATATCCTATGGAAGGTGGATATCATGGCTAAATTTGTGAGTCCCTATCATCAAGCTAACGCCACATTGCGTGAGATTATCGCTGGGTTTCCAGCGATAATCTCACGTTAGGCAGTTAGCGTGAGGATTTTTATCGCTTTTGAGATAAGCGTTGCTAATAGTACGCTATCTCAGCGATAAAAATCCACGCTAGCCGGCGATAATTATCCTAGCGCTAAGTGCGCTTAGCGATAATTATTGCCGGTTGTTGCTGATATGCCCCAGAGGGTCTATTACTGATAAATGTTTGATAGGTTCACCACAATGACTTAAAATGTTTTATTGATTTTTGCATTCATCACAATGACTTCTGCAAAAAGTCTTAATGTGTTTTTCCCCAAAATAAACTAATTGAACTCACTTGATATGTGGTTACACAATGTCATCTATGGTATGTTCCATCTACCAATATACATATTTGTAAATGATTGCGTACTATTTACTATTGTGTGTGTGTAATAAATGTTCTCCTTTTTCTAAAGAAAAAGTAGTGTTATTATTGCATGCCTGTGATTGGTGATTACTAGCCAACACCACCTCCCTTGAGTAGGCATTGGACTGCACAACTACCCTGTGAGTGTTGTTTGTGGGGTACTAACAATCCCATAAAGGGATCAGGGCCACTGGGAAAACATAAACAAACCTTATTTCATTTTTCACAGTATCACACACACAGTACTAAGAAGAATGAACACTTATAAGCTAAAATATGTAATACTACACGGAAAGTCTGTCTCTCAGTGCATCTAAAACAACTACACAGATTATGATAAAAACAGCAACAAGACACTTTATAAATAACAAGAAGAAAAAAGAAATGTCTAGCATTGTTAAAATGTCATTTAAAATGTCATCTAGAACTCAACACCTTCTGCATGCTATATTATGAGAGCATGAAAGTCTGAGCAACCTTCAGTCTAGAGGCTGTCTGTGTAAGAGGCATGAAGTGGGTGTTCCCCGCGAAGGGCGAACACCCACTTTGGCAGCAATCAGTCTGCCTTCCGCCGGGGTTTTATCAGCTCCAAGCTTCAAGCGAGATGTAGCATCTGCGAAGCGTGAAGTGTGCTGGCAGCAGGTGAGATCGTCCCTGGTGCATCAAGCTATAGGTACCAGATGTTTCCTTATGAACATATAAGGAAAAATTACGTTATTTGGTTATATGTCTGTATGTGTTCTTATTTAATCTTGGGACGAGAAGCTATTTGTCCCAGACGAATGTCGCATTAGAGATTGTATCTGTGTCATTTATTTGGATTTGGAGATGCCCCTGAAGAAGGGTCTTTAGAACCCGAAATGCATTGGGATTTAAAAGGATTGATTGTGTAAAAATAATACAATGTCAACATTATTATGTTGTAAAACTCATTGCTGATGTTTTGATAAATGTGGAATTGATGATTAACAGTATCTAATAATACATTAGATACCATTGTCAATTGAAAAATAATTAAATTGAATTAAAAAGTATATCTTCATGAACTTTTACTGATTATAAGTATAATTTGCTTGTCACGATCGAAACCTATATAGGACTTAGCTGTGCGTCTCACAGACCTTGGCACTCGGGCCTCCAAATACACAAGTAGCACACACAGGGGTTAGGGCTTTACCCCTTTAGTGAGAAAGCACGCCAGAACATACAAAGAATAGTCAATTTAACATAAAAATCTATTGAATTAATTTTCTTAAGTACAAGGAGTGCAGGACTACCCATTGACCATTTAGTAAATACCTTGCCCTAACTCGTCGTTCAGCACCCTACACTAAGTTCAACAATGGCTACTTTTAAGGATATAGCAGACATTACCATAAATCAAGCCGAAACGAAAGCATATTCTACCGAGGAAGCAGAGTCAATATACTCTCTAATTGACGAAGCACGGACTTTTGGCTCTTCCACTGGTAGTACAACACAATTACTGAAACAATTGGAATATACAATGAAAAAGGAGGTCAATCAACGTCTTCATGCCACGACTCTAATTGAATACCACAAGGTTAAACGCATACCAAGGAGCTTACGGATTGCCCTAAAACCCATGCTTTTTAAGTTCAATAAAACATTTGTCACGGTGGTATGCAATACTCAATAAATGCTCACTTGATCTCATCTTACTTGCAATTGAAGAATTATCAACAATCTTAAATGAACTCACACAAGAGATAATAAAACTCAAAGATGAAATTTCAGAAAGAATGGAACAGGACAATTGGCAAAAAATATTAGAAGAGCTCAATATAAAATTGGACAACCATGCGAAAAAAATATATGAACGCAAAATAAGGAAATTCCGACGAGACACTATAGATTATAAATTAGATGAAGTCTATACCTGGGCTGAAGCATATGCACAGAGAAACTATACGAGAAGAACAGGACATACATCTTCAGAGGAAAGTGTAGACACAGAACAAGATTTATCTTTACAAAGACCACCTCCACCTGTCATCACAACTGAGGAAATCGCTACCACCTCTACAAACACACAATCTTTTTTAGCATCAGGCACAACATCAAACTTACCACCGGACAAAACAACGGGCACTAAAGAAAATATACCCGGCGGGGACAAATCAAAAAAGACCGCAGAAAGCGGCAGACCACAGAGGAATCCCAAGAAACAGATTTAGTCATTAACATCTCCCCAAAAAATTTTCATACTGAAGAATTACGAGTTCTCAACAAAGGATCCTCTTTTGTTCCTACTTTTTCTTCAAATGCACTAGAAACAGAGATCACACTTTTTAAATTTATGCGACGTTTGAGATTGAAGTGGTTTTTCTATAACGTACCTGAATATCCACACGCCAGTGATCAACCAGAGATCTTTCGCCCTAAAAGTAAATTTATGGCGCCAACATCTCACAAGAGTCTGGACAACTTTGAGACCCTGGTAAAAAAGGACCTTGAGAAGATTAAATATACCACACCAAAATATTCTAATCTCACCAAAAAAAACATCGTATTCTTAATGCACTGAGACAAGATACCAACATCATTTATCAACGAGCAGATAAATGTAGAGCACTAGTTGCGATGGACCGTGAATTTTATGAACAAAGTGTCACTGAACATGTGAATGATACACAAACTTATATTAAATTGGATACAGACCCCACCAAAGAACTGATTACACTACTTGGACAGATTCTAACTAAAGCAGAGAATCTAGGTATAATCAATTCCAACACAAGGAAATTCTTACAAAATATGACACCTAAAACTCCATACATATACATGTTACCGAAGATTCATAAAAATGTCACTCATCCACCGTTCCGCCCAATTGTAGCCGGCTGTGGTTCCTTGCATGAACCTATTGGGCAATTTATAGACCACCATTTGCAACCTCTCGTACAACGGTGGGGTACTTATGTCAAAGATACTACGGACTTGTAAAGAAGACGATGGAGGCGTGATAGTCTTCTTGTAGATTTAATCAAGTTCCAACAAATAGGACCACTGATACAAGAGTGGCACAGCATCCAACAGTCACAGCTTCAACTGCCCAAGCTCTCACTCTTCCAGAACCTCCCCACACAATTCCACTCCATGATGCCCAGAATGTACACATACATTCCAGACACAAGAGGGGAAAGCAAAGTAGGACCAGAAGGAAAAGGAGAAGGGTGAAATAGTAACCCACAACACATCCCCTACCCTTACAATAAAGGATGATTAAATTGCATGGGACAGAGATGCAAGAAACAGAACACATGAAGTCAAAAATCACTTCACAACAATGAAAGAAAAAGTGGTAAGAACAAAGTAGACATCTCAAGACATATGATAATCTTTATGCCAATTCGGCTTACATCTCAACCTTCTACAAGTGCCAAAACCAGGAACACCGGAAGAGGCATTGCTGTGGACTGGTTTGGAAACAGATTCACATGTCAGGTCAGATTCAAGAGCATCAACTCCAGGTTCCCACTTGATCAACCTGGACATGCTCCATACTTCACCAGAGTCCAAAACAACCACATTCCTCCTGACTTCCTTAATGACAAAGGGCCCCATGAACCGCGGCCACCCCTTTTTCAACAGACCAGGATTCCTGATCAATACTTCATCCCCCACACACCAGTGTCTAAGGAATGTGGAGTTTCTCTGATCAAATCTGCGCTTATACTCTCCCTGATAGACACTCCTTCTCAAGTCTACCTGCTCATTCATCTTGAAATCATTCACATCCAACTTCAACCAGGCAGGACTCAGCTTGTCATGAGCCTTCCATCCTCTTAGAATTGAGAAAGGAGAAACAGAAGTCAGCCAATTCGGAGTGGTGCGATGAGCCCACCATGTCTCCCTAAGCATCTTCTTAAGAGAAAACCTAGTTTGCAAAGCCCTCTGGGCACAACTTTTAACCAACTTGTTCATGCTTTCCGCAAGACCATTGGCTTGCGGTGAGTACAACGCTGCTTTGAAATGAATGATGACAACTCTTTTAAAAATCTGCTCATCTCATGCAAAACAAATTGCACCCCATTATCTGTAATAAGCCATTTGGGAATGCCTTCTCTTGAAAATTCCTCAGAAAGGAATTCGATAACAGTTCTAGTATTGACGACAGACACACATTTAGTGACCACCCATTTAGAGGTGTAGTCCACCAATAACAATACATAACGCTCATCAGGAGGAAATAGCTCAAAAGGCCCAGCAATATCCAAGCCCAACTTGGACCACGGCTCAGAAGGAACATCTACCGGTGAAAGAGGTGCCACCCGAGTCTTCTTGCTTTTGTCACTGTTGGCACATTCCCAGCAGTCTTTTACAGCATCTTCCACCTGACGATCCATTGTTGGCCACCAGTACCATTCACGTACCCTGGCCTTGGTCAGATTCCTCCCCAAATGCCCTTCATGTGCCAAATTGATAATCTTCCCCCTAAGACCTTGAGGAGGTATCACACGATTACCTCTCAACAGTTTTTAATCAAAGACACTCAATTCATCCTTAACATTAAGAAAAGGCTTCAAGGACTCTGGTACTTCACTGTCCACAGGCCAACCCTTGACAGAATACTCCTTGAGCATCTCCAAATCTTTATCCTCATGAGAATTAAAAGACCACTCATCAGAACCAACAGCAGATTCATGCACCCATGCCACCAAGGAATTTTCCACTTCCACACCTGATTGCTGCAAAGGCAACCTCGAAAGGCAGTCAGCAATCGCATTCTTTGAACCTTGCACGTATTCAACCACAAAATTGAATTCAATCAACCCTTCCATCCAGCGCTTGATCCTAGGTGAGATATTATCAGCCTCCCTGCAGGTGAAGATTTGACACAAAGGACGATGATCAGATCTAATAACAATAGGTATCCCCCAAAGGTAAAACTTAAAGTGATGTATTGCCCAGAAAACCGCCAATGCCTCCCGCTCGATCACAGAGTAGCGCTCTTCTGCACCCTTGAGTGAACGAGACGCAAAGGAAATTACTCTGGATTCACCATCCACAACTTGTGATAGAACTGCCCCCAACCCAAGCATGCTAGCATAAGTGCACAACACAGTTTTCCTGCGAGCATCAAAATGCCCTAAAGTCGGCATACAACCAATTTTGCCCTTAATGGAGTCAAAGGCAGAAGAACAATCATCAGACCATGAAAATTGCACCCCCTTCTTGAGCAGCAACCTAAGGGGAGAAGCAATCACAGCAAAATTTGGAACAAATTTAGAACAAAACTCCGCAAGTCCTAAAAATGATCGTACCTGATCCTTGTTGATAGGTACTGGAGCCTTCACAATGCTCTCTGCCAGATCCAATTTAGGACTAATCCCTTCAGCAGAGATGGTATGCCCCAAATAACTTACAGAAGACACCCCAAATTTACATTTTTCCTTCTTAATAACTAAGCCAGCTTCCTGTAGCCTCAGCAGAACCATCCATAAATGCTCACCATGTTCTTCTTGATCTTTCCCATACACAAGAATGTCGTCCTGGAAGATAAGAACCTTTGACAACCCTACCAGAACGTTATTCATGACCCTCTGGAAACATGCTGCGGCAGAAGCCAAACCAAAAGGCATACGAACAAACCTGAAAGCCCCCAGAGGTGTCACAAAAGACGTCAAATGTCTCAAGTCTGGATGAAGTAGCACCTGATGGTATGCGGATGACAGATCCATGACACTAAAACACCTAGCATCCTTGATAAGAGCAAGAGTTTCAGAGACGTTGGGCAAAGGCTGTCTGTCAACCCAAATGTGCTTATTCAGACCGCGCAAGTCCACACACATGCGGATCCCTTTCCCACCATCCTTAGGAGCCAAAACAATGGGGGCCAACCATTCAGAACACTCAATTTCTTCAATGAACCCCATGACCAACAACTTATCAAGTTCCTGCTTTAAAGGTTCCATCATCAAGTGAGGAACCCTGTGAGTGTTGTTTGTGGGGTACTAACAATCCCATAAAGGGATCAGGGCCACTGGGAAAACATAAACAAACCTTATTTCATTTTTCACAGTATCACACACACAGTACTAAGAAGAATGAACACTTATAAGCTAAAATATGTAATACTACACGGAAAGTCTGTCTCTCAGTGCATCTAAAACAACTACACAGATTATGATAAAAACAGCAACAAGACACTTTATAAATAACAAGAAGAAAAAAGAAATGTCTAGCATTGTTAAAATGTCATTTAAAATGTCATCTAGAACTCAACACCTTCTGCATGCTATATTATGAGAGCATGAAAGTCTGAGCAACCTTCAGTCTAGAGGCTGTCTGTGTAAGAGGCATGAAGTGGGTGTTCCCCGCGAAGGGCGAACACCCACTTTGGCAGCAATCAGTCTGCCTTCCGCCGGGGTTTTATCAGCTCCAAGCTTCAGGCGAGATGTAGCATCTGCGAAGCGTGAAGTGTGCTGGCAGC
Organism: Triturus cristatus; assembly: GCF_964204655.1. Classification (NCBI taxonomy): domain Eukaryota; kingdom Metazoa; phylum Chordata; class Amphibia; order Caudata; family Salamandridae; genus Triturus; species Triturus cristatus. Next base: position 232,734,090 of record NC_140585.1, read on the forward strand.
AGGTGAGATCGTCCCTGGTGCATCAAGCTATAGGTACCAGATGTTTCCCTATGAACATATAAGGAAAAATTACGTTATTTGGTTATATGTCTGTATGTGTTCTTATTTAATCTTGGGACGAGAAGCTATTTGTCCCAGACGAATGTCGCATTAGAGATTGTATCTGTGTCATTTATTTGGATTTGGAGATGCCCCTGAAGAAGGGTCTTTAGAACCCGAAATGCATTGGGATTTAAAAGGATTGATTGTGTAAAAATAATACAATGTCAACATTATTATGTTGTAAAACTCATTGCTGATGTTTTGATAAATGTGGAATTGATGATTAACAGTATCTAAGAATACATTAGATACCATTGTCAATTGAAAAATAATTAAATTGAATTAAAAAGTATATCTTCATGAACTTTTACTGATTATAAGTATAATTTGCTTGTCTACTTATGTCAAAGATACTACGGACTTGTAAAGAAGACGATGGAGGCGTGATAGTCTTCTTGTAGATTTAATCAAGTTCCAACAAATAGGACCACTGATACAAGAGTGGCACAGCATCCAACAGTCACAGCTTCAACTGCCCAAGCTCTCACCCTTCCAGAACCTCCCCACACAATTCCACTCCATGACGCCCAGAATGTACACATACATTCCAGACACAAGAGGGGAAAGCAAAGTAGGACCAGAAGGAAAAGGAGAAGGGTGAAATAGTAACCCACAACATATCCCCTACCCTTACAATAAAGGATGATTAAATTGCATGGGACAGAGATGCAAGAAACAGAACACATGAAGTCAAAAATCACTTCACAACAATGAAAGAAAAAGTGGTAAGAACAAAGTAGACATCTCAAGACATATGATAATCTTTATGCCAATTCGGCTTACATCTCAACCTTCTACAAGTGCCAAAACCAGGAACACCGGAAGTGGCATTGCTGTGGACTGGTTTGGAAACAGATTCACATGTCAGGTCAGATTCACGAGCATCAACTCCAGGTTCCCACTTGATCAACCTGGACATGCTCCATACTTCACCAGAGTCCAAAACAACCACATTCCTCCTGACTTCCTTAATGACAAAGGGCCCCATGAACCGCGGCCGCCCCTTTTTCAATAGACCAGGATTCCTGATCAATACTTCATCCCCCACACACCAGTGTCTAAGGAATGTGGAGTTTCTCTGATCAAATCTGCGCTTATACTCTCCCTGATAGACTCTCCTTCTCAAGTCTACCTGCTCATTCATCTTGAAATCATTCACATCCAACTTCAACCAGGCAGGACTCAGCTTGTCATGAGCCTTCCTTCCTCTTAGAATTGAGAAAGGAGAAACAGAAGTCAGCCAATTCGGAGTGGTGCGATGAGCCCACCATGTCTCCCTAAGCATCTTCTTAAGAGAAGACCTAGTTTTCAAAGCCCTCTGGGCACAACTTTTAACCAACTTGTTCATGCTTTCCGCAAGACCATTGGCTTGCGGTGAGTACAACGCTGTTTTGAAATGAATGATGGACAACTCTTTTAAAAATCTGCTCATCTCATGCGAGACAAATTGCACCCCATTATCTGTAATAAGCCATTTGGGAATGCCTTCTCTTGAAAATTCCTCAGAAAGGAATTCGATAACAGTTCTAGTATTGACGACAGACACACATTTAGTGACCACCCATTTAGAGGTGTAGTCCACCAATAACAATACATAACGCTCATCAGGAGGAAATAGCTCAAAAGGCCCAGCAATATCCAAGCCCAACTTGGACCACGGCTCAGAAGGAACATCTACCGGTGAAAGAGGTGCCACCCGAGTCTTCTTGCTTTTGTCACTGTTGGCACATTCCCAGCAGTCTTTTACAGCATCTTCCACCTGATGATCCATTGTTGGCCACCAGTACCATTCACGTACCCTGGCCTTGGTCAGATTCCTCCCCAAATGCCCTTCATGTGCCAAATTGATAATCTTCCCCCTAATAATAATAATAATAATAATACTGGATTTTATACAGCGCGAACAGCTACCTCACAAGGAGGTGTCCCGGCGCTAGTAGAACACAAATGACCTGGGCTAAAGAATAGGCAAGCTAGCGTGGCTGGGTGAATAGCCAGGTCTTAAGTAATTTCTTAAAGCAGAGTTCAGATGGGGCCTGTTGGATTGTTTGAGGCAATGAGTTCCACAAAGCGGGGACGTTTGCTGAAAAGGTCCGACCGCCTAGTCGGGCATTTTTTGCGCGCGGGACGGCCAGCTGGACACGGTCGTTGGACCGTAGTGCACGACTTGGAAGGTATCTTGGGAGGCGATTTTTCAGGTATTGTGGGCAGGAGCCATACAGAGATCTGAACGCCAGCGTCAGAGCTTTGAATTTAATTCTGTTAGTTACTGGCAGCCAGTGCAGGGTTCGGAGATGCGGAGAGACAGACTGCTTGAACGGGATTCGCAGTAGTAGTCTCGCAGCCGCATTTTGAACTACCTGAAGCTTGTGAGTCAGGCATTTTGGAAGGCCAAGGTATAAAACATTGGCATAGTCCAGCCGGGAGGTGACAGTCGCGTGGACAACCGTTTTTCTACAGCTCACAGGTAGGAGTCTTAGAAGTTTTCGGAGGTTTCTCAACTTACTCAGGCACCATCCTGTGACTTGTTGGATATGGGATGAGAAGGCCATGTTATCATCCCATCTCACACCAAGATTTTTTGCCGAGTGGCTGGGTGAAGGGGGCGGGCCCATCTCCGTTGGCCACCAGAATTCTGGGGGGGGGGGAGGGACCCTTGCCGAAGAAGATGACTTCGGTTTTATTGGCATTAAGTTTTAATTTATTAGTGTTCATCCAGTGTGCTATATCCTGGAGACAGCCTTTGAAATTAGAGAAAGACTCCTGCGTCATCTCAGAGTAAGGAAATACCAACTGGGTGTCGTCGGCATATGAGATTGCCTTGACGCCCCAGTTGGCAATTAGCGTAAAGAGAGGAGCCAGGTAGATGTTGAACAAAAGGGGGCTGAGGGCCGACCCCTGCGGGACTCCACATCTGAGGGTTTTAGGTGTAGAAGAAATCGTTCCAAGTGCCACCTTTTGCGTTCTCTGAGATAGTTAGGACTTTATCCACCCAGCGCTCTGTCCTGAATGCCTATCTCAGCCAGCCGGCTGAGTAGTCTGGCATGGTCCACCGTGTCGAAGGCGGCCGACAGATCCAGGAGTACCAGCATTGCTGAGTTTCCTGCATCCATCGACCACCTCACAAACTCGGCGACTTCAATGAGCGCTGTCTCTGTGCTAAAGCCGGGGCGGAAGCCAGATTGAGTTTCATGCAAAATGTTGTTGGTTTCTACAAATTTACTCAGTTGGCGCTGTATAACTTTTTCCAGCATTTTTCCCGGGGCAGCTAGTAGGGATATAGGGCGGAGATTCGTAAGGTCATCTGGGTCCCCATTAGGTTTTTTCTTTAGGGGTAGGAGGGTAGCGTGCTTCCAGATGTCCGGGAATATGCCCAACATGATGGAGGAGTTCCAGATACCTTGAAGTGTGGGGGCGACCGAGTCCGCTATGGCACTCCATAGTTTAGCTGGGCAGGGGTCGTCAGGGGAGCCGGATTTGCAGCGGATGAGTTCCTGCCTTACCTCAATCAGGGGGATGTGCATGAACTGGGTGAGGATCTCGTCTGGCCCACCATTATTCGCTTGGTCCTGCTTCACAGTTTTTATTATTGGACCAAAGGAGTCATATACTTTTTTAATTTTTTGGTCAAAAACTCTGAAAGACCTTGAGGAGGTATCACACGATTACCTCTCAACAGTTTTTCATCAAAGACACTCAATTCATCCTTAACATTAAGAAAAGGCTTCAAGGACTCTGGTACTTCACTGTCCACAGGCCAACCCTTGACAGAATACTCCTTGAGCATCTCCAAATCTTTATCCTCATGAGAATTAAAAGACCACTCATCAGAACCAACAGCAGATTCATGCACCCATGCCACCAAGGAATTTTCCACTTCCACACCTGATTGCTGCAAAGGCAACCTCGAAAGGCAGTCAGCAATCGCATTCTTTGAACCTTGCACGTATTCAACCACAAAATTGAATTCAATCAACCCTTCCATCCAGCGCTTGATCCTAGGTGAGATATTATCAGCCTCCCTGCAGGTGAAGATTTGACACAAAGGACGATGATCAGATCTAATAACAATAGGTATCCCCCAAAGGTAAAACTTAAAGTGATGTATTGCCCAGAAAACCGCCAATGCCTCCCGCTCGATCACAGAGTAGCGCTCTTCTGCACCCTTGAGTGAACGAGACGCAAAGGCAATTACTCTGGATTCACCATCCACAACTTGTGATAGAACTGCCCCCAACCCAAGCATGCTAGCATCAGTGCACAACACAGTTTTCCTGCGAGCATCAAAATGCCCTAAAGTCGGCATACAACCAATTTTGCCCTTAATGGAGTCAAAGGCAGAAGAACAATCATCAGACCATGAAAATTGCACCCCCTTCTTGAGCAGCAACCTAAGGGGAGAAGCAATCACAGCAAAATTTGGAACAAATTTAGAACAAAACTCCGCAAGTCCTAAAAATGATCGTACCTGATCCTTGTTGATAGGTACTGGAGCCTTCACAATGCTCTCTGCCAGATCCAATTTAGGACTAATCCCTTCAGCAGAGATGGTATGCCCCAAATAACTTACAGAAGACACCCCAAATTTACATTTTTCCTTCTTAATAACTAAGCCAGCTTCCTGTAGCCTCAGCAGAACCATCCATACCATCCATAAATGTTCATCATGTTCTTCTTGATCTTTCCCATACACAAGAATGTCGTCCTGGAAGATAAGAACCTTTGACAACCCTACCAGAACCTTATTCATGACCCTCTGGAAACATGCTGCGGCAGAAGCCAAACCAAAAGGCATACGAACAAACCTGAAAGCCCCCAGAGGTGTCACAAAAGACGTCAAATGTCTCGAGTCTGGATGAAGTAGCACCTGATGGTATGCGGATGACAGATCCATGACACTAAAACACCTAGCATCCTTGATAAGAGCAAGAGTTTCAGAGATGTTGGGCAAAGGCTGTCTGTCAACCCAAATGTGCTTATTCAGACCGCGCAAGTCCACACACATGCGGATCCCTTTCCCACCATCCTTAGGAGCCAAAACAATGGGGGCCAACCATTCAGAACACTCAATTTCTTCAATGACCCCCATGACCAACAACTTATCAAGTTCCTGCTTTAAAGGTTCCATCATCAAGTGAGGAACTTTCCTCACTTTGGAAACAAAAGGTTGAGCATTTTCTTTCAATACGGTTCTATGTTCAAAGTTCTTCAGTAACCCTAACTCATCGCTGAAAACTTTAGGAAAACACAAACTGACATCCTTGCCAGATAACACCTCTTGAGACAAAAGTAAAACTTTTTCAGGAGAATTGGGATTCAAAGTGATCCCCATGTCCCTCTGGTGCCTCCAGCCCAAAAGATTATCACCTCTCTTAGCCACATACACCTTTCCCACAGTTTCCCTGTGCTTATACTGAATTTTCCTGACCACATATCCCAACACATCTATTCTGACACCCCCATAGCCTACAGGGTTGATGTCAGGAGGGAATAACTCAATCTTATCAAGACCAAAAACCGCATCCCAATTGGCATCACCAACCATCGTGTAGGGTGAACCAGAGTCAGCCAAAACGGAAAATTGTTGACCACCAATCAATACTTCGCACACAGGCATGTCTAAATCATCACCATCCACCAGTCCATTCTCCTTGACACTACATACAAACTTCTTCTCCTCTTCAAAATAACGCACAACCTGATTACCTTTGTACTGGCAAACTCTGGCATAATGGCCCTTTTTACCACACTTATTACAAATTACAGACCTTGCAAAGCAGTTAGAACTATTGGGAAGATGCCTGTCACTACCACACCTAAAACACTTAAAACCAGGTCTGATATTCTTGAACCCACTCTGTTCAGAATTGGAAGTCTTGTAATTAAAAGTAGATTGTTCAGAGTCTTGAAACTTTTTATCCTTGTCACCAACATTTCCCTTGAACCCCACCTTACCTTCCCTAGAATCATCTTTCTTCAAATCATATTTTTTTTATCTCATGAATTGCTTTTTCATCAACTGAAGCATCATTACTTTTCTCAGGTCTCATCTCTCGCACCCACATATTAGTGTTCTCCATACCCTCAACAATAGCTAGGGTTTCTTTAAGATCAGGATTCTTGGCAAGAAGCTTTTGCTGCACCTTCACATCGTTTGTACATCTTACAACTTGATCTCTGATCAAGGAGTCAGTCAGTTGCTCAAACTCACAAGTGCGAGCTAACGTCTTCAAAGCAGCCACATAACTGGTAATTCTCTCATGCTTACCCTGAACCCTGCTAAAAAACTTATGACGTTCCAAAACCACATTAATTTTAGATCCAAAGTGCCTCTCAAGCATCATGATAGACATATCGTAAATATTCTCAGGCTCACCGTCCCCACGTCCAAGAACAATCTCATCCAATCCATCATACACATGTCTGCCCTCAACCCCCAAATTATGTAACAAAGTGGCTTGCTTGCGTACTGCTGAAAATTTTTCTCTCCCAATAGCTAATAAATACGAATCAAAGGCTTCCATCTCTTCCACGGTAAGATGGGGTCACCCGATTCTGAAAGAAACTGTGGAGGTTGTGACATACCAGTAGCCATGGTGTGATAATAGTTACTTAAAAGCACAAAAAAAACTAAATCTAAACCTACAGTTAAGTTAACAAATGCACAATAACGTCCCACAATTGATAATGAGTGTATCACTGACCCACACCCACAAGAAAACAGTACTTCAGTAAGGAATGTTGATGTTGATCACGGAGAGACCATGATGCCCAGAATGTACACATACATTCCAGACACAAGAGGGGAAAGCAAAGTAGAACCAGAAGGAAAAGGAGAAGGGTGAAATAGTAACCCACAACAGGACTGTTTGTTGAAATTGCAAGCACTTGAACACCACGTCTCAGACCAATCTTTTACTCTGCACAATAGATGTAGTCTCCCTCTACACTTCCATCCCTCACACTGAAGGAATGGAGGCAGTAGAATGGAGACTATTGAATTCCTCCATCAACCAGGAAACAAGTGTTTTTCTCTTGGAATTACTGCATTTCTCCTTATATCATAGTTACTTCACTTGGCAAAACAATTTTTACCTACAAAAAACAGGCACATCAATGGGATTCCCAGGAGCACCCTCGTATGCGAATACCTTTATGGCATTATTTGAGGATACCCACATTTTACACAATGAAGAATGGAAAACAATCATCATCGCATACATGCAATATATAGACGACATACTTGTTATTTGGAAGGGTGATCAGGAAACTCTGGAAACCTGCATACGAAACTTAAACTTACAAAACCCTAGAATACAATTCACTTCCAACATCCAATCAGAAAGTATTCAATTCTTGGACATTGAAATTAAAAAAAACAGGACTGGATTGACCACCACTGTTTATAGGAAGCCAACTGATGTTAATAATGCACTTCATTATTCAAGTGCTCACCCAACATCGTTGAAAAATCACCTTCCAGTTTCACAACTCATTAGAATCAAACGTATAACGTCAGACCCTACAATATGTGAGAATCTAATCAAGGATCAGATAAAACGATATAAACAAAGAGGCTACCCAGAGGGAGTTCTTGAAGCTGCCAAAATGAAAGTACAATCTAAGCAACGAGAGGAACTCCTTAAAAAATTCGAAAAACCAGAACAGATGAGAGAAGTTTTTGTCCTCAAACAATCCACACAAGCATCCACTATTAAGAAAATCATGAAAAACCGATGGGAGATTATTGAGCAGGAACCAGACTTTGGAACTTTGTTTACTGACAAACCTCTGTTTGCTCACAGTAGATCCAAACATTTAGGAGAACTTTTGAATACCAAACTTATAACATCAAAAACCATCCATAAAGGCATGCAAAAATGTTGGAATTGTGGTCAATGTAGCAATACCATCATTGACAACACTTTTACTCATCCTAAAACGGGCAAAAAAATCAAATTACACCATACTTCTGATTGTAATACAGAGGGAGTCATTTATGCTATCCAATGCCCATGCGGATTAGTATATGTAGGGCGAACGTCACGTAAAATAAAGACTCGCATTATAGAACACAAAAGTACTATTCGTAACAAAAACTTGAACTCATGTTTAGCTGCACATTGGGTAAATCATTTTCACACTATCCCTCAAATTAGATTCACTGTTTTAGAGAAAATTCAAAATATCTCAGGAATAGATTTTAACACTTCCTTAGCTCAAAGAGAAACATTCTGGATCACTTATCTTGGCACCATCATGCCAGGGGGGTTAAATGATCACCATGAATTATTATGTTTCCTATAATATAATGTCATCTGAACAGAGAACGGGACATTATGATTCCCTTAATCGTATATGGTTGTACATCGTTTTCATCGTCATTGTACAGGATTTGCAATGCCACCTTATTATCCATCTGAACATAATAAAGAAAGTGCTAGATTCCATTCGCACACAGCTTTGCTTTTACCAAATTACAGGGCTTTGAACTTTTCACACAGGTGTCTTACTGTTTCTATTCCATATGTCACGCTTTGATCAATACAGCTTTTTACGTTCTGAATTCTGATACACGCATGCTAACAAACCAGTCACTTTTCCTTTTATACATTATATACTCAGTGCTTCACTGTTCTGTTATTATTGTTAATCATGTATCGACCAATAAAGTTTGGTATTTCATTCTTTGTTTAGACACATGATTTCGAACTAGACAAGCTACCCCTTTAAATTCTAAATACTTTAAAATCACGTGAACGTACGCGTTTGCGTCATTCGCCTGAATGCGGAACTACACGGTATCCTCGTAGCGCTGACTGAGCTATATGCGGTAAGAGCTCACACACTGATTCGGTTAACCTCGTACTTTAGTTCGGTAATATTTTCCCTGCTGGATATAATTCCCGCTCATGCTCAAGTCCTTTTATTTCATTTAATAGCTTTACGCCTGATCCCCTTGAAATATTCAATAACGCAGAAGAAACATCCGGGTTAACGTGCCCATCCCTACTCTGACGATATTAGAACACTCGTGCCATAAGCCGACGCTACCACGTTAAGAAGTTAACGTTGCACCACAAGTGGTAAGAACCTGCATTCCATACTTATGGTTCATCAGGTCACCAGTTAGTTTAAAAATTAATAGTCATGTCCTGTTATTCTTTTTTGTTCACTTTTAGCCGTCACCTTTAGCTGCATATTTGGTCTCAATATAAATGGTAAGACATAACTTTTTACTCTCCCTCACCATGAACTCCGCTGCATGTGACACTTACGGATTTATATCTCTGACACTTTACACTCTCAGTCTTCACCGAACGTGTACATACGGAGTACGATGACAGCTATGGAAACCTTAGTTCTCCCCTTGCCAATTTAATTCTAACAAGCGTGCTCTAACTTATCCTTATTGCCGGTTCCAATTTTACATACATAGACTTTTTCCACATTAATTATCGATGATCACTTTTGACTACTTTGTCTCTGGACATTTGGGGCTTTCTTTCTTTATTTTTCATTCAGTTTTCTCTGCCTGTTTCACAATAGCACGATAATTTAACATTGAGATCTTGGTTTCTTTTCATACTTACACACATGTTTGAATTCTTCTTAATAGGGGCAAATTGCTCATGTTAGACATTTTTTCTTGACTGACCTGGCTCTGTTTAAAGTACTGTGACATGTGCAAATCCTACAAATACCTTGATTGTACTTTTTGCTTTTGGAAATTTGATACATGCTTTGTGCTTGTTACTTTTGTTTGTAGTTTCATATGGAAGAGCGCCATTAACGCAACTCAAGGATTTGGAGATTCCCCTGAAGAAGGGTCTTTAGAACCCGAAATGCATTGGGATTTAAAAGGATTGATTTTGATAAAATAACACAATGTCAACATTATTATGTTGTAAAACACATTGCTGATGTTTTGATAAATGTGGAATTGATGATTAACAGTATCTAAGAATACATTAGATACCATTGTCAATTGAAAAATAATTAAATTAAATTAAAACGTATATCTTCATGAACTTTTACTGATTATAAGTATAATTTGCTTGTCACGATTGAAACCTATATAGGACTTAGCAGTGCGTCTCACAGACCTGGGCACCCGGGCCTCCAAATACACAAGTAGCACACACAGGGGTTAGGGCTTTACCCCTTTAGTGAGAAAGCACGCCAGACCATACAAAGAATAGTCAATTTAATATAAAAACCTATTGAATTAATTTTCTTAAGTACAAGGAGTGCAGGACTACCCATTGACCATTTATTTATTTAAAACATTGAGCGCACTATTACCATGTTGGTATCCTGGATCTGATAGCCTCTACCGGGACTAAAAAAGGCTGCTTCAACTAAAAGTGATAAAATGTAAGGAGGGGTTATTTAGGGAAAAGCCACGTTTTCAGGGCTAATCTGAAGTGCAATTGATCCAACAAAAATCTAAGGAGGGTAGGTAGCTTATTCCAAAGTTGGGCTGCTATGAACATATAAGCATACCCACCTTGCCTTGTCTTCCAGAATTTAGCAATGCAGATAAGACTTGCTGTTTTGGAACAGAGACATCTCCCGAGTGAGTATCTTTTTAGTCTGTTTATACATATTGCTTTAAAGGATTTTCTCTGTTTTAATGGTAGCTAATGAAGTTCCTTCATTGCATTAGCTGCTGACTATCTCCTAAGTCTGTTCAATGCCAGTTTGGCAGCAGAAGCTTACACTTTGTATTGGCCTAAGTGCTGAACCTTGTGGAACTCCATGTTTTATAGCCTTAAAGTCAGAGTGGTGGGGGAAAGAGCAACCACCTGACATCACTTCGACAAATAGAAGCACATCTACTTCAATACTGTACCACGGACTCCGATCGAGGTGAGTCCAGCCATGAGTGTTTTGTGGCTAACTATATCAAATGTGGCCGAGAGATCAAGTAAGATCAGGACCGGCAACTGGCCGCCATGTACCAACAGCCTGACTTCATCCCGGTCAGGAGTAAGATGATTCAGTCCGTGTCTAGGTCTAAATCCAAACTGCTCCTTCTCTAAAAGGATGTGATCTTCAACATATTTAGACAGTTTTCTACTAACAAAACGTTCCTGTATTTTTACTGGGAAGAGCAGGAGAAATAATGGCCTATAGTTACTAAGGACCAACGGGTCCAGAGAGGATTTTTTCAAGATCGGGGTAACACTGGCCTTTATCCAAGCCTGTGGTACAATGGCAGATTCCAACGACTGACTACATATCTCCAATACCGGTGGGAATATTTAGCCTGCCATGCGTTTCTAAACCCTTTGAGGCAAGGGATCAAGTGGTGAGCCTGATGAAGTGGTCATGGCAATAGTTTGCAAGCAGTCCTCCGCTAAGGGTTCAAAGTTTTCAAACTTGTGCCTGTGACTTTTGGACGAGATTGCCAGTATAGATGTTTCAGTCTTGGTAAGGATAGACGTCTCTATGTCTGCACTTCCTTCAACCATGCAACAACTAAACTGGGATGCCTCCATGTAAAAAAAAAAAACGAATGTCAGCCAGAATCTTGCTGATTTTTTCCTAAAAGAATTCAGGAAGATTGTCACAAAGTGCCTGTGATGCTATGATATCCTGGTTCATGCACTCTGGGTTTGATACCTTTTTGACATTATTCGGAGCAGCAAGAATGGCATTTTCATAGTAATCTGCTTTGGCTTTGTCGATCTCCCTCTTGGATTCCTTAAGACAAATTCTTTAGATACTTTTTGTCCTCCTCTTTTAGGATTCACGCCACTTTCTCTCATGTTTCTTACATGCTTTTTTAAAACATTTTTAGGGATGCGCTATACCAAGGGGCAGTGGTTCTACTATAGATTTTCAGATTTGTAATGGGTATTTCTACATGTAGGGTTTCTAGAATTCTTTCCTCCAGAGCTTTGTGGTTTTCTTCCATTGTTTTACCAGAATCAACTATGGTAGAGAGGTTAAATAGCCTGACTTGTGTAGGCTTGCTGAGTTTATGCAATGCCCTGCCAGATTGCAGTCTGGCTACCGGCGTCTTACAGGTACTAAGTTCCATTCCATGAAGGAGAAAGGTTACTAATGCATGACCAGTCCAACAAAGGGGTAGGATGACGTTCATAGTGACTAACCCCTCAGGGGCAAAGATGAGATCCAGGGTATGACCACCTTGATGGGTGGGACCCTGTACTAGCTGTTGCAAGCCCAGGATTTTGCAGGAGCCTTGCAGTTCGTTAGATGGAAGTGATAGGTCCCCCTCAGCCCACATGTCTCCTAAGTTTGAATGGGGAGGGCCATATTACAGATGACCTCTATCAAAGGTTGCAGATATGTACTCAGAGGGCCTGTCAGACTATATCATTAAATACCAGAGAGGATATAACCTTTTGCAGCTTTCAGAGTAAAACCCAACAATTTGGGACCAGTTAGTTCATCTAGAGGGAGAGATACAAAATTCCATTAAAGATTATTCCCACTCCTCCCCCCTTGTGGCTGAATGATTTTAAATCCCGGATAACATACCAGGCTCAAGTCTATGACAGAGTCAGGAGGAGGTAATTGCACGTTCCTATGTAGGAGCGTGTCACTCGTTCTGCACTCAAAAAAGGAATTTAATCCTCCACTTAAATAAATCAGTAAAGTAGACGGTAGTATTGCTCCAAAGTCACTTGAGTTTATTGAGCATTTAAATTCAAAAATGTCTGTAACTCGTGTGCATTCCAAAATTAGTTTCAAGTAGCACTTGTTGTCAAAACTAACCTGGATGTCCAATGCATTTCGGGCTGTCAAAGCCCTTCATCAGGGGCGACACTGTAAATGAGAGGAAACGAGGAATCAGCCTCTATTCTGACAGTACGATGTATATACATGTGGAATCAAATGTGATGAAATATTGTGAACTGTGGCAGTGAACCTCGGTGTTCATAAATTTGAAAAGAAAGTGAAAAGAGAGTGAATGCGGTGGTCCTAACGTGCAGGGTATGCTGCTAACAGCCGGAGTTATACGTGGATACAACGGCCGTTCGTAAGCAATGTGGGTGATTCAGTGTCAACGTATCGTAGAAACAAACGGTCGCGTTTTTTACGTTGCTTGTGGTAGCTTTTCGCTTAGTCACTTAATTTGTCCAGTTCCACTCTGCTAATTAACGGTGATCTTTCCATTACGGACTTTTCGTCCTATACTAATGCACAAGTCTTACCACGGGAGCATTTTCACCGTTTGTTTCTACGATACGTTGACACTGAATCACCCACATTGCTTACGAACGGCCGTTGTATCCACGTATAACTCCCGCTGTTAGCACTATTCCCTGCACGTTAGGACCACCGCATTCACTCTCTTTTCACTTTCTTTTCAAATTTATGAACACCGAGGTTCACTGCCACAGTTCACAATATTTCATCACATTTGATTCCACATGTATATACATCGTACTGTCAGAATAGAGGCTGATTCCTCGTTTCCTCTCATTTACAGTGTCGCCCCTGATGAAGGGCTTTGACAGCCCGAAATGCATTGGGCATCCAGGTTAGTTTTGACAACAAGTGCTACTTGAAACTAATTTTGGAATGCACACGAGTTACAGACATTTTTTAATTTAAATGCTCAATAAACTCAAGTGACTTTGGAGCAATACTACCGTCTACTTTGCTGATTTATTTAAGTGGAGGATTAAATTCCTTTTTTGAGTGCAGAACGAGTGACACGCTTCTACATAGGAACGTGCAATTACCTACAACTGCTTCCCGACTGAGGGGGATCTACCCGCCTGCACCCACGACCCACCTTAAACTTCAATTACCTTATGATTAAGCGCGAGTGCGCACATTCTGTTCAAGCTTTGTCTTTATTCCCCTTTCTGAATGAAACAGAACGCGCACCAATATACCAATGGATGACATTGATAACACTTCTGAACGCAGAGCTGATACTTCTATGTATACTCCAGAAGAAACACAACGGATATATGCACTTTTTGAGGACACCACAGGAACCAGCACCAGTACGACATCAATTCAATCTAACATTAAACAATTATTATATACCTCAAAAAGAGCCATTAATCAAAGACTTCACGCCAGCACCTTAATCAGGTACCATAAAGTACAACGGATTCCGAGAGGCTTAAGAATCGCTTTAAAATCCACTTTATGCAAAAACAATCCACGATTTACTGAAAGATGGGAAGCTATCTTAAATAAATGCTCATTAGACCTTATTCTACTGATTGTTGAGGAATTGTCTTAACTACTTGAAGAACTGAATAAAGAAATTGATGAACACCGACAAGAAATTTCCACAAAATTAACGGATGTAGATTGGAATGCCACCCTAGCAGAGCTCAATAAACAGCTTGAAGAACACACAAAGGAGATTAACGAGAGAAAAATCAGAAAATTTAAACGTGATACAGTTGATTACAAACTAGGAGAAGTATACACTTGGGCCGAAGCATACCCATACAAAAGACAACAACGAAAACAGACAGGTCGAACATCAGATACCGACGCTACATCTTCGGATGACTCTTCTACCAATAATAGACCATCTAGAGCTTTCTCTATCTCACCGACGAATACCACACCGTTAGATATAGGTGACCCACAGCAATCAGCCACTGAAGGTCCTTCAACCAGCGATACCAGGCAACATTTTTTAGGGTCAGGCCAAAAGCCACTAGGAGATCCAGGAGGATAAACAGCAACATCCACAAAATCGGTTGCAAAGAGCACCCGCAGTCAGAAAATCTTGTGATCAACATTTCCAGCTATCATCTCACGAAATTCCAGATCCAAACTCTACAAAAAGGAACCTCTTTCGTTCCTACATATCACTCTAATCAGCTTGAGACACAAATCAGTTTTTTCAAATTCATGCGTTTACTCAGACTTAAACATAACTTTCAAAACATCATGAATGCACCAGATACACCACGGGATAACACATTATTGAGACTTCGCAACAAAAGTACATACATGGCTCCTATTAGCCACAAAGTACTGGACACCTTTGAAACCATTGTGTGCAAGAACTCAAAAAAATCGCTTATCACAACATAAGCAATTTCAACAACATCACTCAAAAAGAACAACAAACTCTTAGACAACTAGCCACAAAGCAAGAAATAACTATATGACAAGCAGACAAAGGAGGAGCATTGGTCATCATGGACTCATCCTTTTATGAAGATAATGTCAATGAACATGTTCAAGATTTAGAAGTATACATGCCGGTATTATCGGATCCCACTAAAGAATTCATCAACATCCTTAAGACCATCATTAATACCGCAATTGAAAACGGGACTATCAATGAGGAGGATAAAAAGTACCTAATTAAGGATAATCTGTCAATACCCTATGTTTACATGCTACCAAAAATTCACAAAAACGCCACTAAACCTCCATTCAGACCTATTGTCTCTACCATCAATTCACTACATGAACCTGTTGGAAGATATCTGGACAAGCATTTACAACCGTTAGTACAGTCCATGACTACATACATTAAGGACACCACCAATTTTCTTAACATCATCGAATCCATTCAAGACCAAATAACCCCTGACACAACACTCTGTACTATAGATGTCAAATCACTATAGACGTCAATACCTCATGACAAAGGAATAGAGGCCATAGAATCATTCCTTTTGAATATGGACAAACCCAATGATCTAAAGGTTTTCCTTATGGAACTCATCCATTTCACGTTATATCGCAGTTATTTTGAGTGGTCCGGGAAATTCTACATCCAATGCTCTGGTACTTCTATGGGCAATTGTGCCGCCCCCACATACGCGAATCTATACATGTACCGATTTGAACTGGATAACATCTTGACTAAACAAGAATGGGCTGAGAACCTTATTCTTTACAAGAGATACATTGATGATATTTTCATCCTGTGGAAAGGCCCAACCCATCGCCTAGAATCTCTTATTAAAATACTCAACACAGGTGTTCACCAAATTGAATTCACTCACTCCATAAGCAAGGACTCCATAACATTTTTGGATACTCTCATAACAAATGACAAAGGACATCTCATCACACAAGTATACACTAAACCAACCGATCGCAACAATTCACTTCACTTTTACAGTTTCCACCAGCCATCACCCAAAACGCATTTACCTTATTCTCAACTGCTCAGATTGAAAAGAATATCAAGCACTGATGACTTATATGAAACAAGTAAAGAGGCATGCATTGATAAATTCAGACAACGCAAGTATCCATCACAGATCTTGGAAAACGCCATTCTGAAAGCTGACAAATCAACACTACAAATGCTACTTCAACAAAAATCTTTGAAAAAGACAGAACCACGAAATGTATTTGTTTCTAAATTTTCAACACAAAGTTACCACATCAAAAAAACTATTCTAAGATATTGGCGATGCTGAGCACTGAAGCGGATTTTAAAAACATTTTTGATATACCTCCAAGATTCGCCTTCCAAAGATCGCGCAATTTAAAACAAATCTTATCCACTCCCAGCACGCCAACAACCACTGATTTCAAAGGAACCACACCGTGTTTTAATTGTGGTAACTGCAATTCTATCATCAAAGGAAACGCCATTCAACACCCCCACAAAGGTTACTCGATTAAACTGAAGGTAACAGCCACGTGCAACAGCCAAAACGTGATTTACATGCTAAAATGCCCATGTGGCTTAGTCTATGTGGGTAAAACTGAAAGGAAAGTTCGTATAAAACTCAATGAACACAAAAGCAACATCCGAACCCGACAGGCCAAATCTCCGATTGCCAACCACTTTCATCTTTTCCAACACAACATCTGTCAACTACGCTTCTTAATTTTAGAACAGATACCCATTACAAAAGGACGTAACAATACCAAATTTCTCTTGCAAAGGGAAATATTTTGGATCAACAAACTGGATTCCATTTACCCCAAAGGTTTAAATGAACGTTATGACCTCTGTTGTTTTTTGTAACCAGTTACCTTGACTGCAGCCAGTGACAATTTTTTGCATAACAACTCTGTTTCCTCTTGGAACACGATATTTTATGATACCTGTTGCTCACTTTCATTTGTGATGTTCGTTTACTTTCAATCATAATGTACGTTTTATTATTTTTTTCTTGATTCTAGTTTTACCTGTTTCTTATGGTTTGTTACACATACTGTACATGTTAATTGTTCTATACTCTATCCACATCATTTTTCTTTCTCAGTTATTTTTCCTGCCACACACACGTTTCCCAGACTGTAACACAAAGCGCACCGCTTTTACCCCGTGGCTAGATTTCATTCCTTTTTTAGATATTATTCCCCCAGACACCATATGTCTTCACCAGATCGTTTACCATGCACCGGTTATTATTTATTATTTTTTTCCTCCTTTCGGCTAAGTGATCCGAAGACTGAACTACGAGTCTTTCTTCCTTGTAGTCCCACATCCCCTAACCCTGTTACGCGGTCGCACGTTTTTTCGGGTATAAGCCGTCACACGCTAGCTAGTGTTCACACTTCCGGTTACGCCGTGAATTTCTGTTACACTGAAGATACCGAACACAGACTTCTTATCCGTAAGTTTACATCCATATCTTTTGCGTTGGTCGCGTTTTTCACGTTGCTTGCGGTAGCTTTTCGCTTAGTCACTTAATCTGTCCAGTTCCACTCTATTTCACGGTGATCTTTCCATTACGGACTTTTCGTCCTATACTAATGCACAACTCTTACCATGGGAGCGTTTTCACCGTTTGTTTCTACGATGCGTTGACACTGAATCACCCACATTGCTTACGAACGGCCGTTGTATCCACGTATAACTCCCGCTGTTAGCACTATTCCCTGCACGTTTGGACCACCGCATTCACTCTCTTTTCACTTTCTTTTCAAATTTATGAACACCGAGGTTCACTGCCACAGTTCACAATATTTCATCACATTTGATTCCACATGTATATACATCGTACTGTCAGAATAGAGGCTGATTCCTCGTTTCCTCTCATTTACAGTGTCGCCCCTGATGAAGGGCTTTGACAGCCCGAAATGTATTGGGCATCCAGGTTAGTTTTGACAACAAGTGCTACTTGAAACTAATTTTGGAATGCACACGAGTTACAGACATTTTTTAATTTAAATGCTCAATAAACTCAAGTGACTTTGGAGCAATACTACCGTCTACTTTACTGATTTATTTAAGTGGAGGATTAAATTCCTTTTTTGAGTGCAGAACGAGTGACACGCTCCCACATAGGAACGTGCAATTACCTACAACTGCATCCCGACTTAGGGGGATCTACCCGCCTGCACCTATGAACCACCTTAAACTTCAACTACCTTATGATTAAGCGCGAATGAACACATTCTGTTCAAGCTTTGTCTTTATTCCCCTTTCAGAGTCAGGAGGAGCCCATTTTTCAGTTATAAATAGTGCATGACAATTATCAGTCTGTAGCATCAGGTTAATTTCCATGGAATGCTGAACTCGAGACCTTGCGTTAAGTAGGACGCATCTTAATGTGTCAGACTCATCAGTGTTTATGATACAAGGGGAAACCAACTTAGTTTTTAGTGTAAATGGAAGTCAATATAGGGTTGTCAGCCTACTTACCAAGTTGCAGTAATTGGTCTCTAGCGTAGCTCAGTCTAACATTGGAAGGTCCCCAGGAATTGGTAGGGCAACCGGCAGCATGGTTGGTGCTGTGTGAAGTCGGTGCATGATGAGCGCAGACGGGCTTCCTATTGGCACACCGTCAGTGCGGTTGCACCAGCATCCGGAATATATAGTCTCCTCCCGTGGACAATTACACCATACCCCAATATGGCGTCCGATAATGTCCTGCTCTAACAGGCAAGTGCAAAATGCCCTGAGTCAACAAAGTACAAGTAACAAACACAGTAAAAGTCTTCCACAATAAAAACTCATCCCCCCAGGTTTAACAGTTTAAAAATAATCAAAGTAACGGCCTGTGCAAATGAGTGGTATTTAGTAGCAGAAACCCGGTGAGACGAAACAGTCCCGCCAGCATCTGAAATGTGTCATATCCTCCTCTAGGGCTACTATACTGTCACCCAATATGGTATCTGATAACGTCCCACTCTAACAGTCAAGTACAGTTTGTCCCTAAGTCATCAAAGTATTAGTAACACACACAGTAAAAGCCTGCCCCAATAAAAATTCATCCCCCAAGTTTGAAAAAATCAAAGCAGCGACCTTTGCAAATGAGAGTAATTTAGCAGTGTGTTAGCAGCAGAAATCTGGTGAAGCAGCGTGGTCATGCCAGCATCCGGAATATGTAGTCTCCTCCTCGAGGACGACTAGACTGTCACCTTATATGGCAGCCGATAATGTCCCACTCTAACAAGTGAGTACAGCATGCCCCCGAATTAATCAAAAAACTTGGCACTATGACAGTTTCTAGAAAGATAAAGTCTGCCAACAGCTGTGTTTAAAGGCAGACATGACAATGATTATGCATAAATCAGACAGTATGGTCTCATTGAACTAAGATGGAGTCAGGCCTACGTAAGATGGAGTCAGACCTTAGGGACTTTACAGCAAGCATGAGACTTTCAACAGTTGAGTGATAATCCATCAGCTTCTTTGATTCCAAGTCCTGGTAATACTTGGTGATAAATAAAAAAGAAAATCCATCTTCTCCCACTTTCTCGTCCATCCCCTTTCCACCAGCTTTTTGGCATCTCCCTCACACTCCCTTAAACCTTTTCTGTCCACCCCTCTCCTCACCAGTCTTGCAATCACCATCTACTGCTGCCTTTATCCACTTCAACTGTTTTGTTCTTTCCTTATTGTATTCCCTTTTCTATAAAAACGCTCTGTACCTTGTACCTAGGTGTGTACTTATAAGTCACATACATATATAGAGGTGAAGGGTACCAGAGCAGTTGCGCTCTGACACCCTTTTCATTCATCAGCCTCCCACTAGGATATCTACTGATATCAACAAAGATAGTCCTTTTTCTGCAGCATCATCAGGGCCTCTGGAATTATGCAATTCTACGGCCGCTACTTTTTTCCACATAATTATGGATTTGCCGCATTTGCCACATAATCCATCATCTGCTGTATAATCTGGAGATTTTAACCCAAAAAGCAGTTTCCAGATCAAAAGTTACCTAACACATGGCGACCTGTGGAAGCCCCTTTGCAAAGGTTCACTGGTCATCTTTCAGTTATGTATTTGGCGGTTAAACTGGTCTTAATAAGGTGAAATCTTTGACCAGACAGCAGTATCATGTGTAAAAAGGACAAAATAATGAAGTGATACTATCTAAAAATTTGCCACCTTATGCATTTTCTTGCTGCATAATTTTGTCAAACTTGCCGCATAATTTGGTGCTCCCCTGCCTCATAATTCCAGCGGCCCTGGGCATGATATAGTCAGCTAATCTTAGCACCCCCACTGCTGCCCACACACAATAGCTATTAATTGCACAAAATTCAAGATGGCTGCAGGTTCCTTTGTAGGAGATGGCTTGCGCATCCAGAATGCATCCTGGACTTCATCAGTGTCAACAATAATGTTCCGTTTGCATAACCGAAAATAGCATAGGCCTTTATTTAGCACGTGCGAGCTGGGCCAGACCTCCAGAGGGGCTCCGAAGAAGGTGTGCTGTAAGACTTTTTCCTAAGGCTGCTGCGCCCTTGTCTGCTTTTTGCATGGTTTTCTTTTCATGGCGCTCTTTGATCTTGCCCCTCACTTTCCATGTATTTACACAACTTTTCAATACGAAGACAATTAAAAAGGGTGAGTGGGAGCGGCGCTGGATATAGACTCTACCAGGGCCTCTATGAGCAAAGGCTGCAACGTTTGAGAGGAAACCGAAATATCCCTGCTGAGGGTGTGAGTTTCTGAAGCTCTCCTAAGTCCCTTTTCCCTGACACACGCAGACATTTGTCTGGGGCAGCAAAAGTGTTTCATTCATAGAACCGGTTTCATTTCTGCTTCATTGCCCTGTGGGTAGGGCGTCTTTTTCTGAGCGCCCATGTAAACATGATTAATACACAAAACCATTAACTTTTTTTTTTTTTAAACAGCATATTTTATTTCTTTGATGATGTGAACAATACACATTTCAAATACGCTACTAAGGTAACTTGTATTTGTTTAAAATGTTTTCACTTTGAATGAATTCTAAGCTCAATTATTCCTTTAATCGTGAAAGGGATACATGATAGGTGCAATAGATACAAAATATCATCTAAAATATTCTTTACTTTCTCAGTTTTTCCATCTATGCTCAAACAGCCATGAAGATGTTGCTCGGATATGAATTTACCTTAAATAAATGAACAGACAAAAGCCGTTTGGCAAAACAGGGACAAGTCAGTTTAATTGAACACTGCGGCCGAAGTTTTGGCTGTCAATTTATACAGTTCATCAGGTACAATAACATGTTCTTTACATTCCTAAATAGCATCTTAGTCCTAAATCAATCACAGGTGTGCATCTGAATAGGACACAGATGGCTCTCGACCTTGAGGAGAGGTAATGTTGACATTGTGTATGTGTCTAGATGTCTGGCGGGAGGAGCGTGTGATCACTACATGTGGTGTGCATGTCGTGTCCTGATTGGTTGAGTGTACCTATCTGCATGTGGTAGTTAGCTCTGTGGCATTTCTGGGGAACGTGAGACTTTAGCAAACGGGTTGCATTGGGGCCAATTACCTCAAACTTTTTTTTTTTCCAGAGTTTTATATAGCGCAAACTAGACCAGAAGGTATCAGAACGCTTTACATGAGCACCAGTTGCTTTACAGATGGACACATTCATTCATTTTTTTATGTACATGGAGATTAAGTGATTTGCCCAGAATCACAGGATGTTGAGCGTCCCTGCCGAGACTCGAACCCGGTTCCCCAGCTTCGAGGTTGACAGCCCTAGCCCTTAGGCCACACCCTCTCCCCTGTTTGTGGTTCAACTATCTATCTGTGGAATACATCAGTGTTTTCCTTGGGTGCATGTTTGCCTGTAATTTATGGTGGACCCCATCTGACTCCTGTTATTCGATAAACGTGGGCATGGGTCGCAGGACCTGCCTGACCACGTATCTCCGACTCAGGATTGATGTGGAGGTCACAGTGAGTGAGTCTGACAGCAATGATGTGAGTTCATTGGAACTCCTAAGAATATTGTGGCAGCCACTGATATCATTTTTATCCACATCATCAACATTGTGCATGAAGTTGTCATCTTGCACATTGACCGTTCTTACTGGTGTTGTCAAAGGTATGTTTGCTTTGGCTTGTATGTACATTGACATTGTTCTTATTGCCAACAATAATATTATCGTACAAGCATGGATTATGACATACATTGGCATCATTATTGCTGCTACGAGGTTATGTGGGTACAAGCTGGGGCATGCATTCACAATACATTTACTGATATTGCCGGTCAGGCCTGCAAATATCATGACATTCATTGACATCGTATTCACCCGTCCCAACAAGGATGCATAGCACATCAGTTGCCATATTGGGGATAAATACGCAAATAATGCATAGCTCCATCAATGAATCTCTTTTATTAATTTTCCTTATGTATCCCCACAGGCATGGCGATGGCCACAGGGAAGGGTTTACATATAGAGAGCTATGAAGCCTTATGCACTTTGCCAAATGTATAATGACATAGGGGCATATTTATCATGCAGTTGCATTGCGGGACGACGCAACTACTAAGTAAGATTTATCAAGTCATGCAGGGCCCCTTTGCATTGCCCTGAGTGGCTGGATAAGTTTAGAGTAATGCAACACAGTACAAATCACTGCGTTGCATTACTCTGCCTCAGGAAGGCGTTCCATTGGTGGAGCGTGGGAGTTCGCATGCATCCACCCATGGATTCTGGCACATTCCCAGCTAAACCACTATTGGTAGACCTGAGAATGCATCAAAATGTTACTCCTCCTCAGGTGAGGCGTAAAGGGGAGAAATATTTTTATTTCTACTCGTTTTTCTTTTTTCTACGTGTGCTACATTCTGAAAGAAGAAAATTCCTCATAGGATTGTTTTTGTGCAAGAAGGTGTACCTTCCTGCACGAAACAATCCTGATTACAATGCAGGCCCCCTTGCACCATGGGTCAAGGGTGCCTGCATTGGCGCTAGGCAGCACACAGTGCACCAGCATAGGGGAAAAGACAGGAATGCACGATATCATTTTAAATATGATGCATTCCTGACCTTTCCTTATCACACAGTAGAACAAGTTAGCTTGCTGTGCTGCGTGATATTTTTTTATAAATGTGCCCCTCAAGGTCCTAGGTAAGGGGCACTGTATATATGAAAGAAAAAGCTTGTTGATTGAATTGTCTTTTTTCCATTTCCTTTCCATTACTGCAGAGTGTGAATGACTCAGCAATATCCACTGTGCAGTGGTTGGTGCCGCCAGGCCTGCAGGGAACCTCTGTAGACAAACAATAATTAGGTAATTCACTGGAGGTAAAAGCACTGGTGTCTATAGCAAAGGCTTGATGCAAAGAATGAGCACAGCCCACCTTTCCCAGTTGGCCTCACCCTCTAATCTATCCACAGAAGAATGGACATGTCTGAAGTTGTTTGTTTTAGCAATCAGTTATGGGGAGAAAGGAGCAGGTTTGTAGAACTTGTGTGCACTTACTCATGGGTGGAATAGTGGATAAGGGCAAATCTGGGAGGCACACTGTTTGTACTGTTTACATAGTTTTCAGGTTAGTGAATTGATATTATTCAAATATATTTCATGGAACCAATGTAACCTCTAAAGAAATCTTATCTTTGACTTTTAAAGTTTGGCTTGAATATGTTTGTGTTGCGAAGACTTGGTTCAGTGGTCCCAAGGTGCCACAAATCTCCAAGTTACTTTACACAGGCTATAAAACATTAAGGGACAAATGGGAGGGCAGAGTTTTGAACAAATAATTTAAATATCATGGTATTTTGATGCAATTTTTCATGCCTTTTATCTGCTAACATATGATGGTAGTAAGATTGTCATATAATTTTTGTCATTTACATTTTTGATGTGGGTATTTTGATGTCTAATGAATGGTTGTCAAGGCAGGACTGGCCATACCAGGCATAAGGGGGCTCATTTATAGGATTATAACGTAGGGAAGTGAGCTATGCACCTGGCTGCACTGCCCTACACCAAAGTGAAAGGGCAGGAATGTACCGTATTTAAGCAATACACTGCATTCCTGTAATTTCCCTCTGCACTCGGGCCATTTCGGCAGCCTAGCGCCAACGTAGGCACCATGGAGCAAGGGTATCTCCGTTGCACACAGGATTGTTTTTGTGTAGGAAGGAACACCTTCCTGCACAAAAACAATCCTAAGAGGCGTTTTTCTTTATGTGAATACAGCACACATAAAAAGAGAAAAAAACTAGGAGAAATAAACATATTTCTCCTTGTTATGCCTCATCTTGGTAAGCCTATGGATTTGGCACTTCCCCAGGTGCTGTGTGGGAAAACCCACCAAAATGCCCATGGAGCGTCTCCCGGGTGCAAAGTAAGGCACCTCAACGATTTGTGCTGCGTCGCCTTACTCATGCTTTATGAGGTCACTCAAAGCCATGCAGGGTGGTTTTCCTTTTCATCATAAATAGAAATGTGATCCCTCCATCACTCATGTACCACTTTACGTGGTGCAAAAGTGATGCAGGGCTCTCATACATAAGACCCCAGGTGTTTCCCGAGAAGGCCTGGAGGGTGGGGGCGCCGGTTATGTTACAGGGGGTCACTTTTGTTACTGGGGGCCGGTTTGAAAGCAGTGCCACAAAATCAGCCGCAAGTAATAGAAACAGCAGACCAGCATACTTCACCCAGCGCTCACTTTTGTTTCCAGCGTCTGATATGGTTTTAAAAGCACACGCTGCAGAGTTCCTTGTATATTCAGCAGTTTTCAGGAAACATTAAAACTGTCAAGATAACTCTGGTAACTAATCTTCCTGCTAGAGAGAGATTGGAGTTTTGTCTAGTGCAGGGGTATCCAACCTTTTCTGCACTGAGTGATACTTATCGCCAAAGAAACCCCATTGAGACCTACAAATATTATTAGTGGCATATAGTGCCAACATCAGAGAAGATTACATCAGTCGCTACTGTATGCAAGGTTACTACTAGCGATCATTTTAGTGCATCAATCATGGTTGCCAGCAGCAATGTAATAAAGGCTTTGTCCATATGGAATGCCTCTTTGTGGGTAATACTTAACAGCCTTAGCTGCAATGCATCTGTTACCAAGGTAATAACATTTGTAAAATTTCTCCTCAATGCCACACAATTTATCACTCTAATACCAGCTTTACTTATAGTTTGGAAATTCTGCCATTTTGTTTCAAATATCAGCTTATGAGTTCTGAAAATAATCAAATTTTCAACTCTCTATTTTGGTTTATGCATATTAATTCAACCAAGCAGAAGCTTCTAATTTAATAAACTGGGCTGCACACAGGAGAGCTAATTAGAGGCAGCAGGAGAGATACCAGTAGCTCAAGAGCTACTCATCAGAGAAGCGGGCTGCTCATCAGAGAAGCGGGGTCTAGTGACAGTTTTGACTCGTCTAAGGCACTGCAGAGGGTTAACATGCCTGCTGCAGAGAAAGCGTACCATGAAGATCATAGAACTGTATTTTATGTGCTTAGCTCAGAGGGTTACTGCTTTTGTCACAGAGATCCTTTTGGTACTGTGCAGGTCATCCCTTTCAATTGCAAACTAGCACAGTGAGCTATGAACTGCCATCAAAGTACTACATACAAATTGCATGGTACAGGTTCGAAAGGTATGTTTTTTCCCAGTCCTTCATTATCCTAATGTTGCTTAAAAGGGTTTGTTCAGGTAGAAATAAATTCTTATTAGTAAAGCCAACCCTATAAACTGTGTTTCATTTTGTATCTGGAGTTATTGTGTTTCTCTAGATCAAGCACTCATAAAAAATGCCTACCATTGTGGATGACTTGTATCCCACAACCGCAGTCCCTTTTCTCTTATGTGTGTAAATCAGTGTATTGAAAATGTTTCATATTATGCTTAGTCTATATGAATGTGTGATGTAAAGTGCTCAGACACCCTAGACTGGTATGAGTGACGCTATAAACAAATGAAATACAAGTGAGAGACGGGCTCTGTAGAGATGAGGGGCACTGTTGGAGGGTGGTAGTGAGGGAATATTTGCAAGACCCCTCCCAATGTCCGTACCCTGTTTTTCCCTCTCCGCCTTCCCTCCCGTTGTCCGTGCCTTCTCCTCTCCCACCCCCACCCGCCCTCCCGTTGTCCCTGCCTTTCCCCCCCGCCCTCCCTACCGATGTCCGTGCCTTCTACCCCCACCCTCCCTCCCGTAGTCTGTGATGCCAAGTTGCCAATCATTTGCAATGCAATAGGTCTTGCGTAAATTGGAAACCTATTGCATTGCAAATACTTTTTTCATTTAGTTTTATTTCGTGTGTGTGATGGCTTTTCATCGGAACCGGTGTGACACGCTATCCCACTTCCCTGACCGTAATGTTTTTTTAATTGTTTTCATTTCGTGTGTGCGTTGGCTTTCCACCGGACCCGGGAAGACACGCTCTCCGCTTCCATGACCGTAATTTGTTTTATTTATTTTTGGGTCGAGTCTATGGCAGCGCGCATGCGCTGCCCTCTGGGGAAGCCTCTTGGAACCACTCTTGGCTTCCTTGAAAGCTTTCCGTGTGGTTTTTCAACTTCCTCACATTCTATTGGCCTTTGCGTGTGGCTTACAAAAATAAAAGCACGCAATTGGCCAAAAGCAGGTGCATGTCCCACCTTTTCTCTAAATGTTCACTTCCACGGCCTCCAGCTGTCAGTAGCAAGCAGCGGCATGCAGGCTGCCAGCTGCATTCCTCCCTTGTCGTGGATCATGTTACAAATTAAACAATGCGCAGTCGCTTTCACTTTCGCGGCCGCGCGTGCTTGTCTTCCACACCTGTCTGTGGTTCTTTTTCATGTTCACTCTATTTGTTTCTCGCACTTTTTAATTTGTCATGCTATCTCCCATTGGTTTATTTGATTGCAAGCACGTTATTTAATTAAAACTCATCGTCTAAAAAGGCAGCGCACGGTTGCAATGCAGGCATAGTCATGTCAGCTTAGCAAACCGCCGCACTTCCGGAGCATTACCGGTGTGTATACCATGGACACTATGCTTCCAATCCCTGGGCATTACCGGTGTGTATACCATGGACACTATTCTTCCAATTCCGGAGCATTACCGGTGTGTATACCGAGGCACACTACGCTTCCACTTTCAGGAGCATTACCAGTACGTATACCATCGCACACTGGCTTTTAGTGCCGGAGCATTACCGGTGTGTTTACCATGGCACACTACGCTTCCACTTCTGGAGCAATACCCGTGTGAATACCATTGCACTCTAGGCTTCCACTTCCGGAGCATTACCGGGGTGTATATCATGGCACCCTACGCTTCTACTTTTGGAGCATTACCAGTGTGTATACCATGGCCATTACGCTTCCACTTCCAGAACATTACTGGTGTGTTTACCATGGAACACTACATTTCCATTTTTGGAGCATTACCGTTGCTTACCATGGTACACTATGCTTCTGAAGCATTACTGGTGTGCATACCATAGCACACTACGCTTCCACTTCCGGAGCATAACCGGTGTGTATGCCATGGCATACTATGCTTCCACTTCCGGAGCATTACCGGTGTGTATACCATGGCACACTACGCTTCAACTTTTGGAGCATTACTGGTGTGTTTACCATGCTACACTGCGCTTCCACTTCCGGAGCATTACCGATTTATACCATAGCACACTAGGCTTTTACTTCTGGAGTATTACCGGTATGTTTACCATGGCACACTATGCTTCCTATTCCAGATTATTACCGGTGTATACCATGGTACACTAGGCTTTTACTTCCAGAGTACTACCGGTGTGTTTACCATGGCACACTACGCTTCTACTTTTAGAGCATTACCGGTGTGTTTACCATAACACACTACACTTCCACTTTCGATTACTAAAAATGCCTCACTTCCGGAGCATTATCAGTGGGTTTACAAAGGCACACAGCACTCCTAGTTCTGGAGCATTACCGGTGTGTATACAATGGACACTATGCTTCCAATTCTGGAGCATTACCAGTATATACCATGGTACAATAGGCTTTTACTTCCTTAGTATTACCGGTGTGTACACCATGGCACACTACGCTTCCACTTCCGGAGCATTACCAGTGTGTATACCATGAACACTATGCTTCCACTTCTGGAGCATTACCAGTGTGTATACTTTGGCACACTAGTCATTTACTTCCGGAGCATTACCCGTGTGTATACCGTGGCACGTTATGCTTCCACTTCCGGAGCATTACTGGTGTGTATGCCATGGCACACTACGCTTCCACTTACGGAGCATTACCGGTGTGTATACCATGGACACTAGGCTTCCAATTTCGGAGAATTACCGGTGTATTTCATGGTACATTAGGTTTTTACTTCCGGAGTATTACCGGTGTGTATACCATGGCACACT
Source organism: Triturus cristatus (assembly GCF_964204655.1). NCBI lineage: Eukaryota > Metazoa > Chordata > Amphibia > Caudata > Salamandridae > Triturus > Triturus cristatus. Next base: position 232,762,692 of record NC_140585.1, read on the forward strand.
ATGCTTCCATTTCTGGAGCATTACCGGTGTGTATACCATGGCACACTATGCTTCTACTTTTAGAGCATTACCGGTGTGTTTACCATAACACACTACACTTCCACTTCCGATTACTAAAAATGCCTCACTTCCGGAGCATTACCAGTGTGTTTACAAAGGCACACAGCACTCCTAGTTCTGGAGCATTACCGGTGTGTATACAATGGACACTATGCTTCCAATTCTGGAGCATTACCGGTATATACCATGGTACAATAGGCTTTTACTTCCTTAGTATTACCGGTGTGTACACCATGGCACGCTACGCTTCCACTTCCGGAGCATTACCAGTGTGTATACCATGAACACTACGCTTCCACTTCTGGAGCATTACCAGTGTGTATACTTTGGCACACTAGTCATTTACTTCCGGAGCATTACCCGTGTGTATACCGTGGCACGTTATGCTTCCACTTCCGGCGCATTACTGGTGTGTATACCATGGCACACTACGCTTCCACTTACGGAGCATTACCGGTGTGTATACCATGGACACTAGGCTTCCAATTTCGGAGCATTACCGGTGTATTTCATGGTACATTAGATTTTTACTTCCGGAGTATTACCGGTGTGTATACCATGGCACACTATGCTTCCATTTCTGGAGCATTACCGGTGTGTATACCATGGCACACTACGCTTCTACTTTTGGAGCATTACCGGTGTGTATACCATGCACACTATGCTTCTGAAGCATTACCGGTGTGCATACCATAGCACACTACGGTTCCACTTCTGATTACTGGAAATGCTCCACTTGCAGAGCATTACCGGTGTGTTTACCATGGCACACTACGCTTCCACTTCTGAAGCATTACCGGTGTGTATACCATGGACACTATGTTTCCAAGGCCAGAGCATTATCAGTGTATACCATGGTACACTAGGCTTTTACTTCCGGAGTATTACAGGTGTGTATACCATGGCAGACTACGCTTCAACTTTTGGAGCATTACCGGTGTGTTTACCATGGAACACTATGCTTGCACTTCCAGAGCATTACCGGTTTATACCATGGCACACTAGGTTTTTACTTCTGGAGTATAACCAGTGTATTTACCATGGCACACTATGCTTCCTATTCCGGAGCATTACCGGTGTATACCATGGTACACTAGGCTTTTACTTCCAGAGTATTACTGGTGTGTTTACCATGGCACACTACGCTTCCACTTCTGGAGCATTACCGGTGTGTATACCATGGCACACTACGATTCTACTTTTGGAGAATTACCGGTGTGTTTACCATAGCACACTATGCTTCCACTTCCGATTACTAAAAATGCCTCACTTCCGGAGCATTACGGGTGTGTTTACCATGGCACACTATGCTTCCAGTTCCGGAGCATTATCGGTGTGTATACCATGGACACTATGCTTCAGAATCCAGAGCATTACCAGTGTATACCATGGTACAATGGGCCTTTACTTCCGTAGCATTACCCATGTGTATACAATGGCACATTATGCCCCCACTTCCGGAGCATTACAGGTGTGTATACCATGGCACACTACGCATCCCCTTCCGGAGCATTAAAGGTGTGTATACCATGAACACTATGCTTCCAATTCCCGAGCATTACCGGTGTATACCATCGTACACTAGGCTTTTACTTCCGGAGTATTACAGGTGTGTATACCATGGCACACTATGCTTTCATTTCTGGAGCATTACTGGTGTGTATACCATGTCACACTACGCTTCTACTTTTGGAGCATTACCAGTGTGTATACCATGAACACTATGCATTTACTTCCGGAGCATTACACGTGTGTATACCATGGCACACTATGCTTCCACTTCCAGAGCATTATCGGTGTGTATACCATGGCACACTATGCTTTAATTTCTGGAGCATTACCGGTGTGTATACCATGTCACACTAAGCTTCTACTTTTGGAGCATTACCTGTGTGTTTACCATGGCACACTATGCTTCCAAAGCATTATCGGTGTGCATACCATAGCACACTACGCTTTCACTTCCGATTACTGAAAATGCTCCACCTCCGGAGCATTACCGGGGTTTTTACTATGACACACTACGCTTCCAGTTCTGGAGCATTACCAGTGTATACGATGGTACACTAGGCTTTTACTTCAGGAGTATTACCGGTGTGTATACCATGGCACACTATGCTTCCACTTCTGGAGCATTACTGGTGAGTATACCATGGACACTATGCTTCCACTTCCGGAGCATTACAGGTGTGTATACCATGGCACACTAGGCATTTACTTCCATAGCATTACCCGTGTGTATACAATGGCACATTATGCTTCCACTTCCGGAGCATTACAGGTGTGTATACCATGGCACACTACGCATCCACTTCCGGAGCATTAAAGGTGTGTATACCATGGACACTATGCTTCCAATTCCGGAGCATTCCCGGTGTATACCATGGTACACTAGGCTTTTACTTCCGGAGTATTACAGGTGTGTATACCATGGCACACTATGCTTTAATTTCTGGAGCATTACCGGTGTGTATACCATGTCACACTAAGCTTCTACTTTTGGAGCATTACCAGTGTGTATACCATGGACACTATGCATTTACTTACGGAGCATTACCCGTGTGTATACCATGGCACACTATGCTTCCACTTCCGATTACTGAAAATGCTCCACCTCCGGAGCATTACCGGTGTGTTTACTATGACACACTACGCTTCCAGTTCTGGAGCATTGCAGGTGTATACCATGGTACACTAGGCTTTTACTTCAGGAGTATTACTGGTGTGTATACCATGGCACACTACGCTTCAACTTCCAGGGCATTACCAGTGTGTATACCATAGTACACTACTCTTCCACTTCCGGAGCATTACCGGTGTGTATACCATGGCACACTAGGCTTTCACTTCTGGAGCATTACCGGTGTGTATACCATGGACACTACGCTTCCACTTCCAGAGCATTACAGGTGTGTATACCATGGCACACTAAGCATTTACTTCCGTAGCATTACCCGTGTCTATACAATGGCACATTATGCTTCCACTTCTGGAGCATTACCGGTGTGTATCCCATGGCACACTACACTTCCACTTCTGGAGCATTACCGGTGTGTATACCATGGACACTATGCTTCCAATTCCGGAGCATTACCGGTGTATACCATGGTACACTAGGCTTTTTTTTCCGGAGTATTACCGGTGTGTATACCATGGCACACTATGCTTCCATTTCTGGAGCATTACCGGTGTGTATACCATGGACACTACGCTTCGACTTCCAGAGCATTATAGGTGTGTCTACCTTGGCACACTAGACCCAAAGACCTCATGTCTTTAACACCTGACCAGAAATCTTTACCATTTTTTAACGAGACTGCCCGAGCAAGGTTGTCCCAGTGCTTTCTAATAATTTCCTCCTTTCTAGTTGCAATGGCTAGTTTATAGCATAGTCTAAGTGATTTAATAAGGGAGCTATCTCTGGGTTTGTTAACAAGCACCCTTTGGAGAACTCTATTGGCTGCAGAACAGTCGGCGTTAAACCAGCCTGGGTCCGAATGGGTTTTCTTAATGGGCCTAGACAGCAAGGTTTTGACGCCCGCACAAAGCTGCGTGAAAGCGTTGACTGCCTCGGAATTATGTTCCTTAAAGGACAAGCAAGTGTCAATTAAGTCGGGGTATGTTCTAGCCAACCTGCTAAATAAAACTTTATTGTCCATACCATGCCAGACCAATCTAAGGTTGTCGGTGGAAGGGGACAAATCCCTTGCGCCACACTCTCTGTCGTAGATCGGCCTGGAGGCAAGACTCAGGGTTAGTCTGACGGGGTTATGATCCCCGTGTACTGTAGACACTACCTCAGCTTTTAGCACACAATTATCTAAGGGGTGAGTAATAAAGATAAAATCAATAGTAGAGGCCGAGCCCCTGCCTCTATAAGTAGGTTCTATATAGCTAGCTCTTGTCGGAACTCCGGCAAACTCCATCAAATCTAAAAAATTATTGATGCTTAAGAGGTTTAATAATTGGGCGCCCCTATTACATAATGATGCCTTGTTAGTGGGATGAATGGCAGAGTAGATACCATTCGGTAACTTAACATTAAAATCACCCTCTAGACAGATCCCTTCAGGGTTAACGACATGTTTAGTCATCTGTAAATTAGAAATGAATTTAAACAAATCAATAAAATTCATATTTGGGACATTCTTAAAATCATTGTTATAGAAATTAATTAGACAGAACGAGACCCCCCGTTTATAAATAATGGCCCTGAAATTTCTCGTTGTTGGTAGCGAGAGCCCTAGCGCAACCACCTGCCATGATGTTAATCCAGATTGAGAGGCCTCCTGCCGGCCGACCAGAATCTGGGGTAGGAGCTACGATGTTAAAACATTCAAACCCCTTCAAAAATAGCTCCCGTGTGGCCCAAATCTCCTGAAACATTAAAATGTCCTGTTTAGACGCTAGACCTGTAACGTTCCAACTCAATATTTTAAGAGTAGGTTCTACGTTAAGTACAGTTGGGATATCAGGTTCGCAGGATGGAGACACAATTGGGAGAGGGGCTAACTCAGATAATACTGGTGTTGACAATGGGGAAGACAGTCAATCCTGGCTGTCCAAACCCGATAATGGCAAAAATCTGTTGTGTATAGATGGGGTGGGGGGGGGGGGGCAGAGAGAGGCACGTCAGGGAATGGTACCCCCGGGGAAGGTTTGTAAAAATAACCCAGGGGTAAGGCCCAATGCTGGTAATTATGTTAGATTGGGCCTCCTGTGCCATCAATATTGATTTAGCCACTGATGGATTGCGAAAGTTGATAACTATGCAGTCCCCCTTAATGCTCTTTAAAGACTGCCCCACCCAACCAACTCTACGTACCATAATGATGTTATCGATAAATGACGCCCTAAACCCTTTATGTTTAGATAACCAATCTGTGCTCTTATGGCGTAGTTGGTCCAACGATTCAGTTTGATTTAACCTTAGAGGGGGCACGCCTGCCAAAAGCACTACATAGGGGCAGGCTGCCGGTGGTAGATTTAACACTTCCCTGCTACCCGTGGAACCCGACAAGCATGTTATATCAGTGCCACCCTCCCATGGTGTGCTACCTCCTGCGGAAGCATTAGTTAGCGCTACAGTAGAAATGCTAGCAGTGGTCGTGAGACAGGACATGTTGTTAACAGGTGGGCGATTTACCATGACATTATTGGGGATACTGTTTTCTGCGTCTTTACCCTCAAGTACAAAACACTTCTTTATTTTGTTACAAACGTCACATGAATTAGCCAATGAGTTAGAATTTGGCACACAAGTCAAAATGTTTGAGGTAGGTGTTGGCACATTGTTTGGTGGTGCCAATATGTCTGTCCTTCCAGATGTGATGGGCACAGTGGGGCTATCTTGATTGGTAGAGTTCATATTAAGTGGCTCAGGCTGAAGCAGCGGCAAATGATCCCTCAAGTTGGCAAAGTAACTGTCAAGTACATTTTTTAGACGCTCAAAAACAGTATCCACAATACGCCTGATGATGGCTTCCCCATGACTGTGGCTCTCGGATGGGAATAGACCGGTCTCAGCCTGGGTAGCCATAGAGCGGCAAGGATCAGTGGCTGGAGCATGCACATGAGCAGCGACAGACTTGGGATTGGGGGAAGCGCGTATCCATGAGCTCAGGGCCGAGCGAGATGAGCAAGGGCAGATGGGTTGCTTCCTCTTAGCACTAGTAACTTTGGCAGGCTTCCTTTTACGTTTCGCCCCAGTGATTGCCTCGGGGGCCATCGGGATATCCAACAAGGTAGCAACTGGTAAGGGAGCATGAGATGTAATGTCATCATGGGAGACCACACAATTGATAATAGAACCATCTGGAACACTAGCATTCAAATTGGTGCCCACCACATTGGAAGAGAGAGGCATTGGGAGTACCCCCAGGCCGAGGGAGGGGCGCCTCTCAGTCAATTCAATCTTTTTAGATACGATGCTGACGGCCCTTTCCAGCATGCTATCAATACTTGTCGTGACGGGCCTTAGAGCCAACTGCCCCCCTCGCTTACCCATAGTTGCGTTGGGCTGATTGGGATGCGGCAGGATTAGATGAACTCACCTCAGTAAGTTCAGGAAGACTCCGATGACAGAGGGATGGCCCAGCCCAGTCTCCTCCGGTCTTTGACGGGCTCAGACGGGCCCACCCTTGGCCCGGGCTTCACCCTCAGCGATACTTACGCACCTCCTGGCACTTGGGGCCTCGTCAGCAGCCGGCGTGCTGCTCAGAATGCTGGGAGATACAGTCCCTCCCACTCGCGGTGACAGGCAGTCAGCGCCCGATGACAGCAGCGTGTTCCTGGGTCCCTGGTCAGCTGTGGAGGTTGTGGCAAGGCAAAATGAAATCCAAGAGCTCCCGCGCTGCGGTAGCCCTCAGCGATACTTATGCGCCTCCTGGCGCTTGGGGCCTCGTCAGCAGCCGGCGCGCTGCTCGGAATGCTGGGAGATGCAGTCCCTCCCACTCACGGTGACCGGCAGTCAGCGCCCGATGACAGCAGCGTGTTCCTGGGTCCCTGGTCAGCTGTGGAGGTTGCGGCAAGGCAAAACGAAATCCAAGAGCTCCCAGCAAGAGGCAGTGCCATAGCCAAGTGCTGGCTGAAAGTCAGGCAGAATTCACAGCGCCATGTTCCAGGCTCCACTCACCGGCCCCTCCTTTCCCAGTCAGCTCGTGGGGCACCCGGCTCACCCGGCAATCAACATATCAGGAGGTCTCATTTCCCAGGTCCTGTTTCTCTGTCAGCGCTGTCAGCGCTGCCAGCGCTGCGGCGCCTCGTCCCCTCAGCATCTCAGCACTCAGGAAAGGAAAGAGGGTATTGTGCTTCACGGTCAGGACATCAAAACGGCGCAATACTTCACCGTTCTCCAAAGCGCGGCGTGTGGGATGTGTATCCTTCAAAGACGCCGAAATGCCGAACCAGGTCTATTAGACATACCCACTTCATACTGTGTCCAGGCGTCAGTGGTGCCTTCCAGTTCTCTTGTTTTACCCTCTTTCTGCCACAGTGAGATCTTGCTAGGGCTGAAGTTGCTGTTTTTTGGCCTGCCTGCTGGCTCAGCAAGTTGAACGCTCACCGATGACAAATGTAGTAATCTGGTAGTGAGTGAGGTTGAATCCGTACAGTGCTTGAGCCCTTTAAACATCCCTAAGAGTTTCCAAGCCTGCTCCTACTTGTAACACATAGTGCACAGTCAAAATATTGACTTTTAAATATCGACCTACATTAATATTGAGGGTTAAATATCGTAGGGACAGAATATCGACATCACGAATATCGGTGACTAGAATATCGACCTGAAGGTAAGAAATATTGTTTTGTTAATATCGAAGTTATTAATATCAATAGTAAAAATACTGGTTGAGAGTCCATGCCTGGCTGTCAACGGGCTCCCCAGCGTGAGTTGGCAAGGATGTCACGTGAAAGATCGGTGAGGTGTTACTTACTTTGTTTATATAATTTCCAAGTTTCTTTGCTACATGTATATATGCTACATGTTATTTTGGTTTTGTGCCTGTCACTTGATATTTGGGAGTCTGCATCAACCGATATATTTTGCCTTCCTTTCCAAAGTATTGAACCAATAAATATGTGTGTGTCACTTTAAATGCACCCGAATTTGTTTTCTTGCCTCGCCTTAATGGAGTGCTGGGTCTTGTTTTATCGCCTCTTCATACCTCTATATGCTTCTTTATAAATAGGAGGGTGCTGTACTCATATGTCTTGTCAAGTCATTTGTGTGATCCAGCCTTTATACATTGTGCATTCACAGGACAAGCCTTTAGGGTATTTTCAGGAGCAAAATGTGGTCCATCACAAGATTCACATGCTTGTGGAATAAGAATGATGACACAGTACATACACAGGTGAGACTCAACCCATTATGGAACCAAAACAAGGATGACATGTCTATTGCACATGTTGCAGATGTGTAAGGTGTGAGTTTCAACTAATCTAGACAGATACAGGCCTTGAACTCTTGGGCAGACTGGACTCATCTCCATAGTGTCACTGTCAACTTATTTCATCCAGTTATCTGTACCCTCTGCCCAATCGACAGGTACAATCTCCCTAATGTTTAGAAGTAAACAGGTGCACAAAGTGACGATTGCTCCAGTCATCAGTGTAACTGTACAATTGCTCAACATCATATGTATAACTCGTCATTGCATGCAGTCAGGGATCAGGAGGAATGAGGCTCTGCACACCATTACTATGAAGTCATTCTGCTAGGCAGAGTCTCGCACATTAATATTGCCCATGCAGAAAACAATATCTGTGATGGAAGTGTCCAAGGGAGCTGCACTTGTGACAATGGTGCCATCATCCCCACATACTCAAGTGCAAACAACTTGTACGTCATGTATGGGCAATGCAGAGGTCCAAATCTAAAGGCATATACATTGGCTTGCACTCTGATGCACATACTAGTGTCCAGTTACATAGGATGAGCTTTCTAATCACTCCAAAGAAGTTACACATTAATTTATCAGTACCTCTGGAGCACCATATAGCCACCTGTACTGGCCAAGGACCTCGTCCACCAGGAGCTCCAGCTCCTCTGTGGTGAAGGGACGGGCCTTGATTTCTAAGTACGAGCCATGAGTGGTTCCAGAGAGGAAGTACAGCAGCAATTTATGGGGGGGGGGGGTATAGCAGGCAGCAGTGTCTGTGCATGTATGTCGTTACAACGCACACTTTTACAACGCATGCACTTACAACGCATTTTTTACAAGACAACATCCACTACAACGCATTCCATTACATAACATGACACTACAACGCATTTTTAAAAACTACCTTTACAACGCATTCCATTACATCGCATACTACCTTTACAACGCATACCATTACAACGCATAATATTAAATTGCATTTAAGGTAAGTATTGGATAGTATAGGGGTAAAAATTACTATTCTAACTCCAGGGGGTGCAACAGTAGGGTAAGTGTTGGATAGTATAGGGGTAAAAATTACTATTCTAACTCCAGGGGGTGCAACAGTAGGGTAAGTGTTGGTTAGTATAGGGGTAAAAATTACTATTCTAACTCCAGGGGGTGCAACAGTAGGGTAAGTGTTGGATAGTATAGGGGTAAAAATTGCTATTCTAACTCCAGGGGGTGCAACAGTAGGGTAAGTGTTGGATAGTATAGGGGTAAAAATTACTATTCTAACTCCAGGGGGTGCAACAGTAGTGAAAGTGTTGGATAGTATAGGGGTAAAAATTACTATTCTAACTCCAGGGGGTGCAACAGTAGGGTAAGTGTTGGATAGTATAGGGGTAAACATTACTATTCTAACTCCAGGGGGTGCAACAGTAGGGTAAGTGTTGGATAGTATAGGGGTAAAAATTACTATTCTAACTCCAGGGGGTGCAACAGTAGGGTAAGTGTTGGATAGTATAGGGGTAAAAATTACTATTCTAACTCCAGGGGGTGCAACAGTAGGGTAAGTGTTGGATAGTGTAGTGTAATATTATGCGTTGTAATGGTATGCGTTGTAAAGGTAGTATGCGATGTAATGGAATGCGTTGTAAAGGTAGTTTTTAGAAATGCGTTGTAGTGTCATGCTATGTAATGGAATGCGTTGTAGTGGATGTTGCGTTGTAAAAAATGCGTTGTAAGTGTAGTGCGTTGGAAAAGTTGCGTTGTAAAGGTTGTTCCCCGTGTCTGTAGGCAAGTGACAAGTATAGCCATTTCACACACATATATATGCCCCTATGGTGGTTTCAGGGTTATTCTGCTAATGCATTTGGTCCACCTCAGTCGCATTTTCCAATTGTGTCCAATGGCTGTTACCGCAGTGGCTGAGCATGCCTACAGTAATGTTCAAAAACAGAAAATCTGTACTGCGATGGCAGTTCCCATTGGCTGCTATGTTATTCGCTTAGGTGGTGCCACACCGCGGGGGTCAGATTGTCTTCACCGCTACCCTTCCTTTTTTTATTTGGGGCCAATGCCTTTGATCACAGTGGCTGAGCACGCCTACTGAGATGTTCAAAAACTGAAAAGCTCTACCGGGATGGCAGTTCCCATTGGATGTTATTTGCATAGGCGGTGTCCCACTGCGGGGGTCAGATTGTCTTCACCGCTACCCTGCATGTTTTCTAGTGGGGCCAATGCCTGTGACCGCAGTGGATGAGACCAACCGCGATGTTCAAAAACAGAAAAGCTCTACTGCGATGGCAGTTCCCATTGGCTGCTATGTTATTCTCATAGGCGGTGTCACACCGCGGGGTCAGAATGTCTCCACCACTACCCTGCATGTTTTCTATAGGCACCAATGCCTGTGACGGCAGTGGCTGACACTTACCGCGCAGGTAAACACATTGTGCGTTTGCATTCTCGATTTTAAAATTGCATCAATAATCCCAACACAATTTTTTATATGAAGTGCAAACGAATTGGAGAGTGTGACATTTACCTTTTGTCTTCCCACACACGTAATGGAATTTCACATTGGATCCAAAACATTGTTTTGTCCATCCTCACAGGTCATTGTCATCGATGCGGGCATGTAGACTCATTTCCAGTGGATTTTTGTTTCATTGTTGGGAATATAGCAATGTGTGTAAAGCGGACTCCTCACAAAGGCATGATGGTCTGCCCACGTAATGTGCATATGTTTTTGTACACAGTGCTGTTGGTTAAGGAAGTCTTGTCCAGCTTCCACTAACTAACAGCATTTTGGTATCACGTTGTGCTTTTTGGCACTCAATTGGATTTTGTGAGGTGACAGCAGCTATATACCGCTCTGCGTTAATGCTGTTTGCCACCTGTGATGTGTCATCTACCCACAGGGCTGGTTACACATTATTTAGCAATGTACCATATGCCTAACGCATAAGCTATTTTTGAATTCACAGTAGTTGGTATGTACACACTAGCTACCCAAATAACTACAGGGGATCATGGTGTGTATGCATATTACTTATGCATTACACTGATTCAACAATTCTGTCAATGTTGTGCTTGTGTGAGTCACTGTGTATGCTGTTACCAACATCTCATCTTTGCCTATTTTCACACATGTCCCCTGCCAGAGTGCGAAGGAGAAGACCACTTGTGTATCGGACTCTACCAGACCTTTTGACAATGGAGAATAGAGATTTCATAAAGAAATACGGTCTCAATTGCCTTACCCTTCAAGAGCTACGTGCTCAGTTGAAGCTCCATTTAAGCCCTCACCGAACCTATCCAACAGCTTTGAGAACAACTGTGAAGATGATGGCCATCATCCATTACTTTGCCAAGGGTTCATTTCAGTACACAGTGGCCATCGCAGGTGGGATGTCTCAACCTATGTTCAGCATGGTATTGTGTGATGTCCTGTCTGTATTGTTAACATACAAGGACAGCTACATCCAGTTTCCAAAGAGACATGATTTGCCAGATGTGAAGGGAGAATTTTATGACCTTGGTCACATCCCACATGTTGTTGGAGCCATTGACGGCACACACATTGCCCTTGTTCAAACCACAGGTACGGGAGCACATCGACCAAAACAGGAAACATTACCATTCTATAAACGTGCAAGTGGTATGCCAAGCCGATCTGATAATATCCCGTGTGTGTGCCCAGTTCCCAGGGTCTGCACATGACTCCTACATAATGCGGAACAGTATCATCCCACAATTGATGGCAAATCTTCATCCAGAGGCCTGGCTTGTTGGTGAGTGAGACGTGTCAATATTTGTGGTGTATGTGTGACATTCTGGCCTCCTATTCCTACTATATGGTTCAATTACATTGTGCCCCTGTGTTTCTCACAACTAGGTGACTCAGTGTATTCGCACCAGCGTTGGTTGCTGAGCCCCCTGAGAAATCCAAGGACGCCAGCGGAGGTGCACTTCATTGATGCCCATGGGAGAACACATCGGGTAGTGGAGCGGGCATTTGGACTACTGAAGGCAAGATTCAGGTGTCTGGACAAGAGCGGTGGTGCACTCCTCTAGTCCCCCTAGAAGGTGTGCCATATTATAGTCGCATGCTGCATGCTCCACAACCTGGCCTTGTGCAAGGAGATCCCCCTGATTCAGGATGATGATATGCAGGAGGAGCCCTAAGCTGCAAATCCAAACATGCCCAGTGACATGAAAATGGCGAGGAGGAAGGTCTTGACCTGTGTCAACAGCTCATCAACAACTACTTGCCTTGAGTGTAATTTTGCATGGAGATACTATGACTGTGAAAGTTTGCTTTGCTGATAGGGCAGAAGCATTGATGATTTGTTGGGATGCTGACTGTTGTTAGCACACTGCTGTGGGGTACTTAGTGCATCATTGTGTTTGTATTTCCACTTACCTGATGTCGGTTTTGATGTTGTTGGTCAGTATTATCTGATATGAATCTTGTACAGTGTTGACCAGAAGTATATTGTTGCTCCAGTGCCATCATATGACGACTCAATGTTATCTTCCTCCGCCCTATCAATGGATTGTCACAATCTCATCTGGTGGTACAGTTAAATTTGAGTTTACATTGTATTTTCTCTGATAAACATACAACTCGCACAAAGGCATGGGTAATAATTCTGTTTATTTTCATGCATATGGTGTTTCTTGAAAAAGTGTGTGAGATATTAATTGTGCATACAGGGTGGTTCAGTGGTCAGCAATGAAAATAGATTAGTCACCACAATAGTGGAATTCCACAGTACCACAGACTCCTGCAATCAGCAAACAGGATGGTCAACAAAGTCAATGAGCCCGATTCACAGAACTAATCTGAGACAAAATCCTAAACTTACTACTTTTGGTATCACAGAATGCACTTACTACTTTTAGTTAAACTTACTCCTTTTGGTTAAACTTACTTCTTTTGGTTAAATGTACTACTTTTGGTTAAACTTACTACTTTTGGTATTCACAGACGGCATTTAGTAGTAGTAAACTAACTTTACTACTTCTAAATGCCTTCTGTGAATACCAAAAGTAGTAAGTTTAACCAAAAGTAGTAAGTTTAACCAAAAGTAGTAAGTGCTTTCTGTGAATACCAAAAGTAGTAAGTTTAGGATTTTGTCTCAGATTAGTTCTGTGAATCGGGCCCAATGTTCTGTGCAACACTGGTGACATTATGGCTGGCTCAGCTTCCTGGCTTGGCTTGGTGCTTTGCCACTAGATCCTCCTGTGGTGTTTCTTGGACGTCCCCGCCCGTGTTTGGCAGGAGGGGCTCTACTGCAGGCTCAGAGGTGTCTGAGGAGACATCAGTTTGCAGCTCATTCCTCCCTGTGGTTGTTGCAGAGGTGGTGGGAGTATCAGCAAGCTGGCCACTGGAGGGGTTTGGGGGAATCGTTACTTGAGCTGTATGTATGTACCTCACAACACCCACGAGCTGGCCCATGAGATCTACTAATGGTCCCATACGGTTGTCCATGGACGCAGTTCATCTACAACCTGGCCCATCTGTCCCTGGTTCTGCTGGTACGCTTCCAGGACTCGTGCAACAGTAGCCAGGGCTTCAGTCTCGGTGCCCTCCTATGACTGGCAAGCAGTTGCCCTTCCATCTGCCCTGCACACCCAGACCTGTGGCCTTGGCTGTACATGCACCCCCACACTGTGCCCAGCATCCTCGGTGAGGGTGGTGGTGTTGGTCACCTCTGAGACAGGGACAGTGGTGCAGGCAGCGGTGATGGTGGTGGTTGCTGCACAGGTAGTTTGTGCAGCGCTCAGTGTTGTTGTTGCTGCTGTAGTGAGAGTTGTGGTGGTGGTGGGGCCAAGAAGGCCCTCAGACTGAGTACACCCTGGCAGGCCTGATGGGCCAGGTTGGTGCTCCTCATCCGAGAATTGGAGAGAATCTACATCCGAGAATTCCTGCTCCCTGGGGTGGGGAGGGGGGAGATTGGCTCTGATGGTTGGTGGTGGTCTCGCCAGCTGTTGATTGTGATTCTCCTGTTGGACAGAGGTTACATTGTCAGTATGTTAAGTGCATTCCACAACACTGGTGACACAGTTTTTGATGTTTTAGTGGATATGTCCAATGTTTTTCCACATTGGTCGTATCAGCACCATCCACCCCCATTGTTAGTATAGGTAAGTCTGCATTTTAGCAGACGTTAGTTTTTGGCAAAAAACGTGGTTTTCGCCAAAACTAACGTCTGCTAAAATGCGTGGGCTTTCTTGTAAATATTGCGATGTACATTTAGCGATATTTTAAAAGGTAGTCCGTCAGGGGTACGCCCAGTGACACACACTTTGCATCTCATTAGAGATGCAAAGCGAGGCGTCGGGAAAACGGGTGCTACCATGCGCTAATGCATGTTAGCACCACCTTGTAAATAGGGCGATAAAAATATCCCCGCTTTAGCGGCAAAAAGTGCCGCTAAAGCGGCGATACTGCCCTTGTTATTATGCCCCTAAATTCCAAACTCTTCTCAAATTGCAAAGCCTTTACTGAGGCTTACTCACAATGATACAAGTGATCCTGTGTCCTGGCGCAATGAATGTTTGAATACCTGTCTCATACAGTATCCCTCTTTGAATGCCCAATTACGAGAAAGATTTGTATTTATTTTGTTATGAGAGAGAAAGTAGCTCATTTTCAGTTCTTTGTCAGTAACATGGAGTAGCAGAGCAGCGAGTAGCTTACTTTTCAGCTTTTTAGACCACGCATCCCTGGTTGCATAAAGAGTATTGCAGAAATCCGTCTTGCCATACAGCAGAGTCAAGGGATTGTGATGGGGTACACACTTATTGTGTTAGTCCCTCCTTCCACTGCAATTTTGCTGACGTCGCTCCCTAACTCCATATTTGATGAGTAGCTGTTTGACTAAGTATAGACCAACATTTCTTGCAGCTGAGAATATTACAGTCAGATGTTGTAATATCCTCAATCCTGCCACACTCTTGCCAAAGCCTGCTGAGGAAGATACCAATGAACGAGATAGAGACTGTGACTATGAGTGTCTTGATGTTACAAAATTGTGGCCCAAGACAAGACCAGACATTAAAGATGTACCACTCGAAGTGGCCGATTTGATTTTTGTTTGTAAATGGTTCTTTTATGAGATATCATCAAGGAATTTTGAGAGCAGGGTATGCGGGTTGCACAATTAGTTACAGTGTTGATTCATGTATATTCTGCAAAAGTGGCTCAACTGATAGCCATTACAAGTGCATGCTATGTAGCCAATGGATTGAGTTTTATAATATGCACACAGATGGCCAATATGGTTTTGGAGTGGTCCACGATTAAGGCCAGCCGTGGCATAAAGATGTTCCTTGACATCCTCTGCCACTCTGATCAGAAGTTTTGCAGGAGTTCATAATTTATTGTATACATAACAATTAGCTAAATACATTGTAGTTGTATATTGTGCAGCATATGAGAGTAGCGATGACATAGTTACTCTTGGCAATCAATATGTTGATGGAGAGTAAAATAATGTGTTCTTATGCCCAGCACTTTATATTTAGATGAAAAATGTACTTCATCGTTAGTTGTTTCTTAGCCACAACTATACAAACATAGTGTGCCAGACAATAAAAACAAAAGCGGGGTTTCAGCACGGTTGTATTAAAGATATAAATGATGCTATCGGACTGTATTTTACACCAAATGGTTAGACGCATGCACAGTCCATATCATGTTGGGCATAATGACATGTCTCGCGCCTTTACATTTTTTTTTATTTAATCCTTGTTTCAGGGCTGCAGCTGAAATATATTGTCAGCATTGTGTTACCAGTCACCAGCAAAATGTGGGCAAGAGAACTGCAGTGACTGTAAGTCAGATTGTCAGTGTGAGGGTCCATTTACATGCTTCAGGAAAATGTTATATATACACATTGGCTTATATTCTGGTGACTGTGTGTCTCTCTAGGTCGGTGGAAGCATATCCAACTAAAAGAAGTGCTAGTCTGACTATCCCTTAGTTCTTGTTGAGGAAGTTGATTCCTAGATTGGGTTTGCCAACCTCTATAGAATCAGAAAGGGGAACTCACTTCCAAATTGAGTTGATGAAGATTGTGTGCACAGCACTGTAGATTGATCAGAACTTACACTATATTTATCGTTCGGAAGCAATGGAGTGGTCAATGGTACTCTCAAATCAAAGCTGTCAAAAATGTGTAACTCTACAACTCTGAAGTGTCCAAATGCTGTACTACTGGCATAGATAAGTCTTAGAAGCACCCCACATAAAGTAACTAGACTCTCCCTTCATGAAAGTTTAATGGGAAGAGTAATTGAAAATCTTGGTTTTATTTCTGCTGCACTTATAAGCATTTCTAATGACCTTGTCTTGGAATACTACAGAGGGTTTGCTGATGTGATATGCTCTATCTCGCACCAGTTAAAACTAAACACACCATTGACAAGTGAAGAGCCTTGCCAAATTTTTAATCTAAAGATTGGGTTGTGGTGAAGAAACACATGAGCAAGAACTGCCTCAATGCGATGTGGCATGGACCCGACTAAGTCATCCTGGTGACGTATACTACTGCCCTTGACACATTGGATCCAGGCATCTCATGCGAAGAGAGTGAAGGCTGCAGATGAAGAAGTGGTGACACCAACCACTAATTCACAATGTCAACCTCAAGTCTGCTATGCGGACAAAAAGAACAAGAAACACAAGACATACAAAGTGAAGAAAATATGACCCAGTCTCCGAACAAGTCATACTGTTCCAATACTGTTCCATTTGAAGTCTAAACAGATCCAAGTGAAGACGAAGATGCAGCAGCTGTCATAAGTGGGTCCAAGGACTCAAGATGGTTTGCCTTAGAGCATGAGAGGGAGTGCCAAAAGAAAGACATGGACTTGAAGGTGTTGAAGAAGAAATTTATCAAGAAACTGTGCAGATAGAAGCAGATATAAGTGTCACATAGTCAGAGCATCAAGGGGTCAGAAGATCAACAAGAGTATGAGCACCGAAAAAGAACCATGCATCACTTGAGTGGTTGTATCTGGTAAAGATCCAGCCAGAACAAAGAGACATGGCTTTAAAGGTTATTGCTTCTTTTTTTAATAACCACTGTGAATATAATGTTAAATGAGATTGAAGAAAACAAGTGCTGAATAATGTTTTATGTAGTGCTGAAAAAAATATTTTGAGTTTTTTCAATGTTTCAAAAGTACATGCAATAATTTCTTAGTTAAAGTCTGATTTCTTCTGGTTCCTTTAATTAAAGAAGCTTGATTTTTTTTTTACCTTGTCCTAACTTCTTATAACTGATTACTTTTTGAAATTTGATGTCTGTGGATTTTGAAGTTTCCTCATTTTGCACCATACTTAATAGTTTAATTTTTTTTAAGATTAGATTATTGTAGAGAAGTTATGGTCGAAATTAAGAAGAGTTGTAGCTTAGCATTACATATATTTTCTATAATTTTCTAGATACATAATAATTTTACTATGTATTCTAGTTATTCTCAATTCCTTGGTTTGATATGTTTCCCCTAAATCTAAAATTGGATCATATCTTGATACTAAAAATAGTAGGGAAAAGAGGTTTGACTATGGGTGTGGCTAGGCAAGTCAAGATGGTGGACGCGAATCTCTGAGGCTCCTCCTGGTGGCCGCAAATCTTCAATCATCCAGGCTTGGGCCTCCTTTGGCAGGCGGTGTGGGGCTGCCTATAAGTGTGGGCACACCTTGCCTCTTTCAACAGCAACCTTTGTGGTGCCCAACAGGCTCCTTCACTCCAATTCCGGACACCAGGCCCAGCTCCTTCCCAACCTTGATTGACGAGGGATGGACTGTGGCCTTGGCCCCCTGCACCTAAACAAATAACCTACTACCATTGTGACACACACTTTATACCCTACCAGTCAGCACTGAGGTGCCAAAAGCACTTCTACACCCAAGTCTTTGTTTCCCCCACCAGACACAACAGGTGCCACACATACTGTATCTTCCTTGGTCATAGCAACATCCCAAATGAGATGATGGACAGATTGCTGAAACTTTTCAAATACTCACTCCCAGTCATAGATCTGGGTTTAATCCACCTTTATTTTGCCCGCTATGTCACCCCAGTTTGGACACAGTCATATGCAAATCAGTCTTAACCCTGCTCCCCAAGAGAACAGTCCAGCCCGAACTGCCACGCCAGGTCCTCCATGGACCAGAAACAAGAATTCTGGGACCAGTTTCGGGGGTATCACCCCTCATCAGCTGGGCTAGCTTGAATCCAGTGGCACAGCGAGCAATGGACCCACGTCTTGGCATACCCTTAGCCATTTAGGGTGCACATAGTAACATCACAAAATAAATGATGGAAGGAGTGCTCAAACGTTTCAAACACTCAACCCCATGCTACATACAACTAAAGAGCCGTTTAGACGGTCGACCCTTACTCCTCGGGTGCATATACGCTCCTAACTTTGACCAGTGACATTTCTGGGATGCCCTTTCAACAGTCTTAGCCCACAAGACTAAAATTCCCTATATCCTCGGCAGTGATTATAATTGTGTATTGGACCTCGCCCATGACAGATCCCATTCCCCTTTACCATGTTCCCCCCCAGGCGCAGACTATGTGATTTCGGAAACTGGGTGCAACATTGGTCTTTATTAGATTCATTGCGATTCCATAACCTTATCGCCAAGGTCTACTTCTTTTATTTGACGCCCTATCAGTTACACATGTCCGTTGACCATTTCCTATGCTCGCCCTCCCTAGTGCCCCAGATACGTCACAGTGACTACTTAGGCCGCATAGTTTCAGATCATGACGCACTTTGCATTGACCTGCGGTGGACGACCCGCAGACCGCCAACGCCAACTTCCCATGTCCAGGGTGACTGCCTGGAAGACTCCATCTTCCATGACGAGCAAGGCACCCGTATTCAAAATTGCTTAGCTGAAAACTACAACACAGCATCCACTAGAACGGACAAGTGGGATTCCTTTAATGTAATGCTTAGAGGGGACTGCATCCAGCAGATGGTGGGGGTCCGCAGGTGCTCAATAGGAAAATTATGGCTGCCAAACAACCGCTTACCAAACTGGGGAAGGCAGCAGATCATAATCCCGCATTGATTACGCAAGTCACAACAGCCAAAACATTGTAAGTTGCCATATTAGAGTGACTCCAAGGTTTTAATTTTACCGCCCTCACGGCAAAAGTACACAGGGAGGGCGAAAAGTCTGGTCGCCTTCTTGCCTGGCTGATACAACAGGATTGCACAATCACCCCAATCGCCATGATAATTTCACCTAGCCGCAATATAGGCCACATGCAGGAGGAGATCCTCCAGTCTTTTTACGATTCCTATTCAACAGCCTATAGTGCTCCATCTCACTCTCTGGAGGAGCACTCGCTACACTTACTCGTTGCGATTGAACTGCCCTGAATTCGAATGAATGTTAACCAAGCCCTTGA
Organism: Triturus cristatus; assembly: GCF_964204655.1. Classification (NCBI taxonomy): domain Eukaryota; kingdom Metazoa; phylum Chordata; class Amphibia; order Caudata; family Salamandridae; genus Triturus; species Triturus cristatus. Next base: position 232,782,067 of record NC_140585.1, read on the forward strand.
TGTTGAAATCATCATGGAAGACATGGCACAAGCAATTCAAGAACTTGCCTGCAACAAAGCACCTGGTCTAGATGGCCTACCTCCAGAATATTATATCACTTTTTCGACACTCTTGGCCCCACCACATGCTGTAATGAGGCTTCATTATCAGCAGGGAAACTCCCCCCGTCGCTGTGTGAGTCCACTCTGGTCTCTCTGTGCAAAACGGGGAGAGACCCCTTATGAATAACGTCATATCACCCAATAAGCAATACTAGGTGCGAATTACAAAATACTTGGGAAAATTGTTGCAGATCGATACGCTCGTGTCCTCCCGGAGCTGATCCATGTTGATCAGAATGGATTTGTTCCAGGGCGCAGTACATCATTAAATATCCGCAGCCTCTTCAATGTCCAAGACCCCATACGGGGTCAGTTCATACAGGCTGCCAGCCTGATACTAGACTTGGAGAAAGTGTTTGACACGCTGACATGGCTGTACCTCTTCCTTGTGCTCACTCACCTTGGTGTGGGCCCTTGGCTTCTGGCTTATATCAGGCTACTATTCACTATGCCGACCTCTAGGGTGAGACTGGGTCAAGCCGTATCCGGCCTCCTTCCCAGTGCAGGCCCAGTACCAGACAGGGGTGTCCTCTATTGCCTCTGTTATTCACTCTTGCGATGGAGCCCATGGCCATCTGACTGTGGACAGACAGATGAGCTTGGATTATACCACTGGTGAATAGGACTCATTTAGTGCTATTATATGCAGACGACCTGATTATATATCTCTGAAACATTACCGTAGATCACTCCCCGATACGAAATGCCTTGACTGCGTTCACTGCAGCTGCTGGTTTGCATGTGAACTGGGAGAAATCTGATATATACACCCTCAATCCGGCACAGCCTGCACGCCCTGTTTATCTAGGCAAAACACACATTTGTTGGCAGGGAGCAACAATTTGTTACCTGGGGACACAGCTATACCATACCCTGCTAGACTTGTACAAGGGTCACCATCCTGCTGCTTTGCTTGGTATCAGGGCCCAAGTAAATTTCTGGCAGCCCCTTCCTTTAACTCCTATTGGTCGGATAGCCCTCGCTAAAATGGTTCTTTTACCTCCGCTACTTTATTATTTTGCTAATCTGGCAGTTGTCGCACCGCATCAATTCTTCAAGGAATTGAACATCCTATTTGGCAACCTTATTTGGGGCACCTCAGCGTGTTGCTCTTTTGAAAGTGCAGTTACTGGTAGACTGCAGAGGTCTGGGCGCTCCCTCATTTGAAGCCTACTATTTAGCAGCTCAACTGCGATGGCTATGACGATGGACAGTCGGACATATGGTAGAGACTAGTGGCGAGGAAGGAGTCCTTCCCTCATCCACAACTCGTGCATTCTCACTCCCCAGATCCATGCCTCCACCTGTGCAACCACCACAAGTGGCAGTGGCCCAGACGTGCGTATCTCATGCCTATAGTTTTCGCGGACAGCACTTTGGCTTATGCCCTAGCATTTCCCCTCGTAGGTCTCCCACACTTCCCCGATACTTACATGCACTGAGACATGGCACCTTGGACAGCTCCATCACTTCATACCATAGCTGTTTGCAGATGGACATCTCCTTTCGTTCGACCAGCTGATGTCAGACTATAACCTTCCCCCCGGCGAATTCCTTCTCCACAGATAGCTCACACTTGCTGTGTCCTTTGGGGCATTGCAGACACAGAACCTACCACCCACCCAGTTTTGCAGACCATGCTTACAATTAGAAACTGCTGGCAGCTTGTTACACAGGCGCTCAAGTACTTCCTTTGTAGTGTGTGTCTCCCGCAATAAAATAATCTGGGATTTCTGATGCTTTATTTATCACTAGACTGTGTATTGTTTGGGCACAGTGTGCATACCGCGTATGTTAAGCGTGAGGAGGCAAAAATCTGAGTTTGGAAGTAGCAAGCTTCTCTTCAAAGTTGATGTAATCTAACTGTAACTTCAGGTCCTATTCAGCTTCTTTGTCCTCCTAATCGAAACAGCATGCCTCCAATTCTGCAAAATCAGAGCTGACACTATTTCCCACTTGAGAAGGAGTTGCCCAGGGACTCTCTTTCATGGGACAAAAGTTTCAATATTCCCTCTCTTTTGTTCAGTTACTGTATGCATGTGCCCTATATCCTGTTCTCCCCAGTGTGATCTGACCTTGATGAGCATTCTTTGGTCTGTTTTCTTAGCCTTAACTGACTGCTCATAACACAGATCCACTTCCATTCCCCAGAAAATATTTCCAATCAGACAAATGAAAGGAAACAAACGTTATTCCCACCTAAAATTTAAATACGTTCTGGGTCTCAATCTGATAAGGGACTTTTAGTTCCTGACCCTGAGGTTGTAAGGTACCCTAAGTTCAATAAAATCACTGAGCTACCAAATGTACAAAAAAAATGGTTCAGCCAGGGGAAGAAGGTAGTTCACTCGAGTACTGTTTAACATGGGCTCTTTCCATGTTACCTTGTGGCACATTTACTTCCCAGCCCACTCATTTGTTTTCATGTCTCTAAAGAATTGTCTCCTCTACTGTAAATTGTTTTCCTATTGAACTGGACCCAGTCCCTCCATAGTCCAATTGAAGCCTTTGGTATTTCAAGTCTCTTTGCGAGGTTTACGATTACTGGTTCTGCATTTTATTTTCAGGTTGCTTTTCGACACTCCCAAGGATGGCCCTGATCAAGTCAACCACATGAGCCTAAACATCACCTTCCTAAAAAATATGGACTGTTCAAATATTCATATTCTAGTTGGCTAATATCTATTGCAGCTATACTGTTGTGTGACACACAATATCTCATTTTTCGGGGGAGACAGCCCATTGCTCATTTTGATCTAACTGTTTTAGCTATGCCTTTTGCACCTTATCAACACAGGAGAATGCACTGTTCCACTATGTCACTTTTTCATTTTTTTTATAAATGTGGATTGATTAGTGTAATAAATGGTTTATTATATTTTCCATTTTATTTACCCTTCCGTGTTTTCTGTTTGATGTCTTACCTGTTACTTTTTCTTCTATGTCAGAACCTTGTTCAGAGGGCCATGAGGCATGCAAGGGCTACTGGGCCCAACCGTGAGTGTTGAGGCATTTTACCCCTGCTGTATGGTCCCAAACAACTGTGGATCCTGAACAACTGGGCTAAGTACCCCTTCTGCACTTGACTCTCAGGATTAGCATTGACCAAGCAGTCCCAGGCTCCCTCGGGGGTGGGTGTGGGAGGGGGATGTGGGGGTTGGATACAGGAAAGTGAACAGGGGCTCACAACTCAACATGTGCGCAACAGCAGCAATAAATCATTGTACAGCCAAATACTTGCTTTTATGAGAAAAGATACACATTTTATATCTACTGCTAACACCACAAAGGAAAAATAAGACATCCACAAACATTCACAGAGACCTCCTCTGAAGTTGGGACTGTAGTGTTTCTTTTGCAAGTTCACCTGGTGGCTAACAGGCACGAAATCAGCCTTTTTCTGCATTGGCAGGTGTGAAGCGTTTGGAGATCCTGAGTGCGCCACCGTCCACGGGTGCTTGCAGAGGCAGCAGCTGAGGGCAGGTGAGTTGGCCGCACTCAGCCCCAGAGAAATACACTCAGTGGGTGCAGAGTCTCTTGCTCGTGGTGGTACTTCTGAAGTGACCGGAGGTTCTCTGTGGCTCCTTGTGTGTGGTAAACGTTCGGTTGGACGCCCGATGGGGTGTGGCTACAACAATCCAGTCTGGGGTCCCTCTCCTGGCTGATGGTGCCCAGGTGATCTTAGGGCGCTCTCGCTTCTCAAGTCGTAGTCCTTGGTGCTCTGGGTTACCCAGTTTGGCATACAGAAATACCGCAACTCAGAGTCCTTGTGTTCTAGCCAAATCAGCACAGTGATATTCTCCATAGGGGCCCCTCCTGTCATACCGGATCGCCGCATCGCAACTGCACAAGGGCACGGCTTTTACTGGATAGCAGTCTTTTCCACTGCAGCCCCTTTTGGTGTACAGGGTTGCCACCTCGCTACTATGCATGGGCACCGGTACGATCTGGGCAGCATGACACACAGCTAAATTTGCGGTGGCCCTCTCCTGCCATACAGGGCCCTCCAATTCTGCCTGGTCTCCAAATCTGTTCTGCACACTTTCAAAGGCCCGATCGGTGCAGCAGCCATTTCTTCACACCTCACACATAGAGTCCACTCAACATGGCTCCCCACTAGACCTCGCTCCCGCCAATACTCTCTTCCTCATAGGGCACACTGATCTTGGCAAGCAGGCAGGTGTTGGTGTTCCAAGGCAGATTGTCTTGGATTCTCTGGGTGATGTTCCCTCATCCAGCAGAGTGACTAGCAGGCCCTGGCCCCGAGGAATGATCACAGGCAGAAGTTGTGCAGAGCTTCCCTTCCTCATCCAGCCCCTCTGGCTGCCTGGCCGATGATAACTTTGGGAGTATCAAAATCTCTTTCTATAGTACATTCTCAGACACCAAATATGAATTGGGGTCTATGGGTTTGAAGGTTTATGTTGGGGTTCTGCTTCTTTTGATTTGCCCACTCCTCTGTTCCCTCTTACACTTGAAAAACAGTCTGTCACACAGGAGTGTCTCTAAAGCTGTCAGTCCCACAACACAGGCCATGGGAGTGACTAGAGTTCACACATGAATGTCAGCCACAGTGATATGTGCATTAAGAGGTTAGCCCAGGGCCCCAGCTCTTCTCTGTGTGACACTCTTATCATCCCCATCTCCTTCATGGGATGTGCCCAGACCCCTTCCTTCTGAACTCTCACTGAATCAAAGAATTCTCTTTGAAAGGTACAGGGAAGGCCTGGTCCTACCCTCCACAGTGTGTGTCCCACCCAGCTTACAGAAATGCATCAAAACACAAATCTCTGTGGGGGTTCTTTTTACCTCCTCTCCATGTTTCAGCATGCAGGCCTGGGTTTCCCAAAATGGATCCCAGGGACTTCCATGTATTGTTCAATTCACAGGCACAAATACGCCTAGTGTATGTATACAACATACACACACTGCACAGTACTGTATCCTCCATGTACTGTACCGCTCAGGGGCACACATACATCCAGCACTTGCCTTAAACATAGACACACTGCCCTGTGTTTTCTTATCAAGAATGCACGGCACCGTTCATGTATGGTAATACTGACAGGTACACATACAACCGGTACATTCATTTATCCTACATGCACTGCATAATGCTACATCCTTCAGGTACTGTACCACTCATAGGCACATATATATCCACCACATGCATTCCCCGTGCATGCACTGCTTAGTACTGCATTATACCTATATTGTACGCTTCCCAGGCATACATATACTCATCACAGATACACCGCCTCTGCACTTCATACAAATCTGATGTAGGCCAAGGGTGAGTTAAGCAAGGGTGAGTTAAGCACAAATCAGCGGAACTTCAAAAGTGAGTAAGCCTGTAGGTCTCATTCCAGTGACACAGGTTAAAAAGGGCCTATTCATGCCTACTGATCATTACACGGTATGCTGCCACCACAGAGCTCCTTCTGCTCAACTCCTTATGAAGGCAGTAGCCTTCTACCACTTTGAGGATAGCGCTTTGGGCACCCCTCTCATTCCAACAAGACCAAAGTTCGTGAGGCAAGCCTGTGTCACAGTCCACATGCATGATCCGTGTTTGACTGACAACAAAAAGCAACGTTAGGGATCCAGACATCGGTACAGCTGGGGCAGTCATGGTAGAGGTGCACCTCGATTACCATGTAGAGGACTTTTCTGTACCAAAAATATTTGCATTTGTTCCTGCCCTTATACACACAGTCCAATTGTTTTGTCCTTTTTTCATTAATTCAAAATAGTACTTTAGTGAACTACCTCTTTGTCCCCAAATCAACCATTTTTTTGCTACACTGTAATTGACCATGTTCCTATGGTATTCAGGCCTGCACTCTCTGTTTTTTGCTACAAACCACCAACTGTAGCAAGACAAGCTGCACAATAGGGCAACTTCTCCCACCAGAACCAGTTCCTTTTTAGGCAAATACTGTTTCTCCAGACAGTCATGCCTACCTCTTGGCAGCACCAAACCACAATCGAGGCTACTTCAGAGAATGAGTAATAATGATCAGCAGGATACAGGGAATAGCGTGCGGAAGACACTGTTACACGAAAGACTTGGGCAGTGTTAATGAGTGAAAATACACGCAGAAAACCCGTGTACCACGGTGAGACAGCAGATGATCTTGTGATGCTTAATCTTGCTATTCCTAATAGACAGAACTGTATGTGATGCCAGGGTGCTGTGTTTACTGTACCAGGCCAAGGCATGTGGACCAGGGGAGACATGTCGCTGAGGCTATGCTGACCCAGACGCGCCTGGGAGTAGCTTGAACGCCTGGGAGGATGATTGATTGGTACCAGTGATTGAAAGGTGCAAGATGCAGCTAGAGGTTCTTGGTTTGATAAAAACACTGAGAACACCACAAGAACGACTGGCACGGGAGAGGAACATGATGTTCTGTAAGCCACGTTTTAGTGTATAAATGGTGATGTGCAGATCCCTTGGTGAAGCACACAGGCTGAGTCGTGTAGATTTGCTGTCACCCACAGCCACTGCCCCTGTTGCACCGCTCCCAGGGAGAGAGAGAGAGGTCGGAGTGGGCTTTCCGGTGCTAACTGCTAAAGTGAAGTCTTCCAGGGGTGAACTGCCCGGTTCTCCTGCCTTATCTAGATTTTACAGAATTATTTTTGTGCTTTTGATTTACTACAGTACAATGGATACAAAACTGTTTTGCTATCGTTGTGCTAGCATTGCTCTATACATCTACATGTAACTCTTTTGCTATTCCTTACCCAGCATTGCCAATATACTTGATTTGCTCTTGGTTTTATTTAAGTCATACTGTAGCAGCACTGTGTGTGTTGCACCTTACTTAGAGTCTTTATTGAGTTGTACCCAATTCATATTGCTTGGAAAGGTTGCCATCAACAGGTCCAGCACAAGTACCAACAGGAGACTTGAATCAAGAAACAACTGAGCAAAGTTCCCAGGACAATGTAGCAAAGTAAAGCCAAACTGACAAAAATTGAATCAGTCATTACAAATATATGAAGTTTTAAACTAACAGTTTTATTTTACACTTCTTTATCTCTGCTTTGGGTGAACAGTTAAAAGTCCCAACACATTACTTACAAGTGGCCACTGGAGGCATCCTCCCACTCCAGGAGCAGAGCTCGACTCCCAGCCCTGGGCTGTCTCTTGCCTGCAGTCAAGCTGGAGGACCGGGATGAGAGTCAGCCGCCTTCTGCTGGCAGGCACAGCTGACATCTTCACAAACTTGACAGAGCTCATGTGGGGGTCTCTATGGCAGACAGACTGAAGTATAGAAAAAGTATACAAAATTGATGGATCGAATGCTTAAATTAACCTCAGCTACTGGTAAATACTCAGGCTGCGCTCCAGTCCATGGCTATGGTGCAGTGAGAAGTGTAATGTCTTAATCCTTACTAATCACTTATTATTCTGTGTGTTTATGTGCAGCTACCTTCAATAAAGAAACCAGACGTTTATATAACCAAAGTCTAATCATTAACCTATAGTCGATTCATGTTAATCACATGTATTCTTAACATAGGCCTAACTGTGGAGTAGGTCTCAGTTGCTCAAAGTTATTTCACTATTAAACATGTTGTTGATATTGAAAAGTGCTTTCACGTTTTTGTTGTCGTTGCAGGAGCATGATAATCTTTCTTAGCTAGAAGAGCCGCTCATTGCTTTGCTTTTAGAAATGTTAGAGGAGATCATTTTAATTGGAAGTCTGTTGTGATTTACACTGTGCATTGGGGATGGTCGTGCAGCTGTGTGAGCCTTTGTCCAGTGATGGGACCGAGGGAGTGGACCTGCTCCAGGGAGACAGCGCAATCTGAGTGCTCCAACTTTGGGGTAGTCAGTGGGAAGAGAATGTAATGTATTTTTAATTCTGTATCTTAGAATAGTTTAGGAGATCCTGTGAGACTTTGCCAATGGAAGACCTATCCCTAACTGCTACCTAAGATCTCATATTTCTAGTTCTTAAGTTAGACTCTAGAACACTTGTGTCCTTTTGTAATGATTCCTAGCTTATTCACTTCAGACTGTAACCTTCTGCTTGGGATTTCCTTTACCATCATAAAATGCTTTATTTAGTTTAGGGAAGTTCCTGTATAGAACCGATACTTCCTCTGTTCTGCATTTTATACCTTGTAATGAGTTGCATTGTCATCTATCTGCTATGCATTTGTGGATCGATTAACAATATTAAATGATATGCTTACTTCATAAATTGATTTACTAAATTAATAAAGCCTCTAACTTTGATTAATTTGCTTCATCTGCTAATAAACCTTCACAATTGTCTGAAATCCTTTATGGTTGGAAGTCATCCTCTTTGTGCTGTTGTTCTTATTGAGCCAAATAATTTACATTGTACTTTGAAATTGTTGTACTGATGTTATCCCCCAAAATACACATTCAGTAGATAATCAAAGATCCATACGATCAGTGGTGCAATATGGTTTCTAATTACATCTGCGCCGGAAGGTATAGAAAATTGTGCTGGATCAGTTATTGTGAACACCATGCCACCACAGTTTGAAGGCATCCAAATGCAAATCAGTCTTGACCCCGCTCCAGTGGAACCAGTCCAACTTGAACTGCCAGGCCAGGTCCTCCCAGAACTGGAACACAAGCAACCCATGACCAGTTTTGCACTAAATAGAAACAGGGTCAAGACTGATGATTTGCTTATATCTGGATTCAAACAGAGGTGGCATGGTGAGTAAAATAACGATGGGACTTGGTGGTGCCCCTCCATATGGGACTTCTTATACTAGGCCTATTGATGGGAAGACAAACAAATTCCATACATTAAAAAAACAGAATGAACACAAAGTTCAGTGGTTTCAACATGACCCAAACAATATTTAGCTCAACCTTTAATTAAAGACACATTTAACAGAAATGTCTTTTTTGAAAACATCAATAGAATAATCCAAGACAACAATCCTGCATAAAGATTGCGTCTCAGAAATGATCATGAGGGCTGCGAGTCAACCATTCCCCTTTGTGTGATAAAGTGTTTTTTCAATGGTGCACTAATAATAATTGGCAAAGTGAGATGTATTACCCTTAGTGTTATACCTGGCATCTTTGGCGTGATTTCCCCTATCTTTTTGCTTCAGACCTCTTGATTTTGACTGTGTGCTGCATTCAGTTTTTGCTGGCTTAAGGACTCTGGACACCTTACCACTGCTAACCAATGCTAAAGTGCATATGCTTTCTGTGTAAATTGTATTGGTGATTGGTTTATCTATGATTGACATATTTTGATATACTAGTAAGTCCCTGGTTAAGTGCACCAGACGTGCCCAGGGCCTGTAAATCAAATGCTACTAGTGGGCCTGCAGTACTGATTGTGCCACCCACATGAGTATCCCTGCACACGTCTCAGATCTGCCACTGCTGTGTCTGTGTGTGCAGTTTTAAACTGCCATTTAAACCAGGTAAGTTTACTCACTTTTTAGGCCCAAACCTTCCCTTTTACTACATGTAAGTCCCCCCTAAGGTATGCCCAAGGCAGCCCCATGAGCAGGGTGCAGTGTATTTAAAAGAGAGGACACATACTGGTGTAGTTTACATGTTCTAACAGTGAAATACTGCTCATTTTGTTTGTAACTATTGTGAGGCCTATTTCTCCCATAGGGTAACATCAGGACTGCCTTGAAATATCTTTTACATGTAATTTCCCATTGGGAGCAAATAGAGATTTGGAGTTTGGGTTCTCTGAACTTAAAAATACATCTTTTGGTGAAGTTGGTTTTTAAATTGCGTGTTTGAAAATGCCACTTTTAGAAAGTGGGCATTTTCCTGCTTCGCCATTCTGTGCCTTTTCCTGTCTGTAGAATCCACGTCTGGGGTGGCTGACAGTTAGGCTCTTATGCATTCACTCTAGATAGTCACACAAAGGGAGCTGAAGTGTGCCTTGTGGGAAACATCGTTTACAACGCGGGGATTACATCGCGATGCCATTACATCGCGGTTTTTACAACGCAAGTCGTTACAACGACTTGCGCTAGATGGCGCTCTAGGACAAGGAATAGTATAATTTACTATCCAACACCTTCCCTACTGTACGTAGACTGGAGTTGGAATAGTAAATTATACTTCTCCTCAGTCCAACGCCCTCCAACGCAAGTCGTTGTAACGACTTGCGTTGTAAAAACCGCGATGTAATGTACCGCGATGTAAATGTATGCGTTGTAACGTCATACATCCGTGCCTTGCATATCCTTATAGGTCATCTCCAGGCTGATGGGCCTTCCTGAACTAGAGCGGTGGGAGGAGTTCTCACTGATACCTGCATAGAGCTGTGCCTGTCCTCACACAAAGCTGTCTCCACCCCCATGTAGTGTGTCTGGATCCAGGTTAGGGTTTGTGCATTACAAAGAATTTCTTTTGAAGTTTACCTACTTCAAAGGCAGAATGGGAAATAAGTATTGGACCTCTGACACTCAAATATCAGAACACTTCTGAACTGAGGACATTCTGTCAGGAAGAAGAGCTGTATGCTGTAGGAGGGACTGCCACTCTGACAGTTTCTTTGTTATGCCTGCCTGCTGCTTGCTGCTTCTGTCCTGAGAGTGAAAGGACTGGACTTTGCTTTCTACATCCTGCTCCCAAGGTTTTCCAAGGGCTTGTGCGTGCTTACCTCGTGTTAAGAAGTCTCAGGGCCATCAAAGACTTCACCCACAGTTCCTGGGCACCTCTGCTGAGAGCCCTGGGAAGTGCAAACTTGTGAGAAGATCCACATACCGACTCTCAGCACTTGTTTAGTCGACCCAGCACCGCCATGCAGCTTACAATTCCACACATCACCTCTGTGCGGCTGGAGACTCAATACAGTGCCTGCTATGCATCTGAAAAATCACCGAGTCCCGAGCATCGTGTCATGAAGTCCGTGGCACCCGCTCCGACTCCTACGAAGTCCCTGCTTTGTGGATAAAGAATTAACGCATCACCAGCTTCACGGTTGTGAAATCGATGCAGCACCTTCTTTGCCTCATCGACACAACGCATTTGAATTTTCGATGCATCATACTTTGAGACTGTATCTCCAGCAACGTTGCCCAGCAGCAAGGAACCGAGGCCGTGTGTCCAGAGATCGACGCATCACCTTCCCTTCCAGTAAGGAACCGATGCATCACCTCCCCCTACAGTAAGGAACTGATGCATCACTTCCTCTGTGTAGCACTAATGAACCGATGCATCACCTCCCCTGGCAGTAAGGAACGAACGCATCACCTCTCCTGGGAGTAAGGAACAGACGGATCACTTTGCTGTTCCAGCGCCTCACCTCCCCTACACCTGTTTTCATCTTTGATTTGGAAGCATCCCTTGTACTTTGTGCTAAAAGTGATGCATATATTGATCTCTGTGGACTAGCGCTGCCATCAGCCAATTACAAAAGAATGGCTTTTCTCTCGGGATGGCTGATTTATTATATGCCCAAAAGGCTACGTCGGATCTTTTCACTTTCATCAGAGCATCGCTTTAGGTGTCAGGAGATAGGGACTTGGAACGACGTTCTTCTATTGTCGTCATTTCCAACAATTTTGGGTTGAAGTCTTTGAAGTTATTAATCAATCGCTATCAGTACAAATGATCCCTTCCCTAAGATTGGTCTTATTTGGAGGTCTTTCATCTGAGAAAATATCAGCAATACTTTGCCTCTATTGCTAAAGCAGTAGCTAGGTCGCTAATACTCCAGAATTGGAAATCCGAGAGGATACCTACGATTTGCCATTGGTACAAAAAAAATGGCGAGGTTCCTATACTTGCGAAGAGGCATACGCTAAACGAATAGGCTCATACGTGGATTCAAAGGGGTCTGGTCGGGGTTTTTTGTAATTTTGATGTCATTTGTTCAGTAAATTATTTTTTCCAATTTATCTCTCCTTTTCAAAAGCAAAAAGTTTCGGATAATAATGTCTGGATCTGTTTTATTAGGGTTTTGCTGCACTCTCTGCAATAATGCTTACACTTTTTTTGCACAATGCACTTTATATCTCTTATTCTTTGGGAACCTATTTATAGAACTTATTATAAATTTCAAAGATTATTTGAGTTAACATCGGAGAGGGTAGTGTACGTTTGAGACGCCGCTATCTATGGAAATTATGATTTTTTTTGTATGCTCTTCTTGATGAAATAATTTTGTACTTCCAATGAAATCTAAGCACTTAATTCAGCTAATCTGTTTTTTCACATATAGGATATTTTAATGTAGGAGATCGTGGTGTACATTTAAGAAGCTGCTATCTATGGAAATTACAATTGTTTTGTGCTCTTCTTGATGAAATATTTTGTACCTCTGTTGTAACCTTGGCACCTTATTCTGCTAAGCTCTTTTTTTTAGATATATTGACTGTTATTATGGATACCTAGCCAAAAGTCTTTGATAATAATGTTTAGATCAGTTTTAGTAGTTTTTTTCCTGCACTCTTGTCAATAATGTTAACACTTTTTTTGTACAATGCACATTTTAGCTCCCCTTCATTTGGAACTTACCTATAGAATTGATTATAAATCCCAAATATTCTTTGAGTTAACGTTGAAGAGGGTAATAAACGTTTAAGAAGCCGCTATCTACGGAAATTATGATTGTTTTATTCTCTTCTTGATTAAATATTTTTGTACTTCCGATGAAATCGTAGCACTTTATTCGGCTAATCTGTTTTTTCATATATTAGATATATATGTAGTGTTATTAAGAATATTCTTGTCTGAAGAAGGGCTGATTTTGTTTTTGGTACAATTTGTTTTTTAATTTGTTATTTTGTTTTCATCTACTCAAATAAAAAACTTCTATGGACTAAATTTGCTTAACCTTTGAAAAGTGATATCTTTACTTGCGTATGTTCAATTTTTTGTCTTTTTGGTCTGTTTTACTCAGATAAATATTGGCTATTTTGCTAAACTGGTGTGGACTTATATTGTAGTGTTTTCACTGTGTTACTGTGCGTGTATGCACAAATGCTTTACACTTTGCCTCAGAGATAAGCCGGACTGCTCTTGGCAAGCTACCAAGGGGGTGAGCAGTGGTTATTGTGGCTGCTTGACTCCCTTATGCTGACTAGAGTGAGGGTCCCTACTTGCACAGGGTGCAAACCACTGCCAACTACATTTCTAATACTTAACTTTGTACTTTCTTCACTAGTGCGTAAATGCGGTCAACACTTTTACGACTGATGGTTAAAATATGACATAGAATCCTTATTGTTGCATGATTATAAATGTGGCATGTTTAAGTTAACCATTTTTGAGTTGTTGTAACATGTACGTAGGTGTGGTACGAGGGAGTGCTGTTGGATGAGCAGCATGCTGCCAACTAAATGGCTTTGACGGCGTGTTGTTTGCTTGAGGGCATCATGTTCAGGAAGCCTGTCTTGCTTGTTGGTTTGAATAAACAAATTCCAAGCATAAGTATACAGCACTGAGTACTGTTGAGCGGAGACAGCCAGTATTGTTGCATACTGTGCCAGCTAAACTAAATTTACTTTTTAATTTAATTTTTATTTTTTGGGGTGTAAGCACCCAATGTTGGCTTCAGACACATTGGGGTATAAGTAAGTAAGAGGGAAGCAATGAGTTATAATATATTGCCTTTGCAAGTACCTGGTAATAGTGAACCGGTCAGTCATAAGGCAAAGATGGAGAATGGTATTATATACCCTCAGTCAAACATGTGCAAATGATAGAAATGCCTTGAGGAAGGGCAAAAGGTTCTGAGGATCCTGGATGAGGAAGGCAGACATATTATGTCACATTTTTATGTTAACAGGATTCACACAGCGCACAGCTACTCAGAGATGTCTGGTGCTAGATTAGTCAGCCTGCACCCACAATGATTGTCTTATATGAATTGTTGAAAGAGTCAAGTCTTAAACTTTTTCTTAAAGATGGGAAGATCGATTATTAAATCCAGTTCCAGAGGAAGTTATGTGACAGGCTAAAGATAGGAAAAGGATCTAGCTCCTGTTCTGGCACGCTGACACTTGGGAACACTTGCCAGATGCTCATGGGAGGACAGTACATTTCTGGAGGGGACATTTTCATGAATCTTCTCTCTCAGGTATCTTGCTACTGAAGCCTGCAAAGCTTTGTGAACAAGGACTATAGACTTAAAAAGGATCTTTTTTTATGGCAAGCCAGTGAATAGCTCTCAGATGCGAGGATGTCTGCGTTCTCAGCGGGAGATTAAGAAGAATCCGTGCAGCTGAATTCTGCACCACCTGCAGTCTACCCAGGAGGTAATCAGGGAGACCCAAGTAGAAAGCATTTCCATAATCCAATTTGTGGATTACATTCTTTTATTGGTTTTCGAAACAGAGAACAGCAGCAACCACCTAAATCCATGTGGAGAATAACAACTGATTTAAGAGTGATATCAAAACGTGGCAGAGTACGTGTGACGCTCGCCGCCAGCTTCTCCTTACCCACAAGGTCCCCCAACTTATGAAACCAATACAGATGGGTTGGAACTGCATCCATACCCCATCGGGATAGAAGAATCTGCTTGACTTCCCCCAATGCCAAAGTAATATCTTGTCTGTGACAAGACCTAAGAAGGTAATAGCACATCTTCTGCATAAAGCTATATTTTATGTTCCCTGCCTCCTATGTGAATCCCAGCAATGTCAGTGTGCTATAAAATGCTATAAAATAACAAAGGGGACACCCTTGTTGAGTACCCCGTGAGATTCTAAAGGGGCAGGATGAGGTTCGATTCACACAGACCTTGACCTCCTGAAGGACGTACTTACGGCTGACCCAACGTTGAAATCTCCCCCGTAGCCCAAATCCAGAAAACACCGCCTGCAAGTAGGGCCAGTGCACCCTGTCATAGGCTTTTTCGGTGTCCCCCGACAGGAGCAAGGCGAGCTTCTGGGAGCATTGTGATTTGATGAGGAGGTGGCAAAGTCGCTTGTTTTCATGGCTACAGCACCTTTCAGGGATGAACCCTGACTGGTCTGAGTCAATGAGACCCTGTACCCAAGTGGGAGGCCAGCACACTGGTAAAAATGTCCAAATCAACATTTAGTAAACAGATAGGCCGATACGAGGCACATCTCCTTGGATCCTTGCCCGGCTATGAGAGAACTACAATAGTAGCCATCTGCACGAATGGAGTAAAGCATCCCATATCGCTGAACGAGTTGCAGAGATGGGCAAGCAGAGGGGTGAGGGTAAGTGCGAACATTTTATAAAATTCAGAGTTAAAGCTGTCTTCTCCTGGAGCTCTGCCAATAGGGAGTTTTTGAATAGCTCGGAGCATCTACTCTGGACTAACATCAAAATCCACTTTGACTGCTTTTGAGTCTGGGAACGGAGACATCGGGGCCCTTGCGACATAGCTCACGGCCTCCGCTTCAGCCAACGTCTCAGCAGTGTAAAGTGGCGAGTAGAAACGTCCAAGTTCTCAACTTCTACAACCCAGCGTTGGGTCACCTGTTCTCATAGTCTATGTGCTAACAGTCTACCTGCCTTGTTGCCTCCTTCGTAGTACTTCTGTCTGGTGCGCAGGAGAGCAAATTCCACCCTGTCGACGTTCAGGGACTTCAATTGCTTCCGGGCCACAGTAAGTTGGCGCTTGGCCTGATTGGAACCTGTGCATTGGAGAACCCCTCTGCATATGTTGAGGCCTTATTGTAAGTGCCATTCCCAACCTCCACTCGCAGAGACAGCAGCCTGCCTGGGACATCATATTGAGTCGAATGAATCTTCCCCTGAAAGTGTGTCACAAGCAGCATGGACACCTCCTCGCGTTTTCCTATCATGGAGGAGAAATATTGACAATCAAACCACCTTGACCTAAGGTGCTTCCAGTCTGTGCCTAACAAGTGCATTTCTTGCAGTAAGCATCTGTCTCACCTGACCTCCCTGAGAAACGTAAGCAGTGCCAGCCGCTTCCCAGGGGCATTAAGGCTCTGAATATTGAGGTCCAATATCTTCATAAGGTGGTCGTGTATATCTACAATACGTGTAGCTAGCCTATGGGCAGACCGACGAACTCCCCGAGAGGAGCGAGCAGAGGAGTGCAGCAGAGAAGGCATACTGGTGCAGGGAGAAAGGGGCTGTCGAGCAGAAAAACAAAAAGAAGACCACCAAAACCGGGCTATAAATGCAGTCCCCAGGGGGTGCCGCTGAGGAAGCATCAGTGTCCCCCAGCAAACTCCATCTGGGAGGAGATCAGCCATACTCAAGCCCCCCACAAGGAGAACTCCCACCCCACAGAAGTACAAGGAAGCGAAAAAGGAGAGCTGACCTGGGACGGGGAGATCATGTGCCAGACATCAGACAGCGCAACTCCCGTAAAGTGCGCTGCTACAACCTCAACAGCGAACAATGGTGAGCCAGAAAAAAACACCATCTCGTACCCCCTGGGTATGCAGCAAGAGCCTTTCCAGCAGATGGGAAAGGGAGAAACGGGGAAACCCTGAGAGATATAACAATAACAAGTAAACCAACATTACAAGAATGATCCCATAGCTAAGAGAAAATGTCACTAAGTAAGGTGGGTCAGTGTCAGCCATGAGGTAAGAGCAGTAACTCCGCTAGGCAAGGACACAGTGGAGCCCCCTCTCCCAGTGTAATAGTGTGGTAATCGCTGGCCTAGCCCCAGCATAGCCCCGTGAGCCCACAGCCTCTGACACTTTCTCACGTTGCTGGAGCTGGCACAAGTGTGCCTCTCTCTCCTTCTGGCTTTCAGAATCCAATGGCTTCGTCAGGCGTTCTTTCCCTGTCCGTCGCTGACATTGTGATCTGTTTCCAGCCCGCACCGCTGGCCTCTCCTGCGTGCCATCGGTCTTGCCATCACAGGCCATGTCAGAGCCCAGCACGGACTGCGCATCCACCAGCGTGCAGACGGTGTGTGTTTTCTGCTTCCATATTAGGGTCAGCCGAAAGGGGTTGCCCCACATATAGCGAACACCCTTCTCCCTCAGAAAGGTTGTAGCTGGCCGCAAAGCCCTTCATCTTTGGAGGGTAAGCAGAGAGAGGTACTGGTAGATTCGAACCTGCATCCCTTCGAAGGATACAACCAACATGTCTTGTGTCTCCGCCATGATCATCTCTTTTTGTGTGTAGGAGTGGAGACAGGTAAGAATGTACTGCGGTCGCCCTGGCCCAGTGGCTGGGTGTCCAGCCTTGTGAGTGCGATCTAGAGGGATATCTTTATCTCGTAGCACTGGTGCCGCCTGCTTGAAGAGCTGTACCACTAAGTCCTCCAGTCTCCCTGCATCCGCCTGAAGCGGAACACTTTTATATGGCTGTTGGAGCATCTGGACCTGTTTTCCAGATCTTCCAGGCCACAGCACATCTCCTCATTCCTGTCCCTCAGCTCCAGCAGCTCACATGCATGGTTGTAAAGTTCCTCCTCTCTACTGTCCTTTTCTCTCTCCAGGGGATCTATCCTGTCCCCCAGCTCAGAACAATTGTTTTGATAGTTCTGATGTCTGTGGCTAGCTGCAGAGCCGGGAAGTCATCCTGCAAGGTACCAAACAGCTGCTCCTGAAAATGAGGAGTGTCTGATTCCTCTATGCTGGATTCCTGAGCAGGTAGGGGTCATGTCACTGGCAGAAGCTCGTGGCAGGGAGTCGGAGTGTACTTCCTTTTTCTTAGCGCTAGATTTGCTTAGGAGCTCTTTTATGGAGGCTTTCATCTTCGCGTGGGATCCCCATTCTGGGGGATGCCAGGACACTGGGAGCTGTCATTATAACATTTCCTAAGCACTCCCTGCATGCAACTGGACCAAAGGCATCTGGCGCTGGAGGCCTGCAGTGTCAGCCAGGCCAGGAGAAAGCGCTAATCCTGTGAACTTCAAGCCTCCATGGAGACCTCCACAACCATGTGCACCATGCAGAAAGTTCTCAGATGCCCTTTAGTCATCCCATGCTCCAGTCCACACCGTACACCAGCTCAGGGGGGACAGCACTGCTTCCATGCATTTCAGGCCTCTGGAACTGCCTCAATAGCTAGTGGCAGCGACCAGTACCACCACGCGCAAGATCAAGCCTTGTCTCTTCTGGGCTGGCTTGTTGCTGCCTGCTGCTGCCCATCAGTCCGGGCCTCATGGACGGGTGCGGGAGGTCCAGCAGGCCCCAGCGAGTGGCACCTTTCTTTGTTCACCTCCCCTCATGTCACCGGGGGTTTTGAGCTCCATCTGTGTCCCTCACTGTGTTGGAGGACCGCCCTTCCTGCTACCGTGCAGTCCAGACCTCCGGGACGGCCCCAACAGCAAACCACAGCAGCCGATAAATTCACCGGGGCGCACTGGGACAAGCCGCATCTCTCCTGAGGCCCTGGAGCGGACTTCCCGAAACCCACAAGTCTGTGCCTCTTAGTCGGGTGCGGGAGGCTCCTCAAGCCCCAGCGAGCACCGTCCACCATTGCTCTCCTCCACTCGTGGAACTAGGGGTTTCACGCTCCGTCTGCTTCCCCTCGCTTCCCCTCGCTGTTTCATAGGGTTCGCCAAAGGAAGAGTGCCAATTCAGAGCTGTATCCTTGAGCCCGATCGATTGAAGGTGGTCAAGGAGTCTTTGATAATCAAGATGGTCTTTTCTCCTAAGTCAAGGGCATCCTTTACATATTCAGCAACTTCTAATAGGGCCCTCTCAGTGCTGAAGTGAGGTCTAAAGCCTGACTGGCTATAGTGCACTAATGGGATACATGACATATACAGAGCATATCTTTGCTGGCTTGGGTGAGTCCTAGGCAGGTTTTGTTGGATGCTAATTTGTAGCCAGTCATAGTGAAGTGTTATTGCTAGCAGAATGAAGGCTACCTATATGGCATATCTGTGTTGTGTTTGATGTATGCAATGTGCATGCCTATTATCTTCTTGAAATTTGTAAGATTATTTCAGTTTCTACCATGACTTTCATTACTGCTTCAATAGAGCCCTTTAGGTTTCTCGTTGTTTCATAAGGACATCACAGCACCATCTCAACACAAGGGGCAGGAAGATGGACCAATAATCCAGATGGTCACAAGCAGAGAGGCTGTGCAGTCTCTTTGAGGCATGGACACTGATGAGTGTTGATTCGCCACAAGGACAAAATAACAGATGGAGCAGCAAAGTTGTTGGCAAGAGCAGGAGCACCTTCTTAAAGGTGTGTAAAGTGCCTACGGCTTCGAGATAACAACTGGAAAAGCAATCAAAATTGAAGACCTCAGCAGCACCTGCAAACATCATCCACCTCTTTCCTCACCACTCTTCTCTTAGCCATACTTTTTCTTTACCCTCATCGTTTTATGACCTGTCTCTGTCTCCTCATTACCAGTAACAATCTTTAGGGTTATATTCTGTCAGTAGGCCTGGTCATCCTTTAAGTCGAGCCCTTAGCTTGCATCTTTAGGCCCTACAATCTCTACTTTTACATTTATGCTAATGATAAAATTATGGTAAAACATTTCAGTTCCATTTTAGTTACATGTTACACCCTGCCACAATTGTCTGAAATACACAAGATCATGGACTGGATGGGCCTCTATTGACTTATATTAAACACTCACAAGAATGATATCATAGTTGTTGGTGGCAAGTAGACGCTCTAGGATCCATTCTTTGTGCTGGCTGAAAAGGTACTTGACATCAGCCTGTAAAAACATCGAAGTCAAATGTATCACAGATCTGAATTTGGTTAGTCATGCCAATTCCAACTACTTGTTTCTTTTGTTTTATAACTTTTATTTATGTCCACAGGTTTTGTCACACGCTTCAACATTAGTGAGTGTGCTAACAATTCGTAGCATGTTAACAATATGCTACTTAATGTTTCTAGCACAAAAGTGCACATCTCAGTTTTCCATTTTGCTTTAGAGTTCATAGGCCATGAAGAGAGCTCTCCAATATCAAGGGACACAGGGCAAAGATACAGTCTATTACGTTATACATACATCAAAATAATTGGAGCACGGCCACAGTTCACACAACCTGGCCTGAGGAGTCAAGTCCTGATGTTGAGGATATTCCATCCATGCCCGAGTGTTGGAAGGTCAATAGTATGCATGTAGAGCCCCCTCTATATTGCCTCCCTGTTTTCATAAATGTATGGAAGGTTGTCCATGTTTTTTCGAATTTGTGTGGTGTGTCATACAATAATGCTGTTAAATTTTCATTAGTATAAATGGACTGTTGGACTTGGCCCTTTTTGCAGGGTCATCCCTGAACTTTTTGCCTTCCTCCTATATTTTTTCTGACCTGGTGTTGGCTGTTTTATGATTCTGGGCACTTTACCACTGCTGATCAGTGCTAAAGTGCATATGCTCTCCTTATGAAAAATCGCTGTATGGATTAGTGACTCCATGATTGGCTGGTTTGGTTTACCTGTCAGACCCTAGTACAGTGCACTGAGTGTTCCCAGGGCTTGTAAATCAAATGCTGCTGGTGGGCTTGCAGCACTGGTTGTGCCACCCACAGAAGCTGCCTGTAAAAGTATGTCTCAGGTCTTCCATTGCAGAGCCTGTGTGCAGTCAGGTACTGCCATGTTGACTGGGCAAGTGCACCCACTTGGCAGTCCCTAAACCTTCCCTTTTCTTCATAGCAGACACCCCTATGGAAGGCTAAAGGTCAGGGTGCATTGTGAGTATAAGGTAGGACATGCCCTGGTGTGTGTGGCATGTCTTAATAGTGAATTACAGCCATTTTCGTTTTTTACTATTGCAAGGCTACCTGTTCCCCATAGGCCAGAATAGGCAGTTTGATTATTACATCTTATAAGCCTAACTGACTCACGGAACTAGGTAGAAATTCGAGTTTAGAATGCCTGAACTCAGAATGATAAAATACATCTTTTAGTGAAGTTGGTTTTAACATTCTGTGTTTGAAAATACCACTTTTAGAAAGTAGGTATTTTCTTGTCTAACCATCCAAGCCTGCCTCTGCTACGTTGTGTATTCCTTGTCTGGAGTTTGAGTGACAGGGGCTGGGGGATTCCAGGAGACAGGGTGAGTCAGCACAGGGTTCATTAGAGAGATCTGCATGCAGATGGGTGGTATGAGTTGCACCTGGGACCTGAATAGGGCTGTGTCTTCCCTCCACAATGCTTGCTCCACCTCCTGTGGTGCGTCTGATGTCCCTGGCCTACACTGTGAAATAAAAGAAGGAGTCTGGTCAACAAAGGGCTCCAGGACTGACCAGAACTGGTTTGGACTAGGCAAAGGCCTCTCTGCCTTCAGAGAACAAAGAGAAACTATGTATAAAAAGGGGGACCCAGATTCCAGAACTTTAGATCACTTTTGGGAAACAAGAAGAAACCTTTGCTGAGGAGAGGAACCAGAGAAACTGAGGAAGAGACTATCCCTAAGCTGAGTGCTGTTTGGGGGATTGGCCTGCAGTGTTTGCCTGACTGCCAAAGAAAGGAGAGAGGAACTTTGTGTGTACTTTCATCAACTTGTGAAGGATCTCCAAGGGCTTGAGATAGAGCTTGCCTCCTGCTGAAGTCTCAGGGACAACAGACTTCACCAACCAGCTCCCCAAGAGTCTTTTGGAAGTGCCTGCTGCTGTGCTGGGCTTTCTGAGGGACTGCGTGACATAAGGAGCTGGAAGCGCGACTCACGAAGAAGAAGTGTGTCGCCATCGAGCCGCTGTCGTCACATCGCCGGAGAAGAGGATCGACGTTGCATCAGATGCCGCCGCATTAACAGAGAAGCGTAACACCACCGCTGCAGCTGTCGCATCATCGCCGAAGCGCCTCGCATCGCCGGAGAAGAGTGTCGCCGTCGCATCAGATGCCGTCGTATCACCGGGTCGCAGGGCCTGTCGTGGCTCAGAAGAATCGTTGATTTGCCGTACGGCTGTTGGGCATGCACGCATCGTGTCACATCAAGAAGAAGACGCCATCTTTGTCGCATTGCACCGGATCTTTATCGCATCACGGCGTTGCGTGCCGCATCACCACCGAAGCGCAGTAAGAAACGGACACATCGCCTCCCCACACCGAGTAGAACCGAGGCATCCCCTACGCATCAGTAGGGACCCGACGCATCACCGTTCTTGCGTGTAAGGAACTGATGCATCACCTTCCCTGCAACACTTTCATTGTATAGCGTTACTCATCCTAAGGTTCATTGAACTCAAAGTGTCGCATTTTACATCTTAAGAGAACTAAGCTATTTCTACCATTTGTAAAGTACAGTATTGTGGATTTTTGTCGTTTGTGGTCTTGTGATAAGTCTATTTAAAAATACTTATTTTTATACTACAACTTGTGTGGTGTCCATCTATAGTGTTTTCACTGGGTTACTGTGTGTGTTCACAAATGCTTTACATACTGCCTCTGAGATAAGCCTGTCTGCTCGTGCCAAGCTACCAAGGGGATGAGCAGGGGTTATTTTAGGAGTGTACCCCCTTACCCTGACTAGAAGCAAGGGTCCCTATTTCGTCAAAGGTACCTACCTCTGCCAACTAGAGACCCCCAAATCTAACATGGACTATACTTTTATCCACCAGACCTGTAGTGGGGGTTAGGGCTTGTTTCTAGAATTGGGCCAGAGTTGAGCAGGTTGGTAACAGTAGGTAAGTTGTGTGTTTGAATACTATTGGGGTTGTCAGCGGGTATATAGAGTTCTCTGCCAATAATAAGAGGGTCCATCAGGAGTTCTACTCCTGTGGTTGCCTCCACCATCTGAATTACCTCCTCACAGTAAGGTAGGCCCTTCAAGCAGGTCCATCACATGTGTAACATATCACCTCTTTCCCCACATCCCCTCCAGCAGAGATCAGTTTCACTGTTTACTGCTTTTAAAGGGGGGGATGAGATACCACTTTCCTTGTGTTGTGCGCTAATGGAAGATTTTGCCACCCTGCTCCATACCTATCAGCAAGATAATCTGAGCTCTCTGAGCCTGGGTGTCTACTCCAAGCAGACATATACAGGAGGAGTTGGGGGTAGTCGTTCTGTTTGTGATTGTTTTATGACAGTATACAAGTGAGAATTTTTTTTAGTCTTTTTGTGAAATAGGTTTTCAATCGAAGTCATGTCTCTATTAACTGTTAACCTCTCTATTCCTCACCCTATGTAACAGTTGGGAAAATCTGTATTTGTCATGTGGCTCGAGGCGGAACTGGACTATGAAATCCTCCCTGTCGATTAATGTCCCTTATAAATGAAGGAGGTCATGGGTGATGGGTAAGAGTTCATGCTACAGGATCAAGATACTGTTTCCCAATAGTCCAAAAGTATAGAATGGAGTGCAGTGGGGGGTTTGTTTCAGTCTGTATTTACAGGGCAGCCAGAGCATATGAGCCAAGGTTATATTGGTGTAATGCTGTTTGACTGTGATGTTGAGCATTGTGTGGGGAGGTTGGTGGCAGTACAGTGCCAGTTGCAATTGTGCAGCCAGTGTGTAACCTGTGATGTTAGGAAGCCCCACAGTCCCATCCACTGGTTTTCTGAACAGCGTAAGTCGGGACACTCTTATGTTAGAAGTATGTTTTGGATCTGTTTTGGTAGAGGAGATGTGCACCTGACTGGGAGTACCCGGAGGACATACAGTAGTCTGGGTACAAAGCTCACCTTGATGCAGATGACATGCCCCAACCAGGATATCTCCAACTTCCCCCATCTACACAGGTCCTACTACAAGACATCCACAGAGGGGGGATATTGCCGTCAAATATGTCTGTATTTCTAGTTTCCTTCATTTGAAAATGCACACCAAGATTATTCTCTATCTAATCATTCAGGCAGGGGCATAGCTTCAGTGGGAGGTGTTTGGGGGTGTGACACCCCCCAAATAAATGAATTTTTGGCTTCAGAGTTGGTTCTGGGGGACCTAAATTGGGTCCCCTATGCCTTCGTTGCTTTTTTATAACCTGGTTTGACTAAAAGGTTTTAACTTGTTTTTTAAAGCAGGATCTTAGACAGAGTCCCACCTAGTGCAAATCAGTATTGAATCTGTTCATCATGGGAACAGTGTATTCTGAACTTTGGCATACTCCACCCTTTGGCATATTGTTTTTTGGTTGGAAAAGTTTCGATTCACCCACCCCAAATCTAACTGGCTAAGCTACGCCCCTGCAAACAAGGTTGAATGTCTGATGTGACTTGCTCTGAAGCCTGACGATCTGGCTATGGAGTGCAGCGGCGGCTACTCCACAATGGCAGAGGAGCGTTGTCCCACTGGCTCAGCCAGCAGTCAAAAAATAAAACAGTATTGTTTTATTTTTTGACTGCTGGCCGAGCCAGCGTGCCCAGGGATGGGTGGGGCGGGGCCGGGTCAAGGGAGGAGTTGGAGTGATGCGCACTACTAACTGTACATGTCTGTTTGGCTGGCCGTCTTAGGCCATCTAAACAGACATGCGCAGTTAGGTTTCTCCAAACCGGCTGAATTGTACAGCTGGGTTGGAGAAACAGCACAGACTCCCTTCCCTGAGCGGAGCGTCAAATCAGCCTGCTCAGGCCAATCCCTTCACTGCTCTCATAACATAACAGGAGTCTGCTGCTGTCCCAGTGTCTGCTGGGACAGGGAAGGAGAGGAGCTCAGAAGCATCATGAGATAAGTTTTATTTTTTTATTCTCTCCCACTCCACCCACCCCACCACTGTTAATATGCGCCGGCCACCTATGATGGAGTGCTCTATATTTATTCTTCCCACAGTACCAGCTGCAGGCACACCAAAATGTGTCTCTTTGTTTGATCTGAAGAGTATGAACGTGAAACCCAAGGACACCAGTGTGAAATGATTGGCTACCAATTTCCTCTTTTTTCAAAATCTTTTTATTAGCTACCAATGACCTCTTGGTAGTTGATGCAACATCTATGGCAATGCACCTGGTTTTGTGGCTTCAGATTAATTCCTTCCAGTCCCTGGAGAACCTTGATTACCAAACTCATGAGAAACTGGTTGTCCGTCACATCAAGCTGCAATACTAGAATTCTAAACTTCCACTGAGAAAAATACTGGCTATTTGGTAATGTTTTAAGATCCTGCAAGTTCCAGGAGCCGGGACTTTGAAAAGAAGTTCAGAAGATATTTTGATAACAGAGAAATTTGCTTTGATTTTACTTTTACAGTTTTATAGAGCATAAATTGGGCCCAAGGGTGTTGTACTGCTCTACAAGTGAACCAGATTACATTACACTTTTTTTAGGCATAGAAAGATTAGCTGAGTTGTCCAGGATCTCAAGACATGGCCAAGATTTGAACCTGTTTCCCTGGTTCCAAAGTCAACAGGTCTAGCCACTAAGCCCTATCTTGTAAAGTCATCTCTCAGGATGGGTTTTGAAATCTCCAAAACATTATGGAAGTGAATTTTTCATATGTTCTATTATATGTTTCGATTTGAGAGGAAAAATATTGGTTCACTCGATACTTTTTCAATTTCTTCCCCAACGTTTATAATAAAACACCAGCCATGTTGATAAAATGCTCGACAGGTGCTAATTCTAGATAAAATAGACGTAGAGACACGTTTTCTTGGCAACCATATTATGGAACTCGATGATATGATCAAATTCCTCGTTTCTAGCAAAATAGTAAAAAGATGAAAATGCGTCTCTTAAGCTTCTTCAAAAGCAACTCATCTAACCTCTTTATAGGAGAAGTATTTGTGCCTATTATGCGCTATATGCAAATCCTACCAAAAATATCTACCAGGAGTGAAGCGGAAGCAAATGGGCAGGTTTCTGTGTAAAATGTGAACATGAGGAGTAAAGAAAAAGGACTATTTCCTCCTATGTTTATTGGAGAACCAGTCAATGAAGTAAAGCATGCATGAAAGAATATCCAGCATTTACTACTATATAATTGGATGTTACTACTTAATACAATTATGCAGTAGTAAACCCCATGCAAGGAGCATGGAGTTGGAGGGATCAGCCCCGATTTGCCTTGAGAGTTCGTGAATGCCCACCCACTTGTGAGTTAGTGGGCTTTCACAAACTCCTCCCGGACCTTTTCCCACATTGTACATTGTTACAGATTTTCTCCAGCAAAGCACTGGAATAAATCCCTGTCCAGGGTCAGGAGGGGAAGAGAACATCCCAAACATTTGTGGAAGTGAAAGGTTTCTGTACGACGAAAAGTATTTTACCCACGGATTGAAAACAGGCCCACTGAAAAGGGACCTTTCCCATACAGGAAATGTTTTGTGTATTCAATCTAATCTGCCTTCTGCGAGACAAAACTTCTTTGGACATTGCTAGCCCCCACTTTTTGCCTGGTATTTGATGTGGTTTTGATTGTAGTGCACAGGGTCCCTGCCGACCAGGTCCCCAGTGCCAGTGCTTCTTCCATAAAAACATATTCCCAATTGGTATTTCTGTCCCCTGTAAGTCCCTAATAAGTGGTACTCTGTGTATCTAGGGCTGAAGATGGTTCCCTGAGATCCACCTCACTAGGAGCACGCCACTGCCCTTCCAACTTGCATGCCCTTGTGGGAGAAAAACAACAAAGTCGACATAGCACCCTGCCTGGGTGCCATGCCAGCCAGCACTGCCTATAGGTATAGGTAAGTTTCCCCCTCTAGCATGCTTTTCAGCCTTAAGGCAGTGTGCACTATACCACAGGTGAGGGCACATATGCCTGAGTAGATGTGCCCCTACAATACTTCAGTCCATTCTTAAATATTGTAAGTGCCAGGGAAGCCATAAGGAGTACATGAGCTGGGAAAGTGAACCACTCGAGTTTCCCAGCACCATGATGGCTTCACTGGAACCAGGACCTACCGACCCTGGTGTGGGCACTGGCTAGCTTTCGGTAGCCCGCTACACACATACGTGTTTCTGGACTCCTGGGTGGAGAGCCTCTGCTCTCTGGGACCAGGAACAATGCACATCCTGGGCAGAGGGGTCACACCTTCTCCCCCAGGATGGGCCAGTGCTTGAAATCAAAGGCCTGCTGCCTTTGTAATGCAAGCTCCAGCCTCTGATGCTAGCAGCTGATGGCAGCCCCTGGTTTACACCCCCACTTTGGGCAGGAAAACTGGTGGAAAGAATTTGAAAAACTAGCCCACCTTTGCCAGCTCCCCCCCTGAGGTGGAGGAAGCAAAATCAAGGACACTTTTCAGTCCCCTCCATCTAGAAGATGAGGGGATTCCTCCAATCAGGGCTAGATCTATGCCCCCTCCCACAGGAGGGTGGTATAATAGCGGGTGTCGTCACCCCAAGTAAGGTGTCCATTATCCCTACCTATTACTCCCCTAAAACACCCCTTAAATATAGTATTTAGGAGGCTCGCAAAAGACCTATAATCTAGATCTGCATCAACCTAAGCAGAAGGAAGACATCCTGCAGAGAAGACTGAAGACAACGACTGCCTTGGCTCCAGCCCTACCGGCCTGTGTTCAGCTTCAATGAACCTGCAACCTATCTTGCAGCCAGCGACCTCTGAAAACTCTGGGGGGACTGCTGCCTTTGAGAAAGACTCCAATCTCCCGTGGACAGCAGACCTGTCCAGAAGAAAACTACTCCAAGGGCTCTGGGTCCAGCTGGAACCGCGACTCCTGCCCACTCAGCACCCCACGGCCTGAGTCTGAGTGGCTCACCTGTCCAGTGAAATCTCCCCAGCAATCCTGACCTCAAATCCAGCGTTGGATGATCTCTCCTGGCCTCCACGACGGCACCTGCAAGTGTGAATCCAGAGGCTCCCTCTGACCGCGATCGGCTGCGGGAAGAAAGTCTGATGTTGAAAGGCACCCCTGCACCCGAAGCCCCTGGGCATTGGTGAGCTGAACCGACAACTGAGGGTGCCCCAACAACCCCCTGCAACTCTACTTACCTCTGCTGTTGTTGGTGGCCCTTCTGCAACCTCTGGTGCAACACCTGCAGACTGTTTGTCGACAACAGAATCCACATTGAAGAGCATTGGGCGCCCAAAACCGAAATTGCACCCTGCACCCGGCTGCCCCTGTGCCGCTGGTGGTTTATATTTGGTGCTGCTTTGTGGCACCCCCTGTGCTTAATCTAACCCCCAAAGGTTGGCCTGCATATGATCTTCTTACCTGCAAGCAGAGTGGCTTCAAGCACCCCCAGTTTCAATTGAAAGGCATTGGGCTAGACTCTGATTGTGACCTCTGCACCCGGCAACCCCTGTGCCGCTGGTGGCGCAGTTTAGGTGTGGATCAACTTTTTGAGTTTTGAGCCATTTGTCCATTATTAGTCAATGTTGTGCATTAAATGTGTTACACTCTTCTGTGTTAGGCCTAAGGCTGCTTTCACACACTACCACTAATAGAGCACTTTGGGTTTTACATTGAGCCCTATACACTTTTGGGGAACCCCTGAACGCTGTGCTGGGTATAACCACTTAGTGGCAGTCCTAAAATGTTACAAAATATCACATTACCAGTAGTATGCCTGGAAACCTGTGAGTGAAACTACTTTCCAAACCTACCCCTACTACTGCTAATGTTTGTGAATTTCCGGAAGCAAAAATTCTTCACCTGTTCACAGGAGTACATCAGAGTGTTGCAGATGTACTACTATCTTTATAAATCGGACGATATGTGTTTTCCTATCTCTGATGATATATGTACACATTAAAATTAAAAAGGCAACTTTGAATCAGAATAGCAGGAAAAAGCCATAGACATACATTGCAGTGCCGAATAAGGGCCCCAGGCCCAACTACCATGCCAAGAATGCATTTGTTTTGGGAGACGGCACAACTGCATTTTTGGCATGGTAGTTGGGCCTGGGGCCCTTGTTTGGCTCTGCAATGTATGTCTGTGGTTTTTTTCTGCTAATCTGATGCAAAGTTGCCTTTCATATATAAAAGTATGCATTCGTCATTAGAGACAAGAATATGATTTGTTTTTTGGGGGGGCGGGGCACAACGGGTTGGAAAAATAATTACTTTTTCTGACTTGTTCGGTCCCGAACGGCCTGGCCAATGAGAATCCCAGAAAGCCCAGGCCATCTAAGTACACAGAGCTTTCAGGCGTGTCCCCTCACGCGCTAGTACAAGAGCTTGCACAATTCGCGCTTCCTGCATCTCACGCGCACCTTTCTGACAGAAGTTCGTCTCCAGAAGAGCTGCCTCGCGACCTCCATCAGTCATGGCTACCAGCGTGAAGCTGAACACCGGGGCTCTCATGCCAGCGCTGGGGCTGGGCACGTGGCAGGTAAAGTGTTCTTTTGCATGGATCATGCAGATCACACGCTGCGGCAAAAGGGGTTTCCTGTGTAAACTCTACACAGCTGGGCTACACTTCTACATGCCTGGCTAAATCTGACTGGCCCTGAGTGAGATTCAGTTAATGAGTCCGGAAGGTGCAAATGTTTTGGTGACCCGGTGCAGATGTTTTCAATGTGAAAAAACCTTTCTGGAGTCTGGATAGAAAAGTAAGACCTGGTATATATCTTTAATATTTAAGTCACTAAATAATGACTTATTTATATAAATGGCACAGAGGCTGACCTTCCACAGCACAGCATGCGGGTGAACTGCTATGTGGTACCCTAGCTAGTGTTAGTCCTAGCTAGTGTGAGTGTGGCTGATGTCTATCCTCTGTGTTCAGTGACAGAGTTTACGTACAAAACCACAACAGCTACACAGCAGCACTGCTTTAGTTGTCGGTATGAACAGCAGGGAAGTTGTGCACACAGCTTGCACGACGGGCGCCTTTTGCACATACACTTTGCACTGCCTGCGCTTCTGCACACAACTTGCACTGTTAATAAATCTACTTATAAAATAGCTTTCTCAATGGTACTTCAGGGACCTGCAGTTCGTGAGCCTGAATCCCTGTGAGGCCCACTTGCCTTTACATCTTTCCGAGACTGGTAAACTTAAAATCATGAAACTGGATAATGCTATCATCCTATATTTACAGCGCTTAGAAACACCCGAAGTGAGACATGGAGAGCTGTATTGGCATGCTCTTTGATAATTCAATTCTGGTCAAATTGGAACTTTTAATTAAGATGCTTTTGTCAGGCTGGATGAAAATACAGAAGTATATAGCTAGCCCTAAAACGAGGGTCACTAGAGAGAGGAGAGTGAAGTGTGTTTCAGTAAGGCCTCTCCTGCATGGTACATGAACCAGAGGGCAAGGGTCAGTAAGTCAGTCGCTCTGTGAAATGCTGCGGCTGGTGTGATCTGGGCAGGTAGCGGGTGGCAAGCCGGACTAGGGTGAGCCACTCAGCTCATGATTTTTATAGTGATGCGCAAGCTAAAGTCTTTTTGAAATAATTCAGCCTGGCTGTGACCTATGCGTGCCTCGTCCTCACCATCCTGAGGACTTATGTTTCCCTCATCTTCATTGCTTGATTTTTCTGGCGAGAAAGTGTCACTCATAATCGTTGAATGTCACTCATAATTACACTGTAAATATGAAAATGTCACACATAAGCAATCTGGAATCTAGGCAGCTATGGGTAACTATAATCTAATACATGGATGTTTGATGTTAGATACTACCCTGATTGAAGTAGAACTAGATTTCAAGGCGCTTTGCACCAAAATCTCCCTGAGTTTGTTTCAGAACACCCCCCAAAAGCAATCCCTACTGGGGCGTTGGTTTAACAACGAATGTACCAAAACGCATAAGGAGCTAAAAAGGGCACTGCCTACCATTCCTAGTGACGGAGAGCAAATAAAAACTATGAGGGGTAATTATAAAAATGTGATTGAATGTTTGAAAACAGAATAGCGGAAGAAGGGCGTGGGAGGATCTGGAAAGTGCAGGCTCCCTCAAAGACTCCAAAAAGTTCAGGGAAATTATAAATCGCTCTATGTTCACTGAAGATGTGAGACCGATGGATTCACTGATCCTTGGTGAAGTCTGCGAAGCTCGCTTTACCAGTATTTTTAACCCTTCACACAGGAGGACAGACCAGGTAGTACGGGAAATACCCTATGATCTAACTGAAGCTTTACAGCTCAGTCTGTCCATCTTAGTCCAAGAGGTAGAAGTGGTCATTGCACAGGGTGCCCCTTGATCTTTTTAAGAGAAACCCTCATTTGTGGGCACCATTATTAACAAACATCTTTAAAGCAGCCATTACTAGGCCACTGCGGAGGTCCTGAAAAGAGGTGATAGTGGTACCTCATTTAAGAAAGGGTGACAGAAATGGCACTGTGTGTTACAGGCCTATATCATTGATCGACGCAACAGCAAAGGTACTGGGTAGGGTCCTACTCGCATGACTAGAAGAGTGGGCATCCACAAAAGGTGTTTTGTCAAATACTCAGTATGGTTTCTGAAGGGGCCCAGGTACGACTGAACAATGGCTCAGTTTGTCCCTAATTGTCAGTAAGCACATGAATTCCATGAAGAGTTCCATGCACCTGGCCTTCATTGACTTATCTAGTGCTTTTGACACTGTCAATCGGGACAAATTGTGGGCCATGATGGAAGATATGTGTGTCAAAAAAACATTAGTAACCCTTCTTCGTAGGCTTCATACAAATACTTCAGTTACTGTAGGATATGGCAGTATGGGGCAGAAAACAAATTCCATAAAGTCTACAGAGGGGTGTTGTCAAGGTTGCATTTCAGCCCCGTTTTTATTTCTTATTTACACAAATGGGCTTGGGGCCTTTTTTATTAAAAAGGGAGCTTGATTTCCCCAGAATTGGAAGGAATTTTGTCCTTCTGGTCTCATATGCGGGGAACAACCTTTACAACGCAACTTTTACAACGCACTACACTTACAACGCATTTTTTACAACGCAAAATCCATTACAACGCATTACATTACAACGCATGACACTACAACGCATTTTTAAAAACTACCTTTACAACGCATTCCATTACAACGCATACTACCTTTACAACGCATACCATTACAACGCATAATATTACACTACACTATCCAACACTTACCCTACTGTTGCACCCCCTGGAGTTAGAATAGTAATTTTTACCCCTATACTATCCAACACTTACCCTACTGTTGCACCCCCTGGAGTTAGAATAGTAATTTTTACCCCTATACTATCCAACACTTACCCTACTGTTGCACCCCCTGGAGTTAGAATAGTAATTTTTACCCCTATACTATCCAACACTTACCCTACTGTTGCACCCCCTGGAGTTAGAATAGCAATTTTTACCCCTATACTATCCAACACTTTCCCTACTGTTGCACCCCCTGGAGTTAGAATAGTAATTTTTACCCCTATACTATCCAACACTTACCCTACTGTTGCACCCCCTGGAGTTAGAATAGTAATTTTTACCCCTATACTATCCAACACTTACCCTACTGTTGCATCCCCTGGAGTTAGAATAGTAATTTTTACCCCTATACTATCCAACACTTACCCTACTGTTGCACCCCCTGGAGTTAGAATAGTAATTTTTACCCCTATACTATCCAACACTTACCCTACTGTTGCACCCCCTGGAGTTAGAATAGTAATTTTTACCCCTATACTATCCAACACTTTCCCTACTGTTGCACCCCCTGGAGTTAGAATAGTAATTTTTACCCCTATACTATCCAACACTTATCCTACTGTTGCACCCCCTGGAGTTAGAGTAGTAATTTTTACCCCTATACTGTCCAACACTTACCCTACTGTTGCACCCCCTGGAGTTAGAATAGTAATTTTTACCCCTATACTATCCAACACTTACCCTACTGTTGCACCCCTGGAGTTAGAATAGTAATTTTTACCCCTATACTATCCAACACTTACCCTACTGTTGCACCCCCTGGAGATAGAAAAGTAATTTTTACCCCTATACTATCTAATACTTACCTTAAATGCAATTTAATATTATGCGTTGTAATGGTATGCGTTGTAAAGGTAGTATGCGTTGTAATGGAATGCGTTGTAAAGGTAGTTTTTAAAAATGCGTTGTAGTGTCATGCGTTGTAATGTAATGCGTTGTAATGGATTTTGCGTTGTAAAAAATGCGTTGTAAGTGCATGCGTTGTAAAAGTGTGCGTTGTAACGACATACATCCCTCATATGCAGATGACACAGTGTTATTGGCAAGGACTGCTATGGGTCTGCAGAAATGCTTAGACGATTTTCAGAATTTATGACCTCCCTTGATTTAAAAGTTAATTTGAATAAATCATATATTGTGGTATGTGGCCCAGGGACCACAAAAACCTTTGTGTCCAGGGAAAGGTAATAGAGAAAGTTAGTCATTTTTCATACTTGGGTGACTTATTTAATTCCCAGATGCAGTGGGATCCTCTGTTGACCGGTAGAGCACAGCAGACAAGTAGGGCTGTGGGTGACATTTTTTGGTTTGCATGTAAGTTTGGGCAAAAACCAGTAAAAGAATTATTAACTCTCTATTGAGCTCAATGCCTCCCTATTGCCATATATGGGCAGGGGTTTGGGGGTACATAGATGCCAACAGCTCTAACTAGTAGAGAATAATATGATGAAGATTATTGATGGTACCTGCAGGAAAGAAGGATCTGCTTCTTATGATTACCCCCACGTTTTGCTGAATGTAATATTCTTTTTGACTAGTCTGACTAGGATCCTGCTAATCAGGACCCCAGAATATCTGCTTTCTCCTTAAACTGTTATACTGTGGACTTAGGTACACTCCACATTAGATACTGTGTTACCCTTGTCAGTCCCTAGTATATGGTACCCATGTACCCAGGCCATAGGTACCACAGAGGCCTCCCATGGGCTGAAGCATGTATTATGCCACCCATGAGAGGCCATGCAAAATGCATCTACAGGCCTGCCATTACAGCCTGTGTACGTTGGTGCATGCACCACTTACCTAAGATATAGGTTTACTATATCTAAGGATCACTGCACTTAAAACCTATAAGTCATCCCTCTAGCAAGCCTTTACAATCTTGAGGGCAGGGTGCTTGGTTCTAAGTGAGAGGATGCCACTGCATGAGCAGAACACCCCTGCAGGCTATGAGTCCATTCTTCCAGGTTGTCAGTGAACCAGGCATTTTCGACATATAGAGTGGCATTATGCGACCACATGATGACCAACTCTAAAACGCCTGAAACAACCCCTATTGTGTTTGGTGTCAAACATGTTGGAATCATACCCCAACACCGGTAACCAGTGTGGAAGGTATGATTCCACACCTCAGAAGCGAGCTTCGTTGTGTCCCCGGTGTTCCTGGTACCAGCCTTCTAGTGCCGGGCAGCACAAAATGGTTGCTGCCGACCAGAGACACATTTCTGCCCTCCTGCTGCTGAGCCAAGCTTGAGCAGGGGAAGGCAGAACAATAGGCATCATGTCACAGGGAGGTGTGACCACCTCCCAGACAGGATTTAGTGTATTAGGGATGGGTGGGTGCACTTGCTAGCGACCGAAAGTCTGAATGAGAGGCACATTTGGTCGCCCTGTGCATAGTTCAGTTCAAACCAGTCCTGGGAGCCGTAGGCTCCTGCTCTGGAGAGCAAAAAGGGGAGTGATTCTAAAAAAGGGGGCGAGAGGCTGGAATCACATACAAACCTAGTCAAATGAGAAGTGCCCCTCCCACCATAAATCAACCATCACTTTTTAATGCCTTCAGAAGTCATATTTATTAACTCCGGGCTTAAGTTTCTTTTTTTGTATTTCTATTTTTTCTATTCATCAGCTTTTCTCCTTATCAATGTTTTGAAAATACTCCTTATTGACATTTCGACAAAAATTGTAGACACATAAAACATTATTTACAGAATACAGACATAACAAATCTTCTTGTTACGAAAAACTTAGTACATAGCATAAATCAAGCTATTAAATGTGACATTCCACAACATACACAATTAACAAAATACAGTAAGTGACAAAAAATATAAAGAACAGAGAATCTTTGTCCTACAAGATACGAATGCATCAAAAGGGACCTAATCTGACTTGGTCCACAATTTCAAGAGACTCTCCAGGTCCTAGAGGAGTCAGAGTTCTAGTCAAGCCTCAATGTCTAAGCTTGTTTACTCAAGTCCAGACTTTGCACTGTTCTGTGCAATCATTCGCGTGTTTGGGTGCTCTTTGCCTCCGAAGCGCAATAGCCGACGCGTTTCAACCTTCAACAGGTGACCAGGGTTAAATTTAGGTGAAGGTATTCATCAGGGCAGTTTTTATTTTTGCAAGTAGGACATCACAGCTTTCCTGGATCAAGAAAACGTGAAAAATGCTTAGTGATAGTGTCTACCTTTAATAGTGCAATAAGTTAGAGGCTTACTTTTAAAGCGTTAATCTACATACCACTTTTTACTGTTGGTCTGAGCCTGAAGAGTCCCAGAGTTGGTAAACAAAAACAGTTGTCTCAGTCTTGTATTCTTGTATTCTTCCAAGTTCACTAATCGGGGTCACCTTCTGTTGTAACATCAAGTAGGAAAGGAAAAAGACAAAGAGAGAAGATGGATAATATAACTCTCCATATTTAGATAGGTAAAAGGTTAGTGCTACCAGGTTACATTCAGGTATA
Source organism: Triturus cristatus (assembly GCF_964204655.1). NCBI lineage: Eukaryota > Metazoa > Chordata > Amphibia > Caudata > Salamandridae > Triturus > Triturus cristatus. The sequence goes on from NC_140585.1 coordinate 232,817,474, forward strand.
TGTACTCATGTCTGCGTTAGGCATTAATTTTTCATGCTGCCAGAAGAAAAGGGGGTTTATTTTGGAGTTCAGATAGAAGTTCCCTTGTTGTACCTATCGTGGATTTATTTAAAAACATGATTAAGCTCAATAACTTCAGGACGATTTGAGCATGCAGGCAAATGAAAGGTGAGCTCAATTGCTTCGCGGCGTTTGGGGTGTACAGACAAGTGGAAAGTGCACTTCGTGAGTCAAGCTCTAAAACATGCTGTGGACGTGATGCATGCTCTATTGTGGAAGCGTGAGGTGACTTGTACGCACACTTTTAGTTGATTTCGTGATAGAGCCATTGTTGTTATTAGTCACTTTCCCCTACGATTGCGTGCTCCCCTCATACGCGTGCTTTTCACTCCTAGCACTGGTAATACCATTTCGGCTGGTGCATATTTTCTAGCATCCTGGCGGTCTCCCGGGCTCCTGCTCTGGCAGGAAACTGGACAAAGGACATGGGAGTAACCTCCCCACTGTCCAGACCCTCCCCGGGAGGGTCTCCTGAATCTTTCCAACCCTCTCCTGTGGGTACAAAAGGGTATACCTGGCTGTAGAACCCTAGTTTCGACATGGACAAGATTCTGAACCAGAAACCACTGAACTTCGACCCCCTGAACACTCTGGAATTCGCTGGACTTCATTTGGGCCAGGCTTTGTCTCCCTCTCAGTCTAAAGCATCGTCTGTGCACGTGCACCATACAGGATCCATGCAGGACCTGTGGAGCATCAAGAACAACCGAAGATATCTCCCTTGGAGTAAAGGAGTCACTCCCCTGCATTTGCAAGCACCACAACACTGCTGTCTGGTCTGCTGACCCTGAGCTCCTATGGACTATGAAGGCTTCAGCAACACAGGAGGAAAGTTTCTACTTTCCTTATGGTCTGAGCCGCCCTCTTACCAGGTTTGAGGTCAGAATCCCTTGTGGGGGCTGCAATACTTGAACCCCTGTGCACAGTGTACATTTGCAAGTACATATGCTTGTTGGCGTTTCCCAAACAAGTGCATTGGGTTCCAAGCAGCCCCAACCTCTGACACCATTTCCTACCAAGATCTTTGGCCTCCTCACACCGAGTGCTCCGTGGGAAGTTGTTTGGTGAAATTGCTTGAGGTCCTCTTGCGATTCCTGTGCCTCCGGCCTGTGAGTCCACTTGAGGGTCAACTTTGCTTTTCTTGGGCTGCCCTGACTTCTTTTGCTGTGGTGAGTCTCCTGGACCTTGGTGGTCCGAACTGTACAAGTCCTTGACCTTCTGCATGGGTTGCAGTTGCCAAGGCTTGTTGCTACCACCGGACACTGACCCCTTAGTACTTGACATCCTTTGTGGTACAGCTTGTATCTGGCTCCTGGTTGCCCTTAACATCTCCTGGTCCCTGTGGCTGCAGAGTCAAGAACTCTATCAATGCACCTGAAGCACCCGACATCGGTGGACATTCATCTACCGAGTCCCTGGTCACTCCAGAGCGACCCAGACTGTCTCCCGCTGCTTTCAGATACTCTTTGACAAGAATCCACCTTTGGATTCCAACAGACACTTTTCTTCCATCCAGCAGCGGCTCCTCTTCGAAGTCCTCCATTGGGTTTGACGGCGGTTACTGACGCCTTTTCAGACCTATGCACCCTGCTTTCCTGGAACAGGTAACTCGGGTACCTCAGAATCTACGGGTGGGTGGTTCTCCAACCTCCTAACTTCCATGGGGTTTCTTTGAAGTCCTCTGGGAAGGGTCCTTAAACTCTAAAACTTCAACCTCAACTTTCCCATAGAATTGTACGGAGCACTTGATCGTGTTCCCACATTGCACCAGTCCCCCATGTGGTCCCTACTCACTCAACGTGAGTGGTTCCTTGGGGTCCCAGCGATTGTACGTCCTCTCAACACTGAATTGACTCAAGTCATGGTTCTTATACCACTATTTTAGTATATGGTTTGGTCCCCCCCGGGGCCCACTGTGTATTAGTGCTATTTACTGTCATTTCTGTGCTTAAGTATTGTGTGCTTTTTGATTATCTCCGTATAGGAGATACTGTGTCATACTAGAGAGTGTTACATTAATAAATACTTATTTTTATAACTACTGAGTCTTTCTACTTTCATTTAACCAATACTATAATGTTGCATTCTGGTAAAACAAGCTGCTTAACATTCCTTCAAGACTAAGCCTGAGGGTTGCTCTCCACAGCTACCACTTGGATCACTTTATAAGGACCTCTTAAATCACCATAAGGGTTGTTTGGAATGGTGCAAGGTGCCCTCTTTAATTAGTGGACAGCATATACCAGGCCAACTTCTCACATTGGTGTGCAGCGGTTGGGATTCAATCCTGCATTGTTTTATCAGATAAATCTTTGTATTGATTAACTGAAAAACCACTAGTACTAGGTACATATAATACTAGCTTAGAACAAGTAAGTTCTACTGAACTTAATGTTGGGTAAGTCAAGGGTCTAGCACACCCTTTCTCTAACCTCAGAGAGTTTAGTTCTCACTAGGTTAGGTAGGTGCAACACCTCCCCACACTTAGTATGTCTACAAAAGGAGATGCCGTTGGCTCTCTACCTTCTGGATACAGTGAGCTTTCATTCCAAGAATTGAAAGCCATGTGTGCATCTAGAAAGTTAAAGACAGGGAGAAGTGCAAACACTCAGTGCCTGGTAGAGGTGTTACTGTTAGATGACCTAAGGAAGACTCCTGGGTCACATGAACATGACAGAGTGGGCAGGACATGGAATGAAAACAGGTCAGAAGGTGACACCTTTTATGACCTAGACTCTAACCCTGACAAGGTAGAACCTGATGGTTCTCACCTGGATAACTCAGATCTTCAAGAGGAGAATGGAGGAGGCCGTTAGGGCCCTCCCTTTACTCCTCCCAGAAGAGTGCAGAGTTTACCAAGGAGATCTAGATCTCCCTCTGCAGAGTCTAATCACTCAGGACAGTCAGTAGGGACCTCTTAATCTAGCAAGAGGGACCGCTCTTATGATAGGGAATACCAATTTCTTGAACTTGAGAAAGCTAGACTTAGGCTCAGCAAGAGCATTTGGCCATTGATAAAGAGTCCCTAGAAGTCCAGAGAGCTAAAAGGAAGTTGGGACTAGATTCCCATGGTGGCAGCAACAGTGTCCCTAATATTAAGGAACATTCTATTGGTGAGGGGTAACTGGCCCTAAGAAAGTTGTGGTTAGCTCAGACCTACCAGTAGAATGTTTATTGGGCAATGATTTGGAGACTTCAGCATGGGCTGAAGTGGAACTTAGGAGTCATGCAGCAATGCCGGGCATCTCCGCAGATGTATTTGCTGTGACCGTGTCACAGGCCAAACTGACAAACACTGAACAGGCCTTGGATCCTGGAACAATGGACCAAGGGCCTTCCAAGAGAAGAAGCAGGAGGGGTAAGGCTGTGTCTTCCCCTCAGAGTGAGGATCAGTCTCTTGAGGGAGATGATCTTAGTCAATGTGAAGTAACTGTCTCAGATGACTTACACCTGATCAGGTTGAGTTCTTGGGGACAGGGGGCGCTTCTAGGGCAGAACTGAGTTTTCAACCCCTCAGACAGCAAGCTGCAGCTGAGGCTGCTGGGAGTGTGTGTGGATCTCACAGGATCTATTGGGATTAGGGACTCCTTTTCTCAGAGGGTAGGGACCCCAAACCTGGTACCACCAGGAGGTTGGACATACCTCTGAAGTTTAGGGGCTTCCTAATCACCTTGGCACATGATATTCTCATAGAAGGACACCTAGGCCAAAGATTTGGGACAGGCTTGTCCCTCACTTTTACTGGCTTCACATGTCTGAGGACACCAAGGAGTTTTGTCGCTCCTGTACAACCTGTCAAGCCAGTGGTAAGTCAGGTGGTACCACAAAGTACTACCTGTGGTGGGGGTTCCCTTTGAGAGTGTTGACATTGATATCATTGGTCCCATGAACTCTCCAACAGCATCTGGACACAGTTATATTCTAGTGGTGGTGGACCATGCCAGTAGGTATCCAGAAGCAATACCCCTTAGAACCACCACCACCCCTGACGTAGCCAGGGCCATTCTGGGAATCTTTTTCAGAGTGGGTTTCCCTAAGGATGTCTTAACTGACAAAGGTACAGACTTCATGTCAAGTTATATCACTGCAATGTGGAAGGAGTGTGGAGTGAACTACAAGTTCATCAAACCCTATCACCCACAATGCAATGGGTTAGTTGAAAGGTTCAACAAAACCCTCAGGGGCATGATCATGGGCCTCCCAAAAAGCTTAGGCCAAAATGGGATGTTCTTTTTCCATGCCTTCTCTTTGCCTACAGAGAGGTCTCACAGAAGGGGGTTGGCTACAGAACTTTAGAACTTCAGTTTGGGCATCGAGTTAGGGGTCCCCTGTGTTTAGTAAAAGAGGGATGGGAGTTACTTCTCAAACCTCCTAAACAAGACATTGTGGACCAAGTACTTGGTCTCCGCTCCAGGATGGCTGAGCACATGAACAAGGCTAGCAAAAACCTTGAGGCAAGTCAAGAATTACAGAACACTTGGCATGACCAAAAGGCTGTTCTGACTGTTTATCAGCCATGGCATAAGGTCTGGGTGTTGGAGCCTGTGGACCCAGCAGCTCTCCAAGACAAGTGGGTTGGACCCATTCTCTAATTGAGCAGAAAGGTGAGGTCACCCACTTGGTGGACCTTGGCACGCCTACGAGCCTCCACAGGGTGTTCCATGTGAACAGGCTCAAACCGTTTGTGGACATGGCTGATGGGTTTGCTCAGGGCAACCGATGGGGACAGGAAGAAGAGAGTGACCCTCTTCCTGATCTCCTCTCTCAGAACCCTGATGATGGGTCAGTTGATGGTGTAGCCTTGGCATGCAGCCTCACTGACCAACAGCAGCTTGATTGCAGGAAAGTCCTCAATAAATATAGACACATGTTCTCTCTGACCCCTAGTTAGACCACCTGGTGTACCCATGAAGTGGACACAAGTGAGAGTCTAACTGTTAAAAACTAAGATTTACAGGCGGCCTGACCATGTCAGAGATTACATCAGGACTGAGGTCCAAAAGATGCTAGAGTTGGGAGTTATTGAGCCCTCAGATAGCCAACGGGCTAGTCCAGTGGTCTTGGTACCAAAACATCACACCCAGGATGGTAAAAGAGAGATGAGGTTTCGTGTTGACTTGACTACAAGGGACTCAATGTAGTCATTAGGACTGATGTTCATCCAATTCCTAGGGCAGATGAGCTTATTGATACTTTGGCCTCAGCCAAATTCTTGAGCACATTTGACCTCACTGCTGGCTATTGGGAAATCAGGCTAGCTGAGGACGCCAAACCGTAAACAGCCTTTTCAACCCCTAGTGGGCATAATCAATTTATTGTGATGCCCTTTGGTTTGAAGAATGCACCTGCCACATTCCAACGGCTGGTGAACAAAGTCCTTACAGGTCTGGAAGCCTATAGTGCAGCATATCTTGATGATATAGCTGTCTTTAGCTCCACTTGGGAGGCTCACCGGGTCCATCTGAAGAATGTTTTGGAGGCTCTGCAGAAAGCAGGCCTCACTATCAAGGCTACTAAGTGCCAGATAAGGCAGAGCAAGGTTGTGTAACTGGGCCACCTTGTGGACGGAGGCCAGGTTCAACCATTACCGAGCAAAATTCAGACCACAATGGACTGGGTTGCTCCAACAACCCAGACTCAGGTCAGAGCTTTCTTGGGCTTGACTGGGTACTACAGAAGATTTGTAAAAGGATGTGGGCCCATAGGGACTCCCTTGAATGATCTTACATCAAAAAGAATGCCCAAGAAGATTCAGTGGACAGTTAGCTGTCGGAAGGCATTTGATGATCTCAAGAACCCCATGTGCACTGCTCCCATTCTGCAGAGTTGTGACTACTTCAAGCAATTTATTGTCCAACAGATGCATCTGAGTTGGGGGTAGGCGCTGTAATGTCACAACTTAATGTAGAGGGTCAGGATTAAGCCCGGGCAGAGCTGGCGTAGTTGCTCTACGCGGAGCTCCACGGAGCTGGGCAAAAACTCTGTGGAGCTCCGCTCCTTGCCTCCCTCTACCCCCCTCAATAAATGTTTTAAAAATTAAAATTAAGGGAAAAACACACTTACCTTTATCACAGCATCTCTGGGCAGTCCTCCTGCTCCTCGCCGTGGTTTCTTCTGGAAACCAAAACCCCTACATCAGATGTATGTCGTGGGTAGGACAGCGCGCACATGCGCAGTCCTACCATGACGTACGTCTGATGTAGGGGATTCTGCAGGAGAGACCATGGCGAGGAGGAGGATGGCAGCCTGGAGGCGCCGCAGTAAAGGTAAGTGTGTTTTTTACCTTAATTTTTATTTTAATTTTAAAAATATTTATTGAGGGGGTGAAGGCATGTAGCGCCCGGTGCTGAACTCCGTTCCCCCGCAGAGTCGGAGTTTTGCATGAAATTTGCGTTCTCAGCAGAACGCAGCGTATGCAAAAATCTGCAAGCTCCGCCAGCGGAGTGGAGTTCTCTGCCCACGGTTAGTCAGGATCAACCAGTAGCTTTTATCAGCAGAAGGTTGACCCCGAGTGAGAAACGTTGGTCAGCTATAGAGAGGGAAGCCTTTGCTGTGGTCTGGGCCCTGAAGAAGCTGAGGCCATACCTGTTTGGCACTCACTTCATTGTTCAGACAGACCATAAGCCTCTCCTATGGCTAAAACAGATGCAGGGTGAAAACCCCAGACTTTTGAGGTGGTCCATTTCCCTACAGGGGATTGACTACACAGTGGAACGTAGGCCTGGGAGTAACCTTGCCAATGCAAATGGACTCTCCAGATATTTCCACTTAGAAAATGAAGACCCAACTGGGCAGGTTAGTCTCATCTCCTTATGTTTGGGGGGGGGTTCTGTAAGAAAGTAGGATCTGCTTCTTATGGTTACCCCCATTTTTTGCTAAATGTAATACTGCATTTGACCAGTCTGACTGGGATCCTGCTAATCAGGACTCCAGTCTATCTGCTTTCTCCTGAAACTGTTATGCTATGTACCTGGGTACACTCCAGATTGGATACTGGGGTACCCTTGTCAGTCCCAAGTATATGGTACCCATTTACCCAGGGCATTGATACACCACAGGCCTCCCAGGGGCTGGAGCATGTATTATGCCACAGATGAGAGACCATGCAAAATGGATCTACAGGCCTTCCATTGCAGCCTGTGTAAGTTGGTGCATGCACCACTAATCTTAGCTATCGGTTTACTATATCTTAGGGTCACTGCACTCTCAAAGCCTATAAGTCACCCCTTTAGCAGCCATTTACGACATATAGAGTGGTATTATGTGACCACGTGATTACCAACTCTAAAACGACTGAAACAACCCCTATCTTGTTTGGTGTCAAACACGTTGGAATCATGCCCCCACACAGGTAACCGGTGTGGGAGGTATGATTCCACCCCTCAGAAGCAAGCTTCATTGGGTCCCTGGTGTTCCCAGTACCAGCCTTCTGGTCCCGGGCAGCACAAAATGATTGCTGCCGACCAGAGAGACATTTGTGCCCTCCTGCTGCTGAGCCAAGCTCGAGCAGGGGAAGGCAGAAAAATAGGCATTCTGTCACAGGGAGGTGTAACCACCTCCCAGACAGGATTTAGGGCCAGATGTATCAACACTTTTTGAGATCGCAAATGGGCCGATTCGCAGAATTGGCCTGTTTGCGAACGCAAAAATGCGTTTTGCAATGTATCAACATTTTTGAATGCGCAATATTGTTAATCACAATGATTTGTGATTACTTAAATTGCGAATGCAGCTAGGGAAACGCAATTTAGGATTCCCTAAATGCAATTCTTGTAGCTATCGCAAATTTCTAGTTGGTGGTAATTTGCAAATTCCTAGAAAAAAGCACTTTAATTTTCCTAAGTGCAATGTGACGCACATACATGCCCTTAGGGCATGTATATGCTCCACATGTGCACACTTACCTTTTTTGCAGGTGCATCAGGGTGTCCTTTTGGACCCCTATCACCCTTGAAATTGTATTCGCAATTTGTGAGTACCTATTTGGTACTCTCAAATTGTGAGTGTCTTCCCATTCATTCCTATGGAGCTCTAGGCCCATAGGAATGAATGGGAAGGCATTCCTTAATAGCGAATCGCAATTTGAGATTCGCTATTAAGGAATATGTAGGAATCGCAAATTGTTTGCCAAAACCTACATACATTGCACTTTGCAATTCTCTAGTAGTGAATCAGTAAAATTTGCTATTAGAGAATCGTAAAATGCAATCTTGATACTTCTGGCCCATAGTGTATTAGGGCTGGGTGGGTGCGCTTGCCTGCGACTGAAAGTCTGCATGAGGGGCACATTTGGTGTCCCTGTGCATAGTCCAGATCAAACCGGTCCTGGGAGCCTGCTCTGGTGCGAAACTGGTCAAAGGACATGGGAGTAACCTCCCCACTGTCCAGACCCTCCCCTGGGAAGGTCCCCTGAATCTGTCCAACCCTCTCCTGTGGGTACAAAAGGGCTTACTTGGCTGTAGGACCCTAGATTCGACGTCAACAAGATTCTAAACAATAACGCACTGAACTTGGACCGTCTGGACACTCTGCACTTTGCTGGATTTCGTTTGGGCTTGACTTCATCTCCCTCTCAGTCTGAAGCATCTTCTGTGCCCATGCACCATACATGATCCGTGCAGGACCTGTGGAGCATCAAGGACAACCGAAGATAGATCTCTCGGAGTGAAGGAGTCACTCTCCTGCATTCACAGGCACCACAACACTGCTGTCTGGTCTGCTGACCCTGAGCTCCTATGGACTCCGAAGGCTTCAGCAACACAGTAGGTGAGTTTCTATGTCCCTTGAAGTCCAAACTGCCCACTCACCAAGTTTGAGGTCAGAATCCCTTGTGGGGGCTGCAATACCTGCACCTCTGTGCACCGCATACATTTGCAAGTGCATATGCTTTTTGGCATTTCCAGACAAGTACATTGGGCTACGATTAGCCCCAACCCCTGGCACCATTTCCTACCAACAACTTTGGTCTCCTCATACTGAGTGCTCTGTGGGCTGTTGTTTGGTGAAATCACTTGAGGTCCTCTTGCGACTCCTGTGCCTCCGGCCTGTGTGTACACTTAAGGGTCAACTTTACTTTTCTTGGGCTCCCCTGGTTGATCAAGGCCTGCCCTGACTCCCCTTGCTGGTCTGAACCGTATACATCCTTTACCTTCGGCGTGGGTTGCCATTGCAAAGGCTTGTTGGTGCTCCCGCCAGACACTGACCCCTCAGTACTCAATATCCTTTGTGGCACCGCTCGTATTCGGCTCCTGGTTGTCCTCGACATCTCCTGGTCCCCGTGGATGCAGAGTCAAGAACTCCATTAACGCTAGTGGAGCACCCGACATCGGTGGCCATTCGTCTACCAAGCCCCTGGTAATTCCTGAGTGACCCAGACTCTGTCCCCTCTGCTTTCAGGTACTCTTTGACAAGAATTCACCTTTGGATTCCAACAGACACTTTTATTCCTTCCAGCAGCGGCTCCTCTTGGAAGTCCTCCATTGGGTTCGATGGCGGTTTCTGACGCAGCTTCAGACCTATGCAACAGGCGTCCCTGGGATAGGTAACTCGGGTACCTCGGTACCCATGGGTGGGGTGGCTCTCCAATCTCCTAACTTTCACAGGGTTTCTTCGAAGTCCACTGGAAAGGGTCCCTAAACTCTAAAACATCAACCACAACTTTCCCATAGAATTGTACGGAGCATACAGTCGTGTTCCCACCCGGCCTGGGTGTAGTTCGCGTAGTTTTGTTATGCGAAACTCTGCGAAGTTACAAAAAAACTCAGCGAAGTTCAGCGAGTGACAGGGTGCAGTGCAAACTGCAGTTTGTGCTGGTATTCCTGCTGCTTGGGTAGAAATTCTACCTAAGCGGCAGCACAGTCCTACCATGACGTACGTCTGACGTAGGGGTTCTGCAGGAGAGCCCATGGCAAGGAGGAGGATGGCAGCCTGGAGACGCTGCAATAAAGGTAAGTGTGTTTTTCTTTCTCTTTTACAAATATTTATTGAGGGGTGGTGGAGGCACATAGGGCCCGGTGCTGAACTCCGCTCCCCCGCAGAGTCGGAGTTTCACATACAGTTTGCGTTCTCAGCGGAACGCGGAGTATGCACAAATCTACAAGCTCCACCAGCTGAGCAGAGTACTCTGCCCACGGTTAGTCAGGATCAATCAGTAGCTTTAATCAGCAGAAGGTTTACCCAGAGAGAGAAACGTTGGTCAGCTATAGAGAGGGAAGACTTTGCTGTGGTCTGGGCCCTGAAGAAGCTGAGGACATACCTGTTTGGCACTCACTTCATTGTTCAGACAGACCATAAGCCCCTTCTACGGATAAAACAGATGAAGTGTGAAAACCCCAAACTTTTGAGGTGGTCCATTTCCCTTCAGGGGAGGGACTATACAGTGGAACATAGACCTGGGAGTAACCTTGCCAATGCAAATGGACTCTCCAGATATTTCCACTTAGAAAATGAAGACTCAACTGGGCAAGGTTAGTCTCATCTCCTTACGTTTGGCGGGGTGTTTGTGTAGGAAAGTAGGATCTGCTTCTTATGGTTACCCCACTTTTTGCTAAATGTAATACTGTTTTCGACTAGTCTGACTGGGATCTTGAGAATCAGGACCCCAGTCTATCTGCTTTCTCCTTAAACTGTTATGCTATGTACTTGGGTACACTCCAGATTGGATACTGGGGTACCCTTGTCAGTCCCTAGTATATGGTACCCATGTATCCAGGGCATTGGTACCCCAGAATTGTACAGAGCATGCGGTCATGTTCCCACACAGCACCTGTTCTCTGTGGGGTCCCTACTTAATCACCTTTGGTGGTTTCTTGGGGTCCCAGTGACTCTACGTCCTCTCGACACTGTCTTGACTTGAGTCCTGGTTCTTATACCCATATTTTAGTATATGGTTTGGTACCTCCCTGGGGCCAGCTGTGTATTAGTGCATTTCTGTGCTTAAGCATTGTGTGCTTTGTGATTATCTCTGTATAGGAGATACTGTGTTGTACTAGAGAGTGTTATATTAAGAAATACATATTTTTATAACTACTGTGTGGTTGTCCTTTCATTTAACCAATACTATAAGGTTGTATTCTGGTAAAACAAGCTGCTTAACATTCCTTCAAGAATAAGACTGAAGGCTGCTCTCCACTGCTACCACTTGGATAGCTTTCTAAGGTTATATTTGACCTCTAAAATCAACATAAGGGTTGTTTGGACTGGTGCAAGGTGCCTACTTTAATTAGTGGACAGCATATACCAGGCCAACTTCTCACAGTACCAAAAAGCGCCTCCACATCATGCTGCCTTGCAGAATTGGGCCAAGAGTTCAGAAAGGACCACATAGACCTTGCCCCATTTTATCTATGGGCTAGGATTTGGCTCTCAGAGTATTTAGCTTTCTGAAAAGATATCCTTGAGGACTGCCTCAACATGCATAGTGTTGTAAATATTCCCTGGTTTCATTTTCTGAGAGACATGTTCCTTGAGTTAGGTCTATGGTACTTATTTGAAGACCCCCAAAGAATTCCCCCAAACACCAAGGACATTATTAAACAGGAGTTCCTTACTAGGGGCAACATGCATAAGTGTCAATCTTGAGGTCATTTGGGAGTATGACACCCGGGCTCAGCCTTTTCACAATTTTATTTAACCTTTTCTGCAAATACCCAGACTAGATTTTATCTTAATAGGTTCCGGCTATGTACTGTGCACCTTTTGGTAGCGTTCCCTCGTCAAGGAGGATGGTCGGATAAGTTTATGCCTTGCCCATGTAATAATTCATCTAAGCTAAACATGTTGCTCTAAGTACTATTTTGCACACTTTATTAGTTAGTGAGAACCAGATTTTTGCTTTATTATTGAGAGAAATTCATCCGCGTTCGTATACCAATGGTTTTAATTATTTGCACTAATTGGCTTCTATTGATATCTGTACTGCAGTAGCAATTTGTATTAGAGGTTCTGCTGCGATCAGAAAACGATACGAGTAACAGTTTACATGAGTTTGCCAGGACATCGCTACTCCTGCTGTCTTTTATAAGACGGGAAATACGTTGTTTTTAATTTTACTTGTCGAATTTTTCTGAATTGTAAACATTTTAACACTGTGAACTTTTATGGTTCCTTGAACCGAAATAAAGTTATTTTGAGTGACTACCACTATTTTATTTTAGTGCTTTAGCACTACTGTGGAGCCAAAGTGCTGTAAAAGAAATAAAACTAAATAGTGGTATTTATATTATCTGTGTATATACGGGGGTGACCAACACATCTGACATTCATACAGTGTATGCACATCTCTTATAGACAGGGGCTGAACAAAATCAAAAGCATTTCTCTCTTAAATACCTGTGAAGTAATAAGATGTGAGCCTTTGTTTACCCTCCATTGAATCTATGTGTGAGGCTCCTGATAGCTCTCAGCCAGGATGCTCCAACAAAAAGAGGCATAACGGCCCCTTAAGTTCAGCTTTTGTTATGGGTGAAGCTGGAATCTAATTAGCCCCTTCCCCGCCTGCACGTTGCTGCTCGGAGCAAATGCGGACAATGTGCAGGCACTGCTGAGAGTGTCCCGGTGTCAGAAACCAGGTTGAGTTCAGAGTATCAGGAGAAGTAGGAAAATAATCTGCACTCTGCTGAAGGTGGCCAGTTTTGCAGCACGGTAGATGGCGTCTAAACTCTGAAACTAGTGGGTACATGGCCTCTACACTCGATTCGAGCCTTTAGTTTGGTGGTGCCCAGCAGTCGATACAATGAGTAAAATTAAGTTGGGTAACAATAAACATGTTATCCAGCCCCAAGCGGTAACTGTGCTCTTTACATGTATGTTATGTTAACAGAGTTCTACGCCCTGTAGTTTCAGTGTTATGCAAGTACAATCAAGAATTCTGTTGCATGGCCCTCGTTAGAGATATCAAGCAGGGCAGACTTAAGGACAGTGCGATCTGTGCAGCCACACCTGGCGCTAAGCTCGAGGGGTGGGGGGGACTGTGCTTAAAAATAATTTATGGACTAAAAAAAGCACATGCTGCAGAGTTCCTTGAGTGTCCAGCGGTTTTCAGGCAACAATAAACAGGTCAAGAACACACTGGTGAATAATGTTCGTGCTGGAGAGAGATTAGATCTTGGTTTAGTGACAGTTTTGATTCATCATAAAGTAATGTTGAGGGCTAATGTGTCTGCAGCAAAGAATGTGTACCCTACTACTCACAGAACTGTAAATTATGTATGTAGCTCAGTGGTATATTGCTTTTGTCGCAAACATCTTTTTGTTACTTCCAGTTCATAAATTACAATCCTAATATAGCACAGTGTGCTATTAACTGTCACCAAAGAGTTGCATGCAAACTGCATGGTATAGGCAAAGCCACTGGAATTATGCTATTTTGTGGCCACGTTTATTTTTTGCAGACTTATGGATCTGCCGCATTTGCAACATAATCCATCGTCTGCTGCATAATCTTTGCAAAGGTTGACTGGATACCTTTCTGTTGGAAATTGCTATGTATAGATGTTAAACTGGTACTAAAGAGATGCAACCTATGCCCAGACAGTGTTAACAAGTGTAACAAGCATTGGCAAAGCTAATCGGTCTTAGCAAAGCCCGAGCTATCGGCCTTGTCAATGTGAATGTCTTTTAACCATGTTGTCAAACAGCAAATCTGTGGTTCACCATGGCTAAAAGTATGATGCTGCTGCCACAGTTCACGTCATATAATTTCTTTTTAATGAGGAAGCCCTCAAACATCTGTAGTCACCATTCTTGTAGTAATGAATAAACATCCAAGTACTAAATGTTAATGAATTTGAGACAAAAAATGATGACAGCAATACAAACACATACAATTTCGTGAGTGATACATATATACATTGTGCCAGGACCTTCGATTTCGGTAAAATCTGTCCTGCACAAAGACGGCAATTTATTGCCTTTTTGAAAAACAAACCTTTACAGTGAGACTGTGAATTCGCCGCACTTTACTTCCAGAAGCAATTGCCCACCTCTAAATCTCAGCCTCAGTGCCACCTGAGAGTGCAAGCGAAGAGGTGTCACAGCCCGTCAGTTGCGGAAGTCAGAGTACACTGACTGGCAAGGCAGGCCTTGTGCAGTAAATGCGACAAGAGATGAATGTGCCCCATAAAGTGTAGCATTTCAGCCACGAGGCTGGAAAACAGCTGAGGGGGCACCTTGTGCTAGTGCCACTGAAAGAGGGAATGGCATTATTAGTCATGGCATTCTGTTGGCTGCCGGTTAATTCTGGATACAAACAATTAACCTCAAAGTAAAATAAATTATAATGATGTTGGAAAGTGGGTTATTAGTAGTGGTAAATATGCATCTACCGCTGGCAATATGGCCATTAACACAGTCTAGGGCTCAGAATAGGTCTCAGTAAATAATTCTCATGCTCAACCCTGGGTAGCTTGGCTGCGAGCAGGCAAGCTTAACTTAGGAGACAGGTATGTAAAGCATTTAAAAACGCCAGTTCAATAAATGATTATGACACGACACAGAACAAAAATCCAACATCAATTACTAAAAATAAGAAATAATTTTATATTTAAAATGACACCAAAATGACAACAATCGAATATAGGGAACCGGAGATACGAATTAAAAAAAAAAAACACTTTCTAACACTTAGAATCCTATAGTGCCACTCTGGGACATGTGGTTGCGCTTTACCAGGACAAAGTCAAATGTTCAGGCTGACCACGATGGAGCCCTGTGCAGAAACACTGAGCGGGTGGCCGCGGTCGATATTTTGCTGTAGACTTAGAAACATTTTCGAAGCTTTTACCGCTAGGGTCCCTCATTGCTCTTCACCAGTCCAGATTCAGTGAGGGTTCGGCGGCTTGACATTCAGTGAGCTACCGATCAAACAATGGAAGTTGGACTTACAAAGCTCTTCTGCAGTATGAACCTGGAATTCAGGCCATGTTGCAGTTGAAGGTGGCCAGCTTGCCTCTCGCTGTTGAGTCGGTCAACTATGGAGTTTTGTCTCCAAAGTTGCTCCAATCTTTTTCAAACTCCTGGAACTTCTTCCAGAGGTTCCTCTTGAGGGTCAAATGTGTCCAAAACACAATCCATGGGTCTGGAAGCTCCAAGATGGTTCTTCAAAGTTTGGGACCACAATTCCCACAATACACCTGGACAACACCCTTACAAAACCATTGGATGCACTTCTGGCAGGGGTCTCTGGGTGCTGATGTTCCAGGTGAGCTCTGTTAACCTGTAGCCTGCAGAGATTCCACTCTTTAATCCTGTAGAAGCAAGGGACATCAACAGGGCTGTAGTTCCAGATTGTGCAGCAGGTGCAGTCAGTCAGAATGCAGGGCCTGGTGCTGCAAATCAGAGTTCCAGCATGGCAATCTTCTCTTCTCATAGTTTCAAGCAGCAAATCTGAGAGACTCTGCACCTCTCTCATATTTACTCAGTGTACTCTGGGAGCAAGCAGGAGAGCACTCCTGTCGATAAGGTGCAAGGCAACACCCCAGAGCATGACCACTTCCTCCAAAATATAGCATAATCTTCTCCTAGAAAGCACTATTCCTACAAAATTCAACATGGCTGACATCTCAGCAGAGCTTGAAAAGCTAACTAAACCAACTCTCAACATGGCTCATTTCCATAGCTCTTGTGAGAAGCTGGCCTGGTATATGATGTCCACTAATGTACGTGGGTACCTTGCACCAGGCCAGACAAACCTTATGGGGATTTAGAAGGTCTTAGACAACCCTAGAAAGCTCTCTAAGTGGTAGTTGTGGGAAGCAGCCTTCAAGCTTAGTCCAGAAGGAGTGTAAAGCAGCTTGTTTTGCCAGAATGTAATCTTATAGTATAGATTAAGTGAAAAAGAACCACACCAAGTATTTATAAAAATATGTATTTATTATATAATACTCTAATACGTTCCAATATCTCCTACATGGAGATAAACACAATGCACACAATGCTTTAGCAAATTAACACAGTAAATAGCACAAAATACACAGTGGCCCGGGGGAGGACTTAACCATATACTAAGAAAGAACCACGATTCGAGTCAAGAGGATGTAGAATTGCTGGGACCCCAAGGAACTACCCACGGTGAGTAGATAGGACCCCACTGAGAGCGTGTGAGGTGTGCGAACACAACAACGTGCTCTGTACAACTCTATGTGCAAGTCACAGTTGGATTTTTAAAGATTAAGGACCCTTCCCAGTGGACCCTAAAGAAACCCCATGAAACACAGAAGGTTGGAGAGCCACCCCACCCGTCGATACCCTAGTACCCAGGTTACCTTCACCAGGGAAGCCAAGTGCATACGTCTGTAGTTGTGTCGGAAACCGCCGTCGAACCCAATGGAGCACTTCAGGAAC
Source organism: Triturus cristatus (assembly GCF_964204655.1). Taxonomy (NCBI): domain Eukaryota; kingdom Metazoa; phylum Chordata; class Amphibia; order Caudata; family Salamandridae; genus Triturus; species Triturus cristatus. The sequence continues at coordinate 232,833,875 of NC_140585.1, forward strand.
GTGCCACTGCTGGAAGAGAAGAAAGTGTCCTTGGGAATCAAAACACGGATTCTTGAAGAGGAGTACCTGAACACAGAGGGGACAGAGTCTATGTCACTGAGGAGTGTCACTGAGAAGACGAATGACCTCGGATGTCGGTGCTTCAGGGAAGATGACGATGATCTTGACTCATCAGCTGTGAGGACCAGGCCAAGCTGAGGAAGACCAGGGCCCGGGTACAAGCTGTTCCACGAAGGATGTCGAGTTCTGAGGGGTCGGTGTCCGGCAGTAGCACCAACAAGCCTTGGCAAATGCAACCCACACAGGAAGTCGAGAAGGTGCAAAGTTGGGACCAGCAAGGTCCAGGAGACTCATCAAAGGCAGGGTAGTCAGGGCATGCCCCAAGCAATCAGGGGAGCCAAAAAGTAACAAGTGTGACCCTTAAGTGGACCCACAGGCCGGAGGCACTGGAGTTGTGAAAGGACCTCAAGCAGCACACAAAAAGATGCAAGCCACGATGCACACGATGCTGTGTGGCTGAAGATTCTGGTCACAGGAGATGCTCGAAGTTGGGGCTACTTGGAGCCCAAAGATCTTCTTGCAAAGAAGCCAACAAGCCATTGCAACTGCAAATTGTACGCAGTGCACAGGGGTTCGGTTATTGCAACATCCACTAGGGATACTGGCCTCAATCTTGATGAGAGGATAGATTAGGACTCGGGAGCTGTGGAAAACTACCACCTGTGTTGCAGAGCCCACGGAGTCCGGAGAAGCTCAGGATCTGCAGACCGGTCTACTTATTTGCGGTGCCGGCAAATACAGGGGAGTGACTCCTTCACTACAAGGGAGATTACTTCAGTTGTCTTTGATGCTTCACATGCCTTGGAAGTTCCTGTATGATGCACAGGCACAGACGATGCAGCAGAGTGGAAGGGAGACGAAGTCAGGCCCAAACGAAGTCCAGCGAAGTCCAGAGTGCCCAGACGGTAGAATGACAGTGGTGTCTGATCTGAATCTTATCCCACGACAAATCTAGGGACCTACACCCAGGTAAGCCCTTAAGTACCCTAGGGTTGGGAAGATTCAGGGGATCCTCCCAGGGGAGGGTCTGGACAGAGGAAGGTTAGTCCCGTGTCCTTTGTCCAGTTTTGCGCCAGAGCGCAAGCCAACAGCTCCCAGAACTGGTTTGAACTGGACTACGCACAGGGACTCCAAGTGTGCCCGTCATGCAGACTTTATGGCGCTGGCAAGTGCACCCACCCGGTCCCAATACATTAAATCGTGTCTGGGAGGTGGTCACACCTCCCTGTGACATGATGCTTATTGTTCCACCTTCCTCTGCTCAAGCTTGGCTCAGCAGCAGGAGGGCAGAAATGTGTCTCTGGTTGGCAGCAACCATTTAGGGCTGTCCGGGTCTAGAAGACTGGTACCGGCAACACCGAGAGCCTAACAGAGGGCTCTTCCAGTGCTTGGAATCATACCTCCCACACCGTTTACAGTGTGGGGGTATGATTCCAACATGTTTGATACCAAACTTAATAGGATTCGTTGCAGCTTTTTTAGAGATGGTCATCGCGTTATTACGCGGTGCCCTTCTATATAGTATATGGCTGCTTCACCGGCAACCCGGGTGAATGGACTCTGTAGGCTGCAGGGTTGTCCTGCTCATGCAGGGGCACCCTCCCTCTTAGAACCAAGCACCCTGCCTTCAGGATTGCAAGGGCCTGCTATAGGGATGACCTATAGGTTTTAACTGCAGTGACCCTTAGGTATAGTAAACGTATATCATTAGTAAGTGGTTCATGCACCAACTTAAACAGGCTGCAATGGCATGCCTGTACTTCCATCTTGTATAGTCTCCTTTGGGTGGCGTAATGCCTGCTTCAGCCCATGGGTGACCTCTGGGGTGCCTATTCCCTGGGAACCTTAGTAGCATATACTAGGGACTGATAATCGTACCCAAGTAACCAATCTAGCACAACAATTTAGGGAGAAAGCAGATAGACTGGGGTCCTGATCAGCAGGATCCCAGTCAGACTAGTCAAAATTCAGTTTAGCACCAGGCAAAAAGTGGTGGTAACCATTGAAGTAGATGCTACTTTGCTACAACTCTCTACCCCTTAACCTTTGCAGATTCCTTCCTTAACCCCTTTCTGTGCTCATGACAGAATGGTTCCGTCATGAGCACAAGTGCAAGTGTGCTCATGACCGAACCATTCCGTCATGGGCACACTTGCAAAAAATTCCTCTGCTGTAAATAGCAGAGGGATTTCCTATTTTTAGGTCGAGCATTCGAGACCTCTTCTATATACTTTAGTATATACTTATATGTATATGTACTTTGTGGGCTCTGGAGAACAGCCCTAGTACTTGTCTAGTTCTGCTTAGGGACTTTTTATCTGTTCAACTGCCTCTATTTAACTGTCTTGATAGAAAACGACTAGTAGAGGTCAGTAAAATACCAGAATTGCTCTCTGCTGAGGGACTTTCTTTTTTTATTTTTCTGGCAACTGCCTCTATTTAAATTTCTTGATAGAAAATGACCATCAGAGGTCAGTAAAATACCAGAATCACTTTAGCATTCTCTCGATTCCAGTCCATAGAAATTGTTTTCCACTAGCACCCGTAGACAATAATATTTTTTTCAAATCTTGTATTTTCAGTAATATGACCACCGATGGCCCTGTTTTTTTATTAAAAACAGCTTTGGACTATACCATTTCCCGCTGAAAGGCAATATTTATCTCCATGTGTTCCCATACCTGGTGTGTAATGCAGCTTGGTGTTTACTTTCCCTCCATGTTAAAGAACAGCAGATGTTTCAGCACCCAGGCTAATGTGCTGCATAACTAAATACATATAAGGTCCCAAAGGTGAGACCGATTGCATTGCAAATGCTTCTTTTTTTTGCCTTGGGAGGTGGGGAAGAGCTTCCCCAATCTCCCAAGGCATATGTTGTGTTTTCCTTGTAATGATGATCGCGTGCATGGCGCACTGTCGTCATCACAATGAAACTTAGTTTCAGTTTCATAGTTTCGGTGCTTGTTGGGCTATCTCAGCCCCATAGCACCAAATCGCATGCCATAGACTTTCTGCCCCCCAGGAGGCAGTTGGGGGCAATAGCCCCTGATCTGCCCAACCCAGGGGGGCAGAGGGCCCACTAGGCATCAAGGATTTCGATGGATATTTTGTACATAGGGGTGGGGGCTACCCAGAATGGGCATACCAATGCCCACAACCCAAAAAAATTGTCACAGTCTTTCTGCCCCCCCCAGGGTGGGATCACCATGCCGGCATAAATGTCCTACCACCTAGCATTCCCCTTGGTCTCCCGAGTAAAATGAAACCTCACTTTTGTGGCTGTCCAATGCAGAATCAGCTAAAAAAAAGGTTTTTTCAATGCAGCTCTTAGAATACCCTTAATCCCTATGTTTTAGGCCATTCCCAGTCACAGTACCTTGGCCCACCCACACAAGTGAGGTATCATTGTACTCTGGAGAACAAGGGGAATGTTGGGTGGTAGGACATTTGTGCCAACACGGTGATCCCACACAAAAATGTGTGGAAAAGTGATTTTTTTCAGCTAAATTTGAGGTTTGCAGGTGATTCTGGGTAGGGAAACATTGGGGGATCCACCCAAGCCATACCTTCTTTGACTACCCAGGGTGTCTAGTTTTCAGAAAAGTGTGGGTTTGGTAGGATTCCCAAGATGGCTGCTGAGCCCGGGGCGAAAAACCCCAGTGCCCCCTTGGCAAAACAGGCTGTTTTGTGATAGGTAACTTTGATGTCTCCACAATACTTTTTGGGCCCTTCCCTGCCTCTGGCACTTGGCTCACCCACACATGTGAGGTACCATTTTTATTGGGAGACTTTGGAGAATGCTTGGTGGGTGGAAGTTCGTGGACTCACACATATTCCAGAACTTTCCATCACAGAAATGCGGGAAAAATGTGTTTTGTGAGGTGGGAGAGCCAACAAATTTACAGGGAGAGCCAAGCCAAGGGTCTGGCTTGGCCCTAAGAGCCCTTGCACAAGTGAACCGTAGAAATACTTGGCATCTAAATCCTATAACAAACCATCAACATTAAAAAAGTGCATTCCTTTAACATGTGGTAGCTTTGACATTAATTCATATTCTAGGTTCATTAAGAGGTAACTAAGTAAAAGGCGAATTAGTAAAACTTTTCCTAAAACCACACAGTCCGGTTAATTGGGGAAGCTGATATTAATCCCAACATTTCTGTTTTCACTTTATACAAATCAGCCACTAAATGGGTGTCTATTTGCCTCTCCTTTTTACCACTGATGTTAATGCTTTGTTTTTAACTTTGTTCACAAGGGTAGAGCGAAGACCTCAAGCTGAGCCTGAGCGCAGCAAGTGGCTCGCACAGCTATACCTTGAGGTGCCTGTCTCTGAAAGGGCAGAGAGGGGATCTCCTGTTGTGTTAAGACAAGGGGGAGGCATCAGCTAAAGAGCTACAAGGATTCTCACCAGAGTACCTGCTACCTGAAAGACAAGTAAATGTGTGCAACTGGTTAATCAGTAAATCTAAAGGCCGCCTGGGAGCACTATATCACTTTAAATGTTAAACTCATTTGAAGCCTTCTGCTGACAAATATTTATTCTTTTTGAGCGGTAATGTAAAGGTGTTACCAGCTTAGTTCTGGGTTGTGTCCTATGTGGAAAATTATAAAAAAAAGTTTGCACTATGTGCAGTTGGACTGTGCATTACTAAACATATATTTTTTGGAAACACCAAGGGCCATATTCACAAGAAGCTATCGCCGAATTAATGTCACTTTATCGCAGCCAAAGTCGTGATAAATTTACCTCCCCATTCACAAGCTGGTGCTAACAGCCCACAGAACCAGTTTATCCGCAATAGAAGCCGCAAAAAATATCGCCACAGAGGATCCCCGCAACTATTGCTAATGAGATGCAGAGTAGGCATTCCTGTGCCAAAAGCCGCAACAACACCACACTTCAACATTCACAACGACCAGCCAGATCTGCGATAAGAACACAAAACTGGCGATAAGCCAGGAAATCTACACCTGCTCTGACCTGGTGTTAAGTCAGATGGCAGCCAGCACCACAAAAGGGAGACCAGCCCAGGGCCACATCGGAAGGGCAACAGATGCCATGGAGCCACACATCATGCGGCCCGGACACCCAAGAGGGCCACAACACCCACCGACACCACCCCCTGGACCACCCATCCCTGGCACCCCCCCCCCCCCCCAACAAAGACATGCCACATCAGCTACACAAAAACATGTACAAAATATTCTGCATGATGTTGCACAATCACAACAGTTGAAATGCATGTGTCATCACAGAAATGAGCATCACACATCCACTTTCGAAGCAACAAATAAAACTTTATTAAAATGAACACCAAAATTAAATGTAGACACATGGCGGCTCCCCGCGGGACAGTCCGTAGGTCACAGCCTGCAAGACAAAAAACATGATGAGAAGGTGTGTCCTGCGCACATCAAAGGACAGAGAGAGAGCGAAGGAGAGAGAGAGGAAGAGAGGGAGAGAGGGAGATAGAAGAAGAGAGGGGAGAGAGAGAGAGAGAGAGAGAAGAAGAGAGGGAGAGAGAGAGAGAGTGCCGCCCCTGCGCACCCAGGCCACACTGCTCACCTGCTGCCACCGGTGTGTCTCCAACCACGTGCAGGTATATTAAGCAGTACAGCAGGACACACATCTGAGTCAGAGCCGTCATCTGAAACAGAGTCCAGATACATGACTGGCACAGTACACACACTTGCACAAGATAACATCGCCTACCTGCCCATGCACACCCAGGCAGAGGAATCACAAAGGCATGCGCCATCCACGGAGCATGCCCGCCCATGCACATCCAGGCCTCACTGCTCACCTTCCACCACCGGTGTGTAGACAGGATGTCCCACCACGTGCCGCTGCAAGCCACAAGCCCGGGGCCCGCGGACATGGCACCCTCCACACTAAGCAGCCACGCTCCGCAGGCCACCAGGTCCCCCGTTTGTTGTAGGGTCTTTAAAACTCCATGGCAGAGGACATTCCAGTGCACCCGGCAACATAGCAGGCTGCACACCCGCTCATTTTTGATTTGTTCAGCATTACGTACATCAATTGTGTGTCTTTTGCACACCCGATCAGCCCAATGCGACCCGGAAGCGAGGCCACGTGGCGGTAGACCAGCGCCGCCCGCTGGCTCTGGCCTACACTGCAGTCCATAAGGGCACACGAAACCTGAGTTGCCTGGACCGCCGGGACAGGGCATCACCGCAGGGTGCCCACCCGCTCAGCAGCTTAAGGTGCCACAGACTCAGTGCACCCAAATTCACCGTCCCGTGGCGTGGTGCCTGTGCCTGCCGCAATGCGCTGGGTGCGAATAACCCTGTGCAACCCCAGTCAGCACCACGTGGTGGTCGGCCAGTGCCGTACACAGGCCTGGGTTGCCATTAACTCTGTGCAACCCCAGTCACCGCCACGTGGCCTGTGACGCCTGTGCCCGATGGGTGTGGTGTGCATGCAAACCTGCCCTCAGGGAGTGGCTGTGACATGCTGACAACTAGACCAGTGACCTGCACACCACCAGCGAGTTCGCCTGTGACGGGGAGCTATGAGGGCCCCCCTCGGAGCGTAAGCGGAGTGGTATGGCCTGACGTACGCCGGACCAGCGCTGGGCTTGCCACAATGACACGTGGGCACTGGGCATGCTTCAGTCCATGTCCGGACAAGGAAGTGAGTGATGCATGTGTCCCTGTTGTAGTGTCCACGGGACCCGGTACACAAAATGCAATGTAGCACCCTCTGACTGGCATCCCACAGGATGAGCATCATTGACGCAAGGGAAATCACTGTCCCTACATTCATCCACACATGCATACATGACTGATGAAAGACATGACACAGCAGTGCGTCAATGGATGTTTATTGCACATCCAGTGCAGTTATGCAGCTGGAGCGGTTCAGGGCAATGCCCAGCACACTACACAATATGGGCCTGTGGAGGGCAAGCCAGAGTCCATCCGGGGATGACAAGTCCCGCTGAAGGGAAGGGTACAGTCTCATTGGTCATCAATCCGGAAGTGGCAGTCCATGTCGCTGTCCAAGGTGAGTGCAACGGAGTGTATCGTGGGTCAGTGGAAGGTCATGAGGCCATGTGCGGGACCAAGCAGAAACAGGCCAGGTGAAGGTAATGAATGCTAGTGCCTGGTCCTTCTGACCACAGTCCCATCCACGTCCTCATCCCCGGGTTTGTGTCCTGCCCCACCTGTGGGTGTTGCCGAACCGGCTGCCGCACTGTGTGCCACTGACACATCAGGGGCCTGAGTGGATCCGGCTGCCGCACTGTGTGCCACTGACACACCAGTGGGCGGGGTTTTGGATGGTGTGGGGGCAGCAGCATTCATCCGTGCCACGCCTTGTGGCGGCAATGCCATGGTGGAGGCCTGTAGGGCATGATAGTTCCCAGCTACATTTCGATGATGTGCAGGGGTGGCTGCCATCCTTTCCACCTCCATCCGCACCATGTCCTCCATGAGCATCCGTATGCGTGCCAGCTCACGGCTGGCATCGCTGGACACACTCTGAGCGGACAGCTGTTCTCCTCTCCGCATCATGACTCCAGCGATGTCAGTCAGGGCTCGTTGGAGACCATGGGGCGGACATGGACACCCAAGGGTGCCATCCAGTTTGGCAGCCATGATGACGAAGCCCACCCACACCTGCTCGGCTGTCTCCGTATGGCACTCTAGCACACGGCATTGGAAGGCCATGTGTTGTTCCTGAAGGTCTTGGGAGGGTGCCGGGGCTGTGGGTGCCTCCTGCTGGGTGGTTTGGGTGGTGGGTGGGGTCTCATCAATGTAGCTGGGCTGCCCTGAGCCTGGAGGTGAGTGGCGGATGAGGTCAATGATGTCTTGGATGGTTTGGGTGTCGATGCTGGCGTTGTCCTCCTCGTCATCCTTGAAGAGTGGCTGGGACTGCTCTGCAAGAGGTGTTGACGGTGCCCCTGTGATGTGAAGGGGAGATGGTGTATTACAATGTGTCCACATGTGTGTAGACGCATGGTACAGGTTTACATTCAGACAGCATGACATTGTACATTGTGACAGTCTGTAGATCTGGGCGATGACCCAGAGTCATTGAGGGTGTGCACTGTGCTCTGCTTGATTGTGCATGTGTGCCATTGTGCCCATCTCCACCCGTCACCCCAGTACCTGGTGGTCACTCACCCTGTTGCGGTTGTGTTGTGTCCTGCCGAGCAGTGTCCGGTCCCCCGACTCCGGCCACAGTATCTACACTGATGACTGTTGACACCAGCTCCTCCATGTCATCTAGCTCGAGCTGTGGCACTGGGTCCCCACCTCCAGTCTGCATTGCTGCCTTCTGGTTGGCGGAGAGTTTCTCCTTGGTCTTCCACTTGATGTCATTCCATCGCCTTTTGACCTCGTCCATTGTCCGCTTGTGCTCTCCGACGGCATTCACCTTGTCGACGATGTCCCGCCATATTGCAGTTTTGGTGCCCAGTGACACGTTGGAGGTGACGAAGAGTTCTTGATGGTGTTCCATCACCTCCGTGACTATGATCCTGTTCACCTGCGGACTGAACTTCATCTTCCTCGTCTTCTTATCCTTGCCCTTCCCTGTCCCCGATGTCCCGGACTGGTCGTTCGGGGTGCTTGTGGGGTTGCACTCGTCCTCTGCGCCTGCTTCGGCTGCCTCCATGGTGCTTGGGTGTAGGTCAATTTGTGTGTGGGTGTTTTTTCTGCTTTTATGGAGATTTTTCCTACCTGCCAGGTGTGTGTTGCAGGCCTGGCACTGCTTATCGCTGATTTCCTCATCACGCTGTGGCCCATCGTAGGTTTTTTGGTGTTGTGGTTTGTGTTTTTATCTTCATCGAGGTGGTTTTATCGCAGACATTGTCCGCGGTTTCGGAAGGCTATCGATGCTACCGCCTTGTTGTGAATCCCACGTTGTCACGGGGTTATTTTTTCGCGATGGGCTGCGATATTGAAAGTTGCGTTACGCTACTCTTGTGGTAGTTATCGCACGTTCTTGTGAATATACCCCCACATCTTTTTTGTACAATTTGCTGCAAGCTATCCTATACTGTGTGTAATACAATTTTAAATTAACAGGCTGCATATTCACAGCGCTTACACTGCAAGTCTGTAACCTCGTAGCACCATAAATACAAGTCACTATTCCCCACTACAGCAAGCTGGATTCAATTCTGTAACTGCCTGGTTAAACACACAAACATCTGCTGTGATTGAATTAACCAATTGAGCTTTCACTACGCAGATTACATTAACTTGCATTTACTTTCCATTTAAGGTGTATACTTGAAGGTGAAAGACAAACAAAATAGTTTTAGAATATTCTGTTATTTTTAGCCACATCTTTGACCCTGCCTCCACAGGCCCTGACCCTGCCCCCACTGCACTCAGGATCACAGTTCCTATACTTTTTTTAAACACTTCAACCTCTGTAGATGATCACATTTCCTTAGGATTCCCTTACTACCATGCTCCAACGTGCACATAATCTCTCCATAGCCCCTCTCACAGCCATTTCATTTGTTTTGGAAGTGATGCTCATATCAGTGTAAAGTGTCAGAGCACTTAACATCACACATTAATTATATAGAGACAATTAATCATTTCTACCCAAACCAATTTTAGTAACATTAGGATAATGAAAGACTGGGGGTAAAAACATAATGTTCTATTCTATACCCAGGCCCACTGGAATTATGCGGCATGAGAGGGTCAAATGTGGCAGGATAGACTAAATTATGCAGTAAGAAAAGAAAAATTATGTGGCATTTACTGAGAGGACTACTTCATTATTTTAAAATTTTTGGGTCTCATATAGACAGTACAATGCTTCCCATTTTCTGGCCCCATCGTTGCTCTCATATTCTTTCTCCCCATTTGTCCATGGCATGCATTCGTCATGCCTCTCCATGTGTGTAGCCCTCCATGAGAGCATGGATCAATTACTCCTATCCATCCACTGCTCCCATTATAGGAACTATTTGAGGAACTACTATTTTCTTTTTTTAAGAGCACTTCACACAAGCGCATATGTTTTCACTCGTTCCGAGTCCTGTAAAACTTGTTCTTATCCCATCGAATTTGCTGTGCATTAAAAAATTGCAGTAAAATATCTGACGCTGTTGTCTGAGGGCGCCTGTTTACTTTTATTTTCCTGACTTCAAAGTGTAAGGATGTTTTAAAATTAGTGCCCTGGTGTTGCTTGGTATTAATTCTCAAATGTTATGCTTTTCCTGGTAATTAGTGTTTTTAATATCTCAAACTTCATGTTTCATGAACACTCCCTGCACGGCTTTGTTTTGTTTAGGCACCACCACAACTTCAATAATGTATGCATTAGTTGCAAAGTCATCCTGTGTGCACTGTACACCCCCATTTTATTTTGCTGATATGTACTGACTCTGCCTGTCCCTGGGCTCTGTCTAACCAGGCCCAGAGCCAGTGCTATGTTGAAAACACAAGTGAAAACACCTGCATGCATTAGAATACACATACAATTGGCATGACTTATTCTATATGTCCCTGGTAGATAATAGGGCAGGGGTATTAAAACTACCTATAAGTCCCTAGTATATAATAGGGCATAGCAGTTTAGAGGCCAGCAGACCTTTCTGCACTAGCATGTGTACACTGCTGAGCGCCAGGGGTAATTTTAAAAGCAACCCTGTGTTGCAGCACTGCTTTTGAAAGTAAATTCACTGCAAACTTGACTTTGGTGGTAGGGGCACTCAAAAAGTAATAATCTACAATTCTATTGCATATTACTTACCCCCAGGGTCTCCCCTATGTGCCCCAGTGGTAGGGTGACATGTAAATATAAGGAGGGCCCTTATAAAAGATGCTTTATCCCTGGGGAAAGAGAAATTGCACATTTCACTTTCCCCATTGTAGTAAGGTGCCTCCCAAAACCGACTTTGATGTTAGTAGCACTGTAGAATGAGGATCTACATTATATTTGCATATTCAGAACCTCCAAGATCTCCTCTAGGTGTCCCAGATGTGGAGGTCATGTAACTATGTGCAGGGTCCTTATAAAAGATTTTTTATATGCTGTGGTGTTGGAGAAATTGCACATTTTATTTTCCCCATTGTAGATTCCCACTGCCGCGGCCCATGCAGGTAAGAGCGGTGGGGCGGCGGGGCTGGGTGGGAGGGATTACGACTGAGAATGACGAGGGAAATTATTTATTTATTTAATTTTCCCTCATGGTTGTTTGTCGAATCCCCCCTCCAACCCGGCCCCACCACTCTTATCTGCACGGGCTGCAGCTGGATCCCCAGCCTCACAGGATAACATTGCATTAGTTTACTAATGTATAAATTAAGCCTGGGCGTAGCTCGCGGAGTTTTGCTACGTGGAACTTCAAGAAGTTACAAAAAAAACTCCGCGAAGTTCCACGAGTGGCGGAGTGCAGTGCGAACTGCAGTGTGTGCTGGTATTCCTGCAGCTGGAGTCGAAATACTACCTGAGCGGCAGCTCGCGCTCGCAAACTTACTGTTCGCGATCGCGAACTAACCGATCGCGAGCGGGGAACAAAACTCGGCTGCACATCGCGAAGCGTAGTTTTCTGCACTCCGCGAGCTCTGCGGAGTGCAGTGTGCAGAAAACTCAGCAAACTCCGCGAACGGAGCAAACTTTCCTGCCCAGGCCTAGTATAAATATTGCTAGGAATTAAATTAATTATCATTCAAGGTCTTAGGAAAATGGTATTGATAAATCCAACAATATGCTATTGTTGAACATATCCTAAAATATATAGAAAATAAGTTATAAGACTTTCTTATCTGTAAGCTAAAATTCAGCCTTCCTGCGGTCTTCCCTGATTGGTCAGAGTTAATAGGATTAGCCAGGCTGCCTTAATGAAATGATAAGTGGCTCACCCAGGGAGAGGCTATCTGGTGGAGATGGCTCTGCTACACAGGAATGCCAGAGCAGGGAGGAGGGGTCGTAAAGCACGAAGCTTCAAAGAAGGAATAGGGCAGGCAGGGAATGCCAAGTCCATCTACTCCATCCCCTCTACCCAGCCAGATGGAAGGCTTAACCCTTCATTGCTAGGCCTTGCCCTTTTCCCCTGTGCTAAGCCTTTTTTTTGGCTATTTGGGGTAGTTTGTGCCTAGGCCTCTGTAACTTTTTGACCACATCAGGTATCTACGCCAAATTTGCATCCCTTTCTTCCAACATCATGAGGATTTTAAAGGTACCCATGGTTTGTTGATTCCCCTGGAGGGGACCCAGAAATTAGCCAAAATACAGCTATATTTATTTATTTTCTGGGGGACAAATGGGGAAAAAGTGCTGCAGAAGAAAGCATCATTTTTTTCCCTGCAAATGGTATCAACAAAGGGTTAGTGGTGCTGAAATCCCCATCTTCTCAGCTTTCGGGGACTGACAGACTTTGTCAGAAAACCCCATTTCTTACACAGTTTTGGCATTTTACTGGGAATAGCCTATATTTGCAATTGTTTGTGCTTTCAACCTCCTTCTGGTTAGTGGTAGAAAAAGGTATGAAAGAAAGAATTTATCCTGGATAGCTTTACATTTCAGAAAAGTAGATAAACTTCTGAATTCAGCAAGGGGTCATTTGTGTAGATCCTTCAAGGTTTTTTTATAGAAACTAACAGTTGAAAATAAGAACAATTGAAAATGAGTTGAAAAAAACAGCCATTTGTGCAAACGTTTGCACCTGTAAATTCTTCTAAATATGACAGATTTTTTAAAGCATTATTCTGTTACATCCGCTGGACCCTTCTGGTTGTGGGGATATATAGGACTTGTAGGTTCACCAAGAACCTGAGGAACCCAGAGCCAATAACTAAGCAATGTCTTGCAGTGGTGTTTCATTGTGTACGGGGTATATAGCAATTCATTTGGTAAAATATAAAAAGTGAAGAATAGATATCAAAGACACCTATGTATTTCCGAAATTGGAACAAAATATAGAGTTTAGAAACAGTAGCTATTTGCACATCTCCGAAATTGTGGGTACCCCTACTAGCATGTGAATTATAGGACATTTTTCAAAGTGACTGCTTTTTTACACATTGTCTTACATTTGGGAGGCAGAAATGCATCAAACGTCAGTAGGTAATAACAGTTGCTCTACAATTCTCTGTTCCCTTAAGGCTCCTGGTAAAAATATGTGGCTAGGCCTAGTGCCCATGACAGGAAACGGGCCAAAAAGCAACGAGGACACACCACATTTGTACAGTGAAAAATGAACCTTTTTTCATAAGTGCCTAGCTGTTGATTTTGAACCCTAGCTCTGCTGGCATCTGGGGAAACGTAGCAAACCTATACATTTGTGAAAACTAGACACCCAGGGGAATCCAGGATGGGGTGACGTATGTGGCTCTCACCAGGTTCTGTTACCCGGACCACAAGTCGCGGAGCGAGCACAAGTCGTACAACCTGACACCCTCAGCAGGTTATTCAGCCCGCCGGTCCCCCGAGGAAGCCCAATGTGGGAGTTACCAGGTACTATTGACTGGTAACCAGTAACAATTGAGAAGCGGGGTAAGTTACTTACCTGCCCTCACGTGTTTTGTAGTTAGCAACCTGTTATGCACTGTACTGAAGAAATCCCCCCGACCCAGTTGGGCGATAGAAGGGCTGAAACATGACGACCATTTACATGGACTAACAAATGCTATAGAATAGTAGCATTTCTGTATTTTTGATTTTAACCTTGCCCCATCTCCAACTGAATAAAGTTTCTCTGTTGTAGAGATGTAGGTAATTTTAAATTCACTTCACGCACATTCACTTCATTACTGATCACTACTCTTATCACCAGTTGGTCTACCTCCGGGTGGAGGAAAAGACCCAATGATGATGCTTTCACGTGACTTAGAAGCAGATAATCAAGATATACCGCTCCACCATTCCTGTACGTGATTGAGAGTTTTTTAAGACGATCAATATACCAGACCCTGGTTGTAATACAGGTACAAGTGATCCATTCTCCTCTGATTGTATATCCTCGCTTGGAAGTTGAATGGATCTCAGCTTCTCTCTCCCTCCTCTGATTGAATAGCATTCCCAGATTTACCATTAGTGACACACTGGTAACACACTGGTAATGTGTCAAAATGCTACGCTTCCAAAGGTGAGGTATATCTCCTTGTTTTTTCCGCTTTCTACATTTGCTGCTTTCTGCAGAACATATAAAAAGAGGGAAATGATCTCAGTATTGTTTTTGGGCAGGAAGGTGTTACTTCCTGTACAAAAACAATCCTGCCTACAATGCAGGCACCCTTGCAACTTGACCCAAGGGTAACTGCATTGGCGATAGGTAGCCAACAGTGTGCCAGTGCTAGAAAAGGACAAGAATGCACCATATAATGCTATATAAGTTACATTCCTGCCCTTTCCTTTTAACGCAGTGCAGCACAGTGCAGCAAGGTAGTTTGCTGTGTTGCGCTGTGCAAAAGAATGATATATCTGCCCAAAGTCTTTCAATTTTTGACTCAGCATGGGATTCAGTGGGGATGATAATATTGATTGTATCGGTCTTGTTCTTTCTCACCTTCTGAACGAAGTTGCTCCTCGGGTGGTGATCTAATAATTTTACCGGATTGTCCAGAAAATATATTTTACTGTAGTTGTGGGGGTAGGGAGGGTGTGATGGAGTGACAGTCACGTAGGGCTTTCATCCTCTTCTTCGCCTTGGGTGTTGTCAGCCGGGTCAAACACTTTTGAGCTCTCTTGAGACCAGAGAGGAAACTTGAACCAGGATACATCTTTTCAGTGCCATTCTGAGATATGCCTACACTTCCTTTTACAGACACCACCACCCTTGTCCCCGTATAATAGTGGGTACAGAACTTCCATTGCTGATACCGGCCTTTCAGAGCTACTAGGTGTCCACAGCTCAGTACTCTGTGGGTCACCCTCTCCCGCTTAGAGTCATCTTTGTTGTTCTTTGCTTGCCTTAGTTCACTGCCATTCACATAAATGTTGGGAGATTCCCAATGTGGTGCCACCAGGATGGTGTTGTTCACAGCTTTGCCAAACATACTTGAACAATGAGTCACACGGATTGGGGTATTTCTATAAGCTTGTAAAAAATGATAGAGTGCCCATTCAGGTCTTTAACCTGGTCTCTCCAATTTGTAGTGGTTTGTTAAGTGTTCTTTTGAACCTTGTACCATTCTGGTATAGGACAGTATCACAATCGTGATACTCGGATGTCAGATTATCAAAAGAGAAGTATATTTTATTTATGTATTAATTTGGAAAGACATATTAAGTCTGGACTTTTTAAGTCTGGGTTGATAGCTTTGGCTGTTAGTAGATGTTCATGTCACATTTAATTTCATTAGTACAAAAATACCCCAAAAAGAATATTAAAAAGTGCTAGGTCAGGCAGCTAGAGCCATTGGTTAGTTTAGGTCAGCTTACTTCCATCATTTGTGTGATTGGTGTGTCTCATATGTCTTGGATCATCTTATCAGCCCATTTAGATTTTCATTTGATTATTGGCAAACAGAGTATTATTTGGCTCTTTTCTGCTTCCGGTGGCTTTGCTGCCTTTGTTGCACGGTGCTCGTTTGGGATTCATAGCACACACAGGTTCTCGTTTATTAATAACAAAAACATGAGGAACTACGTAACCCCAAAGGAAGATGGTTAAATACAATATCAGCTAAGCATAATTACTTCTTTCTAAGAATCAATCTATCAATCATTTGGAGAGATCCCAGTCCTAGCCCTTTCTTCACTTAGATTGCTGAAGGTCTCAATAATTCTCTGTACACTGTATACTTCATGCGGTTAAATATTGACCCAATGTCAGAAAAATAGTAATATTTATATGAACTATATTATATATTTTTATTTTATTTTAATCTCCATGTATGTGTGTATATCTATATATATATCTATATATATATATATATATATATATATATATATATATATATATATATATATATATATATATATATATATATATATATATATATATATATATTATATTACCTACTGGCGGTTGCCAGTAGGTAGTTATAGTTAGGACCACGTTTCCATAGGAAATCCGCAACATTCTATTTTGAATAACTTTGGCGACGAATCCTCGCGAATTTTTCAAAATAGGTGGGGCGCTACGCCCCGCTCCTACCCTGAAAGTCTCGGGGGGATTCGTCAAGCGGGGGCTGAGATAAAAGGGGGGTCCCAAAACGCGTTTTTCCCATGCATTTTTCCATAGGACCTTTAGACGGGGCTACAGCCCGAACGGCTGAACAGAATTACTAGAAATTTGGCAGAGAGGTAGTCCTCAGGTCAAGGAAGTGCCTTTTGTAGGTTTGGTGTAAATCTGTTCAGTAGATTCTGAGAAAATAGCCTTTAAATCAATATATATATCTGAGCCAGCTTACGGTGCGCTTACGGTACGCTTACCGTACGCGTACGGTGGCGTGCGCGAGCGCGATTCTGATTGGCTCTTAGATCTTAGTAAACATTCGAATCGGTCGAAACCAGGAAGCGGCGGCCGCCATTTCGTGTGTTTCACACAGAATAAAAAAGAGTGATATCTTGAAAAGGGGGCAAGGAGGAGAGTTACAGACCCCCTAACATTTGTAAGGGGGTCAAAGAAGGACAGAAAAGTACAAAGAAAACATTTATTGATTTTAAAAAAAATCGCGGGGTACGCGTACGGTAAGCTCACCGTACGCGTACGGTAGAAAAAAAAAATAAAAAAAGAAATTAAATGCAGATTTAAGTGTTTAGATATTAGGGGGCTCTAAAAAGAGCCGTTGTGTTTATTAAGTGATTTTTTAGTGGTACCTACAAGTAAGTACCGATGCAGAGTCTAAGGTTCAAGAGGAAGACTCTGTTCCCTTCATCATTGAAGTGCACACCATCTCCTCTATAAATGTCTTGCATGTCGAAACGCAAGTTGTTGTGGTAAATGGAACCCATACCATAGTCACGGAGGAAAGCAGAAACAGATTTGTTGACGTGCTTTCTTGCTTTGTCAATCTGCGGACAAAATTGGTTGGACCAGTTCCACTTTTGCCTTTGGCATATGTTAGAAAATATAAAGGCAGTTTTAGGGAAAAGTGAAAACAGTTGTGCAAAGGTGTCCTTCATAAGCATTTCCAGACCTACCCCAGTCAAAGTGCCTAGGTCATTGCCACCACAGTGCACTATTATGAGGTCAGGGTGTTGGATTTGCATGAAGGATTTCACCAATGGCATCAATTGGTGCCACTTTAACCCTCTCTGACCAATCCATTTAATGTCTACATTTGGCAAAGCAAGGTCTCTCACCATATCTGTTTTCTCTGCATACTTTTCACTCCAGAAGACATAGCTGTGCCCTACAATCCACACTGTGAACATCTTCCAAGGAGAACTGGATGCACTCAGGAGGTGTAATTCAGTAGAATGGTAAAAAGAAATGAAAGACAGTTTGGAAATGGAGGCATACATATTTTTTTTTTTTTAAAAAGAACTGATTGGCTGTTTCATACCATTCTACACTAAAAACTAGGCTGTATGTGTAAATTTATAGAAGCATGTTTTGTATTGGTACAGAAAAATGTGTTACCAAAGAACAGTACTATGGATTTGCTGTTAGGTTTGAAAAGTCAAGCACTCTTGCTCTGTGGAATTGAAACATTGTGTGGCGAACTTCTGACCTAACTCCACACAGCAGTGTTCCATGAGCTGTTGCTATGGTAGCAGGCAGAAGTGAAGTTGGGGGAAGGGTACTAGGCAGAAGTCAAGTTGGGGGAAGGGTACTTTTGGAAAAGGGTTGGTTTTCAACCAATAAAAATGTGTGATTACATTTGAAAAAAAGGGGGAAGCACTGAGATTTGAAACTTACATGTATATGTGTGGAAAAATAGAGGGAAACTTTGCCATTATCTGGTTCTGCTGAGAGGAGAGAGGTGTAGAGAACAGAGATCCTGGCTCTGATAATCTGCTGTTTGAGTGCCACATTTCTTTCACAACTAACTAATTTTAAAGGTGAGTTTAGAGTTTGAGAGGGGATGTATATGGTAAATTAAGAAATGAATAATAGAAATGCAATTCTTTTTGTTGAAGTTGTGTTTATTATTTTCTGTTTTGGGAGAAATTTAAATGTGAGGAACATGTAAAATAATATGAACTATGTTTTCACGATAAATTAAGGTGTACTGGTATAAATAAAGAATACTTTAAGGGTTTGAGGTTGCACTCAGTAATGCAAATACATTCAGCATCAGTAAGGCTGGTTGCCCTTGCTGGAGTGTAGTCAGTCACCCAGGTTACACATGTTGCTGGTCTCAGAAAGCTGTTTGGTATTGCTCTGGTGATTTTACATTTGCATTAGATGGAAAGGGGGAGGTATTTTTTTCTGCAGAAGCAGACTCTTAGCACACAGCCAGCTGCATATCCTGTGGAATCATGCATAGTATTCACAACCGAGTGGGGTTTGAGGTTTCAGTCAGTAATGCAAATACATTCAGCAACACTAAAGCTGATTGCCCTTGCTGGAGTGTAGTCAGTCACCCAGGTTACACATGTTGCTGGTCTGAAAAAGCAGTTTGGACATGTGCTTTTTTAAGAATCTGAAAAGTGGATTTAAAATGTGTCAGACTGTAAAAGTGATTATCACTTGCCAAAAAAAGAGTAGTAAGTGTGCTTTCAAATTGGCAAAGAAATTTCGTTTTGTGACTAATGTGAAAACATGAGTCTGTGTGCAAATAGGAATTACAGGCAGAGATTTATTGCGTATTGCTCTGGTGATTTCACAGTTGCATTAGATGGAAAGGGGGAGCCATTTTTTGGTGCAGAAGCAGACTCTTAGCACACACCCAGCTGCTTACCATGTGGAATCATGCACTGTATTCACAAGCGAGTGGGGTTTGAGGTTTCAGTCAGTAATGCAAATACATTCAGCATCACTAAGGCTGGTTGCCCTTGCTGGAGTGTAGGCAGTCACCCAGGTTACAAATGGTGCTGGTCTGAAAAAGCAGTTTGGACATGTGCTTTTTAAAAAATCTGAAAAGTGGATTCATAATGTGTCAGTCTGTAAAAGTGATTATCACTTGCCAAAAAAAAGAGTAGTTAGTGTGCTTTCAAATTGGCAAAGAAATTTCGTTTTGTGACTAATGTGAAAACATGAGTCTGTGTGCAAATAGGAATTACAGGCAGAGATTATTTGCGTATTGCTCTGGTGATTTCACAGTTGCATTAGATGGAAAGGGGGAGCCATTTTTTGGTGCAGAAGCAGACTCTTAGCACACACCCAGCTGCTTACCATGTGGAATCATGCACTGTATTCACAAGCGAGTGGGGTTTGAGGTTTCAGTCAGTAATGCAAATACTTTTTGCATCACTAAGGCTGGTTGCCCTTGCTGGAGTGTAGGCAGTCACCCAGGTTACAAATGGTGCTGGTCTGAAAAAGCAGTTTGGACATGTGCTTTTTATAAAATCTGAAAAGTGGATTCATAATGTGTCAGTCTGTAAAAGTGATTATCACTTGCCAAAAAAAAGAGTAGTAAGTGTGCTTTCAAATTGGCAAAGAAATTTCGTTTTGTGACTAATGTGAAAACATGAGTCTGTGTGCAAATAGGAATTACAGGCAGAGATTATTTGCGTATTGCTCTGGTGATTTCACAGTTGCATTAGATGGAAAGGGGGAGCCATTTTTTGGTGCAGAAGCAGACTCTTAGCACACACCCAGCTGCTTACCATGTGGAATCATGCACTGTATTCACAAGCGAGTGGGGTTTGAGGTTTCAGTCAGTAATGCAAATACATTCAGCATCACTAAGGCTGGTTGCCCTTGCTGGAGTGTAGGCAGTCACCCAGGTTACAAATGGTGCTGGTCTGAAAAAGCAGTTTGGACATGTGCTTTTTAAAAAATCTGAAAAGTGGATTCATAATGTGTCAGTCTGTAAAAGTGATTATCACTTGCCAAAAAAAAGAGTAGTTAGTGTGCTTTCAAATTGGCAAAGAAATTTCGTTTTGTGACTAATGTGAAAACATGAGTCTGTGTGCAAATAGGAATTACAGGCAGAGATTATTTGCGTATTGCTCTGGTGATTTCACAGTTGCATTAGATGGAAAGGGGGAGCCATTTTTTGGTGCAGAAGCAGACTCTTAGCACACACCCAGCTGCTTACCATGTGGAATCATGCACTGTATTCACAAGCGAGTGGGGTTTGAGGTTTCAGTCAGTAATGCAAATACATTCAGCATCACTAAGGCTGGTTGCCCTTGCTGGAGTGTAGGCAGTCACCCAGGTTACAAATGGTGCTGGTCTGAAAAAGCAGTTTGGACATGTGCTTTTTAAAAAATCTGAAAAGTGGATTCATAATGTGTCAGTCTGTAAAAGTGATTATCACTTGCCAAAAAAAAGAGTAGTAAGTGTGCTTTCAAATTGGCAAAGAAATTTCGTTTTGTGACTAATGTGAAAACATGAGTCTGTGTGCAAATAGGAATTACAGGCAGAGATTATTTGCGTATTGCTCTGGTGATTTCACAGTTGCATTAGATGGAAAGGGGGAGCCATTTTTTGGTGCAGAAGCAGACTCTTAGCACACACCCAGCTGCTTACCATGTGGAATCATGCACTGTATTCACAAGCGAGTGGGGTTTGAGGTTTCAGTCAGTAATGCAAATACATTCAGCATCACTAAGGCTGGTTGCCCTTGCTGGAGTGTAGGCAGTCACCCAGGTTACAAATGGTGCTGGTCTGAAAAAGCAGTCTGGACATGTGCTTTTTAAAAAATCTGAAAAGTGGATTCATAATGTGTCAGTCTGTAAAAGTGATTATCACTTGCCAAAAAAAAGAGTAGTAAGTGTGCTTGCAAATTGGCAAAGAAATTTCGTTTTGTGACTAATGTGAAAACATGAGTCTGTGTGCAAATAGGAATTACAGGCAGAGATTATTTGCGTATTGCTCTGGTGATTTCACAGTTTCATTAGATGGAAAGGGGGAGCCATTTTTTGGTGCAGAAGCAGACTCTTAGCACACACCCAGCTGCTTACCATGTGGAATCATGCACTGTATTCACAAGCGAGTGGGGTTTGAGGTTTCAGTCAGTAATGCAAATACATTCAGCATCACTAAGGCTGGTTGCCCTTGCTGGAGTGTAGGCAGTCACCCAGGTTACAAATGGTGCTGGTCTGAAAAAGCAGTTTGGACATGTGCTTTTTAAAAAATCTGAAAAGTGGATTCATAATGTGTCAGTCTGTAAAAGTGATTATCACTTGCCAAAAAAAAGAGTAGTTAGTGTGCTTTCAAATTGGCAAAGAAATTTCGTTTTGTGACTAATGTGAAAACATGAGTCTGTGTGCAAATAGGAATTACAGGCAGAGATTATTTGCGTATTGCTCTGGTGATTTCACAGTTGCATTAGATGGAAAGGGGGAGCCATTTTTTGGTGCAGAAGCAGACTCTTAGCACACACCCAGCTGCTTACCATGTGGAATCATGCACTGTATTCACAAGCGAGTGGGGTTTGAGGTTTCAGTCAGTAATGCAAATACATTCAGCATCACTAAGGCTGGTTGCCCTTGCTGGAGTGTAGGCAGTCACCCAGGTTACAAATGGTGCTGGTCTGAAAAAGCAGTTTGGACATGTGCTTTTTAAAAAATCTGAAAAGTGGATTCATAATGTGTCAGTCTGTAAAAGTGATTATCACTTGCCAAAAAAAAGAGTAGTAAGTGTGCTTTCAAATTGGCAAAGAAATTTCGTTTTGTGACTAATGTGAAAACATGACTCTGTGTGCACACAGGAATTGTTTTTAGATATTTAATTGGTGAAGGTGTTATTGTGATTTACATTTATAGGAAAGGGGTTTATAGTATTTTAAGATTTCTAAAGAACATAAAAAATGTAGTAATATATTTAAATAAAATAAAGGATTTTTTTTTTAGTTTTTTTCAGGTATTGCTGAAGAGCAGTGAACAAAATTTAAGATGCCTACAAAATCCAGAGTAAAGAAAAAGCACAAAAAAAACCTATATTTGAAGACAACTGGAGGACCTAAGTTAGTTGGAGATGCTCATGTTGGGAAAAAGAAAAAATCTTCTGGTAAGCAGACAAAAAATTTTCTAAAGAACATATTCAAAAAAAGGAAAAATGTACAAAATGTCTGTACTGGAAAGAATGATTTCAATCGAAAATGACAGGAAAAAATTGAGAATTTAGTTAATGCAAATATACCTTCTCCAACTAAAAAGAATAACTTAAACAGAAAAACAGCGTTTAAAGAGATACGTAGAAAAATGTTTCAGAGAAGAGTTATGTCCAATTTGATAAAGGATGTGAAGAAATATAAGCAAAAGGCTAAGTTTTATAAGAGAAAAAAAGAAATTGAAGCCATTGCAGCAAAGGCATTAGAAATAAAAAGGAAACTATTTATTTTAATTTTGAATAGGATGCGTACATTAGACAAAATGGTTAATGTACTGAAATCACAAAGCAAAAGGAAAAGAGTAGTGAACAGAACAAACTTTTCTAAAGTGTTTTTAGGGAAATGGATGCATAGTTCAAGTAGTGAACCTTTTTTTAATGAAGAGAGCTATTTTCAAAGTAATAGTTTGCTGCATGCAGTTGACACCAGAGGTCGTGCTTACGAAGTGAAAAATGGTTGCATAATGGAGAAGGAGATAATGGTTCCAAGAGATGAGGTACAAGTGATGGCGGATGAGGCTATGGGGAGACGTCCTAAAGCCCCAGTGTACACTTGGAATTGTAGTAGTATTTGCACTGTGCGTCAGGAATCTATTGATAAATTTCGTGAGTTTCTAAGAGAATATAGTAAAAAAAGTGTAAAACAGAAAATTAAGGTGCTTCAAAGTCTGGATCCATGCAGAGTGAGAGAGAATACTGGTTTGCAGGGTCATTCTCTGGCTTGTCTATCTAGAAAAGTGTGTAATAGTGTTTTCCATCATTTTAGGATGCTGGCTGTTCATCATACTGAAATGAGAAAGTTTGTGAGACGGTTGTATTTTGTCAAAAGTCCAGCAATAAAGTTAGATGAATTGAATAGGGCTCTGTTCCGTGGAACGGTATCAGATGTAGAGAAGGTTGTTGATGAAATTCAGTTTTGTTACTTTGGTCCTGAACAAAACAGTGCAGAAAAGGACACAGTAAATGAGGAAGAAGTGGAAGAGAATGTAGAACCCTCTGTAAGTAAGACATTTAATGATCACATAACAAAATTTGCAATAAACTCTAATGAAAGACCAAATATTACTTGTATTTGTTGCCGCAGAACTCATTATAGAAAACAAACTAGGAATGTTGATCTCTACAGAAAGAGTGAAAATGAAGATAATTATAAGTGGAAGGATTTTGCCACATATATATTTCTTGAAAATTGTTTTGAATTGGGTGAAGATCAGCGTATTTGTAAATACTGTTACAACAAGTTAGAGGAAAATAGAATGCCGACCAGAGCTGTACATAATAATTTAGAATTGGATGCTATTCCTGCTGAACTTTCTGAATTAAATACATATGAGTCTATACTCATTCAATGTGTTCATCCGTTCCAGACCATAGTACGTATGGAGCCCAAAACTGGTAAATTACCTCCTTCAGATTTACTGAGAGGTTTAAAAGGTAGAGTGGTGTATTTGCCCTTGGATTTGAAAAAAAATATGGAAACTATTGATGCGGATACTTTGGAAACTGAACCATTAATTATTCTGGTTAATGGTGTACCTACAAAGAATAAGAAGATTTGGCAGGAGCTGGTAGATGTACGGAAAGTACAAAGAGCAAATTTGTATTTGAAAAGGAATAACAAATGGTATGAATCAATTTATATAGAAGAAGAAGAAGAAGAAGATTTACAAGAAGACACAGAAACACCAACTGGACAAATTGAAAAAGTGGACAAGTCAAAGGAAGAAGAAATTTATGAACATTTTAGCATACATCCTCTTCATTCAAAAGAAGTTATGGGAGACAATATTGATCTGTTTCAGATGAAGAAAGCAAAAGGAACTCCTGTGAGTGTATGGGAGGAGAGCTTGGAAGCTCGATGTTTTCCCCAGCTGTTTCCTAAAGGAAAAGGAGGACGATACGATGAACGTCCGGAACAGATTCCAGCTTCTGAGTATCGGACAACAAGACTATATGCTGAAGATCCCAGATTTCGACAAAGTATTCCTTATTTGTTCCATCTTTTATTTGAAAGCGACTTGTCTGCATTGTCTTATGCAGTAAATCACATTTTAAAAAGTGGAGTACATTTACAAAATGTGTCTGCTAAGGATTTTATGGAGAAAGTGCAGCACCGAGATGATCATTTGGAAACACAACTGATCAATCTGATGGCTTGTCAGCGTGGGACAAATGAATATTGGTACCGACGCCATGGTGAATTAAAATGCATGTTACGGAATTTAGGAACACCAACATGGTTCGTTACCCTAAGCTGTGCCGAGTACGCTTGGGATGATTTACTGGATTTTCTACGAGAGGCAAATTCAAACATTAAAAACATCGAATACAAGACAGCAGGAGAACTGTGCTCATTGGATCCGGTTAATGTTTGCAGATATTTCAATCATAGATTTGAGGCTATGATGTCCTTCATCTGCAATAAAAAAAATCCACCTCTAGGAGAAGTAGTGGATTTCTTTTGGAGAAAAGAGGACCAGGCAAGAGGTGCTCCTCATATTCATATGCTGTTGTGGATCAAGGATGCCCCAAAGTTTGGAACAGATGCTGATGAAGCAGTGTTATCTTACATTGAAGAATATGCAACATGTGCTATACCAAAAAGCACAGAAGAGAAAAAGTTAAAGGAGCAAGTTTTACGTTTCCAAAGTCATCGCTGTGGAAAATACTGTCGACGGAAATACAAGAGCAAAGATAAATACTACACTAAATGTCGATTTGGATTTCCTAGACCTGTTCTTTCAAATGGAAGAGTTAACAGTTTTATGTCATCTGTGAGACATACTATCACAAGAAAATCACCTAAGAATACCTACAACCTTAAAAGAAAAGAAGAATCAAAAAATATAAATGACTACAACCCAGTGATTTTATCCATGTGGAACGCTAACATGGATATACAGTATGTAGCTGACAATTCCATTGCTGTTGCTCGATATGTAACGTCTTACATTACGAAATCAGAAAAAACAGAATTGAAGGAAATGTGGGAAGAGATTTCTCACGAGAAAACTGTCAGTAAGAAGCTGTACAGTTTCAGTTTGAAGATGTTATCGCATCGAGAAATTGGATCCTACGAATGTTCAGATAGGTTATCTTCTGCAAGTCTCTACTCGAAATCAAGAAGAATAATTTGGGCAAGTTTAGGCCTTGCAGCAATGAGAAATCGGGTACTGAAATCTGTTGGAGAAATTGAATATTTGGCCGAGAATGACCCAGAAAGTACAGATATTTTGAAATCAAACATGTTGGACACATATTATCCCAAGAGAAGTCATCATCTGGAGAACATGTGTCTCTATGAAGTGCTGCAGAACTACATTTATTCACGGAAAGCCGCAGAAGACATCAACAATGGAAAATATAAAGTCATTGGTGAGGAAGGATGTTTGGTGAAGCAAACAAAAGGAAGTTTGATAAATCACAGGAAGCTGAGTTGCGACACTACTGACAAAAAGGAATTTTACTACTTGGCTCTTTTACAGCTGTTTAAACCATGGCGTACAGAGGATGAACTACTGGGAGAATTTCAAAGCTATGAAGATTCTTTTAATGCTTGCAAAGACAGCATACAATGCAGTACATTCTCAAGTTATCTGCAAATGTTAAATGAAGAAATTGAACAGGAAACTACAATTGCAGCAGAAATAGCTAGAGACAGTTCTCAGGACAGCCAAAGTTCAGGAACACTCAGTCAAGATCCCCTAGGACAACCAATCGTTGAAAATGAAGCATCAATAGCCATGAATGAAGTGGAAACGGCTATGAATCAAGCTCAAGAAGAATTTATAGACTTACAAAATTTTGAAAGACAACTGAACGAAGAGCAGCAACAAATTTATGAAGAGATCAGAAACAAAATTGATCACGGATTTCTACATGAAAAAAAAGAGTGCTCATGCACATCATTTCATCCAATCAGGATGTATGTAAGCGGACAAGCTGGAACTGGAAAAAGTTTCCTAATAAAAGTCATCAGAAGCTACCTACAGCAAAAAACGGATTCTACTTTGTCTTGTGTGGTTACTGCTCCAACTGGGTTAGCAGCATATAACATAAAAGGAATCACTTTACATCGTTTGCTAATGTTACCAGTGGAGCATGAGAACAAAATACAATACAACAAGCTAACTGGAGAAGCATGCTTGGAAGTTTCAAGAGTATTGAAGAAGATGCAAGTTCTCATTATTGATGAGGTGAGCATGGTATCAAACTTAATGCTTGCCTTTGTGCATTTAAGAATGCAGCAAATTCTGAAGACAGACTATGACGTGTTATTTGGAGGAAAACACGTCATAGTTTTTGGAGATCTTTTGCAACTTACTCCAGTTAAAGGACAACCAGTGTTTAATACTGTGACACATGAAGACACGAAGAAGTCATTGGGAAGCATCGGTAATACAAATATTTGGTCCTTCTTTGAGTACAAGGAACTTACTACTAATATGAGGCAAGCAAACGATGAAGAATATGGAAGTATTCTGAAAGATATCAGAATTGGACTACTCACTGAAGCTGGCACAAAAGCATTACAGAGTCGGCTGCTACATAATTTATTTCCAAAGGAAGAAATAGTTGCAGAGAAGATATACAAGAACATTGCAGAAAAGAAAAGTGTCATCTGCTTAATGCCAACTCTACGTGAATGCTCAATATTCAATGAGGAGCTTTTGAAATTGGAAAAGGAAGATATCAGGAAATTGGAAGCAGTGGACAAAATTGAGGATGGAAGAATTACTGTCACATTAACAGGCACACTGAAAAATAAATTGGATTCACTAGAGAAGAACATTTCCAAAACAGCTGGATTAGAAAAAAATCTATATGTTTGCATGAACTGTAGAGTATTTTTAAGGAGAAATTTGGATGTTGAAAAAGGTTTAGTTAATTGAGCTATGGGAAGAGTTGTGGGTTTTATTAATTATCAGAAAAAAGATGGAATTGAATGTTTAAAAATAAAATTTGATCAGATAGAAGAAGTTAAAGACATTTGTCGTTGTTCAGTTCGTTTCATGCTTGTGAAAGACTTATATGTACGTAGGAAGCAGTTTCCGTTTTCGCTAGCATATGCTGTAACTATTCACAAGTCTCAAGGATTGACTGTAGATTGTGCATTTGTGAACATTGGTTCAACTGTGTTCAAAGAAGGTATGGCATATGTTGCTTTGTCACGAGTGAAAACATTATCAGGTTTATTCATGATAGACTTTGATGATTCAAAAGTTAGTGCTGATACAAATTGTGTAAAGGAGTATAATAGATTAAGAAGAAGCTATGCTCCTCATTTAGGTCAGTATCCTGTGTTGGAGAAACGTGTAGTTTCTCGTAAAAGGAGAAATGAGAATATCTGTAATGAAGATGTAGAGAGGAGGAAAAAAAAGAGGAGTGATATAATTGCAAGCAAAAAGAATAAGGAAAATGAAGAACAGGTTGTAGGATGTCATTTTGAAAATAGCTCTGGTGTCAACTGCTACGCTAATGTAGTGCTGAATGTTGCATTTTATCTGGAAAGTTTGCAAGAGCAGATAATAGTAAATCAGGGAAAAAGATTGTGTTCTGTGCTGAGTCTCCTTTTTCAAAAGCTGAGTAATGATAAAACTCAAATAGAAAGTGCTACTGAAATTAGAAAACTTTTAGATGTATGTTCAGGACGAACACAGTTTTCTCAAAATGTACAGCAAGACGCACAGGAATTCTTGATGTATTTTCTTCAGGTACTGGAAGAAGAAGGGGTTCCCATTGAAAATTTATTTGGTCTCTCTTATAAATGGGAACATAGTTGTGAAAACTGTTATAATATATGTGGCTCTAATGTTGATAATGAAAGGTTTATTTATTTAACATTGCCAGAGAGTAAAACAGTCACTTTTGCTAAATTAGTTAAAGATGCTAATCATAGCATGGAATGCGGTGAGTGTAAATCTGACATGTTTTCAACGTTAATTTTAAAGGAATACGGACAGTATGTAATTTTAATGATGCAACGATGTAGAGCTGATGGTTCAAAATTGGATACTTTAATAAAGAAGTTTACAGGACAGCAATTATCAATTTCAGGAAAAACTTTTGTAACAGTTGCAATAATTTTCCATGATGGACCTACTGTAACTTCTGGTCATTACACAGTTTATCTTAAATGTGAAAAAGGCTGGACACTGTGTAATGATTCCCAATTGATTTTTAAGCAACGTTTGCCTTTTGATTTAGCAAATTCCTATCTAATCTTCCTGAAACCTAAATTTTAGAGAGATTTGGCAACATCTGGACAAAACTATTTTACCATTTTATTGGATTACCATTTGGAATTTACAAATAAAAAGATTTAACAAATTATCATTTGGCCTAATGGAAAGGTAACCAATTGTAATGTGGAATTTTTCCATTTTTTAAGGAAACTTTGGAAAACCAAAAATTTAGAAAAAATCGGTAACATCTGCACAATTTAAATTTTGGAATGTTATTGGATTGCCAGTGGAAATTTTTTCAAAAAAGATTTTTAAAATTACTATTTGGCCATGCGGAAAGGTAAACAATTCTATTGTGGACTTATTTAATTATTAATAAATCTTTCGGAAACCAAAATGTTACAGAGAATCGGTGTGATCTGTACAATTTAAACTTTAGATTTTTATTGGATTACCATTGGAAATTTAACCAAAAAAGAATTTTAAAATTACTATTTGGCCTAAAGGAAATGGAACCAGATGTATTGTGGAGTTATTTGAGATATATTATTGTGATTATACTTCTGAAACAAAAATATCAGACGGTATTTTAAAGAAATAAGTATTGATATTAGATGATATTTTTTAAGAATATTATGCATTTCTATAAAGTTATGTTTATGCAAAAAGAGATTGTGGGCTTTTTTAAAACAATCTTTGAGATTGTTAATTTTTTTTTTGCCTGCTGTTAAATGATGAATGCAATTGTTTTCACAATTTATAGTGAAATGCAATATATTCTGAAAACAGCAAAAAAAAGGCAAAAATATTTTTTGAAAAATATGTAAATATGTGTACTGTATTATAAAATGTTTTATTAAATATTAATACTTTTTTCTTTTTTTTCAGATTGAGATAGAAAATTTTCGAAAACTAGAACCATTTTTAAAGCAATTAAAAAAAAAATGTAAATCAATAAATATTTTTTTGAGTGGGTATGGTAAGTCAATAATATCATGGTCCCTTTTTTCCACTTCTCTACAATCACATTTTCAGTTTTTAATTGTAGTCTCTCAAGGACCTTGTAATGTGATAATTGATTTTTAGTGTTTTTAAAAAAAAAAAAAAAAAATTACGCGTACCGTACGCGTACGGTAAAAAAAAAAATTAAAAAAGTTTTTAAAAACATATATAAAAAATAGATGAAAGGTAAGGTTGGCTCTTAAAAGAGCCGTTGTGTTCATGCAGGGACAGAGGAAAGAAAGATTGGGAATATTAGATGGTACGACAAGTGTGCTGATCTATTTTATTGTTCACTAGGGAAATACTGGTCTCCCTATAAGTAATTAGATCATGACAAGTGGCGCACCGTACTTCAACCCTCGCAAACCGAGGGTTAATTTCCAGAGGACCAGAAAAAGGAGATGCTCCCCCCACAGATGAAGGGCTCACCTGACCTGCAGAAGAAGGACTCGGCACTGCAGATGATGGTCCAGGCTGAGCTGCTGTGGATGTGCTTGGTTGATTTACTGAAGGGTTACCTTCAGTAAGTCGAGCATGTGTCCTTCTGTGTACATCCTTAAGGTGTCTCATCATGGTGTGATTCCCAAAGGAATACTTCCTGTCAGGATTCCCTCTTGAAAGTACACGCTTACACAGCTTACAAGTCACTAAGGGTGCATTTACCTTTTGCTGGCCTTCTGGAAAAGAAAAATAATCCCATACATAAGAGGTCTTTTGTTTCCTCGCTCTCTGCCTCAAGGTAGTGCTGCTAGCCTCACTCTCAGAAGAGCTCTGCTGTTCTGCCATCGTATCACAAAGACAACCCAGCTCCTTCTCCTAAGGGATCACAAGCAGAAATGAGGGGAATGGGTGTGGTGTAGGAGAGTTCTAGAACTGAAAGTAGTTTCTACCAATCAAAAGTTGTGTTCCATGATCACATGACCTACCGTACGCTTACGGTACGCTTACGGTGCGCTTACGGCAAAAGTACGCATGCGCGTAAAAAAGACACGCGCATGCGCAAAACAGGCACGCCCCTTCACTTCCGCGTAACGTGCGCGTGCAGCGTACGCGTTACGCGCTATGCGCGCGTGACGTGCGTCTACGCAAATTGCGTAAATGAACGCAAACAGCGTAGGAAACTAACGTAATTACAGCAAGACGTGCGCTTACCGTACGCGCACGGTAAAAAAAAAAAAAAAAATGTATTGCTAATAAATTTTACCTGTTTATTTTTAAAAAATTGTCAAATAAAAACATATTGTAGAATTTTTAAAATTTAACCATAGTCTTTAAAAAAGGATAGACAATTAAAATAAAAATATGTAAAAAAAAAAGAAGAAAAAAAAAAAAATAGCATTTAAAAAACCTTGCAAATTCACTGAAAAAAACATGGGTTTCACTCACGTTATAGTTAGGAATTAGCATTTAAAAAACCTTACAAATTCACTGAAAAAACCATGGGTTTCACACACGTTATAGTTAGGAATTAGCATTTAAAAAACCTTAGAAATTCAATGAAAAAACCAAAGGTTTCACACATGTTATAGTTAGCTGGACATTTCACTCGTAAAAAACCATTGAAATTCCCCCGTTATAGTTAGTTCAGCTAACTATAACTCGCGCGCCCGCAATGCACTACTGATGACGTCACATATTACATCACTCATGACATGGTCAGTGACATCACTCATGACATCACTGATGACATCTCAAATGACATCACTGATGACATCATCCTTGTGACAGAGTGGTAGACCTCCTCTCACCCTAATATAACCTTTGATACACACATTTAAAAATAGAGACTGAAATTTTCAAAAAAATGGACATACCAATAACAGTTACAACAACCTATTCAGTAATTCTAAGATCCACATACACATCCACTCATCCACCAACAGTCCTATACAGTCACTCATACATGTACTCACACATCATATCTACTCATACACCTAAACATCCTGTAACATAATGCCACTCATCCATAGAGTTACTCACACATAGTCACTCATGCTAATAAAGAATCAAACATCCATTTACTTGCATATACAGTTATACACACACCACCACACTTACTTCTACGGAAACTTACACATACTTAGTCTTTTAAATAATCACTTAGAAAAACACATACTTATTCATACAGGAACTCTACCAATCTCTCACTCTCACATATACTCACTTATAAACACCAATAGTCACATATACTAGTTTAAAACATATGTAGTTACTTATGAAGACACTATTGAGACAGTCATTCACTCACTAACACACCCATGCACACACTCATCCACCCATACAATCCTGCACACATGCTGTCTTCAACACATACAAACAGTGAGTCACTCATTCATGCATCTATGCACTACGTAATACCCCCCACCGCACCATGAAGACACTCAGACACTCATACTGATACTCAAAAAACCAACTAATAACCTATATAGACACTCATGTAGCTACTCACCAACCCATGCAGCCACTTATACACAAAGTGAGAGACTGATACAGGTATTTACACATTTAAACATTACTCACTTAGCCATGTATTCAAAAAGATACACTTAATCAGTCAGTAATACAATCAATTTTTCAAAAACAAATCATGAATTTAGACACTTATATACTCATTTATTCTTCCATCGACCTTGAGATATACATATATTAAACATATTTAATTTTCAGAAAAACACACATTCACTGGATGATGTCATCAGTGATGTCATTTGAGATGTCATCAGTGATGTCATGAGTGATGCCACTGACCATGTCATGAGTGATGTAATATGTGACGTCATCAGTAGTGCATTGCGGGCGCGCGAGTTATAGTTAGCTGAACTAACTATAACGGGGGAATTTCAATGGTTTTTTACGAGTGAAATGTCCAGCTAACTATAACATGTGTGAAACCTTTGGTTTTTTCATTGAATATTGATATATATATATATTGATATATATATATGTATATATTGATATATATATATATATATATATTGATATATATATATATATATTATTTACTGTCGGTCGCCAGTAGATAGTTATAGTTAGGATGACGTTTCCATAGGAAAAGCATTTTTTTGCAGGTGCTTATAACTTTGGCGTCGTTTGACGAATCTTTATGAAATTTTCCAAACAGTTTCTCTTTTTTGATCAGCTTCTATCTTGAAAGTTTGTGGGTGATTGCTCAAGGGGGGGCTGAGAAAAAAGGGGGGTCCCAAAACTTGTTTTCTCAATGCATTTTCCATAGGGAACTTTAGACAAGGCCACATGTCAAACTGTTGAACGGAATTACGCCAAATTTGACAGGGAGAAAGGTCTTGGCCCAGAAAGCACGCTTTTGTTTAAATGGCGTAAATCCGTTCAGTAGTTTTTGAGAAACATCAAATTTGACAGATATCGATATTTGGGAATTCTGACATCTGATTGGCTGAGGGGTTACGAGCACGAGCTTGGGGCTGATTGGCTGTGAACGGTTGAAACTAGGAAGTGTTGGCAGACATTTTGTGAATCAGTCCATCAACTCGCATCTCTCCATCTACAAGCCATTGGGTCCGTAGTTCTACCTCTGCAAGGCAACAATGAAAATATACAGCAGCTCTGTCTGTGCGAGATACCCCTTTCTCGGTCCCTCTTCCCACATCACACGCCTCAGTGCACAGAAAACCCTATCCGGCTAGCTATAGTATCTTATTCGTTCTCCGTACTACAGTGGAGCTACCAATGATTAGATATCCTAGAACAATGCGACTCAGGTCCTCTCAGAATTCATGGGAACAAAACACTCTTTCGCTTAGACACTCATACCTGTTCACAATGTGAGTAACCAGAGACTTCGTATAGTTTAAATTGTTTATTTCAACTAACGAGCTCTGTAATGTAGCACACGTGCTAGGGTGAGCAAAGAAACGCATGTAAACAATACAATCAGCATAGTTACAATTGCATAAAGTACGAATGGGGAAAGCATACTATAATGTCGGTGCATTAAGCGAAAAAGAGCTTACCACCCTCCCCATGCTACGAGCTGTGTTTATTATATCAGTGGACGACCTCTGGCTCATTCGTTCTCCATACTACAGCGGAGCTACCAATGATTAGATATCCTAGACCAATGCGACTCAGATCCTCTCAGAATCCGTGGGAACAAGACACTCTTTCGCTTAGACACTCATACCTGTTCACAATGTGAGTAACCAGAGTCTTTGTATAGTTTAAAATGTTTATTTCAACTAACAAGCTCTGTAATGTAGTACACGTGCTAAGGTGAGGAAAGAAATACATGTAAAGAACACAATCAGCATAGTTTCACTTGCATAAAGTACGAATGGGGAAAGTATATTATAATGTCAGTGGATTAAGCCATATAGCGCTTACCACCCTCCCCTTGCTATGAGCTATGTTTATTATGTCAGTGGAAGACCTCTGGGCTTGGACAGCGGAACATCCTGCCTCAAGTCTTACATGATAGGATTTACATCTCTGGACAAGCACAACTCTTCCTCGAGAAGTGTGTGTAATTTGCTTCCTGTGCAATATTAAAAGCACTCGAAATTTCAGAAGCGGAGGTCTGTTACATGTTATGTCTATATGTGCGTGGGACGGGCCAAAGCAGAATAATCAGCAATGTTGTTTTCTGCTCTTGAACACGGCGTACAGACGAGAACTCAGTGCACAGCAGAAATAGTGAAAGGCAGACAGTTCCCATGCGAAGCAGAGAAAACAGAAGTGTTTACGAGAACCAATGCATTTAGAGTCGTGTGGAAAAAGCGGATAAAATGGCTGTGATGCAAGGTACGAACTCATGCTAACTTAGCAACGTTCGTTGGCACCTCCTAACCCCCACAACACCCTCCCCTTTGGGTGGTCCTAAGCACAGTGAGCAAATTAGAACTCAGAGTCCAAAAAGTCTGAGCCAAGAAGAGCAGATATCCAATATAGGAAAATGAAGTAGTAGAAGAATGTCAACAGGGTTGAAAAGAGAAAAATTTAATAATACCATGGTGAGAGAAAAAAAAACAAAAAAACGTGGCACTGCCAAATTAATCTATCAGTGTGTACAAGAGCAGTAAGTTGCAACAGCTTCCAACAGGAAATCATTATTTTCGTCTGAAAATTAGACGCCATCCAATTCAGCAATTCGAAGGAGCAAACGTGCTCATTGATTATCGGTGCTTCCAGCACCAAAGCAGGGCAACTTGCGTGGTACTTGATGTAACTCCAGGAAATCATGTGCAGCCGTACATACATCCCACTGAGCTAGCACACCAAGTGCAGCAGCACATGCCATGAAACCAATACCGGAACATTCACGCTCATGATTCACCAAAGGGTTTATCAGGAAAGGAAAATCCGGGGCAGGCGACGCTGTGTTTGTGAGGCATAGATCCAACGCCCATTGGAAGGGACAGGACATGCATGAGAACACTGGTTGGACGGAAGTATACCAGGGATAGCGGAAAGACAAATTGTAAGCCACGCTGAGAGTGGCCAGCGGCAAGTTACCATAACAGTCAAGCATGCAGTTGCAAAGTAGCTGTATTAGGGCTGGGTTGTGAATGAGCACAGGTGGAGCAGCCATTTCTGAGCATACAGATCAAGAGGAAAAGTCCGGCAGCCAAAGCTAGTCGAAGTGGCAACCCACCGAAAACACTAGAGAAAATAGAATGAATTAAATCAGGGATCACACCAAAAATAGTTTGAAGAGACGTTACAAGGCCGGATCCCACAAGCTTAAAAAAATGTGCCAGCCATGTTGTATGTGAAGCATTGAATGAAAATAGAATGAATTAGCTCACCAAAATTTTGTGGGAGATCAGTGTTTAAAAGATTATGAACTTCTGTTCTCGTGTTGGCCACCTGCAGGACATATGTCTCACGGGCAGGAGAGAAACTTCTTTCTGGGACAATAAGGCTCTTTTTCGGCTCAGCTTGTCGAACTCTGCCTTCAAGGTCGGAATGGAAGGCCAAATCGAGGTATCGAAACTCCCCTGTGAGGGAGGAAACAGCATATTTTTACAGCAAACTACATGTTGTGACACAGTCACAATGTACGGAATACCTTTTAAGATGCCGCAGCATTTTTTATTATTCAAGAAAAATAACTGTCATTGCATGACATTGTTTTGTCTGTTGTTGATATTGTACAGGATGATGTATCTGTGTTATATCATGGTCAGAACCAATTGCGTCTCATGGCTTTGCCTTTAGAAACCAGTCCATCGGCTCGCAGCTCTGCGCCAGCCCGTTAGCTCATAGCTGTGTCTCTGGTAGCAAGCCCGTCAGCCCGTTGCTCTTCCTCTGCGAGTCAGCCCGTCCGCTCGCAGCTCGGGCCTGCAGCTCTACCTCTGCGAGCCAGCCGGTTAGCTCATAGATGTGTCTCTGCTAGCAGGCCTGTCGGCCCGTTGCTCTCCGTCTTCCTCACACACCTGCTAAATCATCCATCCAGACACTTATACACCCACTCATTCTTCAATACACCTTGACATATACATAAAACATATTTAAACTTTACAGAAACACACAGTAACTGGATGATGTCATCAGTGATGTCATTTGAGATGTCATCAGTGATGTCATCAGTGATGTCACTGACCATGCGATGAATGATGTAATATGTGATATCAAGAGCAGTGCATTGCGGGGTCTCGAGTTATAGTTAGCTGAACTAATTATAACGGTGGAATGTCTCTGGTTTTGTACATGTGAAATGTCCAGCTAACTATAACGCCCCTGAAACCTATGGTTTTTTCAGTGGATTTCAATGGTTTTTTAAATGCAAATTTCTAACTATAACGTCTGTAAAACCTATGGGCCCGATTCACAGAACTAACTTAAGACAAAATCCTAAACTTACTACTTTTGGTATTCACAGAAGGCATTTAGTAGTAGTAAAGTTTGGATTTTGTCTTAAGTTTGACTTAAGACAAACTTAAGACAGACTTAAGCCAGACTTAAGACAGACTTAAGTTAGGATTTTGTCTTAGGTTTGTCTTAAGTCTGTCTTAATCCTGTCTTAAGTCTGTCTTAAATTTGTCTTAAGTTTGTCTTAAATTTGTCTTAAATCAAACTTAAGAAAAAATCCTAACTTTACTACTACTAAATGCCTTCTGTGAATACCAAAAGTAGTAAGTTTAGGATTTTGTCTGAAGTTAGTTCTGTGAATCAGCCCCTATGTATTTTCAGTGAATATATATATATATATATATATATATATATATATATATATATATATATATATATATATATATACACATATATAAATCCCGCTATATTTTAGAACTAAATAGCAGAGCCCCGTCAGGCCTCAATATGGAAGAGGACCTGTATACACATCTATAAGGGTCTACATCTAGTTCATCAGTATTATGCCATTGCTGTTCTATTTCTGTAACCTCCTTTTAAACATGTTTGTGTAATTGTATGTTTTTTTAGTTTTACACTGGGTAGCACTGTATTAGATAGAATAAGATAAGTCCAGATTTGCTTTAATAGGTCGGAGAATCATGTGTAGTGCATGCCCACTAGGGCTTAATCTGAAAGACGGCAGCAAGAGCCATTGTGCATGCCCACTAGGGCAATATTTACGGTTTGGTGCGTGGCATTTAAATAATAAGGAGTACAGTATTCATTGCGTATTAACGTAGAATAACTTTTGGTACCAATTTAATTTTAACTCATACCAATTCCGTTATGCCTGCTTTTGCTTTGATGGTGAATTTAAATGAACTACGAGTCTGTTTTTCATTGCACTTTATTTGTAGTTTATCATGTGACTTATCATGTGCACAGCTTTAAAATTGTGTTTTTTTGACAAAACTTTGTTGGTGAACAAGCCTGCTGGTTCAGGCGAAACGCGTCCGACATTGCCGTTGATTAGAATCTGATACAGATTGTCAAGACGTGGCGTCGTCATTCCTTTTCTTGAGAGGAGTATTTATTCATATTACGGACCCAGTTTGCGAGGTCTGCTCGACGACGCACCCGCTGATTAGGAGTGCGGTGGCTGTTCGCAAACGCTGTGGAAGTATATATATATGTATATGTATATATCAATATATATATATATATATATATATATATATATATATATATATACACACACAAAAGTCTATGTGTGAAAGTCATCCTTTCTGCCTTGATAACCCCCCATTTTTCGACTGATACTGGTGGTAACTGACTCTGAATGTACCCTGGGCCATGCTAACCAGGCCCAGGGCCAGTGCTCTGCTTACAAAGGTATATGGTAATTAGGTGTAATTGAAATTGGTGCTGAAAAACCTACCTGTAAGCCACTAGTATATGATAGGGTGTGAAGGTTTAGAGGCCCAGCAACTTTGAGGCACTTAAGTGTGCACTGTAGTGTTGCCTGCTGTCATTTTACAAGTCAGCCATGCTTTGCAAGCTGCTTTTAAATTGAAATTACATGCATATTCGACTTTTGATTTAAGGGTACTTCCAAAGTATTAAACTACCTTATTGTTACACATGTCACCCCTAACCATCTTCCCTGGGGTAGGGGGCATGTAAAAGTAAGCAAGGGCATTTTAAAAGATGTTATAAATGCCCTGGAGAGGGAAAAAATACCAATTTTGTTTTTCCCACATTGTAGCCTTTTAGCTCAATAGTCTAACATGGGAATACTGTAATACAGTGTCACTATTGACAGGAGTGTGCTAAAATAATATTTCAAATACTTAACAGATTGGTAATGATAATTCCAACAACTTGCCACAGTTGGATTTATCATAATTAATACAGAAAATAAGTTATAGAACTTTATTTTCTGTGAGCCAAAATCCAGATTTATAGCAGCCTCTCCTGATTGGTCAGCCCTTAACAGACTTAGGCAAACTGCTTTGATGAAGTTATGGCCTGCATAGAGCAGAGTTTTACTGGTGGGGGAGGGAGTTGCAACTGCGGAGAACAGGTCAGGAAGGGGCTGGGTAATCAAACTGATCTTCAAAGAGAGCAGGACTCTAAGAATGCAAGCCATGCCTACCTTCTAGTCCTGTTCCTCCTAGGCAGATGGGACCCCCAGGAACGGAATATGCAGATGGTCTGAAAGTGGGAGTGTTAAGGGAATTGAGCCACACCAGTAGGTTGGCTTAGCCAGGTCTTCATTCCACTGCGAAAGATTCTCCATTTTGAATTTTAAAGTGCAGTACTTTGTGGGACAAGAATATGCCACACAAATAGAGGACGCTGTCAGGCTTTTGGATGGCAGCCTGTACCCCATTGGTCAGGGGTGCCCCCCTGCTTGTCGCCCCAGAACACTGGATAAATATGAGAAAGCTGCATAGCAACTCGGATCTGCTGCCTGAAACTACAAAAAGAAGAAGGACTGCCCTGCTGAAACCCTGGCCTTCACCAAGAGGACTGCACTCTGAATGACTGCACTTGCTGCACACTAAGGAGCTACAGGCCTAAGGACTTTGCCTTGTGTCAGAAAGGGAAGGCGTGGACTCCCTGAAAATAACAGGTCAAAAGAGCTCCAACCATATCATCTCCGCAAGAGGAACCCAGCTGACTGCCTTCAACTGATTTGGCCAGGTACATTGTGGGAACTCTTGTCCCAACTTCCGAGGAGCAACTCACAGACTGCAAAACCTTGGATTTTGTTTGTGGACACTTTGCACCACCAAAGGAACTTCAGTAAGCACCTCCTGAAGTTTGGAGAACTTTTGAGAACTTTTATGAAAAAGCTTTATAAGGTATCTAACCTGACATCAGGAGTCAAGCTGTCTAACTGCGATCTGCCCTGGATCTTATAGTCGTCCTGC
Source organism: Triturus cristatus (assembly GCF_964204655.1). Taxonomy (NCBI): domain Eukaryota; kingdom Metazoa; phylum Chordata; class Amphibia; order Caudata; family Salamandridae; genus Triturus; species Triturus cristatus. Next base: position 232,872,998 of record NC_140585.1, read on the forward strand.
TCAAAGCTCCAGAGCTCAAGACTTCCAGAAATTGAGCAGGTGCTCCAGCTTAACATAGCGGGCGAAACGGCTGCGAGTCCCGCCTGACGAAGTGCCTTGCTCGCCATCAAGGGAAAAAGCTAAAGAAACGTTTCTAAGTGTGAAGGTAAATTTTTGACTGAGGCCTCCCACTTAGTGTTGACTCAGGGCTCCATCACGGTTGGCCTCAAAGATTTACTTTGTCCCAATCAAGCACGACCAGGTGTCCCAATTCGGGTATACAGGGTTTTTAATCACTAGAAAGTGTTTATTCTTTAAAAAGTGTCCTACATTGGGTTTTAGTCCTTTTTGTGTAACTTCAAAGAAAAAAATAGTTCCTATTTTGAGACATTGGTGTGGGATTTTTACTGTGTGTTGGGTCTTACTTATATAATATATTGGTGTTTTTAAATGCTTTACACACCTGACTCTTATGTTAAGCCGTCTGCTCATTGCCAGCTAGCAGAGGTTGAGCCGGCATATAATTTATTGAGACCTTGTCTGGACCTTACATTGTGTTGGTGGCCTTATTGCTAGTGGTAGGTGCGTCTTTACCCCTATTAATAATCCACCTTCTAACACCCTTCTTTTATTTGGTTAACAAAGGCACTAGTGTGGTTTAATTGTAGTTGGAAGATCTTTTGTAAATGGAGAAAATATGCTCCCACTTATTCACTTTCAGTACTCCATTTTTTTATAAGATTAATTTGTAGATTCCCTCTAAATATGTTGAAAAAGTCCAGTCTCCAAATAATTACAAGGCCTCCTCAGGACAACAGCAAAATGACCTACAATTCTAAATAATAATATTTATCCAGTTGCGTATAGAGATTTAACATATATACAGCACATTAGCACATTGTTTTTTGGTTCCATTATTGTCTTACCAACACTATGTTTGTTAATGACTATGCCCAAAAATTGTTTAACATCTGTTAGTTCTTCCTCATTTGCATCATAAATATTTCTGAGATACTCTCTCTGGCTGGTTCTACTGAACTCCATAGATACTTAAGAGTCATATTACACTTATATCTTGAAGACCTGTTACATCAGGAAAAGGTCACAGGTATGACTCCAGATAAAAGGTGGGTAGACTATATGAGTATAAGCTTAACTGTGACAAAATCAGATGAAATTTGGGGAAAATTAGAACTGGTAGAAAGACATACTGTTGGGAGGCCTAAACATAGAATAAAATATTACTCCATACATATAGCATCTCTGCTGTTCAGTCCACAGACACTGAAATCTTCATCCAAAGCAAAGGATTGTCCTTTCTGCCTACCATATTCAGAATACATACGGTTGGAAGGCCCAAACACAGAACAATGCATAACCCCATATATATAACAGCTCTGCTCTTCAAGCAAACACTGAAAAGTTAATCCAAGGGCAAGGATTGTCCTTTCTACCTACCATATTTAGAAGCCCAATATATGCTAAAATGGGGATCCCACAATTTCCCAGAAAGACAAGATAAAATATTTTTCAAAGACAAGAAGGTGGTGGATGATTCAAGTGATGCAAAACGACCAGGTAATAAATCTACTGATTGCCCATTGGAGCATTTGATAAAATAGTAATATGAGGCCTTGAGAAAATATACAGCAAGGAACAATATATTAGGTCACTTTTTCAAGGAGGAATTCAAAGCGATTGATTCTTTGACAAAGATTAATTCAATCATCTGGCTGTCACCAAAGCTCATTTTAGTAACACAAAGCTAAAGCAAGAATGAATATACTGAAAAAGGTTTGGCGTCAGTCCATCTGAGCCATTGGCAGGTTTGAATCAGCCTAATTCCACCACTAGCTTGTTTGTTGCGTCATGTTTTGAGTCAGCCCATGCTAGTCAAGGTTCTTTACAATTTTGGCATGTAGACTTTTAACTGGTGAAAGGCAGACCGAGGAGCAGATTTCCAAGATTCTCATGGAGCGCAGTGCAGAAGTGCAAATGCTGAGCTGTGCTGCTTGAGCAGGAGAAAGCAGAATGCAACCATATTTACAGAAATATGCCACTCTCCTCCCCTCTCCCTAGCGCTGGTGCAGAAATATGCTGCTGTGCACCACGGACACACCTTTTCACCATAGTGTCCATAGTGAAAGTTTGTCTCCTTTAGTCTAGCATAGGTTTTGTATTGAACAGGAACCCTTCCAGTACAAAATACCATGCTTAGGCTAACTTTAAACCTTTTCTCACTTGTATGTGTGCTGTACGTGCAACACACATACAAAGTTGGAAAAAAAGGAGAAATTAAATAATTTCTCCTTCATAGCACCTATTTGAAATGGGTACTATTTTCTCACGCTAAACTATGTCTACTATTTTAAGTAAATAGGGTTTAGCATCAGAAACCTTGGGTGGTTGAATGGAAACACCCATGCACCATCCGTGGTACACCCCCTTGGTGCTACGTATTGCAAAGCAGCACTATGCACTGCTTTGCTCTGGTTTCAAGTGATTTTCCAGCACTAAACAAGTTTACCGCTGGAAGGTAAATTAGCAAAAAAAGTGTTCACGTTGATTTCCATCACTGTCGCAAACACGGTGCTAAAACGTAGTAAATGTACCCCAGAGTATTCCTGTTTTTCACTGCCTTCTCTCTCTCTCTGCCATTGGGTGCTGGTTTGAAGTTCAAATATCCCTGGCTGGGTGGTGTGGTTCTCATTTATTAATAGCGAAAATTTAGAGAGCCCCTTAACCATAAAAGAATATGGGGAAGTGCAATGTTAGCTAAGTAAAATGTTATTCTTCTTGGGATCAATCTATAGTTGGGTTGAAGAGGTCACATGATTAGTCTGGCACTTTTGACATTACAGTGTCTAATATGTTCTTGAAGACTTTATACTCTATCCTGATATATAAATTGACACAATTCCAAAAATAATATTGATATTTTCTTTTTTTATTTATTTATTTTTTTAAACTTTATTTATTCATTTTCAGATACCAAGTACTGAAAAAGAAAAACATACCCCTCAGAACATAGTCATTCATTAATTCATAGCATTGTTTCATTGTTTCCGCAGTACACAATACAGTCTGTAATACTTGTAATTGTAGGTAGTCTAATACATCAAAAAGCAGCGCTACACATTAATTATTACTTTCAGAGCAATCAGTGGAAGGGGACATACACTGCCGGGGAGCAGGGCCCAGTGCAGCGGCAATAGTCCACCTGGGGCTAGCCAGGCAATCGCTGTGTGGAGATCTGTGTGGCCATCTCATCAGCTGGGATTCTTTTCAGGTGGGATAAAAAGGGCTCCCAAATATCTTTGGGTCTTGTCTTAAGGGGCATCAGGTCCCAATAAATTGAAAATTGCTCCTGGCAGTGTGCAAAGTCTTCCACCTAGGCTTCTGCAGTCAGCGCAGAGCACTTCCCCCAGTGTCTTGCCACCCTACATTTTTCTAGCAGTAGTAGCAATACCGCCCGCCTGCGGTATGGTCTCGGAACTGCTTCCACATATCCCAGTAAGAAGACCACAGGATCCGGCTGTATTGGTGTCCCTATAATGTCTCCCAGCATATTGCATACCTCAGTCCAGAATTTTGCCACCTTAGAGCAGGACCAAGCTTAATTTAGGAAATTGGCATCTGGGCTATGGCACCGCACACACTGCAGACTATCTGCTATCCCAATCTTGTGTAGCTGTGTTGGTGTTCTGTATGCCCTATGTAGGTAGTTAAAATGTTTCAGGCGTAGCCTATAGTTAGCTGAAAGCTGGTCAGTTTAGGCACAGCAATAAGTGCACCATGCTTCCGGTATCTCGAATTGTAATTCCTCCCCCCCCAGGGCGCCCTAGCCCTCTGGTGTCAGCGGCGGAGGCAGACTGCGTTATTGTGTAAAGGCGAGTTATAAGTTTGCGCGAGGAAGTGGTCGTATACATATTTTCTAGCGCCTCAAATGTAGGGGGAGGGGCTGGGAAGGACTCATGCAGTACGCGACAGTTGGAGCGGATTTGATAATATAGCAGTGTGTCTGAGAGAGACTGTGCTTCTGGGTTCATATTTGGCAGGCTGGAAATAAAGGCCCTATTAGGGTATAAATCAGCAAATGTCTTGACATTGCATGTAGCTGCACGTCTAGCTACTCCTTTATCCTGCAGAGGGGGGAATGCGGGGTTGTCCACTAGAGGGGCAGTGGGTGCATATGCCATTATGAGGCCCGCTCATCTGTGGAGACCACTCCAATCAATCAATCAATCAGTTCATTTGTAGAGCGCACTAATCACCCGTGAGGGTATCAAGGTGCTGGGGGGAGCAGGGGTGCTGCTACTGCTCGAACAGCCTTGAGGAGTCTCCTGAAGGCCAGCAGGTCCTGGGTCTGTCGCAGGCGGATGGGGAGGCTGTTCCAGGTTTTTGCAGTGAGGTGGGAGAATGATCTGCCGCCGGCGGTCGCTCGTCGGAGGCGGGGGACGGTGGCGAGGGCGAGGTTAGCGTAGCGAAGCTGGCGGTTCGGGGTGTAGAAGGTGAGTTGTTTGTTGAGGTACGCTGGTCCGGTGTTGTGGAGGGCTTTCTGAGCATGGGTGAGGAGCTTGAAGGTGATCCTCTTGTTGACGGGGAGCCAGTGCAGGTCTTTCAGGTGGGCTGTGATGTGGCTGTGGCGGGGGATGTCGAGGATGAGGCGTGCAGAGGCGTTCTGTATGCGTTGTAGTAGTTTCTGGAGTTTGGCTGAGGTTCCTGCGTAGAGAGCGTTGCCGTAGTCCAGCCTGCTGCTGGCGAGGGACTGGGTGACCGTCCTTCTGGTTCCAGTGGGGATCCATCTGTAGATCTTGCGGAGCATGCGGAGGGTGTTGAAGCAGGAGGAGACGGCATTTACTTGCTGGGTCATTGACAATGCTGAGTCCAGGATGACCCCTAGGTTGCGTGCGTGGTCCGTGGGCTTCGGTGCAGCTCCCAGTGCGGCCGGCCACCATGAGTCGTCCCAGGCGGAGGAGGTGGATCCGATGATGAGGACCTTCGTCTTGTACGAGTTCATTTTCAGGTGGCTGTTCATCATCCATTCGGCGATGGCCTGCATTCCTCTGTGGAGGTTGTATTTGGCAGTGATGGGGGCCTTGGTGAGGGAGAGGATCAGCTGGGTGTCATCGGCGTGAGATGATGTTGAGGTCGTGCGATCGGACGATGATGATCTTGGTGTCTTTAGAACGGAATGGGGGAGGCGGACACTCTGTGTTCTGCTGGTGAGGAAGGAGGTGGTCCAGTCCAGGGCTTTGTTGCGGATCCCTGTGTTGTGGAGGCATGTGCGGAGGCTGTGGTGGCAGACGGTGTCGAAGGTGGCCGAAAGGTGCAGGAGGATGAGGGCCGCGGTTTCTCCGTTGTCCAGCATAGCCCTGATGTAGTCGGTGGTGGCAATGAGGGCTGTTTCGGTGCTGTGGTTGCTGCGTAATCCAGCTTGGGACGGGTCCAGGATGTTGTTCTCTTCGAGGAAGGAGGTCAGTTGCCTGTTGACAATCTTCTCAATGACTTTCGACGGGAACGGGATTGGGGAGATGGGCCGGAAGTTCTTGAGGTCCTTGGGGTCTGCCTTGGGTTTCTTGAGTAAGGCGTTGATCTCGGCGTGCTTCCAGCTCTCTGGGAAGGTGGCAGTCTCGAAGGAGCTGTTGATGATCTTGCGGAGATGGGGTGCGATGGTGGAGCTTGCTTTGTTGAGGATGTGGTGCGGGCAGGGGTCCGATGGTGAGCTATTGTGGATGGTGTTCATGATTTTGATGGTGTCGTCGTCATTGACGTGTGTCCAGGAAAGCAGGGGGTCGTGGCTGGGGGGTGGTGAGTCTGAGGTGTTGGTGTCTGTTGTGGGGACCTGGTTGTTGAAGCTGTCGTGGATGTCTGTGATCTTGCGGTGGAAGAAGGTGGCTAGGGAGTCGCAGAGGTCTTGTGATGGCGGGATGTCGTTGGAGTTGGAGCTGGGGTTGGAGAGTTCCTTCATGATGTTGTAGAGCTCTCTGCTGTTGTGTGCGTTGTTGTCGATGCGCTCTTTGAAGGAGGTCCTTTTGGCGGTACAGAGCAGTTGGTGGTGTCTGTGGATGGCACTCTTGTAGACTGTAGTGCTGTCTGGTGTCAGTTCGTGGATCCACTTCTTCTCGAGCCTACAGCAGGCCTGCTTGGATGCCTGGAGGTCGGCGGTGAACCAGATAGCTTTTCTGTTGGTGCGTCTGTTCGAGGGTTTCTTGGTTGGGGCGAGAGTGTTGGCGCAATCATCGATCCATTGCCTGAGGTTGCGGGCGGCGGAGTCAGTGTCGGTAGTGTCCGTTGGTAGGTTTTGGGCGAGGGCGGTGATTAGCTGGTCTTCGGTGACTTTGCTCCAGCTGCGACAGGGGGCCCGTTGTGTGCGGTGGTGCGTGGTAGGCTTCTCGAAGGTGAAGTGGACGCAGCGGTGGTCGGTTCAGTGGAGTTCGTGGTGTGGCTGAAAGTGACGTGGTTGCTGGCGGAGAAGATGGGGTCGAGCGTGTGTCCGGCGGAGTGGGTGGGAGTAATGATGAGCTGTTTGAGTCCGAGGTTGGCGAGGTTGTCGAGCAGGGTGGTGGAGTTGCTGTTGTTGGTGTTCTCGAGGTGGAAGTTCAGGTCTCCGAGGAGTATGTAGTCTGTGGATGCAAGGGCATGCGTGCTGACGAAGTCGGCGATGGAGTCGCATAACTGCGGCCGGGGGCCAGGGGGTCTGTAGATGAGGGTTCCTCTGAGGGTGGTGTTGGGGTCGGTGTGGATCTGGAAGTGCCGGTGTTCGGCGGTGCTGAGGGTGTCGTCAGTGCTGGTCGAGATTCTGAGGGTGTTTCTGTGGACGATGGCGATTCCTCCTCCTGTTTCGTTGGTGTGGTCCCTGCGGGTGATCTTGTAGCCGTCAGGGATGGCTAAGGCGATGTTGGGTGCTGAGGCGGGGTTCATCCAGGTCTCCGTCAGGAAGGCAACGTCCGGGGTGGAGGTGTCGGGTAGGTTCCAGAGTTCGATGGTGTGTTTGCGGGCGGAGCAGGTGTTGAGTAGAATGCATCGGAGGTTGTTGTGTCCTACCCCGGTGGACATGGTGGTGGTTTGGAGGCTGGTGTAGCTGCAGTTCCGGCAGGAGAAGGGTCCTTGGGTGCGCTTCGGGGTGGCCCGGACGCAGGTGTGTGATCGGCCGGCATTGAGTACGTGGAGGGTGCTGGCGTCGTAGCGGTGTCGGGTGTCTTGGCATTCGCGGGGACCAGGGAGTCTGGCACTGGGCGCGATCCAGGCATGGACGGGCGCAGGCGGGCTTCCCTTTGGTGCGCCTTTGGCGTAGCTGCGCAGCAGCCGCCATAAGAAGGGGAGGTGGGAGGGAGGTGCAGTTGGGAGGCGGGAGCGGGACGAATGGGCGAGCAGGGGGACGGGGAAGCAGGGGACACAGCGGCGGGAAGGCGAGAGTAGGACAGGCGGGAATACAAAATACAAGGACACGAAACGGGTGGAAATACAGAATATAAAAGGGCACAGAGTACAGTACAAAAGGAAAACGGTACACAGAGGAATAGAAAACAGCTGACAGAAGTAAAAACAGACAGATGGCAAAAAGGGGCAGAGCGAGCAGGCAGATACTCATGGCTCACCACTGGGCCACCAGGGATGAGGCGCAGGTGGCAGCCTGCGGGTGGAGGGCCTCAAACTCGCGGCAGCAGCAGCAATCAGCAGTGGGGACACGGGCACACAGGTGGTGCTGTGCGGCGAGGGGAGCGACCTGCCTAGAACTCCACACCCATCGCGTGCATTCCAACATGCTAATTTCTGCTTTTGGGGCGTGTATTTCTGGAATATCGCAGTTCCTAATGGCCACGGGGACACCTGATCGTATTTAATTGCCAGATGTGGTTGGAAAGGGGTTGGATGCAGCCAGTGGTGTATAAATTGTGCCTGAGTGCACTGCGCATACAGTTGCATATCTGGAGCTCCCAGTCCCCGATGTGTGGTTGGCAGCGTAAGCGTTTCATATACCACTCTGAGCTGGCGTCCTGCCCATGTTAGAGTGAATAGGTTGGACCGCAAGCGTTAAAAAAATTGTACAGCGAGTGGGAGAGGAATATTTGCATTGCGACGACAATGCGACCTGCAAACCAGAGAGGCAGTTTGGTCCACTTCAAGGCGTGCCCTTAGTTCTCTCTCCACAATTCATCCGGGTCCCTGCTCAGCCTTCTACCAAGGTATTTGGTGGGTTTGCTCACCCATTTCAGCCGATACTCACCTGTGTAAGGTGTGGCAGAGTCTGTCAATGGGAATAGAGTTGACTTGGCCCAATTTATCTGGATCCACGAGAATCTGCTATATGGAATCATCTCACATATTACGGGTTCTAAGTTTGTGTTCGGGGGTTTAATATAGAGCACCACATCGTCGGCATACATGGAGACAAGTAGGCCACGGGTGCTAAATCATATACCGCGCTCTACATGATGTTGTCGCAGCCTAGCAGTGAGCAGCTCCATCACTATTGTGTAAAGAATCGTCGAGAGGGGGCAACCCTGCAAAGTGCCACGGGTTATGTTTATAGCCTCCGTAATGAACGCAGTGGGGAGGGTATATAAAACTTGCATTTTCAAAATGAAGTAATGGCTCAGACCCAGCCGTCACAATAGGGAAAAGAGAAAGTGCCACTCCAATGTGTCGAAGGCTTTGGTGGCGTCCAGCAGGGCCACCACCTCCTGAAGGTCTGGGTGAATACAATGCATGGTGGCAAAGATTGTACGAAGATTGTGAGAAGTCACACTGCCTGGGATCTAGCCCGACTGATCAGGTCACACAATCAAAGGCTGGAGGGGGAGTAAGCTATTTGCTAGGACCTTCGCGTAGATTTTGTTATCTACATTTATTAGGGAAAGCGGGCGATATGAATCGCAAAGATCTGCTGGCTTGTCCGGTTTGAGAATGGTCACTAATACTGCCTCGCGCAGCGAGGGGAGGAGTCTCCCCACTGCTAATGACACAATATACGATTTAAATGAGGTGCGGAATTAGGATGGGGCGTATTCTTTATAGAAGCCTGGTGCGAGTCAGGGGCCTTGTCAGCTGGCATCCCAGCAATAACCTGCGCAATCTCTTCTGGCGAAATCGGCGAGTCTAAATAGTCTCTGTGGTTTTGTCCAAGTCACAGTAACTGGATGGTGTCGAAATAGTCACAGAGGGACTCAGTTTCTCCATCCAGGCTGGCGTAGTAAAGCCTACCATAGAAGGTCGACATTACCCCAGGCAGTTGTGATGGTGATGTGACTAGCAGCGCGTCAGCGTCTCTTAGTTCCGCCTCATATGTGGTGGCATGAGGCTTGCGTAGCGGGCCGGCCAATGTCTTGCTCAGTCGGTCTCCCTCCCCATATTTACGCGTCCTAGCCTCCTTGCCAAGATAATGAGTTTCTCGCTCTGCCTCTTCCTTGAAAGATGTGAGTTTCTCTCTGATGGACGCTAGTATGGCGGGTAGGGCACCCTGTAGTAGTCTCCCTCTAGTGTCTGTATTTCCCCCTTGAGTTTGCCAAGCATTTCACGCAGCGCCCGAATACCTCAGCCTGCTATGCAATGCAGATTCCGCAAATCACCTTTTTGAATGCCTCCCATAAAGTTGAGGGCGATTCAACCATCCAAACATTGTGTGCAAAAAACTCTGAAATTGCTGTGCAGATCTCCTCTCTGAAAGCAGAGTCCCGCAAAGCATTTGGGGGAAGGCACTAATTCAAAAGCTCGGGGCATGGCCGGGGTAACCTGTAACTCCAGGAATACTGGAGCGTGGTCTGAGAGTGTGTGTGCAAGGTGTGCAGAGCTCGTGGCATAGGCAAGGGTATCATTTGTGATAAGCCACTCGTCTAGCCGTGACCATATATTGTTATAAGAGGAGAGGCATGTGCCCTCACGTGTATTAGGGTGGGTATGCCTCCATATGTCTGTGTGTTGATTGTCCATCAATAATGTGTTTAGCATTTCGGCTGATCGCAAATGCTGCTTGCACATCCCAGAGAGATCTACCGTCTCCTTAAGTGCAAAATTAAAATCCCCGCCCCATAGTATCGTCCCCGATCCCAGGTTGGCCACTTGTCTCAAGACGTTAAGAAGGAAGCTCGGATTGTCTATGTTTGGGCCATATACAGGCATTAGTGTCATAGGTCGCTTGTATAATGTAACAGTTACGATGGCGTATCTGCCATCTTTGTTTATGTTGGACCCAGTGGTATGCCATAGTAGCCCTCGTTTGATTAGGATTGAGACCCCCTGACTATAGCTCGAATAGATGGCTGAGTGTGTTTCACCCCACCAGCGACCCTGCAGTCTAGTTAATGTGGCATTGGTCAGGTGGGTCTCCTGTAAAAAGCAGATATCTATATTATGGCGCACTAAGTAAGAGCGGACTAGACAAGACTTGCGGTAATCGTTAAAGCCACTGACGTTTCAGGTTAGGCACTTAACACTCACCATAGTGGTGGTGTGAAAATATTGTTATTTGTAGTGGCTTGTTTGCATTCGGAGGGACAGACAGCAGCGGTGTCAGGGCAAGATCCCCCAGTTGCCTGCGTACGTGATACTGTTCTAGTGACAACTTCCAGATCAACCCTGTTCTGCGAAAGACTTTCCATAAACAGCCATCCCCCCACACCAACATGTCCCAACAGCAAGAGCATTCCAGTATGCATTCCCCCCACCACCCACTCCAACCCTCCCAATCAGGTTGAGAAAGCAATACCACCCACATAACATTACCCCAACAAACTCCCAAAAGAACATATGTGGTAACCATCCTGTGGGGACATGGGTTCTCCGGCGAACTACCCTGTTTCTGAGAACAGGGGGCCGAGAGGTGCCTAAAGGGCTAGATTACATGACTGAGTACGCTGCTAGGTTGAATGAGACTGAACATGTTATCTGCTGTCCGCCCAAGCAGGGCCACCAACCTGCTTCCGCTATCCAAAACAGGGGACGCCATGTGCCCGGCTGAAAGATTAGTCATTGTCACCTGTGAGGCCCTCTTCTGATGGTTGGGGAGACTTGGACGAAGCACGTTTGTTTTTGGCAAGTTGTTTGGCGTACTTCTGGGCAGCTACAGGGTCTGTAAAGAATTTTGTGGCGCCATCAAATGTTACCTGCAATTTAGACAGGTAAAGAAGGCCATATGCTATTCCCAGCTGTTGGAGCTCATGCTTGGCAAGTAGGAATTTGCGCCGTGTGGTCTGAACTTCCACGGTAAAATCTGGAGAGAAGGAAAGGGTGTTGCCCTGATAACGCACCACCCCACACTCCCTTGCTTTGCGGAGGTTTCTGACACGGTCCCGATAGTTGAAAATCCTGGCAATTATGGTATGGGATGGTACTCCGGGAGAAGGCCACGGTCCAAGCACATGGTGCTCCCTTTCTACCACGAAGACTGCCGATAGCTTGGCACCGAAGAGCTCACGTAGCATGTCTTCAGAGAAGTCTTCCATCTTGTCAAGATTTGTGGACTCTGGACTTCCCATTATTCGGAGGTTGTTTCTGCACGAGCGGGATTCCAAGTCCTCATTTTTAGCTTTTATGAGGGCCAGTACTTTGTCCATCGCCGATATTTTCTTTCTTTCATTCGTTCTGAGGTCCTCCAGGTCTCATATACGTGTCTCTGTATGTTCAATTCGGTCATCGTACGTGTCAACCCCGTGTTTGACGTGGTCTAGGCAAGCAGTGAGAAGGTCCAGTTGAGAATCTATTGTTTTCAAGCTGGACTTCACATCAATTAGTAGTGTGCGGATGCCTTCGTCTGATGGTGCTGAGTCAGCCATCTGCGCGGGTAGCTCTGAGCTGATTCGCCATTTCTTGTGTGGCGAAGACCTTCAAACATGAGTTTGGTTTGTTTGGTGTGAGATTTGCCCATTGTCTCATGCAGAGCAATGCTGTCCCCTATGAGGTCCCTGTCTGCTCGCGCCTTCAGTCAGCCGCAGGGAAGGGGGGCAGCAATATTTCCAGTGTAGACATAGATCTCCCATCTCAGTATAATGGTGCGATGTCTCAGGAGTCAGGTTTTAGGTGACAGTGGCCCCGGTAGCAGCCCAGCGCAGCGCTGTATCAGACGAGGGCCAGGGGAAGGCCCCCAGATCAGCCCCAGGGCCCTTAACTTCAGCAGACAAAGGGTCCCCACAATGTAGACTCTCCGCAATGCAGGGTGGAAGAAGGCAGCCCAGTCCCAGGTCTGTCCACCAATGCGCATATGTTATGGTGCATAAGGCTCGCACAGCAACGCCAATGTCTGCCCCCCTGAGAGAGAGCGGATATTGTGCTCCAGGGCAACGTCTCGTCCTCCATCTAGGTCTAGCTTTAGGCCCCAGGGTCGCAGCATGCAGCGCGTAGGGTTTGGCACTTACATTTCCTGACAGCGGTGGGGAGGCCATGCACTCGTCATGCTATCACAGGCCACAGTCACCGCCACTGCCTCAGGTCCCCTGGTTGCTCCGCACAACCCGTCTGCAGTTTGCTCAATTTTCTGGCCCACAGTGTTGCCCCAGGGCCCCCGGAGCGACAGCACAGCGTCAGTTGGGTCAGGTTCTGGGTCACTGCAGTCTGGTCGGTCCAGGCCCATGCCACAGCAGCGCACAGCCGGGACTATCTTCCCAAGGAGCGCAGCTAGTTGTGACACCGTGCTGTCCAATGGAGACCTTAAGTTTCGCAAAGATGCTGCAGTCTTGGGCAGGGTGAGTTCCTGAAGGTGACCACCAGCTGGAGAGGTAAGTTGGCATCTGGGGGGATACCTGGACACCATTGGTTGGGCCACCCAAGCCCATGGGGCGTCAGGTGCAGGCGTGTCTTTTGGAGTCGGGTTTTATTAACAGCTCTGGTCGCTGTTGGGGCCCCTTCAGGTTGAAACTGCAGGTGTTGTCCAGAGTCTTGAGTGTTGTCGGGGACCACCAGATCACAGATCAGGATTGCTGGGGAGACCAACTTGGGGTGTTGGGCCACTCGAACTCGGGCTGTGGGGTAGGGTGCAGAGTGGTGCAGAATCGCAAAGTCAACGAAATCCAGATTCTGGAGGTGAGTCTTTGTTTGAGCAACTCTAGTGCTCACAGGAGACAGAATCTGTGGGAAGGTCGTAGGGCAGGTCCTCCGGACTCTGAGGATTGCTGACTCCTGTGCTCGCTGGGGTTCTTGTTGTAGGCAGTTCGTAGACGGGTCAGGGCTGAAGGGCTGGGTCCAAGGAAGTAGGTGTCCTCTTCTCCTTCCTGAGTCCTTCTTCTTTTTTCCTCGAATCTGAGGAGGCAAGGTTCAGGGTCACCCCTAAATAATACATTTAGGGGGGTTAGAGGAGTATGGAGGTCAGGACCAATGTTTTCTTTCAAGATGGAGGAGACTGAGATGCGTGCTTCACCTCGCCTCTACCACCTGAGAGGTGAGGTTGGCAAGGTGGGCACACCTCTCTTCCTAGCTTGGTTTTCCCACCAATTCTCGCGCCCAAAGTGGGGGTCAGAACTGGTGGGAACTAGTTGCTTGAGACAGCAAAATGCAGGGACAGCTTCCAAAGGTGGCAGGCCTTTGAAGCTTCCCCTTTCATGGATCCAGCCCATCCTGGTGGAGGAGGCATGACACCTTCACCCAGGGTGGGCTTTGTTCTGGACACAGAGAGCGGAGGCTCTCTACCCAGGGGTCCAGAAACCTGATTGGCGGGGGCAAATGGCAGGCAGCCATTAAGGAACCACACCAGGGCTGGTCGACTTTAAGGAGGCATCTCTAAGATGCCCTCTGAGTGTATTTTACATTAAATCCCACACTGGCATCAGTGTGGGTTTAATGGGCTGAGATGTTTGCTACCATACTTCCCAGTTTTTAGTAAAGCCATTATGGAGCTGTGGAGTTCGTAATTACCAACTCCCAAACCATATACTCTTTATGGCTTTACTCCACTTACAATGTCTAAGAATGGACTACAGGGCTCATACCTCTGTACCCTCACCTTAGGGCTAGTCTGTCCTGCTAGAGGGGTGACTTACCTAGGCCCCAGGCAGTGGGCTGTAGGCATGGCACACAGGGATGTGTGCCATGTCGACTCTTCACTTTTTTCTGCACCAAAACACGGAGCCTGCAATGGCAGTGTGTGTGTGAAGGTGCAGGCCCACAATAGGTGCTGCAGCCCTTAGAGGCCTTCCCCTGGTCACAGTGCCCTTGGTACCCATGGTACCTTTTACAAGAGGCTTACCTGTGGCCGGGGATGTGACAATTGTGGACTGAAATGTAGAGTCTTGGGAAATAACACAAACTCTGGGAACCTGATTGGCAGGGACCCAGGGCACATTAAGTCAGGTTGCATCAGATGTAAGGCAAAAAGTGGGGAGTAACCAAGCAAAACGAGCACTTTCCTACACCGTGCTTTACTGTAGTACTAAGAGACTTCCTACCCTACATGGTACTAGGTAAACTCTTGTTTTTTGTACTATTTGGGGCACAAATGCAATAGTATGTTTATGGGCTCCTCCAGGATAGTTTAAGTAAAATTTGGACATGGACTGAAAGAAAGCATTTTACCAGGAAGACTCACTTAGATTACAATCCTTCAACTGGATCAAAAATTGAAGACTTCTTTGAATGTCTGAGAATCACAAATCTCTTGAACTTAACGTATGGATTAAACTTGTACAAATATTGGTAGAGGTTCAGAAAGATTGAAGCCAATGATAAGGATCAGGCAAGTGTGGCTTCAGGTGCGAGGAATGAAGAGAACATTGATATTCCAAATATGAGGTAAGTTCAACTGGAAAGCCACAGGACCAACTTGGTGAGTTATCACAAATAGCACAACATTTGCAGTTGAAACTTTATTCGGTAAATTAAGAACTGGGCGAAAATGAGCAGACAGCCAAACCTTCTTCTACTGAAAAACAAATCTTTACTTACCAGGATACTACTTTATCATGACCTTCGAATTATGTCTATTTTCTTAAACACCTTGTCTATGTTTTTTCAACTGACTCAAATATTCAGTAGCAGCAGGCATGAAAGGAGCAATTTGAAGACAAGATGGATGAATTGTAATACTCTAAGCTTCTTTAACAAGTAGCTCGTGAGCTACTGGTAGCTCTCCAGATACCTGTAAATACCACTCCTGTGTGCACCCCACACTACTAACTTGAAAGCTAATACGCATCTAAAATTTTGAGTGGATAGTAGAGAAGACAATGTATTTATTTTCAGAACTTATGAGCTGATTAATGGAGGAAAATGGCTGGATTTCCAAATTATATTTAAAGTGACATTTAAATAATAAGCCATGTGGCTTTGGTAAGAGATTTTACAGATGTTAATACCTTGGTGCCAGAGGCATTGCAGCTATGGATGTTATGCATTACCCATGTAGAGACATTCAATATTAACAAAGCCCTTTTACTGCTGGCAACCATGCCTGATGCACTAGTAGTAGGTTATCACTAGTAGTAATCTTAGACGGGTGAGGTGTGGTGCAGCGGCCTGAGCAGCTGGCTCCTGAGTGTGGGGTTCACAGTTCGATCCCTGGCTTCAGCGGCAGCGCAGCGTCATGTCACTCTGGGCAATAGCTCACTTAGTCTCCCTGATGGCCCCAGCGCCTTGAAACCTTAAGGGGTGATATGTTCGTGCTCTAAAAATATGGATTTTTATTTTAATCTTGCAAATTGTGGCCTCTATTGTAATCTTGTCTGATGAGGTCACTATTACAAAACTAGTAGTTCTCAATAAGTTTCATTCAAATTAAGTAGCTCTTATTACAGAAAAGGTTGGAGACTCATGCACAGTAGCAGTTATAGTTGCCTAATTGTAGGAACATTCTGCTATTGGTAGATAAGAAGCCAAAATATCTTATGGAGCATTACAGTAGGATTGTAAATGCTGCTCCAGACTGAATATTTAATTATGTCTGCCTATTGCTTTTAACTGGGTAACTCCATGAGGGGTAAATACATCTGTCAGAAAACACTGGGCCTTTTCTTCAACTGTATCTTCTGCAATGGAGAAAAAAGGGTAATTTTTCAAAGTGTCTACTGACACCATTATCACACAGGATTCTTCAGAAAGTAGGAGTGGAAGACCTGTGATGAAATCTTTCAATATCATATGCCCCTGTTCAGACGTCACTGGTAAGGGCTACAATGATCCAAAACGCTTAAAAAGCAAGAATTTACATCAAGCACACATAGAGCAAGTATGAACGCATTCCTAACATCAAACTGAACAAATGGCACTAAAAGGATTTTAAGACGAAACGAAAAGTAGGGTTAACTCTTCTATTGCCAGAAACAGAACAGTCATGGCACTTCTTCATCACTTTGACCTGTTATTTCTTAGCTGGAATAAAAATGGCTTGAAGAGTAAAAATAGCTTGAGGACCAAAATATAGCTCATTTGGTCGATCCACAGGGGTTTTCAGGTGGAGATCTTCTAAGTTCTTGGGATTCAGAGGGTCTTGTGAAAACTTGACCATTTCCAAAAGAGATTGAACTATTCCAACTACATGTTGTGGAGGAATTACAGATTATTCATAAGTGAGTGTTGACTATAAATACTGGTGGGACCTGGTGGCGGCAAAATCATACCAGGCAAAGAGTATGGTGGTTGACGGCCTTGTGTCTCTTTGCTTGGAGCCAAGGTGGGCCGGCGTCCTGGTGGCTCCTGACACTGTCTCCCTGGGTGCTTCCTAGTAACTGTATTTGCTTTTATCTACATTGCCTTATGTTGTCAGGCACTACATCCTTCTCAATGGGTGCCTTATGGCTACAAACATTCCCTCTGAGTTAATCTGTTCTGGATAGATATTCAAGGGCAACACATGCTTCCTGGGGTGAAGTGTGGGGTGGGGGTGGGTATTTTTACTGTGTTTTTCTCTTTTAGGTTCCTAACTGCAGACACAGGGCCCGATTCACAGAACTAACTTAAGACAAAATCCTAAACTTACTACCATTTTGGTATTCACAGAAGGCACTTACTCATTTTGGTATTCACAGAAGGCACTTACTCATTTCGGTATTCACAGAAGTTAGGAGTCCTAACTTTCGGACTCCTAAATGCCTTCTGTGAATACCGAAAGTCTTAAAATTAGGATTTTTCTCAGTTTAGTAGTAGTATAGTTAGGACTCCTAACTTTAGGACTCCTAAATGCCTTCTGTGAATAACGAAAGTCTTAAAATTAGGATTTTTCGAGACGCGCGAGCGCGCGAATCAAGATGGCCGCCACTCGGTGAGCTCCTCCGCGTTTTCGCCCGCTTTTTTATATAAAACGCCGAAAGTCTGTCAAAATTTTGCTCTAAAGGAGGTCGCTGCGCTAATTACAGGCTTACCAGCATTGTGAAGGGGTTTCAGCTCGTTTTCATCGTGGGAAGTCGTGTTTCTGGCTCCCTGGTTCCTGCTCCGAGCTCTGCTTTGAAGGACTGCCTGGTTAGTCTGTCAGGGGGGCAGAGCATACTTCAGGAAAGGGCCTGGCTTGGGCCTAGCCACACCCCTAGTCCAGTTTAGCTGCTGCACCAGTATTTTGAAGGATTGCTTTGTTCCTTTTCGTTTTTTACTCATAATCTACTCATTTTTAATCAAATTATATTATCTTTTCTCAAAAATGGATAACAAAAATAAAAGAAAACAGCAGAGTTCACCGCCCCCAATAAAATCAAAGGTGGTGGAGTCATCTGAACCCTCGCTTTCTTTAATTTTGGAGGAAATTCAGGCTCTTCGTGCTAGTACAGAAACTATTGCGACTGAAATAAAAAATGTACGAAAGGAAATGGCGAGTTTGTCGATGAAAATCTCAGACAACTCAATTAAAATACAAGACAATAAAGTTAAAGTCGATGCTTTTACTCCACTTGTGGCGAAAATATCACCTCTGTGCTCACAACTTCTGGACTTGGAAAATCGCAATAGACAATACAATCTTTGCATATTTAATTTACCAGAAGAAGTTGAGGGATCTAACTGTTGACTATACTTAGAGAACTTACTTCCTGGTCTTTTAAATGTCAAATTTCCAGAAAAATTTGAAATCGATAAGGCTCATAGAATTCCTTCACGTCGCAATCCTCAACATAGCAAGCCTAGACAAATGATATTTAAAGTTCTCCGTCACCATCATTTGGTTCTGATCAGAAAAGCAGCTAGAGAAATTCCTTCATTGTTGGTCAATGGTCACAAAATCTTTATTCATCAAGATTTTGCCAAGGAAACTGTTGCAATACGTAAGGGTTTTACTGATCTTCGCCCAAGACTGAGAAGCCTTGGATACCAATATGGCCTTTTTGACCCTTCAACTATGCGCATTTGGAAAGATAATTTTTCAAAATCCTTTCAGCGTCCTGAAGATCTACGACAATTTCTGGATCAGCAAGTACAGCAAACTATGGACACTCAGGGTCCTATCACTTGATTCTTTCATGTATGATCTTCTTTGACAGATTTATATAACTCCTAATAGTTTGGGCTCCAGCGGTTTCTGGCCATGCTTGTAGAGCGTGTGTGCGTCCCAATCTTCATATTTATGTGTTTTGTTTGTCTTTTTTGCTATGTTTTATTTCTTCCATTCCCTTTTGTGTGTTCTGGAGCTACTTTCTTCTCAACATTTGTGTCTTTTTCTGACCTTCTTCTTTCTAACCCTTTTCTCTTTTTATTTTGTCATGGCTAATATTAAAGTAGTGTCACTGAATGTTAAAGGTTTACGCCATCCTGTGAAACGTACAAAAATTTTGGATTATTTAGGTAGTTGCAAAGCTGATTTTTGTTTTTTGCAAGAAACTCATATAGATGATAAAATTTTAAACTATATGAAGAAAAAATGGGTTGATAATATTGTTTCTTCTCCTGCTATTGGCAAGAAAAATGGTGTAGCTATATTTTGTGCGAAAAAAGCTCATTGCCAAGTTTTGAGCAAAATTACAGATACGGATGGGAGATATTTAATTGTTAAGGTTAAAGTTCATGATTCTATCTTATTTTTATTAAATGTTTATGGCCCTACTGCAGATGACCCTGTTTTTTGGGCTACTCTTTCAACGGAGGTGGTTAAAATTGGTAATGTACCTTTAGTTGTTGCAGGTGACTTTAATGTCATATCTGATCCGTTATTAGATAGAATATCTCGTACTAAATTCCACCCCCCTAGGGTTTATTTTGCTTTTAAATTATTTCTTCAAACCACTAAGTTAGTTGATATTTGGCGGTTACACTTTCCTACAGAAAAATGTTTTACTTTTTTTTCTAGCCCACATAACTCTCATTCTAGGATCGATTATATATTAGTTTCGAAACAGCTGACCAACTGTGTTAGTAACCCCAAGATTGGCAACATTGATGTCTCTGACCACGCAATGGTTTCTTGTATTCTAAATTTAAATCCAACCTTTACTAACCAGCCTAGATGGAGAATGAATTCTGGTATAGCTCTCAATGAACTTAATAAACCAAAGCTCCTCTCTGCCATTCATGATTTTTTTCAATTTAACCCTGAAGGTACTACTTCTTTGGTTAATAGATGGGATGCTTTTAAAGCTTATATTAGAGGGGTAACTATTTCTATTATGGCTCACGAAAATAAGACCTTTAATGCAAATATTAAAAAACTAGAAAAGCAAATAGCGGAATATGAACGACTTTTTATTTCGTCTAATGACCCTCAATATAGAAGTAAGTTGCAAAAGCTTCGATATGAATTCAATACAATTCTTAGTAATAGAGCTGGTGTTCAGATTTCTAAGGCCAAAGCTAAATTTAGTTTTAATGCAAACAGATCTGGAAGATTGTTAGCGAATTACTTACGTATCAAAAAGGATAAAACTCAAATTACTTCTATTCATGGATCCAATGGTAAAATTGCTTTATCTCATAAAGATATTGTGAATGAATTTTTGGATTTTTACTCTAAGTTATATGATAAACCTGAATTTCATAATGAATCCTTAGTTGATTCTTTTTTATCCTCATGTGGTTTACCTAAAATTTCTCCATCAGATAAAATGGGGCTTGACTCTCCAATTACTAAGGAGGAAATTTTGACCGCTATAAAATCTCTTAAAAAGAATAAATCTCCGGGTCCTGACGGTATCCCAGCGGAGTTTTATAAAGAGTTTCAATCCCTTCTTTTACCCTTATTATTTCAACTATTCACAATGTTTGGCTCTACGGGAATTACTTCAGGATCCTTTACTGAAGCTTTAATTATCGTTCTTCCCAAACCCGATAAAGACCCCACCCTTGTATCTAATTATCGCCCTATTTCTTTAATTAATCAAGACTGTAAATTATATGCCAAAATATTAGCCACACGATTATCCCCTGTACTAGATTCTATTATACATTCGGATCAATCTGGTTTTATGAAGAATAGACACTCTGCAAATAATACAAGAACGTTATTACATGTCATTGAACAAGGTCTTACGTTAACTACTCCTTCAGGAATTATGGCTTTGGATGCTGAAAAAGCCTTTGATAAATTGCATTGGCAATTTTTATTCCATGCATTATCATCTTTTAACTTTGGAGATAATTTTATTCGTATGATTTCAGCTCTATATTGTGCTCCTACTGCTCGTCTATTTATTAATGGCCAAATTTCAAATCAATTTTCCCTTTTTAGAGGTACTAGACGAGGATGTCCCCTTTCCCCGCTACTGTTTTTAATTGGCATTGAACCTTTTCTTACATCTATAAGAAAATGTGATAACATTAAAGGAATTATTATTAATGAGATTATTATTAAAACGTTAGCGTATGCTGATGATGTACTTTTATGTATTAGTGACCCCTTATCCTCATTTCCTTCTTTATTAGAGATTATAACAAAATATTCTATGGTGTCTGGCTATAAATTAAACACTAATAAAACTGAATTTTTCCCTTTAAACATTTATTGTACTCCTGACATGATACCTATGAATGAAATTGTTTGGCAAAAGACTAAATTAAAATATCTTGGTATTTTATTTTCCTCATCTATAAAATCTACAATGACTTTAAACTGTAAGTTTGTCCTAGATTATATTAAAGATAAAACGTCTAAATGGGCTTTGCTACATCTTTCATGGTGGGGTAGACTAGAATCTATTAAAATGAATATTGCTCCAAAAATATTTTATACTCTTTCCATGATTCCCTCTCAGTTCCCATTAAAATTTTATAAAGATATTGATAAACTTCTCTCCAAATTTCTTTGGAATAACAAATCACCTCGCATTAGTTATAAAAAATTAAAAATGTCTAAATGTAATGCTGGATTTGGTATCCCAGATTTTTTTCTGTATCATAAAGCTTTTATTTTAAAATAAAGTGCCATATGGTTTAGACATTTCCCTTTACATAATCCACCCTCTTGGCTCCTAATTGAAAAATCTATGGTGAGGCCGTTCCCATTACCAACGCTGTTAACTATGTCCAACACCTCCTCAGTTTTTCATAAATCTATCGTTCTCAAATCCACTAAATTGGTTTTTAATGATTTAGATTCTATTTTTCTATACCCCATGTATAACACTGTTGAATTGTCATTATGGTATAGCAATATCATTAAACTAAATAGGAACATTAGATTTTGGTCTTCATGGATCAAAGCGGGTATTTTTTATCTTAAAGACATTTATTCCAACAATACCTTTATACCGTTTGAGGATCTACAAACAAGGTTTGGTTTAACCCAATCTGATCGTATTAAATATGAATATTTAATTAATTCAATTTTAGATTCCTTTCCACAAGCTATCCCGACTAGTGTTACAGCTGATCTATCCGTGTATATCCAAACTATATCGCTGAAAGCTAATGGTGTTTCCATTTTATATAAAAAATTATCTAATACGTTAGGAAGTAACATAACGATGATTGCATCCTTCTGGAATAATGAACTTTCACTTACATTGTCTAATGATTCATGGGAAATTATATGGATTAGAAGTATTTCTGGTTGGTTACCTGTCTCACTTTATCAAACCAATTCCTATATTTTATTTAATTCTTTATGGACTCCATTACGTTTATTCCAGGCTAAACTCCTTCAATCTGACACTTGTTGGCATTGTAAATTACACCCTGGTTCGTTACGACATATGCTTTTTGATTGCCCTTTAATTGCAAAATTCTGGACAGAAGTTTGGGATTTTATTAAGAAATTGTTGCATATACATGAAGACTTATCATATAAAATGTTAATTTGCAAATCAGTTACATTATCCCAATCTCTAAATTCTTTTGAATGTATGCTTTTTGATTTTTTGATTTCTGCTGCATTAAAATCTATTACCTTTTGTTGGAAAGATGTTTCTAAGTTATCAGTTCATGCTTGGTGGGCTTGGGTTATCTTTACAAGACGAGGTGCTCAATTATCTTTGTCTGGGGTTAATCATAATCCTATTTCCTATCACTCTTTTTGGAGTCCTGTTGATCTCTATTTTGCATTTTAGGGGTATGTTTATGTATTGTAATGCTTTTTACGATTTTTATACTAATTAATATGTCATAGTAGCTCTATTTATTGCTTACTCAATAATTTGTTACTAGATGTTTCCCTTCCCCCCCTCCTTTTAAGTTTATAAGAATATGACCAATTTCTTTTCTATTGGAATGAATTTGATAATTTTTGTATGTCTATGTTGTTGATGTTCATTATAAAATTTCAATAAAATATTTTGAACACACAAAAAAAAAAAATTAGGATTTTTCTCAATTTAGTAGTCCTAAATTTAGGACTCCTAACTTTAGGACTGCTAAATGCCTTCTGTGAATACCGAAAGCCTTAAAATTAGGATGCTCTAGTAGAGGTCTCAGAACTTATTAAAATGGCCATTGACAGCAAGAAGAAAGTGGCCTTGCTGCTTCAGGACCTCTCTGCAGTGTTTGATACGGTTTCCCATCCTATCCTGTTGCAACGCTTACGGGACTTCGGGATAGGTGGGACCACTCTGGGTTGGCTGTGTTCCTTTCTCTCGAATAGATGTCAGTCGGTGTGGATGCTGCCATTTGCATCTGAACCTAAATGCATTGAGCACAGGGTTCCCTAGGGTTCTGCCTTGATTCTGACATAGTTTAATGTCTATATGTCTCTCTTAGCATCCCTGGTGGAATCCTATGGAGTGCAGGTCATCCGCTATGCTGACAGCACACAGATCATTCTAACTTGGGATGGGAACATCTCTAGGGACCAAAGTGGATTTGAAGCATGTCTGGCAGCGGTGTTTTAGTAGATGTGCCAGAACAACCTACAGTGCAATGCGAGCAAGACAGAGATACTGGGCTTTGGTTCTCCCCCCCCACTCCCTGGGATGGTGATTTTTGACCTAGCTCTGCTCCATCGCCCCCGTCCCCCCACTACAATGGCTCAGAACCTCAGAGTGAAGTTTGACAACAATTTGTCCTTCACAACACAGGTGGAGAGCGCAGAGTTGGGACTTGTTTGGGCTTTCTCCGATTCTTGCCAGAAGATGGTAGTCCATGCCTTTACAACATCTCAGCTGGACTATGCCAATGCACTATACTGGGGTCTTCCTTTATACCTAGTTAGGATACTCCAGCTGGTGCAGAATCCTGCAGCCCAGATCCTGCTGAACATCAGGAGGAATATGTCAGTTGAGGTCCATCTTAAGGAGTTACATTGGTTTCCTATCCGGGCAAGAGCAACTCTCTCATTATCATCCTTCCAGAACTTCATGGTCTGCTGAAGCACTGCTGGTAGTAGTGCCTAAGCCAAGAAGGAAGGAATGGAGGGATACCTCATTGTCTGCGCTAGCGGCTGCTAGCTGGAATGCTCTTCCCCTGTACCTCAGTGCAACCAAGGAAGTGTTTATTTTTAAGTGCAGCCTGAAAACCTGGCTTTTTACCGATACCCCCTTACTAGTGGGAGCACCAGTTAATAAACCTGTAGTGCCAGGAAACTCTTGCAGGACCCAAACACTTTATAAATTCCTTGATTTGGATTTGATTTTTTTTTGGGAGTACCGTCTCATTGCTTGGCCTATATATTTGTAACATTTATGCTGGTAGAAACGTAACTTTTTACTAAGCTGTATTTTACACCAGAATACGTGCTTATACTCACAGGGCCTTACACATTGAACCTTGGGTCATACCCAGGACCTTCCGCAGATGTAACTGGTCTTCATGTTATAAGCATGATACAGTTCATAATTATCTACTTAACTAACTAGAACCTATTTTTGTGACCCATGCAGATTACCTAGAAACATATATGATGCACATTACAAAGTGTTAGCCCAGATAATATATGATTTTAGGAGTTGACTATAAAACAGTATTGGAAATACAAAAATATAAACAAAAGAAGTATAAAATATGTATCTAAAATCTGTACATTCTCCAGTGTAAATATTATTTTCTAAACTACATTGTAATTAAATTAAGGCTGAAGGACATTTACACATTTGGAGGAAATCTACAAATTATTATTATCAAGTAATTGAGTGGAGCAACCGATTAAGTGAGAACATTTATCCTCGTTGTGTAACAACTTCTCCTATTACAATTAAGCCACACTAAAACAATAGTGTCTTGGTTAAGCAAAGGTACAACGGGACTTTTTTGATGAATATGATGTACTTTGATTTTTATAGATGCATTATCAAGATGAAAATGAAATAAAAATGATATAATGTACATGCTATTATTATTGTTTTTCTGGACTGTGTCAGTGTATGTATATCAGAATGAAGTATAAAGTGTACAGCGAATTAAGACACATTATCAACCTCAGAGATCACCACTCTTATCCTGTGAGCACGCCATATCATTGATAAATTGAACCCTTTGAATGAAGGAATGGCATTTAACTAATATTGTGGTATTCATTTATGTATCATTGTCATGTTACCACAATGACCCTTTGCATAGAACTGAACACTGTCACATCACAAAAGAGTCGTATCCTTGCCCGGATCAGGGTCTGAAGTGGCAGGCTCTTCAGGGCAGGAGCCGAACCACATATCTCCAGCATGCTTCCAGGAGTCCTGCTATTCATTTCTCAGGCCCATCTTTCCTTCACCTCCTGCATGGGTCAGCTGAGTGCTTCATCTCACTCTTGTGAATGCTGTTTGTGACCTGAAAGACAACAGAAATGTCTCAGGTGCCTCAAAAGCTGCATAGTCAGGAGGAGTTTAGGCTGTAATTGAGTCCAGAGTGGTCACCCATTAGCATAAATATTATCCTCAAATCTGAGGAGCTGACCTAGCTAAATCCACAGTGTTCTGGGCCTTGCTGCCCTGTGTTGGGTGATGGTAGCTTGAGCCTCATGGACCCAATGAAAGACCAAATCAGTAGGTCTTTAAACCCCACACCATTTGGACTCGCAGCTGGTGGTGCACCAGGGCATCATACAGCCCTATCCTCCACAATGCATTGCTCACCTGCTGCGTTGCACGGCCAGCACCAGAGGAGATGAGAGGAGCTTTCAAGCAGGGGGTCGATATTATATATGAGCCATCAGAATGTAAAAACACTGAGTATCACTAGGGTCATCGCCTGTCTGATGAACTCCTCTGTCTGCAAGCAGAGGTGCATGCTTTGGCCATGAGCAGTGGCCAGGCATGCTGCTGAGTTGTGAGTGGCTCCAGCTGCTACTCATGGGATCTTCAGCAGCTAGAGTTTTGATACTTCGGGACAGCTCTTGTTTCATTGCGAATTATGATTTTACATGTATTTTTACTTTGATGAGATTCCCCATTGTCGTGTAGTTCCTACTAATCCGTAGGATCTGCGCTTTTGTTGGACAACATAAGCTAGGGGCTTGGTGCCTAGACTGATTCCATACACCCCTGCAGGATATGTTGGCATAAATACTAGCTAGCTCACAGTGCCACTGTAAGCTCCCCTAACCTTAACAGGGAGTAAATGGTTTCTGGCAACCACAGAACATGACAACCCTGACCCCTCAGGGATTGTGGAAACAGTACAGAACCTTTCGTTCCGTCACTCGTGCTCACTTATTCTGAGAAAGGTATACAGAGAATACACAGTGGGAAGTTTTCAGTATAGTCATTGAACCAATTTTATTTTTGTATAGAATACTTGTGCTGCAATGATTAATAGACAGAAGCAGATAAAAGTGATTACAAGCACACAGAGTGTGAATAGTAGGTATATAGTTCTACCATGGTGCTATGACAATGTATATATTCAGGCTTATAAAACAAGGCAGTAATCAAGCATAGTTGTACAATGCAAACCCTACTCTAAGTGTAGCTATAGTGTCTGTAGGTGTAGAGCCAGGGATCCCCCCAAGGGACGATCCAGCCCCATTACGTGATGGGAGATAATGAAGGACCCCATCTTGGTCATGAACTAGACACCCCTCACAAGATGTCAGACTGCAGTGTTGCGAATTCTCAGCATACAAGGACCCTCGGTGTCAGCTGAAGTGCCTCCTCTACTAATCTATTGGGATTCATTGTGCGTATAGATTAGTGATGTTATGTATATGTAGATAGCCCTGTCGCCCCATGGATGAAGATAAAAATGACATTTGTACATAGAGCGAAAACAAACCTTGTACGTGATGCTCAGGGCATTGTGATGATGTTGTACAAAGCTAGATGTGTAAACAAGTTTAGTTTCAGGGAAACTAATCCAACATTGTTGTGCATGCACATATGTGCAAAAATGCACAGCTGAAATGTTATTTTGAGGACAATGTAAGAAATAAGCTGCTTCACTACATGGCCCTAACCCAGGAATATAACACCATGTGAGGTACTAAATACCTCCATTCAAAGAAGGCTGCAATATCCAATGTCCTGCTGGAAAATGTGAGTACAAGCATAGAGGAACAGTGAACCTGGAACAGTTTTCAGGGTGAGGGTACTGCCATCAATGTTACATCACTGAATTCATAACATTTGTGAAAAATCAAAATGTCACACAAAGAACTTGAGGGCATATCAACAAGGGCTTTATCTCTGCTTTTTTGGCTTTAAAAGCCAAAAAAGCAGAGATAAAACTAGCACCCTATCAACAACAGTGTGCTAACATGCAAATGTGCATGTTAGCACCCATTTACTCTACGCTTCCCCTTGCATCTCTAATGAGATGCAAAGGGGGCGTTCCAGAGTAAAATAATAGGAGAAATGTCGCTAAGCGACATTTCTCCTATTATCAAGAATATCGGTAACCCTGTTAGAGACAAAAAAAGCAGCGTTAACCATGGTTAACGCTGCTTTTTTACGTCTGGTATTTTTCTGACTTAGCTATGATATCCTATGGAAGGAGGATATCATGGCTAAGTTTGTCTGTCCCTATCAACAAGCTAGCGTGAGATTATCGCTGGGTTTCCAGCGATAATCTCACGTTAGCCACTTAGCGTGAGGATTTTTATCGCTGTTGAGATAAGCTATGCTAATAGCACGCTATCTCAGCGATAAAAATCAACGCTAGCCGGCGATAATTATCCTAGCGCTAAGTGCGCTTAGCGATAATTATCGCCGGTTGTTGTTAATATGCCCCAAGGTGAGCAAATGAGCCGCACACATTCAGCAGGAAACTGGTATTGGTGTAATACGTGGCTTGTACTGTATTTTTGAACAAATAAATTACAAAAGCAGAGTTTGGCATCTTACTGCTGTTTACAGACAGCACATTTCCCATTGAAATGATCACTACATTGGCACAGACATGCAGGTTTACTTGTAAAGCTATATAGTACATAAAAAATAACATGTGGAAATAAACTTTGAGTAAATATTTCTTGTTTGAGCATCACCAAGAAAAGTGTCTTGATTTGTTTTGATCCTACTAAAATCTTTCTTTCCATCGCAATTCAGAATTACAAAATAATGTTCCTTGTGTAGATTGCTGATGGCTGATGTATTTTGAAATATTTGTACAGTTTATTTACAGGTATTTAAATGTTGTTTTGTGTTAGAATAAAATTAATATTCTTCAGCCTTTCCTTTCACTCTCCCTTTACTATTGCAAAATTGTCATATTCTTCACTTTACAAACCCCTCAACTTTGCAGTCAGAGGAAGAAATGAAAAGTAAAACACCAATCTCCAGTTTAAAAGAATAAGCAGAAATGTGTCAGAAGAAGCATTTGACCTCTGTCTAGGAAAGCATAAAAAATAGGATAAGATCAAACAGAAATGTAAAGGTCTCTTTAATTCTCATACACCTTCTGAATTCCAGCATGGCTATTTTGGAGGTGCTGCAGCACCACGCATTCCTACTTCCAGCACCTATGCATATGAATGGAAATGTGTTGCAATCAAGGATAGATACCCGTATGTTATAAAAGATGTAGGTTTAATAGCTTAGTTGCAGGGAACAGATAACGGTCCACCAGGAGCAGAATCCTACTGCTCAGCCCTTCTCACTCCAACTGTCCACTAATCCAAGCACAAACACTCTCAACATTCCAACCATACAATGACCTCACTCACATGCTTAGCAGTAGGGAGCATCAAAACTGTGGAGAGAATGCATAAGATAGCAAGAGGCCACAACACATCTCCTCCTTATGAAAACAATAGGAAATTCCGCAGGATGAAGGAATGCAAAATACACCCCCACAAAATGTCCAACAAAACTATAAATACCGCCCCACCAAAATACATAAAAAAGGTTAAACAAGGTTCTCTGCATAACTTAAATGCTCCAATAGGAAGTAAGATGGTAGCATCTGCAGGCAATCAATATGTCCCACAAATCTACAATACCAAAGTTCAGATAACCCAAAACGTCTATGCTCATCTATCAGGGAACACTAACTACCTGTTCCCCTCCACAACACATACACTCTAACAGGACTGTCCCGTTACCCTTCACAACACAACACTCAAGCAGGACTAGGGGTTCTTCAACACCCCACTGCAATTGGGGTGTGTTGGACTTGGCCCTTTTTGCAGGGTCATCTAAGAACGTTTTGAATGGACTCAGAGCCCTGTGCCAGGGGAGAAGAAAGACATGTGCATTATAAGTACTGGGGCTGTGACCCCATGTTGGGGACAACTTGAAAGAAGAAGATACAGCCTGGACTGCTGTGTGCCA
Organism: Triturus cristatus; assembly: GCF_964204655.1. Lineage (NCBI taxonomy): Eukaryota > Metazoa > Chordata > Amphibia > Caudata > Salamandridae > Triturus > Triturus cristatus. The sequence continues at coordinate 232,901,941 of NC_140585.1, forward strand.
GGAGGAACCGCCGTTGGGGACTAAGCTGCTGCCTGCTATGTGGCTGAAGGAAATACCCTCTGCTAAGGGGGCACTGCGTGCTGCATTACCCACCTGTGGTGGAAGCCCGGAGCGAGGCGAGCAGAGCTAACAGAAACTTGCCTCTATGTACTGCCGGCCACAGGAAGGCCCTGGCCCTTTGGAGGTCCTTACCTTGCCCACAAGAGGAGAGTCCTGATGTGCTAGAGCGGAAGGCTCTATCCAGACGGAGGTAGCCTCCACAACAGTAATCGCGCGCAGCAGCTCTGAGCTGCCTGGGGTGGGCGCACGTGCAGCTGTCATCCCCCCGGTCCTGAGGGGTCAGGGCAGACAGACCTCTTTTGATTTCTTCTCGGCACGCTGGCCATACAGCTTTTCGAGGTCCAGAGAGACCCGTGGGAGAACTGACCCTGGTGCTTTTGCAGCACCGAGGTAATTACCATATTCTCTGGTGTAGACGGGCAGGCTCAGAAGTCTACGGGGATAGCGAGAGATTACCGCATAGTGCCTAATAGGACCACAGAAGCGCTGTGCTCTAGGAATTTAGGGTCATTAGGGTACCTTGGGTATCTACTGGCAGTTATTCCCTGATGTGATGTAGTCACTGTGTTTCATGCCCTGAAATATTAGGTAGAGGAACTGCAGGATAACTCCCAGTGATGGCGGAGTTATAATGGGTGCACTCTACAAGTATGTGCTTTAGTGCACTATGATATTTAGGACCACTGCCTTATGGTGGAGTGATCATTGTTTTATAGAATTTGTGGTCTAAATGTGCATGCTACAAATGTTTACTAGGGTGCACTGCTGATTATGTTTATACATAATGTGTTATGCTAAGTACAGTACTTACCAGTAGCTACTAGTCGCCCTAACTGATGTTTATGACAGTCACCTGCTTGGCCTAGTGATTTATGCAATCCCTGTGAAGTCATGATATGTGCCTAGTGGAACAGTATTATATGTGATTATGATCTAATGTGTTTTTATGGATAATACAAAGGATACTTTTATATAACCCTCTGTGGAGTTTCTTTTGTGGAATGCCTAGTGTGTCACTGCTGTGTGAGTGTGTTGCGCAAACGCTTTACACATTGCCTCTGGAATAAGCCTGACTGCTCTGCCAAGCTACCAAGGGGGTGAGCAGGGGTTATCTTCGGTGTGTAACTCCCTTGCCCTGACTAGAGTGGTGGGTTCTGCCTGGCTTAGGTGCATACCCTAGACAACCAGAAACCCCATTTCTAACAGGGTGTAACAATGCACCCCATCACCATACACTTAATCAACACTAGGGTTTTACCTACCCTCTAATACATTGAGGTGTAACAATGTACCCTCTACAAGATACAACAGTGGGCTCACACACTGTGCATACATCCTTAAACCCTTGGGAAGGGTGAACACCTTGGGCTTACACACTGCCCCTACACCCTTAACCCGTTAGGAAGAGTGAACAACTTTGGCTTTACACACTGCCCCCTACATCCTTAACCCCTGAGGAAAAGTGAAAAACTACACTGCCCCTAAACACTGAACCCCTTAGGAAGGGCAACTCTAAGATAAGGGTGCAATACACATGCCCCTAGACTACGCCCTTAACCTACTAGGAAGGACAACAGTAAAAATATTAATGGGTGTCTCCAAACCCTCACTCATCCCCAGACATGATGTGAGCATTCACATAACCCATGAAAGATTCAGGGGACCAGGGACTGCATACCCTCTACTGCACTTACACAACTCATAACCTCCCTTAAGTACCCCCAATACCACATCCAAATCGCACCACGGGATACCTTTTTTCCACGCACGGTCTCACATCAGGACCAAACACCCTCCTAGGGTCTCACTTCAGAACTTACTCTTTCATACAACAAACGAATAAGAAAATGTTTATAATTTAGCATAGTAATTCAAAATATACAGCATTCACAAAAGATTATTCACTGACAGCAAGCTCTAAAACCTCCTCTCCGGTGAGCTTCACATGGGATTTTGCACAATGTAAACGATATTGAATGAACTTCCCACATAGCATTGAAATAAAACAATTCAACATTCAAAAAAGATTGTTCACTGGTAGTTAGTTTCAAAACGTCTTCTCCGGTGAGCAACCCCCTCACCCGATACATCGCCTCTCCATGCTCCAGCATGCGCACTACCATTCACATTGAGTTGCTTTGAAGGCTACAGTGCATGTTTAAGCCTTTATTTCTCCTCACGAAAGAGGAAACTGGCAGAAACGATGCACTTGCACGCAATATCAACACGCGCTAAACCACCTTCACAACTGCATTTCAACTAAGCACAGTTTAACGAGATGTAAGTAGCGCATAACAGCAACACCGCACTACACAGTTTTCACAGCTGCACTTCAAGTAAATGTACTACATCTAAGATGGCGCCTGCGTGCAGCACAATGACATGACCACAACGGTCAGCACGTGAGGGTCAGCACATGCAGTGTACGTCAAAAGTCAACACATGCAGGATGCTCGTCAGATTTTAATTCATAGGTAAACAATGCTGGACCAACAAATACTCACTCACATAAAGTTAAACAACTCCCAAAACTACATACAGTTGCAGAGGCGTGCAGAATCCAGTCGGAGGCACAACAATCCTCTTAGTGATCACTGGAGTCTTTACACATAGTGATGGTAGATGATTTCGTTGAGACAATCCTTCACTCTTCACCAGTGTTTCTCGTTCATATGAAATGTCTGCTGCACACGTACGCTGCTGGCCTGTTAAAGTGCACAATGCTGCAGGCTGTCTGATGTCCATAGACACTGGTGGGGCTACCAGGCGCAATACTTCCTTAGGGCTTCTTACAGGTTGCAACCTATTTTGTCTGTAATCCTATTAGTTTCTTCAGCAGTTCCGCTTGTTTCTTGTTCCTCACATGTAGTTTCTTTTCCACTCGTCGCCAGTGTTACAATAAAGGATAGATACTCGTAGGTTTTAAAAGAAGTAGGTTTATTAGCTTAGTTATAGGTTACAGATAAAGCCTGACCAGGAGCAGCATCCGTCTGCTCAGCCCTTCTCACTCCAACTGTCCACTTTTCCAAGCACACTCTCAATATTTCAACCATACAATGGCCTTACTCACTGGCTGAGCAGAAAGGAACATCAAGCCTGTAGGGAGAATACATAAGATAGCAAGAGGCCACAGCAACATGCTATTGGCTAAAGTCTGCCCCTGATGCATACCTGCCCTTTTCTCACACAGGTCAATTAAAATGACAATTTGAAACAAAATGCTGCTTTTAACAGTACTGGTAAATTTCAGGAGGAAGTCAGCGCAATCATATTATGCTATGTTAGTCAAATTTGTATAGCGCGCATTCTGCCATTTATATGGCTGGCCACCTAGTGCTATTGCAAGTACCATGTATGTTATTCAAACGTTTGCCTCTAGTAAGCCTTGATTAGAACTGGAAGTGCCACTTCACTAAAAGAGAAAGGAAAGAGTGTGTGTTTGTGTATTTGTCTCCTGTACAATGATGCATAGATGGAGAGTGATTAAGTACATACATAAATGGATGATTAAACACATTGAAGAGGCGGGCCAGACCTCCTGTCTTGCCAGAGCTTGTACGTTGCATTATTGCTTCTGGTATGGTGGAGGCACAACTAAATTTAATTGATAATGTTCTTCTTGTTCCTCTCATTTTTTTGTTAATCCAGTCTCCTCCTGGAAAAGTGAAGGATGCTGTGATGGTGGCCATTGATGCAGGATATCGCCACTTTGATGGTGCCTATGCCTATCAGAATGAGAAAGAAGTTGGGGAGGGAATTCGTCAGAAAATCCAGGAGGGTGTTGTGAAACGAGAAGATTTGTTTGTCGTCAGCAAGGTACTGTTTTGAAGGAGACTTCAAACTCTTAAGGGCAAGTTACAATTTTTTCCATAAAGCTTATTATAAATGTTTGTAGTTTGGCAGTTTACATGAGGATGGAAATCTATATTTAAGATTGTTTTTGACAAAGTTGAGACATGGCTAAAAGTATATCCTGTTTTCGACACATTAGTACATACTATAAATAGATCCCCTACAGAACATAAGGAAGAGTCACAGAAGCATGTAGGAGTATCGGAAGTAGTACCACAGGAATTCTCTTTTTTGCCCTGTGAGAAGGTGGCCTGATATATGCTGTCCACTAGTTATAGTGGGCACCTTGTATCAGTCCAAACAACCCCTTATGGTGATAGGTTAAAGACAACCTTTATTGAAAGCTATCCTAGTGGTAGCCATGGAGAGCAGCCTTCAGGCTAAGTCTTGAAGGAATGTAAAGCAGCTTGTTTTACCAAACCATATACCAATAAAGTGGTATAAGAACCACGACTGAACTAGACACAAGGACTAGAGCCTGTAGAAGTGCTTGGACCACAAGGAACCACCCGAGGTAGTGACACAGGGGACCCACGGGGACGCATGCAGTGTGAGAATACAGCCGCGAATCGCCGTTATCTTCTATGGGGATAGTCGCGGTTGGAAATTAAGTGTTTAAGGACACTTAGAGGATGGCTACGAGCGAACCCTTTTGAACCTAGAGGTGTCTAGGGCCAACACCCACAGGAGCACCGGAGTACTCGAGTTACCTCACCCAGGGAAGCCGGGTGCATAGGTGTCTTTTGGTGTCGGGTCGCGTCGCTGTTTTCAATGGAAGTGCTGCTGCCGTGATGAGGAGAAGTGTCCGGAGAGATCCAAGCCTGGATCGAGGATGGAAGGAACCTGAAAGCAGAGGGGACACGATAGTCCAATGCCCACAGATGTCGGGTGCTTCAGGTGAGTTGATGGGTGTCTTGACTCTTCAGCCATGAGGTCCAGGAGGCGTCGACGATGGCCCTGGAGCTGGATTCGAGCTGTCCCACAAAGTCTGTCGAGGGCTGCGGTGTCGGCGACCAGGATGGACCCAACAAGCCTTGGCAACGGCAAGTCACGTGGAAATAGAAAAAGGACGTCGGTGCAGACCAGCAAGGTCTGGGGGACTCACCCAGCAAAGGTAAGTCGGGGCATGTCTGGAGCAACCAGGAAAGCCCAATCAGAAGAGGAGTCGCCTTCGTGGGGACCCACTAGCCAACAGGCTAGCGATCGCAAAGGAGCCTCGAGCGGTCGCACTTGAAACCAGCCCACGGGTCACTCGTGGAGTGGAGGCCAGAAATCTTCGGTGCGGGAGGTGCTCAAGGCTGGGGCTACTCAGAGCCCAAAGCACAACTTCGAGGAAGACCAGGAAGATCATGGATCAGCAACAGATCACGGTGTCCAGGGGTCACGGTTCCACGTCATCCACGATAGCCATGGCCCTCAGCTTTGCTGTGGACTCAGGGTAGCCTTAGGGAAATCTGGAAATCCACCTCTGGGGATGCAGAGACTTCGGCGTCCGGCGGGAGCTTCAGAATTGCAGACCGGACAGTTGCTTCTTTGGTGCCTGCCAAGCAGGGGAGTCACTCTTTGACCCCAAGGGAGATTTCTTCAGTCTTTTAATTGAAATAGAACGTCGAAGGTCCAGAATATATGTTGCAGAGTTTCGTCCAGGGTAATCTAAAGTCTAAAGGACTGGGTTCCCATACTTATACAAAGTTTGGGGGTTGGACATACTCTTGGGACCCACCTATGGGAGGGTTTGAAAAGAGGGGTGGTTACACCCATTTCCTTTGTCCAGTTGTGCACCAGAGCAGGGGCAGATAGCCCCTGCAACCGGTTTGAACTGGACTATGCACAAGGACACTAAGTGTGCCCCCAGTGCAGGACTTCAAAGCACCAGAGAGTGCTCCCGCCCAGCCCCAATACACATCTGCCTGTCTGGGGAGGTGGTTACACCTCCCTGGGACAGGAAAGCTATTATCCAGGCCTCCCCTGCCGGAGTTTCCGTCAGCAGCAGGAGGCCAGACCCGTGTCTGTGGCATCCATTTTGTGATGCCAGGGCTTTAGAAAGTCTTTACCGGGTAGACCAGTGTGAATATGTCTCTCCCTCTAGAAGGGTGGAATGCTACACCCGCCGCCAGAACTAACGGGGTAGTAGTATTCCAAAGCGTTTGACACCAAACACAACATGTTTCCATGCAGCCAGTCCAAAGTTAGCATTTACAGCGAGGTTATAATGCATTTAAGAGTATATGGTCAGGCTGCACCACAAACAGCATTAGAGGAGGTACTCCAAACGCTGCAGAGGGGCTCTGCTCATGCAGGGGCACCCTCTCACATAAAAACCAAGCACTCTGCCTTCAGGATTGTTAAGGCCTGCCATAGGAGTAACTTATAGGTTTTATATGTGTGTGCAATGGTAGTGATATAGGTAGCCTATACCACAGTAAGGGGTGCAAGCACCACATTACCCAGGCTGCAATAGCAGACCTGTGGTGTCATTTTGGAATGCTTCCCAGGGGTGGCATAATACATGCTTCAGCCCCTGGTAGGCCTCTGAGGTACCTATGCCCTAGGTACATAGTATACCCTATACTAGCGGCTTATAAGCGACTCCAGAATCCAATTAGGAATGTACCTAATGTACATGGAAACCATTTTAGAGAGGAAGCAGCTAGGCTGGGGTCCTGATTAGCAGGGCCACAGTCAGACTAAGGTCAAAAAACAGTGAAACACCAGCAAAAAGTGGGGGTACCCATGTGAAGCAGATCCTACTCTCCTACATGCCCTCTTACATTACTTTGTGAATTAGTCCTGAAACGTCAAACTCCCTGTTACCAAAAATGCAAAGATGCCATAGACCTTTCTATTTCTACCACATGTATATCAATACAGCCCAAATATTCGTATTTTATTTACATTTTAGTTGTCACAAAAGTAGGTTTAAGTCCCTAAAAGAGTACTACAGCAGTACTGCTTTCCATACTCCAGAATGCCTTTGTAATTAGGTCCCAAAATATTGACACCTGAACATGTGCCAGAATGTTGTTCAATGCAGTTTGCCTCAGAGAAGGAACCTGCCTTTCTTACACCTCTGTCGAAAACTGCCTGTATTGAAGTTCCTTCAACAGATAAAGATGTACTACATTTATGGCGTAAATTAGTTGGATTACTCCCATAAACCCCAGATATTTCTAACCCCAAGTATTTTTAACATGACATACCCATTTAAGAGTTCTGATGGCAGGCAATATTTATGTCAATATTTATCGGAATTATATGTTTGTGTGTAAGTGTATCTGTGTGTGTCATAGCTATTTGCTGTCACCGGGCATTACATTGACAGCGATAAATGGAATTTGATAGATTATTATAGTCCTGAGCACGCACATCTGTATTAATCCTTTTTGTAGGCAGGGATGGAGAACTGTTTCCTTAGGATGTCATTGTTGCCAACCCTACTAATGTAGGCAGTAGGCTTTTGCTTCTACTGCTTCGTTTAACGCCTACTTATTTTTGTGTGACATCCTTCTGCTTTTTATGATACAAGGCCAGGCCAGGGCAATTGCGGTCCCCCCGCAACAACAAAAAAACATGACCCAGGGCAGTTCACATACTTTCGAAAGCCCTTCTAGTGAAAGGATGAGAAGAACTAATTATCTTGTTGGCTGTGCTGAACAGATCAAAAAATTGCAACTTCACAGTGAAAGCTGTAGGGCACAGAGGACAGCACAGCTCTGACTACAGGCCTTCTTTCTTCTCTTCAGACCACAGTCATTGCTGCATAGCTTTCCATTGGCTTATGCCTGACATTTCCATGATTGTAGAATTTTGTGTTACATTTCTATGTCATGTGTGGCACTTTGAGTGACATGTTACCACACACCAAACAAATGTATAAGTATTGCAAGGTCAATTTAAGAAAACCCTTTTTTGTGTAAAATAAAAAGCCTAGAAATGGCCATAAATCATTCAGAATTCACCAAATGTGACTTGAAAAGGTCACTAACATCCTTCGTTTTACCTGCTTGACTGCTATGGAAACTTTACTAGTGCCATAAATACCTATGGGTCAGATTTAGAGTTTGGTGGACAGGGTACTCTGTCGCAAATGTAGAAAGCCTGCTCGCTAAACCTTTGGTCCACCTGACTCCTTTACAGATTGGTGGAACTTAAGAGTTCTGTGGATGGAGCCCTCCTCAGCTCCATCGATTGAATCTGTGCCGTCAAAGAAAGGACATTGGGGGGCATATCATCAAGGCAAAGCGATAAAATTATCGCTGCTTTAGCTTCCGTTTTCAGGCCAAAAGCGGCAATAATTTTATCGCACCATCAGCAAGGACACGCTAACGCGTGTTCCTATGCCTCTTCGCTGGTTTCCCTAATGGCTATCATAGTAACGGCAATGATATGCAAAGTGGGCGTACCCGAGTATAATAACGTGGAAAAGGTCGCTAACTGACCTATCTCCTATCAACAATCTCGTCGCTAACCTGCCTAGCGACGAGAAAAGTAGCACTAACTGCACTTATCGCAGGTTACATTACTCCTGCTATTATTCTTACTAAGCCATATAAACCTATGGTAGGTGGATTGTGGGCATAAGCACACCCTCCTCTATTAACAAGGAATCACCTATCGCTGTGCGATTATCGCTGGATCGCACATTTTGCACCTATCGCTTGGATTTTTATCGCTTTGGAGATAAGTGTTGCTGATAGCACGCTATCTCTGTGATAAAATCCAGCAATAGCCAGCGATAATTATCCTCGCGCTAAGCGCGCTTGGCGATAATTATCGCCGGCTGATGCTGATATACCCCTACATTTGTCTGAAGATTTATGGTTAGGAAGGTAGTGCCTTTTTTCCCTTCTGTCACTGCCAGGAAAAACCTGGTGGTGAGGCACAGGGTAAAACAATAATGACCTCCCAGAATTTGAGGGTCATTATTTTTTTGTTTTTCAATAACAAATTCCCAGTTTGTATATAATCGCATACAGTTACGTATGCATGCCAATTTGCATTTAGAAATGTGTTTCTTAGTACATAATAATATGCTTACTTTTTGCTTTCAGGTCATTACTTCAAAGTTGGCACATTATGAATGTTTTCCATTTTGCATGTTAAGTACGTCAAGACCAGTTTTGGCCAGGCCCTATAATGGCACTTTTTTATGAATTTGGCTTGCTCGTGAAAACGTCAGAAATCCCTTACCCATGACTCAGAGGTAGAAAATTCAACTGATGCCTGCAGAAGCGACTGTGAAGTGTACAGAACATAAAAATGGATACTTTAGTTCTGCGTTGGTTATTGTTAAATGTGTAGCAGTGACTTCTTTGGGGATTGGATCAGGGAAATGCATTGCAATTGGAAATAACACCAACAAAGTCTAAAACTTGTGTTCACAATTGTTGGAAATACATTTTCTACACTGCCATGCTCAGCTAATGTCAATGATCCAGGTGTAAGGGGTGTAGGCATTCCTCATTTCCACAAATTGTGTGTACCAAAAAAGTATTTTCAGGTAAATATTTCCCATCAAAAACATTAATTGAAAAAACTGTTTTGAAATGCTCTGAATTTTCTAATCCTATGCATTGTGAGCAGAATGTAGAATTGGACACAAGAAGCCAAAGGCTGTGTGGTTTGTAAATGAACACCAGAGATTGCAGTGAAGGACCATAATACACATTACCCTTTATGTATTTCAATATTACATATTTGTTTGGGGGGAAATTAGGTTGACAAATCTGTTTTCTTTAAAGTGCACTTAACAATGGGCACTGATTGGAATTAGAATGTTTAGGTTTGGCTTGATGACAAAACAGTAAACAGTGGTGATGCTCAGTGGATTTATGCAATTCTGTGGCTGCAGTGCTCACAGCAAAATTATGGCTTTGCTGCATTTGCCACATATTTTGCAGGTTTACCAAAAAAGTAGTTTCTAGCTAAAACGGATGAAAATAATACTGCCAGAGAATGTGTTGCATAAATTGCATTTTCTGCTGCATAATTTAGTCCTCAACACCACATAGTCGTAGAAGCCTTGACAGTGGTGAAGCGATACATAGTGGTTTGATGACCATCACTCTAATGATGAAATCTGTATTTCATACCGAACTGTGAAATACATTTCATACCTCACAGTTTCCTTTCAAATATTGATTTTTATACAACTGAATTTCGTGTACTAAAAGAACCCAAAGGTGGAATATATATATATATATATATATATATATATATATATATATATATATATATATATATATATATATATATATATATATATATATATATATATACAGTTGATTAAAGCTTTGCTTCCAGTTGGTGTTGGAGTGCGTCTCATTGCACAGGGCAAGCAGGAGCATTCATTTTAGGCGGCGGGCCTCGCTGCCGAGTACGCACCACCCCGGAATGAGGGGGCCACCGGGTCCGATGTTACGAGCCCTAAGGTTGGAAACACCGACAAGTATTTAGAACAGCACACGCCAGCGGAGGCCCATCTGTGGGCTTGTAATGTGTGTGAGAGTTATTTTGTTCCCGGGACTGCAGGGAATCTTTCGGGACTCCCAGAATGCCCCACATGCATCTCATCCCATTCAGGGGTGTGGAATTAAGCATTATTTAAGTGGAATTGACCCGGAAACTGCAAGTAATTGTCCGTCTTCATGTGCCTCTGAAGAAGAAGGTTACTCCTTTGAAACGCGTAAGGCGAAGACTGTTGGGAATAGCTGTTGTTTGAATCGGCTGGCGCGCTGCTGTTTATACCTGATTAAAGCTTTGCTTCCAGTTGGTGTTGGAGTGTGTCTCATTGCACAGGGCAAGCAGGAGCATTCATATATATATATATATATATACTGGAAAACTACAATATATTCAAGACATGTAAAACTTCACAAGAAAGGACACACTTACACTGGGAATAAATGTATTCTCTTGTTGCCTTCAACATATTGTTGCAGGGATTCTGCTTATGCGCAGAACTATGCGCAGGGACCCAGGCCCTCAGTGAATTGCGGTGTACCAAAAACTCACCTCAGAACCCAGAACCCCTATCCGGCCAGCATCAGTGTCCCATTCGTTATCCGAGATTTAGCTCGGCGGTCCCAATGTATAGACAACCCAGAACAAGCGACTTAGCATATTTCTCAGGAATGGTGGGAATCAGAAGCACCTTTTCGTAATTATTCTCGTACCAGTCCACAACAGAATAAACAGAGAAACAGGAAAAGTTTGAAGAGTTTATTTTATAAACCTCGTGTCCTAATATGCAGCAGTTTGGCTAACATTAGCAGACAAACGATTAAAATCAAAACCATCAGCATAGTTACAATACCATAGAAAATGAAAGGAGCAATCATAATAAAATGACAGTGGCTCTAGGCCACCTTCCTTTCTCTAACACACTAATAGTATTATTAGACTAATAAAATGTCTCTAGGCTTGAATGGGGAACCCCATACCGTATAGATCAGCTCAGAGAGTTCACATCACAGGATCAGCTATGCTCTGCTCCTAGGAACGCTCTTCTTCCGAATGTAAGAAAAAACATGCAACACTGCAATATTAAAAGCATTCGACTTTCAGGTATTTGCAGCTGCGTGCGTGTTATGGCTAAACTAGTGGGCCGATCAACCTGAACTCAATAACATGCACCGTCTAGCGATCCACACTGTTTGTTACACTGTGTACAGACCAAGGTCGCTATTCACTGTTTAAGATGTTAACAACAGACAGTTCTCATGTGAAGCAAAGTCGAGTAAGCATTTCTCAATTCTAATAACATGTGACTACAGTGTCGTGTGCAAAAGCAGCAAAAGCGGCAAGATGGCTTTCTAACATCTAACGCGGTCATGCTAACTTAGCGTTGTACATAGGTAGATAACGATCATCACTACACCCCCCCATGATCGGACCACTAACCACTAGGGGCGCACTAGCAAGAACGCAGAGTTCAAGTTCGATAGAACGGAACCAAGGGCAAGAACTATAAGTCCATATAAGGGAAGGGATAAAGTTCGAGAAAAAAATTCAATGGAAAAAGGCAAAACGTAGAGAGGAAAAAAAAAAAAACATTTAGTTAACTAAAAATCGATGAAGGACTGAGGACCGAAAGGAAGTTCAAAAGTCAATCCATCAAAGTGTATGCACAATACGTTGCTACTGCTTCCAAGAGGAAATCATTGGAACGTTCCGCAAAAGTATCTGCCATCCAGTTCAGGACGGGGAAAGAACAGACATGTTCTTCAACCACCAGAGCCTCCAGCACCTGACGAGGACAACCGGGGTGCACCTCAAGGTAACTGTTCGTCAAGAAGTCAATCGCCGCCGCTCCGATGTCCCAATTACCAAGAACTCCATGCGCTGCAGCACAGGCCATAATCCCGACCCCAGAACAGTCAAACTCGTGGGCCACTAAGCGGCTCATAAGCCGAACATAATCCGGATCAGGAGACACCGGGTTTGACAGACACAAATCCAGAGCCCATTGGAACGAACAATCTAGGCAATGAAAGACAGGCTGCACACAAGTAAAGTAGGCAAACCGAAAGGACAATCCATAGGCTGCGCTCAGAGTCGCTAGCGGTAAGGCGCCATATAATTCAATCATCTGGTTACGAAGATGGTGCAGCCGGGGCATGTGGTTGTGCCAAGCAAGTTGTGCATCCATAGCGCAAGGCACAGATCAACAATAGTATTCCAGCTACGAGGGCAAGAAGTAAAGGGAGACCTCCGAAGACACTGGAAAAAATAGAATGAAAAAAGGCCGGGATCACTCCAAAAATAGTTTGAAAAGAGGTCACGAGGCCGGAGTCCACGATTTTAAAAAAATGAGCTATGCCACTTGTGGATGAGGCATTAAAGATAGTATTAATCAAGGTCCCAAAATGAAGTGGGAGATCAGTATTCAAAAGCGCTTGCACCTCAGTGCGCGTGTTAGCTACGTGAAGGACAAATGTTTCCCGGGACGAAGTCAAAGCGACTTCTTTCTGAGACAATAGAGCCCTTATTCTGCTCATCTTGTTGAACTCTGCTTTCAAGGTTGGAATTGAAGGCCATATGGATACATCCAGCCGGCCATGCGGGGGTGGGAAAAGGACGTTATTACAGCAAACTACCCTCTGTGATACAGTCACGATGTAGGGAATTCCCACTAGCATCCCACAGCAAGCCTCATTATTTAACAGCAAATAACTACCGTTAGCAAGCAGCGTGAAAGATGGAGTAATAACAGGCACCGGAATCCCTTTCAGGACGCAAGCTAAAGGACATGGACATTACATGCACCATGCAATTGAATGTGCCTACACACAACAGAGTGATCCGGTGCGGAAGTGCACTCTTCACCTTTCAAGTAAACCTCCTTGCCGTCACTCACACATCTGTATGTGAAAGGGAGCGACCAAACTTCATGCAAGAAGGCAGTACCCAACAGTTCGTACCTGCCTAAAGCATAATGTTTCATGCATGAACTAAACTTGAACAGGGGAAACGGTAAAGTGATCAAACCATGTACTAGCCACACGGCATAATTCAATTCAGCAACAGAGAAAGGCATAGGTTCTAATTTTTCAATGTGCAGCAAAGAATATGTAGCATCTTTCATGGACTTGAATTGCTGCTTCGCAGTTAAATTAAAGGGAAGGAATAAAGATGAAGTGTTCATGTAATCCCAAGGGACCTTCCCTGCCTTCAATGTTTGCAATGTCCATGCAAACTGCATAATAGACCGCAATTGGTTCTGACCATGATACAATACAGACAAATCATCCTGCACAATGTCTACCACAGATGAAACAATATTATCTAAAGTATAGATTCTGGAAGACAGGGTGTTAATGCTATTATCTATAACAGCCAATACTTTTTCCATATTGGCTTGATCAATTGCACGTAATCTGGAAGCAGCCTCAATTTGTGACAACTTCCAAACCTCGTTATAAACAGCATACACCCATCGCTTGGGTCTGCCAACAGCAGGACCCTTAACAAAATCATTCAAATCTATTTTGTCATTTAATCGAGCTAAATGGAGTTTAACAGACGCTAAAGTGGAATGTTGCAGCCAAGACTGGCATAACTTCACTACTGAGTAGGTAGTTACAGAGTGGGAGGATTCAAAACGGGGGTCCACACGAACCTGTTTATACCCCTGCTTCAAATCAAGAAACCTATGTTGACAGGAGTCCGAACTCGTTTGCCACACCAACCACCCCTTCGGATTCAATTTAGAAATATTGAAGGACGTGTTGGAAACCTGTGTCTGCAACATATCAAGGGATAGATCCGTATGATTACCTCAATTGGGATAAGCACCCAGATCCGGCATGGAGGGAGAATTAAATGTTTTAGACGTAGCCAATCCAAAACAGGTTGTCTGAAAAATCGAGGAATTCAAAAATAACATATGATACGGGATGAGACAGGCACGATGCAATGCCTCTGTTCCCTGTACTTGCCATCGTTTGGAGCCCCAAACCGATTTAAGATCGATTGTAGCTTTCCATAGATCATACCCGCCAATTGCCAACTCGTCCATAAAGGACTTGGAATACAATAATTTGGTGTGTGTCAGTCTAACTTTAGAAGCAGCCTCAGGCGCAACCTTAAAATAAAAGGAGGCCGGATAGACTACACTAAAATCAGAAAAATAAGTGAATTTTTCCACTAACTTCGCAGAGCTGCCCATCCTAGGGGCGGGGCAATGTTCCCATTGTGTATAATTTACAAAATTTCTAAACGTATTTGCTTTGTGCAGGAAATGTGTGCCATAATGTTGATAACAAAATTGTTCATCATAATTAGCAGTATCTAAATACAAATCCTCAGCATCAAAAGCAGCATAATATTTTAAATCAGAAAACAGCGCTTCTATGGCTTGAACATCCCAATCATCCGAGTGAATGTTCTGCTTCACGACATCACCCATAGAAACACGAAATACATTTGGCACATTAATCACTTCAGTGGGGCCATGAATTTGAAATTTAACGGCATCCCAAGCGATCCCATCACAAACAGGCCAGGCAGTAATGTTCACAAAAGTCTGGTCCCTCTTCATTATGTGCGATGAGGAGTGGGGGGCCAAAGTTCCATCAATTAGTCGAATTGTAGACCGTTCATTCAGGTAGTGTCCATTGATAAGTCTAAAAAACACTACCACAAAGCCAATGGACATAAACAAAAAAACACATATGAGCACCAGCCAAATGTAAGTCCAAGGTAGTATTAAAAAATCTCTATTGAACCAAGCTACAAAAATCGAAACTTTGGACGGGGCAATGGAAGTCATTGAATGAGAATCAAAAGAGTCATGCGAGAGGGCAACTGTGGTGGATTGTAAAACAGGCAAGGTAACATCCGCAGGATAAGCATACTCAACTTCTTCAAGCACGCCACTAGGTGTTTGTGGCAACAAGGGACCAGTAATGGCATGCATCTCGATGGCAACATCAGGCACTATGTCAGAAGCTCGGGCCACAACAGAATTTCTCAGCATCGAAGGGCAGGAAACCGCCGGAGTCATACTAAGAAGAATAGGCCACTCGCTGTAGTTTGACATTGTCAATCGATATGTACCTGTTATCCTTTCGACCAGGAAGTGGAGGTAAAATGACTGTTCTAGTACCCTGTACTCCAAGCACTGGAACCAGTGCACGATAAGAGGGGCCAATCTCCTTCTTGTTCTCCACCTTCTCATGGACCAGATCACCAACTCGGGGTAGCCAGCCGACTATCGGAATCTGAACTTCAGCTTCAGATGAGGAGGGTACGTGTTCCTTCGCTAGACTGTTTCTGGCTTCTTGTAGAGTCTGCAATACAGCACAGTGTTCATCTACGTCAAAGGGTGCGGCTGACGCCGCCATGTCTAGACCATCAAGGTCTGGAACAAACATTCGAACACCAAAGAGCATTATGTATGGGGTCCGCCCACCCAGAGACCTTCTAGGGAGATTATTAAGTGCACGTTGCACGTCATATAAGTGGGCAAGCCAGTTCCGGCCAGTACCCAAAACTCGGGCTGTCAAAGATTGCTTTAAGTCACGGTTCATTCGCTCCACCACACCATTGCCCTCAGGCCGGTATGGAGACGAAAACTTGACTTGGACCCCCAAATTTCTCATGGCCTCTTTGTACGCCTTAGAGGCGAACGCCGGGCCCTGATCAGAATGAAAGGTACCACACGCAAAACTTCCAACAAAGACACGCAAATCCTTTATGACAGTGCTAGAATCAGCACTCCTTTGTGGCCACACCCAAAGAAAACGTGTGCACGAATCCACTGCAACCAAGATGTATTTGAAAGCAGTATCAGAGGTAAAAGGACCGCAGTGATCTAAATAAACACAACCCAATGGTTTACTAGATATGTACAACCGAGTTTGTGGTGGGCGCGCCGCAGAAGAAGGTTTAATCTGCTGGTAAATGTCAAAATTAAGAACATAAGCTCTGGCTTGTTTGTACAAACCGCACCACCTGTAACGTTGTTGTAGCAAAGATACAGTAGCCGCAACGCCGGCATGCGCGGACGCCATGCCCTCGTGGGCTGCTAATATCAAAGAAGGTCTGCAGTCCGCGTTGGGAATCAATCTGTCACCAACGTCATTAATCCTCACTAATGGGACGTTATCAGGACTTAAGTGATAATGGTAACGAGCAGGGAAACCTTTCGGCGGCTTCGTAACCTGCTCTGTAGCAGCAATAGCTGCCAAGATGTCATCATCAATCTTACTTTTGGATCTTGTAACTGCTGCTACTAAGTATGTTGCCACTGCTGTTTTTGCTGCCTCGTCAGCTAAGCTGTAGCCGACAGCATGGACACCAACGCGTTGGTGACCAAGAGTGTGAATTACATTCACGAGAGGCAGACGGTCTTTAAGATCTGCCACTCGAACCCAAAGCAGTTTATGCTTAATAGTGCTGTGGAATCACGATAGTCATTCTGAGACCAAAAATGCAGATTGTCGTTGTAAGACTGAACACAGTAAAAGGAGTCACTTACAACAAGAGTAGTGACTCGGGGATCAGCAAACTCCAGCGCAAGCACCAGAGCACGAAGCTCCGCCAACTGAGCGGTACAATCACCCAATGACTGCGTGTGCACGACATCGGACAGGAATTCACCATTTACGAAAGTAGCGACTACTATTGCGCAAGCCGCTGAATAGGCGTGCTTTGATCCAGTTGCGGGCTGCGCAGACCCGTCAGTGTATATGACACAATGGTAATCCTCGAGCGGGCGCAGGGACAGAGGAGCCGGATGAACGAATTCATACTGCAAAAACTCCTGAGTCTGTAGTGCCGCGTCAAAGATAAAAGTGACGTCCGGCGAGGTCAAGGAAGTTGCCCATTGTATCCACCTTGGATGCAAAGCTTTTGAATTCGGTACACTCGCTTTCATCACTGCCTCCAGGGCAGGACAGGGTGGTACCACCAACATGCGTTTCCCTTGCGACAGCGCTCGTTCTTTCAGAATCGCCATCTGCACTGCTGTCAAAACCTTCTCGACAGCGGAAAAACGCAGTTCAGCTGAAGTGTAAAAGTGAGATTTGTAAGCAATGGGAACGGTGTCGCCCTCATTGAACGTTAAGTATGTGAAACCAACTGCGCCGGGCACTATTCGTATGACCAGGTTAGTGTGGTTATCACATGTCAGTAAGTACTTCGAAGCAAGTAGATCAGCTTGCAACAACTGCAGTATCGCTGAATGCTCAGGCAGCCAACAGGATTTGGAAAAAGTAGGTTGTACCAAGGCGTAAAGCGGCTTGATACGCTGGGCATAATCCGGGATGTAAGTTCGACCGAAATTCAGAAAACCCAGCAGGGATTGTAATTTCTTCAGTGAAGTAGGAGCACGGAGGCATGCGCACTTCTCTAGAAAGTGCGGAGCCAATTCTCGATCTTCATTGTTGAGTTCGTACCCCAAGAACAACACTGTATACTCTGCAATGTGCGACTTCGCAAAATTGAATTTGTAACCGAAGTCTGCAAACAAAACAATAATGCGGTCAACGCGTCGAAGATGCGGGTCTAACTCGTCATCCGTGAGATAAATGTCATCCACGTACGAGTACGCATCTGGGTCTATACCCTCTAAGAGGGAGACCACGCGAGCGGCAAAGACTCCCGGGCTGTTCTTATAGCCCATTGGTAATCTTTTGAATTGTTTTTGTTTGCCACCAGAGGTGAAAGCCGTCCACTCACTACTAAGAGAGGACAGGTTATGGCTGTAAAAGCCGTTGGAAATGTCAAGTGTGGTTTTAAACCTTTTTCTCACGAGACTAACGACGAGAACCGAGCTGTGGGTATTCTGTACTGCACAGGTCCGGCAATGAGAGTTAAGGTGCCAGTAATCCAAAACTAGGCGGTACGACCCGTCAGGCTTCGTCACAGTAAATAAGGGATTATTCATAGGTGACACACATGTTTCGATTACTCCCTGATATTCCAATTGTTCAAGGATCGATGCTACGTGAGATCTAGCTTCACGACGCATGGGGTATTGGGGTTGTGGCTGGGGCGTAGTCCGCAACGGAATCTCATGGCCAGGGGACAATTTATCCCAGCCCACTTGAGTCCGATACAACGCAGGCGCTTGCACCTGAGCCCATTCCCCGGCATACTTATCAGCTAGGACCTTAGGCACTGTGTGCGCAAAGGACGGGAGGATTACCTCCTCCCCTCTAGGAGCAGCTAACACGAAAGCCGGGGGCCAATCTGCCTCCGCCAACAGAATATCATAGGTAGTGGTCAGATTATCCCAAAAAAACCCTTGTATTGTGCGTTGTATATCACCCTCAATATGTAGGATTATATTATATAGTCTGTCAGGGGGAGACACACGAGTGTCAGCAGTTTCAATATTCACAAATATATCAATTGCTGTCTCCACCAGATATGGACGCAGTGCTTGTCGCACTACTGTAACTTCCGCCGCGCTGTCCAGCAGCGTTAGCGCCCATGTTAGGTTCTGAAGCTGCGTCCGTACCATCTGAGGCATACCTCGCTGTCAATGCAGCAACTTTTTTCTTCTGAAACGGGGGTCGTTGACGTGCAGAGTCTTCTTGCTTGCCTTTGCCGTCAGCCGGTCGGGACTGCTCACGTTGCTGTGATGTACCCCGACTTTTGCCACCGCCTCCGCCACCGGACTGTGAAGCCGATGTTTCCTGTGAAGAACGAGGAGAACGTTGGTCAGAAACCTGAAATCGATCAGGTTACTTTATAGCAGCACGATCACGCAGATCATAAGTGCGCTCACTACTTGACTGAACTGGAGAGGCAGGACGGGACCCCTGTTTCTGTTGCTGCTTTTCCTGCTTTTTCGCCCTCCAACTTTGTTTTGGAAAATTAGGGCGATCGTCCTTACCAGACGAGTTTGCCTTCGTCTGCTGAATTGAATCAGGATTCTTCACAGTTGGTTTAACACCTAAGGCGCTACGACCAACTTGTCTATAGGCGTTCGGCTTGTCGTCTTCGTCCACTGCTTCCAATTTATTAAGCACCTGGAATTGCATAGCATCTCCTTTGAGGTTACCCATGATCATGGTAGCAACCACATCGAACACCCCGACAAGCCGCATTCCCAATTCAATAGCAGCCTCCGCACCATGATTCTCTTGAACACGTTTAATCACGGAGGGCAGTACCGACAGAGACGGAGTGCCAAAGCACTTCGCATATGTCGCTGCAAAGACCTTACCCCAGTTTTCGCAATCTGCCATATCTGGGACTAAGTCTTTAGGCAAAGCAATGGTAAGGATCCTGTGTTTCTCCACAGGAGATGTACGCGGATAAACCGCTTCTATTTGATCAAACTTCTCAGCAAGCCAATAAGGGAAATCATTCCTATTTTGGGGTCGCTTGCCCACTACCGAATTGTCCATAACAGGACTAATAACCACCGCATGGTGGTCCGTCGGTTGTCCCGCAACAGCAGTAGCGACCACCTGCACGTTGCGTGACACGTACTGCACTAGAGCCCTATGTACTGTAATCAGGGCTGTGTGCAGTACACGCAACTGATCCACCGTTACCTGCAGGTAGCGGGGATGAGGCGTATATCCGGCCAACACCGGCCATGTGGCCCCTGGGATTGACAAAGGGCCCATTCTCGCCGGAGTAACCGCATGGGGAATGGCGCCATTAAACCAAATGTTATGCTGCCAGGCAGAAATAGGAATTTCCTGAGTCCTATACGGCGTATAGTTGGCTGGTAGTGCTGTGGGAGTGTAACTGTGGTATGTATCATCATCCTCACTCACCGCCGGCAGAGTAACCCAAGAGTAGAACAACTCAAACTGGAACAACGCATCGGCACCTACTACAAAAATCACAGCCATACCATCGTCTGACACCCCATAATTCGCCAAATGACGTTTCAAGGGTGCTCAGCTATGAGCCGCAATCTCGACCGCCATTAGGACTCCAACAATAAATCTACAATAAACAGTAGCACTAGGGTTCAGATTAAATAACCTTTTTAATGATCAAGCTTGAATGAACCTATTTAGTCGAAACACAGGTAGGTTAAACCGTCACTCCCGTTATCCGGAAACCAGAGTGAGGGTGTTGTGGACTAATACAAGCACTACTAAGGCGTCTCAAATCAATAGACCAAACGTTAGGTGCGCCATGTTGCAGGGATTCTGCTTATGCGCAGAACTATGCGCAGGAACCCAGGCCCTCAGTGAATTGCGGTGTACCAAAAACTCACCTCAGAACCCAGAACCCCTATCCGGCCAGCATCAGTGTCCCATTCGTTATCCGAGATTTAGCTCGGCGGTCCCAAGCGACTTAGTATATTTCTCAGGAATCGTGGGAATCAGAAGCACCTTTTCATAATTATTCTCGTACCAGTCCACAACAGAATAAACAGAGACACGGGAAAAGTTTAAAGAGTTTATTTTATAAACCTCGTGTCCTAATATGCATCAGTTTGGCTAACATTAGCAGACAAACGATTAAAATCAAAACCATCAGCATAGTTACAATACCATAAAAAATGAAAGGAGCAATCATAATAAAATGACAGTGGCTCTAGGCCACCTTCCTTTCTCTAACACACTAATAGTATTATTAGACTAATAAAATGTCTCTAGGCTTGAATGGGGAACCCCATACCGTATAGATCAGCTCAGAGAGTTCACATCACAGGATCAGCTATGCTCTGCTCCTAGGAACGCTCCTCTTCCGAATGTAAGAAAAAACATGCAACACTGCAATATTAAAAGCATTCGACTTTCAGGTATTTGCAGCTGCGTGCGTGTTATGGCTAAACTAGTGGGCCGATCAACCTGAACTCAATAACATGCACCGTCTAGCGATCCACACTGTTTGTTACACTGTGTACAGACCAAGGTCGCTATTCACTGTTTAAGATGTTAACAACAGACAGTTCTCATGTGAAGCAAAGTCGAGTAAGCATTTCTCAATTCTAATAACATGTGACTACAGTGTCGTGTGCAAAAGCAGCAAAAGCGGCAAGATGGCTTTCTAACATCTAACGCGGTCATGCTAACTTAGCGTTGTACATAGGTAGATAACGATCATCACTACAATATATATGTTGATTATTATTTACAAGAACACGTAACCAACCTATCTACATATGAACGTGACACCAATGACTTTCTTCTTAAATTGAGTACACAAACATGGACTGATGAATATTTTTTCCTCATCTTAGATATTACTGCCTTATACACTAGCGTCAGGCATGATGACGGTTTGAATGCAGTAGAGTATTATTTGAAAAAAAGACCAAGTTCGATGTATAATCACAATATCATGCTGCTCATAATGATCCGATGGTGCTTGTTCAATAATGTGTTTACATTTGATGGCAGTATTTTCCAACAACTGCATGGTGTGGCAATGGGGGCATGCTTCTCCACCAGTTACTCCTGCCTACACGTGGGCTGATAGGAGGAGCATGTCCTACAGGTGGAACATAACAACGCTTGGACAAATCATGTAGTCAAATGGTGGTGTTACATTGATGAAGTTTTTATAATTTGGCATGGAACACATGCTCAGGCTGAATCTTTTGTAGAGAATATCACCAGTAATAATATCAATTTGAATTTTACAGCATGTATTGACAAGCTTACAACTAATTTTTTTGACATCACGGTATACATTAACCAGGGCAAAATAGAAACCTGTCTTTGTAGGAAACCCACTGCAGGAAACACATTGTTACACGTGAACAGTTCTCACCCACAACACAACATAACCAGCATACCTTATGTTGAATTTTTAAGCATACATAGGGCATGTAGCTCGAGTAAAGACTTGGAATACCATCGAAATTAAGCCAAGCAAAGGTTCATTGAAAGAGGATACAATCCTAAAAAATTGAATATAGCTATCAGAAAGGCCAACAGCAAGGATAGGCAGTCACTGTTGAGTGGAACCCATAGAAAAGCCACACAAGAGGTCCTTTTGGATAATATCGTCTCTGAAAATGTTGCAGCTAACAATGCAGATACCACACAACGTAGGCTTATAACCACGTATAGCAAGCAGGCCAATGCCATCAAAACCATCATTAATACACAATGGCCTATTGTTCTTACAGACAGTACAGTCAAGCAGATACTGCCTCATAGACCTAATCTGACCTTCCGTAAAGCATATTCCATGCACAATGATCTAGTCAAAACAAGCCCAGAAATGGATATAAAAACGAGCTGGCTATCACAGAAAAAAGGCTTCTACAAGTGGAGTTCTTGCCGTGCGTGTAAATTCAGAATAAATACTACTACTTAATCCACGGCTTTCTCTGACACCTGCATATAACTTAAAGGTCACTACACATGTAGATCGGAATATGCTGTATATGTTTTACAATGTCAATGTGGGTTACGTTACATAGGTAGCACAAAACTACAGGTTTATGTACGTATTTTGCAACATCTACGTGCCATTATTAATTCAGTCCCCGGGTACCCAGTGGCTCGACACTTTAAATTGGAACACAATAACAATTTAGATTGTCTCCGATACTTTGTGATCGACACTGTACCAGCTAATAAGAGAGGAGGTAATTGAGAAAATAAACTCAGACAATTAGAATCAAGATACATTGTCGAACTCATTACCAAGTCCCCACAGGGTCTCAACCTAGGAGAAGATTTGCATAACTATCTGTAGTTATATACTACCTTAGAAAAAATCCCATGGTCCAAATTATACATTCTGTTGGCTGGTTCTAGATACACAACACAATGCTCATGTTGAAAACCAATGATGTTATTAATTAAGATGAGGTTCCAACATATCAGCACTTTCTTATAAGGGGGCTCCCTTACAACCATTTCATTGAGTTTTAATACTTTTGAAATATGATTAATTGTCCAATTTATCAATTTCTTTATTCTTCAGCTGCTATATGTATTTCATTGAATCTTAGCACTTTAGACACCTATAAATTTGCACTTCTTTGCACTTATTTTGCACATTAATCATGCACTTTGGAATAGCCTTCAATGTGACTGAGGGCAATACTTGAAGCCAATAAGGCTAATATATAATGTATAGCCAATATGTTTACATCGCAGTATTTGCACAGGTCATTTTACAGACATATTTATAGATTTTTTATGTGGTATGGTGGTTGTTTTACTTTCAAAATCCTTTTCATTGGCATTTTATAACGCAGACAAGCATAGTTTTCATCATCAATTTTAGCATACACTAATAACTGCATTTGAGCTTTTTATATTGTATGTATAACCAATGTATGTTTGTTTGATAAATATGTTTATTTGATAAATATAATTAATTGCGGATATATCAGTGTGGGGTATCAACTACCAATACTGATCATGCAGCCTCAATAATGCCAACAGTAACCGTTAAAACTAAGTACACTTTGTAGTTCTAAAATGCTCAAACCACAGTTTTTTCGAGTATTTTATCTATTTCCATTGTGTTGCAGCCCCCCTGTCATGTGACTATCAGACATTCAATAAATCACTAACCTTCACATGTGACCAAGGCCACTGTGTTGGCCGAAACGCGTCATGATCGACTCTGCACCGAACTGAAAAATAAATTTCTACACTGGGCACTAAGCAAACAAAGTTGTCCGTATCTCGCTGAGTGCTCAAATGCACGTTGGAGTGGTAATTATATATATATATATATATATATATATATATATATATATATATATATATATATATATATATATCAGTGAAAAAACCATAGGTTTCACACATGTTATAGTTAGCTGGACATTTTACTCGTAAAAAACCAATGAAATTGCCCCGTTATAGTTAGTTCAGCTAACTATAACTCGCGCGCCCGCAATGCACTGCTGATGACGTCACATATTACATCACTCATGACATGGTCAGTGACATCACTCATGACATCACTGATGACATCTCAAATGACATCACTGATGACATCACTGATGACATCATCCAGTGAATGTGTGTTTTTCTGAAAATTAAATATGTTTTATATATGTATATCTCAAGGTCGATGGAAGAATAAATGGGTATATAAGTGTCTAAATGGATGATTTGTTTTTGAAAAATTGATTGTGTAACTGACTGATTAAGTGTATCATAGTGAATACATGGTTTAGTGAGTAATGTTTAAACATATAAATATCTGTGACAGTCTCTCACTTTGTGTATAAGTGGCTGCATGGGTTGGTGAGTAGCTACATGGGTGTCTATATAGGTTATTAGTTGTTTTTTTGAGTATCAGTCTGAGTGTCTGCATGGTTCGGTGGGGGGTATTACGTAGTGCATAGGTGCATGAATGAGTGACTCACTGTTTGTATGTGTTGAACACAGCATGTGTGCAGGACTGTATGGGTGGATGAGTGTGTGTATGGGTGTGTTAGTGAGTGAATGACTGTCTCAATAGTGTCTTCAGGAGTAACTACATATGTTTTAAACTAGTATATGTGACTATTGGTGTATATATGTGAGTATATGTGAGAGGGAGAGATTGAAAGAGTTCCTGTATGAATAAGTATGTGTTTCTATAAGTGATTGTTTAAAAGACTAAGTATGTGTAATTTTCCGTAGAAGTAAGTGTGGTGGTGTGTGTATAACTGTATATGCAGGTGAATGTATGTTTGATTCTTTATTAGCATGAGTGACTATGTGTGTGAGTAACTCTATGGATGAGTGGCATTATGTAACAGGATGTATAGGTGTATGAGTACATATGATGAGTGAGTACATGTATGAGTGACTGTATAGGACTGTTGGTGAATGAGTGGATGTGTATGTGGATCTTAGAATTACTGAAGAGGTTGTTGTAACTGGTATTGGTATGTCCATTGTTTTGAAAATTTTAGTCTCTATTTTTGAATGTGTGTATCAAAGCTTATATTAAGGTGAGAGGAGGTCTGCCACTCTATCACAAGGATGATGTCATCAGTGATGTCATCAGTGATGTCATTTGAGATGTCATCAGTGATGTCATGAGTGATGTCACTGACCATGTCATGAGTGATGTAATATGTGACGTCATCAGCAGTGCATTGCGGGCGCGCGAGTTATAGTTAGCTGAACTAACTATAACGGGGCAATTTCATTGGATTTTTTACGAGTAAAATGTCCAGCTAACTATAACATGTGTGAAACCTATGGTTTTTTCACTGAATTTCTAAGGTTTTTTAAATGCTAATTCCTAACTATAACGTGTGTGAAACCTATGGTTTTTTCAGTGAATTTCTAAGGTTTTTTAAATGCTAATTCCTAACTATAACGTGTGTGAAACCCATGGTTTTTTCAGTGAATTTGCAAGGTTTTTTAAATGCTAATTCCTAACTATAACGTGTGTGAAACCCATGGTTTTTTCAGTGAATTTGCAAGGTTTTTTAAATGCTAATTTTTTTTTTTATTCTTCATTTTTTTCAAACATATTTTTAATTTAATTTTCTTACCTTTTATAAAGACTATGCTTACATTTTTAAAATCCTTAAATATTTTTTTTTAATATATTTTTTAAAATAAACATGTAAAATTTATTTCCAGTTTTTTTTTTTTTTTTTTTTTTTATAGTACGCGTACCGTAAGCTCACGGTAAGCGTACGGTTTACGCAACGTCCGTAATCTATCTACGCTGCTTGCGTATAGTTACGTACTTTGCGTAGCCGCGCGTACTGCGCGTGGGACGCGTGCGCGCTTACGCCACACGCGCACGTTACGCGGAAGTGCCGGGGAGTGACTGTTATGCGCATGCGCGCAAGCGCGTGTCTTTTTTACGCGCATGCGTACTTTTTGCCGTAAGCGTACCGTAAGCGTACGGTAGGTCATGTGATCTTGAAACACAACTTTTGATTGGTTGAAACTACTTTCAGTTCTAGAACTCTCCTACACCACACCCATTCCCCTCATTTCTGCTTGTGATCCCTTGGAAGAAGGAGCTGGTTTGTCTTTGGGATACGATGGCAGAACAGCAGAGCTCTTCTGAGAGTGAGGCTAGCACCAGCAGCACTGTCTTGAGGCAGAGATCGAGGAAACAAAAGCCTTCTTATGTTTGGGATTATTTTACTTTTCCAGAAGGCCAGCAAAAGGTGAATGCACCCTTAGTTACTTGCTGTCTGTGTAAGCGTGTACTTTCTAGAGGTAATCCTGACAGGAAGTATTCCTTTGGGAATCACACCATGAAGAGGCACCTCCTGGATGTACACGGAAGGACACATGGTCATCTTTTTGGAGGTAACTCTTCAGAAAGACGAGCCAGTACATCCACAGCAGCTCAGCCTGGACCATCATCTGCAGGGCTTACTCCTTCTTCTGCAGGTCAGGTGAGCCCTTCATCTGTGGGGGGAGAATCTCCTTTTGCTGGCCCTCTGGAAATGAACCTTCGATTTCGGAAGGTTGATATTCATTGCACATTTTGTAAAGGTCTAATTTGCCATAGGGAGACCAGTGTTTCCCTAGTGAACAACAAAATAGATCAGCACATTTGTAGCTTTGAATAATTTTCCCATGCTTCCTTTCCTCTGTCCCTGCATGAACACAACGGTTCTTTTAAGAGCCAACCTTATCTTTCATCTTTTTTTTACATATGTTTTTTAAAACTTTTTTTTATTTTTTTTTACCGTACGTGTACGGTGCGCGTACCTTTTTTTTATTTTTTTAAAAAAACACTAAAAATCATTTATCACATTACATTGTCCTTGAGAGACTACAATTATTATTATTGACTTACCATACTCACTGAAAAAATATTTATTCATTTCTTTTTAAAAAAAATAGTTTTAAAAATGTTTGTAGTTTTCGAAAATTTTCTATATCTATCTGGAAAAAAAGAAAAAAGTATTAATATTTTTTAAACATTTTATAATACAGTACAACTGTGAAATCACCAGAGCAATACGCAATAAATCTCTGCCTATAATTCCTCTCTGCACACAGAGTCATGTTTTCACATTAGTCCCAAAACGAAATTTCTTTGCCAATTTGAAAGCACACTTACTGCTCTTTTTTTTTCGGGCCAAGTGAAAATCTCTTTTTACAATTTGAAATCACTTTTACAGACTGACACATTATGAAACCACTATTTTTGATTTATTTAATTGCACATGTCCAAGCTGTTTTTTTTTCAGACCACCACCATGTGTATTCTCTGTGTCTGCCTACACTCCAGCAAGGGCAACCAGCCTTAGTGATGCTGAATGTATTTGCATTACAGACTTAAACCTAAAAACCCCACTGGCTTCTAAATACTGTGCATGACTATACACGGCAAGCACATGGGTGTGTGCTAAGCCTCTGCTTCTTCCCCCAAAAATTCGCTCCCCCTTTCCATCTAATGCAACTGTGAAATCACCAGAGCAAGACGCAATAAATCTCTGCCTATAATTCTTCTATGCACACAGAGTCATGTTTTCACATTAGTCCCAAAACGAAATTTCTTTGCCATTTTGAAAGCACACTTACTGCTCTTTTTTTTTCGTGCCAAGTGAAAATCACTTTTTCCAATTGGAAATCACTTTTACAGACTGACACATTATGAAACCATTTTTTTTTATTTATTTAAATGCACATGTCCAAGCTGTTTTTTTTTCAGACCACCACCATGTGTATTCTCTGTGACTGCCTACACTCCAGCAAGGGCAACCAGCCTTAGTGATGCTGAATGTATTTGCATTACAGACTTAAACCTGAAAACCCCACTGGCTTCTAAATACTGTGCATGACTATACACGGCAAGCACATGGGTGTGTGCTAAGCCTCTGCTTCTTCCCCCAAAAATTCGCTCCCCCTTTCCATCTAATGCAACTGTGAAATCACCAGAGCAAGACGCAATAAATCTCGGCCTATAATTCCTCTATGCACACAGAGTCATGTTTTCACATTAGTCCCAAAACGAAATTTCTTTGCCATTTTTAAAGCACACTTACTGCTCTTTTTTTTTCGGGCCAAGTGAAAATCACTTTTACAGACTGACACATTATGAAACCTTTTTTTAAAATGTATTTAATTGCACATGTCCAAGCTGTTTTTTTTTCAGACCACCACCATGTGCATTCTCTGTGACTGCCTACACTCCAGCAAGGGCAACCAGCCTTAGTGATGCTGAATGTATTTGCATTACAGACTTAAACCTGAAAACCCCACTGGCTTCTAAATACTGTGCATGACTATACATGGCAAGCACATGGGTGTGTGCTAAGCCTCTGCTTCTTCCCCCAAAAATTCGCTCCCCCTTTCCATCAATGCAACTGTGAAATCACCAGAGCAAGACGCAATAAATCTCTGCCTATAATTCTTCTATGCACACAGAGTCATGTTTTCACATTAGTCCCAAAACGAAATTTATTTGCCATTTTGAAAGCACACTGACTGCTCTTTTTTTTTCGGGCCAAGTGAAAATCTCTTTTTACAATTTGAAATCACTTTTACAGACTGACACATTATGAAACCACTATTTTTGATTTATTTAATTGCACATGTCCAAGCTGTTTTTTTTTCACACCACCACCATGTGTATTCTCTGTGTCTGCCTACACTCCAGCAAGGGCAACCAGCCTTAGTGATGCTGAATGTATTTGCATTACAGACTTAAACCTGAAAACCCCACTGGCTTCTAAATACTGTGCATGACTATACACGGCAAGCACATGGGTGTGTGCTAAGCCTCTGCTTCTTCCCCAAAAAATTCGCTCCCCCTTTCCATCTAATGCAACTGTGAAATCACCAGAGCAAGACGCAATAAATCTCTGCCTATAATTCTTCTATGCACACAGAGTCATGTTTTCACATTAGTCCCAAAACGAAATTTCTTTGCCAATTTGAAAGCACACTTACTGCTCTTTTTTTTTTCGGGGCAAGTGTAAATCACTTTTACAGACTGACACATTATGAAACTACCATGTGTAACTACAACAAAAACAATTCCCATTTCTATTATTCATTTCTTAAGTTACCACATACATACCCTCTCAAACTGTAAACTCACCTTTAAAATTAGTTAGTTGTGAAAGAAATCATGTTTTCACATTAGTCCCAAAACGAAATTTCTTTGCCAATTTGAAAGCACACTTACTGCTCTTTTTTTTTTCGGGGCAAGTGTAAATCACTTTTACAGACTGACACATTATGAAACCACCATGTGTAACTACAACAAAAACAATTCCCATTTCTATTATTCATTTCTTAAGTTACCACATACATACCCTCTCAAACTGTAAACTCACCTTTAAAATTAGTTAGTTGTGAAAGAAATGTGACACTCAAACAGCAGATTATCAGAGCCAGGATCTCTGTTGTGTTCACCTCTCTCCTCTCAGCAGAACCAGATAATGGCAAACTTTCCCTCTATTTTTCCACACATATACATGTAAGTTTCAAATCTCAGTGCTTCCCCCTTTTTTTCACATGTAATCACACATTTCTATTGGTTGAAAACCAACCCTTTTCCAAAAGTACCCTTCCCCCAACTTGACTTCTGCCTAGTACCCTTCCCCCAACTTGACTTCTGCCTGCTACCATAGCAACAGCTCATGGAACACTGCTGTGTGCAGTTAGGTCAGAAGTTCGACACACAATGTTTCAATTCCACAGAGCAAGAGTGCTTGACTTTTCAAACCTAACAGCAAATCCATAGTACTGTTCTTTGGTTACACATTTTTTTGTACCAATACAAAACATGCTTCTATTAATTTACACATACAGCCTAGTTTTTATTCTAGAATGGTATGAAACAGCCAATCAGTTCTTTTTGTTTTGAAAACAATATGTATGCCTCCATTTCCAAACTGTCTTTCTTTTCATATTGCCATTCTACTGAAAGACACCTCCTGAGTGCATCCAGTTCTCCTTTGAAGATGTTCACAGT
Organism: Triturus cristatus; assembly: GCF_964204655.1. Lineage (NCBI taxonomy): Eukaryota > Metazoa > Chordata > Amphibia > Caudata > Salamandridae > Triturus > Triturus cristatus. The sequence continues at coordinate 232,932,154 of NC_140585.1, forward strand.
GTGGATTGTAGGGCACAGCTATGTCTTCTGGAGTGAAAAGTTTGCAGAGAAAACAGATATGGTGAGAGACCTTGCTTTGCCAAATGTAGACATTAAATGGATTGGTCAGAGAGGGTTAAAGTGGCACCAATTGATGCCATTGGTGAAATCCTTCATTCAAATCCAACACCCTGACCTCATAATAGTGCACTGTGGTGGCAATGACCTAGGCACTTTGACTGGGGTAGGTCTGGAAATGCTTATGAAGGACACCTTTGCACAACTGTTTACACTTTTCCCTAAAACTGCCTTTGTGTTTTCCAACATATGCCAAAGGCAAAAATGGAACTGGTCCAATCATTTCTGTCCACAGATTGACAAAGCAAGAAAGCACGTCAACAAATCTGTTTCTGCTTTCCTCCGTGACTATGGTATGGGTGCCATTTACCACAACAACTTGCGTTATGACATGCAAGACATTTATAGAGGAGATGGTGTGCACTTCAATGATGAAGGGAACAGAGTCTTCCTCTTGAACCTTAGACTCTGCATCGGTACTTACTTGTAGGTACCACTAAAAAAATGACTTCATAAACACAACAGCTCTTTTTAGAGCTCCCTAATTTCTAAACTCTTAAATCTGCTTTTCATTTATCTATTTTTATTTTTTTTACTGTACGCTTACCGTAAGCTTACCGTACGCGTACCCCGTGATTTTTTTAAAAATCAATAAATGTTTTTTTTGTACTTTTCTGTCCTTCTTTGACCCCCTTACAAATGTTAGGGGGTCTGTAACTCTCCTCATTGCCCCCTTTCCTTGTTTTCACTCTTTTTTTTCAGAGTGAAATACACAAAATGGCGGCCGCCGCTTCCTGGTTTCGGCCGATTCGAATGTTTACTAAGATCTAAGAGCCAATCAGAATCGCGCTCGCGCACGCCGCCGTACGCTTACCGTAAGCGTACGGTAAGCGTACCGTAAGCGGGCTCAGATATATATATTGATTTAAAGGCTATTTTCTCAGAATCTACTGAACAGATTTACACCAAACCTACAAAAGGCACTTCCTTGACCTAGGGACTACCTCTCTGCCAAATTTTGAGTAATTCTGTTCAGCCGTTCGGGCTGTAGCTCGTTCTAAATGTCCTATGGAAAAATGCATGGGAAAAACGCGTTTTGGAACTCCCCTTTTATCTCAGCCCCCGCTTGACGGATCCCCCCGAGACTTTCAGGGTAGGAGCGGAGCGTAGCGCCCCACCTATTTTGAGAAATTCGCGAGGATTCGTCGACCGGCGCAAAAGTTATTCAAAATAGAATGTTGAGGTTTTCCTATGGAAACGTGGTCCTAACTATAACTACCTACTGGCGACCGCCAGTAGGTAATATATAATATATATATATATATATATATATATATATATATTAAGAGAGATTGTAGCATGCGATCCATGTCACAAAGGAGGCTCGCACTCCAGGATGTGTCTCACTTTTGAGAAAACTCAGTTTTGTGTGTGATTAAATTTATGATGTAAGTACAATTACTGGGTACAATCTTGTATGAGGAGTGGCTTATGAAATGTTATAACATGAGTTTGCTTATTTCATCATGCGATCATTAGCCAAAATAATTAGCTCTCTTTTTCTGTGGAAAAAATGTACCACTGAGTAAATAATTGTGAAATTCCTGTGGCACAACTGCTAATTTCCTAAACGTGGGAGAACATTCCCTTTGAGGCATCATTTGTTTTGGTAATCACATATGTTTATGTATTTGTTTTGTCACATTGATATTTTTATAACAATAATGAAATATGTCATTAAGATGTACTAAGTACAGCCTTTACTATTTAAATTATCCCCAGTATTTAAAAATTCATATTTTTTCTACATGTAGATCATGCAGTGTTTCTACCATGTTCATGATTTATTGATTGGTCGAAATGAGTTGCCAAATAAAGTTCTTCGATAAGACACATCCTGTAGTGAGAGCCTTCTTTGTGATGCAGACCGAGTGCCACACTCTCTATTTCAAAAATGGTAACTGCAACCATTCACTCATACCAACCCGTTAGGTGGAAGAGAATGGTTTGCTGTGGGACTTTGTATATATCTTGACGACCCCTGTAATTTCTTCAAGAAATCGGGCATGGACACCACTTCACTTTCGCCAGTTTATTGCAAAATTCTCGATCATGACACGTTTCGGCCAGTCCTGGCCTTGATCACATACCTGCTGTGATAGTGAAACACACTTTTTTATATTATTTACATGATGTGTAGACATTGAAGACATACTGTAAAAAACATAACATGATCAATGACATCATAAAGAATAACATGAAAATCAGGCAATGTGATCAAATTGTTTTAAAAATAATTAAAACAACTAAACCCAAAATTTCAATTCTTACATTATTGTTGCCACTGCCCCGTTTTGACAATTTATTTTTCTTATAAACTCGGTGAAGTCGAGTCCCAAGATGGCTGCCAACATTTCCTGGTTAAAGTGTTGGCAGCCAATCAGAGCTGTGCATTTCCCTGCACAAGCTCATGTTTTTTCACTAGTAATTACGATGTCTCTGCAAAATAATCATGACCACAAATATCACAAACTTTTTCTTCTTAAATTTCTCAAAAACTAGTGAACAAATGTACACCAAAAACAAAAGAGCACAACATCTAGCTTTCTACCAAATTTAGTGTAATTCCGTCTGTGATATCACTGACCATAGCATGAGTGAAGGGATATGTGAGGTCATAAGCAGTGACTTGCTGTGGCATAAGGCATAGTTAGCTCAGGTAACTGTAACTGTTGAATTTCACTGGTTTTGTGCGAATAAAATCTGAGCCTAACTATACTGTGTACCACAATGAGGCCGCTCCCAGTGAGGTGTCGCTAGGGCTAGTGCAGTTTTAGTCTGTGAGTGCAGGCATCTCACAAAAAGTGAAGGACTGGTCTCACACACCGCCTGGTGTCATGCTTCATCTTTGACCAGGCCTCGCCCTCTAAAAACTTGGTTTGATAGAGGGCGGGCATACACCTGACGACAGGGATGCACTTCTAAACTAAGTGGGGGCCCATGGGAGAAGGTAGTGAGTTAAACGACCATTAAAGGTGTCAGCTTAAATTTAATAGTGCTGGCATCTATATGGTAGTTTAAAATAAAGTGATTGGTGTAATGGGGATATTATTGTCCCCCCACCGCTATCAATGGGGTCAACATGTTTCTGCCTAAAGGTCCAATTGGGTCTGCGGCATTCATCAAGACCGTGATAAACAAAAACAAAAACAACGGGCTCCGCTCTTACCAAACTATGGTGAGAGGATTTCCACTCAGTGGGGTGATGAAGATCACACTCCACCATGATATGGCTAAATTCTAAGCCTGTAAGGAAAAACAACATGTGTAAACAAACTGTCAAAAAAGCAATGGACACAAACAACATAAAAATCAGCCACATACACCCATCATTCTATCGTGAGTGGCTATAAGTGCAATAGTTTAGTTATAAGAATCTGTGCACCAACTCAGGAGAGAGTCTCTCCAAAATGCTTACCCTATAATGAGGACACTTTTGCCCCATAGGAGGGTGAGGGCAGGAGACCCTATAGGTCAGAATGCTAGAAAAGCAAAATGAGGAGAAAACACAGGAATAACGATGTTAAAACCAATTGAGGTATTCTCAAACGCACATGGGGTTCTGTAGTTTATCCGTGGCATGAAAACCTGTAAAACGAAGAAAGAACAACATTCAACCCATCGCTCATACTCTTACTGTGACTGGACGTGATCTCCACCTCTGTGCCTAGACCTGTGCACCTCCGCTCCTCGATGTGAAGTGAGTGAGCCGGCGCCCGGTTTTAAATAGTGTAAGCACGGGGAGTAGATCGCTAATTACCGCTAAATAAGGAACCGCTGTGTGGGATCCGGTGTCCCAACGGTGTGGTATGATGGAGGTCCGGATGCTTGCCTGACCTCCCAAATATGGGTAGCGGATGTCTCAGATGACGGGATTAAAAACGTGTTGGAATGCAGGTAAGTAATGCCAAGGGTGGGGCCGGCGTCCCCATCGCCATATGGACAGTGTAAGCGTATAGCACATGCGCATAAAGGGAACTTTGTAAAGCGCGTGTTGAAGGAGCTCCTTAACTGCGCGTGCGTGAAGAGCGGCGGCCCAGCGCCTGTGAGCAGGCTCAGGGTTCTCAGTATAATTCTGAGAGGTTTTACTCGCTGCACATGCACGTGAAAGTGCTTGAGTAGAAGTCAAAGTCCCTCCGCGCCTGCGCGGTAAAGGTTGTGCGTCTAGAAGTATGAAATCGACCTAAAGGGTACATTCAGAGGCACTATAAAGTCACATACCAAATGATTAGCTAAATGCATAAAATGGCCCAAAAGTGCCAGGCGCGGTGGTTAAAGGTAAACACCGGGGGGGCATATTGTATATAAAGGTATTTCATTTAAGCTGACACCTTTAATGGCCTTTTAACTCACTACCTTCTCCCATGGGCCCCCACTTAGTTTAGAAGTGCATCCCTGTTGTTAGGTGTATGCCCGCCCTCTATCAAACTAAGTTTTTAGAGGGCGAGGACTGGTCAATGATGAAGCATGACACCAGGTGGTGTGTGAGATCAGTCCTTCACTTTTTGTGAGATGCCTGCACTCACAGACTAAAACTGCACTAGCACTAGCGACACCTCACTGGGAGTGGCCTCATTGTGGTACATAGTTTTTAGGTTGGAGGCTGCCGACTCCCAGCACTCCGTGCCTCTGGTTCCCTCACCCCAGATTTGATCTGGATTTTGTGGTTACACCTAACTATACTGTCCCTGTAACCTTTGTTTTTTACAGTGAATTTCTAAGGCTTTTTTAGTTCAATTTCCTAACTATAATGTCCATGTAACCTTTGTTTTTTTCAGTGAATATGTGAGGTTTTTTAAATTTTATTTCCTAACTGTAACCACTACCCTTTGACACTGAGTGTGTGATTGAGTGCATAAGTGTCTCAGTGGGAGTGTGAGTGTCTCAGTAGGTTTGTAAGTGGGTGTGAGAGACTATGAGTGGGGCTGTAAGTGGGTGTGTGAGTCTCTGATAGGTGTGGATGGTAAACTTCGCTAAGACGGTGAAGTTTGCGGAGTTTTGCCACTCCGTGCTCTGCTTGGAATCAGGACTTCAGCAAAAGCTCCGCCAACCACCGGTGGAGCAGGATTTACTGGAGCGTTCACCCCTAAACTTCATTCACCAAGAGTAGTGTGCCAGGAGGTTTGTTTGCAGAGTGGTTGAGAAAAGTGTGAACTAACTGGAGGCAACTGTAGGGGTTATTGGCCCCCAACGCCTCCCAGCAGCCAAGGGGACTTCATCCCCCAACCAGTAGTGCACCAGGAGGTGCGTTTTTTAACAGTGGTTGAGAACGTGGACGGGGCCTCTGCACAGAGCTGATCAATCCCGCTGTGTGGGACTTAATTCTGCGAACAATAGGGTTTCTAGGCCCCCCCAACGACCATCAGCAGCCAAGAGGACTTCATCCCCCAACCAGAAGTGCTTCAGGAGGAGCATTTGCAGAGTGGTTGAGAAAAGGGGCATGGCTTCTAACCAGGTCTGAGTAATCCCGCTGTGGGTGGGGGACTTACTTGTGGCAACAATAGGGGTTCTTGGCCTCCAACGACCCTCAACAAACAAGGGGACTTCATCACCCCAGTCAGTAGAGTGCCAGGGGGCATGTTTGCGGAGTGGTTGAAAAAGGGGGCGGGCCTTTGATGAAGTCTCAGCAATCCTGCTGTGGGATATTTATTGTGGCAACATTAAGGGTTCTTGGCCCCCAACGACCCTCAACAGCCAAGGGCAGATCATCCCCCAACCAGTAGTGCACCAGGAGGCGCATTTGCAGAGTGATTGGGAAAGGGGGCAGGGCCCTTAATGAGTTCTCAACAGTCCCGCTGTGTGGGACTAATAATAGTAACAATAGGGGTTTTTGGCCCCCAACGGCCCTCAGCAGCCAAGGGGACTTCATCCCCCACCCAGTAGTGCGCCAGGTGGCGAGTTTGCAGAATGGTTGAGAAAGTGGGCGGGGTCTCTGATGCAGTTTGAGCAGTCCTGCTGTGGGAGACTTACGTGTGCCTACAATAAAAGTTATTTTCCCCCAAAGACCCTCAGAAGCCAAGGGGACTTCATCCCCCAACCGATAGTGCTTCAAGAGGTGCATTTGCAGGGTGGTTGAAAAAGGGGGTCAGGGCCTTCGACGAGGTCTGAGTAATCCAGCTGTGGGGGACTTAGTTGTGGGTGTTATTTAGCCCCAGAAAGGTGGTGGTCCCCTGGGCTTATAGAACCCATGGAGAGGGGCCCCATGCACCCCCTTCATTTTATCAATAAAACATGGGGAAGGTGATGGTCCTCTGGGCTTAATAAGCCCTAGGAAGGGGCAAATGCAACCCCTCCTTTTTTAAATAAATGCCCCCGGGATATGTTGCCCACACGGGGCGGTATTATAAACAAGTGCAGGAGGCCGTGCTTGTTTTTTTTTTTATGTTGCAGCGGATTTGCGGCTTCATCGCATTTTCACAGCAAAATGTTTTAACAAAAAATTGATTTTTGGCCCTGTCAGGGTATTCCTACCCTGCCCCTTTTCTTTTATTTGAATGTATTTTGTGGGACTCGGCTGAAGCCAAGTCCCAAGATGGCTGCCAACAGTTCTTGGTTAAAGTGTTGGCAGCCAATCAGATCTCACCATGAGATCTGTGCTTAGGCTACACCAAGATAACCTTATTCGCTTTCTCTTAAATTTCTCAACACTACTGAACGGATTCACACTGAATAACTGCCCCCCTTTTTCTCACCCCTGCTTGACAAATCACCCCAGACTTACTATGACACATTTTTTGGGAAACCTTTGTGAAGATTCATCAAACTGCGCCAAAAATATGGGTAAGCCAAAAAACACTTTTTTTGGTCCTAACTATGACTAGCTGAATAAAACAGACTGAAGCAGATCTCGGAGTGTCCCAGCATTTTTTCTTGAATTAATGTGACTCAGATTGTAGTCACAGGACCTGCATCCGTAGCATGCGCACCGGTGCTGATGATGCTTTGAGCACCCAGGCAATAATCATCTTGTATGGAGGCTGAGCATCTGAGTCCCAACAGAGCTAATCATCAGTGGAGCCAATAGAAATATGGGTAGGTGTCCAGGTCTATGAGGTCTAGACCCCACCCACTAGCTCCATTTAATTACTCTACCAAGGTTCAGCATAGTCCCCAGTCTGCGTATCAGCCAGAGGTGGACCTATCTGTCCTCTCTCCTAAGAGCAATACTACTGGCACTCCCTCATTTCCTCTACTCCTTCTGAGCCATATGAGGAGGCACAGTGGATCGTGCATCCAACTGCTGTCTTTAAGTAGATACCACTACAGTAGGCTCACATCCCTCACTGGTAAACCAGCTCCACTAATTTTAAAATTTGGCATTTAGTACTATTATTTAAACTGAAGTTGCAGAACAAAAGGTAACTCACCCTTTCCTTTATTACATGTCTATATAATGAGTATTAGTGTCTTCTTGCGTATTCCATTTGAGTGTTAAAATAAACTGAGATTTTATCTTCCAATGATTGGCTGCCAGCAACGTGAGCTAAAATGATGTAGGAAGCAATCACAGGTCTCAAGGACAGAGGGCCTGATTTCTATGCCAGTCAGACGCTCGTCCGACCGGCACCATAGTGGATGCAGGACCGCCTGACTCGAAATCGGCAGTCCTGCTGCCCACTTTATGATGTAATAGCCTTCACTGTGGTAGCAATGTGTATATTTCCATTTTGGCATGTGCTGCGGGCTGCAGCACACACCCCAATAGAAAATAAACACATTTAAAACATCCCTGCACTATGTGGCTGGCACCATTTGTGTCCTGCCACATAGTGCAGGGATGTTTGTGGGGGAAACATAGGTGCCCCCCAGACCCTATAGAAGAGGGCCAGGGGGAAAGGGGCCCTTCTAGGGGCTCCCAAAGTCAGTTTCCGCCTGCTTTTTCATAGCGGGTGGACCGCCATGAAAGTGCTGGCAGAAAGGGACATTGTAATCCCCACGGTGGTGCCTTGAGCCCGTCTGCAATGCAGCAGACTAACCTTCCGCTAGATGCCTCTGCCCGCCGCATTGTAATGTGGTGGGCGGGCGGACCGATGTAAGTGGGTCCGCCACCAATGAGCCGTCGGTGTCGGACTCACCAACATCATAATCAGGCGGTTAGTCCTCCGTCCTGAGTTTGATTTTTCAAAAAAATATAAGGTGGCATGGATACGTTGGGCCAAAATATATCATTCACCGGGCATGTGCACCGATGGTGGAAGTGGCCGATAAGGCAGAACTCTGCTACATACACACACAAATGTGTGTGTGTGTGTGTGTATGTATATATATAAAATATTGACATCGAAGGTAGGTTAAAATTTTAAATTGCCCATTTTTGCATGAGCAGAAAAAGATAAATAATACAGCTTACACAAGTGCTGCCAAATCTTGAATTTGAATACTATGGCATTTTACCCTGCAAACACATACACTACACACCAAGAGAGTGTGGATGAAGGGCTGGCAGGACTTTGGACCAAATTTAATTCAGGTTCTACACACTGGTCTACCCAAATTTATTCATTAAAGAAGAAATAGAAAAATATAGCTATTTAGGAGTCTTTATATTCTCAACACACTGTAAAATTGAAGGCTAATCGCAGTGTGTTCATGAGTGGACACAAACGCACCAGAATTACAACAAGAATTTGCAATGCAGTAGGTCTTGCATTTGCAAGAGTTTAAGCTATTGCCATCGTAAATGACAATGCCTTTTATTTATCTGTTTTGCTAACTAACACATATATATAAGGCATGTCATTTACAATGCCAATAGATCAAACTCTTGTAAATGCGAGACCTATTCAAAGAAGCCGCTTCCATTGTCCTGGGCTGCTCTGAAAGTGAAAGCACACAGCGCTTGCTTAACGCTGCAGAAAGCATATTGTGCCTGCAGCAGGAGAATCTCTTTAAAGAAAATATTGCTTAAAGACGTACCATGTAACAACCGAAGTAAAAGGGCCAGTCCTCATGGGAGGTCACAAATAAAGGAGGGACTAACAAGCCTATTAACGAATCAGAAGCCAGCATTAACAAAGGACAATGGCACAAGCCAATGACAAATATGGGGGGGAGAGTGGACAGGGCTTCTATTCCATTCTCCAATACAGCATGACGCAGAACAGCACACGCGCACGCGCATGCGCTGTCTGGGCTCAACCTAAAAAATGAAATTTAGGGAGTGCACGTCTCAGGTAAAATATAGGGAGTGTTCACAAGAGACTGGTTTGGGCAAAAAAGGTTTGTTGATAATACATTTTCTGTGCAAAACAATCTGCCTCTGGTATCTTGAAAGACTTTTTATGAGACGTGCACTTGTCACTTAAAAGTTATGTGGATTTTACATAATGCAAACTTTTGGGAAGTTTTCATGTTGCAGGAAATTCAGCCATTTCAAGAATTTCCCTATTAAAAAAAAAAAATTGCCCCAACCTCCTTATAGTCATTGTTCATGGTGCGTCCTACGGCACATTTGCTGCATTGTAAATGTTGATTACAGATATAATTTTTATCAGTCTCAGAAAGATAAAAGGCTGAGATGCTACTGGTTAGCTTAAAATCCGTGTCTGCAGGTGTTAGGTCCCTGTAGAAAGCTATACTGAAAGCATTTTTGCATGTTTTGCAACAGTACGTTAACATTCAAGCACGGGAAACAATTAGGCATAGTGTGGTGGGAGAAGCTTCTTAAGTTATTCAACTTTGAAAACAAAACGTCCAACTTAAATGACCTTCAGAAGACAAGAGAAATATACATGAATGCCTGTAACCTACAAATTGGGTTAACAACCTCTGCACATTTCGAGAATTTCCCTATTTTAATAAAAAATGTGCCCACACCTCCTGATAGTCATTGCTCATGGTGCGTCCTACAGCACATTTGCTGCATTGTATATGTTAAGTACAGATACATTTTTATCAGTCTCAGATGAAATGCTGAGATCCTTCTGCTTAAATTCTGTGGGTGTTAGGTCCCTGTAGAAGGTATATATGCTTGCCTCTATCCCGAAAGCATTTTTTGCAACAGTACGTTAACAAACAACGAAACAATTGGTCATAGTGTGGTGGGAGGAGCTCCTCAAGTTATTAAAAAATTGAAAACAAAACGTCCAACTTAAATGTCCTTCGGAGGACAAGAGAGATATACATCAATGCGTGTAACCTACAAGTAGGGTTAACAACTCCTGATCAGCCAGCCCAGCCCGATGACGGGGGAACTAAAGCCCGCACAGCTAAATAGGTGTCTGTGTGCCCGTGATTATTGTGTTTACCCTACTTTTAGTATAACTGAAAAGGAACATCACTTAACTTCTACCTTATAATGTTAAAAAAAATATTTAATGCCGGTCGTTACAGGACTTCCACCACTTCCTATTTATTCTCACTCTACATAAAACAGTTAAAAGATCCAAGGCAGCCCAATGGACATGGGGAAGGTGATTACCTGACGGCGGTCGATGTTTCTCTTCACAAAGTGTCACACTACTTTCAGGGTGATGTGCTCCCAAAAATCAAAAGAAGTATCTTCCTCACCGTGACAGGAAGAACAATGAGGCTCTAAGGGGATGGGACACAACACGTACCTTCTAACAATCAATCAATCAATCATGCATTTGTAGAGCGCACTACTCACCCTTGAGGGTCTCAAGGCGCTAAAGGGGGGGGGGGTGCTGCTACTGCTCAAACAGCCAGGTCTTGAGAAGTCTCCTGAAGGTCAGCAGGTCCAGGGTCTGTCGCAGGTGGATGGGGAGGGTGTTCCATGTCTTGGCGGCGAGGTGGGAGAATGATTTGCCACCGGTGGTCATTCGGTGGAAGCGTGGAACGGTGGCGAGGGCGAGGTCAGCGGAGCAAAGCTGGCGTTTGGGACTGTAGAAGGTGAGTAGTTTGTTGAGGTATGTTGGTCTGGCGTCTTGGAGTGCTTTGTGAGCGTGGTTGAGGAGCTTGAAGGTGATCCTCTTGTTGACGGGGAGCCAGTGCAGGTTTCTCAGGTGGGCAGTGATGTGGCTGTGGCGGGGGATGTTGAGGATGAGGCGTGCGGAGGCGTTCTGTATGCATTGAAGTCTTTTCTGGAGTTTGGCCATGGTTCCCGCATAGAGGGCGTTACCGTTGTCCAGCCTGCTGGTGACGAGGGCCTGTGTGACCGTCTTTCTGGTTCCGGTGGGGATCCATCTGTAGATCTTGCGAAGCATGCGGAGGGTGTTGAAGCAGGAGGAGGAGACGGCGTTGACTTGCTGGGTCATTGACAGTGATGAGTCCAGGATGAACCCCAGGTTGCGTGCATGGTTGGTGGGTGTCGGCGCAGCTCCCAGCGTGGCCAGCCACCAGGAGTCGTCCCAGGTGGAGGGTGTGGGGCCGAGGATAAGGACCTCCGTCTTGTCCGAGTTCAGTTTCAGGCGACTGTTCTTCATCCATTCGTCAAAGGCCTTCATTCCTTCGTAGAAGTTGGTTTTGGCGGTGGCGGGGTCCTTGGTGAGGGAGAGGATCAGCTGGGTGTCATTGGCTTATGAGACGATGTTGAGGTCGTGCGATCGGACGACGTTGGCAAGCGGTGTCATGTAAAAAGGGTCGGGCGAGGGATGATCCTTGGGGTACGCCGCAGGTGATTTTGGTGGCTTCGGATCGGAAAGGAGGGAGACGGACTCTCTGGGTGCTGCCGGTGAGGAAGGAGGTGATCCAGTCCAGGGCTTTGCCGTGGATCACTGCATTGTGGAGGCGTGTGCGTAGGGTGTGGTGGCAGAGGGTGTTGAAGGCGGCCGAGAGGTCTAGGAGGACGAGGGCCGCGGTTTCGACATTGTCCAGCAGGGTCCTGATCTCGTCGGTGGCGGCGATGAGGGCGATTTCGGTGCTGTAGATGCTGCGGAATCCAGATTGGGATGACCTGATCATGAGACACTATTTGCTAGGACATGCAGGAATAGAACCCTTACAAAACACACAAACAAAACCAAGCACAGCACAATACTACTCCCCATCATAAGCTGTTGGTGTATTTTTACTGAGTGTGCTCAAGAAGCGAAGACTTTCCAAACTGAAAACTATATTCCGCTGTGTGCCCGTGTTGGAATGTCTGCTATCTCGCTCTCCTGTGGGCCAAGTAAAACAGTAGCAGGGTTCTCTTTGGGGATCCTGTTCCTCATTTCACTTAGCTAAAAGCTCAGCTCAAGGCGAGCATGGCTGCCTGAAGTGCTACGGGTTGGGGGAGTGGAGACACACAGAGAAGTCACCCCGGAAGGAGAACAGCAGAAACACAACACGGCTCATCTAGCCGCCAACATAGAAAATTGACTTTCATTGCTTGCTCTTTGCCACAGAAATCGACGGGGCAGAAAATTGCAATGTACCGGAGTTGTAAAAATAATCCTGTGTTCGCCAGAATGCCGTTTATATTGCAAACGATATTGCAAACGCTGGTAAATGCTGTGTTTGTCAGAGGGTGATCGGAAGCAGCATTGGGGCTAAAGCAATGTTTTTTTTAAAAGTTCTGAAAACAATAGATGAAGAAAGTAAGGGTGAGGAGACCGTGCTTGGCCGGTGCTCCTTAGCCTTGACCGAAAGTGATGTATCCGCTGCCTCAATGACTTAAGAGGCAGCAAATAAGAGCGATGGAGGAGGGAACCAATGGTAAGTAGCTGGCAGGAATAAAGTGGTTTTGTTGACTACAAGAGGTCTGGCAGCCAGCGCATGCACGCTGATGCTCGACCTAAAACAACTTAAGAGGCAACAAATAAGAGCGATGGAGGAGGGAACCAATGGTATGTAGCAGGCAGGGATAAACTGGTTTGTTGACTACAAGAGGTCTTGCAGAACGCACATGCGCGCTGATGCTCGACCTAAAAATGGACACTTGTATTCCAATGTGAGAAAAAGTAGATCATCGCTCTAGCAATGAAAGAAAATGTTCTTCTGCACTGGCATTTTGTTTAAATACATGACATGGACCCTATAACTTTGCAAATAGTGCCTAAATTCAGCACTTTGACAATTTGCAAGTTAAGGGTCGCATGACTGACTGCATGCATTGATGCCTTATTTCATTTTGCATTTGTTTGTGACGCCACTCTGCCCTGGGAGTGTCACAGCATATTAAAATATAATAAAAGTTAGGAGATTGGATCTCACCTTACATTAATCATTAGAGTAACAATGCCCATTACATTAATCATTAGAGTAACCATTAGCAAAGCAAACAAGCATTGACAAAGTCAATTCAAAAGGCACAAGCATCCGTGTTGCATCTACTGGATACGTGCAATTTTTTACTTTCTTTTGGTATTTACCGATCCAAGACTGCCGATGGCACTTGAAGTGGTAAGGGAAAAATATTTTTACCTGCAAGAAAATGTTTTTCGTAAAGCAGAGCAGCTGGGCAGCAAATGACAACTGGCAAGCTATCCAAAATATATATATACGTACATTTTTTACTGACCGCGAGGGGAAGGGGGGCTGTGAAGGAGCACGTATGAGGGGGCAACGGAGTGTAGGAGGTAGAGCAGTGGAGAGTAGGAAGAAGAATGATAAAAAAAACAATACAGAAAAGTTAACGTGTGGCTTATTAAACCTACTTATACTGTCAGTGTACCAGAAAAGTACATTTTAGAATGCATGTATGTATTTTTTCTTACAACGGCCTTTGCATTTAATGCCTTTGAATTTCCTATGTAGCCCAAAGACAATATTTCATCAGTCACTGATTCACCAAGAGTTCTGGTCCAGATCACAACAGGCCCATGGAAAGTTACTAATACTAGAAGATAGGCAATAATCTGATACACATACCATGACTCTTGGGGAATCAGTGACAGATTAATTGCTTTATTTGGGCTGTAATATGATTAGGCATCCTACAATATATTCTAGCCCTGAAGAAGCTCTTCTTGGAAAGCACAAAAGGGTGTTGGCTCCTGTTTGTTGTTATGCTCGGGAACAACACTTTTCACCTGATGGCGCTTGACCAGAAAGCGTGTAAAGTGAACCACTTCTTGCGTTGCACTCTGTGCATCTTTACAGAACTGATGCATCTTTTTTTGCTTATCAAAAATGCCCTGTAGAATGCACTGTTAACTGAAGTCTTCTAAGGCATTTGCTGCTTCCTTTCGGGGCTGTTGGCTTCAAACCTGTTAAGGAAGGATTGAAAAGGATAGTTTTTTCTAAGCTTCTTTAGTCCTTGGCCTCTGTCCATAACATTGTTTGCATCTTCAGTGGTGCTTTGTGAAGTACCCCTGTTGCACTTGGAGCCCAGATTGAAGCATCCAGCAGGCCCATTGAACAGATACCAATTTCAATTACTATTCACTTGGGTTACAATTGAACTGAATTATTGTGTTTTTTTCTAACCTTGCAGAGGCCAGGAGTGGACACTCGAACCTACTCTTCCAGTAACACAACTATTTTCTCTTGTAGCTCTGGTGCACATTTCATGAGAAATCGATGGTGAAGGTTGGATGTCGGAAAACACTGGATGCGCTGAAGCTGGACTATCTTGATATGTACCTGATCCACTGGCCGATGGGGTTCAAGGTGCATTTGTATATCAGTGCTGCTCTATATTGTTTATTGTGCAAGGCGTAAACATAACAAAGCTCTACTAATTACACCACATCGCTATTATGCTTTGTATGTGGTCACTGATCACACTTTTGCCTTTAGAAAGAGCACAATGGTGTGCAACTAGAGCCCAAAAAGGTTCTTGTGTGAGATGTTTTTATTTTCCTTTGGCAGGCTGGTGACACGCTGATCCCACTGGATGAAAATGGGCATGCAATCAGGAGCAACACTACCATTCTGGAGACTTGGGAGGTAGGATTGGGGAGGCTGCGCTGCTCCAAGCATCCTACTATCATTGAAGGATGAACTGTGGATGTCTATAGTGACCCAAAGTGAGACTGCTCCTTTTGCTGTTTCATGACCTCTGTTTTGCATGTCCACTCTGAGATATTTTTAGATTTTGCCCTCTACTTCTGTTTGGTGTTGCAAAAGAATGCTCACTTTGGTGATACTGTCATAGACTTCTGAGAATGTGCGGAAAACTAATTTTAAAAGATATCTGTTTGGTTTTGTTTTGAATGATAAATGACTTTTGCCACATTTCGTAATCAACAGATAGCATTCACTGCTGAGCTTTTAACTACCTATTACTAAACGTTGGCAGGTTGATTCTCCACCAGCCATGGTTGTCACATCTTAACTGCACACGTTAAAATTACGGAGTTTTTTTATTTTCTTATTGAAATTGGAAGTCTAAAACTGTGCTCCAAGTAAATTCTATTCTTGTACAGTCACATTGTTTTTCTTGTATGGTGCTCGATTGTAATGTTTATCTGTGTGGTGTGGATTGCGGGGTATAAGGTCTCAGATTGTGAGGCTTTTGGGCTACATCAGTTATTTTTTGGGTGGGGAGAATTGGAGGTGTGTTTGCCCTGATAACTTGTGAATTATTTGTGCTTTATGAAGTTGTGTATCTTTGGTGCTACATGGAATCATGCATTATTTTTTGCAGTGGAATCTTGGTCTTTGTTACTGGGGTCTTTTTCCAAACTATGTGGATAAATATATTTATTGTACTTAGGGGCCTTTTGTGCTGGTTGTATTACAGTTAGATTGTGGATTGCTATTCTTGATGCAGGGGGCTCTAATTATTTTAGACTGTATGGGGTTGTGGGCAGACTGTCATCTGTGCACCATGAAATCGCTGCTTCTCTACAGTATGTTGGGGTTTGTGGACACTTACATCTCATCTGACCTCTTGAAGGGCATGGAAGAGTTGATGGATGCCGGTATGGTGAAGGCCATTGGAATATCCAACTTCAATCACGCTCAGACGGAAGCCATCTTGAACAAGCCAGGACTAAAATATAAGCCAGCAACCAATCAGGTAAAACTTTCTTCAAAGCTGCATGAGATGAGTTCAGATTGTATTAATAGATGATCACAATAATATTACTTGCCGCCTTTATTAACACATATTTGGGCGTGTACAGTTGTGGTTCACTGTTTAATGGTCACTCAGATTCAGTGGGCTATAGTCGCAGTTATCAGTAATCCAGGCAGAGGGGGAAAGCCATAACTGAGATCCCAGGTAGTGACTATGAAACCATTGAGAGGAGTGGAGGTTTTACCCACTCTTCTCCAAGAGGCATGAAGCCTGGAGCTGATGAGGGACCAGACGTCCCAGAATGCAAGTGAAAGTTTGCCAATGTCCTAATATTACTGACTACTTATTGGAGAGAGACTCAAATTGTAACTGATACCATACGGGTAGACTAGATGAACGTGGTAGTGTTTTTTCATCCATTGTTTTCTGTGAATATATGCCAATTTGACCACACATCAAAATCAACAGAGTGGCCGGCACTATTCTCCGAGAACCACTAGCAGCCCTAATGCTCCCTGCATTCATCTAATCCTCTTTTTTAAATTTCTGTATGCTTACAGTCACAAAGCAGCCGTAATAAAGACAATTGGTAGTATGTAGACCCTTTAAATAAGTATATGTTTAGCAGATTCAGTACTCTCAGCCCGAACTTTTCCAGCATTAGATTATTTTTAAGGTTCCTAAACTGTAGCACAGATTTATGAAAAATGCAAGGAAAGAGAGGACCTTTCCAGGAGAGTCCTGTACTACATAACATAATTCTAGTGAGAGATAACAGTACAATAGCAGTGACAGACAACCAATGAGAGAGTTGATGGATATCCTTATGAACAATGATCCTGAGTAGAATCTGAAGAGCAGCCACTTGACATGAACCATTACACTTAGGTGGTTGGTGGTAATTAAACTCAGGTTTGAATTTCCTAGCTTAAAGAATTAAAAACAAAGTGGGTGGGTTACTGTATCTGTGTGCTGAAAGTGAGAGACTTGGAGCCAGTTTGTAGTGGAGTTTTCATCTCAGAGATCGGTCACACATTCCGAAGATAATGGGTAAGTCTAAGCTGGTAAAGAGAAGGGGGATTGCCCCCTGCCACACCTCCAACATATACAGGAAACCGAGGTGCTGGATTGTTAGACATGGCATCCTTGCCATGTTTTCCCCTGTCTTTTTGCCTCTGCCTCATATATTTTTGCTGTGTGCTGGATTTAGTTTTTGCTGGTCTAGACGCTTTGGGCACTTTGCCACTGCTGATCAGTGCCAAAGTGTAAGTGCTCCCTATGTAAAATGTGCATATGGGTTGGTATTTCCACGATTTGCATATTTGATTTATTACTAAGTCCCTAGTACAGTGCTCTGTGTGTGTCTAGGGCCTGTAAATCAAATTCTGCTAGTGGGCCTGCAGCACTGATTGTGCCACTCACACAAGCAGCCTTTCAAAGGGTTCCCAGACCTGCCATTGCAGTGTCTGCGCTCAGCTTTTACTGCTATGTCCACTTAGCAAGTGCACACACTTGCCAAGCCCTAAACCTTCCATTTTATGACATTTAAGTCACCCCTAAGGTAGGAACAAGGTACCCCTATGGGCAGGGTGCAGTGTATGTGAAAGGTAGGACATGTAGTGGTATGTGTGACATGTCCTGATAGTGAACTACAGTATAATCCATTTTTTCTACTGAAGGGCCATCTGTTCCATAGGATAGAATGGGAGTTTATTTATAGCTTCCTATACGTATAACTTCCTATTGGGACAAAGTAGAAAGATGGAGTTTAGTATGCCTAAACTGAGAATATAAAAATGCATAGATATATTGTGTGTTTGAAAATACCACTTTTATAAAGTGGGTTTCGGGGTTTCACCCCTTTTCAGCCAGGATAGCTTTATTCCAGTGGCACAGTGAGCCCAGGACCCACGTCTGGGCATACCTGGCGCACTTAGGGCGAGAAAGCAAAAGACACAGAATTGATGGACGGAATGCAGAACAAATCAAAACATTCACCCCCAGTCAAGAGATCTGGGTTAAATCCATCATTCTTTTGCTCACCATGCCACCCCAGTTTAGACCTGGCCATATGCAAATCAGTCTTGACCCTGGGCCTCATGGGAACAGTCCAGCCCGAACTGCCAAGCCAGGTCCTCCCTGGACCGTAAACAAGCATCCTAGGCCCGGGAGGAGAGTTGCCTGATTCGATTAGAGAAGCTGTCATCACAAAGATACCAAGACCTTACAAGAACCTAGAAGACTGCAGGTCATAAAAAACACTCTCCATGATAAACACGGACACCAAATTATTAGGTAAGATCTTGGCCGACAGGTTTAGTTGTCTAGTGCATATGCTGATACACGCTAGATAAATGCATATGATACAGAACCTCAGGAGACTACCACCATGCAACTGAAAGAACAACTTTATGCCATAACAATCTTAGACACAGAAAAAGTATTTGGTAAACTACATGTGTGTTGGGGGATGTTGTGCTTGTTTGAATCTTTTTTGCTGGGTCAGCTTGCCACAAAGCTATACACAAAGCTATACACAAAGCCCACAGGCAGATTCCAAAGTGGGAACTGAAGAGTTAGGAAATACAGCAGGGCACAAGGCAAGGCTGCACACTCTTCCACTTGCTGTTTGTGCTAACAGTTGAGATACTGGGGGGTAGATTCTGACTGCAGTTAGAGAATTGGGGCAAAATGATAGGTGCCATGACAAAAAATAGTGCCAATGTATGCAACTTACCCATTAGTATTGATGCGGTAGCAGCAAGATTAAATCCGGATCCACGGGGCTTCGGGCCATCGTATAATCTGTACAAAATCACAAATATTCTTTATAAGAGAGTTGGCTAAGTTGAAGAGAGAATTGTACTAGAGGTGGGCATCCATTGGGAGCAATATATAAATAGCTACAAGTAGCAGACTTGAATCTCATTGTCCAAGATGTTTTTCCCCATGTGTCTTTATGTCATGCACAACCCAATGAGATCAACACCACAGTCTGTATTTGGGAATCTAAACACATAATTATCACCATTTCATGCAGGTAAAAGTAGTAGTCTAAACCTGGACACATGCAAGCCTGGGGGACATGCTGTCTGGAGCTCCTGCATCCGGAATCATATCTAGCAGGCCACTGAAACAGGCGATGAGAAGGTTCAAAGAGTGAGAGACAATTATTGGAAGGGTAGCATTGTTGGGATGGGCACATAAAAACATAAATGGGCAGGACCTCCATATGCCCCAAATATGGAGATATGGTTTATGCCACTGTTAGAAGATATTAGCAAACACATGCCAAAGAGGCAGTGGAATGATGAGAGCTGCATAATGCTGGGAGACTTTTTCCTTGATGACTTCTTCATTTTGTTCTGCAAGCCACAGGAAAGCTTCAGGGTTGGACAGGCTTTCCAGAGACTCCTGTGACCATGAAAACAATTGTAGGAGATCTGGAGCTGTCACATTGTGTCCTTTCACTAAAAAGCACTGAGGAGGCTTGATATTCAGACAGACAAGGGAGACTGATAATCTAGAACTGTCTACAAACATATAATGGGAAAAGGCTTGCTTGCAAGTTAACAAAAATGTATCAAGCAACGCCAGATTCAAATCAGTACAATAAGTAGAAGTACCTGCCCGCCCTAAAGTTAAACAAGATTGACTGTACTAGAAAAAGAAACTGCCTGGGACATGGAGAAGCAATCACAGAGTTGATATGCATGATCTGGTCCTCTCCGATAATAGCTGAATACAGAAAGGGGATTATGACCAAGCTGCATCACAAAAACACCAACTAAAGGTCAAGCAGGTCAAGCCGGCTCTAGTGGCTCAGTGGACTAATGCGTCCACCACAGTGGCCTGTGTTTGACCTCATGGTCACAGGTTCAAAATCCTGGTGGGTCCACTCAGCCTTTTATCTATGTGAGGTCGATAAAATGAGTACCATTGAGTTGGGTAACAATAAACGTCTGTTTTTCAGCACCAAGATACCTATAGGTGAACATGCGCTTTATAAATACACGTTATGTTATCCTAAGCAATGCCAGATAGGAATAGTTCTTACACCCAAAGGCAGTAAAATGAGACCTAGTATAGCAACCCTGGGAACCCTCCTAACTGTCCGCTGCATAGCCATACACTGGTTTCACCCCATTGGCCCAAAAGGGGAGGCTTGGGAAACAGGATCTTCTGCAATGGGCTCAAGCAGAAGAAAACCATATCAGGTCCATGAGAATTGCAGATAAAGCTGATGGGAGTATATATAAGTGGATGGCAGTAGATAAAATAGCTGTATAGGGCCTGATTGTGATTTTGGCGGATGATATACTCTGTCACAAATGTGACAGATATCCCGTCTGCCCTATAAGAAGTTCTATAGGATATATGGAATTGAAATTTGGCAGATGGTATATCCGTCACGTTTGTGACAGAGTAACCCTGTCTCTCAAGATCGCAATCAGGCCCATAGTCTTTAGATTGTAGACCACCTTGAATCCAGTAAAATGGTGAAGCCAAATCATACCAAATCCATGGTAAAACCACATCGAACATGGTCAGATATGGGAAGGAATGGATATGAGAAAAAGGGGAGGTAGGGGACTTGATGGCAGACTAAAATGAAAAATAGGAACACCAATGAATAGAGAGTGGAGATGCTCTATGGAAAGGTTATAGATGGTAGATACCAAAGTAATGTGGTGCAACTAAGCAGGGTAGTTGGGGGAACATGTCAGAACCCAAGGTAGATGGTAATGAGTAGAGGAATGCTAATGAAAGTTTGATCTACATATATGATTTCATTGAAGAATGACAGGTGAAGACTGGCGATATTTTGTTAGAGTTGATAGGTAATGTATTGGCATGCACTTGATAAAAGGATAAATATAATATAAAGAAGTTATTAAGGGGGCTAAAGAGTGAGTGTGCTTTGATACCAAATGAACTTCAAATCCACCTTTGTGTTCTCTGCTGTGCATACAGATACAAAACAATTCTTTCTCTGTAATTACTAGGAAACCCCCCCAAAATGCAGAATTTAGATTATCTTTAAGTGTCTCTCCATGTTGTCTGCCTTAATCACCAGGTCAGTTACAGCATATTACAAATTCTACTGTGCTCCTATTTAGAGGATGTATTCCTTTTACTGTATTTGGCTACTTAGCACATAACAAACTGACAGACATCAAATTGTGAGAAACACTGATGAGTTACATATTGTGGAAAATAATAGCAGTATCTTTATAATAGTAGTATCTTTGTTTATTCACTGATGAAAACTTGGGGGTATATTGTCAAGAAAGTGTGATAACCACCGCAAAAGTAACTTAACGCAACTCTCAACATCGCAGTTTATCCCGGCAAAATGACGCCCTGTTAACTAAGTATTCACAACATGACGGCACCATGCGATAGTCACCAGATAACGCGTCAAATGGTCGCGTTAAAAACAATGCCACACCGCAAAATGAGAAATACGAACACAAAAAAGCTGCGATGAGGCCAATTGCGATACAAAAAGCTGCAAAAACCACTGACAGGTCTGCAAATCCCATGCGTCTTGCGGGAAAATGCACCTTAAAAGCTACAAAAACAACACACCAGAAACAATCCAAAGTACTTAGCAACATGAATGCACCCTGACCGAGCGCAGAGGCCAACACGAACTTCACCACCCACAGACCACCAGCAAGGTACAATGGGGTCGGGGAAGGCCAGGGAGAAGAGCGAGAGGAAGACGGGGTGCTGTCCGTAGCAAAACCAGATCAGTGTCACGGAGGTGACAGAACACTACCATCAACTGACCCACAATTAGACCACCGGGAATGCAGTCGGAGTGTCGAGGAGGCCAATGGAGGAGGCCAAGAGGTGCTGGCATGATGTGAAAATCTAAACCAGGCACAAAGCCGCTGCCAACAGGAAGGCAGCAACGGTGACAGAAGGTGGTACTCCTGCGCCACAGGATGAGCCTGAGGAAATGGAGGCCACAGTCAACAGTGTGGAGACGGTGCAAGTCCGTGCTATATAAAACTCTGCAAAAAAATAAAATAAAAAGGAGTCGGGAGTGAGGACACAGCTCGGGAGGACCCGACACAACATCAACAGGGCGAGTAGAGACCAGGGACTGGGGGTACGGGGGTAGATGGGCACAATGGCACACATGCACAATGATGTGTAGTACACTCACAATGACCCTGGATCGTGTCCCTTATCCCCGTGGCACATTGCAGCACACACACATAGCAATAACAGCGCATGCACATTGACGACAATGTGGCACAATGTGCAACCCCGACACTGCAGAGCAGAGGACACAACTGGGTCTGCACACGTGCAGAAACAGGCCTACTATATCTGACAGAGCTGGAAACTGTGAAATGGTAATGTACGCGTACAACCTCACATCCGTCATGTAGTCCAAATGCATACTGTCCCGCATCTAAATCCTGCACCTCCAAAACAGTCACAATGTACATTGTCACACAGCCTGCATGTAAACGAGAACAATGTGCCAACATACATGTTACACAATGTCAACATGCATCTCCCCTTCACTTCGCAGAGGAACATACAACACCTCCAGCAGAACACAGAAGACCATACATCAGTGATGCCAGAGAGGAGCACCACACCTACGACACCGATGCCCTACAACAGCCCATGGACAACCCACGCAACCCACCACCAGGACCAGGGCAGCCAAGCTACTTAGAGGAGAACCCAGCTCCTGCAACAGACCACACAGCATGAAGCACCCACAAGCACGGCTGGCTCACAACACTTCACTGACTCACACATGGTACCCCAATGCCAGGTGTCCGAACGCCAAATGGAGGTGGCCGGACAGGTGCAGGTGTGGTCCAAACCCATGGAAGGGGAACTAGATCACATACGTGGGAGTCTATTACCCTTCAGGGACAACCTACACCCCACAAAGGAGACCCATACTGCCATAGAGTCACATTCAGATGCACATTCACAGTACAGGACCACACCCAGGGGCACGCTCATATCAGTCCCACACCCACGTTGGCTCTGCGTATGATGGCCCAGTCCACTCCCCCTACAAATTGCGTGGGTCACGACAAAGCTACATGTCCAAGGTCTAACCCTCTGCCTGCGGTGACATGTCTGCGTCCGCCGTACACAGCACAATGTAATGTCGTAGGCCCCAGGGCCCTCATGCATACAACAAGACCACAGGCGCACACGCAGATGTCATGTTGAACTGGCTACGGGCATGTGCGCCCGGTCCCTTTATTGGCAGGGCCACATGTACAGTGAAGCCTGTGCTGGATGTGTGTAGGGTGAGTATAAGCCAGCCCGCACAAAGTGCTTGATGCTGGCAACAACTTGAACAGTGGAGACCAGTGCAATGGAAACAGAAAACACCTACATAACAGAGTCAACTGCTGAGCAACATGGAGGGAGCCGGAGCAAGTACAGAGGTCACCCAACATACAAACAGAAGTGTCCGTGAGTTGCAGTGCACTGAAGGTTGGGGTACTACAGCTGTGTGCGCTCATGTGATGAAAATGACAAGGATTGTGTCCATTTAGGATATTCCTAATGCAGATGCAGTGGGGTGTGTTAGACCTGCATCAACTTCCTCATCAACGTCCCAGGTCTCCCACACTGTCTGAGGTGACAATGCTGCGCAACATCTGCACAGCACAAAACTCAGTAATGGTCCATGGGTTGCGGTGCACTCAGTCAGTGGCACCTGGAGTGCTGGGCAGGGGATCAGGCAGATGATGGCATCCACAGCAGGTCTGAGCCACTCCATTAGTCTGCCAGTACCACTGTTACAACTCTGTCAGATGGTGGTTGGTGTTGGCCCTGGCGATGGTGGCGTGTGCCTCCTGCGGTGATGCAACGTCCGGGCCGGTCAGGTCTCGATTTGATGTGTAAGCCCTGGTGGACCGCAGTTGAGGCCGGAGGCAGCGGACAGCGCAGGGCCACATGCACATGGCTTCGATGACCCCAAGACCACCGTCACAGAGGTCATCCAATATTCATTCAGACAGGGTCGCTGACTTGATCTGCACAGAGTTAGTGGCCCTGGAAACGCAGTGGCCGGCACAGGCACACCGCCACGGGATGGTGACTTGCAGTCCACTGAGGTAGGGCCACGCAGACTGAGCGGGTCCTCGTCGAAGATGAATGTGGCAGAGGGTTGCGGGTACAGTGGACAGTGTCCTCCAGGGCATGATGCTAAGGGCAGAAACTATCCAGAAGCAGCAAATGGAGGAGTGGAAAGCGACAGCCTTGTTGCCACCACCAATTCGGGATCAGCTGCACGAGGATGAAAACTACCCCCTAGTCCATAGACTCAGACGCCACCAATGTACGACCAGAGAGTGTCCATGAATGTCGGGGAACAGACTTAGTGGCACCGGGGCTGAGAGGGAATGCAGTCTGTGATGATGCCGGTACACTGATATGAACTCCGGCATTGCCAAATCAAGACTCTGTGACCCACTGGACCGCAGTGTAGGCCGGAGGCAGCGGTCAGCAGTGGGCTACAGCCACATGTCGTAGGCTCGCAATGCACAGTTAGTGACACCAGGGCATAGTGTTCAATCTCCTCCGTAACGATGATCCTTTTTTACTCCCAAATGCAACGCGTCATCCTCTTACGCTTCTCTTTGCGTGCAATGATATGTACTCTGCCTTTAAGTAATCGATGTTCAGTTCCAATTCTGTGACCTACTCGAGCGCAGCGTAGGCCGGGAGCAGTAGTCCGCGTGGGCCCACAGAATCTTGCGGTTGTGACCTGGTGGCACCACATCGAAGGGTGTATAGTGACATGCACTCAGTCATAATTATTGTGCTCGGCCATGGTGTAATCAAGACTCAGTTCCAAATGTGTGACCTACTTGTCTGCTGTGCATGCCGGTGGAGGACGTCAACGAGAAAGGAGTACTGCGGGCATGTGTTGCGGAGGCCGTGATGGTCTGAGTAGGCTACCAAGGTCGCAGGTCTCTGGCTTGGAGATTGCACCGGGTGTGCAGGGGCGGGCAGTACTGGTTCGTGACCAGCGTCCCGGAGTGCAGCAGGCACACAGGATCGCTGGCAACATCACTCATGGCATCGGCCTAATGGCAGGGTGAGAGGTGCCGCCCTGACAGAGACGTTGGGCATTCCAGAAGAGGACCCTGCCCAGAGTTACGTGCCTTTTATTCACACCCCTACGCTGGCCTGGCGTACGCCGGGCCATCCCACTCCATTCACGCGTACAGGGGGACGTAACAAGCCACATTTTCAAGGTCTTCCCCACTGGCTGGGGTGACATGGTTGCGTCCACTGTCCACTACACTCCAAACACCAGAGGTGTGTGCCGACATGGATATGTGTGTGGTCTGCATACTGGCCAACACATCCACGTCACACTTGACATTGTGTACAGTCTCATTCATCTGTCACTTGCCTCCTTCGCACATGCCTGTTCCCCTCCTCTTCCGACATTCTGCTATTGTGTGGCCGAGGTGCCATGCCATTGATGGCTAATGTACATGGCTGGCCAAGGTTCCCACAGTGAGTTGTGCTGTCGTGACTGGTGGGTGTGCATGTTATATGTGAGCTTGTGAAGTGTGCAGTTCCTGTGTTGTGTGTTGCATGATTGTGGAATTGAGGTGTGTGGTGTGTGCATTTGGTATTGGCCAACGAGCAGTCCATTTCTGTGGGTGACATCCTGGTGGCGCAGGTTGATGATGGACCGTCGGAGGGTGTAGGAATCATGCACACTGCCTGGGTGGTTGGCAGCGGCATTGGCGGCGATTTCCCCGTGGTCCACTATTGCCTGCACATTGGTGGGATACGTGCGCTTTCTGTTGCGCTTATTGTGTGCAGTGTTGCCAGGGGCCACTAGTAGGACATGTGTGCAGTCAATTGCCTACTGACACATGCGGGCAGCCAGCTGTGGCGTACACGCCTTGCTTGGTCTCTGGCTGTTCCTGCACAGTATGTGGGAAGTATAGATAGAGGGGTACCAAGCTAATGGTGTCATCCATGACCATTGTGAGGGACTTGGATTGGCCTGGCTGTGTGACTCATCCGTCTCAGGCGGATGTTGGTTGGAGGGTACCAGGGGCCAACACGTGCAGCACGGCCAGCAGCTTTGTCCGAGGTGGGATGTTGGTTGTCCGCTGTGTTGGTACAGTCAGCCTGTGGACAATGGTGGTCAGGATGCGGAGGAGGGTTGTCCCTTTGAGCATGTGGTGGGCAATGAAATTCTCAGGTGTTGGGTCTGTGGGGTTGGTGCATTTTCGTAGGGTCGCTGTCTTTGTCTGCGCTGCCTCTGTGGTGGTCCGGGGTGGTGGTGGCGGTGAGTGTTGTGGCCCTCTTGGGTGTCCGGCCCGCTTGTTCAGTGGCTCCATGGCATCTGTTGTTCTTCAGGTGTGGGTCTGGCCTGGGCTCTCTTTTGTGGTGCAGGCTGCCGTCCGACTTTACACCAGGTCGGAGCAGGTGTTAATTTCCTGCAGCTAACGTGCCTTATCGCATGTTTTGTGGTCTTTTGGCCAATCTGTCTGGTCTTTGAGAATGTTGCGGAGTGGTGTTGTTGCGGCTTTTGGCACGGGAACGCCTTATCTGCATCTCATTAGCTATAGTTGCCGGGGTCATCTGTGGCGATGTTTTTTGCAGCTGCTATTGCGTGTTAACTGGTGTTATTGGCTGTTAGCACCAGCTTGAGAATGGTGCAATAAATTTATCACCACTTTGGCTGCGATAAAGTGCTGTTGACTCGGCGATAGCTCCTTGAGAATATACCCCTAGATATGGAGTAGTGCATAATTAAATATGGGGTAATATAGATAGAAATGTCAAAAAAAGAAATGCAACCATTTGTTTATGTACACGCATTTGTTAAACCATTGCTTCCCAAGCACATTTGATAGCATCAGGGTTGACTTGATTTAACTTTACTTTCAGTTTGAGTGCCACCCATACCTAACTCAGGTCAAGCTTGTGGAGTACTGCCAGTCTAAAGGCATTCCTGTGACCGCCTACTCTCCCCTAAGCTCCCCTGACAGGTCATGGTGAGTGTCTATCATTTTTAATTATTATTGTTATTAAATGTTATAGTTTTAAAACTGATACTACAATCTAGGAGTTTCAATCAAATGATAAACGTTCTCAGTAATTCACTTTTTAGAAACAAATTAATGAGCCATGTGAAAGGAAAATATATCTCCAAGTCCACCTGAAGTCTATAACATTTCTATTACGCAAAAAGCAAGGAAAAGCACAATTTAAGCAGTTTTGCAGTTCAGTAAAACATGGTTTTGTCTCACCAAGCAACTGAGCATCTAATGTTAACCCCTTGCCTATTTTCCCATACTTGTTTACATTTTCTTCACATCTGTGATTAAAGCAGCATACATGTAACAAAAACGGAAGCTTTAGATAACAGTACTAACAAGTGCCAGAGTTTCTCAAGAGAAAAATTAAAAAGGACCTTGAAAAGAGATACAGCAAAGGAGATCTCAGATGCCATGCTAGCTGAATTAAGTATCCTCACTTGATAGTGCCAGGCATGGAAACAAGGGCAGGTATGTCAGAGGCAAGGAAACTCAAGTATGTTAATATAACCTAGGCATACAAAATTGGTGAAGGTTTTCCAACATGGTGGTTTAGCAAATGCATAATTAAATAATTATAAAACAAGTCCACATTCATTTAGCAAGGTGGCTCTGCAACTGAATGCTCTTCGCTGATATACATAGTAATCTGAACGGCACGTTAAACTCCTAGTAAGGTACACCGAGGCTTTCATTCTTTCAATGCTGTTAAATTGGGGACAATTCAATTCAGTATTATTGTTGCAAAGTCACTCTGTGTGCCCTGTGCACTCCCATGTTTTGCTAACTGGTAATAGGGGTAACTTACTTTGACTGTCCCTGTGCTTTGTCTAACTAGGCCCAGGGCCAGTGTTATGTTGAAGACGCAAGTGAAAACACACACATGCATTAGCGTACACAATATATTAGGGTACCCTTACAAGTCACGTATCATACCCTATAAGTCCCTAGTAGATAATAGGGCAGGGGGATTAAACCTAACTATAAGTCCGTAGGATATAATAGGGAATGGCAGTTTAGAGGCAACAGCCCTTTCTGCACTTGCATGTGTGCACTGCTGAGCGCCTGAAGTCATTTTAAAAGCAACCCTGCGTTGCAGCACTGCTTTTAAAAGTAGATTCACTGCAAACTCAATTTTGATGGTAGGGGCATTTAAAAAGTGATAGTCTACAATATTTTGGCATATTAGGTACCCCCAGGGTCTCCCCTAGGTGTCCCAGGTGTGGGGGGGTCATGTAAATATCAGGAGGACCCTTAGAAAAGATGTTGTATATGCCCTGGGGATAGAGAAATGACACATTTCACTTTCCTCATTGTAGTATAGTGCCTACCAAAATCGACTTTGGTACTTGGAGCACTGTGGAGTGTGGATCTACATTAGTTTCCTATATTCAGAAACCCCAAGGTCTGCCCTAGGCATCCCAGGTGTGGGGGTCATGTAACTATAAGCACTATAGGCAGCGATAAATACCTTATAAAAGATGTTTTTCATATGCTATGATGATGGAGGAATTGCTCATTGCAGTTTCCCCATTGTAGATGCCTAGCCCCATAGGATAACATGGCAGTAGTTTATGAATGCAGAAATATTGCTAATAATCAAATGAATTATCATTCAAGCAATTAGGAGAATGGTATTAATAAATCCAACAATATGCGATTGTTAAATGTATCTTAAAATATATTGAAAAGAAGTTTTAAGAATTTCTTGTCTGTAAGCCAAAATTCAGCCTTCCTGCAGCCCTACCTGATTGGTCAGAGTTAAAAGTATTAGCCAGGCTGCTTTGATGACGTGATAAGTGGCTTACCGGGGAGAGGGTATCTGGTCCAGAGGGCTCTGCATCAGAGCAGGGTGAGGGGTCCTAAAGCATGAAGCTTCAAAGGAGAAATAGGACAGGTAGAGAATGTCGGGTCCATCTACCTCCATCACCTCTGACCCAGTAAGATAGGAGGCTTAAGGCAGG
This sequence comes from Triturus cristatus, assembly GCF_964204655.1. Classification (NCBI taxonomy): domain Eukaryota; kingdom Metazoa; phylum Chordata; class Amphibia; order Caudata; family Salamandridae; genus Triturus; species Triturus cristatus. The sequence continues at coordinate 232,961,154 of NC_140585.1, forward strand.
AATATGCAGCTGTAAGAGGACGGAGAGCTATGGAAATTAGCCATGCTGAGTTGGTTTAGTTCGTTTTTCATGCTGTGCTGATATTTCAGCCATGCTCTGGGGTGTTCAACTGCACTTCATTGGAAATGAGTGCTCTCCTGCGTGACCTCAGAGAACACTGAACGAATATGTGAGAGGTGCAGAGCCACTCATATTTGCTGCTTGAAACTAAGAGAATAAGAAGGATTGCAAAGTTGGAAACTTGATTTACACCACCATGCCCTGCCATTCTGACTGACTGTGCCTGCTCCATTATTTGGACCTACAGTCCCGTGGATGTACTTAACTTCAAAAAGAATAAAGAGTTAACAAGAGATAATAAATAGATTCCCTGCAAGCTACAGGTTAGCTCACCTGGACCATCACCACCAAGAGTCCCTTGCCTGGTGTGCGTCCGGTGGATTTGTAAGGGTTTTGTCCAAGTGCATTGTGAGAATTGTGGTCCCAACCCTTCAAGGACCATCTTGGAGCTTCCAGACCCTTGAACTGTGTTTTGGACAATGTGGACCCTCAAGAGGAACTTCAGGAAGAAGTTCCAGAAGTTGAGCAACTTTGGAAAAAAGCTCCATAAAGTGACAACTCAATCACGAGAGCCAAGCCGGCCATCTTCAACTGCGACCTGGCTCGGATTCCAGGTTTGTCTCGCTGAAGAGCTCTGGAGGTCCAACTTCCAGAATTTGACTGGGAACTCCCTGAAAGTCAAGCCAGCGAACCCTCACCGAATCTGGGCTGGTGAAGAGCAGCTAGGACCCTCGGAAGAAAGAACTCCAGAAACGTTTCTAAGTCCAAAGGTGAAATTTTGACCAAGGCCTACCACGTGGGGAATCCGAGCAGGGCTCTATTGCGGTCACCTTGGAGCTTTGACCATGTCCTGGTCAATCGTGTCCACATGTCCCAGAGTGGCACTATAGGCTTTTTTAGCACAATGAAGTGGTAATTCATAAAAAACTCATATCTCCAGTTCCCTACATTGAATTTTTGTCATTTTGATATCATTTTAAAGATAAAAGTATTTCCTATTTTTATAAAGTGGTATTGGGTTTTTATTATGTGTTGCGTCTTTATTATCTACTGAATTGGTGTTTTAAATGCTTTACATTCTCTTCTCCTAAGTTAAGCCAGCCTGATTCCAGACAAGCTACCAAGGGTTGAGCATGGGAATAATTTATAGAGACCTACACTGAGCCCTAGACCATGTCAGTGACCTTATTGGCAGTAGTAGACGCATATTTGAATTTCCAAGGATTTAGCACTATATTGCACATGGAGACCCATAGCGGCTATTGGGACATCTGGTCGCGCTAGAACTGGGCTAAGTCATACTTTCATGCCGACCACGATGAAGCCCTGCGTGACTACCCCTCGTGATTTGCCTGAGTCTAAGTTTTTACCTTCTGACTTAGAAACTTTCCTGGAGCTTTTTCTGCCGGTTTCCCTCAAGGTTCTCCACCAGTCTGGATTCAGTGAGGGTTCGCCGGCCAGCCTTTTGATGAACTCCCAATCAAATTATGGAAGTCAAACCTCCATAGCTTACCAGCGGGTCGAACAAGGGATCCAAGCCAGCTCGCGGTAGAAGGTGGGTGGCTTGATTTTCGCGGTTGGAGCTGGTCAAGTCTTTTACCTTCGAACTTAGAAGCTTTTACAGATCTTTTTCTTCCTGGATCCCTTGATGCTCTTCACCAGGCCGGGTTCAATGAGGGTGCACCAGCTTGGCCTTGGACTAGCTCCTGGCCAAACTCTGAAAGTTGGACCTCCAATTTCTGGAACTCCTTTCTAAAGTTCCTATGAGAGTCCCAAAGTGTCCAAAACCTACTCCAAGGGACTGGAACCTCTAAGATGGTCTGTGAAAGCTTGGGATTTCAGTTACCACAATCCACTTGGACAAAACCCTCACAAATCCACTAGAGACCCTATAGGATGGGGATTAGTGGTGGTGATGGTCCAGGTGAGCTCTGTTAATCTGTAGCTTGCAGGGAGTCCTATCTTTATTACTCTTGAAGCAAGTTAGGTCCACAGGGCTGTAGTTCTAGATTGTGCAGCAGGCACAGTAAGTCAAGTGCAGGGCCTGGTTGGTGCAAATCAAACTTCCAGCATGGACTCTTCTAGTTCTCTTGCTTCAAGTAGCAGATCTGAGGGGCTCTGTCCCTCTCAGATACTCATTCAGTGTTCTATAGGGTCAAACAGGAGGGCAGTCCTGTCCAATGAGGTGGAGGGCAAAAACCCAGAGCATGACCATTTCCTCCATAGTGTGGCACAATGGTCTCCTAGAAAGCATTATTCCTCCAAAATTCAATGGGGCTGAAGTCTCATCAGAGAAGCAAGAGCTAGCTAAACCAACCCCCAGGATGGTTCTTTACAATAACTCCCTCCCTCATACAGCTGCAAATTTCTTCCTTGAGCCTGCCATCTGGCTGGGTTCAGAGTGTTGCTCTCTCTGCCTGTCCCTTGTATCTTCAAAGCTGAAGATTTATGACCCTTCTCCCAGCTCTGGCATTCATTTGGAGCAGGGTCGTCTTACAAGATATAGCCTTTTTTTCCTGGGTGCCATTTATCACTTCATTAAAACAGCCTGGCTGATCCAATTAACTCTGACCAATCAGGGTAGACTACTGGGAGGCTGAATTTCGGCTTACAGATAAGAAAGTCTTATAACTTCTTTTCTGTACATCGTAGGATTAATCCAACAACATTTATGGATTTATGAATACCATTTTCCTAAGTCCTTGAATGATGCATTTGTTGTCCCTTGTGCTAGTTATTGATTTATAAGCTATTGTAATGTTAACCTATATGGCTGGGGGTCTACAATAGGGAAAATGAAATGTCCAATTCCTCCAGCACCAGGGCCTATACACTTGCTTTTATAAGGACCCCGCTGATAACTACATGAACACCTAGCCCTGGCACACATAGGGGAGGTTTAGGGGTCCTTATTAAACCAGAACAATGTAGATCTTCACTCCACAGTGCTCCTAGCACAAAAGTCGATTTGGGAACAATTGTACTACTATGAGGGAAGTGAAATGTGCAATATCTCCATCCCCAAGGGATATAAACCCTGTTTTATAAGGATCCTCCTTATAAATACCTGACCCCCACCCCTGCTACACCTAGAGTAGACCCTGGGGTACCTAGTATGCTAAAATATTGCAGTTTATCCATTTTTAAGATCCCCACACACCAAAGTCGATTTTGGGCACAATTTACATTTAAAAGCTGTCCTACAACACAGGGTGGCATTTAAAATGACCTCAGGCCTCGGCAGTGCACACATACAAGTGCAGAAAGGGCTGCTGGCCTCTAAACTGCCATGCCCTATTCTATACTAGGGACTTAAAGGTAGTTTGAATTATGCCCTGCCATATTATGTACTATTGACCAATAGGATAGGTTAGGCTAATCGTAGGGGTACCCTAGCTCATAGTGTACCCTAGTGTATGTAGGTGTTTTCACTCTATTTTATGTGTGTTTTCAGCATAGCAATCGCCCTGGGCCTGGTTAGGCATAGTCCAGGGATATGTCGGAGTCTGTTACCATCAGTACCAGTCAGTAAAACAAAAATAGTATAATCTTGAAAGTTGAAAGTAAAAATATCTCTTGAATCCAATGTTTAGCATATTCTTTTCTAGTATACGGGACGGGAATACCTCTACTCTCTTGGGATTTACAAATATTCACATGCTTTTCACATGTCACCTGAGGTTTATCCTGCTGGAGGAACTATATTGACTCCTACTCAAAGTGAGACAGCTCTGCTTTCAATGTCTGTTATCCTTGGTTCTGTGGGTCTTGAACAACGTTGAAACCTCCCAGTGGATTTAAAACCTTTACATTTGTAGTTTTATTGGACGTCAATTATGATGGAAACATTAATGAGGACGGGCTGCTACCATTCCTCCAGCTACCAAAGGGCCAGAAGAGTTGAAACAGTGCAGGATCCCAGCATGCATTTACCCACCACTCCTTAGAGAGAAGAGGGTTGCATGGTCAGCTACACGCTGGGATTAAATTACAGCATACACTGAGGTGCTGAAGGTTGTGTGTTGAGGGGGTTAGTCACAGCTTACAAATCCTTCCACTCAATCCAGAAATGGCTAAAAAGGTTCCCTTGACACCCACCCCAATCTCTGCTGAACATCTTTATATTGTCCAAAACTAGACGGCTAGTGATTTGAAACTACTGTGATGGAGGAAGAAGCATTTCATGAAGAGTGTGATGTGGACTCAAGATATTTTTTGGTGAAATGAAAAAGTAAGAAGGAAAAAAGACACATCCTAGATCTCATGTCTATCGAGTTCATACAAGCAGAGAGAAATTATCACCTTACAGTTCTTTGGCCCTTCCTCGATCAAACGGATTGCCTGTTTAGGGTTGTTGTAGAGGAGGCATGTATTTCCCTCCTGCTGAGGAGAAGTTTGTAGTATCCTGCTTATGTATTTACCCTGTTGCTTTCTCCCTAGCTGCTCAGCCAGTGTGAATTTGCTGCATGTAATGTTGGTGTGGTGTTGGTGTGGTGATGATGAATGGTGTGGTTTGGATGCCTGTGAGGTGAGGTGTGACAGTTGGAGGCAGGCTGGTCCTGGTAGGGCTGCTATACATGACCATATCAACTTGTAACTTAGACTGAATAAACATACCTAAACTACATCTCGGCTACTGGACATCATTATTACATTTTGGCAACGATCTGGAGACAAATTCATGTTCTAAAAGTGGTTTTCATGAAGCTGGCCCTCAAAAGAAAATTTTAAAGCTTAAGGAACTTACAGAAACTGCGCTTGAGCTGCAATTTGAAGTAACTATTCAAGGACCTATTTGGAAGAAACTGCTAAGGAGCCTGAAATAAACAACATAACACCTGGCATTCCCACCAGTGTCCAATACACCAGACGGCCCCAGCCAGGGCGTGGTTCTGTTATCTACTTGGTTTGATTTCCATGTAAGTGGAGACAACCTCCAGTGCATCGGATTGGTCCGCGTTTGTGTGAAGGATAGGGGCAACGTATTTAGGAAACCTGTCAAGGCAGACAAGGAAAAGTTTGGTTGTGGCGAGTTTTGTCAGCTCCTCAACAATGTCATGTACTGGCAGTGTATGTTTTACTGAAACTGGTTGTGTTGTGGATTTTCGGAAGTCGTGGTGACATGGTATGGACATCTTGTACTGTGGTGGCAGACTTATCAACTGTACTGTGGAGCCTACGCTAGGAAGTCTTATTAACGGCACTGCGGAGCTCATGCAGTGTGGCCATGCAACTGACTCACCGTTGAAGTTTCAACATGAGCGAGAGCTGTGTGATCAGGAGGGTACAAGTCCCAGCATCTAACTTGTTTCCATTCCAACTGCTTTATGGAAAAAGGTCCTTATCTCTGAAGGACTCTATCCTGCATGGGTGTTCGTGACTCAGTGAGGTCACTGTTTAGGCATTGCGACTGGGAAAGTCAGGAAGTTAAAAGACTGGTGCACTGACTGACATCACTATTCTGCATGCACCTGCATGCGGTGACTGATATTTTGCCGAAAGGGGAAGTCTGCAGGATTATGAAGACCGTCTGGCTCTTCGGAAGTGTGTGTGCGCACTACCTCGGTGTGCACTTAGACGATCACATTGAGGTAGAAGGGAAATGAAAGGCTACACTTCACTTCACCATATGCTATCTAATGTTGGCCTTCGTTTACTTGATGTCACGCAGGTCGCACTGGCCAATTGGACAGTGAGACACATCAAAGGGGGTCTAGTCTTTCTGAGAAGTAATTTGGGACAAGGTTGTAACAAGTGCCTTTCAGTTTCCAGTCAGTCAGCCTGTGAGGTCTTGAGGGTCCGTGAAAACATGCGTACTCAGCAGGAGCTAATCGAACACAAACTGGTACATGTTATTCTACACCAGTCTCCCGTAGTGCCTGTATTGGTAACGGCTCTAGGAGCTTATAGGTTCTGGCAGTTATATCCAATCTTCTTGCGGCAGTCTGAGGCACTGAAATTTTAAGTATGTTCATCGTGGTTTTATATCGAGTGAGATATCGCTCACTGGTGCCTTTGAATGGTTTATCTGGTTATTGTTTCTTGGAAACTATCACTGTAACTGGGTTTTTTGCCATGATGAATCAATTGCTATGCATGATTGTTCCTTTCTCATTACCTTATGTTTTGTGCCTGCGCAGTTTCACATTATATGTGGATCCATTGAAGTTGTAACATGAATCAACCTTTGTCTGTTTTGATATGCCTGATGCATCTTTTCTGCCTAAAGGTCGCTTGCAACTGCATACATTCTGCATTTGTGGTGTATTTTACATTATTGCTGGCTTATAGGGTGTACTCACCTTTGTTGTTGATCTGTGGCGTTTCCTGTGGTGTGGACGATTGTATTTACATGTTACGCAACACTTGTTTACATTTTGCCACATACATATATATTGCTTCATGTTTGCATTTTACGCTATTGAGTTATGCTGACATTTTATATTACATACTACACTACATTGTTACATTGAAGTTTACATATCCCTTACACGTGGGATTGTGATATGGGTGGGATTTGCCCATTTTCAAAGTGTGTTTGTGTACCCTTAAATGAAGGACGACTTAGTGGGTGGTAGTCACCCATTGGTATGTTAGTCGTTACATGGCCTAACAAGAGGGGTGGAAATGGGTGAAAGGCCCATTTCTACAATTTACACTACAGACCCTTACATGAGGGGTGTTCAAATGGGTACCAGTCCCATTTAGACAGTTCAAGTTTCATACCCTTACATGAGGGATGATTGGACGGTGTGTAAGTCACCCTGTGCTACACGTTTTGTTTGCTGCCCTTTAGTGAGGAGTGGCTGTATGGGTTTTATTAACCCATTTTCACACTTTTTTTTATCTTCCTTACGCTAAGAATGTGGGTTGGGTGTGAGTGTCACCTGGTGCTACAGGGTACTCCACTCACCCTGGTTTGGGGGACATTTGGTCGGGTTTACTACACCCATTACTTTTATGTCATGCATGTGTGTGTCTGTAATTTTTACGGCTAGTTAATGTTGCGCTTTGTTGTGCCTTCTCTCATGCCTGTCTGGCCAGTGGGTGTGGGTGGTCGTAGTCATAGGTGCGATTGTGTCATTTATCTAACATGTTGTTTCTTCTGCCATTTTTTATGCCATAGAGGGGGAGGATGTGTGACATATTATCCTGTAGATTTCTCTATACATCTTCTCAATTTTCATCCTGTAAATTTATCTATGCACTTTCTCACTTTTTCTCACTTTTCTTTTGTATATTTACCTATGCATCTTCTTAAAATAGTTTTCAATACTATATTGTTGCTCTTTCTTTAACTATCTTTCTTCTTTACTTTTCTCAATGTTTTATTATAGTTCTTCTTGCATATACTTTATTCTGTTTTGCAGTTTCATTTTTGTGTTATACAAAGGGGGAGTAGATGTAGTATCCTGCTCATGTATTTACCCTGTTGCTTTCTCCCTAGCTGCTCAGCCAGTGTGAATGTGCTGCGTGGAGTGTTGGTGTGGTGATGATGAATGGAATGTTTGGGTTCCTATGAGGTGAGGTGGGCAGTTGGAGTATGAGCTGAGCAGCAGGTGGGACTGCTCTACATGACCTTATCAACTTGTAACTAAGTCTGAATAAACCTACTTAAACTACATCTTGGCTACTGGACATCATTATTACAAAGTCCTCTTCCATTCCTTCATTGTAACTTATTAATGCAGACCACAGAATTGTCTATTCAGGAGCTTTAAACAAGCAGCCATTATGCAGACAGCCACAGTAAATGGTCTTAAAGAGTTCAGAGAGAAGTGGCAGAGAAACAACAGGTGGAAACTGGCGTTATTCAACTATCTATACTATTTTGTCTCCGAGTGTCCCTCCCACGGACTGTACAGAAGAAACCCTTAGGAATGATATATGTCTGAAGATTACCCCAGGTATGGCAGAGAACAACCAATAGGAATGAACATTTTACAACCAGCCATGCTATTTGATCTGAGGAATCTTCCCAGGAATGGTAGAGGAGGATCCCAAGGAATAATCAGGCACCACAGATACATAGGTCACTAGCAGTGTCTAAGAGTGGCGATACTCATAGATTAAGGAACCAAAAGAGAGGGTATTAGTAAGGGAGTCTGTTTAAGTTACAGAACAAGAGAGGTAGGAGCATAGGCATGGCACAAGGACAGGTAAAAAAAGGGGATGAATAGGGCAGAGGTTCTGTTCTTAACATTGAGCTCTCTGCCCATATCCTGTAAGCCATTGGAGACCATTGGGTGTGCAACAAAAGCAAAGGAATAAAAGCCACCTACCTACTTTACTTCAACCACTTGCAGCAAAAAAGTTTTAAAACACAATGCACAATCAATGCAAAATTAAACCTGCAACAGTTACCCTCCGTTTGACAAATCTTTCTCTTTGATTAGGGCCTACATGGGATGGGAAGACAGCAGAGGTACAATTAGGCAAGAGTTAGCCAAGACATTCTTCTCATCCTCCTTTACTCAACACTCAAATGAATGTTCAACAGAAGAGGGAAAATTTATGGCTGACCAGTCCAAGGAGGAAAAAGACAGGCACATTATTGGTCATGTGACCCAAGAGGAGTCTCTAAAGCATGGGCTGTGCAACAAAATCAACAAAAAATCACTGTTCAATAAAATGGTGCACAAACCAAATAAAACCGAGTTCAACCCAATCTTTTCCTCGATTCCGTCTTTCTGCAAGAAGGGAGTATGAGATTCGAACAGGCCAATAGCCAGAAAAATATTTCTAGGGGTATATGGCCCTCAGCTATGACCAAACATTAAATCTGTGCTCTATAGGTTTATTCTTTCCCAAATACTGATTGTACTACTAGATATCGACTCCCCGGAAAATCATTGGTACAAGAATATCAAGAACACAATATTGAAAGGTAAGTGCACACAGGATGGTATTGATTTATTATTCTTAACTTCTCATCTGCATACCTTGTAACTATATATATGTTGCATATATACATAAATGTGGAATAGGGTATAGAAAATCTATACTTACTTGTTGAGATTTTGGATTCAATATTCTGTCCTCGATATTCTGTGCCATCAATATTCTGCTTTCAATATTCAGGGTGCACACCGTGTGATTCTATGTGAAGGAGTAGGTGGATTTTCTAAGGTACAAATTCAAGCACAATCAATCAGCTTTCCACAATCCAACTTTAAATCTATCAATTAAATGGGATTTAAAGTAGAGGGTTGTACATTTCTAAAATAAGTAGGCTGACTTGTAACTTTGTGCAATTTCTACAATTTTTAAGGTTTGTGAAATGCAAAGCTTATGAAGTTTTGTGTTTTTTTAAAAGAAGCTGCTCCAGCTAAGAGTCTTCCCTGAGGTGTTGGATGTCCAGCCTCCACTCTCAAAATGTTTGTCTGGAGAATGTCCTACGTGGGGCATTCAGCATCTGGGAAACATCACACCTGGAAGGACTGAAGGGATAAACCTTACCTCATGAAAATATATGATACTTTATCTGCTCTGTAAAGTGTGGAGTTTCCTAATTCTACCCAACTTCATGAGTGATGATGAATTTAAGTCACTACAAATATAAAAATAACTTTACAGAGAGCTGCAAGCATACCCATCAAGAATCTTTCCTGAATTTAGTGGTAAACAATGTGATTTAAAAGTTTTAGGGGTGTTAAAATGGTGAAAACGAAATAGAATTTAAATGTCATTTGACAGGGGAGGATGGGAATGTCCTCAATGAATTAGGCTATGACAAAAGATGAATAGTTCAATTACATTTGATCAAAAGCACCTGTCACAGCCAAATGGACATGAAGCAGGATCCGACATTGGCATACACCCTTCATTGTTACAGGCAGGTTGTGTGAAATATCTTGTACCAAAGGAGACCTTCATTAGACATTGATCAGCAAGATGGATAGGCATTGGAAAGGATAGGTGATTGTGCGAGCTCTGATGTTTCTGATGTTTCCATTTGAGGTTACTTGCCTGGCTGAGGAAACTAGTTCCATACCCAGTTAGAAGAGCCATGGATGAGCAGACAGCAGCTCTGCTTATAAGGGTTTCCGTCGTGGTTTCACAAATCGCATTTAGAGTCTTGCTCTGTATATCCTCTCGCTTTCATTCTGCTTGCATGATACTACTCATTTGGATGCCACAGAGTCCTCCACTTCTGGAATTATGGACGTTCTCCACTCATTCATGCAGCATCCTCAAGGTGGCACTCTCTATGTGGTGCTTGAATGAACATGAACTTTTGACGAATGCAGAAAGCATGAAAGACTGCCATGTACACTTGAAATGGAAAATATTGACTTGCGGAGGGATTGTTTGGCATTACTACTGGTGCAGATAAAAGTCAAGTTTCACATTATGATACAGTTAAGAGACTGACATATTTAAAAGTATACTAGAAAGCCAAATCACCTGCATGTTAGAACTTGGACTTCTCAGCACGTAGGATGTGCTTTACAGCAAGTATACCATAAATGTACACATGGCGGATAAGCATTAAAAGGGAAGGTGTCTTCTAACCAAGAGCATAGAGTAACAAATAACAAGAAGGTGCCTTTGTTAAGCATTTTCCAAAACTCAATGTGTATTATTTAACAATGGTTAGATCTCATTAGGACTTTGGACCGCTAAGCAAGGTGATCTATGGATCTTACACTAAGATTCCTTTTAGGAAATAAAGCACAAAATTGTGCATTGAAATCCCTTTGGGCCAGATGTATTGGTCAAAACATGTCAAGCTGTAAATTCCACCTAAAATCCCCAATCACCTTTTCTCCACATGCATCTATCTCTTAATTTACTCCTTTAGCCTGTCTCTTGCATTCTCTATTCTCTTCCCACCTGGTAACCTCTGTCCCCACTGCCTCTCTCAACCTTTTAACCACTACCTGTTTCTGTTTACTGATGCATCTATCTTCCCATCTATCTCTCCTGCTTTTTCTATTTACTCTTCTTTCTTTATCTCAATCTTCTCTCCTTTCCTAGAATTTCTTCTCTCTAGCTTCTCTGTACCTCTCAACATTGCACAGCAAAACAAAAGTGAAAACAAACCTCGCTAAAAACAATTGCAGGGATCAGGGAAATGCCCTGCCATACAGTGTTTATACACTTGATTGACTGCTATCACCTGTAAAAGGAAAGGCTCACTGAAGGCCCTAAAATGCAAAGAAACATCAAGATTTTGCCAAGCAAATTCACCCATTCTGGAGATGTTGGTAGCTGTTGTATTTAGTCCAGGGCTCGTTTGCACCCATGAAAATCTGCCAAGCCAAGACAATTCTTAAACACTACTTGGGGAAATCTAGGGTGGTGTAGTTTGCATGGATCAAAATATATTTTCTTGCCAGAATACCCTGCAAACACCAAAAATTACCTAAATCATAGATTTTCCCCACCCAGGTGCTTGAGCAGGTGTCTCTGTGTGTATTCCCCCTAGTGCTATTTACATAGCCAGGTTGTCAGCTTCTTGTAGAACTCCAGAAGCGAGGCGGGGACCTTAATGTTTTGTGGAATTTTGTTTCATGGTATAGGTGCGATGTAGAAGAATGAGCACACTCCTGATCTGTTTTTCTTAATGCGGGGTGAGTGTGTGTGTAAGTGAGAGAAAGGCAGAGGGTAGGTGTCCGGCAGGTTAGTGAAAGTGTATGTGTTTGTTTGGGTATGCTGGTGCAGTGTTGTGTAGCACATTATAGGTGTGTGTGAGGAGTTTGAATTGGCTGTGTTTGTGGAGCTCTATAAGGGGAGGGTAGAAGGGAATGCGGTGTCTTGAGGTGGCATTTTGAATGGCCTCGAGCCTGTGCAGAAGATGCAGGGATATTCCAGCATAGAGTGCTTTGCCATAGTCGAGTCTGCTCATGATGAGGGCTTGTGTGACAGTTCGACTTCTCATCGTGTTGAACCCGCAAGGATATCTAGATATTAAACTGTTTCTGAAAGATAGATATTCTGTTATTGCAGCCCTTTCTGATGTTGCAGTCTTTAATGGGACATTTTAGATTCATGCTACTGCTAGTTTGAGTATTTGCAGCCCTCTGCAGCAGGAACATTGACCTAACAAACTAATTGGGTCATGCAAACAAAATAAAGATCTCTAGAGCAGATACATTATGTCACCGAGCTGCATTTCACAACTGGACAGTGTAGGCTGGGACAATGTTAGACAATGTAAGTCATACCTGAAGGTTGCCCCAGCACAATAAGGTAATCAAAGCACCATGCAATATTGAAATCTGAAGTTCCTGATTGGACATTGCTTCTGAATATTTAGTAGGGTTAGATAGTGGCAACCACGTATGAATCAGGAACAGGAAAGGTCGTGAAAGTTGATGGCTTAAGGAGGAGATGACTTAATGTCCTATACAATTGTGCAATCTTTTCAACCAGCAAATTCTTGTTTGGCGTACCATATGTGAAAGGTATAAAGGTAGTTCAGCTGATGCCCACTGAAATTTTGGCCTCTCAGCTGTGATTGTGAACTAGTGTTGGCTCCACCTTTACCATCAGCTCTTCACACACAACATTGTGGCATCCCACAGCGGTATATCATATCTCCTCTATTATTCAACATCTACCTAGTCCCCACACCATTCATGATTAAATCATTCAACCTCACGTGGTACAACTATACAGATGACACCCAAATAATGTTCATAGTCTATGGTCTGGAAGAACTCTCCAATGTAAATCTTGATATTTTCTGTCCAGTTATAAACACATCGATGATGAATAACCAACTAAAGCTATATACGGAAAACACAGAGAATATGACCTTTGGTCAGTGGCTAAAATACCAGCCTACCCCGATATGGCCTAAGGATCATGAGGCCCCTCCAACAAAATCAATAAAAGTCAGAAACCTAGGTGCAAACATGGATTCAGACCTATATTTGATATCACATGTTAATAACATCAACCAGATTGCCTTCTACACAATAAAAACACTCTGTTGCAGCATCCCATACCTTGGATACCAACGGAAGCTGCAAGTTATCATCACACTTGTAACCTCCAAGCTAGATTATGCCAAAGGTCGATACCTCGGTGCACCCATGTTCAAAATGCTGCTGCAAGACTTCTCTTTGCCTTCACTCAAGAGACCACATGACTTCAGTCATGCGATCCCTTCACTGCCAAAAACAAGAAGAGAAATGTTTGAGTGTCTTTTCATTGTCGACTGAGCCTCCAAGGAAAACGATTGATATACCTCCAAGCTAAATTCAAGCAATACAAACGAAACAGGGCACTACACTCCAGTCTTGCCCAACTTATCCTTATACCACCTTAACACAAGAAACCCATAGGAACCCCAATCCACATTTCCAAGCTCTGGAACTCACCACCAGCCAGCATTCAAAGCATCCAGGAGCATATGCACTTCATAAGACACTTGAAAATACGGCTATTTTCCGGACAACTACATCCCTACACATTCTGGCAACTGAACCTGGAAAGACAGTCAAACCCTCAAACTCAATCTTAAACTTACATTCCACGGATTGGAAACAACCAACCAGCAATCTACTTTCCATGTTATGTTATGTTGATTTGCTTAGTGCACTAACCACCTAAGAGGGTATCCAGCCGCTTAGGAAGGTGTGTAAGTCTATGCTCCGCAAGGTGCTTTATCAAAGAGCTCGGTTTTCAATGTCTTGTAGAACTCAAGAACTCTGATGTGTTGAGAGTAGGGGTGGGCAGAATTTGCGTAGTCGCGCTATGCAAAGCTCTGCGAAACGGTAGAAAATCTCCGCGAGCACGCAGAAATTCCGCGAACACGTGGAATTGCTTGTTCCGCCCGTTTGCGATGCTTTTTTCCTGTTCGCGAACGCTGTGTGTGTGCTCTGGGGGAAATATCTTGCGAACACGCATTTTGAAAGCGCGAACAAGCAAAAAATTCCGTGAAGCCGTGGATCGCAGAATTTTTGGCAATTCCGCATTCTCCGCGGAACATGAAATTACCCAAAATTCCACGAGCGGAACGGAATTTACCGCCCAGGCCTAGTTGAGAGAGGTTGTTCCATATCTTGGGTAGGATGTTGGAGGATTAGCGACCTCCAGTTTTGCTTTTGTGGATGCGGCGAAGGTGTGGATGAATGAGAGTGAAGCAGATCGTAGGTGTCGTTCGGCTGTTCAGGTATTCTAGTCCTGTGCTGTGTAGGGAATTGTATGTGTGCATGCGAAGTTTCAAGTGGCAGTGCTTGTGAATGGGGAGCCAGCAAATCAATCAATCAATCAAGTCATATTTGTATAGCACACCTAATCACCCCAGGGGTATCCAAGAGCTGTGCTGCAGGTATCAGTCAAAGAGATAGGTCTTGAGCGCATTCCTGGAGTGGTTTAGTGATGGAGAAGTTGGGAGGTGGATGGTGTTCCAGACTTGGGCAGCGAGGTGGGAGAAGGCACATGATCCAGCATGGTTGAGGCAGATATAGGGCCAGACTGGCCATAGTGGGCACCGGGCATTTCCCCGGTGGGCCACTAGGGTGGGGGCCGTTTTTGTTACAGGACCGTTTTTGTAGCATAGCTGCAAAATCGTCCCCTGTAACAAAATCACCCGAAACCGGCCCTGGCAAACAGTTCGGCTGCACCCAGGGGTGCCCAGTCCAGCCCTGGGCAGATACGTGTTGTCTGAGCGAGGGCAAGGTGTGTGGAGTCGAGATTTCTGTAGGGTTGGTGGAAGATCAGGCAGTGGTGCATGTAGTCTGGTTCTTGGTTGTGGAGGGTTTTGTATGTGTGGTTCAGGAGCTTGAGCTGGCATCTCTTCTAAATCGGGAGCCAATGGAGGTCTTTCAGGTGCATGGTGATGTGTGTCCTCTTGGGTAGGTTGAGGATCAGTCTGGCTGCTGCGTTCTGGATTGCCTGAAGTCTTTGTAGGACCTCTGAGGAGGTACCGGAATGGACCGGGTTTCCGTAGTCGAGCCGGCTGGTGATGAGGGCCCGTGTCACTGTTTTTCTTGTGCTGATGGGAAGCCAACGAAAGATTTTGTGGAGCATGTGGACCGTGTGGAAGCAGGCTGAGGTGACGGCTTTGACCGGTATTTTCATGGAGAGTTCTCTTTCCAGTATGATGCTGAACTTGTGGGCATAGTCTTTCAGCGTGGGGGTGGGTCCAAGCTTCTCTGGCCACCAGGAGTCATTCCAAAGGGCGGTGTGTCTGCCGAAGACCAGGACTTCCGTTTTGTCCGTGCTGAGTTTCAGGTCGTTGTCTTTCATCCATGCTGTAACGTTCTTCATGAAGTTGTGAAAGTAAGTCTTTGTCAAGGTGGGGTTCGTTGTGAGTGAAAGGATGAGCTGAGTGTCGTCAGCATAGGAGATGATGTTGATGTTGTGCTTAAGAACAATGTTTGCAAGAGGGGTCATGTATATATTGAAGAGGGTAGGGATGAGGGATGAACTTTAGGGTGCTCCACAGATTGTGTGCTTGGGTTGCGAGGTGAATGGAGGGAGGTGGACTCTCTGTGGGCACCCTATGAGGAAGGAAACTATCCATTCGAGCGCATCGTCTGTGATTCCAATCTGGCATAGTCAATTGATGAGTGTGTGGAGTAGAGAGTGTTGAAGGCTGTGAAGGGATCCAGGAGGATGAGGGCCGCTGATTCTCCTCTGTCAAGTAGGACTCAGATGTCATCCGTTGCTGCGATCAGGGCTGTCTCTGTGCTGTGGTTGGCTCTGAAAATTGATGAGGATGGGTCCAGCAGCTTGTTTCTTTGTTGATGGCCTTCCTGAGGAATTTGGTGAGGAATGGGAGGAGAGAGATGGGCCGGTTGTTCTAGAGCTCTCTGGGGTCTGATGAAGATTTCTTGAGGAAGGGTCTAACCTTTGTGTACTTCCATGCATCAGGAAAGGCAGCTGTAGTTATGGAGGCTTTAAGGATGGTGATAAAGCTTCCTGAGGTTCAGTGTGATGTGGGTTTGAGTCTTGCAGCAGTGTTTTGGATGACCTGGAGTCTGTGTAGGAGTTGTTTGGAGACCCCGGCATAGAGAGTGCTGCCGTATTCTAGCCTGCTGGTGATAACTGCTTGTGTTCTAAGGCAACCATTTGAAGATTTTTCGCAGGATGCATAGGATGTTGGAGCAGGAGGTGCACACTGCCTTGACTTGAGCTGTCATGTTCAGCATGTCGTCTAGGATCCCTAGATTTCGTACTTGGCTTGTGGGTGTTGGTCTTGGTCTTACCTCTGACAGCTGCAAGGTGGAGTACCATGAAGAGGTCTTGCTGCTGAAGACCAGTACTTCCATATTTTTGGAGTTGAGCTTCAGGTAGGTTTGCATCCAGTCTGGTACCAAGATCATGCAGTTGGTTAAGTTGATTTTGGTGGTGGTTATCTTGCCATCAGGGAGAGCATGAGGTGGTTGTCATTGGCATAGGAGATGATGATGAGGTCTTGTGATCGGATGATGTTGGCGAGGAGTGTCATGTATATGTTATAAAGGGTGGGGATGAGGGACAATCCCTTTGGGACTCGGTATATCAGTTTCTTGGTCTCTGATTTGAAGGGTGGCAGCCTGACCCTATGGGTTCTTACTGTGAGGAAGAAACACAATCATTTTAGAGCGGATCCTTGTATAGAGATCTTGTGGAGCCTTCTGTTGAGGGTGTAGAGGGAGACAGATTTGATGACCGTGGAGAAGTCAAGCGGGATGGAGGCTTCTGTTTTTCTAGGTCCAGGATGATTTGAAAGTCATCTGTGTCCCAGATGAGTGCTGTTTTGGTGCTATAGTTCTTTCTGAATCCTGACTGAGTGTTGTTTAGAAGCTGGTAAAGTTCGAGGTAGGTTGTGGGTTGCTTGTTGATGGCCTTTTCAATCACTTTGGAAGGATAAGGGAGCAGGGAGATGGGTCGGAAGTTGCTTAGTTGATTTGGGTCAGCTGTGGGCTTCTTGAGCAGGGCGTTCATTTCTGCAAGTTTCAATTAATCTGGGAAAGTGATGAGGTGATGGAGGTGTTAATGATGTGGGTAAGAGTGGTGCTGATTGGTGATGTTCCCAGGTTATAGAAGCGGTGGGGGCATGGGTCTGTTGGGCCCTTGAGTGAGTGGTCCGCATGATTGAAGCTGTATAGTTTCTCATAAATGTTGTCTGTCCAGTCAGGTGGCTGTCTTGGTTGGTGTTGGATAGGCTAGTGATGAGTTCTCTGGGGTTGGGTTGGTGTGCGAGGTTGCTGTAGATCTATGTGATTTTGATGTGGAAGAAGTTGGCTAGATTGTCACAAACTTGGGATGCAGCAATGTTGTTGACACATCTGAGGACTAGGCGAAACCCTTAACAATCGAGAAGATCTCCTTGCAGCTGTTGGAACTTCCTTCAATGTGGTCCACTAGTGTCTTTCTCATGGTGTCTCTTATTTGTGATGGATCAGGATCCAGTCCAGCGCATCTGTCAAAAACCAGGAACTGTGAAATACTTTCGGCACTCATGAAAGAGTTTAATTGAACCTTTGGGATTGGATTCAAGTTTTATCTTTGGTTACCCATTTCTTGTTGCATCTTTGGGGTATGGGGCATATTGGCATTCATATTTGGCATTTGAACATCATTTTGCATCTGATTTAGGTTTAATCTACATTCTCGTTTCCATTGCCGCCATGTTACAAATATGATAAGCAGTAGTTTTCTTCAACATGTTTATGTCCATCTCTGCATTCCAATCAACAACCATTCTTTTGCCTTGTGGTCCAAAAGTTCCTATATGTGCTATCTGACCATCACCTTGAAACCAACATCAGGAGCAGATTTAAACCCGGAAACCTGCCACATATTGACCATTCTGAGCCAATATGTTTTTCTGCTTAATCTTCCTCTGCTTTGCCTCCAAATTGTCACTGCAATATCTCACATAAAGCAAAATTTCATCCAGGGACTTCGACTGCCAACAAATTACATTCTGCTGTATATGGGAGCTAATATCTCAATGCAAACCAAGAACGAAGTGAGGCAAGAAGCCACTAAAAATTCCCGTTTAGGATTTTTGACACCACTGTTCTGTTTGCAAACTTGTATCAACCTCTCCTAACAAGCATGCTGTTGGACCTTTCATCTTAGGGTGGTCTTCCACCAAACCTTTTGCGTGTTTACCTCCTCTTTTTGCTGATTCTTTTGTTGGCCTTAGGACTTTGAGCCCTTTGACGTTGCTGACCTGTACTGAAGTGTATGTACTTCTCTCCTAAACATGATTACTTTGGAATATACTCAGTTGAAATATTTAGTTTACTTGTAAGTCCCATGTAAAAAGATATACCATATACCCAGGGCCTGTAACCTAAATGCTACTAGTGAGAATGCAGCACTGATTGTACCACCTACATAAGTAGCCTTTCAAACCTATCTCAGGCCTGCCATTGCTGGGCCTGTGTGCACTGTTTACTGCCACTTCAACTTGGCATTTAAAACTACTTGCCAAGCCTTAAACTCCCCTTTAATAAAACATGTCAACCCCAAGATAGGCCCTAGGTAGCCCATAGGGCAGGGTGCTGTGAAAGTAAAAAATAGGACATGTACTGGTACGCTCTGCATGTCCTGGCAGTAACAAACACCCAAATTTGTTTTTCACTACTTTGAGGCCTACTCCTCTCTGAGGTTAGTATTGTGAATTCCTCAATACACTTTTAAGCTGTAATTCCTGATTGGAAAGAAGTGGCAGCATGGCTGCATCATGTTTTATATCTCTGGAATGGTAATGATGAATCCTCTTCACTGATAAAGTTGGATTTATCATTACTGTTTTAGAAATGCCATTTTTTGAAAGTGGATATTTCTCTGCTCTTACTGCTCTGTGTACCTGCAGCCTATCTCCAATAAATGTTTGGGGTGGGTGATAGCTACATTTTGTACATTTCTTCTAGACAGCCACAAACACAGAAAGAGTAGGTGTGACAGAGAACCCATCTTCTTTCATCTGCATTCAGATAGCTTTTCCTGGACAGGAAGAGAGAGGAGAGCTGACACACCTGAAGAGGTAGTGCCCTGTTTCTCATACAAAAGGACTGATTACCTCCTACTGACAGTCTTGAGCCAGGTCTGGGAAGAAATGGGCCTGTGTGTACTTCAATCACTCTTCTTTGAAGTCACCCCCACTTCAATGGCACAACTGGGTATAGCTACTGTGGCGCTGATCCTACCAAGACAATACACTACTAGACTAGTGAAGAACTCTGCCAGGACTGATGTGCTGCTACAAGGATTGCCACTCTGTGAGACTGCTGCTCTGGAAGAACTGCTTTTCTGCTCTGATGTGCTGCCTGTTGACAGCTACTTGCTACCCCCTGCCCTGCTGATGAAAAGGACTGGACCATTTCATTTGAACCCAGAGTGACTCCAAGTCCTTGCTAGCTTGCCGCCTATTCTGAATTCTCAGGGCCATCAAAGACTTCCTACAATCCTGCAAAAGCACCTGGACTCTGCCATCTGTGATTCTTGCCTTGCCAAGTTGTGCCAATCCAGCCCTGGGCCCTTGGAAGTGTTTGTTTCTGTGCTGGTCCAGCAGAACCCGCACATCAACGAGTTCGCACCAATCTTAACCGAAACATTTCCCTTCGACACCGATGCAGCAGCTGCGTGATGACATCGCCTCGTCGGACTATGCAGTTCAATGCCAACAAACTGCCTGGCTCAATGACAATGCTTTGCCTTCATCGCTACAGGGTTCGTCGACGAAGTCTCGCTGACAGTGCGGTTCAGAACCGACACATTGCTTCCATTTAAGGGATCAACGGCAGCGAGGGGCGTCCTCAACTACTCGCATTGAGTTTTCAACATCGATGCTTCCTCCATCCATGGTACTTTTTCAGCAGTGCCTGCCCTCCATCGCGATTTTCCTGAACTTTGGATTTACCCCGGTCTAGCGCAACCAGAGGTCACTGGTTGGCGTTTTCTGACTCTAAGAACTATAGTTTCATTCAATCTTTAAAATTTAATATCTCCAGTTCTACTTATTATATATATGTTGTTTTGGTCTTATGTTTCTCATAAAAATCTAATCTGTTTCACTAACCCTGTATTGAGTATTTATGTGGTGCTTTCATTGTGTTAGTGTGTGTGTGTGTGTGTTGCACAAATACTTTACACATTGCTTCTTTAGATATGCCTGACTGCTCTGGTCCAATATACCAGAGGTTGAGCACAGGTTATCTTTTAGTGTGCATCTAGGTTACCCTGACTAGAGTGGTGGTTCCTGCTTGGACAGGCTGCATACCTCTGCCAACCAGAAACCCCAATTCTAACACAAGTACAGACTCTTTGGACTCTTGGGCAGTACTACTTACTTTGATCCAGCCAACCTCTTTCTGCTGAATCTTCATTTTCAAAAGAGCAGTCATCTGATTATGTTTGTCCATAACAAGAGATTTACAAAGAGGCCTTAGACATACGGTACCACACTTGTTACACTGTAGTTATGATGTCTATGTGGTACAAACATCATGGGAAAAAGACCTCCTATTTCCCTTGTTAGTGAATAAAATTCACAAATCCATTAGCGACAGGATGATCAGCACACACTGTGACCAATAGTATAAATTGAACAACAAAATTAGTCTTTCACGTTTCAAATGATCACAAATAGTTTCATGGAGACTTGTTAAATTTTCAAATCCTTTATTCTTTTTAAATCTTCAAAACCTAGCCAACGCATTTCGTGCTGACTTCTTCAGGGCTACAAAACACAGATAATATATATACATTTAAAACCACACTATATTACAATGCTCCTTAAAAAACACAAACACATCTGTAGGCTTCAATATACAATATTACATATACACAGCATTTGGCATAGGACAACCATTTTCCCACATAATGCTCAGAGAAATGGTTTATTTCTGCTTGTTCATGATTGTTTAAGATCATATGACACCATGCTTGAGCTAAACATATCAGTGTTGCACATTTTTTTTCTGAGAGGCATTTCTTTGAAGCATCTGTTCATATTTGATAAAATCACTCTAATCATAGAGTGCAACTTAATAACGATTTTCTTTTGTTCCATTATCTAATTATATTATCATACCTTCTTGTGTTTACCCCAATCATTAACTTTCCCCCTGTCCCTTCTCTGACTCTCACTCCTCTCCTCGCCCTTTCTCTTTTTATCATGCACCGCATCTCCCCTCTCCTCTTTCAATCGAACTACCATGCCCCCCCTCAATCACTCCCTCATCCCTCAAGACCCCCCCATCACCAGACATGGCCCTAACTCATGGACCATTCTTTACACTCCTAATCTTTCCAAGAATGCTAAGAAAAACTTTAAACATAAACTACTTATTCTATTCATCACCATGAAACATTATTTGTAGACAACTACATCAGCCTCTCCTCCATAATAAAAATTAACTACATCTTCTACTTCAAACGCCCTTCCAAATGGAAAAGCATCTTCCTCCACCACCTCCCAATCACTAAATTTAGTAAAATTACGTATGGATTTAAACTGTCTACTACCCCTTCCCCTGCCTTCCTCGGTGAAATCGACATCTCTATATTCAAATATGGTAACATACAAGCTTCCGAATACCATCTCACCATCTTTGAGCAACATTTCAGCACCTTGTCCTACCTACTATCCAAACCACCTCCAAACTCTTCAGATTCCCAACCACATGATGCCCTTTTACCCTCTTCCTCCCTGGCTCTAACCCTCCCTCTCCACAGGCATTTCAACTTTTAATGTCGTCTCCCATACTACGATATCCAAACCCCCACCCTCGCTTGCGAACCTTCCTCCTCCTGACATCTCAACAGCATACATATTCACCCAACCTCACTCTCAATCTTCTCCTGACATCTCAACAGGATACACAGTCACCCAATCTCACTCGCTCCCTAATGACTTATCTCTGCCTACCACTAGTGCCACCTCTAACCTCGCTTCTACCTCCCAGCACCCTCACCTGGAATACCCGACTGTTCGACTGCCGGCACCTATCTCACCCTCTCAAAACCACCTTCCTCCCCCTAACCAGGATGGTATCTCTCCTCACTCCCCTCTCTCCCCTTACCATCTCAGATCACTTATCCTGATTCTTTTAGTGCCCTTGACCCCTCCACGCCATCCCTTTGTCCAACAACCTGAGCACTCCTCTAGCCACCCCTGATGGCCTCCCCCTCTGTCCACACTTCAGACCTCCCTACACGGCCAACACGGAACACACCCTTTGCACTCCTACCTTCTCACCTACCTCCCCTATCTCTCCTTTAATCCAGACACTATACAACATTGAACACTACCTCTTAACCCTGACATCTGAACTCACACGACTCAGAAAATATTTCAACTCCCTTTCCTCCTTGAACCTCCTCATTCGTTCTAATTCCACTGGTTCTGGCTTACAAAACACCTCTAACCCTCAACATTGGAGAGCTACTCCCCTCTGCAACAGTTTACATAGGCTCACACGTGCCTGGAGCCATCTCTCCTCCTCTGACACACTCGACCTATGTAACTCATACCTCCCCAACCCTCCTATTATCGACCCTCCCGACCCCACTCATCCATTCCCGTTATCCGGGGACTCACAGAATCCCATCCTCCCCCGTCTCACCTAGACCCCCCTCTGCAATTTACCATCATCCTCGCAGGCTCTCCCCCCAAGAACAACCCTAGGATAGGGATAGAAATAGGAGGTGGACTAGCTATAATCTTTAAAAATTAACTACAACTTTCTCTTGTTAAGAACTCTGACCATGCCACCTTTGAATACCTCAGACCTGAACTTAAAGCTCAAGGCTCTCCACCAATTAGTCTCCATAATATCTACCACCCTCCTGGTGATCCTCTTCCCTTCGCTGAAGAACTATCCAACCTTCTCACCCAATCCTCACTTTCTAACTCAAAAAACCTCTTCCTTGAAGATTTTAACCTCCACTGGAATGATACTGAGAAATTCACAGTCAACCTCCTCTCTAATCTTCTTGAGATTAGTGACCTTAAGCAACTGTGCCATTCTCCAGCCCACACGAAAGGGCCACTCTTGACGCTATCATCACTAAATAAGGGAGAGAAAGCAAAAGGAGAGCTTGTTTTCAGAAGGAATTTGCGTAAGTACTGTAATACCAGAATCAAAGGGTAAATTACCTTGATCACATGATATGGATTCCTATTTGTGATAAATCGTCTCTGGTATGAAAAAAGGATAACATCTCTTGCTCTGTAAGAAGATATAAGTGATATGTGTGGGTCCGTCTGTAGTTAATTAGTTTCAAGCCCCTTAAATGACACTGAAATATGGATTGTGTACTGGTTGACATACCTTCTTATCAGAATGATGGCTGTCTGTCCCAGAAATTCAGAAAGCTTTGTCACAGTGTTTCAGGCCAATGTCGACGACCGCATCTAATTTATTACAATCCATGATTAGAATTTAAAATGTAAACAATTTCTGAATTGGTTATTTAAGACAGATTTATACTATGCATTAATTTATAATAATCAGTAGGATATCCAATGGTTTACAGATTGGCCCAGTAAATTGACTATTATCCAGAAATGTTCGTGCACCCCAAGATAAATAGTGTCGCAAGCCACGTAGTGACATGCAATGTGAGCATGTGACAGAGTAGAAACATGCTACACAGATTATCAATCTGACCTCAAAACAGTGACACGCTTGTAAAACCTATAGCTATTTGATCATATGGCGGTTGTCTCTAGGTAAGTTACGGAGTGTGGTCCAGCATTCAAGGACACAGCAAATAATAATTGCCAAATTATTTTTTATGATGTTAAGAGTGACTAACTCCAAACATGTTTATGCACCCCAAAATAAACAATGTCGCAAACCACGTAGTGACATGCCATGTAAGCATGTGACAGAATAAACACATGCTCTTAAGGTTATCAAGCAGACCTTAAGACAGTAATACATTAGTAAAACCAGAACTATTTGGATGTATGGCAGTTGTCTCTTGGTGAATTACAAGGTATGGTCCAATATTCAAGGACACCGCAAATGGTAAAAGCCAAGAGTTTGTTATGATGTTAAAATAGCTAAATAGTATCATAAACCATGTGGTGTCATGCGATGTGATATGTGGCAGTTGACCTATATACAGTCACCCTGCATTCTACCCATACTTCTTTAGGGACCACAACATCAAAGAAAGTATTCAAGTCCTCCCAAAGTACTTTCAAAATCATCAGAATTCTTTCCACTGGTCAGGGGTGAACTTTGGTAATTGAAATGTGAATGTGAAAAGTTCATCACGACTCCAGGGCATGTGAACATACATGCACCTTTCTCAAAGGGTATTCTCCAATCTCTATAATACTCACATTTGCTCCCCCATCTTCATCGCCTGTCATCTTTCTTTTTCTTTATCTTCCTCATTCTTACCCATCGGTCCATGCACTTTTGTGTATTCCCACTTTCTGATACACGCCACTAACTCTCTGACATGTATTTTTAAATCTGGTTGCATCTTTCTCTTTAGTGTATCATCAGCCATGAACATTCTAAAATTCTTCGTTAAATCCTGAATTTTAATAAAAGACAACTTCAAACTCTGTAGCCAACCCTTCCATTTTTTCATGGGCCCAATATGCATACCAGACAGCTTCCCTATTCAGGATCTTAAGCTCTGCTTCATTGTACACATCTATGAAATCAAGGTCAAGAACTCCAACTCCTTAAATTCTGCTCTTAATTTTAAGACATCCAGTTTTCTAAGTAGAGTCTCTTCTTTATGGGGTTGTGTCCCTGAACCTACAACAGTTACAACAACAGTTGTACTCCTAAGAGTGATCTCCCCTGTTTTAGATGTCCTACCTAGCTGTGCTCAGTAAGCATCCCATAAGCGTGCTGATTTGTATATCTACTCTACACTAACTTAAATCACACAATTCTAACATTTGCTGGACCTACACATAGTTCTCATAAAACAATCCAACCAGGATAGAGTAAAAAAGAAATCATGAGCTCATTAATTTCTCATTATCCTCTACAATGCACCTTCTTTAAGAGTCCTTCTAACTTACAATGATCTAATAAAAGAAAACACATTGGACCAGTCTGTACTCTGCAGGCATACTGATGCAATCATTCAGAACATTCTGTGGTTATCACATAAAAGGCAACATTTCACTTTAGAAAGCAAGGAACTTCAGCTTCTTCTAAGCAGAAGACACACAAGCCTCATGAAACAAGATGGCAGTGTTACCCATTTTAAAATGCATTAGCTATTGTCAATCTAAATATGAGTAATACACAGTCAATACATTTGCATATGTTAATATCAGTATAACGCCAAACATTTCATATGGAAATATCCATTTCCAAGCTGCCCTGTAGATAACTGCAGTCTGCAGCTATGGAGACCCATTAATAATGCCTTTGTTCCGGTGGAATGAGGATGAATTATTTGTGACGCTTGAGCTCCTGACACTTTGTATGATTTTGAAGCTTAAAAACGTAATGACTCATGTTTTGTTGAGACATAAAAGGAGGACCATGTTGACCGATAGTTTAAAATACAATAGCACATTGCTTGTGAAGGAGGAGTCTTAGAACTGAGCACTGTGCACACGCAGGAACCACGGCCATACTCCAAAAGAGACTCCAACGCCGACAGGAACGCCTCCGCACGCCTCATCCTCGACATACCCCGCCACACCCACATCTCTGACCACCTGAAAGACCTTCACTGGCTCCCAGTCAACAAGAGGATCACCTTCATGCTCCTCACCCACACTCACAAAGCTCTCCAAAATGCCGGACCAGCATTCCTCAACAAACGTCTCACCTTCTACACCCCTAACTGCCAGCTCTGCTCTGCTGACCTCGCCCTTGCCATCGTCCCACGCATCCACAGGACCTCCACCGGCGGCAGATCCTTCTCCTACCTCGCCGCCAAGACTTGGAACAACCTCCCCACACAGCTGCGTCAGACCCAGGACCTGCTGACCTTCAGGAGACTTCTCAAGACCTGGCTGTTCGAGCAGTATCTGCACCCTCGCACCCCCCCAGCGCCTTGAGACCCTCACGGGTGAGTAGCGTGCTCTACAAATGTTTGATTGATTGATTGTGATGTCAAGTTAACTGGTCAACTTGTAAATATGAATCCCATGATCAGAAAACATCAAACACCTTAAAAAACATGAAGTTAGGGGGAAAATATTGACTTCTCTCTCTCCAAAGTTGCCTCTACGTTTGTAATCCTTTGCTGCTGCCTTCAGATCTTTTCCTAATGGCTGTACTTCGGCACCAGCTTCTCTCATTCCATGCTGTGCCTTTTAATAAGTCAGCTTTACCCATCTCCTCAGCACCAACAAGCACAACTGTGTGCTTGGAAAACACTAGAGTCAAGCACAATAGCTTGCAGGGTGGGCGTAATCAGGGAGGTGCACAGCAAAACTTGTTGCACACGTGGAGTTTCAAGACTCTTTGACAGTCGCCATTGCTCCTTTTTACACATCTACCTTCAGCCAGTTAAAGTTCCAGCATCGACTGCTGCACTGCCCTGTGTCATTCTATGCAATGCCCAGTGTTGGGATATGCAATACTGTGCAGCTCAATGTGATGTTAAGCAGCACAGCATGATATTATTCATCAGTGTGCCACATGGAACAGAACTATAAAATATGGGGCACCATTATTTTATATAGGTTGTTACTTTGGTGTATTGTTTCAGCAGCTCTGTGAATAATCCCCATTAATGCATATTTGAGACATGTTCCAAACAATTAAACTTTATTTCATTATTTAGTTCTACATTGCTGAAAACTTTGTTGAAATTTCCTTAGATATGCCCAAAAGCCCATTTCTGCAACTGTGCCTTCAACAATCCGTGTCTAGTTCTCCCTTACTCCATTCCATTCTTCCTGTCTCACTTTATGCTTTATTTATAAATCTAAAAAATCGAGCACTATGGAAAATAAAAACATACCTGTGGTGTGAACACCGTAGGAGCTACGTATCCTGCCCTTTCTAAATGTCACTACTTCTTCTCCTACTACCTGTACTAGGGCCAAACCTGAAGATCCAGTCCTCCTGGATGACCCTAGGATCAAGAAGATTGCAGCAAAGTACAAGAAAACATCTGCTCAGGTACCTGGTGACAGTGAAGTTCATTCAGACTAATGGCTCTAAAAAAGTCAAATCTACTGATCCTTTCATCCCTCTACTTTTTTCTAACTGACCCATGTTCCTCTCTTCAACCTTTCTTGTAATACTTTCTTCCTGACAATCCCCTTCATGTGGGTTTTTGTTCTACCTGCTGCTTCTAGGGGTGCATGAACCTTATTAAAGAGCATAGGCAGTTCTGTCATTGACCCTGGACAGGTGTTGCAATAATTATAGGTAATGCTCACTCTTCAGGCATGAATTGGTATTGATTTTATTGCCTCACCCAGACTCTATGAATTTCAGTACTGAATAACAGGCAACTACATCTGAGTGTCTTCTGGGACCACGGGCTGTTTCCTAATTTTTCCTTTTTCCTCTATTGATTCCCTAAATAGTTCGGATTCAGATGAAGTGTTTACTGCAACAGATTTTTTGATAGATAAGCATGTTGGCACTCTAATAGGAGATATTATGGAAATCTGCCATCATTTTACTTCAGCTAGTATGGCTCATCTCCAAATTTAGGAAAAGCTCCCTATTCCTAATCCAATTACTTCTGGGATAACAAGTGGGGGAGAGGATGTGGCCAGGGGCTAGGTAGAACGAGTATCGAGTCTCGGCAACGATGCTCAACATCCTGTGATTCTGGGCAGATCACTTAATCTCCCTGTGCCTAACAAAAGTGTAACGCAACTGATGCTCATGTACAGCTCTTTGATACCCGATACTTTCGGGTCAAGTTCACGCTATATAAAAGTCATTACCTGTGCTTGTTGTTTTTAAAGTAATGCCGTAGGGTTCTAAAAAAAATGCCCTGCATTCCCTTCTTGTCATCCAGAATCTCCAAATCCTAAGAGTTACTACTGTAAATATCTAGTTTCTTTTGCTGGAGGAAGGGGCTTGCTTATCTTGAATGGAGCAAGAAATATCCCACATGTAGTGGCGGTATCTACAATGGGGCCATTTAAGGATGCTGTAAGAGTGTAGGATCCTGCAACAGAACCTGTTCCTCAGGCGAATGAGGAGGAATCATCTTGTCCAACACTTGAGATGCCAACAAAAGCTGTGAGTGGCCCTTCTGGGTATTTCCAACAATCCGGCATTGTTGGACTTGGCCCTTCTGGCAGGTTCACCCCTAAACTTTTTGCTTTTTATTGTGACTTGGTGTAGTAATTTTTGACTTCTGCGCACTTTTACCACTGTGTCCCAGGGTAAAGTGCGTGCGTGTAGTGAGGTTGGCCTGCCCTCCCATAGGAATGCATGGGGGAATGTATGTGTCCCTGGTAGTTCCTGATGCGTGGGGAGTGCAGGTGTGAGTTTGGTATGTACGGACTCGTGTGATGAAATGCTGCGCGATGATGTGTGTGGCGTGCATGTACCTAGTGTGGAAGTGCCACTTCTAGAAGTGGGCACTTCTGTGTGCAGTGTGAAATGTGTGCCTTGTCTAGCGATTGGCTGGTGGAGGTCATGTGACGGGCTAGGGAATCCCCAGAGTCAGGATGAGTCACCCAGTGGTGAATGGGGAGATCAGCAGCTAGATGGGTGGGAGGAGTACACCTGGGTCCTGAATAGGGCTGGGTTTTCCCCACACAATGCTGGCTCCACCCCCTGTGGTGCGACTGATGACCCTGGCCTGCACTCTGAATAGGGAGAGGGGCTGAGCAAAACAAAGTGCTCAGGAACCAGTTGTAACTGGTTCGCCCCTTCCCTGCACCCTGAGACAAAGGGTTTTACTGTATAAAAATGGGGCTGTGTCCCCACAGAAACTGTTCTCTTGCTGATCCAACTTGGGGGGGGCCTGCTGCTGCTGGCCGCCAGGAGAGACCGCCACTGGGGACTGCCTCTCTGCTGGAGGGCCCTGTGAGCTGGCCCCTGGGCCCAGTCCTAGCCCCCTGCTTTTGAAGACTTTTTCCGAGACCTTGCCTGGAGTTTTGGCTGTTACCCCTGGGAGCGCTGCTGCAACGAGGGCTGGTGACGGTGCCCTGTGTCGCCTCCGCGGCACCTAACGGCTCTCCTTAACGAGGGAATCCCCAGCGTAGGGATTCCCCCTCTCGGGCCGAGATTTGAAGCGGGTGCCCACCCCGCATTGCCGAGATTCGTTGGCGGGTGCCCACCCCGCTTATTTGTTTATTTCGTTGGCGGGTGCCCACCCCGCTTATTTGTTTTGCTTACAAGGGAGCCTACCCCTCTGACGGCCGGAGAATCACCGCCGCGGACGGGGAAGCCCAGGAAGTCAGGCCGGCCGGGGGCGGGCCTCCGGGACAACAGGAACCGGAAGCAGGAGGGCGGGAGCCTACCCCGCCTCCCCCCGAAGACGCGCGGCTCGTTGAAGCCCCGGAGACTCCCCCGCA
This sequence comes from Triturus cristatus, assembly GCF_964204655.1. Taxonomy (NCBI): domain Eukaryota; kingdom Metazoa; phylum Chordata; class Amphibia; order Caudata; family Salamandridae; genus Triturus; species Triturus cristatus. The sequence goes on from NC_140585.1 coordinate 232,990,609, forward strand.
CTGCCCGTCACCCCGGAGTCTCTGAGGTCCTCTGAGAACAACCCGGGAGAGCAGGAGACGACACGGGAGTCCCAGGTGAGTGGGGCTCCACGCGGGTGAGGATTTTGCCCGTTCTGCCCTCTCCCTTCTTCACAGCGGTACAAAAGGGGGTGGTGATGGACGGAGCATCAGAACCAATCAAACACTCACACCCAGTCAACAGATCTGGGTTTGATCCATCACCATTCTTTAGCCCACTCTGCCACCCCAGTTCAGACATGGCCATATGCAAATCAGTCTGACCATGTGCCTCATGGGAACAGTCCAGCCCGAACTGCCAAGCCATGCCTTCCCTGGACCGGAAACAAGCTTCCTAGGACCGGTTTCTGGCATTTCAGCCGTCTTCAGCCAGGCTTGCTTGAATCCAGTGGCAAAGTGAGCAAGGGACTCACGTCTGAGCATACCCTGCCAACTTATGGCGAACAAAGCGGTACAAAAGGGGGTGGTGATGGACGGAGCATCAGAACCAATCAAACACTCACACCCAGTCAACAGATCTGGGTTTGATCCATCACCGTTCTTTAGCCCACTCTGCCACCCCAGTTCAGACATGGCCATATGCAAATCAGTCTGACCCTGTGCCTCATGGGAACAGTCCAGCCCGAACTGCCAAGCCATGCCTTCCCTGGACCGGAAACAAGGGGCCCGATTCACAGAACTAACTTAAGACAAAATCCTAAACTTACTACCATTTTCGTATTCACAAAAGGCACTTACTCATTTTGGTATTCACAGAAGACACTTACTCACTTCGGTATTCACAGAAGTTAGGAGTCCTAACTTTAGGACTCCTAAATGCCTTCTGTGAATACCGAAAGTCTTAAAATTAGGATTTTTCTCAGTTTAGGAGTCCTAAAGTTAGGACTTCTAACTTTACGACTACTAAACTGAGAAAAATCCTAATTTTAAGGCTTTCAGGAGTCACAGAAGGCATTTAGGAGTCAGTCCTAAAGTTAGGAGTCCTAACTTTAGGACTACTAAATTTAGAAAAATCCTTATTTTAAGACTTTCGGTATTCACAGAAGGCATTTAGGAGTCCTAAAGTTAGGAGTCCTAACTATACTTCTACTAAACTGAGAAAAATACTAATTTTAAGGCTTTCGTGACACACAGAAGGCATTTAGGAGTCCTAAAGTTAGGAGTCCTAACTTTAGGACTACTAAATTGAGAAAAATCCTTATTTTAAGACTTTCGGTATTCACAGAAGGCATTTAGGGGTCCTAAAGTTAGGAGTCCTAACTATACTACTTCTAAACTGAGAAAAATACTAATTTTAAGGCTTTCGGGAGTCACAGAAGGCATTTAGGAGTCCTAAAGTTAGGAGTCCTAACTTTAGGACTACTAAATTGAGAAAAATCCTTATTTTAAGACTTTCGGTATTCACAGAAGGCATTTAGGAGTCCTAAAGTTAGGAGTCCTAACTATACTACTACTAAACTGAGAAAAATACTAATTTTAAGGCTTTCGGTATTCACAGAAGGCATTTAGGAGTCCTAAAGTTAGGACTCCTAACTTCTGTGAATACCGAAATGAGTAAGTGCCTTCTGTGAATACCAAAATGAGTAAGTGCCTTCTGTGAATACCAAAATGGAAGTAAGTTTAGGATTTTGTCTTAAGTTAGTTCTGTGAATCGGGCCCAAGCTTCCTAGGACCGGTTTCTGGCATTTCAGCCGTCTTCAGCCAGGCTTGCTTGAATCCAGTGGCAAAGTGAGCAAGGGACTCACGTCTGAGCATACCCTGCCAACTTATGGCGAACAAAGCGGTACAAAAGGGGGTGGTGATGGACGGAGCATCAGAACCAATCAAACACTCACACCCAGTCAACAGATCTGGGTTTTATCCATCACCGTTCTTTAGCCCACTCTGCCACCCCAGTTCAGACATGGCCATATGCAAATCAGTCTGACCCTGTGCCTCATGGGAACAGTCCAGCCCGAACTGCCAAGCCATGCCTTCCCTGGACCGGAAACAAGCTTCCTAGGACCGGTTTCTGGCATTTCAGCCGTCTTCAGCCAGGCTTGCTTGAATCCAGGGGCAAAGTGAGCAAGGGACTCACGTCTGAGCATACCCTGCCAACTTATGGCGAACAAAGCGGTACAAAAGGGGGTGGTGATGGACGGAGCATCAGAACCAATCAAACACTCACACCCAGTCAACAGATCTGGGTTTGAGCCACCCCAGTTCAGACATGGCCATATGCAAATCAGTCTGACCCTGTGCCTCATGGGAACAGTCCAGCCCGAACTGCCAAGCCATGCCTTCCCTGGACAGGTAACAAGCTTCCTAGGACCGGTTTCTGGCATTTCAGCCGTCTTCAGCCAGGCTTGCTTGAATCCAGTGGCAAAGTGAGCAAGGGACTCACGTCTGAGCATACCCTGCCAACTTATGGCGAACAAAGCGGTACAAAAGGGGGTGGTGATGGACGGAGCATCAGAACCAATCAAACACTCACAACCAGTCAACAGATCTAGGTTTGATCCATCACCGTTCTTTAGCCCACTCTGCCACCCCAGTTCAGACATGGCCATATGCAAATCAGTCTGACCCTGTGCCTCATGGGAACAGTCCAGCCCGAACTGCCAAGCCATGCCTTCCCTGGACCGGAACCAAGCTTCCTAGGACCGGTTTCTGGCATTTCAGCCGTCTTCAGCCAGGCTTGCTTGAATCCAGTGGCAAAGTGAGCAAGGGACTCACGTCTGAGCATACCCTGTAAACTTATGGCGAACAAAGCGGTACAAAAGGGGGTGGTGATGGCAGGAGCATCAGAACCAATCAAACACTCACACCCAGTCAACAGATCTGGGTTTGATCCATCACCGTTCTTTAGCCCACTCTGCCACCCCAGTTCAGACATGGCCATATGCAAATCAGTCTGACCCTGTGCCTCATGGGAACACTCCAGCCCGAACTGCCAAGCCATGCCTTCCCTGGACCGGAAACAAGCTTCCTAGGACCGGTTTCTAGCATTTCAGCCGTCTTCAGCCAGGCTTGCTTGAATCCAGTGGCAAAGTGAGCAAGGGACTCACGTCTGAGCATACCCTGCCAACTTATGGCGAACAAAGCGGTACAAAAGGGGGTGGTGATGGACGGAGCATCAGAACCAATCAAACACTCACACCCAGTCAACAGATCTGGGTTTGATCCATCACCGTTCTTTAGCCCACTCTGCCACCCCAGTTCAGACATGGCCATATGCAAATCAGTCGGACCCTGTGCCTCATGGGAACAGTCCAGCCCGAACTGCCAAGCCATGCCTTCCCTGGACCGGAAACAAGCTTCCTAGGACCGGTTTCTGGCATTTCAGCCGTCTTCAGCCAGGCTTGCTTGAATCCAGTGGCAAAGTGAGCAAGGGACTCACGTCTGAGCATACCCTGCCAACTTATGGTGAACAAAGCGGTACAAAAGGGGGTGGTGATGGACGGAGCATCAGAACCAATCAAACACTCACACCCAGTCAACAGATCTGGGTTTGATCCATCACGTTCTTTAGCCCACTCTGCCACCCCAGTTCAGACATGGCCATATGCAAATCAGTCTGACCCTGTGCCTCATGGGAACAGTCCAGCCCGAACTGCCAAGCCATGCCTTCCCTGGACCGGTAACAAGCTTCCTAGGACCGGTTTCTGGCATTTCAGCCGTCTTCAGCCAGGCTTGCTTGAATCCAGTGGCAAAGTGAGCAAGGGACTCACGTCTGAGCATACCCTGCCAACTTATGGCGAACAAAGCGGTACAAAAGGGGGTGGTGATGGACGGAGCATCAGAACCAATCAAACACTCACACCCAGTCAACAGATCTGGGTTTGATCCATCACCGTTCTTTAGCCCACTCTGCCACCCCAGTTCAGACATGGCCATATGCAAATCAGTCTGACCCTGTGCCTCATGGGAACAGTCCAGCCCGAACTGCCAAGCCATGCCTTCCCTGGACCGGAAACAAGCTTCCTAGGACCGGTTTCTGGCATTTCAGCCGTCTTCAGCCAGGCTTGCTTGAATCCAGTGGCAAAGTGAGCAAGGGACTCGCGTCTGAGCATACCCTGCCAACTTATGGCGAACAAAGCGGTACAAAAGGGGGTGGTGATGGACGGAGCATCAGAACCAATCAAACACTCACACCCAGTCAACAGATCTGGGTTTGATCCATCACCGTTCTTTAGCCCACTCTGCCACCCCAGTTCAGACATGGCCATATGCAAATCAGTCTGACCCTGTGCCTCATGGGAACAGTCCAGCCCGAACTGCCAAGCCATGCCTTCCCTGGACCGGAAACAAGCTTCCTAGGACCGGTTTCTGGCATTTCAGCCTTCTTCAGCCAGGCTTGCTTGAATCCAGTGGCAAAGTGAGCAAGGGACTCACGTCTGAGCATACCCTGCCAACTTATGGCGAACAAAACGGTACAAAAGAGGGTGGTGATGGACGGAGCATCAGAACCAATCAAACACTCACACCCAGTCAACAGATCTGGGTTTGATCCATCACCGTTCTTTAGCCCACTCTGCCACCCCAGTTCAGACATGGCCATATGCAAATCAGTCTGACCCTGTGCCTCATGGGAACAGTCCAGCCCGAACTGCCAAGCCATGCCTTCCCTGGACCGGAAACAAGCTTCCTAGGACCGGTTTCTGGCATTTCAGCCGTCTTCAGCCAGGCTTGCTTGAATCCAGTGGCAAAGTGAGCAAGGGACTCACGTCTGAGCATACCCTGCCAATTTATGGCGAACAAAGCGGTACAAAAGGGGATGGTGATGGACGGAGCATCAGAACCAATCAAACACTCACACCCAGTCAACAGATCTGGGTTTGATCCATCACGTTCTTTAGCCCACTCTGCCACCCCAGTTCAGACATGGCCATATGCAAATCAGTCTGACCCTGTGCCTCATGGGAGCAGTCCAGCCCGAACTGCCAAGCCATGCCTTCCCTGGACCGGAACCAAGCTTCCTAGGACCGGTTTCTGGCATTTCAGCCGTCTTCAGCCAGGCTTGCTTGAATCCAGTGGCAAAGTGAGCAAGGGACTCACGTCTGAGCATACCCTGCCAACTTATGGCGAACAAAGCGGTACAAAAGGGGGTGGTGATGGCAGGAGCATCAGAACCAATCAAACACTCACACCCAGTCAACAGATCTGGGTTTGATCCATCACCGTTCTTTAGCCCACTCTGCCACCCCAGTTCAGACATGGCCATATGCAAATCAGTCTGACCCTGTGCCTCATGGGAACACTCCAGCCCGAACTGCCAAGCCATGCCTTCCCTGGACCGGAAACAAGCTTCCTAGGACCGGTTTCTGGCATTTCAGCCGTCTTCAGCCAGGCTTGCTTGAATCCAGTGGCAAAGTGAGCAAGGGACTCACGTCTGAGCATACCCTGCCAACTTATGGCGAACAAAGCGGTACAAAAGGGGGTGGTGATGGACGGAGCATCAGAACCAATCAAACACTCACACCCAGTCAACAGATCTGTGTTTGATCCATCACCGTTCTTTAGCCCACTCTGCCACCCCAGTTCAGACATGGCCATATGCAAATCAGTCGGACCCTGTGCCTCATGGGAACAGTCCAGCCCGAACTGCCAAGCCATGCCTTCCCTGGACCGGAAACAAGCTTCCTAGGACCGGTTTCTGGCATTTCAGCCGTCTTCAGCCAGGCTTGCTTGAATCCAGTGGCAAAGTGAGCAAGGGACTCACGTCTGAGCATACCCTGCCAACTTATGGTGAACAAAGCGGTACAAAAGGGGGTGGTGATGGACGGAGCATCAGAACCAATCAAACACTCACACCCAGTCAACAGATCTGGGTTTGATCCATCACCGTTCTTTAGCCCACTCTGCCACCCCAGTTCAGACATGGCCATATGCAAATCAGTCTGACCCTGTGCCTCATGGGAACAGTCCAGCCCAAACTGCCAAGCCATGCCTTCCCTGGACCGGAAACAAGCTTCCTAGGACCGGTTTTTGGCATTTCAGCCTTCTTCAGCCAGGCTTGCTTGAATCCAGTGGCAAAGTGAGCAAGGGACTCACGTCTGAGCATACCCTGCCAACTTATGGCGAACAAAACGGTACAAAAGAGGGTGGTGATGGACGGAGCATCAGAACCAATCAAACACTCACACCCAGTCAACAGATCTGGGTTTGATCCATCACCGTTCTTTAGCCCACTCTGCCACCCCAGTTCAGACATGGCCATATGCAAATCAGTCTGACCCTGTGCCTCATGGGAACAGTCCAGCCCGAACTGCCAAGCCATGCCTTCCCTGGACCGGAAACAAGCTTCCTAGGACCGGTTTCTGGCATTTCAGCCGTCTTCAGCCAGGCTTGCTTGAATCCAGTGGCAAAGTGAGCAAGGGACTCACGTCTGAGCATACCCTGCCAACTTATGGCGAACAAAGCGGTACAAAAGGGGGTGGTGATGGACGGAGCATCAGAACCAATCAAACACTCACACCCAGTCAACAGATCTGGGTTTGATCCATCACCGTTCTTTAGCCCACTCTGCCACCCCAGTTCAGACATGGCCATATGCAAATCAGTCTGACCCTGTGCCTCATGGGAACAGTCCAGCCCGAACTGCCAAGCCATGCCTTCCCTGGACCGGAAACAAGCTTCCTAGGACCGGTTTTTGGCATTTCAGCCTTCTTCAGCCAGGCTTGCTTGAATCCAGTGGCAAAGTGAGCAAGGGACTCACGTCTGAGCATACCCTGCCAACTTATGGCGAACAAAACGGTACAAAAGAGGGTGGTGATGGACGGAGCATCAGAACCAATCAAACACTCACACCCAGTCAACAGATCTGGGTTTGATCCATCACCGTTCTTTAGCCCACTCTGCCACCCCAGTTCAGACATGGCCATATGCAAATCAGTCTGACCCTGTGCCTCATGGGAACAGTCCAGCCCGAACTGCCAAGCCATGCCTTCCCTGGACCGGAAACAAGCTTCCTAGGACCGGTTTCTGGCATTTCAGCCGTCTTCAGCCAGGCTTGCTTGAATCCAGTGGCAAAGTGAGCAAGGGACTCACGTCTGAGCATACCCTGCCAACTTATGGCGAACAAAGCGGTACAAAAGGGGATGGTGATGGACGGAGCATCAGAACCAATCAAACACTCACACCCAGTCAACAGATCTGGGTTTGATCCATCACGTTCTTTAGCCCACTCTGCCACCCCAGTTCAGACATGGCCATATGCAAATCAGTCTGACCCTGTGCCTCATGGGAGCAGTCCAGCCCGAACTGCCAAGCCATGCCTTCCCTGGACCGGAAACAAGCTTCCTAGGACCGGTTTCTGGCATTTCAGCCGTCTTCAGCCAGGCTTGCTTGAATCCAGTGGCAAAGTGAGCAAGGGACTCACGACTGAGCATACCCTGCCAACTAATGGCGAACAAAGCGGTACAAAAGGGGGTGGTGATGGACGGAGCATCAGAACCAATTAAACACTCACACCCAGTCAACAGATCTGGGTTTGATCCATCACCGTTCTTTAGCCCACTCTGCCACCCCAGTTCAGACATGGCCATATGCAAATCAGTCTGACCCTGTGCCTCATGGGAACAGTCCAGCCCGAACTGCCAAGCCATGCCTTCCCTGGACCGGAACCAAGCTTCCTAGGACCGGTTTCTGGCATTTCAGCCGTCTTCAGCCAGGCTTGCTTGAATCCAGTGGCAAAGTGAGCAAGGGACTCACGTCTGAGCATACCCTGCCAACTTATGGCGAACAAAGCGGTACAAAAGGGGGTGGTGATGGCAGGAGCATCAGAACCAATCAAACACTCACACCCAGTCAACAGATCTGGGTTTGATCCATCACCGTTCTTTAGCCCACTCTGCCACCCCAGTTCAGACATGGCCATATGCAAATCAGTCTGACCCTGTGCCTCATGGGAACACTCCAGCCCGAACTGCCAAGCCATGCCTTCCTTGGACCGGAAACAAGCTTCCTAGGACCGGTTTCTGGCATTTCAGCCGTCTTCAGCCAGGCTTGCTTGAATCCAGTGGCAAAGTGAGCAAGGGACTCACGTCTGAGCATACCCTGCCAACTTATGGCGAACAAAGCGGTACAAAAAGGGGTGGTGATGGACGGAGCATCAGAACCAATCAAACACTCACACCCAGTCAACAGATCTGGGTTTGATCCATCACCGTTCTTTAGCCCACTCTGCCACCCCAGTTCAGACATGGCCATATGCAAATCAGTCGGACCCTGTGCCTCATGGGAACAGTCCAGCCCGAACTGCCAAGCCATGCCTTCCCTGGACCGGAAACAAGCTTCCTAGGACCGGTTTCTGGCATTTCAGCCGTCTTCAGCCAGGCTTGCTTGAATCCAGTGGCAAAGTGAGCAAGGGACTCACGTCTGAGCATACCCTGCCAACTTATGGTGAACAAAGCGGTACAAAAGGGGGTGGTGATGGACGGAGCATCAGAACCAATCAAACACTCACACCCAGTCAACAGATCTGGGTTTGATCCATCACCGTTCTTTAGCCCACTCTGCCACCCCAGTTCAGACATGGCCATATGCAAATCAGTCTGACCCTGTGCCTCATGGGAACAGTCCAGCCCGAACTGCCAAGCCATGCCTTCCCTGGACCGGAAACAAGCTTCCTAGGACCGGTTTCTGGCATTTCAGCCGTCTTCAGCCAGGCTTGCTTGAATCCAGTGGCAAAGTGAGCAAGGGACTCACGTCTGAGCATACCCTGCCAACTTATGGCGAACAAAGCGGTACAAAAGGGGGTGGTGATGGACGGAGCATCAGAACCAATCAAACACTCACATCCAGTCAACAGATCTGGGTTTGATCCATCACCGTTCTTTAGCCCACTCTGCCACCCCAGTTCAGACATGGCCATATGCAAATCAGTCTGACCCTGTGCCTCATGGGAACAGTCCAGCCCGAACTGCCAAGCCATGCCTTCCCTGGACCGGAAACAAGCTTCCTAGGACCGGTTTCTGGCATTTCAGCCGTCTTCAGCCAGGCTTGCTTGAATCCAGTGGCAAAGTGAGCAAGGGACTCGCGTCTGAGCATACCCTGCCAACTTATGGCGAACAAAACGGTACAAAAGAGGGTGGTGATGGACGGAGCATCAGAACCAATCAAACACTCACACCCAGTCAACAGATCTGGGTTTGATCCATCACCGTTCTTTAGCCCACTCTGCCACCCCAGTTCAGACATGGCCATATGCAAATCAGTCTGACCCTGTGCCTCATGAAACAGTCCAGCCCGAACTGCCAAGCCATGCCTTCCCTGGACCGGAAACAAGCTTCCTAGGACCGGTTTCTGGCATTTCAGCCGTCTTCAGCCAGGCTTGCTTGAATCCAGTGGCAAAGTGAGCAAGGGACTCACGTCTGAGCATACCCTGCCAACTTATGGCGAACAAAGCGGTACAAAAGGGGATGGTGATGGACGGAGCATCAGAACCAATCAAACACTCACACCCAGTCAACAGATCTGGGTTTGATCCATCACGTTCTTTAGCCCACTCTGCCACCCCAGTTCAGACATGGCCATATGCAAATCAGTCTGACCCTGTGCCTCATGGGAGCAGTCCAGCCCGAACTGCCAAGCCATGCCTTCCCTGGACCGGAAACAAGCTTCCTAGGACCGGTTTCTGGCATTTCAGCCGTCTTCAGCCAGGCTTGCTTGAATCCAGTGGCAAAGTGAGCAAGGGACTCACGTCTGAGCATACCCTGCCAACTAATGGCGAACAAAGCGGTTCAAAAGGGGGTGGTGATGGACGGAGCATCAGAACCAATCAAACACTCACACCCAGTCAACAGATCTGGGTTTGATCCATCACCGTTCTTTAGCCCACTCTGCCACCCCAGTTCAGACATGGCCATATGCAAATCAGTCTGACCCTGTGCCTCATGGGAACAGTCCAGCCCGAACTGCCAAGCCATGCCTTCCCTGGACCGGAACCAAGCTTCCTAGGACCGGTTTCTGGCATTTCAGCCGTCTTCAGCCAGGCTTGCTTGAATCCAGTGGCAAAGTGAGCAAGGGACTCACGTCTGAGCATACCCTGTAAACTTATGGCGAACAAAGCGGTACAAAAGGGGGTGGTGATGGCAGGAGCATCAGAACCAATCAAACACTCACACCCAGTCAACAGATCTGGGTTTGATCCATCACCGTTCTTTAGCCCACTCTGCCACCCCAGTTCAGACATGGCCATATGCAAATCAGTCTGACCCTGTGCCTCATGGGAACACTCCAGCCCGAGCTGCCAAGCCATGCCTTCCCTGGACCGGAAACAAGCTTCCTAGGACCGGTTTCTAGCATTTCAGCCGTCTTCAGCCAGGCTTGCTTGAATCCAGTGGCAAAGTGAGCAAGGGACTCACGTCTGAGCATACCCTGCCAACTTATGGCGAACAAAGCGGTACAAAAGGGGGTGGTGATGGACGGAGCATCAGAACCAATCAAACATTCACACCCAGTCAACAGATCTGGGTTTGATCCATCACCGTTCTTTAGCCCACTCTGCCACCCCAGTTCAGACATGGCCATATGCAAATCAGTCGGACCCTGTGCCTCATGGGAACAGTCCAGCCCGAACTGCCAAGCCATGCCTTCCCTGGACCGGAAACAAGCTTCCTAGGACCGGTTTCTGGCATTTCAGCCGTCTTCAGCCAGGCTTGCTTGAATCCAGTGGCAAAGTGAGCAAGGGACTCACGTCTGAGCATACCCTGCCAACTTATGGTGAACAAAGCGGTACAAAAGGGGGTGGTGATGGACGGAGCATCAGAACCAATCAAACACTCACACCCAGTCAACAGATCTGATTTTGATCCATCACGTTCTTTAGCCCACTCTGCCACCCCAGTTCAGACATGGCCATATGCAAATCAGTCTGACCCTGTGCCTCATGGGAACAGTCCAGCCCGAACTGCCAAGCCATGCCTTCCCTGGACCGGTAACAAGCTTCCTAGGACCGGTTTCTGGCATTTCAGCCGTCTTCAGCCAGGCTTGCTTGAATCCAGTGGCAAAGTGAGCAAGGGACTCACGTCTGAGCATACCCTGCCAACTTATGGCGAACAAAGCGGTACAAAAGGGGGTGGTGATGGCAGGAGCATCAGAACCAATCAAACACTCACACCCAGTCAACAGATCTGGGTTTGATCCATCACCGTTCTTTAGCCCACTCTGCCACCCCAGTTCAGACATGGCCATATGCAAATCAGTCTGACCCTGTGCCTCATGGGAACAGTCCAGCCCGAACTGCCAAGCCATGCCTTCCCTGGACCGGAAACAAGCTTCCTAGGACCGGTTTTTGGCATTTCAGCCTTCTTCAGCCAGGCTTGCTTGAATCCAGTGGCAAAGTGAGCAAGGGACTCACGTCTGAGCATACCCTGCCAACTTATGGCGAACAAAACGGTACAAAAGAGGGTGGTGATGGACGGAGCATCAGAACCAATCAAACACTCACACCCAGTCAACAGATCTGGGTTTGATCCATCACCGTTCTTTAGCCCACTCTGCCACCCCAGTTCAGACATGGCCATATGCAAATCAGTCTGACCCTGTGCCTCATGGGAACAGTCCAGCCCGAACTGCCAAGCCATGCCTTCCCTGGACCGGAAACAAGCTTCCTAGGACCGGTTTCTGGCATTTCAGCCGTCTTCAGCCAGGCTTGCTTGAATCCAGTGGCAAAGTGAGCAAGGGACTCACGTCTGAGCATACCCTGCCAACTTATGGCGAACAAAACGGTACAAAAGTGGGTGGTGATGGACGGAGCATCAGAACCAATCAAACACTCACACCCAGTCAACAGATCTGGGTTTGATCCATCACCGTTCTTTAGCCCACTCTGCCACCCCAGTTCAGACATGGCCATATGCAAATCAGTCTGACCCTGTGCCTCATGGGAACAGTCCAGCCCGAACTGCCAAGCCATGCCTTCCCTGGACCGGAAACAAGCTTCCTAGGACCGGTTTCTGGCATTTCAGCCGTCTTCAGCCAGGCTTGCTTGAATCCAGTGGCAAAGTGAGCAAGGGACTCACGTCTGAGCATACCCTGCCAATTTATGGCGAACAAAGCGGTACAAAAGGGGATGGTGATGGACGGAGCATCAGAACCAATCAAACACTCACACCCAGTCAACAGATCTGGGTTTGATCCATCACGTTCTTTAGCCCACTCTGCCACCCCAGTTCAGACATGGCCATATGCAAATCAGTCTGACCCTGTGCCTCATGGGAGCAGTCCAGCCCGAACTGCCAAGCCATGCCTTCCCTGGACCGGAACCAAGCTTCCTAGGACCGGTTTCTGGCATTTCAGCCGTCTTCAGCCAGGCTTGCTTGAATCCAGTGGCAAAGTGAGCAAGGGACTCACGTCTGAGCATACCCTGCCAACTTATGGCGAACAAAGCGGTACAAAAGGGGGTGGTGATGGCAGGAGCATCAGAACCAATCAAACACTCACACCCAGTCAACAGATCTGGGTTTGATCCATCACCGTTCTTTAGCCCACTCTGCCACCCCAGTTCAGACATGGCCATATGCAAATCAGTCTGACCCTGTGCCTCATGGGAACACTCCAGCCCGAACTGCCAAGCCATGCCTTCCCTGGACCGGAAACAAGCTTCCTAGGACCGGTTTCTGGCATTTCAGCCGTCTTCAGCCAGGCTTGCTTGAATCCAGTGGCAAAGTGAGCAAGGGACTCACGTCTGAGCATACCCTGCCAACTTATGGCGAACAAAGCGGTACAAAAGGGGGTGGTGATGGACGGAGCATCAGAACCAATCAAACACTCACACCCAGTCAACAGATCTGGGTTTGATCCATCACCGTTCTTTAGCCCACTCTGCCACCCCAGTTCAGACATGGCCATATGCAAATCAGTCGGACCCTGTGCCTCATGGGAACAGTCCAGCCCGAACTGCCAAGCCATGCCTTCCCTGGACCGGAAACAAGCTTCCTAGGACCGGTTTCTGGCATTTCAGCCGTCTTCAGCCAGGCTTGCTTGAATCCAGTCGCAAAGTGAGCAAGGGACTCACGTCTGAGCATACCCTGCCAACTTATGGTGAACAAAGCGGTACAAAAGGGGGTGGTGATGGACGGAGCATCAGAACCAATCAAACACTCACACCCAGTCAACAGATCTGGGTTTGATCCATCACCGTTCTTTAGCCCACTCTGCCACCCCAGTTCAGACATGGCCATATGCAAATCAGTCTGACCCTGTGCCTCATGGGAACAGTCCAGCCCGAACTGCCAAGCCATGCCTTCCCTGGACCGGAAACAAGCTTCCTAGGACCGGTTTCTGGCATTTCAGCCGTCTTCAGCCAGGCTTGCTTGAATCCAGTGGCAAAGTGAGCAAGGGACTCACGTCTGAGCATACCCTGCCAACTTATGGCGAACAAAGCGGTACAAAAGGGGGTGGTGATGGACGGAGCATCAGAACCAATCAAACACTCACACCCAGTCAACAGATCTGGGTTTGATCCATCACGTTCTTTAGCCCACTCTGCCACCCCAGTTCAGACATGGCCATATGCAAATCAGTCTGACCCTGTGCCTCATGGGAACAGTCCAGCCCGAACTGCCAAGCCATGCCTTCCCTGGACCGGTAACAAGCTTCCTAGGACCGGTTTCTGGCATTTCAGCCGTCTTCAGCCAGGCTTGCTTGAATCCAGTGGCAAAGTGAGCAAGGGACTCACGTCTGAGCATACCCTGCCAACTTATGGCGAACAAAGCGGTACAAAAGGGGGTGGTGATGGACGGAGCATCAGAACCAATCAAACACTCACACCCAGTCAACAGATCTGGGTTTGATCCATCACCGTTCTTTAGCCCACTCTGCCACCCCAGTTCAGACATGGCCATATGCAAATCAGTCTGACCCTGTGCCTCATGGGAACAGTCCAGCCCGAACTGCCAAGCCATGCCTTCCCTGGACCGGAAACAAGCTTCCTAGGACCGGTTTCTGGCATTTCAGCCGTCTTCAGCCAGGCTTGCTTGAATCCAGTGGCAAAGTGAGCAAGGGACTCACGTCTGAGCATACCCTGCCAACTTATGGCGAACAAAGCGGTACAAAAGGGGATGGTGATGGACGGAGCATCAGAACCAATCAAACACTCACACCCAGTCAACAGATCTGGGTTTGATCCATCACGTTCTTTAGCCCACTCTGCCACCCCAGTTCAGACATGGCCATATGCAAATCAGTCTGACCCTGTGCCTCATGGGAGCAGTCCAGCCCGAACTGCCAAGCCATGCCTTCCCTGGACCGGAAACAAGCTTCCTAGGACCGGTTTCTGGCATTTCAGCCGTCTTCAGCCAGGCTTGCTTGAATCCAGTGGCAAAGTGAGCAAGGGACTCACGTCTGAGCATACCCTGCCAACTAATGGCGAACAAAGCGGTACAAAAGGGGGTGGTGATGGACGGAGCATCAGAACCAATCAAACACTCACACCCAGTCAACAGATCTGGGTTTGATCCATCACCGTTCTTTAGCCCACTCTGCCACCCCAGTTCAGACATGGCCATATGCAAATCAGTCTGACCCTGTGCCTCATGGGAACAGTCCAGCCCGAACTGCCAAGCCATGCCTTCCCTGGACCGGAACCAAGCTTCCTAGGACCGGTTTCTGGCATTTCAGCCGTCTTCAGCCAGGCTTGCTTGAATCCAGTGGCAAAGTGAGCAAGGGACTCACGTCTGAGCATACCCTGCCAACTTATGGCGAACAAAGCGGTACAAAAGGGGGTGGTGATGGCAGGAGCATCAGAACCAATCAAACACTCACACCCAGTCAACAGATCTGGGTTTGATCCATCACCGTTCTTTCGCCCACTCTGCCACCCCAGTTCAGACATGGCCATATGCAAATCAGTCTGACCCTGTGCCTCATGGGAACACTCTAGCCCGACCTGCCAAGCCATGCCTTCCCTGGACCGGAAACAAGCTTCCTAGGACCGGTTTCTGGCATTTCAGCCGTCTTCAGCCAGGCTTGCTTGAATCCAGTGGCAAAGTGAGCAAGGGACTCACGTCTGAGCATACCCTGCCAACTTATGGCGAACAAAGCGGTACAAAAGGGGGTGGTGATGGACGGAGCATCAGAACCAATCAAACACTCACACCCAGTCAACAGATCTGGGTTTGATCCATCACCGTTCTTTAGCCCACTCTGCCACCCCAGTTCAGACATGGCCATATGCAAATCAGTCGGACCCTGTGCCTCATGGGAACAGTCCAGCCCGAACTGCCAAGCCATGCCTTCCCTGGACCGGAAACAAGCTTCCTAGGACCGGTTTCTGGCATTTCAGCCGTCTTCAGCCAGGCTTGCTTGAATCCAGTGGCAAAGTGAGCAAGGGACTCACGTCTGAGCATACCCTGCCAACTTATGGTGAACAAAGCGGTACAAAAGGGGGTGGTGATGGACGGAGCATCAGAACCAATCAAACACTCACACCCAGTCAACAGATCTGGGTTTGATCCATCACCGTTCTTTAGCCCACTCTGCCACCCCAGTTCAGACATGGCCATATGCAAATCAGTCTGACCCTGTGCCTCATGGGAACAGTCCAGCCCGAACTGCCAAGCCATGCCTTCCCTGGACCGGAAACAAGCTTCCTAGGACCGGTTTCTGGCATTTCAGCCGTCTTCAGCCAGGCTTGCTTGAATCCAGTGGCAAAGTGAGCAAGGGACTCACGTCTGAGCATACCCTGCCAACTTATGGCGAACAAAGCGGTACAAAAGGGGGTGGTGATGGACGGAGCATCAGAACCAATCAAACACTCACACCCAGTCAACAGATCTGGGTTTGATCCATCACGTTCTTTAGCCCACTCTGCCACCCCAGTTCAGACATGGCCATATGCAAATCAGTCTGACCCTGTGCCTCATGGGAACAGTCCAGCCCGAACTGCCAAGCCATGCCTTCCCTGGACCGGTAACAAGCTTCCTAGGACCGGTTTCTGGCATTTCAGCCGTCTTCAGCCAGGCTTGCTTGAATCCAGTGGCAAAGTGAGCAAGGGACTCACGTCTGAGCATACCCTGCCAACTTATGGCGAACAAAGCGGTACAAAAGGGGGTGGTGATGGACGGAGCATCAGAACCAATCAAACACTCACACCCAGTCAACAGATCTGGGTTTGATCCATCACCGTTCTTTAGCCCACTCTGCCACCCCAGTTCAGACATGGCCATATGCAAATCAGTCTGACCCTGTGCCTCATGGGAACAGTCCAGCCCGAACTGCCAAGCCATGCCTTCCCTGGACCGGAAACAAGCTTCCTAGGACCGGTTTCTGGCATTTCAGCCGTCTTCAGCCAGGCTTGCTTGAATCCAGTGGCAAAGTGAGCAAGGGACTCGCGTCTGAGCATACCCTGCCAACTTATGGCGAACAAAGCGGTACAAAAGGGGGTGGTGATGGACGGAGCATCAGAACCAATCAAACACTCACACCCAGTCAACAGATCTGGGTTTTATCCATCACCGTTCTTTAGCCCACTCTGCCACCCCAGTTCAGACATGGCCATATGCAAATCAGTCTGACCCTGTGCCTCATGGGAACAGTCCAGCCCAAACTGCCAAGCCATGCCTTCCCTGGACCGGAAACAAGCTTCCTAGGACCGGTTTCTGGCATTTCAGCCTTCTTCAGCCATGCTTGCTTGAATCCAGTGGCAAAGTGAGCAAGGGACTCACGTCTGAGCATACCCTGCCAACTTATGGCGAACAAAACGGTACAAAAGAGGGTGGTGATGGACGGAGCATCAGAACCAATCAAACACTCACACCCAGTCAACAGATCTGGGTTTGATCCATCACCGTTCTTTAGCCCACTCTGCCACCCCAGTTCAGACATGGCCATATGCAAATCAGTCTGACCCTGTGCCTCATGGGAACAGTCCAGCCCGAACTGCCAAGCCATGCCTTCCCTGGACCGGAAACAAGCTTCCTAGGACCGGTTTCTGGCATTTCAGCCGTCTTCAGCCAGGCTTGCTTGAATCCAGTGGCAAAGTGAGCAAGGGACTCACGTCTGAGCATACCCTGCCAACTTATGGCGAACAAAGCGGTACAAAAGGGGATGGTGATGGACGGAGCATCAGAACCAATCAAACACTCACACCCAGTCAACAGATCTGGGTTTGATCCATCACGTTCTTTAGCCCACTCTGCCACCCCAGTTCAGACATGGCCATATGCAAATCAGTCTGACCCTGTGCCTCATGGGAGCAGTCCAGCCCGAACTGCCAAGCCATGCCTTCCCTGGACCGGAAACAAGCTTCCTAGGACCGGTTTCTGGCATTTCAGCCGTCTTCAGCCAGGCTTGCTTGAATCCAGTGGCAAAGTGAGCAAGGGACTCACGTCTGAGCATACCCTGCCAACTAATGGCGAACAAAGCGGTACAAAAGGGGGTGGTGATGGACGGAGCATCAGAACCAATCAAACACTCACACCCAGTCAACAGATCTGGGTTTGATCCATCACCGTTCTTTAGCCCACTCTGCCACCCCAGTTCAGACATGGCCATATGCAAATCAGTCTGACCCTGTGCCTCATGGGAACAGTCCAGCCCGAACTGCCAAGCCATGCCTTCCCTGGACCGGAACCAAGCTTCCTAGGACCGGTTTCTGGCATTTCAGCCGTCTTCAGCCAGGCTTGCTTGAATCCAGTGGCAAAGTGAGCAAGGGACTCACGTCTGAGCATACCCTGTAAACTTATGGCGAACAAAGCGGTACAAAAGGGGGTGGTGATGGCAGGAGCATCAGAACCAATCAAACACTCACACCCAGTCAACAGATCTGGGTTTGATCCATCACCGTTCTTTAGCCCAATCTGCCACCCCAGTTCAGACATGGCCATATGCAAATCAGTCTGACCCTGTGCCTCATGGGAACACTCCAGCCCGAACTGCCAAGCCATGCCTTCCCTGGACCGGAAACAAGCTTCCTAGGACCGGTTTCTAGCATTTCAGCCGTCTTCAGCCAGGCTTGCTTGAATCCAGTGGCAAAGTGAGCAAGGGACTCACGTCTGAGCATACCCTGCCAACTTATGGCGAACAAAGCGGTACAAAAGGGGGTGGTGATGGACGGAGCATCAGAACCAATCAAACACTCACACCCAGTCAACAGATCTGGGTTTGATCCATCACCGTTCTTTAGCCCACTCTGCCACCCCAGTTCAGACATGGCCATATGCAAATCAGTCTGACCCTGTGCCTCATGGGAACAGTCCAGCCCGAACTGCCAAGCCATGCCTTCCCTGGACCGGAAACAAGCTTCCTAGGACCGGTTTCTGGCATTTCAGCCTTCTTCAGCCAGGCTTGCTTGAATCCAGTGGCAAAGTGAGCAAGGGACTCACGTCTGAGCATACCCTGCCAACTTATGGCGAACAAAACGGTACAAAAGAGGGTGGTGATGGACGGAGCATCAGAACCAATCAAACACTCACACCCAGTCAACAGATCTGGGTTTGATCCATCACCGTTCTTTAGCCCACTCTGCCACCCCAGTTCAGACATGGCCATATGCAAATCAGTCTGACCCTGTGCCTCATGGGAACAGTCCAGCCCGAACTGCCAAGCCATGCCTTCCCTGGACCGGAAACAAGCTTCCTAGGACCGGTTTCTGGCATTTCAGCCGTCTTCAGCCAGGCTTGCTTGAATCCAGTGGCAAAGTGAGCAAGGGACTCACGTCTGAGCATACCCTGCCAATTTATGGCGAACAAAGCGGTACAAAAGGGGATGGTGATGGACGGAGCATCAGAA
The DNA here is from genome assembly GCF_964204655.1 of Triturus cristatus. Lineage (NCBI taxonomy): Eukaryota > Metazoa > Chordata > Amphibia > Caudata > Salamandridae > Triturus > Triturus cristatus. The sequence goes on from NC_140585.1 coordinate 233,009,341, forward strand.
CCAATCAAACACTCACACCCAGTCAACAGATCTGGGTTTGATCCATCACGTTCTTTAGCCCACTCTGCCACCCCAGTTCAGACATGGCCATATGCAAATCAGTCTGACCCTGTGCCTCATGGGAGCAGTCCAGCCCGAACTGCCAAGCCATGCCTTCCCTGGACCGGAACCAAGCTTCCTAGGACCGGTTTCTGGCATTTCAGCCGTCTTCAGCCAGGCTTGCTTGAATCCAGTGGCAAAGTGAGCAAGGGACTCACGTCTGAGCATACCCTGCCAACTTATGGCGAACAAAGCGGTACAAAAGGGGGTGGTGATGGCAGGAGCATCAGAACCAATCAAACACTCACACCCAGTCAACAGATCTGGGTTTGATCCATCACCGTTCTTTAGCCCACTCTGCCACCCCAGTTCAGACATGGCCATATGCAAATCAGTCTGACCCTGTGCCTCATGGGAACACTCCAGCCCGAACTGCCAAGCCATGCCTTCCCTGGACCGGAAACAAGCTTCCTAGGACCGGTTTCTGGCATTTCAGCCGTCTTCAGCCAGGCTTGCTTGAATCCAGTGGCAAAGTGAGCAAGGGACTCACGTCTGAGCATACCCTGCCAACTTATGGCGAACAAAGCGGTACAAAAGGGGATGGTGATGGACGGAGCATCAGAACCAATCAAACATTCACACCCAGTCAACAGATCTGGGTTTGATCCATCACCGTTCTTTAGCCCACTCTGCCACCCCAGTTCAGACATGGCCATATGCAAATCAGTCGGACCCTGTGCCTCATGGGAACAGTCCAGCCCGAACTGCCAAGCCATGCCTTCCCTGGACCGGAAACAAGCTTCCTAGGACCGGTTTCTGGCATTTCAGCCGTCTTCAGCCAGGCTTGCTTGAATCCAGTGGCAAAGTGAGCAAGGGACTCACGTCTGAGCATACCCTGCCAACTTATGGTGAACAAAGCGGTACAAAAGGGGGTGGTGATGGACGGAGCATCAGAACCAATCAAACACTCACACCCAGTCAACAGATCTGGGTTTGATCCATCACGTTCTTTAGCCCACTCTGCCACCCCAGTTCAGACATGGCCATATGCAAATCAGTCTGACCCTGTGCCTCATGGGAACAGTCCAGCCCGAACTGCCAAGCCATGCCTTCCCTGGACCGGTAACAAGCTTCCTAGGACCGGTTTCTGGCATTTCAGCCGTCTTCAGCCAGGCTTGCTTGAATCCAGTGGCAAAGTGAGCAAGGGACTCACGTCTGAGCATACCCTGCCAACTTATGGCGAACAAAGCGGTACAAAAGGGGGTGGTGATGGACGGAGCATCAGAACCAATCAAACACTCACACCCAGTCAACAGATCTGGGTTTGATCCATCACCGTTCTTTAGCCCACTCTGCCACCCCAGTTCAGACATGGCCATATGCAAATCAGTCTGACCCTGTGCCTCATGGGAACAGTCCAGCCCGAACTGCCAAGCCATGCCTTCCCTGGACCGGAAACAAGCTTCCTAGGACCGGTTTCTGGCATTTCAGCCGTCTTCAGCCAGGCTTGCTTGAATCCAGTGGCAAAGTGAGCAAGGGACTCACGTCTGAGCATACCCTGCCAACTTATGGCGAACAAAACGGTACAAAAGAGGGTGGTGATGGACGGAGCATCAGAACCAATCAAACACTCACACCCAGTCAACAGATCTGGGTTTGATCCATCACCGTTCTTTAGCCCACTCTGCCACCCCAGTTCAGACATGGCCATATGCAAATCAGTCTGACCCTGTGCCTCATGGGAACAGTCCAGCCCGAACTGCCAAGCCATGCCTTCCCTGGACCGGAAACAAGCTTCCTAGGACCGGTTTCTGGCATTTCAGCCGTCTTCAGCCAGGCTTGCTTGAATCCAGTGGCAAAGTGAGCAAGGGACTCACGTCTGAGCATACCCTGCCAATTTATGGCGAACAAAGCGGTACAAAAGGGGATGGTGATGGACGGAGCATCAGAACCAATCAAACACTCACACCCAGTCAACAGATCTGGGTTTGATCCATCACGTTCTTTAGCCCACTCTGCCACCCCAGTTCAGACATGGCCATATGCAAATCAGTCTGACCCTGTGCCTCATGGGAGCAGTCCAGCCCGAACTGCCAAGCCATGCCTTCCCTGGACCGGAACCAAGCTTCCTAGGACCGGTTTCTGGCATTTCAGCCGTCTTCAGCCAGGCTTGCTTGAATCCAGTGGCAAAGTGAGCAAGGGACTCACGTCTGAGCATACCCTGCCAACTTATGGCGAACAAAGCGGTACAAAAGGGGGTGGTGATGGCAGGAGCATCAGAACCAATCAAACACTCACACCCAGTCAACAGATCTGGGTTTGATCCATCACCGTTCTTTAGCCCACTCTGCCACCCCAGTTCAGACATGGCCATATGCAAATCAGTCTGACCCTGTGCCTCATGGGAACACTCCAGCCCGAACTGCCAAGCCATGCCTTCCCTGGACCGGAAACAAGCTTCCTAGGACCGGTTTCTGGCATTTCAGCCGTCTTCAGCCAGGCTTGCTTGAATCCAGTGGCAAAGTGAGCAAGGGACTCACGTCTGAGCATACCCTGCCAACTTATGGCGAACAAAGCGGTACAAAAGGGGGTGGTGATGGACGGAGCATCAGAACCAATCAAACACTCACACCCAGTCAACAGATCTGGGTTTGATCCATCACCGTTCTTTAGCCCACTCTGCCACCCCAGTTCAGACATGGCCATATGCAAATCAGTCGGACCCTGTGCCTCATGGGAACAGTCCAGCCCGAACTGCCAAGCCATGCCTTCCCTGGACCGGAAACAAGCTTCCTAGGACCGGTTTCTGGCATTTCAGCCGTCTTCAGCCAGGCTTGCTTGAATCCAGTGGCAAAGTGAGCAAGGGACTCACGTCTGAGCATACCCTGCCAACTTATGGTGAACAAAGCGGTACAAAAGGGGGTGGTGATGGACGGAGCATCAGAACCAATCAAACACTCACACCCAGTCAACAGATCTGGGTTTGATCCATCACCGTTCTTTAGCCCACTCTGCCACCCCAGTTCAGACATGGCCATATGCAAATCAGTCTGACCCTGTGCCTCATGGGAACAGTCCAGCCCGAACTGCCAAGCCATGCCTTCCCTGGACCGGAAACAAGCTTCCTAGGACCGGTTTCTGGCATTTCAGCCGTCTTCAGCCAGGCTTGCTTGAATCCAGTGGCAAAGTGAGCAAGGGACTCACGTCTGAGCATACCCTGCCAACTTATGGCGAACAAAGCGGTACAAAAGGGGGTGGTGATGGACGGAGCATCAGAACCAATCAAACACTCACACCCAGTCAACAGATCTGGGTTTGATCCATCACGTTCTTTAGCCCACTCTGCCACCCCAGTTCAGACATGGCCATATGCAAATCAGTCTGACCCTGTGCCTCATGGGAACAGTCCAGCCCGAACTGCCAAGCCATGCCTTCCCTGGACCGGTAACAAGCTTCCTAGGACCGGTTTCTGGCATTTCAGCCGTCTTCAGCCAGGCTTGCTTGAATCCAGTGGCAAAGTGAGCAAGGGACTCACGTCTGAGCATACCCTGCCAACTTATGGCGAACAAAGCGGTACAAAAGGGGGTGGTGATGGACGGAGCATCAGAACCAATCAAACACTCACACCCAGTCAACAGATCTGGGTTTGATCCATCACCGTTCTTTAGCCCACTCTGCCACCCCAGTTCAGACATGGCCATATGCAAATCAGTCTGACCCTGTGCCTCATGGGAACAGTCCAGCCCGAACTGCCAAGCCATGCCTTCCCTGGACCGGAAACAAGCTTCCTAGGACCGGTTTCTGGCATTTCAGCCGTCTTCAGCCAGGCTTGCTTGAATCCAGTGGCAAAGTGAGCAAGGGACTCGCGTCTGAGCATACCCTGCCAACTTATGGCGAACAAAACGGTACAAAAGAGGGTGGTGATGGACGGAGCATCAGAACCAATCAAACACTCACACCCAGTCAACAGATCTGGGTTTGATCCATCACCGTTCTTTAGCCCACTCTGCCACCCCAGTTCAGACATGGCCATATGCAAATCAGTCTGACCCTGTGCCTCATGGGAACAGTCCAGCCCGAACTGCCAAGCCATGCCTGCCCTCGACCGGAAACAAGCTTCCTAGGACCGGTTTCTGGCATTTCAGCCGTCTTCAGCCAGGCTTGCTTGAATCCAGTGGCAAAGTGAGCAAGGGACTCACGTCTGAGCATACCCTGCCAACTTATGGCGAACAAAGCGGTACAAAAGGGGATGGTGATGGACGGAGCATCAGAACCAATCAAACACTCACACCCAGTCAACAGATCTGGGTTTGATCCATCACGTTCTTTAGCCCACTCTGCCACCCCAGTTCAGACATGGCCATATGCAAATCAGTCTGACCCTGTGCCTCATGGGAGCAGTCCAGCCCGAACTGCCAAGCCATGCCTTCCCTGGACCGGAAACAAGCTTCCTAGGACCGGTTTCTGGCATTTCAGCCGTCTTCAGCCAGGCTTGCTTGAATCCAGTGGCAATGTGAGCAAGGGACTCACGTCTGAGCATACCCTGCCAACTAATGGCGAACAAAGCGGTACAAAAGGGGGTGGTGATGGACGGAGCATCAGAACCAATCAAACACTCACACCCAGTCAACAGATCTGGGTTTGATCCATCACCGTTCTTTAGCCCACTCTGCCACCCCAGTTCAGACATGGCCATATGCAAATCAGTCTGACCCTGTGCCTCATGGGAACAGTCCAGCCCGAACTGCCAAGCCATGCCTTCCCTGGACCGGAACCAAGCTTCCTAGGACCGGTTTCTGGCATTTCAGCCGTCTTCAGCCAGGCTTGCTTGAATCCAGTGGCAAAGTGAGCAAGGGACTCACGTCTGAGCATACCCTGCCAACTTATGGCGAACAAAGCGGTACAAAAGGGGGTGGTGATGGCAGGAGCATCAGAACCAATCAAACACTCACACCCAGTCAACAGATCTGGGTTTGATCCATCACCGTTCTTTCGCCCACTCTGCCACCCCAGTTCAGACATGGCCATATGCAAATCAGTCTGACCCTGTGCCTCATGGGAACACTCTAGCCCGACCTGCCAAGCCATGCCTTCCCTGGACCGGAAACAAGCTTCCTAGGACCGGTTTCTGGCATTTCAGCCGTCTTCAGCCAGGCTTGCTTGAATCCAGTGGCAAAGTGAGCAAGGGACTCACGTCTGAGCATACCCTGCCAACTTATGGCGAACAAAGCGGTACAAAAGGGGGTGGTGATGGACGGAGCATCAGAACCAATCAAACACTCACACCCAGTCAACAGATCTGGGTTTGATCCATCACCGTTCTTTAGCCCACTCTGCCACCCCAGTTCAGACATGGCCATATGCAAATCAGTCGGACCCTGTGCCTCATGGGAACAGTCCAGCCCGAACTGCCAAGCCATGCCTTCCCTGGACCGGAAACAAGCTTCCTAGGACCGGTTTCTGGCATTTCAGCCGTCTTCAGCCAGGCTTGCTTGAATCCAGTGGCAAAGTGAGCAAGGGACTCACGTCTGAGCATACCCTGCCAACTTATGGTGAACAAAGCGGTACAAAAGGGGGTGGTGATGGACGGAGCATCAGAACCAATCAAACACTCACACCCAGTCAACAGATCTGGGTTTGATCCATCACCGTTCTTTAGCCCACTCTGCCACCCCAGTTCAGACATGGCCATATGCAAATCAGTCTGACCCTGTGCCTCATGGGAACAGTCCAGCCCGAACTGCCAAGCCATGCCTTCCCTGGACCGGAAACAAGCTTCCTAGGACCGGTTTCTGGCATTTCAGCCGTCTTCAGCCAGGCTTGCTTGAATCCAGTGGCAAAGTGAGCAAGGGACTCACGTCTGAGCATACCCTGCCAACTTATGGCGAACAAAGCGGTACAAAAGGGGGTGGTGATGGACGGAGCATCAGAACCAATCAAACACTCACACCCAGTCAACAGATCTGGGTTTGATCCATCACGTTCTTTAGCCCACTCTGCCACCCCAGTTCAGACATGGCCATATGCAAATCAGTCTGACCCTGTGCCTCATGGGAACAGTCCAGCCCGAACTGCCAAGCCATGCCTTCCCTGGACCGGTAACAAGCTTCCTAGGACCGGTTTCTGGCATTTCAGCCGTCTTCAGCCAGGCTTGCTTGAATCCAGTGGCAAAGTGAGCAAGGGACTCACGTCTGAGCATACCCTGCCAACTTATGGCGAACAAAGCGGTACAAAAGGGGGTGGTGATGGACGGAGCATCAGAACCAATCAAACACTCACACCCAGTCAACAGATCTGGGTTTGATCCATCACCGTTCTTTAGCCCACTCTGCCACCCCAGTTCAGACATGGCCATATGCAAATCAGTCTGACCCTGTGCCTCATGGGAACAGTCCAGCCCGAACTGCCAAGCCATGCCTTCCCTGGACCGGAAACAAGCTTCCTAGGACCGGTTTCTGGCATTTCAGCCGTCTTCAGCCAGGCTTGCTTGAATCCAGTGGCAAAGTGAGCAAGGGACTCGCGTCTGAGCATACCCTGCCAACTTATGGCGAACAAAGCGGTACAAAAGGGGGTGGTGATGGACGGAGCATCAGAACCAATCAAACACTCACACCCAGTCAACAGATCTGGGTTTGATCCATCACCGTTCTTTAGCCCACTCTGCCACCCCAGTTCAGACATGGCCATATGCAAATCAGTCTGACCCTGTGCCTCATGGGAACAGTCCAGCCCAAACTGCCAAGCCATGCCTTCCCTGGACCGGAAACAAGCTTCCTAGGACCGGTTTCTGGCATTTCAGCCTTCTTCAGCCAGGCTTGCTTGAATCCAGTGGCAAAGTGAGCAAGGGACTCACGTCTGAGCATACCCTGCCAACTTATGGCGAACAAAACGGTACAAAAGAGGGTGGTGATGGACGGAGCATCAGAACCAATCAAACACTCACACCCAGTCAACAGATCTGGGTTTGATCCATCACCGTTCTTTAGCCCACTCTGCCACCCCAGTTCAGACATGGCCATATGCAAATCAGTCTGACCCTGTGCCTCATGGGAACAGTCCAGCCCGAACTGCCAAGCCATGCCTTCCCTGGACCGGAAACAAGCTTCCTAGGACCGGTTTCTGGCATTTCAGCCGTCTTCAGCCAGGCTTGCTTGAATCCAGTGGCAAAGTGAGCAAGGGACTCACGTCTGAGCATACCCTGCCAACTTATGGCGAACAAAGCGGTACAAAAGGGGATGGTGATGGACGGAGCATCAGAACCAATCAAACACTCACACCCAGTCAACAGATCTGGGTTTGATCCATCACGTTCTTTAGCCCACTCTGCCACCCCAGTTCAGACATGGCCATATGCAAATCAGTCTGACCCTGTGCCTCATGGGAGCAGTCCAGCCCGAACTGCCAAGCCATGCCTTCCCTGGACCGGAAACAAGCTTCCTAGGACCGGTTTCTGGCATTTCAGCCGTCTTCAGCCAGGCTTGCTTGAATCCAGTGGCAAAGTGAGCAAGGGACTCACGTCTGAGCATACCCTGCCAACTAATGGCGAACAAAGCGGTACAAAAGGGGGTGGTGATGGACGGAGCATCAGAACCAATCAAACACTCACACCCAGTCAACAGATCTGGGTTTGATCCATCACCGTTCTTTAGCCCACTCTGCCACCCCAGTTCAGACATGGCCATATGCAAATCAGTCTGACCCTGTGCCTCATGGGAACAGTCCAGCCCGAACTGCCAAGCCATGCCTTCCCTGGACCGGAACCAAGCTTCCTAGGACCGGTTTCTGGCATTTCAGCCGTCTTCAGCCAGGCTTGCTTGAATCCAGTGGCAAAGTGAGCAAGGGACTCACGTCTGAGCATACCCTGTAAACTTATGGCGAACAAAGCGGTACAAAAGGGGGTGGTGATGGCAGGAGCATCAGAACCAATCAAACACTCACACCCAGTCAACAGATCTGGGTTTGATCCATCACCGTTCTTTAGCCCAATCTGCCACCCCAGTTCAGACATGGCCATATGCAAATCAGTCTGACCCTGTGCCTCATGGGAACACTCCAGCCCGAACTGCCAAGCCATGCCTTCCCTGGACCGGAAACAAGCTTCCTAGGACCGGTTTCTAGCATTTCAGCCGTCTTCAGCCAGGCTTGCTTGAATCCAGTGGCAAAGTGAGCAAGGGACTCACGTCTGAGCATACCCTGCCAACTTATGGCGAACAAAGCGGTACAAAAGGGGGTGGTGATGGACGGAGCATCAGAACCAATCAAACACTCACACCCAGTCAACAGATCTGGGTTTGATCCATCACCGTTCTTTAGCCCACTCTGCCACCCCAGTTCAGACATGGCCATATGCAAATCAGTCTGACCCTGTGCCTCATGGGAACAGTCCAGCCCGAACTGCCAAGCCATGCCTTCCCTGGACCGGAAACAAGCTTCCTAGGACCGGTTTCTGGCATTTCAGCCTTCTTCAGCCAGGCTTGCTTGAATCCAGTGGCAAAGTGAGCAAGGGACTCACGTCTGAGCATACCCTGCCAACTTATGGCGAACAAAACGGTACAAAAGAGGGTGGTGATGGACGGAGCATCAGAACCAATCAAACACTCACACCCAGTCAACAGATCTGGGTTTGATCCATCACCGTTCTTTAGCCCACTCTGCCACCCCAGTTCAGACATGGCCATATGCAAATCAGTCTGACCCTGTGCCTCATGGGAACAGTCCAGCCCGAACTGCCAAGCCATGCCTTCCCTGGACCGGAAACAAGCTTCCTAGGACCGGTTTCTGGCATTTCAGCCGTCTTCAGCCAGGCTTGCTTGAATCCAGTGGCAAAGTGAGCAAGGGACTCACGTCTGAGCATACCCTGCCAATTTATGGCGAACAAAGCGGTACAAAAGGGGATGGTGATGGACGGAGCATCAGAACCAATCAAACACTCACACCCAGTCAACAGATCTGGGTTTGATCCATCACGTTCTTTAGCCCACTCTGCCACCCCAGTTCAGACATGGCCATATGCAAATCAGTCTGACCCTGTGCCTCATGGGAGCAGTCCAGCCCGAACTGCCAAGCCATGCCTTCCCTGGACCGGAACCAAGCTTCCTAGGACCGGTTTCTGGCATTTCAGCCGTCTTCAGCCAGGCTTGCTTGAATCCAGTGGCAAAGTGAGCAAGGGACTCACGTCTGAGCATACCCTGCCAACTTATGGCGAACAAAGCGGTACAAAAGGGGGTGGTGATGGCAGGAGCATCAGAACCAATCAAACACTCACACCCAGTCAACAGATCTGGGTTTGATCCATCACCGTTCTTTAGCCCACTCTGCCACCCCAGTTCAGACATGGCCATATGCAAATCAGTCTGACCCTGTGCCTCATGGGAACACTCCAGCCCGAACTGCCAAGCCATGCCTTCCCTGGACCGGAAACAAGCTTCCTAGGACCGGTTTCTGGCATTTCAGCCGTCTTCAGCCAGGCTTGCTTGAATCCAGTGGCAAAGTGAGCAAGGGACTCACGTCTGAGCATACCCTGCCAACTTATGGCGAACAAAGCGGTACAAAAGGGGGTGGTGATGGACGGAGCATCAGAACCAATCAAACACTCACACCCAGTCAACAGATCTGGGTTTGATCCATCACCGTTCTTTAGCCCACTCTGCCACCCCAGTTCAGACATGGCCATATGCAAATCAGTCGGACCCTGTGCCTCATGGGAACAGTCCAGCCCGAACTGCCGAGCCATGCCTTCCCTGGACCGGAAACAAGCTTCCTAGGACCGGTTTCTGGCATTTCAGCCGTCTTCAGCCAGGCTTGCTTGAATCCAGTGGCAAAGTGAGCAAGGGACTCACGTCTGAGCATACCCTGCCAACTTATGGTGAACAAAGCGGTACAAAAGGGGGTGGTGATGGACGGAGCATCAGAACCAATCAAACACTCACACCCAGTCAACAGATCTGGGTTTGATCCATCACCGTTCTTTAGCCCACTCTGCCACCCCAGTTCAGACATGGCCATATGCAAATCAGTCTGACCCTGTGCCTCATGGGAACAGTCCAGCCCGAACTGCCAAGCCATGCCTTCCCTGGACCGGAAACAAGCTTCCTAGGACCGGTTTCTGGCATTTCAGCCGTCTTCAGCCAGGCTTGCTTGAATCCAGTGGCAAAGTGAGCAAGGGACTCACGTCTGAGCATACCCTGCCAACTTATGGCGAACAAAGCGGTACAAAAGGGGGTGGTGATGGACGGAGCATCAGAACCAATCAAACACTCACACCCAGTCAACAGATCTGGGTTTGATCCATCACGTTCTTTAGCCCACTCTGCCACCCCAGTTCAGACATGGCCATATGCAAATCAGTCTGACCCTGTGCCTCATGGGAACAGTCCAGCCCGAACTGCCAAGCCATGCCTTCCCTGGACCGGTAACAAGCTTCCTAGGACCGGTTTCTGGCATTTCAGCCGTCTTCAGCCAGGCTTGCTTGAATCCAGTGGCAAAGTGAGCAAGGGACTCACGTCTGAGCATACCCTGCCAACTTATGGCGAACAAAGCGGTACAAAAGGGGGTGGTGATGGACGGAGCATCAGAACCAATCAAACACTCACACCCAGTCAACAGATCTGGGTTTGATCCATCACCGTTCTTTAGCCCACTCTGCCACCCCAGTTCAGACATGGCCATATGCAAATCAGTCTGACCCTGTGCCTCATGGGAACAGTCCAGCCCGAACTGCCAAGCCATGCCTTCCCTGGACCGGAAACAAGCTTCCTAGGACCGGTTTCTGGCATTTCAGCCGTCTTCAGCCAGGCTTGCTTGAATCCAGTGGCAAAGTGAGCAAGGGACTCGCGTCTGAGCATACCCTGCCAACTTATGGCGAACAAAACGGTACAAAAGAGGGTGGTGATGGACGGAGCATCAGAACCAATCAAACACTCACACCCAGTCAACAGATCTGGGTTTGATCCATCACCGTTCTTTAGCCCACTCTGCCACCCCAGTTCAGACATGGCCATATGCAAATCAGTCTGACCCTGTGCCTCATGGGAACAGTCCAGCCCGAACTGCCAAGCCATGCCTGCCCTGGACCGGAAACAAGCTTCCTAGGACCGGTTTCTGGCATTTCAGCCGTCTTCAGCCAGGCTTGCTTGAATCCAGTGGCAAAGTGAGCAAGGGACTCACGTCTGAGCATACCCTGCCAACTTATGGCGAACAAAGCGGTACAAAAGGGGATGGTGATGGACGGAGCATCAGAACCAATCAAACACTCACACCCAGTCAACAGATCTGGGTTTGATCCATCACGTTCTTTAGCCCACTCTGCCACCCCAGTTCAGACATGGCCATATGCAAATCAGTCTGACCCTGTGCCTCATGGGAGCAGTCCAGCCCGAACTGCCAAGCCATGCCTTCCCTGGACCGGAAACAAGCTTCCTAGGACCGGTTTCTGGCATTTCAGCCGTCTTCAGCCAGGCTTGCTTGAATCCAGTGGCAAAGTGAGCAAGGGACTCACGTCTGAGCATACCCTGCCAACTAATGGCGAACAAAGCGGTACAAAAGGGGGTGGTGATGGACGGAGCATCAGAACCAATCAAACACTCACACCCAGTCAACAGATCTGGGTTTGATCCATCACCGTTCTTTAGCCCACTCTGCCACCCCAGTTCAGACATGGCCATATGCAAATCAGTCTGACCCTGTGCCTCATGGGAACAGTCCAGCCCGAACTGCCAAGCCATGCCTTCCCTGGACCGGAACCAAGCTTCCTAGGACCGGTTTCTGGCATTTCAGCCGTCTTCAGCCAGGCTTGCTTGAATCCAGTGGCAAAGTGAGCAAGGGACTCACGTCTGAGCATACCCTGCCAACTTATGGCGAACAAAGCGGTACAAAAAGGGGTGGTGATGGCAGGAGCATCAGAACCAATCAAACACTCACACCCAGTCAACAGATCTGGGTTTGATCCATCACCTTTCTTTCGCCCACTCTGCCACCCCAGTTCAGACATGGCCATATGCAAATCAGTCTGACCCTGTGCCTCATGGGAACACTCCAGCCCGAACTGCCAAGCCATGCCTTCCCTGGACCAGAAACAAGCTTCCTAGGACCGGTTTCTGGCATTTCAGCCGTCTTCAGCCAGGCTTGCTTGAATCCAGTGGCAAAGTGAGCAAGGGACTCACGTCTGAGCATACCCTGCCAACTTATGGCGAACAAAGCGGTAAAAAAGGGGGTGGTGATGGACGGAGCATCAGAACCAATCAAACACTCACACCCAGTCAACAGATCTGGGTTTGATCCATCACCGTTCTTTAGCCCACTCTGCCACCCCAGTTCAGACATGGCCATATGCAAATCAGTCGGACCCTGTGCCTCATGGGAACAGTCCAGCCCGAACTGCCAAGCCATGCCTTCCCTGGACCGGAAACAAGCTTCCTAGGACCGGTTTCTGGCATTTCAGCCGTCTTCAGCCAGGCTTGCTTGAATCCAGTGGCAAAGTGAGCAAGGGACTCACGTCTGAGCATACCCTGCCAACTTATGGTGAACAAAGCGGTACAAAAGGGGGTGGTGATGGACGGAGCATCAGAACCAATCAAACACTCACACCCAGTCAACAGATCTGGGTTTGATCCATCACCGTTCTTTAGCCCACTCTGCCACCCCAGTTCAGACATGGCCATATGCAAATCAGTCTGACCCTGTGCCTCATGGGAACAGTCCAGCCCGAACTGCCAAGCCATGCCTTCCCTGGACCGGAAACAAGCTTCCTAGGACCGGTTTCTGGCATTTCAGCCGTCTTCAGCCAGGCTTGCTTGAATCCAGTGGCAAAGTGAGCAAGGGACTCACGTCTGAGCATACCCTGCCAACTTATGGCGAACAAAGCGGTACAAAAGGGGGTGGTGATGGACGGAGCATCAGAACCAATCAAACACTCACACCCAGTCAACAGATCTGGGTTTGATCCATCACGTTCTTTAGCCCACTCTGCCACCCCAGTTCAGACATGGCCATATGCAAATCAGTCTGACCCTGTGCCTCATGGGAACAGTCCAGCCCGAACTGCCAAGCCATGCCTTCCCTGGACCGGTAACAAGCTTCCTAGGACCGGTTTCTGGCATTTCAGCCGTCTTCAGCCAGGCTTGCTTGAATCCAGTGGCAAAGTGAGCAAGGGACTCACGTCTGAGCATACCCTGCCAACTTATGGCGAACAAAGCGGTACAAAAGGGGGTGGTGATGGACGGAGCATCAGAACCAATCAAACACTCACACCCAGTCAACAGATCTGGGTTTGATCCATCACCGTTCTTTAGCCCACTCTGCCACCCCAGTTCAGACATGGCCATATGCAAATCAGTCTGACCCTGTGCCTCATGGGAACAGTCCAGCCCGAACTGCCAAGCCATGCCTTCCCTGGACCGGAAACAAGCTTCCTAGGACCGGTTTCTGGCATTTCAGCCGTCTTCAGCCAGGCTTGCTTGAATCCAGTGGCAAAGTGAGCAAGGGACTCGCGTCTGAGCATACCCTGCCAACTTATGGCGAACAAAGCGGTACAAAAGGGGGTGGTGATGGACGGAGCATCAGAACCAATCAAACACTCACACCCAGTCAACAGATCTGGGTTTGATCCATCACCGTTCTTTAGCCCACTCTGCCACCCCAGTTCAGACATGGCCATATGCAAATCAGTCTGACCCTGTGCCTCATGGGAACAGTCCAGCCCGAACTGCCAAGCCATGCCTTCCCTGGACCGGAAACAAGCTTCCTAGGACCGGTTTCTGGCATTTCAGCCTTCTTCAGCCAGGCTTGCTTGAATCCAGTGGCAAAGTGAGCAAGGGACTCACGTCTGAGCATACCCTGCCAACTTATGGCGAACAAAACGGTACAAAAGAGGGTGGTGATGGACGGAGCATCAGAACCAATCAAACACTCACACCCAGTCAACAGATCTGGGTTTGATCCATCACCGTTCTTTAGCCCACTCTGCCACTCCAGTTCAGACATGGCCATATGCAAATCAGTCTGACCCTGTGCCTCATGGGAACAGTCCAGCCCGAACTGCCAAGCCATGCCTTCCCTGGACCGGAAACAAGCTTCCTAGGACCGGTTTCTGGCATTTCAGCCGTCTTCAGCCAGGCTTGCTTGAATCCAGTGGCAAAGTGAGCAAGGGACTCACGTCTGAGCATACCCTGCCAACTTATGGCGAACAAAGCGGTACAAAAGGGGATGGTGATGGACGGAGCATCAGAACCAATCAAACACTCACACCCAGTCAACAGATCTGGGTTTGATCCATCACGTTCTTTAGCCCACTCTGCCACCCCAGTTCAGACATGGCCATATGCAAATCAGTCTGACCCTGTGCCTCATGGGAGCAGTCCAGCCCGAACTGCCAAGCCATGCCTTCCCTGGACCGGAAACAAGCTTCCTAGGACCGGTTTCTGGCATTTCAGCCGTCTTCAGCCAGGCTTGCTTGAATCCAGTGGCAAAGTGAGCAAGGGACTCACGTCTGAGCATACCCTGCCAACTAATGGCGAACAAAGTGGTACAAAAGGGGGTGGTGATGGACGGAGCATCAGAACCAATCAAACACTCACACCCAGTCAACAGATCTGGGTTTGATCCATCACCGTTCTTTAGCCCACTCTGCCACCCCAGTTCAGACATGGCCATATGCAAATCAGTCTGACCCTGTGCCTCATGGGAACAGTCCAGCCCGAACTGCCAAGCCATGCCTTCCCTGGACCGGAACCAAGCTTCCTAGGACCGGTTTCTGGCATTTCAGCCGTCTTCAGCCAGGCTTGCTTGAATCCAGTGGCAAAGTGAGCAAGGGACTCACGTCTGAGCATACCCTGCCAACTTATGGCGAACAAAGCGGTACAAAAGGGGGTGGTGATGGCAGGAGCATCAGAACCAATCAAACACTCACACCCAGTCAACAGATCTGGGTTTGATCCATCACCGTTCTTTAGCCCACTCTGCCACCCCAGTTCAGACATGGCCATATGCAAATCAGTCTGACCCTGTGCCTCATGGGAACACTCCAGCCCGAACTGCCAAGCCATGCCTTCCCTGGACCGGAAACAAGCTTCCTAGGACCGGTTTCTGGCATTTCAGCCGTCTTCAGCCAGGCTTGCTTGAATCCAGTGGCAAAGTGAGCAAGGGACTCACGTCTGAGCATACCCTGCCAACTTATGGCGAACAAAGCGGTACAAAAGGGGGTGGTGATGGACGGAGCATCAGAACCAATCAAACACTCACACCCAGTCAACAGATCTGGGTTTGATCCATCACCGTTCTTTAGCCCACTCTGCCACCCCAGTTCAGACATGGCCATATGCAAATCAGTCTGACCCTGTGCCTCATGGGAACAGTCCAGCCCGAACTGCCAAGCCATGCCTTCCCTGGACCGGAAACAAGCTTCCTAGGACCGGTTTCTGGCATTTCAGCCGTCTTCAGCCAGGCTTGCTTGAATCCAGTGGCAAAGTGAGCAAGGGACTCACGTCTGAGCATACCCTGCCAACTTATGGCGAACAAAGCGGTACAAAAGGGGGTGGTGATGGACGGAGCATCAGAACCAATCAAACACTCACACCCAGTCAACAGATCTGGGTTTGATCCATCACCGTTCTTTAGCCCACTCTGCCACCCCAGTTCAGACATGGCCATATGCAAATCAGTCTGACCCTGTGCCTCATGGTAACAGTCCAGCCCGAACTGCCAAGCCATGCCTTCCCTGGACCGGAAACAAGCTTCCTGGGACCGGTTTCTGGCATTTCAGCCGTCTTCAGCCAGGCTTGCTTGAATCCAGTGGCAAGTGAGCAAGGGACTCACGTCTGAGCATACCCTGCCAACTTCTTCACGGCAGCGCTGCAGTTGCGGGCTGCTGCACCGAGGGGGCAAGTTCTTCCCGGGGAATTTTATGTTGCTGAGTCCCCCGAGCGGGACTCCCACGCTTCTGGGGCCATATTAGTTTTAGAGCCCCAAAGGCTCCCACGAGGCACATTGTTCAAGAGTCCAGAGGGACTCCGACCGACGGGGTCATATTTGTTCTAGAGCGCGAGGTCGCTCCAACATCGGGGGCAAAATTTTATAGAGCCCTGAAAGGCTCCAACGACGGCGCATTTGTTTGTTTTGAGCCCACGAGGCGGCCCCATTGTCGTGGCCCAGAGAGGGCTCACAAAGGCACAGTAGTGCCCACGCTCATTTTCTCCAGCTGCCCAGCACTTAGTGGGCAGCTGCAACGTTTAGGTTGTACATTGTGCGCCTGGCTTGCGCAGCCTGCGCAGTCACGCCCTGACATTACTGGATATTGGCCATTTCTGCACCCCTGAGAGGCCAGTTGGTCTGGGGACAGTTTCTGCTGGGTTGTGCCCTCCCCTAGGGTACCTGGCGATTTTTATATATGTACTTTTGCGCCTGCACAATGTCTTTATGATATTTTCCTTCCTAAACTGTGTTTATGCATTGGAGATTGTTTTACTAGTATTAATTATGCTAGTGTGTTCATGTTTCCCTGCGCGATATTTTCCTAAGGTGGTTAGGGTTGCGTAGGTGGTACTTACCTGTTACCAGTGGGTACTGGTTGTGCGCTATATCTTCTAATTGGTGCTACAGTGATTGTATGTGCTATGTCCTAGAGTATTATTCCTACAAAGTGCTAATTCTACAACGTGCTAGTTCTAACAAGTGCTTATTCCTAACAGTGGTCCATGAGGCCCTGTCCCTTGTAAATAACTCCCCTGTAAAATCAGGCCAGTGGCGCATTGTAAAATGTGTATTTATTATCTAATGTGTTTTGCTATAATACAAAGGCTATTTTTATATAATACCTTGTGTGGAGTTTCTTTTGTGGTGGGCCTTGGGTGTTGTTGCTGGGTGCGCGCGCAAACGCTTTACACCTTGCCTCAGAGATAAGCCTGACTGCTCGTGCCAAGCTACCAAGGGGGTGAGCAGGGGTTATCTTTGGCGTGTAACTCCCCAGCCCCGACTAGAGTGGTGGTTTCTGCCTGGCTTTGGCGCAAGCCCTAGCCAACCAGAAATCCCATTTCTAACAGGCAGTGAGGATGAAACTTTACATCCATGTACAAGGGTCCATCTACGACCCTGTGGAGATCTTCACTGCCTTTTGGCTAGTGTCGCTCCATAGAAATACCGCATACGTAAATACACCTGAAAAGGTAATTGGTTGATGACCAATGTAATAGAAGCTCCAGGACGCCTTCTTCCTAAATCTCCCACAGCAGGTCTACTTGAGGTTTACAAATTCTTAGTAAGCAAGGACCTCTGTTTGGCCTGGAATCCTGGCTCATAGTCCCTGCGGAGGTGGAATCGACCTCCTTCTGAGCCGTCCAAATGTCAAATACAAAATATCCAAGGAGGAGACTTTTATTGTGATGGGCAGTTTGCCACTCCAGTCTGCTGTGGGAACAGCTGCTCTGAAGAAAGACAAAGGTCCAGCGCCTCAACCCTCTCTGACTAAAGGTATGGACATTTCAGGCCATGACGTGCCTTCATAAATTAACACAACGCTAGCGGCAGCGGGCACCATGATTATGTTTGCAAAAACCGAAACCCACCAGCTACTTAAAGCCGGAATACCAGCCTAGCCCACCAGCAGGTTGTTATATTGTTATCTAAAAGAATTGTATGTGCTAGCCTATACTATGGAACACTTGACATGATGTGGCCAGTGTTGGCTCACAGAGTGCTGCCTGTAGAAGGTTTTAGACACATATGCGTTAAAAGGGCATTGGTCGGTGCTGCCCTGAACCTCTTGGTCTCTAAAAGCAGAACGACTGGCAAGTGCCCCTGTAAGCAGGTACCAGGCAAAAGGAAGACGCATTCAACACCAGCTGGAAATGCAAGAAAACTAGAACAGTCAATTGTTTTAAAGAAAGATTGTGAATGAGAGAGCGTGGAAAGAGCATGAGCGAGGGGGAAATGAAAAGAAAATGAGGAGAGAATTAGAGCGAAAGAGAGGGTGACTGTGTGTATAATGTTTACAAATATCATTGAACCCACTGAGAAGTATTGAGTTTGGAATGGATCTTTTATCTAACCACAAACAGAACATCTGCAGAAGGTTTCTAGCAATACTAGTAAGGAAGAGTAAATTATTAATTTATTTTCTTACATTGCAATTTACAGTAGTATTCGATGTATGTGTAGAGAGTAAATAAGAAAATAGACAGAGGTGAGAAGCGCAGGTTAGTATCCATCAATTTTGTGGCCCAGTTTGCATTTTCTCTCATTCATATCCAAATAGAGCGCCTTGGATCTCTTTAAATTAGAAGCAATGTTAAAGATGTATGCGGTGCACACAATGGCGATTCGTATGAACTGGACTGCGTTGCGCATCACAGATATCCAACGTTTGGAGTTTGGTGACATCAGCAAGAAGTATTTTTTTAGTTCTTTTTGAACACTCGCCCTCTCCTTCCCTAAATAGGCCTTTCCAATGTAGATCAATTTGGGATCATTATGCAGGATGTTTTTTAGTTCTATGCTAGTGTGCCCCAGCTCACAAGCATTGGTGACATCACCTCCTTTCAAGTGGCGACCCTGCATGTCTGTAGAATGGGCAGACACAAGAGCTAGAAGGCATGTATCCTCTGAGTTTTGGAGGCTGCTTTTAGAGGAACATTTTTTGAAAGTATTTTTTCTTTAATTGTAGGTGTCAGTGCGGTTCCAAATCCAGAGAAATTTGATTGTAATCCCCAAATCAGTCACTCCTGAGCGCATCAAGGAAAACTTTCAGGTGAGGTGCAACACTTGGGCTGTACCACTGTGCTAGTTTCAGGGGTGAAATGTGCTGTGTGTGTGTCAGATTAATAGAGCTTGTGTTTTATAGAGACAGTGAAAGCATAGTTAGGTGTACTAAATCAGATCTATTGCTTTTTGTCATGTTCACCCCAAGACCACTGGGGTCCCCTTATTTATCCTCTTAGCCCCAAAAGGATAAATGCCTTTTTTAGGGCAAAGGAGGACTGGCAGGTGTCTCTCATTCCTGCCTCCAGCGAATTATGCCCCATTAAAGAGTGGGTGTTGAGAGACAGGCAAAGTTGTCAGAGATTCTCTTATCTGCAGATGATCACAAATGGAGCCATGCCCCTGTATCCTGAAATTAGTAAACATACACAATAATTGGTATTTTACTATGTGAAAGTATTTGTAATGTATAACTCAACTACAGATCATATGAATCAGAATGATGATGGCTATTATGAACAACTCTGCAGCCATTATGCAAATAAGGGCAAATGTCAGAAAAGCCCTAATCATATTTTCATCAAACATTAGGTTATTCCCTGCCCAAAAATGTTCCAAATGTTATTAGCCTTCTCATTATATAGCTGACTGTTTTCCTAAGGGTTATGATGCTGAGCCATGGACAGTTTCCACACATAACTTATGCTGTCATCGATTCAGCAGTCAGAACTCAGCCTTTCTGCATCTCCCTATGCAACTGGTCCATGTATCTGCAGTGGTACGTTTTTAGGTTTCGCCTGCACATTGATTGCGCTGTGCTTGTGAAATCTCTTGTATTTAATATGTCTTAAAAGAAGACTCTTGTTAGTTCCCGGTCCGATTAACTGTGTTCATTCAATTTTGGACGGAACCTTTTTGTTTTGTTAGCTTCCCCTGGATTCACTCATTTATCGATACTTCTACTAAAGCTGTTCACACTACTTAAGCCCCATTCATGTCACAATTAGATTCTTTTCCACAGAAAAGGCAGACAACTTCTAACAATAGCTGAAAAGCTTGTTTTTTATTACTCAGTGGTGTAAAGCAGATGCTTTAGCCTGAGAACGTTTGCGGCATTCATGCCTCAGCACCTTTCTTTGCACTTTGTAGGCATTATGGGTTTGAGTTTTTCAACTTCATCTATTTGTCATTATGGTCAAATTCTAAATGTTGGGTTAAACAATGCAAGTTAAAAATAAAGTTACTATACAAGAGCTATGCTATATGTTACTCAGGGGTGGCTGCTCCACAATGGCGGAGGAGCATCGCCCCACTGACTCAGAGCCAACAGCTGAAAAATAAAACAATATTTTAATATCGTTTCACTTTTCAGCTGCTGGCTCTGAGCCAGCGCTCTAGGAAAGGGTGGGGTCGGGACCATGGGAGGGGCGAGGAGGACTAGTTCCTCTGCTGTAAGTGCGCATATGTGTTTGACCGCATGTCTCATGCTGGCCAAACACACATGTGCCCTTTGGTTTCTCCAACACAGCTGTATTGGAGAAACAGCACAGACTCCCTGTCCTAAGCGAAGCGTCAAAGCAGCCTGCTCATACATTGAGAGCAGCGTGGGGATTGCACAGGGAGTCTGATGTTGCTCCAGTGCCTGCTGGGGCAACAAAGTAGAAGGAGGCCCTCAGCTTCAGATACGCCTTTTATTTTTATACTTTAATCATTATTAACGCCCCTGCGCTGTCACTCCTGTGCTCTCCCTGCACCCCCTCCACCCGCCTACCACTTTTGTATGTGGTGTCCGCCACTGATTTTACTACTGAACAGGAAGCCACGAGTGCAGTTATCTTGCAGACAACAGGGTCATGATTTGAATGCTACAGCAGGTGCAATAGCACCAGGCCCAAACGTTGTCAGAACTCCTCTAAACACATAATATTGCTATATTTGACTACTGAACAGGCAGTCGCAATTGCCGTTACCTTGCAGTTAAAAGGGACTTGATTTGAATGGTGCAGCAGTGGCAATGGGGCCAAAAGCTCTCGGGACCCCACTAAATCCAAATTATTGCTAAAATGTAAAACTAAACAGGCACTCACAAGTACGCTTACCTTGCAGACAACAGGATCATTGTTTAAATGGTGCAGCAGGTGTAGTGGAACCAGGCCAAAAAGTTGTCAGAACTCTTCGAAACACCTAATATTGCTCTTTTTATGACTATACAGGCAGACACAATTGCAGTTATGTTGCAGTTACAAGGAGCTTGATTTGAATGGTGCAGCAGGTGCAGTGGCACCAAGGCCAAGAGCTTTAGGGACCCCACTGAATGCAGAATATTGCTAAATTCTACTACTAAACAGGCAGTTTCAAGTGCAGTTATCTAGTAGGGGCTCTAGGGCCATGATTTCAATTGTGCTGCAGGTGCAGTGATCCCGGGGCAAAAAGTTGTCAAAGCTCTGCTAAACATCAAATATTGCTGTATTTAACTACTAAACAAGCAGTCATGCATGCAGTCCTTGCAGGCACTAGGGTCATGATTTCAATGTTGTTGCAGATGCAGTGACACCAGGCCCAAAGTTCTAGGAACCCCTCTAAACACCAAATATTGTAATATTTTACTACTAAACAGGCAGTCACAAGTACAATTACCTTACAGGCAATAGGGTCATGATTTGAGTGGTGCAGCAGGTTCAGTGACACCAGGGCCAAAAGTTGTCATAACTCCCCTAAACACCAAATATTGCTATATTTTAGTGCTTAACAGGTAGTCACAAATGCAGTTATCTTGCAGGAACCAGGGGCATGATTTGAATGGTGCAGCAGGTGCTGTGTCACCGGGCCCAAGAGTTGTCATAACTTCTCTAAACACATAAGATTGCTATTGTGTCAATTCATTCTATTATTTCCCTCTTTCATTTAATTTTTTTTTTTAATTGCTATTACTTACCAGCACTATACTACTAGTCACAGCACAATGCATTGCCCTTTTGTTCATAAACAAGTCATAACTCTTTAACTGCCTTTCTGGAACTTATATTATACAACTACTCAGCAAGCTACAACTTACAACAAAAAACAGCTTATTATTAATTAGAAAGGTGAAACCTAATAGATTTACCAATGCTTGTTTGCCTTTGCTACCAATGGTTTGTCATGGAGCGAGGAGTGGCTGCTTCTGCTCAACTCCTATCTTGCAACAGTGGTGTGCTAACAATGCTTCTTTGCATTAATAGTGAGAGCCAATGCTAATGTCTTGGATTCTTCAAGGTCACTCTTCCCTGCAGCTGCCATTGCAAAGCATGTGAGAGAAATGGAAAGTTTTCCGTCTCTGTCTTTTTTAGTTAGGTTGAGCAGCGATAGGAACATTTGGAGTTTCTAAAATAAAAACATGGAAATGCAGCAGAAATGTTGTTAGCATAACCATTCAAATAATCAGAGGGCAGTATAGGCTCATACCAGCACCTGCCAGACAAGGGGCCGCCCACATGGTCACCTGGTTGAGCCCAGCCATTACACTTCTCGATTATGTTTGCAAATCACAACCAAGGGAGAGGGAAGCTTCTGTCCATCTTCTCATTTAAAGTGCAAATGTTATATGACCGGGTCTCCATCTTTGTTTCATGAATCAGAAAGACATGTCTTCGTTGCTGCTTTTTGGGGTGTCTGGGCAAGTTGCCACCATTTTCATTCTTCTACTATGTGTAGCGGCGGTTCACCCAATGTCTAAAATGCAGCTTGCCTCACCCGCTAGAGGACCACGTCTAAACTCAATATGTATTGGGCATTCAAATTCCCTGATGGATGCCTCATAAACCTGCAGTGATATACCTTTTACAAGACGTTCCCTCGATTCTTCTGTGATTGGAAGTTTATTGACCGTTTCTTCAGTGTTGCTCAATTGACACTAATTTCTGTTTCTCCTGGCATTCCCAGATATTTGATTTTAAACTGACCAAAGATGAGATGGACACCATTATGACCCTTAACAGAAACATGCGCATCTGTGACATGGATATGTAAGTATCCTACTTGGTAAAAGGTGGAGCTCGTGTTTTTTATAAAAATATATGGGTTTTTGGCACAAGCATTTTTGAAATATTTTAAAATGACAGATGTTAGTATCTTCATTCAGTGGTTCTCACTGTGTTGTCTTGTGGCACATGAAAGAGTGGGATTTGAGACTGTTGCTTGTAAGTTGCACACATCAGTATATGGTTTATGCATTTAGTAACCTTATTAGCACATATCTTTCTGAAAGGCAGTCCTAAACTAAGTAAATACATTAAACATGATTTTATGGAGTGGATGTAAGTTGCTGGAGTCCAACTACAGGATGCCCCTAGCTTCATTATGCACATTTATCTGCCTTTGTAATATTAGGAAATGTCTGAGTAATTTGTTTTATAATGAAGTGAACTTACCTCGCGAAGAGAGGGAGGGACAGAGGATAGGGCCAGGGTCTCACCCAGTGATTTCTGCACAGAACCAAAGACAATGCACAGAAGGCGGGGCACTAGTCCAAGGGTATGGCAACAGGGTACACCCTCTACCTACTGGGCATGGCTGCAGCAAACACAGGGCCAGAGAAAGATGGCACTAGGCATACCCGCAGGCCATGCAGAACGGACAAAATTCGCTGACAACTTTCCAAAATGGCTGTTGTGACTGGCTACCTGGGTCACAAATCTGATAGGAAAATCTAGGAAGCTCTTAAGCCTTCAATTTAAGATTCGTCATGGCTTCAATCCAAAGCAATGATGTACACAATTTATGGTTTGCTAATCAGCCATCACAGAAGGCCTCACTGGTGCTGTAGGACAGCATCACCAAGGACATCAACAGTGTAATCATTCAAGATGCGCATGCCAGTCACATGCCAGTCAAAGTATAGTATGTGCTTTGTAATGTCTACATTGTCTGGTTGTTGACAGTGGACACATCAAAAGATGTGTCTCTATTGCTTTCTTAAATTGCAAGAACTGGTCGAATTCACTCAGCTTATCTGGCATTTAATTGTTTACTTGAGATAGTGTGGAAAAGCATGCCATCCCCTTTCCTATGTATATTTTGAATAGGGAGGCAGCAGGTTTTTGTTGCCAGATGTCAGTGTTTTAGAATTTTTATAAGTGAGATGGATATGTAATTTGTTTCCATGTTGGGATCTTTGCATTCCTTTGTGATATTTAAAGCTTTGGTTAGCATTGCCTGCTATAGCCGAATTCTGCCTTTGTCTGCAAAGAGATGGAACATGGTTTCTAGAGCGTGTGCACCTGAACTCTGAACACCCAGGGTACTTTAGTATTACTGAATGGTCCGTAGACACTTGCAAAGCCCTTTCTGTAATAAATATAGCCAGGGCCGGACTGGCCGTAGCAGGCACCGGGCGTTTACCCCATAGGCTGCCAGAGTGGGAGCCGGTTTTAGGCCCTGGGGGGCCGTT
Source organism: Triturus cristatus (assembly GCF_964204655.1). Taxonomy (NCBI): domain Eukaryota; kingdom Metazoa; phylum Chordata; class Amphibia; order Caudata; family Salamandridae; genus Triturus; species Triturus cristatus. The sequence goes on from NC_140585.1 coordinate 233,033,495, forward strand.
TTTGTTACCGAGGGCTGGCAATATCAGCCCCCAGTAACAAAATCGGCTGAAATCGACCGTAGCAAACAGCTTGACCGCACCCCCCCCTCATCCCGAGGGGGCCGGCCGAACAGTTTGCTAGGGCCAATTTTGATTCCCAGTCCGGCCCTGCATATAGCGCTAGCACACATTTTGTATCAGCACTATCCCCTGAGGAGGTGTACCCTCATTTGCATGGGAGCCTGGCCCCGCGAAAATGAGGGAAACACGTTGTCTGCAAATGCACCGTATTATGGAAGCAAGCACAGAAGCAAACAGGCAAAGAGGCCATCAGGATGCCATCTCTCTGTGCATCACAAACAGGGTGCTCCACTGGGGGAGGGCCAGGGGGTCTCTTTATTAGCCTTGATATTAATAATTTGGTTATGGGCAAACATTCTCAGAATCGTTAGAACTTTCCCTTTATGGATTGCTCAGAAAATTGATCAACTCTATGTGGTTTTCCCCCTTACAGTTCCTGTGGAGAAACATAGTATCCTTACTATATACTTACCTAGTGGTCTGATTCCCCCTTTGGCCAACTGTAACACCTGGGGGACGGTGTTCTTCCGAGGGTTCTCAAACATGTACAGAACGAACATGGGGCAGGTCCTGCCCTAGATTTGGGGCTGAAGTTTATGGGTATTTTTCCCATATTCTCCGAAATGATTCTTTATAATATTAAAGTTAAGGCAGCACCCTTGATGGTTCGTCAACCTCTTTCGGCTGTACCTGAACGTGAGTTGCTGATTATTATTGCTGATGTTCACAAATCCTTGGGTCGCAAAAACTTTGGGGTCAGACCATCTACTCAGTCTCAAGGTAAGCCTCGTCCTGAAATGGAGAGTCATCCTGTCTTTTCTAAAAAGACATGGGACAAGTCTAAGCAGCAGCAGAAGCCTAGGTCCCATGGTGGGTTACCACCGCCGGACGCTTCTGAAGGTAGATATGATTTACGTGATCACTCTAAAATTAAAAGTCCTGAGAGGTTTCAGGTTCCTGATCCTCGTTCTCCTCGTTTCTATCAGGATTCGCCTGAACAACAGTATGACAGAAGAGGGTGTCAAGATCGCACACAGGGCGAGTCCGTGCAACCCAAGCGGGACCTGCAGCGCTCTTTTGACGTTAAAGTAAAGAGAGAGGCACCACCTCCATATAGAGACCTTTTCCAGAAAAAGAAAGTTTCCGCTTTGACAGCGAAATATGCCACAGATAGTGAGAACCATCCTCCTAGACAGGAGTTGGGCAGTGACCCTTCTAAACAGCACAGCAGAAGTTAGCGTGGTGCGCCAGACATTCCACTAGTTTCTCGAGGTGAAAGCAACGGACACCTTTGTAACTGTTTAAACCGCGGCCACCCGGTGTTGGCGATCGTTTCATCCCCAACTGCAGACAATCTTTGACAGTGGCTGCTCATGAAGGTATTGCTTCTGCACATGCAGAAGTGACTGCCACCATTTACAGCAATGTTATTGGTGGCGCAGTTTATACCAACAGACATGCCAATATGTCCTTTATTGTGACATTTGCTCGCAAATTAGGAGTTCTACTGGGTCTAGACCACCTCAGACACACCTTTTTATTTCCAATCAGGCATTTGGCTGCATTTATCTTGAACATTACTGCTCTCTTATATCCGATAATGCTTTCAAATATATTTTAGTTGCAGTGTATTCTTGCACTAGGTTCCTCTGGGTCTGGCCGCATCGATTGGCTTACGCTCACATTGTTATAAAAGATTTGCATGTCTTTGCAAGGTATTATGCCTGTTGCACTTTCCATTCAGACACAGGGTCAAGGTTTCGCCTCTAAGGCAAACTGTGATTCCATGACGTCACGAGGAGTGCAAGTGCATTTCTCTTCTGTATATAGGCCTGAGGGCAATTCTGTGGTGGAGCGGATGAACCATGACTTAAAGCAATCTTTAACAGCAAGGGTATTAGGTGGCTGGTTAACTGTGCTCTTCATAACCTCCCAAGAAGATACCTGAGTGGGCGGACCACATACAAAATGCTCTTTTGGTATCTAGATGTTTGTTCCAGACCTTGATTGTCTAGAGGTTATGGCGGCTGCCTCAGGTCTACATCCATAATCTCAGACACTGTCATTACAGATGAGTCCTTCTGGTTACTATATGGATCAAGATAAGGTTTCTTCTGATAGTTCTTCATTGTCTTCAGTTTTATCGCCACCATCAGTGCGGATTTGTGTTTTCATCTCCTAGTTAAAACACACGTATCTAGTCCCACCTTGTTTATATGTCTGGATTGTGATTTCCATGGTATTTTTGATCATGTGGACTGGATTTGTGCCTGCATTATTTGTTTAATTAATGGCCATTACCTCCCAGAACGCTCTGCTGCAGAACTTGTTGATGGGGTGTTGGCCCACATTCCTTCTCGCATAACATGAAGAGACCAGTCCATTCTTAACATTTCAATGGTCCCAGTCACTGATGGAATTGCATGGGATGAAGTACCATTCGACGTGTTTGGTCCTTGGGATACTCTGCAGATAACATATGTATTCCGTGTTTCCATGTGTGATGTGATAGCGCCAGGTTGCAATCGGATGATTGGGATGTCGATGCTGTGAATTCTCTGTTTTCTGAATTGCGATATTACACTGTCTTTGACACTGAGGATTTATATTTCAATTCTGCTAACTATGCCGATTTTTTTATGTTATCAACATTAATGGGACCATTTTCTGCGTAGAGCTAATGGACAGTAGTTCTAATACACAAAAGATGAAGTGCACCTATTTCACCGGTTATTACCTTTTAGATCCGGCATCATACTATTTCAAATTGGTTACCACGCTCTCGAAAAATATATGTTTATCTATGCCTCCCTTTTTATTGATAACCTAGCATTGAAAGGATATGATGACCGTAAGGACAATATTGACTTGCAGTCTGTATGGGGCACTAAGTCCTAGCAAGTTTAAGGTACAGAATCTCTTTTCCGTGAATTTCTGATACCCATGCAAATTATCTTTCTTAATGACACAGTCCAACAGATTACTTGTCTGGGGTTGGCCAAGATTAAAGAATTCAATACTTCCACTATTCAATCCTTGGCCTTCTTTGATAATTAGCAATCTAATACAAATTATACCGAAGACCAACTAACTAGTATAATACGAAACTTTACGTTTAACTCTTCTATGATAGCGCCCATTGGGTGCTCATTATGTTCTTTGAACACAAATTCTTGTTTCGTGAACACTACTTCTGGGTTCAAATTAAATAGACCTGAGCCACGGTATCCACACACCCTGTATTCTAACATTGTTATTACTTATTCTGTTGGCAAATGATGTCAACAATGGTTAAAACATTCCACATAGTCTGCCGTGAGACAACATCTTTATCTTCTGTCTGAAAATATAAACCTATCTCATTTCCTTTTAAGTCCAAAAACCCAAATGATTTGTTTATGCTGCTTATAATGAATTTTGGAAGTGGTCGCAAATGGAAGCTGCAGCACATTTACATCAAATTGATCAAGATAAATTGGATAAAGTGCTTGCTGTTGTCGACAACAGTATTGATACACTGTCATCTCGTATTTATACTTTAGATAATATTGTATCATCCGTAATTGATACTGTACAAAATGAGGTTTCTACCTGGTATCATAGGCAAAATCAAATTAGATAAGTTATACAATTTGGCTGGACACTGCAGACACTTTAGAGTGGGCGTGTCCTCCGGCATTACCTTAACTGGACTGTATTGTTCTTACCATTTAATTTGACACATAAACAGCAATCAATGGCTATGAAAGATGCTAGTTACACCATGCTACACATAGAGAAATCTGAACAACTTCCCTTCACTATAGCGGAAACTCATTCTGTGGTATAGTTAATACAAGGGGTTATTTCATTGCCCATTTCGATGTTTCAGTTCACTGCCTGCATGAAACACTTCCTAGTAGGTAGATATAAACCTCTTGGGAGCAGCTACATACATGAGTTAGGGTCCCTGCCCTTTACATATCTTTGTCAATGAGCTGACAGAGAAATATGTATTACGAGGGAGGAGTGCAACTCCACTTCTGTATGTGGTGTCTGTTTCCCAGTTTTTCACTTGTTAAAACAACGTCTTGTTTCAGCCTCCACAGGGGAGTGTAGATAGTTCAATATGACCTTCCATTCCAATTTTGACGACAGATTTCAATAAGCTAAGCAGACTCAAAGTGCTGTTGTTTCAACAAGAAGTGGCTCTCACTTCAGCACGTAAGACCTTCGAATTGCAGGTGGAGAGAATGTCTAGCAAAATACAGTCATTGTTAAACACAGATCTTCCCCTACATTTCGGTGAATTGATACATGAAATATTTAATGCGTCTGCTACCACGGGCCTGGCATATTTTTTTTAACTTGTGGGCTCACCCCACACACACCCCACACACCCTCATGCACCATCCGGCATGCCTCAAAAGATCTCCGATAAAGCGACCCTTCGGGGGACCCGTTGGGTATTGCAGCGCCGGTCCCAACGAGGAGCAATCGCCCGATGATGAAGCATGACACCCCTAGGGGTGTGTGAGGGCAACAAGAGGCAAGATATGTTCTTTCCCTTGGTTGATGGGACCACCCCACCTAGAACTTCAGTGTCTTCCTCTATTCTTGAAGGTATATGGATGAACACTTACATCCAACCTTTGGAACAGTGTCCTCTATTTGTTTTGATATGATTTTAGGGAGCACGGACACTGGACCATTAATGGCTCTCTGGTCCCCCCCTTCTTCTTTTTGATTGAGCAGTTGCACGGCTGATGAGCCGAGGGACCTGCTGTCTTTTCTATCCTCACTGTTCTCTAATTATTTCATATACATAAGCCCTGGAAATGACTGGGTGGGGAGGCTTACAGGAATACATCTCTGGGATACACCCGTGGTTCATATGAGGTGATGGCCCCCCACCCTTTAAACGCCCCCTCTTCTTTTTTAACTCCCCTACCCTCTTGGCTCACTAACTTTATGTGAAAATAACAGAATGGAGTGATTTACGCATATATGTACATCAGGCATTGGTATATCACCATAACTATACACATTACTCCTTTTGGCTATGACGTGGCTTGACGTAATTCAGGAGCCCCCCCCCCTTATATAGAAAAGAGAGTTTACTCTTCACTAATTAGCACACGTTTTTCCCGATTATTGTCCGTCACACGGACTCGGGGGAGTGGCTATGCTATTTCTCGCAGATTGTCACTAAACTAGCCTCTTAGGGGGGCGGACACGCGTCGGGGATCAGTCTTCCCCGCTCAGGCATGCGCATTGCGGGCTAATTTGCACGCATGCGCATTCTTCTTTAACATTATGGAACGCCCCGGAAGGAAGGTCGACCCGGGAACGGAGACGCATTACTATTTAAGAGCTACCGCCCCGCTGCCACGAGTATCGTACCGGCTGGCGGAGGGGCGCGTTAGGTGCAAAGGCCCAGGCATCTTTTGACAATGGTGAGAAGAGTATAGATAATGGGGACGAGGCTAGGAAGCCACGCAGCCACTTGTTTTCTAGTGTTTGATTGTACTCTGGGACATGTTTGCCAATGCTGTTTTTCATCACATTTCTCCTAGTAGCCCAGCAAGGTGCAGGCGTCTCACGCTCTCAGCCATTGGAACAACTCTCGGTTAGTCGGGAGGTAAGATTTCTCTCGATAGAGCCCTACCCACAGATGTGATGTGAGAGACCATGAGATTGTGGGGACCATTGTGTTTAGGGGGTTTTGTCATCCGCGACTATGTAGAGCATGATGACTATGGAAGCAGGATGTTGTGAATCTGGGCTTTCTGATTACTCTGCCCAACACTCTGATTTACGGCAACGTTATATGTCCTTAGTCTATTAAGGGGAGTTCTTATTTCCATTTGGTCTCGTGTCTTCTCACTTTTCTTTTACACAGGTCTGTTGTGCACACGATTGTGGCACGCTATGTAGCATTAAGCTAGTCTAATGCACATCCTGTATTTGTGTCTTTTCTTTTCTGTTCTAGGTTATGATCAGGAGCAGCACATTGGCCCGCCCTGACATGCATTTTGGGTATTTATTACTTTTTAATCACTGTCCCGTGCACTTCACAACTATTCCATAATCCTGGTCCTAAAGAAGCGCCATTGACCTTTTGCGGCAACAGAGGCGCGAAACATGTTGACCGTTTTGTGACAACAAGGCATAATATGCCTTTTTGGGATTATACTCTACTTCAGAGTCTTTTACTCTGTCAAAGGGGGAAATTACCTGTTCTGACCTTTTTTAGGTCACCCCTTGCCAGTTTTAGATCACTATGCACGCACATTTCATATTACCCCTATATAGGACCCACACACCCCACACACCCTCATGCTCCATCCGGCATGCCTCAAAAGATCTCCGATAAAGCGACCCTTCGGGGGACCCGTTGGGTATTGCAGCGCCGGTCCCAACGAGGAGCAATCGCCCGATGATGAAGCATGACACCCCTAGGGGTGTGTGAGGGCAACAAGAGGCAAGATATGTTCTTTCCCTTGGTTGATGGGACCACCCCACCTAGAACTTCAGTGTCTTCCTCTATTCTTGAAGGTATATGGATGAACACTTACATCCAACCTTTGGAACAGTGTCCTCTATTTGTTTTGATATGATTTTAGGGAGCACGGACACTGGACCATTAATGGCTCTCTGGTCCCCCCCTTCTTCTTTTTGATTGAGCAGTTGCATGGCTGATGAGCCGAGGGACCTACTGTCTTTTCTATCCTCACTGTTCTCTAATTATTTCATATACACTAGCCCTGGAAATGACTGGGTGGGGAGGCTTACAGGAATACATCTCTGGGATACACCCGTGGTTCATATGAGGTGATGGCCCCCCACCCTTTAAACTCCCCCTCTTCTTTTTTAACTCCCCTACCCTCTTGGCTCACTAACTTTATGTGAAAATAACAGAATGGAGTGATTTACGCATATATGTACATCAGGCATTGGTATATCACCATAACTATACACATTACTCCTTTTGGCTATGACGTGGCTTGACTTAATTCAGGAGCCCCCCCCCCTTATATAGAAAAGAGAGTTTCCTCTTCACTAATTAGCACACGTTTTTCCCGATTATTGTCCGTCACACGGACTCGGGGGAGTGGCTATGCTATTTCTCGCAGATTGTCACTAAACTAGCCTCTTAGGGGGGCGGACACGCGTCGGGGATCAGTCTTCCCCGCTCACGCATGCGCATTGCGGACTAATTTGCACGCATGCGCATTCTTCTTTAACATTATGGAACGCCCCGGAAGGAAGGTCGACCCGGGAACGGAGACGCATTACTATTTAAGAGCTACCGCCCCGCTGCCACGAGTATCGTACCGGCTGGCGGAGGGGCGCGTTAGGTGCAAAGGCCCAGGCATCTTTTGACAATGGTGAGAAGAGTATAGATAATGGGGACGAGGCTAGGAAGCCACGCAGCCACTTGTTTTCTAGTGTTTGATTGTACTCTGGGACATGTTTACCAATGCTGTTTTTCATCACATTTCTCCTAGTAGCCCAGCAAGGTGCGGGCGTCTCACGCTCTCAGCCATTGGAACAACTCTCGGTTAGTCGGGAGGTAAGATTTCTCTCGATAGAGCCCTACCCACAGATGTGATGTGAGAGACCATGAGATTGTGGGGACCATTGTGTTTAGGGGGTTTTGTCATCCGCGACTATGTAGAGCATGATGACTATGGAAGCAGGATGTTGTGAATCTGGGCTTTCTGATTACTCTGCCCAACACTCTGATTTACGGCAACGTTATATGTCCTTAGTCTATTAAGGGGAGTTCTTATTTCCATTTGGTCTCGTGTCTTCTCACTTTTCTTTTACACAGGTCTGTTGTGCACACGATTGTGGCACGCTATGTAGCATTAAGCTAGTCTAATGCACATCCTGTATTTGTGTCTTTTCTTTTCTGTTCTAGGTTATGATCAGGAGCAGCACATTGGCCCGCCCTGACATGCATTTTGGGTATTTATTACTTTTTAATCACTGTCCCGTGCACTTCACAACTATTCCATAATCCTGGTCCTAAAGAAGCGCCATTGACCTTTTGCGGCAACAGAGGCGCGAAACATGTTGACCGTTTTGTGACAACAAGGCATAATATGCCCTTTTGGGATTATACTCTACTTCAGAGTCTTTTACTCTGTCAAAGGGGGAAATTACCTGTTCTGACCTTTTTTAGGTCACCCCTTGCCAGTTTTAGATCACTATGCACGCACATTTCATATTACCCCTATATAGGACCCACACATCCCACACACCCTCATGCTCCATCCGGCATGCCTCAAAAGATCTCCGATAAAGCGACCCTTCGGGGGACCCGTTGGGTATTGCAGCGCCGGTCCCAACGAGGAGCAATCGCCCGATGATGAAGCATGACACCCCTAGGGGTGTGTGAGGGCAACAAGAGGCAAGATATGTTCTTTCCCTTGGTTGATGGGACCACCCCACCTAGAACTTCAGTGTCTTCCTCTATTCTTGAAGGTATATGGATGAACACTTACATCCAACCTTTGGAACAGTGTCCTCTATTTGTTTTGATATGATTTTAGGGAGCACGGACACTGGACCATTAATGGCTCTCTGGTCCCCCCCTTCTTCTTTTTGATTGAGCAGTTGCATGGCTGATGAGACGAGGGACCTACTGTCTTTTCTATCCTCACTGTTCTCTAATTATTTCATATACACTAGCCCTGGAAATGACTGGGTGGGGAGGCTTACAGGAATACATCTCTGGGATACACCCGTGGTTCATATGAGGTGATGGCCCCCCACCCTTTAAACTCCCCCTCTTCTTTTTTAACTCCCCTACCCTCTTGGCTCACTAACTTTATGTGAAAATAACAGAATGGAGTGATTTACGCATATATGTACATCAGGCATTGGTATATCACCATAACTATACACATTACTCCTTTTGGCTATGACGTGGCTTGACTTAATTCAGGAGCCCCCCCCCCCTTATATAGAAAAGAGAGTTTCCTCTTCACTAATTAGCACACGTTTTTCCCAATTATTGTCCGTCACACGGACTCGGGGGAGTGGCTATGCTATTTCTCGCAGATTGTCACTAAACTAGCCTCTTAGGGGGGCGGACACGCGTCGGGGATCAGTCTTCCCCGCTCACGCATGCGCATTGCGGACTAATTTGCACGCATGCGCATTCTTCTTTAACATTATGGAACGCCCCGGAAGGAAGGTCGACCCGGGAACGGAGACGCATTACTATTTAAGAGCTACCGCCCCGCTGCCACGAGTATCGTACCGGCTGGCGGAGGGGCGCGTTAGGTGCAAAGGCCCAGGCATCTTTTGACAATGGTGAGAAGAGTATAGATAATGGGGACGAGGCTAGGAAGCCACGCAGCCACTTGTTTTCTAGTGTTTGATTGTACTCTGGGACATGTTTACCAATGCTGTTTTTCATCACATTTCTCCTAGTAGCCCAGCAAGGTGCGGGCGTCTCACGCTCTCAGCCATTGGAACAACTCTCGGTTAGTCGGGAGGTAAGATTTCTCTCGATAGAGCCCTACCCACAGATGTGATGTGAGAGACCATGAGATTGTGGGGACCATTGTGTTTAGGGGGTTTTGTCATCCACGACTATGTAGAGCATGATGACTATGGAAGCAGGATGTTGTGAATCTGGGCTTTCTGATTACTCTGCCCAACACTCTGATTTACGGCAACGTTATATGTCCTTAGTCTATTAAGGGGAGTTCTTATTTCCATTTGGTCTCGTGTCTTCTCACTTTTCTTTTACACAGGTCTGTTGTGCACACGATTGTGGCACGCTATGTAGCATTAAGCTAGTCTAATGCACATCCTGTATTTGTGTCTTTTCTTTTCTGTTCTAGGTTATGATCAGGAGCAGCACATTGGCCCGCCCTGACATGCATTTTGGGTATTTATTACTTTTTAATCACTGTCCCGTGCACTTCACAACTATTCCATAATCCTGGTCCTGAAGAAGCGCCATTGACCTTTTGCGGCAACAGAGGCGCGAAACATGTTGACCGTTTTGTGACAACAAGGCATAATATGCCCTTTTGGGATTATACTCTACTTCAGAGTCTTTTACTCTGTCAAAGGGGGAAATTACCTGTTCTGACCTTTTTTAGGTCACCCCTTGCCAGTTTTAGATCACTATGCACGCACATTTCATATTACCCCTATATAGGACCCACACACCCCACACACCCTCATGCACCATCCGGCATGCCTCAAAAGATCTCCGATAAAGCGACCCTTCGGGGGACCCATTGGGTATTGCAGCGCCGGTCCCAACGAGGAGCAATCGCCCGATGATGAAGCATGACACCCCTAGGGGTGTGTGAGGGCAACAAGAGGCAAGATATGTTCTTTCCCTTGGTTGATGGGACCACCCCACCTAGAACTTCAGTGTCTTCCTCTATTCTTGAAGGTATATGGATGAACACTTACATCCAACCTTTGGAACAGTGTCCTCTATTTGTTTTGATATGATTTTAGGGAGCACGGACACTGGACCATTAATGGCTCTCTGGTCCCCCCCTTCTTTTTGATTGAGGCTCCTGCCTTGTGACATTTTTTCAAACATTTTTTGGAGTAATGCCAGCTTTAATACATTCTGTTTTCCAGAGTGTTTGGTGGGTTCCCGCTGATGCGCGTCTTAATTTGCGTCATCATCATTCTGTTCCTTCAGTTCCACAATAGCTGCTCCATTTGTGGCCCTTCCTGGGTATGCATTGCTGCAACTGTACTGTGAGCGAATTTTACAACTTTATGGAGTGGTGCCCTTAGACGCTTTGGATGCCGAGTTATGTCTAACCTTCCGATATCCTTACTTCACCTGTGTGCAAACTGTGTTTCATTGCATCCTGTGCCACTTTTAAATGGGCCCTGGACGTCTGCCTGGCTTCACCGTCTCATGCTGCCCTGGATTTCGAACTGCTGATAGGTCCCTTAGTGGCCCATAACCTGGACTGTTCCTTGGGTTTGCATCTTGTGTACAACCCAGCGTTATGGCCAGTGGCCAGAGGTGTTTCTGTCTTCTGGATCTAAGTTTCATCAAAATCAACATAGGTTGTCCTTTGATGGTGTTGTCGACAACTGGATATGAGGTGCATGTTTGTTTCTTTGACCTACTCAGCTGAATGACTGACATTTCGAATATGGAAGAGTTGGATTTCTTACTGGATTTGTTGTCTTTTCACTTGGCATCCTACATCCTGGGTCCTGGCAATATAATGTAATTAGTTAACTTTTTTCACTAAACAGCTTTTATCCCAATTTGGCCATTGTCCCTATATGAGACAATGACTGTTCAATTTCTTGTACGCTTTGGTTCTTTTTACCACCTGATTTCTATTGTCATTTTGGTGCTACCATCCTGACCAAGTGGAGGGTGTCATATGTCCCTTTTAGGCCAGTGTTGTTTTTCCTATAATAGCATGAGCACATTGCAGACTGGCCTTTGCTTTGCTATACAAATGTAATTTGCTTTGTGCCACACTGTACTCGCACACAGAACCTGCTGTTGTTTTCATGTTCTCTTCTTTCCTAGTATTTAGTCTGAACACTGTAGACAAAGTCAAACAACAATGCCACTTGGTATTTTGTTCTGATCAGGTCCAGCACCTAGACAAAACACGCAAATGTAACATTTTTTTGGGGAACCCATACTTTTGTCATATAGGTATGCACAGACAGGCAACACCACACTTGGAGAGGGATCCTTACAGGGAAGAGACCGTGACAGAACCTGAGATGTAGAACTTTCATCTGTGCATGCTAAGGTACAGGGTCTGCTGACAACACCCAGAGATCTTCTGATATGTAATCTTTTTGTTTCTGTAGAAGGGAAGGGGGGGCTAGGCTACCCTTTCTCATATAATGGCAGCTCCTTTTATGATTTATGGACTACTTACTATGCTGACCGTATTTGTGTTAATCATATTCTTTCTTTTGTGTTGACATTTTTTATTGAATTTTATCATGAAATACAGAGTAACACAGAAATACTAAAACAATGAATTATTGATAATATTAAATACATATGTTGATCATAAATATTAATCATATTATATATAAATTTCAAAATGAATAAATCAGTGAGTAGATATATGGTATAAAGAACATGAATAAGAACTGGATATTATACATATTATAATATATAAAATATGAATGAATCTAAATATAAAAGAGAATGACTTTGTACAAGAAAATTAAAATAATTAGATCAGAGCACAAAAATTAAAAAGGGAGGAGAAAATTGATATGAAAAGTGGAAGAAAGAAGAAAAGAAGAGAAAAGAGATAAACTGTAAAGAAGATAATAAGAGAACAGTGAGAGATAATAGAGCCAGAGGAAGGGAGGGAGGAGAAGGAGAACGGGAGTGGTGGAAATAAATTGATGAAGGATAAAGGAAAGGGAAAAAGAAAAGAAATACACAAAATATGAAATAATGAATTAGTTAATTCAAGTGATTGCATTAGGAGAGAGAGCGGAGTTGGCATCAGTGTTAAGTCCAGTTTTAAAAAAAGAAGACCAGGTCTGGAGAAATACATCAACGTGATCTTGAAGGTTATACATTGTGCGCTCATGTAGGGCTGTTTGCATCATTCCCACTAGCCATTCTTCCTGAGAGGGTGGAGAAGGTGACTTCCAACGACACAAAATACAGATTTTTGCTGTAGCCAATGCAGTGTGTAGAAGACGTATTTGTGAATTTATAAAGTTTTGGAAAGTGTTGAAAATCATGTAGAAGGATTGTGGCAGGTGTAAATGGTAAGGATAATGGCATTGTGGAATGTAAAGTCTTGCCAACAAAGGACCAAAAGGACCTTGTTGCTGTGCAATCGCAAATGATTTGAACTATGTCACAACCAGAGGTAGAACATCTCCAGCAATTAGTGTGTGAAAGCAATCCAGCTTTATGTAACTTAGTTGGTGACCAGTGCCATTCATGAAGGATTTTAAATATACAAAATTTAAGCCTTGCTTCACGAACGCCTTTATGTAATCCCTCCAGTATCTTGTCCCATTCAGAAGCCGTAAATGAAATAGATAAACGAGATTGCCATTTATTTTGGAGAGCATACGAGAGAGATTGTGAAAATAAAGGAGACATAAAGGTTTTATGAAGACCAGAGGTCACTCCTCTAAACTTTCCCCACAGATTTAGGTAAGATAGTATTGGGGACACCTGCAACACCCAAGGGGGAGATCCCAAGTGTTTCCTCAGACATTGTTGAAGTTGAGAGTATCTAGAGGAGTGTTGTATAGGAAGATTAAATTCCTCACATAGTTGAGAAAATTATTTAAAATGTCCATCATGAAGAAGTAAATACCAGCTGCTTGCCATAAAGGCCAGGATAAAGTGCGACCATTGATACGGATAGCTGAATTGTTCCAAAGAGGAGCCTTAACATGAATACGCACGTTTGAGCCTAGTATACGATGCCCCCTTTGCCAAGATTTGTGCATGACTGATAAGATCGGATTCTTGGGATCAGAAGAACTAGTGCCACTACCATATAAAAGAGAAAGATCCGAGTTCTTGGATAAAAGATGACGCTCAATGGAAACCCATTGTGGGACATCTTTAGATCCTGGCATAAAATTAGAAAATTGGGAGATGTGTAGAGCAAGGGAATAGTGTTCAATGGATGGAAGACCCATACCTCCACATAACTGATGGGCTTTTAATTTTGTTATAGCAAGACGTGGTTTAGCTGAGCCCCATATAAAAATCGTAATCTTAGAATCTATTAATCTAAGGGTGGCTAAAGGAATCTGGAGGGGAAGCATACCTAAAACATAGATGAAACGAGGAAGGGTGACCATTTTGATAGCTTGTACTCTACCCCAAAGAGATAAGCCCAGAGCTTTCCACTTATCAAAATCCCTCTGCATTTGAGAAAGTAAAGGAGCTAAATTATCTGCAACCATATCTTCCAAACCTTTGTTGACCAAAATTCCTAGATATTTAAGATGTGAGGACTGACAATGAAAAGGGAATCCATGAATCACTGCCCTTGTAGTGCCATTAGAAATGGGTAACGCTTCACTTTTGTCCCAATTTATTTTGTAACCCGAAAAGGAGGAGAAATCATTAATAATTTGAAGAAGGGATGGAAGAGATCAAGGAAGATTATTAAGAGTAAGAAGAATATCATCTGCATATAAATAGATTTTAGAATGTCCAATTGGGAGAGGCACACCTATAATATCATCAGATTGACGGATAGCAGCAGCAAGTGGTTCCATAGCTAAAAGAAAAAGAAGGGGGGACAACGGGCAACCCTGACGTGTTCCCCTCCGTATTGGAAATGCATTGGACAAAAAACCACCGCAATTAACCTGAGCTGAGGGATTGTCATATAATAAACGCACTTTATTGATGAATTGATCACCCAAACCACATCTAGGCATAATGGTAAAAAGGTATTCCCACTCAATGCGGTCAAAAGCTTTTTCTGCATCAAGCGAAAGGGCCAAGGTATCTTCTGAAAGACGTTTTGCAGACCACAAGGTGTGGGCCTGGGTGCGGAGATGGTTCCGAGAAGAACGCCCTGATACAAAGCCTACTTGAGTGAAATGTATTAAAGAAGGCAGTACTTTGCGGAGTCGAGATGCCAAGATGCTAGCCATGATTTTAATATCACAATTTAATAAAGAAATGGGACGATAGCTACCGCACAAAAGAGGGTCTTTGCCAGGTTTAGGTAGTACAGCTATAACTGCTTTATTAGAGAGAGGGCCCAATGATGATTCTTTATCAGCCTCAAGAAATGCAGCATGTAACGTATCAATTATACTATGACCTGCTCATCTATAAAATTCAGCAGAGAAGCCATCTTCCCCAGGAGCTTTATGATAAGGCAGAGCAGTAATGGCTTTAGAGATCTCACCTCTTGTGATTTCACCATCAAGCAGAGACTCTACCATCATCAGAAAGACGTGGAAGACTCACCTTCTCTAAAAAAGAGAACATCTTACCTAGGTCTATTTGACTACCTGGAGTATATAAGGATTGATAAAAGGAGGCAAATTCATTAACTATCTCTTGGGGCCTTGTAAGTATGTCACCTTGAGTTGATCGAATAGCTGGAATAGCCATTGCTGCTTCCCTTTGATGTAATTGTGCAGCTAACAACCTCCCGGCCTATTCCCCTTGCTCGTAATGTCTTCCTTTCATCCTTTGTAAAGCAAATTCAGCTTTGGATGTAAAGAGACTATTAAGAGACATACGTGCTTGCTCCAATAACTTGCGATTACGTAAGGTAGGATCCGACGTATATAAACGGGAATAAAGTTGAATATCTTGTTCTAATTCTGTCTGCTTTGCAATATTATTCTTATTGGCAAGTGCTGCATTGCGCATTAGTTGCCCTCTAATAGTGGCTTTAGCCGCCGCCCAAACAGTTCTGCTGGAGGTGACAGAACCCTGGTTAATAGAGAGATAGTCCTGTAGATGGGATTGTAACTGAAGTTTACCCTTGGGCGTCCTGTGTCTTTGAATGCTCATACGCCATGGTTTACGCCCTGGCCGGGATAGACCTAAATCTAAAGATAAAAGGACAGGAGAATGATCAGACAAGGCTGCTTCTAGGATACGTGATTCCGTGACTAATTGAACCGCTTTGTGCAATATCATAAAATAGTCTAAGCGGGAAAATGTACCATGTGAGGATGAGAAGAACGTATATTCTTTGTCTTGTGGATGACTAAGACGCCAATGATCAACCAAACCGTTATCCGAAAATATGTCATTTAATACGGCTCTATCCGCTGCATTGGCCTTATCAAACTAACCAGTTTTATCTAAAATAAGATCTTGTACCAAATTCCAATCCTGACCAATGAGGTATTGCGAGGCATCAATTTCTGTGAGGAGGCGATTCAATCGAAGGAAAAAATACTTTTTAGTGCCAATCGGAGCATAAATAGACCCAAGACAGATGTAAGAATTCCCGATACGTAATTTGGCAAATACATATCGACCATCAGGATCTGACCAAGTCTTGCAGATCGTGACTGGAAGTGATCTGCGGATAAGAATTGCAACTCCACATTTGCGGACAGGATTAGTGTCTGTGGGGTCATATTTGTGAATGCTGCTGTGAATGATCTTACCCACCCAATCTCTGCAAAGTTTGTCAGATTCAATCTCATCAAGGTGCTTTTCTTGTAATAAAGCTATGTCTACATGTTTGGACTGTAAATAAGAAAGTACCTTCTTCCGTTTAATGTAATGAGTGAGGCCATGGACATTCCAAGTAATGGTAGATAAAGGATGAATATTAGCCATGATGGGCTACAATCAAAAAGGATTGGGAATCAATGTATTAGTCAAAAATTGGAAAAATAAGAGAAGTATGGGAAGGGAGAGTACTCTGGTTGATAAGAAATAGAAAAGTGTAAGAAAATAAGAGTTTTACAGGTTGAGAAAGTTTAGTATATGAAAAGAAAAAGAGAAGAAAAGAAAAAGACTTATGGAGGACAAACGTGATAAAGAAGCAAATAAAGAATATAATAAAGTAGTGTATAGAACAATAGAGAACGATATTAGAAAATGTAAAATAAGGTTCTTATTGATATATATTAGAGAGATCAAAATGTTCTATGTAATCAGTATATTTCTGGCTGTTAAAAAATAAAAGAGAATCAAAAAAATTGATATAGATTCGTTACCTACAACTTTTAACTTTTAACCACGGGTCTGGGCTCACTGGAGCACCACTACGAGTACAGACACCTTAAGGAGGGTGGACAATTAAAATGAATATCAGCCAGGACAATAAATTAGAAAAGCTGTAAAGAGTGAAAACTCCTGTGACCCAAATACATATCATAGTATGCGTTAGGAGGATAAGCACATTTCATTAAGAAACATAGATAAGCATTAAACGGGTCTAAAAGCAATTAATGAATGAGAATGAATACCAGAAGTTAAAGTAAACTATTAAAATTATCATTCAGAAATACAATTCTCATAATATGTACATAATAAACGACATTTGATAACTTAAATTCATAAATAACTATAAGAAAAAACGTTGGTATTATTGAAGAAAGAATGTCAGCATTGTAAAGATGGATAAAGAGCCTTGATGAATAGAAGCCCCAGCTAGGCCAGCAGGACACAAGGGTTCGCTCTCCTGCAAATGGAATCTATAAGGAAGTTGGCACGGAAACTGCAAAGTACAAAGACAAAGTTTATTAACCCTTAAGGGTGGTCCTACAATCCATACAACATCCTTCAGTATTGCATAGAGTAGCACAAAGAACTTGCGTATACGGTCCCCTTTTATACACAACAGAGGGGCTCATAAGTGGGTGGATACAACATGAAGCAAGAAATGTTGCCTTTTATGGACATTTTCAATACAGAATCAATATGTGGGCGGAGTAACTAATTTCCTGAGCCCGCGAAAACATGGTCAAGCAAGGAATAACTGATAACAGATGTGGTCAAGTCTGGGCATGCGCCAGACGGACAAAGGAGCTATTTATAGACTGTTACTAGGCAGATTGCAAGAGCAACTAACACGAAGATAGGACTCTTCTCGTGCTGAGCACGTGGAGACATGACAATACAAAATGGAGTCCAGACTTTGGTCAACATAACGAGAGAAACTCGGTCATAGAGGGGAATTCATGTCTTTAGTGAATGCTTACTCACACCGCTATTTCAATTTTCAACAGACGACCCTTTCAGCATTTACTGAAGACATCCGGTTTGTTAGGATAATCATCGTATATATCAATTTTCATCATTTCTTCTATTTCTTTAGTCAGATGTTTCTGGTAAGTGACATTGGCAATATCTTTCTTATCAGGAATGCAGAGTGACACACATAGGGAACAGAGTAAAGGACCACATTGAATACAAATGCAACAAGAAAACAGAATTGCTACAATGATACAGAGACCAGTTAAGACCTTCCACCCCCAAGCAGTGATCAATGCCCAAAACCATCCAGAAAAGGTCCAAGTGCCGTTTTCTGTATGGATTTCAGCTGCAATTTTATGCAACCTGTTGATAGCATTATAGACTGACGGCGTGTGGTCAGGGATGAACACACAACAACTACTTCCGATAATTTTACATGCTCCACCTCGGTCAGCTAACATAACATCTAACACCATACGATTCTGTAATGCAACAATTCTAGTAATTTGTAATTCTTCCGTAAGATTCCCAAGAGCAGCAGCGGTTTGATTTGTCACAGCCTCTACCACTCTTGTTAACCTTCGAACTTTCCTACTATTTAGGGCAGCTCCAACAAAGAAAAACAATCCTAAATTAAAATCAATATACTGCTGCAGACTAGTGTCAGTCTGATCCACGTCATCAATCGATAGAGTACGTTTATACCTATTTACAGTCACATTATTTAACAACTTCAAATCCTTATGAAAAGATGCAGGTGCCAAGAATACAGGAGGCAATAGAAATGCCACATAACATACTCCAGACCAACCGGCTGGCAAACGGTAATAACCTTTATTTCCACATACGAAGTATGTATTAGGGGATGCTAAGAAGGTACTGTTATTCAACCCGTCGATGTTTAAAATAGTGATGCAATCACTAACACCAACAGGAATATAACCCACACTCTGGACACACAGGTCCGCTTGAGCTTGTGCCACTTGAATCACAAATCGGTCTTTTCCCACAGTGTCTCTAGTGTTCGTGAAAATATAGGGAATCGATTCATTGTCTGGCCGATACTCTTCCCATTCCCAAATTGTCCCATTCGCTTGCGGATATCCATCTTTATCCTGATGACATTCCCTATTAAGTCTGAAGAGTAACCGTCCCACTGTAGGTTTCCGGGTGGCAAAAAGCAAAGTGTACCATGCTCTACAGGAGCCGTTATGAGACAAAGGAAGGGGTATGAACGGAGTTCCTCCTTTCTTCTGGTGAGCTGGCATCATGCCACATATCCAATAGTTCGTAGCATTGGTAGCAACATGGGTGTGATGCAACATCTGGATGAAAGTGTTATTCAAATAAGACTGACGATGCTTCAACTCTTGATACGGTAGTGTATAAAAGTAGTGCTCCTCAGGCACTGGAGTAGTCAACACAAGTAACTTTCGAGCAGGAGTCACATCCTCCACAAACCATGTGGTTATCCCAACAATAGCTACTGTAAACATAAAACCTGATGCACAAAGGATTTTCTTTTTCTCCATGTCAGAATAAAAAATCAATATCTTCCTGAAACTAAAAGGTTGTCAGAACTCTTCCCCTTAGGCAGCGGTCGATTTCTTCACCAGCGGGCCAAGACGGGTGTCGCTACACTAATGCAGGGCTGATCCCCCCTCCCCTTGCCTCTTTGGCTCTCCGTTTCACTAACCCAAGGGCCGTTCTGACAACGTGTCCTGATACTGAAGAATTTACTTCCTTGGCCTGAGATGATATCGCTTTCCTCCAGGAGTCGCGTGGTCCGGAAAGAGCTCCTCAGTATCGTTCGGTTCCCCAGCACGGCCTTTCTCTGCAGTCAGAAGTTCTCGATGGTCGGTCAATACAGCAGGCTCCACCAATCCGGGCGGTACTTTGCGACAGTGCAGGGAATGAATCCAATTCTTTCGGTTGGAAACCCGCACAGCCGTCCTCGTTGCAAGTAGGACCTGCTCAGGACCAACCCATCTCGGCTCCAAGCTGTTCGTCCTTTCAAAAATCTTCACCATAACATAGTCTCCAGGCCGGAGACTGTGACCTTCGCCGGTGGACCGATCAGGGAGCGCCTCCCGGACCTGTTGATGAATAGAAACCAAGTTATCCGTTAACTGCGCCAGATAATCATTCATCATTACACAAGGTACATCATACACAGCCTTAGGTCTTGGTGGACCCCAAATATTCATTGGGCGTCCAAAAACAATCTTGTACGGTGTAAGACCAGTTCGAGAGTGCGGTATCGATCTAATTGACAATAATGCCAGCGGTAAAGCATCTGGCCAAGTCAAAGACGTCGAAGCTTGGATTTTAGCGATCTTGAGCTTCAGTGTACCATTATACTTCTCGACTAGTCCTGCAGACTGAGGGTGAAACACTGCGTGGAACTTCTGAGTGATGCCTAGACCCCTCAGAACATACTTTATAACATCCGCTATAAAGTGGGGTCCGTTATCACTCCACAGCAGTCTACAAACACCATATCGGGGGAAGAACTCCTTCAATAGCATCTTGGCGGTAGTCATTGCAGTATTATCTTTCGTAGGGTATGCCTCGATCCATTTACTAAAGGCACATACCACTACTAGAACATACTTCAAATTTTTACAGCGCTCAAGCTGGATGTAATCCATCTGCAACACCTCAAAGGGTGCAGTAGGTGTCGCAAATCCTCCTGCTGGAGTTCGAGTACCCTTTCCTGGGTTGTACCTCAGGCAAATCATACAGGTCTGCACCACCCTCTTTGCCGTGCTAGCAATCTCTGGATGCTCCCAGACTTGGGTAAGCAATTTTACAATTGCGGAAGCTCCAACATGTGCTAGCCCATGTGCCATCTGAACCATAGGTTGTACAAAAGCTGTGGGTAGCTTCCATCTATCCATCTCCTTATTTCTCCAACAACCCTCATCATCCAATTCTCCATCATTGGACCATTGCTCCCGTTCTTTGTCAGAAGCGGTCCTCTGTATTTCCAGCACCTCTCTTTTCGCATCGTACCATCTTTCTACCTGCGACTTTACTACATACATGGCACCCGGTCTGCCAAGGCATTTCCTTCTCCAACTTTATCAACCACTTTCTTATGGGCACTACATTTAATGATAGCAATTTTCCTCGGATATGTCAATGCAGTTAAAAGGTTGTGAACTAACTCTCCATGCATTATTTGTACTCCATGCGACGTCAGAAACTCTCTCTCCTTCCAGAGTAGGCCGAAATCGTGCGCTACTCCGAAGGCATAACGGCTATCTGTATAAACATTCACACACAATCCTGTACTGAGCTCACATGCTCGTGTTAATGCTATCAGTTCCGCTGCTTGAGCTGATTTCTGTGGTATGCGTGCTGTCTCCACTATTGTTTGCAATGTGGTAATTGCATACGCTGCTGAAGTCGTACCATCTTGTAGCTTCAGGCATGATCCGTCCACCCACAGTTCTCCATCTACATCTGGAAAGGGCATATCCTGGAGATCAATACGACCCTTTGTTTGTTCCTCAGTCACAAGAATACAATCATGTGCTTTCCGTGCCTCAGACTGAGCTTCCGGGAACGGCAACAATGTAGCCGGGTTTAACGTTACACACCTCTTTAACGTAATATGAGGAGCCAAAAGCGTCAGCTCATATCCCGTTAAACGAGCACTGGTCAAATGCTGCGTCTTTGTCTGATTAAGCAAGGCATCAACAGCATGGGGGACTAATACCAGCAGCTTATGAGATAACACAATTCCCTCGCTTTGGCGTATTGACACAGCTGTCGCCGCCACCAAGCGAAAACAACCAGGCAATGCTCGGGCAACAGGATCAAGTACAGCTGAAAAATACGCACAAGGGCGCTGCTTGTCGCCATGCATCTGCACTAAAACTGATAATGCACATCCATCTTTCTCATGCACATACAGCGAAAAGGGTTTTGTATAATCAGGAGTCCCTAACACTGGTGCTGAACAAAGGGCCTGTCGCAATTTCTGGAAGGCAGTGTCACACTCATTTGACCAAGGAAGCGGAATAGGTGTGTCTTTTGTCAAAAGGGCTAACAATGGCTTGGCTATGTGTGAAAACCCTAGTATCCATTGCCTACAAAAAGAAACAAGACCCAAAAATGCACGCACGTCCTTCTGCGTGGAAGGCACTGGCGTGTCCAAAATTACTTGAATACGATCTGATGTGAGTGCACGCCCCTCCTTAGACAAAAGGTGGCCCAGATAAGTCACCTTTGGTCTACAGAACTGCAATTTTTTCCTCGACACTTTGTGATTGTGAGATGCCAGAAAGGAAAGCAAGGATAACGTACTCTTCTCACACAACTCCGGGGTGTCAGCCGCCAACAAGATGTCATCGACATATTGAATGAGGGCGACACCCTCGGGCAGAACAAAGGAGTCCAATTGTCTTTTCAAAGCTTGACTGTAAATGCTAGGGCTTTCTGTGTAGCCCTGAGGAACTCTACAAAATCGATAAGACCTATTATTCAGAGTGAAACCAAAAAGGTATCGGCTGTCGGGATGAATAGGAATCGAAAAGAAAGCATTTTTCAAATCAATGACTGAAAACGTGGTCGCCGTAGGCGGGACCAGAGTAAGCAACGTCGTGATATCAGAAACCACTGGATACTGAGGTATCACGATCTTGTTTACTTCTCTCAAATCAATTATAAACCGATAAACTTTGGCATCCGTATCCTTTTTCAAAATGGGTAGAATCGGACTATTACAGACGTTGCAGGGAACTTCCTCCACTACTCCCACCTTAATCAAATCCTGCACAATCTGTATAAGAGCCTCCTCCCCCTCCTGGGAAATACGATACTGCGGAAGGCGTGGTAACACCGCCCCCTCCTGGACACTAATGTGAACAGGCGGAATCACCATCTGTCCCACATCGGTATCCGAAGTGGCCCACAAAGTACGAGGGAGGGTCGCTAACACAGCATCCTCTGCAACCACACACATCCGTTCAGACCGAGGGTAATTATCATTTAATATCACCCGTACTCCAGCAGGGGAGCAGCGGATCGTAGCTCTGAAGTGCTTTAGCATATCAAGACCCATAATGTTGTCCGGCGTGTTCGGGGCGAGCAAAAACGGACAGGGTGCAGAAAAAGAATCAACCTGAAATGTGAGGGGTCGAGAAAGAGGGCTTCGGGAGAGTGTACCGTCAAACCCTACCGATGTAACCATTAAGCCAGATGGGGGAGCCCTCGGAACCAATTGTTTAGACAGCGCACTACGAGTCGCTCCTGTATCTACTAGGAACTGATCAGTAGAACCCAAAACCTCCGCTGATACATAAGGACCCTTCTGATCAACCGGCACCTCAACTGATTCTAACCCCCATCCAACGCATTCCTATGCATGCTGTGAATCATGGTACCCAGAGCGGTCAGTCCCTGACACTTGATACTGGTTCTGTCGATCAAAGACATTAGGTCTATCTCGTTGCTGCCCGGCAGGGTCAAAACGAGCGTGATCGTTAGAATTCCCTCTAAAATTCGAGGAACCCCCTCTACCTCTCGGGCCACCCTGATTATGTCCCTGACGCGAAGCGTACAACGCCGGGCAATCTCTGGCCCAGTGGCCCGATTGTTTACAATACGCACATTGATTCTTATTCAAATCAGATCGGCCCGAGGGAGGACCATAAAATCCTCCCCTTCCTCTATTGACACCCCGACGGGGCAGACCATACACTTGCGCTAACATCACCTTCGTTTTTAAATCTTTCGATTTCTTCTCCTCCTGCCCCTTCGCTTCTTGCTCCTGACGCTCATAATACTGAGCTATAGTCAGGAGGGCTGTCGGGGACGCGGTGGACCAAGAACTTTCACTCGCTTTTAGGCGGGCTGCTATTGCCGGTAATAAATTCGCCACATATTTATCAGCAAAGAGGTGTCGACCCGTATCATCCGTAAGTGACTGACCACTAAAATCATGAAACGTCTCCTCAAAGCGCGTAAAGAAATCTGCAACTGATTCATCGACTTTCTGCTTACACGAGTCTAACATATTCCAGTCAATCTTTTTAGGGGGAATGATTGTTTTCAACTTAGTCAGAATAGCAGCAGGGAGATCTAAGATAATCTGAGGTGGTTTCTTCGCGGGCTTCCTCTCCCTATCCTCATCCTCAAGCTCAGACCACCGAGCCTTAAAAGCGGCAACATCGTCCACCTTCCGCACGGATCGCCACATATCCGGTGGTAAAATAAGCCCAAAGAACAGATCTATATCTGCTAAGGTCATAGTGCAAGAATTCAAGGCCCCCTCGACTTCTTCGTAAAAAGCCGCTGGATTCTTGCGGGGATCAGGCAATGCATTCTTTAATGCCATAACATCAGCCCTATGCCAAGGAGTATAAACCCAATTGTACACAAAATATCCCTTAGTATCAGCGGAGGTAATGTCCGCACTAGTTCCCGCTCCCTTAGGGGGAACATACAAGGGTGCCGCCTCTCGCATTGGTTTAGCATGCACTAGTTCGCTCTTATCTGAGTGGGAGGTAGATGATTGGTCATCACCGACACGTGAATCCGACTGCTTTTCCTCCTCTGCTTTTAGGCGCGCTCTCTCTTTAAGGTCACTCGCTGCGTCCCGCAATGCAAACAGTCGTCAAGCCGCATCAGGCGCCTTAGAGGGAGAAAAAACACCGTTACGCAATGCTTTAGCATCTAATATTACATCATCAGGCTCAAAAACGTTGGAATATTTCCGAAAGACAGTAATCACTTCATCAGAAAAGTGGCCCAAAAAATACAACTTCTCTCTATCCTGCCACTTCTCCCAGGAATTCAACAACTCAGCAAGGGACAACTTGCCCTTGAGTGCACGAAAAGAAACTTGCCGAAGCTCACCCATTCGGTCAACCGATAACATGGACCGCGTGTCTACCTTATCCGAAGCCGATCCAGAATCCTGTGACCTCGGGGCAGACGCGCCAACATAAGGGGGCGGAGAGCGATCTAATAAATAAAAATCATCGTCAGGATTATTAAGAACAGGATAAAGTGGTTGACGAACAACATATTGACCCGAGACTTGCAACCTGCGCTCTTTCTCTTGCCTCTCCGTCTGTTCTCTTTCCTCCCGACGCTTCGCTTCCTGTGTTCGCACATGATCATTCTTCCGTTGCTCTTTATCAAACAGCGCTTTCTCACGTTTCTCTCGCTCACGCACTTCCTTCACCCATAATCGCACACATTCAAACATGTCTTGCCGAGCACGCCATTTACACATACACTGTTCCACATACTCAATCTTACGCATATCAAATGATCCATACAAAGGCCATCGTAACTCAGGATCCTTCTTGGTGTATTTCCTCCATACAGTGCTGTACATTATAGAGGAAAGACCGTGCTTCACATACATATCCCTATTAGGAGTCCCCTCTGGGGGAGCTGGAGCAGATTCCTCGAGGTTTAACCGGTTTCCAAAACAGCAGCACCACTTACGGAGTGCGCTAAAAGCAGGCATGCTCAAGAATAATGCAAAATATGCAGTATTATCAAAAAAATGGCACTTAAACGTTGTGCCGTTCAAAGTTACACAGCTCCGGAGAAATATCTCCACATTACCTGCCTATATGTGTTGCAACGCATATATTCTCACAATAACCAATACAAGATATGACCGGTCATCACAAATCAAACTCAAATAGCCAAACCTGGCTTCAAAAACTCGGAGCAAGTACCGTATAGCGGTTCTTACCAATCAAGAGTGTCCAGATTCCAACTGCCAAGCTCCAAAATTCGCCCAAACGGCTGTCACGGCAGGACCGACAGAAGAGGTCTCAGTCGAGGACCGGCGCCACCCAGATGGTCAGCTCGGAAGGGAAGGAAGAAAACCTCGGGATGCCAGGACTAAAGTGCCTCTGGCAGTGATCACATCCCCGGCCAAATTCCTCACCTTCGTCACGACCAGTCCTTCGAGCATCCGAGTCGCCGATGAGCCCCACGTGACGGGCGCCAATTGATGAATAGAAGCCCCAGCTAGGCCAGCAGGACACAAGGGTTCGCTCTCCTGCAAATGGAATCTATAAGGAAGTTGGCACGGAAACTGCAAAGTACAAAGACAAAGTTTATTAACCCTTAAGGGTGGTCCTACAATCCATACAACACCCTTCAGTATTGCATAGAGTAGCACAAAGAACTTGCGTACACGGTCCCCTTTTATACACAACAGAGGGGCTCATAAGTGGGTGGATACAACATGAAGCAAGAAATGTTGCCTTTTATGGACATTTTCAATACAGAATCAATATGTGGGCGGAGTAACTAATTTCCTGAGTCCGCGAAAACATGGTCAAGCAAGGAATAACTGATAACAGATGTGGTCAAGTCTGGGCATGCGCCAGACGGACAAAGGAGCTATTTATAGACTGTTACTAGGCAGATTGCAAGAGCAACTAACACGAAGATAGGACTCTTCTCGTGCTGAGCACGTGGAGACATGACAATACAAAATGGAGTCCAGACTTTGGTCAACATAACGAGAGAAACTCGGTCATAGAGGGGAATTCATGTCTTTAGTGAATGCTTACTCACACCGCTATTTCAATTTTCAACAGCCTGTTCTTAAAAAGTGAGATAGTAATACATTAAAAGCACATATCATAGCGTATAACATATGACCAATGTGAAATAAAATTATAAATAATGTTTAGAATAAAATTCTTTTGACAAAGGGACTGAAATAAGATACATATTAAAATACATAGTAAGTATATCCATAAGGAAAAACACTCAGTAATATATTGTAATCATCTATAATAAATATAAGTAGAACTTATTCATCTTTCTGGCTGAAGAGTAAGATGTAAGTAAACACAAGGAGTAAGCATTAACTGAACTTAAAGAGTCAGGTAAGTTGATAAAACGATATTAACTAAGACCGTAACTATGAGGATAACAAATAGGGACTCAACTCATTCTCCATCTGGAGCAGATTTTAAGGGAGATCTGGACTTATCTCTACGTTGATCTTGTGTGGTAGTAATTACTGACTGCAAGGCGGACGCTTGATCCTCATCTGTACGAAAAGGTTGCTCTGTTTCTCTACCTCTAGGACGCACATCCCCAAGGTTGCGACGCCTTTTATCTGTCGACTGTTGAGGTTGTGTAGAACTTTGACCAGACTGCTCATGAGAAATATGTTGTACATCCAGATCCTGAACTGTTAAACTGTCTAGAAACTGCTGTAAGTCTTCAGGGTTGTAAAAGTCTTGTGATTCACCATTTTTAGTAAGGCGGAAGCGAGCTGGGTCAAACAGGCCATACTTGATATCCAACTTCCGCAGTTGTGGTCGCATAGCTAAGAATAGTTTCCTTCTTTTGTTGGTTTCTCTCAAGAAGTCAGCTGCCATATGTATTTGATGACCATCATAGATGTAAGATCTTTGCGTGCGAGCTGATATTAGTATCTGTCTGACTTGCTCATGTCTCAGAAAACAAGCAATTAGAAGCCGTGGTTGAGAATCCAGGTTTGGTCGTGGAGGACCAATACGATGAGCACGTTGGATTTCCAATGGTGGGTCAAAAGTAGTACCAAGTAATTTGGGAAGAATTTTACATAGAAATAACCAAGCATTTTGGCCTTCAATTTTCTCCGGAAATCCAAAGACGCGAACATTGTCTCTTCTATTGCGATCTTCCAAGTCAACAAGCTTACTGCGAAGGAGTGGAAAATCCTGGTCCCTGTTTTGTACTGAGTCAAGCCTGTTTTCCACTACAGTTAATCGCCGATCCAGTCCATCAGTTTTTTGATGAAATTGCGCAATCTCCGCTCTAATGGATTTGGTTTCTGTCGTGAGGGAGGAAATGTGATTATCAATTTCTGTCAGACGGCAACTAATAGTTGAAATTTCCTGCAAAATACGATTCATAGTTGCTGCTGACTCAGTGGTTGAGTTGACCAAAGATGAAGTAGGTGGTGATGGGGGTGAACCTTTAGTAGGCATAGTGCGCAGTTGCTTATGTGTGTCTACAGGCGGAGACAATTTAGAACTTTTGTTGTAATTTTTGTGATTAGACATCTGTAAAATGTGTCCGCAGAGTGTTGAAAAAACCAGACACAAATGAAGCAATTAAAAATTAGATGTAAACAATTGGAGCACGTAGGGGTTAATATGAGGGTGAAAGAGTAAACTTATCACCCTTAATCCTGTAGGCTCACGTAAATAAATATTTTAGTCTCTTACCGATAATAATGACAAAAATAATCAGTCACAAATGACAATGTATGGCATCCTATGACATAAAATATTTAGTGTTTGTCACTGAAAAACAACATCAGCATAACAAACTAGTAAGATACAAATTATAAGAAAGAAAGAGCTCAATCTTCTACTGCATTGTGTATAAAATCATTAGACCTTCATAACATGCAGTATAAAGCTGACAGTGTGTTCACATCATTGAGCGAAAAAACGCATAATATGCCATAGAAATTCCTCATAAATAATACTTCATAGGCAGAAAGATATTTCCACTGGAAAGTGAGGTGGTATTAAGTGAAGATATTGCGCATTACCAACATGAAAGGGCGCTTTGAAATGAAGAGTAACAGTCTATCTGAAAGCATGTTGGAAATGAATGTCACAGGAGAGAAAAAAGTATCAGTTGACCTGTGAACTCCATTCTTGAATTTTACTCTCTGCAGGTGTTGGCAGACTAAGGTTGGAGAATATAAAAAAAAGAAAAAACAGTGAAGAACTTTAACATTTCACACATTAATGGAAGCTCAAAAGGTTGTGTGTGAAGTTACAATAGAACAGCTGAGTTCCGATACTTCTGAAGTATTTGGTGAAAGAATAATTGTTCCAGTCGGAGATAACCTTGAAAAGGGTCATGTCATTGCAGAAATTAATCACAGAAGCAGAAGGCAAAGATACTTCTTACTGCCTGAGAAATATTGAAGCACTGAACAAAGAGAGCCTTTTTCCACTTTGCCCGGTAATAAATCCCTCTCAGGAATGCAGCCAGAGGGGCTCTCCGCCAGAGCTGAAAGTATTTCAGTCAGAATTAACCCTAAAAAGGGTTGTTCAACTCTGAAATTCAGCCACAAGTAAAAGCGCTGCTGTAGGAAGGCATAGCTGTCACAGGGGTGATCCTAGCTGAGGTGTAAAGTGCGCCATCTCCATCAAGGGTCCTTCTCGCAGTGGAGCCTCACATTCAGGCGGCCATCTTCCTTCGTGGCCAAACCACGCCCCCCGCTAGGCATATTCTTACGTACTGTGGCAAGCATACTGCATACAAGAGCACGTTAGTTAAAATAAAAATGTTGAACTTTTCTCGTGTCTCTGTCAGATCTTTTTATGGACTAATATGAGGATGAGAGCAAAAGGGTTTATCCTTTAACCACGATTACTGAGAGGATTGGGTGTCTAATTCCTTGTTCCTCTGTGAGTGAGTAGAAGGGCAAGTGAGACACTATAGCTAGTCGGTGGGAAACAACCTTTACAACGCAACTTTTACAACGCAATGCTATTACAACGCATTTTTTACAATGCAAAATCTTTTACAACGCATGCATTTACAACGCATGCTTTTATATGGTAAGTACTTTTACAACGCATATACCATTACAACGCATTTTTTTTTTTTTTTTTTTTAGAAAAATGTTGTAAAAAAAATAAATAATTAATATTTTATTTATATTAAAAACTATATTTAAAAAATATGAAAGAGTAATTATTGAGTATAAATTATTTATTAAATGTAATTTAAAATATATGAGTAGTATTATAAAAGATTAATACTTGAGTATTTTTAAAATATGAAAGAGTATTTTTAAGGTATAAATAAATAAAAAAATAAAGTATAATATATGAGTAGTATTATGAGAGTTTTATACTTGAGTATTTTTAAGTTTCTTATTTAAAATGAAATTAATAATATAAAATATTAAAAAAAGAAAGAGTAATTTTGGAGTATTTGAAAAATAATTAATTAATAATTTATTATTTATATGAAATACTATATTTTAAAAATATGAAAGAGTAATTATTCAGTTTAAATTATTTAATAAATAAGAAAAAATAAAATATATGAGTAGTATTTTAAAAGATTAATACTTGAGTATTTTTGAAATAAGAAAGAGTATTATTAAAGTATAAATAAATAAAAAATTAAAGTCTAAAAAATGAGTAGTATTATGAGAGATTAACACTAGAGTATTTTTAACTTTCTAAATTAAAAAGTAATTAATAATAAAAAATATTTAAAAATAGAAAGAGTACTTTTGGAATATTTTAATTTAAAATATTGTAGTGTAAAAAAAAATATAAATAATTAATTTAATATTTAAAATATTAATAGAGTTATTTAAAAATAATTTAACATGAAAATATAGCAAAATAAAAAATAACTAAGAAAATAGAACTTACTTTAAAAAAATTCCCACGCTTTTGTATTGAAGTCTATGTGATAAATTGTCCTTCATTTATTTTGGCAGCTTAAGAAGATACAACCCGCGGAACAAGAAAGGAAGGTGCGAAAAGAGAAGAAAAAGCAAGTTTGAAAGGAAAAAGAAAATAGAGACGAGGTAAGGAACACATTAAGTAAATTTACATATTATTATATAAATTTAACATGTTAAAATAACAAATTAATAATAAATAACAGTAAACAAATAAGGTTTATAAAATATTTCTTTATTAAAAAAAACATAGAAAAAACATTTTTGATTTATTGCTTTTTATTACATAATGAACATATTTTACAAAAAATAAACAATATTGATTACTATTTTTAAACATATATTTATTTAAATAGTCAATAAAATAGTCCTTTGTTAACATTGATGCACGCGATGACGTCATGACGTGAACGTAAACGTAAGGCGCCATTTTGGAGAGCATCGGAGGAGGAAGCAGCAGGAAGCTGATCTGCGTCCAGGTAGGAAACTTTTATACATTTATTTATAGATATAAAGTTAAAAAAAGATACATATATAGTAAAGAAAGAATAAGGAGAGGTTGCGGAATAACTAATTGATGTTTAAAATGTAAAAAAGCATGTCCACGTTCATGTCATTACTGTATGCCTATGTCGGGTCGCGATAATTTATTTGTTTAAAAAAAAAATGTAATTAACTGTAACAGTATTTAAAGTTACAATTAAAAATGTTAATTTGAAATCATCGGAACGATTACAAATGATTTATATCTTCATTTAAAAAAAAAAAAAGTTTGCGTATTCAGATTTTGTGAAAAAATATATTGTTATTAATTTGGTGTTTATGCAGCAATGTGCATTTTGGAAAATGGATTGACTTTTGAAAAATTGAATAGGTAGAGATTTTTTGGATTTTATGGATGGTAGTTAGTTAGGAAGTTTTGCAATAATTATTTTCTACGTATTGATCTTTGGAAAGTTGGACAAATATTATGGTAAAGTAGCTTTGGATACATTGGTTGTTTGGAAAAAAATGAAGATTGTGAAAAAAATACAAAAATTAGGAGACCCGACTCGTAATTTTGAAAAAATGTTTGGAAAAAAATTGTATGCCAATTGTAATTAAAGGTTATTTAAATTTGAAGCAAAGCAGGAAAGTAAGTAAATAACTATTTTTAAAAAGAAAGAATGTTAGCAAGATTTTCCAGGTAGTCTAGAGCCACACACAACGTAAATTGTTGTAATATAGCCAATAGTCTCTCAGACATTTCCTTTGTTTTGACAGTTACTCGTGGGTTTAGACTACCTGCAAGTGTTTGGGCAAGTCTCATTTCTTGAAAACTTTGCTCCTTCTTCAAAGTTTCCAAGAAAGAGTAGAAATTAGGATGAGGTTTGCCAATTGTATGGTTGAAGGAGTTATGCCATCCCTCAATGGCATTATTTGTTTTTGCTTCTCCCTCTAAACAGCTCGTGTAACAGTTCCACCACTCCACATGGAATCGTGGCTTCCTCCTGCGACCCGATCTGCTTAGGTGCCCAATCCATGTGTCCTCGAAATAATTTAGAATGGGTGCCAATTTCTCTTCATTACTTGTATAAAAAACAGATTCTATAATAGCAGTGTAGTACTCGTCCACACTATCGGGAGGAACAAAACAAAGTGCAGTTAATTTTTTTAATTCAAACTGTAGTTTGCTATCTCAACAGTATTCTGCAACTAGGGATGTTTTTTGTAATTTACGCCAAAATGCCTGGGAAAAATGGAAAAAACATCCCTGAATTTGGGTATCCGTGTACGTTTTAGTGATCACATTGATCATGCTCAATTCAAAATCTATTATTATTTTCCTAGGACTTTGAGAAGTTTTACTTTTAATAACTGATAAAAGTTCAGAGTATGTTGCAGAAGTCTTATCAGGTAGCAAACTATATACTAAGGGGATTGCAGTATTGTTAATTTTTGCATGTATAGTATAAATTTGAGTGAAAGGATGGGGTGTACTTTTAAACGTCCCATCCATCATCCAAATTTCACTATTTTCTAACTTTGCTAGGTTACGTGGGGTACTAAAAATAAGAATTCGTTTCTGAGGGTTTTGGTTATCATGCAGAAGGAAAGGTTCATCAGAAAAAGAAATAGAAAGATCATGTGGAATTCTAATATCAGAAAATGTATGTGGTGTAGATAATTGGATGTTACTTGCCTGCTTTTGTCTTTGTATAATTCTTCTCAAATTAGGAATTATAGGCATGTTACTAGCAACATGACTGGGGACATGCTGTGCAACCTCTCTTAAAATGGATCCTGTAGAATCATTGGAGGTGCTTGCAATAGCTTTCATTTCATTAACAGTTTCTCTTATTTCTACCTCCATTGCAGAGGCAGAGTGGTTATGTTCTGTTGTTTTTACAACTAAATTATCAAGTGTAACCGCTCTGCCACTGCAATGGGTAGTGTAGTATTGCACACACCTCCAATGATTTCTAGGAAAACTTATTCTTTCCTTACTATATATGTATCCTGCATGGTTTAATACATTTTTCCCTTTCCTCGATTTTAGATATTTAGCTGCTTCAAGAGTAGACATTTTCTGTGAAGAGAAGAGAAGAAAAAAAAATTAGGATGTAAAAGTAAATACACTAGCTCTAATGTTACCCCTACACCATCCAACACTTTCCCTACTGCTGCACCTTCCTGGAGTTAGAATAGTAAATTTTACCCCTACACCATCCAACACTTTCCCTACTGATGCACCTTCCTGGAGTTAGAATAGTAAATGTTACCCCTACACCCTCCAACACTTTCCCTACTGATGCACCTTCCTGGAGTTAGAATAGTAAATTTTACCCCTACAACATCCAACACTTTCCCTACTGATGCACCTTCCTAGAGTTAGAATAGTAAATTTTACCCCTACACCATCCAACACTTTCCCTACTGATGCACCTTCCAGGAGTTAGAATAGTAAATTTTACCCCTACACCATCCAACACTTTCCCTACTGATGCACCTTCCTGGAGTTAGAATAGTAAATTTTACCCCTACACCATCCAACACTTTCCCTACTGCTGCACCTTCCTGGAGTTAGAATAGTAAATTTTACCCCTACACCATCCAACACTTTCCCTACTGATGCACCTTCCTAGAGTTAGAATAGTAAATTTTACCCCTACACCATCCAACACTTTCCCTACTGATGCACCTTCCTGGAGTTAGAATAGTAAATTTAACCCCTACACCATCAAACACTTTCCCTACTGATGCACCTTCCTGGAGTAAGAATAGTAAATTTTACCCCTACACCATCCAACACTTTCCCTACTGATGCACCTTCCTGGAGTTAGAATAGTAAATTTAACCCCTACACCATCCAACACTTTCCCTACTAATGCACCTTCCTGGAGTTAGAATAGTAAATTTTACCCCTACACCATCCAGCACTTTCCCTACTGCTGCACCTTCCTGGAGTTAGAATAGTAAATTTTACCCCTACACCATCCAACACTTTCCCTACTGATGCACCTTCCTGGAGTTAGAATAGTAAATTTTACCCCTACACCATCCAACACTTTCCCTACTGCTGCACCTTCCTGGAGTTAGAATACTTAATTTAAACCCCTACACCATCCAACACTTTCCCTACTGCTGCACCTTTCTTGAGTTAGAATAGTAATATTTATTACAACTACAACTCATATTTTCTGCATTGTGGAATTTTAATTAAATTAATAAATAAAAGATTTGACTATTATAATGTTGGAATTATAACAGTGTTTATTTAAAATACCTTTTGTTTTTGGTGTTTCTTTCTTGGTGTGGCTTCTGCTGTGGTTTTGGCCTGCTGGCTGGTGTTTTTGCTTATTTGTTTTTTAGTTTTTTACAACAAAGTTGCAAACAATTGTCTGTGAAAATGAAATTTAAAAAAAAGAATAAGTTAAAAACTTTGACAACGTTGGTCACAAATGCAAATTTTGTAAAAATGTTTGTAATGATGACATTTTATTTAAGTATAACTACATAATATGCTGCACCACACTTGAGTTAAATTAATATTTTGTACCCCTCAACATAATACACTTTCAATAATGCTGCACCATCATGATCTTAGAGTAATAATGGATACCCCTACACCATCCCTCATTTTCCGTACTGCTGCACCTTCCTGGAGTTAGATTAGTAATTGTTACCCCTACACCATCTCATACTTACTTTTATGCTGCACCTTCCTGGAGTTAGAATAGTAAATTATACCCCTACACCGTCCAACACTTTCCCTACTGCTGCACCTTCCTGGAGTTAGATTAGTAAATTTGACCCATACACTATCACACACTTTCCCTACTGCTGCACCTTCCTGGAGTTAGAATAGTAATTATTACTCCTACACCATCCCACACTTTCCCTACTGCTGCACCTTCTTCGAGTTCGAATAGTAATATTTATTACAACTACAACTCATATTTTCTGCATTGTGGAATTTTAATTTAAGTAATTAAAAAAAGGTTAGAATATTATAATGTTGGAATTATAACAGTGTTTATTTAAAATACCTTCTGTTTTTGGTGTTTCTTTCTTGGTGTGGCTTCTGCTGTGCTTTTGGCCTGCTGGCTGGAGATTTGATTTATTTGTTTTACAGATTTTTACAACAAAGTAGCAAAGAATTGTCTGTGAAAATGAAATTAAAAAATAGTAATCAATTAAAAACTTTGAAAACGTGGGTGACAAATGCAAATTTTGAAATAATGTTTGTAAGGATGACATTTTAATTAAGAATAACTACATAACATATCAAACTTTTCCTAGTGCTGCACCACACTTGAGTTAAATAAATAATTTAAACCCCTCAACATAATACACTTTCAATACAGCTGCACCATCATGATCATAGAGTAGTAATTGATACCCCTACACCATCCCTCACTTTCCCTATTGGTGCACCTTCCTGGAGTTACAATAGTAATTGTTACCCGTACACCATTCCACACTTTCCCTACTGCTGCACCTTATTTATTTTATTTATTTATTCAAACTTATAACGCGCAACAGCTACCCACAGTGGGTTTCCCGGCGCAGAGGGATAGACTAAAGAAGAAAACGGACCATTGTTAGCAGCTCCCTGAGACAATTAAATACCCATGCAAATCAGCAGAATAAGAGCGTTTTTAGACGTTTCCTGAATGCAAGAAAATTAGTCTCATTTTTCAAGGAGGAAGGTAGCGTATTCCAATATTTGGGGGCGCGATGGGCGAAAGCCCGCCCTCCCATTTTAACAAGTTTGAATCGAGGAATGACAAAATCACAATTAGCAGACGATCTTAGTGTTCGAATTGGTGTGTAAGGTTGAACGAGGTTGCGCAGATACATTGGAGCCGAGCCTTGCTTGATTTTAAAAAGATAGCATAAGGCTTTAAAGTTAATGCGGCTGGGGATCCTAAGCCAATGTAATTCGCGTAGAGCCTGCCTAGCTGATTGTCTTCTCGGGATGTTACAGAGAAGACGGGCAGCAGAGTTCTGGACAACCTGAAGTTTGTTGACAGTGGCCGCATCGGCACCAAGGTAGAGGACATTTCCGTAGTCCAGGCGGGAAGTTACCAGCGCCTGTACGACGGTTCTCCTAGTAGATGGAGGCAGCATCCATAGAATTTTCTGGAGCCATCGTAGAGTAGTAAAACAGATGGCGGCCACCTGAGTGGCCTGCTGTCGCATAGAGTTTATCGTCTACAAGGAAGCCAAGATTGCGGACCACTGAAGAAGGCTGTGGGAGAGGTCCCATCTCGGTAGGCCAATGTTGGGGGCCCCATAGATCTTTCTTTTTCCCGAAAATAAGAATTTCGGTTTTGTCACCGTTTAGCTTAAGGAGATGCCTTTGCATCCACCCAGCTATACGGGACAACCCTAATTTCAAAACCGATATATCGTTGCTTTCACAGCTGGAGAGGGAAAAAACAATCTGGGTATCATCAGCATATGAAAAGATAGTCAGCCCAGCGTCTTCTGCTATGGAGGCAAGGGGTCTTATATAGATATTAAACAGCAGAGGGCTGAGTATAGACCCCTGAGGAACGCCATATGCTGATGTATAAGTGGAAGAGGAGGCTTTCGTGGAAAAGACCTGGAAGGTGCGCTCACTTAAAAAGGAGGCAATCCATGCTAAAGCTGGACCGTCCAGTCCCAGGGAACAGAGAGAACTAAGAAGAATGGAATGAGACACAGTGTCGAACGCCGCACTTAAATCCAGAAGGATAAGCGCCGATGTTTCACCGCGGTCGACACTGTGTCTTAAACTCTCCGTTACTCCAAGAAGGGCGGTCTCAGTGGAATAATTAGCACGAAAACCAGACTGAGATGGGTGCAGAAAGTCTGATGATTCCACTAGACTGTATAGTTGGGTGTTAACATGTCTCTCCAGCACTTTAGAAAGTACGGGTAGCAACGATATCGGCCTGAAATTGGCGAGATTAGACGCATCTGCTCCAGCCTTTTTCAGAAGTGGGACAACCATTGCGTGTTTCCAGTCCCGCAATACCTGGGATTCACGTAGTGAGGCGTTTAAAAGTCTCATAAGAACCCTACGAGGTGTGAGATCTAATGATTTCAAGATTTTTGCAGGAACAGGATCACGAGGAGAGCCCGAGCGTATACTATTTAAACAGATGGAGAATGAAGTGTCATCAAACAATTCCCATTGTGTCAATTTTACCCTGGGAGGGGACAAATCAATATCTCCAATCAGTTCAGGACGCAATTCTTCTGAGTTCGAAGGGGGGCTCATAGAGTCGTAAATCCGTTCAACCTTGGCTATAAAGAATTGAGCGATAGAGTTACACTGAGCCTCGTCTAATGCTGGAGGAGTTGGAATAGTATCAGCTCCTGTTAGTTTTTTAACAACGGTAAAAAGAGTACGAGGACAATTCTGGGCTTGAGTGACAGTGTCCGCAATGTAAACCGCTTTGGCGGTTTTACATTTTTGATGGTAATCTCTTAGAGCTTCTTTATAGACAGACTTCGAAAAAACTGAATAAGATAGTCGCCATTTCCGCTCCAGGGCCTTACATTTAGTGCGCAGGGCTTTCAAATCAGTAGAAAACCATGGCGCCGGAGGGCGGTGTGATCTGACATGAATAGCAGAGGGCGGAAGAAGAGTAGTCACAGCGTTTGTAAGCCAGTTAGAGACGGCTGTGTTCATCTCACCAACTGAAGCCATGCATTCCTTGGGGCAAGTATTGGAGAGATGATGATTAAATCCATTAATATCGAGTTCCCCCCAGCGATAAATAGGAACACCCTTATCAGTGATTCTATTTATCTGATGTTTAGGGTACACTAACGAGAAGTGAACCGCAAAATGATCTGACCACTCCAAGGGGCGAGCGTTCAGAGAACAGTTAAAAGAGACATTTGAAAAAACAGGATCCAGTAAATGTCCAGCAGAATGGGTTGGACCAGTATTCAACAGGGGCAGGTTGAAGGCCACCAGGTCAGACAGAAAACATTTACTATTTGTACACTGAGGGTCCTCCAGGTGTAAATTAAGATCACCAAGAATGGTGAAATTAGCTGCCCTGAGAAGCAAAGGCGATATGGTGTCAGTGAAAGAGGAAATCCAAGAGGAGGCATTCCCTGGAGGGCGGTAAATCAGCAGGCCCGACAAGGTAAATTGCGGGTTAATCACTAGTTTGAAGAATGCAGTTTCACTTCCAGACATAGGAAGGGCTTCAAACTTGCATGAGTAGATTGCCTTGAAGATGATAGCAATTCCTCCCCCCTGTCCGGACTTCCTGTCGAGCCTTACCATAGCATAGTTGTTAGGGACAGCTACGGCGACATCAGGACCGGAACAATCATGAAGCCATGTTTCGGTAAGGAACAGGGCGTCAGGCTGCTCTTCAATAATAAAGTCATATATGTGCTGACTATGTTTCGGAAGGGATCGGCAGTTAATACTCCAAAACTGGAGTGGGGGATTAGAGGAATGTTGAGATCTTCTACGCCTTCTCCTACCCCGAGTAAATGACTGATGTAAACCTTTGACTCGGGACCCCTTGCCAAGAGAATAGCCGCAGCTAACACACATGAACCGAGTGCCCGGAGAACAACAGACAGTGCATTGTGTGAGCTGAGTAGGGCGACAAGATATTAGATCCTCACCTGAGTAAGTAATACGACCGTTCGCAGGTGGAGTCATAGCCCCGAGCCCCGGTCTGGCACGGACGGGCACAGACGGGCTGAACTCTGGCGTAACTCCGGCGGAAGTACGGCGGTCCGCTGCACGCGTCCGCTGCGCGGAGGGAGGGCCACCATAAGTAGAGGTCTAGCGTCCTTATGACGTCTAGACCATCATACCCCGATGGCGCCGTCCGGCGTCCGCCCAACCCAAGATGGCCGCCACCAAACTAGATGACACAACAGGGACCCGCCAAGTGCGGTGAAATTAACATTTATGGTGCAGGTAAGGGACAGTCCTAAAAACCAGGCGAAAAACACAAAAAGAAATATTAAATCAGCCGGGTAACATTAAAAAAAAAACACGCGCGAATAGCGCTTAGCGCGAGAAGCGTTTTAAAAACAAAGGTACTCCGCTATGCACACAAGCAACCTAGCGGTCGTCAGGAGCAAGTAATGAGTAATATTAGTAATTGTTACCCCTGCACCTTCCCACACTTTCCTTTATCATGCACCTTCAATGTGTTAAAAAATTATTTTTTACCCCTACACCATCCAACACTTTTGCTAATGGTTAAATTAATATTTTAAATAAAAAAAAAAAATTAAAATATTAAATAATTTACCTTCTCAATTACAAAGGTGAGTCGAGTAGGTTGAGGAGAACTAAAAGCAGGCAAACGATATGTTGCTTTTTATAGAAAATAAAATTTCTGTTTGTGAAACAAAAATAAGATCTTTTAAGTTCGTATATATTAAAGTTACTTCAGAGAAAAAAAATGGTTACAGTACATTTTAAAAAATATTAAATTATTAAATTATTTTTAATGCACTGTTTGCATGGAAATAAAACATGATTTGGGACAAAACATGGTGTTACAATATAATAGTGACTTACTAGTAGTAGGAAAGAAAGAATGCTTCTCCAAAGGATTGCAGTGTTCTCTCAGTCGAGGTCACAGTCTAGGTGTCAGAGGGTCAGGTTTTTGCGTCTGGTCTCTCTGGTAGTTGATAATCAACTGATTGCAAAATGGTGTCTTGCTGGTATTTATAAGTTTTAGTCAGTGTCACTATTAATTTTTTTAAAAACAGCGTTCGTTGTGTTTTTTATTATACTTTTATTTGCTGTGGAAAATTATAATTTAAAAAAGCATTAAAAGATGTGTTGTTTTCATTTATTTACTCCGTTTTGGCATCCATTTTGGAACATGTCTTTTGCTATTGTTTTCATAGAAAGTGTTGTAGGACAAGTTTTAGAAGTGAGAAGTGAGATGGATAAAATGGCGACTATGTGTATGTATTTTCTGTTTACATCCGTTTACTTATTTTCTGATATAATCATGATTTGCATGTATATGAACTGTTTTTTAATTATTCGTTATTTGTGTAAAACTTTTGAATGTGTTAAAACGGATTTGTTTGAAAAAAAGGAGTATTAATTTTAATACTCGAGTATTAATTTCAATACTCGAGTATTAATTTTACTACTTGCGCATTTATTTTGTTATGCATTTCAGTAGATTTACGTTCAGTTTTGCTCCACATTTTAATACACTTCCCCACCCTAAAACCCCTAATTTCCCTGCATCCCGTGCCAGATTTTATTATACTTTTTTAAAAAATATATATATTTTTTGGCGTTGTAATGGTATGCGTTGTAATTGTATTCGTTGTAAAAGCACTTTTAAGTTTTTTACATAGTTTGGCGTTGTAACAGTATTCGTTGTAAAATAATGCGTTGTAATAGTGTTTGCGTTGTAAAAAATGCGTTGTAAAGGTATGCGTTGTAAAAGCATGCGTTGTAACGTCATACATCCCTAGTCGGTTCCTGGCTCATGGATGTTCAGATGGTAGGATGACTCAGCTCCTGCCTACTAAGGTTCTGCAAACAATTGTCTGTGAAAATGAAATTTAAAAAAAAGAATAAGTTAAAAACTTTGACAACGTTGATCACAAATGCAAATTTTGTAAAAATGTTTGTAATGATGACATTTTATTTAAGTATAACTACATAATATGCTGCACCACACTTGAGTTAAATTAATATTTTGTACCCCTCAACATAATACACTTTCAATAATGCTGCACCATCATGATCTTAGAGTAGTAATGGATACCCCTACACCATCCCTCATTTTCCGTACTGCTGCACCTTCCTGGAGTTAGATTAGTAATTGTTACCCCTACACCATCTCATACTTACTTTTATGCTGCACCTTCCTGGAGTTAGAATAGTAAATTATACCCCTACACCATCCAACACTTTCCCTACTGCTGCACCTTCCTGGAGTTAGATTAGTAAATTTGACCCATACACTATCACACACTTTCCCTACTGATGCACCTTCCTGGAGTTAGAATAGTAATTATTACTCCTACACCATCCCACACTTTCCCTACTGCTGCACCTTCTTCGAGTTCGAATAGTAATATTTATTACAACTACAACTCATATTTTCTGCATTGTGGAATTTTAATTTAAGTAATTAAAAAAAGGTTAGAATATTATAATGTTGGAATTATAACAGTGTTTATTTAAAATACCTTCTGTTTTTGGTGTTTCTTTCTTGGTGTGGCTTCTGCTGTGCTTTTGGCCTGCTGGCTGGAGATTTGATTTATTTGTTTTACAGATTTTTACAACAAAGTAGCAAAGAATTGTCTGTGAAAATGAAATTAAAAAATAGTAATCAATTAAAAACTTTGAAAACGTGGGTGACAAATGCAAATTTTGAAATAATGTTTGTAAGGATGACATTTTAATTAAGAATAACTACATAACATATCAAACTTTTCCTAGTGCTGCACCACACTTGAGTTAAATAAATAATTTAAACCCCTCAACATAATACACTTTCAATACAGCTGCACCATCATGATCATAGAATAGTAATTGATACCCCTACACCATCCCTCACTTTCCCTATTGGTGCACCTTCCTGGAGTTACAATAGTAATTGTTACCCGTACACCATTCCACACTTTCCCTACTGCTGCACCTTACTGCAGTAATATTAGTAATTGTTACCCCTGCACCTTCCCACACTTTCCTTTATCATGCACCTTCAATGTGTTAAAAAATTATTTTTTACCCCTACACCATCCAACACTTTTGCTAATGGTTAAATTAATATTTTAAATAAAAAAAAAAAATTAAAATATTAAATAATTTACCTTCTCAATAACAAAGGTGAGTCGAGTAGGTTGAGGAGAACTAAAAGCAGGCAAACGATATGTTGCTTTTTATAGAAAATAAAATTTCTGTTTGTGAAACAAAAATAAGATCTTTTAAGTTCGTATATATTAAAGTTACTTCAGAGAAAAAAAATGGTTACAGTACATTTTAAAAAATATTAAATTATTAAATTATTTTTAATGCACTGTTTGCATGGAAATAAAACATGATTTGGGACAAAACATGGTGTTACAATATAATAGTGACTTACTAGTAGTAGGAAAGAAAGAATGCTTCTCCAAAGGATTGCAGTGTTCTCTCAGTCGAGGTCACAGTCTAGGTGTCAGAGGGTCAGGTTTTTGCGTCTGGTCTCTCTGGTAGTTGATAATCAACTGATTGCAAAATGGTGTCTTGCTGGTATTTATAAGTTTTAGTCAGTGTCACTATTAATTTTTTTAAAAACAGCGTTCGTTGTGTTTTTTATTATACTTTTATTTGCTGTGGAAAATTATAATTTAAAAAAGCATTAAAAGATGTGTTGTTTTCATTTATTTACTCCGTTTTGGCATCCATTTTGGAACATGTCTTTTGCTATTGTTTTCATAGAAAGTGTTGTAGGACAAGTTTTAGAAGTGAGAAGTGAGATGGATAAAATGGCGACTATGTGTATGTATTTTCTGTTTACATCCGTTTACTTATTTTCTGATATAATCATGATTTGCATGTATATGAACTGTTGTTTAATTATTCGTTATTTGTGCAAAACTTTTGAATGTGTTAAAACGGATTTGTTTGAAAAAAAGGAGTATTAATTTTAATACTCGAGTATTAATTTCAATACTCGAGTATTAATTTTAATACTTGCGCATTTATTTTGTTATGCATTTCAGTAGATTTACGTTCAGTTTTGCTCCACATTTTAATACACTTCCCCACCCTAAAACCCCTAATTTCCCTGCATCCCGTGCCAGATTTTATTATACTTTTTTAAAAAATATATATATTTTTTGGCGTTGTAATGGTATGCGTTGTAATTGTATTCGTTGTAAAAGCACTTTTAAGTTTTTTACATAGTTTGGCGTTGTAACAGTATTCGTTGTAAAATAATGCGTTGTAATAGTGTTTGCGTTGTAAAAAATGCGTTGTAAAGGTATGCGTTGTAAAAGCATGCGTTGTAACGTCATACATCCCTAGTCGGTTCCTGGCTCATGGATGTTCAGATGGTAGGATGACTC
Organism: Triturus cristatus; assembly: GCF_964204655.1. Lineage (NCBI taxonomy): Eukaryota > Metazoa > Chordata > Amphibia > Caudata > Salamandridae > Triturus > Triturus cristatus. The sequence continues at coordinate 233,076,178 of NC_140585.1, forward strand.
AGCTCCTGCCTACTAAGGTTCTGTGATCCCTAGCATACTTCTGTGGCTCTGAATAATCCCTGCAACAGAAGGCACCCTCGCAGTATGGTGCCGGCATTGGCGCTAAGCAGCACAATGTGCACCCGCACAAAGAAAAGGCAGGAATGCACCGCAGTATGAAAAATACTGCACATTCTTGCCCTTTCCCTGTTACACAGTGCAGCACAGCACACCAAGGTGACTTCCTGTGCAGTACTGCGCTGCATTATATGTTGATAAATTTAGCCCGTTAATTTGTAAAAGAAAGTGTACCGGTGTCAAAGATTTGCTCAGAAGCCTGTGCCTGTGAAGTTAAACGATGGCACATCCAATACCAAGGCCTTAAATCCACCTCATGCCTCTATAATCAACTACCTGACACTAGCTACACCCTTTTCTCACTCTTGCAGATTTCTCCCTTTGTGGTGGTTTTCCTAACTTTCTCCTTCTTTCCCTTTGTGTGTTTATCCCTCTGTAAATGTCTGATGAGCAATAATTAGTGCCGGTCCCCAAAAATGAGAGCCAGTGGGGCCTACTGGCAACCACTGGCTCAAATTAAGTAACACTTTAGTTTGAGTTCTGTCTTCATGGCAGTGTTGTTATAGTTCCATTTGGCTTTCTTTTTCTGTATCGTAGAGAAAATAATTCAAAGTCACTTTTTTTACTCCTCCCGTACGCCCCTATTTTTGGTTGCTGCGTGGCAGAGCTGCACAAAACTAGCCAAGTCAAATGCAAATGTTATGACTTTTGTTAGGGGAAACGCACCTACAGATTTGATGAACTGTGCCAAAGTAATTACGAAAATAAAGAATACATTTTCAGTTTTTCTGTGGAAACTATGACCTAACCATACCCGCTCAGGAATTATTGGCATTTATATAATATACACATAAAAGTGCATGCATGCCGCAACGGTTTCACGGTTCGCTTTGAAAATCTCACACGGACAACCTGAATTCCCCAGTAGTAAATCTTTTATAGTGTGGATGCTTGAACTATTTTCTTTTGTCTGATGAGTAGCTCTTGATTTTCAAACGTTGAGAATTCATGAAAAATACCAATATCTGAAGAACCTATCTTTATATAGAGGCAATCTTTCCTCTCAGTTACCTACCTCCTGAGCAGAGCCTGTAATTCAAGCCCTCTTTTTGTGTTTTTTTTGTTAAACGTTTTCGTTGCAATTCAAATTTACATTGGCAAAGCCAATAGATTTCGCCAATGTGAGAATGTTATGAAATTTGTTTTGGTGCTGCTTTTAATTCTCAGTCCGGTCCTGGGCAGGTCATGCCATCTGAGGTAAAGTGTGTGGTGCCAAGCAGTTCTTCATTCAAGGCAAAGGCAGATGCGCCTCGCTTTGCACTGGTACATGGCACAGTGGCAGGCTCGGCTTGGTTCAGATAGGTAATCCACGATCAATTGATATTACACACTTTCAGCTGTCCTGTCCTGTAACCTGGACATGTCACCTCTCAGCACTCACATGTGAGCAGCAGAGTGGCAAGTACGGCAAAGCAGAGACATGCCAGTCATTGCCTGCCTTGTGCATGACACCAACCCACACTTATTATACATGCCAGAGCATCCACTGACAATAGCTGTCCACCATCGTAGACACATGCTTAAATAAATAAACCTGGAAGCTCGGAATGGCAATAGATGGAAATGCCCCGTGGCCAGCAGGAGGTAAAATGCGATGTGTGCTGCCCCTCAGGTTGCTATTATGATGCTATGCCAGCCTGGTCAAGCTCTTACGACTAGTACACTGTTCTCTATGAAATACCGCACAGCACGTCAGTCCGGGAAGAGCTACTGAGTGATGACCAAACACAGGCTAAATCCAGAAGGATAAGAGATTTCACACTGAGCGAGGAAATGCCACAAATCGACAGAGTGTGAACAGAATATTCCTTCTCACTCATATTAACCACATGATGCAATACTTTGGATGCTGCTGTGAAGTAAGGCATGCACCCTGACAAGAGTATATACATGTGGTTCAGGGTCGCACCTAAACACTGACAAAATCTATAAACATGCCTGCCTTCGACTAAAACATAAACAAGCTCACATAACTAAATAAAGCAAAAACAGGAGAAACAGGAGACCCATAAAGTAATATGTTGCCTAGTTGCCCATAAACCACCTTATTGGCTTGCAGTTATGCCAATCAGCACACCTTCAATCAGATGTGAATACCCAGTAAAACATAATACATCAGACATCTTCCCATGTTACCTCTTTGAACCCTCCTTCGTATTTCGGAGCTTTGAATTTATCCATTAACTGGTCCATAGTGTCATCTTCTTCTGCTGAAGCCATGTCGGTATAACTGTATGCCTTCTTTAGTTACACTGTTGAAAAAAGAGCAGGAAGATGGAATCATACGTCATGTCGTGCAAAGTGGAACCCGAGCAACCCGTATGCACATGCTGGCGTCCTTAGTCAGGACAATAGCACCCAGACATAATAGAGAAATCCAGATTCCGTTTTCGAACACACAAGTTTTATCATACAATCCTGGACTTTCCCATTCGAGTGCAGAAGGTGAAAAACGTAGGTTTCATCTTCAATGACAAACTGACTTTTAAGAACCAGAACAATACACTCACCTCTTCTATGTTTTTTAAACCTAAAAATGATCTGGAAAATCTGCCCATTTATCCTGCCCAACTCCCTGAAAACACTTGTAACAGCAACAGCCCGGTCCAGACTAGATTATGGCAATGCCCTGTTCATGGGTATTCAAACACAGTTTCTGCAGAAGCTGCAGCGCCTCCAAAATGTGGAAGCCCGACTACTGCTGGATATCCCCAGGTCCCAGCCAGTTTTCCACTGTCTCAGAACTCTGCATTGGCTCCCAGTGGACAAGAGGATCAAGTTAAAATCCCAATGCCTAGCGTTTAAGATCCTACACGGCGCTGGTCCCCAATTTCTGAAGAGACACCTGATTTGGTATGTGCCTTCCAGAAATCTAAGATCCGCACACAATAAACTCTTACAAACCCTCCAGATCAAGAGAACCTGATGTGGAGGAAGAAGTTTTCTGTTAGGGACAGTCAAAACATGGAACTCGCTTCCAGCCAGCACAAAGAACAGCCCTACTCTGTTAGAGTTTAGGAAACCATTAAAAACATGGCTTTTTGCCAATTAACTAGATCTTACACCCTCGGCACCTTACTGATCTTGCTGGTATAAGCGCCTAGACTCCCTAGGGCATTTGTGCGCAATATAAATGTTAAAATCAAATCCCTTGTCATTTTGAAAACACACAAATCGAAGACTTACAAGCCAAGGACCCGAAGAAGCGAGAGCTGCACTAGCTGAGATGTAGAACAACTACCTATGTATGCCATGTATGGGGTTTACCACTAATCCCACTGATCTATAGTATATCACTTTGTTTTCACTAGTGAACAATCACATTGTTGACCTGCATATACTTTCTAATTGCAGCACGGTTGCTCCATAATAGAGCACAATAGTTTCCAAAAATATTCTTTGTGCCTCTTTTTTAATTTATTGTGGACATGCATGAGTGAGAGAATCAAAGATGATGACCCGCTACCATGATCCCTGAGAGGGTCTAGAGTGTTGTGCTCTGGGGTGCCAAATTGCTTGTCTCTCTGGAAATGTTAGGAGGGCAAGTGAGGCACTTTAGCTTGTCGGATTTGGGCCCAAAGGAACTGATATGGTATGGTAATTCAGTCCCTAAATACTGATGTTCTATGGTCCCAGGCATAGTTCTGTTTCTGAGGCGAATCCCAGCAACATAACAAGACTTTAAACACATTATTTAGGGACAGGTAAGATTTACATGATAGAGTAAGATTGTTTCATTCCATAATTGTTAATAATTTATGATTACTAATTTAATACTCATGTCCTTTTTGATGCAATATAAAATTCTGAATTGTATCACTTTCTAATCATTTTAGATTAAACATATTTACAAAATTCTAGTGGTGTCATCCTGTTCTCTTGGTCTGCACTTCCTCGTTTCACGTGACACGGGAAGTTGTTTGCCATTGCATTTTGTTGTTTAATAAGCTCAGAGTAAGCAGTTTACCAATGGTTCACCCCCTTCCACCCCCTTTATTTATCAATGTGAACATCTTGAAATGAATGTTATGCATATATTTTTCTATTACATACGTGAGAGTATGTACAAACAGATAGAAGTATACCTTTATTTTGGGACACTCTTCCAAAAAATTAGTCTAAAAAATGTATGATTCCAAAAAAGTGCTGCTTTAATTACCTTTTCCCCAACGTCCTTATCACAAACAAAAACTCACTATATAAAAGGGAAACAATTGGATACAATTCAAACAGTTTCGTATGAATCTTTGCTTCAATGGCCCTTTCATTGTTACACCAACAGTTAAGCATGGCTGCTGCATTTAGCGAAATAGTATTGATTTGTAAAGCAATTTCATTCAGTCTTCAAGACCGATTCGGCAGAGAGTTTAGTTTATGGGTAGATAAGGTACTGAATAGTGAGAAGGCTTTTGCAAATTCTTTTTTAAAGCTAAAGGCATTCTGCACTCTCCATCGTGTTAGAGCTGCAGCTTTGGTTACTTCACCAATGCTGTCTGTTCTGTGCATTTGTCACAAGGTAACCAAAAAGCCTCTAACTTGTATCTCCCAGCTTTTAAATCCACATGTAAACACCCTATTGCCCCGTATAGGATTACTTGATGGTTCCACTGGCCTTTGATTGCCCTTGCATGTTGTAGGTTATCTCAGGACACAGCAGTCACAGAGCAGAGAGTGAGAAGGGTGTGAGAGTGCAGATGTCATGCTTGCTCATAATTAAAATAACAAAAAAGTTTGAAGCGGATGAAAAGGAGCATTTCAGTCATGGGACACTGATAAGAAGAACTCACAAAGAACACAAGGAAATGGTATGCTTTAATCAATAGAAACGGGGGGAATGTAAGTGGCAAGCACACAACTGAATGAAAAGTGAAGGAATGATGTAGGCCCCTTTAAAGATTTATATAAAAAATAATTGATTTCACAAGCACAGGGGGGAAATAAAAGGGAATATACCTACATGGTCAACTTGCAACTTTGATACAACTTCCAGACTATGTTTACTCAGATGTCACCAAATGACAGCGATATAAATAAGGTAGTGCATACAGGAACTCCTAACAAGAGGGCTCTGTCAAAGGGAGGATAGATGGGGACTTCAGAATCAGAAAGAAACCAAACTATAACAAAACGTTTTACAGTACATAGTGAGTATCCAGAGTCATTTTTAGACATAGCGTGGTCATTCCAAAAGACTGTGGAGAGTTTTCAAATATGTTTCATATTCACAAATAGCTAGGTCTTCTCCTCCACACCACCAAGCATTCTTATATATTTGTTTGGGATCTGTATTTCTGTATACAATCTGACAGAAATGGGGGTCTCCCATTGGCAGTGGTATGCACCCAGTCCAAGTAGGGGTCCTTCCTTCTAGTCAGGATAAGGGGATTACACAGCCAAGATAACCCCTGCTCACCCCACTGGTAGCTTGGCACGAACAGTCAAGTCAGGCCTATCTCAGAGGCAATGTGTAAAGTATTTTTACATAACACACACAGTGAAAACACTACAAAAGGTCACCATACCAGTATTGAGAATTAAAGTATATTTACATAGAACAAACAAGACCAAAACACTAAAAATCCAACACAACCAACTCAATAGATCACTTTTTAAAAGGTTTTAGCAAATCTGTCTCTAGAACTCTATAGCTGCAGTGATTTTAGACAAAGTATCTTTAGATGCATCAAAATCCACAAAGAAAAACAGCCTCAGAGGAGGAAAGCATTGGAAAACACAGCAATGTGTCAGTTCCTGAGTCCCTGGGGAGGCGGTGTGTCAGTTCTGCTGCACGCAGGAGAAGGGTTGCATTCAATCTGGACTTTAAGGGGAAGCGAGGCGTGGTCTACAGGGGATGCAGTAGAAAATTTAGCACACAGGTGTGATGCATAGAAATCTGGACATGCTAGAGGTTGATGCGACGAGTCGGAACAGGCGATGTGTTGATTTCTTCAGCCGTGGTCCAATGATGCATCAATTCTTTCAGCCACACAACAGGGCCAGTGTCTGAGTCAGTGCGGTGGTCTCGGACTTTGGAGACATGGTGCACTGAACTGAGGCTGAAGCTGTTTATACGGCTGCAAGCAGGCGATGTGTTGATATCTTCGGCCGCACAGTGGCAGTGTGTGAAAACTTTCCTGCATGGCTGTGCTGCGTCTGAAAAACAGGTGCAGAAAGGGCAATGCATCAACTTTGATGGTTTCAATCAGAAAAACAACCTACAAAGGCCCAGAACTGGAATTGGCACCACAAGGCAGGTCAGAGTTCCAAGCAGTGGAGTTCAGGGATACTGCAGATGAAGTCTTTGATAGCCCTGACACCTCTTAACAGGAGGCAAGCTCACACAAACTCTTGGAGAAACTTCACAAGCAGGATACAAAGCAAAGTCCAGTCCTTTTACTCTCCAAAGCAGAAGCAGCAACTGCAGGCCAACCCAGCAAAGCAACACACAGTAAAGAGGCAGTACTCCTCCTCACAGCTCTTCAGCTCTTCTCCTTGGCAGAGTCTCCTAGTGTTCTATCTGTCATGGGTGTTAGGTCCAATACTTATACCCTTTTGGCCTTTGAAGTAAGCATACTTCAAAGATAAATCTTTGGAGTTTACAGGTTCCTGCCTTGCCCTGCCATGGCTCCAGACACACTCCAGGGAGGTTGAGACAGCATTGTGAGAGGACAGCCACAGCCCTATTCAGGTGTCAGTGACAACTCTAGCTCAGGAAGACTGTCTAGAGTGAATGCACAAACAGATCCCCGTCAGTCTAAACCAGATGTTGATTCCACAGGCAGGCAGAGGCACAGGATGGTTAAACAAGAAAATGCTCACTTTCTAAAAGTGCAAAAAGAACAATTGATGGACAGAATGCAGAACAATGACATATATATCGAAACCGGTCCTAGGATGCTTGTTTCCGGTCCAGGGAGGACCTGACTTGGCAGTTTGGGCTGTACTGTTCCCATGAGGCACAGTGTCAAGACTGATTTGCATATGGCCAGGTCTAAACTCGGGTGGCATAGTGAGCAAAAGAATGATGGATTTAACCCAGATCTCTTGACTGGGGGTGTATGTTTTGATTTGTTCTGAATTTTGTCCATCAATTGTGTGTCTTTTCCTTTCTCGGCCCAAGTGTGCTGGGTGTGCCCAGACGTGGGTCCCGGGCTCACTGTGCCACTGGATTCAAGCTATCCTGGCTGATGAGGGGTGAAACCCCGAAAACTGTCCTAGGATGCTTGTTTCCGGTCCAGAGATGACCTGGCTTGGCAGTTCAGGCTGGACTGTTCCCATGAGGCACAGGGTCAACACTGATTTACTGATTTGCATATGGCCAGGTCTAAACCGGGGTGGCATGGTGAGAAAAAGAATGATGGATTTAACACAGATCTCTTCACTGGGGTTGAATGTTTTGATTTGTTCTGCATTCCGCCCATCAATTGTGTGTCTTTTCCTTTCTTAAAGCGGCATTTTCCAACACACGATTTAAAACCCTACCTCACTAAAAGACGTATTTTTTAATTCTGAGCTCAGGGAGCCCAAACTCTTAATCTCTATCTCTTCTCAATTAAAAGTTACACTCATGAAATGTTACAAGGCAGCTCTAATGATAACATGTGAAAGAGACAGGCCTTGCAATAGTGAAAAACTAAATTGGCAGTATTTCACTAACACGACATGTAAAACGCACCAGTACTTACCCTGGGCGCTGATCTCTGCTCCGCTGGCGGAGTTCATCAACTTTTTATCTCTCCGCACTCTGCTTAGCTGAGTTTTCTGGCACTCACCAATACTCAGAGAACTCAATGGATGCCATTGGACGGTAATTAAGCACTTTCGGGAAACTTAACAGCCGTACTGACAACTAAACAAATTCTGTGATCCGTCTGTAAGCCGTCTCTGAGTGGGAGGTACTGCTAATTGCAAGGTGACCTAGGATTGGAGCACCGGGTCACGTCAGCCAATGCGTCATACTGAATACAGGTATCCTGATTGGTTGTGGAGTCTACACGCGCTTTGTGATGAGGCATCCGCCTGAATAGGTAGTGTAAGTAAGACACGGTCCGTGAAGGAAGCCGCGCAGCCTGGCTTTAGGTATTTCTGGGTCCGGATCACAGTCGAGGATGACAGGCTTCGGGGAGTTTGATGATGCCATGCAGCCTGAGCGGTGCCCTCAGTGGAATGCAGGCTCTGCTCCTGCTGGGCCCAGTGAACTCTGGCAGTGGCCAACCCCAGTGCCTGGAATACACGCCCCCTTTCCAGCCCTCATATCCTTGTCATTTTGTTGTTCCATGTACTCCGGTTTCGGTTGCTGTGACTAGCGCCAGTATGCCGAGCTCTCGCGCTACTTCACAGACTTCTTGGACCAGCCTGGGGTGCAGCACTACAGCAGGTACATTCAGGACATTTGATTCCTGTGCCAGGTGAGCCATGCACACGCACGCTATGGATGTTGTTTGGTGCCCTCTCAGGCCAGGAGAGAATTCTTAGTTCTTTATATGTGCTGTCAGACAGTTTTAAGAAGTACAAATGCAGTGTGTGCAATTTCTCTGTGAGAAGTAAAGATCGCTGAGAGTTTTCGGAGTAAATATGAGACACAAGTCAGTGGGGTTGTGCAATACAGCTGCTCTCACATCCTCCCGGCTCCTTGTAGGCAGTGCGCCTGTACAATAAATCCTTAACCCTCAGCCCAGTCCAAACTGAGTGTTACTATAGGGGTGGATGACAGGTGAGTGGATCTACCCGCTCAAGGAACTTCACGAAATTTCACTGAGTTTTTATGGAACTCCGCTGAAATCCGCGATGGGTCCATCCACCCTTAACCAGTACATGTCCTACCTTTCACACACACTGCACCCTGCCCATGGGGTACTTTGGGCCTACCTTAGGGGTGTCTTACATGTAGGAAAAGGGAAGGTTAGGGCCTGGCAAGTGGGTTCACTTGCCAGTTCGACATGGCAGGTCAAAACTGCACTCACCGACACTAAAGTAGCAGGTCTGAGATAAGTTTACAGGACTACTCATGTAGGTGGCACAACCAGTGCTGTAGGCCCACTAGTAGCATTTGAATATCATGCCCTGGGCACACAAAGTGCACTTTACTCAGGATTTACCAGTAAATCAAATGTGGATAATCAATCAGAATCACAATTTACACAGGGGGCACTTGCACTTTAGCACTGGTCAGCAGTGGTAATGTTCCCAGAGTACCTAACCCAGGAAAAAATAAAAATTAGCACACCATCAAAAATACAGTAAGTAGACGCAAAAAGACCAAGGATGCCAGGTCTAACACAATCTCATGCTTTCTCATCTAAAAGAAAACCTATGTTGGTGCACAGGTTTTTGCCCCGTTTCTTTGGGCCCTGGAAGGTAGGAGGTGCACCGTTCAATTTAGTTGTTAATTTCTCTGAAGGCAGATTCATTTCTTAGGGTAAATAAGGTCTCCAAACAGGCCCTTTTAGTCCTCAGGGGCTTATTTATGGCCCCTTGCATCACTTTTGCGCCGCCGGTGCGTCACCTTTTGTGACGCACCAGCAGCGTAACAAATGCCTCATTTTAGATCATAATTACAAAGGGACGCATCTATGTAGATGCGTCACTTTGTAACACCCTGCGCCACATCATACCTGCGCCAGGTATAATGTATGCAAGGGGGGCATTCCAACGCAAGAAAGGGTCGAAGAAGTGACGCAGTGAAATCTGTAAGATTTCACTGCGCCACTTCTAGGACACAAATGCGTCAATATCTTACGCCTGCCTCATGGCAGATGTAGACTGACGCAGGCAATATTTACATGGGACTTGCCTCTTTGTGCTGACCGATTGCTGGAGTTGCATCACTTTTGTGATACACGCCACCAATGCGTCATTTTTCCGCCTACAGATACGTCAGAAATATTGACGTATCTGTAACTCCTTGCGACATGATGCGTCATAGGAGGGTGCAATGAAAAGTGACGTATCGCTGTTTTCTCGCAGCGATGCATCACTTTTCATAAATGAGGCCCTCGGTTTTCCATGGCACAGGCCAAAAAATCAGTCTTAGATTTTGAGCTCCCTGAACATTTCACACCCTTTTGAGTCTGTCCTAAAGGTATACTTTTGATTTTGTTGCACATTTAACAGGATGTGTTAATCACTGCACTCTGCTGGATCACAAAAATATCCAAATTATCCCTTTAGCCGCTACTTTCTGTAGCCTGATCTCAACTGCTATAACTCTTGGGAAAATCAATAGTTTTGCCTGAACTGACGTCAGGATGGATTTGATCCAATAAATATTCATGTGGATTAGGTCGACGGATGCCATCACTACTCTTTGAGCTCCCATCTCTCACTTTTAACAGTGCTTGCCTGGTCACCACAGCTACTTCCCATTGCACTATCCTGGGACCGTGGCCTGGAATAGAAATAATCCTCCAAAGGGCATCTTTGTTGCTTTTCATTACGTGGGTCTCTTTTGCTCTTTGAGGGGCATATTATCAACAAACTGCGATAAATATCGCAGAGCGCGCTTAGCACGTTTATTTCTATCGCCGGCTAGCGCTGGATTTCATCGCCGAGTTAGCGTGGTATTATCAACGCTTATCTCAAAGGCGATAAGAAATCCAGCGATAGCAGCAAAACGCGGGAAATGCTGCGATATATTTTGAGCGATAATGAAAACCTCGCTGATACGCCCCTGTGGCCTTAGCCTTGCAATCCACCTCCCATTATTAAGATCGCTAAGTCAACTTTATAGCAGGAGTTAAATTCCTGCGATAAAGGGGGCTTAGCGCGATTATTTTTCTCGCTTCGCGGGTCCGCTGCCGGCTTGATAATATCGCAAAGCCGTGTTAGCGAGTTCTCCCATGCTGTTTTACTCAGGAATGCCTACTTTGCATGTCATGAGTAATGGCATGCAGGGCGATAAAAAAACTGCAGCCATCGCGCGAAAACAAGTACTAACAAGAGTTAGCGTGAGCTTGTTAATAGTGCGATGATTATCTTGCCGCTTTTTTTATTTTAAAGCCAAAAAAACGGCGATATGGCACTTAATAATATGCCCCTCAGTGTTTTCCCCAGAACCACCAAGTGGTCAGGTTGTCACATTCTTTATGTGTGGACATGTGAGAGGCTCCACTCATACCAATGTTTTATACATTATTCTCAGAGTTGCAGGTTGTTCATGGTCTCAGTGTGAGCACCAGCTTACTTCCCCAGCTCAAAGGACTGATCAGATAGTTCACATCCCTTGGACCAAAGGGCAGTCGATTGAGTAAACTGGAGGTTGTCTCTTCACTGGTCCCCCTCTGCTTTAGTATTTTACCTCCTGCTTTTCCCTGGGCAGTCAGTATCCTTCAGTGTTTCCCGTTCTCCACTGAAACTAGCCATCAGCCCATGGCTATGTGGTCAAACATGCAATACTCCACAGTTGTGCGCAGATTGCACAAGTCTGCTGGTCTGCGCACCAGTTGAAAGTGTGATTTGCAAACAGCTGGAGACCTTTGGAAATGAAGCGGCTCTTGTTCTTCACTCATTGCTGTTCGCCCTTGTGGTCCTTACTGCTAATGAATGATTTGTGTCTTAATTCTGCACAAAGGTTTTGCGCAATACAGTAGGCCTGAGTTGATGATGTGTACAAGCTACTAATAGAGTGTAGGCCTCATTGGGTCATTGGAAAATATTATCAGATGGCATAGACTTTATATGTTTATTATGAAACTATATGACAAAAGCTTTAGGCTTGACTTATTTGTTGTAAAAAGCAAATGTTAAAGTCCGTAGTCATTTTTGAGCAGATTGTTATTACGCTGGATTAAAGCCTCCTGGTAAGGTAAGGACATTATGAGATAAGGATGTTATTACTTTTTCCAACAAACCCTGGGTCAGAACATGTGTACAGTGCTAAACCTTGCTGCGCCCCCTTGCGCGTGATTGTATACTATTTTGTCAACTGTGATTTTGTGCGTAGTTTTTAATTGTGTGACTTTAGGTTTTATGATTGGATTGCCTAGTTGTAGAGTTTATCCAAAATACACCAGGCCATTGTTGGCTAAAATGGCAATCCAGTCCTAAATGATATAGGCCTTATTGGTTCATTGGGAAACGTTATGTCATGCCAGTGATCTGTTTATTATAAAAATTGTATAAAGGCAGTAGACATGACATATTTGTGTGTGAAAAGAGTGAATTTTTATTTTATTGAGGCTTCAACAAAGCATAAGTATACATACATTTCAGCCTTGTCGTCAATCCACTACGTACAGGTTAGGGCATACGCATAGTACATTGGCAATGTGGCAGGGTGTAAGGAATAGTGGGATATACAGCAGAATGAAACGTGGTACATATGATAGAGGCAATGAAAAACTAAAGGCAAATAGGAACACCATGATACATATATATGTGGGTTACCCCTATGTCTCTAGCTCTAGGCTTCTGTCCACAAGGCAGGCTCTGAATCATTTACGGGGGCTTCATGGTCAGAGGTGTCGTCTGCTAGGCTATGTAGATGTGTCGCCAGGGGTCCCCAGATATCATGTGGTCTACTAGCTCATGCGTCTGACAGTATGCCGCGACAGCGAGCCATTGTTTGAGCGTCTGCGCCAGTCTGCGCCCCAATGTATTGCCACTCTGCGCCTGGCAAAGACAGGGCCGGCTTTAGTGCTGGTGGCGCCCTGTGCGACAATCTTTGTTGGCGCCCCCCAATGACCACCTCCACCACGGATTCTCTTACTCACACCCTTTAACAGTGACCACGTCTCCATAACCACACTCTCTCAGATGCATTGAATGAGTTATATAGCGCCACGCATACCAGTGTAGGGTGTCCGAGCACTTTGCATCACACGTACATTACACAGAGACAATCAATCATACATGTGTAAATCAGAGTATAGGAAATGTTACATAAGCCAAAGGACTAAAAGTGTAGGAGTCACATGTCATCCATACTGGCAGGCCGTATAGTTTAAGAGTGCTTGGTGTGGACAAGCACAAACGCCGAGTCGAAAATGAAACCGCATAGTTGGGAGTTTTCTTTAATAATAAGAATCGATTTCTAGTCAAATTAACCCTTTACGCAACATTAATCAATGTTCTAATGTATACTTTGCGTTGTGTATGCAGTTCTCTGATGAAAGTTAATAGCTCACTGTTGAATATTAGGACTTCAAATTATAAATTGTAAGTAACAAAAGGATGTCTCTTTTGAAAGCAGTAACCTGCTGATCTGTTTACATCATACGCACTCTAATCTACTTGGTACACGTTCTTTGCAGCAGGCACATTAACCCTCTGCACTAACTTCACCTAAGTCAAAACCTCAACTATTCAAAATGCTGATCTCTCTCCAGGACGATAATTAATCACACGAATTATCTTGACATTTTTGTGAGGCCTGGGAATTGCCGGAGGAAAGAAACGCTGCATCAGGTGCCTCAAAAGCTTAATGAACTTTCAAACACGACGCCCCCAGGAAGCCAGTACCCGGTGCAGTGGCACCGGTCGCACCGCCCTAAAGCCGCCCCTGGGGAAAGATGAGGAGCATTGCCACAAGGCGTGTACAGGCATCAGGCACCTCCCGGACGTGGAAAAGAGTGTATGTTAAAGCCAATGGGCCTGATGGTAGATTTGGATGGTGAGAATCTTTGTTGGACTGTGTTAGTAGGGGTGTATACTGTTTGCCAACTGCAGACTTGTACATACTTGTAATGTCATTGCTATATGCCTGATGGTTGCCTAGTTACAAAAGATTGTGCTCGATGCAGTATGTGTGGTGATATGCCCACGTTAAAGGCCATAGGCCTCATTGGTTCATTGGAAAAAGTTATGTCAGATTCTGTAGGTTTGACCTGTTTAGTATTTAAATTTACACCAAGGCTGTAGTGCTGACTTATTTATAATGAAAAAGCATGTTAAGGGCAGTTACATATATACCATCGATAGTTAGAAACAGTTAGTTGGTGGATTATGGGATGCATAAGTATGTGGATGAGTGACAGAGTCCATGTAGGATGAGTTGTGCCTAAACTCATCGGTGACTGCAGAAACATTTGCAGTTATAGGCCAAGCCTTTTTGCATTACAAGTGTTTGTTTTTTACGGACTTACTTCCCTCCTGCAGATTGCTTTTCTTGCCCCTGCTTCCGTTCCTTTTCTGACAATGGCCTACCCGTCATTTTCTACCTTTCTTCCCTGTAAGTTTCTATCATTCACCCTACGCTTCCTGTGCACAGCTACATTGCACCTCCTCCTAGCACCCCTCTGACAGTGAACTACCTTAAGCCCAGAGCCTCTTTCCCAGAAACATTTTCACACCACCTAACTAGGAGTTGGCAAGCTTCCATCATTGTCTTTTCTTTTTTGCCTCCACACCTGGCTGTTCATTGTGTCTTCTTTGACCTACTGCCTAAATAAATGACACTGGGGAGATCCCAAGGTCAAGATCCAATTGAACTGCTGCAAATATATGTGAGCCCCACGAAATGATGCCCCTGGGATATGTTGGCGTAATCACATAAACGTTGCTTCGTAGTTGTCATTAAACAGTTATTTTTGTCTTTTTGTCTTACAGGTGCAGAAATCAGAAGGATTACCCTTTTGCAGCAGAGTTTTAAATTACTACCTCAACAGGATTCTGAGTTTTCCACTGCAAGACAATGTAGTGCCTTTCAGAAAAAGTGATATGTTAAACTAAAAGCTGACTGGGGAAACTAAACATTATTTTCTATGCGCTCTATCAATCGGGCTGTAAATAAATAGATCTGACCCTAATTTTTTTAAGGAAAACTGATGTTTGGGTTCAAAGATATGAAAGGATCATGTGAATGAATAAAAACCTTTAATAAATGTCTCTCAAGAAGTGAACAATCATTGGATGAGAGGAGCAAAGAAGTTCAGAGCGACCACTCCTCACAATCAAATCCCATATTATTGAAAATGATCAGTTGATAGTGTCCTTGTAGCATAAGTGGCCAAGATGGAGGCAATGTTGTTCTTGAATGTCACCGGCATTAGCTCTAACTTCATGCTTATGCATACAGAATCCAATGAATGTCAAGTGCTAATATTGCAAAATGGGACTGCAGCAATGGTTCCCATGGTGTGCAGTATCCTTTGCACAATACCACCTTGTACACGCGGCCCTGCTGGTCTCCAGGACACTTAGGAAGGTGTTGTCTTTCACTGCAGTTGGGTCCTCACAAGTTATTTGCACCTCATTGCTGTATTGTGATAAGTATTTGGTAATTCTAACATAACTTGGAAACATTGAATCCTCCAAAGGGAACAAGTATTGAAAATAAATTGGTGCACACATCCTGAGTTACGCTCTTCATCCCACAGCCGAATCAGCATGAAGCTATGTATCTATATCATGAACGGTGGTGTACTAATAATGGGAAACATGCAGCAATTTAATTGACATTGGGATCTTTCTTAACCATTCATTGAAAACCAAGGGGCATATCAGCAACAACCGGCGATAATTATCGCTAAGCGCACTTAGCGCTAGGATAATTATCGCCGGCTAACGTGGATTTTTATCGCTGAGATAGCGTGCTATTAGCAACGCTTGTCTCAAAAGCGATAAGAATCCTAGCGCTAACTGCCAAACGTGAGATTATCGCTGGAAACCCAACGATAATCTCACGAAGTTTGGAGTTAGCTTGATGATAGGGCTCACAAACTTAGCCATGATATCCACCTTCCATAGGATATCGTGGCTAAGTCAATCCTGAAGCAGGCGTAAGGAAAGTAGTGATAACAGGGGTTATCGCTACATTTCTTGCCGCTATGCTTCATAGCGTGGGGCTTGATGATAGGAGAAATGTCGCTTAGTGACATTTCTCCAGTCATGTCAGGTCAGGAACGCCCACTTTGCATCTCATTAGAGATGCAAAGCTAGGCGTTAAGAATCCAGGCGCTAAAGCAAGGTTTCACGTGATAGCGTGACCTTGCTAATTAGGCGATAAAATTATCGCCGCTTTTCGCCCGAAAATGGACGCAAAAGCGGCGATAATTTTATATCGCCTCGTTGCTGATATGCCCCCAAGTTTTATATTTTGAGACTTCAGATTGTACTCCAAATAGGGCTCATAGGTAATGGATGTAGTAGTAAGAGTTTGGGTGTTCATGTTGTGAGGCTACTGTATTTTCCAGATCACTCCGGGTTTTCAAAGAAGTAATAACGTTCATATCACGCTGTATGCTTGCTATCCTAGGAGGCACAGGCTCCCTGCTGCAGAGTTCGCCATTTTAAAGAAATGCTAGCACTTGACTGTACATCTTCATTGTTGGTAAATATGTCTCACTTAGGACAAAGATGCCTGAATTTTCATTGTATGAAGTTTTCGAAGATCTGATTTAAGTTAATTCTGGTGTATAGCAGACACTTGTGAATATTGTCTCATATATGTTTGTCTTGATCCGAAACGTTAAAAAATACTTGGGTTGATATCTTTTCTGACATGCATTGTAACACGTCTGTCAGTAGATCACCCACGCTGAATCCATTTAATTTGTTCTGGTGCCCCTTCACGCTCCTTCTCATCATATTGGGAAGCGACTGCAGCAGTATGCAAGACTGCATTAAACTTCTCAAAAACAAAGGCAGATGCAAATATCTTTGGAATCCTCTGTATCTGAGTGCCCTTTTTGTGTGTGAGTACCACTACTTCACTGTCTACTGCCAACTGGGACTTTGAAGTTCTGATGTAAGTGTGTCATTCTTAAACCAGGATGTCTAGTTTGTACACCCACAGGATGGTGAATGGGTGTCCAATTTGAGTTTCGATCGGCACAGAAATAGGTTGAATCCCAAATTGTCCATTCGCAGGGTGTCACAAAACAATCTGCCTAATAGATGATAATTAGTAAGGTCGCAATTTGCGATTGACTGTAAATGCAGAGATGATAGTCTTCAAGAGAGAGCAGACCATCATTTCTTCATTCAGGTTCCTAATCTGGAAACATTTTTTCAAAAGCAGCCTCTGTCCATTAAAAATATGGATGTTCAAATTAATTTAAAAAAAAGTTTTGTTTGGGAAATCATCGGAAGGGACTGGGCAGTGGTCCTCTGAACAAACTAATTTCGATTTTTTTCAGATTCTTGAGGCCCCGCACAACTCAAGTCAATCAAACTAGGAACCCCCCTAGTGTATATATTAATTTTTAATTATACCTTGAGGAGTCATGTCATTTGACAAACAATAACTTTACTATCGACAAAAATTCTATCTTATTTGATTATTCATAAAAGTCAATTTTATTTTTATCCAATTACAAATTTAAAAATACAAATTAGTACAAATTGTTTAAAAATTGTCTTCAGTCTAACATGTCTCAAAAATGGATAGATGTTACACTCGTCCGTTTGAAAGTTTGATAATAATAGAATTCTCTCTCTTCTTTTCAACCAATATATATATGTATTTTCATTGTGATTGCCCCAAATATCCACATAACATTCATTTTTTATACATCACTAGCACATATGATGTTGTCTTCCAAAGAACCATCACGGCTCTATAGTTTTTACATCCAAGAAGAGGAGAATATACAATAGTTACACAAGAGGTGATCCCACACCTCACTCAGAATACATAGTAAGGATACTTAATTCACCAGACAGATAGTCATTTTTTTCTCCCTAAATAAAGTTCCAACAATCATATCTTTATCATTGTTCTGACACCATTAGTCATATGTTTTACCACAATAGAAATATTCTGAGTTGGCAAATAGATGTAACGTTCTGAAAGGATCTATCCGATCTTAGGTATCACCAGAAGTAGCTGAATATCAAAATGTTGCAATACATTTACAGAACAGAGTTCATTATATTGTTTAATGTTGACCTAGCTGTCACCTGCACAAATAAAATCCACATTCAATCCTTTTTGTGATAGTAGAAGTATATTATTACACCCATATATAACCCAAAAAATCCTTATATTCTCTATTTTTAATTAGGCATGAAGAGATTAGACTAGTTCAACAATTTTTGCTCATTAGGATTCTTAAAAAATGCACATATAGTACAAATACATGTCTGAATAAAAATATATATTTGAAGCAATCAAAATGAAAATGTATTTATATTTATTAATTGAAAAAAGACGTTAAAAGGACATATATTAAACAGTGGCGATTGCCACAGTATAGTTAGAGTTAGGTCAGACTGCTAATAACTTTGGTGCCGTGTCACAGATTGAAAATGTCCCCCAAAAACGTTCATCAACATCAGCTCTATTCTGGAAAGTGTTGGGGTGGACAGTCACGGACAGGCCAAGAATTGTCATTTTAAGTGTTCCGAGTAGTAGCCGCAGCATTGCTATCACTGGCAACCGCAGACAACGTTCCCAGAGGCACACCTTCAAGCAGGTTTATAGAGCAACAGTGGTTCCATCCAGTTTCCACAGCAGCCGCTGAGGGAGGGTCTAATACTGTAACTGCTCCGCAGATCTACTATCCAATTTATTTGAAGCCAAAGCATCACAGGGTGGCTTGAAGAATGCATTCATCAGCAAGGGAATACGCTGGGGACAACTATGTCCATGAGCCCTTAAGGGGTCCATTAGTACCTCAATGTCCAGTGGCGCAACCAATTGCGATCCGTGACAGAAATCCAGTATGCATTCTTCACTGTACAGCAGGCAGTGGAATACAGGTTGTAAGCAGTTAAGTCACACAGGCCTGAACAATAAGAACCAATGCTCATACAGATCTCAGAACCGATTCGTGCCGAAGCAGTGTATCATGCGCTCACGGCATTGCAGCACAGTCAGTGCTGCCTGCATCCCGGTTTGAACTGTGTCATCAACTGCCAAGCAGGAAAATGAAAATCAGAATCCCTGCCACAAGTAGCAGGACGAGAGGGAGACCTCCTAAAAAGCGTCCTAGTACAGAGTGTATGAACGATAGTATGACTCCAAAAACTGTCTGAAAGTTGCTAACCAATCCAGAGCCAGTACAATTAAAAAGGTGTGCTATTCCCTTTGTATCACACATATTAGAGATACGGTGGACCAGCTCCCCAAAAGAAGCTGGTGTGAAGTAGCGTCTGTATCTCAGACAAAGACCTTGCAACCTGGATATCAAAAGTCTCTATGGCGGATGTTAAGGCCACATCCTTTTGAAAAAGCAGGGCTTTCAGTTTACTTAGAGAATCAAAGCGTATGTCGGAAACATTTATCGAAGGCGTCAGCATTGCCTCCCTAACTGTACAGGCAGTTGGAAATAGTACTTGCGTGCAACAAGTGACTATGGACTTAACCGTTACCAGATAAGTGTTGCCTGTGTCCATTCCACAACAGCCTTGATCGTTCAGCATCAAATAACTCCCATTAGAGAGTGGCTTGGAAACTGGACAAATTGCAACAGCCGAAGAGCCCTTCAGATAACAGGACAAGTTTGCAACCGATGCATTACATGCCCCATGAAGTGAAATGTCCTTGCATACTAAGGATCCGTTCAAAGCATCCTCACATTTGGAACCGATAAGGAAAATGTCTGTGTCCCCATTTCTGCATCTAAACCTGAATGGTAATTACCAGTATACATGCACATAACCTTCCAAAAGCACTTCATATCTATCTACTTGGTGGTGTTATAGACAATATTGAAATTGGAAAGTTATGACCGGTAGGGTAATTTAACAATGGATTATCCAGTTAGTAGATGGTGTGTCAGCCACGGTGAAAGGTAATTGACCTAATGTTTCAAGGTGTAACATGGTATTCTTGGCACTCTGCGCTTTGACTTTCCACCTCTTTCCGAATGTGTATCGGATGACTCCTGAAAGGAACAAGAGGAACGTGTATCAGTATTCTGATACCTATTAGGCTTTCTAATGTTATCATAGTTCCTAAAATTATATTTCTTTTCAGTAGTTTCCTGTTGAGGAGACCAACCCCGTGATTGTATCTTGTTTTTATTTTTTGTTTATTATCCCATTTCTTCTTTAAAGAATCGGGTGCTTGCTTATCCTTCTCAAAATAACTCTTAACTTGTGGTTTCCCAAATTATCTCTACCTAGCGTAGCATAGGCTTCTTCAATAATGTAAGCCACTTCCCACTCCTGCTATGCAGAAGTGAACTCCCTCAGGTGTTGGTATGTGGTCAATGCTACTGCCTTCCCCTTTATTTTACTTAATATAATGGCTGATACCGTGGCAAAATTGCCCATAATTTTCAGTCCCAAGTCCAAGGCAGGTGCTGCCCCATACTCATTCTATACTTGTTTCAGTACTTTAGTCAAGACAGGCAGTGATGGGGTACCATGCGTTCTGGTATAAACAGCAGCGAAGACTGTACCCCAAGTTGCACAGTCTTCCACCGGGGAAGCCATCTCAATTAGCAAGCAAATAGTCAGCATTCTGTGTTTTTCCTGCAGAACAGTATGAGGAAAAACTGCATCAAGCTGGCTCATTTGTTTGCGCTATTCAAAACAGAATTTGCTTCGGACTGGTGGCAATCTTTCCCATAATGGCATTCAGTGTTTGTGGGCTGATACCTGTAGTAGCCAATTGTAGTTGTGCAGCCTGAGCAGTCTGTGCAGGAATAATTGTGAGTATTTGCATTATGAACTGTGTAAGATTTCTGTAGATTTGTACTAGATCTCTGTATAGTGTGTGCATTTCTGCTGCAGTTAAATTAGCAGTGTTGGAATGCAGCTAAGACCGGCCATGTCGTTCCTTCTTTACTAAGCAGACCGAGTCTCACATTTTCTGTAGTGTGTGGGAGGGCACCTTTAAACCAATTTATTTGCTCTTGGTAAGAGAGAAGAATTTTTAGTTATACATATAGAGTGTATTCCTCTAAAGTTTCATTCTCAGTGTAGGTATGAAACATTTGTGGTCCAGCATCTGCAGCCGAGAATTTAACCCATGAATAGAATACATCTGTTTTGAGTGCTTCATGTGTCCCAACCTCAAAGGTAACGCCTCCACCCGTAGACCGGAGACCATAATGTAATAATTTAAAGTAAATGCATGTCTGCAGTTCTCTGATATCTTTAAATCTCCTTTTTCAATGTTTTCTCCATTTTCAGACATTGGTTGAAGAAAAAGGAAATTAGTAAATTAATTTATGTAGGTCTAGCCCGGGACCAGGGTTCAATTCCCCGCCTCGGCGGGTCTTGGGCTCAAAAATTTCACGGACCTGATAATTCTCGCCTCGGTGCCAGTCTAATCATGGAGTCCCACTCTGCAACTCTGGGCAATAGCTTGCTTAATCTCCACAACGGCCCCCACAACGCTAAGGATGCCTGGCCTCCACCTTGGGGGTGCCCAGGAGTGGACGCCTCACAGGGAAAGCCAGGATGGGTTCCACAGCGGTATTCGTATAAGCGCCTTGAGACCCTTGCGGGTGAGTAGTGCGCTATACAAGTATCAATTTACATTTTAGATAGAGTTAGCACAAGGTCGGAAAACGCAAAGGGGGAACGAATCTTTACTCACCTGAGTCCTGCTGGTGCTGCTGGTGCTCCGCGGCGGTTCTTCGGCCATTGCTGCCGTCATTGCATCGCCCCGGTGTGGGCAGACTACATTTCCCAGGCGCCCTAGCGTCCCACACACGTCATCCAAGCGCCCGGAAGCGCTTAAAAGAACGCCGCTCCTTTGGTGGAGCGGGAAGGTCGGAAAACGCAAAGGGAGAACGAATCTTTACTCACCTGAGTCCTGCTGGTGCTGCTGGTGCTCCGCGGCGGTTCTTCGGCCATTGCTGCCGTCATTGCATCGCCCCGGTGTGGGCAGACTACATTTCCCAGGCGCCCTAGCGTCCCACACACGTCATCCAATCGCCCGGAAGCGCTTAAAAGAACGCCGCTCCTTTGGTGGAGCGGGAAGGTCAGAAAACGCAAAGGGGGAACGAATCTTTACTCACCTGAGTCCTGCTGGTGCTGCTGGTGCTCCGCGGCGGTTCTTCGGCCATTGCTGCCGTCATTGCATCGCCCCGGTGTGGGCAGACTACATTTCCCAGGCGCCCTAGCGTCCCACACACGTCATCCAAGTGCCCGGAAGCGCTTAAAAGAACGCCGCTCCTTCCGCGTCGCGGGACGCGCGCGGGCGGACGCCGGACGAAGCCCGGACAAAGGGCGAGCCCTCTACGGCCCTCATCGGCAGGAGGAGGCAGGGGCAGGGCCAGAAATGCTACAGGATTCATCCCCGATATCTTTCCTCAAGTAAGCCTAGCCTATATAAGATCTTACGTACAGTTGTTCATGCGTTTTTCCCTAATATTTGTTATATTTGAAGTCATGCCTAAAAAACTTGTTGGAGCTCAAGAAAACAAGATTAACAATTATCTTGTTCAGACCGTACAGAAGATTAATATGCAAAGGAGGGAGTCATTGGGGCTGAGCCAATCTCCTGATTTGCTTTGTTTGTCCCCACCTACACTTGTTACTACTTTGACTGATGAAATTATTACGCAAGATGTTTACAGTGCAGCCACGATTGCTGCCATTGCTTCCCAAGTCATACCTGGCACTCCGGATAATGTAACCCCGGCTTCTGAGGGCTTGCCCGCTGAGGGCAATACAGATAATTACAATGATAATGATTCTGACCAAGACACACAGTCTCAGGTCTCTGTTCTTGACCAATCTTCTATAGCTCATGCAGTCAGACCTAAGCGACAATGTACAAAGATTCCTCTAAAGCGGGGTGGTTTACGCTCAGGGACAAAACGGAAGAGGGCTACTACCCCAAAATGCATACAAATGACTCACGCTGAGGATCATTCCATCTGTTCTATTGAAGAAGTCCTTCTCGATAAAATTGCAGATCTTATTGAGACTAAAATCAACATCATTGTTAAACCTCTCATATCCAAGATTGATAAATTGCAAGCAGAGGTTAAGAAGCTGGGTGGTCACCAAAATACAGTTGTAAGTGGCATTGAAAATATAACTACGTTAGTTACTCTTTTGGGCAATAATTCTAGGGGAGTTGTCGCCGGAAGCGATTTGGGTGTTGGAGAAGGAATTGAACTGCTTGGGGAGAACCCATCGCCAACAACTTTGACTGCTATTATTGAGGGCTCTACGCTACCATGTCCTCCAACAAACCCAACCCCTTCGGCTAATATTCCCCCAGTGCAAACACAAGTACAAGCCCAAACTTTCACTACGGATCCTCTGCAATTTATTGTTGAAGCCACACCTGTGGTTTTAGTCCTCGCAAATGTCCCTCCGCTGGAAAGAGGCACGGTGGAAAGTTCTAATTCACTGTGTAGCAAAGCCCTACATTGGCTAACTAGTAATATGCGGCTAGCTCCAGGGGGACAGCATCATCTAGTAAGTGTAATTAAATCAGCAACTAGGGTTCCCTGGCTGGGAAATCGGCCAAAAAAATTTAAAGGTGACTGTGTGGCTGTGAGCTTTTCAAATCAACACGTTCTTCCCAATATTCTTGCAAACATCTTTCCTCCCCAACGAAGACAAGGCACCGTGGTCCCCCTCACCTTGAAATTCTTTTATGGGGAACAGCAGATCGTATCTATCCCAAGGACTCCTGCCCCAGGGTGGAATACCAATTGGGATTCTCACTCCAGATGGGGACAAGACTTAAGGAACAACGCACCAGTTCATCGTCATCAACCCTTTATGCATAACCCTGCTACACAGCCCTTAGAACTGTTTAACCGCTTTGCGCCACTATCTTTTATGGACCAAAATGATTGACTTTTGCCAAGTCAAGACAATGATGTGGAGGGACCACACCCTGCTCTTGGTTTGTCAGCTCAGTCCTCTGCAGGCGCTAGGGTCTGCAGAATTATGAGCTGGAATATTGCTGGGCTTAGAACCAAATTTAAAGATAAGATCTGGTTGGACAAAATCAGGAATTATGATATTCTTGCTTTTCAGGAAACTTGGGAAACGCTAGATTGCTTGGCCTTAGACGGACATTCTCATTTTTTTGTACCTGCAGTCCCCAGTAAAGCAGGAAGAGCAAGGGGCGGGTTGGCTGTATATATTTCACTTGACGTCAAAGGTAAACCTAGACATATTAAGTCTAAATCTAAAAATTGCTTAGTGGTTGAATTGACTTCATCAAGTTGTAATTCTATTTTACTCGTTAATTTTTATAATTCCCCGACCAGTCAATTTCCTAACGAGCACTTGCTATCCCTAGAGGATCTCTTATCCACTCATATTGAGAACAGTTGCTATGGGTATGAGGTGATCCTTATGGGAGATTTTAACATTCACCCCTGCCAGGCAGGTTGTCAGATGGATACTGAGAAATTCTTCTCTTATTCCTCCCCGCCGCATTTTGAACACACATCAAGCGGAGAGGCTTTGGAATCGCTCTTGGCTACCCTCAACCTTCATGAATCATGTACCTGCTCAAATGATTTGAGGCTACCGACATATGTGGGTAATGATTCTGGCACAATTATTGATTATATTTTTGTATCTTTAAGAGTTCTACCTGAAATACTTGCTTACAAGGTAGAATCTTCTGTTTTTAGCGATCACAATCCTGTGATTTTAGAGGTTTTAGCTCAAGGAGTCCTGGGAAATAGGAAGATGGACTCACTGTGTGCGACAGATCTTGTGCTAAGAGATCAAAACCGGAGGCTCAAATGGGATCAAGTTACTCCAATAATCTTTTTACAGGAAACCATGGCCAAAGTCGCCGGTGAAATTGCCATCTGTTTAGACAATAAAAACCCGAGTGTCACTATGGTCGAGGCCTTTAGTGTTATTTGCCATCAAGTCAACTTAGATTTGACTGTAAAGGCAAAGTTTAATAAACCAAAGGGCCCCAAATGGTTTGATACAAACTGTTCTAAGGCCAATTCAACTCTTCTTAATGCCCTAAAGCTTAAACCTAGAGACAGAGTGTTGATAGCGTTATTGAGGAAACAATATAACCTAGCTATCAGGAAGAGGAAATCTGAGATAAAAGACGAGGCCTGGAATGATTTGTTACTGCCCGAGATACAGAAAGATAGTGCCAAATTTTGGGCAGTTACAAATCACCCATATTTTGTGGGATTAGATAATCAGAGAGCTGACTGTATTATCCCAGATGAACAGTGGGTGACACATTTTAGCAATATTTATAGTCAAATTTATACCACTACAGAATGCGAAACACCTCTACCAAAACCGTTAACTCACATCTCTCCCTTTACTCAGGAAGAGGTGAAACAAGCAATTAAAGACACACTCTGTAAAAAGGCACCGGGGCCAGATGGGGTCCTTACAGACTTTTTTAAGAGCGCTCCTGAACTTAGCTCAAAAATTTTAACTAATATTTTTAATGCCACAAGGGAATTTATTTTCCCCTCTAGCTGGGCAAATTCGACCATTGTGCCAATCTTCAAGAAAGGGCAGAGGACAGACCCGGCTTGTTATAGGCCAATCTCTCTTATTGACTCGAGTGTTAAAATCTTGGGGAGAGTCCTCTTAGGTAGATTGACCCTGATTTTAGAAAGTAAGGGTATTTTATCTAACGCACAATATGGCTTTAGAGCCAATAGAGGAACCTTAGATCAGTGCCTAAACCTAGAATTAATTTTAAACAAATATGTAATCGCCAAGGGGGGTTCATTGTACATGGCCTTTATGGACCTCTCCTCAGCTTTTGACCTGGTCAACAGGTCAAGGCTGTGGGGGATCCTTTTGGCCATGGGCTTTGACCCCCCTTTGGTCGAATACTTAGCTGAGCTACATAAGGATCTTATGACTTCAGTTAGAGTCACTAGGGAAGGAAGATGTACTTGTTATTTTAGGTCAGAGAGGGGGGTGAGGCAAGGGTGTATACTTGCCCCCCTCCTCTTCACCCTATATATTAATGACCTTGAGGCAGTAATGTCAACATCACATAGTGACATCCCGCGTGCAGGTGAGACAAAGATACCTGTCCTCCTGTACGCGGATGATGCTGTTCTTTTAGCACGCTCTGGAGTTGCGTTGAACAAACTTCTTTTATCTTTTGGAGTTTTTATGTCATCATTGGACATGAAAATTAATACAGAAAAATCACATGTAATGATTGCTGGACCCGCAGGTAGGAAAAAAAAAGTCGCTAACATTTTACTGTGCGGGGAAGGAGGTTAAGAGAGTCCCTTCTTTTCCATACCTAGGTGTGACTTTTGATGAAAAGGGTACTTGGGGCCCCCAGCTTTTGGTCAAAAGCAGCGCTGTTGCTAGAGCGGCCGCAGGGCTGCTAGGTTTTGCTAAAAAACTGGGTGCCCGTCCCATGGAAAGTATAATTAAAGTTTATAAAGCAAAATGTTTGTCAGTCGCCCAGTATGGCTGTGTCATCTGGGGATATACTAGCTCTGCCAAAATACAGAACGTAGAAAACAAATTCTTGAGATCTCTGCTTTCTGTTCCCCAATCAACCCCGACTTTTGCATTGCATACAGAGTTAGGCTTGGGCTATATATCTGACACTCTAAAACTAGCCCCAGTGATCGGCTGGTTAAAAACCTGGCTCAACCAGGAGCTTACATTAAATCATATCATTTTAAAAGATTGTTTAGCCCTGGACAGAGCCCTTAATATTCCATGGGTAAGATATGTGAAAACTCAGCTTATTTTAGCAGGCCGCCCGGAGCTCTTCTCATCTCCAGATGGAATAATCCATGAAGATCTAAAATCAGTCAAAAATACTCTGACAAATTTATATGCCCTGGAGAGGGAAGCAATAGAGCTAAAAAAAAACATGGTAAGGAAACATTGTATGCTTTCCTCTGTTCCTGGAATGGAACCATACCTTTTTTCGGTAACAAATCCTTACCATCGCTTTCTCTTAACGAGATTTCGCTTTGATTTAATTCATTTTATATTGGGCAATTTTAGAACCTGGACTAGACCTGATGATGCTGAACCATGTGATTGCGATCATTTTTCAACACAGGACACGATGCATTTCATTATGTTTTGCGGTCATTATATTGAGATCAGAAAAAGATATTTGCTCCCTATTTTACGTAATCAGGGCTTTATTCAGGTAAAACCAGCCCTGTTGTTTTTGCAACTTCTTCCTAATATGAAAGTAGCTTTTTCTGTCGCTAGCTTTCTAGTTGCAGGAGCACGTTTGAATAAGCATCGTACAAGGTACAGGCACTTTATCTCTGAAAAATGAATTTCCTCTTTTCTCACTTTTTTTGAATGAGTTGTGTTTTAACAAACCCTTCTTTTTATCTTTTTTAAATATTTATGTATGTCTTACTGTAAAATTTAGTGTTTTTTGTGATAATTGTTTGCAAAATTTTGTGATCTGATGAAATGGTGATATGTATTTTTGCTCGTTCTTTTATGATTTTTAATAATCGAATAAAGATAATTGACTGACTGACTGAGTTAGCACAATGTGGGAAGTTTTATCCCACAAGCTTAAATAACCTACAGGCACTATATAGGGTATACCTACTCAGCTGAGGCGAATTTCCCTACCACCACGGACGTCTCCGGTTTAGAGGTTAGTAGGAGTCTCTGAGCAGCAACAACTAAACTACTCGGGTGATCAGTTAAATAAGAACCCAACCAACGTTGGCAGCGCTATGTTGTGTAATTCCCACTAATCCGTATGATCTGCACGTTTGTTGGACAACATAAACTTTGGTCGCGGTCTCTAGACTGATTCCGGGCACCCCCGCAGGATATGATGGCCTAGAGACCAGCTAGCTCGAAGTGCCCCCATAAGCCCCCCTAACCCAAACAAAGAGCAAATGGTATCTGGCAACCACTAAACATGACAACCATTACCCCCTGGGGATCATGGTGTCAGATCTAGAACCCTTTAGCTCAGACACTTGTGCTTTCTTCTTCTCAGAAAAATATACAAAGAATACACAGTGGGACATTTTCAATTTATTTATTGAACCAATATTATTCTTGTATAGAATACATGTGCTGCGATAATCAGTAGGCAGAAGCAGATGAAGGTGATTACAAACAAGCACCAAAAGAGTGAATAGCAGGCACAGTTTCACCATGGTGCTAAGACAGTCTATTTATAAAGGCATATAACACAAGGTAGTAATCAGGAGTACTCCTACTATGCCAACCCTACTCTGTGTATGTCTAGAGTGTATGTAGCTGTAGAGCCAAGAATTTCTCCACGGAATGATCCAACCCCATTCCCTGGCGGGAGAGAATGTAGGACCCCGTCCTGGTCACGAACTGGACACCCCTCACAGAGATCTCAGACAGCTGCTTGGTGAAGTCTCAGCATGCAGGGACCCCAAGAGCCTCCTCTGCTTATCCTCTGAAATGCTTATTATTTAAAATAAAAAGCATCCTTGCGATGTACGCATAGATTAATAATATTATGGATATGTAAATAGCCCTGTCACCCTGTGGATGCAGACAGAACGTCATTTGTAAATTGTGCTTAAAAGGCCTTGTACTCAGTGTTCGAGGCATTATGATAATGTTTTGCGAAGCCAGATGTATAAGCAAAGCAGTTTCAAAGAAACTTCCAACATTGTCAAGTGTGTGAATATGTGCAAAAAGTGTTATTGTGCAGAAGAGGACAAAGTAAGAAAATGTGCAACGTTGCTACATGGGCCTAACTCGGGCACATAACAGAATAAGGAGGGAGGTTTCAAAATGCTTTCCCCCCATGCAATTTCCATAAGAAAAAAGACACAGAAAAACTGCTGAACAGAATTATTCCAAATTTGGCAGAATTTGTGTAATTCTGCCCAGCTGTTTTAGAGAAATGTAAGTTACAAAAAACAGAGATATCTAGTGCCGCAGGACTCTTGACAGAATCCAGAGGGAGTACTATGTGAAATAAACAAAGAATTAGGCATTCCAACTGGCATTATCTGCGGTACCGAGACCGGTCCTGCGGGACTGATTGCTGTAATAAACTGGCTGCAACATGAAGAGAATGTTGTTGCTGCAATTATAGGACTCAGGGACTCGGTCCCCGAATCCTGAGTTTACAGCACAAATAAGGTATAAAGGGAAAAGATAGAGATACCTTCACCCCCTAGTTCTTGTGGGGTGGTCATGGAGGGGCTCTCCCTGGGGACAAAATTAAAAAAAAAGTTTTTTGTGCCGTCACTATTTCACAGAAGGGAAGAAACCCCAAGGGAGTCCCGCATGGCCAGAAAAAAAGTAAAAAATGATAACAAGGTTTGAGTGCAGGCCATTCGGCCAATCCCACTCCGTGCACATCTTCCACCCTCACCATGCACTCCTTATGACCTCACATATTACATTACTCATGACATGATCTATGTCATCATTTATAACATCACTGATGACATCCAAACTGACATAACTGTTCATTCTGAGGGCGCAAGTAATAGTTACTTCAGTAAACTATAGATGGTGAATTTCAGTGTTTTTTTAATTGTCATCTAACTATAACATCAAACAGCCCTAATCAGATTGAATGTGATAAGTGTTGTTGCAGGCAAAGTCATTCCAGGTCACGGTTCCCAAACTTTCTGGGTTAACTGTTACAAAACACTTCATATTTGAAGATATTTATGCAAAAAAGAGAGGGGCACACTGTAAAACCTAGTGATAACATTCTCCGATAGGCTTAGAACTCAAGAATAAAGAAAAGGTATTCCATGTGTCCCGTACTACATCAATGTGGTCCAAATTTACAAAGTGAATTAATTGGAAAAGAACTATAATCTTTGTTTCCTTTCAAAATACAGTCCAAATCATCTAGCGGCACACAACCAAGTTATCATGTGACCCCCAACCATGAAACAAGGACACGCACCATACACAAAAAACTATTTTTTTAAAAACATTTATAATGTACATCACAACATGATCATTGCCCCATTTCTCCTCTATCAAAACAATGTCAATATAAACATCTATTTATTTATTTAAATTATTTATTCTGTGTTTTGACCCCATAGAGTATCAGAGTGCTTCACAGTAAAGATGTAAATACTTATTTCTTTAGTACATTTCACTGGAAAGCATTTAACAAATTAAAACCCATTAAAAACTGTAATAATAACTTCACACAGCAACAAAGACATTTGCATATTCACAGAATGTAAGACTAGAGGAGACATATTGAATATTAGTACGTTAGCACAAAGGAATACGAGAACCTATACCTAACCGATGAAATGGGACCTTAGAAAGAGATGCTCATGAGTAGTTAAGCAACAGTTGTAGGTGAATCTTATGAGATTTTCAGTAAAGGTTACAATAGGCATTTGCTCATCTCGAATCTTGCGGAGTTTGGTAAGCTTCTGATGCTTGGAGATAGTGAGTTACAGATTCTCTCTGCAGTTCACGAGAATGCTCTGTCAAAAGTTTTTTTCTTCTAGAAAATCGGTGGCTTCAGCACTAGATCTCTGGCTCTACTGGAAAGTCTGCTTCCACTGGAACTCTCCAGTTTCTGAGTGTGATACAAGCCCTTGCAAGTTGAATTCTGGCCTAGTATGGTAGACAATTCACCACCTTTTAGGAGATATGTGGTCAAATTCTTTTGAATGTGCTATAAGCCTTGTGTCTGCATTGAGGCAAGCTTTTAGAGGAGCTGTTGCGATCTTGGGAAACCCTAAAAGTGTTGTGCATCCGTACACAAACCTCCAGATAACTAATGCCTGGACTGACATTTTGAGGTCTGCTGTTCCAGTTTCTCAATATAGTTCAAGTGAATCATACATTCCTAGCCAACAAGTTGAAGTGGCATTGCATGTTTAGGCTCTGATCTAATGTAATTCCTAATTATTTGTCCACAATGCTCAGTGTAGTTAAGTGCTGTGATCGAATTGGTCCATTATATAATGGGCGAGCTTTTGGTGGGGATATTAGGAGGAATTCAGTTTTTTAGCTAATTGCTCGTTAATCATAGTGTCGTCGCCCTTAATGCCTCATTCATTATTTTGATCTCCTCCAAAAGATGAAATGTTAATGTAAATCTGAGTGTCATCAGCGTACACGTGGAAAGAGATGTTGGCGACGGGGAGTATATCTGTTAAAGGTTTCACATATTGGTTGAATAGTGAAGGGGAGAGGGTTGAGCCTTGTGGAACTTCGATCTGAATGGGGGAAGATGCTGACAGGTTTTGATTCACCAGAAATATTTGTGTTCTGTTCCTCAAGCAGGACTTGAACCATTCTAGTACGGTCCCCAACAAACCCATCCTGTTTTCCAGACTATCTGGCAACATATTGTGGTTAACTGTGTCGAACTCTGAAGATAAGTCAAGAAGGATCAAAAGACATGTGTTGTTCTGGTCTAGAGCGAGTAATGCGTCATCTGCTATGTGTAGTATTGCTGTTTCAGTACTGTGATTTGGTCTAAACCCCAATTGGCAATCGTCAAGTAGTTTAAATTTAGAGATTTGTTGGCTTAGTTGTTGATGCACACACTTTTCTATCACTTTTGTTAATAGGGGTATGTTGAATCCCGGACGAAAATTGTTAGGGTCTGCGGGATTCTTTGTCAGTTTTTTTATGATGGGAATAACTTGGCCCATCTTTAGATAGTCTGGATAGGATCCTTGAGACAGGAAAGCATTGACTATTGATGTCTAACTGGGGATGATAGACTGGTCGATGGATGACACAAATTTTGCTGGGAGTGGACTGTTGAAGTGGTTGTTTGGTTTTATGGCCAATATGGTTTTCGATATGCCGTTGTGGTCATATAACTTAAAGGTAGACCACTGAGATTCATTTTTGGGTACTGACTGATGCAGTAGTGTTGAATTGATTTGTTGTGATGCTTCCGATGTAGAAACTGCTGTCCTGAGCTCACTTCCCATAGAATTGGCTTGTGTTGTAAAGAAAGTTGAGAATTCTTCACAGCTAATTTGAGATTTTATTGTTTCTAGCACCGTTTTGTCCATTTTGTTTGATTGATGTTTTACCAATTCAAAGAGTTTCCAAGGTCTGTTTTTAGCGTTCTGTCCTGAGAAATTCATTTTTTGATTTAAGAATATTTTTGTAGTAGGCGTTTCTGGTTTTTCTTAGCAGTTTTAGCTGTGGGGATGATGGTAGTTGTCTCCATTTCCATTCTGATAGTCTCAGCTTGTGCCTTTCTTCATTTAGTGCTCCGCTGAACCAGGGATTTTTATCTTTGTCCGTAATTTGTTTCAGTTTAAACGGAGCTATTGAGTCCATTATCTATGACATCTCACCATTGTAGTGCTCCGTAAGTTCGCGAACGTTTGTCATATTTCTGGGAGGCGGAAGATCCTTCCTGCAAAGTGATGCTAGTTTCTCGTTGTCCACGCCCTTTTTGTCCCTTACTCATTGTTTGGGTTTTATTGGTTGAATGGGTTTTTTCTTTATTACGCGAGGAATTTGGAAAGGTATTATTTGATGATCTGACCAGTTGCAAGGCACGATTGAGGTTAAGTTTACAGCTTTTCATTTGGAGATGATCCAGTCTAGCTTGGAGCCTTTTATTTGAGTAGGAAGAGTGCAGGCTTCAGCTAGGTTTTGATCTACTAAGAAGCCTTTAATGATGTTGACCTGGATGTCGCTAGAATCATTCCAATGGAGTTTTAAGTCCCCTAGGAATATGTCATTGGAGAGAGGGAAGGAGTTTGGTGTGATGATCTCCATTAGGTGGACGATGAAAGAATGCATGGGTCTTGCATATTTGTTTCTCTGTGTTTTTTATGGAAAGTGCGAGGTATTCACATGAGACAAGAGGGTCTATTTTCCCCTTATTGTTCTGCCAATTCTATTTAGCATGTTTGGAAGGCCTATCTGGTCTGACAGCTCATAACATTGTAAATCAATAAGACAAATATCAATAAGATTAAAATCTAGTATTATCAAGATGAGACACCCACATTTCAAACCTTATTCTAAAATAATGTTACACAACACCATTAAATACCGCTCAGCTTATTTTTTTCTCTCCTAAATAGGATAGTGTACATCCATTCACTGTTTCAAAAATTATTTCTGAAAAACAACTTTTATTTTAATAATGTAATAGTTTAATAACCCAATCTATATTAAAAGTTGTAGGTCCCTTCCATGCCGGGCTTACATCATGAGTATATAAGTATGTATAAATGTATGCCCTATTTTCTATCAGTCATGTGATATATGTAGTCCTTCATCAAGTTGGTAGTCCCGTATTAAGAAACAATAACAACGTACCATATATCTCCATCCACTTGAAACTATACATAACTCCTATATCACATGTATTCACATTTTCATCAACTTCCAAATTAAAAAAAACAGAGTACTAGTAATGTAATAACATGAGCTCCAAAAGGATATTTCTCACAATGATAAAATGAATACATCATAAATCTGCAAGGTTTTGCTGAGAATAATGGTCAGTCATCAGCCATTTTTAAATGTTTTGCCAACGACTTCAACATCTCAATAAATTAGCGAGTTGCAAGATAAACAATGAACATGACTTCAAGGAATATATTTGCTCCAGCTACTCATACTTGTCAGTATTACAGTCATAAATATGTCCTGATTTCCCTCCAGTTTTCAAAAATACTATGTTCCAAAAACTGGACACACAATGGACATCATTGAGTGGTTGGCCAAACACTAACTTCAATATTAGTCAAATTTTAAAAGAGAAAAAAAGACGTGTCTCTGTCCCAGTTTGTTTTAATTTGTGAGCCAAATGCACCAAAGTGACTGAGATATCATAACTTTTGTGCATAAAAGATCAAAAGTACTCATTAAGAATGCCAGACGGCATATAGGCCATCTCAGAATGCTCAGACAAACACTTCAAAACCCCTTTAATGATTGAGTCACAGAGGTCAATAGTATTTGTTGAAAATGTCATATAACAGTAATTTATTGATAAGCCTCTGTCCCAGCGTATTCAAACAAGTGAGATATGTACATACATATTCATCCCATAGGACTGTAAATGGAAAAAGAACATTATTTTATAGGTATACCTGCATGGAGTGCAGTGAATGAGTGTCATGGCGTCATGATGGAGTGCTGTTAAGATACCATACTGGATTTCTCACATTTCCCTTTTTCTTTATGTGGAAAACCGGAAATTCTTCTCAAACCACTGTGAAAAGTTGTGAGCCATCTTATTCACCCATACATCTTAGTATTAACTAAATGTTACAAAAAAAATAACGTCAAAACTTGAAATAACTAAATTCCAAATAATTGTACAATACTTCATGTTAGCCGAGCTGGAACCTAATCACCAACTCCTCGAGACAAGTCAAAACTAGTACGTCTAGTACAATGAAAGCCGTTGGCCATCTGGGAGTAGGAAATCAATCCTTTTTGCATTTTAATCCTTTATAGCTTTAACAAACCCCTTACAACCAGAGTATTCCCTAATACGTTTGCAAAAAAGACAACAAAAATGGATCCAAAGAACAAGATTTTTGTCTATCCTACAGAGACAGAGATAAAATGTGGCTACCTTGGAGAGGTGTATAAAGTGAATCCAACATAAGTAAGAACAAGTATGTTGTCACTCCATTTCTACATATTACACTCTAATTTGAATAAACACACATATTGAAATTAAATGTGTCATTTTTCCACAATATGAAGACTCTTGCGTTGACTTACTACAATTTTTTACTAGATATACTACATAAATGTTTCCTCATCACAAAAAAATCATGGCATTCATGCTCTTTATTCAAACCATATTCTGCAGGCCTCAAACGAAAAATCAAATGAGCCTCTCATTTTTGTAATATTAGATCTTGGTCTCCACCTCTGGAATCACTGCATTTTATATCAAGTTTCAGCTCCCTACTGGAACTTCCTACATAGATCTTATTACAGGTACACATAAAGACATATAATGCATGTTGAGTCTGGCAATTGATAAAATGTTTGAATTTAAGATTCTGATTATATTGTATATGACACAAATTGTTTTATTTATACCCAATTTACATGCAGAGCAAGTATTGAAAACCTAAAAACCTGCTGGTTATTTGAGTATTCAAAGTTTTTTTTGCATTAACTAGTGGTGGGATATAGCTAGGACTTACATATTCTTTATTGATACTTCCCCTTCTATGAGTAACTAGAGGTTTCTTTGTTAGAGCACTTCCCAGATCTGGTACTGTAGATAAAAGAACTCAATATTTGTTGAGAATTTTATAAATATTTTACTGGTCGTGGTGTATGTTGTTATGAACACCAAACAGCTGTCTCTTTTCTCTTTCTTGGTATTAATAGGACTCTTTCTAGGAATTGTTTTCATTCTCTGTTTGGTATTTTCTAAACAGATAGGGTTATAGTCTCTTTGATTGTTATATCAATATTTCATCACATTAAGGTGCCAATTACGATCCGGTAAAAAATTTCCCCGTACGACTCGTATCCGGTCTTTTTACCGTACGAATCGTACAAGTGCCGTACAAACTGCCAATTACGATTCGCATGGGAAAAAGACCATACGAATCGCATTGGGAATAACTCCCCACATGTCCTCGGGTCGGAAAACGTGTCCGACACGTCCCCGGACGATATACCGTACAAATGTGAAATGTGAAGTCCGACCGGGGAATCACGATCCATCCCGTGCGTCCGATGTTACAACCGCATGGAAAAAACACCGTCCGCACCGAACACCCATAGCAACCATGGAGACATGTGCCCGCATACGTGCCCAACACTCCCCCAGCCCCTGTACGTTCGAGTCGTACCCCCCGTGTATGTACACCCGTGTACGTGTCGTACCCCCCGTGTGTGTACACCCCTGTACGTGTCGTACCCCCCGTGTATCTACACCCGTGTACGTGTCGTACCCCCACCCGTGTATGTACACCCCTGTACGTGTCGTACCCCCGTGTATGTACACCCCTGTACGTGTCGTACCCCCCGTGTATGTACACCCGTGTACGTGTCCTACCCCCGTGTATGTACACCCGTGTACGTGTCCTACCCCTCCGTGTATGTACACCCCTGTACGTGTCGTACCCCCGTGTATGTACACCCGTGTACGTGTCCTGCCCCCGTGTATGTACACCCGTGTACGTGTCCTACCCCCGTGTATGTACACCCCTGTACGTGTCGTACCCCCCCGTGTATCTACACCCGTGTACGTGTCGTACCCCCGTGTATGTACACCCCTGTACATGTCGTACCCCCGGTGTATGTACACCCGTGTATGTGTCCTACCCCCCGTGTATGTACACCCCTGTACGTGTTGTACCCCTCCGTGTATGTACACCCCTGTACGTGTCGTACCCCCCGTGTATCTACACCCGTGTATGTGTCGTACCCCCACCCGTGTATGTACACCCCTGTACGTGTCGTACCCCTCCGTGTATGTACACCCCTGTACGTGTCGTACCCCGTGTATCTACACCCGTGTACGTGTCGTACCCCCCGTGTGTGTACACCCCTGTACGTGTCGTACCCCCCGTGTATGTACACCCCTGTACGTGTCGTACCCCCGTGTATGTACACCCGTGTACGTGTCCTACCCCCACCCGTGTATGTACACCCGTGTACGTGTCATACCCCCCGTGTATGTACACCCCTGTACGTGTCGTACCCCTCCGTGTATGTACACCCCTGTACGTGTCGTACCCCCCGTGTATGTACACCCGTGTACGTTAGAGTCGTACCCCCACCACAACATCCTAAGTACGGAGCGCACCCCAGGCCCCAACATCACAACCGCATGTATGAGTCGTACCAAGCCACACACAAGGACAGCACTGTACAACAAAATGGCCCATGTACACCCCGTACACACGCTAAAAACGCACGTACACAACCAGGACAAACCAAAACAACACAAGAATACACCATTCGAATGGCACAAAGCCACTAAACATGTCCAACAACCACTAAAACAACACATTCACTGACCTGCAACTGCCAAAAACAAACAGAGGACCAAAACACCACCACTCCTTATAACACACCCACCCAAACTTTAAACACAGCCACACCCACCAATGGACCAATAAAAAGGGCCCACACACACAAACCATGAGCCTTTGCAACAGACTCACTGCTGCCAGACCCCACAGACAACCTACAGCACCATACTAGAAGCTTTACCACACCTTACACTTGCACACCTTCACACAACCACCTTCACAAACACCCCCTCATCACATTCACACACACACCTGCACAACCACACCCACACACCCACAACCATCCACACCCCCCCCCCACCATCCACACCCACACCCCTCACCATGCCCACTAACAAGAATCCAAAGTTCAGTAACCGAGAGTTGGAGGTCCTTGTCGATGAAATCCTCAGAGTCGAGCCACACCTCTTTGGAGCATTGGTCAGACAGACCAGCATTTCAGAAAAAACAGCCCTGTGGCAGACCATCGTCGATGCTGTGAATGCTGTTGCGGACACCAGAAGGAACAAGCAGGAATGCCAAGCCAGGTGGTACGATCTGCGGAGGAGGGTCCGAGCCAAGATGACGGATGAACACAACCAGGCCAACGTCACTGGAGGAGGGCCGTCCCGCAGACCCGTACACTACCATCCCTGGGAGGAGAGGGTGATGGCCATACTGCCGGTGGAGGCAGTCGAAGGATTAGGAGGACTCCGAGACCCGGGTGAGTACACAAACAACGCACCTCACATGGGGGGAACGTCATCCAAAACCAAACTCACAAACAGGCACGCAACCACCCCAAGCTATCGCATGACTCAACCACACTCCATGAACACGCACATGCCACTGGCGCCACCATGCCCCATGCACCCAGCTGGACAATGTCAAGTCACAGGCCACAGAAGACACCAACACATGACACGATAAGCCGGATGGCGGGAGGGTGGGCCCCAAAAATCACATAGTGCAACTCAGAAGCAGACA
This sequence comes from Triturus cristatus, assembly GCF_964204655.1. Lineage (NCBI taxonomy): Eukaryota > Metazoa > Chordata > Amphibia > Caudata > Salamandridae > Triturus > Triturus cristatus. The sequence goes on from NC_140585.1 coordinate 233,114,016, forward strand.
ACAATGCCCTCTGCCCATATGGCCTAGGTCACAGCCAGACAAACAGTGTGTCCCCACACAGGAAAGACTCGACACCAAATGGCGGACGCCTTGCATCAACACATGGGGGTGAAGGCACTGTTTTGAACATGACAGCAGCTAATGAACAGCCAACACTGTGAAAGAGTGGCAGCACACACCACCACAGCAGCAGCGCAGACACACACACTACACCCAATGGGTGCCTGGAGATCAGAAACAAACTCACAGCAACAATCCAAGGGCCATTGAAAGAACTGCTAACAGTGTGTGCCCAGGAAGCTGGGCTGAGGTGACAGAGGGTGACACACAGAGGGAGGGAGAGGGGGACAGAGAGGGAGGGAGAGGGGGACAGAGAGGGAGGGAGACACAGGGAGACGGACAGAGGGAGGAGGCTGACACACAGAGGGAGGGAGAGGGGGACAGAGAGGGAGGGAGAGGGGGACAGAAAGGGAGGGAGACACAGGGAGACGGACAGAGGGAGGAGGCTGACACACAGAGGGAGGGAGAGGGGGACAGAGAGGGAGGGAGAGGGGGACAGAGAGGGAGGGAGACGCAGGGAGACGGACAGAGGGAGGAGGCTGACACACAGAGGGAGGGAGAGGGGGACAGAGAGGGAGGGAGAGGGGGACAGAGAGGGAGGGAGATCCAGGGAGACGGACAGAGGGAGGAGGCTGACACACAGAGGGAGGGAGAGGGGGACAGAGAGGGAGGGAGAGGGGGACAGAGAGGGAGGGAGACACAGGGAGACGGACAGAGGGAGGAGGCTGACACACAGAGGGAGGGAGAGGGGGACAGAGAGGGAGGGAGAGGGGGACAGAGAGGGAGGGAGACACAGGGAGAGCAAATCAGCCTTGTGGTGTGTGGGAATGTCTGCTCGTCAGCAGGTGGACTGCGTGCATGTACGGGTGGCCAGTACACCCCCTCTCCTCCATGGCAAAACACAGGGCCATGTCTCAACCTGTGCACGAGCACACGAGCACAACGACAGCTACCTGCATCATTGAAGTGTGTGGAACAACTTCATGTGCCCACGTACAGTGCAACACGGAAGGCGCCAATGCACGGCTCGCCACACCTGCCCACTCCACTGCTGACTGCAGTCACACTTGACGCAGCAAGTAAGACTGTGCCACACATAGTTAAAGTCGCCAAAGCTGTGCCCAAGGGACACACCCATGCACAAGTGCACTGTGAGTGGAATGCAAGACAGATCCAAATTCCCAGAGGAAAAGTTCCAACTTTTAAACTAATGAAACATGGATGTTGCATGGAACAAAATTAACATTGTCTCTCTCACACACAGGTCAACCTCGTGGTTCACCCCCCAACACTGGGGGGAAGACTCACAGGACCCGGCTCTGCGGGAGGCCGATCCCACCAGCAGCGACGACTCTCACCACTCTGTGGACGACCCCGACCAACCTGGCCCCTATGGTGTCCAACGACCTGCAGCACCTGCGTCAGGTACAATGGGGCCAACCACCACCCCCACTCCTGCCACATCCCAGGAGACACCCAGGATCCCTGCCCCACCACAAAGCAGCCAGGCTGGCCAGGAGGGACACGGTGTCCCGGGCACCCAGGAGGAGGCAGGCGACAATGCCAATGCCACCCCTCAGGGGTCCCGGAGACCCCATGTGCCCACAAGGGCAGGCCAGGTGCAAGTGGGCAGGGGTGGTGGGAGTGGAGGACGGCGGAGGCGCCAGCCTGACCAGTTGGCTGGGGATCCGGTATATTCCCATGTCCGAAACATCCTGGACACATACCGGCAGGACACCACGGGCATGGCCCAGGTTGTGTCCGTCCTCGAGGGGATCAACACCCAGCAGGCCCAGCAACATGCGGAGCTACATGCCTGTCTACTGCAACACCAACGGAGGATGGAGGACAGACAGGCTGAGCTCCTGACGGTGTTCAGGGGAATTCACAGTACACTCCGTCGGATGGCCGACAACATGGGCAACCCTCCCTGTGCCAGAAGGCCTAGAACATCACCACCCACAGGGAGGGATCAGGAGGAGGAGGAGGAAACATCCGATGGAGCATCCCAAACATCGTCACGGCCTGCTTCTGAGGGTCCCCGCAGGAGGGCGGGTCGTCCACGGAAAAGACCGTGAGGGTCGGCGCTACAGCACCATCTCCCAGGACACCTGGCCTGGCACCTGGCCCACTGGAGCAACAGCAGCACAGCGTCAAAAGACATTCTCTGCCACATGGCCTTGCTGGTCACTGTCTGACCAATGTTGACAAAGACTGTGGCATGGACTCTGAGGATTTCCAATGGCAAGGACACCAACTCCCCTACTGAACTTTGGATTCCAAACACCCGGAAAGCCCCTCATGTCATACCCCCCCCCCCCCACTAAAATAAAAAGTCACACCATGAAGAGAAGATGCCTGCTGGTTGCATTATTACCTTACATGTGTCTTGTAAAGTCTAAACATGCCTGAGTTCTCTTTTGACTTCAACCATCCACACCCTGGGGCCTGAGTCTGGCACAGGACACACGGGTCACAGTGTATTAGGCAAGACAGACATGGAGCACCATACACACCCGTGATGGGCCCAACCAGCTGAGGGGGTGGGCGCACAACCGTGCCGACAGACATATTGAGTACAGCAACAGTCATGCGCAGAGGTCAGGGATCATGTCCAGTGTCCTGGGGGGCACCCAGGTATGTGTAGACAGGTGGCAGAACCATGTCCTGCAAGCTTGAGTCTGGTGGATGCAGATAATGGGCGCATGGCCAACGTTGGATGCATGGGGATGGCACATGTCACAATACCCACACAGTCATGGACATCATGCACAATACACAGTCTCATCCCACACACACAGCTTGCATCTTGCTACTCGACACATAGACACATAGCCACTATCAGGAAAAACCATGCCAGACATGCCGGATGCACCGTGGCAACACACCAGCATTGACTGAGAAGAGGCACCTTGGAGGCATAGGGACACCTTTATTAGTCATGTATTCGGGAATGCAGAGGCAACTCGGAGTACACATCCACAGGTCATGTGGAGTAACATGTGGGTCCAACACTGGCACCCCCCTTCTGCAGCACAAATGCGTGATAGCCATGGAACTGGCACACAAGTGTCGGCTAACAGCTAAACACCCCCTGCTGCTCACGGAGAGGCTGCCATACACCATTGATCCTCTGATGTGGAAGTCCCACACCATGTCAAGCCAATGCAAACCGTATGTGTCCGAGGGCAGTGTTACACACATTGATGCCATCATCACAATTCACTATCCCATCACAGATGACTGTCAACTAGTCTGACCATCTATTCAGGTGTACCCAGCTGCATGTCATGTGTACCATGGTGATGCAACATGTCTGCAGAGGAACCAAACATCGACAGGGGCAGTGTGCACACATCGTAAACAACTGCCACACCCAATACACCCCTGATGCATCCCTTACCCTAAGGAGACTTCCAAACTTGTCCGTGCGTGTAACCCTGAGTCAGCACACGATGACGTATCCATGAGGAATAGCAGTGCCACAACAATGCAAGCAGCAGACGGCATGCGCAAGTACCTGGGGAAGAGAGACACACAAGAAGTCAGCCACAAAAAGCACAGCCACTTGCATGTGCATTTACTCGACACATGTATGGATGACAACATGCTAGGTCACACTTATGACTGGGGAAATACAACCATCACTGGCACCATCACTCCAGTGACACACACACACACACCTCTGACTCACGTGCCATACATGCAGATGGAGACACACATCACAACACATGCCACACGGGGACCAATGCGTGCACACTCAGACACTGGTACTCACCACTAAGCAAAGAAGTCGCGTATGAGCCGAGTCCGGATGTCCTCTTGCGGCTCCACATCCTCCACATCACTAGCCCCATTGCCAAGACCTTGGTCCTCCACGGGTGGATGGTCCTGATCATCTTGATCCAGGATGAGTGGCACAGCTTTCTCAACTGCCATGTTGTGCAGCATGCAGCAGACCATGATGATTTTGCAGACCTTCGCCGGGGCATATGGGAGGGCGCCGCCGGTCTTGTGTAGGCACCTGAATCGGCTCTTCAGGAGGCCAAACGTCCTCTCTATCACTCGCCTTGTCCGGCCATGGGCGGTGTTGTAGCGGAGCTGGGCCGGCGTGATGGGGTTGCGGAGAGGTGTGATCAGCCATGGCATGTTGGGATAGCCAGCGTCCCCTACATGGAAAGCACATGGACATAAGCAGGACAGGAGAAGCGGTCGTGCTGGAAGTCTAAGCAAAATACAGGACAGACAGACTGTACCCACCAACAACACATGCTCGTTCGTTGCGCAGCTGCGTCATCATTTCAGGCACCCTGCTACGCCTCATGATGTAGGCATCGTGTGCTGATCCTGGAAAACGAGCACAGACATGTGAAATCACCATGTTGGACAGACACACCACAAGGGCATTGATGGAGTGGTAGTGCTTGCGATTACGGTACGCTACCTCCTGTGCCTGTGGTGGTACCAAAGCAACATGTGTCCCATCTATGGACCCAATGACATGGGGCATCCCTCCCAGGGCATAGAATCCACGCTTGACCCCAGTCAACATTTCAGGGGTAGGAAAATGGATGAAGTCATCCAGGTGAATCAACATGGCCTCTAAGAAATCATGCAGCACACGGCAGAACATGCTCTGGGACATGCCACCAACATGAGCTATAGTATTTTGAAAGGTACCCGTGGATAGTAAATGTAGGGCTGCCATTACCTTCAGCTTGGGTGTCAGTGCCGTAGGATACCTGTGCAGCGGTTGCAGGTGTGGTGCCAGTCTCGCCGTCAAATCCAGAATCAACCGTTGGGGGAAGCGGTAGCACCGGATACAGTCATTCTCCCGCATGGCAGCCAAGTCCGGAATTGCTCGGGGAAGAGGCGGCGCTCTGCAGTAATTTGGAAGTGACAAGGAAGAGTGAGTGCACCACAACAACAATTATTTTGTACTGAGCACATGTTAATCTGTCTATACACATATGCTACATACGGAGTCAGGCATGTGCCACATGCCCTGGACACGTATGGCTGCCAGGTGACACTCCTACCAAGACCCAGCTACACACGGAGATTCTGAACCTCCACATGCCATGGCATGGGATTAGCTTTGTCCCAGTGCAAGTGAACAGCCAGACGCAAGACAGGAGTGACATACATCCACACATCAGCAGAAGTAGGATGTCGATTGCAGAGACTGGTAGCGGAACACTAGAGCCACAGGTCACATGACATTACACTAGGACAGCCCACACGCCTTGCCATGAAGGTGTACATGTCATGACTCACCACACATTCATAGAGAGGATGCAGACATGTCCTTGTTACGCTACTCCGTGTCCCATGCATACATACGCACCTCACATCCGATACCACATGTGGCATGGTGTGCGGAACAGTGTGCCATGTCAATCTACACACAGACACATGTTGGTTGCTGCAACAGCTGCAGCTTTTGAGGGTGCTCCAACATCAACCTAATGGGAACCCCCCACACATACATGACATAGTCACATCGTGCACCGTGGGTAGTGACATGTCAGGTGTGGTAACCCCTGTACCGGGCATCAGGGGACACTTCCGTGTGTTGGTGTCCGTGCCATGCCAGTGACGCTCATCCCAAGTGTGCAGTACGACATGCACACATGTCAAAGGAGTCAAGGGCATGCCTGGCACACATTGCACCGTCACACATTACATCTGTACACATCTCATCATACATCTGGTGCCTTCTCGACTCAGGAGTAATGTGCCACATCCCAGCCTGTCACACCTGTGCCCCACACATGTAGTACTGCCCAGACAATGCCTTGATGTCCATCCATGGACAAGTATGTCAGCCCTATTCCTTCCTGTGTGCTGCCTGTCAACACTGTGATGTGTGAAAACCACCGTACTGCTGCTAAGAGGGCCTGTGTACGTTCCCATATCACTATGGGAGTGCTGCCGTATGTGTACGCATAGTGATGGTGAGCGTACAGGCATGTGTACGGTCAGTAAGTACGCATACGCAAGAACACCCATAGTGGTACGGCCCGTACAGGCGTGCGTACGTTCACTATCAGCATGGGTGTCCTCGCGTATGCGTACTCGCAGTGGTACGGCCCGTACACACGCCTGTACGCTCACTATCACTATGGGTGTCCTCGCGTATGCGTACTCGTACTGGTACGGCCCGTACACACGCCTGTACGCTCACTATCACTATGGGTGTCCTCGCGTATGCGTACTCGTACTGGTACGGCCCGTACACACGCCTGTACGTTCACTATCACTACGAGTACGCATACGCGAGAACACCCATAGTGGTACGGACCGTACACACGCCTGTACGTTCACTATCACCATGGGTGTCCTCGCGTATGCGTACTCGTAGTGATAGTGAATGTACAGGCGTGTGTACGGTCCGTACCACTATGGGTGTTCTCGCGTATGCGTACTCGTAGTGATAGTGAACGTACAGGCGTGTGTACGGGCCGTACCAGTACGAGTACTCATACGCGAGGACACCCATAGTGATAGTGAACGTACGCACGTGTGTACGGGCCGTTGCTATGCATTTGGGGTGCCCTAGGGGCCCGGAACGCACCGTACCTGTGGGTGAAGCTCAATTTTACATAGGGGACACATGAGGGACAAGTATTAAGGCCTACATGCATGCTGGTTGTCATGGAGACCAAGTTTTAAGTTTGAATTTGTTCTGGAAGGTGCACAGCAGAAGTCAGTTGGAATGAATCTACTTTGTTGCAATGTGTTTGTGGGGTTGACATCATGCTGAAGAAAAAAACACAATAAGAACCCACTGACTGTGCTAGGTTGGAAGGGATTGGAGGAAACATAGGATGCAAATCCTGTGCATGAAACAGGCCAGCAAGGCAGATATAAGGCAGCCAGGTCCCATGAGGGAGCACTTGCCTGCACATATTTCGATTCTACCACACTGCTGCTGCTCCTGATTCCCTGGAACCATGTCAAGGTCTGTGGAGAGGTCACAGCCATTCACCCTGGAGGAGAACCTGGCATTGCTGGATGTGATCCTCCCACAGTACCCCCTGCTGTATGGGCGACCAGGGTATCAGGTCAGTGCAGAGCTACTAGCACAGACTGTGTCCTATTTTTTGTGACTGTGACTTCTGCCATTGTGTCCAGGTGTGACACACATGCTATGTACTGTAGGGGGGGTGCCGGGGGGGGGGAATGCCTGATGTCTCCCAGCAGTGCCCAGAGTCAGGAGGGGTGGGTGCAGAGTCCTCCCAGCAGTGCCCAGAGATAGGAGGGGTGGGTGCAGAGTCCTCCCAGCAGTGCCCAGAGACAGGAGGGGTGGGTGCAGAGTCCTCCCAGCAGTGCCCAGAGTCAGGAGGGGTGGGTGCCTATCACTCCCTGCAGTGCCCAGTGACAGGAGGGGTGGGTGCCTATCACTCCCAGCAGTGCCCAGAGACAGGAGGGGTGGGTGCAGAGTCCTCCCAGGAGTGCCCAGAGACAGGAGGGGTGGGTGCAGAGTCCTCCCAGCAGTGCCCAGAGTCAGGAGGGGTGGGTGCCTATCACTCCCAGCAGTGCCCAGAGACAGGAGGGGTGGGTGCCTATCACTCCCAGCAGTGCCCAGAGACAGGAGGGGTGGGTGCAGAGTCCTCCCAGCAGTGCCCAGAGACAGGAGGGGTGGGTGCAGAGTCCTCCCAGCAGTGCCCAGAGACAGGAGGGGTGGGTGCAGAGTCCTCCCAGCAGTGCCCAGAGTCAGGAGGGGTGGGTGCCTATCACTCCCAGCAGTGCCCAGAGACAGGAGGGGTGGGTGCCTATCACTCCCAGCAGTGCCCAGAGACAGGAGGGGTGGGTGTGATGCACAGTGTGAGCCTTTTTAATTGATTGTGTCTTTGCCCTCATTCCACCTGTGTACTTTCACTGGCACGTACTGCTTTTGCCCTTCCCCAGAGGAGTATGTCCCTATGGCAAAGGTGCAATGCGTTGGCTGCATGACATGCCTTGTTGTAACCAGCTAATTTGTTCTCATATGTGTCTCTGTGACATGTTGCTGGTGTATTGATGTAGTGTCACTTGTTCATCCTCACAGGTAGGCGCCTCTGCCAAGGAGCAGATCTGGCTGACCGCCGTCAGTGCCGTGAGGAGTGCGGATGGTCGGAAGCGGCGCCTGTCCCAGGTGAGGAAACGCTGGCAGGATATCTGGTGCTGGACGCGGAGGATCGCACGGGTCCTGCTGGGGGACTCACCTGAGAGCCATAAGAACCGCGGGCGCCGCCGTCTCTCCCACATCCACAAGCGTGTGCTGGCGGTGGTATTTCCAGGCTTGGACAGGCGCTTACAGGAGATGCAGCAGCAGGAAGGGGGTAGGTACATGTGTGTTTGTTGTGTTTCACCAGCATTTGTAAGTGCACTGTTCCATCGATGCACTGCCAGGGTTTAATGGTGCTGTGCAGATCCTGTTACCCACAGTATTGCAGTGCTCTCCTGCCTCCCTTCCCCTCCTTGCAATGTGTTCCCTGGTCTGTGTGAAGTCACTCCGTCACAAGGTTATGTAGCCTGGCACCTTCTCCACGTGTACAATGCCTGCAGCATCATGTGTGGGGGTGGTGTGTAACAGGTTTTGGGACCTTGCCTGTGCCCTGTCCAGTTCTGGTCTTGTGGGTTCCATGTCAGTTGGCACTAATGCTGAGTCCAGACATGGGAGTTAGTCTCTCAAGTGTGAGGCCTTACAGCACGCATGTCCTATGTGGTGGCCTGTGACATGATGTGCATGAGTGTGCGGTACGCATAGTGCGGGGATGGTAGCGTGTGTTGCAGTCATTCCCATTCAGGAGCATGGAGTTGTGTGGCCACTACTGTCCCCAGGGGCATATTTTCCTAGGTCTCATGTGTGTAATCCGAATATGTTGACAATCTCTGTGTCTACAGCATAGGTTGTGCTCTGTGCCCTTGTCCCCTGGCCAAATGTATATTGACGTGAAATGTAGTACAAGTGTCCACTGTACAGACTGACCTGATTTTCCTTGTTCATACTCACGGTGGACATTGCCTGTGCGTCTTGTTACAATCATCTGATGATGCCCATTTGTACATGATTATTTGGACAGGCGCACCTTGGGTATTTTGTGTGCAACCTTGATTTGTTGCATCCCATGTGTATTTCACCCAGACTAAGGGATGTAAGTGCTTCCTGTGTCTCCAAATAATAGTCTCATGTAGGGGGTGGGTGGTGCGGGCATGGCCTTCATGTCACAACCTGATATCTCCTTGCTAGGACTGGCCAGTGTGTGATGTTTGTCTGGACATGCACTCAAGGTGCAGTGGGCCAGTCATGGTGGGCATGTTTTCAGTATAACCTATGCTGCATGTGCCTCTTGTTCCTGGATATGGTCCCTGCTCATCCCTATTTCCTGCCACGCTGTGTGGTGCAGATGCAGTGCTGGATTGTCCCCAGGGCCTTGCTCCTCAGTCAAAATTCCATTCCATCTCATTTGCTATTGTGTCATGCTCTCCATAGTTTTTCGGTGGCATGGTGGGTCAAACAACTGTGTCTTGCATGCCCTACATATGTACCTTGTTTTGTAGATTTAACTCTTCTTTTGTTTCAGGCTATGCACTGTGACCTATGTAGATTGGACTCATGTGACATATGTATACAGGTGTATGATTAATTTCTGTCTCTTCACCCTGCCCACAGCATCGTCGGGGGACACGGAGGGAGACATGGGCACAGACGGAGCAGAGGGACCGAGCACCAGTGCCAGCGGTGACATCGGGGCTGGCACATCAAGTGGGACTGAGGCGGAGGAGAGTGAAGCCGGGGACCTGTCGACTGGCACAACAGAGTATGAAGCTGACGGGTCCGAGGATGATCTCTCCGAGTGGGCGGCGGCTGCACCAGCAGCTGACAGCGGCACTACATCTCGCCCCGCCCCCTCCATTGCCATCAGCCGCCTCCCACTTGCTCGTGTCCCTTCCCAACGTGCCCGGTCACCACATGTCTCCTTCCTGCCAGGCACCGCACCCCCTGCCCCTGTCTCCACTGCTGCCGCCAATGCCGAGTCTGTGGACATCCAGCGGCAGTTGCAGGTTGGTCAGGCTGCGATCCTTAATGTCCTCCATGGCCACAGCCAAGTGCTGCACAACATGGAGGCATACTTGGAGGGCATTCATTCATCGCAGGCTGACCAACGCAGCTTGCTGAGGTCGATAGACTCGACACTGACTGCAGCAGTGGGTCTCCTGCAGCGCTACGTCCCACCCCCTACCCCTGCCCCATCCACACTTCCCACTCCCATGCCTGTCCCATGTACACCCAGACGTCAGCATGCACCCACCACAACACACACAGGCACCACACCAGCAGGGAAGGTCCACCGCACACCTCCTGACACGCACACACAGGGTGAAGTAGGCACACCCACTGGGTCGGGGGGCAAACGTGTGACACGCAGCCAGAGTGGGAGTCCGCATTCCACCCAATCCACTCCCTCCAAATCCCCTCCCCTCAGCTCTCCTGGCCACATCTCCCCCAAAGACTCCTTCATGGCCGCTCTGTCCCTGAGCCCCACAGTGATGCCACCACGCAAGCGGTCAAGGAAGTCCTCGGTCAGGGTGGTTGATTCCCCCCCCCCTGTCTACACCCTCCCCCAGTGGCGCTGCGACCCATCCCTCTGACCCCCCCCCCCCCCCTCCTTGGGGCCTGTGGTTCCTTCAGGTGCAGGGGATTCCCTGGAGGACCTTGCTAAGGTGTGCAGCGAGATCCTGGCCTCCGCCTTTGGCCCTGCCCCACCCCCTGTGGTGGAGCCCTCCATCCCTGCACCCACGACGCCTACCCTTCACCCTCCTGTCCCTGCGGTGCCTGTTTCTTCCCCCCCACATGATGCCCTCACCCCTGTGGAAGACGACGGAATGTAACTGTGCAGGCAAGCTAGGGGACACGCATCCCACTGTGTCCCCCATCCAGCTGTGACTTCTGGACTGCCCTATGGGCTTTGTAAATATTGAACTTTCTACGAACATACAATTTTTGATCATGCTGATTAAAGCCATTTTTGTTTCCTTTGAAACTACTGCTTTTCTGATATTGCTGTTGGTGGGACTGCTACATGATTTTGGGTGGTGATCATGTGTTGGTTGTGTGGGCAATGTAGTAGTGTGCTGGTCATAGGGGGGACCCTGGGATCTGTGTGCCATCACACGGTGTTAGCTAGGTTTCTGTGTTCATGTAAGCAGTTGCTGCATGGTGACATTGTCCAAAGGTGTATTCCTTCCTCTGTGTACCCTGACATCTTCCCTGCAGGGTGTTCCCAATATTTAGCGCAGAGCTGTGTGTACATTAGCTGGGTGTGTGACGGACTCCTTCTACTTTGCACATGCATGCTGAGCGATGTCTCCACCTGCATCATTCCTGGCATTCTTGGTAGTCATTGTACTTGTGTATGTGGACTATTGACATGACTTCATGTGTACATGTTTTCTTTTCTGCGCTATGCATGCGTATACTCCCAGCCTCGCACACATGTGGTACATGTACTGCAGGGTCTTTGTGCACCTGACTGAAATTTGTGGGCATGGAATCTGTGGCTACTCCACCCTTTGCGTTTCATGGGCACTGCTGGGAGTGTTAGGCACCCACCCCTCCTGTCTCTGGGCACTGCTGGGAGGACTCTGCACCCACCCCTCCTGTCTCTGGGCACTGCTGGGAGGACTATGCACCCACCCCTCCTGTCTCTGGGCACTGCTGGGAGTGATAGGCACCCACCCCTCCTGTCTCTGGGCACTGCTGGGAGGACTCTGCACCCACCCCTCCTGTCTCTGGGCACTGCTGGGAGTGATAGGCACCCACCCCTCCTGTGTCTGGGCACTGCTGGGAGGACTCTGCACACACCCCTCTTATGTCTGGGCACTGCTGGGAGTGTTAGGCACCCACCCCTCCTGACTCTGGGCACTGCTGGGAGTGATATGCACACACCCCTCCTATTTAACAATATGTACGCTTAGTCCATACACGTGTGTGGGTTCGCTCCATGGGGGTACGGGTCGTACTTACACTGTTGGGGTGGGAGGTACGCTCCATACGTACGCGGGTGAGGGTACGGGTCGTACTTACACTGTTGGGGTGGAGGTACGCTCCATACGTACGCGGGTGGGGGTACGGGTCATACTTACACTGTTGGGGTGGAGGTACGCTCCATACGTACGCGGGTGAGGGTACGGGTCGTACTTACACTGTTGGGGTGGAGGTACGCTCCATACGTACGCGGGTGGGGGTACGGGTCGTACTTACACTGTTGGGGTGGAGGTACGCTCCATACGTACGCGGGTGAGGGTACGGGTCGTACTTACACTGTTGGGGTGGAGGTACGCTCCATACGTACGCGGGTGAGGGTACGGGTCGTACTTACACTGTTGGGGTGGAGGTACGCTCCATACGTACGCGGGTGGGGGTACGGGTCGTACTTACACTGTTGGGGTGGGGGGTACGCTCCATACATACGCGGGTGAGGGTACGGGTCGTACTTACACTGTTGGGGTGGGGGGTACGCTCCATACATACGCGGGTGAGGGTACGGGTCGTACTTACACTGTTGGGGTGGAGGTACGCTCCATACGTACGCGGGTGGGGGTACGGGTCACACTTACACTGTTGGGGTGGGGGGTACGCTCCATACATACACGGGTGAGGGTACGGGTCGTACTTACACTGTTGGGGTGGAGGTACGCTCCATACGTACGCAGGTGGGGGTACGGGTCGTACTTACACTGTTGGGGTGGGGGGTACGCTCCATACGTACGTGGAAGGGGGTACGGGTCGTACATACACTGTTGGGGTTGGGGGTACGCTCCATGCATACGGTGGTGGGGGTACGGTCCGTACATATCCATACCCACGCTATGTGATGCTTGTGCGGGCCGTACCCAGGCCTTTGCCACGTGGGTACAGCCGTCCCGCCATTGTTGGGGTGACGTAGGTGTGGGCGTGGTACGACTCGTACCCACGCTCTTAAGGCGTGGGTACGGGACGTACCTGTATAGTTGTGTTGCCGGTTCGCGTCGTCAGGCACTTCCTTTGTGGCGGACGCTGGCTTTGCTGGACACGCCCCCACCCCCTCGTGGTGACCAGGGCATGGGGGTCAGGTATGTCTAGGGCATGTGTGCTGTGTGACATTGGTGGTGGTTTTGTGGCCTGCCCCTGGTCCTGCCCCCCCTTTTCCCCCCCTTTCCCCCCCTCCCTTAGTTGTTCTGACCTTCTGCGGCGTCTGCGTCGTAACCTGTAGAGGAGGTCGACTGCTATGAGGGCCGGGATGACACGTAGGTTCGGGTCCATGTCTGTCCGTCGCGTACAGGTACTCCTTGTTCGCGTCGTCCTGTCTGTCCGTCGCGTACAGGTACTCCTTGTTCGCGTCGTCCTGATTTCCCAGCAGTTTTTGGCAGCCGGAAAATATTCACCGTGCGGGATGACGTCGGTGCGAATCGTAATTCCTGGTTCATGAATGGCAGGCTGCGTGCGTCCCGACGTCACGTCGGCGCTTTCCCGGATCGCATATGTATGTTTATTTTCGTCGGTCGGGGTTTTGTACGATTCGTACGGAAATGGTGTTTCCGTGCGAGTCGTAATTCCATGTTTGTACATTTTGACGACCGGGTACGCGTCGGACGGAGAATTTGCTCCATCCGACGGTTCGTACCCGGTTTTTACAGGATCGTGATCGGCACCTTAGTGTCCTCACTACAATTTCTCCAAAAACAGAGTCTTTCTCTATAAGGAACCGTAAGGAATAATTTTTATGTTTATGATACTAGCGGAATGGGCGCTAGTAGCCTGTTATATACTAATACATGATGTTGGCTTCCTTAACAGTGTATTTTTTGGATTTTAATGTCTGAGATGTAGGCCTAGATAGGTAGGTAGATAGATAGATAGATAGATAGATAGATAGATAGATAGATAGATAGATAGATAGATAGATAGATAGATAGATAGAAGGATAGATTTGTATATTACAATAGAACTCCTGGATGACAGGGTAGACCCAAGTTAAAGGTATAGGCAATCAACCAATATACATATAACAAGCATTTGCAATGCAATAGGTCTCGTATTTGCTAAAGTTTGAGCTACACTCATTTTCCACAACACACAATGCTTTCTGCTTAGATATAATCCTTAACCCTAGAGAGATTAAGACAGGTCACAATTAACTGTTAGGTCATTTTTATATGAATATAGTCTGGCAAGGAGCTGCTGCAAACCTTTATAGTCAAAATGTGTGTAATACACTTCAGAGCAGAATAAGTTACAAGGTAAAATGCCCGCCCCCCAAAAGAAATCAGGAACAAAAAGGTTTCACAGTGAAGTTCCAAAATACTTAGGGGCAGATTTACTACTTCTGGTGCATCTCTGCTAATCAGCAGGGATGCGCCAGAAGAGTTGCGACACATCTGCCCACCCATGCGCCACCACTGATGCACCGCATTTACAATGCGGTGCACCGTGGCGCACAGATGGGCAGATGCATGTCGCATCCCCCCCGCGGAAAGGCGGCACATCGCTGGAGTTGCGTCGCAAGCGCGACGCAGCACCAGCAAGGCTCAGGGTGCCCCTATCCCTAACATGCTGCGTCAATCCTTACGCCTTCTTCAAGCAGGCACAGGGTTTTGACGCAGCATGGCCGTAAAAGTGACTGAGTGAAATCTTGTAGATTTCACTCAGCCACTTTTCGGAGGCGTTCCTGCGCCGGAACGCCCCCCCTTGTGCAGGAACATCCACATGTGGCGCAGGGCTTTACAACGTGATGCATCTCCCTAGATGCGTCACGTTGTAAATAGCCCGCAGCATGGCGCTGGCTTTCTACCGCCGCTGCATCACAAAAGTGACGCGACGGAGGCGCAAATCTGGCGTAAGAGTCTTGTAAATTTGCCCCTTAATGTCTACAACCTACAGTAAAAATATACGCTGAACACAACATGAAAGGTTGCAGAGGCCAAGGGTTTTGATTTTAATATGATGAAATGTTTGATTTACTCTGCAGCAGGTGGTTTTGGGAGAAGGGAGATGAAACCATGTATGAATGGTTCAGAAGTATTCCAAAACATAACAAGCATCGGCACATCCAGCAGGCATTAGGTCTGGCTTTAATGCAACATCACGTACAAACCTAAGCATTCACACAGGCTTCGTGTCATGTCATTGTGTAACCTCCTGCATGACACCACAAGGTTTCCTAAGTAGAAATGAAAATAAGGACACAGAAAGTGTTATTTGCATAGAGAGGCACAGGGATGTGGAATTCCTATAGCCCGACACCCAGGACATATTGTTTGGGGTCAAGGACAACAATTTTTTATGTGTATTTTTTCCTTGGGACAAGTAGGCCAAACCTCCTACAGCACAAACCTTTGGCTACCAGTTTTCAGTACCAAATTATGGGAAGGGCACTGTCTGCAGTTAAGGTAATATTTTTGCTCATATGTTAATGCTGTTCAAACTTGTATTTATGGTTTATTAATTGAAATCCATTATTATTAGGATGAGCACTCTAAGTAAATGTTCTAAGCTCCGACTGCACTACTGACAGTGGTTCCAGAATACAAATGTGTACACACGTTTTTAAAGTTTAGCAATATGAGGCTATGTATAATGCCCACAGAATGCTCTCTGATGCAAATATTTGCAGAAGCTTGAAAGCAAGATTGATGAATTTTTTCTTTCTAAATAAAATTTTCATTAAAAAATGAAAGCAGGAAAAAAATAATTTTGCTAATCTACTGTAAATATGTAGGTACCATTTCTTTGCAGCATCATTTAGTAATAAGTGTTGATGCTTCCGGGCCCTCACCATTATAACAAACATTGGCAAAAGCAAAAATAGTTTTTGGGTCTCAAAAAGCACACACTGCCACAGTATTTACTGGCACTGAACAAAACTACTTTGTGTGCCAATATGCACCTTGTGAAATGCTGTCACTCACAGTGAAGCCAGTCGATACAGAGAGAGAGACAGCATTTTAATAAAGACAAAAGGTCACAGTCATCCCAGACCAAATTAGGGGCCCAATTATTAAAGAAAGTCTCAAAAGTGCACCCATGGTATATGTCCTTGCATAAAGTGCAGCTATATGGCTTTGTGAATTCCCAAGAATTTACAGATGTAGGACAAGAAAATATTTGTAAACTGCATTTTAGCATGAGCAAATGTGCATATGTAGATTTTCTCATGCGAAAATCTGAGTGTTTGCAAGTTCACTTTCCCTCCAACCACTTTATTTTTTTACTCTGGAAGAAGTTTATATCTGCCATTGGTAGGAGTACATTTCCAACATTTCCCAGTTTGGGAAAAGATCAGAGAAGAGTTGTTAAAAACCCTTAAAACTTGCAAGTTAGTAGGTATACACAGACTCAAAAGGGCACTGTAACCCTAGATCTATTGCGTACCACTACCTTCAGCCCCAGTATGTGGATCTGCGGAAACGTGGAAACATAAGGGGATTGCAAGTATTCAAACACTACTATGGTATGAGCCCTGGTATAATCGGCGAGGCAATATCAGAGCTCTGATATGAGATTGCTGCCATAATTTGTCGCCGACCTACATGGCACCAAAGGGATACGTGGAATTTGACACAGGACAAGTAGATTTAGGAAGCAACCTGTCCCATGGACAAATAGATATTTTATTAAATTCCACACCCGAGAGACACAATCTGCATTTTTCTGCATGTCTCGCAATAAACCCAGACTTGCTGGCTGCTAACAATAGTTTGTTTTTCTTGGGGCAATCAGTACGCTTTGCCTTTGGTTCCATGTCTGCCTGCAGTACCACAGGATTCAAGTTGCACCTCCATGAGGAGACCCTGCCGAGCCTAAATCAGTTAATGCTGTAAGTGCTCCGGGTCAGGTATATGGTTCTAGCAGTTAAGCTGGACTGGACCTGACATTGAATATAGTTGTTCTACTCTTGTAGGGGCACATTGAAAAGAGGACTGTTATCGGGCTATATTAATTAACAGTGGCTGTTACAATTTTGCACTCTGTGGTTGCTGCGCCACCTGCCCGGGCCCTACCAATGAGCACTTCTGAATATCTGCGGAGCACTAACAATTACCCACAGGGGGCCTAGATGGGGTGGGGTACTCCAATTCGAGGTCACTTTACACATTATGCTCCCTCTCTCTTGGTCATGTTTGCCAGAGTATGTTTAGACAAGGGATTGGCTAGCCTGCGACCCGAACAAGATTATGGACTTCTGTGTGTAATGGACAGAGAACATTAGAGTGAATTTACTGATGGTCCGTGTAAGTAGCGGACAGGTGATCACCTTAATTTGTACAGTCGAAAATACAGTGGTAGTAAACGGACTCTGAGAGCAGGTGAAAGAATACAGGCACTGGGGCTCCTCGAGAACCAGTGATGGTGACTGGGTGGGGCAACAGACTCTTAAGGATCAAATTACTGAGATACATGACAGAAGGGATGGCAATGGATGAGTAAAACACTTTAGGTGGTTTAAGGAATAACAAATTAGTGGATTGAGCGCACTTTGATAAAAATCAACAGTTTTGGCTTTTGTATAGCAAGAATGCTGGTGTGTTACCTAACCTTTCAAACCTGTGAGTCTTCTGATAATGACATGTTGGTTAAACGGAAACGGTCAGTCAAAATGCATGTCCTCTCGAGAACATGTAGTAACAAAGTGGCATTTTTTAAAGTTCAACGTGAGGATTCGACATTGGACAGGGATTTGGAGTTCGAGGGCATTGTGAGGATCTAGCATTTGTTGGTTGTGGGCAGATGAAGAGGTTTTCTTATATAGCAAACAGATAGAAATTTAACACAGCCACAGGACAAACAAAATAACAAGCAGTGACACGTGGCGGCAGATGAAGTGATTCGCCCAGAATCACTGAACATTACGTTGAAGCCAAGTCTTGCAAAGCCGGCAACCGTGGCTGTAATGCCACACCCTCGCCACTTTTCAGAAGCTATGCACAGTGTCCATGCTGAAGCAACACTGTTGGGAATTTAGGCTGTTTTAGTGCTTACCCCTGAACAGGGACTGCTGATAAGAACAAGCAGTGGCAAACGGCGGCGGAAAATAGACATAAAAAAGGAAAAAATAGTCTATAAATAAGCTATGGTGTAAGAAAACTGTAATTGGCCAGTCCTCTTGGTTTAAAAATGGAAGTGATGTATAGGGAGCACTGGCCATTAAGGAGAGGTGATGCAGTTGTCAGCCAAGGGCAAGCAGCAGCTGTAATTTCACTCTTGTGGAGTGTTTACAGCGAGTCTGACAGACAGTGCATGCACGCTGATGCTCAACCTAAAAATTAATAAGTATAATCATATCACTATTTATTGATAGTTATCATTAATTATAAATCAAGACTTTTTCATACTCTGTCCTAAAATAAGTTTTATAGCCGTGTCATTGCGCTCAGAGGAAAAGAGGACATGCTGAATCACAAATCTTGATCCACATAATAGGCAGCTCCATTATACGAAGCCTTCACGTATGGAGAGATTGGCATTGCCTGGTAACATAACCGACAGGACGGGAGCTCCCAGGCAGCCAGACAATAAAATCCTGCTTAATCTTGTCGTAAGATCTCATCCTGTTACCCGTTCATGACACCTGTACTACAGTTGCTTCTCGTGCACCACCCTGGGGTAAAAGAACTTCGGATGCACCATCAGTGGAGACTACAGTAAGGTGCTGCAGAGGTGACCAGGCCCTGTCGAAGCTGGGCCAGCGGGGTGCATCAGCCCGTCACGGCCTGCATGGGCTGCCTTAATCCAGAGAAAAAGGGCAGTTGTACCCTAGACTTTGCTTACCTGTATCGTGGCCCCAGGGACTGTGGGGGCTGCTGACTAATGGGAGCATGCGGAGTGGCGGCAGCGGTGTCTACGCTGAGAAGCGGCGGCCGAGATCTGTCATCAGTGGGCCCGGCCTGTGGCATGGGCCAGCTCCCTCCCCTTCTGCCTGGCCTGCCTCCGACCCCGCAGTGGGGAAAAACACGGACCCTGCCTGCCTAGGTCACGCTCCTAGGGGCCATGAGGTGGATGACTTCAGCGGGCTGCTGGCATCAACTTGCTCCCCACGCAGCGGGGCCATGTCTGGGGGTGGGGCCAGAAGCGGCAGTGCTGCCTACATTAGCCAGCAATGTACCTTCAACTCAGCCAGGAGCTGCTTTGCACCATATCAGAAGGCGGCTCTGGCAACAGCCTGAGGGGGGGCTGACACCCAGTGCACAGAGGATTGTGCACGAAGTAGGACCACATGTGAAGACCACTTGAGGTGCCCTGCACGTGGGGGGACACACGTAGGGAGCTGGTAGGCCGCAATTGCAGTGTGTGGGGCCTGTAGAGAGCCACCTGGGCTCTCCTCAACAATGTAACGAGCATGCACTCCTCGGGGCGGGCTCGACCCGTGGAGATAAAATAAACGGTGTGAGACCGCTCGGGGTCTTCCCACCAAAGTATAAGTAATGGTGCGGTGTGCCTCATTACTTCAGCGCTGTGCAGGCTCCTATCACCCTGGGCTCCACCGCGCTACACTGGCGATGAGGACCCCGGTGCGCCGCAATGCTGTGCCTGCTGTCGAGTGCACGGTGCCCACCTGCGACACTCCATCGCACGAAGAACGGAGGGACATCTCCCCCCCTCGTGCCTGCTCTTGGCGGCCTGGGCTGTGCTCCTGTGCCCTGCACTGCTGCCTGGCTGTGCCTGCCTCACCTGCCCTCACTGCTGGCATGTCTGGGCGGCTCTACGCTTCTGGGAGGCAACGAGGAGCGCACTCGGGTGAGCGCCGCCAGAAGACGTCGCACAGCCTCGGTGACGGTCTGCAGCGCCGCAGGCCTCAGGTGCCCTTGCCTGAAATTGGATTGCCCCACATGTTCGGTGCATTCCGCGCTGAGCAGCAGTGGCAAAGAAACTGTCTCAGAGGTACGGTTGGGCCCTTCATCATTGCAAAGAGTGAAAAATAAAGAGAACACTTAACTGAGCACACTCTAAGGGTTAGCCCTCCAGCACCCACAGGCTACATACTGCTACAGCCAGGGGAAGACCATGCAAAGAGGTACCCCTCTTCGGACACACACAGCCCACAAACAAAAAAAAAGAAGGAAAGGGCCATTTCAACAGGGACAGGCAGGCACAGCGCTTTGCTCCTCCTCAGGCCCACCAGTCACGTGGCTACCATACACCTTGCATCCAGGACCCCTAGGGGAGACGCCATGCCACCACAACTGCACCCAAGCCCACCGACGCCATGAGCACGCCGGCCGCAACAGGCGCTGATGGCCAGCAGGCCGGAGCGAGCGGACCACGTAGAGGCAATAACGGCCCACCACCAGGTCACAGCCACGTGGTCGTTTCACCACTGCAGCCCTTCAGAGAGACCGCTGATCCACGCTTTCCAGGATGGAAAGCGTGGATTGGACGTTTAAACCACTATTTCAGGGGCACCAGGGAAACAGACGGCGCTGTGAAAAGGTCGCTGCTCATATACTACGGAGGCGCGGAGATCTATGATCGGTTTGAGACATTGCCCAACACAGGGAATGAGGATGACTATTAAGCTGCGGTCGCCACGCTCAACAGGTATTTCGATCCCCAGGTCAACCCTGACTTTGAGCGTTTTAAGTTTCGACAAGCATCACAGTCAGACAGAAAGTCTGTGGACATGTTGTATGCCCGACTGCGTAGGCTGGTGAGCTTGTGTGCCTTCACGGACCAAAGGGAGGAAATACAAGGATAAGTCATCCAGGGATGCCGTTCAGTGCTGCTAAGGAAACTGATTATCGCCAGCCAGGAATCTCCCTCAACAAGATCCTCATCCTGGCCAGGTCCCACGGACTCTCGAATGCACGGGCGGGCAAAATGGAAGCTGCCCTGCAGAGGACTGCTGCAGCGCCACAGACACTAAGGTACGCGCCTATTAAAGAGGAGAGAGTCAAGACCATACAACGGCGCCTGAGTACAGCCCGTCCTGCACCGCGGCCACCCACGAGTGGGACGTGCGACAACTGTGGGGTGGAACACCCGTCAACGGCAGTGTGCGGAGTGAGGGGGAAGACGTGCCTCCACTGCGGAAAGGTGAATCACTTCGCCAAGGTGTGTAGAAGCAGCCGGTCTCGACAGACCTTCCCCAGGTCTAGAGGAATGATGCAACATCTACGGCAGGTATCATTCGACGATGCACAATCAGAAGATGACGAAGCAACGTGGGGGCGCTGCCTCGCGCTTGAAGAAGATGACGACGATGTGTTTGGTATATCCTTCGTCAGCAGGTCAGACAAACACCGAAGGCCATCGCCGATGTGTCCGTCCTCGTAGGAGCGTCAGCAGTCCAGGCGCTCATCGAAACAGGCGTATCTGTCAATGTCATGGACTTAGAGCAGTACAAACAGTTGTGGCCACGACCCCCTCTCGCACCAACCAAGGCACAGATCTATACCTATGGAGGTACACACCCTCTACCCCTCAGAGGGGTAATCGAGGCTGAAGTTACCAGTGATGAACACGTCACCAGGGCCCGTTTCCACATCACATAAGGGAGGAAAGGCACCCTTCTCAGTTGCCACACCACAGAGGACCTCGGCCCTGTTTTGTTTGCTCGTCAAGTCCATGACTCCCACGCTGACGCCATCTTACATGAATTCCCGGCACTGTTTACAGGGCTTGGCAAGCTGAAAGGGAAGCAGTTCAAGCTCCACATTGACCCCACCATGAGGCCTACTGCCTTGAGACACCAGAGAGTGCCGTTCAACCTCTGCCCGCAAGTAGAGGCAGAACTGAAGAAACTCAAGACCCTCGACATCATTGAAAAGGTGTCCGGCCCCACCCCGTGGGTGTCCCGTTGGTCGTGGCCCCCAAGCCAAAACAGGCAGATGCCATGCGGCTATGTGTGGACATGAGACTCCCAAATGTGGCAGTTAAAAGGGAACGTCATCTCACCCCCACCATGGATGACATTGTGGCGAACATGAACAGGGCCAAGTGGTTCTCCAAGCTGGAGCTGAATGCAGGATACCCACGTCGGCCTTCGGAGGTATAAAAGATTGAGTTTTGGGGTGTTGTCTGCAGCTGAGGTCTTCCAGAATGCCATCCAGTAAGCACTATCCAGTCTGCAGGGCGTCATCAATCTGAGTGATGACATCCTGGTGTTCTTGAACACTTTGGAAGAACATCACACCCACCTCTGCGCCACCCTCCAGCGGCTAGAAGACTGCAGGTTGACACTCCACAGGGCCAAGTGTTCCTTTTACCAGAAGTCGGTCAACTTCTTTGGCTACATCTTCACCAGAGACGGGTTGAGAGTGCACCCCAAGAAAGCGATGGCCATCCAGGCGGCGAGCACCCCGAAGTTCCCCACAGAGGTCCGCAGTTTCCCCGGCATGGCCACCTACTGTGGCAGGTTCATTCCAAACCTGGCCTCTCTGTCGGAGCCACTCTGCGCCCTCACCCGGAGTGACCGCCAATGGAAATGGACTGTAGCTGCCAACATGGCACTCAATACCATCAAAACAGCCCTCATGGACAAGATGGTGATGGCCTACTTCGACCAGGGTCGAGACACGGAGTTGGTGGTGGATGCAAGCCCAGTAGGTCTAGGAGCTGTCCTCCTACAGGAGCATGACCAAGAAACATGGAAGCCAGTCACTTACACCAGCCGGGCGCTCTCAGACACCGAGACCAGATACGCCCACATTGAGAGGGAAGCTCTGGCCATAAAGTAGGTGTGTCAGTAGTTTCACCTCTATCTGTATGGACAGGAGTTCCAGGTAGTGACGGACCACAAGCCGCTGCTCCCACTCTTCGCAGGGTCCTCGAAACTGGCGCCTCCCAGGATCGAAAGATGGGCCGTTCAGTTGCAGGCGTAAAACTTCAAGGTTGTATTCCATCCAGGGGCACATAACCCAGCAGACTACCTCCAAAGCACCCCGAGCCATCGGTAGCTCACGGACGTAGCATACTCGGAGGCATTTGTGAAGATGGTCTCGTACAAGGCATGCCCAAAAGCCATGACATTAGAGGAGATTGGCCAAGCCACAGCCGCAGACAAGACGCTTGCCAGGGTGAAGGATGCCCTAATGAACAATGGGTGGACCCACTTCCTGGATGGAGCCCAGTCGCTCCGGGCGGAGGAGAGCTGTGCTCGGCAACAGCTTTGGCAGATCCAACATGAGCTGAGTGAAGGGGAGCAGGGAGTCGTCCTGAGAGGGCACGTCATCGTGATTCCCAGGACACTGCAGGATTGCATCATCCAGCTAGCGCATGTGGGGCACCAAGGGATGGCGAAAACCAAAGCCCGGCTATGAAACAAGGTCTGGTTCCCAGCGATGGATACCCGAGTGGAAGACATGGTGCGCCAATGTCACTCATGCACCATC
Source organism: Triturus cristatus (assembly GCF_964204655.1). Classification (NCBI taxonomy): domain Eukaryota; kingdom Metazoa; phylum Chordata; class Amphibia; order Caudata; family Salamandridae; genus Triturus; species Triturus cristatus. The sequence goes on from NC_140585.1 coordinate 233,137,434, forward strand.
ACGGGCGGTGACCCGGCCCCAGTCATCACGAAGAGCCATGTGAGCTCCTGTGGTCTAAGGTCAGCATCGACTTTGGGAGTTTTCCCGGCGGCCGCCACACGCTGGTGATCGTCGACTCATTCTCCAAGTTCCCAGTGGTGGAGGTGGTGGCATCCACGGCTTTCCCGCATGTCAGGAAAATCCTGGATAAGACATTCGCCCTCCTAGGCCTGCCAGATGAAATTCGCTCAGACAATGGACCCCCATTCCAAGGCCACGAGTTTCAAGAGTACATGGAGAATAAGGCGATCCGCCACAGGAACATCACCCCTCTGTGGCCTCAAGCCAACATGGAGGTGGAATGTTTTATGTGGACCCTTAACCAAGTTCTGTGAATTGCAGTGGATCAGTGGGAAGATGTTGAGTTGGCACTCAACCATTTCCTAAATGCCTACCGGCAAACGCCCCACAGCACCACCAAGTGTGCTCCCGCTCACCTGCTCTTCAAAAGGGCCCCGCGGGACAGCATCCCAACAGAATCAGCGTGGAAACCTCCGGAGAGAGATAATGTAGCCACACAGGCCAGTAGGACCGTGACTAATCAGAGAGCCAGTGCTGTCAGAGGAGCAATAGAATCACAGCTGAGAGTAGGAGACAGCGTTGTGGTCAAAGACAGACACCCGGGCTGCAAATTAAGGACGCTGATCCGGAAGAATGGACCGTTGTCAAGGTGCAAGGGACCATGGTCACCACGCAAAGAGGACAGCAAGTAGTCACTCGAAATGTATCTTGCTTCAAGAGGGTCTATGGTCCGGGCGCCAGCTCAGGGGAGATGAAAGACCTGGGCGAGGCACCGTGGCATGCGCCTGTCGACTTGCCAGGACCTGTGATCAGCACCCCAAGACACCTGCAGGTGGAAAGTGGAGATGATGTGTCGGCCGCTCAAAGACCCAGCCAAGGCATTGTGAATCCAACACTTCCGCACCCCCAGGCAGATGCAGTGGCCAGTTCCAACAGAGGTATGGTCTCCGGCCGAGCCCTGCACCCAGCCAGAAGTGAAGGACTTCATGTGTACATCCCCTTGAGCATGCCAACTAAGGTGGACAGTCACTAAAGAAAAGGATTAATGTAGAGAGCCACCAGTCTCTCCTCAACAATGTAACAAGCATGCACCCCCGACGAGATAAAATAAACAGTGTGAGACTGCGCGGGGTCTTCCCACCAAAGTATAAGCAACGGTGTGGTGTGCCTCATTACTTCAGCACTGCGCAGGCCCCTATCACCCCGGGCCCGTCGCGCTACATGGCCCAACACTGGAGGCCTGCATGAGCCCTGCCCGGCTTAATTATTGAGGCTGGGAATGGCTAGGGAGCCCTGGGCTGCCTTTTGGGCCTGACCGGAAATCATTGGAGAGCAGTCAACACTCTCTCTCATGCGCCTCAGGCTGCATTCTAAAGCGATGGGGTAGTGAAGTTCCTTTGAACATTTCATAGTTACCAGTCCCTAAGCTCAGTGCCACAGCTGGGCATGCCCCTTCCCCTCCACAAAGCTGTGTAGCCCAGAAGAGAATGCAGCCTCGAAGATACAGGCCCTTCCATCTCCACTAGGACGATTTGACTGACTCCGCAGGGAGTCGGTGCCGGAGAGAATGTAGGATCATTGATCAGCACTGTGACCTGGGTCCCTGTGGGGTCGCTCTAGGATTTGGTGCTCTGTGTCCTGTTACACTGACCCAGAAACACCCAGAATCATGGGAAAGGACAGGCTGTCGAGAGCCCATACGGCACATAACCTACGCAAATAATAACACGGCCATCGGGCAGTAAAGAGTTGTCAGTGAGTTGGAACCGTATAGATTAGAGTTATTGGCAGCGGTCCTGCACTGCTCTTGAGCATAAAATCGAGGTCATCTCCATTGACGTCAACCTCTTTAGGACAGACCGAAAGAAGGTATCTGACAACAGGGGAGGGTACCGTCCTCAAGCGTCAAATGACCCAGATGACTCCCTTCACAGCAGACCTTGAGCAACGAGCCGAGGATGCAGAGGGCCACACCCGATGGAGTAACATACACATCCCGGGTTTCCCAGATAGAGATCATCTATGGAATAATTTCTGAAGAACTGTTTGCGGGCTGAACTTAATCTGAAGGGGCTCTCTGACCTGTTTGTAGTGGAAAGGGCACACATACCCCTGGTGCCACCTCTGCACCCGGTGGTGGCTTCTTGGGCTATCATCGTCAAGATCTTAAATGAAAGCAATAAAGATTCTGTATTCTTCGAGAAGCGAGGGAAGAGCCGATTGGCTTGTTTGACAATGCCAAACTTGCTATTTTTCCAGACTATACGAAACAAGTCCAGGAGTGACATGATTCATTTCTCAGCATCAAACGAAAATTGAGGGCACTCAATCTCAGGTACATGCTCCCGTAACCAGCGAAACTTAAAATATTACATCAGCAGAAAGACGATTTCTTTGAACGACCAGAGAATGTCTGGAGATGGCTTGAGATTAAGTGTGTACTTGCAGACTCTCCATCAGGAGCCATTCGTTCTCGGACATAGTAGATGAGCTCTGGCGGACCTTTGGACATAACCAGGCAAGGGAGACCAGCCCTAACTCTCATCCTCTGGGGCCTCAAAAAGTCACGATTGGTGAGAATGGCACCATGTAACTAAGCACCATTGATCTGCCAATCACCAAATGGATTGCAGACCTCCAGGCGTCTTCAGATGGAACTGACACGCATATTTCCAGCTTGGCACCGGAGTTTGTGCCTGATAGCCAGTTTGCCTCGAAGGTTAGGATTGGAGGCGACTGAGCAGTATGACTGAAGGTGCCTGATTTAGTAGGGGCTAGCTTGAAGGTTACTGATACCTATGTCTATAATTGCAGGGATGCCCAGAGATGTGACTGTAGTATGTATGACCTCACTCTGTGTGTGAGTGTGGAGCTCCCTGGGTTTGGAGAACATAAGCTTTTCATCTCTATGACTACCGACCCGCATGCTCTGCCTCGTTGGCTGAAGAAGAGGACACATGAAGTAATATATGGAAGATTGGTAGATCAGAATGACTGGCCGGGATGCTGTTTAAACATTGAGTGTTAGCTAGTCCCGTTGACTGGCAGGGATACGGTGTGAGTCCTGGCATATGCAATGGGTGGACATTGGTAGTCATATGGTTATACTATATTTGTCTGTGGGAGGGTTGGGAAAGAACTGTTTATGTTGTTTGTTTATCACTGCAGTTTCACAGCAGCAGAAGGGTGATGTGCGGGGGGAGGGGTATGCGCCTTACAGTCAGAGCAGGAATGTGGGAGATTATAGTCCTAACCTGGAATGTCTGGGGACTGGGTAAATACATGAAAAGATACAGGGTACTTACCTACTTTAAGCTCCACAAAATACACATTGCATGCCTGCAAGAGACCCTCAAACCTGGCCAAGAAATTGAGGGGACAAGCTTATCATTGGTCCTTCACTACATCTGCCACGTCCATTCTCTCTCACATACATACAGGCAAATGTGGGGGGCAGGTATGTCCTCTTACAGGGCTCCCTTGACGGGATGTAATAATACTTACCACGTATGCCCCCAACACTGCCGACCCCGCCTTCTTCCTCACAGTACAGGACCTGCTCACTCAAGAGACTGATTTGCCCATGCTGGACTGGGAGACTTTAACTGTATCTTGGACCCATAATTGGACAGGACCCCAGCTAGAGCAGGCACAAAACCAAACATGATGGCTGCGCTTTAGGAAGGCAAGGCCAATAAAGGTTTGTGGACATATGACGCCTACAACACCCAGACATCAGCATATACACTTGTCACTCTGCAACGCACGCTACCTACAGCATATTGAACAGGGTACTGGTAGCCGTGTTCCTAACTCTAGATGACATTAGAATCACGCATTTGGCACGCTTCCTATCTGATCGTTCCCCGTTTTTTTTGTCTGTTGTGCGAGGAAACACAGCACTGGGATTGTGGTCTTGACAGATGCCCGCAGACAAATTGGAGGACCTTATGGGGCATGAGGCACCAATGGGTTCCCTGATGGGTTAATTTGAGTCGAACTGGTGCTCGCCCGGGAGTAGATCCATGGAATGGGATGCACTTAAGGTGGTGTTGAGGGGCAACTGTATGGGACTGACTTGACGGGCACGTAGAGCGCTCAACGCCAAACTGAGTAGGGAGGAGCTATTGCTTGCAGATGCTCAAATGACACACCCACCTACAACATCCTACCTATGGAAAGAAGACAACATACATGGGCGCATCCCAGATATTTGGGACAGGTTAGGAATGCTGGCAGCGGCTTCACCACGAAAGTAACAAGACCAAGCTTCTCTTAGCCTGGACCTTTTATAGAGAGAAATTTACAATGGTCACAACATATTTGGCTACCCCGGAATGCGCCAGGGTCATTTCTAGGGGTGGGCGGAGCTGGCATAGTGCCTCTATGCGTAGCTCCACGAAGTTTGAAAAAAACTCAGTGGAGATACGCATCACTCTGTTCAGCTCCCTCAAAGCTCCCTCCCACCTCCCAAATGCTTTAAAATGAAATAAAGAAGGCACTTACTGTTTTCTGCTGCCTCCACTGCCTGGCCGCTCTCCTTCCTGCTTCTCACCAACTCGCATCCTTCTTCATTGAAAAAAACACTACGTTGTACGTCTTACTCATGCGCACTCACAAGACTTACAACGTAGTGTTATTTTTTAATATAGAAGGACGCTAGAGGAGCAGGAAGGAGAGCAGCCAGGCAGGAAAGGCGAGGTATGCATACTACTTAAACTGAGGCAGGACACTGTCCACCCAGCAGCATAAAAAACCCTCACGATGAAAAACACTGACATGAAGGTACTTAGGGGCATAATATCAAGGGTATTATCGCCGCTTTAACTGCACTTTTGCCGATAAAGCGGCAATATTTTTATCGTCCTATTAGCAAGCCTGCGCTAACATGCGTTAGCGCAAGCTTTCCGGCGTTAGCTGCCGTTTTATTTATCGAATTGCATGCCAGCGAAATGTATCGCTAATGACATGCAAGGTAGGCGTAACTTACCTACATTTTAACGGAAAGAATCGCAAACAACACTTCGCTGTATTATCAAAGATGACCAGCGATAACAAAATTCGCGCTAATCCCCAATGTACGCAGGTTTTTAACACCTGAAAAAATCCTGACTAAACATGGCCATACAAGGGAGACTAGCCCTGATCTCAGCCACAGACAGCAAAGAGGTAGAACTCATGCTGCATTATTAGCCCTTACCAAGTACAGAGGTGCCATTGTCTTGTAAAGGGGGTACATTGCAGTGCATCACATCATCATCTGGCCCGTCACCTAACATTAAGAATATTGATTGTAAATTACCAATAAATAGTTGTATATTCTACCTTTGATGTTAGCATTCACTATACCCAATGTATAGTTTGTGAACTTTCATGCAGCAGAGTGCGAGGCGCATGCCAAACAGGGGGTTTTCAGGCTGCATTGCACGTTAGCTGCAATATAATCCCCGCTAACGCACCTCTAATGCACTGACTACATGCTATTGCATGTTTGTTTATCGCGTGTTAGTGGGTGTTTTCGCTTCCTTTCCTGGACACCATAGCATGTTATCGACTTCTTAATAAGACGTCCATAAACATGCGAAATGTGTCCAGGAAAGGAAGCGATAAATGAAAGGCGGATGACTTTCGCTGGCGATCATTATCGCCTGTTCTAGATAATATGCCCCTTAGTAAGTCTCTGGCCCACCACTTGTCACCCCACATGCTTCACCTGGTCCATGAAGACCAATGTGGTTTAATTCCAAGAAGAAGTACCTGCATGAACATTAGGCATCTGACTCATGTCCACACAACACCAAATATCGGAATGATGAGCTAGCACTTGTGTCGATCGACCTAGAAAAGGCATTCAACTCTGTGGAATAGGGTTATTTGATTGAGGTATTGCAGGTCATGGATTTTGGCCCTCGGTTCTGCATATGGGTCTGGCTCCTTTATACAGAACTGAGCGCAAGGGTACAAGTTGGGCTTTGCCTCTCAGAGGTGTGGACATTGGACTGGATAACACAGCAGGGATGCCCACTGTCCCGCTCCTATTTGCACTTCCAATAGAGCCATTGGCATACAAATTGGTGAGGTAAGGCATTTAATATCTCTATATGCTGATGATGCCCTGTTTCATCACTCCTCACCCAGGGTTGCATTGCTGCGGCTACTGTTTGATGACTTTAGCAACATTTTGGGTCTTAGTCTAAATCATAATAAATCCTTAGTATTCCCTCTCGACTCCCCAGTGGTTACACCAGTGAATTAGCTACTGATCATAGGCCTCCGTTGGGAATTGACACAATTTAGATATTCAAGGATTCAAGTGGCACACACCAGATCCCTACTACAGTGCCTAAATGTGGACAGAGTCCTAGAGGCCTTGAGGACATCTTCCTGATGGGTAGGATGGCAATAGCCTTAATGGTACTACTCCCATGGTGTTTGTATGTGCTGCAGAACTGTCTTTGCTCCCTCCTGCCCATAAAATTTAAGCAGCCTGACTCCATTCTCATCTCCCTCCTCTGGGCAGACAGGCGGAGTAGGGTAGTCCTGTCAACATTGACTAAAGGTTTTGAGGATGGGGGTCTAAAAGTCCCGCAACTGGACTTATATTATTTTGCCACTCACCTTCAAAATGCAGCCAGGTGGCTGGACTCGGGTGAGAACTGGGAGAAACGGCTATTGATGGGAAGAGTTGCAGCAGAACATTTACTGGAGCTGTTGATGGAGGGTGCGGGGACTTCAAAGGAACTTCTATATATAGTTCGACAAACAGCTTTCATCTGGCAGAGATTTCCCCAGACTGTCCTGAAACAGGCATCGTTTTGCATAACTCGTTCCATACCCCAAGGGAACTTGGAGTATGAACTCTGAAACCAATTAGGCAGCTGATGGACAATATGTCCTTCCAGGCATGGCAGGAGGCTGGGTGCACCTAACTTGGGGACTTATATCCTGAAAAGACATTTATCTTCTTTGAGGTGGAATGCCTAGAATTCACACTTGGCCCAGGTCAGTTTTTGGTTGGATGAAGGGCACTGGATGACGGTAAGTGAAGCAACACACACTGTCTCACGTAATTCCCGTTTTATGCTGATAAGCTATAACTTCCTTTATAGTACTTACCCTACTCCTAAGGACTTGCTGCATCTGACCCTCAACCTGCACAAATGATCGCCAGTGGCGCCAACTTCATGCACTTTGCTTCGGGATGCGGTTTGGTTCAGACTTTTGGCAACAGGTAGTTGCCTGTGCCTGCATATGGTCCTTTCTCCCCAGTGTTGCACTTAGCCAATGTCAAATGACCAAAAAAAGTCAGAAGGTGCGATATAAATTTTTCCATCTGGTGTTGGTTTTGGTCAGAAATAGGGTGCCATCACCTGGATGGGCCAAATGGCGCATGAGTAAGCGCACTGGCACAAGGTAAAATTGGGGTGAACCCTGTCAGAGGAAACTCATATGAAACTCACCAGATGAAATGACAAGGTGACAGATGACCTGTCTGACTGGAGAGACCTGTATGACACACATCTGGACCCAGAATCAGATGGCACTCCCACTGATAGCGACAGTGCTGATGACCAGTGGGGTGGGGGAGGTACACACAGGTAAGGGGCCCCATCCCAGTCCACCTGGAGGGGAGGTATGGAACGTCTCTGCAGTATGAGTCTGGTCATTTCACTTGGGGTCTAATGTGTCCGGTATGGCCAGTAATATGAGTTTTACAGATATAAATAAACCATATGTACTTCTTCCACCGTATTCACCACAGCTTCCTGATCTTGATTTCTGCATTGTTCTAAAAAATTTAAAATCAAGGTTTAAAAAAACCGTCTGTAGAGACTAAAAGGTAAACACACAATTCTTGTCATTCATATTGCATAACAGTCTAACTCCATGACAGGACACCTTTGCAAAATACATTGTTTCCATGTCAATATACAAAATAGCTCTCATACTTTAGAAAACATGTATTACTCTAAAAGCAGTATTATTTCTTAGGAGAGTGACATAAACCCACATCGTCCAAAACAAAATATTAATTCTCCAAGTCCAATAAGAACAACTAAAAGAGTTTTATCCCCAACAACCTATTGTTTGTTTAGAAAACAGATTCAAGCAGACACCTTGTTATATGAAGCCCATTCAACATGATTCAGCAGGCTCTCGGTTACCAGTCCAAATGCGGATCTATTTATATTACCGTATGTGAACACCTTGCACACACAGCTCGTCGTAAGATTCTAGAATTACTATCCTCACCTTGTCCTCGCAAGAGCACATCAATCACTGAGACAAGAGTGGAAAAAGCCTTTATCAAAGCTGACCATGCCTATATACACTCACAGGCTCCAACAGCTCCTGATGTAACTGTTACTTCAAACACACCAAATTTCCACTTAGCCACCTTCTTAAATCCCCACTAAAGCAAGTTTTATTTTCAGCAACATGAATCGCTATTTTCAAGTTTTCAAATCCGTTACATTTATTGGGAATTGCATACAAATTGCTAAGTTTTTTCCAAAAGAATCAAGGTACCAAGAGAGCAAACAAAAAGAAATGAAGAGTTTTTAACACACTACATTAGGAACAGTCCTCAATACAGACGTGAACCTTGAATCTACAATTAAGATAACCCTCTGTATGCAACCATGGTGCTGTTTACATTTGTAGCCCCAGTCCATTCACTGTAATGTATCATAACTTTTCAAACAAGCAAATTAAAAAAATCCAAAGTCTCAGGGCTGATTCACAGAACTGAACTTAGATAAAATCCTAAACTTACTACTTTTGGTATTCACATAAGGCATTTAGTAGTAGTAAAGTTATGACTCCTTACTTTACTACTACTAAACTGAGACTAACTTTACGACTTCCGGTATTCACAAAAGGCATTTCATAGGAGTAAAGTTAGGAGCCCTAACTTTACTTCTACTAAATGCCTTCTGTGAATACCAAAAGTAGTACGTCTAGGATTTTATCTCAGATGAGTACTGTGAATCTTCCCCCCAGTTTCTAATGTTGAAGACTCACAAAAATATTTCTGTATACTATTTCACTGGCATTGAAGACAACTAGAATAAAACGTACACCTTCCCATGATAACCATAATCAAATTCATTAAATGTATCACTGATTTGTTTACTAAAGCCAAAGGATTCAATAGCAGGCTGTGAACCCTAGATCTTATGAATAAGGACAGTACTGTTAGTGCAAAGTGCCATCTAACCAATTATCAGATAAACCCAATCAGTTCTAACATTAATTTAGCATCAAGATCGATTCCGAGTCTCTAAGTATCTTTCTCTATCCTCATTGGTTATAGGATATTCGACCACAAGCATTTCCTCTTCTGGGGCAAACGTCACAACTCTGAAAAATATCACAGTGTCTAAATTAGTTTTTGAGTTCAATCTCCAATTCAATTAGAACAGCAATGTATGGAGTTCATAGTCAATGTTCGATCGAAAGGATACCTCCTAGCCTCTCCTGCATCGGAGTTGTTCCCTGTCCTAAGATATGTTAAAGGGATGGACAAAATGGGTAATTGCCCAGGGCCAAGCCTTTCAGTACCCTCTCATAAAGTTAATGGAATAGAAAAAAGACTCTCCTTTTTCCAAACCTCACTCCCTCTTCCAATCAATACATCACAAGTCTCTAATCTTCTGTCTTCCTCTCTTTCTCTGCTTCACCCATCTCTTGCTCTGTCACCATCCCCCCTCCCACCTTCCGCACCCCTCTTTATTTCGCTCTTCTTCTGCCTTCATCCCTCTATATTATTCTCATCTCCCTCTATCTATCTATCTATCTATCTATCTATCTATCTATCTATCTATCTATCTATCTATCTATCTATCTATCTATCTATCTATCTATCTATCTATCTATCTATCTATCTATCTATCTATCTATCTATCTATCTATCTATCTATCTATCTATCTATCTATCTATCTCTCTATGGGCCTCATGTAGGTAGCGAAATACCGGTCGGTAACGGCCCAATTTCGGTAAATATTCCGTTACCGACCGGTATTCAGACAAGTGAGATGTAGGAGACCAAAAACCACTTTTCGGTAAATATGAGGCGGTAAATACCGATTCATATTCACCGAATACATAATTAACGAATCGGTAAACATGAAGTGGTAAATATGAAGTGGTAAAAAGTTAAAATGACATGTAGGAGCACTCGGTAATTAAGAAATCCAAGAAAATCGGTAAATAAGAGTCGGTAATTAACACGGATTGAAAGCAGGTGGTAACCAACAACAGTGCAGCTAAGCAATACCAAAATGCAACAGCGTGGACACCCTGGCAGCTATGTACGTCATTGCAATGCGCCTACGTCTACAGGCAGCAGGACTGAGGGTTTGGCGACGGAAGGAACGCATCCACAGACAGCGCATCACACTATTCCAGCTGACTGATGCAGAGATACATGAGAGGTACAGGCTACACCCCGAAACCATCATGGACTCAATCAGGGACCCACACCCACTCCTGGACCAGCCAATGAGAAGGGCGCACGCCATACCCCCACATGTGCAGGTGCTCTGCAGCCCACATCTGCTGGCATCCGGCATTTCTCAGGTGGTGACAGCTGCGGTGGGTGGTGTATCCCAGAGTTGCCTGTCCCGTTCCTTCAGGAATTACTTCCCCCATTATATTGGCTGCATTGATGGGACACACATCCCACTCTGTCCACCAGCTGACACAGAGCACATCTACAGGATCAGGAAGTCCACCCACTCCATCAATGTGCATACCGAATGGAATGATATTGTGAATGGTCCCGTGGATGGCAGAACCAAAAGGTGCGCGTATGCTATTTACAACGAGGTCTGCAAGTTGTCGCACAGTGAGGCGGCTTCCAGACTGAGAGCTATTGACCAAGCAAACATGGAGAAGGCCTAAGCCGATATAGATATTAGCTCTAGCACTCTCACTTCTAGGATTCATACATGAGACAATAGGCACATGCAAGTACACGGCGCATGCAATGTACAAGCCCCGATTTTGGCGTGCGTCCTACGAGGTATCCCAGTGCCTGTGATTACACCTTCTTTCACTGTGCTTGCAAACGGTATTCATTTAATAATGATTGATGAAGTTTGCTGCGGGATGTGAGTGGTAATCCCGTACATAACTGTCTCGCATGAAGTTGTCTGCTGCAATACTGTTCTTTTTCCACCCCCGCATGGGCGGCGGGATGTTTCCATCTGGCCTTCGATTCCAACCTTGAAAGCAGAGTCCAACAAGTTGAGCAGAATAGAGCGCCATTGTCCCACAAAGAGGTGCCTTTGACTTCCTCTCGTTAAAATATTTGTCCTTCACGTTGCTACTACGCGCACTGAGGAACAGGCGCCTCTGAATACTGACCTCCCCCTGCATTTCGGCTCTTTGATCCAAAGTATTATCAATGCCTCGACCACGACCGGCCTGGCTCAATTTTTTCTAACATGTGGGGCTCGGGTCTCGTGACCTCTTTCCACACAATTTGTGGTGTAATTCCGGCATTTGTTCATTCACTGTTCTCGAGCATCTTTGGAGGTGTTCCGCTGCTTCTGGCGCTGGTGGCAGGTGTGCTGCTTTTACTTTTCATACTACGGAATGGCTGCTCCTTCTGTGCCACACGAGCACCCGTCCCGTCTGCATCTTCTTCGTGATAGGATGCTTGACTTCTATGGTACTTTGCCATTGGCGACTTTGAGCCTGGCTTATGGATTATCCTTCAGGTATTCCTACTTCACCTGCGTACAACCTGTATTGCACTGCCTGGATTGTCCCTTTGAATGGCCTGTGGATTTGTGCTTGACCAACATGGTGTCTCCGGTGCCGGATTTCGATCGACTGATGAGGCCCTTAGTGTCTCACGAGTTGTCCTGTTCTGGTGTCCGGATCATGGCGTGTGGAGCGGCGCATGGTATCCTGGGTAATTGGGACATCTCAGCGGCAGCCTACGACTTCTTGTCCATGAGCTATTTGGAGGAACATTCCGGGTGCCCTCTGATTGTGCTAGAGGCTCCGTTGGTTGGAGAACACGTATGTTCCTTTTCTTTACTCAATTGGATGGCTGAGACTTTTAGTGGCCCTGAAAACGATTGCTTGTTGGAAGCCGTGGCCACATATGCTGCCTATACATTCATGGATTAACTGGATTGTCGTCCATTGCGCCTGTGCTACTGGACAGCACCCTGGCGCAACATTTATTTCTTTTAGTTCTCGTTTTTCTCTTCCTGATGGTCTGCTTGAGTTTTTTACTATACTTGCATTGTGTTTTTGGAATTGTATGCTGCAATTAATTGGACTGTAGGACTTTGGCGCTGCATTGGTTTCGCCCTGTTCTGCTCTGACGATACTGAACTCTGCGTTCTCTCTTTTCTTGCCTATTGCATATTGCTTCGCTCAAGGGGGCGTGTAGTGAGTTCTCCCTGAATACGTACATGCATTGTTCAGTTGGCATTACCACGTTGAATGTTATGTAGCCATGTTTGTGTCTTTGCACACGACACTGCGTTTACATGTTCTTTCTTGAATAAACTGCTGACTCGAGACTTCCTTCAGACGAGTGCATTCTGTTGTTCCCATCCCAAGCTCTGCGCAGCGACCTTGGTCTGTACATGCTGTGACACACAGTCTGGAATTTTACACAATGCATGTTTTCCACTCTAGGTTGTTCGACCCACGATTTAGCCATGGCACACGCGCAGCTGCACATACCTGACAGTTGGTGCTTTTCATATCTCAGACGTCATGTTTATTATTCAGACCGAAGACGAGCCTTCCTGCGAGGAGACTCCTGATGCTCCTGTGATGTGATTTCACTAAGCTGATCTTTGAGGTATGGGGTCCCCTATTCAAGCCTGAGAGACCTCCTATGATGACATGATTGTGATATTGGCTACTTAGTTAAGGGAAGGTGGTAGTGTCCTCGGTATTTTCCGATTCGCTAAATACCACCTCGGTATTTTCCGATTAGCTAAATACCACCTCGGTATTTACCGATTCGGTGGATACCACCTCGGTATTTACCGATTCGGTGACTTCCGATTCGTATTTACCGAATGTTACCGAATCGGTAACTGTTACCGAATTTTTACCTACATATAACTTACCGGTTCTAATTTACCGATTCGGTACGGCTCGGTATTTATGAACCGGTAAAATTTATTTACCTACATGAGGCCCTATGTCTCTTATTTTTCTCTACTTCCCCTCTCTATTTACCACTGTACCTTGCTGTCTCTCATCTTGTCAACCTCATAAATAACTCATGTCTTGGCCTCACTTCTATATTTCCCCTTCTTTCTGACCACCTCTGTAACATCCCAATGCCACATACATCTTTCTGCCTTGCATATCTTTGTCTAAGACATCTTTCTGCCTAATATAGCTCTTTACTTCACATTACTTTTTCTACCTCACCCTTCCCGCTTAACCTCTGGAGCAGCGTAATTTTGGATCTACCCTTACACATCACGAATACACAATATGTATGTGCACTTAGCATGATGCACTTTGTGTAACCTAACTTTACTAATGTAAAGTGTTGCACTTGAACTCAGTACTGAAGTGAATTCAAAGTATTTTTATTTATAAAGTTTTAATATAGCACGAACATGAACCCTAGAGGGTATCAGAGTGCTTTACATGAGAGGAAGCCAGGATATACGTGTGAAAACAAAAACTTGTCACATATATGAACGAGGAATAGTAAGTTTGACCTCTATAGAGAGTCATCAATGTAGTAGTCACAATCAATACAAGAATAGTAGTCAGGTATAAAGTCAATAAAACAGAAGGTGTTATCAGTAAAACATAAGTTGATTATCTTAGGGCAAAAACGTGTTCATCAGAAGTATTTTCATTTCTTTTTTGAAGGAGGCGGTAGACGAAATTAGGCGGACATCCGGCAGCAGAGAGTTCCAAATCTTCAGGGTGACAACGGAGAAGGCTCTACAGCACGTTTCTTTTTGTGGGAAATCTGTGATTTCAGTAGCAGGGAGCTTGCACTTCGCGAGGATCTGCATCCCCCCAATAATTCTAGCTTTTGTGCCAAATATCTGGTGGTGTTAAAATGTGAGGCTTTATGAGTCATTCACACAATCTTTAGTTGTATTCTTGCCTCATAAGGGAGCCATTTCAGTGCTTTTAGAGCAATTGATATGTGAAGATTTTTTTTTTTTCTGGGGACAAGTCTGGCAGCAGAGTTAAGGGCGGCCCTTAGCGGTGCCAGTTTGTATCTAGGTAGGCTGCATAATGTCCAACTTCTGTAGTTCAGCCTGGGCAACACAAGAGCTTGGCCCACCAGCTTACTGTCCTCATGTGGGAGGAAGGGTTTAAGTTTCCTTAAAATGCTCACCTGGTAATACACCCCTTTGGTGGCATTACTGATGTGATTCATCATAGTCAGATATTTATCTAGGGTAATTCACAAGGATCTAGCAGAGTCTCTAATGTGAGGAGAACAGTTGAAGGCAATTAGATGCTTCAACAAAAGTTCTATCTTGGGAGTGTGGTGCGGAGGAGTAATGAGGAGGAATTCCGTTTTGGCAGTGTTAATCTTGAGATGGTTGCCAGTGAGCCAGTGCTGAGTGTTATGCAAAGTAGAGTTGAGGGAAATGATGTCTTTGGGGAAAGAGATTTTCAAATACAAATGGGAGTCATAAGTATACAAGTGGTAAAGAATGTTGGCAGATTTCAAGGCATCTGCTAGCGGTTCCAAGAATAAATTGAAGAGAATGGGTGAAAGGGCGGATCCCCGTGAAACCCCAAGGGTGACCACGCAGGGCTGAGAAAGGGATTGATTCACCTTGACTCTTTTGGTTCTGTTGTGGAATAACGAAGTTAACCATTGCATCACAGGTCCTGAGAGGCCCATCTTCTGTTCAAGTGGGGTCAGTAGACTGTCTTGTTTAACAGTGTTGAAAGCAGAGGATAAGTCAAGTAGTAATAGAAGATAGTATTCATTTAGGTCCAGCATTTTTAATATGACGAAAGCCGGATTGGTGTTGGTCAAGGAATTGAGAGTTATCTATGTGGTTGCAGAGTTGAATCTGAACGCATTTTTCAAGATGTTTTGCCAGAGTGGGTATGTTGGAGATAGGGCGGAATTTGAACAATCTGTATTAAGTTTTGTTTAGAATCAGGGTTACCTGCCTTACCTTTAGGCAATCAGGGATAGTGCTTGCTGCAGAGAGCCATCCTTGAGATTCATATACACTGTATGCCTTAATCTTATTAAGATGAAAGGTAATGTTTAGAGATTGAATAAAGCCATCCTCACACTATTAAAATGAGTTTACTTCAGAAACAAGAAAGGTTTATGTAAACATGTGCACTAATCTTTCACATTTGAATTTATAATATAGTTCACATTTACATGTATTGAAGTACATTCAACATGAATCTAATATTTATTTTATTCTCTAAGATTTTCATTTATTTGTAGTTGGATATGCGAATATGACATGTATAAAATCTGCACCATTGAATAATAAGTTTAGCTTGACATAAGTAGGCCTGTAATTCTTTCTGCCCACAAAAACACTACATTTCCATTTCTGCCTAAGTCTCTTTTCTTTGCAGGTACATTCACATGTTTTTATAGGTTCAGAATAGATGTAACACTGTATTAGTGATAGAGAGCCTGAAAAGAGAACCTTGACAATGAACGTGGAGAGCCAGAGCATAAAATGACAGTGCCTATTCACTAATTAATAGAGGAGTTGCAGGTGCGGTCCATATCATTCACAGGGCCGGTCTGGAGAACCTGCTAATGTTGCAGCTCACAACATGAGAATGGAAAAGACAGTGGAGCCCCTGATGATGTGAATAAGGGGTGTTACTCAGAAGATTTGTTTGGTATTAAGTTAAGTTTTGTTCTAATAGGTTGATGTTGGCCACTCTTCCTTTGGGCTTTGAGAGGTACAGACCTCTATGCTTTCCCCTTGGATTTATGCTGAGTGTGGATTTCGTCTAACACTTATTTCCCTAATCCTAGAAGACTCTTAACCAAGCTTCTGAAATGCATACACCTTCCCACAATTTTCCCTTTTTCTGCATTTCCCAACTTTTTGAGATTTTTTAGACTTTAACCTGACTATTAACCTGTAATAAAACTACTTAACTTTATTTTCTGCTTCTTTGGCCTTGTTGTGTAGCCAAATGGTTTACAATGCTAATTAAAATTGTTTGATTAATGCTAACTTCCTTCCACCTACCTGTAGACAGGAACGATCCACCGGCTAATAAATGGTAGGAGGTTGGCACTGCACTGGGATCACCTCCCTCTCTCATCCCACAGCTCTATGCACCTACCCCCATGTGTCTATCTCTCCTCTCTCTACCTTATCTCTCTTTCAATATACCTCTCATTATCTCTAATTTCCCTACCTTTATCCCATCTTAAGCTGCCTCTCTACTATTCTTTATGCCATCTTCTACCTCAGTATCCCCTTCTCTTAACTTCATCTCTCTCTCTACCTCACCCACTGCCCGTCCCCTTACTCCTCTGTTTCCATTTCATCACTCTCATGCATTTCGCTTTCAACCTTTCTTTACCTCACCTAATTTCCTCTTTCTCCATTCCTCTGAATCTTACCTTTCCCTTATTCTCACAGACCTCTCCCTTCACCTCACTATTGTCTACCTCGCCTCCCTCTCTCTCTCTCTCCTATCCCCCCTCTTCCCCGTTCTCTAATGGACTGTCATGGAACACTGTCAGGCCAGAGAAATATGAGAGAAGGGACAAGGCAAGGAAAGCGACTTACAGAAAAAAATAATTATGGCCCTCCTTATGATGTTGGAAGGTAAGCCATCCAACAGCTCGTCAGAGGCTTTTTGCTCAACATTAGAGGTTTCTGTCCATCTGCCGTAATAATGATACTGGTGATCGGAGGAAAACCCACTAGGGGATTCCGCTCCGCTTCCGACAGGCTCATGGAGCCCGTCATGGTGGTGGGTGGACTTGTAATATCAAAATGTAAGTGGAGTCATCCTTGGCTCCGCCCTCGGGATTACCAAATCTCTTTCCATCAGCCCTTTCATGGCGGTCTGCCAGCCATGAAAAGGCATGCGGAAAGTGACTTTGGGGGCCCTAGCATGGCCCCCTGTGTCCCTGAACCTCAGCACGGTACCTGCCACGCAGTGCAGGTATATTTGAAAACATCCATTTTTCTATTGCAGCTTGAGCTGAGGCCTGTTTCCCGCCACCGCACAAGCTGCAATAGAAAAATTAATGTTTCTGACCGCCCATAGGGCAGTTGCGTCCTAATACTGCAGGTGGAACTGCTGACTAAGAGTTGGGCAGTTTCCATCCCACCACGGTGTTGGTTGGACGCTCGTCTCACCAACATCTTAATATGCCCACAAGTTTAAATGTTTACTTCCCTTCTAGGCTTTCCACACGTTCACATTTAATAGCATCATTTGCATCACCATTCCTTTTTACATCTCACAAGTGTGGACATGTAGCAGACGGGCACGCGAGAATGCATGGCGAGCATTGCATGTTACATTCATCTTTATGAACTTTCATGAGATGCTCACAGCAGGTCTACTTGAAGATATTTTGTGGTGACAACAGACTTCACTTATTTCACTTACTCGTGGGTACTCATCATTGGTAAACCACTAGCACAGGTTTTTCTTTGTATTTACACTATTACGTTAGTTACAAGTAGAGATTTCAAGTAGACGGATAAGCGAGTATGAACTGCGAGCATTGCATGCTGTAACGCCACAGTGGTGGCTGCTATCATTGGGTGCAGGGGCTGAGCCCCCACTTCAATTTTCCTGCTTTATGTGTAACCAATAAATAAATATTCACATCAAAGGCTGCCTATAGTGAAAATTTACTTAACAGTTTGGAAGTCATATCATTTAATCTCCTGTGCCTAAGAAGCAAAAGAACAAAACATGGCTTTCAGAGAGCTGACCTATGTTTCCCTTTGCTGAAGTCCTACGCTTACTTTATTCGAGAGTCAAGCAGGCACTTGCACTGAGTGCCCATGTGTCAAACATCGTGGATGCACATAGGCATAAATCACTTCAGCCCCAACTTTCCAAACGCTGGAGTCTTTTGTTTCCTCCCATAGATTACGCACACCTTTTGCCACACGAGTATCAGATCCAATGGAGGCTGCTTCCGGGAAGCAGCAGTGAGGCTTGGAGGAGGAGGGATAAAAAACATTTTTTAAATCACTTATCTGGTGGCTGCAATGAAACATTGTGATTTGTGTGAGCACTATGACACATGTAATGCAGCCTGCATGGAGAATGGGGAAAGTTGACATGACTGGTTTGGCCGGCCCGAGAGGGCAGACCAAACAGTCATTGCACACTTAGGAGTGGGCAAACCACTCCTACCCTGCTCTGAGAGCAGAGCAGCCCGCCCTCCCCCAAAGCAGCAGGACACGAAGCATAAATGATAATAGCTTTAAGTTATTATCATTTTATATTTATTCGAGACACTGCTTAAAAGGAGTGGGGTGATGCTCCTCTGACATAGAGAAGGAGCGGCCACTGTAGGAGAGCAACTTTTCACATGTGTTTTTAGGCATAGGCATATCATTTATTCTCCCTGTACCTAAAAAACACAAAAATAATTTGTCAATGTGCAATATAACTGGTGCTCATTCATGTAAAGCACTCCAATAACTTTTGGCTGATTTTGCACTATATAAAACTAAAGAAAATAAACTGTAAATAGTTGCTTGTGTTTTACTGGCCAGTAGATGTTTGCCATGTTGGGGCATTGATTGCCCAAACACACAAAGGGATGAACTGGGTTCGGGGTGAATCAGGAGAACTAATGCGAGCTCAAGTCCCGGTGCTACAATAGGCGTAAGCCAGCTTTTTTTCGTCGCCTTCCAAGTATACTTGCCCCTTACTGTGCACATTTTATTAATCAATATGGCATAAAGATGTTTGTTTTACCAACCAAATACAGTGCAGAGGCAACTGTGTGTGCAGGTAAGATAATTAACAAGCATTGGCATAGCCAGTAGGTCTCGCTTTTGGGACCTTCTAAGTATTTAGTTATGCAGCACAATATCCTTGGTGCAACCACATCAACTGTTGCATGGCTAAACACTTATAAGGTCCCAAAGGCAAGACCTATTGGCTATGCCAATGCTTGGTGTGGTTGTGTGTGTGGTTGTGTGTGTCTGTGTGTGTGGTTGTGTGTGTGCGTGAGGTTGTGTGTGTGTGGTTGTGTGTGTGGTTGTGTGTGTGTGTTGTGGTGTGTGTGTGTGGTTGTGTGTGTGTGGTTTTGTGTGTGTGTGTGGTTGTGTGTGTGTGTGGTTGTGTGTGTGTGGTTGTGTGTGTGGGTGTGGTTGCGGGTGTGGGTGCGGTTGTGGGTGCGGTTGTGGATGTGGGTGCGGTTGTGGGTGTGTGTGGATGTGTGGTTGTATGTGGTTGTGTGTGTGGTTGTGTGTGGTTGTGTGTGGTTGTGGTTGTGTGTGTTGTGTGTGTGGTTGTGTGTGTGGTTGTATGTGTGCGGTTGTGTGTGAATGTGTGTGGTTGTGTGTATATGGTGTGTGTATGGTTGTTGTTGTGTGTGTGGTTGTGTGTGTGGTTGTGTGTGTGATTGTGGTTGTGTGTGGTTGTGTGTGTGGTTGTGATTGTGTGTGGGTGAGGATGTGGGTGTGGGTGTGGTTGTGGGTGTGTGTGTGGATGTGTGTGTGTGTGTGGTTGTGTGTGGTTGTGGTTGTGTGTGTGGTTGTGTGTGTGTGTGTGGTTGTATGTGTGGTTGTGTGTGTGTGCGTGGTTGTGTGTGTGTGTGGTTGTGTGTGTGATTGTGTGTGTGATTGTGTGTGTGGTTGTGTGTGGTTGTGTGTGTGGTTGTGTGTGTGGTTGTGTGTGTGTGTGTGTGTGGTTGTGTGTGTGGTTGTGGTTGTGTGTGTGTGTGCGGTTGTGGTGATGGTTGTGTGTGGTTGTGTGTGTGGTTGTGGTTGTGTGTGTGGTTGTGGTTGTGTGTGGTTGTGTGTGTGAGGTTGTGGTTGTGTGTGTGGTTGTGTGTGGTTGTGTGTGTGGTTGTGTGTGTGCGGTTGGATGTGGTTGTGTTTGTGTGGTTGTGTGTATGGTTGTGGTTGTGTGTGGTTGTTTGTGTGCTTGTGTGTGGTTGTGTGTGTGTGCTTGTTTTTGTGGTTGTGTGTGTGGTTGTGTGTGGTTGTGGTTGTGTGTGTGTGGTTGTGGGTGTGGTTGTGTGGTTGGGTGTGGTTGTGGTTGTGTATGTGTGTGGTTGTGGGTGTGGTTGTGTGGGTGTGGTTGTTTGTGTGGTTGTGTGTGTGTGGTTGTGTGTGTGGTTGTGTGTATGGTTGCGGTTGTGTGTGTTTGTGTGTGTGGTTGTGTGTGGTTGTGTGTGTGGTTGTGTGTGTGTGGTTGTGTGTGTGGTTGTGTGTGGTTGTGTGTGTGTGATTGTGTGTGTGTGGTTGCGTGTGTGGTTGTGGGTGTGTGTGTGGTTGTGTGTGTGTGGTTGTGTGTGTGGTTGTATGTGTTGTGTGTGTGGTTATGGTTGTGTGTGTGGTTGTGGTTGTGTGTGTGGTTGTGTGTGTGTGGTTGTGGTTGTGTGTGTGGTTGTGTGTGTGTATGTATGGGTGTGGTTGTGTGTGTGTGGTTGTGGGTGTGGTTGTGTGTGGTTGTGGTTTTGTATGTGGTTGTGGGTGTGGTTGTGTGTGTGTGTGTGTTTGCGTGGTTGTGTGTGTGTGGTTGTGGTTGTGTGTGTGGTTGTGTGTGTGGTTGTGGATGTTTGTGTGTGGTTGTGTGTGTGGTTGAGTGTGTGTGGTTGTGTGTGTGGTTGTGTGTGGTTGTGTGGTTGGGTGTGGTTGTGTGTGGTTGTGTGTGTGTGGTTGTGGGTGTGGTTGTGTGGTTGTGCGTGTGGTTGTGGCTGTGTGTGTGGTTGTGTGTGGGGTTGTGTGTGGGGTTGTGTGTGTGGCTGTGTGTGGTTGTGTGTGTGGTTGTGTGTGTGGTTGTGTGGTTGTGTGTGTGTGGCTGTGGGTGTGGTTGTGTGTGTGTGTGGTTGTGTGTATGTGTGTGGTTGTGTGTGTGTGTGTGGTTGTGTGTGTGTGGGTGTGTGTGGGTGTATGTGTGGTTGTGTGTGGTTGTGTGTGTGTGGTTGTGGTTGTGTGTTTGTGTGTGTGTGGTTGTGTGGTTGTGCGTGTGGTTGTTGTTTCGTGTGTGGTTGTGGTTGTGTGTGTGGTTGTGTGTGTGGTTGTGTGTGTGGTTGTGTGGTTGTGCGTGTGGTTGTGGTTTCGTGTGTGGTTGTGGTTGTGTGTGTGGTTGTGTGTGTGTGGCTGTGGGTGTGGTTGTGTGTATGTGTGTGGTTGTGTGTGTGTGTGTGGTTGTGTGTGTGTGTGTGTGGGTGTGTGTGGGTGTATATGTGGTTGTGTGTGGTTGTGTGTGTGTGGTTGTGGTTGTGTGTGTGTGTGTGTGTGTGGTTGTGTGGTTGTGTGTGTGGTTGTGGTTTCGTGTGTGGTTGTGGTTGTGTGTGTGGTTGTGTGTGTGACAGTAATACTGAAAGCATCTCAAAATAAAGGAACACAAACATCGAGTTTGTGGAAAGAGAAAGCACGTTGTAAGTCAAACGGGTGCAGCAAAGCATTAACACAACAAAACAAACAAGATCACTTAGCGAAGAGTGAGTGCTGATAATGGATACACACAGCCCATCATCTTAAGAGTTTGATTGCAGCCAATGTGCACTCAAACCTGCCCCCTTCCTTGTGAGTTGCACCCCATATTTCATGAGTTGTAACTGCTGCACCCACCATAGCGCTTTGAGATCTAAAGCGCTACATAGGTCTAATCGATTAACTAGTCGCCAACATGCTGTGCTTTTAAAGAGGATGTGCCAAAAGTTTCCAGCTTCCTCATCATGTCCTCATGAAAGCGCCAAAGAAAGGACTCCCTGAATGGTGCAACGGACATGAAGCAGCCGCTACGATCAGAAATAAACACTGTGAACATTGTCCAGTTTCACAGTAACATTTCCTTAATGTTCTTCAAGTCACAAAACAGTAATACTAAAATCATCTCAAAATAAACATCGAGTTTGTGGAAAGAGAAAGCACATTGTAAGTCAAACGGGCGCAGCAAAGCATTAACACAACAACATGTTCTTTGATGTTTGATGTACTTTGAATGAGAACATCAAAGGGGCGCCGCGAGAGTGATCGCGGGCGAAAGTGAAAGTGATCGCGGGCGCTTAATGAGCATGACGAGGTTTGCCAGCCTCTGCTCCTAAGCGCGCGCCCGCGCACATACACTGTAGCTCTAGGCTGGCCATGGTAGCATTTTTTTGAGCCCTCACAAAAAGTCTCGCCTGGTCAGCGTATGCGCTGGGTCAGGCGAGACCTAAAAACCGTCCTTGTCACAATGTACAATTTGCATGCCATCGTACATGTTGAATACATTTAATGCAGTAAGCTATGAGGCCGTTTCTCCTGTGAGTGAATATTTCAAGCCCCATATTCACAATTGCTTCATTAACCTTCTTCCTTTTTCACTCAATTCCTTATTAAAAGTTGCTTCATAATACTCAATTTTTCTGCTCTTTTTTCAAAATGTTCTCAGGGGAGAGCGCCTTGTACTCTCCTTATGTCAGTTGGACCAGCGCTTCAATCGCTTGCTACATGAAACACAGTGCTACTTTTTAGGCCTAGCACTTTGGAACGTCACCAGCTGCCACTGCTTGTAGCCATACATTGTTTCTCTCTGTTCCCAAATTACCTTTTCAGAAATGCAGACTTTTCCCAGCACTGGGTGTGTGCAATAGACTGGCCCGTAATACATCTCCCTTGGCGGTGTTGTACATTTTTTCCAGACTACTTAGGGCAGTGGCTGGTGATCTATGTCATTAACTTGCCTATTTGTAGTGAAAGTAATGGAAAGAGAGACATGCTATCTGGTGGAGTAAACTGCCCTACCAGGCCTCTGCACACCTTAGCCGCTTCATTCTCTTACCTCTTCCAACAAGTAATTGTCTCTAACTCTGCAACTGGTGCATTGTCTTCTCTATCCGCTTTGTTGACTCAGTTTCAGATTTCTCTAGGGATGATTTGTCTCTATGGTAAGGTTCTCCATACCTACTATTTGTGCCTATTTTCCAAGCAGTCATTGTTCAATGCATTCGTCCAATTAACACTGAATCTAATCTACATTCATTTAAATCTGCATTATCTCTTCATCCCTTCCTCTTACCAAACAGCTCCTGTTTTCTCAGCAGTCCAAGAACCTTACCTGTGCTTTCATCCAAAAATGTGTTTTACTCAGCTTCTGCCCAAAAAGATAACCTACCTATCTATAACTATTGCACCACACCTAGGGGCATATTTACAAGCCCCATCACCAACACAACGTCACTTGTTGTGATGTTGTGATGTTGTGATGACGAAAGGGGCCTCGGCATATTTACAAGGCACCTTTTCACTCTGTGTTTAGCATGAAAGGGGAGTGCAATGGGTGTTGCAGTGGGCGTTCCACCGCAAAACCCATTGATTTTGACGCTGACCCCTATTTATAAGGGCAGTGTAAATAGGAGGCAGCGCCAAAATTAAGTCCAGGGAAAACCTGGTCTTAAACAGGCGAAACGAGGAGAAATGCTTTATTTCTCCTCGTTTTAGCTGTTTTCGTGTGCGCTGCCTTGTGCAGCACACATAGAAACAGCAAATTGCCTATGATTGTTTATGTGTAGGAATGTCATCCTTCCTGCACATAAACAATCATTTAAAAAAAATGCCGTTCTGCAACTTCAATGTGTGCTGCATTAAGCAGCACACATAGAAGTTAAAAAACAAAATTTTAAAAAAATGATTACAAAAATGATTACAAAACGGCATTTAAAGATTGTTTATGTGCAGGAAGGAAGACCTTCTTGCACATAAACAATTTTCACCTCAACGCAGACACCCTTGCACTATGGTGCAAGGGTGCCTGCATTGGCGCTAGGCAGCTGAACTCAGCGCTAGCGCAGGGGGAAATGCAGGGGTGCGCAGCATTTTTGTGAATATGGCACATCCCTTCGTTTTCAGAAAGAAGCG
The DNA here is from genome assembly GCF_964204655.1 of Triturus cristatus. NCBI lineage: Eukaryota > Metazoa > Chordata > Amphibia > Caudata > Salamandridae > Triturus > Triturus cristatus. Next base: position 233,161,527 of record NC_140585.1, read on the forward strand.
TGGCATTAGCAATGTTTGCTTAACGCCACGCTTCTCCATTCTACTGTAAATATGTCCCCCTAGTGAGCTGTATCGAAAAACCTTTGCCAAGCTGGTGCATGGCCATGCTTTTGGACGCTTGCAAGAGAGAAATCACTCATGTTACAGATTAACTTTATGTTCAAAAACCAGTTCACCCACTACTTCATTGGGCAGGCTTTGTTTTGACAAAGTCTTAAAAGATCCTGTTTATTACTGATGCTGCACAGATTTTTTAGCAAATTTTTTATTAAAAAAAAATAAATCCTTAACACACATTTTAATTTTCTTTTTAACATTGTCCTTTTGCATTCAGTTTTGTAGCAGAAGCCATACCTGTTTCCTTCAAGTGTCAGATTTAAAATGTAAAAGTAATACTTGTGATTTATACCTCTTTGAAACGTTTCAACAATGGTATAAAGCGCTATCACAAAAAAAGTCGACAGTGTTGGTGTATGCTGCAGGAGAAGACTGTGTATACGGCGCGAGGGTGCCCTCGGAAGTGGGGGGAGGTATGGTCAAATTGGAACGAATATAGAGGTGACATCTGTGAGCCTCCACAGGCCCACCGGTCCGGCTTGGAGACTATAGACTGAACATATTATACTTCGATAGCTAATTCAAATGACACTATGTCCCACACTGTCAATGTATGTTACTGGTGTTATAATGACTCTAATGTGAAAATTTACTGACCATCTTTGTTCCTTGTTTTTTGCAAATAAAAAGAATTAAAAAAAAAAAGCGCAAGCTGATGTTTGCATGTTGGAAAGTGGGTTATTAGTAGTGGTACAATATATCTCCCACTCACAATAAGACCACTAACACAGTCTAGGGCTCAGAATTGGTCTCAGAAAATTATTCACATACTCAACCCTTTCAGGTTGACTGCGAGCTCGCAGCCTTAACTTCAGAGACAGGTATGTAAAGCATTTAAAAACACCAATTCCGTAAATAATTAAGACACAACACACAATAAAATGGAACAACAAATTATAAAATGTTATGTAGGGTACCAGAGAAATGAATTTTTAAAAGATTTAGCACTATATAACACATAGAAACCTATTGGGACATCTGGAGGCGCTAGACTGGGATAAAGTCAAAGTTTCAGGCCGACTGTAATGGAGCCCAGCACAGCTAGCCCTTGCGGTAGGCCTTCTGACTTAGAAAACACTTTTCTGGAGATTTTTCTTCCAAGGGCCCTCGCAGCTCTCTACTTGTCTGGGATCGATGAGGGTTCGCTGGCTTGCCTTTTGACGAGCTCCCAAGTCATGGAAGTCAGGCCTCTGGAGATTTCCAGCAGGACGAACCAGGCATCCAGGGCGTCTTGCGGTTGAAGGTGGGCACCTTGACTCTCGGGGTTGGTTCCAGTCAAGTCTGTTACATCCAAACATGGAACATTTGACAGAGCTTCTTCCTCGGGGTCCCTCGATGCTCTTCACCAGGCTGGCTTCGGTGAGAGTTCGCCGGCTTGTGTTTCCACCCGCTCCCGGTCAACCTCTGAAAGTCGGACCTCCAGAGCTTTTTCGACAGGTCGAACTTGGAGGGCTGGCTGGGTTGCGGTTTGTCACTGGCTTGACTGGACAGGTTGAGTCGTCCACTTCTGGAGGTTTTTTCCAAAGTTGCTCCAAAGTTCTCCAAATTTCTGGAACTTCTTCCTAAAGTTCCATTGAGGGTCCCAAAGTGTCCAAAACTTACTCCAAGGGTATGGAAGCTCCAAGATGGTCCTTGAAAGTTTAGGACTTCAGTTCCCAAAATCCACTTGGACAAAACCCTTTAAAATCCACTGGAGCCACTCCAGGCTGGAGATTCGTGGTGGTGATGGTCCAGACGAGCTCTGTTGACCTGTATCTTGCAGGGAGTCTTCTCTTTCATCTTTTTGAAGCAAGTTAAGTCCACAGCGCTGTAGTTCCAGATTGTGCAGCAGGAACAGTCTTTCAGAGTGCAGGGCTTGGTTAGGACAAATCAAACTTCCAGCATAAACCCCTCTTCTTTTCCTGGTTTCAAGCAGCAGATGTAAGAGGCTCTGCCCCATTCAGATACTTATTTCAAGTTCTCTTGGTCAAGCAGGCAGACACTCCTGTCCAAAGAGGTGCAGGGCAACACCCCACAGTATGATAAGGTCCTCCAAAGTGTGGCTATATGGTCTCTCAGAAAACACTATTCTTCCAAAATTCAATATGGCTGAAGTCTCAGCAGAGAGGCAACAACCAGCTAATCCAACCTTCAGGATGGCTTATCTCCATAGTCTTCCTCCCCTGGCATATGCACATTCTTCCCTTAAGCCTGCCATCTGGCAGGGTTCAGAGGCTAGGGGTGTAGGTGGGCCTGGCTTCTTCTGCCTCTCCCCTCCTTACTTTGAAGCTCATAGTTTAGAACTTTTTCCCCTTCCTCTGGCATTCCTGTGCAGCAGAACCTCCTCCTCCCAGGGTGGCTTCTCACCCCAGGCACCACTTATCACTTCATCAAAGTCACCTGGCTAATCCACTTAACTCTGGCCAATCAGAGCAGACCACAAGAAGGCTGAATTTTGGCTTACAGACAAGTAGGTCTTATAACTTCTTATCTGTACATTTTAGGATAAATTTAACAATACCATTCTACTAAGTCCTCAAATGATACTTCCCGTATTTCCTAGCTGGAGTTAGTAATTAATAACTTCTTGCCATATTAACCTATGTGACTGGGTATCTACAACGGGGAAAATTAACAGGGCAATTTCTCCAATACCGGCGCTTATAAAACATCTTTTATCAGGACCCTCTCTATATCTACAGGACCCCCCACCAACACCACAGGAACACCTAGGGGAGACGTTAGGGGTACCGCATATTAACATATATTGTAGGTTTTTACTCCACAGTGGTCCTATCCCAAATGTCGATTTTGGGAAGCACTTTACTATACTTACCACTCGGGGTGACAAATGCAAAAACAACAATTGATGGACAGAATGCACAACAATGTCATACATTCACCCCAGTCCAGAGATCTGGGCCGAAATCCATCATTTTTTTGCTCGCTCCATCCATCATCTCCTTGTGTCTGCTTTGTTCGCCCTAAGTTGGAAGGGTATGCCCAGACGTGGGTTCCTTGCTCACTTTGCCACTGGATTCAAGCTAGCCTGGCTGATGAAGGGTGTTACACAGAAACTGGTCCCAGGATGCTTGTGTTCAGTTCAGGAAAGACCTGGCTTGGCAGTTTGGGCTGGACTGTTCACATGAGGCACAGGATCAAGACTGATTTGCATATAGCTTGGTCTGAACTGAGGTGGTGAAGTGAGCTAAAGATAAAGAATGATGATGGATTCAACCCAGATCTGTGACTGGTGGTGAGTGTCTGAAAAGTTTCAGTGCTCCGTCCATCATCTCCTTGTGTTTGCTGTGCTTGAAGGACAGCACATTGTGCGTATATTTTAGTCCAGATTGCAACTGCTCAATAGTGCATCATGGGTTGGTGTATATTCTGTGCCCACAGTGCCACGTGGCCCATGGGGACATTGTCGTCGTCTCTTTGCATGAGCACCCTGCAGATTGTCCTCTGCTTTGCACATGTTACTACACAAGTTTTTTTGGTAAATGCACCTTTTTCCGTTTTCTCATGAGAACCTACGGCTGTGTTTACACTCTGAATGTTCCTGGCATTTAGTCCGAACATTGTGAGCAAGGTTGATCAACAATGTCCCTTGTTATTCTGTTCTGGTCAGGCCATAGCACCTAGACAAAAAATACTGATGCAGCTGTTGTTTGGGAATACGTACTTTGTTCTTATTGGAATACACAAATAGGTAGCTCACACTTGGAGAGGGACCTTTCCAGGGAGAAGAGCAAGACTGCACCTATGATGTAGATCTACCATATATAGACTAAGGTACGGGGTCTGCATATAACTCTCAGAGATCTTATAATATATAATCATTCTGCTTCTATACAAGGGGAGGGAGGTTAGGCTATACTGTTGTTTCATAATGAGGGCTCCTTTCATGATTTATGGATTAATTGCTATGCTTACCTTAGGGTTGTGGAGGTCCCTATCGACAGCCCAGATATTATGGCACTACGGCTTCGGATGAACCATGGCCATGATACCTTGTTAATTATTGTTTATGCCAGAGGGCAACCGGGTGGGAGAGGATCTGAGACTGTTGACCACCTTGACAGTTTTCTAGACAATCAGAGGGATGGGTGCAACTTGTTAATTTTGGGGGACTTTAACTGCACCTTCGAACCGTTGGATTTAGAGGATGGTAATTTAAGTGCAGATGAGGACCTGCAGTGGAACATTCCGACCCTAGACTTGTGCCCAATAAAAAAATGGACAGAAGCTGCTCTGCAACTCAAGGGGTTATGCCTGGGAAGGGGTGTGCGAGCCGTGAATGGGAGGTCCCAATCGGATAGGAAGGGTGTGCATACTTTTAATAATGGCATTAGGAGCAGCCGTATTGATTTTACCCTTCTTAATGTTGAATCATGGCATTCCCTAATTGACATGAAGGTCCAGGAACGTACGGAAAGCCATCATGACCCGTTGATTCTGACAATTGCGGACCCTCCTCCACAGAACCCCTCCAAAAAGGTGGTTGGTGAATTCCCTTCCGCAGTATCACTTTCAAATGACATGAGGAGAGTAAAATGGACCAGGCTTGTTGGGAACGAAGGGGATTTAGGTGCAATGAAGGCCCTGATTGCTCATTCAATATCCTGCCTTAAAAGCTGTGCCTCCCAGGCGGATATTAATTTACTAGCTCCTCTGGTTCATCGAGACCTGTTTTCCAACCTTAAAACCTTTTTCATTAAGACCAGTAAAAAGAATCCAGAGCCAGGGGCATCAAAGGCCCCCTGTTATAACAAAACCTGCAGAGAGGCGTATCGCTCATTGTCAAGGGCTAGTAGATCCAAAGACATGGGAGAAGTTAAACATGCTAGGGCAAATTATAAAGCAACCCAATTCAAAGCTAAAAAAAAGTGGGATGATAACCGATGGCACGATCTTCTCCTAGCTAGTAATGAGAAGAGTATGACAAAATTCTGGCAGCTAGTGAAATGGGGGAGTGACGGGACACCACACAAACCAATTAATTATGTTCCGCCGGAAGAGTGGGCCCTGTTCTTCACGGCCCAGTTCTCTACTACTGATAATAATCTGGATGTATTTAAAATACCCCCCCCTGATTCCTACCCTATTAGTTAGCAACACCGAGGTTGAGACAGTACTCTCCCTTATTCCGAGAGGTAGGGCCCGGGCCTCGATTGTGTGCCAGCAGATTTATTTACCCACGATAAGGACAACTGGGTGGTTTATATAACCTTACTTGCCAATTCCATTGCTAGCGGTGCGAGTATCCCTGACACGTGGGCCGATGCACTCATTATCCCGATATATAAAAAGGGAGATCGATCACTACCTGGCAACTATAGGCCTATTAGCCTCATAGATTCTGTTCAGAAAATAGTTTCCAGGTTAGTTCTAAGCCGAATCCAATCGTGGATAGGATTTTTCTCAATTTAGTAGTCCTAAATTTAGATTTAGGACTACTAAATTGAGAAAAATCCTAATTTTAAGACTTTGGGTATTCACAGAAGGCATTTAGGAGTCCTAAAGTTAGGACTCCTAACTATACTACTACTAAACTGAGAAAAATCCTAATTTTAAGGCTTTCGGTATTCACAGAAGGCATTTAGGAGTCCTAAAGTTAGGACTCCTAACTTCTGTGAATACCGAAATGAGTAAGTGCCTTCTGTGAATACCAAAATGGTAGTAAGTTTAGGATTTTGTCTTAAGTTAGTTCTGTGAATCGGGCCCATGGTTCTCCACAAATTTAAAGCTACCAAGGGCAAAGTTCATATGAATGGTGTTGCTTTAGAGCAGACTGAAGTGTTCACCTACCTAGGGATAACGTTAAACAGGAAGTTGAACTGGAAGCCACAGATCGATATGCTTGCCCTGAAGCACGTGCAGTTGGCTGGGGCCCTTCTAAAAGGACACAGGCTTTCACATACCAAACCTATAGCCCCTGCCATCAAAATTTCTAACACCAAAGTTGTAAGCTCCATTTTATATGGCGCAGAGCTGTGGGGCCACGAGGACATCAGACCCATGGTTACCGCTCAAAATAAATTTATGAGGGCGTTAACAGGTCTGCCACAGTCTACTCCATTGGTGCCCTTATTTTTGGATCTGGGATGTCATCATATTGAGGATCTAGTTCGATTTAGGCCTAATACCCTCTGGAGAAGGCTATGGGCCACCCCAAGCTTTTATTATATGCTAAAGACCTTCTGGATTTCAGGGGCCGGGGACCCTAAGTAAGATCAGATGGCTCCAGTATATAAAAGAAACCTTAATAGAAATGGGAGAATTCAGAATCGACTCCCTTCCCCTCAAAAAAAGAGCTTAAGGTTGTCTATATGGATCTGGTGAAGATGAAGTGCTTTTCTTCCATCACAGGACCTACCCTGTCCAGGGACTTTTTATTGATAAAGCACGAGCTTGGGTTTGAACCCTATTGGGATCTTATTTTAAAACCAATGGACAGGAAGCTCTATCACCAGTTCAGGGCAGGTTCCCTGCCAATTAGAGCGTTTACCAGTAGATGGCACAAGCCCACGACAGAATTGTGTCCCTCGTGTTGGGTCCAGTCAGAATCAATCCCCCATATACTATTTGTTTGCCCGGCCTATCGATCACCAAGGAGGAAATGGCTCAAACATATCTGTACTAATCTTGGCACAAGAGCCACCACTGAGGCCTTGAGAATTCTACAGACAAGTACCCAGGAATCCATTGTTATTGCTATTGCAAAATATTTGAGTTGGGTATGGGTGATTCGGGCTAACAAACTTAAGGCACACTGACCTGACTTGCTTAAAATTGTCTGTGGGATGTGGAGTAGTTTGATTCTGATATATTTTTCTTTTTTGTATAAAGGGGTAGATGTCGTATGGTTTACCCTATTTTATATCCTGCATCTTTTTACAACAATTGTTTTATAATATAAGATGAATCATGGTTTAATACTTATTTTAATTGTATAATTGTGTCTGCTACATCAATGCTACTTTGCTATGACTCAATCATTTTAACTAAAGAATTCTTTGTTAACTGCTAAATTTTAATAGATGCAATGTCTTTTATGGTTTTATAATCAAAATAAAGACTTTATGAACTGAAGCTATGCTTACCATATTTGTGTTATGCATTTTCTTGCTTTTTGTGGCACGTATACTGCACATTAGAGTGTGTCAGTTAAATTAAAAATGTTGAACTTATTTGTGTCTCTGTCAGATCTTATTGTGGACAAGTACAAGAGTTCAGGCGAAAGGGTGTGTCTTACAACCGCGATTCCTGAGAGAGTCGGAGTCGTTGTGCTCTGAGGTGTCTAATCATCTGTTTCTCTGTGAGTGAGTAGGAGAGCAAGTGAGACACTATAGCTAGTTGGTCCTGGGCTCATCGGTACAAAGGTGGTAGGATGACTCAGTCCCTATGCACTAAGGTCCCATAATCCTAGGCTTAGTTCTATGTTTGTGCATTATTCCCTAGTACCAGTCAGCTAAAAATGGGGGTGCACAGGGCACAGGATGACTTTGCAACAATCCATGGCTGTGCTTCAAGGACAGCACATTGTGCGCATATTTTAGTCCAGATTGCAACTGCTCCAAAGTGCATCGTGGGTTGGTGCATATTCTGTGCTCACAGTGCATGTATTTAAGAGACTGTCGGCATGGAAAAGCAGCTCCTTGATGACTGGTACTTTTTGTACATATTACATCACTGAATGAAAGCATCTGAAGTAATGTCCTGCACTGCCAACGACGTGTACGCACCGTCTGCCAGATTATGACTTTTCTGTCACTGGCAGACGGTTCTTTGGCATTCCCACAGCAGTGCCAATGAAATAGATACCCCAATGGGAGCGTCAAAAACAGTACCTGCAGGGCATGGACTGCACCAGTCAATGTCATGCAGGTACTGGGGTGCTGGCACACAAGGGGGCACAACATGTGCCCATATGCATGTACCCCATGGCCCTGAGGCAACAGGGAACCCTGTAGACCCCCTTTGTTTCCTCCCTGCCATGGTTTTAATGGAGTAGGAGACACCATGAAAACTGTGGTAGGGAGGAAACTCGTAATATGCTTGGTGGGACTGCGGCGGTCCCGCCAAGCATATTGCGGCCTCCAAACTGCTGCGCTACGGTCAGGGATCTTAGATCCTTGGCGGTTGCGGTGTAATTTAGTTGTAATAGGGCAGTCAGACCGCGGGTACGGCAGTGGCTGGACCACTACCACCTCGCCCCGTGAGGCAGGCTGTCTTCCGGCCGCCAGATTCGTAATCAGGCCCTAAGTGGCATCTTGCAGCATTCACATCAAATGATCCCATTCCACTTCTTGAGATTGGTTAGCTAAAAAAAAACTCACTCTTCTGTCCTTCGCTGCTACTCTCACTTACATTTTCTTTGCATTGATAAGGACAGAGGCAGAGGAAGATACCAAATTGCAACTTTCACATCTTGGTCAATGGAATTGCCAAGTTTTGATGCCCAACTTTGGAGCACAGGTATTTGTAAGTCCACTTAATTTGTATTTTTTGACTTTGCGATTTAAAATCCCTACAGCAGCAGGCCGGCAAAGGTGATCTGTTTATTTAAAAACATCGGTCTTTTATAACCTATGTCGAATTTGTCTGAGCTTTTACCATTTGTCTTTTCGGCTGCTATTTTAAATGCAGTATTTTTTAACCCCCACCAGTCAACACATGCAATATATTTAAAATGAATATGTCATCACTGTATTTATTTTACTTGACTAAGGATGGTAAACTGCTATTGTGTGCCAAAATCATCTCAATGTGGTGCAACGGAATTCAAAACTTCGAATGACCGTCCAATTCTCCTTATTTCAGACAGGAGATTAATGTGCCTTTCACAACATCATCTGAAGGTACGGGACCGCTTTATATAATGTCAGATACTGCACAATATATGGCCTTTCTCAAAAAAAAGTCATAACACTTTTACGGAGAATCTTTAACTTATATTGCACATCTGCTCGCCTACTTAAAACTTACCAAAAAACTTTTTTAATCACATAGGCAAAACCTAATGCATTTACCAATGCTTGTTAACTCTAAAGCTACCAAATATAATGGCCATCTTTGAGGTGGAGCGGACTGCAAGGCTCAGTGGACATCTCGAAGCAAGAGGGGCCGAGAAGGTGAGCCCTTACCATCCATCTAGACACTGCACTAAAAAGCACCTACAGTTTCCAGCAGTGCAGCAACCAGGCACTTTTCCATGTGCAAAATTGGGAAATGAAAGGCAGCAAGCAATATTTGCTAACCAGCTAAGGCAACCACCATCAATACTTTCAGTTTTATCAACCCAGGTGATAACCAAGGAAATTGCATTAACGGAGAGGAGACTGCCTCTGGAAAGCACTGGTTCTGCAAATATCTTGCTCGGACCTCAAAGCTTTATGTACCACCCCTGCAGGATCTTCACAGTATCATAGTCCCTTGGTTCTGTGACTCCTGTAGAGTCAGTATGTTATGGGCAAAAAAGGGAAGAACGAGTGGTGGTATGATACTGTACCTCTACTAACGTCCCACCCTTGAGTTTCGTCTAGAACTCCTTCTTGTGTTTCCTCCTGTACTGAGTCAATCAGGTAAACGCAGCCCCGGAAAACATTTTAATTCCAGTTCCTAAACTCCAGTAGACTCTCACCCTCCCCAGGAAGGAGTAGCAGCTGCTAGCGGACTGGGATGGTGGATGGAGGTTAATTAACCAAAGAAAAACTTACCTTAAAATGACCTCTTCCTTCTTCATTTCTGCAGTCCTGCCAGCAGCAGGAAGCACCTGGCCAATCACAACGCTGCAATGCAGCGTTCTGGTTGGTCTGAGTGCCATGGATCGGTGCTCAGACTGGAATAGGAAGCCTGTGCATCTTCCTGACCAGGCTGTTTAATGCAGCCTGGTAGAAACATTAAAGTGTGCATGAACTTTACTTCTACTAAATGCCTTTTGTGAATACCGAAAGTTGTAAAGTTGGGATTTTGCCTCAGATTACGTTAGAAAATCAGGTCCATTAAGTATTATTGAGTATTGACATCTGTACTTAAAACATAGGTACTTCCAGTACATATTTCTTTCATTACACACACATTTTCAGACAGGCCTGCTCTCTACTTGAGCACAGGGAAGTAAAACACCATATACAGCATAATGCCAACATTTGGAAGCAAGAAAGAGGGACGTTTAAAAAAACTAAATCAGAGGAATTTATTTGGCTTTCATTAATTTGGAGGCAATTTTAGGGAGGAGAGAGCAAAAATAAAGCTGTATTTGGTTTAAAAAATTGTGAGTCACCCTGCTGAGACAGGTGCGTTGGCACTTATGACCTGGGTAGAAATGGAAGTGTATGCAAATATTCTTCAAGGGCAGAAACACTTTGGCAATTCGGCCTAGATGCATAGGGGTGCTATCAAGTAAGATAAAAAAGTTTAAGAGGGTACTCTAAAAAGGCATGGGCAAGGAAGCGTAACTAGGAATATTTTATTAGAGATGCCACCTTAGTAATACAAAACACCCTGCGTATATAAATATAACACTTTCCTCAACTTCACCCCAATTATTTTCGGGGAAAAAAATGCAAGTAATCCTGAGGCTGGGCTTACCCCCCCCCCCCCCCCTCCCTCCAAAAAAAGTAAAACTGGGGAGCCACGGGCAATGGCCAATGGGTCAAGGTAACAACGGGTAGTAAAGGTTTGCGTACCACTGGAGTAGAAGATTACTTTGGCTCCTACAGAGTAAAGAACTGAGCCCTGTGGTACCCCAACCATCAGTTCTCACACTTTAGAAGAGAAAGGAGGCATCCAAATCTCTGGACTTCTTTTGTACAAAAAGGAAGTGAACCAGTTCAAACAATGCCCTTAGTCCCTATTATCTGGAGGCAATTGAGAAGTCTTTAATGGGAAACAGTATGAAAGACCACTGACAAGTCTAACATGATGAAGATGTCCTTGCCTCCTTTGTCCAGGGCGCTCTTTACACATTCCTCCACTTGTAGAAAAACTGACACTTTCCCTACTGTTGTATAGAGAAGAATGAGAAAAGTTAAATTTAACCCGCTGTAATCCAACACTTTACCTATTGTTGCACTGATGGGATTGGGAATAGTAAATTTCCCTGTGAACAATCCAACAGTTTGCCAACTCTTTCATTTGTTGCAGTGGGAGTAGTACATTTTAACCCCTCAGCAATCCAACACTTTCCCTACTGTTTCACTGACTGGATTGGGAATAGTAAATTGTACCCATCTGCATTTAACAGTTAGCCTAATTTTGCACTGACTGGAGTGGGAATAGTAAATTTTACATCTGTATAATTTAACAGTTGTCCTACTTTTGCATTGTGTGAAATTGGAATAGTACATTTTATTCCTCCTCATTTGAATAGTTTGAGTACTTTTGTATAAATTGTACCGGGAATAGTACATGTGTTAAATGTAAAATGTTACAGTTTATTATACATAATTACAATTTATAGTGTTATTTTTTTGATTTATTAAGATTATAATATTTGTTATTATTAATGTTTTTAATGTGTACAATATCCTTAGTAAATTGCAATTGTTTATGTTGTTTGCTTTTTATTCGTTATTGAAATGGCTTGTTTTTTTAATTTGTTATGTTTTTAGGACTATGTGTGGTTATATTTATTTTAAATAATTTTACATTACTTAAAATGTTATTAAATTATAATAAAAAATAAAATTATTAGTTAATAAAAGTTTTTTTAACAAGCTATATGCAAATATATATTAATATATATGTGTGTTGAACTTTTTTAGATGAGTTTCATTGTTATATCTGTTTAAATAAATATTATCTACATATCATTTTTATTAATATTATTATTTAACAGATTTTATTATTACTATTTAAATGCATATGTTATTTAAAACAGTATTTTATACAACAATATTAGCGACAATGATATTTTCTTTTCTCAATAGTTTGTACTATAAGTTTAGAATGATGATATTTTGACATCAATATTTATGTCACAATATTTTTGTATCATGATATTTCCAGGGGCGATATTTTGTCAGTGAGCCAGCTATTCATTAGATGAGGGCTGTCAGGGGCCACTTAGATCAGAGTGGGAGCAGAATGTTGTACATCTCTCAACGCCCACCTTCGATCCACCATCACCAGAAATTCACTTGGTAGACAACCTGGTCCAAAGGGGGAAAAGGGGAATGGGATTGAAAGAAGAGACAGCCGGTTCTCCTGCCACCTCCTCCACCTTAGACGTAGTAACCTTGTTCGATCCTAGGAGGACACTTCAGGAGCTTAATCAACCTGCAAAATAACATTTAACAAACATCATATAATGCTTCTCTAGATTACCACTTCTCCTATCTATTTTGCAACTACCTTCAATCTTTACCTATTAGTTTTTGACTGAACGCCCCTTTTCTTTCTTTTTTGTGAATTTGTCTTTTCAATTTATCTTGTTTAGTAATGTGGTACTTAGTTATGTATTTTAATAACAGTCAATTGCTATATTCTTCGCTTCATGAATCTATAATTGTATAACAGTCTTTTATCTTTTGTTTGACTTTTACAGGTACTTGCATGACCCAAGGAATTGTGAAGAATTGCTGCTTCACTCAGGAATTCAGGTAAGAAAAAGTGCTTTGTCGTGTTCTTCCTCTATCTTCTGATGATACTCTGCGAGGAACACACAAGGCTTTCTTTTAGACTATTCTCAAAGGGTTTAACTGCTTGTGCTAACTCCGCCAGAACCAGACTAACTTAATTGAAAATGGGTGGCACTTTGAAAAAGTCTGCAGGTCCTGTTTGGAGGGAGATTACTGGTGAGCATGACTATATTCAATTTCCTTTGAATGTGCTTTCATCTGAGGCCGATTGGGTATTTGAGACTTGCTATGTATGAAGCACAGCAACAGCTCAGACCTGCACAGTTCAAGGCACTGAGGGGCATATTATCAAGACAGGCGATAAAATTATCGCCGCTTTAGCGGCAGAAAACTGACGCTAAAACGGCATTAATGGACTTGATAATATGCTCTATGGAATTCCAATTGAAGCTCAGGTTAGATGTCCTTCACATCTAACATGGGCTTCAATTGGAATTCCATAGAGCAAATTATCAAGCCCATAATCGCTGTTTTAGCGGCAGTTTTCTGCCGCTAAAGCAGCGATAATTTTATCGCCTGTCTTGATGATATGCCCCTGAATGAGTGGAATTTCGTGACAAATGATAAGGAGCATACAAACATGTTGAAGATCAGATTAGAAAAGCAGTGAGTCATTGCATAGATGCTAAAAGGCGAACACAAAAGATAGCATACAAAGCAGACATGGTAGTAGGAGTGGGCGAATTTGGTATTGTAACTGTAACCTTTTTGTGTACTTTATTTCTCACATGTTTTGCTCCAAATATTCACCTGTGGATCTCTTTCATGGTGTTTCTCATTTGGAATTTTTATGGCCAAAGTGGAAACTGTGAAGGCAGTTGAATTGGCAACCTGCCTTGTGTGTCTTTTGCTAGAGTTTCTTCAACATAATAAAGGATCTTCATTTCTTACTTTTTATGGTGTGGCCTACCTACTTCATTTGGACAAGTGGCTTATCATCAAACACGTGTTTGAAGAACCTTCAACACTTTCTCTTTACATTATTCATATTTTATTGGGATTTCGTGAATCCTCCCCTTTACTCTCGGGTATTTTTTGAGAGTATCAAGGTACTGTTAATTATGGAAATTTGTAGATTTGCTTCCGCTTTCAATGTTATGTTATGTTAATCGCACTTGTAGAGCGAACAGTTACCCTGGGGTGTCCTGGCGCTGAGCACTGGTTGCTAGGGAACATAGGGATGTGTGAAAAGCCATGTCTTCAGCCCCTTTCTAAAGGAGAGGAGATCCGGGGCATTCCTAAGATGAAAAGGAAGCTCATTCCATGCCCTAGAGGCACAATTGATGAAGCTCCTGCCTCCCCAATTGACTCTTTTAAATGGGGAGACTTGAACTTGTTTAGCTCCTGTGGAGCATAACATTCTTTCAGAGGCATACCATTGAAATTTACGCCTAAGTCAGGTCCTGCTCCTATAATAGCCTTAAGGACGGTGCACAGTGCCTTAAAGCGTACTCTGGGCCTGATTCACAGAATGAACTTAAGATAAAATCCTAAACTTACTGCTTTGTGGTATTCACAGAATGCACTTACAACTTTTGGTATTCACAGAATGCACTTACTACTTTTGGTATTCACAGAATGGATTTACGACTACTAACTTTACGTCCGCACTCGGGCCGGAAATTCCAGCCCGGAGGCGGAGCTTCCGGCCCGGAGGCGGGGCTTCCGGGCCGGAAAAGGTGGAGATTTCGGCCATGGCTAAATCTCCGCCACTGGCCGGAATCCCAACCTCGGGGCCGGAAGCTCCGCCTCCGGGCCGGAAGCCCTGCCTCTGGGCCGGAAGCTCCGCCTCCGGGCCGGAAGCTCCGCCTCCGGGCCGGAATTTCTGGCCCGAGTGCGGACGTAAAGTTAGTAGTCGTAAATCCATTCTGTGAATACCAAAAGTAGTAAGTGCATTCTGTGAATACCAAAAGTAGTAAGTGCATTCTGTGAATACCACAAAGTAGTAAGTTTAGGATTTTGTCTTAAGTTCATTCTGTGAATCGGGCCCTCTTTGTTTCACCGGGTGGCAGTGAAGTTGCCTCAGCTCCTCTTTTACAGAGACAAATTTCGGAGTTTCTGACAGCAATCTGGCCGCTGCGTTGTGAGCTAGTTGGAGCCGATTGATGTGTTGCTTTTGAGCATTAAGATACAGGCCATTGCAGTAGTCCAGGCGTGACATTATGAGGGCCGTTACCACTGTCTTGAGGCTGCTTTCAGACTAACCCTGGGTGTAGTTCGCATAGTAGCGCTATGTGTAGCTACGCGAAGTGCACTTCGCACTACGCGAGCTACGCGTAACTACGCGAACTGCGTAGTGCACTGTGCAAAATGCTGTTCGCACTGATTGGACAGTGCCGGATGCTTGTTCGCACTGTGCAGTCAGTGCAAACTGCATCTTGCACAATGCAAGCGGTCGTTTTCTGCCGCTCTGGTAGATTTCTACTCGAGCGGCAGCTTTCTCAACGCGGACTGGTAGTTTCTCATCGCGAGCGGTCGTGAGCATACGCGACCAATCGCAATGAGAAACCTGACCTCCCCGCGTTGAGAATCTCGCCAGGAGGTTTATTTTCCACGCTCGCGATCGGCAACTTGATGTTGCTGATCGCGAATCAGTAAAAAGGTTCGCCGGGATGTCATTTTGCTCGCTCGCGGTCGCCAACTTGACGTGAGGACCGCGAGCATGCAAAAAATGCCCGCTACGCGTGTTTGCACTGTGCTACGTGCAATTCGCGTAGGGCGAAGTAGCGCAAACTTCGCAAACTACGCGAGCATAGCATAGTACTTTGCCCAGGGTTATTTCAGACAGGAAGAACTTTATTTTTCTTATAATTCTTAGGGCCAGAAAGCAGGCCGAGATCACCATGCTTATTTGGTCACCCATAGTGAGTTTGTTGTCCACAAGTACCCCAAGGTTTTTTGCTTTCCTAGTGGGTATGGGGCAAGAGCCAAGATCTTCCAGCTACCATTCGGGTGTCCACACCGTGGATTGTTTCGGAACTTTATGACCTCGGTCTTGCTGGAATTTAATTTCAGGCAGTTGGAGGACATCCAGCCCGAAATAGCACCCATACAGTCATGGACGCGTGCCCCCGTTTCCTTTTCCACCCCCTCGGTCAATGACAAAACTATTTGAGTGTCGTCATCAAAGGAGGTGAGTTGGAAGCCAAATGATCTAATGACTCCAGCCAGGGGTGCCACATAGATATTCAACATCATGTTTTTCGAGGATGGAAGGTGTTTGTTTATCTTGCCTGCCTCCTTCTATCTTTGCTTCTGTAATTAGAATGCTTACAGTTTTCTGCTGTGCACTAACTGCTTCTTACTATGGAGAACCCTGGTCTTTTTGGAGCATTTACATTGCTTTTTTTTAGTTTCAATAGTGCAACATGCGCGTGTGCATTTGTAGCTGTCTGCATGTAGCACTTGAGCAGTGCACCGCAAGAACACAATTGTGCTCCACCCACTTATGTATCCCAACCTCTGGGAGGGGAACACTTCGTGCACATGCTCCCGCTTCATCCCCAAGGTGTACCCAGCTCTAGAGGCTGCCCTCACACCTTCTACAAGATTTAACGCTTGCTTGGATCACCGCTTCCACAAAATCTGCAAATCTCTTCTGTGTCAGTGCTCACTTCTCCACTTGAGGTATCTCCTCCACTTTCTTACAGGAATGCATGGCTTCTTGCACATGAATTTATTCCTGTTCCGGCAAGGAATAGTAAACATTGAAACAGGACTTCTACTTCTATATCTTCCTGGCACCATTGACATGGAAACAAGACTACATTTCACCTGGTGGGAAGTTCCTTTCAGCAATTAGCCTTTTCTTCTCTAAAGATATATTTTTATATAAATTTCTTTAGTTTCCTACAGGTGGAGCTTGGATACATTATCATGTATCGGCATAACCTGTTGCGTGGTGTGAATCTCGGTCCTTTCGTTTTATTTTGTATGTCCTTTATTTTTTCTTTTTCTTTCTTTCTTACTTCACTCCTTATTTATTTGTCAGCTTTAATTCCTCTCCTTATTTACTTCTCTCTCATTGTGTTATTGTGTTTTCTTTGTTTTGCTTAGTTTTTGTATTAACACTATGCAAAAATATCACTCCTCCTCTCTTTTCTCTAAAATCACCAGGTGATTATTCTTCTCTGGTCTAATGGAAGAACATTTTTACTAATTATTTAAAGGTCAGCGGTCCTAATTTTTCACCGTAAAAGAATACTCTATGTTGATACATTGTCTAGGTGGAGAGGGCCAGGAGATATTTGAGAATGTTCCTGATGTTACAGGATGAGGGTGATGCTTTAAATGAGTTTGAAGCAGCTATTAAGAAACTGGACATTCATTTCTTTCTCAAGGTCTCCATAATTTTGCAACAATTTTATTTTGGCAAATAAAACAAAATGATGATGAATACATAGAGGATTTTGTGACTGCCCTGCATAAACTAGTTTCATCATGCAAGTTCATTGAGAATACTGAGGCGAGAATAAAGGATCAAGTTATACTTGAATGCAAAAGTGATAAAGTCAGAGAAGAGTTGTGATCTAGAAATGACCCTAGTCTAGCAGAGGTATTGACCATTATTAAACAAGTAGAACACTCTATGCAATGTTTATTTGACCTGCAGAAATCCAAAGAGAGAACTTTATCAGTTAATGTAACTTAAAGTTAAAAATGCTTGATATAAGTGTAGCAATTCCAATCATATGGCCAATTATAAAGATTGTCCTGATGTGAGGGTTATGTGTAAACTGTTTGGGAAAAGGGAGAACTTTGCCATGGGTTGTAAATCTCCCACAGTCAAAGAGAAAGTGAATGAAGTGTGTTTAGTGAATTATGAAAATGTTCTGTAGATTATCAATGTTGTTGTTACTAGAAGTTCAGGTGAGATAAGGTTATGTGTGGATCATAGGCATCTCAACAAGAAGGTTGTAGAAGATAGGTTTCCTCTTTCCATCACCATGCAGATGGTAACTGTAATGCTAAGTTTTGCACTACTTTTGACTTGACTTCTGGCTATCATGGGGTCTGATTGAGTAAGGATTTGAAAGATATTTCTTCTTTTATAACACCTTTTGGAGAGTTTTGCTTCAAAAGGATGCCCTTTGGTCTCTGTTCTTCAACACCCGTTTGAAAGGATCATGTCATAAATATTGAAAAGTGGCATGGGGAAGTTCTTTCAAGAGGATGTGTTGATTTTTAGTGAAACCTTGCATAATCATAAAGATAAGGTCCGGGAAGTTTTACAAATCTTTGACTTGAAAGGTGCAAAACTTAAAATTAGTATTCAAAAGGAAAAATGCGGAGTGCTGGCGTGCTGCCTGATCGTTGATGGTACTCAGAAAACTGTGTGCCGCTAGCGCTAATGTATCAAAATAATTGCAAACCCCGGTAGGTGAATGAAAATCGGCTCTCGAAGTCAGGTGAAATAAACCTGTTTATTGGATCAGGTTACCCCGGGCATAGGTACGCAGAAAAGACGCTTTCGGCAGTACAACTGCCCTTTTCATTCTAAAAAATCGCCATGTTGAAGCTCCACTTAAGCTTTGACAACAATAGACATAAACAATATACTATACTTTGTAGCAGCAATTTTAAAACATCATTTGAATTGAGTGCAACACATTACTTAACATGTAAACTTAAAACTCTTAAATTAGTCATTTAAAAAAAAATATCTTAAAATTAGTTTATGTACGTTTTGTAATCTGAGATCACATATTTGGGACATGTCATTTCTCGGGGAGGAGTAAAACCTAAAGAGGATTTGATTAGAAGTAATTTGAACTTGCCACATCCCACAAAAAAAATGCAAATGCTCTTTGGAATGGATGAGTTTTATTCTAGGTTTCTTGCTAATTTTGCTTGCTGCGCTGCAGCCATTAGGAATCTTGTCATGAAGGGTGGACTGATGCCTATCAAAAAGAGTTTGAAGAACTTAAATCTGGTTTGTCGTCAGCCCAGTGCTTGAAGAGTATTATTCCTGAATTACCCTGTTCTGTGGTCACAGACACTAGTGAAAAGAGGCTTAGGGCTGTTCCTTATGATGTATCATTGTAGCAGCGAAGCAACTATCAGCCGCACATTCCCCACTCTTCTCCTCAGTGCTACCTGCAAGTAATCCCACACGTGTTTAGCACAGACTGATTTGGTGCGACTAGATGATAATGGAGGAGAAAGTATAGATGTTAAAGCAGGTATACCAGATAGCTGAATAAGAGTGAATGTGCTCATAGGAGAAACCCCACCTTGTTGATTGGGGAGAGGCCGGGTAGAAAAATAGCCATCTGGTTGCAGTTGAACGATAACATTGTCTGTCTCCACAGCTGAGGCAGTTGAATGAGACCCCCCGTGGAGGACTCACATTGTGGTCAGTGTGGCTGTGGACCAAAGCATCCAGGCAGTACTGGTCAGATGCAGCCTTGATAGTGACAGTGGTTTGGCAAAGAGATAGGTTGCAATTTTGTGGCTGAAGGTTGATGTCTTCTGGGAGTTCTGTAACAGTGCTACACAATGCAGGCGTCATGACCGCAGGGGGTAGTAGAACCTTTTGTGGCACCTGCCATTAGTCTATCTGCCAGGAGGCAGTCACCCTCTTCCGTCAGCATCTCGGTCTCAATGGAGGTTGCTTGGAGCAAGTTACTGGCAGAGGCAGACCAAAGCAGCCTCAAAATAGGATGCCCTTCTTGTGCTGGCCAACTTTGGGCAAATCTCTATCTCAGTACTGATTTCTACTTACCCTTTCACCGCAGAGAGCCGGCGCAGGACCGCCAAAGTCATAATCAGGCCCTAAGTCATGGCAGCCTTAAATGCAGAATAGTTGCAGAAAAGGGGATTGTTTGTTTCTATTAAAGTAATTGTCCAGTTAGAGGATACACCTCCCAAATAAGCGATTACAAACTCTACTTTAGCAGCATCATTAGGGAAGGCCTGAGGCTTGCACAGGAAATGTAATTGGCATTGACTCATAAAGGCTGCAAATTTAGTAGTGTCGCAATGAAAGCGTTCTGGAGCTGCTAAGGGCACAGGACTGGGTGTAGAGACAGATACATGCAGATTCTGGTTAATAGTTGTAAACGTCCCTCTCTGAAATGGTTCTGCAAACACAGGCTGGGTCAAAACTGGGTGACAATCCTTGTGTTTAATATCTCTGCATTGTGTACAATGTGTCCTCTTTCGTTGCGCCTCTTCCTAGAGTGTTGCATTTTCTGCTTTTGACCTATTCAGATCTAGTTGCAACTGCTGCATTAACTCAGACAGGTTGTTAGCGTCATTGAGGTTCCCTGATAAGCCAAATGCTAGATCGTCTGTGAATATTTGGTCTTGATTGGTCATGGTGCAGCCTGAAAGGAATGTTAGGTGTGTGGCTTAATCTTCCATCATAAGCCACCTACCTGTATCCCAGATGATTCCAATAGGGTGGCAATGCTAGTTCCCAAATCCTCCCAAGACTTAACCTTGGTGTACCGGAGGAGACACTGCTCTGGTGGTAAATCCCTGGGGGAAGTAGGTTGCGATGGAGAGAGTGTGTAGAGTCAATGATGCTGTGGCTTATCTACTCAACAGCAACATTGCAGCAAGCATTCACAGTCTACCGAATGGTACCAGCAGATATGAACAAACAAATAATAAGACTTTAGTCTGGTATTAACTCTATCTCTTAAGGTGTCAACTCACAAAAGCTTTGCAAATCTCAACCAACCTTTAGTTTTGTTGCTGTTTTGTATTATTTAGATTGTCTGTAGAACCTCCATTATCAAAAAGTTCGAAGCTGTAGTGATTATGATTTCAGCATCAAATCCACAAGCAAGGGGTAGCTTCACCCACGTCCTCTCTGACAGAGCCCTGCCAACTGCCAACAGTATGTACTAATGGAACAAAAACACTGGGTACCTTTGTCTGCAGCATGATGTTGCGACTGAGCTCAGCGCATAGTAAAATCAAGTCTGTTAATGCGTCTCTACTTTTTTTCTTGTTCTTTTTTCCATCCAGGTGCGAGACTAATGCAAGACGTTCTTTACAGTCAGGTTTAAGCGGGAGGATCAAGGGAGCTGGCAAGACAGAGTCCTGGAAGCCGGGAAACAGGTGGTAGGCGAATAGACTCATCGAAGGGGAGGAGTGGGGAGGGTCTTAAATAAGACTGCTTTAGAACGTTCATAAAGGTCACATTCTAATTGTTTGTAAAGAGGAACAGGTACAGATAATTAACTTGATAACGCTGCCTTCTAGAAGGTGCTTTAGAATGTTCACAAAGGTCATGTTCTAACTACTTATAGCAAGGAACAGGCGCGAAGGATTAATTTGATGAGAGCTGTCTTCCGGAAGGTTCAAGTTGAAGTCATCTATGCCGGTTGCTTGATGCTTATTCTGGTGGATTTTCTGGATTTTTCTGTGGCGCCTGAAACCTGGTCTTCCATATGCATGGCAAAACATTTGTAAAAGCTATTAGGCCTTATCAAACAAACCGGGGAACACCAGTTGCAGCTAGCTATTACCAACAGCATGTAATATGGTCAAAATTCAGGGTACAAGAAGGTTGTTCAAATACAATTATTAGGAGGAATGATAAGAGTCCTGCTGGTATAAAGTGATGGTCAAGAGAGGTGAGCTGTGGCAGGAATCCTGACAGTTAGTCCCTCGTTACACTGCAATTTTGCTGACTCACACTCAAACACTACAGTTGATGAGGAGCCATTAGACAAACAATTCCTGCAGCTGAGAATATTACAGTCAGATGCCAATCCTAAAACACTCTTTCCAATGCCTGCTGAGGAAGATATTAATGAATGAGATAGTCACTGTGACCATGATTGTATTGATGTTACAGAATTATGACCCAAACCAAAACCATGTGCAAAAGAAACAATTGATGGACAGAATGCTGGACAATGCAAACATTCACTCCCAGTCACAAGGATCTGGGTTGAATCCATCATTCTTTTGCTCACCACACCACCCCAGTTTGGACCCAGCCATATGCAAATCAGTCTTGACCCTGTTCCTTGTGGGAACAGTCCAGCCCGAAATGCCAAGCCAAGACCTCCCTGGACCGGAAACAAGCATCCTGGGACCGGTTTCATGGCATCACCCTTTATCAGCCAAGCTAGCTTGAATGCAGTGGTGTAGTGAGCACGGGACCCACGTCTGGGAATACCCTTCCCACTTAGGGCAACATATGCAAAAGAAACAATTGATGGACAGAATGCTGGACAATGCAAACATTCACCCCCAGTCACAAGGATCTGGGTTGAATCCATCATTATTTGCTCACCACACCACCCCAGTTTGGACCAAGCCATATGCAAATCAGTCTTAACCCTGTTCCTTGTGGGAATAGTCCAGCCCGAACTGCCAATCCAGGTCCTCCTTGGACCGTAAACAAGCATCTGTAGGCTGGTTTCAGGGTATCACCCTTCATCAGCCAGGCTAGCTTGAATCCAGTGGTGTAGTGAGCACGGGACCCACGTCTGGGCATACCCTTCCCACTTAGGGCGACATATGCAAAAGAAACAATTGATGGACGGAATGCTGGACAATGCAAACATTCACCCCCAGTCACAAGGATCTGGGTTAAATCCATCATTCTTCTGCTCACAACACCACCCCAGTTTGGACCCAGCCATATGCAAATCAGTCTTGACCCTGTTCCTTGTGGGAACAGTCCAGCCCGAACTGCCAAGCCTGGTCCTCCCTGGACTGGAAACCAGCATCCTGGGACCGGTTTCAGGGCATCACCCTTCATCAGCCAGGCTAGCTTGAATCCAGTGGTTTAGTAGGTACAGGACCCAAGACTGGGCATACCCTTCCCACTTAGGGTGACATATGCAAATAAAACAATTGATGGACGGAATGCTAAACAATGCAAACATTCACCCCCAGTCACAAGGATCCAGGTTAAATCCATCATTCTTTTGCTCACCACACCACCCCAGTTTTGACCAAGCCATATGCAAATCAGTCTTGACCCTGTTCCTGTTCCTTGTGGGACAATCCAGCCCGAGCTGCCAAACCAGGTCCTCCCTGGAGCGGAAACAAGCATCCTGGGACCGGTTTCAGCAGCCAGACTAGCTTGAATTCAGTGGTGTAGTGAGCACGGAACCCACTTCTGGGCATATCCTTCCCACTTAGGGCGACAGATGCAAAAGAAACAATTGATGGATGGAATGCTGGGCAATGAAAACATTCACCCCCAGTCACAAGGATCTGGGTTAAATCCATCATTCTTTTGCTCAACAGACCACCCCAGTTTGGACCCACCCATATGCAAATCAGTCTTGACCCTGTTCCTTGTGGGAACAGTCTAGCCCGAACTGCCAAGCCAGGTCCTCCATGGTCATAAAAACAAGCATCCTGGGACGGGTTTCAGGGCATCATCCTTCATCGTGTTACGTTGAGGCATGTGAGCTCAGTTTTGAAGGCTGCTATCTGGGTGCGAGTGCGCTAATTTTTAAAACTGAATTTATTTAACTGTTGTGTTTTTTTATATTTGTTAGTTTGCACACATTTAGCTGTAGAAATTTCCCCCTCGCCGACCCGCGGCGCCCGTCTGTAAAAGCGGGCCTGCTTTCACCTGGGTTAGCGTTCTAGCTCTCCCGCCCACTTAGACGCCAATGGCAAGCCCATCTGCGCCCGTCGGCGCCCAGAGTGCGCCTAGCACCAGGACCCCTGGTCGCTTTAGGGTCCAAACCTACTCCAGAGAGGCACTGCTGAAGCTTTGTGGTGAACGTTGCAGTGACTGTGATATTTTCAGTATGGAGGGTAAGATGGGAACGTCTCCCTGTACATATTGCTCCTACCGGGTGAAGGGGGATTTTGATAATAACCTCATGCAGATTGGGTGGGAAGTTAGGGGAGAGGAGGGGGAGAGTTGGGCGGAATCTTTGGCTAAGGATCATACATCTCCCACTTTTAGAGATCAAGGGCCGATGATTGGCTCTGTGGCTACATGAGAAAATAGCCTTCACTGTATACTTCTCAACACACGCTCTGTTATTAAGCATAAATACGAAGTAGAAATTTTACTGAAGTCGCATAACCCCGACATAGTCTTTCTAACAGAGAAGTGGACAGACGACACCTCTGTCCCGGACTGGAATGCTGCCCTGCCACCTGGCATAGCTGTCAAGATAGACAAGGAAATAGAGGGGGGGGCATAGCTATTATTTATAACGACTTCCTAAAGGTTCAAGTGGAAGCAGTGGGAGACCTCCCAGCTGAAGCTATGCGTTTTTGCGCCAGGCTCAAAGGCTCTTTTAAGTTTCAGGGCCTATTGGTGTATCGGTCGCCGGGCCCCAGAGCTGCTTTCTCACCGGCTCTCCTTTCCTATATAGAATCTTGCACAGACTCTGAATTCTTCACAATACTTGGAGACTTCAACTATCATTTGGAACTGGGCACAAATTCTGAGACTGCCAGACTCCTAGACCACTTGGAGGCGTATGGCCTCTGCCAGCTAGTGTTTGAACCTACACATCAAGGTGGGAATACCTTGGACGGGCTTTTCTCTAATAATCCCGATATCAGATTGGCGAGAGTGGAATCACTTCCCGGGACAGATCACAAGGCAGTCTTTTTTTAGGCCAGGGTCAGGGCCCTAAGGAAGTGCTCCCTTTCTAAATCAACCAGGGTCACGTTCCGACGTTGGAACAAAGTAAAAAGTAGGGACTTAGAGGATGCTCTTAATCACTCCCCTCCAATAATAAATAGCGACAATGAGGTCGCTTCCTCTCAGTTTAATGAGTGGATCCTGAATGCGGCCAACTGCGTTGCCCCTGAACATAACGTAACAGCGAAGAGGCGTCCGCTGGTGACACCCTGGTATGGCCCTGAACTTAAAGTGCTAAATGTGGAATGCAGAAGGTTTGAGCGCCTCTGGGGAGTAGAATATAGTAGGCAGAGCAAAGATGCTTATAATGGGGCTCTGAAACAGTATAAGGAGGCTATTCTGGAAGCTAAACGCGTGTATTTTACAGCAAAGATTCAAGAGGCAGGAAACTCAGTCAAAGAACTTTTTAAATCTGTTACTTTTTTAGATAAACCACAGCAGGCTAATTCGTTTAAACCTGACCTGGCTTTTTGTAATCAGCTGGCTGCCTTCTTCCAGAATAAGGTGCAAATGATATATGACAGCCTTGCCAACCCATTAAATGTTCAGGCAGCTAATTACCAATCTTTCCCTGTGGTTGAGACAGTGCAGTCCAAGTTAACCTGTTTTAAACCCCTTCTTGCAGATAATGAAATGAACCTTTTAAAATCGATTAAACCTGGGTCTCTTACTCCCCTGATTAACCAAGTCCTGGTATCAGGGATTCACCCTGCGGCCTGGAAGATTGCATGCATCAGGCCAATTTTGAAGAAGACCACGTTAGAGCCTACCAAACATAAAAACTATCATTCGATCTCGGGGTTAC
Source organism: Triturus cristatus (assembly GCF_964204655.1). Lineage (NCBI taxonomy): Eukaryota > Metazoa > Chordata > Amphibia > Caudata > Salamandridae > Triturus > Triturus cristatus. The sequence goes on from NC_140585.1 coordinate 233,186,665, forward strand.
CATTTATAGCTAAGGTCCTAGAAAAATCGGTCAATAAGACACTGACAAAATACTTAGAGAGCAAAAGGCTATTGGACCCTACTCAACATGGTTTTCTGCCAAGACATTCCACTGAATCTGCTCTGATTGTAGCCTCAGAGGGGATTCGGAGAGTAGTGGATGGTGGGGGCAGGGCAACTCTTGTTCTTCTTGACTTGTCAGCCGCATTCGACACCGCGAATCACACAGTGTTGGTGCTGCGACTACGGGAGTTAGGAATCAGTGATTCCGCTTTCGCCCTCCTTTCCTCCTTTTTAGATGATAAGAAACAGAGTCTGAGTTTGGATGGCTTACCATCGGACAGTTTTAACTTGCCCTGTGGTGTTCCGCAGGGATCAGCTCTGTCCCCGACGCTGTTTAACGTCTATGTGAGGCCACTGGCAATACTTGTCAGGAAACATGGTTTCACATTTGTGTCGTATGCCGACGACTCACAATTGGTGATATCCCTATCGAATAGGCCGGAGATAACAGCTGCCAGCTTTGACTCCTGTCTAAAGAACATCATGAATTGGATGAGTTTAAGCTTTTTGAAGATTAATACAGAAAAGACAGAAGTGATTGAGTTCGGCAATGGGACATCATTATGGAATAATTCCTGGTGGCCGGCGGAGGCCGAGGAATGTCCTAACCCTGTTAGGAAGGTCAGGAATCTTGGAGTTATTTTTGATGATAAACTTAATATGTCAGCACAGGTCAATAGTTTAATGTCTGTCAGTTTTTTTCTGTTAAAGATCCTTCGAAAAATGTGTCCTTTTATCCCCCCTAAATTACAGAAGACCGTACTGGTTGCCCTTTTTTTTCCCAAATTGGACTATTGTAATGCGATGTTTCTGGGCATTGATGAATACCAGACTAGCAAACTGCAATTACTGCAGAATGCTGCAGCACGAATAATCCTAAAGCTCCCCAAGGGACATCCTACATCACAGGGAATAAGGGCACTACACTGGCTCAACGTCCAGCAGAGAATCGAATTTAAGGCGCTCTACCTGGTGCACAAGGCACGATATGGTGGGGTTTCAGATGACTGTCAGGAAATGTTTAGGCCCTACACCCCCTCACGAAACTTATGGTCGGCCAGTCTTGGTCTGATCTGCACCCCAAAGTTTTGAAGGGCCAGATGGGGTGTCAGGTCCTTGTCCAGCTGTGCAACAAAATTGTGGAATATACTGACTGCAACCTAACCTTCTATCTTTCAGGAAAGCCTTGAAAACCCGGCTGTTTACCCCCGAGTAGATCTAGCTTTCCCTGCCCGTGCATACACACACCAGCGCCAAGATGCCTCGGCATTCGAGTGCTTAATAAGCCCCATATCATCATCATCATCATCATCATCATCATCATCACCATCATCATCATCATCATCATCATCAACCAGGTTAACTTGAAACCAGTGGTGTAGTGAGCATGGGACACACGTCTGGGCATACCTTTCCCACTTAGGACGACATACGCAAAAGAAACAATTGATAGACGGAATGCTGGACAATGCAAACATTCACCCCAGTCACAAGAATCTGGGTTAAATCCATCATTCTTTAGCTCACAACACCACCCCAGTTTGGAGCCAGCCATATGCAAATCAGTCTTGACACTGTTCCTTGTGGGAATAGTCCAGCCCGAACTGCCAACCCAGGTCCTTCTTGGACCGGAAACAAGCTTCCTGGGACCGGTTTCATGGCATCACCCTTCATCAGCCAGGCTAGCTTGAATCCTAGCCTGGGTGACGAAGGGTAATACCCAGAAACTGGTCAAAGGATGCTTGTTTCCGGTCCAGGGAGGACCTGGCTTGGCAGTTCGGTCTGGACTGTTCCCATGAGGCACAGGGTCAAGACTGATTTGCATATGGCTGGGTCTAAGCTAGGGTGGCATGGTGAGCAAAAGAACGATGGATTTAACTCAAATTTCTTGACTGGGGGTGAATGTATGATTTATTCAGCATTCCGTCCATCATTTGTTTGCATAGCACTTTTCAACCTAAGTGGGAAGGGTATGCCCAGACGTGGTTCCCTTGCTCACTGTGCCACTGGATTCAAGCTAGCCTGACTGATGAAGGGTAATACCCAGAGACCGGTCCCAGGATGCTTGTTTCCGGTCCAGGGAGGACCTGGCTTGGCAGTTCGGTCTGGACTGTTCCCATGAGGCACAGGGTCAAGACTGATTTGCATTTGGGTTGGTCTAAACTGGAGTGGCATGGTGAGCAAAATAACAATGGATTTAACCCAGATCACTTGACTGGGGGTGAATGTATGATTTATTCAGCATTCTGTCCAACATTTGTTTGCGTAGCACCAAACCAAAACCAGGCATTAAAGATTCTGTTTGTAGATGGTTCTTGTCTGAGAAATCATCAAGGAATTTTTAGAGCACTATATGTGGGCTGCACATTTAGATACAGAGTTCAGTCATTTAACCTCTGCAAAAGTGGCTGAATTGATAGCTATAGGAAAATAGAATCTGTTTCTATGGTTACCCCTACTTTTTGCTTTATGTAATGCTGTTTAAGACTAGTCTGACTGCTAACCAGGTCCCCAGTCTCTCTGCTTTTTCCCCTAATTTGTCATGGTAAGTACCTAGGCACATCCCAAATTGGATACTGTGGTACCCTTATCAGTCCCTAGTATATGGTACTAAAGTACCCAGGGCATAGGTTCCCCAGAGGTACCCCATAGGCTGGAGCATGTATTATGCGACCTATGGGAGACCATTCAAACTATCTCTACAGGCCTGCCATTGCCATAAGCTGGTGCTAGCACCACTTACGAAAGATATAGGTTTCCCTTTATCTAAGGTCACTGCACTTAAAACCGATAAGTCATGTGTATAGCAGGCCTTTTCAATCCTGAAGGCAGGGTGCTTGGTTCTAAGTGTGAGGGTGCTGCTCCATGTGCAGGACAACCCTACAGGTTCGGAGACCATTCCCCAGGTTGTAAGTGAGACAGCCATATAACATTTAGAGGGGCACTGTGTCATTAATCTATGACCATCTCGATACTGGCTTTAACGAACCCTGTCATGTTTGGTATCAAACATGTTGGAATTATACCCCCACACTGTACATAGTGTGGGAGTATGATTCCAAGCACTGTTAAGGCCCTCCGTTAGGACCTCAGTGCTCCCAGTCCCAGTCTTCTAGACCCGGACAGCACAGCATGGCTGCTGCCGACCAGAGACACGATTCTGCCCTCCTGCTGCTGAACCAAGCTCGAGCATGGGTAGGAAGAACAAGAGGCATCCTGCAACAGGGAGGTGTAACCACCTCCCAAACAGGGTTTAGTGTATTGGTACAGGGTAGGAGCCCTTGCCAGCACCACATAGTCTGCAGGCAGGACACATTTGGTGCCCTCCATGCATAGTCCAGCTCAAATCAGTTCAGTCGTTGGCTCACGCTCTGGCACGAAAACGGACAAAGGACAGGGGAGTATCCTCCCCCTTGTCCAGACCCGCCTTAGGGAGGAACCCCTGTATCATCCCAACCCTTTCTTCAGGGGACCTAAGGGCTTTTCTGCGTGTGTCTCCCTATATTCGTCGTGGGACACGATACAATTCAGACACCACTTCGACTTCGACCGTCTGAGCACTCTGGACTTTGCTGGACTTAGCTCTGGGTATCAAGGCTGCAACTGGCAAGACTCCTGCTGCTTCTGATTTCTTCGCCCTGCTTGTCTGCTGCAATGTCCATGCCTGTGCTCCATACAGGAACCAGTCCAGGGCCTGTGGACATCCAAGACACCTGAAGGAATCTCCCTTGAAGTGAAGGAGTCACAACCCTGCATCTGCAGACTCCGTAACTAAGCTGACCAGTCTGTAGATCCTGGGCTCCTACGGACCCCAAAAGGCTCGGCAACACAGGTGGTAGTTCTTTACATCCTTTGAGGCCTGCCCTGCCCTCTCACTAAGTTTGAGGCCAGTTTCCCTCATCAGAGCCGCAGGAACCAAACCCCTGTGTACCATGTCGACTTGCAGTTGCAAAGGCTTGTTGGCTTACTTCCACCAAGAATGTATAAACAAAGAGAGGAACCCTTGGTCACAAAACTATATAAAAAGTTGTCCTCTGGGAAAAATTAAAAGCACTATCTCAACTTTCATTCACCATACATCCACCACTCACTGTAGGGCCACTCACACGTGTTTCTGTATTGGCACAAGGACTAGTCGTAGGCTGGAGTTCTAACTTCGGTTTCTTATGAAAATCTTTATACAGTGTATTTCATCAAGCACAATTGAATAAAAGACCTTTTCATCCAAAAAGATCGCAATAAAAACATTTCTATCACAAGTCATAATTTAAAAACAATATATCATGAGCCTATCTCAATCTATATACGAGAGTTTTTTTGTATAGAATCACAATAGACAATAGTATCTGTCATTGATCACCACAATCAGAACCGACAGTTAGACCAACTTTGTAGTGTGTTGATATAAAGCATCAGTGTCTACTATCCATACGTGTACGAACAAATTTGTGGCTATTTTGAGAGCGTCGACGCGTTTCGAAGGACTAATCAAATCATGCCTTCTTTTTCAAGACCATAAATGTTTTTCAACTCCTGTACTTTAATATCTCTTCAATGTTTATAATGTGGAGTACCAGCGGTTTCTGTTTTGTGGCCACCTTGGTTTTTTGATAAAATAATCCCAGGCTATCCTTCTGTGCTGTTGTAAATCCTTGTTAATGAAGATAAGATTCCTATATTTCTTTCAGTGAGTTTCTCATCCTTTGTCCTGTGTCTTTTCTTTAAAAAGAGACCGCTGTCTTTATCTTCTCTATATTCAACAAAGCTCAGCTGCTATATCGTTCAGCTTCGCTTTCTCATGTGCAGTATTATGGCTTTGTGATCTGTTTATTAGGTTAAAGATCCGAGAGCCGGCGGGTGCTGTGTCCGTCCGTCACGGTGTTGTCTATTTCTTTCTTTGTCCACCAAGGTCATCATGCTTCAAGTAGCCCCAACCTCAAGAATCTCCAGTGACCAGAATCTTCGACCCCACTGCATTGCTTGCACCGTGGGCCTGCTTCTTTGGTAGCGGCTTGAGGTCCTCCTGTGACTCCAGTGCCTCCGGCCTGTGGGTCCTGTCGAGGGTCACATTTTTAATTCTTTGGGCTCCCATGATTTATTGGGGCCTGCATTGACTCCCCTGCTTGTGGTGAGTCTCCTGGACCTTGCTGGTTCTGACATTACACCTTCCTCAGTTGCCAAGGCTTGTTGGTGCTCCTGCTGGACACAGACCCCTCAACTTTCGACATTCAACATGGGGCAGCTTGTGTATGGCTCCTGGTCTTCCACAACATTGCCTGGTCCACACAGCTGCAGTTTCAAGGTCACCGTCAGCTCTCTTGCAGCATAGATGGGCATTCGTCTTCCGTGCCTCTTTGCCACTCCTGAGTGGCATAGTCTCTGTCACCTCTCCTTGCAGGTTCTTCAAATCTTAAATCTTAAATCCACCGGACACTTTTACCTTCTCCAGCAGCTGCATTTTTCTGAAGTCTCCAATTGAGTTGGACGACGAATTCGAATGCTACTTCACACCTATGCACCCAGCTTCCCTGGTGCAGGTATCCTGGTTCCTAAAGTGTCCATGGGTGGAGAGGCTCTCCAACCTCGTCTTTCACTGGATTTCTTTAGGATCCACTGGGAAGGGTCCACTTTCTTTAAAAGTGCACCCGCGACTTACACGTTGATTTGTACGGAGAACAACTGCACTGCACACAACCTCCGTGGGGCTCCTAGATACTCACCTTGGGTCCCTGGCACTTCTACATCCTCTGACTATTGTCTTAACTCAAGTCGTAGTTTGCATACCTCTTTTTTAGTATATGGTGTGGTCTCTCCCTGGGGACCACTGTGCATTCTATGCTACTTACCTGTTTCTATTGCAAAGTATTGTGTGCATTGTGTATATCTCCGGCTAGGAGATATCCGTATGTGTTAATGAATGTCTTATAAGAAATACACATTTTTATAAATACAATGTGTAGTTCTTTTTGACTTAATCTATACAAATAAGATTGTGTTCTGGTAAAGCAAGCTGTTTTCCACTCCTTCTGGACTAAGCCTGACGGGTGATCTCCACAGCTACCACTTAGAGAGCTTTCTAAGGTTATATAAGACCACTAAAATCACCATAAGGGTTGCCTGGATCAGTGCAAGGTGTCCACTTACATAAGTGTGCATCATATACTGAGCCAGGCTCTCACAATGGCCTTTTCAACAGCATGCTCTGTAGCCAATGGATTGAGTGTTACAGTTTACACACAGATAGCCAATATGATTTTGGAGTGGTCGATGATTTTGGCCAGCTGTGGCCTAAAGGGGTTTCTTGACATCCTCTGGCACCCCAATCAGAAGTCTTGCAAGAGTTCATGAGTTATTGTGTGCATCACAATTTCTTAAATACATTGCAGTCGTATAATGTGCAGCATATAAGAGTGGAGATGACATGGATGCTCTTTGCAACCAATATGTTGACGGAGTTGTAAAATAATGTGCTTGTATGCCTAGCACATTAGAATCAGGTGAAAAATGTACTTCAGAGTGTGTTGTTTCTTGAACACAACTGTGCAAACTTTGGGAGAACTAAATGTTTTGCAGCATGGTGTGCCAGCCAATGAAAACAAAAAGTGGGTTTCAGCTGATTGTGTTAAAGATATACATAATCCAGACAAAGCAGTATATGACAAACTGGTGCTATTTTACACGAAATGCTGAGACACAGGCACAGTCTCATGTTGAGCATGATGGCATGTCTCATACCTTTGAAAAAAAATGTTGATTTAATCCTTGTTTCAGAGCTGCAGCTGAAGAAGGTTGTCAATATTGGGTTACATATGAGCAGCAAAATCTGGGCAAGAGAACTGCAGTGACTCTAAGTGAGATTGACAATATGAGGGTCCATTTACTATGCTTCAGGAAGACGTTATAAAAATGCCAAAGTATAATTCATTATATTCTGGTGATTGTGTGTCCTTTCCCTAGGTCAGTGGAAGCATATCCAACTCGGGGAAGCGATAGTCTGACTACACCTAAGTTCATGTTCAGGAAGTTGATTCCTGGATTCGGTTTGCCAACTTCTATGTAGTCAGATAGGGGAACTCACTTTAACAGCGAGTTAATCAAGATTGCGTGCATAGTTGTTCAGAAGCAATGGAATGGTTGAGAGAGTCAATGGTAGTCTCAAATCAAAGTTGTCCAAAATGTGTTACTCGACAACTGAAGTGGCCAGATGCTCTGCCACTGGCGCAGATGAGCCTTAGAAACACCCCTAATAAAATGACTAGACTCTCCCCTCATTAAATTTTAATGGGAAGAGTAATGCAAATTCCTAGTTTTACTTCTGTTTCACTTGCAAGCAGTTCAAATGACCTTGTCTTGGAATAATGCAAATGTTTTGCTGATGTAGTATACTCTATCTCTCACCTGGTAAAACTGAACACAACAAGGGTAGGGCCCTGCCAAATTTTAAATCTAAGAGATTGAGTTGTGGAAATGAATCATTTGAGCAAGAACTGCCTTGATGCTAGGTGGCACTGACCCCACCACATCATCCTTGTGACAAATGCAACTGTACTTGCCACACTGGATCCACGCATCTCATACAACGAGAGTGAAGGCTGCAGATGAAGTGGTGTTGGTTTTTCATGCTCAAGACTTCCTTAAAATCAGTGATGTAGATATAAATCCTCCTTTAGAGACACTACCGAACATAGGGGGTTCAGGTTCTGTTGCAGATCATCTGAGAGTAATTTAGCTTACTAGCACTACTAACAGTGTTGCGAAGAATGTGTGTAAGTTAAGTGGTGTTGAATTGAATTTTATCTGAAAATATAATGAGAGAAGAGAAAAAACATTAATTCAGACAAAAGTAGAGAGATTGAGTTGCAGAGTGAGCCTGAGGTGAAATTTAGATGATCAAAGATACATTCTAGACTTAAAATTAAGCCAGAGTCAAAGGGAGTTGAGTATATGATGCATGAGGCAACTGATGGTTTAACATCATATGAGATAGTTGGAGAGAGTGGATGCAGTTATAGTTTTGTGGTTTAAGAGTTTTTGAAGGATGAAGAACATATTTATAGAGGGATTTATCATGTTAGAGGCCCTTAAAACATCAGTGTTTTGGGCATATTGTGTGCTAGTATTCCAGGCAATGTGCTCCCACCCCCTTGCTTTTATTAGCACCTAACAGAGTTATTGGGCTGATGAGCTCATTGGGATGCACCTAGGTCGCCTCATGTACTGAGTGCACTCAGTTCTTCCAGTGCAAAAGCAGCTTTAGTCTTTTTTGCTCCAGCTCTTCCTTCTTCTCTTCAAAGTTAATCTAAGCTAACTGTAACTGCAGCTCCTATTCTTCTTCTTCTTTGTCCTCCTTGTCAAAACATCATGCCTCTAATTTAGCAAAATAAGAGCTGACACTGTTGAAAAGGATTTGGCCAGGGGGCTCTCTCTCTTACAGGACGATGGTTCCTATATTCCCTCTCTTTTGTTCAGTTGCTGTTTTCTCGTGCCTTATATCCTGTTCTCCCTGGTGTGATCTGACCTTGATGGGCATTCTCTCAGGCCTGTTTTCTTAGCCTTGCTGTTGACCTTAACTGACTGTTCATGATGCAGACCTGCTTCCATGTCACTGAATATACTCAAGAAAATACTCTAGAATGGAACATTCATGTTTTACACCACCCCGGCTCAGAGCCCTCCAACTCTTCGAACATGCCTCCCCTAACTCTGAAGCTGCCACTCCATTGAGGGAGGACTGCTCTTCCACAGCTGAGCCGCCAGTTTTCTCCCCTTAGTTTCTTGCATCCTAATCTTTATGGCGGTACTATCTTACCTATACCTAGGCTGTCCGGTTTTAGGTTTAAACCTATAATAACTGATAAAACCCCACAGAAAGAGAAATAGCCCTCACCAGTGAAAACATATAAACACTGAAAAAACACCTGCACAACTATAAACTAAATGGCATTCAAAGAAAGGAAAAAGAGAGTGAAAGAGTCATTTTTTTCCTCCTGTAGTAGCCAATACAATGTAACTTGGTTATACAAGCTAGTAGCAAGAAAGCATGGGCTAACATTATTCTGCTTGAGTTTTGTTGTTTAGGGATGCCACTAAAATATTGTTTCTTCTTCCTTTTGTTTTTTTTTTAGTTTTGTGGTCTTTGGTCTAAAGATGCAGGGTTTAGAAGCATGTTTTAGGTCTTGTTTAATTATTTTACAAACAGTAGAGAATCAGGAAATATCAAAATCATATTTGATATTTTGACTGCGTTTGATTCTTTCACTGATAGGTAAAATGGCTGGTTTCATAAGAATCTTTGCTAATATGTGTCATCACATTTACCCACAGAGAATGGGTAAAAACCCTTAATAAATCAGCGCCCAGTTTCTAGTGAGTCAGTATTGATAGTAGGTGAATTGCCACCACCTCAGGCTTTAAACATTCAATGCAAGGTATAGTGACAAGTATATGTGAAAAGAGCGCTATCACCAAGCATCTGGGATAGTGGTTAAAACATGACACCATTCTTTTGGAAAACACTGAACGCAGTGTCACTAGGAATGCTCTTCAAAAAAGGTTCTTTCCAAGTTCAACAAAGATTGGAGTGATATTGTTTGTATTTGCAGCGATTCAGCTATGTGTATGAAAATGTTGTGTGATGACATGTCAAAATTGATACATGAGCTGAAGTGCTTCCCTGTAAGAGATCCTTGCCACTTGTTAGATGGTATGCTGCAAGCATCTTTACAATCTTCAGAGTTAAGGAGGAATGCTATTGACATTTTTCAGTCCATTCTGGTGCACTGTTTTCTTATGCACAGGAAGTAAAACACAAATATTTCTCGCTTTGTGTGCCATCAAAGAAGGAGTCATCCCAAATTTATCACTTAGCTGGTGGTTCTCAGTCCTAGAGGCCACAAATACTATATTACCCATGTTGCAACCGTTTACAGAACATTTGCTGAGTGATGATGCCAAAGGCAAGAAATGTGAGGATCTTTGGTCACATATTGATAGTGATGAGAAAAAGTACACTCTACTGCATTCTTGGATTTTTACAGGAAAACATAACTGCTGTAGTGGACATAATAAAAAAAACTGAAAACACCCTTGTCTGCAAAGTGTTCAGCATAATTGGTGCAGTTGTGAAACATCTCCTTGAGAGTAGGCTGGGAGACACCTTTAGTGACTTTGGCACTGCAACATGTTCCATGTTTGAGTGCTTGCCACTTGATATGCAAAGCAATGGTGAATAGCAATTCAGGAACTTTTATTTTACAATATATGAGAAATGCATAGAAACGTGCCTTCACCACCAATGGCATTTGAAGTCAATGAAACCTCACTGTGGTATTCTGTTCTAGATCCCTTCTGTGAAGGGGAATTTCCTCCATAGATTCAAAAGTGCTGCTTCAGTTTTGACCTCTTCAATAACTCTGAGGGCATAAGTGCCCAGATCAGCACAAATATTGCAGACCCTACACTGAGAGTCACAATTTTCAAGTGAACCAGTATTGACATGGAAAGCTATGTCCGTGGCCAGAGTTAAAAAATTGTGTACTAGCTATTTTGGCGTTGCCCATCTCAAGTGTCAATGTTGAGAGGGCTTTTTCACAGAAGTTTACATGGGAAAGAAAGAAAGACGCACAAGACCAAAGACTCACTGAAGAAGTATTGTATGGTGTACTACAATAGGTTTAATTGCAATTTACTTACACTGTCTATATACCATGCGTATCAGTGCAGAAAGCAAGAAATAATAAGAGCAAAATGTTCCAAAAACACCAGAAAAACACTGTTTCTGTAGTTTTTAATGGCCGAAAATGTGTAACCACTGATAATCACTGTTTTCGTAAGGTATTGAAATCACTTGAAAACACTGAAAAAACCCCACCAGAATTTACCAAAAATAGAAACTGAAAACAGGAAAGCCTACCTATACCCATCCTTGGAATGCATACATCCCACACTGACGCTCCCTCGACCTACTCTTTTCCTTCCCTTTTCCTTCTTCCTTTTCCCCCTACCTCTCCCTATTTTTGGCATGCACATTGATATTCTCTGATGGTTCTATTCTTTTACAGTCAGCGGTTCTAACGATTGGAGGCCTTCTTTGGCTACAGTTTTCTCAATGCCAGATTTATGGTCCATCATGACTTATACTTTTGTTCCCTAGCTTGGTACGATGATGTTGTCCTCTGCAAAGTTGGATGTACGATGAATGCCTCTTATTGTACTGCATTTACATGCTGTTTTGAGTATGTTTAATAGAAAAAGATTTGAAGTTAAAAAAAGGAAAGGAAACAACATTATTCCCTCCTAAAATTAAAATACTTTTTGTCTCTCAATCTGATAAGGGAGGTTGTAAAGTACCCTAAGTTCAATGAAATCACTGTACCACTAAATGTACAACAAACAAAATGGTTCAGTCAGGTCAAGGAGGCAGTTCACTCTAGTACTGTTTAACATGGACTCTGTCCATGTTATCTTGTGTCACACTTACTTGATTTGATTTGATTTGTCAACTTGTAGAGCGTGCGAATGCCCGTGGGCGTCTTGGCACTATGACAGATCCTCATCTCATAGTAACGGTTTCTAGAGTTATGCAGAGAATAGCCAGGTTTTTACTTCCTTTCTGAAGGATTTCAGAGATGGGCAAGTTTTTATGGCAAGAGGCAGCTGATTCCAGGTTCGTGCTGCATGTACAAAGAAGCTTCTTCCACCCCAGTTAGCTCGCCTGAATCTGGGGACACTAATTAGTTTTAATTGGCCGGATCTAAGATGTCTCGTTGGTTCATATATTTTTAAATGAGATCTTAGAAATTGTGATCCTATTCCCTGAAGTGCCTTGTAGGTCAGGCAGAGTGATTTAAATGTCACCCTTTTTTCAATTGGCAGCCAATGCAGGGTTTTTAGTTTGTGACTGATTGGTTCAAACTTAGGTATGCCTAAAACCAATCTGGCTGCTGCATTTTGTAGGCGTTGTAGTTTAGCTATGATTTTTTTCATAGCTCCGGCATATAAACCATTTCCATAATCCAGTCTTGACAGAGCTAAGGCTGTCACTACTGTCTTACGCGAATCCTGTGGCAGATAAGGCAGTATCTTTTTTATCATTTTTAAAATATACCAGAGTGTTGATGACAGCTTACTGGCTTGGGCTTCAAAAGATAGATTGGTGTCAATGGTGACGCCCAGATTCTTCACTTTTTCTGATGAGCCTGGGCATCTACCCAAGTCATTAGGCCACCAAGCGGGCGACCAGATGTTTGTGTCACCCCCTAATATCATCACCTCACTTTTGTCTCCATTAAGCTTCAGACAATTTCTTTCCATCCATTGACTCACCTGTATCATGCATAATTGAAATTTTTCTGCTGTGTCCTCCACATGCTCCTTGCTGATGGACACCACAATTTGGGTGTCGTCAGCATAGGATATTGGAGTAAAACCACAGCTTCTTATGATTTCTGCAAGGGGGGCCACGTACAAGTTAAAAAGGGTGGGACTCAGCAAGGACCCTTGTGGGACCCCGCATGGTGAATTAAAGGATTTAGATTTTGCTTCTCCTACTTCTACCGAAAAAGTTCTGTTTACTAGGTAGGATGCAATGAGGGTGCATGCTGAATCGTGTATTTTTGCATTTTTCAAACGAGTTAGTAGAATCTCGTGACTGACCGTGTCGAAGGCCGCCGATAGGTCGAGTAATATCAAGGCGGCCTTCGTTCCGTTATCCAGCAGTTTCCCAAGCTCTTCCACAGCTGTAATCAAGGCGGTTTCTGTTCCATGTCCTTCACGGATACCAAACTGAGAGTGATCCAACCAGTTTCCATCCATCAGATAACGGGATAGCTGTTTGTTTAAAAGTTTCTCTAAAATCTTTGCAGAAAAAGGTATTCTAGCTATAGGTCTGTAATTACTTGGTACTTCCCAGCCCACTCATTTGTTTTTTGTCTCAAAGGAATTGTGTCCTCCACTGCAAAATGTGCTCTATTGAACTGGACCCAGTCCTTCCATTGCCATAGTTTCTTAGGACCCCACTTCTAGGTAAGCCCACCATTACAATTGAAGCCTTTGGTGTTTTAAGTCCCTTTGCAAGGGTTACTGGTTCTGCAGTTTATTTTCAGGTTGCTTTTCTGTCTTTGGATACTCTCCCGATGATGGCCCTGAGCAAATTAACCACATAGGCTCAACCATCAACTTCCTAGAAAAAGGTACTGTTCAAATATTCAAATTATAATTGGCTAAAATCTATTGCAGCTATACTGTTTTATGAACACCAGATCGCATATTTTTGGGGAGGATAGTCTATTGATCATTTTGATTGAACTGTTTTTACCTATGCCTTTTGCACCTTATCAATGCACTGTTGCACTTTGTCACTTTTTCACATTTTTGCTATAAATGTGGAGTAATTATTGTAATAAAAGCTTTATTGCATTTTCCAATGTATTTACCCTCCCATGTTTTCTGTTTGATGGGTTACCTACTACCTTTTCCTGTATGTCAGACCCATGTTCAGAGGGCCATGGGCCATGCAAGGGCTACTGGGCCCATTGTTTTACTCCTGATGTCCTGGGGCCGACCTACTGTGGATCCTGAACTGGGCCAAAGCTTACTACCGCTTCTGCACTCGACTCTCAGGATAAGCGTGGACCAAGCAGTTCCAGACTCCCTCAGGGGGCTGGTATGGATACAGGAAAGTGAACACGGACTCACAACCCAATATGTGTGCAACAGCAGCAATAAATCATTGTATAGCCAAATACTCACTATTATGACAAAAGATAAGCATTTTATTTCTATCGCCATCAACACATTGGAAAAATAAGACATTCCAAAAAACAATCACACAGACCTCCCCTGAGGTCGAGGCTCTGGTGTTTCTCTCGCAATTTCGCCTGGAATCCAGCATGCCTGAAATCAGTCTTACCTGCACTGGGAGGTGTGAAGTGTGAAGTGTTCAGAGCTCCTGAGTGCGCTGCCATTCATGGGCGCTCGCAGCGGCTGTCGCTGAGGTCAGGTGAGTTGGCTGCACTCGGTCCCGGAGGCAGCACTCTGCGGGTGCAGAGTCTCTTACTCACAGACGTGCTCCTGAAGTGACTGGAGGCTCTCTGTGGCTCCTCCTGCCGGGTAAGTATTCGGTTGGTATCCCGATGGGGGGTGGCTACAACAATCTGGTCCGGGTCCCTCTGGCTGATGGTGCCCAGGTGCTCCCACAGTGCTCATGCTTCGCAGGCGGGGCAGAACGAGTTGCAGTTCTTGATGCTCCGGTTAACCAGGGTCACCACAACTCAGAGACCTTGTGCTATAGCCCAATCAGCAAAGTGATATTCTCCATGGGGCCCCCTCCTGGCATACGGTGTCACCGCATCGCTACCGCACAAGTCTATGGCCTTTACTGTACGGCAGTTTTTCTCACAGCAGCTCCTTCTGCTGTACAGGGGCGCCACCTCACTATTATGCACAGGAACCGGTCCGAACAGTACAGGACGAAACACAGCTAGATTTATGGTGGCCTTTTCCTGGCACACGGAGCTCACCAAATCTGTCCGATCTCCAAATCTGTTCTGCACACTTCCAAAGAACCGATCGGGGCAGCAGCCGCTCTTTCACACCTCGCATATAGGGTCCACTCAACAGGTTTCCCTACTAGACTTCGCTCCCTTCAACGCTCTCCTTTATCTCACAGGGCACACTGATCTTGGCAAGCAGGAAGGCAGTGGTGCTCCAGAGCAGATGGTCTTGGATTCTTTGGTAAATGTCCCCTCATCCAGCAGGAAGACTCACAGGCCTTGTCCCCCAGGCATGGTCACAGGCAGAAGTTTTGCAGAGCTTCCATCCTCGTACAGCCAGTCTTGACGCTTGGCAGATTAATTTTTTATAGTCCATTTACAGACAGCAAATGTGATTTAGGTTCTGAGTCTTGAAGGTTTATGTTGAGGTTCTGCTTCTTTTGAAGTGACCACTCCTCAGCTTCCTCTTACTCTTGAAAAGCAGTCTGTCACACAGGAGTATCTCTAAAGTCCCACAACAGAGGCCATGGGAGTGACTAGAGTTCACACCTGGATGTCAGCCACAGTGACATGAGCATCAAAGGTTTAGCCCAGGGCCCCCAGATCTCTTATCAGCCCAATCTCCTTCCTGAGATGTGCCCAGACGCATTCCTTCTGAACTCTCACAGAATCAAAGAACTCTTTGGAAGGCCTGGTCCTCCCCACCCCAGTGTGTGTCCCACCCAGCTTACAGAAATGCAGCAATACACACATCTGTCAGGAGGATCTCTTTACCTCCTCTTCATGTTTCAGCATGCAGGCCTGTCTCTCCCAAAACGGAACCCAGGGCCCTCAATGTATTGTACAATTTACAGGCACACATATATCCACTAAATATATAAAATAAATAAATATGAAATACCAGCATTTGTAAAGCACACAACTACCTCCGGAGAGGTGTCCCGGCACTAGGGGCCATCGGAAAGATTAAGCGAGCCATTGCCCAGAGTCACAAGGTGCTGGGCTAACCTGCCACCTGCACCGGGGATCGAACCGTGAGCCCCCGTGTTCCAGAGTCAGCCGCCCTGGCTGCTGCACCACACCTCTTTCCATATGCATATGCACACTACACAGTACTGTGTCCTCCATGTACACTGTACCACTCAGCGGCACACATACATCAAGCACTTGCATTTAATATAAACACACCGCCCAGAATGGTATCCTTCATGTATTCTACTACTCATAAGCACACATACATCTAGCATATGCATTGAACATGCAATCACTGCGTACTTCATGTATTGTACCACTCACAAGTACATATACACCCATCAAATGCACTTATAATTGCCGCATTGCACCTTTCATGTTTGGTAGTACTCACAGGTACACAAACTACCAGCACATTCATTTATCCCGCATGCACTACACAGCGCTACATTCTTCAGGTACTGTACCACTCTTAGGCACATACATATCCAGCACAATTAGTCACCATGCATGCAATGCTACTGCATTATCTCTATATTGTACCCATCCCAGGCACACATCAATCAATAAACGATTTGTCGAGTGCTGCTTACCACCTGTGAGGGTAGCCAGATGCTGAGGGAGAGAGGGAGAGCTGCAGTGCTGCCCGCCAGGCTAGTAACACCGATTGCGTCACCTCGGGAAGACGGGAAGGAATCGGGGTCCCATATAGAAAGGACTGGATTCTGGCGTGGCCCAGCTCCCCCAGCTCGAGCATATAAGCCAGGTCGGACCACCCCCCGTTGAACCAGTCATCTATGGAGAGAAGTCACGTGGCTAAATAGTATAAATAAATGTGAGTCATCCCCAAACCCCCATCGAACAAGGGGATCCTGTAAGTATTGAGCGCCAGCCTGGACCTACCTCTCCCCCACAAGAACTTGTTGGCCAAGCCGTCAAGCTCGCGGAACCAGGCCCTGGGAAAACACATGGGGTGTTCTGAAGCATGTAAAGGAAGCGGGGAAGCACCATCATCTTAAAAAGAACCACCCTCCCCATGGGGTTGAGGGGCAGCGACTGCCGCTTCTGGAGGTCCGCTTTGGCTCGCTTCACCAGTGGAGTGACATTGAGGGCCCAGCTGCGCTCGGGCAGCAAGGTCACCCTGATCCCCAGGTATTTGAAGGAGTGACGACATAGGGGTATTTCGGATTGCCAGTCAAAGCATTTGCGGGAAAGGTGGAGGGGAACCATGAGCCCTTGGGAGGGCGTACAGAACCTTGACCATGGCCCGAAAGCGGGGACCAATTCCCATCATGTCAAGAACATCCTGAAGGAACCCTCAGTCCACTGTGTCGAAGGCCTTCTCGAAGTCTACCAGGAGAAGCGCCAGGTACGGGGTGAGGAGGTGGCGATGGGCCAAGGCGGAATGCAGTCTGTGAAGACAGTGCCGGGTGCCACGAGAGGGCATAAACCCACATTGGTCAGGGTGGACCAACGTAGACAGGTGGGGTTTGAGTTGCTGGGTAAGGATTGTGGCGAACAGCTTGACCACAGTGTTAATGAGGGAGATGGGGCGATAATCTGTGCACCGTGGTTAGGGGGGCTGGTATTTCGGAAGGACCATAATGGTGGCTATATCCGTCTCCTGAGGGAAGGAGCCTTTCTCCACAGCTTCGCGAAACAATTCAGCAAGGTG
The DNA here is from genome assembly GCF_964204655.1 of Triturus cristatus. Taxonomy (NCBI): domain Eukaryota; kingdom Metazoa; phylum Chordata; class Amphibia; order Caudata; family Salamandridae; genus Triturus; species Triturus cristatus. Next base: position 233,203,866 of record NC_140585.1, read on the forward strand.
AGGGATGAGAACATCCCGATAGTGAGCATAATATTCTTGAGGAAGACCATCTGGGCCTGGTGTCTTGCCGGAAGAAACGAGAGCGATCGCTTCTCCAATCTCCACACGGGTAATGGGGCGGTCTAGATCGGTTTGAGTAGCGGCATCTACACTGGGAAGGCAGCCACCCTTCACGCCCATTTGGTCCACAAGGGACAGGGTTGGGGCTCGAGCCTCATATGGTCCGCAGTAGTAGGCAGCAAGGGCCTGAGCCATCTCCAGTGGAGCACGGCACATTGAACCATCTGGTGCCGCTATTTCAGGAATTATGCGGTTCGCCCTTGGGTACGTAGCAAGGCAGTGAAGGAGTGAGCCATTCTTATTGCCCCACCCATATACCAGCGACAGCTGCTTGATCTCTGACCAGAGCCGGGTTAGAAGTCTCGTGTCGGAAGCGTTTGGGGATCGGGCCGAGGCACGTTCACGGCGCAGTACCTGCGCCTCCCACGAAGTAATCTGTTCCAATTGGGTTTGTCACTGGAGCTTGAGTTGGCCCTTGGCGACCCCCCTAATCGTGGCCTTGCCCGCCTCCTATAGGGTGCCTGGGGAGGACACAGAACCCTCGTTGGAGAGAAAGTATTGTTTTAGATCCCACCTCACCACCCTCCTAAAATCCTTGTCCTGAAGGAACCATCCATGTTTGCTGGACAGAGGGAGTGCTCAGAGATACTTCTTGGAAGAAGCAAGACATCCTGAATCTGAAGACAGTCCGTCGATGGAACGAAGATGGCGTCAATGTGTGCCTGTGTGTGGTGCACCGCTGAGGTATGTGTAAATTGTTTGGAGTGAGGATTTCTTTTTTTTTTTTCTTTTTGTGTCCTCATTCTTCCAACATTCTTGTTAGGGTATACTCTGATCCCTCTAGGTCTTATAAAGGGGAACTTGACCGGTAAACCATGAGACAATCACGAGTAATGACCCACAAGCTTACTGCTGTATCCACTTCCCTCTCCTGTACCCAGTGATACCGCCAATAGGAGAGAATGGTAGCCGACAGCAGATTTGGCTTAATCATAGGATTCACATTTCCTTTTCTTTCCATCTTACCAACGGTGCCCAGATTCTCCTCTCACTCGTAAGGTCACATGCCATATCGGACTCACTGGTATATATTATATTTCTAAGACATTCACTAAACAAAGGTGGATTTCCTGATTTACATAGCCTACATATCTCCCGTCTGGACAAGAGAATCACATAAAACAAAAATTTCGTGTTACGCGCGGAAGGCTGTACATTTTCGTCCAAACTTAAACCAAAAAAGATTAACCGAGTGCAGACTGTAATCTGCCTCCCAGTCGTTTCCCTGATAAAATCACAAACTAAATTCCAATAGGAGGATATATTTGTGCATGTCATAAATAGGTGGATGTAATCTGCCGCTAACAACATACATCTAGGACAGTTATATGAGTTAATGGTGATCTTAGTTAGCTTCGCAGGTGACCAGTACACTCTATGAGTAGTAAATAAATGATTTCTTTTGAGTGAGGCTGGTTTAACTACTGTTCGTAGATTGTCATAAGAATTTCACCACATTCCTCTTCTCCAAACTTATGACCCTAAAGCTTCATAATTTCAGTCTCTAGTTCCTGTTTCCAAAAAGGCCCAATACCAAAATGACATCTCTTTTTTCCACTGGTCAATTCTCGTCACCTGACTAAATTTTGTTTCCTCATCCTCCACCCAATCTTGTGTGGCCCACCAGGAACTTAGTTGGTAATATATAAATCTTGTTAACTGCCCCTTACACAGATTGTTCATATCTCCCCAGCTCATTAGGTCTAAACCCTGCTTAAGATCAGCCCAATAGTAAATACCCCCTAATTTCAAAGGCTGACTGAGCTGATCTCTCAAACATTCAGGGGTTCCGGGAGAATCCCATATTGGGGCATAGCTCGAGAAGTATGGGGCTTTTAAAACTTTCCTCACATACATCCAAGTATTCAGGGCAGCCTTCAACACCTTTAATCTTACTTTCTTAAAAAACTTAGAATCTCCAAACTTAAAGAGAAAATGTCGTTGGCCCTGCGGGTTATCTTCCAACATAGCCAAAAAGAGTAAACCAATAGATGACTTATCTATCTTATTTGCCAACATACGCATATTTTTAAAATGAAAGGCATAAATATATACAAACAAATCTGGGAGCGCCAATCCACCCACCTCTAATCTCCTCCTCAACTTCTTCCAGGAAATCCTTCGACCTTTTGATGCCCAAATGAAGCTACCTATTTTACCCTGAAGTTTGGCTATGTCTTCTTTCTTGAAGATTAACGGGATAGAATTAAAAATAATCTTTGGAAGAATAATCATTTTTATTAGGTTCACCCGACCGTATATATTTAGGGGGAGGTTTACCCATTTTAACAACAACCCTGCCACTTCCTGGCTGGTTTTCCTCCAATTGATTTTTGTAATATCCTCAATCTTCTGTGCAATTAAAATCCCTAAATACCGTATTTGGGTTTTTACCCCATGGCTTTGTGGGTCCTGATTCCACTCCATAATCTCGGTTTTATCTGTATTTACTTTATACCCGGAGACCTGACCAAATAGCTCTGCCTTCCTCATTAAGTTCGGAATCGCATACTGCGGATTTCTTGAATACAGCATTAAATCATCTGAATACAAAGCTAATTTAACCTCAAAATCATTTGATCTAAAAGGAAGGATGGAAGTATCTACTCTAATCAAATTTGCAAAAGGTTCTATGTACAAATTAAAAAGAAGCTGGACAGTGGACAACCCTGCCTTGTACCACTAAAAATATCGAACCAGTCAGACAGTACCCCGTTTACCAAAACCCTGGCCTTTGGACCACGATACAGTTTTTGCACCGCCATAACCATATTCTGTGGAAATCCAAAACTACGTAAGGACTCCCACAAATATGGCCAATGCACCTGGTCAAAAGCTTTAGCTGCATAGACCGCTACTATAGTAAGAGGCTCATTCCGTGTCTCAGCTATATCTACCACCCCCACCAACTGAAAAGTTAATTCATTTAGTTGTCTTCCGGGGATAAAACCTCTTTGATTAGAATGAATAACCTGTTTTATTACCCTGGCTACCCGAGCTGCTATGACACCGGAAAAGATCTTGTAGTCCGAATTTAGTAAAGAAATCGGTCTATATGAGTCAACACTACTTGGATCTTTATTTGGCTTTAAAATCAAAGTCACTATAGCCTCTGACCATGACACAGGAGCATTTTCCCCACTAATATATATTAGATCGAACAGGACTTTTACAACTGGAATTATTGTATCAATAATAGATCAAAAAAGCCTCCACTGGAAGGCCATCTGGCCCTGCGGCTTTTCCCTTTACCATTCTCTTACATTGAGCTCTGATCTCACCATCGGTAATCTCTCCTTCTAAGACTTTCTGTTGCTCATTAGAAAGCTGAGTAAGAACCGTTAAACCTAACCACTTGGTAATAGCCTCTAAATCAGGATGGATATCCTCCCTATAAAAGTCTCTCATAAAACTACAGGTCTCTCCACAAATATCATCATTGGTATACAATATTTCGCCTGAGCTTCTACTAGTTAGCTCTCGAATAGTATTTCTAGCTCTGTCTACCTTAGCCTTCCAAGCTAATAGAGCGCTACATTTTTCTCCGTACGCAAAATGCCGGAGCTTACTGGCTTTCCATTTATCAGATATTTTTTATCAATACGCCCTCGAAATGTTGCCTGTAACCCCTATAACTCTTTGCTCAGGACATGGACTGTATCTGTGTCATCCACTGAGGCCTTCTGTAATTCCCTTTCTTTTATCTTGATCTCTTCCAATTTATGCTCATCGTCTCATTTCTCCACCCTTCTTTTTCCTACCATTATAGATCTTAAACCCCCCCCTTAAGTAGGCCTTATAGGCATCCCAGACTATTTGGTATCCAGCCGATCCAATATTTACATGAAAATATATCTCAGATTTTTCTCTTAGATCTCTAACTATCCCCTCATCTAAAAAGACAGTTCTGTCTACTGTCCATCTTCTCTGCCCCTCCTTTTGCTGTATCGTCAGCGCCAGAGCAACAGCTGAGTGATCCGACACTATCGCGGGAGTATGTGCTATCTCAATTACATCTCCAGACAACTCTTGATCTAGCAGAAAATAATCAATACGAGAATGATGTCTGTACTTTTTACTATAAAAAGTAAACTCCCGAGCGTCCCTCCACTTAGTACGCCAAATATCAATTAAATTGAACTCCTTCATTATGCTTTTTAGCCTGGAAAATGATCTGGTTGGATTTATATACTTTTCTTTTGAAGTCCTATCCAATCCCTTATCCATAACTAAATTAAAATCTCCTCCCATCACAATAGGTGCTGTTGTCTCTAATAGACAGGATTCCATCTTAATTAAGGCCTCTGGGTTGTCATTATTCGGCCCATAATACTACACATACCAGAGACCTGGTGGTGTTCTTGTGGGCGGTGTAGCTTTCCTGCCTTCCACCCTGAAAGCACCTGATCTCATTTGGAGTGAGGATGCCATATTCGCCAGGCGTCACATAAACCCAGTGATGCGGACCAAGATTTCAGCTGTTTGGCTTGTGCGATTCTACCAGGGGACTGTTGTGTCGAGGTCGGGTGATGAGACCGCATTGAAGTCACCCCCAAGGAATGTGGGACCCGGGGGCAGAGACGTCAGGAGGTCAACAGACTTAGCTAGGGTCGTCGTCAGCATCGAGGGAGGAGAGTAAAGGGACACGGCTGCCATTTAGTGTGCCACTAAGGGCCACGAAAGTGCCCTGGGCATCAAGAGTCGTCTGGACAGTCACTAGGGGGAGGGAGCGTTTCACCAGGATCGCCACCCCTCGGGAACCCCGTGTAAACCCCGAATGCCACACTCTGTCATAGCCACAACGCATTAAGAAGGGGCAGCGATTACCCAGCAGATGGGTTTCTTGAAAGAGTAAGATGTCCGCCCCTAGGCGCTGCGCGTGTCTGAGGACATCCATGCGTTTAAAGAGGTCCAAGAGGCCATTGCCGTTCCAGGACATGATGCGCAGGGGGCGCTAATTATAGGTGTGTTAGACATGGTGTTTGGTATGGCGGTAGGACTACAGGTCTGAAAGGGGAGGTCCGGTCTGCTTGTGACAGAACTAAAAAACAAAAAACACAAAATTGAAGAAAAAGCTTGGGACAACGGTCCCCCCTCCCATCCCCGACCCCCCCCCCAACCCTGCACTTCAGGAACGGAAGCATCTGTCGCCCTAACAACAAACCAGTGAGTGAACAAGCAAACTAAAACGCTTGGGAATGGTAAAGCGTGGAGAACCCCATCTCATTTCAGGATGCGCATAAACAAGTCCATCAGGAAGGAAAGGAATGTGGTAAGACCAGGCACACTCTACAGCTGCGGAGCCAGGCCCGGCAGGCAGAGGTGAGTTCAAGCAGGGTCTTTCAAGAGCATCAGGCTGCATGAGAGGTCTGTCTCTGGGAGATCCTGCAAGGAGGGTTGGAGCAAAGCTCCCCCATGGTCCAAGTGGTCAGATGAGCCTGAGCGCCTCCCAGCTGAAGGTTCATCAGAGAGTAGTATTGGCTGACGGGGGCGGCCCGGCGGGGAGTCCGAGCGGGCCCGTCTCTGTCTACGGTGCCTGCGGGAGCAGTTATGTTGAGGCCGGGGAGCGGGAGGCGTGAGTCGAGCAGGTCCATCCCCGGCCCCCCCGGGAGCGGAGCTCGGGCATCAGTGTGCAACAGGCGTTCCTCCGTCGCCCAGGTCCAGGCCTCTGTTGGTTTATCAAAGAACAAAGTCTTGTTGGCGAACACCACCCGCAGGCGCGCAGGGAAGAGGAGCCGGTACTGGATATTGAGCGCCCTCAGTTTCTGTTCAACTTCGTCGAAGAAGCGACGCTGACTCTGGACCTCGCGGGTGTAGTCCAGGAAAATCATGATAGCGCTATTTTCATGTAGGAGCCGCTGATGTTTACGGGCTTCAGACAGGATGGCGTCCCGGTCCTTGAAATTAAGGACCCGCATTATGATTGGTCGGAGGGGGCCGCACCAGGCGGCGGCTTAGGAGCCAGGGACCGGTAGGCCCGTTCAATCGTGAACCAAGGAGAAAGGGAGCTCTCAGGGACCCATTATCTGAGCCATTTCTCCAGAAAGTCTGCCGTGCGGCCCTGCTCTGCCCCCTCTGGGAAGCCCACCAGGCAGAGATTGTTGCGCCGGGACCTGTTCTCTGCGTCCTCCGCCCGGCGGTGCAACTCCTGAGTATGTGACAAAAGACGGGCCACCTGCACCTTGAGATGCTGTACATCATCCTCCACGGATACGGGTTTCAGTCTCCTTGATCCGGGCAGTGGCGTTTCAGAGGTCCTGCCGGATAAGAGTTATGTCCACTCGCACCTCCGTGATCTTGCCCTCCACCGAGGTCTGCGAGGCGTGGATGGCTTGCAGGATAGTAGACAAGACCGTAGAAGGCGGAGGCTCATGCTTCGCGACTCCCCCGGTTACGTCCACCTCCAAGGTGGTGAAACGGTCCATTTTAGTTTGGGTGGCAGGAGCCTTTGCCGATCTGTCTGTTCTGCCCATGATGGCACACCGAGGAGCCGCAGCACCCGGGTTCCCCACAGGTGGGTCTCGCAGTGGGGGGAACCGGCAAACCCTTATGGGTGGCCCAAAGTCAAGCGGGTGGGGCAACCAGCGCCGGGGCGCCACTCGGACCAGACCACCGCCACCCGATGTGTGCAGCCGACTCCGTCGTCCCAGACAAAATGGTTCTTCAGGGAGGAGGGGGGGAAGGGGTGATCTTAAATACATTTATTACCAGGAAAAGCATACAATTTGAGAGGACCATTAGACCTAATAACCAGCAAAACTGGTGCATCAATTTAAAAAAATCCTTTCACTTTGAAGTCAGAGAAAGAAAAGTAAACAGTGGCCCCATGAAAATAGCTTCTGACATATGACCTTATTCCATAAATGCACAGCAAATGTGAAGCGATAAGAACAACATTAACAGGCCTGTTTACAGAAACGAACTTGGAGCGAGTGACAACATGAGCATTCATGTAAAGTTCTCTTAACCCCTTCTGTGCCACGCCCTTTCCCCCTCCTGTGCCGGGTGTTGCACACGCGGGTGGGGTTCATGACGAGATAGTCTCGTTATGGGCACAGCGCGACCGTGCTCCATGACGAGACTATCTCGTCATGGGCACAGAAGAGGTTAAACAAAGAAATGAAGTAGTTCCTCAAACAGTTCCTAAAATGGGAGCAGCGGCTGAATAGGAGTAATTGGTCCATGTTCTTGGGGAGGGCTAAACACAGTGTTCCAGAGACGGGTACAAGTCAATATGAATTATTAAGTGGAGAGCAGGCTGATTTATATGTTGCTCCTGTCACATTACAGAGGGAAGTTTCCAGCATTATGCTGCTAGGTTAGTGTGACCCATAGTTGGTCCGTGGTAATTATTGTCTGCACCGGGTACTATTGATTTTTTTTCCACTGGGGGCTGTGGATAGTTGTTTATGTCTGGTTTTTCCCTTTGGATGAACTTCAAGTATTAAATTGATTCAGATTGTTGCTCCCAATATTCCTTGTCCTGATGATGACCTAATGAACTTACAGAGGGGAAAAGCCATCAACGTCCTCCTTTGGTGATTTAGAAGGAAGCATACGTTGTGGTGTGTTCTGTCATTAGAAGGAGTCTTCTGTGTCAATTTCCCTTCAGCCATTGTTTTTGCTTTACAATGTTATTTGTTTTTATTATGTATGGTTTGTGTAACTTTTTGAGCTCCAGTTGAATACTGTATGTATGTCTTGTGTTTTGGAGTATGTTCCAATTAACCCCTTCTGTGCCCATGACGAGCTGGACTCGTCATGGGCCGCGGTTGCGCTGTGCCCATGACGAGTCCAGCTCGTCATGAACCCCGCCCGCTAATGCAACGCCCGGCACAGGGCGGGGAAAGAGCGTGGCACTATTGTATAATTATTGTGAATACCTTATTTCACAATTTAATTATTTATTGGTATATGTGTTGTGCAAGAGGAACTTTTGTAAAAATTTTTTATCCCTGAACCATTGTTGCTTGAATATTGTTTATTGGCCCCAGGTTCTGGGGAGTACGGCTGCCCCTGTTTGGTGTAACCCTCTAAACACAGAGGGATAACACATGCATGCCTTGGAAAAATGGGGAGCAAGAATATGAGAGTGACGATGGAGACAGTAAATGGGAAGCCTATGGGCGGGCTAAAACACACATATTGAATACAACAGTCTGTTCGAGACAGTGCATGCTCTGTTTAGCAGAGACCTAAAAATGACAAAATAATGAAGTAACACTATCAAAAAATGTGCTACATTATGCCGCATAATGTGCTTTGTCTTGCCACATAAATTAGTCTAGACTGCTATGACTATTTCCTCCAAAGTGTGCCACAATGATCTCCCAGAAAGCACTATTCTTCCAAAATTCAATATGGCTGAAGTCACTGCAGAGAAGCGAGAGCTGGCTAAACCAATCCCCAGGATAGTTCATTTACATAGCTCCCCTCCCGCCTATATCTGCAAATTCCTTCCTTAAGCCTACCATCTGTCTGGGTTCAGAGTGGAAGGGGATAGATGGACCTGGCTGTCTCTGCCTCTCCCCTTCTACCTTTGAAGCTGATGCTTTATGGCCCCTCCTCCCTGCTTTGGCATTCCTGTGGAGCTGGATCCTCTTCCAAGAGATAGCCTTTCTCCCTGGGTGGCACTTATCACTTTATCAAAGCAGCCTGCCTAATCCACTGAATTCTGACCAATCAAGATAGGCTACTGGAAGGCTGAATTTTGGCTTACAGACAAGAACGTTTTATAACTTATTCTCTGTACATTTTATGATAAATTCAACAATAGCAGATTGTTGGATTTATCAATACCATTCTCCAAAGTCCTTGAATAATATTGTCCAGTTGTCCCTTAGGGTAGTTATGAATTCATAAACTATTGCAAAGTTAACCTATGTGGCTGGGGATCTACCATGGGGGAAATTAAATGTCTACTTTCTCCAACACGGGCCTATAAAACAGTGTTTGTAATTATGCTACGTATAGCTACTTGACCCCCCACCCCTGGGACACCTAGGGGAGATTTTAGGGGTCCTGAATATACAAAAATAATGTAGATCCTTACTCCATAGCACACCTAGCACAAAGTCGATTTTGGGAAGCACTTTACTACAATGAGGGGATGATACACATTTTCAAAGATTTAGTACTTTATAGCTCATAGAAACCCATAGCACCTATTGGGACATTTGGTCACGCTACACCGGGACAAAGTCAAAGATTCAGACAAACCACGATGGAGCCCTTTGCGGCTAACCCTCGCAGTAGGCCTTGGTCAATGTTTTTACCTTCTGACTTATAAACCTTCCTAGAGCTTTTTCTGCTGGGGTCCCTCAATGCTCTCCACCAGTCCCGGTTTGGTGAGGGTCGGCCAGCTTGTTTTTGACGAGTTCCCCCTCAAACTAAGAAAGTCGGACCTCTGGAGCTTTCCAGCCGGATGAACCAAGGATCTAGGCCGGCTCGCGGTTGAAAGTGGGAGGCTTGATTCTCGCGGTTTGAGCCGGTCAAGTCTATTACCTACAGACTTAGAAACTTCTACGGAGCTTTTGACCCCGGAGTCCCTCGGTGCTCTTCACCAGGCCAGGTTCGGTAAGGGTTTGCCAGCTAGGCTTTAGACGAGCTCTTGGTCAAAGTCTGGAAGTCAGACCTCTGGAGCTTTTCGGAGAAACAAACCTGTGGGGCAGGCAAGTTCGCGGTTAGGGTCATGCCCAAGGCATATAAAACCTCTTTTATAAGGGTCCCCCATATACGTACCTGACCCCCCTCACCTCTGTGACACCTAGGGAAGACCCTGGGGGTACCGAAGATGCCAACATATTGTAGTTTATCAATTCTTAAGTGTCCCTAACATCAAAGTCGAGTTTGGGCTCAATTTACATTAAAAAGCAATTCTGCAAAACAGGACTGCTTTTAAAATGACCTAAGGCTCCCAGCAGTGCACACATGCAAGTGCAGAAAGGTCTGCTGCCCTCTAAACTGACATGCCTGATTATATAATAGTGACTTAAAGGTTGTTTTAATACCCCTGCTCTATTAAGTATTAAGGGTAGGTAATGCCAATCAAAGGGGTACCCTAACCCATAGTGTACCCTAGTGGATCTAGGTGTTTTCACTGTATTCTAAGTGTTTTCAGCACAGCACTGGCCCTGGGGCTGGTTAGTCAGAGCCCAGAGACAGTCAGAGTAAGTTATCACAAGTACCAGTCAGCACTAAAATGTGGGTGCCCAGGGCACAGGAGGACTTTGCAACACCAGCTTTCCCCGTGTCTAGTTTTCCACTATTTCTAAGTCCCTCTCAGTCACTTGGAAGGCGGAATAGATGTCAGTGATCTTTGGTAGGAAATATCTTGCTAAATTATTGAAGCGTGCTACTGTTGGCTTCGGTGTGGAATTATCTGATTTAGGCTGCATCAGTGATTTGACAATCTGAAACATTTCTTGCGGAGAGTTAGAGGTGCAATTAATTTTTGATTCATAGTAGGCAGTTTGGGCAAGTTAATTTCAGAATGGTATCTCCTCAAAACCTCTCAGTAATTTGATTTACCTATCTCGTCATAGTCTTTCCTCCACTTCCTCTCAGATCTTTTTCATTCATTTCTTAACATCATGAGGTGGTGATTATACCAAGGGGAATTTTTGTCCTTGGTACATCGAGTATGAGTCTTTACAGGGATAACTTGGTCCAGAGAGTCTTTAATCCTTTGGGTGACCTTATCTTAGCTGATAGAAGTGATCTTATCTTAGTTGATAGAGGACCCTTACCCAGATCAGGTCTTGAGATGCTAAGCGCATATTTCCTTTTCTTAATATTTAATTTCGACCAGCTGTAATCTCTCCAGGTGAATGGCTTAGGGGAAGCACTGGACTGCAGGGTGTAGAGTGTCATGACCCCCGTGTGCTTCTTCTCTGTCACAACCCCCTCTTTCGTCCTCTGCGTAGTGGTCTAGCATGCAGGGCACATGTTGCTTTATCCCTATGGCGCCCTATAGCACATTATGATATCATGACTGATGTTTCCCCAGCATCCCTCATGACTAATGTTGCCCCAGCTCCCTCATGACTGATGCTTCCGCAGCACCCTCATGACCGATGCTTCTCCAGCACCTGCAATATCCTTTATGCTTGAAACCCTGCAAGTGTTCCCCACATCCCATGAACAAATGGATTAACTGCTCTCCCTGTTCCTAGGGCTTTGGCGTAGTTTTCCGTTAAGTCCATGCAAACTTTCCCCAGAATCAAGTCAGCCAATGGCAAGGCTTGGTCTCGCTGTTACTGGGGCCTTGGTGTTGTTTTCCATTATGCATGTTTGAGTGAAAACGATACATTCATTTCCTGTTATTTGGTTCCGATCAACAAGTTGCACCTGCCCATTCTGTAAAGTCAATGAGAGTGTACTGATACATGTTTTGCCGAAGGTTCGAGAACCTTCCAGAAGGACACGTGTCCCACTTGCCAAGTGTGATCTAGCCACATCCATTTAGCCTTCAAGAGGGTATATAAACCCCAGCCAAACTCGAATCGTGGTGGAACAAGCTTCACCCTTCCTACTCACCTGAATAATCTTGTAGGAACCAAGAAGCACTCCAGTCTCCTTAAAGTCCATCTGAATTGGTGGTTCCAGTGACACTCGCTCCCTCCTGCACAGCTACCCCTGACCCCCATGACTCCCTGAGTCGAAGCCTCGAGATCTTCTTCAAACTTTAGTCAAGTGGAAGAACTAGGCTAAGTACTTGATATCAGGTTAGTGTGTACTAACCTCCTACAGTGGTACAGTGGTACACAGGACCAAGTATCCCCGTCTTCAAAGACTATGAACATCATCTATGAGCCCCTTGCGGCACATTTGCACCACCGGAACGTCACTTTTTTGACGTTCGGGTGGCACAATATGCCGCGGTAAATTTACAAGGCCACACAAAGCCACTTTACATGGCTTTTATGGCCTTGGAAATAGGTGCCCCTTTAACACAGAACACTGCGTGAAAAGGGCATTCCATGGGTGTTGCTGTGGGTGTTCCCATGCACCACCCTGGAATCTAAAGCATTCCCAGATTTATGAGAAATCGTAAACCTGGGAAGGCATCACAATCTAATGCCACCCCGGGGGTGGCGTTAGGGAGTCACAACGAGGAGAAATGTTTTAATTTCTCCTTGTATTTTCCATTTTTTAAGTGTGCTCCATTTTGCAGCACAGGTAGAAAGAGGAAATTGTGTGAATTGCTTGATTTTGTGCAGAAAGGTATCCCTTACTGCACAAATGCAATCAGCCCTGCAACGCAGGCACTCCTGCACCATGGTGCAAGGGTGCCTGCGTTGGTGCATGGCAGCCCACTGTGCGCCGGCACAGGGGAAAAGGACAGGAATATGCTATATCTCATAGATGTGGCACATTCCTGCCCTTTGGTTTTGACGCAGGGCAGCGCAGAAAGGTCCCTTGCACTATTGCCCTGTGCCAAAACCTCATAAATGGGGCCCTTTAGACTTTTCCTCCATGTTCTCTCTGTGAATTACTCCAGCGCTTCTTGTGTGTTTATACTCCAGACCGTCCCTACAACCTTGATACTAGGGCTGTCACCGCCCAGGGATTAAAGACTTTACTCCTGTATTTCTCTGATATTTAGCAGTGCCAAAAGAAAAATCTTCAGAGTCTTTGTTATATGTATTAAATATATGCATCAACAGTGTACCCAACCCTATGTTTCGATAGTATCCCTAAGAGTGCAAGTCACTCCAAACTTTACTCTGAATGTATCTTTTGGAATGAAAGTAACCCCAACGTTTGCTCCAAGTGTATCCTGGTGACTGCAAGTAACTCCAACCTATGTTCAGAGTTTATCAGTGGGAGTGCCACTAACTCCAATCTGCATTTCAAGTGTAAGCCTAGGAGTGGCACACTCCATTCTGCGATTTTGGTATTTCTGTTCTCATGCCAAGTTGCTGATTTAACTTGTAAGTTTGTGTCCCTAACGTTAATGCATGTTCCTTGTATGTAGGGACTTGTTAGTTCACTGATGGCACCTGCCTCCTCTTGTTATTTCCAGTGCATTGCGACATCGCAAAGCCAGAGATTCTGGTCTAGTGTGCATCTACCTTGCTAACGTAGATGGTCTCAGAAGTGACAAATCCTGTTATGCAGTGTCACGCAGCCGATGAGCAGATCCAGTACCACAAGTCTTTCTTTTCTTACTAAATCCTAAGCTCCTTTCATCCAGGAAGACAGTGTGAGATCTAAGGTTTCGGTTCCTTGACTTGCATTGTCCTTGGGTGGGATAGGAGGTCCAGCATCGGCTCTAGTGTCGTCTCTGTGGTCGGGACCAGGAGAATGCAAGACAGAAAGACAAGCCTTGCATGCTTCCACTTCCCGGATGACATGGATGATCCGATACAGGTTCAGGGCCTGGCACAGGCATTGCCCGCCCGAGGACACCATAAGTGTTTTAAACTTAGCAAGAGCTTTAGTGGATGTGCAGCATGAAGTTCAATCATTGTGAGTAGGAGAATCAGTCGCTTAAGGACGAACTGTTCAGGTGTCCCCCTCTCCCCTCACCAAGGTCATTTGAGTAGGGGACTGGGCGGTTCCCAAGAGCACACGTACTGTTCCACAACTCCCACAGTTTCACCGACTTGAGAAACTTAACAAGCACCTCTTGAAACACTAATCCTATTCATATCACAGTTACCACTCTGGTCCCAGTGCCTCTGGCACCGCTCAAACGATTTCTTGGGAATGGTCACAATTTGATGCATTTTAGAATCAGTGCCAGTCGCAGTTTTATGTGAACCAGGGTCTTTCCCTCCGATACTGCTAGCAAAACCTTTATCATATCCTATGTCATGGCTACAGAGGCTGGTTGGGTTATTCCACTCACTGAAAATAATGACACGGTTTTACATGGGTTTGGAAGATTTAAAGAAGCGACACACTGTCTCTTTGCTATGCACACTCTTGTCCAGGCTAGTGATTATTAAGTTGCTAAAATTCATCCAGGACAGTAAGAACCTCCTTACCTACATTAACACTTTTTGTAAGCGAGTTATGGAAACCCAGTGGCCAGAGGAAACTAGGACTTTCTCTTTTCTAGTGGGTGAATAAAATTTCCTGACACACATTGTAGATTTATCCTCAGAGTTCATTAATTTAGTTGTCAGGCTTGACCATAGTTTAATGGAACGTTCTCCAGGGGGGCCCAGACTGCCAGTTGTAGGGTCTAAGAGGAAAGAGTCAGAGTCTAAGAATCAAGATAATACAAAACCCATGCAGATTGTGGGCTTGCGTGGTCCTTTGACCACCGAGGAAAAAGAGCGCGGAAAGAAATTAAATCTGTTTTTATATTGGGGTGAAACAGCGCATTTTGCACAAGAATGTCCTGCCAAACCAAAAGGAATTTGTAAGGCTAGCACTTTGACTTCTGACACTATGCTGAAAAGGTTAGAGTGTCCAGTTGACATAGGGGTAACTCAGTTGAGTGCGGTTCTTGAACCAACTCCCACCTGGCTAATACCTCACAGACAGTTCTCTGACATTTAACAATACCAGTCACCCTTATCATTGCACACCAACAGAATCAGGGTTTACCCATGCTTGTAGATTCCGGTGCCACAGGAAATTTTCTGAGAACTAGCGTTGGCCAGTTCTTTACATATTCCATGTGTTAGAAAAAGTGAACCAGAGCCTGCTAGAGCCGTAGATGGCTCCAATCTCTCTTCTAGGATGATTTATACCAAACTACTCTGCTAGCCTTAGGGTGTAAGAAAGAGCACACAGAGACCTTGATTTTCGACCTCACTGGGACATCTACCTTTGACACTATTTTAGGACTCCCTTGGTTTCAGTCGCACAATCCCTCTATTGACTGTTCCCTCCATTTAATCACCTTGGGATCCCGTTACTGTCAGACGTATTACTAGAATAACGTGCCCTCAGAGCCTGTGACAGAACATTCTCTTTTTGCCAAATTGGATACAAAGAAGGTACCTTTTGAATGGTGCCAGGAGGCCAATGATGTCTTTCACTTGGTTAATGAGAAATGCACCACGACCCGGGCACTCAGACATCCAGACCTCATTCAGTCTTCCCTTGTGCAGGCAGATGCTTCCCAGGTAGCTGTGAGCGAACAGAAAACATGCACCTGGTTCCCCATTTTATCCAAAGATTATCACAGACAGAGCAGAATTACTTAGCTATCAAATGAGAGTTATTGTCAATTAAATCATTCGTTCAAGAATGGTAACACTACCTTTGGCCAGACACACAACAGATTAAGGCCGATCTCCTAGCTAGATGGGGTTACACAAAACAGGATACTCAAGGTCAGACACCACAGAACGTTGTGAACTCAAAGCACATAATAGGTCTCTGCGACCCACAGTACTTCTTGGAAAAAGTTAGGCAGAGTATGAGTCAAGAAGAAATGGACTCTTGGGTTGCCTGGAGCAGATAATCAGATGCATCATGAGTTTCCTTACCATGCTACCAATTTATATGTCCTCACAAAAGAATTAAAACATTAAGTTTTAAGCTGGTGTCATGACACTTATTAGATCTGGCATCCTTAGGGTGCTCATCCCCCAGTCTTTTTGCTTTAGACTTCCACGTTTTGCTGTATCTTTTCGCTGGCCTTTGGACTCTGAGCACTTTATCCCTGCTAATCAGTGCTAAAGTGCATGTGCTTCTTCCCTAAACATGTGTGTGATTGGTGTGTAACCGATTGACCTAGTTAATGTACTTGTAAGTCCCTTGTAAAGTGGAATAACATATACCCAGGGCCTTTAAGTTAAATGCCCCTAGCGGGCTGCAGCACTGATTGCACCACCCACAGTAGTGGCCTTTCAAGCCTGTCTCATGCCTGCCACTGCAGTGTCTGTGTGTACAAATAACTGCCACTTTAACTTGGCATTTAAAACTAATTGTCAAGCCTCGAACTCCCCTTTTATTACACATAAATTACTCCTAAGTTAGGCCTTAGATAGCCCTGAGGGCAGGGTGCTATGAAAGTTAAAGTTAGGACATGTACTGTTATGTTTTGCATGTCCTGGTATTGACAAACAACCTATTTGTAGTGTTGATGAAAGGACGCTCCAAGCCAGGTAATTAATCTTGTAGATTTATTGAGTGGATAAATTATATACAGAGATAAGATTTGAGTAAAGTGGGGAGGAGCCTAGCGCGCATCCAAGATGGTCGCGTGAGCACAGGGCTCCCCGGACCCTTTCTGCTCCTCGGAATATATCCTGAGACTATCCTGATTTGGTGTATGGAATTTGGGAGATGAAGACCAGCTGAACATATATCTCTTTTCAAAACTCTAATCGGACCTGGGAATCCTGAGTTGTCGTCGTCGGAACTTTTGGGACCCACCCGACGGTGGTGGCCGGGGTGAAGGTGACCCGTGGGGCCGGGCTGCAATTGAACAACAGCGGCCTCAGCGCGGTGCCAGTTACCGATTCAGCACTTTCGGTTTCGGTTTTGGCCTTCAGGAGATCAGCTGGCGTGCGTGCTCAAGGTGGCGAGGTGCCTCCTGGGCCTCTGCCCGAGGCTTGCTTCCATCTGCTACTGGTGGGCCTAACGCCTCCGACCCCTACACCGACAGTTTGTGGTCCTTCCGCTGGCGCCCGCACACCCCTTGATCGGAGGTCCCATTGAGAGACTGCGCGCACATGGCGGGCAAAGGGGGTCCGGAGGGGCGCAAGACCAAGGCTTCACTGCGCGGAGGAGCGGTCCAGAGCAACAACATGGACCGCTATACCCAGGGCAGGGGGTCCCCTGGCGCTGCTGGCCTCTCCTCGGATGCTGCAGGGGGAGGCACGACCGTCTCTGCGGAACCTTCCCTACAGGACATTATGGGCGCCATCGAGGGCATCAGGGAAACTATCGCGACGCAATATGAGGCCCTGGCCCGTAAGATCGACACTGTCGCGATCGACGTCACCCTGATTCGGGCCGACCTCTCTAAAACCAACGAGAAGGTCCAGGCCCTAGATACACGGACCTCCACCCTGGGTGCGGAGGTGTCGGATCTGCGGGCCGCGCTTGGGGACATTAGAGTGGTCAACGACCAGATGGCCCGGCGGCTTGAGGACTTCGAGGGACGGGCCCGACGCAACAATATTCGCATCATTGGGGTACCGGAGTCCTCCGACAGCCGCCCGGTGGACCTCGTGGTCGAGGAACTCATCCTGCAACAGCTGTCCCCGGTCGGCCTAAGCAAATTCTTCGCTGTGGAGCGGGCCCATCGGGTTCCGGGCGGCCGGCCGCGGCCGGGGGCCCCCCCGAGGCCTATCGTGGCTAAACTGTTCCACTACAGGGACCGCGACGCTATTCTGCAGGCTTCACGGACCCGTGGCCCGGTCCGCTACGAGAACTCGACCATCAACTTTTATCCGGACTTCACGCAACTGGTCCAGAAACAGCGGATGGGATTCCAGGGGGTGAAGCGCCGTCTCCGCGAGCTAGGCCTGAAGTATTCGATGATCTACCCGGCGAAACTTCGAGTGGAGCATGGAGAGCGGACAGCCTTTTTTGACTCTCCTGTGGCTGCAAGTGACTGGCTGGACTCGCTGCCGGACGGGGGTGGCCGGCCCGGGCCCTCGGGGGGCACCGCAGGTGACGGGTCCCCTTAGACTGACCTTTGGTCCTTGCTTTTGCGGTTTTGCACTGTACAGTTGGGTCTTACTTCTTTTGCATACTGTGTCTTACCAGTACCCGTGAGGGGTGCGGGCGGGTTCGGGTCCCTTTCCTCCTCCGGGGTCTTTTTGTAGAATGGGGTTAGTGGGGCGACAGGCACACTGCAAGTTGGGGGGGGTCTTTGGCCCGCAGGGGTGCAGGGTGGGGGGAGTTGGACTTGGGGTGGGGTTGGGGGGGAAGAGGGGTTGTTTTGTTGTGTGTTTTTTGTTTACAGGGCGAGGTATTGATTTTTGTCCATATTTGGGAACTGTGCGGCGGGCTGGGGGCCTCTTGATCTATTGGAGGGGATGGGGGGTGACGGGTTGAGGCTTATGTCGTGGAACGTCAATGGGTTGGGGGACCGTATTAAGCGGGGTGTTGTACTGCAATATTTGCGTCGTTTGACTCCTGATGTGGTGTTTCTCCAGGAGACGCATTTGGTCGGCAATGTCTGCCATGCGATGAACAGGGGGGGATACCGCCTCGTAGCCCATTCTGGTTTCACAACTGGCTCCAGGGGGGTGGGCATTCTCCTGCGAACCTCCCTTCCGGTGGAGATCACGAGGATAGTCTCGGATGACAGAGGGCGTTATGTGTGTTTGATTGGGAGGTGGGAGGGGCAGCCCCTTACCCTGGTTTCAGTCTACGTCCCCCCGGGCCTCCAGAACTCCACCTTTACTGACTTGGGTCGAATGCTGCTTGACCTTCCGGACGGCCTCCTGCTCATGGGCGGGGACTTTAATTCTGTGGTTTCGGGTGAACTGGATCGTCACCCACCGAGGACCCTCCCCGCTGCCCAGTCATGGCTGGGTGGGATGTTGGAGACCTTCGGCTTGGTGGATAGTTGGAGACTAATGCACCCGACCCAGTGCCAGTTCACCTTTCATTCGGGGGCGCATGGGAGTCTCTCCAGGTTAGACTACTTCCTTATGCCCGCGGCGCAGACTGGTCGGATTCGGGAGGTCAGACACCTGGCGCGTGGTATCTCCGACCATTCTCCGCTGTGGCTTCTCTTTGACACCGGGTCGCGGTCCGCAGGGCGGATAGCTCCCATTAACCCCTGGTACCTGCGGGACCCTGTGACTCGTGACAGCCTGGTTAAGGCCATGGACCAATACTTCAGTGAAAACGAGGGGTCGGTGTCGTCTGCGTTGTCCCTTTGGGAAGCCTTTAAAACTGTTATACGCGGACACGCCCTCGCCCAGATAGTGGTGGCCAAGAAGGTTAGGAGCGAGGCGGTGGTGAAGCTGGAGACTGACATCTCGGGGCTGGAGTCGGCCTTGGAGGCGAATGTTACTCCGGACGGGCTACATGCCCTCAGCCTGAAACAGTTCGAATATAGGTCCCTGGTCACTGACGCGGCCAAAACTATGTATAGGGAGCAGCAGGGCCGATTGTATGACGCGGGGGATAAGGCGGGAAAGTTGATTGCGTGGCTGGACAAAAAGGAGAGAGTGAATCGTGTAGTCCCCGAGTTGCGTGCTGTGGACGGTGTGTGTGTGACTGAGCCGGATGAGATTGTGGAATGCTTCGCGGACCACCTCCGGGCGGTGTACTCCCCGGTGACCGCCAGGGATGAGGATGACTCTCGCCTCCTACTGAGAGATATTGCTCTGCCCGGCCTGTCCGTGGAGGACCGGGAGCGGCTGGACGCCCCCTTATCGTCGGATGAAATAGCGACTGCGATTCGTTCCCTTCGCTCGGGCAAGGCTATGGGTCCTAACGGTCTGCCCATTGAACTATACAAATTGCGTCCTGATAAGCTTGCGCCCTTCCTCAGCCGCATGTTCCGCGACTCTCTTGCGGCGGGTTCCCTTCCGACCGACCAGCGCTTGGCCACTATAGTCGTTATCCCCAAGGAGGGCAAGCCGCGCGACCGCTGTACTTCTTACCGGCCTATTTCACTGCTCAATGCGGAGCCTAAAATCCTGGCGAAAGTCCTGGCCAATCGATTGTTAAGTGTCGTGTGCGACCTTATTCATCCGGACCAATGCGGCTTTATCCCGCACCGCAACACCGCTCTTAACTTGCGGCGTCTGCACGGTGTCCTCACCAGGGCGGAGTTCCTCTCCGAACCGGCCGTGCTGGTTTCTTTGGATGCCACGATGGCATTTGACACTATTGAGTGGCCATTCCTCTGGGCCGTCTTGGATAAATTCGGCTTTGGAGAGGGATTTATTGGCTGGGTGAGGCTCCTTTACACGGGACCCATGGCTCAAGTGGTGGTGAATGGGCGGGTCTCTCGGCCCTTTGCCCTTGGCAGGGGCACGAGGCAGGGGTGCCCGTTGTCCCCGTTGCTTTTTGCTCTCGCCCTGGAGCCACTCGCTGCCTGGCTCCGTTGGGAGCCCTCGCTTAGAGGGATCCGGTGGGGCCCGGGCTTCGAAGATCGGGTCTCACTGTATGCAGACGACATTCTCCTGTACCTCACCTCACCGCGGCAGTCACTCAACGTCCTCTTTGACGTTCTGACCTCCTTTGGGAACAATTCGGGTCTCACGATCAATTGGTCTAAATCCTGCGTTTATCCCATCTCTGGTGGTCCTCCTCTCCTGCCGCCTCGGCTCCCGATTCAAATATCTCTGAGCGGCTTCAAGTACCTGGGGATATACGTTTCGCTGGACCCGGTGGCTCGCTATGAGCAGAATCTCCTGCGTCCACTTCGGCGACTGCGTGAGGACACGGCCCGGTGGTGCAGGCTGCCCCTGTCCCCGCTGGGTCGGGCCGCGCTGTTTAAAATGATGTCCCTTCCCAGGTTCCTCTATGCACTCCAGAACTCCTTCGACGTTATCCCGGTGGCCTACTTTCGGGAGGTGGAGAGCCTGCAGAGGAGACTGGTGTGGAACGGGCGGGCGCGTATTGCTCTTGCCAAGCTCACTCTCCCCTGGTATGACGGGGGCATCGCGCTTCCGGACATTCGCAGGTACTATTGGGCCTCGCAGCTAGCTGCCATTAACCACGCCACGTATGCGCCCGGCTTGAATCCGGCGTATGAGATGGACAAGTTCCTGCTTCCCGGCGGGAACTACAACAGGGCACTTTATTCCCGCCTGGCTGGCCGGACCCTTACGGGTCCTACTAAGATAGCTGTGCGGACCTGGAGGGCTGCCACTGCGGCCATGGGCTGGAGTGAGCGAATGACATGTGCTACTCCCTTGTCTGCCTCCGACCGCCTGGGCAGCTTGTGGACCACCAGGGGGTTTGACCAGTGGGACACGATTGGTATCAGCAAAGTGGGAGACCTGTGGCACAAGGGCGCGGTCAAGGCTTTCGCGGTGCTCCAGGCCGAATACGAGCTGACCGACAGGGAGTTCTTCCGCTACGCCCAGGTTCGACACGCCCTGCTCTCGGTCTTCGGGGAGGGGACCAAGATCCCTGTTTCCTCGCCCCTCGAGGACCGCATATTTGACGGACATGTCCCTGATAGTACGATTTCTTTAATTTATAAAAAATTGATTAATCACCGGGCGGATCTCCTGGTGCGCCTGCGGGAGGCTTGGACTGGGGATGGGGTCGAATTGGACGACGAAGATTGGCAGTCTGCACTGTCGTCCCCCAAGGAGGTTGCCATTCCGGCTCGTCTCCGGTTGGTACAGCTCAAGATTCTCCACCGGGTGTATGTGACGGGTCCGCGCTTGGTCTCGATGGGATTCTCCGACGACGGGCTCTGTAAGCGAGGCTGTGGGCTCAGCGCCACCTTTCTTCATATCCTTTGGGAGTGCCGCGAGGTGGCGGACTACTGGCGCCGGGTCCACACGGTTATGGGACGGGTCACCGGGGTTGTGCTGCTGCCGGAGGTGCGTCGCTGTGTCCTGAATGTGTGGGAGCTCAATGACTACAGCGCTGCTCAGACTCGGTGGGCGGCCCTAGGGAACATGATTGCCAAGAGGGATATAGCGCAACTTTGGGGCGCTCAACGGCCGCCCACCGTGTCGGTATGGAAGGAGAATATGGACTGGTGTATGTTTCGGGAGAAGACAGTGTATGTGGCCCGTGGCAAGCCGGGGGCATGGGGTAGAATTTGGGGTCAATGGAATGCGTATCGCGGAGGCATCTGTACGCCCCCCCTGGTAGACACTGATATCGCCATGTCCCCCTGACCCTTGATGGTTCCTGGCGCTTACTGTAACAACTACATATGGACGTTCATCTCCCTTGACCCCCTTCCCCCCCCCCCCTCCGTCCCCGGCCTCCCGGTACTCCTCTCTTTAGTGGATTGCTCAAATGGTCTGACTGGAGTCTCCCGGGGGGAGCCTGATCCGCACTGGTATCCCTCATAACTCGCCTTTTGTTTTTATTGTTTCTCTTTTGTTTTTGTTATTGTTGGACTGACGCTTGCTGTTCTTCGAGAACTATCTTGAGCCACTGCGGGGCGGTGCCCTGGGAACTGATTGTAGCCTTGATATGTGTATATTTCCTTATGTACCTAGCGGCCGGCCCGGGTGGTTGTAGGCCCATACTTGTAACCGTATTATTGTTCAATAAAAACCTTTTCAAAAAAAAAAAAAAAAAAAAAAGATTTGAGTAAAGTAGGAATCCAAGTAAGAGCCCCACCAGGAGCAGCTTCCCTGCTGCTCAGCCCTTCATCCAACTAATTCACGCACGCACACATTCCAAACACTAACATTCCACCAGGCAGTCATTCTGGCTGAGCAGCAGGATACCACATATCTTCCTCCTTTACAATGCAAAGGAAGGAAGTTTTAAAAGGCATCAAAATAGGCAAGAAAATGAGAATGAAATAAAGTGAATGGTACACTGAAAGAAGGCGTGAAAAGAAATATGGAAATTGCACGCAGAGAAAATTAAAGTGGATAGGAAGTGGAAGAAAAGACAAGTACAAACGACTATTACACCATCTTCCTTTTCACAAAAACACAAAATAAATACAAACGCAGACTAAAGAGAAAACCGAGTACTACGATCATGTATGCTGGCCAGGCAAACAGAAAAGTACAGGGTGTTAGAAAGAAAATAAAAGTGAAGTAGTAAGTAAACGAAGAATACGCAGAAATGGGAAATAGCAGAAATCGGAAAACACCAGAGGATTCTCCCCAAGATGAGGTGGAAGAACAGTATATAATACAAGAATCAAACAGACGGTATGAAACAAGTGGAGAGAGACCCCACCGTGTCAAAGTGTGGAGAAAGACCCCATCGTGTAAAATGTGTGGAAAAGGACCACACCGTGTTAAATGTGTGGATAAATACCACACCGTGTTAAATGTGTGGATAAATACCACACCGTGTTAAATGTGTGGATAAGACCCCACCGTGTAAAATGTGTGGATAAATACCACACCGTGTTAAATGAGTTGAGAAACACAGAATAATCACATAACAGAATTATGTGCACAGAGCACTCAACTCTTACAAATTAATATAATAACAAAGAAATTCCATGTAGCGTACGTCTACGCACACGGAAAATTTCTAAAACCTTTGCGCAAAGGAGAAAAAACATCATAACAATCATAGAGCTCATAAATAATCAAAATAAAAGGTTTAGTGCACTGAACCTTGAAGTCTGACGTCAGTAATTAACTATTAAACGAAATCTCAGAGCAAGTTGTAATGTTAAAAGAAAACAATAAATTAAAATAAATAAAGTTCTCACCGTTGACTATCTGCATCACTAACAAGAGAGAAAGGTAAATGCTGTGCGAGTCAGCATAATAATGACTAAAGTTGAGATCATAAATCCTCTGCGTCAATTGTAAGAAGGAGAAATGAATATGCTGTGCGAATCAGCGTAGAGGACTCGCAACCAAATCACAGCAGAATTATATAAATAATGAAGTTGCAGAAATGACAAAGCACAGTAACTTTAAAAAATACTGAAACTTGCTGTAAAATGCGTTGTAGTTCTCGTTATAATGAAACTTGAAGAAAAATAAAACAGTACCAGTGAAGTCATATGAAGATCAGGAACATTGAAGACTTTTAGGAAAATCCATGTTGTTGAAGTAAACATTAAAATTGAAAACTGGAATTCTGAAGACCGTGAAATGAATGGGTTGTAGGAACGTCTTGAGGCAGCATGAAAACGAAGCTGAAATAACTTTATTGTGCCGCATAGCGAACAGACGTGGTTGGCAAAAGCAAACATGGTTGGCAAAAGCAGGACTGAATGGTGAACATCCAGAGAAAATGTGGCTCCAATATGGTGGCATGCACTGGTGACGCCGCGCCGGATGGCTTCCGGCATCACCGTGCACCAAATCAGCTTAGCTAACTGAAGACGTCACAGTGGAGTGACGAATGGATTCACGAGGCAGCAGGAGGAAAGTAAGGTAGGGCTGCGCGCTCTGTGTGTGCTCGTGGCTAATTTTTAAAACTTCAATATGAAGGAGCAGTTAAACTGGCAATAGAGTAAACGCTGTAGCTGGTCTCTTGTGACATTTGGAAACAGCGCAGGTTCTGCATTTGTGTGCTTTTGCAAGACTGCCTAATTACTCAGTGAAGGCGACAGTGACATTTTGGGGCTTATTGAATACTTTGTATTATCTTGCCCATTTTTACAGCGCTTACTCTATTGTCAGTTTAACTGCTCCTTCATGTTGAAGTTTTAAAAATCAGCCACGAGCACACACAGAGCGCGCAGCCCTACCTTACTTTCCTCCTGCTGCCTCGTGAATCCATTCGTCACTCCACTGTGACGTCTTCAGTTTGTTAAGAGATACTAAGCTGATTTGGTGCACGGTGATGCCGGAAGCCATCCGGCGCGGCGTCACCAGTGCGTGCCACCATATTGGAGCCACATTTTCTCTGGATGTTCACCATTCAGTCCTGCTTTTGCCAACCATGTTTGCTTTTGCCAACCACGTCTGTTCGCTATGCGGCACAATAAAGTTATTTCAGCTTCGTTTTCATGCTGCCTCAAGACGTTCCTCCAACCCATTCATTTCACGGTCTTCAGAATTCCAGTTTTCAATTTTAATGTTTACTTCAACAACATGGATTTTCCTAAAAGTCTTCAATGTTCCTGATCTTCATATGACTTCACTGGTACTGTTTTATTTTTCTTCAAGTTTCATTATAACGAGAACTACAACACATTTTACAGCAAGTTTCAGTATTTTTAAAGTTACTGTGCTTTGTTATTTCTGCAACTTCATTATTTATATAATTCTGCTGTGATTTTGTTGCGAGTCCTCTGCGCTGATTCGCACAGCATGTACATTTCTCCTTCATACAATTGACGCAGAGGATTTATGATCTCAACTTTAGTCATTATTATGCTGACTCGCACAGCATTTACCTTTCTCTCTTGTTAGTGATGCAGATAGTCAACGGTGACAACTTTATTTATTTTAATTTATTGTTTTCTTTTAACATTACCACTTGCTCTGAGATTTCGTTTAATAGTTAATTACTGACGTCAGACTTCAAGGTTCAGTGCACTAAAACTTTTATTTTGATTATTTATGAGCTCTATGATTGTTATGATGTTTTTTCTCCTTTGCGCAAAGGTTTTAGAAATGTTCACACTATTTCTTGTTTCACTACTGTGGGGCCTACCACTCTCATAGGTTAGCATTGGGAACACCCTTATACCTTTTTAAGTGGTCATTCCTGATCAGAGAGGAGTAGCTTTTTTGATGTTTCATATGTTTAGAAAGGTATTGATAATGCTACTTACTAGTGAGGTTGGTGTTAATATTGATGTTGATGTACGCATTGATACATGTATATATAAAAACGAAATTGAATCACTGTTGTCGAAATCTCCTGATGTGACCTCTGTACCAACCCGAGTCAGAAATACGTGGTCAGGCAGGCCCTGATACCTAAGCCTGAGGCTACTGATAGACAGATCACATGTGGGGGGGGCACATAAACAGCAGCACAAATGCAGGAACAGGAAAATAACAGATTAGTTCCACAGATAGGCAACAACACCACAATATTCCAGAGACATTGGCCCCAATAAAACGCACATGGTCAAAGGGGCTTGCATTCCCAAAACACCATATAGTAAGATGCCGCATGAAGTTGGGAACACTCAACCAAACCAGACACAGTACACATAGCACACGCAGTGATCACGCACTCCCTATGCCGGACCCCGG
This sequence comes from Triturus cristatus, assembly GCF_964204655.1. Classification (NCBI taxonomy): domain Eukaryota; kingdom Metazoa; phylum Chordata; class Amphibia; order Caudata; family Salamandridae; genus Triturus; species Triturus cristatus. The sequence continues at coordinate 233,229,704 of NC_140585.1, forward strand.
GACACTTTCTCCCTGGCCCTCATTTGTCAGGGAGTAATTTATGGCTCCATAACTAGGCCAACATTCCACTTACTTTAACAGGATCTATGAATTGTTGTATGATGCTTCAAGAAATTTATAAAAAGATGCTCAGAATGATTGTACTTCGAGTCAGTCCTCAGACCGGTTTCTGTATGCTATAATCCCAGCCACAGGGTTTAATTAAACCATCTATTCCTGTTTTGCCAAATGCCTCTCGTCTTTGTTTTTTTATGGTAAATTCATATTTGAGCAACATTGGATTTGACTTTACTATTTCAGAACTGCCACTTTGAGAAAGTGGACTTTTCTGGACTTACTGCTCTATGTGGCTGACAGCCTGTCTTCAATACACGTCTGGGCAGGGTTGGGTGACAGCTATAATTGCACATTCCCTCTAGACAGCCACAACACAAGACACACAACTGCATTCATCTGCATTGTGATGGGTCTTCCTGGGCAGGGATGAATGGGCAGGGCAGGCGCTTACACTTAAATAGGTAGTGTCCTGTCCATATACAAGAGCTGATTACCCCCCACCATTAGCCTGACAGACAGGACTGGGTTGAGAGGGCTCCTTTGAAGTCACCTCCTACATCAAGTGCACTTTTGGGTATAAGTACTGGAGCTCTAACTCCTTCAAGACAGACACATTTTGGACCTGTAACCAGACATCGATCACTCTACATCTGCACATTGCCAGAAGGACTGCTGTGCTACCAGGAGGGACTGTCACTCTGCCAACTGCTTTGCTGTGTTGGCCTGCTGCTTGATGATTGCTGTGCTGCAGGAGGGACTGCCGCTCTGCTATTTGCCTTTTTGTGCTGGCCTGCTGCCTTCTACCTTTTGCTATTCTCTATCAAAGTGCTCTCCATGGGCTTGTTGGCTTGCCCCTTGTTCCTAGAAGTCTCAGGGCCTTAAAATACTTCAATTGCACTGGTTGGGCTTCCGTATCTGCCCTTCCAAAGAAGACTGCCATGTTTGCCGACGAATTTTAAATCCTGTTAGGAATCCTATGGCTCGTGCTATCGCGCCAGGCACCTCTTTATCCACATATGTGCTTATTCCACATTTTCACACTAAGGTTGGTTATTGTTCTGTGTTACAGTTGGTTAGGCGAATGTGTTTACATCCTCAATTTCAACAGGTCTAAGATTCTGCCTGGTGGCAGTGGTAGGCAATGTATGTATCTGCATCAATCAATGTTGCTTGCGGCAATGTCACATGTTATTTAAAGTATGGAAGCTGCTCACTGCATTTGTACATTCTAATGGAACTCCAGCAGCAAGTGCCACAGTTTATTTACATGTATTTATTTATTTTGTGCATGTTTAGTGCTACAAGGTCCCAGTCTGTGACAGACAGCACTGTGAACATCGAAGTAGGGTCTTTTAAAAGCACACATGTCCCAGCTTAGCTTGTAGCTACCATACAAAAACTCGCAAAAAGAAACAAGCATTGGCATAGCCAATAGGTCTCGCCTTTGGGACCTTATAAGTGTTTAGCTAGATATATTGACTTTGCCAATGTCTTTAAGCTATGCTGAGAGAAGTGTGACTGCTGTGCAGCATGCTGAGAAGTTATAATAAAAAAGTGTCAGAAGCATTTTTGTTACCTTTGTCCAGAGTTACACCTCACAGTCCTGGCCGTGGTATCTGGCTGTGCCAATGAAATCTGTCCTTAAAGCTCTGTGTTCCCCATGCCCCCGACAAATTGGTCTTTCACTACCTGCTTCAAATCAACATCCGGGCTTGACTCACGTGCAGTGCTCTAAAGTACACTGAAGGCGGCACTAAGCGCTTTATGAAACTCCCGAAATAAATAAATAGGCAAAAAATGATATGTTATAATTCTGTGAACTATTTAGGCTAAGAGCATAACAAACTTAAGATGATTTATAATGCTTCATACATTTCTCATATTTCTGGACAAAATAATTATTTTATTTTGCACACTATCCATCAAATATGCATAATATGGCCAAAGTCCATGATAATGAGACTGAAGTTGTGTCACTCTGCTGAAAAAATGTTCTGAGGTATTGCTTGAAAGGTCAGCGCAGAGTGCATAAAATATATGATTTCATAGGTGACTGCCGATGTAAAGAATGCTTACGTGCTTGATGCACTGCCTGAATTTTAAACGGTGTGTGAATTAAAGGTAGTTCTCATTTCCACTGATACTGTAATTGAAATCGGCCCAGCGGTTAGCACGAGGATGCAAGGAGAGCGGCCAGTTTATTAGCATATTTTATATGCAGATGCACTGGTCACAAAATCAGAGTATTAAAAAAGCAAATATGAAATGATACAGAATTTCTGTCAATGCTCAATATATCTCGCTTGTACCGAGTCCGACGCTAGGAGTTTGAAGAGCTGAGTCATCTAGAATTTTAACCTGAAATTCCGCATATCAAACACAGATGTCTGCAACAGAGCATTATATATAATGTGTAACCACCACTACCCTGCACGCATACACGCACGACCCAGAAATGTGCTGTGCTGCTCTTCAGGAAGGAGATGCGTGCTGTGCTGCTCGTCAGGGCGCTAATAATGTCACAGAACGGCAGGGATAGGTGGGGGCTCCTTAGCTTCGTGTTGGCCGGTGTCATCAGGGCTGAGCGGAAGTTACGCCTGCTCCTCATGGGGTCATTCCTGTACCTATGTACATGAAATAAACCCTCCCCTGATAAATCTGTGTGTCTGTCCATCACCACAAAGCATCTTGTATTACAACAAAGAGGTAGACGAATTCTAGGAGTGGTCCTGCTGCGGTTGGGATGAGATAAGACCGGTACCAGAAGAGCGTCTCAGGCCCTTCTTGCAGGTGAGGCGAGAGAGACAAAAACAAGTACCCCCCAGACAGCCACTCCTCTTCCCAGCGGCTACCAGCTGTCTGCCTTGATGCCATTCTAAACAGAGAGGGCAAAATCTGAATGTGCAGCATGTTATGGAACAGAAGCCCTCCGAAGGGTTCTGAATTACAATTCCACCATAAGTAACATTCTTTACCGTAGTATGACATTATAGAGTTGTCTTTGTTGAGTGTGTAAGGTGATGGAAGACAGTATTCAGATGGGACACATCCGAGCTACAAACAAGCGCAGCTGAAAAGCAACTGTGCTTTGTTTACTTAGGAACATGAGCCAAGATCACAATAAGGGAGGTATGCAGCTGGCACTATGCGCGTCGCTGCTCGCTCCCAAGACCCCTAGGCCAGGGGAGCTAACTTTAAAAGAATAGGCGGGACATGCTGCCGTCTTTGACCATTTGCGTGCTTTCATTACTGAAATCCACACGCAAAGGCCAATAGAATATGTGGAAGTTAACTAACTCCCACTGAGAAGTTTAGGAACAGTGTGGAGGGCTCACAAGAAGACTCCCATAGGGCAGTGCATTCACGCTGCGCTAGGCTCGGCCTAAAAAATGTGTGTCATCAGGAAGTAATTTCTATTAAACTGTCCATTAAAAGCACACATTTCACAGCTCAGCTGGTAACTCCTTGACAATACCTCTCAAAAAGAATAAATCTGTGCTGTCAGGAAGCTCCAAGAGATTCCATTAATTAAAGCCAATACCAGCTTCCACGTACCATTTACATTTGCAGATTAACTGTTGTGCACATTTACATGAACTGACAGCAAGAGTGCTTTCGGCTCAAGCCCCCGCACCATCCAGCAGAATGAGAGACAGGAACGGCTCAGTACTGGTGAAGCATCAGGTGGGCCTCCAGAGTGAGCAGCCACGTGACTGCAGGAGGGGGCACCATCGCAAACCTATCCTTGCCCGCTCTACCCTGTGCACACATCCCCACTTTAACCAGCAATTACAGGTCACGTGGAGGATGAGGAAATCGATGGTTCAGGCTTGAGTGGCCACCTGAACCATCAAGTGTAGCATGCGCCGCACACCACAATTACCGGGGAAAGGAGTGTGCACCAGGCCTTCTCACGTGGATCCAGCGGCGCCTTCTTTTGATTACACTTTCTTTGGAACATATACCATGCTGAAGTGACGCAGATGGTCAATTCTGCAAGAAAGTAAAGTAGTTCCTTATATTAAGCATTGGCAGCATAAGCATCTAGGATAGTAGCCTCACTCCAGGCACTAAGGGGCATATTTACAAGGGCTTTATCTCCGCTTTTTTGGCTTACAAAGTCAAAAAAGCGGAGATAAAACCAGCGCCCTTTTTACAAGAGGGTGCTAAGATGCATTATCGCATGTTAGCACCTTTTTTCCCAATGCCTCACTTTGCATCTCCAATGAAATGCAAAGTGGGCGTTACTGGGTGTCCCCAAGATAGACTACCTTGCAAATATCGCTGATGTTTACAGCCCACCTGATTTTAGCACACATTAGATTTTGGCGAAAATTGCAGTTTTCGCCAAAACCTAACATCTGATAAAATCCTGACTTTTCCATCCCTAACATAGGGGGTTGGGGGTGGATTATGCTGATACGACCCTGTGGGTCGTATCAGCAAGGTTATCGCCCTTTTGCAGGGAACATCGCTGGAAAACCAGCGATGTTCCCTTCAAAAGGGCGATAACCTCGCTATCTCTGGAATTGTTATCGCCCTGGAGTAACGCGTTGTTAATAACGCGCTACCAGGGCGATAAATACCAAAGATAGCCTGCGATAATATAATTATCGTTAAGCACGGCGAGCGATAATTATCGCTGGCCGTTGTTAATATGCTCCTTACTTCTTTGCATTGTTGTGAGCGAGGCAAGTAGTAAATTCGGTAAGACACCTGGCAGCCGCAAGGACTCGGAAGACAGATAATTGATACACCGGACTCCGCGCGCCGCCGCATTAGTAGTAGTAGTACATTTATTGTATGATTAATTAAAAGCGTGAGACTATAAAACATTTTGAAAGTAATTTAAAATGTAGTTAGTTCATTATAGTGTCTTGTGACATACTGGAGTGAAAAATAGGACAAGTGATTTAAGATCAAGTATAGTTTTCTTGATGACAATGTGATTATTTAAAGTCAATTAAAAATAGCCAAAGTGCACAGTGTGCTGGGAAATAGATCTTTGTGGAGCCATGTACCTTTGCAAGCTTATGGTATCAAAGAGTAAAATAGAGAATTTAAAATCAGCAGTCGGTACATAAAAGATTATGTAGTCGTTTAAAATATGTTGCAATAAAGCGAGGGTGCAGCGTGCATTTTGTTAATCGGCAGCCATCGCTGCATTTAGCTGGTATTTTTAAAGCATGTATTGCACTACCTTGACGTATTTGCAGATTCTTGACAGTTCTGAAGGGACCATGGTAGTAAAAATCCAGGTCGTAGCATTGCTACAAGACCATAGGCCATGGGTTAAAAAGAGTGGCTTTAGTAGTGTACGCCTAAAATGAAATAGCGACGGGCAGCAGCACAGTGAATGCGAGAAAGTGTCAAGTTTATAGCCACACAGCCTGCACTTCACAACATTGAAGAGGAGCGACCAATTTGAGTTGAAGTCTGTTTGTACTGTCATCATCCTCGCAGCCAAGGTTTGAGCGACGCAGGCTTTCCCACTTGAACAATTAAGATATGGCAGTGGCTTTAGAGCGACCTCTTATTCGTTGTCATACAAAGTTGCCAGGGCTTGTGAGAGTGGGATAGTCTTGATATTTTCAACATCAGCAAATTTCTGGAGAAGTTTTGTCTGTGTCTTCAGTATGCTTTTCATTGCTGTATGCGAGAGTGATGTAGAATTTAGGGGCATATTATCAAGACAGGCGAAAACTGCCACTAAAGCGGCGATAATGGGCTTGATAATATGCTCTATGAAATTCCAATTGAAGCTCAGGTTAGATTTCCTTCACATCTAACATGGGCTTCTATTGGAATTCTCAAGGGCATATTATCAAGCCCATTATCGCCGTTTTAGCGGTAGTTTTCTGCTGCTAAAACGGCGATAATTTTATCGCCTGTCTTGATAACATGCCCCTTAGTGCCCTTAGGTCTATTTGAAGGGCGTCTGCTGATGCCATTAAATATGTGCTCCCAGGACTGGTTTTAGTTTTCAGTATATTTTGAAGGTCAAACCTCAATGTACCGGGAATGGCGGTAATGCATGTGTGGTAATATTTTAGGATAGAGCCAATGTTGGTTCATTTTAGACCCTCTAGGCCGAATTCCAATCTCACCAGCGATTACCCTGGTGTAATATGGCGGCCCAAACACTTCTTTATAGGCTTTTAGATGTAATGTTTCCATATTTTTGATGAGTAGTCCCGGGAAAGCTTTACTGCCAATGGTGATGGCAGATGGAATATGGCCTTCAGCACTGTTCGGATTGGGGCTGAAGTAGGGTTTTCACGGGAGACGGTCAGTTGGCAAAGTCTGGTGATAATTAGTGTGTCTTGTCTTTTGGGGGACTCAGATGCATTTTGGGTCCACCTTTTGCCAAAAGCAAAGTGCCCAGGTAGTTATACGATTTTGCTCCTGTTTTTTGTAAGGGCCCAAGGGACCAATGACAATGTATTTGCTTGTGCATCCTTCCAAATCATATCACCTTGGTTTTTAAAGTGTTTACTATCATCTTGTTTGTCCGATTGTGTGAATGAAGGGTGTTAAGGACTCTCTGGATCCCTATTTTTGAATTATGAAGGATAACTATATCGATTGCATACTGTAATATTGTAATCTTTGTTGTTCCTATTTTGGGGGGAATTAGATTGGCTGGTTTAGTGACGAAGACATATCTGCCGTGTATAAGTTAAAAAGCATTGGGGCTAGTGTGAGACCGGCCTCGTGGCGTGGGCCCTCCGGACCAGCAAGCTACCCTGCAACCACGCCGAACCTCGTTGATACAGCCTTCCGGCCCCCGTGGGCCAACATCCCGAGGGCCGGCCAGATCCCCAACACGCATGCCCGGCCGAGGGAGAGCGAAACCCCCCCAAACCAGACCGAGAGGCGCCGATCCTGTCACACCTCTGGTCTCTTCCCCGAGGGAGGTTTCGATCGACCACCAGGCTCCCGGGGAGCAGGCGCCTCGCCCGCTGGGTGTCTGGAGTCCCTCCCGGACCCACCTGAACAGATCAAAGGGCCGAGCGACAGGAAACCCCGACACACCGCCCCCCAGGCACCAGACCCCTCTCCGCGAGGACTCCGGACTTCAAAGAGGAGGGGGAGTATAACAAGGGGTGCTGAAGGGACGAGAGGGGTGAAGAACTGGACTGACGAGAGCCTGCTGACTTGGTCGCGGCTCGATCCCTCCCCGAACCGAAGAACTCTGAACCATCTGAGCCCTGCTGACGCTGTCGCGGCTCCCCGAACTCTGAACCATCTGAGCCCTGCTGACGCTGTCGCGGCTCCCCGAACTCTGAACCATCTGAGCCCTGCTGACGCTGTCGCGGCTCCCCGAACTCTGAACCATCTGAGCCCTGCTAACGCTGTCGCGGCTCCCCGAACTCTGAACCATCTGAGCCCTGCTGACGCCGTCGCGGCTCCCCGAACTACGACCCTCCGGTGCCTGCTGAGTGACTCGCGGCCCGCTCCTCCAAGGGAAACGGCAGAGATTGCCGAGAGAAGTAACATCCCCTCAGCTCGAGGATTGAGAGCTGTGCGCCAGATACCTCACAGAGACACTGATTCAAAGACTGTCCCGCTACCCCTTTCCCCTCATCACGAGATCGCTGCCGCTTGTGGCATCAATTCTGCACCTGCCTTCCGGATCATAAAGATCCCTGACAACTAACGATAAAAGTCTATGGTCTTACAACAAAATTACTGTGTAGTGTCCCTCTATCCGAAGAGAGTAAGCGCAGCGTGTGCGATCCTAGGTACGAGACCCTTCCAGGAAGGGCCTCCCCGCTCTTGCTCGGCCTAACTCTGGGAAAGGTGGGCCTCCGGGTGGTCAGGAACGCATTCCGTAGCCTCCCCGGGGAACGCCTTCCAACAGCTAGCAAGTAACCTTGTTTTAGACCTTGGTTGAGATTGATCTTGTTTGGTAGAGTAGTGTTCGAGAGCTTGACCCTCACCCAAGTTGATGAATAAAATCCAATAAATAGGTTTAAGCAGGTTGCTTGGAATGCCCCAAGCCTGGAGTTTGCTCCATAGGATGCCGCTGTCCACCAGGTCAAATGCAGACGAATTGTCAACCAAGAATGCAGAGAGAACTTGTAATTTCTGAGTGTTTGCCTGGTGGATGAGATAAGAAAGGGTAATTATGTTGTTCAGTGTGGAGGAATTTGATCCAATTCCAGTTTGGCAAAATGGTATTATTGAGTTGGTTGTTGCCCATGACTCAAGATTCTTTAAATTAGCTGAGGCATATATCTTGGCCTCTATGTCCAAAAGGGTGATCAAACAGTAATCGGAGGGATCCTGATTGTCACCCTTTTTAAGAATTGGATGCAATATTGAGCATCTCCAGCTGTCAGGGACTTGCAGAGTTTTGAATATGATCGGAACAGTGGGGAGAGTGTTGCCGACCACAGTACTTGATCGTCTTTGAACAGTTGCGCTGCAGCCTGTTTGGGCCAGGTGCAACCTGGTGCTCTTGTTTTGCGTATGACTTCTTTGATGTTGTTAGTCGTAAACTTTATGTCACCTGCCTTTGGGTCGTCCATGGGGTTTAAGGTTTCTGGCAAGGTTGCACTCAGGTGCTCAGCTGTGTACACTTTTTTTACGTGTAGGGTCCATGTGGGTTTATCGATGAAGTTGGTTCTGGTGGCATCCTGATGTGTTTTATTTTTTATATGCCTCCATAAGTCGGCCTGATTGTGTTTCTTCATAAGTGAGTATACATATTGCCACTCCTTTTCCCTCTGCCGATTTTTTCCCGACCATATCCATTGCTTCTGTTGTTTTCTTTCACTCCTCAGTTCTTGTTGCAGAATGGCTTTGGTATGATGATTATGGGCCTTGCAGCATCTAATCATTTTACGGATTTGCTGTGTACTGATCAAGATAGATTGTTTGTTGTTGGAGGTTTTTTGCAAAGGTCGCCCACGACCTGGAGGATTGGCTAATGCTTTGTGGATGCCTTTAATGATAGGTTACCAATGTGCTAAACGATATTTGCCACTTTGGACCTGAAGGGACTGCCCCACAGTAACTTTCCATAGTTGTATTTTCTGTGAACAGACCGGGCCCCACTTTATTCTCCGAATTAGGAATGTAGCTTCATCGTGGATAGAGTTGCCCAGCATCCTATGGCTTTCCTGTTTGGCTAAACTGAGGTTAAAGGTTGTGAGGAGTGGGAGATGGTCACTCTCATATAAGGAGAGTACTTCAAAGCTCTCAAAGTGTTCCACAAGTTTTCCTGAAGTGACCACACAGTTAATAGTGCTTATGCCCCTGTAAGTTTTCAGATTCTGGTGAGATGGCTCAGAGTTTTCAAATGTAGTCTGAATGGACTTCATTCCATTTTTTTTTTTTTTTTTTTTAAATATTTTTATTGGTCATCATCAGGAAAAAAAATATATATATACATTTATTTGCTTTAACATATATATCTAATACAAACCAAATAAAAATAAATAAATAAATAAAAAAAGGGCCTTCCATTTGAATCTCTCAAAGTAAACGACGAGATGCAAAATGAAATTTGTATAAACTTTCCGAGAGAAGAGAAAAAATAGTGAAAAATTTAGAGAAAGAAACATAGATTAAGATAAGAATTCATTTAAGTAATGGTTAAACATTCCATTTTTTAAAAAGTTTTGTCCAGTTGTTTACTTAAGCAATGTGTTGGTGAGCAGCCAGTGAGGGTCAGTCCTGGTTCTTGCACGTTGAAATCCCGCAAAGTATTGTTTCGTAATTCACATGATCAGAGAGGATTTGTTCCAGGTTTTCGTTTACTGGCGTAGCCTTTTCGCTTGTGCTGAGCCGAAGCTGTTAAAGTAGGTACTAATCAGAAGAATCCTAGTCTGGGAGGATGTTGTTTTAGGTCTTTCCAGTGTGATCACTTGAAGCATCCCATCTTGAGTTGGTATTTCTGTTACTGATACTTTCAAGTTGAGGTTCACATAAGTTGACAGACCCCCCCCAATAGCCTCCTAAAGATGTTCTTTTTTCTTGCTATTTGATGCACCCGTTGGAAGCCAGTGAATGTTCGCAGGGCGAGGGACCATGTTTCTCATAAACAAAGGACATTGGTTGCTATTAGCAATGCTTTTGCAGATTCTGATTTTGATAATCTTGCTAATCTGGCGACATTCAATGTCAGGAGCTTTATTTATTGTTGTGTATGTGATAGAGATCTAGCATATGTTCTCCCAAGGATTTTTCTGTGGAAGCTTTCCTGATGGTGTCCCTTGTTGCGGAATAGGAGCGACCTCTATATATGTTCTCTGACTGAGAGTGGTCATAGGAATGCCCTGTCCCTCGTAAAATTCTATGGGGGTGAGTTGTTTAATTAGGTAGGTCTTTTGGTTTTTTAGTGGTGCAGGGTATTTAGTTTCTGGTATTTTTAAGATTCCAATGGCCCATTCCTCGAGGACAGGCTTTTGCTCTAGTATTGCTTCAGCCAGTTGGTTTGTTTTTAGGGTTATGACGGTAGCTTCCTTCCCATGTGTGCACTCCGGCGTCGTTTTAAACTCAATGCTCAAAATGTCTTCAGATAATTTTTAATTGATTGGGGATGGTAGGTTGGAACCAGGGCCGGACTGCCTACCGGGCTTTCCTTTATAAACAATGCAAAACAAATGTTTTTAAAAGTGTGCTTTACAGTTATTTGTTCATTTAGAAGCGCCAGCAGCTCCCCAGCAAGAAAATTAGCCCCTTAGCAGTGAACCTGGTCGCCAAACTGCCACCCCAGCAAAAAACGCCCAGTAGCCAGTCCAGCCCTGGTTGGAATGGTTCAAAACATTGTGGCTCCCCTCTAAGGGGCTTTGTTGGTTGATCCCTGCTTGAATATTTGCCACTTTGGCCTTTGTTGAAAACTTGAGCAAGAATGAGATGGTTGGGGGAGGTTGATCTAATCCTGATGAGTGGGGTTGGTGCTCCTTGTAGAACACCATTGTTATTTGCGGGGCGGGTAACTTCCTGTAGCACTGCTGTCGGAGCCCAGCCAGGCAGATGCTGCAGCCTCTGTGTATGGCTGTTGAACTTGAATTGGAACTGATGAACTTTGTCCTAGTGTAGTGCCTATCTTTTGTGAGCATGCTGAGAAGGCTAGTATGTCGGTACCCTGGAATGGGCTGGCTGAAAATTGGGCTTCTGCTTGTTTACTTTGTTTCTGGGCGAGGCTTTTATCTGTTCCTGAGTGCGCTAATAACGTGTCTCCTGTAGGTAGGTTACTGTACTTTGTGCCTCTCCAGATTCAATATTGGGCTTAAGTGAAGTGAATACTGGGGTCAAATTTTCTAGGTTTGCAGGTGCAATCGTTTGCGCTGGTTTTGGTTCACTCTTCTCCTTCCCATCGCTTTTGAATAATGGGTAAACACTAGACAAATTCTTGTCTCTAGTTTTGGTTGAGTGGGGGTGAATTCTAAAGTCGTTCTTTCTCAGCTTTGCTTTCCGGCCTTCTCTTGTCTTTTTTTTGCTATTTTTGACAAAGGCAATGGACCATTGGTTTTCTCTAGGAGTTGTTCTGTCCTTAAGATGCCCACAGGGATTTTATCCTTCTCTTCTGAGACCAATTCTTGTTCTAGGGAAAGTTGGGCAGCATCCTTATTTGTGTTTCCCGGTATGATGGGTGTTGGACTTGGCCCTTCTGGCAGGTTCACTCCTAAACTTTTTTGCTTTTACTGATGGCCTGGTGGTAGTGATTTTTGGTTTCTGCGCACTTTCCCTGTGTCCCAGAGTAAAGTGCGTGCGCACTCTGAGTGCATGTGGTGAGATAGGCCTGCCCTCCCATAGGAATGCATGGGGAATGTATGTGTCCCTGGTAGTTCCTGATGCGTGGGGTGTGCAGGGTCGAGTCTGGTATGTGCGGAGTCGTGTGATTGAATGCTGCGCAATGATGTATGCAGCATGTATGTGTCTAGTGTGGAAGTGCCACTTCTAGACATGGCTGTGCGTGTGCTGTAAAGGTGCTGACACGTGATTGGCTGGAGCTGGCTGGTGAGCCTGACTCCAGGAGTCTGGATGGGTCTGCCCGGGTGGTGAGTGTTGAGATCAGCATGTGTGATGTGAGGGAGTGGTGCACCTGGGTCCGGTGAATAGGGCTGGGATTTCCCCACACAATGCTGGCTCCGCCCCCTGTGGTGCGACTGATGACCCTAGCCCTGCCAGTGAATAGAGTGAGGGGCTGAGCACATCAAGGGTGCTCCCCAACCAGCTGCGACTGGTTTTCCCCCTCACCCTGAACCAAGAACAAAGGGAAAAGGTGTATAAAAATGGGGCTGTGTCCCCACAGAGGTCTTCTCTTCCAGGATCCTATCTGAGGGGGGCTGCTGCTGCTGGCGGCCAGGAGGAACCGCCACTTAGGACTGCCTTCCTGCCTGGAGGGCCCAGTGAGCTGGCCCCTGGCCCCGCCTTGCCCCCCTGCCTACCTTCCTGAACTTTACCAGGACTTTGTTCCTGGACCTTGCCTGCCAGCGCCTGGGAAGCGCTGCACTTTTATTTGAGAAGCGCCTGCATCTGTGGCCAGCAGCGCGGCGCTACGCTAATCTAGGAGGGAACCCCGACGTAGGGATTCCCCCGCTTTGCCCTGGATTCATAGCGGGTGCCCACCCCGCATTGTGGCGCTCGTTGGCGGGTGCCCACCCCGCTTATCTCTTTATTTAACTTACGGGAGCCCACCCTGCATACGTGTGCTCTAGCGGGTGCCTACCCCGCATATCTACCGCCTTGTATAGTTATTTTCTGCGGTAGCCCACCTCGCCGTTGTATTCCTGGCCGTGGGTGCCCACCCCGCCACTTTATTTAATTTAACCGAAGGCGGGAGCCCACCCCGCGCTTCGGAGAAAGCAGAGAAAATCACCGCCGCAGCCGGGCTTCAACAGGAAATCAGGCAACCTCCTTAGAGACGTGGGCAGGGCCTGAGTTGATCCCGGAAGTCAGCGCCGGCTGGAGCGGGGCTCCCGTGAGGAGAGGGAGAGCCCCGCGTGGCGCATGGTGACCGGAGAAAGTGAGGTTGCCATGCCAGGGGCTCCCGTGTGAAGAGGAGAGCCCCGCGCGGCAGTGTTACCGAAGCAACCTTCCAGGCGGGGCCTCCGGTGGTGAAAGGGAAGCCCCATGCGTTTTGAAGTCCCGGGTGAAGAGAAGGTTAGAGGAGCCGCATCCCAACCCCGGGCAGTCTGCCACCACTGAGCGAGACGCCCCTGCAGGAGTCCCGGTGAGTGGGGCTCTAATCCAACGGTTGGGGGCATTGTTATTCAAGAGTTCCCCGAGCGGGACTCCAACGTTTGCGGGCATTGGTTGCTTTAGAGCACGAGTGCGCTCCACCGTCGGGGGCAGTGTTCCTGAGCCCCTGAGAGGCTCCAATGTCCTGGGCAAATTGGTGTTTTTGAGCCCACGAGGCTCCCACGCTGTGTTGGGCACGTTTCCCTTGCCGATCTAGAGCCAGAGAAGGCTCCCACGCCAGGCATCAGGTTTGGTTTAGGGCGTTAGTGCGCTCCAAGTGTGACATATATGTTTTAGAGGCACCGTGGTGCCAGGTCCCTTTCCCCAGCTGCCCAGCACTTAGTGGGCAGCTGCAACGTGTAGGTTGTGCTCAGTTGCTCCTGGCTTGTGCAGCCTTGCCTTGACTTTGCTGGATATTGGGCATTTCTGCACCCGTGAGAGGCCAGTTGGCCTGGGGACAGTTTTGCTGTGTTGTGCCCTCACCTAAGGTACCTGGTGATTTTTACATATGTACTTTGGCGCCTGCGCAATGTCTTTATGCGATGTTTCTTTCTAGCTGTGCCTATGCGTAGAAGAGGGTTTTTCCTAGTATAGGTTAGGCTGATGTGTACATGGTTCCCTGCGTAATATTTTCCTAAGGTGGTTAGGGTTGTGTAGGTGGTACTTACCCGTTACCAGTAGTTACTGGTTGTGTGCTACATGTGTTATTTTGTGCTACAGTAATTTTATATCCTATGTTCTAAGTGCTACGTTCTAAAAGTGCTAATTCCTGACAGTGGTCCATGTGGCCCTGTCCCCTGTACATATAATCCCTTGTAAAATTCTGCCCAGTGCCAGTTGGCACAGTGTAAATTGTGTGAATAGTATCTAATGTGTTTTGGGTATAATACAAAGGCTATTTTTTATATATAACCTTGTGTGGAGTTTCCTTTGTGGTGGGCCTTGGGTGTTGTTGCTGTGTGCGTGCGCAAACGCTTTACACATTGCCTCCGGGATAAGCCTGACTGCTCGTGCCAAGCTATCAAGAGGGTGAGCAGGGGTTATCTTTGACGTGTAACTCCCCAGCCCTGACTAGAGTGGTGGTCTCTGTCTGGCTTTGGCGCAAGCCTTAGCCAACCAGAAATCCCATTTCTAACAATGGGCAGAGGGTAATTTAAGATGTCTTTCGGTGGTGATATCATACCCAGCTGTGGGGATGTTAATGTGATTATCTTTGCTGCAGACTCCGGTATATAGGCCGCATTTTGCTCAATTTGGACAGACCCCTTCTCTGTGGGTTTTATGTCGGTCCTCCTGGGGCTGCTTCTTACTTGTGCGGCATTACTATCCATGAGTGCTACCAAGACAGTCTGGTCCGACACCCACTTTAATAGGCAGGACTGGGAGAGTACTCATTGGACACTGATTCTTGACGTCAGTTGTAACAGTAACGCAGCAGAACGCGGTGTAGGTTAAATCAATTATCAGTGTTACATTGTAACAATAGCTAGAGCTCTGAGAGCAGCTTAGCCAGTCCCTAAACCTACCAAGGGCAGTACGCACCGTGACTGCACATTGCCACTCCAGCTTAAATTCAGTCAGATGGTGCATTAGCAGCGCTACAGCTTAGACAAATGCATGACTTTGCATTTCAGCGTGGTGATGTAGACCGCCACACTGCAATACGTTAGTCTAACGCCTGAGGCAAGCTACTTGGCAGGGCTGCGCGATGCACTGGATGAACTGCGAGAGCATGCCGATGACTTCACGAAAGTCTAGTCACGTTGTCAAGGAAACGGTTTGGAAATTCCTCAAGCAGAACGAACATTGGGCTGTGCATTGTCTTTGTGAGAACGTAAGGCTTTTGATTTGTGAACACAGCGGTCTTGAAAACTGACTTTGTGAGAACGTAATTCCTTTGATTTATTAACACAGTGTTCTTGAACATTGACATTTTGAGACTTTAGTGCCTCTTGACTTTTGAACGCAGCATTCTTGTGCGGATTGAAAACCTGGCTACAGGAACTTTGTTTAATTTCTATTTGATAAGGGCAACGCATAAATGCTATCTCTTATGGTAGGAGCTTCCTTACCTGCAGTCGCTAATGTCTCTGTAAAGACAAGTAGTAAAGTAATCTGTTGGTAACACGCATTGTATTAATCTGTTGGTAACATTAATTTATCAATCTTTCACAGGCCTTTGGCACACATTGGGATCCCTGATCCAGCCCCTGGCAATTTTGAATGCACATGCAACCTCACTCATCCAGCACCTGACAGTTCCGGAATCATGTACTGCTGTCCAGTCTTCAGTAACACAGCCAGCGCCAAGAAGTATTTGGTATTCTCTCTCTCTCTCTCTCTCTCTCTCTCTCTCTCTCTCTCTCTCTCTTTCTCTCTCTCTCTCTCTCTCTCTCTATCTCCCCGCCTTCCCCTTGGGGTCGTCCGTTGGAGCTGTTATACCTTCATTGCAAGCTCTGGTTAGAGCTCAAAGGGAGTTGGGTATTGTCTTCACCCCATCTGAACCACCTGGAGTTTCAGGTGAATGCCTTATAACACATCCACACCCATCTGCGCTATATGTCAACTGAGGTCATCATATCACAACGAGGATTGCCGTGTTTGCCACCAGGGCCGTGTCTAGGTGTTTTGCCACCCTAGGCGAGAATTGAAAAATGCCGCCCCCTCCCTTTTACTCCCATCACTCTTTCCCCCTGACATCCAGGCTAGAAGAATTAATGCATTAGATCACAAAATGTGCCTCGTTATGCCGCATAATTTGCCTTTTTTTGATGCATAATTTAGCCAACTCTCCGCATAATTTGGTTCCCCCTGTGGCTTAATTTCAAGTGGCCCTGAGTATAAATAACACCAACAATCAAAGAGCACATGGCAAAACAGCTGAGTAGGTTAAATGCTTGCTGAAGAGATCTGCAGTGTGAGCTGGTTACAAATTGAAATATTTGCAAAGTCTACTCAGAATTTTATCTTTCCAAGTTAAAAAGCAGTGCATTTGTGTTGAGTAATATTGACCTATTATCTAAGCCCCGAGGCACAATTTAATTAGCGATGTATGTTTTGTAAGTGGGCGTATAGAGCGCAAATGTAGCCGTAGAACATCACAACGCGGAACAATAGTTGCCTGGGTACATTTCAGTGGTAAATCATATAAAGCTGTCAAACTGACTCTAGAACCAGGTGGATTGGAGAGTCTCGCTATGTGATTTTATTCATGCAGGTCAAGCATCACACGTTTCATATCTAGCCACCGCTGATATGTCTTGCCGCATAAATCGTGACAAACATCCCAAAAAGCTAAAGCGCAAGAGGCAAGCACAATGTGAACTTGTTTTTATTGCAGGTTAGAAAATAAATTATGGCTATTCGTCTTTTTTCACTATTTCCAGACCATAATAAGACCGGAACCTGTATTTTGGGATGAAAAAACAAAAAAACAGTTTCAAATTAATGTGATGGAAAAAATAAGCCTCTTGGCACCATATATATATTTTTTTTGTATGTGTGGCGTGCTATTAGCTACCTGTTTGCGCTGCTTAAAAACAAATGAAATTTGTGAATTATAAAACAATTACCTGACAAGGTTATTTTATTTCCTAGGCACCAGAGCAGCCGACACAAACAGTCCGTCCCCCACGCGCTGAGAGAGAGGGTGGTGCGACCTGCGAGACGTAGTCACCGTCATTGGCTGCTGCATAAAGCACCGCTCTGGGACTGCCCAAAAATGATGCCCAGGGCAGTCATTGGTAGCGCTTTCCCGCGCTACAAGATTGACGGCCCTGGGGACCCACACACTGGTACCGCCAGCCCGCCCCACACACCACTTTGCTAGGGTGCGCTGCGCAGCATGTACAAGCAGGTGCGCTTGCACTCACATACAGGTGCTGCTGCCTGACCATGAGGCAAAAAAGTTGCATAGTGCAGTACAACTTTTTATGATGCAGCCCATTTCTGAATTACTTTTTGCGAATCTTGGCCCTGATTCCTTACTGCTCATACAGATTGAGTCTCCCAATAAGTTGCAGTGATCTATGACATGGATTCTGGGAAGAAATTCTGTTTGACACTTTAAGAAAGAGCTTATTGTGCTGTATGTTGTGCTCCTTTCCGCTTTGTTATCTCTGACGACCTCCTTTATCTCCACTTCTCCATGTTTTTCTTTCCGTTTTACTTTCCCATTTCTCACTTGGAGCACTGCAAAGTGTTCCTTGCAAACTTAGTGATGTTATTTAAAATACAATACACTTGCAGCTTTTCTTACTTTTTATTTACGTTCACTTACATGTGTACTCTTTTCCATGTTTCTACACGAGAATGGTGACATTATTTATACTGCTTTTAAAGGTTATGAAATGGGTTCTCTATGGTTTCTTTACAATACTGAAATTATAAAAATGAAAAGAAGGATAACATACATAAAGAACTTCACCCGTTACTTCTGTGAAATGAATGCAGACTGTTCCAGTGGGCATTATATGCATGCACAAATTAAAAAATGTTTCCCCCTTTTGCTGCCCTAGCCCTTTTACCACCCTAGGAAGCCCTCTAGTCTTGCTTAATGGTAGAAACGGCCTTGTTTGCCACTGTACTTTACACCTTTACACTTCTTCGATGAGTGCAGACTGAGATTGCTGTATCTCAACAAGGGTTACCGTGTTTGCTGCTTTACTTTACACCTATACACATCTGCACTGTGTGCTGACTGAGATCACCATGTCTCAATGAGTATTGCAGTGGGTGCTACTGTATTCTACATCTGCACAAATTTGCGTTGTGTGCCAATCAACCCCATCAAGTCTGTCCTGTCTGAAGGAGATCTATTTAAGGCTACTGTTGGTAGCTGGAATCCCACTACCCTTACATTTTGGATGCTAACTGCCTTTTTGTTACCCTAACTAATATGTGGCAGATTCATCATATTGATGCCTTTTTTTACCTTTTGAATATTATTGTATGTCTTGATCGATTAGAGTATGTTGTTGTGGAATGTATGAAAGTATGATTGTTGTTTCTTGGATGAGAGTTGTCGGACAGAAACGTAATAGCCTTTTGAATTGTGGATTGATGCATTGTAAGATATATCTGTACATATAACAAAATGATATTCAGAAACATATAAAAATAAATGTAATTGATTTGCCTTATCAAAACTTAACATGGTTACAATTGTGTTCTTTTTCTTTTGACTTTTGTGTTCATCTGCCTCGAGGGCTTGTTATTATCATTAGGACCCTTATCTAGGGCCTTTTTCGAATTAATTCTGGCAGGTACCATACTTTCTGGCTGTCTGAAGGAGATCACCATGGCCACTGACTTCTCCACAGACGTGCCGCTCACAGGCAGCCCAGGTAGCTCAACCCCCCTCCCTTACAATTCTGAAAGGAGGGGCCAAAGCAGCTCACCTTTGACTGCACAACAGGTATTGTGAATTACGGACTGTGGTGCCTACTTGGGAATCCAGGTTTTGAGTGGCTGGCCACAAGCTTGTCCATCACTAAGTGTGAACGCACTACTTGATTAGTGATTCACTGGTTGGACCAGCACTTCATCCCCATTTGGACCGTAAAAATTGGAAGAGGAGCGCAAGGGCTCCTCCATCGCTGAGATTATCTGCTGTTTTTAAATGTGCATATCTTCAAAAGTCTACATGTGTTTTTTGTCGTTTTGGTCTTAATTTGTTCAGAATATACTAAGCTATATTTTGAAAACCTGTGTGGAGTCATTTTGTTTTTATTCATTGTGTTACTGTGTGTGTGTATGTGTTGCACAAATACTTTACACAATGCCTCTCTTCATAAGCCTAACTGCTCTGTGCCAAGCTACTAGAGTGTAAGCATAGGTTATTTCAGTGGTGTATCTAGATTACCTTGACTAGTGATGGGTTCTGTCTGGCTGGAGTGTATACCTTAGTCAACCGTAAACCCCGTTCTAACAATACTTCATTAGCAGGCCAACCAGAAATTCATTAGACTTCAGAAAACTGGCAGCCATGAGTTTGGTGGCCCACATTGTCCAAGGATGTGCATGACTACGTTCAGAGCTGCTCCATATGTTCTCAAAACAAAACTTCCCATTCCGTCCCATCAGGCTATATACAAACCTTTCCAGTACCTCCACATCCTTGGCATACCATAGGCATGGCCCTTATTGCTGACCTCTCCAACTCTAATGGCTACCATACCATTTGGATGGAAATAGGTCTTTTTTCCAAGATGGTGCATTTTATTGTCATAAAAGAATTATCAACTCCCAAGACCCTCACAATGCTGTTTATTTAACAAATCATGCAGTTGCACGGACTCTCCTCGGTCATCATTTCTGATGAGGGCCCGCAATCCATTTCACAATTTGAGTGCAGTCTTTGCACATCATTGGACATTGATGCTGGACTTTCAGCTGCCTATCACACACAAACTGATGAGCATATGGAGTGGGTACACAAACTCTCGGAACAGACACTGCAATGTCTACTGACATCTACTCCAAAGGTTTGGGAATCCTTGTGACCCCAGGCTCAATCTGTTTACAGTAACTTTCAGCCACTGGTATTATCCCCTTTTATTGTGTAACTGGTATACATCTTCATATATTGCCCGAACATTTTGTAATGCACTCTGAAAATGTACCTGTCATACAAGACTTTGTAAAATTCCTGGATGATCCACAACAGCAGGTGTTATCCCATTTGCATCAGGCTAAGTAGAGTATGAAAAAATATGCTAACAGACATCAACAACAGCTAGACTATAATGTTGGAAGTGTCCACTAAATACCTGCAACTACAAGGGCCACATAAGCCACCACCTAGATATGTGTGTCCGTTTTCCATTGGACGAGTCATTAAGTCAGTAGCTGTAAAATTGCAGTTGCCAGAAGATTTACCCGATAATCCAGTATTTCATGTGTCCCTGTTGAAGCCCTATTGTGGCCAGACCCATCCTATGTCCCCTCTTTCACCTATAACACTGGATGATCATTTGGCATTCGAGGTACAGAGAATCATTGATACTAAGCGCAAGAAAGAATGCTTGTTTTACTTGATTGCTTGGTAAGAGTATGGTCCTGAAGAGCAGTCTTGAGAACCAACTGGCCATGTGCATGCCCCTCGCATGGTTTGTTCCTTCCATGCCCATCACCCAGAAAGATCAGGACCTGTAGGTTGTTCCTTGCTAGATGTGATATCATGACTGATGTTTTCTAAGCTTCTGTCAGGCTGGCAGTAGCCGTATACTCTAGAAAGCTACTAACCTGCTGATCGACCGGCAGGAACGATGACGTGCAGGAATTCTCCCTTTCCCACAAGTGCAACCCCACGCTGGTGAACCCCAAACAAACACCAGTGCGTGGGAGAGGCACACAGGGGGAAAACGAGAGGATCAACAAAGGAGGGATGGGGGTCAGCGTGGCTCCTCTGTCAGCGAGCGGGAGGGTCTGATGGAGTCACTTCCTAACAGGCTGCAGTAAGGAGGAGACAAACAAATCAGGCGTTTAGGGAAAGAAGTGCCACCTACCCCCCACCTCCTTTCTCCCTCTAGAGGCCTACCACTCACCTAAGGAGCACCGTAACCTAGAACCCCCAGTCATGGAGACCGTTAGCTTCACGGCCAATGAAGTCGTAGATAGGGCGTTGGCTCTTGGTGCAAGTCCTTGCGAGTTTGGTAGTTATCCTCACTACCGTGTTATCGCAGGCTGTCACCAACTGTGCCTATCTGCACACAAGAAGTCCTCTCTTCAAAGCAAAGGTCGGGTGCGAGCTGCGGAACGACAATGCTTCCTTGCGTCGGCAGCGTAGTATGCTGAATGGTGGGGGAAAAACACGTCTAATGCACACGGAACACTTGCGTTCCTCGGGGTAGTCTTTTGGGACAAACGCAGTTACTTCACTGCCTGGGTAAGTGTCTGCAAACGGAGGGCTCCCGTTCCTCTCACGGCGTCCCACTTAATTACCTGACCTTGGCGCCGCGGACAGGAATTGGAACTGGAGAATTCACAGGGGCAGCGTGACAACGGGCATTGGCATCGGGGTCGCGGAGAAGGAGAGTAGGCGAGCGCTAGTCCTCCAGCGGGGATTACCATCCGCTAAGCGCTGTCTTCAGGGAACTCCAACGGATTGTCAAGCACCGTTCCTTCAGAGGGGGAGGGTCTTATAGCGGCGGTCATGTGATCGACACCGCTTCCTGTGCTCTGCCGTTCGGCATCCCAATGTCTTCTGGGAACTGTAGTTCGGCTTTGGAAGTCGCTTCTTTTCCTGGCCGCAAGGTAATAGCTGGGGGCGCCGATCTTCCTTCCGGCTGTCAGGTGTCTCGCGAGGATCATGACAGAACCCCCTCTCGAGGACCGCCGTCTCGGCGGTTGCCCTGGTTTACCAGGATATATGGCGTGGAATTGTTGTAGCAGTTCTGGGCAGTGTAGGTTAGCTGCTGGTTCCCAAGTCCGTTCTTCCGCCCCAAGCCCTTTCCACTCTACCAGGTACTGTACTCTTCCTCTTACCTGACGGGAGTCCAATAAAGCTTGGACTTCATATTCATCTTGACCCTCCACCTCTACAGGGAGGGGAGTCAGGGGTAGTCTCATGCTGGCAGGGCATGGTCGGAGAAGGGAGACATGGAAAACAGGATGTATTTTCCAGGAGGAAGGTAGGCATAGCCTCACAGCAACAGGATTCAGGACGTGGTCTATTCTGTAAGGCCCTACATACTTGGGAGCTAGTTTACCCACCCCTTTGAGGTGTAGATTCTTGGTGGACAACCACACTTTGTCTCCCACCTGATACTCAGGTTCTGGTGTTCTCTTTCGATCAGCGTACAGTTTTTGTGTTTTTTGCGCTGTCTCTAAATGGAGCCTGGTCTCTTTTAGAATGGTTCGAAGGTGAGTATGGTGTTCTTGGATTGTGGGGTGTTTGGTGACCACAGGCCACTCGAACGGGAGAATGTTAGGGTGAAAACCATAAAGACAAAAGAAAGGGGAACACCCTAGTGTGGTGTGCTCGGCGTTATTGTATGCGAACTCCGCTAACCATATTAAAGGGTACCACTCTATGGTGTTTTGAAGGGTAAAACAACGCAGGTACTGCTCTAGTGTCTGGTTCAGGCGTTCTGTTTTACCATCCGTCTGAGGATGATAACTCGTGGATAAATGGGCATCAATATTCATTGAGTCACACAATTTTCTCCAAAAGCGTGAGGTGAATTGGGATCCTCTGTCTGTTATAAGAACCCTCGGTAGTCCGTGTGCTCTCACCACGTGTTGCAGGAAGACCAGGGCCAGTTCGCCCGCTGTGGGAAGTCTTTTGAGAGGGACGAAGTGGCCCATCTTTGTTAGGTGATCAATTATCACTAGCACGGTGGTGTATCCTTCACAGGGCGGCATCTCAACGATGAAATCCATCGATACCGTGTGCCATGGGGCTGGCGGGATAGGGATGGGACACAACAGCCCCACTGGTTTCGAATGGCTGGTTTTGCTCTGCGCACAGACGGCACAATTCCTCAGATATTCTTTAGCATCCGTTCGTAAGGTGGGCCACCAAAAGGACCTTTCTAGCCCTGCTATGGTTTTGTTTACCCCCAAATGGCCTCCCAGTGCGGAATCATGAATCCAGGTAATCGCTTGCTGTTGTTGTGCTTGCTGGGGTAAAAATAGAGCATTGTTCTGGAACAGGAAATCCCCTTTTTTGTTTCTGTGGGCTGGGTCTGTTTGTATCCAGGCGTGGAAGTCGAAGTCGGATAAGGACGCTTTCACAGCCTCAAGGTATTCGTCTGACGAGGTGAGAGCAAGTAACTGGTGAGCAAAGGCCTTGTCGGGCAGGATAGACGGTGGCTCGGGGGGTATGCTCATCTCGGGGTGTGTGGGTTCTTCCATGCGGGATAAGGCATCGGCCTTGCCGTTCTGGGGTCCAGGCCTGTATTTGATAAGGAAGTCATAATCGAAGAAGAACAGTGACCAGCGTAACTGACGCGGGGTGAGGGCTCTGGCCGATTTCAGGAACAAAAGGTTTCTGTGGTCGGTGTACATCTCAACAGTATGACTCGCCCCTAGAAGATAGTGCCTCCACTCCTCACAAGCCCGTTTGATGGCCAGCAGTTCCTTATCCGTGATGGAGTAGTTCACCTCACTCGGGGATAGTTTCTTGGAATAATACGCCACCGGATGGAGTTGCCCCGTTTGTTGGTGTCGTTGGGACAACACTCCGCCTATGGCGTATTGAGACGCATCCGTCTCCACCACGAACGGCAGGTCAGAATTCGGGTGTAGTAGAATAGGGGCGGTTGTGAATCGTCTTTTTAGCACCTGGAAGGACTGCTCCGCCTCTTGGTCCCAGACAAAAGGGGTATTTTTTCGCAGTAACCGAGAGATGGAGTGAATCACCTTAGAGAAGTCTTTTATGAACCGCCGATAGTAATTGGCGAACCCCAGGAACCGTTGTACCGCCTTAACGTGGCTTGGGGCTTTCCAAGAAGTGATTGCGTCCACTTTGGCGGTATCCATTTGAAAGCCTTGTGAATTGATGATGTACCCCAGGAAGGCCACTTCTGTTACATGAAATAAGCATTTTTCCAGCTTTGCGTATAGAGAATGGCGTTGAAGGCGGGTCAAAACTTCTTGCACATGGGTGATGTGTTCTTGCAAGGTGGACGAATAGATGAGTATATCATCTATGTAGACTATGCAGCACACCTCCAGCAGGCCTCTGAGGACTTCATCCATAAAGAACTGGAATGCTGCTGGAGCATTGCATAGACCAAAGGGCATGACTTGATACTCGTAAAGACCGAATTTGGTTCGGAACGCAGTTTTCCATTCATCCCCAGATTTTACACGAACCAAATGGTATGCACCCCGAAGATCTAGTTTGGTGTATATTCGGGCCCCCTTGAGCTGGTCCAGCAGCACGGGAATCAACGGGAGAGGATATCGGTTCTTGATGGTTATCTTGTTGATGGCGCGATAATCGATGCAGGCTCTTAACTCGTCGCAGTCTTTTTTGGAAATAAAAAAGAGGGGAGAAGAGGCGGGCGATGAGGAATGACGGATGAATCCTGATTCCAGATTCTCCTCCAGGTATTTCTTGAGGTAGCGGGTCTCTGGTTCGGTGAGTGCATACACTCGGCTGCAGGGGATGTCCGCTCCAGGTTGGAGATCGATCCGGCAATCGAATGATCGGTGTGGAGGTAATTGGGTCGCTGTTTGTTTATCGAATACTGGTTGGTATTTCAGATACACGTTGGGTAATGAGACAGCACAGCAATATTCAGGTTCTTCCCGGCCTTCAGCGAGGAAACCTGCTTGTGTTCTGGAACCGTTGTCCTGCAAGGAATGCCCAGTACAGTGCTTGGTGCAATAATCAGAGGTCAGGGATACCGTACGTTCCGCCCATCTGACTACTGGGTCATGCAGCGTCAGCCACGGCATGCCTAAGATCAAACGGAATTGAGGCGCGTCGATTAGGTCAAACCGCAGAACTTCATAGTGGTCTTCCCCTACCCTCATTTTTAGGGGTATGGTGTGATGTCTGACGGGTCCGGATGTTAAGGTCTTCCCATCTACGTCTTTCACGATTTTGGGTATCGCCTTCCTTTCATATGGCACCCCAAACCGTCGAGCGTACTGTAGATCCATGAAATTTCCGGTTGTGCCTGAATCCAACAAGGCCGCCACGTCTAGAGGGAGGTTCTCGGTGATCCATATGGTAACGCACACATTGATGTGGGCTACGGCGGGCTGCATGGTGTTGGCTAGTGCTAGGGGGATCCGTGATAAACCCGTACCCATGACAGTGATCCCTTCCTGTCGTGGGCTTTCTAGTTTTCCGACTCCTGTGAAAAAGAAGCGGCTGGCACTTGTGTGGGGCTGGGTCTTTCGGGGGCCTTGGCTCTCGCGCGACGTTCCCTGATGAAATGCCCACTTTTTCCACAGTAAAGACAAAGCTTTTGTTGTCTTCTTTTTTCCCGTTCTTCAGGGGTAAGAGGACCTCGCAGTCCCCCAATCTGCATGGGTTCGCTGGTATCTGTGGTTTTCGGACGTTCCTCGGGGAGTGCTCGAATCCTAGGAAGCGGGAAGCGAGTCTCACCTCAAGCCTTATCAGTCTTCCGCTCTTGCAAGCGATGTTCCAACTGTACTGTGAGATCAATCAGCTCCTCACAAGTGGGAGGCAGCTGAACCACTTGAGATAATACGTCTTTTAGCTCACCTCTAAGACCTTGGTAGAATAGGGTGGAACGTTTCTCGGTAGGCAATCGGTTTCCACCACCAGTCTATTAAATGTGGTAATATATGATAGCAAATCCTGTGTGCCTTGTCTGAGGGTAAGCAATTCACGATCCAATGATAGCATGTGAGATTTACGATCGAATAGTCTTCTCATTTCTGTACAAAAGTCTTGGAAATTGTGCAGCACAGGGAATGGTCCAGCTAGCCGCGTTGCCCCCCATGTACGACATCATGAAGGAGGTCTTTGCAGTATGTTCCTGGAAGATCGTCGGTTTACAGAGGAAATGTAACCTGCATTGGTTAAGAAAAGTCTCAAATTTCTTGGGGTCCCCAAAGAACCTTTCGGGGGGGGCTAATGGTATCCCATGAGTCTGGATGACATGCACTGTAGGAGCAGAATCCTGAGAAGCTTGTGACGTGCCAGGAGGGGTAAAGAACCCTGTACCAGAAGCACCACCCCCAGGACCGGGGTTTTGCGTGTCGCAGGAGGGGGAAGGGTCCAATCTTTTATGTACGTGCTCTTACCAGGGTCTTGTCTAGAAATGCCTGCAACCTCCCTGCGCAAGATACACATTTCTTTTTTCATTTCTTGGTTCTCTAACCGAGAAGCGTGTACTTCCTGTTGTAAAGCCGTAATGCCTTCCAACAGGGAGGACAACACGACATTGGAGTCCATCGTTCAGGCCGAGATGTATACGTGGGCTTGACAATCTGTCAGGCTGGCAGTAGCCGTATACTCTAGAAAGCTACTAACCTGCTGATCGACCGGCAGGAACGATGACGTGCAGGAATTCTCCCTTTCCCACAAGTGCAACCCCACGCTGGTGAACCCCAAACAAACACCAGTGCGTGGGAGAGGCACACAGGGGGAAAACGAGAGGATCAACAAAGGAGGGATGGGGGTCAGCGTGGCTCCTCTGTCAGCGAGCGGGAGGGTCTGATGGAGTCACTTCCTAACAGGCTGCAGTAAGGAGGAGACAAACAAATCAGGCGTTTAGGGAAAGAAGTGCCACCTACCCCCCACCTCCTTTCTCCCTCTAGAGGCCTACCACTCACCTAAGGAGCACCGTAACCTAGAACCCCCAGTCATGGAGACCGTTAGCTTCACGGCCACGGTAGATAGGGCGTTGGCTCTTGGTGCAAGTCCTTGCGAGTTTGGTAGTTATCCTCACTACCGTGTTACCGCAGGCTGTCACCAACTGTGCCTATCTGCACACAAGAAGTCCTCTCTTCAAAGCAAAGGTCGGGTGCGAGCTGCGGAACGACAATGCTTCCTTGCGTCGGCAGCGTAGTATGCTGAATGGTGGGGGAAAAACACGTCTAATGCACACGGAACACTTGCGTTCCTCGGGGTAGTCTTTTGGGACAAACGCAGTTACTTCACTGCCTGGGTAAGTGTCTGCAAACTGAGTGCTCCCGTTCCTCTCACGGCGTCCCACTTAATTACCTGACCTTGGCGCCGCGGACAGGAATTGGAACTGGAGAATTCACAGGGGCAGCGTGACAACGGGCATTGGCATCGGGGTCGCGGAGAAGGAGAGTAGGCGAGCGCTAGTCCTCCAGCGGGGATTACCATCCGCTAAGCGCTGTCTTCAGGGAACTCCAACGGATTGTCAAGCACCGTTCCTTCAGAGGGGGAGGGCCTTATAGCGGCGGTCATGTGATCGACACCGCTTCCTGTGCTCTGCCGTTCGGCGTCCCAATGTCTTCTGGGAACTGTAGTTCGGCTTTGGAAGTCGCTTCTTTTCCTGGCCGCAAGGTAATAGCTGGGGGCGCCGATCTTCCTTCCGGCTGTCAGGTGTCTCGCGAGGATCATGACAGCTTCGCTCACGACTGATGTTCCCCCAGTGTCCTCATGACTGATTTTCCCCAGCATCCCTCATGACTGATGTCCCCCAGGTCCATTATGCGCGTTTGTTTGTTTCTCGTTATTTAGTTCCCATCCACTAGTTGGACCTGCCTATTCTGCTTGGTCAAAGAGAGTGTACTAGCACATGTTTTCGCAAAGGTTCGAGAACCTTCCAGAAGGCCACGTGCCCCTGTGCCACACATGATCTAGCTACATTCATTGAGACTTCGAGAGGGTATATAAACCTCACCCAAACCCAAATCGTGGCTTGGCCTCGATCCCTGTTGGAACAAGCTTCTCCCTTCCCACTAAACTGAAGCGCCCTCCCGGAACCAAGAAGCGTTCCAGTCTCCTTTAAGTCCATTCGAACCAGTGGTTCCAATGGCACCCACACCTTTGACGTCTTCCTCCTTGCTCCCTCCTGCACAGCTACTCTGTTCCCCCTGTGACTCCCTGAGTTAAAGCATCAAGATCATCTTCGAACTTCAGTCAAGTGGAAGAACTAGGCTAAGTACTTGATATCAGGTTAGTGTGCATTAAACCTCCTACAGTAGTAAACAGGACCAAGTATCCTGTCATCAAACACTATAGACTTTTCCCCCATGTCCTGTCTGTGAATTACTCCAGTGCTTCGTGTGTGTATATACTCTGGAGCCTCCCTACAACCTTGATGCTTGAACTGTCACCGCTCAAGGATTAAAGACTTTGGGCCAGATGTATGAAGCATTTGCAAGTGGTAAAATGCATTTTGCCATGCACAAAAAGGAAAAATGTGACTTGGTAACTTGTTACTGAATGACATTTTGCTTTTGATATACGGTATTAGGAAGGGGCTTGTTCAGGCCACCCCTTCCTAATACTGAATAGCACTGGTATGTATGAATGTTTCGTGACTGGAATGCAGTCACAAAACTCCCATAATTTTCCGACTCTGTAGAGGAGGCGGGAACCCATTCGCAAATGGGAAGGGGTCCGTGTTGTGAATGTGAGTGAAAACATTTCCTAAGAGCAGGCAGGACCCCTGCCTACTCCTAAAAATGAAAAGAAATCTTTTGATTTGTATTTTTGTAATGAAGCCCATTTTCCATTAAGAAAAGACCTTTGGAGACGACTAAGATGCCACTCAAGTGGCGACACAAGACGAGATACAGCCCCCCTTTAAACAACCGGATTTAACACTTCGGGATATCATGGCCGCCATTACTGGGGTACGATCGTCTCTGGAGTCCCGTCTG
Source organism: Triturus cristatus (assembly GCF_964204655.1). NCBI lineage: Eukaryota > Metazoa > Chordata > Amphibia > Caudata > Salamandridae > Triturus > Triturus cristatus. The sequence goes on from NC_140585.1 coordinate 233,258,249, forward strand.
GACACTGTGAACATCATAGTCTCACTTATCCGCGCAGATCTCCATAAAATGGACACAAGAGTTAAGGAGATGGAAGATGTGACTACCAAGATCACTAGAGATACCTCCCAACTTAAAAAACAAGTGCAACAATTGTGGGAAAACCAGGTTAAAATGGAAGCGCAGCTAGATGATTATGAAGGAAGTGCGTGGCGAAACAATGTGCGCATTTTGGGGATAAAAGAGCGAGCGGAAGGCCCGACTACAGACCTGTTTATTGAGGAATTAATCACCAAACATCTGCGACCACAGAGACTCTCCAACTATTTCTCAATCAAACGGGCCCATCGGGTAACGACGGGGGCGATCGAGGCCGAGGGCTCCTCCCCGACCGATAATAGCTAGAATCTTCAATTTTCAAGATCATGATGCAATACTCCAAACAGCACATAACAACCTATCAATCTAACTGGAGAACAGTGAAATATCTTTTTTTCCAGATTTCACCACAAAAGTTCAGAACCAACGCCGCAGTTTCCTGGAGGTTTAAAAGGCTCTGAGAGACAAAGACATAAAATACGCAATGCTTTTCCCAGCTAACTTACGTATTGAAGCAGATGGCAAAACAAGGTTCTCCTCCTCGCCAGAGGAAGCCTGGGACTGGATGGAGGGGTGGCGACAAGTAGGTAAGCCCAGTAAAGAGAGACAAAAGGGACCAAGGAGTAGCAGACTGGAGCCCTCCCGTGGAACTGGTGGCGATCCGGCGGGTGGAGGAGTGGACCTGGTTTCCCGGAGCTGAAAAGACACGGTGAACTGCCGAACAATGGAGGGCATGAATATCAGATAAGAGGAGCAGGCTGTAATGTGAAGAGACTATGATGTATTGCTCTGGTGGCAGATACCCCAAGGGTCCAGATAAACAATCCCTGTTGCACAAATGTAGCGGGAGAGGGGTTTCATAAGCACCTCATTAAGGTTCATAATATCTCTTTTGGGCTAAGGTCCAAAAAGACTGTACTCAGTAGAAATCACGTAGAAGTGGGGCGGGATAGAGAGGCTGCGTACCAGGCACCTTTCCAGATTGCGGGGGGGCAAAAGGCACTCTGCCTTGTTGGGTGTGGTTAGTTCAGAATCCACTGGGAGGGGGGAAGGGTGGAAAGGGCAGTTGAAGGGGTGGGGGGTTTGTTGTTATGTGTTTTGTAATCAGGTCACTCTATATAAGTTACTTGAATCGGCCACACACTATATCTTCACTCATAAATCGGGAGGGTCTCTATCATTACTTCTAACCTGTGTTAACGTATACCACCTAACAGCTCACACTGTGGGAGGAGGTTCTGTTTTCGAATCAGTGACTCTGGTTAGTATGCTCCAGAGTTTGTACATGTCCTACCCAATGACAAAATGGTGAAGAACTTTGTAAAATCGTCACTGTCTATGTTAACGTGGAACATCAATGGGATGGGTGATAAAATAAAAAGGGCAATTGTGATGCAGTACCTCAAACGGCAGGCCCCTGATGTTGTTCTGCTACAAGAAATGCAGTTGGTGGGGCTCAATTGTAAAGCTCGTACTAGTGGGGGATATAAACTTTTGGTCCATGCTGGTTACACCTCGGGATCCAAAGGCACAGGAGTCTTGGTAAAGAGGAGTCTTGCACTTACTCCAATACACACATGGGTGGACCCCCAGGGTAGATTTGTGTTCCTAGAGGCAAGCTGGGAGAGAAGGTCGCCTAATGTTATCTCACTATACATCCCACCAGCACTGTGTAAGGAGGCACTGACTGATTTCGGTAAGATCCTGTTTGATCTTCTAGTCTTAGGGGGAGATTTCAACATGACGCTGAATGATCAAAAAGACAGGCAGCCAGCACACTCACTGGCACAGCCGGCCACACACATGTCAGAGTTTGTCACTGCCTTGGGCATCACTGACATATGGCGTCATTATCATCCAGATCTGACCCACTTCACTTATTATTCAAACGCCCATAAGAGTCTCTACCACATAGACTATCTCCTAACCCATTCAGCAAGCATTAGTACCTTTCGGAAACCATGCTGTTTTCCGCGGGGAATCTCGAATCACTCTCGGTGTGGGCGGAACTCAAGTACCATAACCAGCGCCATAAAAATACAATAGTAATCAACCCCTGACTGCTCAAGATGCCGGATATAAAAGATAGTTTAATATCACACTCTGAAAAATTATTTCTAAGATAACGTGGGGTATGTGGACTCGGCCCAGATCATATAGGAGGCCTTTAAGATGGTGGTGAAGGAAAAAGCATTGGCACTCAAGGTGGGTTATATTAAAAAGCAAGGAAATCAGGTAGCGCAACTTGAATGTGAGCTCCAACAGCTTAAGGCAGAATATACTAGATCACCCAGCGAGGCTATCAGGCATCAATTGGACATGAAGCAACTCGAATATAAATCCTTAACCCGAGAGCAGGCTGGAGCCAGACTACTGGCCAAGCGCCATCGGCTCTATGAGTTGGGGGATAGGACGGGTAAACTACTTGCATGGTTGGACAGAAGGGAACAAGCAGAACGCTGGGTCCCTTGATTAAGTGTCAACAGTACACAGACTCTTTTAGACCCGTAAGAGATTGCAGACGCCTTCGCTGATTACCTCGAGCGAATTTACACACCTGTGGTCTCCACCACAGCAGCAGAGGATTCTCTGCAATTCTTGGCAGACATACCTCTGCCTACTTTGTCCATTAGCGACAGGGACTCACTGGAGGAGGATATCACTGATGATGAAATTCTAACTGCAATAAGTAATATACAGTTGGGGAAGGCAATGGGGCCCAACGGGATCCCCATCGAATTCCTAAAATGTAATGTTTTGCAGATCTTGCCCTATTTGAAAGAAATGTACACTGAAAGTTAAGAGAAAGGGATCCTGCCAGAGGATCAATTCAATTCAATTCAATTCAATTCAAGAAGCTTTATTCGATTGTAACATTGTGCAATCATAAAATCGATAAAATCAAAGTGACAGTATAAAACAATATAGCTCCATAAATATCGATCATATATAAAAATAGAAAGACAGATATAATCGGGAATACAAAATTTGACATCCACAGTTAATTAAAACACTAAGCTCTTCCTATAGGCGACCATCTTTTTCAAAAACATCTCAACTTTCCATATGATATCAGCATTGTCCAAGGTTTGCAATGCAATATACGCAGGTCGACAAGTCCTAAATCCCATCATTTTTAACATTGGTCGAATCAACACTTTCCTAATTTTATAGTAAAAACCACAAAAAAAAAGAACATGGATGGTGGATTGACATGAGCTATCATCACAAGGAAAAACTGTCAAAGTGTGACTCCAATTGTTCATATTAGGAAAGCTGGTGAGTCTATGAAATATACCAAGTCGGAATCTTGTTTATTAAAACCTGTCAAACCCTGCTGGAACTATGGCTAAGTAAGGCTGTATTTTAAAAACACTTAAAATCATTTGATTATCTAATACCGAGGGTTTAGAAATTTCCGTCGTCAACCTTATCATTTTCAGCAATGCAATGCCTTCTTTTTTTAATTCCTTCCTACTTACTGAGTGCAAGGAGTCAGGGTCAGTAAAATATTCAGGATGGCCCAGATTATGCATGAAATTAGAGACATAATAAATCCAAGGAATCCTTAAAACTTTTTCCAATTTTAAAATATCCTTTAAAACATCCCTATTTAATGTGGATTCCTCTTTAGTCCATACACGGTGCCACACTAAAAGTGGCTCAAGTTTAATCATGTCAGTCAGATATGTTAATCCCAATTCTGCATGACAGATGTAGGCAGATGTTGTTCTTGGTACGTACAGTAAATATATTAAATTTTTATTTTCCACTACTTGTAGGGAGTTAGTATTTGTAATGCCCCAGATTCCAGACCCAAAAAATTGCGGTGGAAATACATTTTGCCTGGTACATTTGTAAAAGTTTCCAGTGGTGGTCGCAACCCTAATCTTATCGAAAACTGGGTGAGTGCGGATATAGTATTAATAAAACTAAGTGTTTTACATCTTATTGCCTGTGTCCACATGTCCTCTTGGTGGAACATAACACCCAGATATGAAAAAGTTTTTGTTATGTCAATCTTTTGATCCTCAATAAACACTTACCGACATTTTTTCCTCCTCACCCCACAGCTCATAACGTAGGACTTAGACGTGTTCACGGTTAGACCTAAATCCCGCATAAAATCATTAAAACCATTCAAGACTCTCTGTAAACCGACTTGAGTTCTGGACATTAAAACCGCATCGTCGACGTATAAAAGTGCAGGGATAGGGCGGCCATTAATTTTAGGGAAGTCCACCTTTTGGTCAAGTAATGTGCCTTCCAAATCATTTATATATAAGTTAAAAAGAAATGGTGCACGGACACATCCTTGTCGGACTCCCCTGCGGATTGGGATTGGAGAAGTGGTCCCACCCTTAACCTCAAAGCGGACTCTGGTTTGGGCATTAGAGTAAAACCGCCTTAAAAAGTAAATAATTTGATGATCCACACCTATCCTTTCTAGAATTTCCCACAATTTAATATGTTGTACCGAGTCGAAAGCTGCTGTCAAATCTACAAAGGCTAAAAACAAATTACCCTTTTTCACATGAACATATTTTCCCACCAATAAAGTAAGATTAAGAGACTGCTCAATAGCACCCACTCCTTCGCGAAAGCCATATTGCAAATCGGATAAAATCTTATTATCAGATGCCCAGGCTTTTAGTCTTACTAAAATTACTCGGCCCAAGATTTTTGTCATTGAGTCGAGCAAAGAAATGGGCCAGTAGCATCTAGGGTCTTGACGGTTAACTTTTTTAAAAATAGGAACTATGAATGACTCCGTCCAAGTTGCTGGAAATGGAGCGTGGCAACTAGCATTCGCTACTTGCGTAACGATCGGGCCCCAAAGAGATAAATTTGACTTAAAGAGATCACTGGGGACACCATCTGGTCCAGGCGCCTTTCCTCCCCGGGTGTTGGAGATTGCCGTCACCACCCCGTCTAGGGTGAATTTGAGGTCAGTAGTATGCGATTTATTCCTTAATAAGCTGTCGTTGTCAGGTCGATCTGTCCCCCTGAAGACCTCTGTGAAATGCCCAATCCACTGTTCCTCTGAGATAGCAATCTCAATGGAAGGACCCCCGTCTGGTTTCAGAAAAGGTGCCTTTACCGCCTTCCAGAAGGCACTACTATCCCTACTTAGGGCAGCCGAATGTAGGGCCTCCCATGCTTCTCTTTTCAAACTATCGCTTCTCGCCTTAATTGCTTGTTTATACGTTCTCCTTGCCACCCTAATGGCCTCGCAATCTCTCGAAATAGTGTGAAGAGTCTTTTTAAGTTTGTGTGTGCTTTCGTGCATTGTGAGTCAAACCAACCCGTTAATTTTGCCTTCCTGGCCTTATGAACAGAAAGTGCTTGATATTGATTCAAAAGCCTATAAAATGCTACCTGGGCCAGCTAAATTGCTAGTACAAATATCAAATTCATCTTTGCAAGTAGTCACCACAATTTTTTGGACACGATCAGGATCAATCATAGCCCATTTCAATGCATAACCATTTGTTCTAACCAGTGCAAGTGACTCCAGAGGCATTGGATCAATATTATCTCTATTTGAACTTTTTAAATATCCTTTAAATGTTGCACACAGTGGGAAATGGTCACTCAGTGAAATATCTCCGATGTGAAATGAGATAACCTGAGCAGCATAAAAATTTGACAGCAATAAAAAATCAATTGTGGAGTATAAACCCCGCCCATTAAAAGTATACCCCATAGATACTGGTTCCAGGCACATTTCATTTACAAAGCCTAAGTCCAGGGTGCTTAGCAACTCATTTAATCGCTCCCCAACTTTTGAGTGTGTAAAATGCGTGCCACTGGGCCTTTCCGCCACATTGAATCCACACACATTTGGATCATCAGTGGGACATAAACCACAGTTAAAATCTCCTGTGAGGAGGATCCTAGTGTCCGAGACACTTTTATGCCAGAGAGATTTAACATCAGTCGTTAACTCATTAAAAACCGCTTCTACATCAAGCGATGGAAAATTGTTATACAAATTAATCAAAATTATTGACCTCTTACTATCTATCTTAATATTAATAATTTGAAAAAAGGCATTGTGTAGCCTAGATTCTATTTTACCAAAATTCAGCGTATTTGCAATATAAGTACAGAGGCCTCCCTTTAGTCTACCTCTTTTACTATCTCGTGCCTCGGTGTGTAAGGTTCTATACCCATTGATATGTAGTGGGTCTCTAGCCCATGTCTCTTGAAGGCAGAGAATATCCTGACTTTGAATGAAATCACACCAAATTGGGTTTAACCTTTTTGGTGTAATCCTGCTATATTCCAAGAGACAAGTTTACAGAGGATTTCCTCTCCTATATTGTCCTGGATATGCATTGGTAATTTTAATGAGGGAAGATTATTATCAAGGTGCAATACGGGTTGCATAACTTTAGCAGTTGTAACTCCTTCTAATAAATTTACTTGAGTGGCACAGGGCAGTGATGAATGATTGTAATCTCTATCTAACGGCCCTTGCAGGGGAACTCCTTGGGTGGGAGTGATATCACAGTTAAGACAAGTTTCTACAATAAAGGAATTACCAGCGTCATCATAGATAGATGGTTCATGTATGCTACATTTGGAGCATTGGGCTAGGCTAGGCAAGTATTCTTTATACGGTACACTAGGAGCTTGATCGAATGGTCAATCAATTGCGTCTAGGGACTCAAATACTTCAAAACGATTGCTGGTTGGCACAATGTATCGAGAAGAACTACTATTGGAGAAGAGAGGCTGTTGGAGATGAGACTGTTCAATGGTCAAGGGGTTATAGTAAAACCCCAGGGGGAGAATATTAATGCCATTTACGTTAATCTCCCCAGTTCCTGCTCTATTGAGAATGTGCCGTACTAGATTTGGCGATCTAAATGATAAAACAATACAATCTCCCTGCAATCGTTTGTTTTACTTTCCAACCCATGAGACTCGTCTTGCCATTTTGAATTCACTGAAAAGAGCATTATTTAGCCCTGTTCTGGTAGTAAGGAAATGACAAGCTTTATTGCGTAGAGTTGACCAGTGTTCAAGATCATTACCAAGCACAGGAGGAACATCTGCTAAGACCACTGTATATGGGGTCGCTTCAGGTGGGAGATTTAAGACCATATTGGGTGAGGCTTCGTATGTCCTACACTGCTTTGGTGCAACAGAACCTAGATCTACATTCATGCTCCCCTGGGCTCTTCCCCCCCCCCCATATTGTGCGTGATCGGGTTTTGTAATGTTACAGGCCGAATCAATGGGAAGTTATGGCCCCAGTCGGTCTGAGTATGTGTACTAATCGAAGGATCAGTCCTTAAGTTAGAGGGCAATTGGGTCGTCGTTACTTGACTGCAATTCTGACTACATTTGGGATTTGGACAATAAGTTGTAGTGACTATACCCTTATCCCTAACGATATTCCCTCTAAAGAGCATAGGCCCATCACCTTTGCCTTTATAATCACCAACAGCAGAGCTAGCTAATTGGGATGGAGCTGCTAACCTTTCAAGTACAATTAATCTTTCTTCAATACTGCCCAACTTCTGTATCACGGGGGCAAGAAGGTCAGTAGTCAGTGACCCCAAACGTTTACAAATATCGTCCTCACTTGACCGCGCAATATTAGAAATCCCATCGTTATTGCCGTTATTCGCCGTGACATCACTGGGAAATTATGACATAGAAGAGCAAACTTTGTTATTAGTTACCGTAGAGGTTATTCTAGGTACAGTTTTATGAGTTGATCGTTGATTTTGTTTCTGTGGCACATATCTTTTCTTTCTTGTTCCCTGATCTAGTCCCTGATCTAGTCCCTTCTTGCCCCCCTGGTTTTTCGTTGCTTTCTGGCCTCTAGTACTAACTCCAGTACTCTGTGTCTCCGGCTCATGCTCAATAATTAGACTCATATCCTGGGCCGACAGATTAGGGTTCTTATTGCAAATAGATCCCGGTGAATCAGCAGTGGCATCAGTCAATCGGGAGACAATGGAAGTTTCCGGGTTACTACTCAGGGCATTGACTGTACTATTATCAGGCTGATGTGCAAAAAGGGTTTGCGGGTCCAGGGATAGCCTCCATTCAGTTAGTGCAATTTCGTGAATCAGGGCAGACTCAGCGCGCACAAGAAACACGTCTAGGGTCCCTACCACCCCTGAGCCCGCCCCCGCTTTGCGGCTATTCATTTGGACGTGTGCAGTCACAGCGCAGACCGACTCGGCAGCCTTGTTACTTCACTATGATGCGCGCGTAAGGGAAAGAGACACTCCCTCAACCAATGCCAAAAAAAAAAAAAAGGAACTGTTCCCACTTTAAGTGAACACAACGTTCGTGCCTGTTTCCAAAATTACTGAATCCGTAATTTCTAATAGTCCGATATAGATGGGGCGGGTGCTGGGGTTGCTGGGGCAAAAGCAAAGCAAAAATTCCAAATTCAAAATCCAAAGTTCAAAATTGTAAGTTCTAAATGAGGGCAGCCACCTACTATCCTGCCGATTACTCCTTCCCCTCCACTGCGTGCTAGGAGTCCAGGAAACTAAAGGTCTCACCCCTTCTCCTCTGCCTCCGTACCTCACCGGCACCAGTACTCCTACAGTGCTATATGGCGTGGCGGGGTATGGAGCGGGCGACACAGGACTCTGTTCAAATGCCGGCTTAATCGGCAACTCCTCCACGGCTCCTGTTGGCTCCTCAGTCACTCAGCTACTCTGGACTGTATTCCACTGGGCACCCAGCTGGGCGCTGACTGCAGAATGCCATGAGAAGCTTGCCGCTCGCAACCCGGCTCCTGGCTCCACGGTCGATGGTCGATGCTCCGCCTCCACCTCCGCTTGTGACGTCACCAGGCACGCCTCCGACCGAGCAGTTCCGAACGAACACATCAACAGAGCAACAGGCAGATGATCAAAGGTTGGCCTCGATAGTTGTCATCCGTAAACCGGGGAAACCTGTTGACAGGTGTGGGTCCTATGGACCTATCTCAATAATCAACGCTGAAGCCAAAATCCTTGCAAAAATATTGGCCTCCCTTCTATCATCCATTATTACCTCGCTGATACACGTGGATCAATCGGGCTTCATGCCCAGCCGAAATCCAGCTTTAAATATCCACCGCCTCCATAATGTCCTGGGTCGTAAATAAGTCATAGAATAGGATGTGATAGTACTATACCTAGACACCAAAATGGCGTTTGATTTGATTGAGTGGCCTTACCTATTTGAGGTCCTTTGGCGCCTAGGGTTTGGCCCGAAATTTACGGGATGGATTAGGCTACACAGATCTTAAAGGTCAGGTTACAGCCAACAACCGCACATCCAGGATATTTTCATTAAAAAGGGGCACCAGACAGGGGTACCCTCTGTCTCCACTGATCTTTTCATTCATGCTCGAACTACTGGCAACATTGGTCAGGGGAGATCCACTACGGAGAGTTTTGAAATGGGCTGAGGGTCAGGAAGACAGGATCTTCCTCTACGCTGATAATATTTTGCTTTATCTTGCGTCGCCGACAAAATCAGTGCATAGAATTTTAAATATTTTCACAAATGTCAGTAAATATTCGGGCTACTCGATTAACTGGTCCAATCAGTGATCTTTGCTATCCATGGCCGATCCCAAAACTCCCAGCAGGATGTGAGGTGAAGGTGGCGAAGGAGGGATGCAATTATATCGAAATATACATAACCCCTGATCCCAATACCTTTCACACTAAAAATCTGGCTGTACTGTTGGACAGGTTGCGAAATGCGGGTAAGTATTGGAGAACTTTGCTCCTCTCCCTATTGGGTCAAACCATCCTTTTCAAGATGCTGGCACGACCCCAATTTTTATATATCCTCCAAAACTGTCCGAACAAAGTCCCGGAATCCTACTTGAAGAACATTGAAAGGTGAGGTGAGGACTCTGTTATGGGAAGGCACCTCGCATCGCGTTACATAAATTAACCAGAGGGTGGTATGACGGGGGTATTGCACTCCCAGATATACGCCTCTATTACTGGGCGTCATAGTTGATGCTGGTAAATCACTGGATATATCGGTCCCCGCTAGACTCAGCCTGTCTTCTAGATAGATATCAGATGGGTAGGTAGGGTTACCTGGGGGCCCTTTATTCTAAAGTCAGGAGAAGCCGTTACTTTGGCCCACGGCCCATTCTGTTGAAATCTGGCATCAGGCCAATAGGAAACTTGGTTGGCTAGATCTCCTGACCCAGGCCACCCCATTATGGTCAGCTCAAAATGTAGGTACACTATGCAATCAACTTGGGTTCAATAGATGGGACACCATAGGTATCTCTACAGTGGGCTACTTACTAAAAAGAGGGAAAATAATACAATTCGCACAACTGAGAAAAGAGTATGATCTTGCTCAGGGGGAGGTCTTCCAATATCTATAAATCCGTCATGCTCTTAAAGCTGCACTTCCTGACACCTGCTATCTACCGGAGTCATCCCCCCAGGAGGACAGGCTACTCTCTGAACCCCTCATTCAAAAAGCTGTATCCATAACATATCGGAAGTTGTGTAATAATCTCCCCAATCCACTTCAGACACTCCTAGACAAATGGTAAGATGATATCGGACTAATCGAGAACAACGATTGGCAAACGGCACTGCTGTCCCCACGGGAGGCGGCCATCCCTCTTAACTTCGCCTTATCCAACTAATAATATTGCACAAAACCTATTTCACTAGGGTTACCCTTACAAAGATAGGGGGCAGGAAGGATGCACTGTGTCTCCGCCAGTGTCGCGAAGAGGTTACCTTTTATCATACTATATGTGGATGCCCCCGCATACGGGCCTTATGGGAAGGGGCCACACAATATATGCATAGAGCCATTGGGAAAGAAATCAATGCGACACCCCAACTGGGGCTACTCAACATATGGGAGGCAACAGACCTCACGGGGAAAACAATAATGGGTCACCCTGGCCTATACACTGATGAAACGCACACTAGTAATGCACTGAGGAGCAGCCACGGTGCCGTCCTCAAGGGGTTGGGCAAAGGAACTAGATACATGCATGATTGCGGAAAAAGAAGTATTCAAATCTAGAGGGTGTCCCAAGATGGGGTAAAAATGGGGCATATGGAATGCGTAACGAGGTGAGCTATGTAACTCCCCCATGAGTGATTTGGAACTAAAGAGGAGATGATGGAATGATCAAATATAGGTGGCTTAGCAGGGAAAATCTCTTTGTTAATCTTGTACCATTATGTAATTTGTGATGTGATGTAATCTATGCTGATATGTATGTGGTTGACACGTTCCTTGAAATACTGAAAACATCTTTAAAAAAAGAAAAGACCTTTGGGAGCTTGTTGTAGCCCTGTAGCTCATACAGGAGGTAAGCCTACTGACCCTAAGTGACGAAAGGGAGCTAATAGAACAGGAGAATGAAACAGAAGGGGACTTACCCAATATCCGCGATGGTCCATGCTGGGCGCAACACCTTCAAGACAGGAAGAAAAAGTGCATGTGAGAGGTGACAAGGACACCGAAAAACCAAGTAGGAAACAAGACTGCGGCAAGCACAGAAAGAAATACTGGAGAGCAGGAACCACCTGGAGTAGCATGGCTAGCACAGGTGCATACTAAGGTACAGGGATAGGGGTGGAGGCCAGGTAAAATCTAGAAGGCAATAACTTGAGAGTAAAGTGCAATCAGGAAGTGAAGTCCACCCCTGCCTCATATAGTGTCCCATTGAAGGAGTGCATCCTGAGGATATTCGCAACCATAAAGCAATTTCAAAAGACAACTTTGAGCACTTTATGCTCATACAAATTTCTCCTGAGAATAATGACCTTCTGCCTCTTATAGATTAAATTAGTACAAGAAATAGATGAACAATGGATCCAGCTCACATGCTCTTGGGATGTTTAAGGTCTGATAACTCAAATTGCACATGGACCTTTTCAGTAGTCAAATACTGATTTTACACCACCAGGCAATGCCACTGCTGTTTTTCATAACCTGATATGGGATATTTGCATATGCTTTTACCCTCCACCTCATCCCATTAACCATCACCAAAATCAAGCTAAAGTATGCCGGATCATGCTCCTCATGACTTGGCTGAGGCTTCATCAGGAATGATTATGCAAACTATCTCCAATCTTATCCTTAAGGTTCTGTCAGAATTTCACCTCCATGAGTATGTATTTCCTATCCATTACTCTACATCCACATACCTTGATTATGAATTAGTATTCAATATGTTGCCGATACAATCATTTTGTCATTGGATATATTGCATAATATTTAATTACCCAACGCAAACAAAAGTGGTCCTTTATGCAGGAGTATCAGTTTTGGACATGAAAGAGCCAATGCTGGAGTAGAAACAAGTTACTTACCTCTACCAACAGTTCTTCATTAATTTTCATGCAGCCTGCCCTCCTGCCCATTTCAGAGGCTCATGTTAGTGTCATGCTTCCACACTTGTGGTCTCTGTGGGAGATGAGCGTAAGGTGCATCTACCTCATAGACTAGTATTTAAGTCCCTTCCAATAAGAGGAATGTGCTACTAAATTAACATTATTAAACATCCTTTTAGGTTCATGTTAATGCTGTTTACTGCTGTTGAAAGGTTTTAGGGTAGTTCTGTCCGAACAACAGACAATGATTCAAGCATGTGATTCTATGAAAGATACCAACACTAGAGAATGGTAATGATGATACTTTTCTAACTATAAAAGGGTTGATTGATGAATTGGGGCTATGTGTGAGGGTATTCCAGACAAGAGCTCTATTGAACATATAATATCATTGTACTCAATGGGACATGAGAATATAGGAGCATTTGTCATAAGGAATGCTCAATCTGTCAGCAGAGAAAGAACATGGAAAATATTCCAAGGATTAAAGCCATTAAGGCTTTGACACGAAGTCTGCCTCAATAGGAATCGGCTACAAAATGGTGAGCCTGTCTTTATACCTTTATAGACAAAGAAACTGTGCAGTCACTGTAGTGTGAAAAAGAAAGTTCCATTTCACAGGCAAATGGTAAATAAAAAACACATCACACAGTAATGTGTAATATTGACATTTGCCCTACATCTAATGAGTATGCTGTACTATGTCTTACAGAGAAAACAATACTGCATTGGACATTTAAACAACATCTCCACGTTTGCTGAAGGAAGTGATCTTAAATTGTATACAGTTGTAAAATCTGTCCTGACCAGGAAATATAAGGAACAGAATACATTACATGTTATAAATGTTACAGCGCAAGGAGTCTGAATTTCGTTAAAGTAAAATGAAGCCTGAAGCTCATGTCTAATCCGCCTGGGAGGGGAAAGATGAGTTTATGTCACGTGCTAGAAACCCACATGCATTAAAATGTGCAATTTAAAAATATGGGTAAGGCTAAGGCCTCGCTCATGTCAGGTTATTAGAACGTCATTGTATTAAATGCAGCTAAACATTGCATCTAGACCTCTTTAGTATCAATTAGTGTGCAGAATTATTTATTGTGAAACACGCAACCACAGTAATTGCGGGTAACTTGTTCTTTCTCTTCCTGTAACTATTTTCATGATGACTAATACCTGTGGTAGGAAGTGCAATGCCTGTTGTAAAAGGTCAAGCCAGGTATAGCAACCCCTGCCCTTGAGTGGAAGCTTCTGTTCATGGTGCCAATGATCTTCTCATGGAACACCATATCCCTTGTCAGAACCTTCTCATTCACTGGGCTGTTTATTGACATGTACAAATATCCTTTACCTTCCTAACACTCACCCCTCCTGCTCCTATGTCTGTCATCCTCCACCACCAACACCAAGTACAATCCCCACCCTGAGATCCCATCCACCTGACAAATGTCCCCTGTGCTGTCCATCAAACATGTTATCGTTTCCTCTCAGAGTGGATGATACCAGACGTTCACTAAAGTATACTGGTGGTTTACAAAATTAGTCATGCAGCATGCTCTTGTCCCTTGCAGCCCCTCTGATAGAATCAAGGGATCTGCAGGAGGACCCTGGGGTGGGATCACTTGCTGAAGTTTCAGCAGCTCACAGCAGAAGGGCATCCCTGACTTGATTGGAGGGTGATCAGGTGAAAGTGCGAGTGTGCCTTTGCCCCTGAGCCGTATTACTGGTGTGCGCACAGGATCAAAAGAGTGTCATGGTGAGGGGCGTAGCTTGTTCAGTAAGATTGTGGGGGGGTGGGGTGAGCTTCAGATCGTCTGACAATCGGGCAGGCATATATTATTTAAATACATTATAGGAACATCGGGGTGCATGAGAGTGGCTTAAGGGGCAGTGGAAAGGGAGATAAATGTGGATTAGTAGGAGTTCTAAGAGAGAAAACAATATTTTGTTAAATATTCACTATTCTGAGGACTTTCAAAACAGAGTGGGAGAGAGTGTGTGTGCATTTTGGTCTGTGTGTATGTAAAAAATCCCTTGGGAAATCCTACTGACATCTCATAATACCCGGCTGAAAGCACCTGTACCTAATTATTTAGCAGAAAATACATTAATTAGGCAAGCTGTAACACCTCCCCTGAAGCTACCCCTCTGGTCATGGTAACCGCACTAACACGTAGGAACTGGTGTACAGCAGCTGTGCTCTCCAAGGGCCACAAACTGCACCCTCCTGCAAGGGTATTTCTGCCCCTTTTGCGAGGGGTCCCTTTTCCAAACTTTAAATTGAAGCATACTTTACCAGAGTCCTATACATATCGTGACATACGCTTGCACCAACGATAGGCCTCTGCTATAACTTATCATGGCCTGGCAATGCAGTGGACTCCCAGAGCAGACATCTGCTCTGCACATATCCTCTCCCTCCTTTCAGCTCGGTGTGTTGGCAGGGGTGTATCTTAGTGAGATTCAGGGCTGGGGCGGATGAATCTCAAAATTCCCAACTAACAAACTGGCAGGGGGAGCGGTGAGGTGATGAAGGAGTCTGCGTCTTAAGAGGTCGGAAAACTGAGGGTGAAGCTTTCAGGCTGTCTTTGTCAAATGGGCTCATAACTTTTTTATGCAATTTTTGTTTTTGGAAACTTCTGTTGTTCAACCATTGTTGAACCTCAAAGTTGTCTCTTGTTGTGTTGGTGGAATAATCCAAAATGTCCTAGAGATGGTCGTTTTCTATTGGTGGGCTCACTCAGTGCAATCAGGGACTGGGTTGACAACGTTTTCCGGGGCTGCTTTACCTTCTGGTCTAGTCCTGAAGTGTGAATCACAAAAACACCAGAAGGGTTGTTGTGGTCTTTTGTCCGGATGTCCCACATCACTCTGCACCATCCCAAATGTAGGGCCAAAAATGTGTGTTTATCAAGTAGGCGCCAAAGGATATCCAGCATTTACTCCTGCACATTTGTATGTTACAACTTCATGCAATGATACAGTGGTAAAACCCATGCAAGGAGCGTGGAGATGGGAGGATCACCCATGATTTGCCTTGAGAGTTCGTGAATGCCCACCCGCTTGTGAGTTGGTGGGCTTTCACAACCTCCTCCAGGACTGTTTACCATCCGTTCCCACTTTGGAAATTGTTGAAGATTTGCCCCAGCAAAGCACTGGAGTAAATGAGCATCTCAAACTTTTGTGGAGGGGTTTCTATACCGAGAAAAGTATTTTCACCATCTATTCAATTTCAAACTTTATTTCGACTTGTATCATCATAAAAGCAACATATATAAACATTATCAATATCATATACAAATACACAATCCAGATTCCAAGTAATACATACGAAGGTCAGACCACAATAAATTATATCCGCAGCTTTGCTAAAATCAAACATACATTATAAATTAATTTAAAAGCCAGATAATATTTAAAAACAATTCCCAAATACATATTAAAAAGGGGGAATAGATAAAATTCATAGTGTCTAACCAGGCCTGGTAGTGGTATAACCAGCCTATGTATGTTACAGCTTGCAACCTATCTGATTCCTTATAAGATACACATTGAATAGGAATCTACTTATACTAAACACTATAGGTTGCAAGGTATTTGACTTAAGTGTGCGTTCTGCCTCTTTAAAGAACCTGAACCCCATATTTTTACATAAGGGTTTAATCCATCGGTCCCTTGGTTTTTTATAAACCGGACAGAAAAACAGTAGATGGGCGTCATCTTCTTTTGCTTTTTGGGAACAAAGAGTACACAATCCTCTAGTATCATTGCCCCTCCAGCTACAAGTATTTACAGAAGTCTGCAAAACCCCATATCTAAATTGTAAGTATAATGTTTTTGCTAGGGGGGTCTTATCTCGTCCATAAATTGCTCAAATGCAGGAGTATCCTTGATAATCAAGAATCTCTGCGTCAATGGACCTAATAAGGAACTAGTAAGTACTTCCTCCTTAATATATGTCCAAAAAGCAGATTTCAAAAGTTTTTTAGAAGATGATGACATATTCTGGGGTTCTTCCCAAAAATGGGACAACCCTAGCCTTATGAACCACTGGGAAATATGTTTTAACCATGTAATATTTTTATACTCATCAATTCTAATTATTTCCATCAGTCCATTCTTATAATCACTCAGCTCAGGGGTTGTCCATAGTCTAACCCAGTAAAGTAATGGCCTTAGTGTGGCTTGGTGATCAGTCCTTTTGAGATTAATATCCATGAACACTGGAATTATCGGGGTTCTTGTTGGTATTTTAAGCAACCTGCGTATGAAGAGATTTTCTTCCTTCTTAAAAGTGTTATTGCAGGAATGGCCCCATACCTCAGCGCCATATAATGCCGCCGATTGAGCCTTTGCTTTAAATAATTCTAGTGCCGGCGTAATCGCTTTAGATTGACTACTGCCGTGCACCTTCAGAATAGGCAATAAATGTTGTTTCAAAATTAATTTACTTTTTTCCAACTGTCCCTTCCATAAAAGCATGCTATCCAGCGTAATGCCCAAATAATTAAAGCTCTCCACATACTCCAATTTTTGATTATTTAAGGCCAGATTCTTTCTAAATGATTTCTGAGGGTTTATGGACATATATTTTGTTTTGGATGAATTTATTTCTAACCCCTTCTCCACACAGTAATTATTAAAAGTATTTACTAGATGTTGTAGACCCTGTGGGGTTTGTGAGATGAGGATTGTATCATCAGCGAAAAGTAATGCGGTAATCGCTTCATCTCCTAATTTCGGGGAGTCATGTTTGCAGTTTCTTAAGTAGGTGGGTATATCGTTAACGTATAAAGAAAAGAGTGTGGGCGCCAACACACAACCTTGACGTACACCCTGACCCACAGGGATAGCTTTTGAAATTTCTCCTCCCTTGCCCCATCTCACTCTTGCATAATTCCCTGTGTGTAGTCTAATTAATTCCTTAAGTAACTCACTAGGAACTGCCATGTTTTCAAGAGTGGACCACAGTAGTTTACGTGGTACAAGGTCAAAAGCGGCCCTCAGATCAATAAATGCTACATACAGACTACCCTTCCTTATATTGATATATTTCCAGCAAATGCACATAAATCTGAATACCTGGTCAACCGTGCTGGTTTTTAACCTAAACCCTGCTTGGTATTTAGACAAAATCTGCGCCCCCTCTGTCCATATTAAAAGTCTATTTAAAATGTGTCTGGCAAAAATTTTTTGTAAAAGATCTATTAAACTTATAGGGCGGTAATTGGCCGGATCATAGCGATCCCCTTTCTTAAAAATTGTTACAATTTCAGCCCCTTTCCAGGATTCGGGGATTGAAGTTCCGGCCACTATGGAGTTACAGAGAAAATGTATGTAGGGTCCCCAAACTTCTATATCATGCTGTAGCAAATCGCCAGGGATTTTATCAGGGCCAGGGGCTTTGCCCATTTTTATAGCCTGTAGCGCCTCAATAGTTTCTTCTAGACTAAAGTGCAGAAGGGTGTTATCAGTTGATATATTAGTCTCCTGGTCCTCCATAACCATCCCCTCATTAGTATTACAATATAATTTAGAAAAATGATCACACCAAGTTTTCTCATCAAGGTAGATATCCCTGGAAGATCTGCCTTTTTTATTTCCTTTAGAGATTAGATTCCAAAATGTGCCCTGGTCTTTCCGATTGGCCGCATTTAAAAGGTCATCCCAAAGAGCATCGTCCCATGTTTTTTTTGCTTGGGCCAATATTTTATTATATGCTCGTCTGCTATTTTGGATTCCCTGAACGTTCTTTGATTTAACAGCCTGGATCAGATCAGTCTTGGCTACACGACAATCCTTAGTATACCATTGGTTTACTATCTCTAAGTGATTATCTTTCTGATTCGAATCCTTTTTATAGATTTTGCTTAAATGAGGAGTGAGTGCATCTACTAATTTATAATGTAAGTCTAAAACATCCTGAGTGCCTAAAACAGGCATTTGGCATGCTTCAAATATATCAGCGAAAGTATTATAAATGTTTATCATCGTTTCTTCTTTAGCCAAGATATAGGGCCACTTTATAGCACGCCTATTGTTTGTAACCTGGAATTCTCCAGCGGGGCTATTTAGCATGGCTTCCATGCTTTTATTAGATTTAAAAGGCTCTGGATGTAGCCATAGTTGGAGGGGGAAATGGTCACTCTCTGTTCTAAAGTCTATTTTAAAATCAATTATTAGAGACCATAGACTCATGGAAACCAGTACAAAGTCTATGTGTGACCTATAGTTTCCCCTACCAAATGTTGGAGCCGCTGGTCTATCAGACTGAAAACGGCCGTTACATGCCCATAATTCATGATTCACTGACATTTGTAAAATCTGCATAGCTGCTATAGAATTTTTAACTGTGCCAATGGACTCCAAAGGCAGGACATTATTAGCTATGTCCTGATCATCAAATAGGGTGTCCAAGCCCAGTAATGGTTCATATTGACAATTAAAATCTCCTCCGACAATTATCTTTTCATTTGGACTTAGAGTATTTAAATAAAGGTCAAGAAGTTCCACCACCTTTGATTCTTTATTAAGAGGGTGCGGTCTGTTATATATATTTAGTAAATATATGATTTCTTTTCCCCTTGTTACTATTTTTAGACCCATTAAATCAGGGGAAGAAATCGACAGTAGGGTAATATCTAACTCCAAGTTAACCCTTACCCATACCACCAAACCCCCAGACGCTCTTCCTCTTACTGACGGGTTTGCGCCGCAACTAAATGTTCTATATCCCAGTCTATGCGGTGTTTCTATAGCCCAGGTCTCCTGGAGAAGAACAATATCATATTCCTCAATATAGGAAGACCAAGCTTCATCCTGCAGGTTCCTGGTTAACCCTGCTATGTTCCATGATATTAGTCTAGCAGATAAAAATTCAGCTACGCTATCCACAGGACTGCTTAAAGCGTTAATTCCATCAATTGACGACTTTGCAGTGATTACCCCCGCATTCTCACCATCTATTAAAAAAGGCAAACTGCAAACCGATCTTTCCCATACATGAAAGTTATTGTGCATGCAATATGTATTATGGAAATGGAACTTCCAGAAATTTTAAACCACGAAAATGTCACATGCCATTGCCAGTGGTGTGCCTGGAAACTGCAACTGACACAGCTTTACAAATCAATGTTTGTGAATCCCCCAAAAGTAGTAAGTCTGCACCCGTTCAAATGTACATTGAGGGGTTGCAGGTGTACTACCATCTTTGTAAATCAATCACTGTATGTCTTTAAATTCCTGATACCCAAAAAATAACAAGCTAAAACATTCATGTCTCTGATGACGAATGTACACTTTACATATTTACATTAGGATTAGGAGAAACAAAAACAACTCTGCAATAGAAGAGTCGATTTACGGCCCCAGGGCATAGGTACTAATCTAAAAGTGCAATTTGGTGGGTGGAGCTAGGGTCACAACTCAAACAACCACTACCTCCCTCGAAGCTATGGCCCTGAGTGATGGCGCCACTGGGTAACAAATCATGCCGTTTTCTGGTTTGCTCGGTCCACAGCGTTCTGGCCAATCAGAATCGTCGAAATCACAGGTCATTTAAATACAGAAAGCTTGAGGTGTGCAGCGCGCTACTAAGAGCCTGTAGAGCTCGCGCTTCCTGCATCTCACGCGCACCTTTTTGACAGAAGTTCCTCGCAAGAAGAGGTGCTTCGAGACCTCCTGCAGTCATGGCCACATTCGTGAAGCTGAGCACCGGGGCTCTCATGCCAACGCTGGGTCTGGTCATGTGGAAGGTAAAGACGGGCTGAACATGTTCTTTTGCATGGATCATGCAGTTCACACGGTGCGGAGGTAGGCACCCTAGCACGCAAAGGGTTTCCATGCTCATTTGTGAATCCTACACAGCAGGGTTTCACTCATACATTTTCCATAGGCCTAGACAAAGCTTCTGACTGTCCCGTATTGAGTTCTGAAGGTGCAAATGCTTTGTGGACCCGGCCCACTCCTTTAATTTAAAAAAAAAAAAAAAAAAAGAAAATGCTCTGGATAGAAGAGGATAGACTCGACGTTTATCTTTATTTTTTACGTCACTAATAAATGGCAGCAGCAATATTTGGTGCTGCAGGTGTAGTCACACCTGGGTACAGAGCCCTGAGAGGCACATTGGAACCTGATAATTGCGGTACTTTACTACAACAGTAGTCCAGGGGGGCGGGGGCAATTTCCTTGTGTGCACCAGGGCCCATGGCATCCTTGTCCCTTACTACAGTGAAAAGTGCCCTGCCACAAAGTCTCGAGTGGAATGGACATGGAGTTGTTGAATTGACACGGGCGCTGTCTCCCTGTAGCTTCTACTATTTCTGCTTTTAGCTATGTTTTGACTAAGTTGCTTTTGTGTCCTTCACTTCACAAAATGCTCTGGGCTTTTGAGGGTCAGCTTGCCATAACATGTGTACCGCTTGCGTGACGCTGTTGTTAACAAAAAGGGTTTGGAGCCCGCCCTGTTGCTTACAATTTGTTGGCTTGCGTGGTATTCTTCTTTATAGCCTCGTAACTGGTTACTGCAGGCCTAACATAATTTCTGTTCGTCTGTATGGAACAGGGACCAAGCACTGATTGCTTCATCCTAATCAGTGCCCGTCTGCCTCTCTAGAGATGACTGAGGTACATTTTGTTTTTTTAAACTTGCAATGCCCTGCAAACTCAAGGCATGTGACTGGCAAAAACATGACAAGCAGGGCAAACAAAATTGCCAAGTTTTATTTTCTATAGTTAACTTTCCTTTTTTTGGCAATTCTTTTTCTCACTTCTCACTTCTCACTCATGTTTTGTTTTGTTTTTGTGGTGGGCGCAGTTCTCAAGATAACGAATATCTTGTTCTATACATTGCAAAGTGAAATTTTTTGGAGTGGATTGAGGTGAAATTCACCTCAATGCACTCCAATCCTCCCAACTGCCTCACTCAGTCCATAACAATCTGCCCCACTCCAATCCAGTAATCAAAAACAATCTGCCCCACTCCAATCCAAAATTATCTGCCTTATTTTACCAAAACAATCTGCCCCACTCCAAACCAAAACAATCTGCCCACTCCAATCCAAAACAATATGCCCCACCTCAACCTGCTCCACTCCAATCTGAAACAGTCTGCCCCACTCCAAACCAAAACAATCTGCCCACTCCAATCCAAAACAATATGCCCCACCTCAACCTGCTCCACTCCAATCTGAAACAGTCTGCCCCACTCCAATCAAAAGCAATCTGCCCCACTTCAAACTGCCCCACTCCAATCCACAAGGACCTGTTCCCCTCCAATAGGCCCTACTCCAATGCGAAACAATCTGCCCTACTCCAATGTTCCACATTGCAATTCAAAACAATCTGCCCCACTCTAATCCAAAGCAATATGCCCCACTCCAATCCAAAGCACTCTTGCCCACTCCAATTCATGCCCTACTCCAATCCAAAACAATCTGCTCCACTTTAGTACAAAATAAACTTGTCTACTCCAATCCATGCCCTAGTCCAATCTAAAACAATCAGCTCCACTCCAACACAAAATACTCAATAGCCCACTTCAGTCCATAACAACCTGCCCCACTCCAACCCAGACCAATCTGTCCCATGGCAATCCAAAACAATCTGGACCACTCCAATCTGCCCCAATCCAATCGACTCCAATCTGCCCCACTCCAATCCAAACAATCTGTCCTACTCTAATCTGAAACAATCTTCTCCAAAACAATATGCCACACTCCAATCCAAAACAATTTGCACCACTCCAGTCTGCCCCACTCCAATCCAAAACAATCTGCGCCACTTCAATCTCTCTACTCAAATCTGCCCCTATCCAATCCAAAGCAATCTGCCTCACTCCAACCCAAAACTATCTCCTCCTATACAATCTGCCCCACTCCAGTCCAAAACAATCTGCCCCCTGACAATACAAAACAATCTGCCCCACTCCAATCCAAAACAATATGCCCCACTGCAATCGGCCCCACTCCAATCCAAAATAGTCTGCCCCGCCCCAAACCAAAAGAATCTTCCCTACTCCAATCAAAAACAATCTGCTCCACTCCAATCCAAAACAAACTACCTAAACTCCAATCCAATACAATTTGCCCCACTCTAATCCAAAACAATCTGCTCCACTCACCAAACCAAACCAACTCCATACCAATTCACCCCACGCCAAACCGCCCCACTCCAATCCAATCCAATCCAATCCACCTCACACCAATCCACCCGAATTCAGCCCAATCCAACATATCCCACACCAATCCAATATACCTCACACCACTCCACCTCACCCAAATCCAACCTAACCAATCCACCCAACTTCAATCCACCACAATCCACCCACTCTAATCTAATCCACCCCTCTCCAGCCTCATCCACCCCACTCCAGTTCAACCCACCCCACTCCAGTCTAGACCACCTCAATCCCCCATTCCAGTCCAACCCAACCTACTCAGATCCAACCCACCCCACTCCATTCTACCCCATTCCATTCCAAATCACCCCACCCAATCTAATCTGACCTATTTCAATCCAATTACCCCTCTCCCACTGAAATCCATTCCACCCTATTCCAATCCACATCTCTCCAATTCACCCCACTCCAATCTAATCCATTTTAATCCATCCCAGGCCAATTTAATCCACCCTCTTCAATCCAATCCAGCCTACCCCAGTCTACCCCATCCCATTCCAATCCCCACCACTCCAGTCCAATCCACCCCATTCCAGTCCAACTCACCCTACTCCAATCCAACCTACCCCACTAAAAACCACCCCACTCAAATCCAATCCAACCCATTGAAATCCAATAACCTCACTCCAATCCAGTGTAAACCAAGCCACCCATTGAAATCCATTCCACCCCATTCCAATCCACCCCAAACAATCCAATCCACCCACCCTAAACCAATCCATTCTACTCCAATCTATCCTTCTTAATCCAACCCAGGCCAATCAACTTCAGTCCACCTCCATTTACCCCACTCTAATCCAATCCACCCCACTCCAATCCAGTCAAATCTAACCCACTCCAGTCCAGACTAACAAATTCAACTCCAGGCCAATCCAACCCACTTCAGTCTATTCCACCTCATGTCAGTCCAGTCCATTCAAATTCAGTCCACTCTACCTCAATCCAATCCAATTCAGAACCACTCCAATCCACCCCACTTTATTCCACCCCACTCCAATCTATCGTACATCAACCCAATCCACCCCACTCCAATCCACCCACTCAATCATATCTATCCCACTCAATCCAATCCACCTCATGCCACTCCAGTCCACCCCACTCCAGCATCCCATCTAATCCACTCAGATGTAAGTTATTGGAATACAATCTTTTTCACATGCTGTGGGCCTATCCATCCCTCGCCATCTGTTGGCAGCATGTAATGACCAAATTATTGGCATGTACAAGACGAACGGTATAGCAGACACATGGGAGACGTTCTTCCTAGGCCAGCTCCACAGGAGTGAAGGGAGATGGTCACTTCTCCCTTCATTGATTTTGGGGTTACTGACCGCCAAGCGTTTAGGCGATGAAAGTTGCCTGAACCTCACCATATGTTAGCCTGGAACCAATCGCTTTTGGAATGGGCTCAAATTGAATGCAACTTGCTGCATAAGGAAGACACCCTGGGACTGCGCAAGATCCCAATTGCTGCCAACTGGTACTCCATACTACATTATTTCCATAATGAATGAGATCCAAACTCTGACCAATCCACCACCACAAATGGGGCAGAAACACTGCTCCTCAAGCTGACATGTAGCAAACATGTGCAAGGGAAGGTGTCATCATGCTGACCCCTCACATAGTCCAGGTCCTATTGGGTTAACCGAAGGGTAATGTGCATGCTACTACATCCTTTCAGAGGGCGGGGATGGGCAGGGTGGGCTGAATGACGCAAGGTGGGCAGAGTTATTCCCCCAGTTTTTTCTCCTCAACCTTCACCCTTCTAACAATTACAACTGCTGATAACCTCACTGCCTGTCTCCGCCCACAGCTACCATGCATGCTTTAAGCCTCTGCCATTACGGCTGACATAGTGTTTTCTGGGGCAGTGAGGGTCAAGAGGATATCGTCCGCGTATAGCATATTCTTGTGTTCTCTCCCACCCATTTGGATGCCCGTTATGTTAGGCCTGTCGTAAACTAGGATCTGCTTCTTATGGTTACCCCCACTTTTTGCTGCTTTAACACTGTTTTTCGACTTTAGTCTGGGTGGGGCCCTGCTATTCAGGACCCCAGCCTAGCTGCTTCCTCTCTAAATTGATTCCTAGTACCTTAGGTACACAACAGATTGGATTCTCACCGGCACAACCTAGAGAGTCCGCCTTCCGCCATTCCTGTCTGAGGCCTCCAAGATCATCTGTGGCGTCCCTCAAGGATCCTCCCTCAGCCCAACGCTCTTCAATGTCTACATGGCTCCTCTCGCCAACATCGCTCGGACACACCACATCAACATAGTATCATATGCAGACGACACCCAGCTGATCCTCTCCCTCACGAAAGACCCCACTACTGCCAAAAATAACCTACACAACGGACTACACGCCATCTCTAACTGGATGGAATCAAGCAGCCTCAAGCTAAACACCGATAAAACAGAGATCGTCATCTTCGGCTCCAACCCCTCAGCATGGAACGAATCCTGGTGGCCCAACTACCTAGGCACCGCACCCTCACCCACCCCCCACGCTCGCAACCTGGGCTTCATCTTGGACTCCACTCTCAGCATGACTCAGCAGGTCAACGCAATTTCCTCCTCCTGCTACAACATTCTCTGCATGCTCCGCAAGATCTTCAAGTGGATCCTCGTCGAGACCAGGAAAACCGTCACCCACGCCCTGGTCAGCAGCAGATTGGATTACGGCAACGCCCTATATGCAAGAACAACGGCCAAGCTACAACGTATCCAGAACGCATCCACCGCCTCATCCTTGACGTCCCACACCGCAACCACATCTCCCCCACCTCAGAGACCTACACTCGCTACCCGTACCGAAAAGGATCACCTTCAAGCTCCTGACCCACTCCCACAAGGCTCTCTACAACACCGGTCCAGCCTTCCTCAACGACAGACTTTCCTTCCACGCTCCCACACGCCATCTCCGCTCCGCCAACCATGCTCTCGCCACCATCCCCCCACATCCGCCGGAGGAAGATCCTTCTCACACCTCGCTGCCAAAACCTGGAACTCTCTACCACTCCAGCTACGCCAGACCCAGGACCTCCTAACTTTCAGGAAACGCCTCAAAACATGGCTTTTCGACCAGTAGCATTCCCTCTCCCCAGCGCCTCGAGACCCTAACGGGTGAGTAGTGTGCTTTATAAGTATATTGATTGATTGATTGATTGATTCTGAGGAGCCCTTATAAATCCCTAGTATATAGTATACTATGTACCCAGGGCATAGGTACCTCAGAGGCCTACCAGGGGCTGGAGCATGTATTATGCCACCCCTGGGAAGCCCTCCAAAATGACACCACAGGTCTGCTACTGCAGCCTGGGTAAGGTGGTGTATGCACCCCCGGACGCCGAAGACTTTGCAACACCAGAGGTGGATTTCCAGAATTCCCAGAGGCCGAACCAAGTCCCCAGCTAAGGTGAGACCCGTTGCCCTCGTGGGTACCGTGGAACCGGAACCCCTGGACACTGTGCACATTTGCAAGTGCATCAGCTTCCCGTTAACTCTCGAGGCTGTGCAGTGGGTTACTTGTAGCCCAGACTCCAAGCACCTTTTGCACTGAAGATTGTGGGCCTACACTCCATGAGTGTTCCATGAGCCCGCTCTTTGCATTCCCACTCGACGTCCCTTCGCGATCCCTGGTCCGTTGACTGGTGGGTCCCTGTGAAGGCAACTCTGACTTTCTTTGGACTTCCCTGGTTGCTCCAGATGTGCCCTCACTCCTCCTTGTTCAGGGAGTCCCTCGGACCTTGCTGGTCCGCACCGAAGCATCTTTCTGCTTTTTGCGTGGGTTGCTGTTGCCAAGGCTTGTTGTGTCCAATCCGGGCACCGATACTACAGCACTCGACATCCTTTGTGGGGCAGCTTGAATCCAGATCCTGGTCATCCTCAAAGTCTCCTGGTCCTCGTGGCTGAAGAGTCAAGCTTCACCTTCTTCACCTGAAACATCCGACATCGGTGGGCATTCGTCTATCGTGCCCCTGGTCACTGGCAAGTGACACAGACTCTGTCCCCTCTGCTTTCAGGTTCTTCACATCTCTGATCCAGGCTTGGATCTCTTCGGACACTTCGCATCTTCCCGGCAGCAGCACTTCTTCGCCAGCGGCCATTAAAAACGACGATGCGACCCAACACCATTTGACACCTATGCACCCGGCTTCCCTGGGTGAGGTAACTTAAGTATTCCGCTGATCCCGTGGGTGTTGACCCTAGAACTGACTAAGTCAAAGAGGGTTTTGTCCTAGTCCATCTCTAAGTGTCCTTTAACTTTAAAAATATAACTGCGACTTTCCCCATAGAAGCTAACGGGAGCTCGTGGCTGTGTTCTCACACTGCACACGACTCTCGTGGGTCCCCTGTGTCACTACCTTGGGTGGTTCCTTGGGGTCCCAGCGATTCTACAGGCTCTAGGCCTTGTGTCTAGTTAAGTGGTGGTTCTTATACCACTATTTTAGTATATGGTTTGGTCCGCCTCTAGGGCCTAATGTGTATTGTGCTACTTTACTGTAATATTTGAAGTGTAACTTATGTGCTTTTGCCTCTAGCCTCATAAAGAGTCTAGAGGGGTGTGTTTAATAATAAATACATATATTTTATATATATACCTAGTGTGGTCTCCTTTCATTTAACCACTCAAGAGATTATAGACTGGTAAAACAAGCTGCTTTACATTCCTTCAAGACTTAGCCTGAAGGCTGCTCTCCATAGCTACCACTAGGATAGATTTCAATAAAGGTTGTCTTTAACCTATCATCAATGAGGGGTTGTTTGGACTGGTGCAAGGTGCCCACTATAACTAGTGGACAGCATATACCAGGCCAACTTCCGACTTCGCTCCACGAAGAGCTCCATGTAGAACGCAAAGAGCAGTGGAGATAGGGGGCAGCCATGCCTAGTTCCCTGCATGATGGAAAATGGAGTTGACATCACGCCATTCTCCTATACTCTAGCCCGGAGGGCGAAATAACACAAATGGACCCAGCCGTGGAACCGTGGGCCAATGCCCATGTTCTCTAGGACTAGATGTAAATAGGGCCAATGCACTCAATCAAATGCTTTTTTTGGAATCAATCAATAACAGGAGGGCTGGTACTTTTAGAGCTGTACCTTATCCAAGTGTTGGTACAGTTGTTTCGTGTCACGCTACATCCTTGCTCCAGGATAAACATGGCCTGAACGTAGGGGGCCAGTCTTTGGACCAGAACACTTGTGAAAATCTTTGCATCTATGTTTAAAATGGAGATTGGGTGGTAGGATGAGCAGCATTTGCGGTCTTTGCCTGCTTTGGAGATCAACGATAGTGGCTGGGCACATGGAGTCTGGCAGTGCACCCGTCACACTAAATGAGTTAAACATCTGTGCTAAAACAGGAGCCAACTGTATGCTGAAAGCCTTATAGAATTCAGCTCTTTAGCCATCTGGGCTTGATGCCTTCTTAGGCTGCAGTTTTTGGATGGCGGCTTGGACCTTCTGCAGTCTTATATCTACATCCAGATCGGTGAACGTACCCATGGTGGCCATGGAGGAGGGTGTCTGGGATATTCTAATCAAGGCATATTCTGCCCTCCCCTGTCCAACGCACGCAATTGTTTCCATGCAGCTGTAAATTGATGTCGGACTGTCACCGAACTAGACCGTGCATGAGGGATCTCTAGTTCCTTAACTTGTGACTCCAACTAGTGTCGTTTGGCCCGCCTCTCTCTATGCATCCCATGGCCAGGGCAATAAAGTTGCGTCTGATCATGACTTTCAATGTCTCCCACAATGTGGAAACAGAAATGTCAGGCATGCAGTTGGTTTTCAAGAAGGCGGTTATGGCCATCAGGGTGTCTGTTCGTATTTGGTCATAGGTGAGGAGCTTTATGTTAAGTCGCCAACCAGGAGGAGTCGTTAAACGTCCTCCGGGGATGAACAGTAGGACAATGGGGAAGTGGTCAGAGAGAGCTGATGCTCCAATGTCCACCGAGACTCTGTCTCACTCTCGAGTCCCACTTGGAGATGTGTAGAAATAGTGTAGTCCAAAGACGTGGGGTGCTAATGCTTCTATATATTTGTTACTCACTTCTCCCAACCTTTGTCTAGTGACTAGTGTGAGTCCCCCGACCTGGCCCACCCTCAGAGTAGAACTGTCACTGTGTGTTCATTGCGATATTGAAGTCTCCACCCACCACCAGGTCATTGTCTGGCAAGGTCTGCAGTCTCTAAAGAAAGCTTGTTGACGTTCATTGGGTCCATAGACTGTGGCTACAGTGTACCTGGTTCCCTGTATTAAGACATGCAATGCTAAGAGATCTCCACAAAGACCTGCTCCACACACCCTGGAAAATGTGTAGCGAACAGAATCGCCACTCCAGCCCTTTTAGACACCCGTGATGAGAAGTATTGGTGGACGAATCAGCAGAAGCGTAGCCGTCGCCAGTCACTCTGAAGGAAATGGGTTTCCTGCAACATACAAATGTCACATTTAGTATTCTTAAGGAAGGAGAGACGAGCCAAGCTCTTAGAAGATGCATTGAGGCCCTGAACATTGAGGCTAAGTATAGATAGTACCATTGAGACCCATGTTGTGAGGTATTATGCTGCACCTTCGAAGCAGCAGCGCTCCGGGCCTCCAAGGGGGAGTGTGCAGGGTTATCATGAATAAAGGGGTGGGGGAGGAGAGCGAAGGGAAACAGAAAAACACAGGTGGACAGATTCACAGTGGCCACACGTGCGCAGCCTCAAAAATATCCAGCTGCACCAAGGGGGGCACAACTCCCAGGGGGAAGCCCGCGCACCTTCAAACACTAAATGTAAATTTACAGGCTGCCCGACTTTGTTCCAAAGTGCAGGACCCTCTCGCAGCTCCACAGAAGCCTCCATTGGGTGTAGATAGGGCGTCCACTTCAGGTGGCCATATGTGTCACCCTGCTGCCGCTAGGGCCCATGAAGGAAGTAGCAAGGGTGATGCACTCAGCTCCCCTGCACAGGTGCCGCCACCAACAGAAGACCACAGTGAGAAGGAGGGGAGCCACCGACATGCCGCAGAAGGTCACAAGTACTGGCCTTTGCTTCACACCCTGCGGTGGGTTAGCAGCAAGCAGCCTTGTGGTCAGGGCCCCCAGCCTGAGCGACCCATGTCCCCCTCCAAGGCACTACACAGCCTGACCAACTCCACCGTGCTGCGGTGTGTGCCATCCAGTCCCCCACAGGTCACGCCTACAACTCAGAGGACCCTCCACACCAGGACCAGGCAACAGCTGGGAGGAGCAGACTAGCCGTTCCGACTGCAGTACGGGCTCGGGCCCTCAGCGAGGGCAGTGCAGAACAGTCTGGGAGGCCACAAGGTCTGGGCAGGCCACAACTACAACCCCACTTCTCAAGAATCCTAGACCCCAGCAATGCACTGCCACACACACCCCCTAGCCCTCCCGCCAGTTCTTATACTGGCTCAGGAGGGCACTGTTTGCCAAGGAGCAAAGGTCACAGGACAGACTGACCAGAGGAAGCACTCCGTCACCCAGCTCCTGACCACCGATCCCTCTCAGGCACAGCCTTCTCGTTGCACCAGGGTGCCTCGCAGCTACAAACAGTGACCGCTCAATCTTCTCCATCCGTCGTAACACTCCCAGAAGGACGGCACGTATGTCCCATAAGTGGATGGGGGAGATGCGGCCAGACTTGCTGCAAATTTCCTTTGTGATACTTGACACCAAGGGGTCATTCCATGGGGGGTGCTTGAGCGTTTCTGTATATTCACCCATGAACTGTGACCCAAATCCATAGCAACAAACAATTGGAGACAGATTTTCATCAAAAGTCTGTGCCTCACTGCGTCTGTAGAAGAGGAGAAATATTTCTAATACTCTTTATTCTACATCATGCAGTCTTACTTGGACCAATATGCCACGAGACAGCGGACTCATCTGAATAGTTACGGTGGAATACTTCAGCCCGGAGTTTACAAACAATAGACTTACAAAAGGACGTATCACTGCCCTTCAGTTGCACTTTGTGTGTACCTCTACTTTTTTAAGCATGCAACTTACAGGCATACAATGTTTTTTTACGACAACTTTGCACAGATTAGGAATGGTGGACTACCTATTTGGAGAATCGACTCATGAATTGTGACGAGTTCATGCCCATATCCTACACTCTCTCTGACCAGCACTTTAATACTTGAGAAGTGTAGACCACATGAACTGCTGAAATAGTTTCTCCCTGTGGCTCTTCCACAACGTTTGAAAGACATCAACAGATTTCAAACAGCACATAGAAGGACTTATTTCTTGGACACTCTTTTTCATTATAAAGACGACACGACATTGGTGGATTCTCTATGAACATGTGAGGATCGCCCCCCTTACATAGCAAAGCCTTGAAGATATTACTCATGTAACAAAACACGTTTCGGCTGTCATGTCTCTATTTCACCGTGCTATTCTGTTCTTCCAGCAACAAGAACTGGACCTTGAAAAAATAACTGTATAAACATGAAATCTTTTTGAAAAAATATTTTTCTTGTATGAATATATGTACAGTATGTATAGACTAAATGTCACACTGA
Organism: Triturus cristatus; assembly: GCF_964204655.1. NCBI lineage: Eukaryota > Metazoa > Chordata > Amphibia > Caudata > Salamandridae > Triturus > Triturus cristatus. The sequence goes on from NC_140585.1 coordinate 233,289,417, forward strand.
TTATTACATTTGAGAGAACCCAGTACAAATCCAAATATTGTCATATCCTGTGGTTTGAGTGATCGGTAGAATACATAGATCTTGTGTTTCAATTTTAAAAAATCAATGTTGTTGAGTGCCGGGGTACATCTGTCTGTCTAATTTCCCACAAGTGGATGGGGTGGTGCGGCCGCAAGAATCATCCTCTGCAGCTGCTGCAGCTCAGGGCCTGTAAGTCTGGCAGAGCTCTGAGAGATGCGACCTACTCTGACGCCATCTTGGACACGCCCCAGAGGTAACCCTTTAAAGGTATTTATATTAGCAGTGCTCCATACCCTGTAGTTTCAGTGACATGCATGTACAATCAAGAATACTGTTGCATGACCCCCGTCAGTGCTTCCAAGGCACACTCACCCCATGGCCTCCATGCCTAGGTGACGCACCTATGCCCCGTCAGGAAGTCAAAAACCTTGGTGTATGGCTCGATGCTGACCTGTCTTTTGGACCCCAAATAGACCGAGTGGCGGGTGTCTGTTTCAGCGTTTTAAAAATCCTACGGAAGGTCCTTGCTCTCCTTCCTATGTCCGCCCGGAGAACGCTGGTACATGCCCTCGTGACATCGCGCCTAGACTATGGCAACCTATTGTACTTGGGAGCCACCTGCAAGGCAATAAACCGCCTCCAGGTATTGCAGAATGCGGCAGCCCGCCTCATCCTTAAAACCCCAAAAAGATCGGATTCTAAAGCTGCCCTTCAGACTCTCCACTGGTTGCCAGTGAGAAGCAGAGTGGAATTTAAAGCCCTCTGTACCTGTCACCGTATTCTTGCTAGGAAAGCGCCTATACCACTTCAGAACCTAGTTACCAAGTATGCACCATCACGCGCTCTGCGCTCTTCACACGGAGGTCTACTTGTGGTCCCTAGGGTCAGAAGGGCCCGCATGGGTGGACGCTCTTTTCGCCATTTGGCAGCGAAGCGCTGGAACGCCCTGCCTCTTAATCTCCGCCTAGACCCATCGGAATCCAGCTTCCGGAAGAACTTAAAAACACACCTATTTTCAAGATAATCGGGCTCACTCCTCACCACTGCTCTGAGTTTTTCAGCTGTAGCGCGGGGACACGCTTCCTAGCATAACCAAGCGCTTTATAAGCCTCCCTAATAATAATAATAATGGTAGAATTTCATAGATCTGTGTCAGGTTTAAGTTAATTTTTTAATACAGACTTGCTGCAAATTCCCTTTGTGATACTTCAGACCAAGGAGTCATTCCCTGGGGGGTGCATGAGCGTTTCCGTACATTCACCCATGGACTGTGACCCAAATCCATAGTAACAAAAATTGTAGATGGATTTTTATCAAAGTTCTGTGCCTCGCTGCATCTGGTATAAAGAGGTGAAATATTTCTACTACTCTTTATTCTACATTATGCAGCACACATACAAAATAGAAAACTGTCTTCAAGGATACTTTTTGTGCAGGAAGAAACTTTGCTTGCTGCCCTGTGTTACGTCAACACTTTGCAAATCTGGGCTGAATACTTCTTAAGGTTCACTGCTGGGAGTGTCATTTAGTTTGTATCTCCCATTAATACAATTTATATTTGAGTAATGCTCACCCCAACTGCAGCTCGTGCAAACCTTCTTCAGGTGTTGCATAGACAGTGCATGCCCTGTGTTTTCCAGACAGGTGGTTTACTATCATTGAGGCCACCCAGTACTTGCCATTGGTTGGCATCACTGTTGCTCTTAATTGCTTGCATCTCACTGGTCAGCGCTGTGGTCGCCACTTCCTCTTCTTGTGTTTGGCACTCCCCTGGAGCATGGCATAAGTACTTGCCATTTTGTGAGCAATTTTTTTTTTCTTATTGCTGATGCACTCTATAGAGTGCTTACTTTGTAGCTGGCTCTGTTCTGCATTTCTGCCCTGTATGTCTGTTCCTTCCCACCCTCCCCTAGTCAAGTTTGCAGGCAAGCTTTCACTTTATTCACCTTAGAAGGAATGCTGTCGGAATCCGGAGTGAAACTGTGCAGTTTGGCCATGTGATTTACTGGCAGCCACCAGAAGCTCGTAGTGATAAATTGATTAATGAACATCTATAGAATGCCCAGGGTCAGCTGTTGCAGGTATTTATGTCTCTGTTGCAGTATTCGTTTACTCTGGCTTCAAAGCCAGTCTGCATGTGCTTTATTATTTATGAATGAAAAAATATAGGGTTAATGCATGTAAAGATTTAATTCATTCTGTTGCAAGGGTGGTGTGACACTTATCAAGTGCTTGACGAAACGGAAAAACAAAGCGATGACGTCTTGACAGGAATGCCTCACACCATTCTTTCAAAGAAGAGCACAAGTCCACTTGCCTTGCGCTTGCTCTAGGACGTACGTGAATCCTTCAGCCAGTCCTTAAGGAGATCATCCTCGTCTTTTTTCAAAAGGAGAAACCTCCCCAGCACTACATATGCCTTATCAAAGCCTAACTCTTGCAATCTTGTTCCAAGCACTTCTCCCACGCCTGCGAGCGCTATGACAGTCTTTTCACCCATGGGCTCAGAGACAAAGGGCCCTATTTTCCGTTTGCCATATTACGATCTCCATAGGATACAATGGGCTCGTAACATGGCGGACAGGATATCCCCTTTGCCAAGATCCAAATCAGGCTCAGGCCTCTGGCTCTCATTGGTTAGGAATTGGCCTAGAGCAGTACCGCAAGTCTTCTGGCTGCGCTACCCTACACAAAAGGGAAAGGGCAGGAATGCACAGTATTTATGAAATATGATGCACTCCTCTCGTTTCTCCTTGCACTGGCTTACAATTAGCTGCCTAGCATCAAAGCAGGCACCTACGCACCCTGGTGCGCAAAAACAATCCTGAGAGGCGGTTTCCTCTTTCTACATGTACTGCAGAATGCAGCACACATGAAAAGAGGAGAAAACGATAGGAAAAAAAATATTTCTCCGCATTACGCCTGCTCTGGGGAGGTGTAAGGTTTTGGCACTGCCCCAGGTTTACGTGAATAGGTAAATCTGGGGCAGGGTCAAAACCCATTGATGTTGCTTCGAAAAACCCACTGCAACGTCCATTGCACGCCTCGTTGACACACAGTAAGCCAAGGCAGAGACTTGCGCTGTTTTGTCCTACTCCATTTATAGGAAGCCATGCAAAGTCATGCAGAGTGACTTTCTGTCGCCTCATAGATATGATTTAGAGGTTTGCGCCACCTCCAGAGGTGCAAGCCTCTCATAGAAAAGCCCCTCTGTGTTTTTGTGATGATGAGACATTTCACTGTGCTACATGGTGAGTTATGTTTAATATAAATCGGACAGCCGAGAAAGTCTAAGTATAGATGAGCTTCCCCTGTTGGAGTGTATAAAATATGCTCTCCCAATCAGCCCGTTAACTCCCACACCGATCCTGCTCCACATGAGCAGCATCTTCCCAGTGTGAGCACAGGCATGCAATACTGCGCATAAGAAGCCTACAGCAAACTACCACCTTTACACACCTTGTTTTTCTGTTTTTTTTAATTATATTAGCATGTAAAGCAGTAATGCATCAGGAACCGGGATATAAAACAAGCATTTGCAATGCATCGGTCTCGCCTTTGGAACCTTATATGTATTTAGCAATGCAGCACATTAGCCTGGGTTCTGAAACATCTACTGTTCTTTAACATGGAGGGAAAGTAAGCACCAAACTACATGACACGCCAGGTATGGGAACACATGGAGAGAAATACTGCCTATCAGCGGGAAATGGTATAGTCCAAAGCTCTGTTTTTAATATAAAATCGGGGCCTTCAGTGGTCATATCACTGAAAATACTGTTATCTACCAACAATACCATACACCACATAGAAGAAGAGGCAAGGGTTCCAAAGTCAATCTTTGCTGGATTAGGATAATGGTATTTTGCCTATGACTGTGAGCTAATAGTGCGTACTGAACTTTAATGCAGTTTTGAAAAGCAAAGTAATGCCAATCAACTGGCTGGACTGAAATTGTCATTATAAATAAAAATGGTTTAATAGAGCTACCTACAAGTTATTGCTCTGTTTTGATAATTGATTCTATAGCAAAAAGATACCCCCCAAAAACAAATCACTGGGAAGAAATGGAAGTTGGATTAACAAGCTAAACAATTTTATTACATGTCCACACTTGAGATCCACCATCACCTTTTCCACCATGACAACACATGAGATCCCACATATTATCCTCCTGAAACACACTGCCCAAAATTCGAACACAACTCCGACACTAACGCCCCATCTAGACCTGCCAGATCCTTAAATCCATATTCAGAACCTGATATTCTCTCCCTCCTCCTTGAGTACTCCTCTCCTCCTTCGGACATCTCAGTCCCTGCTATATGCTCTTTTAAACAGCCCCACTAAATGCAACTAACTCGACACACCCTAATCATGGTAATGCGGAACCCATCCAAACCATCACGCTCAACCCCCATAGAGCGCCCAGACTCATCGTCAATTCCATAAACATCAATAACCACTTGCAGATCCCCACTACACAACCCGTGCCCACAGACACCCTGCACAAATCACACCTGAAAAGCATGCTACTTAACTGTAGATCAGCTGTGAAACATGCCACAGACCTTGCTGATCTCATCCTTGCCCACGATCTGGACCTCCTTATCCTCACAGAAACCTGGTTCAACGACTCCTCTGGCCCTATCCTTGATCTATTGGGAGGTGGCAAAGCCTGTATCTTCCGCAACTCTCTCACAGTAAAAAAGTCCCCTTCAGCTAATCTCTCCTCCTGTGAATACTTATGCATGGATATCACTAGCACACACAGACCCTTATGCAGCCTTCACATCTTCTACCACCCCCAAGGTGATAACCTCCATCTAATCGAACAAGTTATGGAAACCATCTCCTCCAACCTGGGCTAACACTTCCCCCAGATCTTCCTTGGTGACTTTAATCTCCACTGGAATGACCCGCACGATCAGGCGGTTACAACCTTCGAAAACTTCCTAACCGACCTATCTCTGAACCAACTCTGTGACAGCCCCACACACAACCTAGGCTCGACACAGGATCTCATTATCTGCAACCCCAAATCCATTCATCTTGAATCCATTCTCCCCTGTGACTGGTCTGGCCATCCTTTTATCAACTTCCTGATACTTGAAAGTTGGAACCACAAAACTGCTCAACCATTGAAGCTAAAACACTGGAAAATACCGCTCCATAACACAAGCGTTATGTAGCTCATAGAGCGATGCAATCTCTCCCTTCCGCCGTCGTCTAACATGATTGACATTCATGGCCTCACCGACCACTATAACAACACCATGCTCTCTGCCTTGAATGATATGGCCCCCCTTCAACTAAAAAGAATTCCCATAAAAGACTCCAAACCGTGGTTCAATGACAGACTAAATGCAGACAGACGCAGTCTTAAACTAGCTGAACGCAAGTGGAGATCCACTCCCTCCACTGATCTTCTAAAAACTCTAAGATTCCAAAGAAGTAAATACAACAAACTCATTAGAACGGCGAAAGCCAACTTTTTCAAATACCAACTTGACAAAGCCAAAAATCGCCTAAAACTACTTTTTGAGCTCATTAAATCACAATCCAACAACACCTCTACCCAATCTCAGCACCATCCTCCCCCACAACCAAACTGCGATGCGGTGGCTGAATTCTTCCTCGAAAAGACGAATAAAATTGAATCAGATCTAAGGTCTTCTGCACTCACTCTCTCACCCTCTCCTGACTCCTCTGTCTCCTCCCCCCTGCCTCGCCTCAGGGTCTCTCACTCAAAAACAATGCTTCATGGAGTCAATTCACTCCCCTCAATGAAATTACCATCCTCAATATTCTCTCTACCCTTAAAACCTCTTAATCACTTCAATGACCCCCTTCCCCCAACTTCATTAAAGAAATGATAGGTTCACTAGCACCACTCTGGTCCAAGATCATCAACGCCTCACTTCTTCAAGGTGAGATCCCGAACTGCTTGAAGGTGGGCCTAGTGCTCCCTATTCTTAAAAAACTCTCGGCAGCAGACCCTGTTGACCCGAATAACTACCGCCCAATCACAAACATACCCACCCTGGCAAAACCTCTGGAGAAATGTGTTCATGAACAACTACGCAATTACAATGAGCTATTCCAGCTGCTCGACCTATTCCAATCGGGCTTCCGTATTGGCCACAGCACCGAAACGGCCATCACTCACATTGTGGACGACGCTCTCACTTTACTTGACCAAAACACAGCCTGTCTTTTAATTGTGCTCGACCTCTCCTCGGCATTTGACACTGCCAAACATGACAATCTACTCTTCCTCTTGGAACGCAGGATGGGGCTCTCAGGCACGGTCCTTAAACAACAGAACACAAAGAGTCAAATCCACCCAGTCTCTCTCCAACCCGAGTCTCTGCACACTTGGTGTTTGCCAAGGATCCTCACTCTCCCCCACACTCTTCAATCTTTTCCTGGAACCACTGACTGAAATTCTTAAAGCCTTCAACATCCAATATCACATGTATGTGGACGACACCCAACTGTACATGAAAATCTCCTCCCCCGAAGACATCAAATCTCTCAAGGGAACCCTTCTCAAAACCCTCAACTGGCTAACCTCCAACCACCTCAAATTAAACGCCCTTAAAGACGGAATTTCTCCTCATTGCACCTGCTAGGCAAACCCCCACTGTGGTGAAATTTCTCTGTAACCTCACCGCCCTCAACTGCACACCTCACATCATTGATTCCACTAAATCACTGGGAGTTGTTCTAGACAAAAACCTAAACATGCAAGACCACATCAGATCATCGACCAAAGGAGCGAACTTTCAACTTTGCATCCTAAGAAAACTCAAACCCTACCTTCCCCAAGATGACTTTAAATTGTCGGTGCAAGCACTTGTCATTTCCAGACTAGAATACGGCAGTTTAGCACCTATCAGAGCATCTCCAAATGCTGCTACTAGACTCATCACGGGTTCTAAGAAGACCAACCACATTTCGCCGGACCTGAAATCGCTCAATTGGCTTCCCTTTGAAGCAAGGATACAACTAAAGATCACCTGTATGACCCATACAGCACTAGATTTCAACACCCCACTCTACCTGACAAAAAAGTTGGAACTCTCGGGTGGCTCCAGGTCCACAAGGAGCACCGGCACACTGTTGCTCAAGCCCAAGAAATGTAATAAGCTTAAAACCTACAATCTCACATTCTCTGGTATCGCCCCAAGAATCTGGAACTCCCTTCCAGTGGAAATAAATCTGATTCCCTCTACTCTTGCCTTCAAAAGGAAAGTCAAAACTCTACCAATGAACAAACTCTTCTAAAGAACAATGTGTTGAACTTGATGCTGTGCTCCTGTTGCCTCCAAGTGACTCTATACTGTCTGGCTTGCTCTTGATGCATATTGCCCTACTTGTCGTTCTCACCCAACCTACTTCCTATGCCCACATCAATTTCATCTTGCCCCTGTTGTATATTGTCCCACTGTTTCCATGATTTCTCTCCCCTAGCTGTTTTCCTTTGTCTACCTATACCGTATGCAAAGCGCTCTGATACCCACCTGGGTCATGTTCGCGCTATACAAAACGTTCAACATAAATAAATAAATAAATGCTAGCCTCCTGAAACTGGAGTAAGAACTTGTAATGAGCACAAGACACGTAGGCCCTGAACACTGTCGCAATTTGTGTGTTGCTTTAATGTCCTTTTATGGCCATAGAAAAGAATCTGTAGATAATCCTAATTTGAGTTGGGGCATAAGTGAAGTACTGCCGTAAAAATGAGACAAAAATGAAAGAAAAACAATTTCGCCTACAAGTACGTTTCGGAAAAATAAATAAGGGTGATTGAGCTGATTTTTTGGCTAAATATGATTTACATGAAATGCAAAGATGGCTAGCTGTACATTATGTTTAATAAGGATATTTGATCAAGAACAGGCATTAACTACAGAAAAACTTCCCAAAGCAGAGATTATGTTTATCCCTTAGGGTATACGTGGTAAAGCTCTGGCGGAGAGTCCGGTAACAGCTACCCGCTACCCAAAAGCACACCGCAAGTGGCGTGTGCAAGCGCTGGAAAACAAACACCCTCCTATTCACATCACTTTCTGTTTTTCCTAGTGGGAGACTGTTGGCGCATGCGTACAATGTAAGGCATCACGCACATGTTAATGCGCACTACTTTAAAAACAAGCATTTGCAATGCAATAGAACTCGCATTTCCGCAAGTCCTATTGTATTTTAAAAGGGAGTACGGGCAGGCAAAAAGGCACAAACGGAGTGCGGGGGGAGGGTGGTGGTGTCCTAAGAAGTCATGGACTGCGGGAGGGGACGGAGGGAGGCACGGGAACAAAATAGTGTTTACAGTAAAGGGGCAAATAGCCATGGAAGGACACAAATGACAACATGGCCGTCAGAAGGAGGGACTAACAAGCCTAAAACCAATGGGAAGGCTGTATTTAGGACCTAAACCAATACAAAAGATAGGCGGAGAGTAGGAGGAGCTTAAACGAAGCTCCCACGCTATAGTATATACTGCATGTCTCAACGAGACAGCGCAAGCGCTGCCTAGGCGAGACCTAAATAGTTATATATCTTCCCAGAGAAAAAGTGGAGAATAGAGGAAAGAAGGCACCATGGCCTTGAAGTGAAGAGATGAAATAAAGGAAGAAAAGAGAAAGTAAAGAGGGTGAAAAGGGTAGAAAGCAGATCACAGCAGTATATCACATTTGGGCATCCCGTAGTAAATAGCTGATAAAGAGGGAGAGAAAAAAAAACTGCACAAAATTGCAAGGCCAAAGGGGACAAAACTAAAATATGGTCACTCATTGTCCATAAACTGGTCAAGCTGCATTAGCGGGGAAAATAGTGCTTGCAGGTTGCTTTAATCCGAGTTAGGGATCTGACTTCCCACAGGAGAGCATGCTGTGTTTGTCTAATAGAAGGTTTTGTGTGCAAATATATGCTAAGAAAGGTTCCCAAATGTCCTTGGATCTGGATGGTGGGGTAGTTGCTCCCAGTAAGAAGCCATCTGTTCCTGACAGTAGATTGCATCACACAGCCAGTACTCAGTGTTGGGCGTCAACTTCCGCTCCCAGTGTATAGAGACCCAGTGCTTTGCCAGAAAAAGCAGCATAGCCACCAGTCTCTAATTGGAGGAGAGGGCAGTCATTTGTGTGCACCAGTATTTCCATTGTTCCTCTGTTATTGGGGCGCCCAGATCATCCTCCCAGAGTGTGCGAGCATTGGAGGTGCGGATAGGAGCTGAGTCTTGCATAACATTGTAAAGTCTGGTGATTAGTTTGCGGGGGAGTGGGTGGTGAGCATATGCTCAAGAGCCTGTGCCTGCGGCAGTGTTTCAGGAAAAGTGGCATAAAGTGTTTAGCATGTGGCACGCAATTGTTCATATAGTATACTGTCCAGCACAGTGATGCTGGAGTCATTGATAGGGGCAAAAGGAGGAATTAAATGGCCATTTGGGTATAAATCTGCAAAGGTGAGCAAGTGCCTCTGATGTGCATGTGTTATGGTTTGGCTAGCTTGTAGTGCGGGGAGTAATGGGTTCGGAGCTAGCAGTATAGATGGAGCATACAGAACAGTAAGTTTGGCACAGCGGCGCATGCCCTCCCATCACTAATTCATGCATATAGTGCAGTTTGTAATGGCCAGTTGGAAAAGGCATCGGCCTCCACTGCCGTGTGGGGTTAAAAATGTATTGGATAAAGCCAGGAATGTAGATACTGAGCTTGGGCACACAACTCAGAGATGCAAGTTGGGTGCACCCAGGCCCCCCTGGTGGAAGGGGAGTGTAAGTATTTCCCATGCTATGCGAGGTTGCTTGCAAGCCCAGGCTAAGGATATGAGATTGAAACGCAAGCACTTGAAGAAGGAGGGGGGTTGGTACATTACTAAACAGATAAAGGAATTTGGATAATATTATCATCTTGACTATCGACAAGTGACCTGTTAAGGAGAGGGGAAGTCTGTTCCACGACAGGATTTTCTCTTCAAGGCAGGTAATGGCCCTCCCGAAGTTTACCCTCCATAGTTCCTCAATGTCTCTGCTCAGCCAAATTCCTAAATAGCTTACTGGTCCCACGCCCATCGCAATGAAAATTCTGATGTCACTGGTGTGGCGGTATCTGTTAACGGAAACAGTATGGATTTGGCACAGTTGATGCATTTACCGGAGTATCTGCCAAAACGAATAGCTTCCCATATAATGGGATCGAGACTGTATTGGGGATTACGAAGGTATAATGCAATATACTCTCTATACATAGATATGAGGAGATTGTGCGACTTGAAGTTTAAACCCTGATGTGCGTGGTGCTGGCACAATGTAGCTCCATGGCTATCGCGAATAAGATAGGTAATAGAGGACACCCCTGATGAGTGCCTCTTGTTACTGGGAATAGATCAGATATCATACCGTTGAGGCACAGTCTAGCCATCGGAGATGTATACAGTAATTGAATGAAGCAGATAAACTTGGGACTTATGCCAAGAAGGGGAAGAAGGAAGAATAAATATGGCCCCTCCAGCGAGTCAAACGCCTTTGTGGCATCAAGGAGAGCAGCAAGCGCATGAAGGTTTGGTTCTATTCTGTGGATTATGGAGAAGAGGGTATGCAAGTTGTGTGCGGTGGAGCGCCCGGGACAAAACCTGATTGAACCGGATGCACAATGTCGGGTGGGAGCGAGAGTAGGTGGTTGGCAAGTAATTTAGCGAGAATCTTGTTGTGCATGTTAATCACAGACAACGGCCAAGAGGAATTGCAATGGTTAGATGGTTTGTCAGGTTTAAGAATAGTGACAATGACAGCCTCGCTGAGCGATGAGGGTATCTCACCAGCAGTGAGAGAGGCCTTGATCATTGTCTATAAGTGTGGTATCAGCAAGGCAGCAAATTCTTTGTAGCCATCTAGATCAGGTGCCTTTCCACTAGTTAGGCCCTGTATAACCTGCATGATCTCCTCCTCAGTGGAGGGGGAGTCAAGAAACTCCTGGCATGAGGGATCAAGCCAGAAAAATTGTAGGGGGTTCAGATAATTTTGAATCTCGATTGTGCAAGAAGTTACACTAGTGCTCTAGAGGTCATCATAGTATGATGTCATAGTGCGAAGTAGAGCTTCAGGTGCGGTATGTTGCTCCTGCCGCTCATAGAGCAGTTCAATCACATATTTAAAAGCCCTAGGTAGACGGCACATGCAAGCAGGTGTCCTCCCAGGGAGGTCCACCTCGCCATTTCTGAATGCACAAGCTTCACAAGCAAGGAATTTAAGCTGAAGCGCAGGCTCATCATTGTATTCTCTAAGTTTTTCCCCAAATTGTGCCATGGTGGAAGGGGATGCAAACCTGCAGCAGTCCAGTACAAGCATTCAAAGTTTACCCCCCAGTGTTGCCAGTAAGGCTCTGATTGCTTTAAGGACTCCTGCCCGTTGAGCGCTACACACATTTCCCGAATCACTGCTTTGAAGGCTTCCCACAGTACCGAAGGGACAGAGACGGAGTCTTTGTTATGTTAAAAAACTGTATGATAGCCGTATGCACCTCTGCGCGACATACTGCATCACAAAAAGCACCGGGCGGAAGGCGTCACATGAATGCGTGTGGTACGGTTATTGGAAATGCAAGTTCAACAAGGAACGGAGCGTAGTCTGATAGGGTTCAGGAGAAGTGGGAGACCCCAGTCGTCCATGTGAGTGCATCGCATGAGATCATCCAGTAATCCAAATGGGACCACGTATTGGATGTGAAGCATGTACCCCCCATGTCTTGCCCATGTCGGTATCGCCAGGCATCTACAAGGGAATTGTCCGTCATGATTGCATGCAATTAGCAGCCATGCCAGGATGAGGTTGTCGGGACATGCTAGAGCGGTCCAGTACAGGGTGTAGTATGATGTTGAAATACCCCTCCCATATAATCGTACCTGGCTCAATGCGGGATGCAGCGCCATACTGTCGCAAAGAAGTCTGGACTGCCGAGATTGGGACCGTAAATTGATATGAGTGTGACTTGACGTTGATGCAGGACGCCTGCCAAACTTTTGAACCGACCGTCTGTGTCTTTTATAATGTGCTTGGAATGCCATAGAAGCCCTTGCGGAGCAGAATGGCAGTCCTACATGCATTATTGGAGTGGAGTGCAGCATGTGTGTCTGAGCTCCAGCCCGCCTTTAGACGAGAGACCGTTGAGGGTGTGAAGTGTATTTCTTAAAGAAAGCAAATGTCTACTCAGTGTTGTGTTATGTAGGCATGGATAAGCCTTGCTTTGTGCTTATTATTAAATCCCTTCACATTCCAGGAAAAGCATCGATTTGGAGCGGTCATCTTGAGGTGGTAGCAGAAATAAAGGACGTGGATGCAGGCTCTCGGTCATGTATTTCAGTGTGAGGACTAGGTAAGGAAAGCTTGGATAGTGTGGTAATTTAGCTGGCATGTATGGGATGTAAGGCCGAGTTAAGGCGTATCGTTAGAAGAGATGGGAAAGATTTGCGGGAAAGAAAAGCAGTAATAAACAAGTTCAAACATTAACATGGTAGCCCAACCCCTCCCAATTCTGCTCCTGAACATAGCGAAATTCAGGAAACCACCCCCCTCACTAACCCCAAACCCTAGGTAAACATCTTGTAGAGGGACCATCCCAGTAGGTGGGGTCTAGTCAAGCGTGCATCCCAATCCAGGCTCGACTAGGTGGCAGAGGGGGCAAATTTACCCAGTGGGCTGTTCCATGGGCATATAACTGATGGAGTGAAAGCAGCCAGTGCGGCAGAAAGGCCAGTGCTGGCAGGTTCCCCCAGAGAAGTGAGCTCTCAGGCACATCACAGGTGCCGTGAAGGGGTCTGCAGTCGGAGTCAATATATTCAAAAGGGGTTGATCTATTCGATGTCGTCAATGTTTTCCTGCTCCCTGGCTTGCGGCGATGTGCGACTTTATCCAGGCTCTTTTATTGAAAGCTTAGCAAGTTTCGGGTCTGTGAAATGATGTGGTTTGCCACCATATGCGATGCGCAATTTGGCGGGTATAAAAGAGCGTTGGTGATGTCAATTCTTTGCAGGAGTTGTTTAACAGAGAGGAACTCTTTAAGTGCTGCCTGCACAGGGTGTGAAGTCCAGGTAGAATGACAGTGTTTTACCTTAGAAGTGTATGTCTCTTTGTTGGGGCAGAGACAGAATATCGAATCAAAAATATAGAATTACACAAATATCGAGTTAAAAATATTGTGGGTCAGAAATATCGACATGCAAATTATCGTGGCCAAGAATATCGATTTTAGGTAGGTAATATCGATGTTAACAATATCTAAGTGTAAAATATCGTTTGCAAAAATATAGGGCCCCATTACGATGGCGGGGGATTGCCCCCGCCGGGCCAGCGGTGGTCACCGCCGGCCCGGCGGGGGTGATCCGCCCGCCATCCTGACTGCAAAGACCCCCCGCTATATTATGATGGCTGGGGGGTCTGCGGCGGACGGAAAGACCGTCTGCCGCTTTTCCGCCGGTCGACTCGTCGAATGGCGGAAAATGGGTTTAATATGGTGGCGGTGTCTGGAAGACACCGCCATCCATATTACGATGCAGGCTGTAATCAGCCTTTCCATGGCTGCATTGCCGCCATGGAAAGGCTGGCGGTTCTTGCTGTTGGGGGCCCGTTGCAGGCCCCCAGGGTGTTGGGTGGGTGCAGGGTGCACATGGGGGGTACCTATGATACCCCCCTGCGTTTGCATGTACAATGTGGCAGGCACCGTCACATTGTGCATGTGAAAGCACAACATGTATTTTTTACATTGCGGTGGGTGCTACTTGCAGCACCGCCCGCCGCAATGTAAAATATACAGGATGCGTCTGCCACACTGGCGAGCGCATCATAATTCGTATGGTGGGACCGCCGCAACTATGGCGGGCGGTCCCTTTTGCAGCTGCCATCGTAATCGGCCCCATAGTTCTTAAAAATATCGATTTTTTTTTTTATTAATGTTATGTGTTATGTATATATTTTTTATGTATGTGATATATGTTTTTTTGTATAAGAATTGTTTGTATTTTTAATATATGTGTTAAATGTTTAGTAGTTATTAATTCTTTTTATTAGATTGTTGCGTTTTTAGTTCCGTAGTGGGTTTTGGGTTTATATGGGAATAGGGTGGGAAGTAATTTAATTATATCAAATTAATTGATTATTTTTAGTAATTATTAATATATATTTTTTTTAATGATAATGTTAGTTTAACTGAGGTGCTATAGTGTTAAATGTGTAAAGTAATTTATTATTACTTAATTTATAATTGGTTGTTAATTAATTTTAATTAGGTATTTGTAATTAATTATGGTAATTGTGTAATTAATTTTAGGTGTGTGTTGTGGGGTTTATAGGTGTAAAGGGTGGGAAGTAATTATTTTTAAGTGATGAATTCATAATTAATTGTTCGATAATTTTAATTAGTTAGAAATTAATTATGGTAATTGTATTATTAATTTTAGGTGTGTTTTGTGGTGTTTATAGGAGTAAAGGGTGGTAAGAAACTTGTGTTTAATTAATTATTATATAGTTGTTAATCAATGTTAATAATTTGATATTTATTTTGTGTAATTGTTTATTTTTGTGTGTGTTGTTTTTACTTTTAAAGGGGTAAAGGGTGGGTATTAAATACATTTTAATTATTTAATTATTAGTCGTTAATAGTAATAGTTTTTCCTTTAAAAAAATATTTAATTGTGTTTTATAATTTCATAGTTTAATTTACGTGTGTGTTGTGGATATTATAGTGTTAAAGCATGTGTACTCAATGAATGTTTACTTTTTTCTTAATTAATTAACATGTTTTTAATTGATTATTAATTATGTTAAATATGGAAATAAATGTAATTTAAAATGTTAAAGTGTTTTGTTATTGGTGTGGTGTTATAGGGTAGGACATAAAATAAATAAATTTATGTTTTGAATAATTTATTTGTTAATATTTGCTACTCTTAAAAAATTATTGTTTATTAATCTATTTATTATTTTATATATTATTTGTAATTAATATTATAGTATTTGTTCTTTTTATGTCTAATATATTTAATTTTATATTTTGAAAATAATGTTTATCTATTTTTGAGTTTTTTTAAATGTTGTAATATTTTTTGTTTTTTTCCAATTGTTTAAGCATTATTAGTAATTTTTGTTTCTCTGCTATTCAACACTTTCTCTAATGTTGCATTCAATGGAGTGGGAATAGTAATTTTTACCTCTCTGCTATCCAGCACTTTCCCTATTGCTGCACTCACTGGAATGGGAATAGTCATTTTTTATCCCTCCGCTATCTAACACTTTCCCTACTGTTGCACTCACTGGAGTGGGAATAATAAATGTTATCCCTCCACTATCCAACAATTATCCTACTGTTGCATTCAGTTGAGTGGGAACTTTTACCCCTCCGCTATCCAACACTTTCTCTACTGTTGCAGTCTTTGCAGTGGGAATAGTAATTTTTATCCGTTTCCTATCCAATACTTTTCCTACTGTTGCATTCACTGGTGTGGGAATAGTAATTTCTACCCCTCCACTATCCTACACATACCCTATTTTTGCACTCACTGCAGTGGGAATACTAATTTTTACCACTCCACTATCCAACACTTTCCCTACTGTTGCACCCTTTGGTTCCATGTAGTGTTCTATTCTCTCAATATTTGTGGACCCTGGAACACCAATAATCCGCACTTCATTTTTGGCTTTCATAAGTACGAAGACATTTTCCATGCGCTGGAGTTGTTCAATGAATGTGGCATAACTCTCCTCTACCTTCGAGACCCTCGTTTCTAGATTTTATAGTCTGTCTTCATGTTTGTCGAACCTCTCATTCATTCGATCGAGGCGATTCACCATAAGACCATGCCATCTATGGCACGAAGACTTGATTTTACATCAACTAGCATTTCTTTCAAATCGTCGTCCGTCCTTCGACATCCCCTGTGTTATCAGGTAGGTTGTTGTGAGGGGGGTCTTGGCAGGAGTGCCCAACTCGCCTCCTGCCCTTAAAAGAGAGTTTCGATTAGCATGAGTCCTGCTTCCCCATTTTCGTTCGGCTGCGTTTGGGAGCCAATGACACCAAGTGGGAGTTAGATTTGGAGATGCAAGCTGAAATTAACTTGGTAGAAGCGTGCGCAGGTAGAAAGGAGACCGGGCTCAGATGCCCCTTGTCAAGCAGCGGCACCGTGCCCCATGGGGAGGGAACTCCGGGATCCAAGATGTCACTGTAGAAGTGTCAGGTAAGTTTGCTGCGGCCAGTGTCGGGTCCGCAGAGGTGGCAAGCAACCTCAAATTGTAGGCCTAATAGCATCTGCTTATTGTAGGCTGTGCTGCGACCCCGCCACACCCTGGGAACGTGACCAGGGCCGGGGGGCATGTGCAGGTCGGCAGCGTACAGGTGGAGAGGAAGAGAAAAGGAGCCCCCAGGTGACCATGTCCAGCAAGCCAGCAAGTGGTGAGGTGTCAGAGGTGCAGGTGAGCCCACGTCAGGAAAGAAAGCACTTCAATTAGAGCTCGCTAGTCTAGGAGGACCGTATAGGAAGCCTGCTGTTGGTTCAGTGGCCCAGATGAACTGCAGGACTCTTAGGATTGCAAGGGCCCCTCCCCAGCAGCAATGTCCACCTCGCAGCGTCACAGAGAGTCCTGAGGCAGGGCAGGGATCTGTCAAAGGGCCCCCACCTCCAGTGCGGCAGAGAGGGAGGGGTGAAGAAAGCAGGCAAGGCACACAGGCAGGAAGGGGAAGCAACAAGTCTGGTGCCGCTCTAGGGACACCATGCAGTTGAGGCCCAACCAGGGGGAAAGTCATGGCACCCATGTGCCCAGGCCGCAGTCCGGAAAGTGCCGATGCAACAAAGTTCTCAAACGGACAGGAGAGCCCCGGCCCAGAGGGTCCCAAACGGGGCTCGAGTACCCTTCCCCTCTAAGGCCGGATCCGAAGCCGCAGACTCACCGCAGGGAGCCCAGACAGTCCAAACATAGCTGGCCCTGCAGATTAGTCTGGGTCGCCTACACTCCGAGGCGAAGTCACCCCAGCATACTGTATTCCAGGGCAAGAGCCGCAGCCGCGTGTCTCCAGGGCCGGATCTAGGGCGGTGCGATCGGTGTGACCGCACCGGGCATTGACTTGGGGTGGGGGGGAGTCATTTTTGAAAATGTGTCTTAACATTTTAAAAGCACCTGCTGCCTGGTTCCTGTCCTCCAGCAACTTTCAGACATCAATTAAAATGTCAAGAGAAGTCCGGTGATTAATTGTCTTCCTGGAAAGAGTTGTCTGGTGAAAATTTTGACTCATCCTAAGGTAGCGCAGAGGGTTAAAATGCCTGCTGCTAAGAACGTGCACCATGCAGATAATGAAGTGCATGTGATGTGAATAGGTCAGTGGGTTACTGCTTTTGTAAGAGAACTCCTTTTGTCACTTGTCTTTTTTAAGTCAAAATCCTAATATAGAATATTGAGCTATTAACTGTTATCCTAGAGCTGCATGCAAACTGCAAGGTATATGTTAGAGCTATATGTTTTTTTGCCCAGTCTTTCATCATCCTAATCTTGTGAAAAGGGTTCATTTGGGTAGAAAACAATTCTTATTATGAAAGAGAAGCCCTAACCAGGGGAGTAACAAACTCCTACACATCCCCTTGGTGCGGGGGCCCCAGTTTTCAGTGCATAAAGGGGTCCCTCAGTTCATCTGTAGAGAGCTGTGTGTGTCTTGCTCTAAAGCAGCTGCAGTGTGCAGCCTGCTCTGGGCTCCACGGGTTGACCCAGCACTGAAGAGAAACAAAGTAACATGTTACATTGTTTCTCTTCAGTCAGAGCCAGCCCGGAAAAAGGATGGGGGTTGTAGGAGAGTAGGATCTGCTTCACATGGGTACCCCCACTTTTTGTTGGTGTTTCACTGTTTTTCGACCTTAGTCTGGCTGTGGCCCTGCCAATCAGCCTAGCTGCTTCCTCTCTAAAATGGTTTCCATGTAAATTAGGTACATATCTAATTGGATTCTGGAGTGCCTTATAAGCCCCTAGTATATGGTATACTATGTACCTAGGGCATAGGTACCTCGGAGGCCTACCAGGAGCTGAAGCATGTATTATACCACCCCTTGGAAGCACTCCAAAATGGCACAACAGGTCTGCTACTGCAGCCTTGGTAAGGGTGTGCTTGCACCCCTTACAGTGGTATAGGCTACCTACATCCACATATATACAGACACATATAAACCTATAAGTCACTCCTATGGCAGGCCTTGACAATCCTGAATGTAGAGTGCTTGGTTTTGTGTGAGAGGGTGCCCAAGCATGAGCTGAGCCCCTCTGCAGCTTTCGGAAATACTTCCTTATGGCTGTTCTGTGATACAGCCATACCATATACTCTTAAGTGCATTATAACCTCGCGGTAAATGCTAACTTTGGGATGGCTGCATCAAAACATGTCGTGTTTGGTGTCAAACGCTTTGGAATACTATCCCCCCCCCCCACCAATTCTGGCAGCGGGGGTAGCATTCCACCCTTCTAGAGGGAGAGACATGTTCACACTGGCTAAACCCGATAGGACTTTCCTGAGCCCTGGCATCACAAAATGGATGCCTCTGCCACAGGCACGGGTCTGGCCTCCTGCTGCTGACCGAAACTCCGGTAGGGGAGGCCTGGACAATAGGTTTCCTGTCGAAGGGAGGTGTAACCACCTCCCCAGACAGGCAGATGTGTATTGGGGCTGGGCGGGAGCCATCTCTGGTGCTTTGAAGTCCTGCACTGGGGGCACGTTTGGTGTCCCTGTGCATGCATAGCCCAGTTCAAACCGGTTGCAGGGGCTACCTGCCCCTGCTCTGGCACGAAACTGGACAAAGGAAATGGGTGTAACCACCGCTCTTTCCTGGCACACCCATAGGTGGGGCCTTAGAGTTGGTCCATCCCCTAAACTTACTATAAGTATAGGAATCCAGTCCCTAGGACTTTAGATTACCCTGGACGAAACTCTGCAATGTACATCCTGAACCTTCGACGTTCTATCCTGACTAGTAGACTGAAGAAATCTCCCTTGGGGTCAAGGAGTGACTCCCCAGCTTGGCAGGCACCAAAGAAGCAACTGACCGGTCTGCATCGCTGAAGCTCCCGCCGGACGCCAAAGTCTTTGCATCACCAGAGGTAGATTTCCAGACTTCCCCGAGGCTACCCTGAGTCCACAGCAAAGCTGAGGCCCGTGGCTATCGTGGGTGATGTGGAACCGTGACCCCTGGACACCATGATCTTTTGCAGCAACACTATCTTCCTGGACCTCCTCGAAGTTGTGCTTTGGGCTCCGAGTAGCCCCAGCCTTGAGCACCTCCTGCACCGAAGATTGTTGGCTCCCACTCCACGAGTGACCCGTGGGCCAGCTTCAAGTGCAACTGCTCGAGGCTCCTTCGCGATCACTAGCCCGTTGGCTAACAGGTCCCCATGAAGGCAACTCCTTTTCTGCTTGGGCTTTCCTGGTTGCTCTAGACGAGTCCCTCAGACCTTGCTGGTCTGCACCGCAGTCCTTTCTCTAAATTCCAGTGACTTGCCGTTGCCAAGGCTTGTTGGGTCCAATCTGGTCGCCGACACCGCAGCACTCGACAGACTTTGTGGGACAGCTCGAATCCGGCTCGTGGACTTCGTCAATGCCTCCTGGGCTTCGTGGCTGAAGAGTCAAGACACCCATCAACTCACCTGAAGCACCCGACATCTGTGGGCATTAGTCCATCCTGCCCTCGGTCACTGGCAAGTGACCCAGACTCTGTCCCCTCGGCTTTTTAGGTTCCTTACATCCTAGATCCAGGCTTGGATCTCTTCGGACACTTCTCCTCTTCACGGCAGCAGCAGTTCTTTGCAGGCTTCCATTGAAATCAACGACGCGACCCGACCCGACACCAAAAGACACCTATGCACCCGGCTTCCCTGGGTGAGGTAACTCGAGTACTCCGATGATCACGTGGGTGCTAGCCCTAGAACCTCTTAAGTCCAAAAGGGTTTGGTCCAGACTCGATTAGAATTGTCCCTAAACTTTAAATTTCCAACCGCGACATTGCCCTTAGAAGATAACGGGAACCCGCGGCTGTGTTTTCACACTGCATACAGTCCCCGTGGATCCCCTGTGTCACTACCTTGGGTGGTTCCTTGGGGTCCCAGCGATTCTACAGGCTATAGGCCTAGTGTCTATTCCAGTCGTGGTTCTTATACCACTTTTTTGGTATATGGTTTGGTACGCCCCTAGGGCCCAAACGTGTATTTGTGCTATTACTGATGCTTGCTCACTTGTAAACTAAGTACTTCGAACTCCAGTCTCATAAAGAGACTAGAGGGGTGTGTTTTATCTTAAATACATATATTTTGAATATATACCTGGTGTGGTTGTCCTTTCATTTGATCATTCAAGAGATTATAGACTGGTAAAACAAGCTGCTTTACATTCCTTCAAGACTTAGCCTGAAGGCTGCTCTCCATAGCTACCACTAGGATAGCTTTCAATAAAGGTTGTCTTTAACCTATCACCATAAGGGGTTGTTTGGACTGATACAAGGTGCCCACTAGAACTAGTGGACAGCATATATCCGGCCACCTTCTCACATTGGTGTGCAGCGTGTGGGATTCCAGCTTGCTATTGTTTTACCAGATAATCTCAATTGAATTGATCAAATGAAAACCACTAAAGGTACCTGAAGTACATATAATATCATGTTTAGCTACAGTAAGTTCTACTGAACTTAGAGTTGTGTGTTAAGGGATAGCACACCCTTTCTACAACTCAAGAGAGTTTAGTAGGCCACACTAGTGTAGGTAGTGCAATACATCACACCACATTAGTAATGTCTAACCAGCCAGGAACCAGTGGGTCCCTACCAGGAACCACTGAGCTCCTTCCCTATAAATATGAGGATCTCATCTTTGCTCAGCTTAGGGCCTTATGTTCCATTAGGAAGCTGAAGACAGGCAAAAGTCCATCCACCCAGCCTCTCATAAAGATACTGAAACTGGATGATATCACAGGACCTAATGGGCCTGATGAGGTAGACAGTGTGGGTGGGACAGCAGGTGAGGGTGGGCCTAGGGGTAATACTTCCCCTGGCCCTACCTCTAATGCTGACCAGACTGGTGACAGTGACCAGACTCTGGTGAACACAGACCTCCAGGATGAGGATGAGGAGAATGACAATAATGCCACTTCCTTTATTCCTCCTGGTAGGCCTGACAATAGGGCTAGAAGGGATGGATCTCTGTCAAGGGGATATATCCAGTCTGACTCCTCTATAGGAACCTATGTTTCTTCTCACAGAGGGAGGGAATCCTCCCAGGAGAGGAGAGAGAGACTGCTGAAGTATGAGCAAGACAAGTTCAACCTCAGAAATCAGCAGATGGCCTTAGATAGGGAAGCCTTAGAGCTCTACAGATCTAGTAAAACGGAGGGACTAGAGTCCCTTGGTGGCAGCAATTTCCCTAGAGATAGGGAGAGGTCTTATGACCATAGAAACCTAAGTAAGATTGTCCCTTCCTACCAGAATGGGGATGACATCCACAAATGGATAACTGCCTTGGAGAGGGCCTGTAAAGTACAGCAGGTCCCTCAAGGTCAGTGGGCAGCAATCCTATGGCTCTCCTTTGCAGACAAAGGTAAAGACAAGCTCCTCACTGCCAGAGAAGAGGATGCTGATGACTACAAAGTCTTGAAAAGTGCTTTGATAGATGGGTTTGGCCTAACCACTGAACAATACATGTTAAAGTTCAGAGACACACAAAAAGCACAACATCAAGACTGTGTTGACTTTGTTGACTGTGCTGCTAAGGCTCTGGAAGGTTGGTTATTGGGCAGTAAAGTGTGTGACTTCAAAGGATTCTACAATCTGATAATGAGGGAGCAGATTCTTAATAACTTTCAAAATCAGCTGTTGCACCAGTACCTGGTAGACTCTGATCTGACCTCTCCCCAAGAATTGGGAAAGAAGGTACACAAATGGGTCAGAACCAGTGTGAAGCAGTAGGTACAGAACCAAGGTGGTGACCCAAAGAAGCAAGATTCCAAAAACTCTGATAAGGGTGGGGACAAGGGTAAAGACCAGAATTTTTCTCAAGGGCCCCAAAAATCTTCTTCAGGTGGGGATTCACAGGCTAACAAAGGGAAAGGCCAAAAGAAACCTTGGTGCAAAATCTGTAAACAGAAAACTCACTGGACTAGTGACTGCACCAAGGCCAAAGAAAATACCCCCACCAATGCCCCTAAGGCACCTGCTCCCCCTAGTGCAGTTACAATTGGTGGTGGGAATGCACAGAATAATGGTGTAGTAGGGTTGACCCTGGGTTCTGAGATGGACTCTGGCCTAGTTAGAGTACCAACTCAGGCTGTGCTTGTCAGTGATGGGGGCATGGACATGACCCCCTTTGTGGGCCCCAGTAACCTGGTCAAATACAGACAGCAGCATTTAATTAATGGAGTAGAAGCTTGGGCATTCAGGGACAAGGAGCAAGTGTCACAACGGTGACAAAAGATCTTGTGGATCCTGGGCAGATTATACTTGGTGAAATGTACCAAGTGACCAATGCTAGAAATGTCAGAACAGACCATTCTCTGGCAGTTGTTAACTTCTCCTGGGGAGGGGTAACTGGCCTTAAGAAGGTTGTGGTATGTGCAGACCTACCAGTACAGTGCTTGCTTGGCAATGATCTAGAATCTTCAGCTTGGGCTGAAGTGGAGCTCAGGACACATGCAGAAATGTTAGGGATCCCTGCACATGTCTTTGCTGTGACTAGGTCACAGGCTAAAACGTCTAACACTGGACAGGCCCTGGATTCTGGAATAATGGAACAGGTGCCTCACAAGAGGAGGAGCAGTAGGGTTAAGGCAAAGCCTTCCCACCTGACTCAGAATGCTGATCAGTCTACTCAGGGAGATGACCTGGAGCCTGAAGAAGGAACTGTCCCAGAGGGGCTTGAACCTGACCAGGTTGAGTTCTTGGGGACAGGGGGCCCTTCCAGGTCTGATCTGAGCCAGGAGCAGAAAACCTGCCCCTCTCTTGAAACCCTCAGACAGCAAGCTGCGGATGAGGCTGCTGGGAATGCTAGTGGCACCCATAAAGTTTATTGGGATGATGGACTCCTATATTCAGAGAGTAGAGACCCCAAGCCTGGTGCATCCAGGAGGTTGGTTATACCTCTGAAGTTTAGGGGTTTCCTATTGACACTAGCCCATGATATTCCCCTAGCAGGACACCTGGGCCAGAACAAGACTTGGGACAGAATTGTTCCTCACTTTTACTGGCCCCACATGTCTGAAGACACAAAGGAGTTTTGTCGCTCCTGTGTAACCTGCCAAGCCAGTGGCAAAGCAGGTGGCACTACAAAGGCCCCCCTGATACCACTACCTGTGGTGGGGGTTCCCTGTGAGAGGGTTGGGATTGACATTGTTGGTCCCATGGATTCTCAGACAGCATCTGGGCACAGATTTATACTGGTGGTAGTGGATCAGGCCACCAGGTATCCAGAAGCAATTCCCCTAAGCACCACTACAGCACCTGTAGTGGCAAGAGCTCTCTTGAGTGTGTTCTCAAGAGTAGGCTTTCCTAAGGAGGTAGTATCTGACAGAGATGCAAACTTTATGTCAAGTTACTTAACTGCTATTTGGAAGAAGTGTGGAGTGAATTACAAATTTACCACACCCTATCACCCATAATGCAATGGTTTAGTTGGGAGATTCAACAAACCCTTAAAGGGCATGATCAAACGACTCCCAGAGAAGCTTACTCGAAAATGGGACCTGCTCTTGCCCTGCCTTTTATTTGCATACAGGGAGGTGCCTCAGAAGGGGTTGGCTACAGCCCATTTGAACTTCTGTTTGGTCACCCTGTCAGGGGTCCATTGTGTTTGGTGAAGGAAGGATGGGAGTTACATCTCAAGCCCCCAAAGCAAGACACAAATGGGACTATGTACTTGGTCTCCACTCCAGGATGGCTGAATACATGAAGAAGGCAAACAAAAACCTTGAGGCTAGCCAGGAACTGCAAAAAGCCTGGCATGACCAAAAGGCTGTACTGACTGTTTACCAGCCAGGACAGAAAGTGTGGGTGTTGGAGCCTGTGGCCCCAGCAGCTCTCCAGGACAAGTGGAGTAGACCCCACACTATTGTTGAACAGAAGGGAGAGGTTACTTATTTAGTAGACCTAGGAACTCCCAGGAGTCCCCACAGGGTTCTCCATGTCAACAGGCTGAAGCCATATGTGGACAGGGCTGGCATGGGCTTGCTCATGGCAACTGATGAGGGACAGGAGGAAGAGAGTGACCCACTCCCTGACCTCCTCTCACAGAACCCTGATGATGGGTCGGTTGATGGTGTAGCCTTGGCAGGCAGCCTCACTGCCCAGCAGCAAACTGATTGCAGACAGGTTCTCAATAAGTTCAGACACATGTTCTCACTGACTTCAAGTCAAACTACCTGGGGCACTCATCAAGTGGACACTGGGGACAGTCTGCCTATTAAAAATAAGATTTATAGGCAACCTGACCATGTCAGGGACTGTATCAGGACAGAAGTCCAAAAAATGCTGGATGTGGGAGTTATTGAACCCTCAGATAGCCCTTGGGCTAGTCCAGTGATCCTTGTGCCAAAACCTCACACCAGTGGTGGAAAGAGAGAGATGAGGTTTTGTGTGGACTACAGGGGTCTCAATGCAGTCACTAGGACTCATGACCATCCAATACCAAGGGCAGATGAGCTCATAGATACTTTGGCCTCAGCCAAGTACCTCAGCACATTTGACTTGATAGCTGGCTACTGGCAGATCAGATTAGCTGATGATGCAAAACCAAAAACAGCGTTTTCCACCCCTAGTGGGCACTATCAATTTGTGGCAATGCCCTTTGGTCTAAAAAATGCACCTGCCACTTTCCAAAGGTTGGTGAATACAGTTCTCACAGGCCTGGAAGCCTTTGTGGCTATCGTGGGTGACGTGGAACCCTGACCCCTGGACACCGTGATCTTTTGCAGCAACACTATCTTCCTGGACCTCTTCGAAGTTGTGCTTTGTGCTCCGAGTAGCCCCAGCTTTGAGCACCTCCTCCACCGAAGATTGTTGGCTCCCACTCCACGAGTGACCCGTGGGCCAGCTTCAAGTGCAACCGCTTGAGGTTCCTTCGCGATCACTAGCCTGTTGGCTAGTGGGTCCCCACGAAGGCAACTCCTCTTCTGCTTGGGCTTTCCTGATTGCTCCAGATGTGCCCTGACTTACCCTTGCTGGGTGAGTCCCTCAGACCTTGCTGGTCTGCATCGCAGTCCTTTCTCTAAATTCCAGTGGCTTGCCGTTGCCAAGGCTTGTTGGGTTCAATCTGGTCGCCGACACTGCAGCACTCGACAGACTTCATGGGACAGCTCAAATCCAGCTCGTGGACTTCATCGACGCCTCCGGGACCTCGTGGCTGAAGAGTCAAGACACCCATCAACTCACCTGAAGCACCCGACATCTGTGGGCATTGGTCCATCCTGCCCTCGGTCACTGGCAAGTGACCCAGACCCTGTCCCCTCTGCTTTCAGGTTCCATTCATCCTAGATCCAGGCTTGGATCTCTTCGGACACTTCTCCTCTTCACGGCAGCAGCAGTTCTTTGCAGGCTTCCATTGAAATCGGCGATGCGACCCAACACCAAAAGACACCTATGCACCCGGCTTCCCTGGGTGAGGTAACTCGAGTACTCCGGTGCTCACGTGGGTGCTAGCCCTAGAACTTCTTAAGTCCAAAAGGGTTTGGTCCAGACTCGATTAGAAGTGTCCCTAATCTTTAAATTTCCAACCGCGACATTGCCCATATAAGATAACCGGAACCCGCGGTTGTGTTTTCACACTGCATACAGTCCCCGTGGGTCCCCTGTGTCACTACCTTGGGTGGTTCCTTGGGGTCCCAGCGATTCTACAGGCTATAGGCCTAGTGTCTATTCCAGTCGTGGTTCTTATACCACTTTTTTGGTATATGGTTTGGTACGCCCCTAGGGCCCAAACGTGTATTTGTGCTATTACTGATGCTTGCTCACTTGTAAACTAAGTACTTCGAACTCCAGTCTCATAACGAGACTAGAGGGGTGTGTTTTATCTTAAATACATATATTTTAAATATATACCTGGTGTGGTTGTCCTTTCATTTGATCATTCAAGAGATTATAGACTGGTAAAACAAGCTGCTTTACATTCCTTCAAGACTTAGCCTGAAGGCTGCTCTCCATAGCTACCACTAGGATAGCTTTCAATAAAGGTTGTCTTTAACCTATCACCATAAGGGGTTGTTTGGACTGATACAAGGTACCCACTAGAACTAGTGGACAGCATATATCAGGCCACCTTCTCACAGGGGTGGGTGCCCTCAGAGAGTGCATAATTATGTGGAGGTTAATTATGGGGTGCTGAGTGGTATTATGTGGAGTGTAATTATGCTGTGTGATACATTGTGTGTGGTTGAATTGTGAAATTATGTGGCATGGTGTGGTGTATAATTGTGTGGAGTGGAATTATGCGGCATGTTGCAGAGTTGTATTTTGTGGAGGGTAATTATGTGTTTTGGAGTGGAGTGTAAATATGTTGTGTGAAGTATAATTATATAGGTTGAAGTGGAATTATGTGTAGTTGTGTGGAGTGTAATTATGTGGTTTGGAGTGGTATTAAGTTGCGTGAAATGTTATTATGTGATGTGGATTTATGTGGCATGGAGTAAAGTGGAAATATGTGTTTTAAAATGTTTAGGATTGTAATGATGTGGTATGGAATGTTGTAGGGTAACATTATTTATTGTTGAATTGGGTGGCATGGAATTATGAGATGTTCAAATGTGCTGTGTGTGGTAGAATTAGGTGGCGTGGATTTGAACAAGCTGTGCACGCTAAGGTTTTTATGTCATGGGGTATAAAGTTGACGAATGTCTATTTTTCTTTGTAAAAATAATATGGTCTGTTTCTTTACCTTCCGGTACATTTCTGAACAATTTGTTGAGCTAAATTGTGTGCGCATGCAGGGAAGAATGAGTGTCTGGCAGACATGCAAAAAATAAGGCTACGTCTCAGTATTAACTTCCACACTTCTAAGCAGTAATTCCAATCCTAGATCAGAAGCTGGAACGAAGGCCGAAAAAACAAAAGCAACATGGACAACCTCTTTAGTTGCACAAAAATTTTTGGCAGAAATTATGATCTTTAAAGATTGGGGAATAACAATTGTCCCATACATAAAGCCAAAATATCCTGACTTAATAATTCCTGTGGCAAGAGATGGAGAACAGCACTCCTCTAGCAGGAAGGGACTAACAGTACTTAGAGACGCCAAAGGGATGGAAGGAGCAAGAAGCGTGGAAGATCTTAGGGCCAGGGGTTGTACCTCTGCCGGTACATCACAAAGCTATTCCGATTTAAGATGGATCTCAAGAACAATAAATAATCAGTCAAACTGACAAATGAAAAACCAAATGGAAATAAAAAGGCAAAACCAACTGAATATATGCTCATGGAACATTAATGGTCTTACCTCTAAAATGACCGACCTGCAATTCGTTAGTTACTTACGATCCTTTGATATTATAACCTTGCAAGAAACATGGCAACTAGAACCTCCACATTTGCATGGATTTCTTCGCTTTTTCACCAGTGCGGTGAAAACAGCAAAATTTGGTCACCTACAAGGGGGTCTAGTAACTTGCGTCTCGGCTGTAAGTGGCTATGATATCAAGGACTTAGGTTTTTCCACTTCAGATCTAAAAATAATAAATTTGTCTTCCTCCACCCAAAGTAAGAAAGGCCTTGATCTTACACTGATCAACGCTTATATTCATCAAAAAAGGAAAGGAAAGGTCGCAAAAGATCTATATAAATGCCTAGACTAAATCATAACTGATACTTCTATAACAGATGTTATTATCACCGGGGATTTTAACCTCAATTTGATGGGAATCTCAACGAGCGACGAGAATCGCAATCAAAACATAGCCTGGAATATTCCACATCAAGAGGCTATACTAACATCCATACAATCAAAGCTTGGAGAGGAGGTCTTAGAGAATCTCGAGCGCTATAATCTCAGAGCACTGAACGGGAGATTTAGCGGAGACACTCCACCAGCGTGCACATTTTACACCACAAGGGTAAGCAAAATACTGGACTATACTTTTATGCCACTATCCCTATTCCGCCACATTGTCTCATTTAAAATAGGGGAGAAGGCTGATAGCGATCACTGTCCTCAGGAAATTATACTTAATATCATGAAACCAAAACTTGAACAATCGCGGGTACCGAATGAGCTAATTTACACCATCAATTAAAAAAGGATTAAGTACTCGGCAGTCACGGACGGAGACATAGAAGTAATGGCAAAACAACACTTCGAGGGGAGAACTGGAGGAAGCGAGGTTGAGAAATGGGAGAGCTTCACAACCACTATGGCAGGTTACACTACAACCCTGAAAATTCAACATACAAAGAAGGCTAGTAATATGCTCCCACTTACAAAAGACCATAGAATAAAAATAAAATGTATAAAAAAAGACATCGCACGAACAATGCGTCAACTTAGACACCTCCCAAGCGACATGGTAAGACATAACCATTTGCAAGATTTAAAAAAATCACAAAAAAAAACTAAAAGGGAAGCAAATAGAGCAATTGAGGATAACCTGTGGGCAAAACTTTGTTCTGATATTAAGCTGAATGACGGGGCAAAATTTTGGAGAACAATTAACTCCTTTATGAATCCTAGGCATGAAGGAATCTCTTCAAACATCAGCGAACAAACATTGGTAAACTATCTTAAAGGTCATTTTACACAACACAAAATCAACAATTTGACGACAGCTGTTGATGACAACGAACCAATTCCTTTGTGCGATATTTGGTATAATCAGCCAGCGCGAACTATGAGTACAGGTGTGACAAAATTCCAAAAATTAATTGAACTATAACCGGAGGAACCAAGATCGTTTCACCTGTTGGGGGACTTCTCTGCTGCCCTGTCCTGCCTGCGCCGCCGCCGCCGCTCCTGTGCCCTTCACGCTGTGAGTCTCCCCTGCCGCCGCTACTCCATCTCGCGGCCGTCAGCAGGGGGAGACTACAGCTCCCAGGATTCACAGCGGCCGCCGACGCCACCCACGCGCCCGGAGGTGCACAAAAGAACGCGGCTCCCTCGGGGGAGCGGGAACTATAACCGGAGGAACCAAGATCGTTTCACCTGTTGGGGGACCTCTCTGCTGCCCTGTCCAGCCTGCGCTGCCGCCGCCGCTCCTGTGCCCTTCACGCTGTGAGTCTCCCCTGCCGCCGCTACTCCATCTCGCGGCCGTCAGCAGGGGGAGACTACAGCTCCCAGGATTCACAGCGGTCGCCGACGCCACCCACGCGCCCGGAGGCGCACAAAAGAACGCGGCTCCCTCCGTGTCGCGGGACGCGTGCGGGCGGCGCCGGGTTAAGCCCGGGACAAGGGCGGGACCGTCTGAGGCCGTCCGAGGTCGGAGGAGGCCGGGCCGGGCCACCCCTCTAATGCGGATGTACTGACGCCAATTTACCAATCAATAGACAAGGTACTGTGCTCCGGCTAAATGACTTTTATGTAGTGTGCGAGGGTCCCGGATTATTGTGATGTAACTACGAGCTTGTTTCCTGTAAACTGTTTGTTTGCTGCCTCATAGCTTGTGCTATCCCTTACGCTGTTGGGTTACAATCATGGGCAAAAGGAAAGCCGTAGAGGGAGGCCAGATGAGTACTAGCAAAAAGGGCAAAAAGTCTAAGAAGAGTGTCCACGCCGCTATGAATTGCGTTTTGACCAGAATAGAGGAAATTGTTCATGACTGTGAGGATACGCTGCTTGACGAGCAAGCGGGGAGTCAGATAGCTAAAGCTGCCCCAAAGTCCAATAGCACAATACCATCTATGTTTCATACCAAGCGCTTGACCAAACAACCAAGGTCTAACTCCGCCCCCGTCATTACTATTCCTGATCCCCAACCCACTCCTTTACAGCCCATGGTCACCATGAACGCCTCTGAAGTGGTCCCAGTAATTCCAGATCTTGCCCTCCAACCCCTAGTATGTTCTAACAGGTTTGCCTCCCTCGATCCTGACTTATTCCATCCCACTAGCCCGGCAGCTGAGCCCATAGCGGACCCCGTGATTCCTACCAGGTCTGATGTTGACAACTTGGCAGCGCTCTATGGTAGAATTGAGAGATTAGAGGAGTTGGTGGCTGATCTTAGTAAGAGAGTGGAGAGTCTCACTATGAGCAGGGTTCCTTCCTCGACCCCCCCCCCTGTTCTTCCACCACCCTCTGGGACAGCCCTCCCTATGAAGAAGTCTGATTTACTAAAGTTAATTCCCCCGAAAACTAATGTTGACCATGTAAATGTGGGAGTTCAAAACGAGGAAAACTACACTAGAGTAAATGGCCATACCAAGCCACATCTAGATACGATGAGACGCTTTGAGCCATCAAGCGTACCTATTGTAAACCCTTCTTCTAGATGTACCCCTAGTTCTCTTCCGCCTCGTAATAACAACCTAACACTCTACACTTCAGCTCACCCGGTCACCTCCCTTCCCGCGTATAGCAACCCTCCTGTTTTCATGACTCACGCTCCAAAATTGACATCACGCTGCGTCGTTGAAAACAGTGAATCTTTACATAATAAAGTTATACACTGGTTGAGACATGTAAGAGGATGCAGATCAATCATTAGAGAGGACATCACAAGGGTAAGGAGGCTTTCACGGGTGGACGCTAGCACTGATTGTGTAGAGATTGTTTTTGGGGATCCTGCCTTAGCAGAAAACCTACTCTTGCTCGAGTATAGGACTTCACCACCTGCTCACTCTTCAATTCAGATCCGTAGGTTTCCTGTTTGGACTCATCAGAGGGAGGGAGAGGACTCTGGCTTAAGACAAGTAGATTGACTACCCAATGTACATATAAGATCTCCTTCATGTCCACTTACACCTCATTCTGTTGTGGGCTTAGTTTCGAATACCACCCCAGCTTCCAACCCGCTCTTAAATGTCTTGGGTGAAGCTGCTGATAGTCTGGCAGCAGACGAGGGCTGTCAAGCTAGTATGTCGATGGACATGGGGACCTCCTTAATGCCAATCCCCTCGGGTGTCATCAAGTTTTTATCATGGAACATCGCGGGGTTAAGGAGGAACCTGACAGACCCTGTTTGGAGTGATTTTATCGACAAGTTCGATGTCATCCTCTTTCAGGAAACCTGGAGTCTGGCCCCCCTGCATAGATCTGGGTTTACTACCTTTTTTGTTCCAGCAATTAGGTCCACACGAAGACGACCCTCTGGGGGTCTCTTAATCTGGGTTAATATCAGCTTGAACTGGGCAGTTAAGAGGCATGCAATTACATCTTCTGACCTCTTGCACATTTCTATCAAGGGGTTAGACCATCAATTTCCCCTTGAAATATCCAACATCTATGCTAGAGGTACCCCTAGCGGACAAGCAAGCCCGACTGTTTCAGCTCTTGAGTCTGAACTCTCAGCAATTTCCCCCCAGGCGGATGTCATGGTTGCTGGGGACCTAAATTGTACTTTTGAGCCCCTGAGCAGCGATGACATCCTGGATATCGGCGATGCTGATTCCAAGCAGGGTATACCCCAACTAACTCTTCCGCCATTGAAGAAATGGTCTAAGAGAGCTGTACAAATCAATGCTCTTACTTTAGAGTTCAACTTGAGGGCCACAAATGGATGAACCCAATCAGATGGCTCGGGCGCCCCTACATTTACGAGAACTGGTGCCCCCTCACGCATTGATTATATCTTGTTGGGCACAGAGCTCTGGCCGGATCTTATTGATATGGAAGTGGTCTACAGGCCCGAGAGCGATCACAGTCCTCTGTTCATGCAACTTAGGCGAGGGCTGGTTACTACTTCTATTGAGCCCTCAATTGAACAGAGGCCTGGGGCTAGAGAGGTCGCCCCTACTAACTGTAACAGATGCCTCAAGTGGCCAAGGGTGGCAAAGCGAGAGATGGACCTGTGCAAAATCAGAAGCTTAGTTGAAGATGGCATTGCAGCTTTGGACATGCCCATGGGCTGTCTTTCGCAGACTCTCCCCCTTAATGACTTCTTAGAAGTCTACCATCGGACGGTAGCAAGGGTTGGGAACTTCTTTGTGATGCAGGAAAAGGGGGATCAAAAGCGACACCCCTCAAAAACAGAAAACCCTTGGTTCTCACAGGACTGTAGGGAAATGAGACAGACCCTATCTCGAGCCATTAAATCCAAGGAACAGCTAGCCATTACCAATGCCCGGAAAATGTATTATAATACCATAAGGAAGGCAAAGCGTCTGTGGGACGAAACTCACTGGCAGGACTTAAAGGCCGCAGCCCTATTGAAAGACTCATCCTCTTTCTGGAACCTCATAAACATCAGTACCAGGGGTGGGGCCGATCCAATCCCGAACCATATAACGGGGTCCCAATGGCATTCACAATTTTCAAATCTTTACTCATCTAGGGAAAGTGTGGGCCACGAGGAGCAGATTCTGGAATTGGAGCACCCGACATCTCTGGAGTCGGAGGCCGATTTTGGCCTAAATGAGGTCCTCTCTGAAATCAACATGATTGCCCCGGGAAAGGCGGCCGGACCCGATGGTCTCCCAGGTGACCTATTGCTTCATGAAAAAGACCTCTGGGCAGAATTTATTCTCCGGATTCTAAAAAAATCTAGCTCTAGGATGCCCAATACCGGACTCCTGGAAGGGGGCGGAGGTGGTGGCCATCTACAAGAAAGGGGATAGGGGGGACCCTGCCAACTACAGACCGATTAGTTTAATCGATGTAATTCAAAAAGTGGTTGGCAGAGTCCTCCTGACTAGGATTAAGGCCTGGATAGACGAGTCATCTACAAGCAGGTTTCAGGGAGGGAGTAGGTACTATCGACCAGGTCTTCAGATTTTGTACCATATACTAGAAATCTGTGGCCATTGAAAAAGGCAGCCTTTATCTGGCATTCATTGACTTAAAAACAGCCTTTGACCTGGTCCCACAATTCCAGCTGTGGCAGGTACTGCACGATCTGGGCATCCCTCCCCTAACCCTGGACCTCCTCAAACGCCTCCACGTAGGCAACTTTGCCAAAGTTAGGTGGGGACACCAGGGACAGCTCACAGAGAGGATTTCTGTCGAGAAAGGAGTGCGCCAGGGTTGTGTTTTGGCCCCGACCCTGTTTTCTCTCTATATAAATGGTGTGGCAGACTATTTGAGAGGCGACATGGTCGATGCACCAACCCTGTGCGGGGAAAAAATATCTACCCTGCTCTTTGCCGACGACACTCTCTTGATCTCAAAAAGCCCTATGGGCTTGCAAAGACTGCTGTCCCGTTTTTCCAAGTTTTGTGACATCAGGGGTTTGAAAATAAATACATCAAAAACCAAGCTGATGGCGCTATCTCCCTCAAAAAACTTTAGGAATAACATCAAGCTTAATGGTACCACACTTGAGCTAGTGGAGGCTTTTGATTATCTTGGAGTGAGGGTTAATAACAAGCTTAAATGGGCCCCCCATCTTTCGAAAATGCTCCTTGCCCATAAAAGAGCCTCAGGGGCAATATCAAAACATCAGAGGCTCTCATATAGCAGGCCAATAGCGGCGGCTGTTAAGGTCTACGAGGGGAAGGCATTGTCAGCAGCCCTCTACGGGGCGGAACTGTGGGGATTCGAAAACCTGACAGAACTACTTAGATCTGAGAACAAGTTCTTTAGAGACTTAGTCTCGCTCCCCCTGTCCACCCCGCTAGTCCCACTCCGTAGCGACCTTGGCAGACAAAACATCAGCAACGTAGCCAGGTTGCGCCCTATATTATACTGGTCAAGGATTAGAAGGTCCCCTGAACTCCACCACTATGCTTCCGCCCTGGACGAGTTATTAAATCTGGGAGCAGAACGCAAGATCCCTTGGGTATCGAATCTGAAAAAACAACTGCAGAAGATAGGTTTGGAAGAGGCTTGGGTGAGCCAGGTCCCCCCACCCAAACTAACGTTAAAAAAAATCTACTGGGATTGGGTCACGGCCGATACCTTAAGAAATCAGGAGGGTGTGCTCACTGTGAATTTTCTGGACACGAAACCTGCTCCTAGTTTGGAGTCCTTTTTGGACCTCATTGAATCCCCTGAAGATAGATCGCTATATCTCAAAGTGAGATATGGTACACTTCCACTCCACGAATTTCAATCTAGCTGGAGCAAGGCAATCGCGAACTCAAAAGGCTGTCCAGGCTGTGCCTCGCCTATAGAGTCCATCGGCCATTTTATGTTCGCCTGCCAGGCATACAGGCAACCAAGACTAAGGTGGCTCAAACCGGTTTGTAAAAATTTGGGTATAAGGTCTGCCAGGGTGGCACTGCGCATTCTGACCTACGAAACATCTGTCCCTAGTGTAATCTGTGGGACCGCCAAATATTTGGGCTGGGCTTGGAGGATAAGACGCAGGCTACTCAAGGCGCACCAATTACAAGCAAACCACCCACCTCCTTGACCCTGTAGGACCAATACTGTTTACAATATCACTCAAAAGGGATATCTGAAAATGTCATGTGTATATATATGCTGTTTTTATCTCTTTTTAATTATATAAGGAATGAAGCCATTTGTTGTAGTAGGTTTTAAATTGTTCTTATATGCACTGTGCTACACTTTTATGATATTTTTTATATGTCGAATAAAGTACTACAACAACAACAATTGAGCGCCAATTCAAAAAAGGGAAGCGGGATGGGGCACCAGGTCCGAATGGTATCCCTCCTATCCTTTACAAACTGAACGAAAAGAGATGGGCTGAAGCCCTTGAGCCACTGTTTCTGTAAATCAAACATTTCAATGTCTTGCCTGTCTCTTGGAAGGGCTCTATCCTCTCCCCAATATTTAAGGCAGGGGACAAAACTTTACCAAGCAATTACAGACTGGTTGCCCTTATGGACAACAAAGCAAAATATTTCGCTGGAATCCTCTTGGAGGAATTTCAGGCTTGGGCCATAGAACACTCTCTAATTCCTGCTAACCAGACAGGTTTTGCTAAATCTGTTGGGACATCAACAAACATCTTGGCTATGGGTCTGCTAATTGACAAGGCAAAAACAAAAAAAATGCCAATCCATTTGTGCTTCATAGACTATAAGGCAGCTTTGGATCATATTAATCGGAACCTTTTATGGGCAAAACTAAAGAGATGGGGGATATCAAAGCCTCTATTAGACTTGTTGATTAACTTACACAGCGACACATGGGTACAGGTGAAGCTGGGTGATGGCTCCCATCTGTCAAGATGCATCCCAACAAACAATGGTCTAAAACAAGGATGCGTCTTGGCCCCAACACTCTTCAACTTGTTCTTAGGAGATCTCACCCTGGTGCTCAACAATTGTAATTCTCATGCACCAAAACTAGGAGGTCAAATACTGTCCTCGTTACTTTATGCAGACGATTTGTTCTTAATCAGCCACACGAAAATAGGGATGCAAAATCTTATCGATGCAACAAAAAGATACTCTGATGAGAATCATTTGACAATAAATTTGGAAAAGTCCAAAACAATGTCAATCAATAAAAAAAGAAAGACATCAAACAGTTGGTTCTGGAATGACAACCGTCTAGAGGACACAAAAATGTATAAGTATCTAGGGGTCAAAATTGATAGTAGTGGCCAGTTTATTTTACAAAAAGAAAGCATCAGAGGAAAAGGTATTGGTATTGCAGTGTCGTAAAAAAACACTAAATGGAAAACTTACCAGCCCATCTCTTCTCCCCTTGGTACAAGTTTTACGTTCCAAACTCTTGCCTACCATTACTTATGGCAGCGAAGTTCAAAGAGGAAGAGATGCAGGAATTCTAGACAAAACTGTGACATCAGTATATAGGATTATCTTCGGCCTACCCAAATATACCTCCCCGGCTCAATTGAGGCTAGAGTTTGGTGGCCACAAACAGGCACTTGCGAGACAGGGGGCATACATAACTACGTGGGACAAAATCAGGAAGGCAAAACAAGGGACCCTTAATAGCCTACTATGGTCAGAACTACAGCGGAACCCAGCATCGCAAGCTGCCATCTACTTGGCCAAAAGCCTGATGAATCTGGGTTACTCAAGATTTATAAAACGGAAGTTTTTAAGACTCAGAATGGGCTTGATACCTTGCAGATCCCATTTTCCACACTGGCAGAGGGACAAAGGGCTCCCTATGTCGTTTATGTGGCAAGGCAACTGAGGATATGCCACACCTTTTGTGCTCCTGTGACAAATTGTTAGAAGAAAGAAAACGCTTGTTGAAATTTCTGTTTAATCAACGAGGAATACGCACGCGAAGAAATGCCGTGCTTGCCTGCTTCTCCCCCGACGACCTGCAGCTAAACTGCAACTTGGTGAAGTTTATGAAGGTGGTGGAGAAAAGGATGCAGGAATTTGACTTTTAACTTAGCCTGTATTTACTTGTTTAGTATGAACTATATCCAACACACTGCTTATTATTATCATAATTATCACAGTGATGGAAATGGGTTATTGAAATATTTAACTTGGAAGTTTTTTCTTTTAAAAAAAAAAAGGGGGAATTTTATCATTTTAGATTGATAATCAAGTCTATGTTGGAAATTGTACAGTATGCACATGCGCTTTTTTTTTCTTTTTAAATGTGGAAATTGCAATGGTTTTTATTAACTTTGCAAATAAAATTTACTTATTTACAATCCTAGAATGAGTTACCTGTTTGCTTTACAACAGTTAGTAAAACAAGTAAGTGCTTTGCTAGCCTGTATAAGTAGCAAAGGTTTTAAAGGGACTTGTTTTCTTGCAAGGTAATGCTTTTACCAGTTCACGGAAGGGATAAAAAACATCTCTAAATAATAATCGGGTTGACAGGATGGTGCGATAGCAGAATATTGATATGTGTGGATTTGGTGAGGACTGCGGGCAGCAAGTGCTTGATACGCTATTTGCATAAGAAAATACTATATATTTTTTCTGTTATCCTCCAGTAGTTATTAGTAAGGAAGGGGGAAGAGAAGCATTCACCAACCGCATTCAGTTAGTTTTAGGGAGACAAAGAATGCTGTGGTGTATGGTAGATGCCGCCCAGAAGGCAAAGGTATATGTATCGGGAGCTGCCAATGAAAGGAAGTGGAAATGGGCTTTAGACGTTGCCGGTATTGATGGCTACTGTGCGGTTGCAGACTTCGCTGGACTGACCGTGGGTGGGGAAATGCTACGTTGTCACTGTAGGTTTAATTAAATTAATCGCGCATTCTCTCTGGTGTTTGTCCTTGGGGTACTTGCTGACTGGTGCTACATATGGGATCAGGCTTGCCTTTGACAGGAGGTATGGTTTAGTGGGGTACATAGTGTAAATTAATGTTGGCGTGTGGAAACAAAAATCGGACCCTTTGTACATTTAATATAATTGTGTGCATCATGCAGAAGATAAAAAGTAGCAGGAACGGCTTTGATGCCGTAGAGGCTAGCAGGAAGAACTGTTTTGGGGTGGTCAGTTGAAGAGATTGTTTAACATGTTTTAAACTACCACAGTGGCATTATGGAGGGCAGAAGCTGAAAGGCTCTGTCTTTATTGGTGGCCAGTGGTT
This sequence comes from Triturus cristatus, assembly GCF_964204655.1. Taxonomy (NCBI): domain Eukaryota; kingdom Metazoa; phylum Chordata; class Amphibia; order Caudata; family Salamandridae; genus Triturus; species Triturus cristatus. Next base: position 233,327,009 of record NC_140585.1, read on the forward strand.
AGATGGAGACTGGCCATCAGTCTTTCTAACGGTGGTGGACAGGGGAGCAGTGGGCGGCGGTCACGGGTTCGCAGTGACATCCGAGGGGTGGTTATAAAGGCAGGTGGACAAGCATGACTGTGGGTTTCATAGGGTTGAGAGTAGAGTGTAATGAATGCTTTAGTAACAGGCACAATGGCAGTGGTCTGTGCTTGGAGGTGATGAACTGAGCGGGCTTTGCTTGGAGGTGGGGCATCAAGTAGGAGGATGTGTTTGGTGGGCTGGCTGGATGCAGTGTTATGTAAATTTGCTGGAGGGCGCAGCAGCAGTATTTACTGATGTATGTAAATCACCTGATGAGAGGGCGGATGTGACCAATGGAGGGATCAGAATCCTTTTTCTATGGCTGGGATGAGCCCCTACAGTATGGCGGGTCGCTGGCTTGATAGCTCTTGACTAGCGTGGGGGGCCCCCTCAATTTTTGTTACGCCACTGCCCCTAACACTGATGTTACATTTTAAATTCTGAATTTGTGCTTTTCCTGAATAAGAACTTAAACTATATTGCCTACCAGTATCAATGACAGGTCACTCCTACACTACACCTTGTAGTACTGTCTGATTTAACATTTCCTATACACTTATTTATTGTCCTTGTGCAATGTGTGTGTGGTGTAAAGCGCTCTGATACCTTACACTGGTATGAGTGGTGCAAATAAAACTAAATGAATCTGAGAGACAGTGGTTATGGAGACTTGAGAGTCACTGTTAAAGGGTGCTAGTGAGAGAATCAGTGGCAGAGGTGGTCATTGAGGGGGCGCCAACAGACATTGTTGCACAGGGCGGCACCAGTGCTAAAGTTGGCCCTGCGTGTCTCCCAGCAGTCAGACCACGGTTAGCCAACCTCATGCACTCAGTCAGGATGACTGCAGGGGAAGATCAGGCAATGACGATGCAGTGCCACGCCTCACGGCGGGCACTCCAGGTACGTTGCGAGCAGTAGTCTTTAGGCTGTGCTCATTGCACCTCTCAGCCACTGCACGCAAAACCCCCACTGTGGCACAGCTGTCCGGATTACAGAACCAGGCTAAGGAAGTGAAAATGCACCCACGGATTAAGGAAAAATTCTGGAGTTCGAACCACGGCTGGCAGAGCGTCTCTAGTAAGCGGCATCTTGCTGCTTGGGTAGGCTCCCCCAACTCCTCTTTCCATACCTTGACCATCCCGAATAAGCAGAGTGTGTTTGAACACTGCTTATGATTCAATCTGAACTTGTTTCGTATCCCGTTGTCTAGCAGATCACACCTTGTTCTGTTCTGTTCTTGAAATGCCTAGTTTTATTTTTAATTATTCTGTCTAATCCACCTGTATTTAAAATGCCTTCTTTCTGAAGACTCCGCGCCTCCTTGGAGCAGCTAAAAGGCCAGCCCCTACACAAGACTTGCATGAGCCAGTCCAGCACCCATCACACCCCCTAAATCAGCAGGACTGCCTGGAACTGTTTTCACCTTGAACTAACAGACATCTGCATTCTTTTCTATGCCAATTTCATCCCCATAGAGCCTTTCCCTTATTTGTTTATGGCTTATTTTTCACATCCATCTTTTTATGTTTTGAGTGATAAAAGGTGTACACCATTTTTTAATCGTAGAAGTAAACTTGAGCATTTACATCAATGAAGTATTACGACTTCCAGGATAGCCATGTAAAATAACTGTACATACAAATACAATAAGTGTACATTGATTGCAATAAGATAGGCAGTTGGTATCCTGAAAATCTTGTACAGAACTGGCCCTCCAAGACCTACTTTGGAGGCCCCTGCATTAATGGTTAGAAAAACAAGTTGGTCCAAGTAGGGTGGCCATCCTATTCTGTGTTTCCAGTCCTGGCTTTAAAACACACAAATAACTCTATCTGGTGTGTTGGTGTCTAATCAGAGCAATGGAAGCAAACCACGACTATTGCACCCAGAATGCTTTGAGTTGACACAGAATCCCAGATCTGGACACAGGTTTTCATCATGTCATGAAGTGAGACAGCTATCCTTGGAGTAAATAAAATTTGTACTTTATAGTTAACAAGTACAAAGGAGTCTGTGTCCATTTTTGTATTTGTTTGGCCCTCCTACACTATTTTGCACAGATAATTGGAATCAACCAAAAGTACTGCTTAAAAGCAGTATGCCTCCATCTGTTAATGTGTGTGGGGAAAGTGGTGGTTCCAGTTTTACAAGTAGCACATGGGTCTGGATCACCTGAGTTTTTAAAGGTGTAACAGTCGAAGCCCATAATTCACTTCTTAATGGAATGATGTAATCCAAGTTTTAATTGAAGGCACATCTTAAGAATCATATTCACATAGGTTAGTACCTAGTGGTTCTGTGTTTAATCAATAATGGTAGAATAAGGTGAACTTTACAAGTATTTTTTTTTAAATTGACATTCCAAGTTTCCATTTTATTCAGTGCACATACTTCTACCACGTTTGGTCGATCGCATGTGCATGGAAGTGCACTTCTCCTGACATGTGTGAGATTGCTCGACATTTTGATAGTTTTAAAACACATGGTTCAATTCAAGCAGCACTTAGAAGCAAAGTAATATTTTTTTGCTTTTACACCCCTTCAAACCAAATCGCAGGTGTCCACATGTCGGCTGTGTCTCTTTTCACATCGGGTCTGCGACACACTTTTCAGTTAAACCATAGACCGCTTCTACTAAATCTATGATCTGCACCAGAGCCAAATCTTCCGCACCCTGGTTTTTAGAAGAATTGAAAGAACTCAGACTGCAGTGCCAGAGGCAAAAGCATAAATGGAGGGCTAATTGCACATTAGAGTAGAAAGGCAAACACAAAGACCTGTTACTGATAAATAAGCGTGCTATAGCTGCTGCTAAATCTGCTTATTACTTTAACAAAATTAGGACTGCCACCAATACTACCAAAAAATTGTTCAAGGTGGGTAATGAGCTTTCTGTGCCACTGACTCAGGAACCCTTGGAAAGCTCACAAAGTTTTTGCAATAATGTTGCAGTATAGTTCAGAGACTAGATCTTGAAGATCTATTCTGAGTTTAACATTCATGATGAAGGGCACCTCCCCCCATGCTGGCAATAGATGTCCTTAAAGATCATCATTCTTCCTCTGTTATGTCTGTTTTCCCTCCTATCTCTTTGCTTAAAGTAGAAAATCTCACCTGATTATCCCTATCCTCCTAGAATTCTCCATCCTTCCTAGTAAAGATCTTCACCCACATATTGTCAATGGGAGTTTTTCCTCAACCTTGGAAGAAGGCAGTTGCCATCTCTCTGTAAGAAACGCTTAATGGAGATGCAGAAGATCTTAAGAATCTGCACCCTATTTCGCTGTGGTGTGCACCAGCAAAAAGTTCAGAAAAATATTTAAACCAGGGACTGGCTGAGTTCATAACTGCCCATGACAAACCCCTCACAAAATGGATTTCGCAGCAGTCATAGCGCTGAGTTGGCATTAGTTGCCAATGCAAATTCTTTATGCTGCCAGGTGGGTCAGGGGGGCTGCGCTATTTGGTAATGTTGGATCTGTCTGCGGCATTTGATACAATGACCCCGTACCGCCTGTGCAAAGAATGTATCGAGCAAGGGAGAGGGATACGGCTCTGGTCCTTTCTGACCAATAGGACTTGTATAGTCACCTGTGGCAACTTCCCAGGCAGAATCATTTCAGCTTCCCTTCCTCAGTCATTCCCGTTTTAACTTGTACATTGCCCCTCCTAGCTAAACTGGGGAGGTATTTCAGCTTTCAGGTGTTGTCTAATGCGAACAAAACCCAAATCATCATTTCTTTAAGTGATTACTTGCTCAGTACAGCTAACAAGTTTAAACTCTTTATGATCAGTGTCCATACTTAGAAGAAGAAGAAATATCTGAAATCACATGCCGATAAGACAGAGATCCTTGTCTTTGGAGCATAGCAATCAATGTAGAGGCCTGATACATGTGTCTCTTTACCTACTCCTGTGGCCTTGGCTAAAAACTCTCAACTTTAACATGCAGGTCAATAGAATTGTAATCTACTGCATTTACATCATTAAAATCCTGAAAAGGGTTTTCCCTCTCATTTCAGTGGAGCTCAGAGTAGCAGTGGGTATTGCTCTAATAACATTGTGCCTTAATTATAGCAACACCATTACAAAGCAATGGGGAAAATCCTGTTTGGTCCTGGGACCTGGGTAGGAAATTGTACAGAATACAGTGGTCCCAACACAATATTTTAAATCATATGCTTGGTACCCAATGTTACAAAAAACACATCAATAAATTGGGTTGCACAGTTATTTAAAAAAAGTGTCGAACGATCACTGAAAAGTATACTATATCTTACTATACAGTTGCTCCACAGACAGTGGAAAGAGTGTAAATAGAAGTGTCTGTGAGTAGGTGAAAAGAAATTGGAAATTTTCATGTGAGAGATTATGTATATAATATCATCAATAGTCACAAGGAGGTTTCAGATATGACCTGGCTGGAGGCACTTATTATCATTACTTTGTCACAATTGAGTAGATACACCATAAATATTCTATGTTAGCTGAATGTGAAGGAAAAAAAATCCAGTCCAGGTAGATGGATATTACAAATGTCAACGCTTCGACCCCAAGGATGTAGAAGGGCCACTTGATCCTTCCAGGGGGTCTTCATCAGGACGGAATGGGAGCAATCTGAAAAAGGGGTAGGAAACCCATCAATGCCTAAATAGTATTATAAGCTCAGGGTACAATACATAGTGGCGCAGTGGCTCACCTTGACCCCATCACTGGTTAACACCTGGGTAGCTCTGAATCCTTAGACATGTGCTGATGGCTCCAATCAAAGGAAAAGAAGGGCCCATCTCATGGTGCAAGGAGGTGATGTGCTGAAATTATTTGCACATTTTGGGATTAGGACACTAATTCAGAACCGTTTCACTTGGAAACCAAATAAAATAAGGGTGACTTACCCGATCACGTGAATTCAAGAAGGAGCAGCACCACATGTGTCAAAGTTATTTGGTTCCTTGTAAATGAGATGACCAAATTAATCGGATTGTTCTCTGGAATAAAAAGGTATCTGTAATGAAAGTCACTGGTATACAGGGTAAGGTCAGGGACAAAGGATTTGTCCCAACAGGACACGTATAGTTACCATAATCAAGGGATTAGTTACCCGACTAGCAATCGGAGCGTCACGTGTCAGTCTGAGCGCTTCAAGGGCTGAGTCTGAAATATACCCGATTGCAACGTGCACGTTGCCACTTCAGGGTCCCAGTCACTAACTGCTAGCGATCCCGGCGTGAGATCCTGGCGACAGCGTTCATTGTGCTCAGAAGCGCATGGTACAGGGGGCACAGAAAATTTGTGAATCAATGGAAAAGTTTGTGAGGAATAGACGTGAATAAAAATTGGCTAATAAACTATATTATGAATCAGGGATAGAAATGGGAAAAATCCTCATTGTGTGAAAGTGATTAGCCAAGGGCTCCCATCCAATATATATACAACACTGCAATACAGTGTGACAAAACATCGTTGAGAGCTTATGACATACGTGTGAATGTCACTACGATTAGCGGGTCACAATTTTATAAAGCGATTTATATTTCATAAAGAATGGAGATGCACATTGGAAACAGTTGAGGACAAATTGCGGATACAGTGTTTAAAATAAAGCGTCCTATACAATGATGGATCTATATTGACATGAAAACAGATCAAACAGTTCAAGGCAGAATTACAATTATATGTTAAAATGATACCATGTTATGTACACATTTTGGAAATCATGATGTAGTCAGGCTTATAATTATTAACAAGTACAGACCCGCGACAGATTTTTGAAATGTAAGAAAACAAGGGAGGAGGTCAACCGTTATTGAGCAGAGATATTTGTCTGGAGATTTCCTCACGCTCATTCAATCCACGGTTAACACTCCCCAAATATTTAGATCCATTTGCATTCCCGCAGGTTAAGGATATCTATTAAGTCTATCCCTGGGGCCTAGGGTGACTTTTTCCAGAACAACCCACCTCAGACTGTTCACTGGATGGTTAAGTGTCAGGAAATGTTCGACTAGTGGTGCCCCTTGAACCTTACATCTGATGCGATTGCAGTGTTGTAGTATGCGTGTTTTTACTTTTTGTCGAGTCTGTGCAATGTATAGTGAACCGCAAGGGCACTTGATGGCATGTATGACATCTACACTATTGCAGTTAGTATGTTTCTTAAGTTCAAATTTGTGGTCCTCATGGCTAAAGTTTTAGTTTCGACCGTGAGGTCACATGCTTTGCAGTGTCCACATTTGTGGTATCTGGTGATAGTGGGCAAACTCCACATTGATTGTATAGAGGGTTGTGTTGGTGTCATAAGTAGAGAGCAAACTACATGGTCTCTAAAGTTTTGACCTTCCTGAAGGTGTGCATGATTAAGTTCCAATGATGGTTAACGATGCGTCTTATGTCATTACTGCGATTGCAGAAGGTTGTGACGCAAATCTTCCTGTTTTCGATCTTATTTGAAGGGAGTTTGGACTCCAATGATGTTTCACAAGGATTAAACCAAGCCCCTTTACGGGCTTTTTTAAGCAGACTTTTAGGGTAACCTCTAGCTAACAATCTGTTGTGTAGATTTTCTGATTCTTTTAGGTAGTCAATCTTACATGAACAGTTTCTTCGTACTCTGAGAAATTGCCTGTATGGTAAGTTATCCCTAAGGTTTCTGGGATGGTAACTCGTGTATCGTAAAAGGGTAGGTTATTCGCTACTTTTTCTAAATAGGGAAGTGTATAGATGCCCCTCCTCCACTTTAATGGAGATATCCAGAATGTCTATACTAGTGGAGCTGTGTTGAGCTGCAAATTGAATATCCTGTGATCTGTCATTTAACCCGCTATGGAAACCCTGGATGTCACTATTGGTCGCTGTTCAGATCACAAGAATATCTTCAATATAGCACTTCCAGAGCGCTATATTGTTCAGATATGGGTTTACTTTTCTTTGAAGATGTAGTTTGTCTCATAGATGTCCATATACAGTATGGCCAGATTAGGTGCGAAGCTTGCCCCCATCGCAACACCTTTAGTTTGTAAAAAGAAATAACCTGAAAGAGATTTTTTATTTTCATCATGGCAATCTCAAGTAGATTCAAAATAAAATCAGTTGGAACTTGAACCGGTTGCACTCTGTTATCAAGGACAGTCTTTATGACTTCTAGTGCCGGTCTCTGCAGAATACTAGTATATAGGGATGCAATGTTCATGGCGACCAACAGTTGTTGTGTGGGATGGAATGCTAGTCGGTCAACCACCTGATGGATTCCATAGTATCCCTTAAATAGGTTTTAGTAGATATAGTGCATGGTTTCAGAAAGAAATTCATATATTTACATATCGGTTCAAGGACGGAACCACAGCCCAGCACTATAGGTCATCTGGGGGGGTTAGACAAGTTTTTTGTGGACCTTAGGGAGGGTATAGATGGTGGGAAGACGCTGTAGTTTTTTGTTGTGGAAGTTATATTCAGTCAAGAAACCCATATGTAGACCCACATTGGTGGTGGCCTTTATCAGTCTGCTGATTTCCTTAGTAGGATATGAATTTAGTTTAGAATAACTACCTCAATCACGGGGCTGGGTAGTGATCTCAGTTTTACAGTCAATGGTATTCTGTATGACGATTGCACCACCCTTGTCTGAGGCCTTGATGACAATGTCCTTATTCTCCCTTAATGTTTTAAGTGCATCCCTTTCAGCCTTGGAAATATTGTTGGTAGCATATTTCTTTTTGGAAACCAAAAGCATGATATCCTTAATAACAACTTGTTCGTATTCGATTAGTCTATGTGGCATGCAATGTGTGCGGGTGTAAAGGTTGAAGGGCAGCGTAGACCTGTACGGGAAGGGCAAGCAAGAGAGGGAAGCTTATTAACATAATGGAGTAGCCTTGTTTTGTGAAAAATGTGTGTAGTTCCATGTTGAGATTGAAGGAATTCGGTAATGAGGTCGGGATAAAAGACAATCCTTTGCTGAGTATCTCGATTTCCTTCTGGGATAATTCATGGTAAGACAAATTGATAATGGGGTTAGTGTTAGTGATGTCTACTACCTGTAATGTTGCCTCTGTGTTTGTATCTCCCAGTGGCTCTCTTGTTGTTTCCGGACCCTGTATTTCCTTCCTTGCCCTCCCTGCCCTCTCTGCTGTTTCCGGATCCATGGGGTATCCCTGCCCCTGGGTTGTCTCCAATCTCCGTCCCCTAAAAATGGACCCTGTGGCTGGTGAGCAGCTAATCATAGCAACATTCACACGTATGTCATATGCTCTCAACGATGTTTTGTCGCCCTGTATTGCAGTGTTGTATATATATTGGATGGGAGCCCTTGGCTAGTCACTTTCATACAATGAGGATTTTTTCCATTTCAATCCCTGATCCACAATATAGTTTATTAGCAAATTTTTATTCATGTCTATTCCTCACGAGCTTTTCCATTGATTCACAAATGTTCTGTGCCCCCTCTAACATGCGCTCCTGATCACAATGAATGCTGTCACCACGATCTCACGCCGGGATTGACAGCAGTTAGCGACTGGGACTCTGACATGGCAACGTGCACTTGGCACTCGGGTATATTTCAGACGCAGCCCTTGAAGCGCTCGGATCGACACAACATGCCCCGGTTGTTAGTCTGGTTTCTGATCCCTTGATTATGGTAGTTATACGTGTCCTGTTGGGACAAATCCTTTGTCCCTGACCTTACCATGTATACCAGCGACTTTCATTCCAGATACCTTTTTATTTTCAGAGAACAATCTGAATAATTTGGTCATCTGATTTAGAAGTAACCAATTACCTTTGACACATGTGGTGCCTCCCATTCTTGAATTAACGTGATTGGGTTAAGCCATCCTTATTTTATTTGGTTTTCAAGTGAAACGTTTCTAAATTAGTACCCTAATCCCAAAATGTGCAATTAATTTCAGCACATCGACTCCTTGAACCATGAGATGGGCCCTTCTTTTCCTTTGATTGGAGCCATCAGCTCATATCCAAGGAGTCAGACCTCCCCAGGCATTAACCCGCGGTGGAGTCAGGGTGAGCCATGTTGTGATGTAACTTACCTCTGTCTTTCTTTCTATCACTGGTTCTCTCCCTTGCATGCATCTTACTTGGGTTAGAGTTTTCATGCTCACCGGGTTCCTTAGAATGTAAGGCTGATGGCACTCCACGATTGCCAGTTGCAGCTGGGTCGTTGAGGTGGTCGGATGCCAGGTTGTGCTTTCTAGTAAAGAACCTCCTCTCTACGCGTTGCTCCTGATCTTCCTTCCTGCGACGCTTCACAACAAGCCACTGCGCCACAATGCATTGTACCCTGAGCTTATAAAACTTTTTAGTCACTGAAGGGTTTCCTCACCCATCTTTCAGATTGCTCCCATTCTGTCCTGATGAAGACCCCGCTGCAAGGTTCAAGTGGCCCTTTCACATTCTAGGGGTCAAAACGTCTACATTTCTAATATCCATTTACCTGGACTGGATTTTTCCTTCACATTTAGATAACATAGAATATTTATGGTGCATCTACTCAATTGTGACAAACTAATGATAGTAAGTGCCTCCAGCCAGGTCATATCTGAAACCTCCTTGTGACTATTGTTGATATTGTATATATTATCTCTCACATGTAAATTTCCATTATCTTTTCACCTATTGACGAGCACTTCTATTTACACTCTTTCCATTGTCTTTAGAGCAACTGTATAGTAAAAAATACTATACTTTGCAGTGATCGTTTGACGCTTTTTATAAAGAATTGTGCAACCTAATTTATTGATGTGTTTTTTGTAACATTGGGTAGCAAGCATTTGATTTACATAATTGCGTTGGGACCACTGTACTCTGTACCATAGATTATTGCAACGCCTTATATCAATGGCGTCCTGACTCAACCAGACTGGAGGGTCCTGGTTCAACAGACTGGAGGTCGTTCAGAACACGGCAGTGCATCTGATTTGGAATGTTACTAAACAACTCTCGGTGAGGGAAGGTATGCACTCCCGTCACTTGCTTCCTGTTTGAAATGTATAACATTCAAGATGTTTTGCATGGCATTTCTGGCTCTCCATCACCAAGGATATGTTCCCCTGAGAACAGCTTCTCACTGGTACACCGCAAAAAGATACCTTAGATCATCTTCCCTCAGGAAGGTGACCATTCTAAAATTTCGGAAAACCAGATTGGGCGGCAGCTCCTTCGCAGTAGCTGTAGCCAAACTGTGGAACACTCTGCCCACTCATATTGCAAGATCTGGATTCATTTGCAGCTTTCAGCAATTGAAAACTTGGCTCTTTTCCCTTCTGTGATGGCAGGTCTTTAGGATTTAGTGGGTTCTCCTTTCCTTTACGATTTTAGAGCTTTGACATCTTGGCATAATGCGCTTTATAAGTTTTCTTTCTTCCATTCCATTAATGAGCATATGCATTTGAACAACAAACTCCGTGTTAAAGAAAATGTCCTATAAGATGAGCATATGCCTCAAACTATGCAAAGCTTAAGAAAAAATTTGATTTTGGAACATCTTGTGCAAATAGCACCTCAGACACTCATGCTTCCTTGATAGGTATTCGCGTAGCACACAATTTGATTTAGGATTTATAAAGCGCCTGAATCACCTCCCATGGGGTATCTCCACACTAGTGAACTGCTTTAGTCGGCCAGAGAAAGAAGAACAGATTAAAACAATGTATTATTCAGAAGCCTACGAAACTGCAGGTGATCAGAACACTCCCGCAAATGGATTGGTAAGTGGTTCCAGAAGGTAGGGGCTAAGTGGAAGAAAGCTTTCCCACCTAGCCCAGATTTTTTACAGGGTGGGACCACAAGTAGAGATTTGGTCCCTGAGCGTAAGGTCCTGTGAGGCTGGTATTTCTTGAATTTCTCTGCCAAATATCTGGGGCCTTTACCATTTAGAGATTTATGCACAATGCAGCACATCTTAAAATGGATCTTCTTCTGCACTGGCAGCCAATGCAATCTCTGCAATAGGGGAAGAGAGGGAGTAAGGGAGGGAGCGTTGGAGACCAGTCGGCCAGCTGTGTTTTTGGACCACTTGCAATTTGTTCAATGATGCTTCACTGGCTGAGATCAGCAGAGCATTGCAGTAATCTAGGCAAATTAGTGCTAGTGTCTGGAAAAGGGTTTTCAGAGTGGATAAGGGGATAAAGGGAAATACTCTTCGCAGAAGGCCTGGAGCATGGAAGCAGACAAGTGGTAGAAGCCTGTTCCTTCATAATTAATTTCTGGTCCAGGCGGACACCTAGATTTTTGACCACGGACTTAGGCTCCAGTGCGGATCCCAATTCCGTTGGCCACGAGCTCGGAGACCATCTCAAAGGGGCATAGCCAAACAGCATAATTTCCGTTTTCCCCATGTTGAGCTGGAGAAAATTGTGCCTCATCCAGCTGGCAATGGCTTTCATACCGTCTGAGAAGATGGACTGAGCATTGGGGTTGTGTTTGTCGAAGGATAACAGGAGCTGACTATCATCAGTATAGGCGATAGGTATAAAACTTAACTTCCTAAGTAAACCTGCCAAAGGAGCAACATAGATGTTAAATAAAGTGCAACTGAGACAGGATCCCTGGGGTACTCCTTTAGTCAGTTCCGCTGTCTCAGAGCCGAAGGGGCCTAGATTGATGGTCTGAGTTCTATGCGCGAGTAAATTCAGCATCCATTGTAAAGCTGTTCCTTGAATCCCAATTTCACTGAGTCTCCTGAGCAGGATTTGGTGTGAGACAGTGCTGAAAACCGCAGACAGGTCAAGCAGCACTAGTAGAACTGCCTGTCCGTTGTCCAAAGACTGTCTGATGTTATCCGTGACGGCAATCAGGGCTGACTCTGCACTACGCTTGGGTCTAAAACCAGACTGAGATGAATCAAGACAGCCGGATGAGTCAGAGAGATGTTTATTAATATGTTTTTCTACAATCTTGCTCGGGAGAGGTAGCAGTGAAATAGGTCGATAGTTGGCCAGGTCATCCATAATGGCCTTAAGGTTCTTACGTATAGGATTTATTTGTGCTGCCTTCCACTGAGTAGGGACTTGACCTTTGTTTAGTGAGAGGTTAAGAATGGAACAGATAGGGGTAGTGAGCTGTTTGGACAGTAGTGAGGTGATCCTTGCCAGGATTAAATCAAGGGGTGAGCCCAATTTAACAGTAGCAAGTAAGGACTCTACTGCATCGGGCGTGATCAAGGGGAAGTATTCCAACTTCTGCACAATAACTCGAGTCGATAAGAGATCGGCAGATAAGTCGAATTGGCACCTTCCATCTCGGGTAATATTGTCATAAATTATATCAATTTTCTTTGTAAAGTGCGTAGCTATTTTGTCGCATAAGGCTTGCGAGGGTACTTGCTCATTATTACATACCTACCTGGGGAATATTTTTAACAAAAAATTGAACTGGGACCCCCTTATTACATCTAGGGTGTTGAAACTAATAGGGCAGTGGAAGGCCTTTTCCGCTTCGCATGTAAGTTAGGGCACCAGCCAGTAGCAGAATTGATCACTCTATATAAATCAAAATGTTTATCCATCGCTACCTATGGGCTGGAGTATGGGGAGGTCACAAAAGTTAACAATTGCAAATATTAGAAAGTAAGTTTTTTTAAAGATTATTGATGATCCCTAAAAGCACCTCTCTAGCATTCTGTCATTCTGAGGTAGGGATAAAGTTTATCACAGATCAGATTAGAATTGCACCACTGATTCTCTGGGCCAAATTCTGGATGTCAGAAGACTTATTGCTCACAAGGGAAATTATCAAGGACTGTATGATGCTGGATTATGCCGAGGCCATGGATTTGCTATGTGAAAAGAAAATGTAATGAAATAGGCCTAGGGCATTATTATGACAATCCTGCCAGCATAGACACAAACATGAAATTGATCATAAAAAAGGCTTATCTTGTTGAGCATGATAACCGACCGAGGCAACCAGGACTGCACTCTCACTTAGATCGGCTCTTTTTACAACAACAATTTTATCTGTCTTTCAGCACAAAAGTGCAGCATAGATTTTTAATGACTAGGTTTCGGCTTTGCACATTGCACTTTTTAGCGGCCTTTCCTAAACAGGCTGGCTGGTGCAATACCCTCATTCAATGCCCTTGTGATAGTTCATCACGTCAAAGCACGCTGCACTTTACTCTCTTCTGTGCACTTTACAAAGAGCAAAGGTCACGGTTCCTCTTACCACTCTTAAGAGAAATTCGCCCCTGTAATTACCAGGATGGTTTTAATTTCTTACGCTCCTTGGCCAACGAAGCTATTTGCACTGCAGCATTAAATGTTATCAGAACTGCATTTATAATAAGGAAACGGTATGAAATGTAAATGAAATGGGTGCTCTTCTTGTTTAGAAATTTGTATTTAACTTGCTTTTAAACTGTTGAGTATTTGAATCAAGTGACATATCATTGTAGAATTTATTTTTGTGGATTTTGTTTGTTTGGTACATTTGTCATGCTTTTATGGTACTTCGTGAACCGAATAAAGTTATTCTTGACCTTGGCCTCTGAGTTTTAAGTATCGTTTATAAGGTTTTGGGGGCATTCCCAGCCTGCTCCAATTGTAATACAATATGAGCTTTGCGGCCATTTCTTATATTTTATCTAGTGCTTTATGGGAGAGACCCCAGCGCCTCTCGAGTTTCTTGCAGAGACTCTTTTCAGTTTTGAGACTGGAGGAGAACCAGACTGACTGAGTGCGCCTGCCTGAGCTCGTGGACTACTTTAGAGGGGCTAAATGATCAATAGCCATTGTTGTAATAGACTTGTATTAGGCAAGGCCAGTCTCTATGTTCTCCGTGTCGAGATTCCATGAATTAAGAGTTAAATTCTTAACGTTATCAAGAGGGATTTTGTGCCACCGTCTGTGCCAGGTCCTATAGGTTGAGGACTGTGCGTTGTGTGCCATAGGACCCCTGAATTTGAACTCGATCAGTGAGTGGTCGGTCCATGTGAGAGGGCTAGTAGCTCCACATCACACATTAGATGACTTAGTGAAAATAAGATCTAGCGTATGTCCCGCTTGGTGGGTGGGGCCTTCGTTGATCTTATTTAAATCTAGCGTAAGTAGATCTGTTAAAAGTGACGAGGCTTCCTGATTCAGGATTTCTTCACTGTGCACATTAAAATCACCCAATAAAGTGAAGCTTTTTGTGGAAATGGCATGCAAGGGAATAAGTTCCAGTAATTGGAGAGCAAACTTTCGGAAGGGCCCGGGAGGGTGATACGCCAGGGTGCCTTTCCAACAGTATTGCGGGTGTAAGTTAATTCTAAAAACTAGCACTTCCATGCTGTCATTTCTAAGTTGCTCCAATATAGTTATTTTAGTGGAGTCCTTATGTACTATAGCTATACCCCCTACTACCTTAGTAGGCCTATCCAACCTTAGGATGCGGTTTCCCTCTGGTAATTGTATTGCTATGGCAGGGGTGGCACTTGGTTTTAGTCAGGAAACCGATATCGGGAAGTTTGGAGCATAAGAGATCCCATATTTCTACCGCGTGTTTAGGCAGTGATCTTACATTCAAAAGGATCCTGATAAAGCCTACCTAGAAAATAGGTGCTCTATAATTAGTAGAGTCCTATACTAGAAAAAACACTTGTTTTTCTAGAGTCCCCTCACTCACCTAGGGTTACCCCAGGGTGACATGCTTCATCATAGGGGTCCTCCCAGGCATCTACTGTCTGGGGCGTGCTACAACTTGGCGGAATACGCAGGAGCACTTTTTTATTTTAAACTATGTGTAGTGATGTGCTGTGTGGAGTGAAAAGTGAAATAAATCAGTAAAAATTACCTGGATAGTGAGCCCTAATTTTTATTCTGCTCCTATCCGGTAAATGTACATTAAAATGGGGCTAGTAGTAGAGAACAGTAACCATTATGTGAAGCTGTCCCTAGTTACTTGGTCGACATGCTTCGTGGTTACCCCAACCACTTCATCAGGACCACACAAGGACCAGCCTTGTGTGTACCACTCCGTGTTTTTACAGACAAACAAATAAATTTGTACTTTTTGCAACCGATTTGGTTTGCTAAATACATACGATTCCCATGTTACAAGGATTTCTTAGATGCATAGGGTCGTAGTTTCTGTATAAAAATATAATGACACATAAGGATTAGTTACACACCCAAGTCCCCTATTTGATGTGGACAAGGGACCTCAATCTCTTTACATTCAATTTAAGTGTCAAAAACCTCTTGTATTTCTTAGAGAATTAAAGTGCATATTTAAAAGTGCTCTAGTGAATATGGTGAAACACATAGACATATACACACATAGACATAACACACGGCTGCGGTAGGTTGCGTGGGTATAACCTACTTTTATGGAGGCGTAATTCTACTCCATGGTGTTGCTGGGGCAGGGAGGCTCTAGATATCTAGAACAAGGTATGAGATTGCAAGTTAAACACAAATGGGAATTCTTCACAGATGCGAGAGACTGAATCATAAGGATTCGTCATGGTATGTTGCTTCCTCTATGCCAACTTACTTGTCTAGATCGGACCATCAGCCATTAAATCTAGTAGCTCCCAGGAACACCGCATATTGTTGTATCACTGCCGGTGCTCCTTTTTAAATGTTTCTGCAGGCGGGAAAAAGGGAACGATTCACAGGTGTGTGCGCCCGAGTGGTTTTGGGTGCCATCTTTGAAGGGTGAATCGATTCTTTATTCTTTTAAGACAAAGTAAAGCATGGATTCTAACATCCAGCTAAGAACACAGCGTGCGATTCTTAAAAAAAGGAACATTTGTAGTGTGTGAATTTGAACATCACGTTGGTTCACCACCTCGAACATCAGTTGTAGATGTCAACCGAAAGTAAACAAGTTAAAGAATACTATTCGTCCGAGTGGTTTTGGGCGCCATCTTAGAGTGGTGAATCAGTCCTTTATTCTTAGGGGCATTGCGAACGTATGGATTCTATCCTCCAACTAAAAACACAACATGCGATTCTAACAAAACAATATTCGTAAGTGTGAATTTGATCATAACATGAGTTTTCCACCATGAACATTAGTAGTAGACGTGTTAGAAACACTACTGTTCCGCGCTGACTAGGTGGATGTATAATCGTCCGTGGGATGAGAGACATTCTATTGCTTAAATATCCAATACTCTGATATCATTTCTAAAGCAACGGTCTTCTCTCAGGTATTTCGGGCGTCTTCTTGGAGTTGTAATTTTAACCCGATAGTAATAAGGGTTTAAGAATGTGTTGCTCATACAAAACCTACAAGGGAGGCATTATTACCAAGAATGGGTTTATTTAAAAAAATGGATGGGGGAGGGGGTGAACCGTACCAAAGCCCTGTTACTTTGGACATTGCAAAACGGTATTTTTAGAGGGAAGGTTTCCTCATATAAAGAGTGATCTTTACCCAAACAGTTTCTTTAATATTGATGGATTTTTATCATATTAGTTATTATATACTCATTCCAAATGGTGTATTTGTTGAGGCTGGTGGTTTTGGATCTGGCATAGTTTATTATTCAAGATCTTTAGGGGAATAGTTTACTTATTGCTCATGTTTTAACAATGCTCGTGTTATTCAACAGGTAATCTTTCTCAGTGATTTAATGCATTCCACGGAATATTGTCATTGAGGCCTTGGGTATCTGTATGTAAATTATAGACCCATCTTTGTTCTTTTACATGTAAACGTTGCTCGAGATTGTCACCGGGTCTTATTTTCTCAATGATGATCCAATTCATATCATTAGGAGAATGTTTCTTCTCTAAGAAGTGATTAGTCATTCTTGTACTTGTCCTCAGACCCATAACCACCTCTATTTCTTGTAGGATTGTTACCCTGTCTCCGAAAGAAATAGAGGTGGTTATGGGTGGCCTTACTATCAACCTCCACCTTTTGGAGCTCCACCTTTCTATTATGGCCCAACGATGGGACCTCATCAATTCCAACCACAACCTTTTCCTTTCTGGAATTCAGGTTTCCAGAATGAAGGACAAAATCAAAGAGGGCCTTTTTTAGGCCGAGGCAGAGGACAACAAAGAGGACGTCAAAAAGGAAAGAACAATGTCCAATGGGCACAACCCCTAACCTCAACACGAATGAACACCAGGAGCATGGGCTTCCCGGATCAACAAACAATGAACAACCCTTGAGTAATGAACAATCCATAAGCATTGTTGTCAATCTCTCCAAAAAAACCTTATCCACAGTTAAGACAAAAATCTTGGAAAAAGGTCTGGGTTTTGTACCGACTCCTACACTGGATAAATTTGCACTTATTTTCGAAATGAATGAATGAATTCATTAGAAAACTAAAATTGGAAGTATTTTTTCGCGACAAAACATCTAATGATTCTCAAAGAGGAGACACAGGTCTGCATAAAAAATCTACATTTACGCCTTTACCTACAATGCTACCGGTAGAACTTTTGGCGTTTGAAAAGGGTGTCCTGAGAGAACTTGATGACTTGGATCCCACGACATCCAGGGTATTCCACAATACTACCAAAAATGAACAAGAAGCAACAAGAACATTAGCTAATGACACTTCGATCACCATAAAACCCGCAGATAAAGGCGGAGGAATAGTGATACAAGATTCGGAGGCATATAGAAATGAATGTCTAAGGCTACTCACTGAAGACCGTAATTATAAGAAAATTGAGACTGACCCTACGGAGAGGCTACGTGTTAACATAACAAGTATGGTTGAGGAAGCTCTGACCCACGACTGGATAACCCCAAAAGAGGGCGTTTTTTTGATCAACAAAAACCCAGTAATTCCGTATTTCTATACTATACCAAAAATACACAAATCATTACACAATCCTCCCGGACGCCCGATTGTATCCGGTATTGGTTCAATCTTAGAACCGTTATCCAAGTTTGCTGATGCCTTTTTACGTCCTATTGTACAAAAAACTAGTACGTACCTCAAAGATACCAAATCAACTCTGGTATTACTCAATGAACTGGAATTTGATCCCACCACAAACATTCTTGTTTCCCTAGATGTGGAAAGTTTATATACGAGTCTCCCGCACAATGACACCATGAATATACTGGAAGATACTCTCTACCAGAGTACCTGGCCATACAAGACACCACAACATTTTGTACTGCATTGTTGTAAATTGGCCTTACAAGAGAATTTCTTTAGGTTTGAGCATCTCATGTTCAAGCAACAACACGATACCAGTATGGGAAGCACTTTTGCTCCAAGTGTGGCTGGCCTTTATGTTTACCACCTGGAAACCAACAAGATCCTAAATGACGCTAATCCTCATCGAAGTAAGATACAAGGATGGTGGAGATACATCGACGATGTACTTATGATCTGGAAAGGAAATGAAAATGAAGTGCTGGATTTCCTGATTTGGCTCAATGAACAAGACAGTTTTTTAAAATTCACGCATACCATGAGTAGATCAGAACTAATATTCCTTGACCTCAGTATACATGTTTCCAGTGAAGGTTTGCGGACAACTACCCATTTTAAACCTACCGCAAAGAACTGCCTCCTTAGATACGATAGTTTTCACCCCAGGCATCTGAAAGCCAATTTACCTTATGGACAATTCCTAAGGTTAAGAAGGAACTGTTCAGAGAAATCCGATTATGTTGAACAAGCAAAAGATCTGTTGGTGAAGCTAAAACAAAGAAAATATCCAAGATCTGTACTAAGACAAGCACAAAAGAGGGCAGGCAACAATAACAGAGAAGCGTTGTTGGAGACCTATGAAAAAGAAACATCAGAACAACCTAAACGTCCCATCTGTCTAACAACTTATAATGTAATGTCAGACCAAGTGACAAAAGTGGTCAAGAAACACTGGTCTACCCTCAACAGCAGCGGTCTCAATATACTGTTGCCAATGTTCTCACATAAAAGGAGCAAAAACCTAAAGGATATTCTGGTACATACATGCCCACTGACCCAACAGGTCAGCCAGCAGACAAGCAATCTCCCTGAAGGCCACCATCCATGTGGAAATTGTAGTGTCTGTCATTTAACCAAGAAAACCACGAGATTCACTTTCAATACAGGGGCTACTTGAGACCTCAGAACTTTCACAAATTGTCAAACCACCGGAACAGTGAATCTAATCACTTGTCCATGTAACCTCCACTATGTGGGAATGACCACAAGAAAAACCACAACCAGAATTAGTGAACATCGCAGTACCATCCGATGTCTGAGGACAAGTACAAGAATGACTAATCACTTCTTAGAGAAGAAACATTCTCCTAATGATATGAATTGGAACATCATTGAGAAAATAAGACCCGGTGACAATCTCGAGCAACGTTTACATGTAAAAGAACAAAGATGGGTCTATAAATTACATACAGATACCCAAGGCCTCAATGACAATATTCCATGGAATGCATTAAATCACTGAGAAAGATTACCTGTTGAATAACATGAGCATTGTTAAAACATGAGCAATAAGTAAACTATTCCCCTAAAGATCTTGAATAATAAACTATGCCAGATCCAAAACCACCAGCCTCAACAAATACACCATTTGGAATGAGTATATAATAACTAATATGATAAAAATCCATCAATATTAAAGAAACTGTTTGGGTAAAGATCACTCTTTATATGAGGAAAACTCCTCTCTAAAAATACCGTTTTGCAATGTCCAAAGTAACAGGGCTTTGGTACGGTTCACCCCTTCCCCCCATCCGTTTTTTTAAATAAACCCATTCTTGGTAATAATGCCTCCCTTGTAGGTTTTGTATTAGCAACACATTCTTAAACCCTTATTACTATCGGGTTAAAATTACAACTCCAAGAAGACGCCCGAAATACCTGAGAGAAGACCGTTGCTTTAGAAATTATATCAGAGTATTGGATATTTAAGCAATAGAATGTCTCTCATCCCACGGACGATTATACATCCACCTAGTCAGCGCGGAACAGTAGTGTTTCTAACACGTCTACTACTAATGTTCATGGTGGAAAACTCATGTTATGATCAAATTCACACTTACGAATATTGTTTTCTTAGAATCGCATGTTGTGTTTTTAGTTGGAGGATAGAATCCATACTTTCACAATGCCCCTAAGAATAAAGGACTGATTCACCACTCTAAGATGGCGCCCAAAACCACTCGGACGAATAGTATTCTTTAACTTGTTTACTTTCGGTTGACATCTACAACTGATGTTCGAGGTGGTGAACCAACGTGATGTTCAAATTCACACACTACAAATGTTCCTTTTTTAAGAATCGCACGCTGTGTTCTTAGCTGGATGTTAGAATCCATGCTTTACTTTGTCTTAAAAGAATTAAGAATCGATTCACCACTCAAAGATGGCGCCCAAAACCACTCAGGCGCACACACCTGTGAATCGTTCCCTTTTTCCCGCCTGCACAAACATTTAAAAAGGAGCACCGGCAGTGATACAACAATATGCGGTGTTCCTCGGAGCTACTAGATTTAATGGCTGATGGTCCGATCTAGACAAGTAAGTTGGCATAGAGGAAGCAACATACCATGACGAATCCTTATGATTCAGTCTCTCGCATCTATGAAGAATTCCCATTTGCGTTTAACTTGCAATCTCATACCTTGTTCTAGATATCTAGAGCCTCACTGCCCCAGCAATACCATGGAGTAGAATTACGCCTCCATAAAAGTAGGTTATACCCACGCAACCTACCGCAGCCGTGTGTTATGTCTATGTGTGTATAATGTCTTTGTGTTTCACCATATTCACTAGAGCACTATTAAATATGCACTTTTATTCTCTAAGAAATACAAGAGGTTTTTGACACTTAAATTGAATGTAAAGAGATTGAGGTCCCTTGTCCACATCAAATAGTGGACTTGGGTGTGTAACTAATCCTTATGGGTCATTATATTTTTATATAGAAACTACGACCCTATGCATCTAAGAAATCCTTGTAACATGGGAATCGTATGTATTTAGCAAACCAAATCGTTTGCAAAAAGTACAAATTTATTTGTTGGTCTGTAAAAACACGGAGTGGTACACACAAGGCTGGTCCTTGTGTGGTCCTGATGAAGTGGTTGGGGTAACCACGAAACATGTCGACCAAGTAACTAGGGACAGCTTCACATAATGGTTACTGTTCTCTACTACTAGCCCCATTTTAATGTAAATTTACCGGATAGGAGCAGAATAAAAATTAGGGCTCACTATCCAGGTAATTTTTACTGATTTATTTCACTTTTCACTCCACACAGCACATCACTACACATAGTTTAAAATAAAAAAGTGCTCCTGCGTATTCCGCCACGTTGTAGCACGCCCCAGACAGTAGATGCCTGGGAGGACCCCTATGATGAAGCATGTCACCCTGGGGTAACCCTAGGTGAGTGAGGGGACTCTAGAAAAACAAGTGTTTTTTCTAGTATAGGACTCTACTAATTATAGAGCACCTATTTTTTAGGTAGGCTTTATCAGGATCCTTTTGGATCCCTTTTGATAGATATATTGTAACAGGAGGCAAAAACCTACCTTCCTATCCTCCAACTCCCTTTTCTTTATTGTAGTGATCTTACATTCCCAAGCATGCAGTTCCAGTTTTGGTTCCCCAAAAGATGCTGAGAAAAAGAATCTGTCAATGCTTGAGAACTGGGCTGTTTTTTGTTGATATCAGGTGTGGTATTGTCGGGGAGGGGCTGTTTAGATTGCATGCCCTGAAATCTGCAGGAGCTGCATGCAAAGGGACCCTCCAATATCACAGAGGTACAGGGAGTGGCCTTAGCCAGATGAATGCATTTGTTTAGGTTCCCTTGTCTGATCTCTAGTAGTTTCTGGGTAGTATAAACGCAAATACCTTTAAGATGAGTGCCAGATTCTCACATAGAACATGCAGCGGTACTGGCTCCTGGCGACGGACGGGCGCGGACGGACGCAGACGGGCTTTCCTTCGGCGTGCTAGCAGCGCACCCACTGCGTGCACTCGCTGCATGTCGTGCCTGGCATGCCAATGAAATAGGGGAAGCCAGCTGCTAGAACGCTGACCTCCGAACCGTTCCCCCGAAAGTGCAAAGTGTGACTTCCTTCTTTACGCTTCCACTCAATCGAGAAAACCCATGGTGGATCGAGAAGAGATGCGGATGAAGGCACATGGAGCAAATGCTGCAGTTGAGGTAAGATTAGAACTCACACAAAGTTAAAAGACAGAAGTACAAAGGTTAAAAATATATATTAAAAATTGCTATGAGCTCCGAGAATGCCCATAAGAACAATCTCATAAGTGTGCAAAGAAGCAGTAAGGCTCAATAAATGGCGATCTAAAATACAAATTCTGTGCCCAAACCTAAGCGCGTCCGATCAAACTGTAGCACTGCATTGCAGGACATTTAGTGGTTCTCAAGACACACTATAGTTTGATTCTGTCTGTGGAGATGTGCCCCAGTGCTTTGGAGTTAAAGGTGTGTACCTTTTAGTCAGGACTCAACAACATTACGTAAATCGCTTAAAAATAACTACACTAGTTAAAGAATAAATGTACAATATTTCAGAGGCATGGATATTGCTTCTATCAGAAAGAAAGCGTCAGTGATGTTTTGCCGGTTGGAGTGCGAGATGAACACGGCCAAGCTGACTATGGTTCCTGTTTTTATATTTTTGTTAGAGATGTTTTTATTTTAATATTTTTGTAACAAGCAGTGCACTGGTATACAGTTGTGCGTGGCTGTATATGGTGACGGAATCAGTGGCGTAACGAAACTTGAGGGGGCCCCCCTGCAAAGTACATGGAGGGGGCCCCCCATTCTCCTCCCCAGTCAAGAGCCCTCAGGCCAGCGACCCGCCATACTGCAGGGGCTCACCCCAGCCATAAAAAAAGGATTCTGGTTCCTCTATTGGTCACATCCGCCCTCTCATCGAGCGATTTACATACATCAGTAAATGCTGCGGCGCCCTCCAGCAAAGTTACATAACACTGCCTCCAGCCGGCCCACCAAACACATCCTCCAACTTGTTGACCCACCTTCAAGTGAAGACCGCTCAGTTAACCACCTCCAAACGCAGGTCACTTCCGTCGTGCCTGCTACTAACGCATCCATTACACTCTACCCTCACCCCTATGAAACCCGCAATTATGCTTTTCTGCCCGCCTTTAAAACCACCCCTCGGATGTCACTGCAAACCTGTGACCGCCGCCTACTGCTCCCCTGTCCATCACCCACAGAAAGACTGATGACCGGTCACCATCTAACCACTGCCTACCAGTAAAGACAGAGCCTTTCAGCTGCTGGCCTCCCCAATGCCACTATGGAAGTTTTAAAAATGTTGAACAATCTCTGCAACTGACCACCTCAAAACAGTTCTTGCTGCTAGCCTATACGGCATCAAAGCCGTTCCTGCTACTTTTCATCCTCTGCATGATGCACACAATAATATCAAATGTACAAAGTGTCCGATTTTTGTTTCCTCACGCAACATTAATTTACACTATGTACCCCACTAAACCATACCTGCTCTCAAAGGCAAACCAGATCCCATATGTAGGACCAGTCAACAAGTACCCCAAGGACAAACACCAGAGAGAATGAGCGATTCATGAATTAAACCTACAATGACAACGTAGCATTTCCCCACCAACTGTCAGCCCAGCGAAGTCTGCAACCGCACAGTAGCCATCAATACCAGCAACGTCTAAAGCGCATTTCCACTTCCTTTCTTTGGCAGCTCCTGATACATATACGTATGCCTTCTGGGCGCCATCTACCACAGACCACAGCATTCTTTGTCTCCCTAAGACTAACCGAATGCTGTCGGTGAACGCTTCTCTTCCCCCTTCCTTACTAATAACTAATGGAGGATAACGAAAAAAATATATAGTATTTTCTTATGCAAATAGCGTATCAAGCACTTGCTGCCCGCAGTCCTCGCCAGATCCACACAAATCAATATTCTGCTATCGCACCATCCTGTCACCCCTGTTATTATCTGAAGATATTTTTTTATCCCTTCCTTGAACTGGGAAAAACAATACTTTGCACAAAAACAAGTCCCTTTAAAACCTTTGCTACTTACAGACTCGCAAAGCACTTCCTTGTTTTACTAACTGTTGTAAAGCAAACGGATAACTCATTCTAGGATTGGGATTGTTGTTTAGAGGTATGGAAGTTAGTACTGAGACATAGGATGATTTTTTGCATACACTCGTTCTTCCCTGCATGCGCACACAAAGCAACATTACAATTTAGCTAAACAAATTGTTCAGAAATGTACCGCAAGGTAAAGAAACAGCCCAAATTATTTTCCACACAACTTAATAGCACTCCAAACCACAAAATTACACTCCACACAACACAATTTAAGTATACATAATTCCACTTCAACCTATATAATTATACGTCACACAACATATTTACACTCAACTTTAAAACACAGAATTACCCTCCACAAAATACAACTCTGCAACAAGCTACATAATTCCACTCCGCACAATTATACACCACACCATGCCACATAATTCCACACGTCTCACAATTCCACAATTCATCCCCACACAATTCATCACACATAATTACTCCACATAATACCACTCAGCACCACATAATTACCCTCCACATAATTATGCTCTCATCCATATTGCATAAATACACTCCACATAAATCTAGTCTATGCCACGTAGCAACATTCCACATACACTCGTTCTTTCCTGCATACGCACAAAAAGAAACATTACAATTTAGCTTAACAAATTGTTCAGAAATGTACCGGAAGGTAAAGAAACAGCCCAAATTATTTTTACAAAGAAAAATAGACAATCGTCAACTTTATACCCCATGACATAAAAGCCTTAGCATGCACAGATTGCTCAAATCCACGCTACCTAATTCTACCAAACTCATTTCTACTTCACTCCATACCTCATAATTCCACATCACATAATAACATTCCACACAACTTAATAGCACTCCAAACCACATAATTACACTCCACACTACACAATTCAAGTACACATAATTCCACTTCAACCTATATAATTATACGTCACACAACATATTTACACGCAACTCCAAAACACAGAATTACCCTCCACAAAATACAACTCTGCAAAATGCTACATAATTCCACTCCGCACAATTATACACCACACCATGCCACATAATTCCACACATCACAATTCCACAATTCATCCCCACACAATTCATCACACATAATTACTCCACATAATACCACTCAGCACCACATAATTAACCTCCACATAATTATGCTCTCATCCATACTGCATAAATACACTCCACATAAATCCAGTCTGTCACGTAGCAACATTCCACATAACTACACTTCACACCATGCCTCATAATACCACTCAACATAATTTTCACCCAGCAGCGAACACTTCCACGTCACACATTTCAACTCTACACATTTCCATTCCACACCACATAATTCAACAACAAACTACATAATTCAAACCAACAACAGAATTACATAACACACCACATACATCCAATCTACACCACAAAATTCCACATCATGCTATAATATTTAACAGCACACCACATAAGTAAACTCCACTACATACCACTCCACAACGCAAAATACCATTCCAGATAATCTCACTCCAAGACACACAATCCCACTCCATGACACACAATCCCACTCCACATAATTCCAGTACACTCAATACCACACAATTACTATACACATAATTACATTATTTCGCTACACAGATCCAATCCACACAACACAATTCCACAACTAACAATTCCAATCCAAACCACATATGTCCACTTGACACCACACACATTCACTCCACTCCAAGCAGAAAACACATAGGTAAAATACACTGTCCTTTACAATGTCAATAGCTCTAACTCTCACAAATGCGAGACCAATTGCATTGCAAATGCTTGTTTACCTTCCAATGCGACCGAGCAGATCCTGTTCATTTTTTTTATTTTTATTTATTTTATGGAGTTTTATATAGCTCGAACTTGACCCGTATCGGGTATCATAGCGCTTTACATGAGCACCAGTTGCGTTACATGAGGACACATTCATATTTGTTAGGCACAGGGAGATTAAGAGATTTGCCCAGAATCACAGGATGTTCAGCGTCATTGCTGAGACTTGAACCCAGTTCCCCAGATTCGAGGTCAACCGCCCTAGCCGTTAGGCCAACTCCTCTCCCAAGTATGAGTAAGAATAGGCATAAGAAGGGCTAAGCAGAAGAGCTGAAGTATGTAGATGTAAAAGTAGCGGAAGGTAGGTTCAAGTAGGAGTATGCAGGAGTAAGAGTGCAAGTAGGAGTAGGTAGGACTAAGTTAATGGTAATAAGGGCATTGGTAAATACGGTAGCAAAAGTAAGAATAGCAGTTAGAAGACGTAATAGGAGTAAGAGGAGAAATGAGTAAGAGCAGGAGGAAATAGGCGTAATAAATTGTAAGTGGAAGCAAGAGTATGTTGGAATAATAAAACGTAAGAGTGGGAACAAATATGAGGTGTAAGAGAAAGGTAAAATTAAGAGGTTACGTAGCACAGTAAGAGGAAGTATGAAACCTATGAGTAGAAACAAAAATCAGCAGTAGGCATAAGTAGGAAAAGTTAGTAAATTAAGTGCAAGATTAATGAAAGTAAGATTGAAAGAGACCAAGATGAGA
This sequence comes from Triturus cristatus, assembly GCF_964204655.1. Taxonomy (NCBI): domain Eukaryota; kingdom Metazoa; phylum Chordata; class Amphibia; order Caudata; family Salamandridae; genus Triturus; species Triturus cristatus. The sequence continues at coordinate 233,353,652 of NC_140585.1, forward strand.
AAAGAAAGACGAAGACAGCAAATCCTTCCATATTCTTCTACGACTCCAGTACTAACAAAGCATGACATGTTTTTCAATTTATGCACACATCAGATGAAGAGCAAGGACCTTCCATTAAGCGCTATTGTAACACGCTTCAGTTGGTAACTTGCGTGCAGCTGAAATAGGTACAATTTATGTGTTTTATAGCGCTCACAAACAGCATAAGCGTGTTTCTTGGCACTATTTCAACAAAAGTTAACACTATGCCACTGGCAGAGGTGCAATTTGTTTTATTAATGGGTTGCACACAGACCGGTCTCTGTGACGTGCTGTTCGACGAAAAAGTGCAAGAAAAGACTTCTTAATACCACGTGAGCAGCACTTCAGAACTGTTTGGATAAAGCTTAGCCGATGCCCGGGAGCCGAATAGTGATTTTTGTGTGTCTCTGGCGCCCAGTAGCAGTGCATTTACCCCGAGGGCCACATTTGGCATGTTCTGATTTGAACTCACCATTATAGAGAGAATGTAATACTAGGTCATTTATTGTCACATGCAACAAGGGTAGTCAATCCCGGCCCCCTTTCTCTGTAGTCCCCGGCACCTGTTTAGAGGTGGACAGGAAGGAGCCCTCTCTCCTTCCAGCACAGCAAGCAATACCACAGAACAGCACCAAGACCAACACAAACGGCTCCCAGTAGCTCAGCTCATGTGCCCCGGTAGATGTGAGGCTGTGAGCTGATGAGTAAGAGGTTTAGGAGCAGGGTGAGGAGCTGGCAGCCTACACCAGGGTGGAGCAACAGCACCAAGGCGTCTACAGCAACAGGGGACGGGGCTCCTCAGCTACGAAGTGTGAGGCCAGTACGTGGGAGCCATGCAGCGGCAGCCAATGCTTGTGAAGCAAGTAATCAAGCATTGGCAAAGGTAAAATAAAACCAAGCTAGTGCCAACTAACACGAAGGGTGGGACGGGGAATGGTAAAATTGGGGGCAGGAGGCAGGCCCGGCTCCGGGAATTTTTATTTGGGTGGGCCAAGGGTACATTCGGGTGGGCCACTGCTGGCCCGATTTATCGCTTATATATCTAGCCAGGCCTGCTTCTGGGCCCTCCTTTATCTCTCCTTACTCTTACAAGGCACAGTAAAAAGCACTCTTTTCAAAGTCTCTTTCTAAATGTTATCACTCTCAAAAAGTGCTTTTCTTCCATGCAATGTCCCTTTGATGGGAAGAGGAAGTTTCTAAGGTGGGAGTATCTAGCAAGTGACACTACCCGGGCTTCCTCTGTGCGAGCCTTCAGGGAGAAACCCTCTTCATTACTACCTCCACCTGACCTCTGACTCTGCAGCGCACTCTCTTACAGGCTTGATTATCCACTTTTCTACCACCCTTCTCCATCACACCTTATCTCACACCTGACCTTGGGCCCTAGCCCCATATCAGCCACCATTCAGTTCCACTTTCACTATTCCCAGTAAAAAACAATAGTAAAATCACCTTCAAACTTGAAACATTGAATATAGCAGTAAAAATAATTAGCATGCATGATAAAGTATGCTCCACAGTTGTCCTAATCACCTGACTGTTAATTAAATAAATGAAAACAGAAAGGCCATGACAGGGCCGGCTTTATTGCTGGTGCAAACGTCTTTTTGACCTCTTTTTTGACCTCTTTCTCTGTAGATAGCTTAACTACCACCCTCCAACAGTACCCTTCATCTCGCCATAGCCACTCCCCCTCATGGCCTCCACCTCAGACTCCTTAACTACCACCCTCCACCAGTGTCCCCCATCTTTCTGTAGCTCCCCCACACCCCATGACCTCCTCCTCAGATTCCCTCACTGCCACCCTCCACAAGCGCCCCTCATAGCTTCGTATTTCCCCCCACCCCATGACCTCCTCCTCAGATTCCCTGCCACCCTCCACCAGTGCCCCTCATCGCTCTGTAGTTCCCCCCCCCATGACCCCCTCATCAGATTCCTTCACTGCCACCCTCCACTAGTGCCCCTCATCTCTCTATAGTTCCCCCCACCCCATGACCTCCTCCTCGGCTTCCCTCGCTGCCATCCTTCACTAGTGCCTCTCATTTCTCTGTAGCCCCCCCACCCCATGACCTGCTCCTCAGATTCCCTCACTGCTCCCTCAACCAGCGCCCCTCATCTCTCTGTAGTTCCCCCCCCCACCCCCATAACCTCCTCCTCAGATTCCTTCACTGCCACCCTCCACCAGCACCCCTCATCTCTCCGTAGATCCCCCCACCCGTGACCTCCTCTTTGGATTCCCTCACTGCCACCCCCCACTAGTGCCCCTCAGGTCTCTGTAGTTCCCCCACCTCATGACCTCCTCCTCCGCTTCCCTCACTGCCAACCTCCACTAGTGCCCCTCATTTCTACATAGCCCCCCACCCCATGACCTCCTCCTCAGATTCCCTCACTGCTCCCTCCACCAGCGCCCCTCATCTCTCTGTAGTTCCCCCCCACCCCATGACCTCCTCCTCAGATTTCTTCACTGCCGCCCTCCACCAGTACCCCTCATCTCTCTGTAGCTCCCCACCCCATGACCTCTTCCTCAGATTCCCTCACTGCCACCCTCCACTTGTGCCCCTCATCTCTCCGTTGCCCCTCATATCCATTCCATTTGTTGTACAGCGCTACTCATATGAGTGTAGGGTGTCATAGTACTTTACATAACAGCACGCATTATACAGAGACAATAAATCAGTCTATGGGGAATGTCACATAAGCCAATGAGGATTACAAGGTGTAGAAATCGCGTCATCCATACTGGTGGGCAATATATTTTACGAGGGTTTGGACTGGAGAAGCACAAACTCAGGATTTAAAGAGTACTCCAGTGGTTGGGGGTTGGCTTTACTGATAAAAATGTAATAACTTCCCAAACAAACTCTTTTTGGCAACATTAGAATAATGAAGGAATGGAGAAGTTCTAACTATATCACAATACAAAAAAGCGAAGTTTGTATGCAGCTCTTTAAAGACAGTTCATAGGTCACTGTCCTATGTTAGGATAGTAACTTCTGAACTGCAAGTAACACAAGGATATCTGTGACAGAGGTAGTAACCCACTGAGCTATTCCCATAAAATTCAGTTTATCAGCATTTAAAAACTACCAATAGACAAATGGTTACTCTGCAGCAGGATCGTAAATCACCAGTTATCTGCACAGTTTTTATGTAGTTGTACATCGGTGGCAGATTCACTGGGAGGGCCATGGCTCATGTTTGGGTGGGCCTGGCCCACCCGGCCCACCCCACCCTCTAGAACCGGGCCTGGCAGGAGGTAACATATCCTGCACTTGTTAGTGGTGTGAGACAAAGAAAAGGGTCAGCGACAGGAGGATATTTACAGCTGGGACTAATTAAAGTCCCAGATAACCTATCTGTAGAAATGTAAATGCTGCATTTTAAAACATATTAGGCATTTGTTCTCAACCCACAACATAGCATGTTTTTGAAGGAGCACACAATTAAAACTTCACAATTAAAACTGCTAGACTTACCGACAACGCTGCAGAATGTGACCTGTCCTGCTCTTTACAAGTCTAACCTCTCTCCCCGAAAGCCCCATCCTTTTTCCTGCCGGGCTCTGACTGAAGAGAAACAATGTAACTTGTTACTTTGTTTCTCTTTAGTCCTGCCCTGGGTCTACGGGAGGAGCGCAGAGCAGGCTGCAGACTGCACCTGCTTTTTAGAGCAAGCATTTTCACTCACAGAGCTGAGGGGGCCCCTTCACCTACCGAAGACTGGGGCCCCCCCCGCACCGCGGGGGCTGCGGGGGCGTTTGTTACGCCCCTGGACGGAATGCAGGAAAAAGCGGTCTCTTCCTGCTTACTGTACATGCAGTCTGTTGTATATTGAATTTCAGGTACTTCTGACAGACAGCGGCAACATGTGCAATGGCGCTGATTCACGAAAAAATGCCAGGGGTAGCGGAAGCGACATCACATGTTTTGATACCAATTACATCACAGGAAGTGATGTCACATGACTTTGACACACTGTCACCCTCCCCTCAGCTGTTTATGAACTGTCTAACTTTTTTTTATATCTGTCACATGTCTTTCTCACCTGTTTCGGACTCTTTCTCACCCCTCCTGTCTATCTTAACTGTGTCTTTCTCAGTGATCTCCCTATAATACATGTTTTCCCCTCCCTCACCTGATCTGTCTCAAGTTCCATTCCATTTCACCTCTGCTACTCCCTTATCTGTCTGTTCACACCTATCTCTCAGTCCTATTGGTGTCTCCTTCATCCCTCTTTGTCTGTCTGAAACAAACATCCTCCTGTCGATATCGTTTGACTTCTCACCCCTTCTCTCTGTAGTGTCTTCTTTCTTTACCTATTCTAACCTCATTTTGCCTCAAATGCTTTATTACCTTTACCCCTCGCTCTTTTTCTCTGTCCTTCCCTCCCTGCATTTCTTTCTTATTTCCTCCACATGCTCGGGGGCAGCAGGAGGCATGGAGACGATCCACTCCACTTGCAACAGTTTGATTCTTTTCCAAGTTAGCTACTGTCCTCTGAGATTAGGGGTAGCAGGCACAGTGCTAGGGGTCCCAGGAGGAAAGACAGGGGTCGCAGCTGCACCCCTGGCGACTCTTAAATGGCGTCCATGAACGTGTTCCTCAGCGCTTATTCGTTGTATTCTACATTTAGCTCTGGATGGCTACAGGGAGATGCATTTTTTAGGCTGGCTCTTCAGCTGACAGCCCTGCTGATCATTGGAGACCTAGAAAGAGGAGGAGGGGGCTTTGGGGGCAAGCAGGCCGTCTGAATTAAGCATCCAGTGTGGGTGGATCTCTGCCACTGCACATTGCAAAGCAGGGGTCCTTAGTGTGTCTGCTTTTCACACAGAATATTAAAAGTAATGCTTCATGAAGGTGGCATCCACATGGGCAGACCTACTTTACTTTTAGGTTAAAAAATTTAAAATACAGTCTCCTACCCGGTTTGTATTTTGGTGTGGGGTTTGTTGGGTCATCATCCTCTGATGTCAGTTTTGTGTGCTTATTTAATCCTGCAACCGGCATTGTAGAGACCTATCACCATTCTTAGGCGCACCCCCTCCCAGACACAGCCTGTGTGTAAAGCAGTGATACTCAAAGTACGGCCCAGGGGCTGCATGCGGCCCTCCTGACCTTTACATGCGATGCCCTGGGCAGCAGCAGCACTAAGCTGCTGTTTACTCGACTCAGCACTAGCATGGGAAAAAATGTTAAATATACAGCAAACACTTATTTAAAGGTTAATTGCAGTTAGGGAAAGGAAGTAACTAGGTAGTTAACTTTAGGAACACCTTCATTTTTAAAAACAGCCACTAGACATACCTGCTTTGCTTCCCCTACACCCACTTTACACACACCCCTCCCCCCCCCCCCCCGCTGGCATCAGTGCGGCCCTCGGTCACACCATAGACCAAACTTTGTGGCCCCCGGTAAAATGTTTGTGAGTACCCATGGTGTAAAGCATGCTTCTCACAGCAGGGAGTGATGGAGCTGGCTGCAGGCAGAAGCACCCACAACACAAGCACAAGGAGGTGTGACTCACTTGACCCCAACCTTCCTGACACAGCAATAAGAAAGAGACAAATAACAGGCCTGGCCAATAATGGTGTTCACCTTGAACTACAGGAGCTACAGCCTCAGCCTCACTGTCAGCCCCACCATCTGTCAAATGACGGTGTTGAGAAAGAATTTAACCACAAGGAATTTGTAAAGGTAGTCCTGTTCCACCCCTTACACTTTCCTGTCTAGATCAACACCTCCCTCCCACAGGAATGCAGTCAATGCATGTATATTGCCTGGGAAGTCTATTCTCATCCCTCATCCTTTGCCGTTCTAAACCAGGGGAACCTAAATGGATCCTTTTACTACTGTGAGGCAAGCTTTATGGCGGATAGCAAAAGAAATCCACTTCAGCATGAGCAGAATTTCGATGTTTGCATAATTTCCCTTATATTTTCACACATTTTTACAATCAAGAGGTTACTGCTTCTTTCAAGTACTGCATGTTAATGGTAATGTTAACTGAGTTTATAAAACGCCCTGTTACCCTGAGGTGTCCTGGCGGTGGATCCCTGATCTGGGCTGCTAGGTTCCTAGTGACCTAGCAGTCGTCTAGTTACGGAAGAGCCTTGTTTTCAAGACCTTGCTAAAGGTCAGCAAGTTTGGGGCAGTACGAATATCCAAAGGAAGTTCATTCCAGGCCACAATAGTTCATGTGAAGAAACTACTGCCGCCCCAAGTCATTTTTTTAAACCTGGGTACTACCAAGGATTTAGAATTGGCAGATGTAAGTGTCGTATTGGGTATATACCACCTAACCGTATGGGTGAAGTAGGAAGGTCCTAAGTTACGTAGGGATTTGTAAGCGATGCACAGTGCTTTAAATTTTATCCTGATGTTCACTGGCAGCCAATGTAGTTTAAGAATAACATTTTTCACTGAGGTAAATTTGGATGTGTGTGAGAGTACTCTTGCTGCAGTGTTTTGCAACACCTGCAGTGTTTTTAGATGTTGTTGCTATAAATTCAGATATAGGCTGTTTCAGTAGTCTAGTCTGGTCATAACTAAGGCAGAAAAGGCAATGAATAGACAACTTACTGCCTTTATCAAGAATACCCTTCTGCTTGACGCTTCCCAATACGGATTCCGGGAAGGACATAGTACCGAATCAATGCCACGGAAATAATTAGGTTGGCAGTGGATCAGGGAGGCAGAGCGGCCTCGATCCTTCTGGACTTATCGGCCACGTTCGATACGGTCCATCACGGTTTGTTGATGGATAGTCTAAGGAAAGGAGGGATTCGGCGAAAAGCATGGGATCTGCTAAACTCTTTCCTCTCGGACCGCAGCCAAACAATGTCCTTGGGAAATTTTTCCTCTCAACCCTTCTCCTTACCATGCGGGGTTCCGCAGGGGTCTTCATTAAGCCCCACCTTGTTCAATATTTATGTTACCTCCCTTGCTCCCATCATCAGACGCTATGGGTTTAGTGTCATTTCGTATGCGGATGACACGCAAATCGTAATGTCTTTACTTCCAGGTCGAGAAAAGGGGCTAGATCTTAATTTTCAGTCCTGTATGTCGGAAGTGGGGCACTGGATGGCTAGTAACTGTCTTAGGTTGAACTCAAATAAGACTGAGGTCATGTTGTTTGGGAATAACCCCCATTTCTGGACGCCCTTATGGTGGCCGCCGGAACTGGGGGCTCTTCCCATCCCGGTTGATAAGGTAAAAAATCTCGGGATGGTGGTGGATGCCAAACTTTCTATGGCCATACAGGTTAAAGTGGTAGCCTCTAAAATAGGGTACTTGCTGAGAACTTTGAAAAAAATCCTGATTCTGCTCCCCCATGAATACCGTAAAACGGTGGTAACGGCCCTCGTAACATCTAGATTGGATTACTGCAACAGTTTGTACCTTAACATACAGGAAAATCTGCTGCACAGATTGCAGCTATTACAGAATGCTGCGGCTAGACTTTTAACTGGCATCCCCAAATTTTCTCCCATTTCAAAGGCCATCCGGGATCTGCACTGGCTTCCCGTTAGGAGCGGAGTCCAGTTTAAAGCATTGTGCTTGGTTTTTAAGGCTTTACATGAGGAACGCTCTAACTTTTTGAGAGAACAATTCAAATGGTATGCCCCTCCGCAGCGGCTTCGATCATCTGATGCTAACCTGACTACTGTTCCAGTTATAAACAAGGCCAGCTGGGGTGGACGTAGCTTTTCCCTTTGTGCAGCTAAACTATGGAATGGCCTGCCTCTCCATCTGAGACGTATGGATAGCCTACTGTGCTTTAGAAAGGCGCTGAAGACCTGGCTGTTTGGTTATTAGTTTTGCCTGTCTGGATTAGGGAGTAGTGGACAGCGCCAGGACACCTATTTGGTAATCGCACGCTATACAAGTCGCTATAACATAACATAACATAACAGATATTACAATATTTGGGGGATTTAGGGGGAATAAAAGCTAAGATCCTTTTGATCTTTCTGAGAATAAAAAAAGTGAATGATGTTAAAACGTTAACCTGAGTAGACAAGGTTAGCTTGTTGTCTACGATCACTCCCAAATTTGTAGTTTTATCAAACGGCTTAGGTAAACAGCCCAACTCTTCTGGCCAGCAACTTGGTGACCAAAAAGAGGGATCATTTCGGAACAGCACCACCTCTGTTTTATTGGGATTCTGTTTTGAGCAGTAACTGCTAAAAACTGAATTCCAATAGAACAGTTGCTGACTGCTGCCATACAGTAATGGAATTTTTTCCCCATGGTACTTGGCTGATTTGCAGCGGCCACTACAATTTAAGTATCACCAGCGTATGAGGTTAGGCCAAGCTGAAAGATTTGATTATCGGAGCCAGGGCTGCTAAATAGACATTAAAAAGCGCGGGGCTGATGGAGGAACCCTGGGGACCGCAACACAGAAGATGAAATGGTTCTGACTTAAAATGGATCTAAGGCTACAAATTGCATCCTATCTTCAAGAAAAAATCTCAAAAGATTGAGAGCTTGCCCCTGCACCCCTATAGCTGCTATCCGTTTCACCAAGATGGGGTGGTGGACAATATCGAAGGCCGCTGACAGGTCCAACAAAATAAGGGCAGCCTTGCCTTCACTGTCCAATGCTCCTCTGATTTCTTCCACAGACTGAATCAATGCTGATCCTGTGCTATTGCTGCCTCTAAAACCATGTTGTGCATCCCCCAGCAAGCTATACTCAGTGATGTACTCTAAGAGTTGAGTCTTCATGACCTTTTCTAAAAGTTTTGCTGGCAATGGTAGATGAGAAATTGTACAGAAATTATTTGTATAATTGGGATCAAAATTGGGTTTCTTTAGGATAGGTAAAATTGGGAAAGCTGCCCGAGCTGAGGACTACATTAATAATTTTGGCCAGGTTTTCGGCATCGATGTCCACTGCCAATTTTAAGACTGTCACTGGGCAGGGTCCCAGGGGTGACCCCGATTTTGCCTTGGCAGTGATGTTCACAACTTGCATGACATCAAAGTTAGCGAATTTAGAGAAACAAGGACCTTCATGTTCGGGACATAAATTTCCAGTCTGCTTGAGTAACAACACCCTCCTACGATGTCCTAGGTTGGTAAACTTCATTAAAAAATTTTTTTTACTTTGCTTAGGAAGTGTTTAGCAATCTTATCACACAGTTTCTGTATACACACAAAATCTGGTATGCAAAGTGATGCAAGAGACTCGGCTGTATTAAACAGAGTTTCTGTCACTATCAATTCTCTGAGTGAAATACTTTATCTTTTCAATGGCTACCAGAGCTTTGTTTTTGTTAAGGCAAAATGTATACTTTTCCTTCTCCCCAGTATCATAAGCGAATCTCCAAAGGCGTTCTTGTTTTTTACAGATTAATTTATAGTTTTTCAAAGTCTTTCCCCGAACACAGGGGCCGAATCACAGAACTAATCTGAGACAAAATCCTAAACTTACTACTTTTGGTATTCACAGAAGGCATTTAGTAGTAGTAAAGTTAGGATTTTGTCTTAAGTTTGACTTAAGTTAGACTTAAAACAGACTTAGGACAAACTTAGGACAAACTTAGGACAGACTTAAGACAGACTTAAGACAGACTTAAGACAAAATTCTAACTGTACTACTACTAAATGCCTTCTGTGAATACCAAAAGTAGTAAGTTTAGGATTTTGTCTCAAATTACTTCTGTGAATCGGGCCCACAGTCTACCCTGTCACATGTGAGCTTGCCTTAATCACTATTAAGGCATTTTTACAAATTGTCCAAACTCTTTTCAAAAAGCACAACAAACTCCTTTGTAATGCCCCTGAATCTTCTGTAGCTCATTTATTAATCCCTCCAGCCAACTTCATGAACTCACATGCCCCTACTATTGATCACACCTCAGTCCTATTAGTTCAATATTCCAATAAAACGAAACGTATGTAAATGCATGAAATGATTTCCTTGAGAACACAAGATTAATTCAAATAACCAATTGTAACCAATAAACACTGACTAAGCACTGGCATTGGGTTCCCAGAGCAGTGTGCTACCTAGCGTAAAGTGCTTCAGTGACTTGTCAGGGATAGTAAACGCCATATAAATACAATTACAATAAAAGTAGATGGAATTGTGCTTTTACTTCCTAGCTAGCGAGTAATATGGGTGTCAATACAGTTTTAACATTAATCACCCTCGTTATCGCTTCAAAATATATTTTTGGAATAGATCATATTTCACTTACCACCACTTCATTCAACTTGCATTTTTAGGAATGGACTTTAATGTAAACATTGCTAAATGAAATTGCATTTCGCTACTTTTATTGTTGAAATAAAGCTTGCACTTCAGCACCTCAACATTTTTGCTCTCCACTGTTTGTTTTTGGTTACCTTGAAGCTGGCTTTACATATATTTTATGTAATTGTTTTTTCTACTGTAGGAAAAAAATCTTGCTCTTTTCAAATAATTTTTACTTGTTCCATCATAGCTTCAAATGTGCTGTTTACATGAGTAGATGCAAATCCCCCAAAAATTCACCCTTTCTAGCCAAAAGGGACGGGGTAGATTATACCATGAACAAGAGATTTGCTTTTATGCAAACCAATTCAGTGGGTGAACCAAAATCATATCTCAATAGCCCAGTAAGCATAAACTAAACACAATATTACATCAATGCCAATGATACATGAAACTATATATCACTCTGTTGCCTTATTGAAAAAAAAATTATTGCTGTCATTCAGAATAAATACAATAATATACCAATATTCACATATTCAGTGTGAGACAGAATTTAAAAACCTTAAAAACATCATACATATCCATATATTGCGTATAGTTCTCAAGACAGAATATGCAGTGTATGTATCACACACTTACATTAGTAAACACACTAGTCCTTGTTAACACTCTTCATGCATTCCAAAGTTTCAACAAAAATTATATACTTAAAAAAAAACAATAAATGCTTATTATATAAAATGATATCCCATTCAGTCCTAATTACTTTAAAAAAACATTTTCTGTCAACGCGGTGTTTCGGCGGGTCATATGGTAGAAACCACGCCTTCTTCAGAACAAATTTATGTAAAAAAATACTTTTTTCATACAATCAAACAATTATGTTCTAGGAGACCAGAAAACATAAAAGACCCAATCAGTACACAATTTATAAATATATTAATAGCACCACTTAATGCATCCATGTTCTAGTACAAACTAATGGGTAGAAATAGACCAGCCATTTTCATTTTTGGGGGGTCATTCATAAACCAATCAAAACCCATTCTATATGGCCACTTCTCAGCCGCCGACCCCCAACTCATTAGTCATTATATAGGAGGATTTTGAATTCAAATCTGATATAAAAACAGGCTATTTCAGAGCGTCCAACAAATCCCCCGACCCAAACAATACATTGATTAATTCTGCATAGTGACCAGAGGTAGAACGTCACTCTTCTGTGGGACAGTGCGACATACTTTACTGTGTGTATGAAGTATTTCAGAACCTGCTGCACTTGACAGTCATGGACTTGAAGAGCAACAGAAATTAGCTCTAATTCCTCCGCTGTGTGGCAGCTTAACAGGGTCCCTCCTGTGTTCTTAGTGACATCGAACTTTGCCTTAGCCTCTTCAGTGAGGTGCCATACTTTTGCCTCAAATATTGCAGCTAGGGGCAATGGTGTGAGACCTTCATAAATGTTTATATTGGTCTTGGTGAGGCATAGATTTGGGTGGGCTCTGAGTTCTTGGAATCTGTGATAGCCCATCACATTCACAAATGTTCCTGTGTCAATTAGCACTGCGATGCGTAACCCTGCAATCTCTATTTTGCAAATGGTCTGGGGTCGCATTATGGTGTTCTCCTTGCAGAGAATGATGATGATATCTTAGTCCTTTTTCTCAGGCCTCAGGTGTGGCTACTTCAGTGGGGTGCAGACCCCAGTCACTTGGCAGTGGCTATGATTGTATGCACTGCTGGCTTGGTAGTCAGTGATTCATCTGCCTCACCACTTTACACACAAGTTTCTCTTTACACTGGGCATTGTGTCATGAGCTTTGGGTCTCATCCACAATTGCCACATGCCCCTCAAATTGAATGGCATTTCACTGATGGCAGAAGTTGCCTTGATTTGTGGACAAGGTGGATGACCTATTGCTAGATCTTTGATGCTGATTCAGGGTCTGACTGGATGCCATGCTTCTCAAGAGCTACTTCTTTGTGTTCAGATCTGCTGTTGGCTAGTTTGTTGGAGTGGGAGAGAATCAGTATGTCCTCCAGTTTCATGCCTGGCTCTTGCAGAATAGGGTGACAGAAAACTATGGATCAGCATCCTTGTTTTATTTATTCGCACACTTCTTGCTGTGGATAGTCTTGGGTGCAGATGCTGGCCATTTCAGGAAGCTTCATATTGAAGCCACCAATTGTTTCTCTCCCTCTCTGTTTTGCTTGACGACGCTTGCAGTCTGGGTTGACTTGAGGGTTAAAATGTGCATTGAGCACTATTATTGCTGGGGCATAGTCATCTTCATCGCCTTTGTTTGAGAGCTTTTCGAGGAGCTTGAATACTTCTTCTCCCGCAAAGTGTAGAAGGGGGGATCATTTTACCATGTTATCTGTTTCTATGGTTGTTTGAAGGTAATTGTTCAGCCTATTCTGCCAGGTCTTCGACCGTAGTGTTGTGGTTGGTAGGTCTGCTAATTCATTGAACGGTGGTAGGGCTTCTGACAGTTAGTGTGAGGGATGGCTATTCTGTATGGGTGGAACCAGTGGGATCACCCTAGTCTCCAAGCACAATGGGTCTTGAGCCGGGGCATTTACGTGTTTCTGTTCATCTACGATCGTAGTTTTGTTTTAGTGTCCTTGCCGCTGTATGTTGCGTCTCTAAATGGGAGAAACAACATGTGTTGGCCATGAACTCTCTGCCAGCTGGAGTCACTCACATGGCGGATACTTTTCCTTTCCCTTTGTTTAGTATTGGCTGCAAAGGTGCACACATGGTTGTGCCTGAGTCTTGTAGTGTACCATTGCTGAGATGGGAGACAGTTGAAATTCTTTATTCGCGGTTCACCAATTTGTGACTTGCAGTGGTGGTACTGCATCTACAGGTGACTCAGCTGCTGCTTGCTGGGTCCCTTCATGCAGCTGCGCTGCCGCAGTGAGTATCTGGATGCATCGGTATAGAGCCTCAAATGTGGATGAGGGCCTGCTATAGTCACCCTTCACTGGTAGTTCAGTGCTCCATCCAGATTTCTCTGATATGCGCTGGGGATGCTGAGGGGTCTGCTGTCTGCTCCTGTTTGGTGTGCTAGTAGAGTTCATCTTTACAGGTTGCATTCCTCAGAAATGGAATTCATGAAGGCGAGCCTCACTGCGAGTGAGCACATGAGGCTATTGCCTCTTTGTTGCCAGTATGGTATCTCCGTCGGCCCACCCCACAGGGCCTCCGTGCACCACGTAAGTAAGATCTGGACACCTGCTCTGCATTACTGAGTCAGACTACAACAGACTGATGCCCTTTTGTTTATACCCTTGGCCTTGTCCAAGTGTGGGTTGAGTTTGAGTACAGTACGCCAGTGTTGTATCCGCCAGGTGGGATACTACAGCCCTTTTAATATTTACATTTTGTTTTCTCCACCTTTTTTGGTAGTGCAGTTGCTTTTCCTGCACCTATTTGCATTTCTCTCCTACAGCAATAACTATACGGCAAGGCAGAAGGACAGTGGGAGAAAACAAGTAAGGCGATTTAAATTGTTGGTTCTTCCGCTACTTCTCCTGTTGTTGAAGTGCATTTTGAAGTATTTGCGATCTTAGAGAAAGCCTCATTCTCTGCTGGTCTGCCTTACCCCACCCACTAGACGTGGTACTCATAGTTTTGGCACCGCCAAAAGAGCCATTGATTGTGGAACATTTATGGACCTTCAATAAACCGTGCAGATGGAGTTTAAGTGCTAGGTTGTGGTGAATGTTGCTATTTTTGGTCTGGCTTAGGAAAGGTGTAATCATGAGTTGATAAAGAAAATATTAAGTTTTATTTGAGTTTATAGTAATAACCCAAAGAACATATATTGTTTAAAATTTTCTCAGATCTACGTTATATTCCATGTTATAAGCGTTGAGTTTTGAGGAGAGGATACATCTAACCAGGGTACGGTTCTAGGACTTTTTGGCATTCTCAGTTGATTGTAACTAGTAAGCAGAAGCAAGAAAAATATGTAGCTCAATGGTAGACATTAGCTTTAGATATTGGGTTTAGTAAATGTTAACGTATATGACACATCTGAAGCGCTCCTTAAAAAGGTATATGGTCTTCCTGCAGTTAAAATACAGTAAGTGAATTGGCACAGCTGAAAAGAACTGAGACAGGTGTTTCAATGATCAGGAATAATGACATGACGTTCACTACTGGTACATAGGGCAGTTGACAGGTGTTTGCTGCAAGTACAGAGAACAGGTGACAAGTAAAATAATGTAATATTAAAAGGGCATTTGCTGCAGCGCGTCTGTGTGCTTGCTTGGGTCCTTGAACACCCCGGGTTAAGGATTCTGGACCTGCAGCTAAAGAGGGCAGATGCCTTCTCGTGTTTGAGCAGCTCATCTGGAAAATGCACAATGGTTTGGGGAAAGAGAAGGAAGAGCATGGAGTTTTCAGAATGTTATCTGGGATGCAGTGCCTAGTTCTTTGGCCACTTTCTGGTTGGCTACCTCAGAAGACTGCTGCATCCTGCTGGCTGAATATCTCATTTTGACCATTCACTGTCTACTTGTATGAGACTTATTGATGCCTTTCTGTCTGTATCTGGACCATTCAAGTCTTCAAAAATGACTTTTTTCAGGGTTGGGGTCTGAAACCTCACCAATTAGCTGTCCTTACATTTCTGTGGTCACCAGTCCTGCTAAGCACATTATAGCATTTACACAGCCACACTTTGTGACAGCCTTCCAATGAATGCAGGAATCAGGAGAGTTTTACCCTGAAGATGTTTTTTAAGACATTGCAAGAATCTCTCCACTTCCAGTTCAGCTGGTACACTACTTTTAAAAATGTTTGTAGAGCCTTTGTAAATTGAAAAAATATAATAACTCGTTATCAAATCTTTGATGGACTGGAAAAAAAAAGTGTATTCGCTTTTCATATTCTTTTTAAAGTGTCAATGTTTTTTCCAGACATTAATGTGGAACTAAATGAATTTTGTTCTATGTACAAATATTCCTTTTCTCCACTGTAATGTTTTAGGTGGTCTTACTGTAGTTTGGTCAGGACTTCCGATGAAAGGAAGATTGTAGATATTTTTATTGCACCAACAGTACAACAGATTGAATCTCATTTTAAAGTTAATTTCAAACTAAGCATATCTTCATGGTGGAATGTTATATGTTTTAATAGAAGAATTGAGACTTCATTGAATACATTTAGTAAAGGAGACAGCATTTTGTCTCTTTTCATACAGTGATTGAGTAAATATCAACATGATGCGTTTGATCCTTCAGTGAACTCAGTTGAAGTATATAAACCTCTGTTAGATTTTAATTTTTTTTAACTGTTATTCATGTTGCACATAATATATTATTAGTTTAATTTGTTGCTGCTTCATGACTTACTTTATACTATTATAATTTAGATGTTTCAATTAAGTAGCTTGAATATTCTCCTTCCCATCTCTGTTCCTCTAGTTTGTTGCTATTCTATACTTATTACTGCCTAATGTCTACAGTTAACAATTGTTGATTCACCATAGGACGTAACGTAATAAATATATTATTATCAACAACGATATTGTTACGATATTGTTACTATATTATTGTTTTTTGGACAGTGTATGTTCTTAATGTATTTTATTATATGCATCAACATTTTCAAATATTAGTATTTTCTAGGGCTATTAAATATAAGGCTCTTATTTAGGTACTGTAGGCTATGGCCAACAAGCATTTTAAGCGTCAGCAAATGAACTTTGAATAGTATATGGGAGGCAGTCAGTACAAGTTTTGTGGTACTGTGTAAGTATGTGTAGTTTAGGTGAACCATAAGCTGCTCTCACTGCATAACTCCTGAATACATTAACCTTTTTTACATTCATTAGGAAATTCTCTGCTAGAAGAGTACTGTCATAATCACTTTGGAAGCAGTTGACAGCGATAGCAATGGCAGGCCAATCTTCCATCAACATATTCAAGGTTAAAGTTTGCATTAAGAAGATGATCTAATTTTCTGAAGGAAAAGAAGATTCCAAACTTTAAGCAGAACATTCAAGGCAGAAAATAACAGATCACAAAGGACTAGTTCACAAGCAACAATCCAAATCTGTTGAACCAGGTATTGGTCCAACTCTCTCAAAACAGGAATTGATCTCATAGGAAGAAACTCCTCTACATGGAATATTCTAAGAGCTCCCAGTGGACAGACCACCATCTTGGGTATGGCATTTAATAAGGCTAATCTCTGTCTCTAATTGCAAATTTATGGCATGTATACTCCCATGGAAAAAAAGCCCAAGTTTGACATTCGCATCCCATGTGTATTTTAGATGCCTGTAGTTGTCACTTGCGTTCCAGTCACCTCTCAACCTGCAAATGAAATCTACAGGTCACTGTGGGCAAGGAACACTGGAGCGGCTCACACACACACCCTGACACACACACCCTGTATGAACCACACATCACATGATGCGGTGCAGAGAACCTGCTTTACTGTAGCACGCAAGAGACTTCGTACCCTGTAAGGTCCTAGGTAAGCTCTTGTTCATTGTACTGCCCTGGTATGCTCTTGGGTTTCTCCGGATGCCTTGGGAAAATATGGGCATGCAGTGAAGAAGCATCTTTCCAGGAGCACTCACTTAGAAGATAATCCTTCAACTGGATAATAAATTGAAGATTTCCTCAGACTTCATAGAATCACAAATCACTTAAACCTCATATATTTAATACAATTGTACCTTTTTGTAAGGTTTCAAAGAGTTTGAAGTCAATGAGAAAGATCAAGTACCCTGGGCTTCAGTTGAGAAGAATGAAAAACAAAATTAATCTTCCAAACATGAGCAAACTTTAACTGGAAAGCCACAGGATTAACTTGGTGAGTTATCACGAATGGCACAAAAATGGTTTTGGATATTTGGCCTATAAATTATGAACTGTGGGAAAACAAGCAGTCAGCCAAATATTCTTCCTACGACAACACAAAGTAGAGCTTGATCTTCACTTACCAGCATACTGCTTCATCATGATTTTAGAATGATGTAAATGTTCTTAAATAAGTTGTCTTTGTTTATTCAACCAACTCAAATATTCAGTAGCAGCAGGCATGAAAGTATCAATTTGTCGAGGAGCTGGAAAAACACACTGATGGAATTTTTACATACAAAAGAATCGTTATACTCGAGTAGCAGTTATAGCTGCATAATTGTAGGAACATTATGTAATTGGTAGATAAGAAGTCTAATCATCTTGAGTAGTATTACAGTAGGATTGTGACGATTACTCCAGACTTATTATTTCATTATGTCTGCCCATGGATTGGAAATGATAACCAGAAGGTAGAGCTTGTCCAATTACGAATGCTTCACAAAAGGTTTTAAAAAATTTGATAACTGAGTACCTCCATGAAGATGAAATATATCTGTCAAAAACTCTAGACCATTTCTTCAGCTGTTGGTATCTTCTGCAATGGAGAAAAAATAAAATTTCTCAGAAAGTGTGTACTCTGATATGATCACACAGGAAACTTTAGAAAGCAGAAGAAATGTGGTGAGATATGTCAAGTTCATATGCCACAGTTCAGATGCCACTGAAAAGGACTGCAATGATTGAAAAGGCTAAGAAAGCAATGAATTACATTGAGAACACATATAGCAAGTAGAAACACATTCTTGAATACCAGCATGAACAAATGGCACTAAAAGAATTTTAAGATAAAATGAAAAGTAGGCTTAACTCTTCTGCGACTAGAAATAGAACGGTGATAGCACAATTTTATAACTTTTATTGTAATTCCTTAGTAGGAATAAAAATAGCTTAATGAGTAAAAATAGCTTGATGACTAAAATATTGCTCATGTGGTCTAACCAAAGGGGTTTTGAAGTGGAGATCTTCAAGTCCTTAAGAGTCAACAAATTGGGGCAGATTCAGAGAACTAATCTGAGACAAAATCGTAAACTTACTACTTTTGGTATTCACAGAAGGCACTCGCGATTTTTGGTATTCACAGAATGCACTTACGACTCCTACCTTAACGTTCACTCTCGGGCTGGAATTTCCGCACCTGGACCGTACTCTCCGCACCCGAAGCGTACTTTCCGCACCCGGACCGTAGTCTCCGGCTAGGTCCGTGCTCTATGGTTCGAGCCGTAATCTCCGGCTGGGGCCGTATAAAGTGTAATCAATGGGCTGGATTGCAATTTTTACAAAAAGGAACATTAGGAATGTGTGATAAATGGCAGAGGAGGTCATGAAAATCTGTTTGGGCAGGGAAAAGTGTTACCTCCAGACACTACATCATAACCCAGAAAAGCTTTCTCCTTTGTATCATGGTACATGCAGTGCACAATTTGTGCTCCCCTCAGTGTTGACTGCACAGCATGAGTGTATGGGTATTGCCTAAGTGAATTGATAAGTGCATGGGTAGTGCCTGAGTGGAAGGTTTGGTAGAAGGGTAATGTCTGGGTCATTTGATGATTCGAAGTATGAGTGCAAGAGAAATGCCTGGCTCATTAAATGAGTGAATGGGTAGTGCCTGAGTGAATAGATGAGTACATGGGTACTGCCTAAGTGAATGCTAGAGTTTAGCATGAAAAGTGAATCCTAGAGTGTAGCAGAATAAGAGGAAATATATTTCTCCATGTGAAATCCTTTCTCCTATTACAATGAAGCCACACGAAACCAATAGTGTCTTAGTAAAAAAAAGACACAAAGATAATTTGTATACAAATAAAATATACTTTCATTTTAATAAATGCATTATAAAGATGATATAGCTCAACAAAAGAGAGAATGGGTCTACTGGAAGTTTCTCCTGCTCCCCTAGAGGATAAATAACAACAACATGGCCTCAATGATAACATACCCTGAATCAAAGATGAGTCCTTGTGCAGTTAGGGCTTTTACCTGTCCATGACTTGACAATACCTTCAACATGGCCCAATGGCTATTTCTTGTTGAGTTCATGTGGTTAGGAATACCACATTAGCCTCTAGGATTGGTGCAATTGCCCCTCACTGGGCCATGAAAACATATGTGCTTGAAATATCCCGCCTAGATCCTACATATAACGACTTGAACCTAAGGAATTTTCCCTCAGCACCCATAGAATGAGTCTCGCACGATCAGGAGCAGAAATGGTTAACTGGTACATAAACTGGCGTGATGCGTGGCCGTCGCCACACCCTGACGTGATGACGTTCACCCGTTGCCATGCCCACACATCATGAAGGGTTTGTGGAAGCAGCCGGAGAGACCAGCTGCTTCAATAGACCAGTGCCGGCTACCTCTTTTTCTCCGGGATCATGAACCGGGTCCAAGTAGGTGCCGCAAGCAGGTGTTTGACTTTGATGAAGTAAGTGATGGACATGGGCGGTATTTGCG
Source organism: Triturus cristatus (assembly GCF_964204655.1). Lineage (NCBI taxonomy): Eukaryota > Metazoa > Chordata > Amphibia > Caudata > Salamandridae > Triturus > Triturus cristatus. Next base: position 233,373,218 of record NC_140585.1, read on the forward strand.
AGCATTAATAACCAGACAGGGTTGTTGCTTAAGGGCTCTAAATTAAATTGTTTTTGTCTCCCCAGAGTGTGACAATAGGCAACACCCCCTGGCTGGGTCCATGGGATATCGCAAATTTACGATTCACGTAAGCTTTGACTAATGTTTCTCTGCCACTAATTTTGAAGGATATCACTGGTTTTTAATCAGAAATACCACAACAGGGATAAAATAAAATTATGTGGTCAGTGGTAATTGTCAGAGGAAGCTTCACCTCAATTTTGGACGTGGTATAAAATCTAATGCCGCGCATAGCTTCTCTTTCAAACAAGGATGATTGAGCAATTGGCACTAACACTCCATTTTATCAAAACCACACGCTGATTGCCACAAGTGTAGTTACATGTATGAACTACAGTCATAGATGGACAGTTTTTTACCCACAACACATGTTAGGTTACACAGGTGTAGGTTATAAATGCAGATCCTGGCATGTGGATCTTTTCACCGCACCTGATGAACCTAGCAGTGAGCTTACTACTGTGGAATGCATGATTGGCCTGAATGTAGTAAGCTTGATATCATGTTGTTTTCTGTTTCAGAACAAAGCGTTGATGAACTAACCTTAAGTTTTGCGGTCAATTGAATCACTTCATGAGTAGACCTTAGAGTGTGCACTCATTTCTATATCTCACCGGTCCTGAAGAAAGCCTTGCTAATATGCATCCAAAGGCTGAAACATGTAGACCTTGTCACTATGTTTACAAACTGATGTCTGTGACCAAGAAAGTAACAATTGACATCCACCATTTTTACTTTTAACCTTGCCCTATAACCCCACTATTAAAACTCTCTTGAGAAGTTACATAGGCAATTTTAAAATCACTTGCACTTTTTCACTCGCTCCAGAGAAAAATACCCAATTCCGCTGTAACTCAGGCCTCGCAGCACACGAGAGAGGCACTCGGCCCCTCGGGTGGGAACCCTATGATGAAGCATGCCACCAACTAGGTTGGTGGGTGAGGGTTCTTTTAAAAACAAGTATTACTTTCCTTTTCTTGACCACAGTAATCCTTCCTAGGAATTACTCCTTCTTTGTCGTTGTTACAAAGATGATAAAAAATATATATATATATAATCTATTCTCTATAACAGTATTGTTGTTTTTCTGGACTATGTCAGTGTACATACATCAGAATGAAGTGTAAAGTGCCCAGAGAATTATTAGGACACTTGGCAATTTCAGCGATCACCAGCCTGATTCTGTGACTTCTCCATATCATTGATAGATTGATCCCTGGAGGAAGGAATGACATTTAGCTGATATTGCATTTTTTAAATGTTTGTCTCATTATCACCTTTCCACAATGTCCCTTTACATGAACCTGAACGTGTTCGCTGTCACAGTCACAATACAGAATAGTTGTATCTTGGTCCAGATCAGGGTCTGAAGTGGCAGTATCCCCAGGACATGAGTTGGACTACCATGTCTCCAGGGTGCTTCAGGTTTCCCCCAGAGGAACTGCTGTTCAATTCTCAGGCACAGCTTTTCTTCACCCCCCGCATGGGTCAGCTGGGTGCTTCAGCTCCTGCTCCTCAATTTCCTCAATCTTGAGAGCACTACATGACCTGAAAGAGCAAGGATGTGTCTTTATTGTCTCAGTGACTGACCTTGTTATGGTTCATCCAATGAGAGGAGGCTGCAGTCCCTTACTCGTCGCAGCGTGGAATAGATTCAGCTAGACTGCTGATCCACACCTCTCTGTGAAAAGGCATCACTGATAGATAGGTAGTCCTGGGCACTTAAAAATGGCTCCCAGGCTTGAGTCTATCTGTGACGCGTCCTCTCATTATGATGGGGAGGACCTCCAAGCACTTTCCCAGACTGAGGTGGTCACACCCACAGGTCTGTGAAAATTTAGTCTGGAAATGTTCAGCTAAGACAGGCGCCTGTGCATTTTGTGCATGTACAGTGCCTGCCTGCCTGCCTGACCTCAAAATGAAGAGACTGTGTCAGGCTGACCTTTGCTCACTCTTTATGTTTGCAAAAAGGTGGTGACATGGACCCTATTACTTAATGTGCAAAGATTGTACAAAGATGCATAGATAGTGAGTAATTAAGCACATAGATGTGCTGTAGCACGGGGTTCCGCTCATCACTTACTCCTCACCATGAACCCAGTGTACATAAGGTCAATTGATCTTTGTTGTCAGCTGAGACATAAAAGTTGAATCTCAATATAAGTCATTAACAATTTTCATTACTTTAGATCAGTCAATAAATAGAGTTTAGCTAACTTAAAGGGTCTTATTCCTAAATCTTTTCATCATTCTTTCTTTTATTAAAGTATTATTCTTCAAGATTCTTCAGAAAAGAACAATCAATCAATCAATCAATATTTAGCAATGCAGGTCCTCACATTCAGCTTACCTTGCCGCATCTATTTCTGCCTCTGTTGCTTTGCTTCAATTGTTACGTGATGTTTTCTTAATTTTCTTGCCTACATTGCACTCTACCGTCTGCACCCATCGGAATCTGAACCAGGCCCGGTGCCAGGAACCCTAGCCATCCGGCCACCCACAGATATTCCAACATGAAGCTCAGAGCCCTGGACCTCAGACACTGCAACAACAACTGCTGCATCGCATCTCCTAGAACAATGGTAGGAACTTTTACCTTCCACCACTGCTGCCCCACCTGCAACTTAAGACCGCCCCACCTCACAGAAACCCTCACCACACCCACCGTACCAACCATGACCACCCAGGAACTACTCCACTGCCTCCTGATGAATGCCTGTTCGCTCTGCAAACGAGCCACCGAAATCTTGGGCACCAACACAACCTTCAATAATTATGTCATCTTCAACACAAAGACGTGCCTCAACTCCCTCCTCCACCCTGGACATCGCCACCATGACACCCAACGGCTACAAGATGATGCACCAGGAATGCACCAACAAACGCAGAAGAGGCTTCACCATCATCCACAAAGAAACCAGCCATTGCACTACCACCAAAGAGGGCACCACACCGATCATTGAACACCTCAATTTGTAACTGAGACCGATGGCACAACTACCAGAGGCACCCTAGAGCGTACTCCTCATGGCAACAGTCCAGCCCAAAATGCTAGACCAGGACCTACCTGGACCGGAAACAAGCATCCTGGGAACGGTTTCAGAGTATCACCCATCATCAGCCAGGCTAGCTTGAATCCAGTGACACAACAAGCCAGGGGCCCACATCTGGGCATATCCTTAGCCACATAGGGTGAACATAGCAAACAGAACAAGATAAAGGACAGAGTGCCAAACCTTTTCAACCACTCACCCCTAGTCAAGAGATCTCGGACAACACTACATTGTCCACTTCACCACCGCAGGATCACCATGCACCACCACCAGGCCCCCCAGCTTCTCCCTCTGCAGCCCGAACAAAGTGGCAGAGACCCAATGGACAGACATCCTCAACACCACCCAGCTGGACCCCCCAATCAACCCTGAACAGGCCTTCCAGAATTGTTTTGCCTGGATCACCAACTGCGCCCACAGAATCACCCCCATTAAGCCAGCCCAAACCATCAAATCTATCAAACAACCCAGTTGGTATTCATTAGAACTCAGGACTATGAAACACAACTGCAGATTACTAGAAAAAAGATGGCACACCAGCAAAATGCTCACAGACTGAACTACCTTCAGGTCAGCCCTGAACAAATACCACCAACACCTTGAAAGACAGGAAAACAGGAACCCTGGCATACTGCATCGAAGCAAGTGCAAACCACAACAAGGAACTCTTCAGCATCGTCAGAGAATTCTCACACCGTCAGCCACGATAATATGATCTCCCCTTCCCAGGGACTCTGCAACACCCTGGCAAATTACTTCCACCACAAGATATCCACCATCTGCAGTAAATTTGAACCCCAACTCACTGACCTTTACAACCTCATCACGCTGACTGACACCACTCACAAACACCCCCTCACCACATGGAAACAGCACACCACTTAGAGCACCACAGCCATCATAAACTCCATCTACTATGGAGCACCCGAGGACCCCTGCTCCCACCACTTCTTCAACCTCGGGAGCAAGGAAATCAGCAGTGAACTCACTTCCATTCTCAACCTATCCATTTCCACTGCCACCTTCCCTGACAGATGGAACCACGCAGAAATCAGACCCCTCCTCAAGAAACCATCCGCCGACCCCAACATACCCAAGAATTATCGCCCCATCTCTCTGCTCCTCTTCCCCACCAAAGTCCTCGAGAAGGCCATCAACTGCCAGCTTAACAAACACCTGAAGAGAAACAACCTGCTGGACACCCCAATCCGGCTTCTGTGCCAACCATAACACTGAGACAGTGCTGATCGATGCCACCAACGACATCAGAACCCTCCTTGAACAGCAGCTATGATCCTCCTCAGCCTCTCAGCAGCTGTCAACACCGTATCCCACCACACACTCTTCAAGAGACTCCACCACATCGGGATCCAGAGAGAAGCCCTCAAGTGTATTGCATCCTTTCTAACAGGACAGACCTTGAGAATCCGTCTACCTACTTCACTTCAGAACCCAAGAGCACCATCTGCGGCGTGACTCAAGTTTCATCCTTCAGCCTTACCCTGTTCAACACTGACATGACGCCCCTGGCCAACATCGTCAGAACCTATGGCCTCAACATCATATCCTATGCAGATGACACCCATCTCATCCTCTTGATCTCAGAAGACCCCTCCACCAATATGACCAACTTCCGCAACTGCATAATGGGTGTCACAGGCTACATTAAGACAAACTGCCTGAAGCTCAACATGGATAAGATGGAAGTGTTGATTTTTGAGAACTCGGATCCGGACCCACACAACAGTCTACACCCACAACCTTGATATCATCCCGGACAGCAAACTCACCATGAAATGCCAGATCAATGCAGTATCCTATGCCTGATCCACATCCTCTACAATCTCTGAAAGATCTTCAGATGGCTCCCTGTCAGCACCAGGAAAACTGTCACTCAAGCCCTAGTCACCAGCTGACTTGACTATGGCAATGTGCTCTATGCAGGAATCACCACCCAACTCCTAAAGAGACTTTAGATGAGTCAGAACTCAGCTGCCAGACTCATCCTACACCTCCCCAAACGGACCCACATCACCCCCCACCCAGGAACCTCCACTGGCTCCCCATCCATAAAAGATGCAAATTCAAGATGCTGATACATGCATGCAGGGCCCTCCACGACCAAGGACCAACACATAATAACCACTGCCTGAACTTCCACCAAGCCTCCAGACAACTGCACTGCACCTCCCTCACCCTGGCAGACACTCTCCACATTCACCAGAGCTACAGCAGAGGACCTTCCTTCTCCTACCTCGCTGCCAAGTCCTGGAACGACCTTCCTCTTCACTTCCAAATATCACCCTCTCTTCCTGAATTCAGAAAGGGACTCAAGATCTTGCTCTTTGACGGATCACAGAAAGAACCTAGCACCTGGATACCATTACGGGTGAATATCTCTGCTTTATAAATCCTAGTTGATTGATTGAGTGATACAATAAACGTAACAAGCGCATTCTATTGAGAAACGTCCCTATTTTACACTAGGTCAAGATAAATGGGAAATGGATTATTAATTCAGAAATTCATGAAGAGTTTTGATGAGAGAAATGAGCATAAGTATATAGCTTTCCCCAAATAAGCTGGAAAGTATTCGCAGCTCAAGTAACAGCAGATCAAGGAATAAACTAAGACTTCTCAATAAAGAGATGTCCAGGAAACTCAGGGGCATATTAGCAAGACCGGCGATAATGGGCTTGCTAAGATGCATTATAGAATTCCAATAGAAGCCCAGGTTAGATGTCCTGCGCATCTAACCTGGGCTTCTATTGGAATTCTATAACACATATTAGCAAGCCCTTTATCGCCATTTTAGCTGCAGTTTCCTGCCGCTAACACTGCGATAATTTTATCGCCGGTCTTGCTAATATGCCCCTCAGTACAAGATCTCCTCTCAGAGAGTCAGGAAAAGAGGAAACAGAATAAGATGCTACTCTCAGTCAATTAGTCTGTTTTGCATTGAAGGGGTGGAAGCATTGGCCCTAATTGAATATGCCTAACTAGTCTAGGAGCATGCACTATTGTAAACACACATTTTCTATATTGCAACATGAATATTCTTTCTTCTTCTTGTTGACCAATAGGATTTCAGCACGCTCCAGGGAACAGGTCTACTCCCTATCTTCTCACCAGAGCACAATCGTCTTACAACCGTGTGTCCTTAAATGTTGAGGGCACATCCTTGATTCTATGTAATATCATCTTCCATAAATCATCCTCCCTGTCGTCTATACATTCTGTGGAGTGAACCTTACTATCAGTCATCTAAAGCAAAAAATATCTATTCATTCATTAATTACAGCTGCTTCCAAAAATGCGTCTGCAGCAAAGAGAAGAAAACAAAGTGCACAATTTTCATTTAAAGTGAAAACAAGCATTTCAGTATTAATGGGCCTTCACATTAAAGACATGGGGGCATATTTACTTTTAGTGACACCCTGGTGGCGTTAAGTATTACACCTTATTTACAAGGCAGCGTTAAGCCACTTAACACGCCTTGTAAATAAGGGCCCTATTCACGCAGCACTTAGAGTGAAAGGGGCGTGCGATGGGTGTTGCCGTGGGCGTTTCACCGCAACACCCGTTGCTTTTTGATGCTGCCCCCTACAAGGTTTGGAGCAGCACCAAAAATAAGACCAGGAAATACCTGATCTTAAACAGGCAATATGAGGAGAAATGTTTCGTTTCTCCTCGTATTTTCCTTTTCTATGTGAGCTGCCTTCTGCAGCACACATAGAAACAGAAAATTGCCTGTAAAGATTGTTTATGTGTAGGAAGGTGTCCATCCTGCACATAAACAATCCCCCCTGCAATGCAGGCACCTTTGCAACATGGCACAAGGCTGCCTGCGCTGGTGGCAGGCTGCTTCTTTAGCGCCAGCGCTAGTGGCAACGCAGGGGTACGCTGCATTTTTGTAAATACGGCACATCGCTGCGTTTTGAAACTGATGGAGCGCGGCATTACTAATTTGGGCGTAATACCGTGCTCCACCAGTTTCTAGTACATATGCCTCATAGAGTCTTCACATATGCCTATATTTGAATTTGTACTTTATTACTAGGTTACAGGCCTACAGGTTTTAAGCATGGTTGCCTACTACAATTTTGCATCAAACATTCTTCATATTTAACTTAAAGTCTGCAATTTTTTTTTTTAATAAAGCATTTGATAAGTATTTAAATTTGCATTAGCAGATGTATAGATAATTTACCACCTATTGAAAGGCAGACCAGACATATTGCCTAACTAGTACATATACGTGGCATTACCGCTTCTGCTGTGGTTGACGCAATTCAATTGATAACTTTCTTCTCATTTTGTTTGTTAATCCAGTCTTCTCCTGAGAAAGTGAGGGATGCTGTGATGGCGGCCATTGATGCAGGATATCGCCACTTTGATAGTGCCTATTCCTATAAGAATGAACATGAAGTTGGGGAAGGAATCCGTAAGAAAATACAGCAGGGTGTTGTTAAACGAGAAGATTTGTTTGTTGTCAGCAAGGTACTGTTCTGATGGAGATGTTGGTACTGCTGAGGGCAGTTACACATCTGTGCATAAAGTTAATTAAAAATGTTTATAGTTTGGGATTACATGAGGGATGGGAATCCATATTTCAAATTGTTATTGACAAAGTTAAGACCTGGCTAAATGTATATCCTGTTTGTTTTTTGGCAGGCTATTGCACACTATAATGGATCTCCCACAGAACACAGTGAGGATTTACTAAAGCATTTGTTAGTATTAGAAGTAGTAAAATGGCCAACTCTGTATTACTAAAAGTGCAAAGATGCCATAGTCCCTTCTATTTGTTCTAAATATATATGAATATTACCCAAATATTCCAATTTTATTAACATTTATGTTTTCGTTGCTTTGGAGCTAATTCACAAAGGTATGTTAGATTACATAAAAGAGTACTACAGGACTGCTACTTTACATACTTCAGATAGCCTATTTAAATAGGCCCACTGTCACCTATATATGTGCCAGAATGGTGTTCAGTGCAGTTTCCTTCAGAGAAGGAATCTGTCTTACTTATACCTTTGTTAAAAACTGCCTGTATTAAAGTTCCCTCGACATATAAATCTGGATTGCAATTATGGAATAAATTAGTTGGATTATTCCTATTAACCCCAGATATTTCAAACCTCAAGTCCTTCAAATAGAATAAACCCAATTCAGAGTGTCTGCTGGCAGGAGGTATTTATGTCAAAATGTACACAAATGTTGTGACTGTGTGTATGTGTTTGTGTGTGTAATATCTACCCGATGTACCCAGGACATTGTATTGACATCCATAAATGAAAACTTGTGTATTTATTTTATAGTCCTGAGCACACACATCTGTATTCATCTGGTTTGTGGGCAGGAATGGAGTTCTGTTTTCTTAGGATGTTATACTTGCCAACCCTACCAATGTAGGCAGTAGGCTTCTGTTTATCCTGCGGCATTAATGCCTACTCATTTTTGGGTTACATCCTAAAGCTTTTCATGAAGCCAGGCTAGGTCAGGCCTTGGCAATTGCGGGCTCTCAGTGAAAACATCAACACAATGACCCAGGGCAGTTAACATGCTTTATCAGAAAGCACTAAGTGAACGGATGAAAAGAGGTAATTATCTTGTTGGCTGTGCTGACAGATCCAAAAATTCCAACTTCACAGTGAAAGTGTGGCCACAGTGAAAATTAGGGTGCAGGCCCTGGGGACCCCATCCCCCAGGGCCTGCACCCTAATTTTTTTTGTTAAAAAAAATTAATTTGGCCCTCCCAAGGCCTTAATCAGCCCCGGGGACCCCAACCCCCGAGTCATGGCCTTTTAAAAAAAAAATCTTTAGGAGGGGGGCTGCGTTGCCCCCCTCCTCAGGCCACTTATGGCCCCGGGGGACCCCAGCCCCCGTGGACGGCCTTTGTTTTTTATTATTTAAAAAAAATATATATTTATAGAAACACCTAGGACATGCTGGACAAACCGTATGTACCTATCACCATGACGATTTGCGTGATATTCATTAAAAGGCGACTATGCATACAATGAATCCACGTGGAATGTATTTACACCGCTAGTGAAGCTCTGACGTGTCTGACGCCCTACCGTGCCTAATCCCGGCGCCCCCGCCGGTGGGTACTCTCCAAGTAGACACCCTTGTCGTTTATTTATACAAACATGGGTAGCTATTGACGGGCACATTTAATACACACGCACACCAAGCCATTCAAAGGGGATTCGACAAAAATTCGACCAAACTATGCAAGAATACCCTCTCACGGTTAATAAAACACACATCCACCGCCGGATGTGTAATACTTTATATTTTACTCTCTGGAAAGGAGACAAACCTCACTTGAGAGTCACAACGTGCTCCTGGCTGAGCCCAATGCTGTGTTACACCCACCAGTGCCCGCCGAGTGCCACACACCTCTGTGTTGTATTCCACCAGCTAGTGCGTATGCTATTACGATCTCTAGCCCATGTGCACTGTAACACCACCCGTGAATATGTCATGCCACACTTGCCTTCGCACGGGTTATATTGCCCCATCTAACGTGCCTTCCTCGATGCCTATGTTATAATGCACAGCGCTATGCCATACATATTACAATCTGGGATCCATATCTTTGTCACAGTGCATATGCAATGTTACACTCCCCAGTACATATTTTATATTACATCTTTAGAGACTAGTTAGGTTACACAACACTGTCCTGTGCATATTACACTCCAAGGCGCATATCGCATAGCAAGCGCTAGTGCCTGTGCTATCTCGCACTCTCCAATGAATCTGCCATTGCGCACAATGTATTGCATATTATATTTCACGCCCCGGTTCAGCTTATATCACACTTTTTGGTGCATAGTTTATACCATATACTATATCTAGTTTTCATTTTCAATCGTGCTCTCAGGACTATGTTCTATATAACACTGCGCCCACCTACCCTTTTCACGGGCATTACATTTTGCGATGGGGGGTGGAGGGTCAGGGGGTGTTTCTGCCAAGTGAGCCCGGAGTCACAGTCACAAACGTCCTCTTCTTCCTGAATAAAAGTGAGATTATGCTGCATACTTGTTCATATTTTAAGTAGTTCGCATAGACACACATTTTAAAAACAATAAAGTTCCTAATACCCACTTTCTCTGAACAGTTAGCTTGCTGCCCCATCCACCTCCTCCCTATGCTCTGTTGTCTGAATCCATGGACTAGCCTCCTCCCTCCTGCCATGCATGGTCTGATGTGCTGCCACTGCCCTCCATGATGTACCAGTCCACTCCTCCTGCCCTCCATTACCCAATTCATTGACCTCCTGCTTAGCCTCTGTGCTCAGCTTGCTGCCCCTATTCTCCTTCCCCCTGCCCTCCGATGTCTTTGTGCATGCCCCTGCTCCATCCTTTTTGCCCACCATGTTCCATGGACCTGCCACTCCTATCTACACTGAGTGTTCTGTTGAGCTGCCACTTCCCTCCCAACTGCCTAGCATTGTCAGATGACTGTAACCTGTCCCTGCCACCTCCACCCAGCCTGTCCACATGCCATGCCCCTATGTCCTCCATGGACCATTTTACTGCCACACCCTTCTGCCCTACCTGGTCTGTTGTGCTGCAACTGCTCCTCCTGCCTGCCTGCGCGGTCTGTTGTGAGGCCCCTTCCCCTGAACTCTCTTGTCGGTGCCCAGGTTCTAACCCTCCCTTCTATCCTCCATGGTCCTTTGTGCATGCCCCTGCACCCGCCTTCTTGCCCATCATAGCCAATGTGCTGCCACTAACCCTCCCGCTTGCCATACATGGTCTTCTGTGCTGCCATGGCCCCTCCCACCTTCCCTGTCTGGTCAGCTAGCTGCCCCTGACCCCCTCCCACCTTCCCTCCATGGTCTGTGTGTATGTCATCATAGTCTCATTGTTGCTCTCCATGGTGTGTCTTGTTTCTAGTGCCCATCCTGCCTGACCTCCATGGTTATCTTGCTGCTCCTGCCCTGCCCCCTTGCCCCCAGCCCTCTGTTTCCATGTGCAGACCCCTATTCCCTCCCTCCTGGCTTGTCTGTTCCATTGTAATGCCCCTGATCCGTCCCTCCTGCCCTTTATGGTCTGTTATGCTGCAGCTTTCTCTCCTGTCTGTCCATTATGGTCAGCTAGCTACCATTGCCTCTTCCCCCTCTGTTCTCTGTTGTCCATGTGCATGGTCCTGTCCCCTCCCTATTGCCTTCTATGGATTGTTGTGCTGCACTCCCGTCCTGCATGCCCTGTGTGGTGTATTATGCTTCTGCAAACCCTGATGCCTGCCCCGTAGGGTCAGTTTGGTGCACCTCTCCATGTCCCTCCTGTCCTCTGTTATCCGAGTCCATGTCCCTACCCCAATTCCTCCTGCCTACCATGATCCAATGTACCATACTTGCGAACATTTTGAACTTGGTAAGAGGGAGATTTTGAAAAAAAACTGGGGTATTGATTTTCCCCTTTGAGTTACATTGAAAAAGAGGAGATTGTAGGCAGGCGACAGATCAAATAAAGCCCATTTGAGCTTAAAAACATTGGACGTTTCCTGGCTGAAACGGGTCTGTTGGCATGTATGGTTGTACTACCACTGCCTCTTCCTTCTGCCCACAATGGTCTATTATATTGCCACAGCCTCTCTTGCCAGTCCTGTATTGTTGGTTTGTTGCCCCTGCCCCCCTTTCCACTGCCCTCCATAGTCTGTTGTGCTGCCACTGCCCTTCCCGCCTGTCCAGTGTGGTCAAATTGTTGCCTCTGCACTCTCCTACCTGCCTTCAATTTTCAGAGTCCGTGCCCCTGGCCTCTGCCTCTCAACAGTATCCCAATGAACAACTAGATTGCTAACATTCTGTATTTATTACAAAAGTGTGGAACGCCTGACGTCATCTTGATGTCATCAAAACTGTAATACCTAGAGTATTTCCTTTAGAAATTACATATATGAGAGGGTCTTATTTGCATCAAAATTATGGTTAGTGCTCTAAAAAACTAAAATGAGGACATATTTTCTGAGTTTTCAAATAGCGACAAAGAACTTTTAAATTATTTGTAATCTTTATGTTTTTTATCCAGTTGACCACTTGATTAAATGTTGCACCTAGGGGAGAGGATGTGGTGTTACTTCCAGAGCTGCAGACTTTGCAACTGGGGAACCAGGTTGGAGTTTCTGCTTCAGCTCAACATTCTGTGATTCTGGTCAAATCACTTAATCTCCCCACGTCTACAACCAAAATGAATTTGATCTTGTGTCATGTAACCAATGCTCATGTAAAGCACTCCAATACCTGACAAGTCTGCACTATATAAAACTGCAAATAAATAAGTGTTTTGCACACTTCTGTCATTGGGCTACATGTGGGCTACATCTGGGTGATATTTGGGCTACATTTGGGCTCTTCTGTCTCTGGTGGCCATCTTGGGAGATTTATTTGTTATGAAGTTTCCTAATTTCCTCATTTACTGCAGTCTCCTCAGTAGCAAATACTTTCAGTTTTTATTTTGGTTCCATCAAGAAGGCATTCAGGTGTGTCACACATTTGCCATAAATTCTGAATGTTAGCACTCTAGTTGCTCATTAGATCACTGTAGTAAAGCTACTGCTCACCAGGGAAGTCTGCTGCTGGTATTCAAGTGCATGTTTCAGTCTGCATGTCAGAATTGTTTTATGAAATAGAAGAGGATTTGAGAACTCAAAATGTGCCCTAATTTTTCTTTCTGCAGCACTAATCATAATTTCTATGGCAAAATGAACCCCCTCATTTTGTTCCTTTGTAAATTAAATGTTTTAAGTGTTACCACTTTATTCCAATCAAGATGGCTTCAGGTGTGCCATACCTTTGTCATAAGTAAGACTGTTAGCGCTCTAGTTGTTCGTTAGAACACTCTGGGACATTCTGTCATTGGGATATACTTGGGCTACATCTGGGTGATATTTGGGCTACATTTGGGCTCTTTTGTCTCTGGTGGCCATTTTAGGAGACTTATTTGTTATGAGGTTTCCTAATTTCCTCACTTACTACAGTCTCCTCAGTAGGAAATACTTTCAGTTTTTTTACTTTGGTTCCATCAAGAAGACATTCAGATGTGTCACACATTTGCCATAAATTCAGAATGTTAGCACTCTAGTTGCTTATTAGATCACTGTAGTAAAGCTACTGCTCACCAGTGAAGTCTGCTGCTGGTATTGAAAGTGCATGTTTCAGTCTGCATGTCAGAATTTTTTAATGAAATAGAAGAGGATTTGAGAATTCACTCAAAATGTGCCCTAATTTTTCTTTCTGCAGCACGAATCATACTTTCTATGGCAAAATGAGCCCCCTCATTTTGTTCCTTTTTACATTAAATGTTTTAAAAGTTACCACTTTATTCCAATCAAGATGGCTTCAGGTGTGCAATACGTTTGTCAAAAGTAGGACTGTTAGCGCTCTAGTTGTTCTTTAGAACACTCTGGGAAGCTGAAGTAGAACAAAAAAGGAATCAACTGACAGTCTCTGCCCTTGTTGGATGTACATGTTTTACTGAGAATGTCAGACTTCATTCTCACATGACTGAGAAAGATAATGTGAATTTACAGAAAATATGCTCTCAGTTTAGTTTATAGATCACCTTCCAAACCTCTGTGGGAAAGGCATGAGAAAATAGTTTTCTCTCAAACATGATTCATGATATCACAGCAGAAGGCTTTTTCACATTGTAATATCACCTTAGAACACACCACAATTCCTAAAATGAGTATGGTACCATCAACAAATGATTTATAATGTAACTAAAGTCTTAAAACCTTCTATTAACTCACGATGAGATGTGTAGTTAGGCTCCGCCCAGATATCTCTATTTTTTTAACTCTAATTTTCTCAGAAACTACTGAACGGATTTACACCATTTAAGCAAAAGGCACGAGTCTGAACTGAGGAATACCTCTTTGCCAAATTTGGTGTAATTCCGTTCAGCAGTTCGGGCTATGGGAAAATGCATGGAGAAAATGCCTTTTGGGACCCCCCTTTTTTCTCTGCCCCCGCTTGACGAATCACCGTGAAATTTGTAGAATAGGAGCGGACCAGAGCTGGCCAAAAGTTTGGAAAATTTCGCGAAGATTCGTCAATCGGCGCCAACGTTATTCCAAATAGAATGTTGCGGATTTCCTATGGAAAATAGATCCTAACTATAACTACCTACTGGTGACTGCCAGTAGGTAATATATATATATATATATCACACAATTCCATTACCTCCAGGATGCCTCCACATACAGACATGGACCACTTTGTAGGTGCATTGAATCAGTTTATTGCATAGTCGCCATTATGCGTTTCGGCTCAAACAAGCCTTGATCACATGACATGGCACTGTGGCTTCAACTTTATTTTTAAAGTGACAAGTGCAGGGTGTGGCGTACCACGTGCAAATAGCAACCATAGACATACAAAAGTTTGTGATGAACACATTTAAATATTTGGCTCAACTTGCACAACGTACATGGTAAAATTGTTATTAAATCAATTGTTATTAATAATAAAAACTGGCAATTGCGAAGGCATAAATAAGTATTAAAATAATAAGTTACTTAAAACACCTTGTATGTTGTTGTCTTATCGCATGGACTTGCCCATATTATCAAACCATATATTGTCCTTATTTGAATAGATGAGTATAGTCAACATGAATTCACATCTGGTAATTTCTTGTGTAATACAATTGCATTATCAGTGTCATGTTGATATTAACTCCAATCTTGAATCGCCATATACTGTGTTTGTGTGTCCATGTCTGTCCTGGTTGCCTGTGTGTAAAGTGCTCAGGTGCAGCGAATAAAGTGATAAAGCGCTTAAAGTATCTATGTGCAAAGTGCATGTTTCAAAACTGTAATATTGTCCGTTAATCAGGTCTAACTCTCACCCTATAGGTGGAGTACTTCTTTTGGTTTCTGTTCTATTCAGGTTATCAAAGAACAAATGGGGGGAGGTAGAGGGATAATCTTCATATTGATCAAATATAAATATATATATATAGCACTCTGCAACACCGGGGACACTCTGAATCTGCTCACCTCAAATGTCTGTAATACTGTGCCTGGAGTGGAAAAAGCTTTTGTCATATTACAGCTTGGCATGATAGCACTTTGCTAATCCTATGCTTAAAGATTTTGCTTTGTAAATGGCAAAAGGCTTTGTCCCTTTTTACCTCAGCATGGATGGGACGGTGCTAATCTTATGCTCAAAAACATTGCTGGAAAAACAGACATTTGAGGTGAGCAAATTCATGTGTCGCTGGTGTGGTAAGTATAGTCTATATAAGTCTATATAAGAGCTGCTCTCCACCTACATTTAGTAACTACCCAGAGTTCTCTGCTTTCTATTTTGCATAATCTCTACAGTAAGCTAAGCCTGAAAGGGCATTGTTTCGACTTAAACTGGGTGCTTCCTTGTGTCTGGACAAAGCTATACCACTCTGTAGAGCTCTAATGAGAGTGAAACATGTGTCAGGAGTTGCTTTCATGTACCCCAGGTTGGCATGAATGGTATATTCCCAATCCAAAACTGTAATACTGTGCTTGGAGCGGTAAAATGCTTTTGTCATTTCACACCTCAGCATGGATAGCAGTTTGCCAATCCTGCGCTTAAAGATGTTGCTGTATAAATGTCAAAAGGCTTTGTCCCTTTCTAGCTCAGCATGGATGGCACTGTGCTAATCCTATGCTTAAAAACCTTGCTTAAAAACCATTTGAAGTGAGCAAATTCAGAGTGTTGCTGGCTCCATATAGGAGCTGCTCCCCACCTAAATTTGGGAAGTACCCAGAGTTCTCTGCTTCCTCTTTTGCATAATTATTCAGCACTCTTAGCCTGCATGGGTATTGGTTTTACTAATACTGGGTGCTCCCATGTGCCTGGACAAAGCTATACCTCTCTAAGGAGCTCTGATGTGAGTAGAACATATGTCAGGGGTTGCTTTAATGCATTCTATGTTGGCTTGGATGGTATTTTACCAATCCAAAGCTGTAATCCTGTGCCAGGAGTGGTAAAAGGCTTCTCTTAATTTTACAGCTCAACATAAATAGCACTTTGCTAATCCCATGCTTTAAGGTTTTGCTCTATAAATGGCAAAAGGCTTTGTTCTTTTTTTAGCTTGATGTGGATGGTACTGTGCTAATGTTATGCTTAAAAACTTTGCTGGAAAAACAGACATTTGAGGTGAGCAGATTCAGAGTATCGCTGGTGTTGCAGAGTGCTCTATATAGAGGCTGCTCTCCATCTACATTTGGGAGCTACACAGAGTTCTCTGTTTCCTCTTTTTTACAATTTATTTGGCCCTCTAAGCCTGAGGGGGTTTTGTTGTCACTTATACTGGGTGCTCCTTGTGTCTGAACAAAGCTATACCTCTCTGAAGAGCTCTAATGACAGCAAAAACATGTCTGGGGTTGCTTTAATGCTTTCCAGGTTGGCTTGGATGGTATTTTACCAGTCCAAAGCTGTAGTACTTTACCTGGAGTGGTAAAAGGATGTTGTCATTTTACAGCTTGGTATGGATAGCACTGTGCTTATCCTATGCTTGAATAGTGTACTGTATAAATGGCTAAAGGCTTCGTCCCTTCCTAGCTCGCCATCGATGGCACTGTGCTATGCTTAGAAACTTTCCTGGAAAAATAGACATTTGAGGTGAGCAGATTCAGAGTGCCGCTGGTGTTGCAGGTTGCTCTATGTAGGAGCTGCTCTCCACCTAAATTTGGGAACTACCCAGAGTTCGATGCGTCCTCTTTTGCATAATTCATTCGGCACGCTGAGCATGAAACAGTATTGTTTTGACTGATACTGGGTGCTCCTTGTGTCTGAACAAAACTATAGATCTCTGAAGAGTTGTAATGAGAGTGAACCACGTGCCAGCGGTTTCTTTTATACATTCCAGGTTGGCTTCGATGGTATTTTAGCATCCAAAGCTATAATACTGTGCCTGGAGTGGTAAAAGGCTTTTGTCATTTTACAGCTCAGCATAGATTGCATTTTGCTCATCCTGAGCTTAAAGATTTTGCTGTATAAATGAAAAAAGGCTTTGTCCCTTTCTAGCTCGCTGTGGTTGGCATTGTGCTAATCCTATGCTTAAAAACTTTACTGGAAAAACAGACATTTGAGGTGAGCAAATTCAAAGTGTCTCTGGTGTAGTGAGTGCTCTATATAGGAGCTGCTCTCCACCTAAATTTTGGAACTACCCAGAGTTCCCGGCTTCCTCTTTTGCATAATTTATTCGGCACACAAAGCTTGAAAGGGTATTGTTTTGACATATACTGGGTGCTTCCTTGTGTCCGGACAAAGCTAAACCTCTCTGAGGAGCTTGGATGGTATTTTACCAATTGAAAGCTGTAATACTGTGCCAGGAGCAGTAAAAGGCTTTTGTCATTTTACAACTTGGCATGGATTGCACTTTGCTGATCCTATGCTTAAAGAGTTTGCTGTATGAACAGCAAAAGGCTTTGTCCCTTTCCAGCTTGGCATTGATGGCAAGTGCTAATCCTATGCTTAAAAGCTTTGCTGAAACTAGCCCACCAAGTATCTCCAGTAAGCGCCACGGAGCTGCGTTGCAGTGTTGTAAAAATGGGCGTGGCCTCATTACACCTCTCTGCAACGCAGCTCCCTGGCGCATACTGGAGGTACCTGGTGGGCTAGTTGGCCCCCAGGGGACCGCAGGATTGAAGAGGAATTAATTCCCCAACCTAAAACGCGCCACAGGGCGTATTTGCACACGTCACCTCAGGCCCCGCCCCCTTCCTTCACCATTGTACAAATATTCATCTAAAATCAGCCGAACTATGAATTCCGATTTACTCACCTGTTATCAGGAGAGAACCCAGTGCTGCATCTTTTAGCCCAGCACTGACCCTGAAAACTAATTCTAAGCGTACTTACCAGTAACTTGTATTTCCTTCCATAGGAATCCATTGTGTGGCTTTCAGCAGAAAAGTTTCTGTCTATTTTCACAAACTAAAAATATTCCTAAAAAATTGTCTGTATGACTTAAACACATTCTTTCAACTGTTTACAGGAGATTCACCAGTGCTGGATCCAGGATCGACCACTGAGTAAGAAAAAGTAACGATAACACTACTTACCTGCTAAGTGAATGTTCTGCCATGAAATAACATTGGTTATTCTATGTGAAAAAAAATTCTGTGTCAACTTTTAAAATACAATAATATTCCTTAAAAATCACTACTGTAACCAAAACGCTTTTGCTCAACTGTTTATAGGAGATGTCCAAGGACTGAATCTAGGTTCCAGTCCTGTGGTTAGAAAAGTAATCCATAAAGTAACTAATTGCATTTGACTAGAAATTCACATTGAGCGCAATGTTGCATTGTGTTTGAAATTGTGTTGCCCATTGCAACAACTGTAACTACTGTACTTAAAAATCTATTGCCTATTTGCAAAGTATTTAAACTAAAGTAATTCATTCTGAGAAAGTATATTTTGTATTGTAATGTATAATGTAATTATAATGTAATAAAAAAATATCTAAAAATAAATAGTTTAAAAAATGTAGTAAATCAGTATCAAAAAAATCCGTATAACAATTGCTACATTAAAAATTGTCATTTACAAAACCTTTGAAATTCACTGAAAAAACCATAGGTTTCAGGCCTGATATAGCTAGGAATTAGCATTTAAAAAACCTTAGAAATTCACTGAAAAAACAATAGGTTTTAGGGGTGTTATAGTTAGCTGGACATTTCACTGGAACAAAACCATTGAAATTCCTCCGATATAGTTAGTTGTACTAACTACATCTCGCGCGCCCGCAATCCACTGCTGATGATGTCACATATTACATCATTCATGACATGGTCAGTGACATCACTGATGACATCTCAAATGACATCACTGATGACATCGCCAATCTGTCCTCCCTCCCATTACTGACCAATCAGGTCAGCAGAATGGATAGGGTTATTAGCGCTGCCACCCGTGAGTTCCTGTTGTCCTATGTGTTCATGAGAAATTGCCAGTAAAACAGAGGCATGTAGACTCACATCCCTCACTAGTAAACAAGCTCCCCTCGTTTTCTGACCTGGTGTTTAGAACTATTATTGAAACTCTGAAGTTGCAGAAGAAAAGGTAACTCACCCTGTGATGAATGTTCTATATCGTGAGTAGTATTTGTACGCTTTATACCCAATCCTCCACTTTGATAGAATCATTATGCTTGACGTATTAGTGACATTTTACCTGTTTCTATATAATGTCAAAACAGAGTGAGGCATCAGTTTCCTCTGTGATGCATGCTGGGAATGTGGAGGTCCTTGCTATCTGAAGTTTTATTTTTCCTTGCTGTGGGGTGGTGCTTCTATTGGAACGGTTCATTTAATTGTTTTCCGCTTTAAAAGCAAAGACATAAAAATGTTTGGGCAGCCATGCTGCTGCATGTGCTTTTAACCCAGTTCTGGTTTTCCAGTGTACTTTTGATATCCTGGAAACGAATGTTTCCTCCACATAGAAATTGTTTATTGTTGCAAATACTAAGTTCTCTGTTCAAAATAGATTCCAGGGTCCCTTACCTGCGCAGGCATATTTTCATGTTTTTTGATTTATTGACTTTATATTATTTACAGAATTTATTGATGGAAATTTACTGACTCATGTGAGTAACATTTTTCTTCCATTGGGTGTTGCTAGAATCCCCCATTAATATGATGTTTCTTTTACTACTAGAAAAGCAAGCAAAAGCAACAGATTGACGTATTATCATGCTTTTTTTGTCCATCCCACCACCCTAAATTCATTCTCAGGACTGTTCAACTGTATTTTGCCATCTGCATACAGTTATATGTATTAGAAGCTCCTAGGGCTAGATGTACAAAGCATTTGTGCTTTCACAAACGGCCCAATATGCAGAACCAGGCCATTTGAAACTGCAAAAATGCTTTTTGAAATGCACAAAACACCAAATCGCGATATGGTTACTTGTAACTGGATCTCATTTTGGGTTTGAGACCCATAACAGAATAACTATTTGGAAGGGTGTGTTCAGGGCATCCCTTCCAAATCTGAACGGCATGGCAGTCACATAACATTCACACTTTACCACCAGATGAAAGTTAGTGTCAACCCATTCGTAAATGGAAAGAGGTCCCCTGAGACGCCTTCGTCTTTGAGAATTTTTGGAAAAATATTTTTAAATATAAGGCAATGATCTATTGGACCACTGGCTACTCTTTAAAAATAAAAATAAAACATTTCATTTTTATTTTTAAACGCATCCTGTTTTCCTCTAAGGAAAATGGGCAGCATTTAAAAAAAAAACTACTTTATTTAAAAGCAATCAGAGACATGGTGGTTTGCTGACCCCAGCAGACCTACATCCCTGTGATGGCAGCAAATCCTAGTGGGTCACAATTTGCGACCTACTGCATTAATATTCAAGAGGTAGGTCTAGTTACGATCCACTACGAATTGCTAATTTAGAAATAATGGGAGGATCCCACTTTAGTACATTAGTAATAGCAATTATCGATTCGCAAAAAAAACGCTATTTATTAATTTCTATTACTAATGTTAGTACATCTAGCCCCTAATCCCTTGTTTGTAGCAGAAAAAACTTGCTCTGTCTGGTATGTTCGCCATCTGAAGGCTCTTAAACAGAATACATCTAAAGTAAATCACTACTTGCGGTGCACATTGTGTATCTTTACGGTACAGATGCACCTTTTGTTGCTTGCAGAAGATGCCCTGTAGAGTGCACTGTTAACTGAAGTCATCTAAGAAAATTGGGGGCATATTATCAAGGGCTGTATCACTGCGTTAGCGGAACTTTTTGCCGCTAAAGCGGCGATATTTTTATCACCCTATTAGCAAGCTGTCGCTAACAGCTGTTAGCGGCAGTTTACTGGCAAGAGCGCCCGTTTTTTCGCCGCTTTGCATGTCAGCGATATTTAGCGTTCCTCACTAAAAGTAAAGGGAAACAGTCGCAAACCAAACATCGCACTATTTACAATCCTGCTCCAGACACGCGAAGCGATATGAAAAGCCGCGCTAACCGCGGTTATCGCAGGAATCTATCACCTGTTTGACAAGTGACTTAACCACCTTTTGCATGGGAAGTGGATTGTCTGGTTAGGTTCACAATTGCATATTAGCAAGCATTTCAGTAGCGCTGAGAAATCATCGCATGATTTATCACGCTATTGCTGCTTATCGCTGTACATCGCTGGTTTTGACATCGCCTCTGAGCAAGGCGTTGCTAATACGCCACTCACACTGCGATGTCAACCAGCAATAGACGGCGGTACAGGAAAACGCGCTAGGCGTGATTTGCGATTATTATGGCATTCCGTTGCTAATATGCCCCTTGCTGCTTCCTTTTGGGATTTGCGGCATCAAACCTGGTAAAGAGGGATAGAAAAAGATAGTTCATTTCTGCTTCTCTAGTCCTTGGCCTCTGTCGATGAAATTGTTCAGCACTTCAGTGATTTGTGAAGCACCCCCTGCTGCACTTGTCCCCAGACAGAAACATCCAGCCAGCCTATTGAACACATACCAGATGGTAATGCATTCAGAGGCGGCCCTTCCATTAGGGCAGAGGAGCGTTGCTCCTGCCCGCTGCCAGTGCTGCAAAAGGTGAAAAATAAAATGGTAATAAAATGAATCCATTACCATTTTATTGTTCCCTTTCCCCAGCCCGAGCTGTGTTTCGGGGTGGGGCCACTGCTGCTGACTGGCAGCAGGGGAGCGCTGCTCACTCTACCACTTTACACTGCGCATGTCACTTTGGCCGGCTGTGACGGTAAGCCTGACATGCGCAGTGTAACCCTCTCCACCCAACTGTCTAAGACAGTTAGGTGGAGAGCAGGCAATGGTCCCCAGTGCCCACGGGAGCATTGAGGCAGCCCGCTGCTGCCAATTCTGATGCTGCTCTTATGCTGCTGACATTATTAGCAGCATAAGGGCAGAATTTGATTAGTGTGGAGAACAACTGCAGCCTGCACACCAGACCAGCATCGAGGGACCGAAGCAGGAGGACCAGTGCATGCTTTGGGTGAGTACATTTAAAAAATGTTATTCTTAACCCACTGATGCACTGTGAGACTGCCACTGCCTTCATCCATAACGCTAGTGTTCTCAGTCATGGTTCGTTCGACACTTTATTAGGGTGCAAGCCACCACTGAATACATTGTTATGTTACGTTAAATTGTATAGTGCACTATTAACCAGTGAGGGTTTCCAGACACATTGCAATTACTGTTCTCATAGGTTAGCATTGATCTGAATGAATGTGTCTTTTTCTAACCTGGCCGAGGTCTAGAGTGGGCATGTGAACCTCATTCTTCCAGTAACCCAACTATTTTCTCTTGTAGCTCTGGTGCACGTTCCATGAGAAGTCGATGGCGAAGGTTGGATGTCAGAAAACTCTGGATGCACTGAAGCTTAATTATCTTGATATGTACCTGATCCACTGGCCGGTGGGGTTCAAGGTGCATTTTTATGTCATTGCTACTCTATGTCACTTATTGTGCAAAGTATAAACATAACAAAGTTTTCTTAAATACACCACATTGATGTTGTGCTTTGGATGTGGTCACCGATCACGCTTTTCTGTTAGAAAGAGTGCAACGGCGTGGGTCTAGAGCCCAAAACGTTTGAGTGAGATGTTTTTATTTTCCTTTGGCAGGCTGGTGAGACGATGTTCCCACTTAATGAAAATGGGCATGCAATTAGGAGCAACACTACCATTCTGGAGACGTGGGAGGTAGGATTGAGGAGGCTGTGCTGCTCCAGGAGTCCCACTATCAGTGAAGGATGAATTGTGGATGTCTATTGTGATCCAAAGTGAGACTGCTCCTTTTGATGTTGTTTGGAACCTCCGTTTCACTTGTCTACTGTGGTATCTTCTATTTCTATCGTAGTTACCGTGTATGTCATACTGGTGTTGTTGCCATGTATGCAAAAACAACAATTGATGGACAGAATGCAGAACAATGTCATACATTCACCCCAGTACAGAGATCTGGGCCTAAATCCATCGTTTTTTTGCTCACCATGCCATTCCAGTTTGAACCCAGCCATATGCAAATCAGTCTTGACCCTGTGCCCAATGGGAACAGTGCAGCCCGAACTGCCAAGCCAGGTCCTCCCTGGACTGGAAACAAGCATCCTAGGACCGGTTTCGGGCTTTCAGCCCTCGTCAGCCAGGATAGCCTGATTCCAGTGGCATGGAGAGCAAGGGACTCACGTCTGAGCATACCCTTCCCACTCGGGGTGACAAATGCAAAAACAACAATTGATGGACAGAATGCAGAACAATGTCATACATTCACCCCAGTACAGAGATCTGGGCCTAAATCCATCGTTTTTTTGCTCACCATGCCATTCCAGTTTGAACCCAGCCATATGCAAATCAGTCTTGACCCTGTGCCCCATGGGAACAGTCCAGCCCGAACTGCCAAGCCAGGTCCTCCCTGGACTGGAAACAAGCATCCTAGGACCGGTTTCGGGCTTTCAGCCCTCGTCAGCCAGGATAGCCTGATTCCAGTGGCATGGAGAGCAAGGGACTCACGTCTGAGCATACCCTTCCCACTCGGGGTGACAAATGCAAAAACAACAATTGATGGACAGAATGCAGAACAATGTCATACATTCACCCCAGTACAGAGATCTGGGCCTAAATCCATCGTTTTTTTGCTCACCATGCCATTCCAGTTTGAACCCAGCCATATGCAAATCAGTCTTGACCCTGTGCCCCATGGGAACAGTCCAGCCCGAACTGCCAAGCCAGGTCCTCCCTGGACTGGAAACAAGCATCCTAGGACCGGTTTCAGGCTTTCAGCCCTCGTCAGCCAGGATAGCCTGATTCCAGTGGCATGGAGAGCAAGGGACTCACGTCTGAGCATACCCTTCCCACTCGGGGTGACAAATGCAAAAACAACAATTGATGGACAGAATGCAGAACAATGCCATACATTCACCCCAGTACAGAGATCTGGGCCTAAATCCATCGTTTTTTTGCTCACCATGCCATTCCAGTTTGAACCCAGCCATATGCAAATCAGTCTTGACCCTGTGCCCCATGGGAACAGTCCAGCCCGAACTGCCAAGCCAGGTCCTCCCTGGACTGGAAACAAGCATCCTAGGACCGGTTTCGGGCTTTCAGCCCTCGTCAGCCAGGATAGCCTGATTCCAGTGGCATGGAGAGCAAGGGACTCACGTCTGAGCATACCCTTCCCACTCGGGGTGACAAATGCAAAAACAACAATTGATGGACAGAATGCAGAACAATGTCATACATTCACCCCAGTACAGAGATCTGGGCCTAAATCCATCGTTTTTTTGCTCACCATGCCATTCCAGTTTGAACCCAGCCATATGCAAATCAGTCTTGACCCTGTGCCCCATGGGAACTGTCCAGCCCGAACTGCCAAGCCAGGTCCTCCCTGGACTGGAAACAAGCATCCTAGGACCGGTTTCGGGCTTTCAGCCCTCGTCAGCCAGGATAGCCTGATTCCAGTGGCATGGAGAGCAAGGGACTCACGTCTGAGCATACCCTTCCCACTCGGGGTGACAAATGCAAAAACAACAATTGATGGACAGAATGCAGAACAATGTCATACATTCACCCCAGTACAGAGATCTGGGCCTAAATCCATCGTTTTTTTTCTCACCATGCCATTCCAGTTTGAACCCAGCCATATGCAAATCAGTCTTGACCCTGTGCCCCATGGGAACAGTCCAGCCCGAACTGCCAAGCCAGGTCCTCCCTAGACTGGAAACAAGCATCCTAGGACCGGTTTCGGGCTTTCAGCCCTCGTCAGCCAGGATAGCCTGATTCCAGTGGCATGGAGAGCAAGGGACTCACGTCTGAGCATACCCTTCCCACTCGGGGTGACAAATGCAAAAACAACAATTGATGGACAGAATGCAGAACAATGTCATACATTCACCCCAGTACAGAGATCTGGGCCTAAATCCATCGTTTTTTTGCTCACCATGCCATTCCAGTTTGAACCCAGCCATATGCAAATCAGTCTTGACCCTGTGCCCCATGGGAACAGTCCAGCCCGAACTGCCAAGCCAGGTCCTCCCTGGACTGGAAACAAGCATCCTAGGACCGGTTTCGGGCTTTCAGCCATCGTCAGCCAGGATAGCCTGATTCCAGTGGCATGGAGAGCAAGGGACTCACGTCTGAGCATACCCTTCCCACTCGGGGTGACAAATGCTGAAGACGGCTGAAATGCCAGAAACCGGTCCTAGGAAGCTTGTTTCCGGTCCAGGGAAGACATGGCTTGGCAGTTCGGGCTGGACTGTTCCCATGAGGCACAGGGTCAGACTGATTTGCATATGGCCATGTCTGAACTGGGGTGGCAGAGTGGGCTAAAGAACAGTGATGGATTAAACCCAGATCAGTTGACTGGGGGTGAGTGTTTGCAATGTTCAACACTCCGTCCATCATTTCCTTTGGTTTTTGCTTTGTTCGCCATAAGTTGGCAGGGTATGCTCAGACGTGAGTCCCTTGCTCACTTTGCCACTGGATTCAAGCAAGCCTGGCTGAAGACGGCTGAAATGCCAGAAACCGGTCCTAGGAAGCTTGTTTCCGGTCCAGGGAAGACATGGCTTGGCAGTTCGGGCTGGACTGTTCCCATGAGGCACAGGGTCAGACTGATTTGCATATGGCCATGTCTGAACTGGGGTGGCAGAGTGGGCTAAAGAACAGTGATGGATTAAACCCAGATCAGTTGACTGGGGGTGAGTGTTTGCAATGTTCAACACTCCGTCCATCATTTCCTTTGGTTTTTGCTTTGTTCGCCATAAGTTGGCAGGGTATGCTCGGACGTGAGTCCCTTGCTCACTTTGCCACTGGATTCAAGCAAGCCTGGCTGAAGACGGCTGAAATGCCAGAAACCGGTCCTAGGAAGCTTGTTTCCGGTCCAGGGAAGACATGGCTTGGCAGTTCGGGCTGGACTGTTCCCATGAGGCACAGGGTCAGACTGATTTGCATATGGCCATGTCTGAACTCGGGTGGCAGAGTGGGCTAAAGAACAGTGATGGATTAAACCCAGATCAGTTGACTGGGGGTGAGTGTTTGCAATGTTCAACACTCCGTCCATCATTTCCTTTGGTTTTTGCTTTGTTCGCCATAAGTTGGCAGGGTATGCTCAGACGTGAGTCCCTTGCTCACTTTGCCACTGGATTCAAGCAAGCCTGGCTGAAGACGGCTGAAATGCCAGAAACCGGTCCTAGGAAGCTTGTTTCCGGTCCAGGGAAGACATGGCTTGGCAGTCTGGGCTGGACTGTTCCCATGAGGCACAGGGTCAGACTGATTTGCATATGGCCATGTCTGAACTGGGGTGGCAGAGTGGGCTAAAGAACAGTGATGGATTAAACCCAGATCAGTTGACTGGAGGTGAGTGTTTGCAATGTTCAACACTCCGTCCATCATTTCCTTTGGTTTTTGCTTTGTTCGCCATAAGTTGGCAGGGTATGCTCAGACGTGAGTCCCTTGCTCACTTTGCCACTGGATTCAAGCAAGCCTGGCTGAAGACGGCTGAAATGCCAGAAACCGGTCCTAGGAAGCTTGTTTCCGGTCCAGGGAAGACATGGCTTGGCAGTTCGGGCTGGACTGTTCCCATGAGGCACAGGCTCAGACTGATTTGCATATGGCCATGTCTGAACTGGGGTGGCAGAGTGGGCTAAAGAACAGTGATGGATTAAACCCAGATCAGTTGACTGGGGGTGAGTGTTTGCAATGTTCAACACTCCGTCCATCATTTCCTTTGGTTTTTGCTTTGTTCGCCATAAGTTGGCAGGGTATGCTCAGACGTGAGTCCCTTGCTCACTTTGCCACTGGATTCAAGCAAGCCTGGCTGAAGACGGCTGAAATGCCAGAAACCGGTCCTAGGAAGCTTGTTTCCGGTCCAGGGAAGACATGGCCTGGCAGTTCGGGCTGGACTGTTCCCATGAGGCACAGGGTCAGACTGATTTGCATATGGCCATGTCTGAACTGGGGTGGCAGAGTGGGCTAAAGAACAGTGATGGATTAAACCCAGATCAGTTGACTGGGGGTGAGTGTTTGCAATGTTCAACACTCCGTCCATCATTTCCTTTGGTTTTTGCTTTGTTCGCCATAAGTTGGCAGGGTATGCTCAGACGTGAGTCCCTTGCTCACTTTGCCACTGGATTCAAGCAAGCCTGGCTGAAGACGGCTGAAATGCCAGAAACCGGTCCTAGGAAGCTTGTTTCCGGTCCAGGGAAGACATGGCTTGGCAGTTCGGGCTGGACTGTTCCCATGAGGCACAGGGTCAGACTGATTTGCATATGGCCATGTCTGAACTGGGGTGGCAGAGTGGGCTAAAGAACAGTGATGGATTAAACCCAGATCAGTTGACTGGGGGTGAGTGTTTGCAATGTTCAACACTCCGTCCATCATTTCCTTTGGTTTTTGCTTTGTTCGCCATAAGTTGGCAGGGTATGCTCAGACGTGAGTCCCTTGCTCACTTTGCCACTGGATTCAAGCAAGCCTGGCTGAAGACGGCTGAAATGCCAGAAACCGGTCCTAGGAAGCTTGTTTCCGGTCCAGGGAAGACATGGCTTGGCAGTTCGGGCTGGACTGTTCCCATGAGGCACAGGGTCAGACTGATTTGCATATGGCCATGTCTGAACTGGGGTGGCAGAGTGGGCTAAAGAACAGTGATGGATTAAACCCAGATCAGTTGACTGGGGGTGAGTGTTTGCAATGTTCAACACTCCGTCCATCATTTCCTTCGGTTTTTGCGTTGTTGCCATGTATGACATACTTGAGTTCTGTAGAATCTAGGTGTAAGGGAGTTCTTGGTTAGCGTTTGGAGCTGATGGGTTGTCTGTTGGATAGGATCTTTCTATGAAGAATTAAGACATCTTCTTCAACTTGACTCTGTGGGAGCCTGTCTTAATTACCACATCTACGTATGAATATTTTTTTATTATGACCTCTACCTACGTTTGGTGTAACAATAGAATGCACACTTTGGTGATGATGTCACTTTGAGACATCTGAGAATGTGTGGAATCCAAAAAAGTTATGGTTGAAATTATTTCAAATGAACAATCACTTTTGCCATTTTTTTAATCAATCGATAGCACTCAATAGTGAGCTCTAAGCTTTTGCTAATTGCTAGCAGTTTAGTTCTTGCTCAATCATGATGGTCACCTCACACATGCACTCTTTGAAAAAAGGGGGTTTATATTTTTATTCTGAAATTGCATGTTTAAAACTGTGCTCTAAGTAGCTTCCACTCTTGTACAGTATGCATTGCAATCATGTTGTTTTTCTTGTGTGGTGTTTGTGTGGTGTTTGGTTTTGTTATTTATCTGTGTGGTGAGGTTTGCAGGATGATAGGTAGGAGGTGGTGTAGTTTCTGGGCTACAGCAGATATTTTGGGGTGGGGGAACTGTAGGTGTTTATACCGGAATTATTTGTGAATACTTTGTGCTATGTAAAGTTGTATATTTTTTCTGCTACGTGGAAGCATGGGATTATTTGTTGCCTGTGGACTCTTGGTCATTGTTACTGGGGTCTTTTTCCAAACTACGTGGATAAATATATGTATTGTACTTAGGAGTCTTTTGTACTGGTTGTATTATTGTATTACAGTTGGATTGTGGGTTGCACTGTGGGTTGCATTTCTTGATCAGGGTGGTTTTGAATATTTTGCTCTGTATTGGGCCATGGGCAGACTGTCATGTGTGATCTCGCAGCATTTCTGCAGTATGGTGGGCTTTATGGACACTCACATCTCATTTAACCTCTTGAAGGGCATGGAAGAGTTGGTGGATGCAGGTATGGTGAAGGCCATTGGAGTTTCCAACTTCAACCATGCCCAGATGGAAGCCATCTTCAACAAGCCAGGACTTAAATATAAGCCAGCAATCAATCAGGTAAACCTTTCTCCAAACCTGTGTGTGGTGGAGATGAGTCAATGATTATTAGTAACTCAATCACATAAACAGAGATAAAATCAAGTTACAAAAATAACTTTAACAAAACTATAACCAACAATTTTTGATCACAATGCTACCGGTCCAAATCACGACAGATGGAAGGTGCACTTGGTGAACGATAATAATACTGGCTCCCTTACTTAACCCTAATAGGGCTCCTGATGTGGTTCAGTCAGTCATGGTGACTCAGATTCAGTGTGCTATAGCTAGGGACATCAAGAATCCAGGCACAGAGGGAAAGCCATGCCTGAGATCACCGGTAGTGACTATGAAACCACAAACAGCAGTGCGGGGCTTACCCACTCTTGTCGAAGGGGCAGGAAGCCTGGAGTTGATGAGGGGCCAGATATCCCAGAATGCAGGCAAACGTTTGCCAATGTCCTGATATTGGTGACTCTGCCTATCAGTGAGAGACTCAAATTGTAACTGGATACCAAGCCGGATTGACTAGATTGGCTTTGCTGCTTTCTTTACCCATCGGTATCGCTTTCAGTGAATATATGTCAATTAAGCCACACATCAATGTCAAATGTGTGGTAGGCACTTTTCTCCCTTCCTGTTCCACTGCCAGCCATAGTGCTCCTTACATTTATCTAGATATATTTTTTATTAAGTTCTGCATGTTTCCATGTTTATAGACCGGAAACACTGAAGCAGCCATATCACAGAAAATTGCCAGTATGTACACCATTGAGATGAGTATATGTTTAGCAGATTCAGTAATTGCAAATCCTGTTTCTCCACCATTGGATTATCATTAATGTTCCTAAACTCTAGGGCCCAGATCTATGAAAAATTCACCAAAAGCGGCTGGGTTGCGTGAAAGGGAGAGAACAGAACAGTGCCATATCTACTAAAATATGGCTCTGTTTTCATCTTTACCTGTGCTGGTACACTTTAGGCTGCCATGCGCCAATGCACACACCATTGCGCCTTACCGCAAGGTTGTGTGCCCTGTAGAGAATCTTTTTTTTTATTGAAGGTGACCCTTTCGGTACAATAGCTATCCTTTAACACTTTTCCTGCTTTGTACGTGTGCTATACAATGCGGGACACATGCAAAGTAGGAAGAAGGAGGAGAAATGAAAGCATTTCTTTTCGTTACACCTGTCGCTTGGAGGCAGACGATTTTGAACAAATTGCTGTTTACAAATGTTTGTAGATAGGGGTTTGCCACGAAACCCGTGGGTGGTTAAAAGGGAACACCCATGTACCACCCATGGAACTCCCATTTCACACAAAGTAATGCAAAGCAGAGCACACTGTAACTGTGCGTTACTTTGGGAAATTATCCAACACAAATCCGGATTTGCGTTGACTATCGTAAATACCAGCATAACACTTTGCGTCGGGTTTGCGTTACAAAAGTAATTCACACCCAGCGCAAAAAGTTAGTAATTCTGGGACTATTATATCAAGATAACTACCCAAAGAAAACTCCTTTTTATTTAAGTCCGTAATGGACAGATTTATAGTAATGCACTAACTGAGTTGATTTCCTTTTAAAAGAAAGGTGGAAGTATGATTTTGTAAAACAAATCAAGTACGAGTGCACACCCTCTAAGGAAGCTATGTGCATGTGATCATGCAAAACGATTCACTTACAGTGCAAAACAGGCAATGAAAGTGCCTTGTACTGATTGTTGTGGTGGGCAGAAGCAAAACATGAATGACAATTGAATAGATGAAATGAATGAAGAAGGTTGACAGTCTAATCTAATCTGTCTCTCTCTATATCATGTTTCACACCCCTGTATATATTTTTATTATGATTTTTTTTTTTGTAAGTTGATGCTAGCCAGCAGATACAGCTGCCACTAGGCCACACCTAAAAAACCATCAAATGGGGTGAGAGGGGCCACAGTCTCATTAAAGTCTAACTTTAATGCAGCAGACATGATATCAGAGATCCTTTTACCCCAATGACATCACAGGAAGTGATGTCATATGATACTTGACCTGCTGTCACCCTCCTCTCAGCTGTCTGTCTTTTGTATTACCTCCTGCACACCTGTCTTTCTCACCTGATTCGTTCATATGACTCCTCCACTACTTTGTCTTTCTAACCTTACATCTCATGTGTTCTCCTCTCTCGCCTCACTATCTCACCTGTTCTTTTTTTCACCTGTCTTGTACCTATCCCCCACCTCTCTTACTCCATTATCTGTCTCTTTCTCCCCTGTCTTTGTCTCAAAAACACCTCCGTAGCTCTCACCTTTCCTTCTCCCCACCTCTCCCTCGGATGCTTTTTCTAACCTCTCTCTTTCTCTCTCTCTCTAAATTGGATAACCAACCAGTATCCTATTTATCTCTGTCACTTTCTCACCACTCTTTCAACTGTCTCCCTCCTTTCAGCTGACAATTTTTCACCTCGTAATCTCCCCACTTATCTTCGCTGTTTTTCTATCCTGTCTCTTTATCGTGTCTCTCTTTCACACCAGTCTTCCCTTCTCTCCGAGCTGTCTCTCATCATTGTCTCTATTACCTCTCTCAGCTTTCTGCCCACCCTATGCCTTCTTACTCTCTTGACAGACCCTTTGTGAGTAGTCTCTCCTCTCACCTATATCCCCACTAACTTTCACCTGCCTCTTTATTATATGCTGCCTGTCCCTCTCTGATCTGTATCTTTTCTTACAAGTCTCACCTACCTCACCCTGCCTCTTAGGTGTCTGTCCTGTTATTACATTTATCACACTGGTATCTCCCCTCTTTATGTCTCTCTTTATCTATTTCTTTCTAATCTGTCTCTCTCTATATCATGTCTCTCGCACTGTCATTCCCTGTCACCAGCGTCCCCTTCTCTCTGACTTTCAGCTGTCTATTTGTCACCGATGTTTCTATCACCTATCATTCTCACCAGTCTCGCTCTCTTTCACTCCTGTCTGCACCTTTGTCACCTCTGTCACGATGTCTCTTTAATTCTTCTTTATGTTTCCCTTGAACACACATACCCGTGCTTCTGTCTGTCAACCACGATGCATGTCTCTTTGTAGTGTACTCTTCCTGCTGTTGCTTTTGATTTTCCCTAATTTCCCCCAAGTCCTGTCTACCCCCTCTTTCTGTCTCCTACTCACTCCTGTCTTCCTTGCTCCCTTCAATGCATAGGGGCTGGAGGAAACACAGGGACATCTTTTTACTGGTATCCGTTCCACCTGTAACAATAAATAGTTTTTTTGACCATGTACTAAGTTTATTATGTTTTTGGCTCTCAAATGAGGGCCACATAAAATAAACACACAATTATACAACATTAATTACAATAAAATCACAAAAAAGACAGAAAAAAGGTAATACTTCATATTCACTGGTCGAACAGTCGTCTAACATTTCTCTATGTATCATTAATAAATATCTAAAAACCCTTTAAAAAAGTTAAAAATTCTGAAACAGAACATTTCATTTGGCGGACAATAAAGTGCATGGAAAAAAGTTTTTACATTTAAAACTCCTAATTGTAGACAAATAGGTTTTAACCATTTATAGCGCAATGAGCGTAGTGCGGGACAAATAAACAAGACATGATTACGATCCTGTACAGTATTATAACAAAGATTACATATTGGAGATACACCATACCATTTTGCAAAAAGGAGATTTAGTGGGAGCAAATCTTGTCTTAAAAGGTACCATAACCTACGGACTCTGTGGGGGATATTCCAGGTAAGGTATTGTTGTGCCAGCTTTGGTGTGTATGTGTTAAGGAGTAATTGCCTTTTTTTTTTTCCTTGTTGGGCAATCATATCCAATTTATAACTGAGTTCCCAAGATGCACTTTTTAATTTAGACTTTAGTTCAGAGGGAGTAAGTAAAAACAAAGTGCTTACATCCAACTCTAACAAAGTTACTGCTTTTCTAAAGTTTTTTTACTGACAGGGAAAACTCGTTAAAATTGCCCAGGAGCTCATTTTTAATGGCTTCCCGTAAGGAATCCGATTTACCTCTAGCTAAGCAAGCTACCCACCTTACGAGGGCAATCAACCCCTGTACCCAACAACTTCGGAGTCCGAATTCCAGCCTGCATGAAGATACAGTGCAAGCTGTGTTAAAAGAAGAAATTCTTCTTAGTACCTTTCCTTCCATTTTATGCAAGAATCCCCAGTGTTTTAACTCCACTAATTCTAATCCGTACAGTAGAGTTGCAGGGATCTTTGCTCTAAATACATCCAAAAATAGTGTGAAATGTCTCTTCCCTGTAGCATTGTACAAGGAACATAACCCCATACCATGAGCCGATGCTTTACGCGAATTATGCTCAATGTGGGGTTTCTCACTTAGGTTTGCTGAAATTATTTTACCTAAGAAGATGTAGGTTTTAACCACCTCTAGTTTCTGTCCTCCTATGTCCCATCTATAGTTTTCAGACCTACATTTTTTCTTTCCAAAAATGCACATAATTTTACTTTTCGAAGCGTTAATCTTCATGTAATGTGCTTCTGCAAATTGATTTAATGCATGTAGGCGGTTAGACAAGCCCTTCGGGGTTAAATCTAATATGAGGATATCATCTGCATACATTAAAACAGATATTGATGATCCTCCAATTATCGGGGCTATCCCACCACACACTGAAATGGAAGTAGGTAGGTCTACCGTATATAGTGAAAACAATATAGGGGCCAGTATGCACCCTTGTTTCAACCCGTTCGGAGAAGGGATAGATTGAGAAAGACCCCTTTCTCCGCCTTGTAGTACCTTACACCACGTGTTCGAGTGAAGAGATTTTACAAGTTCAAGTAACTGTATTGGCATGCCTAATGTAGCAAGCTTTCTCCACAGCGTTGGACGATCTACCTTGTCGAACGCTGTGGAGAAATCGATAAATGCCGCATATATTCCACCACCTCGAACACGTACGTATTTATCAACGATCACCTGTAATGCTGTTAAATTATCAAGTGTACCATGCTCTTTGCGAAATCCAGTTTGTTCCAAGGGTAAAATATCATTTAATTCTATCCATTCAGTAATTAAAATCAAAAGACATTTAGCAAAGATTTTTCCTATAGAGTCCAATAGAGCTATTAGACGATAATTCGCAGGATTATCCCGCTCTCCCTTTTTAAATATGGGAATTAATATACTTCCCCTCCAAGAGTTAGGGACTGATCTCGATAGGAAGCATGCATGAAACACTGGAAGAAGAATCCTACTCCAGGAAGTGACATCTTGCTTTATTATTGACATGGGCAACTCGTCTGGACCCATAGCTCCGGAAGCGCGCATACTCTTTATCACCGAAGCTATGGTTTTCTCGGTCGGAAGCTCTATATTAGGCTCACTATTCGGGGCTAGGTCCCAGTTATCACCCTCTACACTGTTAGATGCGTACAAACTTGATACAAATAGTATCCAGACATCTTCAGCGATAGAGATGGGGATGGGGGAAGTTCTTGCACCACATCCCTTCCCTATTATGGACCAGAATTCTCTAGATTTATTAAAGGCCGATGCCTCTCTTAACCTAATCCAGAGAGAATCTTCTTTTTCTCTTTTTAATTTTGTTCTAAGTCTGGCCCTCCTTCTTCTTAGTAAGGCTAACTTATGCTCATTTTCCCTAGATCTACTAAGGTACTGTTGCCTCACAAGTTTATTTATTTCCTTATTTAAAGGTAGTAATATACTAGGAGGGAAGTGTAACTTCTTTGGATTTCTTGATTTCTTAGCTGTCAAGGTAAGCTTCTTCTTAAAAATTTCAAAGTGTGAGAATTCCCTACCCTGCCATTCATCTAATTCAAATAAAGTTTGGGCAAGAATATTTTGTACATCTTTCATAGTGGAAGGGTCCCAGAAGCACCTTCCAGACTTCCAATGAATAGAAACACCTTTATTGATTAAAGACCAAGAGTCAGTATCTGGAGGTTGTAATGAGACAGTTATATTAATCACATTATGGTCGCTCAAGGAGGATTGAGAGATCATTATGTCTCGAATATAAGAGAATGTATCATAGTCCGTAATTACATAATCCAGGATGGATTCACCCCTAAATGACTTGTGTGTAAATTTAGCGGGAATGTCAGAAGGCATCCTACCATTTACTATTAGCCCCTCTAAATAACTAAGTTCTTCAAGTAATATCTTTCCTCTTTTATTAGTTTTTATTTTACTAGGAAAGATTGCTTGGGGTATATTATATGCTTCTTCCTTAAATTTGTTTCTAAACATATCTATACTTGAAGTGGACACTTTGCTATTTAAGTCACCCATGAGTAAGATATATGGGGGCTGATCAAGCTCTAATAATTGTTTTACATAGGAAAACATTCGCTTCAAGACAATGTTAAAAATATCTTCAGGTGGTATGTATGCATTTAAAATTACAAGAGAAGTCCGTCTACCTACAGACGCTAGATTATTGATAGTTATTGATTGAAAGAGATTACTAGTGTCCTTATAATGGGAAAATTGCCATTGTAATGAATTAGATAAAAAACAGGCAATTCCACCTTTCGCATGACCTTTTTTTGAGGGTATAGCGGCGGCCTCGAAGACAAAATAATCTTTCCCCCCATACAGGATATTTTTACACCATGTTTCCTGAATACATAGCACATCTGCGTTCAAGGAGAATAGATAATCAATCTTCTATGGGCAATTATATAATCCTGCTGCATTCCAAGATATGACTTTTAATTGTCTGTTAAAGATGTTGAAACAGTCTTGGATTATTCGATGTGTTATTAGATAAGACTCCTGGTAGCCAATTCCAATGTTGATTATCTTCTGTTAGAGGAATATCCAAATTCTCAGTGGGTGGGAGTACCTGAGAAACCATGCGTTTACCTCTAGAGACCCAGATCTTTAGATCTTTAATGTGGATGGACGGGTCTTCCTGCCGAAAACCCAACTTTGAAACTCCTTCTCTGGAGAAAATACGCTTTCCATTATTAAAAAAGGGTAACAAGTCAATCCCTCTACGTTGGAATGTTTCCGCTTGTTGGAGGACAAGATTAGCAATTATTTTTTAACAGAATTTTACCCTTGCTCGTTGCCCATTTTCAAACCTTATTACTGAAACCAAATCAATATCACTTGACAAAATAAGTTTTAAGCTTTCAATATCCTTAAAGCAATTGAGCAACCATGATCTGTTCAAATTTAGGTCTGAATCAAATAAGGGAAGAAAATCCAGTGACAAGGTATCCACACATGGATTAAAATTTTTTAGAGGTGCAATAGTTAAATTTGTGGTCACATCAGCTGGGGGCCGAAAAATAGGTGCCGATGGATTGAGTACCCTTGTTACAGTAGGCATATTTCTTGTAACTTCATCCATTGGTGCCGGAGGCTCTATCTCATTAACCTCAGAACATAGGACTCCCCCATTCATAGTGCTGTCATCAAGGGGACCTTCTGCTATAGGGTTAGTGAAACAACCAGCAGCCTCATTAGAGGAAGTATCCAATAATAAACTATCTGGAGTTTCTATAACATCAAGTGCTTCTGTATTTACGTGCTTTTGAAAAATAATTTGCCTCTGTCTTTTCTTCTTATATTTGCGAACAGGTTTCCTATTTTTCCCTTTGTTCTTTCTACTTTTTTCTTTTACTATCCCCTTAGTCACTACGGTTCCTTCAGGTTCTTTTTTATCCTGATTAAAAATGGGAAAAAGTTCGTTTCTAGCGGTTTGATTAACCTCTACCAAACTTTCTTCCTTCGAAGTCGGTTCCAAATCTTTCCTCCAATTTAAAGAGAATGGAGTAGGAGTCTTAGAGGGCTCATGAATATCTACTTTTAATGACATCCCCACTGGTACATTTTTTCTCAATGAATTATTGCTGTCAGGAACATTCTGGACAACAGGTTCAATAGGGGAAATAGACCCATTCTCAGTATTTTTAGCAATTAATACTTTCAATATCTCAGTAACTGAGCCCAAAATGCAGTCAGAACTCCCAACAAATTTACCCAATAAACATAATATGGAAGCCAATAAATGTTCAAGTGCTATCAGAGAATCAGAAATTGGTTTATCATTTTTTGAATATCCAGATGCAGTGAGAGAGCAGATACCTGATAAATTGAATTGCGGAGATTTCAAATCACTCTGAATTGAGGGAATATCATTGGATGTTATAGAAGGAGTGCTACTATATAACAGTAATCCTGATGGCGTTGCTCCATTTGGAGTTTTACTAGGTTCAGGCTGTTTCAAGATTCTCTCGTCCATATAGCGACCACACAATTCAAGATCGATACTGGACGGAATAGAGATTTCTTTTATATCCACCTCCTGATTTTCTGTGTCCTTAAGAGTGTTAAGCTGAAGAACTTTCGAATTTGCTTTCATAAGATCAGAGTTGTCTCCTTTGGATAAACATACTGGGAGGTCTACATCTTTAGTCAGAGACCGGGTAGGCGAGTTTTTTTCCGTAGTTAGCACAGGATTAGTATCGTTCACTACTTCTAACTGCGGTTCCGTCATTGTTATCATCTCATCGTCAGTGATTATTGGAACTTCCATATATTTGTTCACTGGTTTTTCCCATAATTTCAACAACTGCATCTGTCCCTTAAGTTGTACGCTATTTTCATATTTATTCCTCAAGGGGTTGGATCTGGTTTTTATACATGACCTCCCCCCTAGGACTCTTCCAGAGCGTAATTTCTTTGCTGTCATTTTGTGTGGAAAATGACTAACCAAGCAGCAGGGTTTTTTTTTTTTTGGTTTTTTTTAAACGGAATATGTGAATGTTTTTAAATTTATATGAATAAATAAACAGTTAATAAGATATGAATCCACGGAGAAAAAGAAGTAAATATGCGGCCAGTCAAGAGATATATCTCCTTCACAGTTTACTCGCCTTCGATCACTGTCAGGGCTTACTTAAAAAATAAAAATAACAGGGCCCTGCCCGGCCTACCTCGGCCACTGAGGGCCACAGAGGGCCCGCCCTTTGCCCGGGCTTCGCCCGGCGTCCCGCGAGACGGTGGTGATGCTGCTTTTGAGCGCCTCCTGGCGCTAGCACATGACGCGGCAGGGCGCTGGGGCTTCTGGGGATTGTAGTGCAGTCCTCGCTCGTCTCCGCTCGGCGGCCCCGCTCAGTTGTCAGGAGAGCGAAGGGCGGCGGAAGACAAGCGGTAGGAGGTCCACGGGCAGAGAAATTATCCCCAGGCAGTAAGTGCACGAAAAATGGCAACACACGCTTCTACTGTTCAGCAGTCAGGAAAGTTTCCACCCACTCGATCGTGGTAATGCTGCTTTTGAGCGCCTCCTGGCGCTAGCACATGACGCGGCAGGGCACTGGGGATTCTGGGGATTGTAGTGCAGTCCTCGCTCGTCTCCGCTCGGCGGCCCCGCTCAGTTGTCAGGAGAGCGAAGGGCGGCGGAAAACAAGCGGTAGGAGGTCCACGGGCAGAGAAATTATCCCCAGGCAGTAAGTGCACGAAAAATGGCAACACACGCTTCTACTGTTCAGCAGTCAGGAAAGTTTTAAATAGTTGTTTTCCAAGTTTGTTATTTTCCTCTGCGGCCAGGGGTCGCAAGCAGAGCACCAGGGGTAGCAGGAGGCAAGACCGGGATCACAGGTGCAACCCCATGGAAACCCTTAAATAACATCCATGGATGGAAAGTGATGGCATCCTGTTAGAACTATATTGGCATCTTCCATAACACCTAGCTGAGCTACTCCTGGAAGTGTTTGAGATGGACCATGGGGATGAGAGTTGCTGGATATAATTAGAGAAGCTCTCCTCACAAAAGTACCAAAACCTGACAAGAAACTAGAAGACTATAGGCTATTCTGAACGCTCTCCAGGATAAAGATGGATACCAAACTGGCAGATAGAACTAGTTGTCCAGTGCAAATGCTGATACACCAAGACCAGGGTGGATTTACATCTAGCCTGTCATGATTCATACCCTGCGCTCTCATGCCCACCACCAAGGGAGCCTAATTGTGGGATTTTTCAGTGTTCTAATAAGCTTCATAGACCCTCCCCTACAAGCATATTCCAGTCATTTGGAGGCTACCTGGATTTTACCATCGATTACCAATCCATGCCAGGTTTTGTGGAAACCAGCCTGCTCATGCTTCAGGTCAGCCTGCTAATGCATGAAACTCCAATACCTAGAATTCCCTGCTCACTGCTTCGTCTCCATCCCTGCAGGCCAAGGATGAGTGGAGGGATTCAGCTCACTTGTGGCTGGCTGCTGCTAGCCTTCTCACACCGGATGCAGGTGATAACTGTGAGCTCTTTTAAGCCCCAGATCCTTTCAGTTTTGTTTTGGTCATTGTAGCTGTGTTCCGGTGAGACTGATCCATGTTTCCTGAGCTTTAGATATCCTTGTTTCCTGAGCTTTTGATTTTCCTTGATTCCTGAGCTATAGTTAATACCTCTTCCTTGATTCTTCAGCTATAGCTATTCCTTGTGCCTGAATTAGCACTGCCTGCAGTGCTTCATTGTTTCCTGAGTTCTTGAGCTATCGTTATTCATTGTTCCTGAACTAGCACTGCTTTCAGAGCTATCTTGATTCTGGAGCTTAGCTGATTCCTTGTTTCTGGAATAGGACTGCCTGCAATGCTACCTTGTTTCCTTGATTCCTGATCCAATACTCTAGTGCTCCCTTGAGCCTCTCTCTTTCTGTATTTACCCTTTCCTAGACCCTGCCTTTCATCCCAATACCTTTGTTCCAAATCCTAGTTTGCTGTCCAACTAATCCTGCTGTCTTGTTTCTAGTTTCCTGGCCTGTTTGTTGCTTGTTTTCTGCCAAGTGTGCCCTTAGTTTTCCTTCTTTTCTGTTAAGCACTCATTCTTGCTAGCTCCTTGTCTATCATGGCGGTACATTTAGGTCTACACCCTTGCTGTAGCCACCTTGCATGTTCCTGATTGATCTCCAGGATCTGTGGGCTCAGCTGACAACCTAGGTGGTATTTCTTGTCCACTGTGAGTATTGCCTTTGAGTTACGTTTATAACATCACCATAGGTACCAGCTCTACAGACCCTGCCATTGCATGCATACGATTCTGTGTGATCCTGGGCACTGCTGTACTCCTCCTCTTTCTGCTTACTTTTTCTACCCAGTCACAAGTGCTTGCTCAAGTCCCTGACTGTGCTCCCGACATAGTCCAAGACAGTCCTTCCTGTGTGTTGGCCTCCTGAACCTCAGGAGGCCAACACACATACTACACTTGTTACAACTGGGAGAACAACACTATCCCATAACAGCGTTAGACATAAAAAAAAAGGTATTTGACACCTGAGTTGGCAGTACATTACCCGAGTGTTGGAAGCTATGGTGTTTGTTTTGAACTTTCTTAACTGGGTCAGGGTTCAGTACACAAAGCCCAAAGCCACATTCCAATGCAGGAACTGGTGTTTGAGTGTTAGTTGAGAAATAGAGTGAGGCAGGAGGCAAGTCTACCCATTCGACGGATTGCTGTTTGTGCTAAGAGTTGAGCAGCTAGGGAGATAGTCTGGGGTGGGGCGCCGACTGCAACTGCAATTAGAGAATTGGAGCATAACAAAAAGTGCAAAACGCACATATTACCAATGTATGCAAATGATCAATTAGTGTCTATACAGCAGCCAGAGGATTCAGTCCTCAACTCTTGGGAGGAGTTGGACAGATTCCAGGGGGTTTCGGGCCTTCGTACAAAATCACATATATTTCTTATTGCAGGGTATGCTAAGCTGAACAGAGAAATATACCGGAGGTGATCCTCCGATGAAAGTATGATAATATAAGCTATCTGCACATGTAAGTTGCAGACTCGGATCCCATTGTCCAATTTTTTCCAGGTGTCCTTATGTCATGCAAAACTCAATGTGGTCAATATCACAGTCTGTATTTGAGAACTTAAACAAGTTATTATCACTGTTTTGTACAGGTAAAAGTAGTAGTGTAAACCTGGGCACACTTAATCAAGCCTCTGAGACAAGCTGTCTTGAACTTATGCATCTGGAATTACATTAAATAGTAGCCCACTGAAACAGGCAGTCAGATGAATCAATGAAGGAGCGAGCTAGGGGAACAATTATTGGAAAGGAAACATAATAGGGATGGGCTCAGAAAGTTATGAAGGATGGGGGTAAGAGTCCCACTTAACCACCCCTATGTGATAAGGCAATTAGCACCACATGGGGGAGAACATTGAAAAACAATGGGGATTGCCTTCATATACCCCAGATATGGAGATATGATCTTTGCCACTGTTTGAAGATATTAGCAGACACGTTGGGGAGGCAGTGGAAGCATGGAAGATGCATTATACTGGGAGACTTCTATTCGGATGACCACTTCGGAACATTCAGTAAGGCACAGCAACGCTTCAAGGGTGGATAATCTCAATTTTTGTAACATTCACCGGTAGCAAGGGATGTTTAGACAGGCTTCCCAGAGACTCCTGTGACCATATAAACATTTGTAGGAATGCTGGAGCTGGCACACAGGTCAAAATTGGTGCCCTTTGTCTAGAAAGCACTGAGGAGGCTGAAGGCTTGAAAGTTAGGCAGCAAAGTGACAAGGGTAATCAAGAACTGTTAACTGACATTTAATGGGAAAAGACTGCTTGCTTACATGTAAACAAAAAAGTATTGAGCAATGCCAGATTCAAATTAGCGAAATACAATATCCAACATAAAACTTACCTGACCCCCCTAAAGTTAAAAAAAGATTTATTGCACTAGAAAAAATCACTGCCCTAGATGAGAAACAGACACACACACATGTTATCCACATGATGTGGTCCTGTAGGATAATAACTAACTACTAAAAGAGGATTATGGCCAAACCGAATCCCATCATGAAAACACACCTCAACTAACAGTAAAGCATCTTATTATATATATATATATATATATATATATATATATATATATATTACCTACTGGCGGTCGCCAGTAGGTAGTTATAGTTAGGACCACGTTTCTATAGGAAATCCGCAACATTCTATTTTGAATAACTTTGGCGCCGGTCGACGAATCCTCGCGAATTTTTCAAAATAGGTGGGGCGCTACGCTCCGCTCCTACCCTGAAAGTCTCGGGGGGATTCGTCAAGCGGGGGCTGAGATAAAAGGGGGGTCCCAAAACGCGTTTTTCCCATGCATTTTTCCATAGGACCTTTAGACACAGCTACAGCCCGAACGGCTGAACAGAATTACTTGAAATTTGGCAGAGAGGTAGTCCTCAGGTCAAGGAAGTGCCTTTTGTAGGTTTGGTGTAAATCTGTTCAGTAGATTCAGAGAAAATAGCCTTTAAATCAATATATATATCTGAGCCAGCTTACGGTGCGCTTACGGTGCGCTTACCGTACGCGTACGGTGGCGTGCGCGAGCGCGATTTTGATTGGCTGTTAGATCTTAGTAAACATTCGAATCGGTCGAAACCAGGAAGCGGCGGCCGCCATTTTCTCTCTCGCTCTCTGAGTTGGGCAGCAAAAACGATGCCAAAAAATGTCTAAAGAGGCAGTTTCTTGAGATCCTAACCACCCAGCATTTTCGGAAAATCGCCGATTACGCTTACCGTCCGCGTACGGTAAAAATTTTTTTTAAAAAAAATTATCCACACCCTCCCCACCCCGTGTGCAAATTCCCCCGTTATAGTTAGTGCAGGCAACTATAACTCACGCGACCGCAATCTTCTGCTGATGACATATGTGTCTTTATGAAAAAAAAATATTTGTAATATATGTATAGCTAAAATTTAATGGAAGAAGACATGGGCAAATAAGTGTCTAAATACAGTATTAGCATCAGCAGAGGATTGCGGTCGCGTGAGTTATAGTTGCCTGCACTAACTATAACGGGGGAATTTCATTGTTTTTTTATCAATAAAATGTCCAGCTAACTATAACATGTGTGAAACCTATGGTTTTTTCAGTGAATATATATATATATATATATATATATATATATTCACTGAAAAAACCATGGGTTTCACACACGT
Source organism: Triturus cristatus (assembly GCF_964204655.1). Classification (NCBI taxonomy): domain Eukaryota; kingdom Metazoa; phylum Chordata; class Amphibia; order Caudata; family Salamandridae; genus Triturus; species Triturus cristatus. The sequence continues at coordinate 233,416,154 of NC_140585.1, forward strand.
TATAGTTAGGAATTAGCATTTAAAAAACCTTAGAAATTCAATGAAAAAACCAAAGGTTTCACACATGTTATAGTTAGCTGGACATTTCACTCGTAAAAAACCAATGAAATTCCCCCGTTATAGTTAGTTCAGCTAACTATAACTCGCGCGCCCGCAATGCACTGCTGATGATGTCACATATTACATCACTCATGACATGGTCAGTGACATCACTGATGACATCTCAAATGACATCACTGATGACATCACTGATGACATCATCCTTGTGATAGAGTGGCAGACCTCCTCTTCCCCTAATATAACCTTTGATACACACATTCAAAAATAGAAATTACAATTTTAAAAACAATGGACATACCAATACCAGTTACAACAACCTATACAGTAATTCTAAGATCCACATACACATCCACTCATTCACCAACAGTCCTATACAGTCACTCATACATGTACTCACTCATCATATGTACTCATACACCTATACATCCTGTTACACAATGCCACTCATCCATAGAGGTACTCACACACATAGTCACTCATGCTAAAAAAGAATCAAACATACATTTACTTGCATATACAGTTATACACACACCACCACACTTACTTCTACGGAAACTTACACATACTTAGTCTTTTAAACAATCACTTATAGAAACACATACTTATTCATACAGGAACTCTTTCAATCTCTCACTCTCACATATACTCGCTTATATACACCAATAGTCACATATACTAGTTTAAAACATATGTAGTTACTCATAAAGACACTATTGAGACAGTCATTCACTCACTAACACACCCATACACTCACTCATCCACCCATAGAGTCCTGCACACATGCTGTCTTCAACACATACAAAGAGTGAGTCATTCATTCATGCACCTATGCACTACGTAATACCCCCACCGAACCATGCAGACACTCAGACTGATACTCATAAAACCAACTAATAACCTATATAGACACCCATGTAGCTACTCACCAACCCATGCAGCCACTTATACACAAAGTGAGAGACTGATACAGATATTTACATATTTAAACATTACTCACTAAGCCATGTATTCACTATGATACACTTAATCAGTCAGTTACACAATCAATTTTTCAAAAACAAATCATCCATTTAGACACTTATATACCCATTTATTCTTCCATCGACCTTGAGATATACATATATAAACCATATTTAATTTTCAGAAACACCCACATTCACTGGATGATGTCATCAGTGATGTCATGAGTGATGTCACTGACCATGTCATGAGTGATGTAATATGTGACGTCATCAGCAGTGCATTGCGGGCGCGCGAGTTATAATTAGCTGAACTAACTATAACGGGGGAATTTCATTGGTTTTTTACGAGTGAAATGTCCAGCTAACTATAACATGTGTGAAACCTTTGGTTTTTTCATTGAATTTCTAAGGTTTTTTAAATGCTAATTCCTAACTATAACGTGTGTGAAACCCATGTTTTTTTCAGTGAATTTGCAAGGTTTTTTAAATGCTAATTCCTAACTATAACGTGTGTGAAACCCATGGTTTTTTCAGTGAATTTGCAAGGTTTTTTAAATGCTAATTTTTTTTTTTTCTTCTATTTTTTTAAACATATTTTTATTTTAATTTTCTATCCTTTTTTAAAGACTATGGTTAAATTTTTAAAATTCTATAATATGTTTTTTTTAATATATTTTATAAAATAAACATGTAAAATTTATTTGCAATACATTTTTTCCTTTTTTTTATTTTTTTTTTAGTACGCGTACCGTAAGCTTACGGTAAGCGTACGGTTTACGCAACGTCCGTAATTTATCTACGCTGTTTGCGTATATTTACGCAATTTGCGTAGCCGCGCGTACTCCGCGTGGGACGCGTACGTGTGTACGCTACACGCGCACGTTACGCGGAAGTGTCGGGGAGTGACTGTTATGCGCACGCGCGCAAGCGCGTGTCTTTTTTACGCGCATGCATACTTTTGCCGTAAGCGTACGGTAGGTCATGTGATCACGAAACACAACTTTTGATTGGTTGAAACTACTTTCAGTTCTAGAACTCTCCTACACCACACCCATTCCCCTCATTTCTGCTTGTGATCCCTTAGGAGAAGGAGCTGGGTTGTCTTTGTGATACGATGGCAGAACAGCAGAGCTCTTCTGACAGTGAGGCTAGCACTAGCAGCACTACCTTGAGGCAGAGAGCGAGGAAACAAAAGACCTCTTATGTATGGGATTATTTTACTTTTCCTGAAGGCCAGCAAAAGGTAAATGCACCCTTAGTAACTTGTAAGCTGTGTAAGCGTGTACTTTCAAGAGGTAATCCTGACAGGAAGTATTCCTTTGGGAATCATACCATGATGAGACACCTCAAGGATGTACACAGAAGGACACATGCTCGACTTACTGGAGGTAACCCTTCAGTAAGTCAACCAAGCACATCCACAGCAGCTCAGCCTGGACCATCATCTGCAGGGCCGAGTCCTTCTTCTGCAGGTCAGGTGAGCCCTTCATCTGTGGGGGGAGCATCTCCTTTTGCTGGCCCTCTGGAAATTAACCCTCGATTTCTGAGGGTTGATATTCGATGCGCCTCTTGTCATGATCTAATTTGTCATAGGGAGACCAGTGTTTCCCTAGTGAACAACAAAATAGATCAGCACACTTGTCGCAGAGACTAATTTTCCCAATCTTTCTTTCCTCTGTCCCTGCATGAACACAATGGCTCTTTTAAGAGCCAACCTTATCTTTCATCTTTTTTTTATATATGTTTTTAAAAACTTTTTTTTTTCTTTTTTTTACCGTACGCGTACGGTGCGCGTAATTTTTTTTTTTTTTTTTTTTAAAAACACTAAAATCAATTATCACATTACAAGGTCCTTGAGAGACTACAATTAAAAATTGAAAATGTGATTGTAGAGAAGTGGAAAAAAGGGACCATGAAATTTTTGACTTACCATACCCACTCAAAAAAATATTTATTAATTTAAATTTAATTTTAATTGCTTTAAAAATGGTTCTAGTTTTCGAATTTTTTTTATCTCAATCTGAAAAAAAAGAAAAAAGTATTAATATTTAATAAAACATTTTATAATACAGTACACATATTTACATATTTTTCAAAAAAAAAATTTGCCTTTTTTTTGCTGTTTTCAGAATATATTGCATTTCACTATAAATTGTGAAAGCAATTGCATTCATCATTTACTACTCTTTTTTTTGGCAAGTGATAAGTACTTTTACAATCTGACACATTTCTAATCCACTTTTCAGATTCTCAAAAAAGCACATGTCCAAACTGCTTTTTCAGACCAGCACCATGTGTAACCTGGGTGACTGACTACACTCCAGCAAGGGCAACCAGCCTTAGTGATGCTGAATGTATTTGCATTACTGACTGCAACCTCAAACCCCACTCGGTTGTGAATACTATGCATGATTCTACAGGATAAGCAGCTGGGTGTGTGCTAAGAGTCTGCTTCTGCAGAAAAAATAGCTCCCCCTTTCCAACTAATGCAACTGTAAAATTACCAGAGTAATACGGAATAAATCTCTGCCTATAATTCCTCTTTGCACACAGAGTCATGTTTTCACATTAGTCACAAAACGAAATTTCTTTGCCAATTTGAAAGCACACTTACTGCTCTTTTTTTTTGGCAAGTGATAATCACTTTTACAGACTGACACATTATGAATCCACTTTTCAGATTTTTTAAAAAGCCCATGTCCAGACTGCTTTTTCAGACCACCACCATGTGTATCCTGGGTGACTGCCTACACTCCAGCAAGGGCAACCAGCCTTAGTGATGCTGAATGTATTTGCATTACAGACTGAAACCTCAAACCCCACTCGCTTGTAAATACTGTGCATGATTCTACATGGAAAGCAGCTGGGTGTGTGCTAAGAGTCTGCTTCTGCACCAAAAAATCGCTCCCCCTTTTTCCTACTAATGCAACTGTGAAATCACCAGAGCAAAACGCAATAAATCTCTGCCTGTAATTCCTATTTGCACACAGAGTCATGTTTTCACATTAGTCACAAAACGAAATTTCTTTGCCAATTTGAAAGCACACTTACTGCTCTTTTTTTTTGGCAAGTGATAATCACTTTTACAGACTGACACATTATGAATCCACTTTTCAGATTTTTTAAAAAGCCCATGTCCAGACTGCTTTTTCAGACCACCACCATGTGTATCCTGGGTGACTGCCTACACTCCAGCAAGGGCAACCAGCCTTAGTGATGCTGAATGTATTTGCATTACAGACTGAAACCTCAAACCCCACTCGCTTGTAAATACTGTGCATGATTCTACATGGAAAGCAGCTGGGTGTGTGCTAAGAGTCTGCTTCTGCACCAAAAAATCGCTCCCCCTTTTTCCTACTAATGCAACTGTGAAATCACCAGAGCAAAACGCAATAAATCTCTGCCTGTAATTCCTATTTGCACACAGAGTCATGTTTTCACATTAGTCACAAAACGAAATTTCTTTGCCAATTTGAAAGCACACTTACTGCTCTTTTTTTTTGGCAAGTGATAATCACTTTTACAGACTGACACATTATGAATCCACTTTTCAGATTTTTTAAAAAGCCCATGTCCAGACTGCTTTTTCAGACCACCACCATGTGTATCCTGGGTGACTGCCTACACTCCAGCAAGGGCAACCAGCCTTAGTGATGCTGAATGTATTTGCATTACAGACTGAAACCTCAAACCCCACTCGCTTGTAAATACTGTGCATGATTCTACATGGAAAGCAGCTGGGTGTGTGCTAAGAGTCTGCTTCTGCACCAAAAAATGGCTCCCCCTTTTTCCTACTAATGCAACTGTGAAATCACCAGAGCAAAACGCAATAAATCTCTGCCTGTAATTCCTATTTGCACACAGAGTCATGTTTTCACATTAGTCACAAAACGAAATTTCTTTGCCAATTTGAAAGCACACTTACTGCTCTTTTTTTTGGCAAGTGATAATCACTTTTACAGACTGACACATTATGAATCCACTTTTCAGATTTTTTAAAAAGCCCATGTCTAGACTGCTTTTTCAGACCACCACCATGTGTATCCTGGGTGACTGCCTACATACCAGCAAGGGCAACCAGCCTTAGTGATGCTGAATGTATTTGCATTACAGACTGAAACCTCAAACCTCACTCGCTTGTAAATACTGTGCATGATTCTACATGGAAAGCAGCTGGGTGTGTGCTAAGAGTCTGCTTCTGCACCAAAAAATCGCTCCCCCTTTTTCCTACTAATGCAAATATAAAATTACCAGAGTTGTACACAATAAATCTCTGCCTATATTTCCCAACATGTGTAACCTGGGTGACTGCCTACATTCCAGCAAGGGCAACCAGCCTTAGTGATGCTGAATGTATTTGCATTACTGAGTCCAACCTCAAACCCTTAAACTATTCTTTTTTTATACCAGTACACCTTAATTTATCGTGAAACCATAGTCCATATTATTTTACATGTTCCTCACATTTAAATTTCTCCCAAAACAGAAAATAATAAACACAACTTCAACAAAAAGAATTACATTTCTATTATTCATTTCTTAATTTACCATATACATCTCCTCTCAAACTCTAAACTCACCTTTAAAATTAGTTAGTTGTGAAAGAAATGTGGCACTCAAACAGCAGATTATCAGAGCCAGGATCTCTGTTCTCTACACCTCTCTCCTCTCAGCAGAACCAGATAATGGCAAAGTTTCCCTCTATTTTTCCACACATATACATGTAAGTTTCAAATCTCAGTGCTTCCCCCTTTTTTTCAAATGTAATCACACATTTCTATTGGTTGAAAACCAACCCTTTTCCAAAAGTACCCTTCCCCCAACTTGACTTCTGCCTAGTACCCTTCCCCCAACTTGACTTCTGCCTGCTACCATAGCAACAGCTCATGGAACACTGCTGTGTGGAGTTAGGTCAGAAGTTCGCCAAACAATGTTTCAATTCCACAGAGCAAGAGTGCTTGACTTTTCAAACCTTACAGCAAATCCATAGTACTGTTCTTTGGTAACACATTTTTCTGTACCAATACAAAACATGCTTCTATAAATTTACACATACAGCCTAGTTTTTAGTGTAGAATGGTATGAAACAGCCAATCAGTTCTTTTTTTTTATAAAAAAATATGTATGCCTCCATTTCCAAACTGTCTTTAATTTCTTTTTACCATTCTACTGAATTACACCTCCTGAGTGCATCCAGATCTCCTTTGAAGATGTTCACAGTGTGGATTGTAGGACACAGCTATGTCTTCTGGAGTGAAAAGTTTGCAGAGAAAACAGGTATTGTGAGAGACCTTGCTTTGCCAAATGTAGACATTAAATGGATTGGTCAGAGAGGGTTAAAGTGGCACCAATTGATGCCATTGGTGAAATCCTTCATGCAAATCCAACACCCTGACCTCATAATAGTGCACTGTGGTGGCAATGACCTAGGCACTTTGACTGGGGTAGGTCTGGAAATGCTTATGAAGGACACCTTTGCACAACTGTTTTCACTTTTCCCTAAAACTGCCTTTGTGTTTTCCAACATATGCCAAAGGCAAAAATGGAACTGGTCCAATCATTTCTGTCCGCAGATTGACAAAGCAAGAAAGCACGTCAACAAATCTGTTTCTGCTTTCCTCCGTGACTATGGTATGGGTTCCATTTACCACAACAACTTGCGTTATGACATGCAAGACATTTATAGAGGAGATGGTGTGCACTTCAATGATGAAGGGAACAGAGTCTTCCTCTTGAACCTTAGACTCTGCATCGGTACTTACTTGTAGGTACCACTAAAAAATAACTTCATAAACACAACGGCTCTTTTTAGAGCCCCCTAATATCTAAACTCTTAAATCTGCATTTCATTTCTTTTATTTATTTTTTTTGTTACCGTACGCTTACCGTACGCGTACCCCGTGATTTTTTTTAAAATCAATAAATGTTTTCTTTGTACTTTTCTGTCCTTCTTTGACCCCCTCACAAATGTAAGGGGGTCTGTAACTCTCCTCCTTGCCCCCTTTTCTTGTTATCACTCTTTTTTTTCCGAGTGAAACACAAGAAATGGCGGCCGCCGCTTCCTGGTTTCGGCCGATTCGAATGTTTACTAAGATCTAAGAGCCAATCAGAATCGCGCTCGCGCACGCCACCGTACGCGTACGGTAAGCGTACCGTAAGCGTACCGTAAGCTGGCTCAGATATATATATTGATTTAAAGGCTATTTTCTCAGAATCTACTGAACAGATTTACACCAAACCTACAAAAGGCACTTCCTTGACCTGAGGACTACCTCTCTGCCAAATTTCTAGTAATTCTGTTCAGCCGTTCGGGCTGTAGCCCTGTCTAAAGGTCCTATGGAAAAATGCATGGGAAAAACGCGTTTTGGGACCCCCCTTTTATCTCAGCCCCCGCTTGACGAATCCCCCCGAGACTTTCAGGATAGGAGCGGAGCGTAGCGCCCCACCGATTTTGAGAAATTCGCGAGGATTCGTCGACCGGCGCCAAAGTTATTCAAAATAGAATGTTGCGGATTTCCTATGGAAACGTGGTCCTAACTATAACTACCTACTGGCGACCGCCAGTAGGTAATGTATGTATATATATATTTCTTCCAAAGGTTGCCACTCGAGCGGAGACGCACACAAAAGCAAGCTGACCCCAAAAGCATTCAGAGTCTTTATTCAACGTGGCAGCGTGCACATCAGGATATTTCATAGCCTACCCTACGCGTTTCGGAGCCCCTGTGCTCCTTGGTCACGGGTCGTGGCTGCTGCTATGTGGATACGTAGGGAGGCAGTCCTTAAATAGCAATTGTCCCGCCCAAATGAGCCAGTATCGCTGTGCCTTCTGGGACTAGCAGTCCCTACGTTCAAATAATACCCTGATGGGTTCCACATTTAGCAACAATATCGTCAAGTTCTCAATAGAACCTCCCAACTGCTTACTGCCACAATGTTGCTGCTTGCAATCCTGCCATTCGTGATTCCCGTATGTATCCGGAATCGACAGTCCAGTGAATGCACGGTGGTGCTGCCTCCCCGGCCATGACTGGCCGTATCAATTTCTTCCAAAGGTTGCCACTCGAGCGGAGACGCACACAAAAGCAAGCTGACCCCAAAAGCATTCAGAGTCTTTATTCAGCGTGGCAGCGTGCACATCAGGATATTTCATAGCCTACCCTACGCGTTTCGGAGCCCCTGTGCTCCTTGGTCATGGGTCGTGGCTGCTGCTATGTGGATACGTAGGGAGGCAGTCCTTAAATAGCAATTGTCCCGCCCAAATGAGCCAGTATCGCTGTGCCTTCTGGGACTAGCAGTCCCTACGTTCAAATATTACCCTGATGGGTTCCACATTTAGCAACAATATCGTCAAGTTCTCAATAGAACCTCCCAACTGCTTACTGCCACAATGTTGCGCGCACAGTGAGCACGCGGTGCGCTTCGTGCACCGCGCACCCACTTTACGCAGTTAGTGCCGTGCACGCACGCACGGTGGGCACGCGGTGCGCTACGCGCACCGCGTGCCCACGTTACGCTAGATGGGCCATGTACGCACGATGCGCTTCGCGCACCGTGCGCACATGGAGGACATATGATGCGCTTTGTTGTGAAAGGTAATATTTTCATTTTTCATATCTGTATTATGCCATGCACAAATGGTGCCCTTCGGGCACTATTTGCACATGGGGTGGGGAGAGTATGGATAATTTTTTTTTAAATATAATTTTTACCGTACGCGTACGGTAAGTGTAGTCGGCGAAATTATCGAAAAAATTAAAATTCCGTTTTTGGCCTTGGGGGATCTTTGGGGACTCCCTCAACATGGCTAGGTGCTTAGGAGCTGTCTAAACAGCCCCTTTACATGTTTTTGTCCTTTGTTTTTTAATCCACACTCTGAGTGCGAGAGAGAAAATGGCGGCCGCCGCTTCCTGGTTTCGACCGATTCGAATGTTTACTAAGATCTAACAGCCAATCAGAATCGCGCTCGCGCACGTCACCGTACGCGTACGGTAAGCGCACCGTAAGCGCACCGTAAGCTGGCTCAGATATATATATTGATTTAAAGGCTATTTTCTCAGAATCTACTGAACAGATTTACACCAAACCTACAAAAGGCACTTCCTTGACCTGTAGACTACCTCTCTGCCAAATTTCAAGGAACTCTGTTCAGCCGTTCGGGCTGTAGCTGTGTCTAAAGGTCCTATGGAAAAATGCATGGGAAAAACGCGTTTTGGGACCCCCCTTTTATCTCAGCCCCCGCTTGACGAATCCCCCCGAGACTTTCAGGGTAGGAGCGGAGCGTAGCGCCCCACCTATTTTGAAATATTCGCGAGGATTCGTCGACCGGCGCCAAAGTTATTCAAAATAGAATGTTGCGGATTTCCTATGGAAACAGGGTCCTAACTATAACTACCTACTGGCGACCGCCAGTAGGTAATACATACATATATATATGTGTGTATTACCTACTGGCGGTCGCCAGTAGGTAGTTATAGTTAGGACCACGTTTCCATAGGAAAACCTCAACATTCTATTTTGAATAACTTTGGCGCCGGTCGACGAATCCTCGCGAATTTCTCAAAATAGGTGGGGCGCTACGCTCCGCTCCTACCCTGAAAGTCTCGGGGGGATCCGTCAAGCGGGGGCTGAGATTAAAGGGGGGTCCCAAAACGCGTTTTTCCCATGCATTTTTCCATAGGACCTTTAGAACGAGCTACAGCCCGAACGGCTGAACAGAATTACTCAAAATTTGGCAGAGAGGTAGTCCCTAGGTCAAGGAAGTGCCTTTTGTAGGTTTGGTGTAAATCTGTTCAGTAGATTCTGAGAAAATAGCCTTTAAATCAATATATATATCTGAGCCCGCTTACGGTACGCTTACCGTACGCTTACGGTAAGCGTACGGTGGCGTGCGCGAGCGCGATTCTGATTGGCTCTTAGATCTTAGTAAACATTCGAATCGGCCGAAACCAGGAAGCGGCGGCCGCCATTTTGTGTATTTCACTCTGAAAAAAAAGAGTGAAAACAAGGAAAGGGGGCAATGAGGAGAGTTACAGACCCCCTAACATTTGTAAGGGGGTCAAAGAAGGACAGAAAAGTACAAAGAAAACATTTATTGATTTTAAAAAAAATCACGGGGTACGCGTACGGTAAGCTTACGGTAAGCGTACGGTAGGAAAAAAAAAAAAAAAAAAGAAAATTAGATATTAGGGGGCTCTAAAAAGAGCCGTTGTGTTTATGAAATGATTTTTTAGTGGTACCTACAAGTAAGTACCGATGCAGAGTCTAAGGTTCAAGAGGAAGACTCTGTTCCCTTCATCATTGAAGTGCACACCATCTCCTCTATAAATGTCTTGCATGTCATAACGCAAGTTGTTGTGGTAAATGGCACCCATACCATAGTCACGGAGGAAAGCAGAAACAGATTTGTTGACGTGCTTTCTTGCTTTGTCATCGCACCGCGTGCCCACCGTGCGTGCACGGCACTAACTGCGAACTGCGCGCACGGAACGAACTGCGTTAAGTGGGCGCGCACGCCACGAATGGCGTAAAGTAACTTAGCATTTAAAAAACCGTACAAATTCACTGAAAAAACCATAGGTTTCACACACGTTATAGTTAGGAATTAGCATTTAAAAAACCTTGCAAATTCACTGAAAAAACCATAGGTTTCACACATGTTATAGTTAGCGGAAATTTTACTGATAAAAAACCAATGAAATTGCCCCGTTATAGTTAGTGCTGGCAACTATAACTCACGCGACCACAATCCTCTGCTGATGCTAATACTGTATTTAGACACTTATTTGCCCATGTCTTCTTCCATACATTTTTAGCTATACATATATTACAAATATTTTTTTTTATAAAGACACATATGTCATCAGCAGAAGATTGCGGTCGCGTGAGTTATAGTTGCCAGCACTAACTATAACGGGGCAATTTCATTGGTTTTTTATCAGTAAAATTTCCGCTAACTATAACATGTGTGAAACCTATGGTTTTTTCAGTGAATATATATATATATAAATATAGTCAAGATAGTAATAGTTTCTACACCCAAAAGCAGTAAAATGAGATATAGGTTTGCAACCATGGGAACCCTCCTGCCTATCAGCCGCATAGCCATACCCAAAAGGGAAGGTCTGGGAAAAAGGATCCTATACAATGGGCTCCTGCAGAAGAAACCCATATCAGGGCTTGTAGATTAGACAAACAAGCTGAAGAACATTTAGAGAAGTGGATGAGAGTAGTTAAAATATCTGACAGCCTTTAGATTGTAGACTACCTTGAATCCATGGAAAAATACTAAAACTAAATACTGCTGAATCCATGGTGAAACCACTTCAAACATAGCCAGTAATGGAAAGGAATGGAAATGTCAAAAAGGGGGAGGTAAGAAACTTGAAGAAGGGTATCATACATCAATAACATACTACGGGGAATGGATGGAGCTGCAATACAGGAAGGCCAAATATTTGGGGTAGCTGTGGGAATATGTCCAAACTCCAGGCAGACGGGTATCTGGTAGATCCCCAGGTAGATAGGCATGTCCAGAGGAGGTATAAGGCAAGCTTGATACACATATATGATTTGATTGTTGACGGGTGATGACTCTGAGAATATTTTGGTAGAGCGGAGAATAAATAATGTATTGATATGTCCCTGATAAAATGATAAATATAAATAAATAGGTTACAAAATATTTAATTTAAATGTGTCATTTTACAGGGGCTAAAGAGTGATTCTGCTTTAATACCAAATGACCTTTAAATCCAGCTTTGTGTTTTCTGATTTTCATACAGATACTAAACAAATTGTTTCTCTGTAATTACTATGAAAACCCCAAAATGCTGAATTTAGATTATCTTTGAGAGTTTTTCTATGTTGTCTGCCAAAATCACCAGGTCATTTACAGCATAATACACATACAACAGTGCTTCTGTTTAATGGGTTTATGTATTTACTGTATATGGCTACTTAGCACATAACAAGCATACAGATATCGAATTGTGAGATACATTAAGTAGTTACATACTGTGGAAGTATAATAGTTGTATATTTATTTATTAACCGATTAAAAATAGATATGGAGTAGTGATATATAGTTAAATATGGATAAATACAGATAGAAGTATCATGAGAATCAAAACAATCAAACCATTTCTGTATGTGCACACATGTGCATGGGCAATTGTCCCAGTGCTTCCCAAGATCATCTTCTGATAGCATATTGGCTAACTTGATTTAACTTTAACAATACTTTTGGAGCACACAAACACTTCTATATTTCAATTATATTCATTTAGAGATAAAATCCACAAAATTCTTGTTATCTTCTTTAATGTCAACAGAATCCAATCCCATATGCCAACGCGTTTCGCCGTGGTAGGGATAACCTACGGCTTCCACAGGGCTGGAAATGATACAAATTAAGCATTTACAATCCATCCTATATTACTTCCCTTCAGTACCACTGAGCCCATTTTTTGACAACCTTGTGCAAAGGAATATTCAAGTCTACAATCAGTGCAGTAAGTTTCTACACAAGCCAAAGTTAATATCATTGTACATTTTCTTAATCGTACACATGCTTTTCTCATTTGTACACATGATTTAAAGTCACACTTAACATATACCTTCAAGTTTAACAAATCACTTGTTTCTTACATCCAGTTGATTGTGATATGGTGATCTAATTTGTTAGGCCCCTTGATTCAACCAAAGTGTTTTTATAACTATATAGCCCACGTGAATAATGGATAAGAACACGTCATATGACGTTGGTACCTTCAAATTCCTAAATATGTTTCTATTAAACCAGAGCAGAATAAAATCTCTTGTTATTCCAGAGCACACGAGGCAAAAGTTTATCAATGAAATTACTTGATTAATAACTCCTACCTCATTGGCGATATTTGATATTTATAAACTTTTGCCTCGTGTGCTCTGAAGATAACAAGAGCCCAAGTGAATTTTTGGGATTTTATCTCTAAATAAATAAAATTAAACTATAGAAGTGTTTGTGTGCTCCAAAAGTATTGTTAAAGTGTTATTCAATCAGTGGATTGAGTTTAGGGAAGTAGGGTGTTCTCTTCCCTCCATTTTGGATGCACCTGTAGCTAGAAATTCTTTTTCTAATTAGGTGTAATACCTATATGAGCGCCAGTATACCCTGTGCACCCAGCAGTATTGACTTTGATTTAACTTTACTTTCAGGTTGAGTGCCACCCATACCTAACCCAGGTCAAGCTCGTGGAGTACTGCCATTCTAAAGGGATTGCTGTGACCGCCTACAGTCCTTTAGGCTCTCCTGACAGACCCTCGTGAGTGCTCATCATTTTCATTTATTATGTTTATTACATTTTATAGTTATAAATTAATACTTTAATCTAGGTGTTTCAATCAAATGATAAATGTTCTCAGTAATTAACTTTTTTAAAACAAACGAATGAACCATGATGAAGAAAAATGTCTCTCCAAGGTCCAAGTCTACAACATCCTTATTAAACAACAATAAGCAAACATAAAGCAATTTTGCAATTCATTGAGACAGAGCTTTGCCTGACCAAACAACCACGCATCTAATGCTAACCCCGTCTTAGTTTCTTTAACTTTTATGCATTTTCTTCACATCTGCAGTTGAAGCAGCATACATGTGATAGAAACCAAACGTTTATATAGCAGCACTAACAAGTGCCAGGGTTTATCAAGAGAATAACAAAATAAGACCTTGAAAAGAGATACAACAACTGACATCTCATATGCTGAGCTAGCTGAATTCAGTATCCGCGGTTCATAGTGTAGGCATCAAAACTAGGGCAAGTATGTCAGAGGTGTCAGAATGCATGCACATTATAAAATGTAAACTACAAGTAGATTTCATACAGTTCTAGTGACCTGTATCTACTATCGGGGTATTTTGCATCAACAATGTAAGTGTACATCCACTATAATTGATAAGCACTGTACCTTACCAGAAATGATGGAAACATCATGACGCTAAACACGTTATGTGTAAATACATCACCGAAAGCAACTAAGGCTAACCACTCACCACTGGTGTATCTGTTGAAAGATAGCACCAAGCAAGCAAAACAAGCTCCTATCAATGAACAACAATGCAGCTCAGGAAAACCAAATTACCACTCATTTACACAAGAGACCTATAAAAAATCGAGACACATCCCTTTAACCATTAAGTAGGAAGGATAATAAAAAAAATAAAAAAACAATTAAAAATAACACCTATAAAAACAGGATAACCCAAAAGACAACAAAGGTAACCCTATAGATTCACACAAGCCAAATAAATCTGCCCATGAACATGTATCTCTGTTCCTGAGAGGGCACTCTCAATGAGATTCTAACTACTCCCAGCTTAGTAGTACCAAATTCAGTCACTCCACTAACAACAACATTTTATCACATCACTTTAAAACCAGCTAAATTGGTGCTTCGTTTTAAGGAATAATACGTCAATTGCGGGATATGGATCTACAAAAGGCAGATCGGAAAATATTACAATGTTTTGACTTTCCATCAACAAAAAAGTTCTCATACAAAGGGGCACCATTGTACCCTAAGAGGAGAACAGCCGCTATTGATACACTACACAATGCAAACAGTGCAGTTCACAGCACAATAGGAGACAACAAACAACAATACTGCTGTGTGACCTCTAATGCTGCAGCTAAGAGCGATGAAGTCACTCCAATCAATGCCACGATCTAGTGTAAGCCAGAATACCTAATGCACGTATTTGGAAAGTCCATGGCCAAGCTTCACAACCCTTCTATTGTGGAATGTGGCTGACTTAATAAAACAGCCACAAAACACAGATACAACCTCTTGTATAGGTAAAAGGGACCCAGTGTGTATCCAAGAAACCTGGTGCAAAGACACTGTTCATGTAAAGTTTTAGTAAGGGTTCTCAGTCCCAGCAGTATTATACAGTAAATATGGTAGATCATCAGGAAGATTGTTAGTATATAACTCAACAGCCATAAAAGTGAATGTGAAGCCACTGAACCCTTCTCAAATCTTTCAAGCACTTATAATTTAAAATATTGAAATGAGCAAAACAATTGGACACCATCTTATTAATTAATGTTCATGGCGTGGCCAAGCCAGCCAAGATGGCGGACTCCTCTTTCTGAGGCTCCCGCTCGGCAGCCCGTGCACGAGCCAGAGCTACCTGACCCAAGTTCTCACCAACCCTGGGAATAGTTGTGCCGAGTCCAGATACAGAGGTGGCATCTCCGATCGGCTCAAAATCCCCGAGATCGAAGCCGCTGGAGCGCCGGAGACTCCGCGCGGGAGCTCGCCCGCCTACTGCGGATAAGATGGCGGCCATGTGAATCGCTTCGGGAGCGTAGTGGAGAGACGGGGGAAACACAGAGGCTCCGGAAGGCAGTCGACCCCACCGGAGATAGAAACCGCCAACACAGCATCACAACACACTGAAAGACCTCCAATCACGAATAAAGGCGCTGGAAACCAAGACGGACGATTTAGAAGGACGCTCTAGAAGGAGCAACATCCGCATCATGAATCTGCCAGAAGGAATAGAAGGGTCTAACCCGATCAAATACATCACTGACTGGATAGCAACATTCACGCCAGCACAAGATCTCACCGCTTACTTTTCGGTGGAGAGGGCCCACAGGGTACCAGCACTCAGACCGCAGCCGGGCATGCCTCCGCACCCATTCTTGCTAAAGCTCCTCCATTACCAAGATAGAGACACTATCCTATGGGCAGCCAGGCAACAGGGGCGACTTCATATAGAGGACAAACAGATTATGCTGTTCCCGGACTACTCCTGTGCGGTCCAACAGCAACGGGCCACCTTCCTAGCTGTTAAACGCTCCATGTGCATGAAGAACATACAATACGCCCTCCTCTTTCCTGCCCGCCTCAAAATCATATACGAAGGTGAGACACACTTCTTCACGGACCCGAGGGAAGCGGAAACATGGGTGGAACAACACGCACGGCGCCCCAGAGACAACTCCAGCCAGCAAATGAATAAACCGCCCGGGCGCTCGGGGCGCCGACCCCGACGGGTCTCCCTCACACAACTCAGTGGGCGAACCGGCGCTACCACTACCAGCTCACGGGACGTAGCGCAGATCATTGCGGAGCGTAGGAAAGCACTACAGGCGGTGGCCACACTGAGTCCCCAAGACAGAGGGTCGGACATAGAGAAAGATCCCCACCTATTCAGCTCGGATGACGAGAGAAGTGCTACACCCAGGTCTCAGGAGGGCTCGATGACGCCCCCCGTGGTGACTCCTCAGACTGCAGACACACTCATATGATAAGTCATCAACAGCCTGGCTAACCGAGAGAGCTGATGTGACCTGCCCTAGGGACAAGCACTCGCAGAGCAGACTACGAGCCCAGCAAAGCGAAGTTGCGTCCACCGAGATGCGACGCAGCCATAGCAGCAGGGAAGCGGCATTCCCACCGGTCTCGGATGACGGCAAGCAGCCACGACATGGGCAGGACCTTTATAGACAACTACAATATACGGGCAGCCGCTAGAGCGAGAGCTGGGAACTACCGGAGTCACCACCCCCTCAGATACGAACTAAAGTTTCAACATGAAATCCAGTTTGGGCGCACCGCTTCGTGCAATACGCCCCATGTATTGGGACTGTTTCCCTTTGTTGCAGTTTACCCCCCACCCCTATTTGTTGATCCTCCACATACCCCTGAACGGGCAAGGCTGCGATCCCAGATGGCACAGTGCACAGGTGGACGGTGGGTGGCGGGCGACGGGACGGGCACAGCGGACGTGGGGTCTACAGTCCCGCAAGACCACATACACCCACTATCTCACAGCATGTCCTGCAGAACTCCTAGCACAGATATAAAATTCCTCACATTGAATGTCAGGGGAATGCACACGGCCCGCAAGAGGTACTCTATTTATGCCTATATTAAGAGACAGCAGGCCCAAGTCGCAATCTTGCAAGAGACACATCTGACAGCGGGGGAGGTGGACCGGCTACAGAAAAAATGGCAATAATATGTGCCACGACGTACTCCACGTTTGCTAGGGGCGCGCTAGTGTGGATCAGGCCAGGGGTACCATTCAAAGAACAAATCAGACTCATTGACAAAGAAGGCCGATTCGCAATGCTGATAGGGCTACTAGAGGGCCAACAACTACTGATAGGAAGCATATACGCCCCCAACACGGAACAGGAGCGATACTGGGGCAGACTCACGAACACGCTGGCACACTACACGTCAGTCCCATGGCTACTGGGAGGGGATTATAACTGCACCCTAGACCCGCAACTCGACAGATCCCGCCCCCCCGCAGATACACTCACCATCGTACAAACAAGCTGCATGCCTCCGTAGCTTGGCAGATAGATGGGGGTTAGCGGATATCTGGAGGACTCGCAACCCCACCACAAAGCTGTATTCCTTCCACTCAATCCCGCACGATTTAAGGGTCAGACTAGACAGGTTCCTGTGTTCAGCGTCGCTTTTACCCAAAGTACAAGACTCCGACTACCTAGGCAGAATAGTGTCGGATCATGATGCACACACGGTGGTCCTCAGATGGCGACAGCCTCACCCCCCACTCCCAACATGGAGGTTGCCCCGGGAGCACCTCACAGACCCGGTATTCTGCCAAGCCCACGAGGAATACATGCGGGAACACTTTCAACAGAATGACGGCACGGCTTCTACAAGATCTATAGAGTGGGACACATTTAAGGTGAGCGCCAGGGGACACTGCATCCAACAAGTGGTGGGGGTCAGGAGAGTGTTGGACAGAGCCCTGCAAAGGGCGGAGACTAAGCTAGAGGAAATATCGAAGAGTGTAGATCAGGGGAATGCCACGCCGGCGCAACTGTCGGCGGCAAAATCCTCCCATGCAGAAACGTTGCGAGACCTACGCAAATACAATTTTCGGGCATACGCGGCAAAGACACACCGGGAGGGGAATAGAGCGGGATCACTCCTGGCATGGTTAGTCAAACAAGACACAACACCGCACCTCATTACAGAACTCATGGCCTCAGACGGACAGCTCAAACACTCCCAGGCTGACATCCTGCAAATCTTTCACGGATACTACGCGGCATTATACCGGTCCCCACATGCCGGGCCATCAAGAGATCTCGTTAATTTCCTAGGCTGGTCGTCCATGTCCAAGATCCCCCCTGCAGACAGGAAGGAACTAGACAAGAAGATCAAACCCGCTGATGTGAAGCAGGCGATCAAGGCCCTGGCGCGCAAGAAGGCGCCAGGTACGGACGGATTCCCACTTGAGTACTATAGCACATTCGCGGCACAGTTGGCGCCGCGACTGGCCTCTGTATACGAGGAGGCGTCAGCCCACAAAATACTCGCGCAATCGATGCGGACATCGATCTTAGTGACCTTCTTGAAGCCACACAGAGACCCCACGCTCCCGGCTTCCTATCGGCCGATAACGCTCCTGAACGCTGGCTGCAAGATCCTAGGGAAAATCTTAGCGGAACACTACAGTCAAATACTTCCAGCATTGGTGCATCCCGACCAATGTGGGTTCATCCCCCGGCGTAACACCTCGCATAATCTGCGTCGCCTTTTTCATGTCTAGGATCAAACAAAAGAGCGATATCCCCGAGCGGCATGTCTGGTGTTGGACCTGGAAAAGGCGTTCGACACGTTGTTATGGCCCTACCTGTTCGCGGTCTTGCAGTGCGTGAATGTCGGGCCCACACTACTGGCCTACACCCAGCTCCTATACAGAGATCTCACCTCCAGGATGCGAATCGGCAAACTCATATCGGCTCCATTCTCGGTGACCCGGGGGACCAGACAAGGGTGCCCTCTCTCTCCTCTCCTTTTCGCCTTGGCGATGGAACCCTTGGCCATACGACTGCGACGGGAGGGGGAGACATGGGGGATTCCCATAGCGGACGTCACCCACTGCGTGTCGCTCTACGCGGACGATCTTTTGATCTATGTCCGTGACATATCGGCCGACCTTACATCAATATGAACAGCGTTGCGGGAGTTCGGAGAGACCTCGGGACTCCAAGTAAACTGGGAGAAATCAGGGCCCCTGGTGATAACGCTGGGTGCTCAGACGCTGTCGTGGGACGAGACAGCCCCCAGATATTTGGGGGTGCGTCTGTACCACTCCCCCAGAGACCTCTTCGAGGGTAACCACCGAAGGGCGCTGACAGGCCTGCGATCGGCGGTGGGGTTCTGGAAGACGCTGCCATTGGCACCCGTAGGTCGGGTCGCCATAGCAAAAATGATTATGGTGCCGAGAATGCTCTATTACTTCGCGAATCTTCCCATAATCCCACCACGTTCCTTCTTCCGGGAGTTAGACGAGTTATTAGCAACCCTGATCTGGGGAGGCGGCTGCCATAGGGTGGCGCTACGCACTCTATATCTACCCACGACAGGCAGAGGCCTGGGAGCACCGTCCTTCGAAGCATATTTCCTAGCGGCGCAGCTCCAGTGGTTGTCCCATTGGACGGTGGAGAGGCACATGGAGGAGACGGCCACCGAGAGAGGCAGACTGCTCCTTCCCGAGATCCGACGAATGCTCTTGCCGGGTACTAAACCGGCACGCACGCACCCGCTACAGGTTTTCATAGCCCGCAGATGCATGATGCGGATACACCGCATGTCCAAAGACCGACCACTCTATTCCCCCTTACTACCCCTGGTGGGCTTCCGCCAGAACAGCGGGTACTACACCGCGGGAGCCCTCCGAGTATGGACCGACCATGACGTCACAGAGATGGAGGCGTTATTCCAGGAGGGACAATTGAGGACATACGCCCAAATGGTCGAGTGGTATGACCTCCCCCAGGGACAGTTCCTCCGACATAGGCAAATTTTGGAAAGTGGTAGCCAATTCTGGAAACTACGTGACGGGGAACCCCCGAAACACCCAGTGTTGCACACGGTTTTGCGAATGGGGGCAGGTACACACCTAATCACGTGGCATTATAAAGCGATCTGGGAGTTGACGGACGTCTCCCTGGACAGGCTCCGAGGAGCATGGGAGGACGACGCGGGCCGAGCGTTCCACGACACAGAGTGGCGCAAAGCTCTGGAATCTCCAAAAAAGGTATCCAGGAACGTGCGATTCAAAAATATTCAGTTCAACATCCTGCACCGGGCGTATCTTACTCCGGACAAGCTCCGCCGGTTCTACCCCGACACGCAATTCAGGTGCCCCCGCTGTCAACTGTTAGAAGCCGACTTCAAACATATGTTCTGGACCTGTCCATCCATACAAAGCTATTGGGAAAGGGTGCGCCGAACAATTCAATCGACAACAAATCTCCCTACTGCCTCTACGTGGGAGGAGTGCGCTCTGGGGATATCCCCCAAAAAGAAAACCGCAAAAGTACAATGGAAGTTCACGTCATTGGCCATTCTCCTCACGAAGAGGAACATTGCCATGCACTGGAGGGCTCCAGCTGGGCCTTCAGAGTCAGCCTGGGCGGGAGCATTACTTAAACGGGGTGCGGCGGAGGAAGAGCTACTGCGAGAGGAAGAGGTGAGGGGCGCCCGCAAACATCCGATATCTATGGAATGGGCACAACTCCTAATACACTGCAAACAGGAAAGCGCAGAGGGAGACGCACAGGACACGACACGGTCCACTCCTCACGCTTCTCCGGTTCCCCCCGCCACCCAGGGCCGATAGGAAACACTGACAGTTCGATAGACAGGTAGAGCACTTAGACAGGAGAAGCGAGGGCAGACCCCAGCCTTCACCACGCCTGCCTACAGACACACTCCCCCCCTAGATCGCCCCGGAACTCGTCCAATGCACGTACACTCAATCTACACACAGTTCACCACGGAAGCTTCTCCTTGCCCGCCCTACACCCTCTCCCACCCTCTTCCCCCCTCATGATCCGCACATTAATTTCCCTTTTCCCCGCTTCAGTTTCTCCTCCCTCTTTACGGTCTTTCCCTCTCCGCCCCGAAGTTCGTAGTTGATCCCATCGGCAGTTCAAACACCGATGCACCAGTTGCACGAAACAGACGACTATATTGGGTGTGAGGGAAAAGCTACACGGGCAGTATAGGGGAGACAGAGTTGACCCTGGATAGCACGGGACAAGTCGGCACAGATATGACGACATACATGATGGACTATCGGAACACAGCTGTAGGAGACATATGTTGTTGGTTATATCAGGAGGTCCCGATAATTGAGTGATTAATGCAACCGCCCACTGCAAGCCGAAATAATGATACACGTTGATGCGCAAAAATGATTAATTTGTACTACAGTTGAAATCCAATGTGGAAAGTTGTATGCAAAACCCTAATAAAAAAATTTAAACAAAAAAATCTTATTAATTAATGTTCATTTAAACATACACAACACAGATCAAAAGGCAGCAGTCAAGCAGTTCTTAGAAGAGATCAAGAAACCTGTGCATAATTTTTCAGGGCTGGAAGTTATCATAACTGGGAATTTTAATGTAATATTGCTGAACTATTCCCAGAGACTTCTGAAAAAACAGTGTGTCCAACAGAGAGCCATTTTGACACATCAGTAATCCGTCTGTTAAAATAAGGCTTATTAGGGAAACAAAGATGACTGTTTCACCTGTTTCTCCCTAATATCCTTGGCATTGTGTGATAAATTTACAGTCTATGGAAGATGGTCTATTTTAGACTCTACGTATCTCTCGCTTTAATTTACACCATATGCTGATTACTCAATAAATAGAAAGGGTTCACAGCCACCAGCCAACTCTAACAACTCTGGATTTGTATGCAATGCGAGCTGATAAACTGAAATGTTGGGTACAATGGCCTTAGGAGAGTAAACATGTAACACAAGAAAAGCAGAGAAGCTAACAGTATGGAAAACATCAGTTAGTACACAGGCACTAAAATGCAGATTTCTAGGGTTTACAGTCCCTTTATAAAGGCCACCAGTGAAGCCAAAAATGATCAAATCGCTACAAATAGAAATGCTAAATGACAGTAAGGTCCCCCTCACTGACAGGACAATACAAGCAGGAAACAAAAAGTGGTTCAGACAGGAATTTAAGACTCAAAAAGTAGAACTAAGGAAAATACAAAGGAAATACACGGATGGAAGTAAAGATCTGACCATCGTACAGACATTGCAAACGTTGCAAGCCATGTATAAGAAAGGGCTGTTGGAAAAAAAGGAGAAATATATTTATTATCAATGGCAAGTCATCTTTAAGATCTCAAGACTTAAAGCCCAAACCAAGTTTTGGAATTATATAAACCGACTTAATAATTGTGAACAACCCCAGAATGAAAACGGTGTAAGTCTAGAAAATTAGGAGCACCGCATCTTTAATGTTTACAATGATGACAGGTTGGCCTTGGAATCTCAATCTGCCCTCACACTGTGTTTGAAATAATTCCATAAAGATATTAAAGTTCGAGGAATCAACACCAGTTACCTAATTGAAAAAGGGAGCATTAAAGTCATGCTAAAGCATATCTGGGCAATGCAGAGCTCCAGGACTGAATTTAATTCCGAGCAGCCTCTTCAAAGCTGATATACAATATTGAGAGTCCTGGTTGACACGTCTATTCACGGCTTTATTTTCAGTTTTTACTGTTGTAGATTCTTGTCATGGTTCCATTTTATGCCCTCTTTGCGAAAACAACAGCAATAGTTCAGATCCTTTTACCTACCATATAATAGCGCTGTTGGACATTGACGGCAAAGCATGTACCAGGATTCTGCAACAGGAACTTGAACATCATTCTTTTCTTCCCAATGGGTTTCACACACCCAATTGCAGCACTATGGATAATATAGTGACACTATCATGTCTTGCCCATCACCCAATGACTCAGAAACATGCCCTTTTTTATTTGTGTTCTTCTTTGACTATTCTCTTGCATCTGAGTTGATCTACTGATTCTCTGAAGCAAACTGTCAGCCTGGGGAAAGCATGACTCCCCTGTAAGAGGCTATTGTTCTATTGTGCTCAGAAACCTGGGTGAGAGTTCAAATTGGTAATGGTTTCAGAATATCAAAGAAAATTATATAACTAATAGAGGATTGAAGCAAAGGTGTATACTTATTTACAAGCCCCTTGCGCCGCTGGTTATGTCACTTTTTCCCATATTACAAATGATGCACCAGCAGGGCATGGGGCTTGTAAATAATCCCTTAAAGCTCTTGACTAACGCTAGACCTTTAAATGAAAGCCTTAGAGTTCCTTAAGAGAATTCTAATGTGATGCCCAGAATACTGTGGATGGGGAGACGGAAGGGGCATAATTATGCAAGAGTAAGTCAGCGATGTCTTCTCATGCTCCTCTACCCTACAACGGAAAAGGTTTTTGACCACGATGAGCTAAAAATCACCTGTGAATGAAATGGTGCACACATGTAATAAAAGTGAGTTCAGCCCAATCTTTTCCTTGATTCATTTGATCTGCAAGAAGGGTTATGAGTTTCAGGTTTTGTCATTGGATGAACGACTTACAGTCTTTAATCGAGATTACATGATGCTCAGGACACGTCAATTCTCCATACTCAAGGTGCTGTCTGGAATATCATGTTAATCAGACTATACACTTAATTTTAGAGATCCTGGCACAGCAAGCTCTCCATATTTTAGATGTGAGATCTGCACTGAAGTATTGCGGTATTCCTTCCAATGTTTCCTCCCAAGGTGATTGTTTCTGTGAAATCTATTCTAAGTTAAAGAATCTGGGGCATATTCTTTGCTGAAGAATAAAAAATTACTGACCTGTAATGATAGTTCAACAATGCAGCAAAAATCCAGTTGGTAACCAATTGAAAATAATACCTACAATAGATGGATATAGGCCAAAAGAATATGTAAATAGAAAAAATGCTTTATTTGTGTTCACAATTAATATGATGAATCTGATAACATTCCTGATATCACATATAAAATGAATTAACAAGCAGAATAAACTTTTTTTATATTTGAAATTATCTCACAACAACACTTTCATATTTCTAGGTAGGGAAAACTAGTCCCATCCAAACAAGACAATAGATCAAACAAATGTCGCTGGTTAAAAGCAGAGAAAAAAACCAAAGAGACTCCAGAAACAATTACTAATACATAACTGGTATGAACTCACAAAAATCATGAAATATATACAAATGAAAACAAGGATTGTGGCTCAGTTAATCATTCATTGATAATAATAATCACCTCTACGTGTTTTTGGGCGAGCAAACATGTCTTCTTCAGGAATAGCCACAAGGTGAATGTTCCAGTACCTGTAATGTATTTCATGCCCATTTATAGCCATAGTAAAAATTAAATATGATTTGCTATATCTAATAGATTAAGACTCAATAAAAAGTAAGTTAGTGACAGAGTTGTATTCACAAACAAGGCCATGATTTGCCCAAAGTGAAAGGAGAGTGCTATTGCATCAAGAGGTAGAGCATGCATACAGATCAGGATGGGTGTGTTTCTATATACTCAAATAAAAAAACAATAATCATGCATCATATTCAGAAAATCCATCACCAGTTTTTGATGCACCATATCAAAGATAGAGGTCCATTACTTATCTGACAATTATCTATATAAGATAGAAACTGGAGAATTATATAAATGAGAGGTGTATAATGGATGAGCTGAGATTATTCCAACTGTAAATAGGACAAATTAAGAAAACATGTAAAGTCCTCTACAAGGAAATGATTTTATCTCTTCGAGGGTCGAATGTGTACAGAGTGATAATATAATTTCTCAAATTAACAATACCTTAGTAAAGAAGAAAAGGATCTAGTTTCAATTCAACAGGTACAGCGAGAATGAGAAGGATCTTCTCTAGGTACTGTGAAGCCTGGTGTATGTCTTCATAAGAAAGGTTTCTTATAGTTACTATAAACCAAGTAATGATTTAAATGAAGAGCTGAAAAGACTTATGGGTACACTATAAAAATGGCATAAAGAAGTCTTAGCATAAACTGCACAGGACTATACTTGGTGACTCAGTTGTATCAAGGCAATGAATGAATCAACATGGCAGGTGTACCTGTCTCCAATCTCTATATTATTGCAATTATAGCATCAAAGAAATACAAATATTTTGGGTGTCTGAGGAGCTAACCTGGAAAAGTGAACATCTGAGAGATAAAGGTCTGCACTAGAATCTGTGGTTATTATTAAAGAAATCTCAAAATATTAAATACAATTGTGACAGTAACTCAAGAGACGTTGTGTGAATGTCAAAAAAGTTAATGTTACCTACGTACACCTGTGATGATGGCTATGCGCATGAACCGGGTCACAATATTTCTCTTCAGAAGTATCCTCGGCCAACGACTAAGGTAATGGGGATCGGCATATATAGGACACTTCACATATAGGACCAGCCGGTCCAAACTGAAAATTAACAACGGGGATAATTGAATAGTGGTCACCACAGGAGGCAAATGCATGTGACTGTGTGCTTACATGCATTGCTAAGCGTGTTAATAAACTCCTATTGCAATTCATGTTTGAATTTAATGTCTAGCCATAGACGAAACGCACATTAAAAAGGTCTATATCCATGTGTTGGACTTGGCCCTTATTGCAGGGTCCTCCCTGAACGTTTTGCCTTCTCCCTGTATTTCTTTGACCTGTTGTTAGTGATTTTATGACTCTGGGCACTTTACCACTGCTGATCCGTGCTAAAGTGCATATGCTCTCTATTTTAAATTGTTGTAATGGATTAGTGACTCCATGATTGGCTTACTTGATTTACTTGTCAGACCCTAGTACAGTGCACCATGTGTGCCCAGGGCCTGTAAATCAAATGCTGCCGGTGGGATTGCAGCACTGGTTGTGCCACCCACAGAAGCAGCTTGTAAAATATGACTCAGGCCTGCCATTGCAGAGCCTGTGTGCAGCCTGGGGCTGCCATGTCGACTTGGCAAGTGCACACACTTGCCAGTCCCTAAACTTTCTCTTTTCTACATGTTAGTCACCCCTAAGGTAGGCCCAAGGTACCCCCATGGGCAGGGTGCATTGGATGTGAAAGGTAGGACATGCCCTGATGTGTGTGGCATGTCCTGATAGTGAATTTTAGCCATTTACGTTTTTCACTATTACAAGGCTACCTGTCCCCATACGCCAGAATGGGCAGTTTGATTATCAATCAATCAATCATGGCATTTGTAAAGCGCACTACATACCCGTGAGGGTCTCAAGGTGCTGGGGGGTCAGGAAGCTGCTACTGTTCAAAGAGCCAGGTCTTGAGGAGTCTTCTGAAGGTCAGAAGGTCTTTGGTCTGCCGCAGGCGAATGGGGAGGGTGTTCAATGTCTTGGCAGCGAGGTGGGAGAATGATCTGCCGCCAGTGGTCACTCTTTGGATGTGGGGGACGGTGGTGAGGGCGCGGTCTGCGGAGCGCAGCTGGCGGATGGGGGTGTAGAGGCTGAGTCGGCTGTCGAGGTACGTTGGTCCGGTGTTGTGGAGTGCCTTGTGTGCATGGGTGAGGAGTTTGAAGGTTATCCTCTTGTTGACAGGGAGCCAGTGCAGGTCTCTCAGGTGGGGTGTGATGTGGCTGCGGCAAGGGATGTCGAGGATCAGGCGTGCAGAGGCGTTCTGGATGCATTGAAGCTCTTTCAGGAGTTTGGCTGGGGCTCCTGCGTAGAGTGCGTTTCCATAGTCCAGTCTACTGCTGACGAGGGCCTGGGTGACTGTCCTTCTTGTTTCGGTGGCGATCCACTTCAAGATCCTGCGAAGCATGTGGAGGGTGTTGAAGCAGGAGGAGGAGACGACGTTGACCTGCTTTGTCATGGAGAGAGTGGAGTCGAGGATGACCCCTAGGTTGCGTGCGTGGTCGGTGGGTGTTGGGGGTGTTCCTAGTGCAGTCGGCCACCAGGAGTCGTCCCAGGCCGAGGGGGTGGATCCGAGAATGAGGACCTCCGTCTTTTCCGAGTTCAGCTTCAGTCAGCTGTTCCTCATCCAGTCGGTGACAGCCTTCATTCCCTCGTGGAGGTTGGTTTTGGCGGTGTGGGGGTCCTTGGTGAGGGAGAGGATCAGGTGTCGTCGGCGTAGGAGATGATGTTGAGGTCGTGCCGTTGAGCGATGTGGGCCAGTGGTGCCATGTAGACGTTAAACAATGTTGGGCTGAGGGATGAGCCTTGGGGTACGCCGCAGATGATCTCGGTGGCTTTGCAGAGGAAGGGGGTGAGGCGGACGCTCTGTGTCCTGCCGGAGAGGAAGGAGGAGGTCCAGTCCAGGGCATTCTCTTGGATTCCGGCGTCATAGAGGTGTGTTCGTAGTGTGCGGTGGCAGACCGTGTCGAAAGCGGCTGACAGGTCCAGGAGTTTGAGGGCCGCGGTTTCTCCGTTGTCTAGCAGGCTCCTGATGTCATCGGTGGCAGCGATGAGGGCAGTTTCGGTGCTGTGGTTGCTGCGGAACCTGGACTGGGACGGGTCCAGGATGCTGTTCTCCTCAAGGAAGCTGGTCAGTTGTTTGTTGACGGCCTTTTCGATGATCTTTGCCGGGAGCAGGGAGATAGGTCGGAAGTTCTTGAGGTCCTTGGGGTCCGCCTTGGGTTTCTTGAGTAAGGCGTTGATCTCTGCGTGCTTCCAGCTCTCCAGGAAGGTTGCTGTCTCGAAGGAGATGTTGATGGTTTTCCAGAGATGGGGTGCGATGGGGCTGCTGGCTTTGTTGAAGATGTGGTGTGGGCAGGGGTCTTCCGGGGATCCGGAGTGGACGGTGTTCATGATCTTGATGGTGTCGTCGTCGTTGATGTTGGATCAGGCGGTTGGTGCAGGTGGTGGTCATTGGAGCGGGGTCTCAGTGGTTGCCGGGGTGGTGACAGCGTTGAAGCTGTCGTGGATGTCTGCGATCTTGCGATGGAAGAAGGTGGCCAGCGAGTCGCACAGGTCTTGTGAAGGTGGGATGTCGTTGGTGTTGGAGTTGGGGTTGGAGAGTTCCTTCACGATGTTGAAGAGCTCTTTGCTGTTGTGTGCGTTGTTGTCTTGGCGGTCTTTGAAGTAGGTCCTTTTGGCAGATCTGATGAGGTGGTGGTGTCTGCGGGTGGCGTTCTTGTGGGCTGTGTAGCTTTCCGGTGTTCGTTCACGGATCCAGTTTTTTTCGAGTTTTCGGCAGGTTCGCTTGAAGGCCTGGAGGTCTTCGTGCTAGTGGGGGTGTTGGAGGGCTTCTTGAGCGGGGCGAGGGTGTTGGCGCAGTCGTTGATCCACTATTTGAGGTTGCGAGAGGCGATGTCGGGGTCGGTCGGATCTGCGGGTGGGCTCCGGGCAAGGGTGGTGGAAACCTGTTCTTCGGTGACTTTGCTCCAGCAGCGGCGCGGCATCTGTTGGGTGCGGTGGTGCGTGGTGGGTTTCCAGAAGGTGAAGTGGATGCAGCGGTGATCGGCCCAGTGGAGCTCGGTGGTGTGGTTGAAGGAGACGTGGGAGCTTGCGGAGAAGATGGGGTCAAGCGTGTGGCCAGCAGAGTGGGTGGGTGTAGCAACGAGTTGTCTGAGTCCGAGGTTGGCGAGGTTGCCGATCAGGGTGGAGGAGTTGGTGTTGTTGTTGTTCTCGAGGTGGAAGTTCAGGTCTCCGAGGAGGATGTAGTCCATGGAGGCAAGGGCGTGTGTGCTGACGAGGTCGGTGATGGAGTCACTGAACTGTGCTCGTGGTCCAGGGGGTCTGTAGATGAGGGTTCCTCTGAGGGTGGTGTTGGGATCGGTGTGGATCTGGAAGTGCAGGTGTTCGGCGGTGCTGAGGGTGTCGTCGGTGTTGGTTGAGACTTTGAGGAAGTTCCTGTGGGGGATGGCGATTCCTCCTCCTACTCCATTGGTGCAGTCCCTGCGGGTGATCTTATAGCGTTCCGGGATGGCTATGGCGATGTCGGGTGCCGAGGAGGGGTTCAGCCAGGTCTCCGTCAGGAAGGCGACGTCTGGGGTGTTGGAGTCCAGTAGGTCCCAGAGTTCCACGGCGTGTTTGCATGTGGAGCGGGTGTTGAGAAGGATGCATCTGAGGTGGTTGGGTTCTTTGGTAGGTGGGTTGGCGGGCCGGATGCTGGTGAAGCTGCAGTTCCGGCAAGAAAAGGGTCCTTGGGTGCGCTTCGGGCGGCCAGGCAGCAGGTGCGTGATCGTCCGGCGTTGAGTGCATGGAGGGTGCTGGAGTCGTAGCAGAGTTAAGCACACAGGGGTAACCCTATAACCCAAGGAACCTGGGCCTCATCAATATATATGAACAATGGTTCCGTAGGGAAAACAATTATTTACAATTGAGATAGATCAATTAGACACAACACACAGCATTCGATGATCTAGCAAATAATTAATTTTAAACAATGAATAATAATTCAAAAGAACATAATAATTTATTTTTTGTTTTTCATATGAATTTCAAATCATTCATCAACTCCTTTGGGTATGTACAAGAAATGAAAAAGGCTGTATATACAATAATATTTGCAAGAAAGCGACGCAGTGACAAAGTGAATAAGGTGACTAGGTGTGATAGTGAAAATGTGAATATTTACAATATATGTACGTGATTATCAATAAAATACACAAAGTTTTTTGCAAAATTTTTTGCAAAAAAAGTCCTCAGCTGAATTATAGATAGATAGTAACCCTTGTAAGGCACAAGTCCTAATTTTTCTGTATATACAAGGAATTCCAATTGGTACGGGACTGTGGAACCGTCAACGTTTCGACCCTATATCAACCAGTTGTTGTATACAGTCATATCGGGTCTTCTTCAGGACACAGGAGGTGTATAACAGCCTAATTGTAGGTGATAGGACAAATGTCCACCAGTATGACGTGGTTGCCGCTCGATTTCAATCAGAAGAGACTACCAGTGTTGTAGAAGATCTAGATTCGTCTTCGTCTAGTTATTTAATCTTTTCTTCTCTTTCCATTCTGATTAACGAGACCTGTGTGAATCGCTGACTTCAGGGTAGATACTTTATACTGCAGGGGGCACAGTCATCAGGATATAATTTCGACTGATGTTTTCGGTATATTTTCCTTAATCTCGGGGAGTCCGTCTGAAGCACGCCACCAGAGCACGCAGAGGCGGGCTTCATGGCGTTCGCGGGGGCCAGGGGTCCTGGCGCTGGGCGTAGTCCAGGCGCGGAGGGGCTTGCCTTAGGCGTGCCTTAGGCGCCCCAACGGCGCGGCCGCGCAGCAGCCGCTATATATGGGAAGGTGGATGGGAGGAGCAGCTGGGAGGCGGGAGGCGGGAGGTAGGGGCATCGAATGGACAGAAAGGGGGGCGGGGCCACAGGGGACACAGCAGTGGGAACGGGAGCGGTGAATGGCACGGAGGGCAAGGGCACAGAATCACTGGGGTCACAGAAGGAAAAACGGGCACAGATCACGGGGGTAGAGAAGGGAAAAATGGGCACAGATCACGGGGCGCACAGATGGGAAAAAGGGCACAGATTATGGGGGTCACGGAAGGAAAAAATGGGCACATATCACGGGGTCACAGAAGGGAAAAACGGGCACAGATCAAGGGGGGACAGAAGGGAAAAAGGGCACAGATCACGGGGGTGACGATGGGAACAGAAGGAAAGAAGGGTACAGGAGAAAATACAGGCACAGGGGGAAGACAGACAACAGCAGTCACAGACAGCAAAAGAGAAAACGATACAGGCAGCACAATGAACAATAGAACAGACCTTAGGCCTACCACTGGACACCAGGGATGATTCGCAGGTGGTAGCCTGCGGGTGGAGGAGGGCCTCAACTTTCCTCAGCAGCAGCAGCTGGGGCAGGGACAGGACGCACAGGCAGTGCTGTGCGGAGGGGGAGTGACCTACCTAACAAGGTCAAGGGTCGCTCACCTTACAGCGCAGAGGCCGCCATATATGGGGAGCTGGGAGGGAGGAGCAGCTGGGAGGCGGGAGGTGGGAGGTATGGGCAGCGAATGGACAGTCAGGGGGACAGGGCCGCAGGGTACGCAGCAGCGGGAACGGGAGCGGTGAACGGCACGGAGGGCAAGGGCACAGAATCACCAGGGTCACAGAAGCAAAAACGGGCACAGATCACTGGGGGCACAGAAGCGAAAAATGGGCACATATCAAGGGGGCACAGAAGGGAAAAAGGGCACAGAATGCGGGGGTCACAGAAGGAAGAAACGGGCACAGATCACTGGGGGCATAGAAGGGAAAAAGGGCACAGATCACGGGGGTCACAGCAGGAAAAACTGGCACAGATCACTGGGGCACAGAAGGAAAAAAGGGCACAGATCACGGGGGGCACAGAAGGGAAAAAGGGCACAGATCACGGGGGTGACGATGGGAACAGAAGGAAAGAAGGGTACAGGAGGGGGAGCGACCTACCTAACAAGGTCAAGGGTCGCTTATAATCCTAACTGACCATGGGAACATGGTAGAAAAACGAATTTAGTATGCCTGAACACAGAATGATAAAATACATCTTTTAGTGTAGTTGGTTTTAACATTCTGTGTTTGAAAATACCACTTTTAGAAAGTAGGTATTTTCTTGTCTAACCATCCAGCCTGACTCTGCTAAGTTTGTGTATTGCATGTCTGGTTTGTGAGTGACAGAGGCTGGGGTGGCTCCAGGAGACAGGGTGAGTCAGCACTAGGCTGGATAGACCTATCTGCATTGGGAGTGGTGAGAGGAGTAGCACCTTGGCCTGAATAGGGCTGTGCCGGCCTTCCACAATGCTGTCTCCACCTCCTGTGGTGCGTCTGATGACCCTGGCCCACACTGACAAAGGAAGAAGTTGTGCACAGGCAGAATGCACCCAGAACTGGTTTGGACTAGGTACAGACACTCTCTGCCTTCAGAGACAAAGGAGTTGTGTGTATAAAAAAGGGGAACCAGACCCCAGAACTTTAGATCATTTCTGGGAAATCAAGAGGAACCTTTGCCAAGGAGAAGAAACCGGAGAAGCTGAAGGAGGATTACTGCCCCTCTGCTGCTTGCTGTCTGGGGTTGGCCTGGTTACTTGTTGCCAAGGAAAGGAGAAAAGGACTTTCCTTGCTGGGAATTCTAGCCTACAGAGAGGTGCCTGCAGCTGTTTAGGACCTCTAGAGACTGTTCATTGCTGGGTGCTGGATGCGCAACGCAACGAGGAGAATCATGTCGCCACAGCAGTTGCCATTGCATCGCCGAAGAAGCGTGTCGCCGCCACAGCTCTTCGCCGTTGCATCGCCGAAGAAGCGAATCGCATCACCGGAGAAGCGTGCCACCGCCGCGGAGGTCGCCGGCGCATCACCGGAGAAATGCGTCGCAGGGCCTATCGCGGCTCTAAAGATCATCGATTTCAACGCACGACCGTCGGGCATGCACGCATCACATCCACGTTGTCACATCGCATCAAAAACGCCATTTTGTTGCATCGTACCGTCGCATCGCATCGAGGCACCATCTTGTCGCATTGCACCGACGCATCACCTCCTCTCCGGTAAGGAACCGACGCATCACCTCCCCCGAAGCGAGGAATCGACACATCACCTTCCCTGCATCCCTTTTGTTTGTTTTGCGTGAAGCATCCAAGGTACTTTGAGAGTAAAGTGCTGCTTTTACCATCTACATTGAACTAAGCTATTTCTATCATTTTAAAGTCATATTTTTAATACACTATTGTGGATTTTTGTTGTTTGGTCTTGTGTTAAGTCTAGTAAAGAATACTTATTTTTCTAAACTGGTGTGGTGTCCATTTGTAGAGTTTTTACTGTATTAATGTGTGTTCACAAATGCTTTACACACTGCCTCTGACATAAGCCTGTCTGCTCGTGCCAAGCTACCAAGGGGGTGAGCAGAGGTTATTCAGGAGTGTATCCCCCTTTCCCTGACTAAAAGCGAGGGTCCCTATTTGGACAGTTCATAGTTGAATGACTTGTGACACAGATTAAGCAAGCTGTGCAATAATTTCATAGATAAAAAAACATTATTCTGTTTGTTAACCTATTCTGTAAGTGATATCAGAGATGTAATCCGATTTATCAAATTAATTATGAATACAAATAAAGCATTTTTTCTAACTGCATGTTCTTTTGGCCTATGTACATCTATTGCATGCATTATTTTCAATTGGTTACAAAGGGGACTTTTTCTACATTGTTGTATTTTCCCTTCCCTTGGAACCGTGATTTCTTAACAGGGAGTCCCTATTTCTGTAGACTGTAATGATACTACTCCAGCTAGAAAACGTCAAGAGAGTCATAACACACCACATTCTCCCCTCATTGAAGGTTTCTTTGCACATATGATTCCTTAAAAAAACTGTAAAAAAATGCCGGGGACTGAAACATCCTTTTATGACATGCCATGCTGCAGTTTTTTTCTTTTCATTTTTCTGGGTCTTCACATTTTAAATGCTATTTAGAAAAGTGGGAGGCAGAATAAGTTGTTATTTTAAATAAAACAATTTCATTGGTCCCTTTCCTATTACGTTTACTAGGGCCAAACCTGAAGATCCAGTCCTCCTGGTTGACCCTAGGATCAAGAAAATTGCAGAAAAGTACAAGAAAACATCTGCTCAGGTACATGGTGAAAGAGACATTCATTTAGACTAATGGCTCTAAAAGGTCAAATCTATTGGTTCTTGTAGCCTTCTACATTTCTCTAACTACACTAGATTTCTCTTTGTAACGCTTCTTTTAATGCTTTCTTACTTTACCAATTCACATTTGTTTCTCATCTGCCTGCATATATAGTTCAATCACTGATCCTGGAGATGTGTTGTGAATATTATACAGACATATGGCGGATGACTAGGGTTCACTCATCTAGTTTTTGGCAACGGTCTACTAAACCCTCAAGTACCATTTAATTCTGCATATGCAGCTTCACAGGAGGCTTTCTGTCACTAGAAAATTCTGTGGCATCTGCACATTTTTTTAGGTGCACCTTGTAGATTAACTTGTGGGCCTTTAGTCTTCCTTTATGGACCCCACATGTTTGTGAGGCTTAAATTAGTCATTGGGTCCCTACATCCAAATACCTCAGACTATGCCTGGCCTTTCCATAATTTTAGGAGATTAGCATAATTCCTTGCATATTCCAATTAGCAATAATTCAGTACTGTTATAATGAGATCTGCTGCTTTGTGCCGATATTCTCAAAGACATCTACACGGGTGTGGAATTCCTATAGCCCGACACCCAGGACAACAGGTTTCTAAGTTTATATTGTCATTGGGGCAAGTAGGCCTGACCCCCTGCAATACAAACCCTTTGGCTGCCAGTTCACAGTAACACGTAATGGATCAGGGAAGGGTATGGTATGCTACTAAAGTAATATTTGTGTCCATGTGTTAATGCGGTTCAAACCTGTATTTATGATCATTAATGCAAAGCCTTTATTATTAGGGTGGGCTTGGGCCCTGCTATATGCTTTAAACTCGGGGTGTACTACAGACAGTGAATTCAGTATAAAAATGTGCACTTGTTTGCAAAGTTTAACAACTTATAAGTTTAACTACGTATAAAGCTCCCAGTATGCAAGGGCGGCCGGCATGTCTCGCAGGTGGGAAAGAAGGCGCGGGTGCGTAGCGGGTCGCGGGGTGTCGTACAGAGGGAGTGGGGGGGGTCGCGATGGAGCTTAAAAAACCCAAAATAACTTACATTTCCGCCAGGTCCTGAGTCCTTGGTCTCTGGTCCTGCTCCTACTCTCCTGCTTCTGACTTCAGGAATAGGAAGCAGGCAGCCAGGCTCTCTCCCCTAAGCCAATCACAGCGCTGCAATGCAGCATTGTGATTAGTCTGAGTGCCTTGACACGGCGCTCAGCCAGGGGCTGTTGGGTGGCTATTTTCGCCATGCAGGCTGTAATGCAGGCTGCATGGAGAAGGAGAAAGTGTGCATGACTGGTTTGAGAGGCCCAAGAGAGCTGACCAAACAGTCATTGGCACTTTGGAGTGGGCATACCACTCCTACTCTGCTCCGTGAGCAGAGCATGTCCGTCTGCAAAGGAAACATTAAATGTTATTATCCTTTTATACTTCCTTTCCACTGTTCGAATGTAGTGGGGTGACGCTCCTCTGCCATAGCAGAGGGGCCGCCACTGCTCTCTGATTAGATGCAAATATTTGTAGAAGCTTGAAAGCAAACGGGCAATTCTTTGCTTTCAAAATAAAATGTTTATAAATGCAACTAGGAAAAAAATGTTTTGCTAAAATTTTACTTACCATTTCTTTGAAGGATGAGTAAAATGTGTTGATACATGCTAGTCTTCCCTCCAAAAATCATAATGGAAACAATGTAACCAGTTTTAACCATATATGGGACACATGAAAATAAAAAAACATTGGCAAAGCCAATAGGTCTGACATTGATGGTCAGCCTTCTGTTTGTCAAAATGTGCCTTGTGTT